>NC_090350.1:10987734-13387786 GCF_035084215.1 Heptranchias perlo | reverse complement strand
ATGTCAGTCACACAGTAGCACCAGACTACAAATGAAGGTTGAGATAATGAATACAGCAGTCTGTGTCACACTCGTGTGTGTGTCTATATATATATAGATTTTATATATATATATATATATATATATATATAAAATCAGCCTTTAAAAGGGTAAGGGATAGCTTTATTTTTTTGAGTTAAAATATTTTTCGTTTTGTTTTGTCCCACAAATCGGGGGCAATTTTAACCTAACTTGCCGGGTGGAGAACCTATGGGATCGGGTGGAACATCGGTTTTATGCCTCGCCCGATATTACTCTACATTGACGTCATATCGGGCGGGGTGTAAAATCAACGTTTCACCCGATCCCCTCAGTTTCCCAACGGGCGGGTTAGGTGAAAATTGCTCCCGTAGAGTCTGCTCACCTTAACACAGCCTTTAGCTGGGAAAGGAGATATAGCTACAAGACTCCACTGCAAACACACTATCCCATAATACGTTCATATCTATGTAAATTGCCTAGATAAAAGTCACTGTTGCACTCCAAAAACTAACCGATAATTCAAACATTAAGATCTTTTTAGTGTAAACCAAAATACGTTAATTCATATGTTATGGAGACTGACGGTCAATTACTTCCCAATCTTTGGTATAAAAAAGTTTGTTATTACACACAAATTTTATACATTTATTGCCATTCTTGTTTTTCATTAAGCTTGACAATTTTGTGCTTTATAACCAGAGAAACTTCCTACAGCTCCCCACATTGGTGGTAACTCACCTTAATCCATTACGCAGATACTTATATTTAACGTGCAGTATACACATACACATTCATATACAAATACAAGTACATAACTCTATCAATTCTGGACTGCAGGTAGCTTCCAAGCCTAAGGCTTAGTGTCCCATTGATAGTTGACCACCTACTGTGCTAGTGTAATGTAATTTTTTGGTTGTGATTGTATTGTAGATCCTGGTTAATATCACATAAGCCTGCGGGGATAATGCCTTGAGATTTAGACTTGTGCGTTGGCTTTTGCTGTGATAGCCAATTTGACTCGCTATTGAGTCATTCTACACACCCCAACTCAGCTGCAAGAGCCCACTGAACTCTTGGCTTTCCCAAAGATGTCGAGGACTGAATAATAGGCAGGCTCACAATGTATAACCAATAACTTAAATTTCTATGTAGCCAACAATAAGACAAATATTATCTTAATCAATCACCACAAACAGAATGACTTGGCTTTATAATTACAATAATGCATTGTGTTCAATTTAAGCTCAGAATTATAATATTGCAGCCTCAGTTGGATTAAGCTTGATATATCTGATCAACAATGAGCAGCTTTGAAGTTTGTATTATGCCCCTGACAGTTTATATAACAAAATAACAGGTAACAATCATGCTGTCTCTATTTAAGTCAATGGGCCAGATTTTGCTGTAAAAATAACGGTGAGGCTAACAGCACTCACCATTATTCATGTTCAAATCGGACAGTAATTTCCAGCAACTGCACATGCGCAGGTAAACGCGGAAATCCGGAAGTTGCTGTCCGAGAGGCCCTGTTCCTACAAAAGCTGCGCCAAAACGGCATCTTGCCGGCTGACTCCCCGGCGTCAAGTTCCTGTACTTACCTCATAGATACGGACTAAACTCGCCAAAAAAAATTAAGTCAAGTCATTCCAAGTCTAAGTAACCTTTTAATGGTGTGGTAAGTCTTAATGACTGTCAAACAACCTCTCTGGCACTGAAAATTTACGTTTACAAGTGTGAAATCTCATTCCTTCAATTTTAATTATTGTTAGATGTTAAAAAAAATTAAATATATTTTTCTTAACTTTTTCTTTCTGTCTCTTTTATCGCTGCCTCTTAATCCAATCTTGCTCACCCTCTCTATTTCACTTTCTGTACCTGATTTGACAGTGAATTCACTATTCGAACTTACACTTCCTGGTTCAGACTCTGCGCTGTTATTAACAGTGCTTCAATCTGATTGGTTAAGGAGATACACAGTTGCTTGCCCTGTTCGCACAGGTCCCAGATGCCCTGTAGAAGGCCCAGTGCTGAGGGGATCTCTAACTTACAGGAACTTGCCCTGCAAAAGCTCATAGAAAGTCTATGGGCAAGTGCAAGTCTAACGAATGGCTAGGGTTGTTCGTTCACCACTCATAGTGGAATCCGGCCCAGTATCTTGAATGACACTCAGATACACAGTCACATCTTGAAGTTTTCACCACTTCTGCTACTTTATGGAAACAGTTCCATCTGTCTTTGTAATACACAGGTTCTGGCCACTGACCACGTCTTCAGTATGTCATCTGCAGTCTTCTGTCTTCCAGCTTCAGCTAGCAACCTGCATCTACATATATGTTTTCAGCCATGGCTCGGTGATAGCACTCTCGCCTCTGTGTCAGAAGGTCATGGGTTCAGGCCTCACTCCACAGACTTGAGCACAAAGTCTAGGCTGACGCTCCACTGCACTACTGTGGGAGTGCTGCACTGTCAGAGATGCCGCCTCTCGGATGAGACATTAAACCGAGATCCCGTCTGCCCTCTCAGGTGGACGTAAAAGATCCCATGGCACTCGTTCGAAGAAGAGCAGGGAAGTTCTCCCTACTGTCCTGGCCAATACTTATCCTTCAACCGTTATCACTAAAAACAGATTATCTGGTCATTATCACATTGCTGTTTTTGGGACCTTGCTGTGTGCAAATTGGTTGCCATGTTTCCCACATTATAACAATGACTACACTTTAAAAGAACTTAATTGGCTGTAAAGTGCTTTGGGATATCCTGAGGTGATGACAGGTGCTATATAAATGCAGGTTTTTCTTTCTTTTTACTATTCTTTTAACTATCACAACTGCTATTGGGCTGTTTTCCATACTGAGTTATAAGCATAATCTTACACTTTTTCAACCTCCCCTTTACATCTAAATTAAAGATGAATGAATACTAAAATCTGGTAAAGACCCTTCCCCTTTAGCTTATGAAGGTCAGGCAATCTGACCCATTAAATCTTTTACCAAGGTTGGAGCATCTACTTTATTACAGCTGACCAAATGGCTTTAGTGCTTTGTATGTTACTGTCAATAACTCACAGCTCCAAAATTCTTTGTTAAGAAGTGTTAAGATACGGGGTATGCCATTAAGAACCGAGATGAGGAGAAATTTCTTCGCTCAGAGGGTGGTGAACCTGTGGAATTCTCTACCACAGAAGGCTGTGGAGGCCAAGTCATTAGATGCATTCAAGAAGGAGATAGATATATTTCTTAATGCTAAAGGGATCAAGGGATATGGGGAAAAAGCAGGAACAGGGTACTGAATTAGACGATCAGCCATGATAATTTTGAATGGTGGAGCAGGCCTGAAGGTCAGAATGGCCTACTCTTGCTCCTATTTTCTATGTTTCGATGTTATCTAATGAATTCATGCTCATCTGAACTTTTCCAGGGCCAACAATTCAACTAATGCCAGGCCTTATAAGCAAAATACTTTTAGAGAAATTAACCCTATAGTGGCAGGTTGGCAATTGCATTTTTCCCACAGCACCTTTGCAAACGTTGTATTAGCATTAACCCCTAACCACCCAGCGTTCCTAAAGCTAAAATATATTTCAATCAAGGACATGCCCTTGTTGTTAATTCCTCTGCAAGAAATAGGTTTCCTTCAATCACTCAATGCTAATTCCTGCCGCTATTAAAGCATCTTGCAACAGATCTTGTCAGAGCAGATGATTCAATAAGTAAGCGCTTCCTGCCAATTACCTTATAACCCACGCGACAGCTGCTGGCAAGGAGAAAAGGATGATATAAATATGTTGCAGTGACTCTTATCAGCAGAATAACTTGCAACCTGACCAAAACCTGCCAATCACACCTTCTGTGAGGTGCAATGATAAGCTTACCATGCATGGTCCCTTGGTAACCATTCTCCTCCACAACAGTCAACAGATTCAACTATCAGTGGGGCAGCTTACGTCTTCAGCCTCAATCCCTAGTTGCCTCATGATATCACAGTATAAATATGAATATGCAAATATAATAAACCAGTGCATGAAACTAAAATACAAAAAGTAATAGCACAACAGCGATCAATCCTAGTTAAACAAATCCTGGGATGAGAGGGTTGTCCTATGAGGAAAGATTGAGTAGAATGGGCCTATATTCTCTGGAGTTTAGAAGAATGAGAGGTGATCTCATTGAAATGTATAAAATTCTTAGAGGGCTTGACAGGATGATTGCTGAGAGGCTGTTTGCCCTGCCTGAAGAGTCTAGAACTAGGGGTCATAGTCTCAAGATAAGGGGGCGGCCATTTAGGACCGAGATGAGGAAAACTTTCTTCACTCAGAGGGTTGTGAGCCTTTGGAATTCTCTACCCCAGAGGCCTGTGGATGCTCAGTCATTGAGTATATTCAAACCTGAGAATGATAGATTTTTGGACATTAAGGGAATCAAGGGATATGGGGATAGGGCGGGAAAATAGAGCTGAGGTAGAAGATCAGCCATGATCTTATTGAATGGCGGAGCAGGCTCAAGTGGCCTTATGTTCTATTCCTGCTCCTATTTCTTATGTTCTTAAAGCCACTTACTCAGATGTGCGGACTGCTCCTCATTTTTATGCCGGTTTCTACAGTCTCTTATTAAGATTTTCTGGCACTTCTTTAACATCTGCCGGCTGAATGCAATATTAATGAGTTGGAAAGATTATCATCAGCTCTTAACTTCTACCCTGATAACCCTCATGATGGCGCCAACATGCTGACATCATTTGGAACCAAGACATGATCGTTTGTTTTACTGTGCCGATAACCCACTTTATTGGAGGCTTGAGACAGATCAGTACCTATGGGGATTGGATGAGGATTACCATTCTAAATCAGCGCAGAAGGAAGTTTTAATGAGATGCACTGGCTCACCAGGAGGATCTTTGGCATCATTAGAATGTATTTCGGGTGCCTTAACTAATCTAATGCAGTCCTCGGAAGTTCTGCCAAATTCCTTTGGCACGCTGTCTCCTCTACAGCACCGCTATTGAAAATGGGATCACAGTCAGTGTTCCAGACACAGGTTAATGATATTTCATCTCCTGGCTTTTCACACACACCAATTGTGGCTGCAGAAGTGTTGAGTGAAGCAAGGTTATAGGATTCATCTGATGCAAGAGGATTTCAGATAAATTCCATTCTAGGTCTGGTTAATGATGGTTTCCTATTCTTTGTCATAAATGCTGATGTTTACAAAAATTGCATTCTACTATGGCCCTGATTTGTCTTCAAAATGGAGCAATATATTCACGGCCTGAAGTTGTAATGGGGCTCATGGGGCGATTAAGCTAAATATTTATTGCTGGTCTTCAACAAAAGCCATAACTCTCCTCTGTTTGAATGGGCACAGTGACTGGCATCATTAATTACAACAAAACACATGGTGCCCTGCAAGCGATTTTCTCTTCACAGTGTATCACACATGGCCCTACAAGTTACAGAGGCAAGTTCCCTATAATGAGACTCTGAAATGTGCTTGACCTCGCTCCCTTCTACTTCCAAGAAAGCAAGAGCTGAAAACTTGCCATATGTATGACCCTTCTCCTTGCCAAACAAGGCGGAGGGCAGAGATTAAACTTCCTCTGAGCTGTGTGTAAATCAAAGATTTCACTTCAAAATCTCCACCTGAGAGTCCACCTCCTGCTCCAGCCATATTCCCCACAACGCAATCAATAAAGGACTGGTGACACCAAATCTCTGGTGGCAGAGAAAGGACCACTCATTCCCTATGGACTGCTGGTATACACATTAGTGTAGGAATTGGTGATATTATATTGGTGCAATAAATTCTTATACTGAGAAACCTAGATGGCGATCTTCTGACGGTATTGTAAAGATACCTTGTTGGGACAGAGTAGAGGCAGATTTGCCCCGCATCTAACTCATGTTTACTGCTTTTCAACACTTTGCACTCAGTGTGAGCATTGACCATTTGTACATTAAAGTAAGCAGCATTATGAGTAGTTTTATGCTATAGACTCGTGCTCGCAAAACTGGGTTGAGATTTTTCAGACTCATTCCACTTCCATGCCTCAGTCTAGGCAGTATTCAAATCCCATGGTCCAGAAGTGAAGAGACACATGTCTAATCCATTGCACCACTGAGGCCCCAGAGCAGGATTTCCTCAGCAATTGTATCTTTTTCTGACGATGCACGTGGTCCAGAGCTGTCCTACTTGCACAGACATGTGGCCATGTGCAATAATCTAAGTACCTGGGCCCACTGCTCTAGTCCAAGAGCCTGGGCCCACTGCTCTAGTCTAAGTACCTGGGCCTATTGCTCTGGTCTAAGTGCCTGGGCCCACTGCTCTAGTCTAGTGACACAAAAAGCAGGACAATTCAATCTGGCCAATTACCGCCCCATCAGTCTACTCTCAATCATCAGCAAAGTGATGGGAGGTGTCGTCGACAGTGCTGCCAAGCGGCACTTACTCACCAATAACCTGCTCACCGATGCTCAGTTTGGGCTCCGGCAGGATCACTCGGCTCCAGACCTCATTACAGCCTTGGTCCAAACATGGACAAAAGAGCTGAATTCCAGAGGTGAGGTGAGAGTGACTGCCCTTGACATCAAAGCAGCATTTGACCGAGTGTGGCTCCAAGGAGCCTTAGTAAAATTGAGTCAATGGGAATCAAGGGGAAAACTCTCCAGTGGCTGGAGTCATACCTAGCACAAAGGAAGATGGTAGTGGTTGTCAAAGACCAATCACCTCAGCCCCAGGATATTGCTGCAGGAGTTCCTCAGCGCAGTGTCCTAGGCCCAACCATCTTCAGCTGCTTCATCAATGACCTTCCCTCCATTGTTAGGTCAGAAATGGGGATGCTCGCTGATAATTGCACAGAGTTCAGTTCCATTCGCAATCCCTCAGATAATGAAGCAGTCCATGCCCGCATGCAGCAAGACCTGGACAATATCCAGGCTTGGGCTGATAAGTGGCAAGTAACATTCGTGCCAGACAGGTGCCAGGCAATGACCATCTCCAACAAGAGAGAGTCTAACCACCTCCCCTTGACATTCAATGGCAATACCATAGCCGGATTCGCCCACCATTGCGGGGGTCACCATTGAACAGAAACTTAACTGAGCCAGCCACATAAATACTGTGGCTACAAGAGCAGGTCAGAGACTGGGTATTCTGTGGCGAGTGACTCACCTCCTGACTCCCCAAAGCCTTTCCACCATCTACAAGGCACAAGTCAGGATTGTGATGGAATACTCTCCACTTGCCTGGATGAGTGTAGCTCCAACAACACTCAAGAAGCTCGACACCATCCAGGACAAAGCAGCCCGCTTGATTGGCACCCCATCTACCACCCTAAACATTCACTCCCTTCACCACCGGCGCACTGTGGCTGCAGTGTGCACCATCCACAGGGTGCACTGCAGCAACTCGCCAAGGCTTCTTCGACAGCACCTCCCAAACCTGCGACCTCTACCACCTAGAAGGACAAGGGCAGCAGGTACATGGGAGCACCACCACCTGCACGTTCCCCTCCAAGTCACACACCATCCCGACTTGGAAATATATCGTTGTTCCTTCATCGTCGCTGGGTCAAAATCCTGGAATTCCCTTCCTAACAGCACTGTGGGAGAACCGTCACCACACAGACTGCAGCGGTTCAAGAAGGCGGCTCACCACCACCTTCTCAAGGGCAATTAGGAATGGGCAATAAATGCTGGCTTTGCCAGCGACGCCCACATCCCATGAACGAATTAAAAAAAAGTACCTGGGCCCACTGCTCTACTCTAAGTACCTGGGCCCACTGCTCTAGTCTGGGCCTACTGCTCTAGTCTAAGTACCTGAGCCCACTGCTCTAGTCTAAGTACCTGAGCCCACTGCTCTAGTCTAAGTACCTGGGTCCACTGCTCTAGTCTAAGTACCTGGGCCCACTGCTCTAGTCTAATGACACAAAAAGCAGGACAAATCCAATCCGGCCAATTACCGCCCCATCAGTCTACTCTCAATCATCAGCAAAGTGATGGAAGGTGTCGTCGACAGTGCTGTCAAGCGGCATTTACTCACCAATGACCTGCTCACCAATGCTCAGTTTGGGCTCTGCCAGGACCACTTGATTCCAGACCTCATTACAGCCTTGGTCCAAACATGGACAAAAGAGCTGAATTCCAGAGGTGAGGTGAAAGTGACTGCCCATGACATCAAAGCAGCATTTGACCGAGTGTGGCACCAAGGAGCCCTAGTAAAATTGAAGTCAATGGGAATCAGGGGAAAAACTCTCCAGTGGCTGGAGTCATACCTAGCACAAAGGAAGATGGTAGTGGTTGTCAGAGGCCAATCATCTCAGCCCCAGGACATTGCTGCAGGAGTTCCTCAGGGCAGTGTCCTAGGCCCAACCATCTTCAGCTGCTTCATCAATGACCTTCCCTCCATCGTAAGGTCAGAAATGGGGATGCTCGCTAATGATTGCACAGTGTTCAGTTCCATCCGCAATCCCTCAGATAATGAAGCAGTCCATGCCCGCATGCAGCAAGACCTGGACAATATCCAGGCTTGGGCTGATAAGTGGCAAGTAACATTCACGCCAGACAAGTGCCAGGCAATGACCGTCTCCAACAAGAGAGAGTCTAACCACCTCCCCATGACATTCAAAGGCATTACCATTGCTGAATCCCCCACCATCAACATCCTGGGGGTCACCATTGACCAGAAACTTAACTGGACCAGCCATATAAATACTGTGGCTACAAGAGCAGGTCAGAGGCTGGGTATTCTGCGGTGAGTGACTCACCTCCTGACTTCCCAAAGCCTTTCAACCTTGTACAAGGCACAAGTCAGGAGTGTGATGGAATACTCTCCACTTGCCTGGATGAGTGCAGCTCCAGCAACACTCAAGAAGCTCGACACCATCCAGGACAAAGCAGCCCGCTTGATTGGCACCCCATCCACCACCCTAAACATTCACTCCCTTCACCACCGGCGCACTGTGGCTGCAGTGTGTACCATCCACAGGATGCACTGCAGCAACTCGCCAAGGCTTCTTCGACAGCACCTCCCAAACCCGCGACCTCTACCACCTAGAAGGACAAGGGCAGCAGGCACATGGGAACAACAACACCTGCACGTTTCAGTCCAAGTCACACACCATCCCGACTTGGAAATATATCGCTGTTCCTTCTTAGTCGCTGTGTCAAAATCCTGGAACTCCCTTCCTAACAGCACTGTGGGAGAACCTTCACCACACGGACTGCAGGGGTTCAAGAAGGCGGCTCACCACCACCTTCACAAGGGCAATTAGGGATGGGCAATAAATGCCGGCCTCGCCAGTGAGGCCCACTTCCCATGAACAAATTTTTAAAAAGTGCCCGGGCCCACTGCTCCAATCTAAGTACCTGGGCCCACTGCTTTATTCTAAGTGCCTGGGCCCACTGCTCTAGTCTAAGTACCTGGGCCCACTGCTCTAGTCTAAGTACCTGGGCCCACTGCTCTAGTCTAAGTACCTGGGCCCACTGCTCTAGTCTAAGTACCTGGGCCCACTGCTTTATTCTAAGTGCCTGGGCCCACTGCTCTAGTCTAAGTACCTGAGCCCACTGCTCCAATCTAAGTACCTGAGCCCACTGCTCCAATCTAAGTACCTGAGCCCACTGCTCCAATCTAAGTACCTGAGCCCACTTCTCTAGTCTAAGTACCTGAGCCCACTGCTCCAATCTAAGTACCTGGGCCCACTGCTCTAGTCTAAATACCTGAGCCCATTGCTCTAGTCTATGTACCTGGGCCCATTGCTCCAATCTAAGTACCTGGGCCCACTGCTCAAGTCTATGTACCTGGGCCCATTGCTCCAATCTAAGTACCTGGGCCCACTGCTCTAGTCGAAATACCTGGGCCCACTGCTCTTGAAACTCATTACACACAGTCCCTTTAAATGTTTGCAGCAAATCAGTCATCAATCACTTTATGTATCAAACTATTTCAACAAGTTGCTATAAATCTCTTAGATTTAAGTGGTGCGTTTGGCAAGTGCTCACATAACTCTCAGATATTGTTATACTTTGTGTTTAACTGTTTCAGCCCAGACAATGAATAAACGTAAATCAATATCTAAAAGTTATTTCTCTGAGCCAAGTCAAGCACAGTTCTCCAGGGTGAGGGCAGGAGGGGGAACACTGAACCACTTTCCAGTGGAACAGGACAATTTTTTGCACAACGAAGGTGTATATACACATCAAAATTCCTCGCTTTCAAATTTTATGTTTTCCTTCACCCCACAGAACAGACCAACTCCACGCTGACAGGGCAGAGAGGCAACAATTTGCTCAGCCCTTGCCAAGGCCACAATGCAAACAGTCACTAAGAACTGCGGGAAAGCACCCAGGGTAATTCACCCTTCAATCTCACTTTTCCTACATTCGGGGTCTCCACTGTTACCCCATCCACAACTGGAAAATTCCTCACATGGGGAATTAAAGGTGCAAACCAGCATCCTGACTCCATGGCACAGTCAGGTGTTGGCATTCCAGCCCCCTGCACCAACATACCACCCCGCAGTGTTGGGTACAAATATAAATAGACTACTCTGCCTGCTGCCAGTGAAGGTCCCATGTCAAATGAGTTTGAACAGTCGCAATCCAGCTCCTAATTGGCACATTCACACAACACAGGGCTGTCCATAATTTGGCACTGAATTTGTAATGTCACTCCAACAGGCCACAGAATAGCTGGTGTGGGAAATGGAAAACATATCATATTGGTGTCAAAGGAATCCTCTTCTGAGGTTGGGCATATTGTTGGGGTAGAGTGGAGGGAGTTTTATTCTGCATCTGAATAGGTTATACCCCTAACTAACATATTGAAGGGGCCTAATGCCTTTTTAAATTTTCCGTCTGGGACGCCAAAAAAAGGGGCCTCACAAGTTTAGCAGTGGGACCGAGGCCTGTGGAGATTGAGTGCAGGCCGTACCACTGCTAAACTGGTCTGCTTTGTGCCTGTTTTACCTGAAAAATGGGCGCAGCGCACACCAATTTCCACCCCACTGAGTGTGCTTAGAGTTTCATTTTTTCTTTATTATTTTATCTACTCAAGGAGTTAGGTGACAGGCTGTCTATTGCAACAACTTTCATTTATATAGTGCCTTCAAGGTAAGAAAATACCCAAGGCGTTTATGTGCTGTTCATCTTTCATAAAATAAATTTGCTTAATACTTTAAACTTAAAACAAGGTCTGATGTGCTTTTAAAGGTCAGAGTATCATCTTATGAAGGCATAATATAAGTCCGGTAGCTAAAAGCAGTTACCAGACATGGTTTGCCATTTGCTTCCCAGGCACATGAGTAAAAGCGTCTCAAGGGGAGGATTAATACTCCTGAAGATGTCGGGACTCACCCACCAGCGTGATCTAAGATATGAGAGCCAAAATAATCTAGGATAAGGAGTAGAAAATGTAACAGAGGTCCCGATTTTAACTCCCCCTGCCTGGCGGAAACCGGGCTGGAGGGCAGTTAAAATGAGGGCAGTGACTTACCCCATCAGGTCCCACTTCCTTTCTGCCGTGTCCCGGTCTTCTCTTCTGAGCAGGCAAGCGGGACACCTACAGGAAGGACCTTCTTTAAACACACAGATCGGGGCTGATGGTGTCATCGGGACTCGATCTGCAATTTTGGTCGGAGGCCTGAGCCGGGGAGCAGTGACGTCTCGCCCATTAGGACAGGCCTGCCCGGAGGGGGGATCTCGTGCCAGAAGAAGCCCAGCGGCATAAGTTCTAAAATGTTATTTTAGGTTTCCTTGTGGGCCAGGAGGGGCAGGAGTACTCCGGGCCTCACAAGGAAACCTGGGGCCTCCCTTGGCCTAGGCTCCCCCCCGCCCCCCCCCCCCACGCCGGCCTCCTGCCGCCAAATTCCGGCTCTCGCCCGCCAACCTGGTAGTGGATCTGGCCTGGTTCGGGCGGGCCATTGAGAAAATTTATGGAAATGTGGCCAGATAGGCCGAGCCTCCACCTCATCAGACTCCCCGGGTTCGTCGCCTGTTTCGGGACTCGCACGCGCCGTTCCTGCCCGCCCTTTAAAATCAGGGCCAGAGTGTTTGATCCTGACATCGGGTGCCCAAATTGGAAAGCATTCCATTCGTTAGCACCAACATCTCCCACTTAGCAGAGGATAAAATTCACAAAAAAGTTTTAAAAAAGGCAAAAACACCACATTAAATACAGCATTTACACAACAGCATGTCTGCGGATGTTATACTACAATGGGAATTATCAGGGTTAAATAGGCACCTGGAAAATTCAACCTATTTGAAATTCATAGAAGGGAAATATTGAATGGTCGGAAGCCTTCCTGTTTGGTTTCTGAATATTTGCTTGTGCATCAAAGATAAATTACTGGCAAATGATATCATAAATTGAAATAATATGGAAAAGTGTAAGGGTAGTTTGCTGCTAAATAGGGTAAAACCAATTCATTAACTGAGTAAACACATTTGAGCAGGTTAATGTTTCAGCATAAAATAACCAATTATAATCTAGTTCTGAATGACTTTTACGAAACCTGCTACAGTCAGTCACTGTGGAAAGAATGTCAGAGCCTAAAATTACTTGATGGCATTAAAATTCAAGAAAGGTATCCTGTCCAAATTTATATTGGAAAAACAAGAGGCAGTATATTAATTCATTTATAGACAGCTCCCACAGGGAACGAAATCATGAAAAATATTGGGGAAACATTTCCCAGATTGTGTGGCTCAAATTAATGAATTCTCTCGCAAAAAGTGCATTAATTCAACGCAGTAAACTATTATTAATTTTGGCCAATTTATTAATGAACATATGTCTTTGGAATCTCATTGGTCATCTCTGTCGGTGTTTAATAGGTCATGGCTCTCATCTGTGTTGGGGCCTTAACTATTCGCTGTATTTATTAATGACTTAGGTGACGGGATAGAGAGAGACATTTCCAAGTTTGCTGATAGGCAGCATTGTAAGCAGTGTAGATGGAAGCATAAAATTACAGAGAGATATTAATAGATTAAGTGAATGGGCAAAACTGTGGCAAATGGATTTCAATGAAGGCAAGTGTGAGGTCATCCACTTTGACCTAAGAAGGATCGATCAGAGTACTTTCTAAATGGTGAAAAGCTCGAAATAGTGGAGGGCCAAAGAGACTTAGGGGTCCATATACATAGATCATTAAAATGTCATGGACAGGTACAGAAAATAATCAAAAAAGGCTAATGGAATGCTGGCCTTTATACCGAGAGGACTAGAATACAAGGGGGTAGAAGTTATGCTACAGCCATACAAAGCCTTGGTTAGACCACACCTGGAGAACTGTGTTCCGTTCCGGGCACCACACCTTAGGAAGGATATATTGGCCTAGGAGGGAATGCAGGGTAGATTTATTACAATGATACCGGGACTGCAAGGGTTAAATTACGAGGTAAGATTACACAGGCTAAGGTTGTATTCCCTGGAATTTAGAAGATTAAGGGGTGATTTGATCGAAGTTTTCAAGATATTAAGGGGAACTGATAGGGTAGATAGAGAGAAACTATTTCCGCTGGTTGGGGAATCTAGGACAAGGGGACACAGCCTAAAAATTAGAGCCAGGACTTTCAGGAGTGAAGTTAGGAAACATTTCTACGCACAAAGGTTGGTAGAAGTTTGGAACTCTCTTCCGCAAATGGCACTTGACGCTAGCTCAATTGTTAATTTTAAATCTGAGATTGATAGATATTTGTTAACCAAAGGTATTCAGTGATATGAGGTTAGGTCACAGATCAGCCATGATCTCATTGAATGGAGGAACAGGCTCGAGGGGCTATATGGCCTACTCCTGTTCCTATGCTCCTAGAACTGTTCCAGGTATGTTAGGAACTTGCAGGCCAATGTTTCATGCACGGAAAGCAAAAAAAAAAGAATTTGCATCGATATAGCGCCTTTTATGACCTCAGGATGTCCTAAAGGACTTTGCAGCCAATGCTTTTGAAGTGTAGTCACTGTTGTAATGTAGGAAACGTGGCAGCCAATTTGCGCACAGCAAGGTCCCACAAACAGCAATGTGATAATGACCATATAATCTGCTTTAGTGATGTTGGTTGAAGGATAAATATTGGCCAGGACACCGGGGAGAACTCCCCAGCTCTTCTTCCAATACTGCAATGGAATCTTTTATGTCCACCTGAGAGCACAAACGAGGCCTCGGTTTAACGTCTCATAGATTACTGTCACTTTTTCCTTTCCTAAAGGTGCTGCTTTTAGAGATATGCTTACATTTCCCCCCCTCCCATGTTCATTAGCCAGTGCACAGGGTAGGAAGATTGGAGATTCTGCCACCCATAAGCCTAGGATGCATAAGATCAACAGGCAGAGATCCTTTAACTATTTTGTTTAGGCTTTAGTCTGTTCTTAGGTGACTGCTTACTAACCAAAGGGTTTGTTTTATTTCCTGTAATTTTACCATTTTAATTCAATTTTTGTTAATTTGTCTTCTTAATATCAGGTTGGGTGGAGCAAGGCCCTTCTTGAATTTTTAGTGGTGTCCTCCCTTTGAGGAGGAGTTTCAACCAATCCTATAATTCACTGGCCAATCACAAAATGGGAGCTGTACTAACTGAAATGGTGCTTTTGTTCATATGGTTTAATCTAAACTGACAGAAAAATCATCCAGCATGCCACAGGAAGCAAGCTTGGTGCTTAAGTTAATTTTTCTAACCTCAAATCTTGCACAGCAACTGTGTTTGTGCTGGATAAAGCTTTACTCGTGCATTTATTACAAGATATGAGTGTTTGTAGAACTGTTGTATTAAATGTATAATGGGATAATCAGGTGAAAACAGGACTGAGCTATGATGTTCCTTCAGCTTGAATAGCCTACAAAGACATTGTTGTCTAAACTCATATGGTTACTGAGGTGAGGTACTGACCCCCATGGATCTGTATCTACATCCCAGCAAGGAGACGGTGGGCTAGAAATTCGGCCGCCTAGCGCCCATTGCAGCCACTCCAATTGCCAAGATGACGTCTTGGCTGCGCACGCACGTTTGCAGCGTGACGTGCACTGGACGCCATCTTGGTAAAGGTATTAGTGTACGTGCAACGCTGATTTAAAGTGATACACACCATTTTGGGACTTAATGCTCAACTCAACGCACAGTCTTAACCACGATCATCTGATCATGTCTTAGAGTGCCTGGAGGACCCCCTCACCAGCGCTATTTGAAGGGACCATGCAGGATTTACAGTTTAGTGGCTAGATTATTGCTTTCGGCTGCTGATGCATTTGTAACTGTTTTTGGAGGTCTCCTATACTTGAACACTAGGACGCGGGGACATAGCCTAACATTTAGAGCCAGGACGTGCAGGAGTGAAATTAGTAAATGCTTCTACACGCAAAGGGTAGGAGAAGTTTGGAACGCTATTCTGCAAACGGCAGTTGATGCTAGCTCACTTGTGAATTCTAAATCGAAGATTGATTGATTTCTGTGAACCAAGGGTATTAAGGGATATGGGGCTAAGGCAGATATATGGAGTTAGGTCACAGGTCCACCATGATCTCATTGAATGGCGGAACAGGCTCGAGGGGCTAAATGCCACTGCCACTTGCTGCCACCTGTTATGCGCCACCTTCTCCTGCAAGCAAGCGGAATGTGTGGCTGGATGATGTGCCTGTCATGGTTGAATAGCTGCCAGCAAGTGTGGGCTGTGAGTTGTGGGTGGGCGGCTTGCAACAGTGGTAATGTGTAAGGGTGAGAGGAAGCATCTGATGGGAAGAGTTGAGTACTGATGGAAAGAGTTTGTTGGTATGTGGGTGACAGGGGTGTAGTGCGAGGTGCAGTTGGTAGGAGACGCCACTTGATAGTTGACCTCACTCACCTTGACCACTCGTGTCAAAGCATTGAACTTCTTCCTGCACTGCATCCATGTTCATGGTGCTGTGCGCCTGGCATTGATTTCATCCCACACTGCCTCCCACTGCCTCTTGGGTATATGTCGGGAGGGCCTCTTGCCCTGCCCCCCGCCCCCCGCGGATATAGGATGTCCCTCCTTCTGTCCACCTCTTGCACCAAGGTCTCTGGTGCATCAGCAGAGAACCTTGGTGCATGCACTCTCGCAGGCCTGGACCAAACTCAAATCGGCAGATTGGTGAGGTCTGGCATGCAGATTGGAGGATGTGGGATTTAGTAGTGTGCAATCTTTATTCAATGTTTTAACATAACTCATCAGTTTGTAAACATAGGGATGGGACCTGCATCTGTGTTTTATGTGTGCAACGTCTGATCTCCATTCAGACTCCGTGCAGACAACAGACTGTTATTTTTAGCAAATAACACGTACCGGCTACCTTTAAGGGATTTTTAAGGGTCAGGAGAGAAGGCTAGCCCTAGAGTAAGAAATAGTACGGTATTAGGTAGGACCAGACTAAGAGAGAGTACAAGAACATCTGAGACTGGTTTGCGGAGCATGTGTGTGAATGCATGAAACGTGGTAAATAAAGTTGGTGAGCTGCAGGCGCAAATAGCCACATGGGAATATGATGTTGTGGTGATAACGGGGACCTGGCTCAAAAAAGGGCAGGATTGGGTACTAAATATTCCTGGATACAAGGTGCTCAGGAAAGATAGGGAAGGAGAGAAAGGAGTGGTTGGGTGCAGTATTGATTAAGGAGACTATTGCAGTGCTGGAGAGAGAGGATGTCCTGGAGGGGTCAAGGACAGAATCTATTTGGTTAGAGTTAAGGAACAATAGAGGTGCCATTACACTACTGGGTGTATTCTACAGGCCACCAACTATTGGAAGGATATAGAGGAGCAAATTAGCAGGGAAATTACAGAGAGGTGCAAGAACTATAGGGTAGTGATAACTGGGGACTTCAACTATCCTAATATAGATTGGGATAACAATAATATAAGGGGCAAAGAAGGGGAGGAATTTTTGAAATGTGTTCAGGATAACTTTCTCAACCAGTACGTTCCTGGCCCAACGAGGAAGGAGGCATTGCTGGACTTGGTTCTAGGGAATGTGACGGGCCAAGTGGAGCAAGTGTCAGTGGGGGAGCATTTACGGAGCAACGATCATAGTTTCATAAGGTTTAGAATAGCTATGGAAAAGGACTCAGACCATTCTAAAGTAAAAATACTCAATTGGAGGAGGGCCAATTTCAGTGGGATGAGTTCAGATCTGGCCCGGGTAAATTGGAATCATAGATGGGCAGGCAAAACTATAATTGAACAGTGGGCGGCCTTTAAAGACGAGATGATTCAGGTACAGACAAGGTATATTCCAACGAGGGAGAAAGATAGGGCAAGTAAAGTCAGAGCTCCCTGGATGACAAAGGAGATAGAGAATAAGGTGAAGCAGAAAAAAGCAGCATATGACAGGTGTCAGGTTGATAACACAAGTGAGAACCAAGCAGGATATAGAAAGTTCAGAGGGGAAGTGAAAAAGGAAATAATAGGGGCTAAGAAAAAATATGAGAATAGACTAGCGGCCAACATAAAAGGGAATCCAAAAGTCTTCTACAGACATGTCAACAGTAAACCGGTAGTAAGAGGAGGGGTGGGGCCGATTAGGGACAATAAAGGAGATCTACTCATGGGCATGGCTGAGGTACTAAATGAATAATTTGCATTGGTCTTTACCAAGGAAGAAGATGCTGCCAGAGTCTCTGTAAAGGAAGATATAGTTAAGATACTGGATGGGCTAAAAATTGAGAAAGAAGAGGTACAGAAAGGCTAGCTGTACTTAAAACAGATAAGTCACCCGGTCCGGATGGGATGCATCCTAGGTTGCTGAGGGAAGTAAGGGGGGATATTGCGGAGGTACTGACCATAATCTTCCAGACATCCTTAGATACGGGAGTGGTGCCAGAGGACTGGAGAATTGCAAATGTTACACCCTTGTTCGAAAAAGGGTGTAAAGATAAACCCAGCAACTACAGGCCAGTCAGTTTAACCTCAGTGGTGGGGAAACTTTTGGAAACGATAATCCAGGACAGAATTAAGTCGCTTGGATGAGTGTGGATTGATTAGGGAAAGCCAGCATGGATTTGTTAAAGGCAAATCGTGTTTAATCAACTTGATAGAGTTTTTTGATGAGGTAACAGAGAGGGTAGATGAGGGCAATGCGGTTGATGTGGTGTATATGGATTTTCAAAAAGCGTTGGATAAAGTGCCACATGATAGGCTTGCTACTAAGATTGTGGCCCATGGAATAAAGGGGGAAATAGTAACATTGATACAGAATTGGCTAAATGACAGGAAACAGAGAGTAGTGGTGAATGGTTGTTTTTCGGACTGGGGGGAGATGTACAGTGGTGTTCCCCAGGGGTCGGTGCTGGGACCACTGCTTTTCTTGATATATATTAATGACTTGGACTTGGGTGTACAGGGCACAATTTCAAAATTGGCAGATGAAACAAAACTTGGAAGGGTGGTGAACAGTGAGGAGGATAGTGATAGGCTTCAAGAGGATATAAATACTCTGGTGGCGTGGCAGATGAAGTTTAACGCAGAAAAATGCGAGATGATGCATTTCAGTAGGAAAAACGAGGAGAGGCAACATAAACTAAAGGGCACAATTCTAAAAGGGGTGGAGGAACAGAGGGATCTGGGGGTATATGTACACAAATCGTTGAAGGGCAGGTAGAGAAAAAGGATAAAAAAGCATACAGGATCCTGGGCTTTATAAATAGAGGCATAGAGTACAAAAGTAAGGAAGTCATGATGAACATTTATAAAACACTGGTTCAGCCATAACTGGAGCATTGTGTCCAGTTCTGGACATTGCATTTTTGGAAGGATGTGAAGGCCTTAGAGAGGTTGCAGAGGAGATTTACTAGAATGATTCCAGGGATGAGGGACTTAAATTACATGGATAGACTGGAGAAACTGGGATTGTTCTCCTTGAAACAGAGACAGTTGCGAGGAGATTTGATAGAGGTATTCAAAATCATGAAGGGTCTAGACAGAGTAGATAGAGAGAAACTGTTCCCATTGGCGGAAGGGTCAAGAACCAGAGGACATAGATTTAAGGTGATTGGAAAAAGAACCAAAGATGACATGAGGAAAAACTTTTTTACACAGTGACTGGAATGCACTGCCCGAGGGGGTGGTGGAGGTAGATTCAATCATGGCCTTCAAAAGGGAACTGGATAAGTACTTGCAACAAAAAAATGTGCAGGGCTATGGGGATAGGGCAGGGCAGTGGGACTAGCTGGATTGCTTATGCATAGGGCGGACTCGATGGGCCAAATGGCCTCCTTCTGTACTGTAACCTTCTAGGATTCTATGATTCTACATCCTCCCTGTAAGAGATTGGGGCTCCCCCTGCTGGTGGAAAGTGCGCATTTACTTCAATTGTCGTTTAAGGCCAACTTTTCAATGTTGCTTGAAGGTAAATATTCAGACCGGACGAAGTTCTAGTCCTTCCTGCGCTGGGGCCATCAGGCGGGGTTAATAGCTGGTCGTGCTATCTGTGCTCAATAATAGGTCTTGTCCAAATTCTTTCCCCCCCCCCAGTGTTTTCAGGTGAAGAGG
The DNA here is from genome assembly GCF_035084215.1 of Heptranchias perlo. Taxonomy (NCBI): domain Eukaryota; kingdom Metazoa; phylum Chordata; class Chondrichthyes; order Hexanchiformes; family Hexanchidae; genus Heptranchias; species Heptranchias perlo. Next base: position 13,368,276 of record NC_090350.1, on the reverse strand, counting down.
GAGGAAAATAGAGCTGGTCAATAAGATTATTTTTTTAGGGCAATTCAGTGATGCAACCTATTGGAAAAGCCACACAGAATGGAGCAACATAGGCTAGGTATCCACTCTGAGTTCCTTCTCGTAGCCCCATAACTGTGGGGAGGCCGTTAGCCTCCCCTTTGTACGGCAAAGGCAAATTTGGAGGGATTGTGCTCTTGGCTGCTGTTGTGTTGCTCCAAGTGGCCAGCTGAAGAATGGTGTTTGCAGAGGCTCATCCACATGCTGTCTGGGATGTAAGAGAGGGAAATCAGGAATTCATACGCTCGATTAAATGCAGCACTGCACCTCTTTAATTTCAGCACCGACTGAATCCTTTGACAAATCGTTCAGTCCAAGCCATAAGAAGAGAGTCTCAGGACCAAAACATTGCTTCTTGATGTCCTTACTAGCCTTGTTGTCCTTGGTAGTGTCCTGCACTGCTGCTCTTGTCCCCCCCACCTAGGTTTCTCAATAATAATTTAAAAAGCATACTGCTGGGTCAAAATCCTGGAACTCCCTACCAGACAGCACTGTGGGAGCTCTTTCACCACACGGACTGCAACGGTTCAAAAAATGCAGGCCTTGCCAGCGAAGCCCACATCCCGAGAAATAATTTTTTAAAAGCATTGCAACCTTATTTAGCGGAAGCAGATGCAGCCTATAATTCCAGCCATCTTAGAGCCTTGTCATCACCACCATGCAAAGCGTGTAGGCCACCAGATAGTTCAGTTAGTTGGTCATGAATCAATGACCTGAGACCTGGGGCATGATTTTAAAATTTTAAAAATGATAGGGTTGGGGGCAGGGAGGCATTCGAAATCTCAACAATTTCTGACCCGCCCCCAACCCGCCTCCAACCCGGCCAATTTCAGTTTTCACCGGGGCGGGACGAGGGGCGGGTGACCAACCCGCTCCTGGGAGGAGGGTTGGCCACTAAAACCTATCAAGGAGGCTGCGGGCCTCCATTTTTGCAGATTTTGCAATTTCAACCTCTGGGGGCTGGGATTCTCGGGCCATTTTCCTTCACGCCGCATGACAGGAGGCGAGAAGACCCAAAACTGCAGGTGAGTGCCTTTATAGCACAGCTTGTGGGCCGGAGGAGCCCAGGGAAATCAAGAAGCAATGTTTCGGCCCTGAGACTCTCTTCCTATGGCTTGGACTGAATGATTTGTCAAAGGATTCAGTCGGTGCTGAAATTAAAGAGGTGCAGAGCTACATTTAATCGAGCGTATGAATTCCTGATTTCACTCTGCTTCCCCTAGGCCCAACAAGCCTACTTGCAAAGACAGAACAATGCTCATGGACCCCTCCCACGATCCCCGACCCACCCCTGCAAAGATCGCGGAACTCACCCGATCTCCGACTCCTCCCAATCGATCGTGGAACCCCGCGATGACCCCTGATCCTGACACCACCCCATGACTGACTCCTCCCACCAACCCCCATGCCCACTAGTGCTCCCATGCTCGCCGGTGCCCCCATGCCCACCCATGCCCCCTGTGCCCACCCATGCCACACCCCATCCATAACAATCAAAGACTTACCTGAAGACTTACCTGAGCATGTCCTCTCCCGGTTTGCCCTTCCATCCGACTGAGGCCAGTCTATCAATCAGTCCGGCCAGTCGGACGGCAAACCAACAAAAAAAATAAAAGATGTCCTTACGTCAAAATCGTAAGGACATCTGGGAAACCCACCCACCGGGTTTCCCGTCTGCAGTTTGACTCCCCCGCCCCCTTCCTGGATCGGGGTCAAAATCATGCCCATGGTTTGTACTTGTCATTGTATCAGCTGTGGCTCAGTGTCAGTGCTCCCAACTCTGAATCAGAAGGTTGTGGGTTCAAGTCCCAGTCTAAAGACATGAGCACATAAGCTAGGCTGACACTCCCAGTGCAGTACTGAGGGAGTGCTGCACTGTCGGAGGTGATGTCTTTCGGATAAGACGGTTAAACCGTCTGTCCTCTCAAGGGGCCGTAAAAAAACCCATGGCACAATTTCAAAGACAAGCAGGGAGGTTTTCCCTTAGTCCTGGTAAATATTTATCCTTCAACCAATACCTAAAATAGATTATCTGGCCATTTATCTCATTGCTGTTTGTGGGACCTTGCAGTGCGCAAATTGGCTTCTGCGTTTCCCACATTGCAACAGTGACCACACTTCAAAAGTACTTAATTGGCTTTAAGTGCTTTGGGACGTCCTGAGGTCATGAAAGGCGCTCTAAAAACGCAAGTCTTTCAAGTCCTCCTTTTCTCCGCCTGCTGCCGTTGTCACTAAGGCCCCATAGGTGAAGATTTGAGGCGCACTGTCCCTGTCCAGTTGATAAACGCTTAACTATGACGTGGCCAGTTGAATCCTGGTTGACGGTCTGTAGGGTTGGAGATGATATTGTGATTTATAGGAGCATCTGCCGTCTATGCTTCACGCTAGCGAGTTGATGTTTTGATGGAGTATGCAATCACCTCTCCGTCAGGATCATTACCTGTAGTGATAACTAGCACCGCAGGCTGCAGACAGGCTGGAGCCTGCGGTTGCAGATATGCCCAACTGGTTGACAGTTCTAAGGGTAAGCTAACAGAACAAACTTTGTATTGCTCTGACCCAGTAATTCTCTGTTTTTGAGGGGTTCTTTTTCCAAGCAAGGTAATGTAAAATCAAATAAAACTATGAGACACTGCTCCTTTAAACTGCTTTCAGTGACAGTGTCTTTATCAAGGAAACAATTTGTACAGCAACTTTAATGCACATTAAGATTACCATTTTTATTCATGTACAAAAGGGCAGTATCATGACTTGAGTTTTGCTTTGCTGGTAATGAAAATTTGTTACATAGAATTACCTAGAATCTGCAGCACAGAAACAGGTCGTTCGGCCCATCTGGTCTATGCCGGCATTTATGCTCCACATGAGCGTCCTCCCACTCCTCTTTATCTAACCCTATCTGCATATCCTTCTATTCCTTTCTCCTCCATGTACTTTTCTAGCTTCCCCGTAAATGCATGTATGCTATTCGCCTCAACTAAATAACTAACATTATATTAACACAGAAGTAGCTGGCAAAGACTGACTTTAGAAATTTGCAGACACATTAATCAGAGGACGATTCGTTCAGTCCAACAGTGGACAAGTGGCAACTCTGTGGCAATTGCTGATGGAGCTTGACGTCTGTTTATTCCCATACTTCACACACAGGGCAGTGGGCCACTTGGCTTCTCCAACATCCAAGATGGCGTCTTGGCTATGCACGCACATTTCCAGCGTGGTGTATGCCGGACGCCATCTTGGTATAGGAGTTGGCACATGCGCAAATACCGAATGCCGGAAGCATGTAAAGTAGGGAGAAAATGGATCCAATCAGTATGCAAAACTGATTTAAAGTAACAGACACCATTTTGGGACTTAATGCTCAACTCAATGCACAGTCTTAACCCCAACCATCTGAACGTGTCTTAAAGTGCCTGGAGGACCCCCACCAATGCTATTTAAAGGGACCACGCAGGATTTACAGGTTAGTGGCTGGATTATTGCTTCTGGCTGCCAAGATATTTGTAACTGTTTTTGGAGGTCTCCTATATTTGAATACTAGGACGCGGGGACATAATCTAACATTTAGAGCCAGGCCGTGCAGAAGTGAAGTTAGGAAATGCTTCTGCACGCAAAGCGTGGGAGAAGTTTGGAACGCTCTTCTGCAAATGGCAGTTGATGCGAGCTAAATTGTGAATTCTAAATCTGAGATTGATAGATTCCTGTGAACCAAGGGTATTAAGGGATATGGGGCTAAGGCGGGTATATGGAGTTAGGTCACAGGTCCACTATGATCTCATTGAATGGCGGAACAGGCTCGAAGGGCTAAATGCCACTCCCACTTGCTGCCTCTTGATATGTGCCACCTTCTCCTGCAAGAAAACAGGACATGTATCTGGGTGATGTGCCTGTCATTGTTAACTAGCTGCCAGTGTGTGTGGCCTGTGAGTTATGGGTGGGCAACTTGCAATAGTGGTAATGTATAAGGGTGGGAGGAAGCTTATGATTGGAAGAGTTGAGTACTGATGGAAAGAGTTTGTTGGTATGTGGGTGATGGGAGAGCAGTGCGTGGAGCAGTGAATGCAGTTAGTGGTGCAGTTGGTAGGAGATGCCACTTGACAGTTGACCTCACTCGCCTTGACCACTCGTGTCAAAGCATTGAACTTCTTCCTGTACTGCATCCATGTTCACGATGCTGGGCGCCTGGCATTGACTTCATCCCCCACTGCCTCCCAATGCCTTTTGGGTATAGGCCTGTTCCCCCTCCCCCACCCCCGTGGATATAGGATGTCCACTTCTTGCATCAAGGCCTCTAGTGCATCAGCAGAGAACCTTGGTGCACAGAGTCTCGCAGGCCTGGTATAAACTCAGATCGGCAGATTGGTGAGGTCTAGCATGCAGATTGGAGGATGTGGGATTTAGTTGTGCGCAACCTTTATTCAATGTTTTAACATAACTCATCAGTTTGTAAACATATGGACGGGTCCTGCATCTGTGTTTTGCATGTGCGATGTCTGATCTCCGTTCAGACTCCGTGCATACAGCAGACTGTTGTTTTCTGCAAATAACAGATACCAGTTAGCTTTGAGATTTTTAAGAGACAGCTTGCCTTTAAGAGATTGGGGCTCCCCTGCTGGTAGAAAGTGCAAATTGCATTGAATCCTCATGTCAACGCTGATTCGGGACATTGCTTGAAGTAAGTTCTCAGGCTTCACAAAGGTCTCGTCCTGCCTGCGCAGGGGCCATTGAGCGTGGGGTAATAGCAGATCACGCTACCTGTACCCATTAGTAGGCCCTATCCAATTTTTTCCCCCCAAAGAATCGAGTTCCACTGCCAGTGCTACCCAGAATAGCAGACAATTGGATCTTGTGATGGGAGGAAGCAGGGACGATAATAAGAAGCTCTGAGTTGCGTTTGGAGTTACTCTGGGGTGAGGCGCAGGGAGAATACTGCCATCTGTTGAACTGTACCCACAGCGTGAGGCAGTGCCTTCAGGAAAGGTCAGGATGACACCAGTTTGAAAAACAAAATCCGTTGAAATAGCTCAAATATCCTAGCATTAAGACAAAAACCAACCTCACGCAGCCAGTGACGCTTATAAAGCCAGTAGCTGTCAATATGTGACTGACAGGAATGCCGCACACAAATAGAACTCCCTCCACCATCGGCGTACCGTGGCTGCAGAGTGTACTATCTACAGGATACACTGCAGCAACTCGACAAGGCTTCTCCGACAGCACATCCCAAACCCGTGACTTCCACCACCTGGAAGCAGAAGGGCTGGAGGTGCATGGGAACAACATCACCTCCCAGTTCCCCTCCAAGTTAAACACTACCTGACTTGGACATATATCACCGTTCCTTCATCGTCGCTGGGTCAAAATCCTGAAAGTCCCTACCTAACAGTACTTTGGGAGCAGCTTCACCACACGGACTGCAGCAGTTCAAGAAGGCGGCTCACCACCACCTTCTCAAGGGCAACTGGGGACGGGCAATAAATGCCGGCCTCGCCAGCGATGCCCACATCCCGAGAATGAATTTAAAAAAAAGAAAACGGCCTCCAAATCTACCTCCCCAAAATTCCACATCTCTTCAAGATGATGCTGGCCCAACCATCTCCCTGATGTGCTCAGCTACATTTGTTGCTTACATACCCCTAATGTTACCTTTGCTAGCCAGAAGCAGATATCACAAAATAGTTTTCCAACCAATAATTTTAAGGGATGGAAAACCACAAGCTGTGCCCCTGATTTCCTCAGATGTGCTCCTGCTGGGTGAAACGCCATGTTGGGAGTGAGCTAGCAGAAAACATGTACCATTCCTGAGTCACTGGGTAGATCTTGACTTTGTCCAATGGTGTAAAATGGACCATAGTGAATCGGCAATCCATTTTACACCCCTCCAATTTTAATTTCCAGTGACGTCAACGGAAATAAAAATGGGGAGAGATGTAAAATGGGTGACCGCCTCACTATTACCCGTTTTACACTATTGGACAAAGTCAAGATCTACCCCAATTTAAAAAAAAGTTTAGTGATTATTTTCTGTTGTTGTTTTTTGGCCATTTGCTACCACGTTTTGGTCCCAACCAAAGTCCATAAGTTATTGTGATGTTAGATAAACACAACGGTTAAAATGGAAATGTTTAGAGTATATAATTGATGCTTTCTGGGCAGCACCATCACTGGTACATGTAAAATTGTGAAACCAGAAATGCATTCAGATTCCAATGTCCAATTTTCAGGAGCCCAATACTCAATCCAAAGAGGGAAACAAACAGGGCAGTAATGATGGTCTGCATTCTAACATTGGGCTAATTTTATACCAACCCCATCACACATCAGATCAAGGATTAGTCTGTCTATATTTGACAATGCCTGCTCAAAGAATAACCCTACTTTCGTAATAAATGCAGTATTTTTCCCCCTTATTTCTACCGTTACTTTGTGCACTGGTTACTATTTGGGGCCATTTTGTTTTTTTTTAACCAGGTCTTCACAGTGCCATCTTAGTGAATCCAACAAGTTTACACTGGAGTTGCTATTGGGTGCGCTAAACTCTTGCAACGGAACAAGCATTCAAGGCCAATGTGAAAGCAGCAAGGGAGCAGAATAGGTCAAATTTATCAACAGAGTTGGGTTAACCAACAGTGAGGTTTACCCAAGATCTGAGTCAATTGGGTTGAAAGCCTTTAAAGAAAGAACATAGGACATAAGAACAGGAGTAGGCCATTCAGCCCCTCGAGCCTGTTCAGCCATTCAATTAGATCATGGCTGATCTATACCTTAACTCCACCAATCCGCCTTACAAAAATCTATCAATCTCAGTTTTGAAATTTTCAATTGTCCCCCAGCCTCAACAGCTTTTTGGTGGAGAGAGTTCCAGATTTCCACTACCCTTTGTGTGAAGTAATGCTTCCTGACACCACATCTGAATGGTCTAGCTCTAATTCTAAGGTTATGCCCCCTTGTTTTGGACTCTCCCACCAGAGGAAATAGTTTCTCTTTATCTACCCTTTTAAATCTTTTAATCATCTTAAACACCTCAATTAGATCACTCCCCAATCTTCTCAAGGAAATACAAGCTCAATCTATGCAACCTGTCCTCATAATTTAACCCTTTTAGCCCCGGTATCATTCTGGTGAAGCTGCACCCTCTTCAAGGCTAATATATCCTTCCTGAGGTGCAGTGCCCAGAACTGAATGCAGTACTCCAGATGGAGTCTAAGCAGAGCTCTGTACAGCTGTAACATAAATTCCACCCCTTTGTATTCCAGCCCTCGAGAAAGAGGCCAATATTGCATTAGCCTTTTTAATTATTTTTTGTATCTGCCCACTAGCTTTGTGTGATTTATGTACATGGACCCCTACATTTCTTTGCTCCTCCACAGTTTCTAGCTTCTCACCATTTAGAAAATACTCTGATCTATCTTTCTTCACATGACCTCACACAAGAAAGGACTTGTATTTACATAGTACCTTTCACGACCTCAGGACATCCCAAAGCGCTTTACAACCAATTAAGTATTTTTGAAGTGTATTCACTGTTGTAATATAGGAAACATGGCAGCTAATTTGCGCACAGCAAGTTCCCACAAACAGCAATGAGATAATGACCAGATAATCTGTTTTAGTGATGTTGGTTGAGGGATAAATATTGGCCAAGGCACCAGGGAGAACCCCCCTCCACTTCTTCGAAAAGTGTCATGGGGTCTTTTACGTCCATCTGAGAGGGCAGATAGAGCCTTAGTTTATCGTCTCATTCGAAAGACGACACCTCTGACAGAGCAACACTCCCTCAATACTGTACTGGAGTGTCAGCCTGGATTATGTGCTCAAGTCTTTGGAGTGGGACTTGAAACCAGGACCGTCCGACTCAGAGGCGAGAGTGCTACTCCTTTCTGATATTTTAATGCAGTCGTGATCTGGTTTAAAATAGGAATTTCATAGCAACGTGTTAACACATTCGGTATTAGTATCACAGCACAATTTCAACAGGGGGTGGGGGATAGAAGGGGTGCGGATATGAATCAACCTGATCTTTTGAGGGCATTTTCCGAAAGCACAACAGAGCTCATCATGGGGAATAGTGGGGGGATTGGTACTCGAGAGGGGCCAAAAATACAGCATTAAATCCTCCACTCCACTGTCCTAGGAGAGCACCCAAGTGGTGTGACAGGGCTAGGAGGGTCCTTTACCCACGCGTCACTCTCACTCTTCCAACAAAGGGCTCGCCCACTCCCAGTCTTGCGGGATTTAAATATTTACTGTTTTTGGAAGGTGCTGTGGAAAAATAGTTTAAAAAGAAATGAAAGGGGCCGTCATGATGAACCACAGCCTCGAAAACAGAACACTCTGCAACTCACTGGTGGAAAAATAAAACCCATTCTCCACCATGCTCATCTCTCATTTTAATGATCGCACATGAAACAATAATAAAAAACCGCAAACTGTAAAGAAAATGGTAAAATGAGTGTCAGTAAAACCACCTGCTGCCAATAAATAAAGACTACCCAGGGAGCAATTTAGATCACCAGTGGGAGCATTTAAAGTGATAACAATTACTGCATCCTGGGTAAATAATGCAGCAAATAAATGCTCTCTCTTGAAAGTCTTGCTGCGAAGAATCGCAATGTAATGTCCCACTCTCAGCCCAGCCAGATAAATGACAAAAAAAGGAACAGCGAGTGTGTAGGAAGCTCAGAAGAGGGTGACTGATGCTAAATGCCGGCCTTAATTACCGATTGTTTTGGAGAGGAAGGTTTCTGAGTAATCACTCGTTCCTTTTAAAATGCAGCTTCTCTCCGCAGACGGTATGTCCATATGTCACTCTCCATCTGGCTTGCTATTTTACACGGCTCCTTTACTAATCAAAATAAGATCACAAACAAATAAAGTTTACGTCAAGAGAGCAGTCAGAGGTGTACTGTAATTAAGATTTGTTTTTAATTTACAATTTCTCTAAAAGCTATAGAAAAATCAGTCTGTGCCAGTAAAGCATACGGCAAAAATCTGTGGTGTTTCCCACGGATACAATTTTTTAAAAAATGGTGCCTGTTTTCCTGTCACTCTGATCATCTCCCATCCTCCAGTCTTTACATGGTCTTCTCTCACTCTATCTCTGTGCATGGCTGAAATCGGGACAGTGAAACAGCGACAGTGAGAGTGAAGTCTTCTTGAAGTCAGTGCATTTAAGTGGTTTTTGATTAGTTGCTTTACAGGTAGTTACATTTATTTTGGTTGCTTTCGTGAAATCAGACAGAAAGAAAAAGAGATTTGGATTTGTATAGCACCTTTCATGACCTCAGTGAAATATTTTTGAAATGTAGTCACTGTTGTAAAGTAGGAACAAAAAAAATCCCAATGTCTAAGTTCACTGACCATGTCAGACTCCGTGCTTATACTGACAATCTGAGTGTTATTGCTGGATTATTTGTCCCATGAAACAGTAGAATATATCTCACAGACCATTGGAAACTGATGCTTTCAGATTCGATTGTGCAGCACCCATTTGTCGGGCAAGAAAAATGACGCCACAGGGCCCAATACATCGTGCGGTGCTCAGTCCTCACCGGTAGTGCACTGCACGCCATATTGGTTCAGCGCCCTGGACGGCCTATTTGCTTATGCAACTTGGGGAATCTAGCGCCTGTTTTAGGCCCCTTTGTGAAATTGGTTCACGACTGGCTGCAGCCTGTAAACTGCAAACTGCAGTCGGTTTACCCACAGCATCCAAACCCGTGATCCTTAAAGGGACTGCTGGAGGCTGCTACACAAAAAACATTATGAAAGGATGTTAAGTTAAAAAAAGATGAGTTTAAAGTTTTTTTACATACGTGAATATGGAGCCAGGAGGAGCAGGACTGCTGCTTCTGGCTCCACATTAAAACTGCAGGCTGCTTCTGGCCCGCACTCGCCCCCTTCCTGATTGCCTCTCCCCCCCAACTCCCGGACTTACATTAGGTCCACGACCATTTTCCCAGTCGGCCGATCTCGCTCCCTGCACCTCCCCCTACGGACTGGAAAGCTACCTCTGGGGCTGCCACTGGCATCCGCAGCTCACCGGTAACACACAAATAAGGCCTGCAGACCAATTTGCCGCGGTTATATCGCCGGCCTCTTTAGGCGCATGCAGTGTGGGCTGCACCTATATTGCGCCCCACTTTGGCCCGATCCAATTTCTGGGCCAAAGCGTTTAACCTCTGCCCCTATTGAATCATTCTAAGATGAACCGCGATCCTCTGAATTGCCACATGAGATCTTCATCTGCTCTGGTGATGCTGTGAACAGGGAACTCTGTCACTGATGAACTCCCTGCAGTGGGACCTCGTCAAGTACACTGCAGGGTGGGTGCTTTCAGCACAAAATCTCTGCTGCCAGGATGCCTCTGATCAGCAAATTTGGGAAACCACAAAACATGGCAACATGTATCAGAAATCAAAAAGGCTAATGAAATGTTGGCCTTTATCTCAAGGGGGCTGGAATACAAAGGGGAGAAAGTGATGCTTCAATTATTTAGTGCTTTGGTCAGATCACATTTGGAGCACTTGGTTCAATTTTGGGCACTGTATCTCAGGAAGGCCTTGGAAGGGGTGCAGTGCAAATTCACCAGAATGATACTGGGGCTTAAAGAGTTAAAATATTGGAATAAATTGAATAAACTTGGCTTGTATTCCCTTGAGTATAGAAGACTGAGAGGTAATCTGATTGAGGTGTTTAAAATTTTAAAAAGGATTTGATAGGGTAGATACGGAGAAGCAATTTCCTCTGGCGGCAGAGTCAAGAACAAGGGGATATAATCCTAAAATTAGAACTAGGCCATTCGGGAGCGAAATCAGGAAGCACTTTTTCACACAAAGGGTAGTGGAAATCTGGAACTCTCTCCCCCAGAAGGCTGTAAATACTGGGACAATTGGAGATTTCAAGACTGAGAGAGATAGATTTTCGTTAGGTAAGGGTATCAAAGGATATGGAGTAAAGGTGGGAAAATGGAGTTGAGATCCTGATCTAACTGAATGGCGGAGCAGGCTCGAGGGGCTGAATGGCCTACTCCTGTCCCTGATGTCCCTAATGTTCCTAGAACTGAGACAGCAAGATGGGACAGGCTTGATGGACCATCTGCTCTTTCCCTGCCGTTCTTTTCCTATATTTGTATGACTATCTCCTTCCATAATGTTTGGGAGCCTGTGATAATTCAGATGGGTATGATTGCACTTGATTCTGTCATGACATCAAGTTTCTGTGACAAGTCATTTGACTTCCTGCAACATGAAGTCCTTCCTCACATTTACATTTCCCTTCAGCAGCTTTCAATAACAGGTGGCCTTTGTCTATAAATATAGATCCAGCTTCTCTCATCTGTCTGGGTTTAATTTAATATTTGTCTGGCGCCTCACATTGCAGTGAGAATTTATTTGGTCAGTGTGTATAGTGACATTATAAATGTGTCTCCAAGGATTTCTCTGCTCACTATTTCTTGTGAAATTGTGAACATGTTCTAAAACAATCTCTAAAGTGCTCTACTGTAGTAAGCCTGTGTTAAACCAGAACACTTGGTTAAATTTGGGCCTTTGCCATAGCCTCTGCCCCTTTGAAGATAATTCTATATTTTTGAAGTTTTTGGTGGAATTTGGTGATCTATTTGTTAAGGTCAATAAAGACATACATCAACAACAGACAAAATTTTTTATATAATGCCTTTAATGTAGAAAAACATCTCAATGTGCTTCATAAAGGCTTAATTTAAAAAAAATGGATGCTGAGCCAAAGTAGGAGATATTAGGAAGGTGGACCAAAAGTTTGGTCAAAGAGGTGGGTTTTAAGGAGGAGAGAGAGGTGGAGAGGCGAAAGGGGATGAGAGAGAATATTCCAGAGTCTAGACAGCTGAAGGTGGAGTGAATAGAGGGGGATGCGCAAGAGGCTGGAGTCAGAGGAATGGAGAGTTTGGGAGGGGTTGTAGGGCTGGAGGAGGTTATGGAGATAGGTTTATAGGGGGGAAGCCATGAAGGGATTTTAAAGATGAGAATTTTAAATCTGAGGTGTTGGAGAACTGGGAACCAATGTAGATCATCAAGGACAGGGGTGATGGGTGAGCAGGACTTGGTGCATATTAGGATATGGGCAGCAGAGTTTTGGATGAGCTGAAGTTTATGGAGGGTGGGGGATAGTAGGCTGGCCAGGAGAGCATTGGAATAGTCGAGTATGGAGGTGACAAAGGCATGGATGAGAGTTTCAGCAGCAGATGGGCTGAGGTAAGAGCAGAGGAAGGTGATGTTATGGAAGTGAAAGTAGGTGGTCTGTGTGATTGAGAGGATATAGTGTTGTGAGCGCAACTGAGGGTTAACAGGAGGCCAAGGTTGTGAACAATCTGGTTCCACTTGAGATATTGGCCAGGGAAGGGGATGGAATTGGTGGCAAGGGTTTATATCAGGAGCCGAAGGCGATGGTTTCGGTCTTCCCAATGTTTAGCGATTGGGAGATTGTGGCTCATCCAAGACCAGAGGGGAATGATGATTAGGAGTAGCTGGAAAAGGCCTGGTAATCTGGGCATGATGCTTATTTTAGAGCTGATATGGTCATAGTGGGAGATTGGGAGGATGGCCAGTCAGATATGCTCTTTCAGTGTGTTTTAAATATCCTGGGTAAGCTGGCTTCTGTCCTTGGTAGTTACATTGCCCCGTCACTGAATTCTGGTGCGGTTTATTTTACATTCTGCCCTCATTGCAGGTTGAGATGTTAGAAAGGTAGATAACGGTGTCCCCAGGTGTAGTGGAGCATGTTATCTGCACATTGAGACATTTTATGTTCTGTGCCCACTACTTTAACATTGGGGAGGCCAAGCCTCAGTTCAGTAAGGTTAATCGTTTGATGAATAAATTGCAGAATCCCACGTCCCAGCAACACTCCCTTCAAAACTGTCAAATAGTGTTTCTAGAGCGAGGGAGAATATTACAACTGGTCCTTGCACTGACTGGGTGTAGTGTAACATGCTCAGGCAGAAGGAAATATGATCTGTTAATATTCTTGTGAAGACTGTGGACTTATAGTTCAATGAGGAAATTGGTCCAAAGGAAGCCCACTGGAGTGGGTTTTTTTATGGATTCTGAATACGGTCCCAGATCACCAGCTGATTGGGAATATCCCACTGGTAATCATGTCTGAGTACACCGTGCAGTAGGAGATCCAACTCCACAGTGGTTTCTTTATCTGTTAGACTGCTGCTTGTATCCTGGCCTTTTTCAGCTTATCCTTTTATCACTAGGGAAATCAGGCAAGTGTAGTTGATTCTTTTCTCAGTTTTGTTTGGCTAGGCTAGTGCAAATTTAGACAGCTGTTCTTGGATGGATGTCACTTTCTTAAAGAGACAGCTGCTTCTAATTTGTGCCAGCCATAAGTACATTTGAATCAACCCAATTTGGATTGATTCAGAAAGTAAAGTAAAAAAATGTCATCCATCATTTGTTTCCATGTTCAATGTAGCAAAACCGCTCCCATCAGAAGTTGAAAGTATCTCACCTAGCTTTCTGGACATTACATGGCTCTACATTACAAACTTTTTCTTTTTGCTTTTGTCCTGTGTTAGTAGCAGCCAAATAAATAGCTTTCATTTATCTCCCTGTCGTTGTAAAGCAAAACATAATCCTTATGATCAAAAAAATGGAATGTTGCAATGTAAATTTTAGTGATGCAAAGGAACTTCCTGGGCATAGCTTTGTATCAGGAAATAATGTCATTAAGAATGGTTGAATTGATGTAAAATGAAAGTACCTTGTCTCACCCCTTTGCCCAACCACCACTATTAATTATACCCACTGTAAAATGTCTGGTTTGTAACTTTGGTTTCTCAACGTACTTTTACATAGAAGGTTAAACTAGTCAAAAGAGGAAAATAATTGCTCTCCTCAATGCTCTAAGATCCTCTTATGTTCCACATGTTTTCACTATCCTGTTGCAAGTTTCTGTTCTACCTGTTAATTCCTCTCAGGACTTATTTAGTTTCTGTAAAATGCATCTTTCATTGCCTTTTCCCATTAAAATAATTCAGTAAAAAGGACACAATGCTTCACTCTGTACAACATAACAAGAGAAAATACATGCGACTTGATAAGTGAGAACAGAAATCAAGAACAGTCACAGTCAGTCAAAGGTCAATGGAACTAACACCTGAAAGTACACAATTCATTAGCCTTGTTTCACCATTGATTCTTAGTCGTCATTTTAACCCCTTTTCATGTTGCCACAAATATCTTGAGTACAGCAAGTGAACCACACAAACAGGACTCTATTTAAACCAAAGGGCTCCTTTATGACTTATGGCTGGTTCTCTGAAAGTAATATTGAGAGGTTGATAGGACATTATTAAATATTAGTAACCGTAAGCATTAACAGATTGCCGTGTTAGTTTGCAAAATAGAATTCAACTTACAATATTGGGAGACAGATAAAGTTCAGGCTTACCTGTTCCCAATGCTACACTGAATTATTTTCATATATCTCACCATTTCCATCAGTTATTCAGTTGTTAAAAATGCATTTAAAGGAAATGGAAGAATTTAAGGATCATTTACAAGTGGTATAAATGAAAGGTCGACCATAAGCAGCAGAATCGAATGGAAATGCCCTCCAAAGGAGAGGCTGACAGGATAAATCACAAGTGATAAAATCGCAAATGGGACGCAATCAACATCTTGAATTGAAACGGATTCTTTTAACGAAAAATGCGGTTAAAAACCCTCCTTTGTTGGCTTTGATGCTTTCCTATTGTTTTTCAACCTCCAAAAAGTAAGATGATCCATAGAATCACAGAAAATGGCCATTTGACCCATTATGCTGGCTCTTTGCTAAAGCAATGCAAAACTAACCTTATTGTGCTGATGACCCCCTCAGTAAAGTTAGTTAGTGTCTGCTGTGAGGTAAGTAGAAAAGATGCGTTCTGATAATTTATTTTCTTTGTTCAAAAAAATGCTAAAAATCGATGAGTTAACTCAACTCAGCTGGGATGACTGTGCATTGGGGGTGGGGCTGGTATATAATTGGCCTCAGGAGTTCGGGACTCAAAGAAGTGGGGGGGGGCAGGGAATAGGCCAACCAGGGTTTTGATGCCAGAAAACTATCCAGCGACCACTGTTGGTGAGTATACATTAGGCGAGGACATGATCAGGATTGGCTGCAGACCCCTATTCCCTCTCCCAAAGTGGAAGAGCCTACTGACATTTACTAGTGTGTTTCACAAATGAATAATGGCGACAGTTTGCATCTGTGACTCAGTATGAGTCAGCGCCTTCAAGAAGGGTGAAGAGAGGAGAAATAATACAAATGATCACAGTTTCTTGGAATTAAATACTGAAGCACAGCTCCCTGTGCTAAATATAAAATTGTTCAGAGTTTCAGTCACATTAAGAATGTCAATTATTTAATGCCTGTGTCAACCATCCCTAGATTGAACTCAACTTTTCGATTCTTAACCCTTCATCGTATGATATGTCAGACATGTTTACAGGTTATGTCAAGTTCCTATATGGAATGTGGGGCTATTTGGAAGAGGAGCAGAGTAAATGAACACTTAGGAGATAATGATCAGAAGAACTAAAGATATTTCATATGTGGGAAACAGAGAGCAGTGGAAGGACATCCGAAATAGCAAAGAATTGTTCATTCGGTGCAAATAAACTAGTGAGGGGATTGGCAAATTCCATGAAAGAAAAGTAAAATAGAAAAGAGAGGCTTATGATGTGTCTGTGAAGAATCAAGGCTGCTAAGAGATTAAGATCAGTTATCTTCACCTGGGAGCTCCATGTCCAGTGAAGAAGAAAATAGCATTGGCGAGATGAAACAACAATATTTAATGATGAATCACTAGACCGGGGGTGTAAATTGTTCTATCAACACAATTCAAAGCAAGAGGGTCGATTACTTTTTTGCCACTTAAACCTTCATTCTTGAATGCTATCAGATGTGGTTTCAATGTGTTAGTAAATCTGAGATTAACTGAATTTCTTAACATTGAAAATATACTGCAGGAACATAGATAAACATCAGTCTTTATTACTAGACTAAACAAAAAAAGAGATTCTACTCTTTAAAAATGACACAACTCTTTCTTAGCAGATTAATACGTACGTGTTTTAGTCCCTATAAAAATGGCAACAACTCTGTATCAACCATTGAATATCAGTAACTCCTTCAGTTTAAATCAAACCAACCAAAGTCTGTCCAGCATTGCACCAGCATCAGACTTCAAATCATTGTCTCCTCTGTTGGTAATACTGTTACAAATCTAATATTTTTACTCCAAACATGAGTAACACTGATATTTAATACAAACCTACAGTCCTAATTACACCAAAGCTCACATGCACACACACTCTTCCTAATGTTAATGCTTCAAAGTCACCGCCCAGGGGTCAGTTCCCTGTCACTGCCAAGGGGTCAGCTCTTCACCTGCACCTATGGATCAGCTCCCCATTGTACACTCCTTCCGATTTTCCTTTGCATTGAGTTATAAAAATTAAATACTTATCTCTATGTCAAGAGTGTCGTCTGCCTCAGTGTCAACAGCGCTTGGAGGACAATTCACAGCTCTAGAACATAGCAGAAAGTCTTGTGAAGGCACTCTCAATGTGCCGAGAACTACCTTTGAGCGTCGTTGTGCAATTATATTATGGTCCATTTCACACTAACGCAACGGCTCTTGTCCACATTCTGGAATGTGATGTAGACTCTATCAAGTCAGAAATATTAGCCCGTAAACCTTCTGTGTGATGTTATTGTACAAGTGCTTAACACATTTGTAGGAAATTCCTCTCCATTTAAAACAGTGTAAGCCTCTGTTAAAATGCAGAGACAGTAATTTAATACGGACATGTTAAGTGCTCATACAGTAACATCACTCACCATCATTTCCCGGCAGGTATTTTTTATTATTTAGAATCAGAGTGAAGCAATGGGGAGATTTCTGCCGTCACCGCCTGGGCAGTAATCTGGTGGGGCAGATTGCTCGTCCTTTATAGAACGCGCCTGATTTTTATTCCATTGATCTCAACGGGCAGGTGATTCGCTGCTCCAGATTACTGCCCAGGTGGTGAAGATGAAAAATCCAGGCCAATGCCTCATAATACAAGACATCAACGAGATTGAGAACAGTAAGAGAGAAGGTGCAATAAATCAAGGAGTGGTAAAGGCCAAGCTTGGGATTTAAAAGCCTGGGTAATATTGGAAGGGAGGAGGAAAGGAAAACCATAGATTTGAGTTCCTGGTAATGAATAAAGTAGATTAGGAGATGGTGTGATGTTTCCAACACGGTGAGGATGATATAGAGAATGATTTAGTGTCACTGCAAATGCTCATTTTTAAATACAATTTTTAAAAATGTTAGGCAGCCATTTCCCTTTTTTCAGAAACCAAGACAAAGAAACTATTACTACTAATTAACTCTTGAATTGCCAATGACAGCACTGGGCCTTATATCAAACACCATACCACAATGGTGCAGCACATTCATTATACTTGACGGTTCTCCTCATTAACTGATTGTAGCCAGTATTCCCACTGCTACAGGAACACTTACACAGTAAAAAAAAATGACCTCTGTACAGCTAGTGGAAGGAAAATAAGGAAATATTAGCTATCTACACAGATGAGTGAGTGAGACGATGTAACCTGGTGTCTTATTTATTGCCCACTGAAAGATTGCAATGATTTTAAAGCAAGGACGTTACTAGGCGCATGAAACAATGATGGGATATGTGAATCTTTTACAGAACCAGGAATCATCATATCCATTAGTTAATAGATCAAGGCATCCCTAGTCTAATTATGTGACAGTTTCCAATACACAGGCCCAATTGCAGAAGGAGATCTTGTGGATCTGAGAGATGTGACAGTCTCGATCAGGAGGGATCTGTTGTAGTTCTTTATTATTTAGTGAAAATGTCCGAACAATTTCATTGTTTCAATGCATTTTTGGGGGATAAACCAACAGGAAGAATGTACTCAACCAATGAGAAAGATTTGATTGTGACCCAGGGGAGTGCATTATTTTACAATAAAACTTAACGTTCATTTAAGGAAAATATCAGGATAATCAGCCTTCCAAATCACACGAGAATGCTTGAGCTGGGGAACACTTGGTACAACTGAATCTAAATAGGGTAAATATTCCATTCACGAGCTCAATCATTCTTCATCTTAGTCAGCAACATAAGCCTCTGTTAATGAACATCTGGTAGCAGCTCAATAACGCTTTGTAAATGTACAAGATGATAGGAATATAATGATTTCTTTCAATATTAATTTTGCAATTCAGTTCTTAATAATCAGGCAAGAAGTGCTTGTAGTGTTCCACTGTTAGTTTCCCGGCTATCAGCACTCCTGTACAAGTCGTTCATCATCAACTACAAAACTGCACATCTCCCAAGTTCAGCTGAATTAGTTATCAGACTATCTAAATAGCCCATTCAAAGTGATAGGCTGACTGCTGTTAGAGACAAATCACCACATATAGTTAAGTGCTGTTACAGCAAAGATTAGTGTCCCAACGACACAGATAAAAATGCTTTGGATGCAAAATGGCGACGAATGGATAAAAGCTAAGAAATCAGATATTTCCTGTGCTACCAAATGTCAGAGTTCTGATAAAAGGTATAAACCTTTTATACATGTCAATAAAATCACCCACTCACATATACATACTCCTGGACAGGATGCAGGAAAAAGCTGGATGACAGATATGCAATCCTTCTCTGACCTGTAGCCTCCATTGACTACCTCTCTTGCCTTTCTATATTCTATCAATGCTACTACGATTATTGCCTCCCTGAACTCTCCTGCCTTGTTTCTCCTAAGCTCCGAGCAAACATTCTCACTCCACCTTTTCTGTGTTAATGTTAAGCCTGATTGGACCAGCTCCTACTGGAATGTATTGTTTTCCAGGGCCACAAAGCTGCAGAACACTTTACCTTCTTCAGTCTGCCTTTCGCCCTTCAATTATAGGTTTTAATATCAAGGCTTGGCATTACCTGACTACAGTTTCATAAATTATCTGGTCTTCTCTCTGCTTAGGTGCTGCCCTGCACAAATAAAAAAATACTTGCATTTATATAGCGCCTTTCACGACCTCAGGACATCCCAAAGCGCTTTACAACCAACGAAGTACTTTTGAAGTGCAGTCACTGTTTAATGTAGGAAACACAGCAGACAATTTGTGCACAGCAAGGTCCCACAAACAACAATGAGATAATAACCAGATAATCTGTTTTTTTAGTGATGTTGATTGAGGGATAAACATTGGCCAGGACAACTCCCCTGCTCTTCTTCGAAATAGTGCTATGGGATCTTTTACGTTCACCTGAGAGGATCTCAATTTAATGCCTCATCCAAAAGACACCGCCGTCCAACAGTGCAGCATTTCCTCAGTATTACACTGTAACGTCAGCCTGGATTATGTGCTCAAGTTTCTGGAGTGGGGCTGAATCAGAGACGAGAGTGCTAACACCAAGCCACGGCTGACACGGAGGGTAAAACCCACCAATATACAGATTATAAAAAGTAATGAATATATGGGACTGATTTCAATACAGTGATCTCAACTGTGGGTCTGGATTGCAGTTGTAAATCACTTTTACAGTTTATGTCATCTTTAGAACCTCTTGATTAGATTACAGCTTGTAATCACTCCTGGGCATTCTATTATTTTACTTGGTATCATCTAAAAGTCTATTAGATTACAGCCTGCAAATTACTTCTAGATAAGATTTATGCTCAGTATAATTTACACTTAAAGGCTTTTAGGAACATGCACTACATACATCAAAAGACAGTCCAAATGTTTTTAAAAGTGAGTTTTTCTTTCCCCAGAAACCATAACAAAAATGAATTCTAGACTTAGTTCACAAGGTGATGTATTACTACACTATAATTGGCTCTGATTTACTAATCCAAGTCTTTTTGACTTAGATCTTCCTCTTAGCAGTGAAAGTTGTCCCATTTGTGAATGAGTTTCATCACTGATAACAGTGGCTACCAGGCCTAAAACCAACTCCTAACTGGTGCTACTGACATACTGCAAGAGACAAAGTAAAGCAGTCATGAAGCATTGGTTTGCTCCAGCGATTCTCTCTGGAACACTGCAACATGTTACATCGAAGACTAAATGACTTACAGGTCTGTGTCGGCTGGTCTCCATACAGTGAGCTCCTGATTTCAATCATGAAACTATAGGGAGTTGTCAAGCAGAAGCCAAGCAACGTCCTCTCTCCTACAAGGAGAAGGGAACAAAAACTAGGATATTCTATGTTAATGAGAGTCTTACCTTTATCGTAAGGAAGCTGGGATAACCTTGCCTCCTAATGACGGTCCTTTGCCTCCTTTTTGCAGAAGGTACCTAAACAAGAGGAAATGCATTCATTCCAAGCTTAGTCAACATCCCATAGCCAGGCAAGTTGTGAGTTGAGATTCCGAGTCTTGGAGCAGCAACTCTACCACAGGCCACAGCGACAGAGAATGGGCCATATTGTGAGTAGCACTGAAATAAGGTAACTGAGACACAGGACCATTGTATTTGTTTACCAGTAGATGTCCTGTGGTGTTGCTCATGGTAAATTAGGTGATACATTGTAACAGGAGGGTTATACCGCATTATATACAATGTATTATTTGCTGCTAAGGCGCAGCTGTGTTTAACTTGGTTAATCCCTTTACAGTCAAAGAATTTAGTTGTCAATAGACACATTTTTAGGTCAACTACAGATTAATTGCTGTTGTAAGGGAAGTTTGCAAAGTAACAGGTGCTTGTAAATTTCTGGCTCCAGTTCAGGCGCTTTGAAGTGTGATGGATGCGTGCCAGACACAAGAAATTTATATTTATACAAGTGCATCGCCTGTGGCATTGCTCACAGGACATTGGAGGATATGTTGTTTGATAAGGAAAGAAAGGTTATGTAATATAATTGTGAATGTATTGACATCATACGATATAATGGTGAATATATTATTTATGGTATAATGGTAAATATATTACAATCATATGGTATAACGGTGAGTGTATTAAGATCATATGGTATAATGGTGAGTGTATTACAATCATATGGTATAATGGTGAGTGTATTACAATCATGTGGTATAATGGTGAGTGTATTAAGATCATATGGTATAACGGTGAGTGTATTAAGATCATATGGTATAATGGTGAGTGTATTAAGATCATATGGTATAATGGTGAGTGTATTAAGATCATATGGTATAATGGTGAGTGTATTAAGATCATATGGTATAACGGTGAGTGTATTAAGATCATATGGTATAATGGTGAGTGTATTACAATCATATGGTATAATGGTGAGTGTATTAAGATCATATGGTATAACGGTGAGTGTATTAAGATCATATGGTATAATGGTGAGTGTATTACAATCATATGGTATAATGGTGAGTGTATTAAGATCATATGGTATAATGGTGAGTGTATTAAGATCATATGGTATAATGGTGAGTGTATTACAATCATATGGTATAACGGTGAGTGTATTAAGATCATATGGTATAATGGTGAGTGTATTAAGATCATATGGTATAATGGTGAGTGTATTAAAATCACATGGTATAACGGTGAGTGTATTAAGATCATATGGTATAATGGTGAGTGTATTAAGATCATATGGTATAATGGTGAGTGTATTAAGATCATATGGTATAATGGTGAGTGTATTAATGTGGTGGTATGTTTAGTGTTGTGGGAAAAAATCACCACTCGGAGTCAGACTTAAAGATTCAACATGCAGTTTATTGGACAAAGCTTTGGGAGAACCGCTGGACACTCCGCAGTGCACGCAGTCAATTTTCTCAACTTTAAAATGGTTGTCATGCTTTTTTATACCTTTGAAATACAGATTTTCAGTAGCTTTTACATCATTAATCTTGATTACACAAATTAACCAATTAAGCCTGCATGGCAACAACGGACTGTTTACATATTAACCAATCAAATTAAAACAACTGTTATCACCTTAAGACAGTATGCCTTTGTTTCACGCAGTCTGGTTCTATAGTTTTATCAGTTCGTTGTGAAATGTCTTTTGTATTCCCAGACTGTAAGCCAGTTTTGGAATGTACAAACTCAACACTTTTAACTGTCTTTCCCACAGTCACAGAATCCATTTTGTTTAGTAGTGTCCATTTTGTTCGTAGTCAAGTGTTATGTTTAAGCTTTAATTAGGGTTAGTCTAATCTACACAAAGCGCATTTCGGTGTGGTTTCAGGGTAAAGACCACCGCCATGTACCCAATAGTCACTTCATCGTTGCCTTTAACTCAACAGCCCAAATTTTACGCTAACATTTAGCAATTCTAGAAAATAGGGAATTAGAGTTGCCAGTCACTACTTGTGCCATCTCCTTCTACATTATCCTGGCTGCTGTGTTGGCAGGTCCTTTGCCACCCACTCCCACTATTCCACCACCATGCCTAATTTCAGTAAGAAGAATATTTATAACACTCTCTGAAAAGCTTGCTTCTTATTCCTTTTGGAGCCATGACTTCATCTTCCAGTGTTCTAGTTCTGCCTTAAGAACAGCCCTGCTTTAAATCCTGCAGATTCTCTCTCAGAAGTGCTTCCTGCACCCCCTGTTCCTCCACATATTTTGTAGTCCCCCCTCCCCCTGGCATAACTCACCAATTGCATGAGTGGCCCCCCTCTTTCTCCCGCCCAGCTGAACAGGCAGAAGACCTGCCCTGCCACATGTCCATTGACTCAGGGGGACCTTGTATTTGCATGTACCCTGTATCAACTTTTTCCATTGTAAATACCTATGTCCATATTTATAATGGAAACTTTCTATGTAAACTTGTCACACTGTAATTACACCTTCCCACCAGTGGTGGTGCTGTGTCTCAGTTTTGCATCTCCCAGATCACAGTCCATTCTGCACAGAGAAACTCCAACCAACACCATTTCTTTGCATCCCAAATTACCATGAGTTTTGGGAAAGGGTTATTTAAAAATAAGGACAGAATGTATAACTTTAAAATGCAGATAAATTATATCTGCAATTATCCTTCACCCTCCAACCCCTTTCACCTGAAGACGGCACTTAATCTTCACTCCCCATGGGATATCATCTAGTATAATAAAAATATTTTGAGAATTTTATATTTGTGCAAGTATCAGTTTGTGTCGTGGGGGAGGTTATGTTTCTTATGTCAGTGGGTTTCTAACATGAGGTTGGGCAGAGTGTGTAAGTGGCAGACTCGCTCTTTTGTAAGGTTTTTGCTGGAGTCTGTTATATGAGCATGAAATTGGGATGTGGAACGGGTGGAGGCAGAAGGTTGGGGGGACTGGGTTGTGTGGTGGGGATCTGTAACACATTAAAAAAAAATTAAAGTCTGTTTCCCAGGCACTGATTAGGAAAACAGGCTTTTAAAAAAAAAATCACTTAAAGACTTAATGGTGTATTAATTCACTTACTTTGTACATTCTTATCTTATGGCCTCCTTCACAGAATCATAGTCCATGATCCTTACAATCTTCTGCGTTTCATTGTCCGACACACTGCCACATCCTCCCGTGACCATGTACACCCATGGCAGGTTTCATTCTGCGCCCCCCCCCTATTATCCATGTCGTTGTCGTTATGAAAAAGCAAAACCAAACTGAGCTGGGAAACATGTTTTTAGCTTAAAGAGTTAATCACTTATAAAGTCAATACTCGATATTTGTGTAGTATAAAGACTGTAAACACGTGTGAATATCTCAGTGAGTGCTGGGAAACGAGCAGGAAGAAAGGATGCATCAGATGGGTGGTCCAAAGGCCAAGAGCGAAGGGGGGTCCAGAATATTGGGCAGGAGGAGGAGGTGCGTAGGTTTGGCGGGATGGTGGTGAAGGTGAGTGCATTGAGGTGGTCAGCTCAAGGCCCTACCTGAGGTGATAAGCAACCAGAGGAATGAGGGCCATCGGGGGATATAGGGTGGCCCAAGATCTGAGGCTTGATTGACAATGTTGGGGTGTGCGCAGCTCATGGGGAGAAGAGTTAACAGGAGATACTGGCAGGGGATGCGGCAGTGGGCCACAAACTAAGTATGCAGGTAGGGAGCTGGCAGCTCAAGCCCCTGGATTTGAACGGGGCAGTTGACAGCAGCAGCGAGCAGAGCAAAAAGTGAAAAACAAAATGGTGGTTGGGCTTAAGAGTCAGGGCTTGGAAAATCATATCGTGTGATCCTCTCCAGCTAAACAGATAAGTATAAATAATACAGTACTGCCATAGCATCCCTTATTTGGCGTTTAGTTAGGAAGACTGCATTAAAATGAATGGGAAAATTGAAGCAAATTGAAATTAGATAGAGCGTGACAGAAAAATTGTGATAGAAAAATCATTATGAAATAAAGTGTTACACGGTGTCAGACTGACAGGAAGTGTATGCATACACAAGACTTTTAATGTACGATATAGACAGATAACACATCTTCTGGCTTTCTAAGTATACTGAGTCAGTAAGCTTATGTATTTTCATATTTTATCCAAATAGCAAACCCAGCCAGCTATCTCATAATATGCTGAAAAGAACAAGGCCTAGAAATTGGTCGTCGTAGCACTCATTTTTCCCACGATCCCCAACATCGATCCCGATCCTGATCCCGACGCCTGGGGTGGATGCCAAACCTGCCCAATGGCCATCCATCTGTAACGATCCCTGATGATTCAGTGGCTTAAATGCTACCTCTTGTGAAAAGTATCCTCATTTCCCACGGTGAGTTTGCTGTCATTTCATTAAATTAAGGAGAGACTGCTGATGATTTGGCCGTCCAATAAATATGCTTGTCAGAAAGAAATTATCAACCTTTTTTTTTCATTCGTTCACAGGATGTGGGCGTCGCTGGCAAGGCTGGCATTTATTGCCCATCCCTAGCGAGATTTTACAACTGAGTGGCTTGCTAGGCCATTTCAGAGGGCAATTAAGAATCAACCACATTGCTGTGGGTCTGGAGTCACATATAGGCCAGACCGGGTAAGGGCGGCAGGTTTCCTTCCCTAAAGGACATTAGTGAACCAGATGGGTTTTTATGACAATCCAGTAGTTTCATGGCTATCATTACTGATACTAGTATTTTAATTCCAGATTTTTATTTAATTAATTGAATTTAAATTCGCCAGCCGCCGTGGTGGGATTTGAACTCGTGACTCTGGATTTTAGTCCAGGCCTCTGGATTACTAGCCCAGTAACATAACCACTATGCTACCGTACCCAACCTAGCTTATCTTTTTTTAATTGAGCTACCTAGGGGAAGGGTCAAAGCTCATCACCGACACAGAGAAAAGGCTGAGTAAATCAAATCAGTAATGGTAAAAGTGACTCCCGGCTGAGATTTTAAAGAGCTTGTACATTATAGCGCGAAGGGAAGAGTGAGAGAGCGCGCGAAGTGAAGAGTGAGAGAGCGCGCGAAGTGAAGAGTGAGAGAGAGCGCGAAGGGAAGAGTGAGAGAGCGCGCGAAGGGAAGAGTGAGAGAGAGCGCGAAGGGAAGAGTGAGAGAGCGCGAAGGGAAGAGTGAGAGAGCGCGAAGGGAAGAGTGAGAGAGCGCAAAGGGAAGAGTGAGAGAGCGCGCGAAGGGAAGAGTGAGAGAGCGCGAAGGGAAGAGTGAGAGAGAGCGCGAAGGGAAGAGTGAGAGAGAGCGCGAAGGGAAGAGTGAGAGAGCGCAAAGGGAAGAGTGAGAGAGCGCGCGAAGGGAAGAGTGAGAGAGAGCGCGAAGGGAAGAGTGAGAGAGCGCAAAGGGAAGAGTGAGAGAGCGCGCGAAGGGAAGAGTGAGAGAGCGCGCGAAGGGAAGAGTGAGAGAGCGCGAAGGGAAGAGTGAGAGAGCGCGCGAAGGGAAGAGTGAGAGAGCGCGCGAAGGGAAGAGTGAGAGAGCGCGAAGGGAAGAGTGAGAGAGCGCGCGAAGGGAAGAGTGAGAGAGAGCGCGAAGGGAAGAGTGAGAGAGCGCGAAGGGAAGAGTGAGAGAGCGCGAAGGGAAGAGTGAGAGAGCGCGGGAAGGGAAGAGTGAGAGAGCGCGGGAAGGGAAGAGTGAGAGAGCGCGCGAAGGGAAGAGTGAGAGAGCGCGCGAAGGGAAGAGTGAGAGAGCGCGCGAAGGGAAGAGTGAGAGAGCGCGCGAAGGGAAGAGTGAGAGAGCGCGCAAAGGGAAGAGTGAGAGAGCGCGAAGGGAAGAGTGAGAGAGCGCGATGGGAAGAGTGAGAGAGCGCGAAGGGAAGAGTGAGAGAGCGAAGGGAAGAGTGAGAGAGCGCGAAGGGAAGAGTGAGAGAGAGCGCGAAGGGAAGAGTGAGAGAGCGCGAAGGGAAGAGTGAGAGAGCGCGCGAAGGGAAGAGTGAGAGAGCGCGAAGGGAAGAGTGAGAGAGAGCGCGAAGGGAAGAGTGAGAGAGCGCGAAGGGAAGAGTGAGAGAGCGCGCGAAGGGAAGAGTGAGAGAGCGCGAAGGGAAGAGTGAGAGAGCGCGAAGGGAAGAGTGAGAGAGCGCGAAGGGAAGAGTGAGAGAGAGCGAAGGGAAGAGTGAGAGAGCGCGAAGGGAAGAGTGAGAGAGAGCGCGAAGGGAAGAGTGAGAGAGCGCGAAGGGAAGAGTGAGAGAGCGCGAAGGGAAGAGTGAGAGAGCGCGAAGGGAAGAGTGAGAGAGCGCGAAGGGAAGAGTGAGAGAGCGCGCGAAGGGAAGAGTGAGAGAGCGCGAAGGGAAGAGTGAGAGAGCGCGAAGGGAAGAGTGAGAGAGCGCGCGAAGGGAAGAGTGAGAGCGCGCGAAGGGAAGAGTGAGAGAGCGCGAAGGGAAGAGTGAGAGAGCGCGAAGGGAAGAGTGAGAGAGCGCAAAGGGAAGAGTGAGAGAGCGCGCGAAGGGAAGAGTGAGAGAGCGCGAAGGGAAGAGTGAGAGAGCGCGCGAAGGGAAGAGTGAGAGAGCGCGAAGGGAAGAGTGAGAGAGCGCGAAGGGAAGAGTGAGAGAGCACGAAGGGAAGTTTGAGAGAGCGCGAAGGGAAGAGTGAGAGAGCACGAAGGGAAGTTTGAGAGAGCGCGAAGGGAAGAGTGAGAGAGCGCGAAGGGAAGAGTGAGAGAGCGCAAAGGGAAGAGTGAGAGAGCGCGCGAAGGGAAGAGTGAGAGAGCGCGAAGGGAAGAGTGAGAGAGAGCGAAGGGAAGAGTGAGAGAGCGCGAAGGGAAGAGTGAGAGAGCGCGAAGGGAAGAGTGAGAGAGAGCGAAGGGAAGAGTGAGAGAGCGCGAAGGGAAGAGTGAGAGAGCGCGAAGGGAAGAGTGAGAGAGCGCGAAGGGAAGAGTGAGAGAGGGATCAGAGGCTAATTAATGAGTCACATTGTTAGCATTAACAACTCTAAAATAAATAGAGAGGCTTTTAATGATGCAATAGTGTCAGAAGATGGTTTTCTGGTCTTAATTTAGAAAAGCTAGAGGATAAATCACATGATCGAATAACCTGGGCGTAGATTTTCCATGAATGGTCTCCCGATCTACTGCTGTATATTGCCGTCTCTCTGGGCTTTCCGCCAATCTGCCACCAAATTTCCTGGCGGGAGATCAGAAGAATCCTTGCAGAAATTCTACCCCCCCACGGGATTCTTCAAGAAACCTGAAATTAGATCATCATAGTTTCTGAAACATGTCTGTCAGGTTGATAGACAACTTGGAAAGGATCAATGTGACAGAGTTAATTCTTATGATTTTGTCAATAAAACGTTGGTCCTGTAAATGGACTTGTCCTGGCAGAATTTAAGGTATAAAGCATGCTTTCCCCCACCCCTGTGGCAGAACCAAGAGAAAGACAACGAGAGCAAGAAATAGAGACAAGTCAAGTCTTAGAGCAAAGTGTGAAAGCAAAATAGCAGTTTAACAAAATAGAGAAACTCATGCTCATACTTAAGTAAAAATGAAGCACTTGATAATAGCTTCAGCAAGATGGCCTAGTTCAAAAAGATTGAAAGGAAGGGGGATTGCAGCATCTGTGCTTACTTATATTTAGATAATGAAAATGATTGTGCAGCTATTATTTTCAAAACAAATGTTGCAACATGTCTTTCTTCACCCTACAGCCGAGTCTCTGAACTTCTCTGATGACCTCGTAGAGGTTTTTGAGTTTGCTTTTCAAAATACCAAATAAGCTCGAAGTTAAATTTACGAAGCTTTTTTGTGTGAAAGTTTCACATAAAAATTATCAACTGTTTATTTTTTTTAACCCCAGAGAATCCAGCTCAGAGAGAAAAATACAAAGAGACCAAAGAGACAAAGACAAAGGGGATGATTACAGTAGCTGTGCTTTCTTTCAAATTTGAACACAATTATTTTTTATGGAAAGAGCTAATCATACAGCTGTGATATTGATTCATCCAATTACAGTGGATAAGGGAAACACTAGCTATTTAATTTTCAGAAACCAATCATAGAATATTTGCTTCATTGTCCCTGAGCAGAATTACTACAAACGTTTTTCCAAATTCTTTTAGTGGGAATGTGCACTCCTTTCACCTCCATTAGTTGTTGAATTTAGTACACTGTATTCTTTGATCATGATGCGGTCTCCTCTATGATCAAGCGCAGATTGGACGGTTGCTTTTCTGAACACCTCTGTTCAATCCGCAAGTGTGACTCTGAGCTTCCGGTCGCTAGACATTCAATTCTCCGTCCCACTTCCACTCTGACCTCTCTGTCCTCGGCCTCCTACACTGATACAATGAAGCTCAACACAAGATCAAGAAACAGCACCTCATCTTTCGATTAGGCACTTTACAGCCTTCCAGCTTCAACATTGAGTTCAACAACCTTAGTCCATAACCACTGCTCCCATTTCCTTGGACAGCCAGTGCTGGTAATGGTTCTGCTGTAACCTCTGGTTCTCTGGACCCACCTTTTGATTCTTTTCTTGTCCCATTACCACCCCCTTTTGCTTTGCACCATCATCCCTTTTTTCATTTAATCACTCCTGCCCTCCACCCTATCACAGACCTTCCCTTTGTTCTTTCCTCCCTTCCCCTTGGCTCTGCACTTGTTTAAAAACTGTTAAATCTTTACTTCTTCCAGTTCTGATGAAAGGTCATCGACCTGAAACATCAACTCTGTTTCTCTCTCCACAGATGCTGCCTGACCTGCTCAGTGTTTTCCAGCATTTTCTGTTTTTATTCCATCTCTCTACCACCTCTGTCAATCCCTCCATTGTCTGTGTTGACAGACTACCCAGTCTAGGATGAGCTATAGTTTCCTCCATCTAAACATTGGGAAGGCCGAAGCCACCTTTGGCCCCCACCCCAAACTCCGTAACCCTGCCATTGATTCCATCTCCTTCCCTGGCCATTGACTCATGATGAACCAGACTGTTCACAACTTCAGTGTCCTATTCAACCTCAAGCTGACCCCATAACCTCTCCATCATAAAGACTACCAACTTCAACCTCGATAACATCATCCACTGCCACCCCTACCTCAGTCCATCTGCTGCTGTAACCTTCATCCATGCCTTTCTCACCTCCAAATTTGAGTATTCCAAAGCTCTCCTGGTCGGTCTCATGCTCCAAGCTCTGTAAACTTCAGCTCATTCAAAACTCAGCTGCCCGTATCCTAACTTGCAATGACACCTCCTCGTCCATCATCCCTGTTCTTGCTGAGCTACGTTGACTCCCGAACCCCCAATTTAAAATTTCATCCTCGTGTTCAAATTCCTTCATGGGTCTTCTGCTCACCATGGGCTCGCAGTATATTTAGGTTGAACAAGGTCCTTGGACCAATTTGATCTTTTCCTTCCAGAACGCCAACCCCTACTGGTGGTCCCATTACAGCTTTCATCTGTTTCTTAAAATGAGTCCAGTGCCTTGGACTCAAAACATTTATTTTTCATGGTTGATATAGCACACTGATGGGAGCATGAATCTGACCATGTTAGCTGCTTGATAACTTCAGATGGAGATTGCACTGAGGGTAGTCTTTAAAGTTAATTGATTTTTCTATTGACCTAAGCTGTAAACCCAGAAGACTGAGATCACCTCAGGATATCTTACAGAAAATGTAAAACTTATGAATGAATCATACAATGTAACCTGGATGTATCACCTCTAACAAAAACAACACCAAGATCAAGACATGTTTAACATACAAAACGTCCCAAAACACACAGAAATAATGAGGCATGAAAGGGAGATTAGGAGAGGTGAGTGAAGGATTGTTCAAAAAGATGGGTTTCAGAAGGTTTTAAAGGAAGACAGAGAGAAGAGGACAGGTTTGAGGAGTTCCAGCGACTAAGGCTGAGGTGGCTGAAGGCTGTGCCACTGATGGTGAGCTGAAGGGAGCAGGGATGTACACGATGCCAGAGTCTGAGGACTGAAGAGTGCAGGAGGAGATGTAGGGCTGGAGGAAGATACAGAGGTAGGGAGGAGTGAGGCCATGGAGGGATTGAAATCAAGGGCAAGGATTTTTAATTGGATGCGTTGGGAGACGGAGAGCTAGTGTAGGTCAGCGAGAATGTGGTGCTGGGTGAGTGGGCCTTAATATGGGACAGGATGTGGGCAGCTGCTTTTTTGACAATCAGGAGATTACAGATGGTGGGTGATGGAAAGCCAGCAAAGAGGTCATTGGAATAATTGAGTCTGGAAATGACAAAGCGTAGATAAGGGTTTTCAGCAGGTATGTGGGGTGGGTGGGGGGAGGCACGGTTTGGGACAGAGGCAGGCAATGTTGGAAGTAGACTGTCTTAGTGATGGAGACGATGTGGAGTATGAAGCTCAGTTCAGAGTTGACATGATGCCAAGGCCACAAATAGTTCAACTTGAAGAAATGGCCAGGGACATAGCATCAGTGGAAAGGGAAGAAGGTTTATGGTGGCACCAAAAACAATTGCTTATGTCCTCCCAGTGTTCAGAGTTGTGATTTATCCAAGACTGGAAGTCAGACAGGTAGTATTCAGGATTGAGAGGATTTGAATGCCCTCGCCAAGTTAGCCAAGGTAACTAGAGTAGTTAAATAACAACAACTTGTATCTTTATAGCTCCTTTAAAGTAATAATATGTTCCAAGACACTTCAGAAATGCAAAAAAATATGGGAGCTAGGAAACGGAGAGTAGGGATTAAGGAAAGGTTCTCTGATTAGCGGGATGTGACAAGTGGTGTTCCCCAGGGATCAGTACTGGGGCCTCAGCTTTTCACCATTTACATCAATGACTTAACTGAAGGAAGAGAAAGTTGTATATCCAAGTTTGCGGATAACACCAAGTTAGGAAGCACAGTAAGTTGTGTAGATGGGAGCAGGAAGTTACAAAAAAACATAGACAGATTAAGTAAGTTGGCAAAACTGTGGCAGATGGAGTTCAATGTGGGGAAGTGCAAATTCATCCACTTTGCATCCAAGAATCACAAATCGGAATATTTTCTAAAGGGCGAGAGACTAGGAACTGTGGAGGAGCAAAGACGATTTTGGTTTCCAGGCACACAAATCATTAAAGCTAGTGCACAGGTACAGTAATCAAAAAGGCTAATGGAATGTTGGCCTTTATCTCAAAGGGGGCAGGATTACAATCTAGAGGAAGTTTTGATTTAATTGTACAGAGCCTTGGTCAGACCCCAGCTGGAATACTGTAGTCAGTTTTGGGCACTGCACTTCAGGAAGGATATAATGGCCTTGGCGAGGAAACTGTGCAGGTTCACCAGAATGAAACAGGGACTTAAAACATTGAATTATGAGAATAGGTTGCATAAACTTGTCTTGTATTCCTTTGAGTTTAGAAGGTCGAGGGGGTGATCTAATTGAGGTGTTTAAAATGATAAAGGGATTTGATCAGGTAGATAAGGAGAAACTATTTCCTCTGGTGGGGGAATCCAGAAAAAGGGGGCAGAATCTTAAAATTAGAGCTAGGCCATTCAGGAGTGAAATCAGGGAGTACTTTTTCACATAAAGGGTAGTGAAATCTGGAACTCTCTCCTCCAAAAAGCTGTGGATGCTGGGACAATTGAGATCGCTAGATTTTTTTTAGGTAAGGGTATCGAGGGATATGGATCAAAAGCGGGTAAATGGAGTTAGGATACAGATCCGCCATGATCTGATTGAATGGCAGAACAGGCTGGAGGGGCTGAATGGCCTATGACCTGTGACCTCAATAAGATGCTGCCACCTTACAGCCCATTTTTATTATCAGTTATTCAAGTAACAACTTGAAGTGACTTTGGGGGTGGGGGGGAGGAGGAGAAGGGGGTGGGGCTGGGGACAATAATCAAGGGGGAAAGGTCCAGTTAATTTTTCTCTTCTTTAGCCCAGGCACCCTGCAGGCAATTATTGCACCTTCATTGCCACCCTGACTGAGATCGGCTCACTCAGCACAGCCCAGAGTTTAGTGAAGGTGAATGGAGTCACTGTTGCAGCTGTATACAGACAGATGTGCAGTCTGTACCAAGCGACTTCACAATTTACAGTTTGCAGTGGACCCGCACTGTAAATTGCACAAAAATTACATCTGAATGGGCCTGGTTTGAACATCAGGCTGTTCGATTAAATTCTAATCAATGCTAGGCCCATATTGCTTTGTTTCAGAAAAAGAGCTTTGCTTTTCTAATGAGCTTTTCTGTTATAATTTGTGAATTTTTTTTTTTATTCGTTCACGGGATGTGGGCGTCGCTGGCAAGGCCGGCATTTATTGCCCATCCCTAATTGCCCTTAAGAAGGCGGTGGTGAGGCGCCTTCTTGAACCGCTGCAGTCCGTGTGGTGACGGTTCTCCCACAGTGCTGTTAGGAAGGGAGTTCCAGGATTTTGACCCAGCGACAATGAAGGAACGGCGATATATTTCCAAGTCGGGATGGCGTGTGACTTGGAGGGGAACGTGCAGGTGGTGTTGTTCCCATGTACCTGCTGCTCTTGTCCTTCTAGGTGGTAGAGGTCGCGGGTTTGGGAGGTGATGTCGAAGAAGCCTTGACGAGTTGCTGCAGTGCATCCTGTGGATGGTACACACTGCAGCCACAGTGCGCCGGTGGTGAAGGGAGTGAATGTTTAGTGTGGTGGATGGGGTGCCAATCAAGCGGGCTGCTTCATCTTGGATGGTGTCGAGCTTCTTGAGTGTTGTTGGAGCTGCACTCATCCAAGCAAGTGGAGAGTACTCCATCACACTCCTGACTTGTGCCTTGTAGATGGTGGAAAGGCTTTGGGGAGTCAGGAGGTGAGTCACTCGCCGCAGAATACCCAGCCTCTGACCTGCTCTCGTAGCCACAGTATTTATATGGCTGGTCCAGTTAAGTTTCTGGTCAATGGTGACCCCCAGGATGTTGATGTTGGGGGATTCGGTGATGGTAATGCCGTTGAATGTCAAGGGGAGGTGGTTAGACTCTCTCTTGTTGGAGATGGTCATTGCCTGGCACTTATCTGGCGCGAATGATACTTGCCACTTATGAGCCCAAGCCTGGATGTTGTCCAGGTCTTGCTGCATGCGGGCTCGGACTGCTTCATTATTTGAGGGGTTGCAAATGGAACTGAACACTGTGCAGTCATCAGCGAACATCCCCATTTCTGACCTTATGATGGAGGGAAGGTCATTGATGAAGCAGCTGAAGATGGTTGGTCCTAGGACACTGCCCTGAGGAACTCCTGCAGCAATGTCCTGGGGCTGAGATGATTGGCCTCCAACAACCACTACCATCTTCCTTTGTGCTAGGTATGACTCCAGCCACTGGAGTGTTCTCCCCGATTCCCATTGACTTCAATTTTATTAGGGCTCCTTGGTGCCACACTCGGTCAAATGCTGCTTTGATGTCAAGGGCAGTCACTCTCACCTCACCTCTGGAATTCAGCACTTTTGTCCATGTTTGGACCAACGCTGTAATAAGGTCTGGAGCCGAGTGGTCCTGGCGGAACCCAAACTGAGCATCGGTGAGCAGGTTATTGGTGAGTAAGTGCCGCTTGATAGCACTGTCGATGACACCTTCCATCACTTTGCTGATGATTGAGAGTAGACTGATGGGGCGGTAATTGGCCGGATTGGATTTGTCCTGCTTTTTGTGGACAGGACATACCTGGGCAATTTTCCACATTGTCGGGTAGATGCCAGTGTTGTAGCTGTGCTGGAACAGCTTGGCTAGAGGCGCAGCTAGTTCTGGAGCACAAGTCTTCAGCACTACAGCTGGGATGTTGTCGGGGCCCATAGCCTTTGCTGTATCCAGTGCACTCAGCCGTTTCTTGATATCACGTGGAGTGAATCGAATTGGCCGAAGACTGGCTTCTGTGATGGTGGGGATATCGGGAGGAGGCCGAGATGGATCATCCACTCGGCACTTCTGGCTGAAGATGGTTGCAAACGCTTCAGCCTTGTCTTTTGCACTCACGTGCTGGACTCCGCCATCATTGAGGATGGGGAAGTTTGCAGAGCCTCCTCCTCCCGTTAGTTGTTTAATTGTCCACCACCATTCACAACTGGATGTGGCAGGACTGCAGAGCTTTGATCTGATTCGTTGGTTGTGGAATCGCTTAGCTCTGTCTATAGCATGTTGCTTCCGCTGTTTAGCATGCATGTAGTCCTGAGCTGTAGCTTCACCAGGTTGGCACCTCATTTTTAGGTACGCCTGGTGCTGCTCCTGGCATGCTCTTCTACACTCCTCATTGAACCAGGGTTGATCCCCTGGCTTGTTGGTAATGGTAGAGTGAGGAATATGCCGGGCCATGAGGTTACAGATTGTGGTGGAATACAATTCTGCTGCTGCTGATGGCCCACAGCGCCTCATGGATGCCCAGTTTTGAGCTGCTAGATCTGTTCTGAATCTATCCCATTTGGCACGGTGGTAGTGCCACACAACACGTTGGATGGTGTCCTCAGTGCGAAGACGGGACTTCATCTCCACGAGGACTGTGCGGCGGTCACTCCTACCAATACTGTCATGGACAGATGCATTTGCGACAGGTAGATTGGTGAGGACGAGGTCAAGTAAGTTTTTCCCTCGTGTTGGTTCGCTCACCACCTGCCGCAGGCCCAGTCTGGCAGCTATGTCCTTCAGGACTCGGCCAGCTCGGTCAGTAGTGGTGCTACCGAGCCACTCTTGGTGATGGACATTGAAGTCCCCCACCCAGAGTACATTCTGTGCCCTTGCTACCCTCAGTGCTTCCTCCAAGTGGTGCTCAACATGGAGGAGGACTGATTCATCAGCTGAGGGAGGACGGTAGGTGGTAATCAGCAGGAGGTTTCCTTGCCCATGTTTGACCTGATGCCATGAGATTTCATGGGGCCCAGAGTCAATGTTGAGGACTCCCAGGGCTACTCCCTCCTGACTGTATATCACTGTACCACCACCTCTGGTGGGTCTGTCCTGCCGGTGGGACAGGACATACCCAGGGATGGTGATGGAAGAGTCTGGGACGTTGGCTGAAAGGTATGATTCTGTGAGTATGGCTATGTCAGGCTGTTGCTTGACTAGTCTGTGGGACAGCTCTCCCAATTTTGGCACAAGTCCCCAGATGTTAGTAAGGAGGACCTTACAGGGTCGACTGGGCTTGGTGTTTTGCCGTTGTCGTGTCCGGTGCCTAGTGGTCCGATGCCGGGTGGTCCGTCCGGTTTTATTCTTATTATGACTTTTCGTAGCGAGATTTTACAACTGAGTGGCTTGCTGGGCCATTTCAGAGGGCAATTAAGAATCAACCACATTGCTGTGGGTCTGGAGTCACATATAGGCCAGACCGGGTAAGGACAGCAGGTTTCCTTCCCTGAAGGGCATTAGTGAACCAGATGGGTTTTTACGACAATCCTTTTCTCTTTCGCTGAAAGCTAGTAAACATTTTTTCAAGTGTATAACAAAATATTACCATTCCCCCATCTGAATTTCTCTGATAAAAGCTGGCCAGGAATACACAGAGATCAGTATATATTTGGATCTAAATATGAAGGCTTTAAAAATGGGCATGGGAACTTCCGCCAGGATTCACAGGCAGGAGATCAGCAGAACCCCACCCCGAGAAAAGGTGTAAAAGGCCGTTTACGTCCTTTCCGCAGGGTTTCTGCCGAAGTTGTGCTGGGAGGTGGGGAGAACCCCGCCGAAATTCCCGGTTCCCTAGAGGCATAAGGAAAAAAATACCCTGCCCCAAAAACAGACGACAGCTTGATAATTCCTAGGCTCCGTGTTGAGAAATGGCTTTAAATGAACCAAATCTGCACTGCTCCTTTGTTGCACCTCTTTCAAATATACATCGTATGAAGCAGCTCTGGCACTCAGACACTTCAAAGCCCAGGCAGGTTCCCTTAAAGAATAGAGTTGGCCAGGCCAAGCATCCCTCTTGGTTTGACTTGATGCTAAGGCTGACTAAAAGCAAGTGTATTTAGCAGACTAACCAGGACAGGCCCGTGTGGTTTATTATTTCGATTTATGAGGAAGGACTGAGGTTAAGTTGAAGTAAGTGAGATTTGTTATAACTGTTACCCTGTATATTTGTTTCCTGACTGTAAAATGATGATTAATGATTTGTGTCGGGCCCCGTCTCGCTATGAAGTGTTAATCTGCCTGCCCATTGGAATTTGGGGAAATGTGCGTGAGGGAATGTGCAAAGGACACTGTATCCAGATCATCGGGGTCCCATTGTTACATCTAAGGTCACGCTATTGCATAAGTACGGGCAAACTCCCAAATGTAAGAAATGCAGGGTTAGCTTGTTGGAGTGGCCAGCGCCACCAAAACAGAGAATTTCGAGGTCGATCAAAATTTGGAACAATGTACAAGACTAGAAATTTAGGGGGAAAATTGGATAGGGCCTATTTTTGGGTGGGGGTAGCGCGATCTGTTTTTATCCCACGCCCAATGGCCACTGTGCAGGCAGGACGAGACTTTCATCAGGCCTGAGGACCTACCTGCAATCTGCGATAGAAATCAGCGTTGAACGAGGATTTCATGCAATTCGCACTTTCCACCAGCAGGAGGAACTCCAATCTCTTAAAGGCAGGCTGTCTGTTAGAAACCTCTTAAAGGTAGCTGGTACCTGTTATTTGTTGAAAATAACAGTTTGCTGCCTACACGGACTCTGAACGGAGATCAGACATCGCACACGCAAGACAGAGATGCAGGTCCCATCCCGGTGTTTACAAACTGATGAGTTATGTTAAAACATTGAATAACGCTTTCACACTACTAAATCCCACATCCTCCAATCTGCATGCCAGACCTCACCAATCTGCTGATCTGAGTTTGTACCAGGCCTGCGAGAGTGCACGCACCAAGGTTCTCTGCTGATGCACTAGAAGCCTTGGTGCAAGAGGTGGACAGAAGGAGGGACATCCTATATCCACAGAGGGTGGGGGGCGGGGCAAGAGGCCTTCCTAACGTATACCCAAAAGGCAGCGGAGGACGAAGTCAATGTCAGGTGCACAGCATCATGAACATGGATGCAGTGCAGGAGAAAGTTCAATGCTTTGACATGAGTGGTCGAGGTGAGTGAGGTCAACTGTCAAGTGGCATCTCCTGCCAACTGCACCATGCACTACACCCCCCATCACCCACATACCAATAGAATCTTTCTATCAGTGTTCAACTCTGCCAATCAGATGAGAGGCTTCCCCTCACCCTTACACATTACCACTGTTGCAAGCTGCCCACCCACAACTCACAGGCCATACACTGGCAGCTATTCAACCATGACAGGCACATCACCCAGACACACACATCCTGCAGGAGAAGGTGGCACATACCAGGAGGCAGCAAGTGGCAGTGGCATTTAGCCCCTCGAGCCTGTTTGTCCATTCAGTGAGATCATGTTGGACCTGTGACCTAACTCCATATACCCACCTTAGCCCCATATCCCTTAATACCCTTGGTTCACAGAAATCTATCAAGAGCGTTCCAAACTTCTCCCACCCTTCGCGTGTAGCAGCGTTTCCTAACTTCACTCCTGCACATCCTGGTTCTAAATGTTAGGCTATGTCCCCTTGTCCTAGAATCCTAGTATTCAAGTCTAGGAGACCTCTAAAAACAGTTACAAATGTCTCAGCAGCCAGAAGCAATGCCTGTAAATCCTGCGTGGTCTCTTTAAATAGTGCTGGTGGGGGGTCCTCCAGGCACTCTAAGATACGTTCAGATGGTCAGGGTTAAGACTGTGCGTTGAGTTGAGCGTTAAATCAGCATTGCACACAAATGTATCCATTTTCTCCTTACTTTACATGTTTCCAGCATTCGTTATCTGCACCTGCGCTAATTCCTATACCAAGATGGCGTCAGATGCACATCACGCTGGAAACGTGCGTGCGCAGCCAAGACGCCACCTTGACACTGCGGGAGGCCGCATAGCGCCAAAACAACGGGTGCCACATGGCCCAATTTAGCACCCTTAGTTCGCTGTTGAAAGTGTGTGAGGTACCCTATTATAGTTGAGCCATTGTGATGGATGGTACTGTAGTTCACTGTGGGGCATGCTGTACTGCTGCTGGCCTGGTCCACTCACCTGTCCATTGTGGAATCTTCATCTCGTTCCAGCTCCCGGACTCCTCTTCTCCTCTCTCAGGCTCCCAGTTTCTCATTAGCTTCCCCTAGGCAGCCAGTCTGTTGTTTCAGTCTCTCAGGTTCCTCGGCTCCCCCACTATTCTACCTCTCTTCGGATCCCAGTCTCCCCTTCCTCTCCCTCAGGCTCCCAATCTTTTGCACCCCTCCTTCAGGCTCCCAATCTTTTGCTCCCCTCCCTCAGGCTCCCAATCTTCTGCTCCCCTCCCTCAGGCTCCCAATCTTCTGCTCCCCTCCCTCAGCGTCCCAATCACTCACTCCCATCTCAGACTCCCAGTTTCCAGATCCCCTCTCACAGGCTCCCAATCTCCTGTTCTCTCTCAAGCTCCCAATCACCCTTTCACCTACCTCAGGTTCCTAATCTCCTGCTCCCCTCTCTCAGGCTCCATGTCGCCAATTCCCCTCTCTCAGGCTCCCAGACTCTCGCTCCCCTTCCTCGGGCTCTCAACCTCCCACTCCCCTCACTCAGGCTCCCAATTTTCTGCTCCCTATCTGTTCGCAGTGGGTGGAACACTCTCTATGCATTAAAATAAATGTTCTGCACTCAGGCAGAACTGATTGGAGGGAGGGGGATCTTATTCCCAGATCTAGTTATTAGATTTTTTGACTGAAACGTGGGGAGAGTGGTCTTATATGTGGATCACCTTATACATTAGTATATGTAGCACCTATCAAAGAGTTCTTCAAAACAACTGCAGAAAGCTTGCAGTTGTGGCCTGGCCAAAGCTCCTGCACGTGCATAGAGATTATAAATATTAACGGGAAGTTCAGGTATTTGCATTTACTAGAGTCTTTCATTAAACATTTACCCTCTGTCAGTATCAAAGATGCCCTCTACTCTGCCCAACAATGTATGTCAGTACCTACATGAAAGGAGTATCCATACTGCAGGGTCAGCCATGGCTCAGTAGTAGCACCCTGGCCTATAAGTCATTGTGAAGGTCATGGGTTCAAGTCCCACTCCAGAA
Organism: Heptranchias perlo; assembly: GCF_035084215.1. Taxonomy (NCBI): domain Eukaryota; kingdom Metazoa; phylum Chordata; class Chondrichthyes; order Hexanchiformes; family Hexanchidae; genus Heptranchias; species Heptranchias perlo. The sequence goes on along the minus strand of NC_090350.1, from coordinate 13,328,822 downwards.
ACTTGAGCACATAATCTAGACTGACACTTCAGTGCAGTACTGAAGGAATACAGAGGTGCCATCTTTCAGATGAGACATTAAACTTAGGTCCCACCTGTCCTCTCAGGTGGATATAAAAGATCCCTTGGCACTACGTCAATGAAGAGGAGGTGAGTTCTCCCAGTGACCTAGCCAACATTTATCCCTCAACAACACTGAAAAAATAGATCATTATTTCATTGCTGTTTGTGGGAACTTGCTGTGCACAATTGTGGCTGGCATGTTTCCTACATTACAATAATGGCTACATTTCAAAAAGTACTTCATTGGCTGTAAAGCACTTTGGGACATCCCAAAGTCAGGAACGGTGCCATATAAATGCAAGTTCTTTCTTTCACTGACGTTTTTCCCACTTCTCACGTTAGCGATCCTTGTGACATCTCTGAACAAGATTACCAATGTAAGGGCATGTTTTTGCTGTGGGCCCATGTCTTCTGGTAAGTGGGTTGAGACTTCCCAAACTCATTTCACTTAACACTTAACAACCTGCAAACAGGATTATATCATTTTGAAAGTTGTAAAATCTGTAGCCTCAGGTTACCCCTTTGCTACTGAGGTTTACAACACTCCTGCAGTGAATCGGGTGAAATAAAAAATCAAAGTGAAACACAACATCACAAATCTTGCGTCTGCTGATTTTCTTGGACTATAAAACACATATAAAGCTCATCAAAAATATTTTGTCAATCAAAAAATGCAAAGATCATTGGAATAAGATGCCATGACTGGGTCATAGAAATTAGCATAGCATCCTGCAAGAATTCTACAGGATGTCTATATTTACTGCGTGTGTTATGATTTGCTGCTTGGTTATTGCAATTTTCCATAAAAAAGGTGTCAGCAGAGGTAAAGATGCTGGTTTCTGAGCAATTCCAAGTGATCACTGGTTGCCATAGCTATGGCTGCTCAGTGGGCTGTCCAGGTAACACGCAGATACCCAAGTGATCAGATCACCTACCTCCCTTGCACAGAGATATCTTATATCGTTGGCTGAGTGTAACATCTCCTCTGTTTATTTATCCTTTGAATTTTTTGGTTAGAGGCAGCCTGGGAGCAGGCATTTCAAGGATCAATCCTGGTGTGGAGCCTCACTCGACAGGAGGCCAATTGACAGTGCTCCTGATTTTCCAATGATTAACCGGGTAATAATTAGCACCAAGTGTGTTGATCTTAACTCCCAGCAAGGGAGGCTCTGCCCCGAGAGTGGAGCCTTGCATTATTTACTCTTGTGTCACAACGCTCTGCTCCAACAAAATCATGAACGGCGATAATGGGCCACAAATAGAACGTCCCACCACCGTGGTGTCACCAGAGCAGAACTAAAAATTTAAAACAGTCACCCCCAATTTTTTCCCCTCCTTAAAAAGCTGACTATGTGCTAGCTTGACTCAGTTGGCAGCACTCTCACCTCTGATTCAGACAGTCTTGGGTTCAAGCACCACTACTGTCTTGGGCACATAATTTGGTTGATACTTCAGTGCAGTGCTGAAGGAGCGCTGCATTATTGGAGATGCCATCTTTTGAATGAGAAGTTAAACCAAAGCTCCGTCTGCTTGCCTAGGTGTTCATAGAAAAATCCCATTACCCTATTTGCAGAACTGGTAATTCTCCAAGTTGTTACAAATTAGATAGCCAGGTGGTGAAGAATAAAATACTAGAGCCTTGTTTTCAGTTGCTTCAAGCCTTTATTCACAGTGCTCCACATTACACCCACTCTACACCCTAAATAAGCGCTCATATAAATGGATACAAGAGAGTTCCCAATTGATACGCACCACCTGAGTACAATTAACACTAATTAATATAAATCGTATGGATACAATTAACACAAGTGTCCTGGCCAACATTCCTCCCTCAACCAACAGCCTTAAAAACAGATTAACTGGTCGTTCATTCATTTGCTATGTTCAAATTGGCTGCTACATTTGCCTACATAACTACAGTGACTGCACTTCAGAAAGTAATTCATTGGTTGTAAAGAGTTTTGAGACGGCCTAAGAATGTGATTGGGTGCTGTAAAGAAAAGCATTCTTTCTTTCACACTTGGCATGCTTCTACAAACACCCTGCTGCCCTCTGGTGCCTCACCCAAGTGGGTCATTCCTCAGCATGTGTCTCTTGGCCATTCAGCTATGACGAGCACCACAACTGAGCCTGAACTTGACCACAGCTGGTATTCGCACGTGTGCAATTTGCAGCAGAGTCACTGGTAGCAAATGAAAGGGGAACCCTGACTGATTTCCCCCCTTCCCACCTCCCACTTACCCAGCTCAGGGACACTGAGGCCAATTATAATAGCTCTAGTACCGTCCCAGCTGAAATCAGCTAACGCAATACAGATTGGTGACCAATCCTGGGTCCTTTCTGGTGTGTTCAGTACTGTGCTGGGGAATTCATTCCCACTTTGAGCCAAATGTACTTTTCTTTTAATGACTTCAACATGCTGTGAATCAATCGCAGCTTTACATCTTTGTATGACTGTTTATTAAAAATGAACCTACAGTACATAAATTCAGCTGTAAAGGGTAGAGCCAGGCAGGCTAATTACCATCGCATCCAAGTAAAATATAATTCAAGGGGTATGTGAAAGTCAAAGCTGAATAAAATGTCACCTGTTATTCCACTCTTTGTCATATGCTCTGTGTTACATCAATGAATTCCTTGTAGCAGACATAACAGTCGCTACCTCTCCAGACTATTAGTAATTATATACTTCTTGTACGGCACTAAACAAACAGCAAATGATTCGGGGAGGAGTGGGGGGCACCAATTAGTGGTTAGGGGGCCCCTGGTGTTAGAAATAAAGCAACTGGCATTGTTGTGGTGTGGGTCATAAGTTATTGTGTACAGCTGTGCCTCTGGATCGGTGGGAAGACAGAAACACTGACAGAAGCTGAAAGATCTCAGTGTCCCACCGATGGGCAGGTCCATCTGCCCAGTGTGTCAGAGAAAGTCACCCTGGAGCTACACTGTGTCTAAACTCGCACAACCAAAGCTACCTCACAAATAGAGATCATATGCAAACGAGGAGCAATTTTATAGGTTCACGCTCCGCATCACCAGCCAGAAATGCTTATCAGGAGTTCAGATGCCCCTTCTCAAGACTTTTCCCAGTGGATGAATCGACATGTCAGAGGTGCAAACTTATAAAATTACTCCGAGGGTCTTAACAACACCCAACGAGGCAGCTGTGCTTGGAATGTTCGGTTTGACTGTAACGAGTCCAAAGGAATATTTTAAAACTTTGTTCAAAAATGCTATGGCAAAAAGCCAAATAACTCACCAGCTCTTCGCCAACATTAAACTGTAGCTGACATTTGGACAGAAGGGGCTCTGCACATATATGTTCGTACACATGCACAAAGCTCCACTTTGCCTGCGGAAGATGATGCAAAACTGGCAGTATAGCTAGTGTTTAACAGCCCTCCGATTGTTCTCAGCAGACCCCCATCTGAAACCGATATCTGTTGTATAATCGTGCTATAAATGTGCATAAAATGGACTAAATCAAGTGTTATCTCATTGCCTTTTGCATGTCCTGGTACCCAAGATAGTCTGTTTTAGTGATGTTGGCTGAGAGATAAATATTGGCCAGGACACCACGGAGAACTCCCCTGCTTTTCTTCGAAAATTGTCATGAGATCTTTTACATCCACTTGAGAGGGCGGACGGGGCCTCAGTTTAACGTCTCATCTGATGGATAAAATTAATGAGTGGAGAAACCAGATGGAACACCCTGTCTAAAATAGGTCTTGGTAAGAAACTCTCTTTAACATAGCAACTACATTACATATTTTACATTAGTGCAAAGCACTTTTCTTATCACGCTGATGCAAAATGAGCAGCATAACTCCACCAAATTGGCATTGATCTGGCATTTTCTTAACAGCACTAGACCACCCAATGTAGGTGGCCTCAGATCTCTTTGATTTTGCACTAGTTGCAACTTGTACGAGGCTGAGTTTAATCAGTTCAGGAGCAATTCTCAATAACTTTTGAAGTCATAAAAGAGTTTGGCGGGGTGGTGGGGTCTAGTCAGCTATTACTAGAAACCTAACAATGTCACTAGCAGCTGGAAGCTCTATCCATGTGCAATTAAATATCACGAGCTCTAATGAGGCTGATTCGAGAGCAGTGCAAGTGGGCAGTATAACTCCATGCCTTCTGTTTGCACTACATCAAAATGGTGCCTATACATTATAATTGCACCAGTAATGATCAAATAACTTCACTTTCAAATCATCCAAATCATTTTAGATCTTTTTCATGAGTAATTTCATGAATCCATTACATTATAAAATAATTCGGTATCTTGAATTTTATGTTACATAAAATAAAAATGTTATGGTCTCTGTCTAATTCAGTGCTACACATTGGATTTCACAGCTCAAAATGAATTGGAAATAATTCTAAATGACAACCTGTCCTGCCTGGGAACAAAAGTGGCGTCTGGGAGATCCTGTATCTGCAAATCAGTCAGAGAAATGCGAGGTTCATTTTGAGAGATATTGGAACGGTTTATAGGTATCTGAAAATAAATTACTCACATCTCTGAATGTCATTTCTTCTTACCAGCTTAGACAGGTTGCCATTTACAGATGTCTCTGATTCATTTAGAGATATCTTGAAATGAGTTACAGATGGTGCTCAATTTAGACATCTAAAAGCTACAATCTGACTAACCTTCAGTTACATGTATAATTGTTGTGATGTATGAGATCATTATGAAACACCTAGCGCAGAATTTAATGATAGCTTGGTGACATCTTTGGTTGTCTCTGATTAATTTTAAGCTATCCTAAATATTATTTGACATACCTAGAAATAAAATGTAGCTCTCAGGCATCATATTTATATAATGCACTCTATGTTACACGCACGATATAATGCGCTCCGTGCTATAGTGTGGAATATTCCTGCATATATTGGAAAGTAATGCAATTGATGGTATTAAATTCCTTTGTGTATCGCATAGCAATGCACTGTGTTACAATGTGATAGCATTCCTTTGTATTTCTATCAGCTTGGTTTAGTTGATAACGCTTTCACCTCTGAGTCAGAAGGTTGTAGGTTGAAGCCCTATTGAGACTTCAGTGCTGTACTGAGGGAGTGCTGCATAGATGGAGATGTGATGTTAAACCAAGGCATTATCTGCCTTGGTTGGTTCAGTTGGATATTGAGATCCCATGACACCATTTATGAAAGAGCAGGACATTCTCCCAATGTCCTGACCAGGATCCTCAATCAATATCACCACAAACACATTAACTGGTCATTCATTGTGGGATCATGCTATGCATAATTGGCTGCTGCATTTAATCACATAACGATAGTTATTGCCCTTCACAAGGTATATCATTGGATGCAAAGTGCTTTGGGTTGTTCTGAGAGATGTGATGAGAAGCTGTTTAATGCAAGTTCTTTATTTCATAATATCCTATTGCAGAAGTATCACCCTCCTGTATATTTTGTGTAAAAACCCATGTTACAGAGGTATCACCCTCCTGTATATATTGTGTAAAAACCCATGTTACAGAGGTATCACCCCCTGTATATATTGTGTAAAAACCCATGTTGCAGAGGTATCACCCTCCTGTATATATTGTGTAATGACCCATGTTACAGAGCTATCACACTGCTGTATATATTGTGTAAAAACCCATGTTACAGAGGTATCACCCCCTGTATATATTGTGTAAAAACCCATGTTACAGAGCTATCACCCTCCTGTATATATTGTGTAATGACCCATGTTACAGAGCTATCACACTGCTGTATATATTGTGTAAAAACCCATGTTACAGAGGTATCACCCCCTGTATATATTGTGTAAAAACCCATGTTACAGAGGTATCACCCCCTGTATATATTGTGTAAAAACCCATGTTTACAGAGCTATCACCCTCCTGTATATATTGTGTAAAAACCCATGTTACAGAGGTATCACCCCCTGTATATATTGTGTAAAAACCCATGTTACAGAGCTATCACCCTCCTGTATATATTGTGTAATGACCCATGTTACAGAGCTATCACACTGCTGTATATATTGTGTAAAAACCCATGTTGCAGAGGTATCACCCTCCTGTATATATTGTGTAATGACCCATGTTACAGAGGTATCACACTCCTGTATATATTGTGTAATGACCCATGTTACAGAGCTATCACACTGCTGTATATATTGTGTAAAAACCCATGTTACAGAGGTATCACCCTCCTGTATATATTGTGTAATGACCCATGTTACAGAGGTATCACACTGCTGTATATATTGTGTAATGACCCATGTTACAGAGCTATCACACTGCTGTATATATTGTGTAAAAACCCATGTTACAGAGGTATCACCCCCTGTATATATTGTGTAAAAACCCATGTTACAGAGGTATCACCCTCCTGTATATATTGTGTAATGACCCATGTTACAGAGCTATCACACTGCTGTATATATTGTGTAATAACCCATGTTACAGAGGTATCACACTGCTGTATATATTGAGCAATAACCCTTATAACAGAGCTATCACCCTCCTGTATATATTCTGTAATAACCCATGTTACAGAGCTATCACCCTCCTGTATATATTGTGTAATTATACCCTGTTATTGCTCTACTCGGAGTCTCATCTCCTAACATCTTCCTTAAATTCAATAATTTACAGGAAACAGAGCCATGGGGCTCAGTTTAGAAATGGTGGCCGGTTGGCAGCGGAGGGATGAAGATGTGCAAACCCGAATAAAGAAAACTTACCTTTTCTGACGCGATCGTGATGTAATTGATGGTGATTAAAGTTGTTTCCGGGTTTTGCGCCCGGCAGCCAATCGACAGGAGATGTAACGTCATCCGGCGCTGGAACAGAGAGTGGAGGGCATTGAATATCGGGTATAGAGGGGTAGATCGGGGCAGGTGGAGAGTGGAAGGTCGGGGGAAGAGTGGAATATCGGGGGGTGGATAGGGGATGATCGGGGTGGGGAGAGGGGAAGATTGGGGGGAGAGGGCAAGATCGGGGGGGAGGGGGAAGGTCGGGGGGGGAGGGGGAAGATCTGGGGGGAGAGTGGAAGATTGGGGGGGAGAGTGGAAGATCGGGGGGGGGAGTGGAAGATCGGGGGGGGGGGAGAGTGGAAGATCGGGGGGGAGAATGGGAGATTGGGGGCGAGAGGGGAAGATCGGGGGTGAGAGGGGAAGATCAGGGGAGGGGGAAGATCGGGGGGAGAGGGGAAGATCGGGGGGGAAAGGGGAAGATTGGAGGAGAGTGGAAGATTGGGGGGGGAGAGGGGAAGATCGGGGGGAAGAGTGGAAGATCAGGGGGGGAGAGTGGGAGATCGGGGGGGAGAGGGCGAGATCGGGGGTGGAGATCGGAGAGGAACATCGGTGGGGGAGAGGGACAGCGGAGAGGGAGACATTGGGGGCTGAGAGGGACATCGGAGAGGGAGACATCGGACATCGGTGCAGGGTGCAAAGTTAGGTTTATTTTGTTTTTTAACTTTGTGCAGTGGTTTTTTATTTAATTTATTTAATTTATTTTTGCCTGATCGGGTCCTTCATGCCTGGTTTCACCAGGCGTGAATTGGAAGCCGTGGGAAAGCCACCCAGGTAAGTTTAAAATCGTTTTAACGATCTACTATTTCAGAAACAAAGTTCCTTAAGTACCTCAATGAGGTACATTTGGTTCTTTAACTATCATCCGGCCGGCAATTAAAGCCGGCGGGACTTCTGCACTCGTGAAGAGCGCGCACACAGGCGCGTCTGTGGCAACCCCGGAAGTCGGCGGGTTGGAGCAAACTTCCGAACCTGCTCGGGATTTTCGCCATTTTCGCAGCCCCTTCGCCCCCAATGTACCCGCAATTTGATTTTAAAATTGAGCCCATAGACTTTCGAAGAAGTGTAACATTGAAACAGCTGCCACACTGAGAAAATATGGGACCAAAGAAGGTTCTAGGTGGTGTAGTAAAGTACCCCAGGACCAGGGCTTGAATGTAACCAAACCAATAGCATAAAAGTCTCCTTTCTGTGTTATCTGTAAGGGTTTACAGTCATTCCCTATAGTGCACAAATCTCCATTGGCAGCAAGCAGCAAATAACAATGTAGCTCTTGGTGTAGAACACCCTTGAGTATCAGATTTCTTAGTTGGTTCCTGAACAGCTGCCGATTAATGGAGGCTTTCTGAAAAAGGCAGTAAAACATGATTCGTTTCAAATACATCACTGCATCTGAACCCAAACTGCGTAAAGAGGGAACAGCAACATTACTCACTATCTTTTTATTGCAGGCCACAATTTCAACCAGCATCTTGCTCGAAGGCTATCTCCAGAGTGTTGGGACACTCATCTGTGCTGGCAATTCCCTGCACGGTGAGCTCCCAATTTCAAATGTGTCAAGTGGAGACAAGGCATTTGCCCACAGGGAAGCAAAATGAAACCTGTGAGACCTGTGGTTCTTGCAAGTGGTTGTATTTTATTTGGGCCCTTTCAGTGTCTCATTGAAGATGGGATAACTCTGGTACTAATAGAAGTCCCTTCTCTTCTGTTGCTGGACATTGAAAAAAGGAAAGGCAACAGGACTGAATGACAACACAGAAAACATTCCACAGCCGGACAAGCTGTGAATGGAGACCGAGAAGCAAATACAGCAGAATGTCTGCCAAGGGCAGTGAGTGAAGGGGGAGGTAGGCTGCACATACAGTCGGATAATATTAGGTGCATGACTGTAATGTAGCTCTGTAATACATATCAGACGTGTTTTTCCTGTAATTTATTTAATAGTGTAGAGCCAAGATAATGCAAATATGTACTCAATGAACGGTTGTAACACATACAAGGAATTGTTTTGGGACTGGACAAATATTTTGTAATTTTTATTCATATGTGAAATGTTCAGCTTTTATGAAATAGTAAATCTTTGGGCTGAATTATAATTCCCTGTATTACATCTTTAGCAAATAGGTAACAAGCTTCGAAAGTCCACCCTTTGGGCCCGATATTACCATGGCGGCAGGTTCACGGCGGGGGGGTAGATTGGGCGCGTGGGTAGTCTGCTCCGCACACAATCGCAGGCTGATTGGATCCACTTACCTGGTCTTCCGGGTTCCCCGCTGCTGATCTGTGCGTCGGGCGGGCTGCGCATGCGCAGTAAGGTCTGTCAGCTGGAGGAGCTCTATTTAAAGGGGCAGTCCTCCACTGACTGATGCTGCAAGAAATAGGAAAAATTACAGCATGGAGCAGCCCAGGGGGAAGGCTGCTCCCAGGTTTAATGATGCCTCACTCCAGGTATCATTGGATGGGGTGAGGAGGAGGGGGAGGACAGAGATCTTCCCCCCGGCGGGCGGGAGGAAGCGGCCTGCCTCTGCCACCAAGAAGGCCTGGCTCGAGGTGGCAGAGGAGGTCACCTGCACCACCAACATATCGCCCACCTGCATACAGTGCAGGAGGCGCTGCAATGACCTCAGTAGGTCAGCCAAAGTGAGTACACTTACTCATTCCCCCACACTCCGTCTGCCACATCACCGCCCCCACCCCACATCTCCTTCTGCACTGCCAACACTACTCTGTCACATCACTCCTCACACCCACTCAAACCTCATCCTCATCTTACCTGCACTTACTCACCTCGCCAGTACTCATCCCGCCACTACCACTCAACCCAATCCTCATACAATCTCATGGCTCTATCTCATACTCACCCTCTGATGCATCTCTTTCACAGTCAGCCTCACTCAACCTGTCACTACCTGTGCTGCAGCCACAGGGCATGCATCACATATGTGCAGTAGGCAGCGTAAGGCAAACGTGTCGTGAGCATGAAGGGGATGCACAAGGGTGTTTGAGGGTTTGTCATGGTTTTTACTCATATTTAATTTCTGATCAACTCACATTACATATTATATTGGCACCACTACTGCCACGTCTTTGCGAATCATGTCTGGTTTGTGCAATAATGCCCTTTCCTGAGGATCACAATGAAGACCCACAACTGATGCCACCCATTGTGTCACTGCAGAGTGGGTGTAGGTGTATTTGCAGGGCTCTTTTATGTCGACGACTGAGAGACGTCGGCGATGTCCCCGGTGGCACCCTGGAAGGATGCGGAGGAGAAGTTGTTGAGGGCAGTGGTGACTTTGACAGCGACAGGTAAGAAGATGGTGCTCGAGCCAGCCAGGAGCAGCTCGGCATGAAGGAGGCTGCAGATGTCCACGACTACATGTCGAGTGACTCTGAGCCTCCGTGTGCACTGCTGCTCAGAGAGGTCCAGGAAGCTGAGCCTCGGTCTGTGGACCCTGTGGCGAGGGTAGTGCCTCCTGCGACGCATCTCTCTCTGCGGTTGCCCTCCCTCCTGCTGTGCAGGTGGATGTGTCACAGCACTGTGTTGTGGAGCTCCACGTGTCAGAGGTGGACGGCGTGGCCGGCGAGGCTGCTGAGGCTGTTGATGTTGTTCGCCCTCCGAGGAGGTCATGACTGCAGCTACGGCGGCCCCCATCCGCAAGATGTACATCTGAGGGGGTCCGCAAGGTAGGTACATTTGTCTGGACACCGGGGTAAGTGTGCAAGTTGGTGAATTTTGTTGTTAGGAGGAGGGTGGTGGAGGCTAAACTTTGTCCAAAGTGACAGAGTGGCCTCCTGCAATGAGTAAGGGTCTCCCCCCCACCTGTCAAATGGACCTTTGCAGCTGCCACAGGCTGATGGCTGCAACACCTCCATTTGAACTGGGAGTGTTTCCCCCATTACGGGAAACAGTCTCAGTTAGTTGTAAAATCCCATCCCTGCTAAAATAACAGGTCAATCGGGTCTGTAAACGACCTGAAGCACCTGTTCAAGTACTTTAAGTGGCACCCCGCTGGCTTTAATTGCCGGCGGGAGTCCCACATGCGGGGGCTGCGTGCGCATGTGAGCGCGTCAGTGGGGAACCCGGAAATGGGGCGGGTTGGAGCCGGGCTCCGGACCCGCCCCGGGAATCCCCAATTTTCACAGCCCCCCCGCCACGAACGCACCCGATTGCGGGTGCTAAAATCGAGCCCCTTGTGTCACAGAATGGTAGTGTACAGAATTGAACTGAAGATTCCACATATCTGTCCTCCATTTTGGTCAGGTTGTCGGGAGAAGTACAAAATGGATGGCAGACATTTCCTCACAGCAACGGGGAGGTCGGGGGGAGGTCAACATGCAACCTGCTAGCAGCTATTTACCAATTGGCACAGCGAGAGGCCTGGAAATAGTCTGCCCGCATGCCCTCTCAACTCAAGGCGTGGCATATATGCACAGCAACCCATTGGTAAATAGAAATAGAATTGAGTTGCCTAGGCCTTGTGGGTCAGATTGCCAAGGCTTGTGGCTGTAAACGGCCCATTGATCATAGTTTGGGCACTTCTGATGTTACAACCAGTAGCACATTGGGAAGTCTTTGATGCCATTGTTAGGTTTTTGGCTATTTTTACCCTTTTCAGTGAGATATATTTTTGGCCTCAGTGTAGTAAGCTAATCCCTTAGGGGAGCACCTGTTCTAACATACTCGAGTGTTGACACTTGCCCGGATATTTAGGTAGGTTTGATAGCACACCAGGATAATGAACAGTAAACCTTTCTTTAGATTGCTTCGTCTTACTGGTTCTATCCCAAATCTCCGCTGGATCCTCCTAGTCTTTGAGAAACAGCAGAATAGCAAAACACTGAACATTGTTTTAATTTAATTTAATTGCCAAATGAGTTGATTAAATAGCAAATGAACAAGTGAATAAATAACAGTAATATTATATCCTCATAAAAGGAAATTAATAAAATGGTTCACAATCCCTATGTAAAACTAAATCGACCAGATTTTGCAGTAGCAGGGCTTCTGCCATTAGTTAAACTCGCCTCTGCACCCTTCCACTTAAAATATTTTTGCCCACTAAGTTGCTGAAAGTGTGAGCTGATAACGGTGTATTGAGGGAAACCGGGCATCTGGGACCTGAGTGAACAGGGCAAGCAACTGGGTATCTCCTTAACCAATCAGATTGAAGGATTGAGAAATAAACAGTGGAAGGACTGAGAAGGAGGTGTAAACTAGAGTGGGTGGATTCAATGTCAAATCAGGTACAGAAAGAGAACTAAAGAGAGGGATTACGAGAGAGAGAAAAAAGGGACAGAAAGAAAAAGTTAAAAAAAAGTTTAAATTTTAAATTTGACATTTTTAAAATTTCCAACAACAATTAATACCTGAAGGAATGAGACTCCACATTTGTAACAGTCAATTTTCAGCGCCACAGAGGTTGATTGACAGTAATTAACTCTTATCACATCGTTAGAAGGGTACTTCTGCTTGAAATGACAAGGCTTAACTTTCTTTACTTTGTATCTACTGCGCAAATACAGCAATTTTACGCCATTCAATGCATTTCAATGGTGAGGCAGACAGCGAGGTGCTGTTTTCGCCAAGCTAATGGCAAAGTGGCGCATCTCGGACAGCAACCTTTGGATATTGGCATTTAACTGCGCATCTGCTCCTATTCTGAAGTTGCTGTACCATTTATGCATAAATAACAACGCAGTGCCATTAGCCTCACCGTTATTTTGACAGCAAAATCTGACCCGATGCTAAAATTAAATTTATATATGGATAATTGTTCATTTATTTTGCTATCAACGACAGGTGTATCTAGCCAGTTAACACCTTGAGAGACTCAGTCAGAAACATTGCGAATATTGCTGAAAGCCTATTGTCTATATAAGAGTCCCAGATCAACTCAAGGATTTTGAAAGGAACAAGCTGACAAAAGAGTCCAGAACCAGGTAGAAGTATATAAATAAAATGGGACATGATTTCTATTAATGCAGCTGACTTTTAACCCCTTATGTGCTATCACTGAACTAAAGAAATCAATGCCAAACTAAAACTAGACAAAAATGACTTCATTTTTTGTCACAGTCAAAGCCAGTCATCTGTGGTAAGCCTAGGATGTCATAACCAATCACGAGGTAAGCCTATTATTAACCAATCACATGAGGTAAGCCCACGATGTCTTAGCCAATCACAAGATAAGCCTAGGATATGATAACCAATCACGAGATAAGTCTATGATATGATAACCAATCATGAGGTAAGCCTATTGTTAACCAATCACATGAGGTAAGCCTATGATGTCATAACCAGTCACCAGCCGATGGGCCTGTGATGTCATGATGAGTAGCTTTTCTTCATTATGTTACATTCTCCGTTGCTGGACTAACAATGTCATAATGGAGCCTTTCGAAGTCTGCACCAGCTGGTAGACCAGACTGATACAAGGAGACAGTAAACTTTTTGCTGTCACTTGAAATGATACAACTACTAGTTAAAATTCACTGAAATGTGCACTTGATTCTTGCTACTGTTGTTCTAACACCATTAATTATTACCCCCGTAAGATATTACAGAAATACTTCACACGCCCACATGCACAGATGGGCAGCAGCCTGAACTACTGTGAGCTTTGAAGTGTCCTTAATTATCAGGAAATATATTAAAATAATTGAAAGGAGGAACTGTGTACTTTATATGCTTTTCTAGACATTACTGTCAGCCTACAAATGAGGGAAAAACGTATTGATGCCAATTAATTAAGTGGGGTTAAAGGACACACGTTCTTTAATAAGGGTTATTTTGTTAATCATTGATAATGGCTTTTGATTATAACTGGAGCTTTTCATTTTTGGCCAGATGGAGTATAATGTGGGGAAATGTGAGGTTATTCACTTTGGTAGGAAGAATAGAAAAACAGAATATTTTTTAAATGGTGAGAAACTATTAAATGTTGGTGTTCAGGGAGACTTGTGTGTCCTCGTACAAGAAACACAAAAAGTTAGTATGCAGGTACAGCAAGCAATTAGGAAAGCAAATGGCATGTTGGCCTTTATTGCAAGAGGGTTGGAGTACAAGAGTAAGGAAGTCTTACTGACAGTTGTACAGGGCTTTAGTGAGTGAGACCTCACCTGGAGTACTGTGTACTGTTTTGGTATACTTGCTTTGGAGGTGGTACAAGAAGGTTCACTAGATTAATTCCTGGGATGAGAGGGTTGTCCTATGTGGAGAGGTTGAGTAGAATGGGCATATTCTCTCTGGAGTTTAGAAGAATGAGAAGTGATCTCATTGAAACATTTCAGATCATTAGGGGGCTTGACAGGGTAGATGCTGAAAGATTATTTCCCCTGGCTAAAGAGTCTAGAACTAGGGGACATAGTTTCAGGATAAGGGGTCGGCCATTGAAGATTGAGATGAGGAGGAATTTCTTCATGCAGAGGGTTGTGAATCTTTGGAATTCTCTACCCCAGAGGGCTGTGGATGCTGAATCAGTGAATATATTCAAGGCTGAAATGGATAGATTTTTGGACTCTAGGGGAATCAAGGGATATGGGGATTGGGCGGGAAAGTGGAGTTGAGGTCGAAGATCAGCCATGATCTGATTAAATGGTGGAGCAGGCTTGAGGGGCCGTATGGCCTACTCCTGTTCCTATTTCTTATATTCTCATGTTCTTATTTCTTTTAGAGGTTATTTTAGAGGGCTGGTTCCATGAATACATCTTGGGAATTTATGGACATGCATACCATGGAGTCTGGCTGCGGATAGTGGCAATTCTTTATGTTTGAATATAGGATTTATACACCAATGAGGCAACAGGCCTATGAAATTCAAATGGAGCAAACTTGTAGGTAAAAATATAAGCAGAAGTAAATAGAGGCATGGGGTAAATTTTAACCCCCAAAAACGGGTGGATTGGGGACTAGTGGGCAGTGAAAATACTAAATTTTCAGAGCAGGACCGCATCCTGGCTCCAAGATGCCCACTTTTGGATTTAACCCTGGCAGATTTGTCTACGTGTGAAAAGCAGACACCAGGAAGTCCCGCCCCCACTTAAAGCCAGCGGGCCAATATTTAAAGGGGCAATGTACCTCATTGAGATACTTGAGGTACTTAATATTTTGTATATTGGACAATTAAAATGAATTTAACCGTACCTGTTCGGGTTTCCCATCATTTCCGAATCATGTCAGGTGAAAGCAGGTGGGAAGGGCTGGATTCATGAGGTGAGTGCCTTTATTGCACTGCTTGTAGGCCCGGAGGAGCAGGAGTGCTTCATCTAGAACCAACAAGTTCACCTGGCCGACAGGACCCCCACGATCGGCTGACCCCCTCACCCCCCCAATCCAATGCTGGACCGCCCCCCCCCCCGACCCCGCCCCCTGATCCACGATGGTGGCTGACTCCTCCCGATGCACAATGGTGGCTGACCCCCCCCCCCACTACCGATGTTGTCCATGTTCCCCCCACCTCCCCCCCCGCCTCAGTATTTTTCCAAGCCTGATGATCTCTCATCCACCCGCCCCCCTCTCTGATGTGCAGCTCCTTCCACTGCTGACAGCCAGCTAGCCTGTCAATCAGGCTGGCTGCCGGGCGCGAAACTCGGAAGTGCCATTGATGTCTTCATTAAGGTCGCAATCCCACTTACCTTCTGGGTTTTGCACCCGGAAATCTCCCCCCTCCCCACCCCGTCCCCAGCTCCCTTCCTGGCTGGAAGTTAAAACTTGCCCCGTAGAATACAAAAGCAAGGAAGTTATGCTAAACCTTCATAAAACATTGGTTAGACCTCAGCTGGAGTATTGTGTTCAATTCTGGGCACTTTAGGAAGGATGTCAAGGCCTTGGAAAGGGTGCAGAGGAGATTTGCCAGGTTGGTACCAGGGATGAGGGACTTCAGTTATTTGGAGAGACTGGAAAAGCTGGGATTGTTCACCTTAGAGCAAAGAAAGATTTAATAGAGATGTTCAAAATTATGGTGGGTTTTGATAGAGTAGATAGGGAGAAACTGTTTCTGCTGCCAGGACAGTTGGTAAACCGAGGACACAGATTTAAGATAATTGGCAAAAAATACATGGGGAAATGAGGAGAAATTTTTTTAGTTAGCAAGTTGTTATGATCTAGAATGCACTGCCTGAAAAGGTGGTGGAAGCAGATTCAACAGTAACTTTCAAAAGGGAATTGGATATATTTGAAAAGGTGAAATTTGCAGGGTTATGGGGAAAGTGCGGGGGTGTGGGACTAATTGGATAGCTCTTTCAAAGAGCCAGTACAGGCACGATGGGCCTCATGGCCTCCTTTTTTCCCCTTCAAGTAGTTGTCCAATTCCCTTTTGAAAGTTACTATTGAATCTGCTTCTACCACCTTTTCAGGCATTCTGCATTCTAGATCATAACAACTTGCTGCATAAAAAATGTTTTCCTCATGTTGCCTGTGGTTCTTTTGCCAATTACCTTAAATCTGTGTCCTCTGGTTACCAATCCTTCTGCCAATGGGAACAGTTTCTCCTTATTTACTCTATCAAAACCCATGATTTTGAACACCTCTATCAAATCTCCCCTTAATCTTCTCTGCTCTCAGGAGAACAATCCCAGTTTCTCTAGTCTCCCCACGTAAATGAAGTCCTGTATCCTTGGTACCATTCTAGTAAATCTCCTCTGAACCCTTACATCGTGTTACATCGAGTCTACAGCACGGAAACAGGCCATTTGGCCCAACTTGTCTATGCTAGTGTTTATGCTCCACACAAGCCTCCTTCATCGAACCCTATCAGCATACCCTTCTATTCCTTTCTCTCTCATGTGCTTATCTAGCTTCCCTTTAAATGCATCCATGCTATTTGCCTCAACTACTCCTTGTGGTAGCGCATTCCACATTCTTACCACTCTTTGGGTAAAGAAGTTTATCCTGAATTCCCTATTGGATTTACTGGTGACTATCTTATATTTATGACCTCTATTTTTGGACTTCCCCACAAGTGGAAACATTTTCTCCACGTTTACCCTATCAAACCCTTTCATTATCTTAAAGACCTCTATCAGGTCACTCCTCAGCCTCTCTTTTCTAGAGAAAAGAGCCTCAGCCTGTTCAGCTTTTCCTGATTAGTACATCCTCTCACTTCTGGTATAATCCTCATGAATCTTTTTTGCATTTTCTCCAATACCTCTGTATCCATTTTATAATATGGAGACCAGAACTGTTCACAATACTCCAAGTGTGGTCGAACCAAGGTTCTATACAAGCTTAACATAGCCTTTCTGCTTTTTAATTTTATCCTTCTAGAAATGAATCCCAGTGCTTGGTTTGCCTTTTATATGGCCTTATTAACCCGCGTCGCTAGTTTTAGTGATTTGTATATCGTACCCCGAGATCCCTTTGCTCACCTACCCCATTTAAACTCTTATTATCCAAGCAGTCCTTAATCTTCCTACCAAAATGCCTCACCTTACATTTATGTATATTGAAATTCATTTGCCAATTACACACCCATTCTTCAAGTTTATTAATGCATTTTGCATTTTGACGCATTCTTCCTTTATATTAATTACACCCACCCAGTTTGATGTCGTCCGTAAAACCTTCTCCAAGGCCTTGACATCCTTCCTAAAGTGCTCAAGAAAGTGGACCAAAGCACTGTCCCGACCATTGCCCTCTGCCCTGCATTAACTACTGGTCCATTCCTCTTGTGACATCCCATCATAGGTGAACTCTCAGGATGTACTTTGAACAAAACCCATCCATTTTATTCACTAATACTGTGAGGTGCTTGAGTGCTCAAAATGTAGCCCGGGGGTGGCAGCAGCAGGGCTACTGTTCTTTGGGCACCGAGTACACCCACCCTGCACCGAGTACACCCACCCTGCAAGTAGTGCACCCACCCTGCACCGAGTACACCCACCCTGCACCGAGTACACCCACCCTGCACCGAGTACACCCACCCTGCACCGAGTACACCCACTCTTTATTGAATTGACCCCACACCATAATGTGAGGTTAGCCCATTTACCACGAGGATAATAAATGACCCATTTGGAGCACTTGGGGCATTGGGGTTGTGATATGGGACACAGCACCTGTCTAAGGGTTGCTACTTACTCATAAAGCTGTCCTGAGGAAGCAAGTCACTGAAACTGATCTGCTCCTTTCGATGAAACTGCTTCCGAACTGCTGTTGCGGGAGGTCCTTGAAAGAATGGCAGCCCGTTTTTATAGCTAAGAGTGGGTGGAGGTGGCAGGGAGGGTCCATGCTGTCTCACCTGTGCACCGAACCTGGAAGCAGGTGCGGAAGACATTTGCTGCTCTCAGGGAGACCACCACCACCACCACTCGCATTTATATAGCTCCTTTAACATAGTAAAATGTCCCAAGGTGCTTCACAGGAGTGTTAGCAGACAAAATTTGACACCGAGCCACATAAGGAGGTATTAGGACAGATGACCAAAAGTTTGGTCAAAAAGGTAGGTTTTAAGGAGTGTCTTACAGGAGGAGAGAGAGTTAGGGAGGTTTTAGGGAGGGAATTCCAGAGCTTAGGACCTAGGCAGCTGAAGGCATGGCCGCCAATTGTGGGGTGAAGGAAATCGGGGATACTGGGCAAATTGTGCTTAATTGTCTAATCTTGCCTCACCATGTCTCCTAATAGCACTTCAACGTAAGCTTGATGCAGAGGAAGAATGCCCGGCACTGTGGCCTATGTTCATGTACTTTCCAAATACACAGGCATACCTAGATTTTAAAGGGGCAAGAAACACCAAGAATGCTACCAACACATGATACCTGCGTGTTCAAAGCTGGCTGCTCCCCTCAGCACTTGGGTGACGCACATTTGCAAAACAGATATTGGATTTCAAAGGGCCGAAATTGCAGAGCCTCAGTAGACTTAGAATCATAGAATCATAGAAGTTTACAACATGGAAACAGGCCCTTCGGCCCAACATGTCCATGTCGCCCAGTTTATACCACTAAGCTAGTCCCAGTTGCCTGCACTTGGCCCATATCCCTCTATACTCATCTTACCCATGTAACTGTCCAAATGCTTTTTGAAAGACAAAATTGTACCCGCCTCTACTACTGCTTCTGGCAGCTCGTTCCAGATACTCACCACCCTTTGAGTGAAAAAATTGCCCCTCTGGACCCTTTTGTATCTCTCCCCTCTCACCTTAAATCTATGCCCCCTCGTTATAGACTCCCCTACCTTTGGAAAAGATTTTGACTATCGACCTTATCTATGCCCCTCATTATTTTATAGACTTCTATAAGATCACCCCTAAACCTCCTACTCTCCAGGGAAAAAAGTCTCAGTCTATCCAACCTCTCCCTATAATTCAAACCATCAAGTCCCGGTAGCATCCTAGTAAATCTTTTCTGCACTCTTTCTAGTTTAATAATATCCTTTCTATAATAGGGTGACCAGAACTGTACACAGTATTCCAAGTGTGGCCTTACTAATGTCTTGTACAACTTCAACTCCTGTATTCAAAGTTCTGACCAATGAAACCAAGCATGCTGAATGCCTTCTTCACCACCCTATCCACCTGTGATTCCACTTTCAAGGAGCTATGAACCTGTACTCCTAGATCTCTTTGTTCTATAACTCTCCCCAACGCCCTACCATTAACGGAGTAGGTCCTGGCCCGATTCGATCTACCAAAATGCATCACCTCACATTTATCTAAATTAAACTCCATCTGCCATTCATCGGCCCACTGGCCCAATTTATCAAGATCCCGTTGCAATCCTAGATAACCTTCTTCACTGTCCACAATGCCACCAATCATGGTGTCATCTGCAAACTTACTAACCATGCCTCCTAAATTCTCATCCAAATCATTAATATAAATAACAAATAACAGCGGACCCAGCACCGATCCCTGAGGCACACGGCTGGTCACAGGCCTCCAGTTTGAAACACAACTCTCTACAACCACCCTCTGTCTTCTGTCGTCAATCCAATTTTGTATCCAATTGGCTGCCTCACCTTGGATCCCGTGAGATTTAACCTTATGTAACAACCTACCATGCGGTACCTTGTCAAAGGCTTTGCTAAAGTCCATGTAGACCACGTCTACTGCACAGCCCTCATCTATCTTCTTGGTTACCCCTTCAAAAAACTCAATCAAATTCGTGAGACATGATTTTCCTCTCGCAAAACCATGCTGACTGTTCCTAATCAGTCCCTGCCTCTCCAAATGCCTGTAGATCCTATCTCTCAGAATACCCTCTAACAACTTACCCACTACAGATGTCAGGCTCACCGGTCTGTAGTTCCCAGGCTTTTCCCTGCCGCTCTTCTTAAACAAAGGCACAACATTTGCTACCCTCCAATCTTCAGGCACCTCACCTGTAGCTGTCGATGATTCAAATGTCTCTGCTCGGGGACCCGCAATTTCCTCCCTAACCTAACTTGAGTGCGGATTAGGGTTGCCAACCCAACAGGATTGCCCTGGAGTCTCCAGGAATTAAAGATTAATCTCCAGGGCACTGCTGCGAGCAACACCCAGGAGAAAAATCATTGGGGCATTAAAAAAATTGTGCTTTTTAAAAAAAAGTCCTTTATAAAAATACCTGAGATGGGGAAAAAAAGTTGTTTGACTGACAGTCAAAAATTATCCAATCGTGTAATGAAGAGTCTATTCACTGTCCGATTGGCTTGGGAAGGCAGAACGCCGTGAGGATGGGCGTGTTGGGTGACCAATGATAGGAGTGGGGAGGGCGGGGCAATTGGAGGCAGTAGGTCATGTGACGACACCTCCAGGAACATGTCCAACCAGAGTTGACAAGCCTAGTACGAATGGGAAGTAGGACTCACAGCTCCATTTCTCCGAACCATGCTCATCGCAACTGAAGCTCCGTGCAGGGAATGCAGCCTCTCAATTTCAATCTCTTGGCATCAAATTTAGAAATTTTCGGATGACCCCACTTAAAAGTGGAACTGCCTGATTCAAAGCCAGAAGTAACTCCTCCACTGGGAACAGACATTTCGTGCGGAACTCCCTCAGATATGGTGGCATGACGTGCTGCTCCATCATCATAACCTACTACTGTCTATATCTGTGGGGAAGAAATTCAGGTCATCAATTCAGAGGCATTTTTACACAAAAGTGCACACTTTCTGTACTCTGTACTGTAGCGTAGTGGTTATGTTACTGGACTCGTAATTCAGGGAATGCACATTCAAATCTCACCATGGTAGTCTGAGAATTTGAATTCAGTTTTTCAAAAATCTGAAATAAAAAGCTGGTATCAGTTAAAGTGACCATGAAGCTGTCAGATTGTCGTAAAAACTCAACTGGTTAATTAATGTCTTTCAGGGAATGAATCCTGTAGCCCTTGCCCGGTCAGGTCTATACGTGACTCCAGTCCCACACCAATGTGGTTGACTCTCAACTGCCCGCTGGAGTGGCCTAGCGAGCCATTCAGTTGTGTCAAACCACTGGGCAACAAGGGATGGGCTCTGAATGTTGGTCATGCCAGCGACGTCCAGATGCTGATAGAATCATAGAATGAAATAGCACAGTCGGAGGCCATTCGGCCTATCATGCTTGTGCCAGCTCTTTGAAATTAGTACCACTCCTCTGCTCTGTCCTGATAGCTCTGCAATTTTTTTCCTTTTCAAGTATATATCCAATTCCCTATTGAAAGTTATTGTTGAAACTGCTTCCACCATCCTTTCAGGCAGTTCATTCCAGGTCATAACAACTTGCTGTATATTTTTTTATTTCTCATGTCGCCTCTGGTTCTTTTGTCAGGAAGCTCAATGATAAAACACCTGCACATCTACCAGTAAACTCACTGATACACACACCAGAATATCTACCAGTAAACTCACTGATACACACACCAAAACATCTACCAGTTAACTCACTGATACACACTCCAGCACATCTACCAGTAAACTCACTGATACACACACCAGAATATCTACCAGTAAACTCACTGACACACACCAGCACATCTACCAGTAAACTCACTGATACACACACCAGAACATCTACCAGTAAACTCACTGATACACACACCAGAACATCTACCAGTAAACTCACTGATACACACACCAGAACATCTACCAGTAAACTCGCTGATTCACACACCAGAACATCTACCAGTAAACTCACTGATACACACACCAGAACATCTACCAGTAAACTCACTGATACACACACCAGAACATCTACCAGTAAACTCACTGATACACACACCAGAACATCTACCAGTAAACTCACTGATACACACACCAGAACATCTACCAGTAAACTCACTGATACACACACCAGAACATCTACCAGTAAACTCACTGATACACACACCAGAACATCTACCAGTAAACTCACTTACACACACCAGCACATCTACCAGTAAACTCACTGATACACACACCAGAACATCTACCAGTAAACTCACTGATACACACACCAGAACATCTATCAGATATCCCACCAAAATAAACCAGCAAGTTCCCAAAGGAAGCCACCAAAATCTGTCAGGTTTTATATTTAGTTCATTTTAAATCAGTAATATGAATTTGCCAAAAACTCTTTTAGAGGAGCAGCAACAAAAGTGAAAATATTCCAGGAGGAAAAGGATTCAATGAAAGGCCAAGCACAGAGTTTGGTTAAAGCTTCATGTCTCTCGAATAAGTGCATCAGTCTTTGTCTGGGATAGGGTGAAACTGAATGAAAGGTTTCTTTCAAAGTTACCTCATCGTTAAAAAAGTTACTTCATACCTCTGGCATAATTAGATAATGGATTTAAAAAATAAAAACTCCCTCATCTTCCTCTTCTAAAAAAAAGCAAACACAATATTCCTGCCTACTAAGATCTATTCTAATTTTTATACTCTGTGTGGTCTCCGCTCACCTCATGAGCTGCTCCAGTGACAGAGTAACAACCTGCATACCTTCTGGAGCTCTTTCATTTACTTCAGTGTGATCTGCTGCTTTGGGTTGGCCTGGGAGGACAATCCAACTGCATGAGAAGCAGCCATCCCAGCTAGTAGTGAGTTGCCTGCCTTACTCGGCTCCAGATTAGTGCCCCAAAGGCACTGAAATAAGGGAGCTGCTTCAGTTAGCAAATGGACCATTTCATAAGCGATGGAACCAGATTAGGGATCAGAGATGTGGTCTCTCAGAGAAGAAAAAAAGCAATGTAAAAATGGGGCTCCCTTGATAATAAGTAGGAAGTACTGTGATTTTAATTTTTGGAAAAGATGGCGGGAGAGCTTTGCAAGTAGAATCATAGAATCATTGAAAGGTTACAGCACGGAAGGAGACCATTCGGCCCATCAAGTCCGCGCCGGCTCCATGCAAGAGCAATCCAGCTAGTACCATTCCCCCCGCCCTTTTCCTGTAGCCCTGCACATTTTTCGTTTCAAGTACTTATCCAGTTCCCTTTTGAAGGTCATGATGGAATCTGCCTCCACCACCCCCTTGGGCAGTGCATTCCAGATCCTAACCACTCGCTGCGTAAAAAAGTTTTTCCTCATGTCACCTTTGGTTCTTTTGCCAATCACCTTAAATCTATGCCCTCTGGTTCTTGACCCTTCCTCCAATGGGAACAGTTTCTCTCTATCTACTCTGTCTAGACCCTTCATGACTTTGAATACCTCTAACAAATCTCCTCTCAACCTTCTCTGTTCCAAGGAGAACAATCCCAGCTTCTCCAGTCTATCCACGGAATTTAAGTCCCTCATCCCTGGAATCATTCTAGTAAATCTCCTCTGCTTCCTCTCTAAGGCCTTCACATCTTTCCTAAAGTGCGGTGCCCAGAACTGGACACAATACTCCACTTGTGGTCGAACAATATAAAGTATCCTCACTTATCTTGACTGATCCCTTAAGGAGGTGATATTTAGGGTCACATGGAGATTCAGTAGAATACATTTGTCCTTTGAAGGGGAGAAGAAAAATAAAGCAAATCTGACGGTCACACTGATATCCTGCTTCTGTTTACGTTCTCTTCCTTGGCCAAGCTATAACCTGCCTTTGCAGGTTGTTAGTTTCTGTCGAGCCAGTGAACATCAGCAGCTCCCATCGTGAAATCCAGGGACAGGCCAGGTGTTGCGAGTTTCTCTGTGCCTGCAGCACACGGCACAGTTTCCCCCTGGTGCTCACACCCCTGCTGTGAACTTCTCGAGCCACCGTCCTGTTCACTCATTAAAAACCAGTCAGACATCAATCCCAGCACAAGAGGGATGGTGCAGCCTCAGGGTTTGTGGCATTCTCCAGTTCATTCACAGATTGTACAAATGCTTACTTTGCCATTATCAGGAATCCCTCCATTGGCATCTTTAATGAGTCTAATAGTCTCTAATATCAATTAAATCTTGACATCCAAACATGCAATGGAGTTAAAATCAAGCAAGTGCTTCTATGTCTCGGATTCCAACACATTTTGTGTAATATAATTTGGGCTGCTGCTGTGCCTGATAATGTGATCTTCATCATCCTGCTGTGCATTGAGTGCCAGGGTCCCATGTTAATTGTATGCATGTGATTTATATCAATTAGTGTTAATTGTATTCAGGTGATGTGTATCAATTGGGGGCTCTCTTGTATCCATTTATAAGAGAGTTGATCTAGGGTGTGGTATGGGTGTAATGTGGAGCTCTGTGAATAAAGGCTTGGAAGCAACTGAAGACTGGGCTCTAGTATTCTATTCTTCACCACCTGGCTATCCAATTTAGAACATTATGGGACCCGGAGGGTTGTGAAGTGCCCAGTACACAGGGTTCACATGGAATGCCCATGGCACCAGAGCCTGGGTACTTGCTAGGCTCATAAAGGGGCCAATTATTATTAAAATTAGGGGGCGGCCTCATTATGCATTTGGAGCCCCTGAACTGTGCTCCAGAAGCTGAGCATCCATATAAGAGCTCACTGCTCGGTCAGCTCCTTCGCAGATGTTGGGCCCTCTAGGGATCCAAGTGGTTGAGTGCTTCCTTATGCTGGCTTAGCAGATACCCTTGGAACTACAGGCACCACTGTTATTGATGTAGTGGCTGCCTGGGCCTGAACGTTATCTGACACACCTGTAGTCATGTAAGTGAAGGAGCCGGGTGTTAAGGATATGGCACAACTCTGACAGACATCCCTATCATTCATGCCAGCTCCTGCCATTCCCCTGGTGCTGGGCACACGCTCAGCACAGTCAGAGATCTTTGTGTGAGCAGAGCTCCAACACGGTGAATCAATATAAGATAGACTGCTGTATATTGCAGCCCAAGAGCCTATGTCAAGGCATTTGTTGTGGAATCCATCCCTGAGCTTAGAACCTTGATCAAGGCAGAGCTCCACTGCAGAGGCCCCTGGTGTGAGCATGCTGTCCATGGCGCTCTGCAGCTCGATCCGGTGGTCATGAACTACTACAGAAGCTGGTTCTGGACTTCTCTATAGATGCCCCCAAACTATACAGGCTACTTGGCAGGCTCTAAAATGACTACTGATTCAAACTATAACAACAACAACTTGCATTTATATAGTGCCTTTAATGTAGTAAAACGTCCCAAGGCGCTGCACATGAACATAATCAGACAAAAATTGACACCACGCCAAAGCAGGAGCTATTAGGACAGGTGGCCAAACACTTGGTCAAAGAGGTAGGTTTCGAGAATATGGCATTGAGATGGAGGATCAGCCATTATCATATTGAATGGCGGAGCAGGCTCGAAGGGCTGAATGGCCTACTCCTGCTCCTATTTTCTATGTTTCTATGTTTTAAGCAGAGTCTTAAAGGAGGAGAGAGAGGTAGAGAGGTGGAGGTTTGTCGAGGGAATTCCAGAGTTTAGGGACTAGAGGGCTGAAGGCCAATGGTGGGGAAAAGGAAGTGGGGAATGCACAAGAGGCCAGAGTTGGAGCAATATAGAGTTCTCTACATAAGAACATAAGAAATAGGAGCAGGAGTAGGCCATACGGCCTCTGAAGCCTGCTCCACCATTCAATAAGATCATGGCTGATCTTCGACCTCAACTCTACTTTCCTGCCCGATCCCCATATCCCTTGATTCCCCTAGAGTCCAAAAATCTACATATCTCAGCTTTGAATATACTCAACCACTCAGAATCCACAGCCCTCTGGGGTAGAGAATTCCAAAGATTCACAACCCTCTGAGTGAAGAAATTCCTCCTCATCTCAGTCTTAAATGGTCGACCCCTTATCCTGAGACTATGCCTCCTAGTTCTAGACTCTCCAGCTAGGGGAAACAACCTCTCAGCATCTACTCTGTCAAGCCCCCTCAGAATCTTATATGTTTCTTGGAGGGTTTTGGGCTGGAGGAGGTTACAGAGTTAGGGAGTGGCGAGGCCACGGAGGGATTTGAACACTGACACCGAAATTGCAGGGTCCAGCAGATGAAGCAGCCCTTGAATTTGTCCTCAGGTCAGCTAGTTTGCTGTTTCTCCTCTCTAGTGCTCTGTAATTAATCAAGTCCTCCCTCCTGCAACTCACTGACTGACCCCTTCAGAGTGGATATACTAGAGCTTGCACTTGCCACTGTTAGAATGGTCAGTGGAAGGTGCTTGGTCGTGGCCAGTCATTGGCCTTATCTGCCTTGTCCTCTTGGGCACCTAGAGAAACAAAGAAAGCACACAGTTAAAATGCTGGTAAGATGCCTCTTGAAACAGAACTTTACATGGCAAAACACCGCAATGGGTCAGGAATGAGGTGCTACAGTTTATACCTGTTTGCAAGTGGGTAAATGAATAATGAGGGGATAAAGAATGAAAAGCCATGACCTTGGAGGAGATTTCTAACCTCCCCTTCTCCATTCCCTCTAATGCCTCTGCATCCAAAATTCCTTGTAAGGAGTTAAGGGTCTCAGCTTTAGATGACCCCTGTCCTGTCAGCATTTGCTGGTGCCAGTTTCATGAGGCCTTCTCTTGCAAGTAGATAGAAAAGGGATGTATGTTGGAATAAGGAACAGATACACATAGCAGCCAAGGAGCAGCCGTCCCAGTGCCTCAATCCCAGGACATTATTGGCCCCTAAGAGAAACTAATGTTTAGACCTCGTGTTTAATCAGAGTTTTTTTTCTCCATGGTAGCAAAGAGATATGGCTATGTAACTAATTCTTTCCCCTCTTTCTCCCTCAACATTCATCTGATAAAAAGTGTTTGGCAACGTGTGTCTTTTTGCTTTGTCAAATAGTCAACAGTACAACATAGGAATTTATGTTGAATTGCAACTTTGCATCAACTGCACTGCAAATGATGCACATTTGTTCCTGTTTTTCTTTTGAGGGGGGAGCTGTTCCTTTGTCATGGCTCATTATGAAATTTCTATGAATTGTTCAAATATTTTGGCTTGATTTAATGTAGATAAATATGGTATTGGGGAGGACACTCAGAGGGAACATTGCTAACAAGTAAGTTTACAGATGGCACAATTTTCACAGATAAAAAGAAACCACGCTCATTTACCATGTGACTTAAACTGTCAGTATTCTATGCAACATACAGTCTGGAGTGTGTTACAAGTGTGTTACATGCTTTTCAATAATTGATGCTATGCTGCACAGTTGGCATAGGCCAGTTGGGCCGAATGGCCTGTTTCTGTGCTGTAGACTCGATGTAACCTCTCCAGTGATATTGTAAGGGGAGAAGAGAGCATCCCCTAATACAGGAGAATAGACTAGGATCAGGAGATACATATGAACAGATGTCCCTATTAGTCAACCAGAAACCACACAAGAAGTCTATCTACCTCATTACTGTTTTGCTCATAATTTATAGACTGGATCCTGAATCTTTAAAAGACTCCACATTCACATATCTCAAAAATATGGTTTGTAGTTCACTCATGATGATATTCTGAAATATAAAGGCATTCATTCCGCTGAGCAACATTGGTAGCATATGAAATATGCCACCTGCAAGTTCTTAGGGCTGAAGATATCCAAACATGATAAGCAAACAAGAGAGTGCGTACCAAGCATGAACCTTCCATGGGCAGCCAGCCATCATGTGATGAGATGACATTTTACTGTGCGGCAGAGGATAAATGTCTTCCTCCCTCATTAGGAATGTGACAGCTGATGCTATTAGCCTCTCCTTCAAGGGATTGCTGTTTTTCACTGAACACCTTGCAGGAGAGATCAGTTCGATTATTGCTGGAGCAATCATGCTATCAAAATGAAGGTGTACTGCTTGCCAGCTTTAGCCTGGCACAGCAGCATTATGAATATGTACTTAGTCATTTGGAAAAGCCAACATACTTTCAAGATACTTCTTATGCCAAGCCACAGGGTATTTGCTTAACCATAGCCAATTGCATAGTATCCCAGATGAATCTTAAATTTTTAACCTAGTCATTTTGGCCCTATTCAGAACAAGTAACTATGGGCATTTGTCATCAGTTTGATATAACAGCCACATCCATCTATCCATTGAGCCACCCTTGATGAAACAGGTCCCTATGTTGCTCACACAGATTGTGGAGGACTACAAATATTGCCAGTGCACAAGGCATCAATGAATAATGCAGTTTGTTGTACTTTGGTAGTATCCTTCAGTGTCCCTTAATTATCCAAAACACCTTCACAAGCACACACACTGCTAGCATGTTGGTTATAGTTGTAATTCAGTTCTGGTCACCAATTTTAAAAAACTAGTAAAATCAGGACTGCACATGCCCAGGGTGGAACTGTGTCGGTAGCGGGGAAGGCTGGCCTTGTTAAAGCAGTGAGGCAAGCCCCATGCCTTCATTTCCACATGGAAAACATGGGAAGGGAGGCAGGCTTGCATGCCGGTTGTAAAATTGGATGAGCCAGCAGCTCTTAAAGGGGAGATTTGAAAGTCTTGAGTTCAGAAGTGTACACAGGGGGCAATGCCTAACACTCCCAAATTTAACAGTGACTACTTGGAGCTCTCACTACAGGAGGTGCAGTAAAGCTGAAAGCCATTCATCTGTTAAATAAAAAGATACAAGCTGCATGAATGGAGGCAATGAGCAAGTTACACATGGGAACAAATGCGCAAAAAGTTCAGTGGT
This sequence comes from Heptranchias perlo, assembly GCF_035084215.1. Lineage (NCBI taxonomy): Eukaryota > Metazoa > Chordata > Chondrichthyes > Hexanchiformes > Hexanchidae > Heptranchias > Heptranchias perlo. Next base: position 13,299,999 of record NC_090350.1, on the reverse strand, counting down.
GTCAGGAGTTCCAAGGTAAGTGAACTCAGAGAGTGGGCAATTCTGGCAGCTCCTGTGTTGTCAGATGTGGCTCCAGTTGAAGCAGTGAAATCTCATGACTCTGCACTCAGAGGTTCAAAGCCAACATCATTCCACCAGTCTGTGAGGTTGTCCGTAAGTCAACCTTGAAGCAGATGGTATAGCTCAGTCACTTTCTGCAGTGAAGCAGAGGTGGCTTCTCTCTGACATAACCAGAGAATTATGGTCAATAAAGAGGGGTCCTTGTGTATTGATAGGAGGAAATACAACACTTGAGATGTCGATAAGGCCTGTAGATTTTGTCTCCCTTATCCAAGTCATGAGGCACTGTGGAACGAACCATAGGGATTCTTATCCTTCTAATTTTGTTAGCTGTAATTTGTAACGCTGCAGCAATCGCCAAGTCTGTATGAAAGTGTTGTTTAGCAAACTGAACGTTTTAGCAAAAGGGCATAAATGCTCCCTGAAAATCAAAATGCATTTCAATTCTAACTTAAAAACCAGCAACACTGCTTTAAGAATTAGTCTAAAGCAGGTCAGTCCCATTAAGGGGGTCAAGTGCTTTATATGAATGAAATGTAGGCTGGGGCAGAGCCTGGGCTAAAGTAATGACATTTAGACCTCACTTCAATAACTTAAGTATACAAATATCGGTTTAGCTTCCCGTAGTGCTGCATCCTTCTCTTCCCACCCCCGCCCCAACCCACCCCCAAAATGATACCTTGTGTTAGCGTGGATTTTGGACTGTTGAATTAAAGGCAACGATGAAGTGACTAATGGGTACACGACAGTGGTATTTACCCTAAAACCACACTGAAATGCGCTTTGTGTAGATTAGACTAACCTTAATTAAAGGCTTAAATATAACACTTGACTACTAATAAAATGGACACTATTAAAACAAAATGGATTCTATTAACAAAGGGACACTATTAAATAAAATGGATTCTGTGACTGTGGGAAAGACAGTTAAAAGTGTTGAGTTTGTACATTCCAGAACTGGCTTGCAGTCTGAGAATACAATGGACATTTCATAACGAACTGATAAAAACTATAGCACCAGACTGCATAAAACAAAGGCATGCTGTCTTAAGGTGATAACAGTTCTTCGGACTTAACTGGGTAATGCGTAAGCAGTCTGTTGTTGCTATGCAGACTTAATTGGTTAATGTATAAACTGTCTGTTGTTGCTGTGCGGACTTAATTGGTTAATGTGTGTAATCAAGATTTATGATGTAAAAGCTACTGAAATCTGTATTTCAAAGGTATAAAAAAGCATGACAACCATTTTAAAGTTGAGAAGGGAGCTGCGGTGTTGCGGAATGCCCAGCCTTCTCCCAAAGCTTTGTCCAATAAACTGCATGTTGAATCTTTAAGTCTGACTCCGAGTGGTGATTTTTTCCCACAACACCTTGTAAATTGGGTGCCCCACAAATTTAACAAACGAGGCTGGAACACAGCTTTATGACCCACACCTACCACTAGGCCGGGACAGGAATCTCTTTTATGATCCTAACTGCCTGTAAAGTAGAATTTAGGAGATAACTAAAAATGATGGAGCAGATTTTCCTGTTGCTGCATCTGGGGCTACTGGATTGCCTAGGCACAGTGAATGCAGGAAAATCAGGCGGGGCGAGGGAGGGTGGGGTGGGGGCTGTGCGGAGCTGACAGGACCCGACTGATTTTTTTTGTCTACTGACTGAAATGGACTGAAAATCAGGCGGGTTCCCTTACTGGTGTGCACTCTTTCCCACTCAAACTTCCTGTATCCGTGGCGACCAGGTGATCCATTGGTCCCAGCTACAGGAACAGGAGGATCTGCCCTGATATGGGTTAACAGGTATACTTAAGCTCGCAAGTAAGAACTGAAAGTTTACATACCCGGGGCAATCAATTAGCTCATTATTGTCATTCAACAATATTGACCAGCAAAGCTAAGGAAGAGGAGGGCATTTTTTCCTAGATTCTATAATGCTGCAATGGCTGGATTAGATTTCCTTGCACTGAACAGCAACCTTCCAGCACAAGACTGAAAGAAGAACATTTGTAATAATTTGTCATCCACCGTGTCCTACAGTTGGAGAATACCCACAGTTTTCAGTCAATCTAATCCCTGAAGCCACGTCCAGTGAAGTAGCAATGGGAATGGGCGAGCCATCACTTGTAGAAGGTACCTTCCTTGAACATAGCTGGCTCCTCTGTGGTTCAGTTGGTAAAGGCACCACCTCATGTGGAACTGAGCTCTACGGATCAGGGAAGTCCCAGGTTCAATCCATGGCATTATGCCGAGTTAGGTGATCTCCACTAGTGCAAGGATGGGGTACAACTGTTGGCTTCAATGCCAAGGGTGAAGGGAAGGAAAAATCAGCCAGATTTCCCACTCATCATCATTAGCCAGTGACTCCTGCTGAAACATTAAGTTTGTGGAGTTGAAGTGAGAATGGGATTGGAACTGTCTGTAATGCCCTCACCATCAAACTGCCTGCCAGGCCTCAGAACTGAGGCTCACAGATGTGGAAAGGCTACTTCAGTCGGGTGCTGGACAGGTGGCTCATCCAAATATGCATCAGCACCTTGAGGAAAGAAGGGGAGAAAACTGGAGGAAAAAGTAATATCTATTTCAAGGACTTTACCCTCATTGGGTAGCCAGACATGTCTGTTCAGCAAATGAGAACAGCAAAATATACATTGAATTGACTAGTTGTGCTCCTACAGTATCCTTTTGTGCACATCACTGTGAAGAATGCCAAGGCTGAAGAATGGAATGCTGTTCTACTTTTTGCACCAAGTACCAAAATCAAGCACTCCCAGGTCAGGGACTATGATGGAGACACTGAAGAGATCCTTTTCCCCTCTGTGCCAACAAATGTGCCCAAACCTAACGTCAGAAGAGCTGCATCACTGCATTTTCCATTTCCCGCATTAGCTGTTCTTGTGCCTTCTCTGGATTAGATTGTCAAATTAGAGATAGATACTTAACGCAACTACATTGAACTTTGTGTAGAATATAAAATAAGACAGAACCATAGCAAACACTTTTGGCTAAGGGAACCAAAAGCTTAATGAAGCTCCAGGCTTGGCCTCACCAAACGCCCTATGCATTTGAATGTGTCCAGCAATGACCGAGAAACTTCCACCTATTCTTCTATACTGAAATTCCACAATGGTTAACTGAGGAAACAGTGGTGGCTCCTTTCGTCCCAGGAAGAGTGGACTTGTCATTGGTGTGTATAACTGATCTATAGCAAATCATTTCATCTTCTTGTTTGATTTGGGGCACAAACTAGGTGCCAGAAGTTTTTGCTTCATGCATCTTTTATCGGCATTGGGATGCCAATAAAATCCAAAACTAGATAGTGTTCCAAAATTTGTCAACAATCTGTTGGCAATAATTAGTCAGTGAAATAGGAATTGGCTGATACTGTTTGCTTCGCCTCTGGTAGTTTGAAAGCAGTCCAGACTAATAGGAATACAAATCTTGTCTCCTTGCATGGTGATTGAGTGCAAGTGAAATGAGTTTTGGACATTTTAACCCAGTTTCCAGTAGACCATAGCTAAGGTTGATAACAGCTGCAATATCTCACCTCCAGAATGTAGATGAAATTCAGTCAAGTGTTAGATCAGTAGGAAAATAAATCTTGGTTTATCATCACTGACTGCTGTTCTACCCAAAGTAAAACTTTTAAAGGCCCACCATTAACTTATATCGCAGGTTGCTGCACAGAGATGCAAAATCACCATTTTAGTAGCAGTGAATGGGTAATTACATAAATTACATTATGATGCAACAGGCTATTTGAGCGAAAATATCAAAACTGGCTTCAGTGTCAGCCATATCTGCTCACATCAACAAAAATGTATTGTTTACTAGCACCTCGCCTGTTACCTGTACTTGTATTTTATTGACTATTTTTTAGTATAGTGTCTTCTTGTACTTATCACCGTGAAGAATGCCAATGTTGAAGAATGGATTACTATTCTACTTTTTGCATGAAGTGTCAACATCAAATACTCTCAGGTCAGAGACTGTGATAAAGATATCAAGATCTCCTTCCCCTTTATCCCAACAAATGTGCACAAACCTAACTTCAGAAACGCACCTTTTACTGCATTGTCCATTTCCCACATTGGTCGTTCTTGTAGCTTCTCTGACTGAGATTGTCAAATTAGTGCTGAATTGTAGGTACTTTTAATGTGGTAGACTGTGATTTCTGGGAATTGGGTTGAGAATGACCCCCCACATGCATTTTACTTCACACATTTCAAGCCAGCAGAGAGGGGGACTTTTATACAATCAGTCTGATCTGGATTCCAATACAAGTCACAGAGGCAAAAAAGGACAGTATGCTACTCCAGGCCTCCAAATTAGTGAGGTTTGGGATACTTTCCAATGACAACAGAACAACCAGCAAAAAATCAACAGGCTTACAAAAAATCAATGTGATTTGTCTGTCCTGTACTCTGCTCAGGCTAGATATTGAATATTGCATTCCATTCTGGTCACTAAGGTAAAAGGAAAACATCCCAACCCTGGAAGTGGTGCAGAGAGGAGTTATGAGTCGGAACTGTAGCATCAGAGAAACTGAGTTGCAAGGAAAAGTTAGGAAACCTTGGATTCATCATCCTTGAAAGTAGGCAAATAAGAGGGGACCTTACAGAGGTATATGAGATATTGAGTGAAAGGCTAATCCAGTGTACAAGTTCAAGTTAAACCATGACTGCAGGATAAGGGGACACAGATACAAATAGTAAAACTCAAGTTCAAGTTTGATGTCAGGAAGCACTTCCTCACCCAGAGAGAAGTTATTCCCTGGAATGGTGACTGGGTAGGGTAGTGGAAGCTCTGGAATCATTCAATAGACAATTAGCTGCTGGAAACATCACCGTCTCTCCAACCCTCTCTCCTCCTTAAAACCTACCTCTTTAACCAAGCCTTTGGTCACGTATCCTTCTTTGGCTCGGTGTCAATTTTTGTCTGATAATGCTCCTGTGACGCTCCTTGGGACGTTTTACAGCGTTAAAGGTGCTATATAAATGCAAGCCGTTGTTGTTGAGGTGGGAAAATTGTAGGTTTTTGTGAAAGTTGGGCTGAATGACCTCCCTCATCGATATGAATCTTTCTGTCAGCTTTGTATACACCAGTCCTGAGTGCTCATCTTGTAAAAAGTTCACAATCTGCAGCGTAGGAGCTGTTGAGGTTGGCGATGCCAATCAGAGTCAAACAGCACACCAAAAAGAATACATGGCAACAGATCACACTGGAGCAATTTTATTGATTTTGGGAGGGGAAGGGTTGGTATTCATCTGATTTATCCATGTTTAATTCTTTTTGTTGTATTTTAATTTGATGTTTTTTTTAAAAATGCTACAATATTCTTAAGTTTGAATAACTCCTAGTCAAACTCCCCTGACCTCCAGGTACAGATTGATTCCAAGAGAACCCAAATATACATTTTTTCTTGTAAGTTGCTGCTGGCAATTTCATACAAAATGTATGACAGTGACAGTTGTTATCTTGTCCTTTAAACTCCTCTTCATCTTTTATTCCCTCTCATTGTCTCAAAATAATTATTTCCCCTCTGACCCAGAAATGGTATAAAAAATTCAATGGAGTTTATCAGTGGACTATTAGGCCTGGGGAACCATTCGAAAGAAACTCTCTAAGGTGTACAAGCAAGAATTTACACAATTGAAAGTGCATACATTTAAGATTTTTCTTTCACGGTTTATCCAAGTTTCATTTCCACAGATGTGTTAATTGAGTTTAATATAAACTTATGACAGATCAAAACTCAGTCCAAATCCATTTGGGACACACAGGCACAGCTGATTAAGTGCTATAGGGCTCGATTTTTGCACCCGCGATCGGGTTCGTTCGTGGCGGGGGGGCTGCGAAAATCGGGGATTCCCGGAGCGGGTCGGGAGCCCGGCTCCAACCCGCCCCATTTCCGGGTTCCCCACTGACGCGCTCACATGCGCATGCAGCCCCCGCATGTGGGACTCCCGCCGGCAATTAAAGCCGGTCGGGTGCCACTAAAGGTAATTGAACAGGTACTTCAGGTCGTTTACAGACCTGATTGACCTGTTATTTTAGCAGGGATGGGATTTTGCAACTGACTGGGACTGTTTCCCGTACTGGGGGAAACACTCCCAGTTGAAATGGACGTGTTGCAGCCATCAGCCTGTGGCAGCTGCAAAGGTCCATTTGACAGGTGGTGGGGGGAGACCCTCACTCATTGCAGGAGGCCACTCTGTCACTTTGGACAAAGTTTGGTCTCCACCACCCTCCTCCTAACAATAAAATTCACCAACTTGCACACTTACCCCGGTGTCCAGACACATTTACCTACCTTGCGGACCCCCTCAGATGTACATCTTGCGGATGGGGGCCGCCGTAGCTGCAGCCATGACCTCCTCGGAGGGCGAACAACATCAACAGCATCACCAGCCTCGCCGGCCACGCCGTCCACCTCTGACACGTGGAGCTCCACAACACAGTGCTGTTACACATCCACCTGCACAGCAGGAGGGAGGGCAACCGCAGAGAGCGATGCGTCGCAGGAGGCACTACCCTCGCCACAGGGTCCACAGACCGAGGCTCAGCTTCCTGGACCTCTCTGAGCAGCAGCGCACAAGGAGGCTCAGAGTCACTCGACATGTAGTCGTGGACATCTGCAGCCTCTTTCATGCCGAGCTGCTCCCGGCTGGCCAGAGCACCATCTTCTTACCTGTCGCTGTCAAAGTCACCACTGCCCTCAACAACTTCTCCTCCGCATCCTTCCAGGGTGCCACCGGGGACATCGCCGACGTCTCTCAGTCGTCTGCACAAAAGAGCCCTGCAAATACACCTACACCCACTCTGCAGTGACACAATGGGTGTCATCAGTTGTGTGTCTTCATTGTGATCCTCAGGAAAGGCATTATTACACAAACCAGACAAGATTCGCAAAGACATGGCAGTAGTGGTGCCAATATAATATGTAATGTGAGTTGATCAGAAATTAAATAGAAGTAAAAACCATGACAAACCCTCAAACACCCTTGTGCATCCCCTTCATGCTCACGACACGTTTGCCTTACACTTCCTACTGCACATATGTGATGCATGCCCTGTGGCTGCAGCACAGGTAGTGACAGGTTGAGTGAGGCTGACTGTGAAAGAGATGCATGAGAGGGTGAGTATGAGATAGAGCCATGAGATTGTATGAGGATTGGGTTGAGTGGTAATGGCGGGATGAGTACTGGCGAGGTGAGTAAGTGCAGGTAAGATGAGGATGAGCTTTGAGTGGGTGTGAGGAGTGATGTGACAGAGTAGTGTTGGCTGTGCAGAAGGAGATGTGGGGTGGGGGCGGTGATGTAGCAGACTGAGTGTAGGGGAATGAGTAAGTGTACTCACTTTGGCTGACCTACTGAGGTCATTGCAGCGCCTCCTGCACTGTATGCAGGTGGGCGATATGTTGGTGGTGCTGGTGACCTCCTCTGCCACCTCGAGCCAGGCCTTCTTGGTGGCAGAGGCAGGCCGCTTCCTCCCGCCCGCCGGGGGGAAGATCTCTGTCCTCCCCTTCCTCCTCACTCCACCCAATAAGAGCTGGAGTGAGGCATCATTAAACCTGGGAGCAGCCTTCGCCCTGGGCTGCTCCATGCTGTAATTTTCCCTATTTCTTGCAGCATCAGTCAGTGGAGGACTGCCCCTTTATATAGAGCTCCTCCAGCTGACAGACCTTACTGCGCATGTGCAGCCCGCCCGCCGCGCAGCTCAGCAGCGGGGAACCCGGAAGACCAGGTAAGTGGATCCAATCAGCCTGCGATTGCACACAGGGCAGACTGATTTCACCGGGCACGTTACCCACGCGCCCATTCGACCCCCCGCTGCCATGGTAATATCGGGCCCAATATCTCAGTCAGTTCCTGTTTCAAATCCAGCACCAGAAAAGAAGAGGAACTTTTCTTTGTTAAAATTTACAAGTACTTTTTTCCCCAACCTTTACGGGTATCAAAAACATATTATCAGTATCAGAACCCTTTTAAATACTCTATTTATTTTACGGTACTGCGTCTAGATATAAAAGAGCCAACAAGAGCACAGATGACTATCGTGTGAGGTGGTGTCATCTCCTGCCTAGCAGGAAGCCAAACAATTCTGTTCTGCTGTTTTCACATTGTTACCCTTTGTGAATCTTCCTTTCGACATCAGCAAAGGTCCAATGCCAAAAAATAAAATGAGCGGGCATCAAAGAAGGTTCAAAACGCTGCAAAGAAATGTGATGAAAGTAAATTTAAAAAAATATTCTTGGAAGATTGGCACCACTCATGTGAAAGTGGCAGATGGTGACTAATCTGTTGGCAACTATTGCCCAACTTTCATGATGCACAGCTCAATCCCTAACTTTGTGCTGTGATCTCAAGGCAGTGCACATAGGGATACAGCATGAGTGCATTAAACATTCGGGTGTGAAGATTGCTGACCAGGCGATAGTCTCTGAAAACTGAGGACATCACATTGAATCGGATGACAAGGTTAATCACCTGTAAATACATGTCCCTGTGTATAACTTCCAATCAGCGAGGTTCACATTTGAATATTTAATGTACTCGTGCATTATCCCTGTGTGGACTATTTTTATGTGGGTATCAACATCTGCATAGAAACAGCGCATACAGGAAGATAGGAGAGAGTGTTAAGCATCTGGATGTGAACTTTGTCAGTTGGAAGTTCTGCCCTTGAGTCACCTAACAAAGATTGATCACATTCACCTGAAGTATTACAATGTGCAGCTGAGTAATGTCGGACAACTGAGCTTCTCTTCATTATGTTGTTCTTTTCAGTTTCCTTTTCTCCAAATTTTCTCCCTCCAGGTGCCAGCCGTGGCTCAGTGGTAGCACTCTCACCTCTGGACTCAGGAGGTTGTGGGTTCAAGTCCCACTCCAGAGACTTGAGCACAAAATCTCGGCTGACACTCCAGCACAGTACTGAGAGAGTGCTGCACTCTCAGAGGTACATGACTTTCAGATGAGACATTAAACTGAGTCTGCCCTTTCGGGTGGACGTAAAAGATCCCATGGCACTATTTTGGAGAAGAGCAGGGGAGTTCTCCCCGGTGTCCTGACCAATATTTATCCCTCAACCAACACCACCAAAAACAGATTATTTGGTCATTACTGTTTGTGGGACCTTGCTGTGCGCAAATTGGCTGCTGCATGTCCTACATTACAACAGTGACTACACTTCAAAAGTATTTCATTGCCTGTGATGCACACTGGGATGTCCTGAGGTCATGAAAAGTGATGTATAAATGCAAGTCTTTCTCCTTTCTTTCTCCTCTATGGGAGGCACTGCCCATGCTGGGCTGTGGTTCAATGGGTGCCAGCAACCCTTTGTTACATCACTCAAGTAGCCATGGGTGAGATTAGATAGTGAGTATTGGCAGGTTATCCGGCCATGGCGGGTACCACAGTTGAGCCTCATCCTGTCTTCATGCGACGTACAAAAATGATGGTCAGGAAAAGTCCACTTAGTCCATCAAGCCTGCCCCACACTCATGACGCCTGGAGCATCATGACCAGACACTTCCTACCCCCTACCTGCCCCCCTGCACCACCACCACCCCCAATCCCCGTCGCAGGCATCCCATCCACACACGGTTTCTTGCAGGGGTCACTGGAGGGCAATCAAAAGCTCTGGCTGATTTTTCCCTTCTCTAGCATCAGACTGAGTCCAATTGCAGACCCCAAAACCTCTACCCTTACTGAGATCAGTTCACTCTGTGCACAGGGAGTCAAACTTTGGTTCAGTACTACACCAAGAGGTGCATGTATGCTCTGAGCAGTCAGGCAGCATGAGTCTTAATATCCTTAAAGAACAACTGCTGAACACTTGTTCTGCTCTTCATCAGTGTCAAAGAAGTTGATAAAGGACAAAGTCCAGTGATGTAGATATTTGTAATCCTTGAAATCATCCAATAATCATATTTGCAGCCTTGGGAATAAATCATCTGTTTAATTGCTGTCTGGCTTCTGGCTTAATTAAGGCATCAGGATTTCTGGCTTCCCATGTGCAGTAGATGTCACCAAATGTCAGAACTGAACAATATTTTGGAACTGAATTGACAAGATAGCAATAAATTGGGTGACACATTTAAGTGAAACAGACGGCTGAACAACTCATAACAGCCAGTTAACTCCAGTCAACACAGACGTATGTACAGACTGAGCGAGAGGTGATGAAATCATCAGTAGAATTATTTTGGAGCAGGTACCAAACCCAACAGTGTGAATTAACTAAATTAACATCAGTAGATACCATCGTTAACCCAAGTTGTTAACAGCTGGTGTCAATTCCCCTTTCTGTATACCAAGTCACACCATTAGCTTAAAAAGTTCTTTAAACTAATTCTGTTTACTGAATTGTAAAAAAGACAAAATCAGCCTGAGGAATTCAGGAAAAATTAAAATATGTTTAATATTGCCTTAAGGAATAAGCCTCCTGTTCCAGGATATGCTACTCATTGCATGGTGGAATTTCAGAGCAAGGTGAAAGAGGTAGAGTTGGAGAGAAGAACACTGGTCCAGATGTGGAGCCATGTTACATCTATTCTGCCCCAACAACGTACTTTAACTCATGGGTCAAAGGAGTCCTCGTCTCTGAGTCAGAAGGTTGTTGGTTCAAGTCCCACTCCAGGAACTTGAGCACAAAATCTAGGCCCACACTCCAGTGCAGTGCTGCACTGTCAGAGGTGCCGTCTTCCAGATGAGACGTTAAACTGAGGCCCTATCTGCTCTCTCAGGTGGACTTAAAGATTCCATGGCACTATTTTGAAGTTCTCCCCAGTGTCCTGGCCAATATTTATCCCTCAACCAACAGGCCATTATCACATTGCTATTTGTGGGATCTTGCTGTGTGCAAATTGGCTGCCACCTTTCCTACATTACAACAGTAACTACTCTTCAATAAAGTATTTCATTGGCTGTAAAATGCTTTGGGACGTCCAGAGGTCATGAAAGGCACAATATAAATGCAAGTTCTTTCTTTCTTTACTCCTTGATGCACCAAGCAGACTTAGGTTCTGTTGGGCCTGTCAGAAGGCGGGCTGGACAGAATTTCCTGGGGTAGCCCAGGCACGACTCTAGCCACATCCTGAGATGAGGGGCAGGCAGAAGATCTGCCCAGGCCCCACCCCTCCTCCATCAGACTTTAAAGGGCCAGTGCAAATGGGGTGGAATCCCAGCTTAATCGGGTTCTGCCCTCAATTCCTAGCATCCTGGGTGGAATGCACACTTCCCACCTGCTCCAGCCCCCAAGAATTTCAAGGCCATAGTTTATGACGTTGGCACAAGAATATTTCACTCTCCATCACCAAAATCTTGTGGCTTCACAAGCACAAAAAGCGGCCAGAAAAAAAAAATCAAGCCCTAGGTGTTGGCATTGAGATGGGGCTGAACAGAGGGATCATTAATTATGAACCAAGGCAACAACACTGCAAACTAACTGGGTGGGTTCATGTCAATGATATATTGGATATATACTTGAAAAGGAAAAATATGCAGGACCATGGGGAAAGAGCAGGGGAGTGGGATTAATTGGATAGCTCTTTCAAAGAGGCAGGATGGGCCAAATGGCCTCCTTCTGTGCTGTAAGATTCTATGAAGCAAAGCTCTTAAATAATGCCGAGACTGTCCAGTTTTTCCACTTTACTCCACTGATTCTCCCCAATGACTTGAGGAGGTAATTATTTTTTCAATTATATTTTAGATTACATTTTAGAAGAAAAATCTATCGTCTTATCTCAGCAGCACCCACATCAATCTTAGGTCTAAATTGGAAGATTCCTCCTCCCTCATTATTTTGAATCAAGCAAGCATTACAAGATATTACTGAATTCTACCACCATTCAATTCACACATTTACAGTCTGATATAAACAAATTCTTGGCAATCATATGGAAATAAGTTACTAAATCCCAGTATCAAATCTTGATGTTACAATCAGTTGTGTTCTGAGAATTTATTTTCTTTTTATCCAAACTAACTGATTGCTCGGTATATAAACTAGACTGATTGTCATCTGTGTATATAAACTAGACTGATTGTCATCTGTGCATTATATGAAACATCTTGTGCATCTGCACATTTTCGATCCAAACTTCACTTCCTGTGGTCACAATTTCTGGTCACACTTTTCAAGTCAACATTTAACACTGAAAAATGCTTATGGAATCAGTTATAAAGGGGTAATTTTTAACAATGAGGCGGGATCTCAGTGAGGGATCTTTGTGCGTGTTCTCGAGCGATTGCAACTCAATTGAAGGCACTTAATTCTACTTCTGGGTTTTGCGTCTCCAAGCGCGCCTGCATGACCCGATTTAAAACCCGATTTAAAGGGCCAATGCAACAATGGATTATGAAGGAGAAAGGAGTAAAAAGCAGAATGGAAGGACATAGAGGAAAGGCAGCGCCCAGGTTCTTGGAGGCCTCGCTTGAGATACTACTGGCTGCTGTGAGAAGCAGGAGGGAGTTGTTGTACCCAGGTGACAGGAGGAAGAAACCTGCTTCTGTTACCAAGAAGGGCGTGGCTGGAGGTGGTAGAACAGGTCAGCAGCAGAAGCCCGGTGCCCAGGTCTTGGCTGCAGTGCAGGGAGCGACTTAATGACCTAACCAGGTCAGGAAAAGTGAGAACAGTTACTGATTCGCCTACATCCTGTGGTGCACATTACCCCCTCTCTCACTCTGTCTTGCCAAGCCTACTCCATCACATCACTCCTCACACCCGCTTAAGGCTCAGTGTCAAGTTACCTTCACTTTCTGTGCACTTCCTCACCTCCCCATTTGTGAATCCACCACTCCCACTCACCCCAATCCTGATGCAATGTCATGAATCTCTCTGATAGTCGCTCTCTGATGCATCACTTTCATGGGCAGCCTCAGCCATCCATCAGGTGACCACGTCACGTTCACTCACTCACACATCTGTTCTTTCTCCCCTTGTAGGGGAAGAGAGTGCAAAATGCACGGAAGAGGTGTAGGATGGGAGGGGAGCCACCACAAATAGTGGTCCTGACAGAGGCAGGGGAGGAGGTGTTGGAACTAAGCCCGACCCAGGAATGCCTGGCCATCGGAGATGCCGAGACTGACACCCCCGCGAACATCTGGTAACAGACCCTTAACATCCCTTGCACACCATATGAACTGATGTTATCAATGATTGATCTCTTGCACAATTCAGGATGCTCATCGCAACATCACTTCTGCGATGATTGTTACGATTGCTGTATGTTCTCCTCCAGGACCTTCGAGGAGTGCTGACCAGGCCGATGACGTGCATGAGGGCGATTCCTCAGAGGAGCTCCATGCTTCGACACATTATAGCGAGCCATGGACCAGCACAGATATTCACACCTCAGTGGGTCTTGTTAGAGAGTTAGTTGGGTTGTCACCTGATGATTCACCATTCACAAGTGAGCACGAGCAGACACTGGTGGCAGGGTGGAGAGTTACCACAGGAATAACTGGCATGTGGCGGCCAAGCCTTCATAGTGACATCACTTTTTGATCCTTCGATGTCGGCTCTTCCTATCATTGTGAAGCAGAATTCACCAAGCGTTGGATTGTTCACCCACTAATAGGGAACGTGAGCTGGGATTAGAACGTCGTGAGACAGGTTAGTTTTACCCTACTGATGATGTGTTGTTGCAGTAGTAATCCTGCTCAGTTACGAGAGGAACTGCAGGTCCAGACATTTGGGGCTCGGTTTTCGCACCCGCGATCGGGTGCGTTCGTGGCTGCGAAAATCGGGGATTCCCCGGGCGGGTCTGAAACCCGACTCCAAACCGCCCACTTCCGGGTTCCCCAGTGACGCGCTGACATGCGCACGCAGCCCCCGCATGTGGGACTCCCGCCGGCAATTAGAGACCTGGTCGTTTAGAGACCTGATTAACATGATATTTTAGGACGGGTGGGATTCTGCAAACAACTGGGACTCTTTCCTGTACTGGGGGAAACACTCCCAGTTGAATGGCCATGTTGCAGCTGTCAGCCTGTGGCAGCTGCAAAGGTCCATTTGACAAGTGGTGGGGGGAGACCCTCACTCATTGCAGGAGGCCACTCTGTCACTTTGGAAAAAGTTTGGCCTCCACCACCCTCCTCCTAACAATCAAATTCACCAACTTGCACACTTACCCCGGTGTCCAGACACATGTACCTACCTTGCGGACCCCCTCAGATGTACATCTTCCGGATGGGGGCCGCCGTAGCTGCAGTCACGACCTCCTCGGAGGACGAACAGCATTACCAGCCTCGCCGGCCACGCTGTCCACCTCTGACACGTGGAGCTCCACCACACAGTGCTGTGACACATCCACCTGCACAGCAGGAGGGAGGGCAAGCACAGAGAGAGATGCGTCGCAGAAGGCACTACCCTTGCCACAGGGTCCACAGACTGAGGCTCAGCTTCCTGGACCTCTCTGAGCAGCAGTGCACACGGAGGCTCAGAGTCACTCGACATATAGTCGTGGTCATCTGCAGTCTCCTTCATGCCGAGCTGCTCCCAGCTGGCCCGAGCACCAACTTTTTACCTGTCGCTGTCAAAGTCACCGCTGCCCTCAACAACTTCTCCTCCGCATCCTTCCAGGGTGCCACCAGGGACATCGCCGACGTCTCTCAGTCGTCTGCACAAAAGAGCCCTGCAAATACACCTACACCCACTCTGCAGTGACACAATTGGTGGCATCAGTTGTGGGTCTTCATAGTGATCCTCAGGAAAGGGCATTATTGCACAAACCAGACAAGATTCGCAAAGATGTGGCAGTAGTGGTGACAATATAATATGTAATGTGAGATGATCAGAAATTAAATATAGATAAAAATCATGACAAACCCTCAAACACCCTTGTGCATCCCCTTCATGCTCACGACACGTTTGCCTTACGCTGCCTACTGCACATATGTGATGCATGCCCTGTGGCTGCAGCACAGGTAGTGGCAGGTTGAGTGAGGCTGACTGTGAAAGAGATACATGAGAGGGTGAGTATGAGATAGAGCCATGAGATTGTATGAGGTTTGGGTTGAGTGGTTGTGGCGGGATGAGTACTGGTGAGCTAAGTAAGTGCAGCTAAGATGAGGATGAGGTTTGAGTGGGTGTGAGGGGTGATGTGACAGAGTAGTATTGGCAGTGCAGAAGGAGGTGTGGGGTGGGGGCGGTGATGTGGCAGACGGAGTGTAGGGGAATGAGTAAGTGTACTCACTTTGGCTGACCTACTGAGGTCTTGTAGCGCCTCCTGCACTGTATGCAGGTGCGCGATATGTTGGTGGTGCAAGTGACCTCCTCTGCCACCTCGAGCCAGGCCTTCTTGGTGGCAGAGGCAGGCCACTTCCTCCCGCCCGCCGGGGGGAAGATCTCTGTCCTCCCCCTCCTCCTCATCCCATCCAATAATACCTGGAGTGAGGCATCATTAAACCTGGGAGAAGCCCCCTGGGCTGCTCCATGCTGTAATTTTTTCCTATTTTCTGCAGCATCAGTCAGTGGAGGACTGCCCCTTTAAATAGGGCTCCTCCAGCTGACAGCCTATACTGCGCATGCGCAGTCCGTCCGCTGCGCAGTTTTCCAGCAGGAAACCCGGAAGCACAGATAAGTGGCTCCAATTAGTCTGTGATTCCGTGCGGAGCAAACTGATTTCACTGGACGCGTTACCCACGGGCCCAGTCGGTCATCCGCTGCGAACCCTCCGCCCTGTTAATATCGGGCCCTTGATGTATGTGCCTGGCTGAGGAGCCAATGGTGCGAAGCTACCCTCTGAGGGATTATAACTGAACGCCTCTAAGTCAGAATCCCCCCTAAATGGCACTGAGGAGAGTCCACATCGGCAGGTTCACTCCCTTCAAGCTCTGCTCAGTTAAACAGAGATGGCCCGGGGGCCATCCTTTTAAAGGAGAATGATAGAGGGTACAGATGCAGCTTTGCGATGTACTGGAAGACTTGCCACACTCAATCTCCACATTAGCGGAGAGGATGGAGGAGTCCGCCTCCAGCATTAGTGGACTGGTGACGCAGGTAAGTGCGGGAATATCTGCAATGGAGAGAATGGCAGCCTACATGGCACTTCAAGCTTGGCTCACAAATGAGTCCATTCATGCCCTGACAACAGCCGTGCAGACTCAGGGTGAACAACATTCTGCCGCATTAAACAAGCAGACAGATATATTAGAAGTGGCCTTACATGTCCTCCAAGCTGTTGTACAGCAGAGTGGTGGGAGTGATGTAGCCCTGGCCCAGGAGAGGGATGATGGCGAAAAGGGACATGGAAGTGGGGATTCCACTCAAAGCGCTCCCACGTCTCACCCATTGCCCCCCCCACCCAACCACTACCCTCAATGCTTCCTCCTCTCCCAATGGCCGAGTCTGCCCCTGCATAGGTGCAGGTGGAGCAGTCTTTGGTGGGACCCTCACGGGCTCCAAAACCCAGAGGGGATAGACCCAAAGCATCTCAGCAGTCAGGGCCAGGACCTGCGCAACCTGCCACTACCTCTGCTAAAGCCACAGGGGATGCACCCCGTAGAAGTAGTCGGAAGAGAAAGGCGAAGGTTTTGTGATCACCACGGGTATTAACAAGGGTGTCTGACTAAATGTCATGTTTTTCATTTGTAATTGTTTTTTCTTACCTGCACATTAAATGTTATAATTTTCACCACCATTTCCATGTCTTGACCATTCTTGAGTACCTTTTGTGAAAGCGCCCTTGCATGCCCCTCATCATGAACGGCGAGACTTGATGCCGCCCATTTTGCATGTTTGCAATGGGTGTATGTGTGATTGTAGGTCTGTTTTGTGCAATCGGGGGTGGGATGCTGTTGGTGGTGGTCGTTCCAGGTGGTCTGAGTGCTTGATTATCTTCACTTTGCGGATCACCTTAAGAGAATCTATCAAATATGAGTGACTCCCTGGCATCACGAGCAGCCAGGTGAGACGCTGCCTATTGATGGGTTGCCCATTGTCCTCTTCCTCTTCCTCCTCGTCTTCTTCAATGTTGATGGCAGGTGCGGATGCTTCATGAGCACATGGGACCTCATCCACTGGTAACCCTCTCTGTTGTGCAGGACGCAACACCCGATCATTATTCTCCACACCCCCACCGGTGAGTACTGAAGGGATCCCCAGATCGATCCAGGCACCTGAAGCACACCTTGAGCATTCCTATGGCTTGTTCAATGACAGACTTGGTGGTGATGTGACTGTCGTTGCACTGCTGCTGTGCCTCGCCGGTGGGGTTTCTCAGAGGTGTCATGAGCCATGTCTGCAGGGGGTATCCCTTGTCTCCAAGGAGCCAGCCCTTAAGTCTGTTTTGTGGTTGGAAGAGGGCCGGGATGTTAGATTTGCGCAGAATGAAGGAATCTTGGCAGCTACCAGGGAATTTGGCACACACCTGCAGAAACCTCCTCCAGTGGTCACAAACCAGCTGTGCATTGATAGACTGATAATCCTTTCTATTGATGAACAGTCTTGGCTCATGTGGAGGTGCTCGGATTGCTACATTTGTGCAATCAATTGCATCCTGTACCCATGGGAAGCCAGCCCTCTCAGTCTGGCTGATATCGTCGATGGGGAAGTTGACATTGTCGGATGCCCTGGCAAACAAGTCATGCGTGACCTGTCGCATACACTTATGTGGGGACGACTGAGAGATCCTGGTGATGTAACCATTGGCGCCTTGAAATGATCTGGAGGGGAAGAAATTGAGGGCAGTGGTGACTTTAACGGCAACGGGCAAAGTGTGCCCACCAGGCCCAGCCAGGAGTAGCTCTGCATGAAGGAGCCTGCAGACGTCTGCGACCACCTGGTGAATCAATCTGGGCCTTCATAGGCACTGCTTCTCAAAGAGGTCCAGGAAGCTCAGCCTCTGTCTGTCGACCCTCTCACATGGTAGTGCCTCCTATAACCTTCGTTGGTCCCCTCTCTGCTTTTCTGCAGCTCCTTGTGGTGCACCTCTGTCTTGTGGAGCTGCAACTCCCAGAACTGCACGCCATGCAGTTGGTGATGTGCCTCCTCCTCAGATGTATTGCTGAATACATCCATTGCACCCCCCCCCATCCTGATGGTGTCAATTTGAGGGGGTCAAAATGTAGGTGAATGTGTGTGTACACAAGAATTCTGAATGTGAACAAAGAAATCTCAGTTTAAACACAAAGAACTCCCAGCCAAAGGTTTGTCTGAGAGAACTGATTACCTTGCTGCAAAAACTCACCTTTTCTTCACATGTGTGAATCACTGGATTAAAGGCCCAAATGGCTGCCGGCTGCAACTCGCCTCCGTTTCCATGGCATCTTTCAGAGGCCACGGGGAGACACGTTAACGGAAAGTTAAAATAGTTGGTCTGGCTGAATATATAAAAATTTAATCCTCTTAATTGCTTCAACCACGTTAATTGGACCTTTAAATATCGGGCCACCGCCTTTAAGTGCTGGTGGGACTTCTGGGTTTCAGAAGCGCGCGCACCCAGATGCATCTGGGTCAAACCCAGAAGTCGACGGGTTGGAGCCAGGATTCGGCCCCGCTCCCAAATCCAACAACTTTCACTGCCCACCCACCCCCAACCCACCCGTTCTTAGGAGTTAAAATTTACCCCAAAGAGTCCTGTGAAGCTGTAGTTGTCAGATGGGGCCTCTAGGTGGTGTTGTAACTCCTCTATATCTTCTGACACGCCATGAGCAATGCCACTGGAGATCTTCAAGTGTCCATTATATTCGCTCCAACTGATGACAAGGGGAAGTGTATGGGGAGGATTGCAGTGTGAAGGAGAGTATTATTGATAACTATCTCTTACATCCAGAGGACACCAATTGTTTTCAGTAAGCATGTCAGTAGGACAAACAAGGCTCTCTGAATCTTTCTGTATTATATTAAATAAGTAAATTTGAGAAGTCACCTGTCTGGCATAGTTTGTTTAATGTAAAATGACAAGAGTCCAAATCTTTAATTGGGTTGTCCATATGGCTGCCCATAGGTCTGTGGGCTGTATTGGGTTGACATTAGGGTTTGTAGAGTCGATAGATGCCCCAGTGTGTGTGAATAGCTTTGTATTGGTTTAATCCAGACTGATCTGAATCTCCAAATTATAACTGGTTCAATCAGTCCTGGATTTTAACTGTTAAAAAAGGTGTTGTAGAATCATAGAATCATACAGCATAGGAGGAGGACATTGTGCCTGTGCTGACTCTTTGAAAGAGCTATCCAATTAGTCCCACTCCCCTGCTCTTTCTCCACAACCCTGCAAATCTTTCCTTTTCAAGTATTTATCTAATTCCCTTTTGAAAGTTACTATTG
This sequence comes from Heptranchias perlo, assembly GCF_035084215.1. Classification (NCBI taxonomy): domain Eukaryota; kingdom Metazoa; phylum Chordata; class Chondrichthyes; order Hexanchiformes; family Hexanchidae; genus Heptranchias; species Heptranchias perlo. The sequence continues at coordinate 13,280,672 of NC_090350.1, read as the reverse complement.
AATCTGCTTCTACCACCCCTTCAGGTAGCACATTCCAAATTATAAGAACCCGCTGCGTAAAATAAATTCTCCTCATCTCCCCCCTGGTTCTTTTGCCAATTATCTTAAATCTGTGTCGTCTAGTTATCGACCCTCCTGCCACTGGAAACAGTTTTTCCCTATCTACTCTATCAAAACCCTTCATAATTTTGAACACCTCAATTAAATCTCCCCTCAACCTTCTTTGCTCTAAGTTCTCCCAGTTCTCCAGTCTCTCCACATAACTGAAGTCCCTCATCCTGGTACCATTCTAGTAAACCTCCTCTGCGCCCTCTCCAAGACCTTAACATCCTTGCTAAAGTGTGGTGGCCAGAATTGGACACAATATTCCAGCTGAGGCCTAACCAGCGATTTGTAAAGATTTAGCATTGCTTTCTTGCTTTTGCACTCTATGCCTTTATTTATAAAGCCCAGGATCCGGTATGATTTTTTTTAAACAGCCTTATCGACTTGTCCTGCCACTTTGTGTATGGGAACCTCCAGATCTCTCTGTTCCTGCACCCCTTTTAAAATTGTACCATTTAGTTTATATTGCCTCTCCTCATTCTTCCTTTGTTGAGTCCTACTGGTCAAGCTATTCTAAACATTATTCTTCTATTTAATTACAATTGCTCTTTCTAATTCATCTGGTCAGATCATTCACTTTGTTAACAATGACTGATCACAGCAATGTGTTCTCATTTATTTAGACCCCCTGTGTTACCGTGGCATCTTTTCCCTGCAAATGATTCTGGGTAGATGGTCCACCCATGCAATACAGCATCAATATTATTACTCAAGTGACAATGGCCGAGAAATCCCTCGCAACTGCTCCCGCCTCTCTGGCATAACTTCGCCGGAAGCACGGCAGAAACCCCGGTGAAGTAATGGTGGCAGAGCCGGAGATGCTCCGAAGAGTTTCCCGGCCAATGGGCAGGTTTTATGTAGGAACTGCGAGCCCATAGTCATACCGTTTAACTATAATCGTCAGCAGGAAAGACGTTACCATGGCAACTAAGTGGCCTAAACAAACGAACATACAACATCATGACCTGACAGACAAGAAGCTTTCAAAGCAATGAAATGCAAAGGAGCAGTGTCACAGATATGAGTCACTTCAATGCTGAGATATTATTCATATTCAGATACAACTTTGTTGAGCTGATTAAAAAGAGTCCATAATGCAGGCTTCAAACTGGAAGCAATGAATCTAGCAGAGAAGCTAATGGAGATTTTCACTCTGTGGACACCTCACCAATAACCAAATCCATGCTGATCTCCAAGGAAGTAATTACCCTAAACTTGGACAGAGAGATTAAAAAACAAACAGATTAATGGGATGGCATATGGCTAATTGTTTTTCCAACAGCAATAAAGTTCAAATGAAGAGCAAGAGAATGAGTGCAAGTTACCCAGGAAATTCAGCACCTACGAACATATGAATTAGGAGCAGGAGTCCTTCCGAAATGTCAAGTACCCTTAAATATTCAGGTTCCAGTCATTGTCATCTTTGCAGCCATGTCTCTGTAATGGCTATCAGATCATACATATTTATTTCTATTTGAGCTGTCAATTCATCCATTTTGTTACGAATGTTACGCGCATTCAGATACAAAGCCTTTAGTGCTGTCTTTTTACTATTTTTGCAAACTCTAGCCTTATCTGCTGGCACACTCTTAAGTTTGCATGCTCTGTTCCTTCATGCCACACTCTGATTATCATTTCCCTTATTGCTACCTTGCTCTCTTGCCTTGTCTTCTTTCTTTAATTTATAACATTTTCCCTTACTTGATCCCTCGCCCCCATTATTTAGTTCAAAGCCTTCTCTACCGCTCTAGTTATATGATTTGCCAGAACACTGACCCCAGCACGGTTCAGATGAAACCCGTCCCAACGGTACAGCTCCCACTTTCCCCAGTACTGATGCCAGTGCCCCATGAATCGAAACCCATTTCTCCAACACCGATCTTTGAGCCACGAATTGAACTCTCTAATCTTATTTGCCCTATGCCAATTTGCTCGTGGCTCAGGTAATAATCCAGAGATTATTACCTTTGAGGTTCTGCTTTTTAATTTAGCCCCGAGATGGGTTAATGGGAGTATTTTCTGTTACCTCAAGCAGCCTTGTTTTATAACAATTTACAGTTATCTAAAGCATAAAGCGATCATTACAACCATACTCTGCTTAGCAGATATACTCTATTATTTAAGCTTGGTATCTATCTGAAGTACATCCCCTCCGTTGGGTGTACAGTAACTGATGGTGGAAGAACAAGTTCCCTACCATCAGGACAGTTAGGTAAAAGATTCATTTCTATCTAATGTTTGTGTCAATTTGTAATATGGCATCAAAATCCCTATCGGATCTCCAGAACGTGTCAGCATAAATGTGATTTTAACAATGTAGTTTAGAAGTGGTCTTTTTAGACAACACCGTTCAGGGTCTGTAAGTGGCAGGGTTCCTTCACAAATCACAAGGGCTGTGTCACCAATTTGAATGGTCATTGCTGTAAAATGCATCATGTATGTTGAATTTTTTTTTAGATTAATAAATTTAACAAGTTTTGTGAGTGTGGGTACGTGTGAGTGAGTGTACACGTGAGTGTGTGTACGCGTGAGTGAGCGTACACCTGCATGCAAGAATAGGATCAGCTTCCACTGTGGTACCCCCACCCCCCCACACTCACCGTCTGAATTCACACATGAGCATTGCTCCTTGGGTGAGGTAGAAGAGGGCTATCAATGGAACTGTAGCCCATCACTAGGTTACGGCAGAGATTTTAAGTGGCTGCTTTGTATCAGTCTTCACTACTGACGATGCTGAGTTAGTAAAACTGCGTTGTACAGTTGGCTCTAAAGCTGAAAATGTCAAAGTGGATGTGGAAATAATCCTGGATGAATAAGGGGTCTCAAAACAGATTGGGTTGCTGGTCCTCGCAGCATTTATTCGGAGATGCCCAAAGAAGTGGGAGCTGTACTTCGCAAACCCCTTGCTCATCTTGCTAGGGTCTGGGATTGCTACCATGGACTGGAGAGAGGCCCATGTGGTGCCAATATTGAAAAACTACCAGGCATGCAAGAAAGGAGTTACTCATCTACTGATTTTGCTATTTGAATGGGGAGAAAAGTCTTGCTTTAAGTTCGAACCTCCCTCTGTTAGCCTTGGGTGAGATCAGGAAATGCTACGCCATAAATTGCAGCTAGAGACCCACGTTCCTCTATTCTGTACTGCGGAGCGTTGGTACATCAACTGCCCCAAACCACCCGTAACATTGCGGATTACGGGGCGATCTAATTGAAGTGTTTCAAATTATGAATGGATGGGACAGGGTAGATAGAAGCAGAAGTTGAGGGGTCTAGAGCAAGGGGCCATAGGTTCAAGATTAAATGTAAGAGATTTAGAGCAGAGAGCAGGAGGAACTTCTTCACACAGATCGATGTGAGAGTGAGGGACTAATTTCCAGAGTTAGTGGTTGAGGCTGAAACTATGTCAACATTTAAGACTAGATTGGGTAGGCAGAGGAAGGAAAATGAGTTGAAGGGATATGGCAACAGAATGGGTAAATATGATTAGAACTATTTCCTCGTGTGGAGGGTAAACGCCAACACAGAATGATTGGGCCGAATGGCCGGTTTCTGTGTTGTAACTTCTAAGTATAACATTCAAAAGGGGAATTTCAGTTGATAACATTTTTTAATCTAAGCTTAGCGAACCAGAATTATTTGGGCAATTCAACTTCAAGAGGACAAGGCCACATTTCACAGTCAAGCTGCGTCACAGATTGACAAGTACCAGTTAACAACCACAAGTCCCCACATGGCAGGTTCCAATGCAATCATCACGGGGTACTGGGTGGAGGCTACACAAACAGAAGGAGAGGAAATTGGAAAGTCAATCGCCTCATGCCAAATTTAAGAAATGGCCCAGTAAAAATGAACAAAAACTAGAATATTTTTATGAAGTCAGCAAAGACGAGTGAAATAGCTGGACATTATAGCTTTATCCACTTGCCTTATCACCTTTAATGGCTGGTAAATCTTCACATCAAGGTTCCTCTGCTCCATTTAAAATGCTATCATTTAAGGCCTAGTTCCCTTCCCTAGTCTTACAAAATGTATTACTTCATATTTTTCTACATTAAACTGCATCTGCCACTTATCTGCTGGTCTACATCTTCCTGTAGCCTTTCACAATTTGACGTACCATGCCAACCCCAATTTTATGACATCAGCAAATTTTGATTTTGGGCCAGATTTTGCTGTCAAAATAACAGTAAGGCTAATGGCGCTCGCTGTTATTTATGCATTAATGGCACAGCAACTTCAGGCGGGGAGCAAATGGCAATATCCAAAAGTTGCTATCTGAGTTGAGCTGCTCCGCTGTTAGCTTTGCGAAAGTGGCATCTCGCTGTCTGCCTCGCCATTGACACGTATTGAATGCCGTGAAGTTGCTGTATTTGCGTGGTAGGTATGAACTAAACTCGCCACAGAAAGTTAAGCCTCACTGCGCTGTTATCAGCTCGCACTTTTAGCAACTTAGTGGGCATAAATGTTTTGAGCTGAATGGTGCAGGGGCAAGTCTAATTAACAGAGTATGCCATTAGACGCCTCTGCACCCTTCAGCTCAAAACATTTTTGCCCACTAAGTTGCTGAAAGTGCGAGCTGATAACAGGCCAGTTGTAAACCATATATCCCCAGCCCAACTGTGGTCAGCTAACATAGCGGAGATCACATATCGAACTTGGGGCCTTCCTAATCTGTCCGGCTCAGCAAATTTACTAACTGAGCCTTTGAAGAAGCCTTCAAAAATACTTCTACAAAGTTTTTCATCTACACAGTGATGATTGGTTAGCATTATTTCCATGATATTTTCAAAATGTTGAGGTGTTGTGATAGAGTAAATAGGGAGAAATTGTTTCCACTGGCAGAACGGTCGGTAACCAGAGGACACAGATTTAAGATAATTGGCAAAAGAACCAGAGGGGAGATGAGGAGAATTTTTTTTACGCAGCGAGTTGTTATGATCTGGGAATGCACTGCCTGACAGGGTGGAAGGAGATTCAATAGTAACTTTCAAAGGGGAATTGGATACATTCTTGAAAAGGAAAAATTTGCAGGGCTTTGGGGAAAGAGCAGGGGAGTGGGCCTACCTGGATAGTTCTTTCAAAGAGCCGGCACAGACACGATGGGCCGAATGGCCTCCTTCTGTGCTGTATAATTCTATGATTTAGCAATTAAACTTTTTTCTCCCATAAATTGCTTTGCATAAGATTGTGTTGAAGTTGATAGTGCTATTCAATGTGGATCTGTTTATCTGTGTGATCAGGGAACTCAACACCCTTATAGTTCAAGCTGTTCCAGGAACAGCTCTTAACCTTTAAACGGTCTCACCAGATAACAAACACTGCTGTTAAATGGATACACAGCTTGCCTTTTCTTACATCATGTTAACAACATACTGCACAAGATAATTTATGACATTGTAATTAGACTGTTAAAAATCTTGTTCATGCCTTTTTAAAATCAAGTGGCAGTGTCATCCTTTAGCAAATTCATTCTATTTAAGTTTTAAATGAATTAAATCTGCCTTTTTTGATCCTTTGTAAGTCAATAAGACTGATCAAATTCTACTGCTTTCGACAGTTTAGTCAGTCAATGTGCGACTAAATTGTTTGAATCCTCAAAGGGCATCATCAACACCACTGACAAAGCAAATTTCTAGGCTCTAACACTCAATTAATGCTAGATTTACATGGTACAGTGCCAGAGATCACCAGAGAGATGATTCACATTTAACCTTATACCAGGACCAACAGGATTAATAATTCTGAACACCAGAGTAATAGTTTAGAAAATGAAGAGTTGGAAAGCAAGGCAAGAAAATTGACAATGGAACGAAAGCATTTTTTGTGAGTTTTGATTTCTTCTATTTTTATTTTATAAATTCTTAAGGGGAGACATGCAATTACATAGAATTTGCAGCACATTCGGCCTAACTGGTCTAGGCCAGTGTTTATGCTCCACATGAGCCTCCTCCCACTCTACTTCATCTAACTCAGTCAGAAACGATTATACAGAAAGGCAGAGGTATTAGAACCTCCATGTGACTCTTGGCAATATTAGCAGACAGTTGGTTAACACGTTCATTTATCCATGATTTTAGTACAGGCATTACTCCATGTAGTTTACAATGGATGAGCACCTCTCTTCAATTAGTGGACAAAGGAATGTCTTATGAGCACATTTTAAATGTAGGCCCACCAATATCAGCAGCAATGCTATCTAGACTTAGATTTTGACATTAAGTATGGTAGATGCTTTTTAATGGTGCAGACTCTAAAATAAAAAGCTTTGTGAAATTAACTGAGCAATTTGGTTCAATAAAGGTCACTGGACAGTGCAGCAGGAACCTTGGGTGATTTTCCCCTTCCTTATCCCAGGGATGCTGGGGCCATTTATAATGTCCGCAGTGCCAGCTAATTCAGCACAGGATGAGAGACCGAATCTGGGAGCTTCCTGGTTCATATGCCTCAGTACCAACAAACAACTACTTGCATTTATATAGCACCTTTAACCTCCCAAGGAGCGATTATCAGACAAAATTTGACACTGAGCCACATAAAGAGATATCAGGACAAGTGACCAAAAGTTTGGTCAAAGAGGTAGGTTTTAAGGAGCGACTTAAAGGAGGAGAGAGAGGTAGAGAGGTGGAGAGGTTTAGGGAGGGAATTCCAAAGCTTAGGGCCTAGACAGCTGAAGGCACGGCCGCCAATGGCGGGACGATTAAAATCGGAGATGCAAAAGAGATACATATATTCAAAGATGCATATATCCAATGAACCATTGGAGGAAGCATAAAAAGTTACTTAAATGCATATATAGGTTATTCAAAAAAATTAAAATTAGGCAAGTAATGGTTATTTATGTGCTTCAGTTTTTAATCTAAAAGAATATTTCTCTCAAATCCAGAGAATGCCTTACATTTCTTCCAAATTACTGAGAAAAACTACAAAACTTCAATGCAAATCTACTTCAATACAGTTGGAAGCTTAACTTGTAACTATTCAGTATTTCCATTTCTTCATTCTGTTTGAGGGAATGGGTGTAAATGAAATGGGTCTGTAATTTAGTGCGTCTAAGCACAGACATCCCCTTGTGTGCCAGCGTGACTGACTCACACTACTATGCCACACGGATGTGTCCTGATTGGAACAAGAGGCTGAAGATATACATCAGCCACAGAAAGACTTTAGTGAGTTATGTCTTCAGAAGGCACATACTCCGTACCCCATCTGCTCAACTGGCTCTCTTGACACCGAGGATAGTGAGCAGTTGTCAGACTTTGCACAACATGCATATTGATGCAAGGTTCTCTGGTTATGGCATAAATGCAGAACTGCCTCGCCTAGCACCGATAGCTTGACTGTTCACGGCGCTAGCCTTAAACTTAGAAGGACAGATGGTTTCCAGTCAGAATTTAAAGCTGGTATTTGTTCTGTTTGCAAAATGATGATGCATAATTAAAAAGGTCAAAAGTAAAGGAACGCTGAGATTGTCACTGACAGTTATCGGAATAAAAAAACATACCTTGCTCAATGCCTCCTTCAGTATTCCATTACCGCTGACTCCCAAAGGCCATTCAACTGTGTAGCATTTATTCTTCCAATTGCTAAGTCAATGAGTCGATGTATCTTATTGAAGTGCCTTATATTGCTGTAGCCTTTCTATTCAAAAGATATGATGTGGAGATGCCGGTGATGGACTGGGGTTGACAATTGTAAACAATTTTACAACACCAAGTTATAGTCCAGCAATTTTATTTTAAATTCACAAGCTTTCGGAGATTTTCTCCTTCCTCAGGCAAATGTTTCAAGATCTCCTTGAAGCCTACGCATTTATACATATTGAACAATAATAAATGGTGTTTACAGACTGCCTCTGCAACTGCCCGTTGCCAAGGCAATCACCGTGTTCAGACAGAGAGGTGTTACCTGCAGAACCTCCGAATACACATTCAATAAAAAAACAAACAGGGAAAAAAAAACAGAGAAAAAAAAACACAGAGAGAGGCAGAAACATCCGGAAGGCAGAGAGAGCCAGCAAATGACCCATTATATTAAAAACAGATAACATTTGTTCGCTGGTGGGGTAACGTGTAGCGTGACATGAACCCAAGATCCCGGTTGAGGCCGTCCTCATGGGTGCGGAACTTGGCTATCAATTTCTGCTCGACGATTTTGCGTTGTCGTGTGTCTCGAAGGCCGCCTTGGAGTACGCTTACCCGAAGGTCGGTGGATGAATGTCCATGACTGCTGAAGTGTTCCCCGACTGGGAGGGAACCCTCCTGTTTGGCGATTGTTGCGCGGTGTCCGTTCATCCGTTGTCGCAGCGTCTGCATGGTCTCGCCAATGTACCATGCTCTGGGGCATCCTTTCCTGCAACGTATGAGGTAGACAACGTTGGCTGAGTCACAGGAGTATGAACCATGCACCTGGTGGGTGGTGTCATCTCGTGTGATGGTGGTATCTGTGTCGATGATCTGGCATGTCTTGCAGAGGTTACCGTGGCAGGGTTGTGTGGCGTCGTGGACGCTGTTCTCTTGAAAGCTAGGTAGTTTGCTGCGAACGATGGTCTGTTTGAGGTTGGGTGGCTGTTTAAAGGCGAGTAGTGGAGGTGTGGGGATGGCCATAGCGAGGTGTTTGTCCTCATTGATGACATGTTGAAGGCTGCGGAGAACATGGCGTAGTTTCTCCGCTCCGGGGAAGTACTGGACGACAAAGGGTACTCTGTTGGTTGCGTCCCGTGTTAGTCTCCTGAGGAGGTCTATGCGATTTTTTGCTGTGGCCCGTCGGAACTGTCGATCGATGAGTCGAGCGTCATATCCCGTTCTTACTAGGGCGTCTTTCAGCGTCTGTAGGTGTCCATCGCGTTCCTCCTCGTCTGAGCAGACCCTGTGTATTCGCAGGGCCTGTCCATAGGGGATGGCCTCTTTGACGTGGTTAGGGTGGAAGCTGGAAAAGTGGAGCATCGTGAGGTTGTCCGTGGGCTTGCGGTAGAGTGAGGTGCTGAGGTGCCCGTCTTTGATGGAGATTCGTGTGTCCAAGAAAGAAACTGATTCTGAGGAGTAGTCCATGGTGAGCTTGATGGTGGGATGGAACTTGTTGATGTTATCGTGTAGTCTCTTTAGTGATTCCTTGCCGTGGGTCCATAGAAAGAAAATGTCGTCGATGTATCTGGTGTATAGTGTTGGTTGGAGGTCTTGTGCAGTGAAGAAGTCCTGCTCGAACTTGTGCATGAAAATGTTGGCGTATTGGGGTGCGAATTTGGTCCCCATGGCTGTTCCGTGTGTTTGGGTAAAGAACTGGTTATCGAAGGTGAAGACATTGTGATCCAGGATGAAGCGGATGAGTTGTAGGATGGCTTCCGGAGATTGGCTGTTGTTGGTGTTGAGTATTGATGCTGTCGCAGCGATGCCGTCATCGTGGGGGATACTGGTGTATAGTGCCGAGACGTCCATCGTGGTGAGAAGTGTTCCTGGTTCAACTGGTCCGTGGGTACTGAGTTTTTGTAGGAAGTCTGTAGTGTCACGACAGAAGCTGGGGGTTCCCTGTACGATGGGTTTCAGGATGCCCTCGATGTATCCAGAGAGGTTCTCACACAGGGTTCCGTTGCCTGATACGATGGGACGTCCGGGTGTGTTGGCTTTGTGTATCTTTGGGAGGCAGTAGAAGTCTCCCACGCGGGGATTACGTGGGATGAGAATGCGTAGGATGCTTTGAAGGTCTGGATCGAAGGTCTTGATCAGTTTGTTGAGCTGGTGGGTGTGTTCTTTGGTCGGATCTGCGGGTAACCGTCTGTAGTGTTCCTGGTTGTCCAGTTGTCGGTATGCTTCTTTGCAATAGTCTGTTCTGTTCTGTATGACTATGGCTCCTCCTTTGTCCGCTGGTTTGATGACGATGTTGCGGTTGGTCTTGAGAGCGTTGATGGCGTTGCGTTGTGCTCGGGTGACATTCTGGACTGTCTTCTGAGTGCGGCTGATGAATCTGGCATTGACGCATTTCCTGACAGCTTGAGCATACATGTCCAGCTGAGGGCAGCGACCCTCCGGAGGAGTCCAGTTTGACTCTTTCCTCTTCGGTTGCTGTACCGCGGATCCCTCTGTCTGCTGTTCCGGATCGTCGATTGTCTCATTGGGTTCGCTGCTGAAATCTTGGGGTTTGTGGTAGAATTCCCGGAGCCTCATTCTCCTGATGAATTCCTCTGTGTCCGCCGCGAGACTAGTGGGGTCCATTTTGGTAGTGGGGCAGAAATTGAGCCCTCGGCTGAGAACTTCGATTTCGTCTGGTTGAAGGGTGTGGTCGGATAAATTGACAATAGACTTCCCTGTGGTTGCAACCGTGGTACCAGGGGAAGCTTGGTCGTTGCTGGTGGTGATGCCGAGTTTCTCAAGCTTCCTGCTCTTGGTTTTCATGTAGGCAGCGTAGTTCCGTTGCCTCGTCTGTTTGGCGGTATAACGTAGCTGGTCTGCTGTGTCCTGAGTACAGGTTGAGAGTATGGACTCTATCTTGGTTTCGAGGTTGTGGCGTCTGCTGTAGAGTTGGTGTATGAGATGGTTGCGGAGTGTGCGAGAGGTACGGCGGCAGAGTCTCTCAGCGTAATCCGAGTTGTATGTGGACTTGAGTGGGTTCGTGATCTGGAGTCCTTTCGGGATCTTGTCTGCTTTCTTGCAGCTCTGTAAAAACTTGATGTCTGTGTCTAAATGCGCGATCTTCTTGGATATCCTTTCCACTGTGAGCCGGCAGTTTGTGGTGTCGATGGTAGTCATGATGTGGAGATGCCGGTGATGGACTGGGGTTGACAATTGTAAACAATTTTACAACACCAAGTTATAGTCCAGCAATTTTATTTTAAATTCACAAGCTTTCGGAGATTTTCTCCTTCCTCAGGCAAATGTTTCAAGATCTCCTTGAAGCCTACGCATTTATACATATTGAACAATAATAAATGGTGTTTACAGACTGCCTCTGCAACTCCAAGGGTAAGCGTACTCCAAGGCGGCCTTCGAGACACACGACAACGCAAAATCGTCGAGCAGAAATTGATAGCCAAGTTCCGCACCCATGAGGACGGCCTCAACCGGGATCTTGGGTTCATGTCACGCTACACGTTACCCCACCAGCGAACAAATGTTATCTGTTTTTAATATAATGGGTCATTTGCTGGCTCTCTCTGCCTTCCGGATGTTTCTGCCTCTCTCTGTGTTTTTTTTTCTCTGTTTTTTTTTCCCTGTTTGTTTTTTTATTGAATGTGTATTCGGAGGTTCTGCAGGTAACACCTCTCTGTCTGAACACGGTGATTGCCTTGGCAACGGGCAGTTGCAGAGGCAGTCTGTAAACACCATTTATTATTGTTCAATATGTATAAATGCGTAGGCTTCAAGGAGATCTTGAAACATTTGCCTGAGGAAGGAGAAAATCTCCGAAAGCTTGTGAATTTAAAATAAAATTGCTGGACTATAACTTGGTGTTGTAAAATTGTTTACAATTGTCAACCCCAGTCCATCACCGGCATCTCCACATCATGACTACCATCGACACCACAAACTGCCGGCTCACAGTGGAAAGGATATCCAAGAAGATCGCGCATTTAGACACAGACATCAAGTTTTTACAGAGCTGCAAGAAAGCAGACAAGATCCCGAAAGGACTCCAGATCACGAACCCACTCAAGTCCACATACAACTCGGATTACGCTGAGAGACTCTGCCGCCGTACCTCTCGCACACTCCGCAACCATCTCATACACCAACTCTACAGCAGACGCCACAACCTCGAAACCAAGATAGAGTCCATACTCTCAACCTGTACTCAGGACACAGCAGACCAGCTACGTTATACCGCCAAACAGACGAGGCAACGGAACTACGCTGCCTACATGAAAACCAAGAGCAGGAAGCTTGAGAAACTCGGCATCACCACCAGCAACGACCAAGCTTCCCCTGGTACCACGGTTGCAACCACAGGGAAGTCTATTGTCAATTTATCCGACCACACCCTTCAACCAGACGAAATCGAAGTTCTCAGCCGAGGGCTCAATTTCTGCCCCACTACCAAAATGGACCCCACTAGTCTCGCGGCGGACACAGAGGAATTCATCAGGAGAATGAGGCTCCGGGAATTCTACCACAAACCCCAAGATTTCAGCAGCGAACCCAATGAGACAATCGACGATCCGGAACAGCAGACAGAGGGATCCGCGGTACAGCAACCGAAGAGGAAAGAGTCAAACTGGACTCCTCCGGAGGGTCGCTGCCCTCAGCTGGACATGTATGCTCAAGCTGTCAGGAAATGCGTCAATGCCAGATTCATCAGCCGCACTCAGAAGACAGTCCAGAATGTCACCCGAGCACAACGCAACGCCATCAACGCTCTCAAGACCAACCGCAACATCGTCATCAAACCAGCGGACAAAGGAGGAGCCATAGTCATACAGAACAGAACAGACTATTGCAAAGAAGCATACCGACAACTGGACAACCAGGAACACTACAGACGGTTACCCGCAGATCCGACCAAAGAACACACCCACCAGCTCAACAAACTGATCAAGACCTTCGATCCAGACCTTCAAAGCATCCTACGCATTCTCATCCCACGTAATCCCCGCGTGGGAGACTTCTACTGCCTCCCAAAGATACACAAAGCCAACACACCCGGACGTCCCATCGTATCAGGCAACGGAACCCTGTGTGAGAACCTCTCTGGATACATCGAGGGCATCCTGAAACCCATCGTACAGGGAACCCCCAGCTTCTGTCGTGACACTACAGACTTCCTACAAAAACTCAGTACCCACGGACCAGTTGAACCAGGAACACTTCTCACCACGATGGACGTCTCGGCACTATACACCAGTATCCCCCACGATGACGGCATCGCTGCGACAGCATCAATACTCAACACCAACAACAGCCAATCTCCGGAAGCCATCCTACAACTCATCCGCTTCATCCTGGATCACAATGTCTTCACCTTCGATAACCAGTTCTTTACCCAAACACACGGAACAGCCATGGGGACCAAATTCGCACCCCAATACGCCAACATTTTCATGCACAAGTTCGAGCAGGACTTCTTCACTGCACAAGACCTCCAACCAACACTATACACCAGATACATCGACGACATTTTCTTTCTATGGACCCACGGCAAGGAATCACTAAAGAGACTACACGATAACATCAACAAGTTCCATCCCACCATCAAGCTCACCATGGACTACTCCTCAGAATCAGTTTCTTTCTTGGACACACGAATCTCCATCAAAGACGGGCACCTCAGCACCTCACTCTACCGCAAGCCCACGGACAACCTCACGATGCTCCACTTTTCCAGCTTCCACCCTAACCACGTCAAAGAGGCCATCCCCTATGGACAGGCCCTGCGAATACACAGGGTCTGCTCAGACGAGGAGGAACGCGATGGACACCTACAGACGCTGAAAGACGCCCTAGTAAGAACGGGATATGACGCTCGACTCATCGATCGACAGTTCCGACGGGCCACAGCAAAAAATCGCATAGACCTCCTCAGGAGACTAACACGGGACGCAACCAACAGAGTACCCTTTGTCGTCCAGTACTTCCCCGGAGCGGAGAAACTACGCCATGTTCTCCGCAGCCTTCAACATGTCATCAATGAGGACAAACACCTCGCTATGGCCATCCCCACACCTCCACTACTCGCCTTTAAACAGCCACCCAACCTCAAACAGACCATCGTTCGCAGCAAACTACCTAGCTTTCAAGAGAACAGCGTCCACGACGCCACACAACCCTGCCACGGTAACCTCTGCAAGACATGCCAGATCATCGACACAGATACCACCATCACACGAGATGACACCACCCACCAGGTGCATGGTTCATACTCCTGTGACTCAGCCAACGTTGTCTACCTCATACGTTGCAGGAAAGGATGCCCCAGAGCATGGTACATTGGCGAGACCATGCAGACGCTGCGACAACGGATGAACGGACACCGCGCAACAATCGCCAAACAGGAGGGTTCCCTCCCAGTCGGGGAACACTTCAGCAGTCATGGACATTCATCCACCGACCTTCGGGTAAGCGTACTCCAAGGCGGCCTTCGAGACACACGACAACGCAAAATCGTCGAGCAGAAATTGATAGCCAAGTTCCGCACCCATGAGGACGGCCTCAACCGGGATCTTGGGTTCATGTCACGCTACACGTTACCCCACCAGCGAACAAATGTTATCTGTTTTTAATATAATGGGTCATTTGCTGGCTCTCTCTGCCTTCCGGATGTTTCTGCCTCTCTCTGTGTTTTTTTTTCTCTGTTTTTTTTTCCCTGTTTGTTTTTTTATTGAATGTGTATTCGGAGGTTCTGCAGGTAACACCTCTCTGTCTGAACACGGTGATTGCCTTGGCAACGGGCAGTTGCAGAGGCAGTCTGTAAACACCATTTATTATTGTTCAATATGTATAAATGCGTAGGCTTCAAGGAGATCTTGAAACATTTGCCTGAGGAAGGAGAAAATCTCCGAAAGCTTGTGAATTTAAAATAAAATTGCTGGACTATAACTTGGTGTTGTAAAATTGTTTACAATTCAAAAGATAGTTACTGTACGTTAGTTATAACGAATTTGATTAACTTAATCCATCTGCCTGTCATGTCAACAGGAACATTGGATCGTGAAGTGAAAAATTGTGAAGACACAACTCAAAACACTTCAACCACATCTCCCTTCATGCAACTGGCTTAAATAGTCTCTGTGACCCTTTGGTAAAGCAAATGGATCTGCAGAGGTTGGGAAAATGTTGCTAGGGATAATGACAATGGCTATGGCCCATGATTGTGTACAGGCGGCTTGACATTTATTTCAGACGATAATAGTCGGTCAACAAACAGGATAATAAAAATTAAATGGTAGAATGAGAATGTATATAATTAAGTAATGCAGAGCATTGGATTGAGTGCAAATCCTTTTTGCCTTTGTCCAGTTTTAACAACTTGCAACTCCCCCCCTCCAAAAAAATGAAAAACAGTGATTTCTTATAAAATGTTAAATAAATATAAACACGCAGGTCTAATATTATTCTTTTTCGCCTCTCACCTCTGAGTCAGAAGGTCATCGGTTCAAATCCCACTCCAGGGACTTGAGCACAAAATCTAGGCTGACTGAGGGAGTGCTGCACTGTCGGAGGTGCCGTCTTTTGGATGAGACGTTAAACCGAGGCTCCATCTGCCCTGTCCAGTTGACGTAAAAGATCCCATGGCAATATTCGAAGAGGAGTAAGGGCATACCCCTAGTGTTCTGGCCAATATTTATCCCTCAAAGAACACCTAAAAACAGATTATCTGGTCATTATCAGATTGCTGTTTGTGGGAGCTTGCTGTGCACAAATTGGCTGCCGCGTTTCCTACATTACGACAATGACTACACTTCATTGGCTGTAAAGGGCTTTGGGATGTTCTGAGGTCATGAAAGGCGCTATATAAATGCAAGTCTTTCTTTTATTTTATTTTCAATAGCAGGAATGTGGACAAGTTAAGACTTTCAACCAAGAGGGAGGAAAACTTAGCATTTGTCCACAAGCAAGAAAATCCTTTTGTCATCTCAGGAAACGTCTCTGCTTTACAAGATTTAAACGATGTTAGTCTTCTGTAAACACAAAAACAAGTGTTTTCCTGCCATCACCTCAATCTTGATAATAGCTGGAATCACTAAAGGTCACTTCTTATTTACATTTCCTTCCATATCTATTAGATTGGATTGTTGTTTTCAAGGATAGAAGGAAGGGAAAATCAATAGGCCAGTTGGGAAGGTTTCCTATAATCACTATTTCTAGCAAAATTGCAGAAGCATTCAAAAAGAATGGGCTTATAATTCCACTGGTGATTGGAGGAAATATTTCCCTAGGTGATCTCTGTTATCTGAATCAAGCTCCATATGCATGAAAGAAACAATTTGTATTTAAATAGCACCTTTCACATCCTCAGGTTGTCCCAAATTGCTTCACAGCCAATGAAGTACTTTTGAAGTTTAGTCACTGTTGTAATGTGGGCAAGCACAGTAGCCAATTTGCATGCAGCAAAGTTCCACAAACAACAATGATATAAATCTCATCTGAAACATAGCATCTCTGATAGCACAACTCTCCCTCAAGTACTACACTGGGAATGTCAGTGTAGATAAGGGTGGGACTTGAACCCACAACCTTCAGAATCAGAGGCAAGAGTGTTACCACTAAGCCATGCTGACACCATTCAAATTGTTATTTGTTATAAACAGCTTTTCTAACTCTGTGCAAAAAAAAATAAGTTATGTGGGAACAAGATGGCTTAGTGAATTATAATGTCAGCCTTTGAACCTCTGGAAACTTGGCTTGACACCAGTCCAGCCTGAATGGATGGATGGACTTTTTCTGTCTGTCAGCTGTAAAAGTCTGAGGCAAATTAAGTTTGTGCAATCCCAACCCGGTCCCTACTGAGCCAATCAACAGTAACGATGAGGGTTTCAGCAGTGGATAAAGTGCTCAATAGTCAGTACATTTGGTGGCAATCTCAGTGATTGAGTGGCACATGTAGGAAATGTAAATCTCACACTGGTGCTCTAAATGCTTGGGTATAGGCACAATGCTCAGGAAGTTTTAGGATGCACCTAACCGGTGCCTCAGAGTGCTCAAATATTGTGTTCCAGAAGTGAAAAAATAAACGTGTTTCTTTTAGATTTTAGCATTAAACAATGACAAAATGGTTAACACAGGCGTCGTGGGTAAGCAAGGCGAGCCTGCGTTAGTACATACCAGCAGTCATGTAGCCTAACAGACTTTTGCTGACAAAGAAAGCCACAGGAAAACATGTTTTTGAGCAAACCAGGCAGAACTGGAAGCTAAGGTTAAGAAAGTAGAAGCAGAGGTGGTATAGAAAATGCAGGACAAAGAAAGGAGTGAAGTCAGTCTAAAACCTTGAGAAAGTAGAGATGAGTGGGGCCTTTGCGGTAGCTACGATTCTACTCCTATGTCAATGACCTGAGTACCACAACCGGCTGAAAAAGTTAAAAACAGGACCTTATATGGTCAATGAACGATTATGTAAAGCAGTGGAGGTAGATTAGTTAGCTGACACTTTGTGAGACCAGGACCCAGATTCTGAACCAGCTGAGGTGCCCCGTGTCATAAGTATGTAATTACTTACGGCTTGTAATAGAATAGGTGCCATAGTATTAATATCTAGCTATGAATGTAGTGCTTAGCTAAGTTCGGCTGGACTTTAGACTAATAAAGTTATAAATCGAACTAAAGTGTCCTGTGAGTTTCTTGAATCAATTGAGGTGCCATCTGCTGCACTCAACACCCCAGAGCAAACATTCCTCACTTTGACTAACACCCAATTTCACTTCCACATAAATTAAGATCGTTGCAGTTTTCACCATTTCGGAAGCAATTTTTTTTTCATCCTTCAAGCAACGCACTCTCTTAAGGGGGTGCAGGAACAGAGATACCTGGGGGTTCATACATGTAAATCTTTGAAGGTGGCAGGATAAGTTGATAGGGCTGTTTAAAAAAAAGCATACGTGATCCTGGGCTTTAAAGTGCAAAAGCAAAGAAGATATGCTAATTTTTTATAAATCACTGATCAGGCCTCAGCCAATTCTGGGCACCACACTTTAGGATGGGTCCTTAGAGAGGATGCAGAGGAGATTTATTAGAATGGTACCAGGGATGAGAGACTTCAGTTATGTGGAGAGACTGGAGAAGTTGTGATTGTTCTTTTTAGAGCAGTGAAGGTTAAGGAGAGATTTAATAGAGATGTTCATAATTGTGAAGGGCTTGATAGAGTAAATAGGGAGAAACTCTTTCCACTGGTAGGAGGGTTGTTAAGCAGAGGGCACAGATTTAAGATAAATGGCAAAAGAACCAGGGGGAGACGAGGAGAATTTTTTTTACACAGCAAGTTTTTAAGATCTGGAATGCACGACTTGAAAGGGTGGTGGAAGCAGATTCAATGGTAACTTTCAAAAGAGAATTGGATCAAAGATTTGCAGGGCAATGGGGAAAGAGCAGGGAAGTGGGGCCAATTGGATAGCTTTTTCAAAGAGCCGGCACAGGCACGATGGACCGAATGTCCTCATTCTGTGCTATAAGATCTAGGATCACACTGTGCATGGGTCATGCTGAAAGGACATGGTGTGACATTTCCACCAAATTAAATATTAAAGGACAATTTAAGGGTTATAGTTAAAATTCAGTGTCGACAATAATGGGGTGAGATACGCTCAATGATAACAGTGCACGGCTAATTTGGCACCCCTGTCTGAAGTGCCTTTGGCTGACAGCATGAAAATAGGGCCCCAATTACTGAAGTTTTAATAATTGCACTTTTAGTACCTAGCTCCCTTAAGTATGGATACTTATTATAACCAGGTTCTGTTTTTTCACTCTGAGGGAGTTTATGTAATTATCTGAAATCTAGTAGATTATTCATTTTATAAACCTTATGTGAGCAAATACACCAGTCTCTCTAATATAACTTCACAACAAGCGGCCAACCCAGATGGGCTGTCAAGTTCTTGACAGATTGCCTGCCGAATTTTCGTGGCATATAAGGGGGGAGCCAGCATTTAAAAAAAACCCTCGGGAATTCAGATGACAGTTAGGGTATCGCTTACAGATTTAGAAATCAAGGATTATGACTCATTATTATTATTATAAAGCTTAGGTTGCAGTTTCCACATAGCCGAGCACAACTTCGTTAGTGAAAAAGCATCATGTTTACCGGGAGAAAGGGGTTTATAGAAAAAAAAATGTTTCTGCCTATCTGATTTGACTAAGTCTGCTGTCTAAACTGTGCAGAAATGAGCATGACCTTGAATTCCAGGCTCGGAGAAGCTAAAATTAGGAAGCAGAATATTGATCATGAAACATATTTTAACCAGATCATTTATTTTCACGAAGGCCGTGCAGACATCTTCATATTGCTGTCCCCTCTGCAGGGTGACACCTGCCCTCAGGGGTGTGTTAATTCCATTCTCTCCACTTTATGCAGTTGTTTGCTAATGCATACTGACTTCATTTGATTAGATCTTTATTGTCCTAGGGCTGTTGTCATATTTGAAAACAGCTTCAATCTCAGATGAACAGGCTGCGGCTATTTGCAAAGATGACAAACTGAAAACCTCATTTGACCCGGTGAATATTGATTTATTCCTTCCCCCCACCAGATGCTACATTCAACGTGATTAGCAACTGACCAAAAAGAAATGCACAATTATTATATTAACGCTGAAAAAACTTTTTGTTCAAAGTATTAATTCCCCACCTCCCCCCACCAAAAAAACCACAATAAAATAGTAATATGAATATTAAGTTGAGCTGGATGATTTCTTTTTCCCAAATAATAGATCAGAAGAAAAAAAAATTGGTTGACAGAAGTCAATTAAATGAGAAATACTTTCTGCATCCAACTGCAAAATTTGATAAGTACGGCCTTCTCCTTGTATTCAAATATTATTTCGCAATTTGGAGATGCTTTGTTATTGCTGTAAATAGAGGCTAGGAGGGTCATTTTAACCTAACTCATCTCATTTTAACCTAACTGAACAGGCGGAAAACCCACAGACTCGGGTGGAATGCTGGTTTTACACTCCGCCCAATATTGCTCTCTGTCAACTTCAACGGAGAGTAAAATCGAGTGGGATGTAAAACCAGCATTGCACTCAATCCTGTGGGTTTCCCGCCTGGCTAGTTAGGTTAAAATTGCCCCCTATCTGATAGCCGAGAGATTGGTGGGAGCTGTCCCCGCTCTGCCGGTGTCCACCTATGATTTGGAAACTTTACCTTTCCGTAATCTGTTGCCCTCACAGAGTTGCATGACATGTAGGGTTAACAATGAACCTATTTTAATAATATGACTGCTTTAAATGACAGTTATTACACCTAGACTGGCAAACTATGGTGACTAACATATCAGCTACAAATTAAATAGATTTAGATAAGAACACAAACCGTTTGGTCAATACTAAAGAATACCAGTATAAAACATAATTATAACTAGAAAGTGTTTAATGGGTTAATTACCCTGCTTTGTGTTTACATTTGAATTCTTTCCAGTATCTCAGTACATATTCCTGACAATAGGTAATGCAAATAGTCCCGTTTCTCCTGCACACTCTTCTGTTGTTGAGAATTTAATGAACTATCAACTTTCAGAAGCTGCTTCATTTTTTTTAGTGTACTTTTATAACCATTTAATTTAAATAAGTTGATCGGACAAAATCTAAAAGACTGAAATTCATAGTCAGAATATAAAAGCTTCATTCAGTGATATGAACATCTACATCTGCAAGTTTGTAGCTAGAGAACAAATCCAGTTTATCCACGAAGGTTCATTCTAATCGCTAACTTTCCAGACATTCCCAATGGCTCCTGAAATTACAGCTGAGCAGGCATTAGCAATGTTAATCAGTGAACGACTCACCTTGGATCTAAGGATCCCTTTGATCTCTCAAATAGCAGCCACCGTCTGAACTTTATTTAAAACTGTCACTGATAAACTCGACAGATTTGCAATATGGCAATAACGGATGACTTAGTGCATGTCACAAAACATGTGAGCGTCTGACCCTAATAATACATTGTGACTCATAATACAATATACAGTCACTGTCAAATGCTAACAAATTGCTCACTGTATTGCATTGTGATAATGAACTGCTGGTTATCATTCAGTAACCTTCCAGTAATTATATCACCACCATATCATGAAATTTCAAAGTGCTTCATTGCGCATGAAGCACTTTGAGGGATTTCTGAGAGATCTGATGAGCTATTATACAAATACCTCTCTGCCAATCTAATGCAGTAATTTGGTTCTTTGATTTAATTTGAAGTGAAAGAACTCATTTGGTCAAAAACAGAGTAGTTACATGTTAATACCTTCCCAGAGAGTCACCACTGCACTTGTAACATCCATTTTTGATATTAAGTATTGTTAAGCTGTCTGGAAACGACATCAGAGAGTTAACGGAACTGTTGGTTTTAACATGAAAGTGGTTAGGAACAAGAAGTTTAAAGCACTGACAGTTCTGAAAGGTGAGGCTTGATCAGAATAAGAGACTTAGTATTTACTCCCTGATTGAGAGACAAGGTGAATGGAAAGTTTGCAAAAGGGCAAAATCAAACTGAAATTGCTATGGAGAAACCATTGTTGTTCATTGAATTTAGAGGCTCTGAAATTCAATCTGAAGCTATCCTTATGAAGGGTGCTTGACCCATTTCAAACATTCTCATTTTATATTTGGTTATAAATATACTGTAGTGCTAGTATTTATTGTTTGTCACACTTAATTGACCTGGCCAATATTTATCCATCAACCAACCTCTCTAAAAAAATGATTATATTGGTCTTTATCACATCGCGATTTGTGGGAGCTTGCTGTGTGCAATTTCCTTTTTTTAAAATTCGTTCATGGGATTTGGGCAGTGCTGACAAGGCCAGCATTTATTGCCCATCCCTAATTGCCCTTGAGAAGGTGATGGTTAACCGCCTTCTCGAACCGCTGCAGTCCGTGTGGTGAAGGTTCTCCCACAGTGCTATTAGGAAGGGAGTTCCAGGATTTTGACCCAGCAACGATGAAGGAACAGCAATATATTTCCAAGTCAGGATGGTGTGTGACTTGGAGGGGAACGTGCAGGTGGTGTTGTTCCCATGTGCATGCTGTCCTTGTCCTTCTAGGTGGTAGAGGTCGTGGGTTTGGGAGGTGCTGTCGAAGAAGCCTTGGCGAGTTGCTGCAGTGCATCCTGTGGATGGTACACACTGCAGCCACTGTGCACCATTGGTGGAGGGAGTGAATGTTTAGGGTGGTGGATGGGCTTTGCCCTGGATGGTGTCGCACTTCTTGAGTGTTGTTGGAGCTGCACACATCCAGGCAAGTGGAGAGTATTCCATCACACTCTTGACTTGTGCCTTGCAGATGGTGGAAAGGCTTTGGGGAGTCAGGAGGTGAGTCACTCGCCGCAGAATACCCAGCCTCTGACCTGCTCTTGTAGCCACAGTATTTATATGGCTAGTCCAGTTATGTTTCTGGTCAATGGTGATCCCCAGGATGTTGATGGTGGGGGATTCAGCGATGGTAATGCCATTGAATGTCAAGGGGCGGTGGTTAGATTCTCTCTTGTTGGAGATGGTCATTGCCTGGCACTTGTCTGGCACGAATCTTACTTGCCACTTATCAGCCCAAGCCTGGATGTTGTCCAGGTCTTACTGCATGCAGGCACGGACGACTTCATTATCTGAGGGGTTGCGAATGGAACTGAACACTGTGCAATCATCAGCAAACATCCCCATTTCTGACCTTAAGATGGAGCGAAGGTCATTCATGAAGCAGCTGAAGATGGTTTGGCCTAGGACACTGCCCTGAGGAACTCCTGCAGCAATATCCTGGGGCTGAGATGATTGGCCTCCAACAGCGACTACCATCTTCCTTTGTGCCAGGTATGACTGCAGCCATTGGAGCGTTTTCCCCCTGATTCCGATTTACTTCAATTTTACGAGGGCTCCTTGGTGTCACACTCGGTCAAACGCTGCCTTGATGTCAAGGGCAGTCACTCTCACCTCACCTCTGGAATTCAGCTCTTTTGTCCATGTTTGGACCAAGGCTGTAATGAGGTCTGGAGCAGAGTGGTCCTGGCGGAACCCAAACTTATCATCGGTGAGCAGGTTGTTGGTGAGTAAGTGCCGCTTGATAGCACTGTCGACGACACCTTCCATCACTTTGCTGATGATTGAGAGTAGACTGATGGGGCGGTAATTGGCCGGATTGGATTGGCCGGATTGCCACGTTTCTTACATTAACACAGTGACTACACTTCAAAAGTATTTCATTGTCTGTAAAGCGTTTTGGGACGTCCTGAGGTCGTGAAAGGCGCTATATAATTGCACATTCTTTTTTTTAATATTACTATTTATTTGTAATTATATTCAGTGCTTTATTCCGTAAACCTCTGGTGTGCGTGAAAGCACGTACCACTTTGAAGTGAGTTTGTCAGCATTAACATTACTGCAAGTGAAGCAATTGTGAGCTCCTGGTGTACGTACCTCTGTGAACATATAGTATCGAAAAGGGAACCGCTCACTTATGGGAACCTCTGTTGGACCATTCACAAAGAAGATGTACCAAAAAAAACATCCCCAAACTGTAACAGAGTCTTTGCTGCAGCAAGTATAACATCCTGCGTAGTCAGAGAAATTGTTTGTGGGAGCCTCGGGGTTGAATCACTGTGGATCTGAACGAGCAAATATAATCGTCACTTATTAAAAATTCCTGCAGTGTAGACTGGAATTTTGCTTTTGTGGATTTACTGAATCAAGGTCACAATGACAAAGTATATTACTTGGTTATAAGCAGTAGGATCCCGTAATACCCAGTACATTAGATAGAAGTTGTTAGAAATAAAAGTAGGCTTGCAGACTGCAGGAGTAGCATTATCTATCCCAAATAAGCCATCAGCTGTGGCTTTGTTTTAGCTTCCATTTCCATAGTGAGATAATGTAAAGAGATTATATAAAAATATCCTCAGTGCACCCATTATAACAAATCTAATCGGGAGAGGCAAGGATTCAAACCTCTTTTCAGGTATTAACTGGGCAAACACTAATGAGTTTCGCATCTCATTCCGTGTACACAATGGGAGAATTATCATTCTACGATGATTACAGCACTATTGAAATCTCGTTGCCGGAACCCCATGGTGTTTGCTGTTTACAGAAGCTTTCCTCTTGTGTGCAAAACATCAAATGAGGATTAACAGTTAACTTCAAGGATTTTACTTGTATATATAAATGAAAGCTGCATAAACGGTTTCAGATAAACAAGGCACGCCTGAACAAGATGCACAAAATTTTTGTTGTCTGATAGTTGAACCTTCTTTCACCTCTGACCTCCAATCTCTATCCCTCCATCATAAACTTTCTAATGTGGAGATGCCAGTGATGGACTGGGGTGGACAAATGTAAGGAGTCTTACAACACCAGGTTATAGTCCAACAGCTTTATTTGAAATCACAAGCTTTAGGAGCTTTCCTCCTTCGTCAGGTGAGTGCAGGGTTCCATAAAGGCACAGCATATATAAGAACATAAGAACATAAGAAATTGGAGCAGGAGTAGGCCAATCGGCCCCTCGAGCCTGCTCCGCCATTCAATAAGATCATGGCTGATCTGATCCCAACCACAAATCTAAAGAACACAAGAAGTCGGAGCAGGACCCGGCCACATAGCCCCTGGGCCCTCTCCGCCACCCACAGGGCATTGACCGATCCGAACTCAGCTTCATGTCCAATTTCCTGCCCGCTCCCCATAACCCCTAATTCCCTTTACTTCTAGGAAACTGTCTATTTCTGTTTTAAATTTATCTAATGATGTAGCTTCCACAGCTTCCTGGGGCAGCAAATTCCACAGACCTACCACCCTCTGAGTGAAGAAGTTTCTCCTCATCTCAGTTTTGAAAGAGCAGCCCCTTATTCTAAGATTATGTCCCCTAGTTCTAGTTTCACCCATCTTTGGGAACATCCTTACTGCATCCACCCGATCAAGACCCTTCACAATCTTATATGTTCTTCTGAACTCCAATGAGTAGAGACCCAATCTACTCAACCTCTCCTCATATGTCCGCCCCCTCATCCCCGGGATTAACCGAGTGAACCTTCTTTGTACTGCCTCGAGAGCAAGTATGTCTTTTCTTAAGTATGGAGACCAAAACTGTATGCAGTATTCCAGGTGCGGTCTCACCAATACCTTATATAACTGCAACAATACCTCCTTGTTTTTATATTCTATCCCCCTAGCAATAAAAGCCAACATTCCGTTGGCTTTCTTGATCACCTGCTGCACCTGCATACCAACTTTTTGATTTTCTTGCACTAGGACCCCCAGATCCCTTTGTACTGCAGTACTTTCCAGTCTCTCGCCATTAAGAAAATAACTTGCTCTCTAGTCAGAGAACAATGCCTGGTGATTACAGATAATCTTTCCAACTGCCCGTTATCACACCTCGGCAGAGAGGTAATCACAGCAATCAAAGGAGTGGATGGTGTTCAGACAGGGGAACATTACATCCAAGAATACTGAATACACAAGCGGTCAGATCACAACGACAGACAGAGAGAGAGAGACACCCGAAAGGCAGAGAGAGGGAGAATGACCACTTGTATTAAAAACAGATAACTTTTTTCCCGCTGGTGGGGTTACATGTAGCGTGACATGAACCCAAGATCCGCACCCATGAGGATGGCCTCAACCGGGATCTTGGGTTCACATCACGCTACATGTAGCCCCACCAGCGGGAAAAAAAAGTTATCTGTTTTTAATACAACTGGTCAGTCTTTCTCTCTCTCTCTGCCTTTTGGGTGTTTCTCTCTCTCTCTCTCTGTCGTTGTGATCTGACCGCTTGTGTATTCAGTATTCTTGGATGTAATGTTTCTCTGTCTGAACACCATCCACTCCTTTGATTGCTGTGATTATCTCTCTGCCGAGGTGTGATAACGGGCAGTTGGAAAGATTATCTGTAATCACCAGGCATTGTTCTCTGACTATATATGCTGTGCCTTTATGGAACCCTGCACTCACCTGACGAAGGAGGAAAGCTCCGAAAGCTTGTGATTTCAAATAAAACTGTTGGACTATAACCTGGTGTTGTAAGACTCCTTACATAAACTTTCTGGTCTCTTGTTTTAATAATAATGCTATGGTCATTGCTGCTCTCCACCATCTTCTCTTGTTTTTCCTCAGCTCTTTGTTGCTTCTCTGAATTATATTTTATTGAGCATTAAATATGCCACCCCTCTCTTTACAACTTGACTGTTTTGAAATCAAGTCTGATTGCACTCTTAGTGCAATTCATTTTTTTCCTCGACCTTCAAGATCATGGAACTCCTGACCTCCTTCAGTCTTTCCTTTCTCCTACAATCTGCAGAGCTCAGGTTGGACATTACCTAATCATCACTATTTCAGTTCACCCACTCTTTTCAACCTTGGCGGCCTCGTCCATTTACCGAGTTTCTTCAATAATAAAAAGGGAATGTAAAAGAATGGGCAAAATTGGAACTTGTATAAGGTGATGGCTGTGGCTTAGTGGGTAGCACTCTGGCCTCTTAGTCAGAAGGTTGTAGGTTCAAGTCCAGAGACTTGAGCACATAATCTAAACTAACACTCCAGTGTGATACTGAGGGCTGTGCTGTCTTTCAGATAAGAGGTTAAACCAAGGCCCCATCTGCCCTCTCAGATGGACGTAAAAGATTCTATGGCACGTATTTCAAAGAAGAGCAGAGAAGTTCTGGCCAATATTTATCCCTCAGCCAAACACATGATCTGGTCATTACCTCATTGCTGTTTGTGGGACCTTGCTGTGTGAAAATTGGCTGCTGTGTTTCCTACATTACAACAGTGATCACTTCAAAAGTACTTCACTGGGTGTAAAGCACTTTGAGATGTCCTGAGGTTTTGAAAGGTGTTACAGAAATGCAAGCCTTTCTGATATAAATGGATTCTTTCTTAATTCACTGTTATGTAAATAGATTCCACTATACAATGTAATGCCTATTAGTGTATCTCAGTGACAAATATCAAAGGACATCTTTCCAGTTCATTGACATTCATGATCATAATTGAAGCATCCGATTCACAGTCTTCCATGAAAACACAGTAAACAAAGGTTAACACGAATTTTCAAATAAAACATTCCGTAACATTGGTGATCTGTACAGCTGAAAATTCTGCAGACTCTCATGAATTTTATGATGAATGCAATAACAGCTTAAAACAAAAAAATCAAAACAAAAACAGTGTGTTCGACTGGTACAGGTTTAAAGATAAATGCTGTCAAAAGCTGTCTCAAACTTCAGCCATGAAATTCAAACAAAGGCAGCAAGAAATGTAGCACAATATTGATGTAAGCCACACACAGTGATCTGTTTGATAGCAGCTCCCTAAATGCAACTTGTCTTGCACCATTGGAGTTAAATTAGCTCCTAAGCAACCTCATGTTGGCTTGTGGTTCATGGGTTCTGGCAGTCCTTTGGTATCTTGCTGAGTGACCATTGTTCATGTGTGATCCTCGACAGTGAGCACCAGCAGACTATTCATCTATTGAAAGCATCACAAGCCCGAGCCTAACCTCACCCAACGTTCAGTTCTCAAAAACTTTAATTGCATAGTATTCAGGAGCAGAAAACCTGGTCAACTTTTTTCCCTTCCCTAGTCCGGGAACGTTGAGGCCAATTTGATCACCCCAATTGCTGTCTTGACTCAGTGAACCTAACAGAGACCAGGATTGTATAGCTCAGTAACACACTGAGTGTTGCAACTACCCACTGGCCCCCTCAGGGAGACTGCAAAGAAGCTATTTACACAGTAAATAATATTAGTTTCTATGGACATAAATTTGAGCTGGTTGACAAAGTAGAAGGAGCAATTAATTTTACCCATCGACACTACCCATCGACATGGAGTCAATGTTTTATTGGCTAGTTTTGCATGAGTGGGAGATGTGTTAATATCTCAGAGTTATTACATTTTGAAGCAGAATATTTTTGATTTTAATTGTCAACTAATTAGCAAGTAATCTTTCAAATCAAACCGAATTGTGTTGTTAAGTTAACCTCAACACTCAAAAAAGATGCGAATTGCAGACTGATTAATTTTATCAATGAGGGGCAAAAGACCCAAAGGCATTTTACAAGACACTAACAGTGTCTGTCACAACAGCATTGATATCATGTTGCATGCTATATTGAAGAGCTGCTTGCAGTGGGAGGTGGGTCTGCAATGTAGCACTATTGCATCGGAACGTCCCCTGTATACATTGCAGAGCAGTTTCGGAGTACTGAGTCAACACTGAAAGAACTGGACATGTGCAAGTTGTAATCTGTGATTTTAAATTCCAGGGGAAGGTCTGTACAAGCTGGCAGTGAGAAAATTGCTGATGGTGTCACAGAGGGGATCAGACGCATTGACTTTCTGCCACGAATCCGGATGGTTCTAATGGCTTCTTTTCATGTGTTTCTGTTCTTCCTCTGTCTCCCCCTCTCTTTCCCTCCCTCTCTCTTTCTTTCTCTCCCTCTCTTTCTCTCTCTACCTCAATTGAGCACATGAGTCTGACGAGTTTGATTAACAACAATGTGGTCAAGTTTCCACTCGTTTCCGCTGTAATATCAGCACAATCTGGGCAAGCCCTGTCCACAAAAAAAAGCAGGACAAATCCAATATGGCCCCATCAGTCTACTCTCAATCATCAGCAAAGTGATGGAAGGTGTTGTCGACAGTGCTATCAAGCGGCACTTACTCACCAACAACCTGCTCACCGATGCTCAGTTTGGGTTCCGCCAGGACCACTCGGCTCCAGACCTCATTACAGCCTTGGTCCAAACATGGACAAAAGAGCTGAATTCCACAGGTGAGGTGAGAGTGACTGCCCTTAACATCAAGGCAGCATTTGACCGAGTGTGGCACCAAGGAGCCCTAGTAAAATTGAAGTCAATGGGAATCAGGGGGAAAACTCTCCAATGGCTGGAGTCATACCATGCACAAAGGAAGATGGTAGTGGTTGTTGGAGGCCAATCATCTCAGCCCCAGGGCATTGCTGCAAGAGTTCCTCAGGGCAGTGTCCTAGGCCCAACCATCTTCAGCTGCTTCATCAATGATCTTCCCTCCATCATAAGGTCAGAAATGGGGACGTTCGCTGATGATTGCACAGTGTTCAGTTCCATTCGCAACCCCTCAAATAATGAAGTAGTCCGAGCCCGCATGCAGCAAGGTCTGGACAACATCCAGGCTTGGGCTGATAAGTGGCAAGTAACTTTCGCGCCAGACAAGTGCCAGGCAATGACCATTTCCAACAAGAGGGAGTCTAACCACCTCCCTTTGACATTCAACGGCATTACCATCGCTAAATCCCCCACCATCAACATCCTGGGGGTCACCATTGACCAGAAACGTAACTGGACCAGCCATATAAATACTGTGGCTACAAGAGCAGGTCAGAGGCTGGGTATTCTGCAGCGAGTGACTCACCTCCTGACTCCCCAAAGCCTTTCCACCACCTACAAGGCACAAGTCAGGAGTGTGATGGAATACTCTCCACTTGCCTGGATGAGTGCAGCTCCAACAACACTCAAGAAGCTCGACACCATCCAGGACAAAGCAGCCCACTTGATTGGCACCCCATCCACCACACTAAACATTCACTGCCTTCACCAACCGGCGCACTGTGGCTGCAGTGTGTACCATCCACAGGATGCACTGCAGCAACTCGCCAAGGCTTCTTCGACAGCACTTCCCAAACCCGCGACCTCTACCACCTAGAAGGTCAAAAGCAGCAGGTACATGGGAACAACACCACCTGCACGTTCCCCTCCAAATCACACACCATCCCGACTTGGAAATATATCGCCGTTCCTTCATTGTCGTTGGGTCAAAATCCTGGAACTCCCTTCCTAACATCACTGTGGGAGAACCTTCACCACACGGACTGCAGCGGTTCAAGAAGGTGGCTCACCACCACCTTCTGAAGGGCAAATAGGAATGGGCAATAAATGCCGGCCTTGCCAGCGACGCCCACATCCCATGAACGAATAAAAAAAAATCAACCGACCCAGAGCAAGAGATTGGAGAATATTAAACTTAAGTGAGTTATGCCCAAAATCACTTACATTCGTGTTGCTTGCCATCTTTTACGCTGGTTCAAGATTCAATTCGCCCGGTTCAGGCCCCGCCTACAAAATTGGCCACGCCCCCAGTCCGACATTGCGAGATTTTGCCGATTGGGCTGGTATGGGAAGGCTCTTCAAATTACGCTCATTTTCTTAGGCACACGGGCACCAGTAGGCACTTTTTAAAAGTTTTTTTCATTTCAAAAAATGTTTGATTTACTAACAAACTGACTAGTGTACACCAATAAAACGAGTAAATGGTTCATATAGTTTTTTAAAGTAATTTTCAGTGATTTTAAATCATATTGCTCACAGGCTGGACACTTATTACAAATGCTCATTTTCAGCTGTATTAATAAAACTGCATCAGGTTAAAAGAAATGATTCCGTTCTATTACACTGCTGGATTGCACTGGTTCACTGACGATTTTACGTTTGTGATTATGCGAATGAATTTTATCGGAAACGAACTGTAACCTACCCAATGCAATTTCGCGTGCATTTTGAGCGCAATTTCCCGATTGCTTTTCTTTGTCGCTGAAGCTACTTTATCGCCTCAGCCACAGAGCAGCTAATAAACAGACTGTTGGAAAATGGGTATTTTCTCAGCAAACCAAAAGTCACCGATACGAAATAATCTGCTGTTCAACTCCTTCTCGCTATTTTCTGAGCGGCCTCCAGCGGTCCCTTTAAGGACCCAGCGTGACTACGCGGACCGTGCGCGACCCAAGCCCCACCCACTTGTAGACGAATTTCAGTCGGGGTCCTACAACTAGCATTAGGACCCTGTTTGTATATGCAGGGTTTTTAACGCCTGTTTCAGGCTGGTGTCCGGGGTACACCCAGAAGTCGCAGGCTTCCAATTTGGCAGCTGCACACTTCCAGGTGACATCGGGCACGGGAGATTGTGATCTGAAATTCGTCCCCCTATCCATCATTTTTCGCCCAACAAAATGGGTGAAGCCATGTTGAATTTCTCCCCCATTGTTAATACAGAGCTCCTGCTTATGTGAGCATGTCTAAATCCAGGACTTCTTATCCAGATCTCCCCATCTTATTCAAATGATGGTACAGTCCAGGGTTTACCTCCCTTAAGTTAACCTTCTGCTGGTCTTGTTTTTTTTTCTGTACCCATGAAAGAAATAGATTCCTTTTTCCCGAACTACTCAGCACATTACAGGTAAAATAAACAGGTGGTGCAAAATTTTAAAGGCAAAGTTTCACTCATCACACTGGCCTGCACAGAAAACAATGACAGAGTTGTGTGCCAACGTAGGCACTCATTTACATTTGGTCTCCTTGCTGTTGTGCAAAGAAAGATTTACATTTATGTAGCGCCTTTCACAACCTTAGGATGTCCCAAGGCACTTTTACAGTCAATTAAGTACTTTTGAAGTGTGGCCAGGAGTGGGACTTAAACCCACAACATACTGACTGAGAGGCAGGAGTGCTACCACTGAGTCACGGCTGACATAGGAACATGAATAGGCCATTCAGCCCCTCGAGCCTGCTCCACCATTCATTTAAATCCTGGATGATCTGTACCTCAACCCTGTTTACCTGCCTTTGCTCCATATCCCTTGATACCCTTACCCAACAAAAATCTCAGTCTTGAAAGCTTCAATTGATCCAGCATCCCCAGTATTTTGGGGGAGAGAGTTCCTTGAGGTGTTGGAAGAAACAACCTCTTGAAGTGAGTTTTTTTATTTCAAAATAAACTTTATTCATTAAAATTTATAAAGGTACATACAATGCAATTCAAGTCACACTTCAAACAATTCAATACAGATCGTACAATTTGCAACGGTACATACAGTACAAAACAACGGTCCTGGTAGAATCAATAGTTATGCACCATACATTGTAAGTACAGTTTTGTGGCACCCTAGGGTGCCTCATTGCATTACAGTCATTACCGGTTACAGATACATTTTGTTCCGTTCATTTATCATATTACATTCTGCCCGAGGGGGTTTTTCCCTGATTCCAGCCTCTCGGTATACAATGGCAGGAGGGCTCTAAACGGTGGCCTTGCCCAGTTGACCCTTTGCGTAGGTCACACCTCGCTTCAGTGTGTCCCGCAGCATGTACTCCTGCACCTTGGAGTGTGCCAAGTGGCAACACTCGGTCGTGGACAGCTCCTTCAGCTGGAAGACCAGCATGTTTCGGGCGGACCAAAGGGCCTCCTTCACCGAGTTGATGGTCTTCCAGCCGCAGGTGATACCTGTCTCGGTGTGCACCTCGGTGTCCTGGGCAACAGTCCGTACAGCACAGCATCCTGTGTTACTGAACTGTTTGGGATGAACCAGGACAGATATCAACGCATCGCTCTCCACACCCTCGGCACAAAGGGGCAGCCCATCAGGAGGTGGAAGACGTTCTCTTCCCTACCACAGCCTCGAGGGCAGCTCGCGGTGGCGCTGAGGTTCTGAGCATGTTGGAAGAACCGCACTGGGAGGGCCTTTCTCACCACCATCCAGGCTACATCCTGGTGCCTGTTGGTCAGTTCCAGGGACGAGACGTTGTGCCAAGTGGCCTCGATCGTATGGTCGGGGAAGGAACTAATCGAGCCCAACTTCTCCGTTCCTCGCAGGACTCTGAGAACGTTTCATGTCGACCATTGTCTGGCAGCCTTGTGGTCAAAGGGGTTCCTCCTCAGGAACCTCTCCACCTGGGACAGGTGGGGAGGGGGGATGGTCCAGCTGGACGAGATGTCCTGCACCTGCTCGGCTAGCGTGGCCAGACCCAGCCTTCTCAGTGTGTTGGACAGGTAGAAACCCAGCACGTAGTGACACTTGGTGTTTGTGTGAAGGGGCTCTACACATATCTTGAGGCAGCTACACACAAAGGTGGCCATCAGGATCAGAGCGGCATTGGGGACACTCTTCCCCGCTTTGTCTGGGGACTTGTACATGGTGGCCCTGCGGACACATTCTACCTTGGACCTCCAGACAAAGTGGAAGATAGCTCGGGTGACTGTGGCGGTGGAGTTGTGAGGAATGGGCCAGACCCTGGCCACATAGAGCAACACCGCGAGTACCTCACACCTTAGCACCAGTTTCCTGCCGGTTATGGAGAGGGAGCACCCCACCCACATACCAAGCTTCTGTTTGGCCTTGGCGATCCGCTCCTCCCGGTTCTTTGTGCAGACCAGGGGCCTCCCGATCCAGATCCCCAGCACCTTCAGGTAGTCAGACATGACGGTGAAAGGGGAGGGTCTCCCACCTGCCAAAGAACATGGCCTCACTTCTATTTCAGTTCACTCTGGCCCCCGAGGCCAGCTCGAAATGGCCGCAGTTGCCCATCAGTGTTCCCTTACTGCGGGAGACACTAGGAACAACTCATTTATATCACACCACTGCCCCTGACACCAGGCTTGACTCCAGCAACTTTGCTGTAATGGGACTGGAAATGCTAGACGGTGTCTCACAGGTCCACTCGAACTCTCCGAGAAAGTGATTACATTACTGAATTAATGATATGTAGCAGTTAAAATATAGATGACGTTCCATAAAATGTTTAATAAGACTGCATAATCTGAGAATTTACTATCAAATCCTTTAGGTATCTTAATCAAAATAGCTGCTTTGAAATTTGGCTTGCAAATAAAAAGTAACTTAGTGATGATAAATGAGCTGGGGGACAGGAATTCTGTATAAGGGTCTGTCCAGGGTCATTTAATATTTACACGATTAATAAATTGTGACATGGAGGAGGAGATTTTCACCAATGTCAGGAGATTTGCTCATGGTACTGAACGATGTGGCCAGGTGTCCTGTATAAGGGAGGTTGATGGTGTTTAAAGGGGATTCAGGAAGAAATAGCAGACAAGCAAAGAAATAGAAAAGGAAATTTAATTTTAAAAAATTGTAAAGTAATAGACATTTGGGCAGATTGTACGTAACATGAACACAATGGGTAAATGTCATTAGCAAATATGGAGCAGGATGTGGGTAAGCCCTTGACAATTTGCTGACAGCATTGTTTCAACACGGCTAATTATGTTCTGGGATGAAATACAAGGACAATTTGATTAGAAATATATTATCATAACCTCCTGGTATGGCCACATTTTGAATATTGCATGCATTTTTGGGCTTGTGTTCTTGAGAATATTAATACATTGGAGAAGGTTCAGAAAATAATTCTAGGACTCGAAATGCCAAATTGTCGGAACATAATCTGGGCCTTTTGTGTCAACTTGGCTCAGTTGGCTGGATTCTTGTCTCTAAGTCAGAAGAATGTGGGTTCTAACCTCCACTCCAGGGCTTAAGCATGTAATCAAGTCGGAAATTTCACTCTAGCATTGGGGGAGTGTTGCCTTGTTGTAAGTGATGTCTTTCAGATGAGACATTAAACTGAGACTGTGGCCTAAATTTTAACCCCACAAACGGGTGGGTTGGGGGTGAGTGGGAAGGTAAAAATTGTAAAAAAACTAAATCCCGACCCCAGATTTAACGGAGGCTGGACGAGAGGTGGGCGAGCAGCCGCTCTCAGGAGGCAGGTCGGTCAGTGAAAGCTTTCAAGGAGCCTGTGGGCATCCATTTTTACAGCTTTTTTATTTTTAACTCCGGAGGCAGGGATTCCTGGGCCTTCTGTTTCACGTCACGTGAGAGGAGGCGAAAAGGCCTGAACCAGCAGGTAAGTGCCTTTATCGCACTGCTTGTGGACCCCGAGGAGCAGGAGTGCTTCCCCCAGACCCAACAAGCCTACCGGCAGCGACCCGCCCATGATCTCCGACATCCCCCCCTCAAAATTTTCGACCCCACGATCTCCGATCCCCCCGCTGACCGACCTCCCGATGACCCCGACCCCCCAATGACTCGCGACCCCATGATGACCGACCCCTGATGACCCTCGATTACCCCTGACCCAGACGCCCCATGACCAGCCTCTCCCTGATAACCGACCCCTCAATGACCCCTGACCCCGATGACTAACCCTGATGACCGGCCCCTTGATGACCCCCGACCCCCCAATGACTCCCAACCCCCCGATGACCTCCGACGCCCCTATACCTGACCCACCCCTCATGCCCTCCCCCCCACCCATCTAAGACTTACCTGCTCGCATCCGCTTCCTGGCCCTTCTGCCATCTGAGTGACAACCAGCCTATCAATCTGGCGGGCCTGACGGGCGGGAAACTGACAAAAATAAAATAAAAGATGTCCTTACATCAAAATCGTAAGGCCGTCCTGGAAACCCGTGCTTCCAGGTTTCCTGTCAGGAATTCCCCCCCTCCCCCTGCCATCCTCCCAGCTCCGGGTTAAAACTTAGGCCTGTGGCTCCCGACCACCCCCCACCTCCCAGTTGTGGCCCTCACCGCTCTGTGTTCCCCTCCCAGCCCCAATCGCAGGCCCGAGCCTTCCCCCCCGCTCCCCCTCCCCACTGACTGCCAGGGATCATTCCCACGGGTCCCTGGCTGCAACCTCCTGCCTTTAATTTCCGCTTCAGTCAGTCTGGCCGCCTGTCGGGCAGGATTTTGCATTGATTTATTTAAATGAGGCCCTGCCGTTAAGATCGGCAGGGCCTCCATGTCCCCGCCCTTGCTGAGTCCTTCACTGGCTACCGTGCTCCTCTGCACCCTTCCCGCCTCCCTGTTAATATTGGGGCCAATGTCTCCCTATTCAGGTGGATGTAAAGGATCCCATGGCTCTATTTGAAGAAGAGATGGGAGGTGTTTTGACCAATATTCTTCCCTTAACTAAAAGCAATTCATCTGATCATTCATCTCATTTGGTATCTGCAGGACTTTCTTGTTCGCAAATTGGCAGCTGCACCTGAACATATAACAAAGTGACAATACCTCTAAAGTCATTCATTGGTTGTGAAGGGCTTTGAAACATAGAAACATAGAAACTAGGAGCAGGAGTAGACCATTCGGTCCTTCGAGCTGCTCCACCATTCAATATGATCGTGGCCGATCCTTTATCTCAATACCGTATTCCTGCTCTCTCCCCATACCCCTTGATGCCTTTTGTGTCTAGAAATCTATCTCGCTCCTTCTTAAATATATTCAGTGACTTGGCCTCCACAGCCTTCTGTGGTAGAGAATTCCACAGGTTCACCACCCTCTGAATGATGAAATTTCTCCTCATCTTAGGCCTAAATGTACTACCTTGTATCCTGAGACTCTGACCCCTCGTTCTGGACCCCCCAGCCAGGGAAACATCTCCCCTGCATCCAGTCTGTCTAGCCCTGTGAGAATTTTATATGTTTCAATGAAATCCCCTCTCATCCATCTAAACTCGAGTGAATACAGGCCGATTCGACCCAATCTCTCCTCATACGACAGTCCTGCCATCCCAGGAATCAGTGTGGTGAACCTTCACTGCACTCCCTCTATGGCAAGTATATCCTTTCTTAGGTAAGGAGACCAAAACTGCACACAATACTCCAGGTGTGGTATCACCAAGGTCCTGTATAACTGCAGTAAGACATCCTTGCTCCTGTACTTAAATCCTCTTGCAATGAAGGCCAACATACCATTTGCCTTCCTAACGACTTGCTGCACCTGCACGTTTGCTTTGGGATGTCCTGAGGACGTCATCAGGTTGTTTGCTTTCAAATGACTGAAAAGCATAAATACCATAGCTGCACGCAGGTGAATTAACTTAATTTTTTAAATATTTGTTCTCGGGATGTTGGCAAGGCCTCCTACCTGCCCTGAGAAGGTGATGATGGACCTGCTCCTTGAACAGCTGCAGTCCTTGTGGGGCTGGTGCTCCCACCATGCTGTTAAGTAGGGAATTCCAGAAAATTGACCCAACGATGATGAAGCCATGGTGGTATATGTCTAAGTCAGAGGGCCACTTCACTCAGTAACTAGATCACTTTTGGATAGGGTCTATTTTCTTCAGAGATTCTGATCTGGTGAAGAGCCAGTCCAGGAGGCACACCAGAGTTTTGGCCATCTTGCAGTAACTTCTACTTTGTAGGTGAAAGGCATTTTTCATTCCCTAAGTGGGTTGTTAAAGCAAAGACTTCAAACAGTGCTGATTTCGAGATGTAGCCCCCAAAAGTGCAATTTGGACTGAAACATCTGCTAACTCTCCTTTGTTGACTTGCTGTGAACTGAAGAATGCAAAACCAAATTCATTCATGGGAGATGATTCACTTTTTGGTTGCTGACTGAATATTTGAAAACCTGATTACAGCTACAGATTGTCGACAATATGTGAGCATTAACAATACTCGCATTTTGGGGAAAATTAAAAAAATACGGGACATAGCAGTTTTCAAACTATTGTTGTTCCTTAATACTTTGAACAACTTCATTTGTATTGCTATCATTTAAAACATTTGTGGCAGTGGGTTTTTGTTAATCACAGATTCAGACCTTGGACTGATACGATTTTTTAAAACTCTTTATTCCCCTGCTCCACCCCCTCACAATTTTTATGACTGATCTCAGTGATTAGGTCTCTTCCCACATTCTATTTTCTAAATGAGAAGATCATGCCAGTAAAGCTTTGTGTTCAAGGAAAAGTGGATGAACTCACTTGAGTACCTCGGTGGACTCATTGTCCAATTTTAAATACCTTCTGCGTGTAGGATAGTGTAGAATATAACTGGAAATATAGCTTAACAATACAGAATTAATATCTTTATATTGTGAGAATGTATTCCGTGTGATGAAGGCTGACACATGGTTTGAATTAGGTTGTTAGGATTCCGTGGAGGAATGCTAAGTAAGCAGGAGGTGTCAGTTTAGTGCAATTTAAGAAGCATCAAAGGTTTGTGTAAGAATTACAGCTCGTTTGGAGCCAACATGTTGATGTTTCAACTGTTATCATTGTGTTAAGGTGTGATATTTACAACCATGCAAAATTGTCTTATCATCTACATAAACAACATTCACATTCCAATGAGAACGGAGTGCATGTGATGCGATATTGCCATCTACTGATATAGTAGCATAATGATCACATGATCTCAGAATTGATAGGTTTAGAACAAATCATCTGACATTGTCCATCCCAGGTGTATAAATAGTCTAACTTTCAGTACTTCTTTGGGATTTTGTGTTGTGAACTCACCTGGAGTGATTAGTAATTTACAGACCCCAATGGATATCCTACAAGTAAGTATATAGATGTGTAACTTGCTTGAACTTTTTGTCGATATTAATAAAACCATCAAGTTGAGTTATCTCTGGCATCTGAACCTTTATAATGTAGATTAATTTACTTGGTTAATCTAACACTGCTGGTGGAGAAACACTTCATCTCCAACTCAGTGCCTAGACTCTTCACCTGAAATGAGGCTTTGTTCCATTCCTGTCCTGGTGTGCACTGGGACACCATCACACTGCCTCATCAGGCTGCAATGCACTGTTTAAAAAAAAGTGCCAGTCAAGTTAAGGGGAATCCTTTCCCATTTCAGACACCCAGTGACAGGAATAAGAATATAAGAAATAGGAGCAGGAGGAGGCCATATGGCCCCTTGAGCCTGCTCTGCCATTCAATAAGATCATGGGTGGCCTTCAACCTCAATTCCATTTTCCTGCCTGATCCCCATATCCCTTGATTCCCCTAGAGTCCAAAAATCCATTTATCTCAGCTTTGAATATATTCAATAACTCAGCATCCACAGCCCCCTGGGGTAGAGAATTCCATAGATTCACAACCATCTGAGTGAAGAAATTCCTCCTCATCTCAGTCTTAAATGGCCGACCCCTTATCCCGCGACTATGCCCCCTAGTTCTAGACTCTCCAGCCAGGTGAAACAACGTCTCAGCATCTACCCCTCTCATAATCTTAATTGTTTCAATGAGATCACCTCTCATTCTTCTAAACTCCAGAGAGTATAGGCTCATTTTACTCAACCTCTCCTCATAAGACAACCCTCTCATCCCAGGAATTAGTCTAGTCAACCTTCATTGCACTGCCTCCAAGGCAAGTATATCCTTCCTTAGGTAAGGATACCAAAACTATACGCAGTACTCCAGGTGAGGTCTCACTAAAGCCCTGTATAATTGTAGTAAGACTTCCTTACTCTTGCACTCCAACCCCCTTGCAATAAGGACCAGCATGCCATTTGCCATCCTAATTGCTTGTTGTACCTGCATGCTAAATTTTTGGGCTTCATTTTAGCACCCGCTATCGGATGTGTTTCTGGCGGGGGACTCCGAAAATCGGGGAATCCCGGAGCGGGTCCGGAGCCCGGCTCCAACCCGCCCACTTCCGGGTTCC
The DNA here is from genome assembly GCF_035084215.1 of Heptranchias perlo. Taxonomy (NCBI): domain Eukaryota; kingdom Metazoa; phylum Chordata; class Chondrichthyes; order Hexanchiformes; family Hexanchidae; genus Heptranchias; species Heptranchias perlo. Next base: position 13,241,731 of record NC_090350.1, on the reverse strand, counting down.
CCACAGACGCGCCGACGTGCGTGGCCAGCCCCCGCAGGTGGGACTCCCGCAGGCAATTAAAGCCGGCAGGGTATCACTTAAGACTATTTACATTGCTATTTCAGATCATTAACTGACCTGATTAGGGGAATATGTGAGGAGGGGTGGGATTTTAGAGACAACTGGGACTGTTTCCCATGCTGGGGGAAACACTCCCAGTTGAAATGGACGTGTTGAAACTCCCAGCCTGTGGCAGCTGCAAAGGTCCATTTGACAGGTGTGGGGGGGGAGACCCTCACTCATTGCAGGAGGACACTCTGTCACTTGGGCCAAAGTTTGGCCTCCACCACCCTCCTCCTGACAAGAAAATTCACCAACTTGCACACTTACCCCGGGGTCCAGAGACATTACCTACCTTGCGGACCCCCTCAGATGTACATCTTCCGGATGGGGGCCGCCGTAGCTGCAGTCATGACCTCCTCGGCGGGTGAACAGCATCACCAGCCTCGCCGGCCAAGCCGTCCACCTCTGACACGTGGAGCTCCACAACACAGTGCTGTGACACATCCACCTGCACAGCAGGAGGGAGGGCAACCACAGAGAGAGATGCGTCGCAGAGGGCACTACCCTTGCCACAGGGTCCACAGACCGAGGCTCAGCTTCCTGGACCTCTCTGAGCAGCAGTGCACATGACATGTAGTCGTGGACATCTGCAGCCTCCTTCATGCCGAGCTGCTCCCAGTTGGCCTGAGCACCATCTTCTTACCTGTCGCCGTCAAAAGTCACCACTGCCCTCAACAACTTCTCCTCCGCATCCTTCCAGGGTGCCACCAGGGACATCGCTGGTGTCTCTTGGTCGTCTGCACAAAAGAGCCCTGCAAATACACCTGCACCCACTTTGCAGTGACACAATGGGTGGCATCAGTTGTGGGTCTTCATTGTGATCCTCAGGAAAGGGCATTATTGCACAAACCAGACAAGATTCACAAAGACGTGGCAGTACTGGTACCAATATAATATGTAATGTGAGTCGGTCAGAAATTCAATATAAGTAAAAACCATGACAAACCCTCAAACACCCTTGTGCATCCCCTTCATGCTCACGACACGTTTGCCTTACGCTGCCTACTGCACATATGTGATGCATGCCCTGTGGCTGTAGGACAGGTAGTGGCAGGTTGAGTGAGGCTGACTGTGAAAGAGATGCATGAGAGGGTGAGTATGAGATAGAGCCATGAGATTGTATGAGGATTGGGTTGAGTGGTAGTGGTGGGATGAGTACTGGCGAGGTGAGTAAGTGCAGGTAAGATGAGGATGAAGTTTGAGTGGGTGTGAGGGGTGATGTGACAGAGTAGTGTTGGCAGTGCAGAAGAAGATGTGGGGTGGGGGCGGTGATGTGGCAGACGGAGTGTAGGGGAATGAATAAGTGTACTCACTTTGGCTGACCTACTGAGGTCATTGCAGCGCCTCCTGCACTGTATGCAGGTGCGCGATATGTTGGTGGTGCAGGTGACCTCCTCTGCCACCTCGAGCCAGGCCTTCCTGGTGGCAGAGGCAGGCCGCGTCCTCCCGCCCGCCGGGGGGAAGATCTCTGTCCTCCCCCTCCTCCTCACCCCATCCAATGATACCTGGAGTGAGGCATCATTAAACTTGGAGCAGCCTTCCCCCTGGGCTGCTCCATGCTGTAATTTTTGCTATTTGTTGCAGCATCTGTCGGTGGAGGACTGCCCCTTTAAATAGAGCTCCTCCAGCTGACAGAGCTTACCGTGCATGCGCAGCCCGCCCGACGCGCAGATCAGCAGTGGGGAACCCGGAAGAACAGGTAAGTGGATCCAATTAGGCTGCGATCGGGCGGGGGGCAGACTGATTGCGAACCCGCAGCCCTGGTAACATCGAGCCCTTTGTGTTTCTTGTATGAGGACACCCAAGTCTTTCTGAACACCAACATTTAATAGTTTCTCACCGTTTAAAAACTATTCTGTTTTTCTATTCTTCCTACCAAAGTAAATAACCTCACATTTCCTCACATTATACTCCATCTGCCACCTTCTTGCCCACTCACTTAATCTGTCTATATCTCTTTGCAGACTCTGTATCCTCCTCACAGCTTACTTTCCCACCTAGCTTTGTATCATCAGCAAACTTGGATACATTACACTCGGTCCCTTCATCTCAGTCGTTAATATCGATTGTAAATAGCTGAGGCCCAAGCACTGATCCTTGCGGCACCCCACTAGTTACAGCCTGCCAACCTGAAAATGACCCGTTTATCCCTACTCTCTGTTTTCTGTCTGTTAACCAATCCTCTATCCAGTCTAATATATTACTCCCATCCCCATGAGCCCTTATCTTGCTTAACAACCTTTTATGTGGCACCTTATCGAATGCCTTTTGAAAATCCAAATATACTACATCCACTGGTTCCCCTTTATCTACCCCGCTAGTTACATCCTCAAAAAACTCTAATAAATTTGTCAGACACAATTTCCCTTTCGTAAAACCATGTTGACTCTGCCTAATCATATGGGATAAGGAATGAAGCACTGGAGCAAGTTTGGCACAGGTAGCTTCAGAGTAAATCTCCGTGTACTCTGCCCAACAACATGTCTCATTGGAACCTTGGAAGAACTTTCCCCTAATTGCACCAGAAGGAAGAATGGGGTGGATGGATAAAGAGAGACAAAAGCCGAGAAAAGGAGTTAGAATAGCTGGGAGGGGAATGATGAATGTCTTGTGGGCTCAGTGGGCAGGGGCTAGGCCACACACAGTAAAATTAAAAAAACAAAACTGCAATAACAACCAAGGCCTTAGGTCAACGACTGACCTGCTCCAACACTTCATTCCTGTCACTGGGTGCCTGAAATGGAAAAGAGTTCCAATCTCCACCATGAATGTCCCTTTATTTGAATAAACCCACATTGAAAATCTCTCACCTTTGGTTAGAACAGTCCTTTCCTTTTATAACTTTTCTCTTTATGACTAGCACTGGGTTTATTTCTGAACGGGTAGAATTGAAAAGCAGAGAAGTTATGTTAAACTTGTACAGAACCTTGGTTAGACCACACTTGGAGTTCTGTGCACAGTTCTGGTCTCCATATCATGAAAAGGATATAGAGGCACTGGAGAAGGTGCAAAGAAGCTTTACAAGGATGATATCAGAACTGAGAGGATATACTTATCAGGAAAGACTGTTCAGGCTGGGGCTCTTTTCTCTAGAAAAGAGAAGGCCGAGGGGTGACCTGATAGAGGTCTTTATGATTATGAAGGGGTTCGATAGGATAGATGGAGGGAAAATGTTTCCACTTGTGGGGGAGTCCAAAACTAATAAGCCATAAATATAAGATAGTCACGAATATAGGGAATTCAAGAGGAACTTCTTAACAGAAAGTGGTTCAAATGTGGAACTTGCTACCACAAAGAGGAGTTGAGGCAAATGGCATATATGCATTTAAGGGGAAGATAAATAAACACATGAGGGAGAAAGGAATATGCTGATAGGGTCAGATGAAGAGGGGTGGGAGGAGGCTCACGTGGAGCATAAACATCAACATGGACCAGATGGGCCAAAAGGCCAGTTTCTGTGCTGTAAATTTTATGTATTTCTGTGTAACTTGAACTCTTACTCCAACTTCCTCTTATTGCTGATCCAGGAAACCACCTCCTGCAATTAATTATCGGTATTCTCTACAAATGATTTTTTAAAAAGGATTACCTTTTACTTCATACGTACCAGGTCCATGTCTCCTCTCAGTTGCACTGTTGAGAACATTTAACCTTGCCCTGTTTTTAAGTTATGCCCAATCCATGCCAGAAACCATTGGTGACTGAGTCCCCTGGAACACTGCCAGTTCTGGTCTTTAACCAGCTGCTAAGAGTGGTGTAAGTTGATGACCTCTGATTTTCATCCCCTCCAGTGAAGCTCCTTGCCTCAAGCTTCTGGGTCCCTTCGATAACCCAGCTGAGATTAGAAGGCCAATTTTAACACTTCCTGCCCAGAGGAAACTGGGCGAGTGGGCAGTTAAACTGGCCGCCAGCGACCGGCCTCCTCCGATCCCACTATCATTCCTGTGGGTTGCAATTTTAACCTGTTCTTTCGAGCAGGCGAGTGGGACACCCACTGGAAAGAATCTCACTGACGTCATCGGGGCCCTGACTGCAATTTTAACCCAAGGCCTGCGCGGGGAAGCCAGCGTGGCTTTCCCATCAGGTCAAGCCGGTGACAAGAGTAGCTAGGGCCAGAAGAGGCCCAGAAATTAAGTAATTAAAAAAAATGTTCTGGTTTCCTTCCAGGCCAGAAGGAGCAGGATTGCTCCTCCGGGCCTTATAGGTAAAACTCGGGACTTCCCTGCACTTTGCTGCCCTCCCCCTCCCTTGTCCGCGATGCCCTCCTGAGCACTTCCCTGACTGTCGGGGGTTGTTCCTTTGGGTCCCTGGCAATGGCAGCCTGAAATCTCACTCCATGATGGGGCCCCATGCAGATGAGGCCGGTGAGTTCAAATCTCGTGGGCCTCACACTGTGGAGGGATGAATGGTTTCCCATCTGCCGCACCACTCCCCATCGGGAGCTGGAATCGCTGACTGAAGGCCACTTTGCGAGGAGTCGCAGACTGGGCACCAAGGCTTGCTTCTCTGTGACACAGAGGGATAAATTTTAACAGGGAGCCGGGAAGTGAGCAGGGTTGGGGGCAGGGGGGTTGGGTATGGTTTCCGGACGTCCTTACAATTTTGACGTAAGGGCGTCTTTCAATGTTTTTCAGTAGGTTTCCCGCCCAACAGCGGGCCAATTGACACGTTGGCTGTCAGTCGGACGGAAGAGCAGCCAGGGAGCGGATGCCAGTAGGTAAGTCTTAGCTCGGGATGGGGGGGGGGGTGGGGGTTTGGTCATCAGGGGGGAGGAGGGGGAGGGGGTCAGTCATGGGGGGGGAATCGTCGGTGGTGGGGGGGTCTGCAATCAGGGGCTCAGTTATGGGGGTTCAGAAATCGTGGGGTAGGGTCGGAGATTGTGGGGAGGGGTCGGACATCTGGGGGGGGGATCCGCGATCGCAGCGGGGGTGGGTCGAAGTACATGGGGTGGCGGAAATTGTGGAGGGGGTCGGTCATGGGGGAGGGGTCAGTTGATCACGAGTGTGGGATCGCGGCAGATAAGCTTGTTGGGCCTGAAGGAAATGCTCCTGCTCCTCCTGGCCCACAAGCAGTGCAATAAAGGCACTTACCTGTTGATCCGGGCCTTCTCAACTCGTCTTATGTGGCGTGAAGCAGAAGGCCAGAAGAGTTAAAAATAAAAAACCTTTTAAAATGGAGGCCCGCAGCCTCCTTAAAAGGTTTTACTGACCGACCCGCCTCCTGAGAGTGGGTTGATCTCCCACCCCTCGACCTGCCTCCGTTAAAACTGGAAGTGTGCGGGTTGGAGGCAAGTTGAGGTCTGGCTTTACTTTATTACAATTTTCACCTCTCCACCCACCCACAACCCACCCGTTTGCAGGGTTAAAATTCACTCCCACACTCGCAATTGACCGACCCCCTCCTCCATGTCTGACCCCCTCCACGATCTCCGCACCCGCTCAACGATCTTCGACCCCCCAGCCGCGATCGCGGACCCCCCCCCCCCGATGTCTGATCCCCACCCCGCAATCTCTGACCGCTCCCCACAATCTCCAACCCCTCCCCACGATGTCCGAACTCCCATAACTAAGTCGTTGTTTCGTGATTTCAGTCCACCACTGACAGCACATCGTAGAAATATCACCGCAAACTTAGAAATCTTGGATACTTTGGTATTCTTATCGCATCACATGTCCGGCGATAAAAGGTGCAGTCCTGTGAACATTTTTGGTCTATTTCCCCAAAGCAATTAAAATATATATGAAGAAATATAATTCAGATTGTCTGAACAGAGCAGCTATCGATTAGAGGAGAAAAGAAATATAATAGATAGCAGTTAACATCAGTCTGGGGCTTCTATTTTCTAAAATTAAAATAAATATGGATTGTGATAAACATTTTAAAAATGAAAATGAATGGAAGCTGCTCAGATCGAGTGCGAGATATTTCTTTAATTATAATTGAGGAGAAAAGGAATAGCAATTACCTTTGGTGAGTGTTTCACCTTTAATTTCCTACATTACAATAGTGACTTCATTTCAAAAGTACTTCATTTGCTGTAAAGTGCTTTGGGGCGTCTAGAGGCTATGTAAATGCAAGTCTTCCTTTTTTAATAACATACTGTACACAGAATTGTTTCTGTACTTCTCTTTCACTGTTAAAAATAATATTGCATGCCTGACCTCACTGACAGTCTGAGATCCTCCATCACAAATTGGCAATAAATTAATCGTCTGAGAGGTCACGAGGATGGTTGGTGTGGGAGTTTGAAAATTTCCCATTGGTGCAGTTTGCATGCTGCTCTCAGGTTAAGGGTTCAGGCACACAGTTGGGGGCACAGCAGAGGTTCTTGAACTTTGAACCCTGCCCTTGGGACTACTGGATCCTGGGGAAAGTGGGAAAATGTTCCACTTGCCAACACTGGCAGCCCTTCATCTTCACAGGTTGACAAAAAAAAAATCACTGAGAGAAAACTACAAAGAAAGAAGAAAGAACATGCATTTATAGAGCCTCCTTTCACAAGCTCAGCACATCCCAAAGCGCTTTACAGCCAATGAAATGGCTGTCCATGTCTGAAGAGAAATGAATCTGGGGTCTCATCTCCTAACGGTCACAAGTCCACAACACAAGAACTGCTAAACTGCGTTTCTCATATTTGTCGTTCTGTTTTCAGTGAAAGTCCTTTTGTTTTACACAGAACGGTTCCTTTTCTTGTGCAATTGTTGAGGTTGAACGAATGGATGGAAATTTTATTTTCAAATTAATTCTCGGGATGTGGGTGTCACTAGCAAGGCCAGCATTTATTGCCCATCCCTAGTTGCCCTTGAGAACTTCTTCTTGAACCGCTGCAGTCCGTGTGGTGAAGGTACTCCCACAGTGCTGTTCGGTAGTGGGTTCCAGGATTTTGAACCAGCGACGATGAAGGAACGATAATATATGTCTAAGTCAGGATGGTGTGTGACTTGGAGGGGAACTTGGAGGTGATGGTGTTCCCTCGCACCTGCTGCACTTGTCCTCCTAGGTGGTGGAGATCGTGGGTTTGGGAGGCCTGTCAAAGAAAAATATCAAGCTATTGCAACAGGGCACTGTTCTGAGTTTGTGGGTAAAGCCCATTGTTGGGGCGGAGTATAGGAAGGCTTAATCCGTCCAACTCCTGCTATATTGTACTTTTCTGGTTTATTCTGTGCACAATAACCAGTTAAAACCGACATAATCCATCTCCCAAAAGGCACAAAAGTTGATCGAATAGTTCAGTACCATGAAGAATCGGTCAGCTCTACAAAAGGATCGTTTAAAATGCAAAAGTTGCACAATTAAGCCAGCTGGCTGGGAAAAGGGGAGCAGTTTACAACTGCAACAAATGCAAAACACCATGTGAAACTGCACTATGCCAGTTCCACAGAAAGGGCCATTGGTTCCTTAGGGATTTTTTTTAAAACAAAAGCCCCACTGACATCAGTTGGCTCCCAGGAAAGGTCAAAGACTAATAAAAACCAATAAATCAAACAGGACGCAAAGAAAGCGTGTGTCGGACAGTTCCACTTTTTGCGGCGCTGTTTAATTATACACGACCTCACCGAAGAAGTTGTTCCATTTGTCTGACAGGAAAACAAATCTGACAGTAAAAGAAATATCATGCCAAGTTGCAACCATCGTTATTTGATTATTTTTATATTTTCCAATTTATTCATTCCACTTAGATTTATTATGGCATTTTTGCAATGTGCTTCTGAATGTAAGGTTACCATTTTTCAAGGTGACAACTGAACACAATACTATGCATCATCCTGAAGCACATGTTTAGCCTACAGGGAAAAGGCTGATTATTACACGTCTGTGATGAATGTTTCATTCAACATTACAAGATAAGGTGCCCCAATTGGAAAGATTAGGGTTGTGATGCCATGTTCCCTGATGAAACCCCCTTTATCTGTCTGGTTCCTCAGGTGCATAGCCAAGAAAAACAAAAGACAAGAGCACAGGAATCTTCTCTCTCTGCTATCATACACCAACAACTCTATTGCACTCACAGAGCAATCTGTTTACGACCGAGTTCAACTCATTCATTTCAAGAAAATTAAATTGGGATATCGTTTAATTTATTCCACACATTGTGCTGGTTACAGGCTAATTCAGCCTCAGATGAATACATATTTAAGCAATGAATATTTACGAGAATTGTTGCAGTTAGACAGAACTATAGATCCATGTTTCGAGAGAGAGGGTGCTAAGTTGGGCCGTGTAGCGCCCGTTGTTTCAGTGCTACGCGGCCTCTCCAACATCCAAGATGGCGTCTTGGCTGGACACGCACGTTTCCAGCGTGACATGCGTCAGACGCCATCTTGGTATAGGAGTTAGCGCATGTGAAAAACCGGAAGCATGTAAAGTAAGGAGAAAATGGATACAATCAGTGGGCAACGCTGATTTAAAGTGATAGACACCATTTTGGCACTTAACGCTCAACTCAACGCATAGTCTTAACCACGACCATCTGAACGTGTCTTAGAGTGTATGGAGGACCCCCACCAGCGTTATTTAAAGGGACCATGCAGGATTTACAGGTTAGTGGCTGAATTATTGCTTCTGGCTGCCGAGACATTTGTAACTGTTTTTGGAGGTCTCCTATACTTGAATACTAGGACTAGGGGACATAGCCTAACATTTAGAGCCAGGCCGTGCAGGAGTGAAGTTAGGAAATGCTTCTACACGCAAAGGGTGGGAGAAGTTTGGAACGCTCTTCTGCAAATGGCAGTTGATGCTAGCTCAATTGTGAATTCTAAATCTGAGATTGATAGATTTTTGTGAACCAAGGATATTAAGGGATATGGGGCTGAGGAGTTAGGTCACAGATCAACCATGATCTCATTGAATGGCAGAACAGGCTTGAGGGGCTAAATGCCACTGCCACTTGCTGCCTCCTGATATGCGCCACCTTCTCCTGCAAGAAGGCGGGACGTGTGTCTGGGTGATGTGCCTGTCATGGTTGAATAGCTGCCAGTGTGTGTGGCCTGTGAGTTGTGGTGGGCGGTTTGCAAAAGTGGTAATGTGTAAGGGTGAGAGGAAGCATCTGATTGGAAGAGTTGAGTACTGATGGAAAGAGTTTGTTGTTATGTGGGTGATGGGGGTGTAATGCGTGGAGCAGTGGATGCGGCTAGTGGTGCAGTTGGTAGGAGACGCCACTTGACAGTTGACCTCACTCACCTTGCCCACTCATGTCAAAGCATTGAACTTCTTCCTGCACTGCATCCATGTTCATGATGCTGTGCGCCTGGCATTGACTTTGTCCCCCGCTGCCTCCCACTGCCTTTTGGGTACATGTCTGGAGGGCCTCTTGCACCCCCCCCACCTCCCCCGCGGATATAGGACGTCCCTCCTTCTGTCCACCACTTGCACCAAGGCCTCTAGTGCATCAGCAGAGAACCTTGGTGCACACACTCTCGTGGGCCTGGTACAAAGTTAGATCGGCAGATTGGTGAGGTCTGGTATGCAGATTGGAGGATGTAGGATTTAGTAGTGTGCAATCTTTATTCAATGTTTTAACATAACCCACCAATTTGTAAGCCTAGGGACAGGAGCTGCATGTGCAATGTCTGATCTCTGTTCAGACTCCGTGCAGACAGCAGACTGTTATCTTCTTCAAATAACAGGTACCAGTTACCTTTAAGAGATTTTTAGGAGACAGCCCCCCTTTAAGAGATTGGGGCTCCCTCTGCTGTTGGAAAGTGCAAATTGCATTGAATCCTCATGCCAACATTGATTCGGAACGATGCTTGAAGGTAAGTCCTCAGGCCTGACGAAAGTCTCGTTCCTGCCTGCACAGGGGCCATTGGGCACGGGGTAATAGCGGATCGCGCTACCCCCGCCCAATAATAGGCCCTATACAATCTTTTTCCCAGAGTCTTTTAACCATTGTTAGAGTTCAGCCCAATATTGTGTTGTCTGAATAGCAATGAGAAATAAATAGAATATTTATCTCCTTTGATACTGTGGAATGAAAATAGTTCTCTTTGTGAAAATAACTTTGGAATGATAGCCAAGCCTGTTTGGGAGAGAATGCAAATCTCATTCCTTTTTATATCATCCTTAGGTTCTCAAATGACTCGAATAACCTGTCAAAAATAGTCATGGAATAGCGCACAGAATTGGAGGATTTTAACAATCTTTTTGAAGATCGCTGCATGCCTTATTTACATCCTCTCCTGATGTTATTCTGCGCCAGGTGTGTCCGTCAATCATGAAACTGGTGATCACATCAAAAGTGAATGTCAGCATAATCTGTGAATATAATTTGGAGACCTGTAAAAAGGAATGAGATTTGCATTCTCTCCCAGACAGGCTTGGCTAATATTCCAAAGTTATTTTCACAAAGAGAGCTATTTCATTCCACGGTATCAGAGGAGATAAATATTCTATTTACTTTTCATTGCTATTCAGACAACACAATATTGGGCTGAACTCACTGTGGATTTTGTGACACGCTGCTTTACAGGGGAATGGATTGTCACACTGGTGTTGTGGGTACACGTGAGCACACGCCAAGATCCCCATGCTTTTAGGGGTCAGGACAGTTCAGTTACACCCCAGCAATGCTGCTAAGCACTCTATTTAAATTCCCCTGAGAAAAACATCAGTGATCGCATTAGCAGGGGCTAGGCAGTCCATCTGTGCAAGTTTTTATTTGTTTAAATGGCACCAGTGCTGGTTAACGGAACATTTCACCAATCGGGTCAGGTACAGCTTGCCTCACATGGACAATAACATTTCCTGTACTACAGCCCAACAACTTCACTTCAAACCATTAGTCAGAGTTCCAAATTCGCAGACACACATTAGCAAGAACAGTTCTCCCCCACTAGCGAGAATGGTTCACCCCCACTAGCAAGAATGGTTCACCCCCACTAGCGAGAATGGTTCTCCCCCACTAGCGAGAATGGTTCACCCCTGATAGCGAGAAAGGTTCTCCCCCACTAGCGAGAAAGGTTCTCCCCCACTAGTGATAATGGTTCTCCCCCACTAGCGAGAAAGGTTCTCCCCCACTAGTGAGAATGGTTCTCCCCCACTAGCAAGAAAGGTTCTCCCCCACTAGCGAGAAAGGTTCTCCCCCACTAGCGAGAATGGTTCACCCCCACTAGTGAGAATGGTTCACCCCCACTAGTGAGAATGGTTCACCCCCACTAGCGAGAATGGTTCTCCCCCACTAGCGAGAATGGTTCTCCCCCACTAGTGAGAATGGTTCTCTCCACTAACAAGACTGGTTCTCCCCCACGAACAAGGCTGGTTCTCCCCCACTAGTGAGACTGGTTCTCCCCCATTAGTGAGAATGGTTCTCCCCACTAGTGAGAATGGTTCTCCCACTAGCGAGACTGGTTCTCCCCCACTAGTGAGAATGGTTCTCCCCACTAGCGAGACTGGTTCTCCCCCACTAGTGAGAATGATTCACCCCACTAGTGAGAATGGTTCACCCCCACTAGTGAGAATGGTTCACCTCCAGTAGCGAGACTGGTTCTCCCCCACTAGTGAGAATGGTTCTCCCCACTAGCGAGACTGGTTCTCCCACACTAGTGAGAATGGTTCTCCCCACTAGTAAGAATGGTTCTCCCCACTAGTGAGAATGGTTCTCCCCCACTAGCGAGAATGGATCTCCCCCACTAGCGAGACTGGTTCACCTCCAGTAGCGAGACTGGTTCTCCCCCAGTAGCGAGACTGGTTCTCCCCCAGTAGCGAGACTGGTTCTCCCCCACTAGTGAGAATGGTTCACCCCCACTAGCGAGACTGGTTCTCCCCCACTAGTGAGAATGGTTCTCCCCCACTAGTGAGAATGGTTCTCCCCCACTAGCGAGAATGGTTCTCCCCAACTAGCGAGAATGGATCACCCCCACTAGCGAGAATGGTTCTCCCCAACTAGCGAGAATGGATCACCCCCACTAGCGAGACTGGTTCTCCCCCACTAGAGAGAATGGTTCTCCCCCACGAGTGAGAATGGTTCTCCCCCACTAGTGAGAATGGTTCACCCCTACTAATGAGAATGGTTCTCCCCCACTAGCGAGAATGGTTCTCCCCCACTAGCGAGAATGGTTCTCCCCAACTAGCGAGAATGGATCACCCCCACTAGCGAGAATGGTTCTCCCCAACTAGCGAGAATGGTTCTCCCCCATGAGTGAGAATGGTTCTCCCCCACTAGTGAGAATGGTTCACCCCTACTAATGAGAATGGTTCTCCCCCACTAGCGAGAATGGTTCTCCCCCACTAGTGAGAATGGTTCTCCCCCACTAGTGAGAATGGTTCACCCCTACTAATGAGAATGGTTCTCCCCCACTAGCGAGAATGGTTCTCCCCCACTAGCGAGAATGGTTCTCCCCAACTAGCGAGAATGGATCACCCCCACTAGCGAGAATGGTTCTCCCCAACTAGCGAGAATGGTTCTCCCCCATGAGTGAGAATGGTTCTCCCCCACTAGTGAGAATGGTTCACCCCTACTAATGAGAATGGTTCTCCCCCACTAGCGAGAATGGTTCTCCCCCACTAGTGAGAATGGTTCTCCCCCACTAGTGAGGATGGTTCACCCCCACTAGTGAGAATGGTTCTCCCCCACTAGAGAGAATGGTTCTCCCCCACTAGTGAGAATGGATCACCCCCACTAGCGAGACTGGTTCACCCCTACTAATGAGAATGGTTCTCCCCCACTAGAGAGAATGGTTCACCCCCACTAGTGAGAATGGTTCTCCCCCACTAGAGAGAATGGTTCTCCCCCACTAGTGAGAATGGTTCTCCCCCACTAGCGAGAATGGTTCTCCCCAACTAGCGAGAATGGATCACCCCCACTAGCGAGAATGGTTCTCCCCAACTAGCGAGAATGGATCACCCCCACTAGCGAGATTGGTTCTCCCCCACTAGAGAGAATGGTTCTCCCCCACGAGTGAGAATGGTTCTCCCCCACTAGTGAGAATGGTTCACCCCTACTAATGAGAATGGTTCTCCCCCACTAGCGAGAATGGTTCTCCCCCACTAGTGAGAATGGTTCTCCCCCACTAGTGAGGATGGTTCACCCCTACTAATGAGAATGGATCACCCCCACTAGTGAGAATGGTTCTCCCCCACTAGAGAGAATGGTTCTCCCCCACTAGTGAGAATGGATCACCCCCACTAGCGAGACTGGTTCACCCCTACTAATGAGAATGGTTCTCCCCCACTAGCGAGAATGGTTCTCCCTCACTAGTGAGAATGGTTCTCCCCCACTAGTGAGGATGGTTCACCCCAGTAGTGAGACTGGTTCTCCCCCACTAGTGAGAATGGTTCATCCCAGTAGTGAGACTGGTTCTCCCCCACTAGTGAGAATGGTTCATCCCAGTAGTGAGACTCGTTCTCCCTCAAATTTTTCTCCGTTCTGTGTGAAGGCACCTTGGAAGTAAAAACGGGGGGAGATGTAAAACGGGCTGCAACTCGCTATCACCTGTCTTATACTATTGCACAAAGTCAAAATCTACCCCCAGTATGTGGAACATGGAATAATCTGTATAGCTAATTTGAAATAAACTTGAGGGAAAATTATTCATTTTTAATGTTTTATCTACAGTATAAAGGTTTCCGTGGGAGGTTTTCAATTAGACTTCGGCGAATCAGATGGTTAAGTTTCTTAGTTGAGTCAGTGAGAAACATCTTAAGGCTGATTTTCATGGTGGGACTGGGGAGCTGTGCCCAAGCATAACGGGAGCGGACTGTGCCCGGGCACCTCACCCCCGGACCGTGCCCGGGCACCTCACCCCCGGACCGTGCCCGGGCACCTCACCCCCGGACCGTGCCCGGGAACCTCACCCCCGGACCGTGCCCGGGCACCTCACCCCAGGACCGTGCCCGGGCACCTCACCCCAGGACTGTGCCTGGGCATTTCACCCTAGGAACGTGCCCGGGCACCTCACCCCAAGACCCTGCCCGGGCACCTCACCCCAAGACCCTGCCCGGGCACCTCACCCCAAGACCCTGCCCGGGCACCTCACCCCAGGACCCTGCCCGGGCACCTCACCCCCGGACCGTGCCCGGGCACCTCACCCCAGGACTGTGCCCGGGCACCTCACCCCAGGACTGTGCCCGGGCACTTCACCCCAAGACCGTGCCTGGGCACCTCACCCCAGGACCGTGCCCGGACACCTCTCCCCAGGACCGTGCCCGGACACCTCTCCCCAGGACCGTGCCCGGACACCTCTCCCCAGGACCGTGCCCGGACACCTCTCCCCAGGACCGTGCCCGGACACCTCTCCCCAGGACCGTGCCCGAACACCTCACCCCAGGACCGTGCCCGGACACCTCTCCCCAGGACCGTGCCCGGACACCTCTCCCCAGGACCGTGCCCGGACACCTCTCCCCAGGACCGTGCCCGAACACCTCTCCCCAGGACCGTGCCCGGACACCTCACCCCAGGACCGTGCCCGGGCACCTCACCCCAGGACCGTGCCCGGGCACCTCTCCCCAGGACCGTGCCCAGGCACCTCTCCCCAGGACCGTGCCCAGGCACCTTACCCCAGGATCGTGCCCGGGTACCTCATCCCAGGATCGTGCCCGGGTACCTCATCCCAGGATCGTGCCCGGGTACCTCATCCCAGGACCGTGCCCAGGCACCTCTCCCCAGGACCGTGCCCAGGCACCTCTCCCCAGGACCGTGCCCAGGCACCTTACCCCAGGATCGTGCCCGGGTACCTCATCCCAGGATCGTGCCCGGGTACCTCATCCCAGGATCGTGCCCGGGTACCTCTTCCCAGGACCGTGCCCAGGCACCTCTCCCCAGGACCGCGCCCGGACACCTCTCCCCAGGACCGTGCCCAGGCACCTCTCCCCAGGACCGTGCCCAGGCACCTTACCCCAGGATCGTGCCCGGGTACCTCATCCCAGGACCGTGTCCAGGCACCTCTTCCCAGGACTGTGCCCAGGCACCTCACCCCAGAACTGCACTTGGGTACCTCACTCCGTAACCTCCCACCTCGACCTCCCCCTGTGACCTCGCCCCTTGTCCTCGCCCCGGATTCTCTCCGCTCCACCTGGCCCCTCGACCTCCCTCCTTGACCTCGCCCCTTGATCTCGCTCCCCAACCTTGCCCCGGACCTTGCCCCTGGATCTCCCCCCGGGACCTCGCCCCAAGGGTCAGCAATGTACACTTTCTTCTGGGTCAGGCTTATTTGCATGGAATGGTGTGTGGCACCGTGTCATTGGGCACATGCCCACTCACCTGAGGACAGTGTGCTGAAGAAGGCATTAAGGGCCTGTAGCAAATTAAAGGGGCAATAGCTGGCTTTGTTCCAAGGTTATTTTTCCACTGCACTGCCCAACCCATAATCACCAGCAGAATAGCTTCAGTGTAGCAAGGAATTGAATGATCTCACCAGGATGGGTTTGGTAGGCAGCAGCATGGGCACCTCGAACAATGTTCAGAAGCGTGATCTAGCATCTCCTCCTCATTTATTCCATGAGAACTTCTACAGCTCCCTGTAGTTGCCCATGGCCACCTCTGTGCACCCAAGGAGAAGCTTCCCATTACAACCTGCTGCATGTTACACATGTCTGTACTCACCATCCTGATAAGGTCCACCATCACATGTGGCAGTACGTAGACTTCTCCTACAACAGAATAAGCAGGCGTAAAGCTCCCAATGTGGACAGGATGCTGGAGGTGGTAATAAAAGAAAGAAAGAAAGACTTGTATTTATATAACACTTCTCACAACCTCAGGACTTCGCAAAGCGCTTTACAGCCCATGAAGTATTTTTGAGGTGTCATCACTGTTGTAATGTAGCAAAAGCGGCAGCCAATTTGCACACAGCAAGATCCCACAAACAGCAATGTGATAATGACCAGATAATCTGTTATAGTGATGTTGGTTGAGGGATAAATAAAGGCCAGGACACCAGGGAGAACTCCCCTGCTCTTCTTCGAAATAGGGCCGTGAGATTTTTTATGTCCACCTGAGAGGGCAGACGGGGCCTCGGTTTAACGTCTCATCCGAAAGACGTAATGGGAAGCTTCTCCTTGGTGCACAGAGGTGAGATCAATGGATAAAGTAAACTAGTAGGGTCCTCCATTGAGCTCACTTCACTTGAGTAGTGGTCCTGTAAATACAATGCCAGGAGTCCCTGGAGGAAGCAGGAGATGGGGAAGCAAGAGGGCATGTTCCTGGGCAGGGTTTGACCAGCAGAGACGCTTCCTAGACTATCCATACTTGGTCCTCCCAAAGCATTGACACCCAAGCTGACCAGGATCTGCAGTACTATGCCAGCTGCTTGCCTCAGGCAACTCTTCCCAGAGTCTTGCCAAGTTCTTTTTCCGAACAGTAACCTCTTTCTGTCTCGACAGCTTGGGCCAAAGAAGAACCAGGTGGTCCCTCGCAGTGGACCAGTCACCAAGCACTTCATAACTGAGTCTAATAACGGAGAGCAGGAGCGGGGCAATTGAGGACATGGGAGAGGCGGGGGATTGTTCGACTGGGGGAGGTTACAGAGATAGGGAGAGGAGAGGGCATGGAAGGAATTAAACATAAGGGTACGAAATTTAAATCTGAGGCTTTGGGGAACCAGGAAACATTGTAGGTCAGAAAGTGGCTGTGATGCATATCACAACACCTTCATTTTAAGGCAATCCTCTGTACCTGGGTTATTTGAAGGAGACCGAAGATCGGAGAGATGGCTCCTAAGAGGCCAATGGTAGCCTTCACAGCCCTGACTTATGATCCTCTTGAAACAACAGCTCAGTAACAATACAATATGGCCCATTCAATCACCAAGAGAATTTTCAAGTACACTACAGGTGGGTTCCTAGTCCCTCGTTGCCATAACTATAATTTCCGAACAGATGTGCCTGTGCTGACTCTTGGGATGGGCGGAGTGTTTGATGCACAGTGCTGTGGAGTGTTGGGTTAGAGGCCGTTAGAGGTGAGTGAGGTGAGTGAGGCAGTGAGGTGAGCGAGGTAGTGAGGTAAGTGAGGTGAGCGAGGTCGTGAGGTGAGTGAGGTGAGCGAGGTAGTGAGGTAAGTGAGGTGAGCGAGGTCGTGAGGTGAGTGAGGTGAGCGAGGTAGTGAGGTAAGTGAGGTGAGCGAGGTAGTGAGGTGAGCGAAGTAGTGAGGTAAGTGAGGTGAGCGAGGTAGTGAGGTGAGTGAGGTGAGCGAGGTAGTGAGGTGAGCGAGGTAGTGAGGTAAGTGAGGTGAGCGAGGTCGTGAGGTGAGTGAGGTGAGCGAGGTAGTGAGGTAAGTGAGGTGCGCGAGGTAGTGAGGTAAGTGAGGTGAGCGAGGTAGTGAGGTAAGTGAGGTGAGCGAGGTCGTGAGGTGAGTGAGGTGAGCGAGGTAGTGAGGTGAGTGAGGTGAGCGAGGTAGTGAGGTGAGTGAGGTGAGCGAGGTAGTGAGGTAAGTGAGGTGAGTGAGGTAGTGAGGTAAGAGAGGTAAGTGAGGTGCGCGAGGTAGTGAGGTAAGTGAGGTGAGCGAGGTCGTGAGGTGAGTGAGGTGAGTGAGGTAGCGAGGTGAGTGAGGTGAGCGAGGTAGTGAGGTAAGTGAGGTGAGTGAGGTAGTGAGGTAAGTGAGGTGCGCGAGGTAGTGAGGTAAGTGAGGTGAGCGAGGTAGTGAGGTAAGTGAGGTGAGCGAGGCAGTGAGGTAAGTGAGGTGAGCGAGGTAGTGAGGTGAGTGAGGTAGCGAGGTGAGTGAGGTGAGTGAGGCAGTGAGGTAAGTGAGGTGAGCGAGGTAGTGAGGTGAGTGAGGTAGCGAGGTGAGTGAGGTGAGTGAGGTAGTGAGGTAAGTGAGGTGAGCGAGGTAGTGAGGTGAGTGAGGTGAGTGAGGTGAGTGAGGTGAGCGAGGTGAGCGAGGTAGTGAGGTGAGTGAGGTGAGTGAGGTGAGCGAGGTAGTGAGGTGAGTGAGGTGAGCGAGGTTGTGAGGTGAGTGAGGTGAGCGATGTACACTACAGGTGGGTTCCTAGTCCCTCGTTGCCATAACTATAATTTCCGAACAGATGTGCCTGTGCTGACTCTTGGGATGGGCGGTGTGTTTGATGCACAGTGCTGTGGAGTGTTGGGTTAGAGGCCGTTAGAGGTGAGTGAGGTGAATGAGGCAGTGAGGTGAGCGAGGTAGTGAGGTAAGTGAGGTGAGCGAGGTCGTGAGGTGAGTGAGGTGAGCGAGGTAGTGAGGTAAGTGAGGTGAGCGAGGTCGTGAGGTGAGTGAGGTGAGCGAGGTAGTGAGGTAAGTGAGGTGAGCGAGGTAGTGAGGTGAGCGAGGTAGTGAGGTAAGTGAGGTGAGCGAGGTAGTGAGGTGAGTGAGGTGAGCGAGGTAGTGAGGTGAGCGAGGTAGTGAGGTAAGTGAGGTGAGCGAGGTCGTGAGGTGAGTGAGGTGAGCGAGGTAGTGAGGTAAGTGAGGTGCGCGAGGTAGTGAGGTAAGTGAGGTGAGCGAGGTAGTGAGGTAAGTGAGGTGAGCGAGGTCGTGAGGTGAGTGAGGTGAGCGAGGTAGTGAGGTGAGTGAGGTGAGCGAGGTAGTGAGGTGAGTGAGGTGAGCGAGGTAGTGAGGTAAGTGAGGTGAGTGAGGTAGTGAGGTAAGTGAGGTAAGTGAGGTGCGCGAGGTAGTGAGGTAAGTGAGGTGAGCGAGGTAGTGAGGTAAGTGAGGTGAGCGAGGTCGTGAGGTGAGTGAGGTGAGTGAGGTAGCGAGGTGAGTGAGGTGAGCGAGGTAGTGAGGTAAGTGAGGTGAGTGAGGTAGTGAGGTAAGTGAGGTGCACGAGGTAGTGAGGTAAGTGAGGTGAGCGAGGTAGTGAGGTTAGTGAGGTGAGCGAGGCAGTGAGGTAAGTGAGGTGAGCGAGGTAGTGAGGTGAGTGAGGTGATTGAGGTAGTGAGGTAAGTGAGGTGAGCGAGGTAGTGAGGTAAGTGAGGTGAGCGAGGCAGTGAGGTAAGTGAGGTGAGCGAGGTAGTGAGGTGAGTGAGGTGAGTGAGGTGAGTGAGGTGAGCGAGGTCGTGAGGTGAGCGAGGCAGTGAGGTGAGTGAGGTGCGCGAGGTAGTGAGGTGAGTGAGGTGAGCGAGGTAGTGAGGTAAGTGAGGTAAGTGAGGTGAGCGAGGCAGTGAGGTGAGTGAGGTGAGCGAGGTCGTGAGGTGAGTGAGGTGAGCGAGGTAGTGAGGTGAGTGAGGTGAGTGAGGTAGCGAGGTAGCGAGGTGAGTGAGGTAGCGAGGTGAGTGAGGTGAGCGAGGTCGTGAGGTGAGTGAGGTGAGCGAGGTAGTGAGGTGAGTGAGGTGAGTGAGGTAGTGAGGTGAGTGAGGTGAGCGAGGTAGTGAGGTGAGTGAGGTGCGCGAGGTAGTGAGGTGAGTGAGGTGAGTGAGGTAGTGAGGTGAGTGAGGTGAGTGAGGTGAGTGAGGTGAGTGAGGTAGCGAGGTAGCGAGGTGAGTGAGGTAGCGAGGTGAGTGAGGTGAGCGAGGTCGTGAGGTGAGTGAGGTGAGCGAGGTAGTGAGGTGAGTGAGGTGAGTGAGGTAGTGAGGTGAGTGAGGTGAGCGAGGTAGTGAGGTAAGTGAGGTGCGCGAGGTAGTGAGGTGCGCGAGGTAGCGATGTTGTGAGGTAAGTGAGGTGAGCGAGGTAGTGAGGTAAGTGAGGTGAGCGAGGGAGTGAGGTGAGTGAGGTAGCGAGGTAGTGAGGTAAGTGAGGTGAGCGAGGTAGTGAGGTGAGTGAGGTGAGCGAGGTAGTGAGGTAAGTGAGGTGAGCGAGGTAGTGAGGTGAGTGAGGTAGCGAGGTAGTGAGGTAAGTGAGGTGAGCGAGGTAGTGAGGTAGTGAGGTGAGTGAGGTGAGCGAGGTAGTGAGGTGAGTGAGGTGAGCGAGGTAGTGAGGTAAGTGAGGTGAGCGAGGTAGTGAGGTGAGTGAGGTGAGCGAGGTAGTGAGGTGAGTGAGGTGAGCGAGGTACTGAGGTGAGTGAGGTGAGCGAGGTAGTGAGGTGAGTGAGGTGAGCGAGGTAGTGAGGTGAGTGAGGTGAGCGAGGTTGTGAGGTGAGTGAGGTGAGCGAGGTACTGAGGTGAGTGAGGTGAGCGAGGTAGTGAGGTGAGTGAGGTAGCGAGGTGAGTGAGGTAGCGAGGTGAGTGAGGTGAGCGAGGTCGTGAGGTGAGTGAGGTGAGCGAGGTAGTGAGGTAAGTGAGGTGAGTGAGGTAGTGAGGTGAGCGAGGCAGTGAGGTGAGTGAGGTGAGTGAGGTAGCGAGGTAGTGAGGTGAGTGAGGTGAGTGAGGTAGCGAGGTGAGTGAGGTGAGCGAGGTCGTGAGGTGAGTGAGGTGAGCGAGGTAGTGAGGTAAGTGAGGTGAGCGAGGTAGTGAGTTAAGTGAGGTAGTGAGGTAGCGAGGTGAGTGAGGTGAGCGAGGTAGTGAGGTAAGTGAGGTGAGCGAGGTAGTGAGGTGAGTGACGTGAGCGAGGTAGTGAGGTGAGTGAGGTGAGCGAGGTAGTGAGGTAAGTGAGGTGAGCGAGGTAGTGAGGTGAGTGAGGTGAGCGAGGTAGTGAGGTGAGTGAGGTGAGCGAGGTAGTGAGGTAAGTGAGGTGAGCGAGGTAGTGAGGTGAGTGAGGTGAGCGAGGTAGTGAGGTGAGTGAGGTGAGTGAGGTAGTGAGGTGAGTGAGGTGGTGAGGTGAGTGAGGTAGCGAGGTGAGTGAGGTAGCGAGGTGAGTGAGGTGAGCGAGGTCGTGAGGTGAGTGAGGTGAGCGAGGTAGTGAGGTAAGTGAGGTGAGTGAGGTAGTGAGGTGAGCGAGGCAGTGAGGTGAGTGAGGTGAGTGAGGTAGCGAGGTAGTGAGGTGAGTGAGGTGAGTGAGGTAGCGAGGTGAGTGAGGTGAGCGAGGTTGTGAGGTGAGTGAGGTGAGCGAGGTAGTGAGGTAAGTGAGGTGAGCGAGGTAGTGAGGTGAGTGAGGTGAGCGAGGTAGTGAGGTGAGTGAGGTGAGCGAGGTGAGCGAGGTGAGTGAGGTAGCGAGGTGAGTGAGGTGAGCGATGTTGTGAGGTGAGCGAGGTGAGCGAGGTAGTGAGGTAAGTGAGGTGAGCGAGGTAGTGAGGTGAGTGAGGTGAGCGAGGTAGTGAGGTGAGTGAGGTGAGCGAGGTAGTGAGGTAAGTGAGGTGAGCGAGGTAGTGAGGTGAGTGAGGTGAGCGAGGTAGTGAGGTGAGTGAGGTGAGCGAGGTAGTGAGGTAAGTGAGGTGAGCGAGGTAGTGAGGTAAGTGAGGTGAGCGAGGTAGTGAGGTGAGTGAGGTGAGCGAGGTAGTGAGGTGAGTGAGGTGAGCGAGGTAGTGAGGTAAGTGAGGTGAGCGAGGTAGTGAGGTGAGTGAGGTGAGCGAGGTAGTGAGGTGAGTGAGGTGAGCGAGGTAGTGAGGTAAGTGAGGTGAGCGAGGTAGTGAGGTAAGGGAAGAGAGCGAGGTAGTGAGGTGAGTGAGGTAGCGAGGTGAGTGAGGTGAGCGATGTTGTGAGGTAAGTGAGGTGAGCGAGGTAGTGAGGTGAGTGAGGTGAGCGAGGTAGTGAGGTGAGCGAGGTAGTGAGGTGAGTGAGGTGAGCGAGGTAGTGAGGTGAGCGAGGTAGTGAGGTAAGTGAGGTGAGCGAGGTAGTGAGGTGAGTGAGGTAGCGAGGTAGTGAGGTGAGTGAGGTGAGCGAGGTAGTGAGGTAAGTGAGGTGAGCGAGGTAGTGAGGTGAGTGAGGTGAGCGAGGTGAGCGAGGTAGTGAGGTGAGTGAGGTGAGCGAGGTGAGCGAGGTAGTGAGGTGAGTGAGGTAGCGAGGTAGTGAGGTGAGTGAGGTGAGCGAGGTAGTGAGGTAAGTGAGGTGAGCGAGGTAGTGAGGTGAGTGAGGTGAGCGAGGTAGTGAGGTGAGTGAGGTGAGCGAGGTACTGAGGTGAGTGAGGTGAGCGAGGTAGTGAGGTGAGTGAGGTGAGCGAGGTAGTGAGGTGAGTGAGGTGAGCGAGGTTGTGAGGTGAGTGAGGTGAGCGAGGTACTGAGGTGAGTGAGGTGAGCGAGGTAGTGAGGTGAGCGAGGTAGCGAGGTGAGTGAGGTAGCGAGGTGAGTGAGGTGAGCGAGGTCGTGAGGTGAGTGAGTTGAGCGAGGTAGTGAGGTAAGTGAGGTGAGCGAGGTAGTGAGGTAAGTGAGGTGAGCGAGGTAGTGAGGTGAGTGAGGTGAGCGAGGTGAGCGAGGTAGTGAGGTGAGTGAGGTGAGCGAGGTAGTGAGGTGAGTGAGGTGAGCGAGGTGAGCGAGGTGAGCGAGGTAGTGAGGTAAGTGAGGTGAGCGAGGTAGTGAGGTGAGTGAGGTGAGCGAGGTAGTGAGGTGAGTGAGGTGAGCGAGGTAGTGAGGTAAGTGAGGTGAGCGAGGTAGTGAGGTGAGTGAGGTGAGCGAGGTAGTGAGGTGAGTGAGGTGAGCGAGGTAGTGAGGTAAGTGAGGTGAGCGAGGTAGTGAGGTAAGTGAGGTGAGCGAGGTAGTGAGGTAAGTGAGGAGAGCGAGGTAGTGAGGTGAGTGAGGTAGCGAGTTGAGTGAGGTGAGCGATGTTGTGAGGTAAGTGAGGTGAGCGAGGTAGTGAGGTGAGAGAGGTGAGCGAGGTAGTGAGGTGAGCGAGGTAGTGAGGTGAGTGAGGTGAGCGAGGTAGTGAGGTAAGTGAGGTGAGCGAGGTAGTGAGGTAAGTGAGGTGAGCGAGGTAGTGAGGTGAGTGAGGTAGCGAGGTAGTGAGGTGAGTGAGGTGAGCGAGGTAGTGAGGTAAGTGAGGTGAGCGAGGTAGTGAGGTGAGTGAGGTGAGCGAGGTGAGCGAGGTAGTGAGGTGAGTGAGGTGAGCGAGGTAGTGAGGTGAGTGAGGTAGCGAGGTAGTGAGGTGAGTGAGGTGAGCGAGGTAGTGAGGTAAGTGAGGTGAGCGAGGTAGTGAGGTGAGTGAGGTGAGCGAGGTAGTGAGGTGAGTGAGGTGAGCGAGGTACTGAGGTGAGTGAGGTGAGCGAGGTAGTGAGGTGAGTGAGGTGAGCGAGGTAGTGAGGTGAGTGAGGTGAGCGAGGTTGTGAGGTGAGTGAGGTGAGCGAGGTACTGAGGTGAGTGAGGTGAGCGAGGTAGTGAGGTGAGCGAGGTAGCGAGTTGAGTGAGGTAGCGAGGTGAGTGAGGTGAGCGAGGTCGTGAGGTGAGTGAGTTGAGCGAGGTAGTGAGGTAAGTGAGGTGAGCGAGGTAGTGAGGTAAGTGAGGTGAGCGAGGTAGTGAGGTGAGTGAGGTGAGCGAGGTGAGCGAGGTAGTGAGGTGAGTGAGGTGAGCGAGGTAGTGAGGTGAGTGAGGTGAGCGAGGTGAGCGAGGTGAACGAGGTAGTGAGGTGAGTGAGGTAGCGAGGTGAGTGATGTAGTGAGGTGAGTGAGGTGAGCGAGGTCGTGAGGTAAGTGAGGTCGTGAGGTGAGTGAGTTGAGCGAAGTAGTGAGGTGAGTGAGGTGAGCGAGGTAGTGAGGTAAGTGAGGTGAGCGAGGTAGTGAGGTGAGTGAGGTGAGCGAGGTAGTGAGGTAAGTGAGGTGAGCGAGGTCGTGAGGTAAGTGAGGTAGCGAGGTGAGTGAGGTGAGGAAAGCGAGATAGTGAAGTGAGCGAGGTGAGTGAGGTAGTGTGCGAGGTGAGTGAGGTGAATGAGGTAGTGTGCGAGGTGAGTGAGGTGAATGAGGTAGTGTGCGATGTGAGAGGTGAATGAGGTAGTTTGCGAGGTGAGTGAGGTGAATGAGGTAGTTTGCGAGGTGAGTGAGGTGAATGAGGTAGTTTGCGATGTGAGTGAGGTGAATGAGGTAGTGTGCGAGGTGAGTGAGGTGAATGAGGTAGTGTGCGATGTGAGAGGTGAATGAGGTAGTTTGCTGGTGAGTGAGGTGAATGAGGTAGTTTGCGAGGTGAGTGAGGTGAATGAGGTAGTTTGCGAGGTGAGTGAGGTGAATGAGGTAGTTTGCGAGGTGAGTGAGGTGAATGAGGTAGTTTGCGAGGTGAGTGTGGTGAATGAGGTAGTGTGCGAGGTGAGTGAGGTGAATGAGGTAGTGTGCGATGTGAGAGGTGAATGAGGTAGTTTGCGAGGTGAGTGAGGTGAATGAGGTAGTTTGCGAGGTGAGTGAGGTGAATGAGGTAGTTTGCGAGGTGAGTGAGGTGAATGAGGTAGTGTGTGAGGTGAGAGGTGAATGAGGTGGTCTGCGAGGTGAGTGAGGTGAATGAGGTAGTGTGCAAGGTGAGTGAGGTGAATGAGGTAGTGTGCGAGGTGAGTGAGGTGAATGAGGTAATGTGCGAGGTGAGTGAGGTGAATGAGGTAGTTTGCGAGGTGAGTGAGGTGAATGAGGTAGTTTGCGAGGTGAGTGAGGTGAATGAGGTAGTGTGCGAGGTGAGCGAGGTAGTGAGGTAAGTGAGGTGAGCGAGGTAGCGAGGTGAGGTGTGGTGAGGTGAGCAAAGTGAGTGAGGTGAGGAAAGCGAGGTGAGGAGAGCGAGATAGTGAGGTGGGCAAGATGAGTGAGGTAGTGAAGTGAGCGAGGTAAGTGAGGTGAGAGAGATGAGTGAGGTGAGAGGTGAGTGAGGTGATCAAGGTGAGTGAGGTAGTGAGGTGAGCGAGGTGAGATGAGGTGAATGAGGTAATGTCTGAGGTGAGCGAGGTGAATGAGATAGTTTGTGAGGTGAGTGAGGTGAATGAGGTAGTTTGCGAGGTGAGTGAGGTGAATGAGGTAATGTGCGATGTGAGAGGTGAATGAGGTAGTTTGCGAGGTGAGTGAGGTGAATGAGGTAGTTAGCGAGGTGAGTGAGGTGAATGAGGTAATGTGCGATGTGAGAGGTGAATGAGGTAGTTTGCGAGGTGAGTGAGGTGAATGAGGTAGTTTGCGAGGTGAGTGAGGTGAATGAGGTAGTTTGCGAGGTGAGTGTGGTGAATGAGGTAGTTTGCGAGGTGAGTGAGGTGAATGAGGTAGTGTGCGAGGTGAGTGAGGTGAATGAGGTAGTGTGCGATGTGAGAGGTGAATGAGGTAGTTTGCGAGGTGAGTGAGGTGAATGAGGTAGTTTGCGAGGTGAGTGAGGTGAATGAGGTAGTGTGCGAGGTGAGTGAGGTGAATGAGGTAGTTTGCGAGGTGAGAGAGGTGAATGAGGTGATTGAGGTAGTTTGCGAGGTGAGTGAGGTGATTGAGGTAGTTTGCGAGGTGAGTGAGGTGAATGAGGTAGTTTGCGAGGTGAGAGGTGAATGAGGTAGTTTGCGAGGTGAGTGAGGTGAATGAGGTAGTGTGCGAAGTGAGAGGTGAATGAGGTAGTTTGCGAGGTGAGTGAGGTGAATGAGGTAGTGTGCGAGGTGAGTGAGGTGAATGAGGTAATGTGCGAGGTGAGTGAGGTGAATGAGGTGAATGAGGTAGTGTGTGAGGTGAGAGGTAAATGAGGTGGTCTGCGAGGTGAATGAGGTAGTGTGCGAGGTGAGTGAGGTGAATGAGGTAGTTTGCGAGGTGAGTGAGGTGAATGAGGTAGTTTGCGAGGTGAGTGAGGTGAATGAGGTAGTGTGCGAGGTGAGTGAGGTGAATGAAGTAGTTTGCGAGGTGAGAGGTGAATGGGGTAGTGTGCGAGGTGAGTGAGGTGAATGAGGTAGTGTGCGAGGTGAGTGAGTGAGGTGAATGAGGTAGTGTGCGAGGTGAGTGAGGTGAATGAGGTAGTTTGCGAGGTGAGAGGTGAATGGGGTAGTGTGCGAGGTGAGTGAGGTGAATGAGGTAGTTTGCGAGGTGAGTGAGGTGAATGAGGTAGTTTGCGAGGTGAGTGAGGTGAATGAGGTAGTGTGCGAGGTGAGTGAGTGAGGTGAATGAGGTAGTGTGCGAGGTGTGTGAGGTGAATGAGGTAGTGTGCGAAGTGAGAGGTGAATGAGGTAGTTTGCGAGGTGAGTGAGGTGAATGAGGTAGTTTGCGAGGTGAGTGAGGTGAATGAGGTAGTGTGCGAGGTGAGTGAGGTGAATGAGGTAGTGTGCGAAGTGAGAGGTGAATGAGGTAGTGTGCGAGGTGAGTGAGGTGAATGAGGTAATGTGCGAGGTGAGTGAGGTGAATGAGGTAGTTTGCGAGGTGAGAGGTGAATGGGGTAGTTTGCGAGGTGAGTGAGGTGAATGAGGTAGTTTGCGAGGTGAGTGAGGTGAATGAGGTAGTGTGCGAGGTGAGTGAGGTGAATGAGGTAGTGTGCGAAGTGAGAGGTGAATGAGGTAGTGTGCGAGGTGAGTGAGGTGAATGAGGTAGTGTGCGAAGTGAGAGGTGAATGAGGTAGTTTGCGAGGTGAGTGAGGTGAATGAGGTAGTGTGCGAGGTGAGTGAGGTGAATGAGGTAGTTTGCGAGGTGAGTGAGGTGAATGAGGTTGTGTGCGAGGTGAGTGAGGTGAATGAGGTAGTGTGCGAGGTGAGTGAGGTGAATGAGGTGATTGAGGTAGTTTGCGAGGTGAGTGAGGTGATTGAGGTAGTTTGCGAGGTGAGTGAGGTGAATGAGGTAGTTTGCGAGGTGAGAGGTGAATGAGGTAGTTTGCGAGGTGAGTGAGGTGAATGATGTAGTGTGCGAGGTGAGTGAGGTGAATGAGTTAGTGTGCGAGGTGAGTGAGGTGAATGAGGTAGTGTGCGAAGTGAGAGGTGAATGAGGTAGTTTGCGAGGTGAGTGAGGTGAATGAGGTAGTTTGCGAGGTGAGTGAGGTGAATGAGGTAGTTTGCGAGGTGAGTGAGGTGAATGAGGTGAATGAGGTAGTGTGTGAGGTGAGAGGTAAATGAGGTGGTCTGCGAGGTGAGTGAGGTGAATGAGGTAGTGTGCGAGGTGAGTGAGGTGAATGAGGTAATGTGCGAGGTGAGTGAGGTGAATGAGGTGAATGAGGTAATGTGTGAGGTGAGAGGTAAATGAGGTGGTCTGCGAGGTGAATGAGGTAGTGTGCGAGGTGAGTGAGGTGAATGAGGTAGTTTGCGAGGTGAGTGAGGTGAATGAGGTAGTTTGCGAGGTGAGTGAGGTGAATGAGGTAGTGTGCGAGGTGAGTGAGGTGAATGAAGTAGTTTGCGAGGTGAGAGGTGAATGGGGTAGTGTGCGAGGTGAGTGAGGTGAATGAGGTAGTGTGCGAGGTGAGTGAGTGAGGTGAATGAGGTAGTGTGCGAGGTGAGTGAGGTGAATGAGGTAGTTTGCGAGGTGAGAGGTGAATGGGGTAGTGTGCGAGGTGAGTGAGGTGAATGAGGTAGTTTGCGAGGTGAGTGAGGTGAATGAGGTAGTTTGCGAGGTGAGTGAGGTGAATGAGGTAGTGTGCGAGGTGAGTGAGTGCGGTGAATGAGGTAGTGTGCGAGGTGTGTGAGGTGAATGAGGTAGTGTGCGACGTGAGAGGTGAATGAGGTAGTTTGCGAGGTGAGTGAGGTGAATGAGGTAGTTTGCGAGGTGAGTGAGGTGAATGAGGTAGTGTGCGAAGTGAGAGGTGAATGGGGTAGTTTGCGAGGTGAGTGAGGTGAATGAGGTAGTTTGCGAGGTGAGAGGTGAATGGGGTAGTTTGCGAGGTGAGTGAGGTGAATGAGGTAGTGTGCGAGGTGAGTGAGGTGAATGAGGTAGTTTGCGAGGTGAGAGGTGAATGGGGTAGTTTGCGAGGTGAGTGAGGTGAATGAGGTAGTTTGCGAGGTGAGTGAGGTGAATGAGGTAGTGTGCGAGGTGAGTGAGGTGAATGAGGTAGTGTGCGAAGTGAGAGGTGAATGAGGTAGTGTGCGAGGTGAGTGAGGTGAATGAGGTAGTGTGCGAGGTGAGTGAGTGAGGTGAATGAGGTAGTGTGCGAGGTGAGTGAGGTGAATGAGGTAGTTTGCGAGGTGAGTGAGGTGAATGAGGTAGTTTGCGAGGTGAGAGGTGAATGAGGTAGTGTGCGAGGTGAGTGAGTGAGGTGAATGAGGTAGTGTGCGAGGTGTGTGAGGTGAATGAGGTAGTGTGCGAAGTGAGAGGTGAATGAGGTAGTTTGCGAGGTGAGTGAGGTGAATGAGGTAGTTTGCGAGGTGAGTGAGGTGAATGGGGTAGTTTGCGAGGTGAGTGAGGTGAATGAGGTAGTTTGCGAGGTGAGAGGTGAATGGGGTAGTTTGCGAGGTGAGTGAGGTGAATGAGGTAGTTTGCGAGGTGAGAGGTGAATGGGGTAGTTTGCGAGGTGAGTGAGGTGAATGAGGTAGTTTGCGAGGTGAGTGAGTTGAATGAGGTAGTGTGCGAGGTGAGTGAGGTGAATGAGGTAGTGTGCGAAGTGAGAGGTGAATGAGGTAGTGTGCGAGGTGAGTGAGGTGAATGAGGTAGTGTGCGAATTGAGAGGTGAATGAGGTAGTTTGCGAGGTGAGTGAGGTGAATGAGGTAGTGTGCGAGGTGAGTGAGGTGAATGAGGTAGTGTGCGAGGTGAGTGAGGTGAATGAGGTAGTGTGCGAGGTCAGTGAGGTGAATGAGGTAGTGTGTGAGGTGAGTGAGGTGAATGAGGTAGTGTGCGAGGTGAGTGAGGTGAATGAGGTAGTGTGCGAGGTGAGTGAGGTGAATGAGGTAGTTTGCGAGGTGAGAGGTGAATGGGGTTAGTGGAATAACTAGAAGAATAACTGGAAAAGGAAGTTCCCAGCGCCCATTCAATGGGACCCCGAGTTTAAAATTACTGAGTTCTTCTCCCATGCAGATGTTTTTTTCATCTGTTATACGCAGCCTCGATCTGCAAGTAGAGGAGGCCTGTGTATTAAATATTTGAAGATCACATCGAGTGACATCCAAGTGTCCACCCCGCATCCCAGCTCGTGTGAGAGTAATTGAATATAGATCATGCAGCTAGACTTTTATGTAAGCTTGCTTTATGGGCTCACCTTTCCAAATGCTATTGCAACATCAGTTCCAGATTTGAGCGGCAGTAATAAAATGTTCCCTGCTACAATATGGGAATGCATGTGAAGCCTGGGGCTTAACATGCACACAGCCTCAGTCATGGTACAATAGGTTAAGAGGAACGTCTTTACGATATGCATACCTTGTCCATCTAATTGGTGTAGGAAATGATGGGCAAGTCTTACCTTGAAAAACTTCCCATGGCTATTAAGCTTTGTCATCTGCACACTTGTCGTTTGGGTGGTGGATACGGCATTAATTCATTGGGCCACTTCCTCCCAAGCAGGGCGCACAGTTCTCCCATGGGGTGGGTGCCCTGGAAACGCAAACAGGGCAACCCTCCCCCTTTTCTGCACTTACAGCAGAAGCATCTCAAATGCAGCATCTGGAAAAGGGAGATGTTCCCCAGCCATCTGCACTTTTCTCCACCAAAGGCTCTAGCCAAAGATCTCACCACCAATGAACTTGTATTTATATTGCGCTTTTACAGTCTCAGGAAGTCCCACAAACAACAATGAGATGTAAGACCAGATAATCTGTTTTAGCGATGTTGGTTGAGGGATAAACATTGGCCAGGACACCAGAGAGAACTCCCCTGATCTTCTTCGAATAGTGCATTGGGATCTTATCCGTCCACCTGAGAGGGCAGACAGGGCTTCAGTTTAACGTCTCATCTGAAAGATAGCGCCTCCAACAGTGCAGCACTCCCTCAGTAACACACTGGAGCATCAGCCTAGATTGTGTGCCCAGGTCACTGAAGTGGGGCTGTGAACCCAAGACCTTCTGACTCAGAAGGCAAGAGTGCTATGACTGAGCCACAGCTGGCACGACCCAGCAAGGAGTCAACACCAACAGGAGAGGAATGAGAGTAAACAGAGTCTGAGCCTTTTGTTTAAACTATGTAAGAGTAGGAATAGACTGAATGTTGGCGATTCTTCTTTTCCCAGAGAGTAGTGAGTCTCTGGAGTACATTGCCGGCTGGTGCGGTGGGCGCTGACTCTCTCTAAGCCTTCAAGAGAGAGCTGGGCCGGTTCCTGACTGGGGCAGAGATCGCATCGTATAGACAACACTTGGTCCATGTGATCTCCTGGACTGGTTTCAATTGCCTGAGGGGGTCGGAGAGGAATTTTCCAGAGTATTTTTTCTCTTATTGACCCTTATTGGGGATGGTGGGGGGCTGTTAGGGGAGGGAGGGATGAAGGGAGGAAATGTTTGGTTGGTCATGATGCTCTGGCCATCACGGTGTGGGGCAGGCTTCGTGGTCCAGCTGATTCCTACCCCTAAATTTTGTATGTTCGTATGTAACCTCAGTTAAAACCAGGCATTATGGATGCAATGAAAACCCAGGTTCAATCGCATCGCTACCCAGCAAGATCTACAAACCCTTTAAATAAGAGCTGCAGATTTTTAAGAGCTGGGTCTGCAGATAATTTCCCGAACTCGCTGACAGCAGGCTCCCACCAGTAGCACTGACCCAGGCAGGGGAGCTCGCCATGATTATTTAACTAGGCCCAATGCGGGAAATCGCACAAGGTTGATCATGTGGAATTTCTGTGAGTGCAAAGCTCACTGTTCTCCGGTCCCCCTGCTCCCTTGCATGGCCCAGAAAATATACCCTCAGGAGAGCAATCACAGAACTTCTTAGGAAAGTCAAAAAAAATTCATCGTTTTACAGTTTAAATCACAATCTTATGTCATTTTGTTTTAAGGGACTAAAACCAAGTTTCTGATTCCGCACTACACAGGCCGAGATCAAATTGCACACTCATCCCAAAATAAAATAGGCTTTCCCATTCAATTGGACGATGTCAGTCTCTGATCCGAGGGCCATCTCTAACTGTTTCTCCAACGCAGTATTGTGGGGATGCTACACTGCCGTCCTTCGGATGAGACGTTAAACCGAGGCCCCGCCTGCCCTCTCAGGTGGACGTAAAAGATCCCACTTCAAAAAGCACTTCATTTGGCTGTAAAGTGCTTTGGGACATTTTGAGGTCATGAAAGGCGCTATATAAATGCAAGTCTTTCTTTTCTTTCCTTCAGGTTTCCAGCTAAGGCAGATGTACAGATGTTCAGCTGACAAACCCTGACTACGTTGGATTTATTACGGAATGGTAGTTTGCTCTTTAAGAGACTCAGATCCTGACCAACGTTCCCTCTGATTTTTTCGGAATGAATTTGGGTTTGTGTGTCGATATAAAGGCTGGGTTCGCCACTGTAAAAAAAGGTTACAACTTTGAATAGAACATCTTTTTAGAAAACATTATTCAGAGTATATAAAAAACAGAACAAATAATGGATAATTGTAACAAGACGAGCTGTCAAAGATTTTTAACGAAACAAAACTGGTTATAGAAATTTCAGAAGTAAACACTGCCACCAGACGAATGGGAAACATCCTGATTGAGACCCAGGGTCTGTAGATGACAGGCCAGATGATGGAGACGAAGAGGGTGACTGTCTCTGGCTCGAATGTTTTTATTGTGTAAAGGCTGTGGGCTCGATTTTAAACGTAAATTGCGGGCGTGTTAGGGACGTGGGGGGGAGCGGGGGAGGTTGCGAAAACTGCAGAAATGCAGAGCGGGTTCAGAAGCCGGCTCCAACCCGCCGACTTCCGAGTTCCCCATGGACGCACCTGTGTGCCCGCGGGTGTCCCAAATCCAGAAGTCCCGCTGGCAATTAAAGCCGACGGGGTGATAGTTAAAGAGCCTCATTGAGGTAGTTAAGGCACTTTACTTGTGACATAGTAGGTAGTTGGAACGATTTTTAACTTACCTGGGCGGATTGCCCGCGGCTTCTGATTCACGCCTGAAACCAGGCATGAAGGGCCGGATCAGGCAAAAAGAAACAAAATAAATTAAAGAACAAACTATTGCATGAAGTTAAAACACAAAAACAAACCAACCTTTCCACCCTGCTCCGACGTCCGATGTCTCCCTCTCCGATCTCCCCCTCTTCACCTCCCCCGATCTCCCCTCTGATCTCCCCTTCTTCACCCCCCCCCCACCCGATGTCCCACCAATCTTCCCCTCTCCCCCACAATCTTCCAATCTCCTCCTGATCTTCCCTTCTCCCTCCGATTTTCCTCTCCCTCCCCATGATCTTCCCCTCCCCACCCTATCTTCCCCTCCCCCATGATCTTCCCCTCTCCCCCATGATCTTCCCCTCCCCCCCCAGATCTTCCCCTCTCCCCCCCGATCTCCCCGATCTTCCCCTCTCCCCCATGATCTTCCCCTCCCCCCGATCTTCCCCTCTCCCCAATGATCTTCCCCTCTCCCCCATGATCTTCCCCTCTTCCCCATGATCTTCCCCTCTCCCCCATGATCTCCCCGATCTTCCCCTCTCCCCCATGATCTTCCTCTCTCCCCCCGATCTCCCCGATATTCCCCTCTCCCCCCGATCTTCCACCCTCCCCCGCCCCGATCTTCCGTTCCAGTGCTGGATGACGTCTCGCTCTCTCTTTCTGTCCCCCCCACCACGTTGCAGCTTTTGTCGGCAGCCAGCCTATCAATCAGGCTGGCTGGCGGACGCGAAACCCGGAGAGAACTTTAATGAACATCAATTACAAAGCTGTCGCGTCGGAAACGGTAAGGTTTGTTTATTCAGGTTTGCCACGCGCACCTTCACCCCCCCACCCTGCTACCAACCCGCCCACCATTTCAAAATTGAGCCCTGTGTCTCTGTTAGAGTCATGTGGAACAGCTGTATGGTTTGATGGTTCAGCTCAGTCTAAATGGGGCAAGACTGGCAAATAAAATGTCTGAAAAATAATGAGGCAATGAGGTGCAAGTACATCGGGGCTTTACCAAGCCAGGGATTGTTCAAGCACAAGGTGAAATTGTCCGCGAAAATGGCTATTGGCGTGTTAACTATCCCGATACACAAGTGCCTTGGAGTTCATTATTTTCATGAGATCAGTAATTTTTTTGTGCCTGATATACAGTATATGTCTTGGATCTAGCATGAACATAAGAACATAAGAACAGGAGAAATAGGAGCAGGAGTAGGCCATCTGGCCCCTCGAGCCTGCTCCGCCATTCAACAAGATCATGGCTGATCTTCTACCTCAACGCCATTTTCCTGCACCATCCCCATATCCCTTGATGTCTTTAATATCTAGAAATCTATCAATCTCTGTTTTGAATGTACTCAGTGACTGAGCCTCCACAGGCCTCTGGGGTAGAGAATTCCAAAGATTCACCACCCTCTGAGTGAAGAAATTTCTCCTCATCTCAGTCCTAAATGGCCTACCCCTTACTCTGCGACTGTGACCCCTGGTTCTAGACTCCTCAGCCAGGGGAAACATCCTCCCTGCATCTACCCTGTCGAGCCCTGTAAGAATTTTGTATGTTTCAATGAGATCACCTCTCATTCTTCTAAACTCTAGAGAATACAGGCCTAGTCTATTCAATCTCTCCACATGCGACAATCCCGCCATCCCAGGAATCAGTCTGGTGAACCTTTGTTGCACTCCCTCTAAGGCAAGTATATCCTTTCTTAGGTAAGGAGATCAAAATTGTACACAATACTCTAGGTGCGGTCTCACCAAGGCCCTATATAATTGCAGTAAGACATCTTTACTCCTGTACTCAAATCCTCTTGTAATAAAGGCCAACATACGATTTGCCTTCCTAATTGCTTGATGCACCTGCATGTTAGCTTTCAGTGACTCATGTACAAGGACACCCAGGTTCCATTGAACATCAACATTTCCCAATCTCTCACCATTTAAAAATACTCTGTTTTTCCTACCAAAGTGGATAACTTCACATTTTTCCACATTATATTCCACCTGCCATGTTCTTGCCCACTCACTTAGCCTGCCTATATCCCCTTGAAGCCTCTTTGCATCCTCCTCACAACTCACATTCCCACCTAGTTTTGTGTCATCAGCAAACTTGCAAATACTACATTTGGTCCCCTCATCCAAATCATTGATATAGATTGTGAATAGCTGGGGCCCAAGCACCGATCCCTGTGGTACCCTAGTAGTCACAGTCTGCCAACCTGAAAAAGACCCGTTTATTCCTACTCTCTGTTTTCTGTCTGTTAACCAATTCTCAATCCATGCCAGTATATTACCCCCAATTCCATGTGCTCTAACTTTGTTCACCAACCTCCTGTGTGGGACCTTATCGAAAGCCTTCTGAAAATCCATATACACCACTGGTTCTCCCTTATCTATTCTTCTAGTTACATCCTCAAAAAACTCCAATAGGTTTGTCAAACAAGATTTCCCTTTCATAAATCCATGTTGACTCTGCCAAATCCTATTATTATTTTCTAAGTGTCCTGTTAACACATCCTTTATAATAGATTCTAGCATTTTCCCTACTACTGATGTCAGGCTAACAGATTTGTAGTTCCCTGTTTTCTCTCTCCCTTCTTAAATAGTGGGGTTACATTTGTTACTCTCCAATCTGCAGGAACCATTCCAGAATCTATAGAATTTTGGAAGATGACAACCAATGCTTCCATTATCTCTACAGACACCTCTTTCAAAACCCTGAGATGTAGATCTTCAGGTCCTTGGGATTTATTGACTTTCAGTCCCATTAATTTCTCTTGTACTATTTTTTTACTAATACTAATTTCTTTCAGTTCCTCATTCTTGCCAGACCCTTAGTTCTCTAGTATTTCTGGGAGGTTTTTTGTGTCTTCTTCCGTGAAGACAAACACAAAGTATTTGTTTAATTTCTCTGCCATTTCCTTATTCCCCATTATAAATTCTCCCATCTCTGTCTGTAAGGGTCCCACATTTGCCTTCGCCAGTCTTTTCCTTTTTATCTACCTATAGAAGCTTTTACAGTCCATTTTTACATTTCTTACTAGTTTACTCTCATATTCTATTTTCCCTTTCTTTATCAATTTCTTGGTCCTCCTTTGCTGAATTCTAAAATGCTCCCAATCCTCAGGCTTACTGCTTTTCCTGGCAACTTTATATGCCTCTTCCTTTGATTTAATAATTTCTTTAATTTCTCTTGTTAGCCATGGTTGGACCACTTTTCCTGTTGGGTTTTTGTGCCTTAAAGAAATATATATTTTTGCAAATTATGTATTAATTCTTTAAATGCTAGCCATTGCTTGTCTACCGTTATACCTTTTAATGTAGTTCCCCAATCAACCACAGCCAACTTGCGCCTCATACCTTCGTAGTTTCTTTTGTTTAGATTTAAGACCCTAGTTTCGGGTTGAACTACATCACTTTCAAACTTAAAGAAGTTATGAGTCCATCACGCTTGAGATGTTGCACTTCGGACACCACATTTGCTATGTCAAAAGCATAAGAAAAAAGCCAGTCATTTCCTTCTGCTTTTTCTGCAGGGCAGGGCAGGAGCCTGGGATTTTCTGCTAATATACTGAAACTTCCCTCAATAATTAGCCTCCAATTGACCTCAGAATCTGCCTGTTGCGACCATAGTGCAGAAGTCACATTCAAATGCCATTGTTTCAGCAGTGATTATGTCCCCTAACAGTGATGGAAGCAAACAACTGCTGCTACCACCATTGCAAAAACCTAAACCTTTACTACTTAGGCATGCAGACGCACATTGTTCCCCTAATTGTGGAATCTGCCACTTCTTCCCCTTTCTCCCTTTACTCCTCTTCAGTTAGTGACTTACATTGAGACACAGCTCAGGGAGTGTTAGCTGTCCTCCAGTGCCTCATCCAAATGACCACTCTTCACATATGAGCTGGGAGAGTGAAGGCTGTGGGCTTCTGTTCACGCTGCAGGCAGAGGTGGCCTTACTACCTGAGGTGCAACTGGAAACATTCGCCTTGTTTCCGAGCTCGCCAGTGCCACAGATACATGGCACAAATGGGGAATAGCGATGACTCGGTTATTAATTTGCATTCCTGCGGTGGAATCAAACCATGCATACTAGTTCCCAGGTCCAGTCCCTGGTCTGGCCTGTGCAGTGCTGTGTATGCCGGTGGCTATTTGATCATGGGGGAAACGCAGATGAAATTCAGAAATGACCTTATCTGAATGCACATACACTTTCCAGGAGGGATCGCTGTATTTAAGTCTGGAGCAAATACGGACCCTTTCTCCCCTCCCTAGTCCAGTAACACGGAAGGTAAATGTAGTGTCACCACCATTGGCTAACTCAGCCAGAGAGGGGATTGAACCTGAAAGGATCTTGATCCACAGGACCTAGTAGTTTACACACTCGACATCCGGGACACCCACCCCCGACCCCTAAACACCCACCTCAAACTGATTCTCCATGGTCACGGGTGCGCACAGAGCTGGATCTGAGCACGGGCAGCAGGTCCGGGAGCAGCTGCAGACACAAAGCACGAGGACGACCAAGGCCTGCGCCAATTCCAAACTCCAGCGCGTCCGCTCCGCCGGATATGAAGATCCACCAGACACAACAAGATCATTATTTATAGTCGCTCGGGTGTGACTGATGATGACACCTCGTGGCCCAGGTTTGGAATCAATAAGTGCGCGTCAAACAACACTCTGCTGTGCGACCGTGCACGCGCGCAGCTTGGAGGGAACAGAGATCCTAACGATCACAAAACTGTAATTTGAGCACCAGAGAATGAAGTGAAGCTATGTAAGAGCTCCACAGATATAAACCATCCTACGGCAGACGTGAAACTCCCTCTGTGATAATAAAATACTTCATTTAAAAGCCACTTAAGGACACAGTAGAGATGGTGAGCAAAGCTATTTTAAAAGCTCCCCTACCAGCAACCAGAAGTAAAAACATCTCAGTAACTCTCCTGCAATGAACTCTTTGCTGATACCCTACGGTGAAATGAAATGGCTTGGGACAGCTATAATGATGGACTGCTCAGTAATTCAGATTTCCTCCTACATTCCCTCATTTACCAGAAAGCCACATTATCATTGTTTGTTTCACTGACAAATAGCATCATGGAAACCTTTTACAATGACATTTTTCCATTCATCTTGAGAAAAACTAACAGGACTGGGATTTAAGTCACATCAGGAGGCCATTTTTGTCATTCCAACTATAATATCCAAAAATCTTTTGCTTAAATTGTTATTTTACAACATATTCCTTGTTATTCACAAAAGAATATATTCCATCCATCTTGTACAAGAATAAGCAGAAATCTGCCCAACCAGCTACCCTATTAACACTTGAGGAATAACAGTGAATGCTGTTGTACGTTCTAAAAATGTCCATTCTAACCATTTGGTATATTATTCAGCCGCTACCAGCTGCAAGATCTTAAATACGTTGTCACCTCCCAAAGCCGTAATCATCTTTCCTGCAGCTCCATGTTTGGATCTCTCCAATCAGGTGTCCGCACCAATTTTTCATTTTATATATCGAATCCATTGCATTTTTACACCAATTCCATTACAAAGATGGTTTACAGCTTCAGGCTTTAACCAATCCAATTTTAAGGAAGTGTTTAGTCATAATGCTCCAGCCATCATGGTGTGGGGCAAGCTTGATTGGCCAGCTGGTCTTTTCCTGCCAGTCAATTTCGTATCTTCGTAAGGCATTAAATATTCCATGAAACAAAGGACCTTTTTGAGAGGGGAAATACAGAAAATTCTCCTCACCCCCAATTTCTCACTCGCAGCAATAGTCCCAGTAATCACAACACCCTATTGAATTCAATGGAATATTTAAAATGCAAAACAGAGAAACATTACACACCAGAGGGAATTTCCAATTTGTCCAATGAATGTTTTTGCATTTTCTGAAAGACTGATTTTCTTGAAAGAATAATTCCCCCCCCCAAAAAAATTAAATAAATAAAAGTCACACGGCCTGATTGTAAGGTACAGCAAAGTTGTTGATTATTGAAATAGAACATGCAAAACATTTTATTTCCCTTTTATTGACAGGGAAGCTAAATGGGGAGAAGTGGGGTGGAAAATATCAATAAATGGGAGGGGTTAAAGGTGCAGTTGTATTACAGGTACTGCTTTGAGACCAGTCTCTGCTTCATGCAATGTGGAACCAGCAGATTAAAGTTCTCACTCACTGCCATCCAAATACAAATCCAATTTTAATGCTGAGACAGTTAGCTGTTCACTAACATTGAAAAAGTTAATGAGGGAGTTTAAAAAGAAATTGTGAATAGCCCTCGAGTCTGTCTCAGGCCGCTTATTAAAATGCAGAGCACCGTCACTTTGGTAACTTTTCATCCAAATTATGCTGCACAGATTTAAAGCCAAAACCGCTGCACATCCACACAAAATGTGCAGTGTAATTGGCTTTTATGCAGGCCCACTGACTCATATTTATATTCA
This sequence comes from Heptranchias perlo, assembly GCF_035084215.1. Classification (NCBI taxonomy): domain Eukaryota; kingdom Metazoa; phylum Chordata; class Chondrichthyes; order Hexanchiformes; family Hexanchidae; genus Heptranchias; species Heptranchias perlo. The sequence goes on along the minus strand of NC_090350.1, from coordinate 13,203,644 downwards.
ATATTCACATACCTCATTATATTCCAATGCTCTCCTTGCCAGCCTCCCTTCTTCCACTGTCCAGAGCTAATTGAAAACTCTGCTGCCCATACCCAAGTCCCGTTCACCCATCACCCCTGTGCTCACTGACCTACATTGACTCCCGGTCCACCAACACCTCGAATTTAAAATTCTTATCCTCGTGTTCAAATCCATCCATGGCCTCGCCCCTCCCTATTTCTGTAACCTCTTCCAGCCCTACAACCCTCCCAGAACTCTGCGTTTCTCCAATTCTGGCCTCTTGCGCATCCCCGCTTTCCTTCATCCCACCATTGGCGGCCGTGCTTTCAGCAGCCCAGGCCCAAAACTCTGGAATTCCCTTCCTAAACCTCTCTGCCTCGCCACCTCTCTCTCCTCTCTACGTCTCTCCTTCTTCTCTTTAAAACCTACCTCTTTGACCAAGCTTTTGGTCACCAGTCCTAATGTCTCTTTCATTAGCTTGGTGTCAAATTTTTTCTGATAACGCTCTTGTGAAGCGCCTTGGAACATTTTACTAAGTTAAAGGCACTATATAAATGCAAGTGACTGATGCCCCACTCCTTGATGCCAGCCAGGAGCACATATCGCAGAGTTGCACCCACCCAGCCTGTGATTTTCCATCCGTTAATTTTAAAACGATGGGTTGGGGGTGCGTTATTTTGGTACCATGGAATGGGGCTTTAGATTTAAATCCCCTGTTTTCACTATATGGGATTCTGGATTATTTAATGGTGTTCTGGGGATCGATTTCCATGATTCCATCCATTTTTCCATGAAAACCCTAAATCTCTTCACTGAGAGCTACACAATGCAACACCAGACAGTGATTGATCAGACTTCAATGTGTATGGCATGGAAGTAGCAAAATATGTAAAAAGTACAGACAGACTATGACAGAGGGAGTTGGTAGCTCACTAATGCATTAACACACCCAGCTATTTTCTCAGATTACACTCTGAGCGGTCAGGTTTACCTGCTAGCCGTTGAGCCACATTAAGATACAATAAACCCGAGTTCACAGCCGTTTTTGAAATGTTCATTTCTTTTCCATTTTGTTTCTTGTTTTCAGAGGATGGGGCAAACACATCAGTCTGTCCAATCAGGGATTGGAGAACAATCCAATTTCCAAGCTTCATTCTTTCAGGCTCAGCCTTTTAGTTCTCTGCAGGTTTCAGTTAAAAAGTCACATTGGAAAAGCAATCATGTGATCAGCAAGTGGGATATGTTGCATTCGTCTTATCAGAACCTAAAGGTAAGTTTTGCAAGTAAAGGCTCCTATTGTGGAACCTCATTCACCCTGAGTGCAGATCGGAGAGTCGATTTGCGACGCTCCCGATTTTCCGGTCATAAGGAAAGAAAGAACTTGTCTTTCATGACTTCAGGATGTCCCAAAGCACTTTACAGCCAATTAAATACTTTTGAAGTGTAGTCGCTGTTGTAATGTAGGGAATACGGCAGCCAATTTGCGCACAGCAAGGTCCCACAAACAGCAATGTGATAATGACCAGATCATCTGTTTTTTAGGTGTTGGCTAAGGGATAAATATTGGCCAAGACACCGGGGAGAACTCCCCTGCTCTTCTTCGAAATAGTGCTGTGGGATCTTTTACGTCCACCTGAGAGGGCAGACGGGGTCTCAGTTTAACGTCTCATCCAAAAGATGACACCTCTGACAGTGCAGCACTCCCTCAGTACTGCACTGGAGTGTCAGCCTGGATTATGTGCTCAATCCCTGGAGTGGGACTTGAACCCATAACCTTCTGACTCATAATAACCTTGTATCTCCAAATTAACTCTCAAATGTGAGGGGATTTGCCGACACTAACATATTTTGCAATAATACTATCTTGTATGTGAATGAGCGAAGGACTGCTAATCCTGAAATATCAATTATTTTAAGTATATTGCTATTTACATCACTATTACTATCATACAAATCATTTCATCACACCAAACAAGAAAACACAGTTTTCATTTAGCTGACCGTATTTAGGCTAGTTTGAATTCCTGTCACAGGACCAGTTTAATTCCAAACTTAACTTCTGTTCTTCACACTTGTTCGACAAATCTAGAAGACTATTACAACAAAATTGTATCGCAAGCTGCAAATCTCGATTAGGTACCAAGGAAATTGCTGCCACTGATTGTGTTTGTGAAGTAGAGAGAATGGCATTGAAATAGTTTAACAATTAGACAGCAAAATTAGAGTCAACTGTTTTTAATTAAATATTAAAGCAATTTTCTCCTTTAATAATCAGTCTAACAATCTGCGGATTGTTGATGTTGGAATTTTAATTGCATCAATTCTTCAGAATATTGAACAATCAATTGTTCTGGATAATCACTATTTTTTTTCCATTTAATTAATCTCCCCTACTAGCAGAGGGGCAAGTAGGTTAAGAAAAGTAACATAATGGGAGTGTTGAAGAAAATGTATGTCAAGACAAATTAGTTCAGCTGTGGGGGGGCAGTTAAAACAAATTTCCTTGAGAGACAATAGGGTCACTGAGATCTTGCTTGGCTTTGCGGTGTTTGACATCATTTGTGATGCTAGCTGTGTTCATGAAAGAAGAATTCATTTATCTTGTACGTTAGTTGTACTGCCTAGCTTTTCATCAGTGCGGATTGCTTTCATCCTTTTGGATAGCTCTTTCAAAGAGCCGGCATAGGCACGATGGGCCAAATGGCCTCTTTCCCTGCTGCAAGATTCTATGATCTTCCAATCAGCTGTTATGTGACTATGTTTGTCTACAAAACAACAGTGACTGCACTTCAAAAGTAATTCATTGTCTGTAAAGCACTTTGGGATGTCCCGAGGAGGTGAAAGGTGCCATTATAAATGCAAGTCCGTTCTCTCCTTGACTGGAGCAGGTAGGGCTGAGAGGAGATTTGATAGAGGTTTTGAAAATCACAAAGGGTTTTGATAGTGAATAGGGAAAGACTATTTCCCCTGGTTGGGGAGTCAGTGCTGAGGGGATTATTAATTTAAATTGGTCACCAAGAGATTGAGGAGGGAGGTTGGGAGAAATTTCTTTAAACACAGATTTGCTGGAGCATAGAATGCTTTACCAGAGGGAGTGGTTGAGGCAGACACTATTGCATCTTTTAAGGGAAAATGGAATAAATATTTGAAGCACAGAAAGTCACAAGGTCATGGGGAGAGCATGGGGCAGCGGACTTAGTGTTTCATTGCTCTAGCACAGACATGATGAGCCAAATGCCCTCCTTCTATGCTGTTACCTTCTATGCTGTGTGGGAAGTTTAAAACCCTCCTAGACTTTTAGTTAAACTGTCTGGGAACTTTTAAACCTTCCCTCTTAAAATAAATTTTAAATGTTGGAGAAGAGCTGTTTGTTTAAGGGGGAAATGTTCACCTTCAGCATTCCTAATCCAGAGCTTCACATTCCCAGAGTGCATATCAGGAATTCAGGCACACAGGTACAGCAGGCAATTAGGAGGCGGTACAACGAAGGTTCACTAGATTAATTCCTGGGATGAGAGGGCTGTCCTATGAGGAGAGGTTGAGCAGAATGGGCCTATTCTCTCAGGAGTTTAGAAGAATGAGAGGTGATCTCATTGAAATATATAAGATTATTAGTGGATTTGACAGGGTAAATGCTGAGAGATTGTTTCCCCTGGTTAGAGAGTCTAGAACTAGGGGGCACAGTCGCCGTATAAGGGGTCGGCCATTCAAGACTGAGATGAGGAGGAATTTCTTCACGCAGAGGGTTGTTAATCTTTGGAATTCTCTACCCCAGAGGGCTATGGCTGCTGAGTCATTGAGTATATTCAAGGCAGAGATGGATAGATTTTTGGACTCTAGGGGAATCAAGGAATATAGGGATCGGGTGGGAAAGTGGAATTAAGATCGAAGATCAGCCATGATCTGATTGAATGTCGGAGCAGGCTCAAGGGGCCGTATCGCCTACTCCTGCTCTTATTTTTTATGTTCTTATGTAAGTCTGAACACATCCTTGTTTGAAATGCTATGAATGAATTATGTCAGATGCATGATTTGGCACAGTAGAGTGTGAATGACACATGCTGTCCTGGAACTCACAAGTGCTACCCCCTAACTTACTCATGCAGATAAAACAGCAACATCTTAATACCTTCTTTTATCAGCACCATTTATTAAAATGGAATTAAAGTGCTTGATCTAGGTCAGGCTTACAATACCGCATCTAGAAGTGGTATTCAAGGGTAATGACTGTAGAAGGTCATGGTATCATAGTATGGTACAGCACAGGAGGAGGCCATTCGGCCCATCGTGCCTGTGCCGGCTATTTGAAAGTGCTATTCAATTAGTACTACTCTCCTGCTTTTTCCCCATTGCCCTGTAATTTTTTTCCCCCTAATAGATGGCACTACTGCCCTGGGAGACCCATTTCATTGAGTTTGTTAACCACAAGCTCCTCCCAGGAAAGTCCTCCTGAGGTTGGAGGCCTGCAGTCCTACTGAGAGGATATAATTATCAGATAAGACCGAACAAGCTGGGGCTCTTTTCTCTAGAAAAGAGAAGACTAATAGAGGTCTTTAAAATTATGAAAGGGTTTGATAGGGTCGATGCAGAGAAGATGTTTCCACTTGTAGGGGAGACCAAAACAAGGGACCATTAATATAAGATAGTCACTAATTAATCCAATAAAGAATTCAGGAGAAACTTCTTTACTCAAAGAATGGCAAGAATGTGGAACTCCCTACCACAAGGAATAGTTGAGGTGAATAGCATAGATGCATTTAAAGGGAATTTAGATAAACACACGAGGGAGAAAGGAATAGAAGGTTATGCTGATAGGGTTAGATGAAGTAGGGTGGGTGGAGGCTCATGTGGAGCATAAACACCGGCACAAACTAGTTGGGCCGAATGACCTGTTTCTGTGCTGTACATTCTATGTAATTCTATATAAAAGTATGTGTATGCCTTCACACATGTCATGTGCTGAGCATAGTCTATAGGTGGCCAGTATCACAGCAACTAAGCATTCAAGCAGCATGTATTGGCTTGACTGCACAGTAACACTAACGAGCTCTACTGTGACCCATGCGCTACCTTCTCAGATGAGGGATCCAGAGGTCTGGTCGCTGGTATCTTTCAGGAGTAAGAGGTACCACAACAGGAGTAGCATCCCACTCCATCCATTCGAGCAGCACGTACCACTGGTGAAGATACCAGTGCTAATGGTGAGGGGCTGTCACCAGAAGCATTGCCACCAAAGGAGACTTCAGAGAAGCTCAGAGGTGCTAAGCTTAGCTTTACACCCAGCCCCATGGACAGTTGGTGCGATTGGTTGGAGTCGTCTTGGCAGATGACTCCTGACCTACAGCCCGTCTCCTGTGGCAATGCAGGATAGCACGGTTATGATTCAAACTTACTCCAAATACTTGTCTTGCGTCCAACACTAGAATTCTGTGCTCAAGACAAACTCTTGCTCCCGACAGACCAAAGGATGACCTTATGTGCATTGTATTCTGGGATAGTGTACCCTGAACAATCAATTAACCCTTTTATTGTTGCTGGATATCACGTAGGACTTCGACATTTGGGAAGATATAACATATGGTGCCTTTATCTGTAAATTTGAACAAATCGCAATTGGTCTCTCTCTTCTGCAAGGAAGTTCAAAAGATTTTGCACAAAGATTTCTTACCAAGTCACGAAAACCACAAATTTAGCTTATCTTTGTAATGTGCAAGGATCAGAAACTACCAAAACATAATGTATTTATTATTTGTCCTTGGGATGCGGGCAACATTGGCAAGTTAATATTTATTGTCCATCCCAAGTTGCTCTGAGAGTATTAATAGAGTGAACTATATAATATGGGACTAAAGTTACATGTCGGCCAGATCAAGTAGGGACGGCAAATTCCCTTCCCTGAAGGACATTATTGAGCCAGTTGGTTTTTACCACAATCCAATTGCATTCATGGTTATTTCTTGGTGCCAGCCCACAAATTACTAGATTTATTGAATTGAGCTTCACAACTTGCTACGTGGGGATTATGAACTCAAAGATGCATTTAAGGGGAAGCTAGATAAGTACATGAGGCATGCGGGAGAAAGGAATTGAATGATATGCTGATAGCGTTAGATGACATAGAGTGGGAGGAGGCTCTTGTGGAGCATAAACACCAGCATAGATCTGCCACTTGGTTGCTAATCCAGCAACATAACTACAGACTTTATATGATGTGGAGATGCCGGTGATGGACTGGGGTGGACAAATGTAAGGAATCTTACAACACCAGGTTATAGTCCAGCAATTTTATTTTAAAATCACAAGCTTTCGGAGATTATTCCCTTCGTCAGGTGAATGAGTGAAAGGTTCTCAAATCGCATATCTTATATTAGGCTCATAATATTCTCTCTCTCTCTCTCTGCGATTTGGGTCTCTTTCTCTCTGTCTGTGCAATTTGACACAATGTGTATTCAGTGTACTGGGGCCTACTGTTTTCCGTGGCTAACCTGTCTGAACACCAACGACACCTTTTGATTGGTGTGATGGTGTCCCAGCCTAATATAAGATATGCGATTTGAGAACCTTTCACTCATTCACCTGACGAAGGGGATAATCTCCGAAAGCTTGTGATTTTAAAATAAAATTGTTGGACTATAACCTGGTGTTGTAAGATTCCTTACATTTACAGACTTTATACTCACTGCCTTGAGGAATTGTATATAAGTAATTTAAACATTTGTTTTTTGCACAGAAATCATCACGTGTTGTGATAAGTCTAGCTCCGAGGTTTGTGGGCACTGTAATCTGTGAAGTCATTGGAAGGTCAGCGACTGATAAAAAAAACTGCCAGGGTCTTGCCCGATGGTAGTGCGGACTAAAGAATTGACTGTGGGAGTCAGTGCACCAGATTTACGATGCTCCCGATTTTCTGGTCATTGATTTTCATGAACAGAAAACCAGGAGTGCTGCAATTCAAGCATGCTGATCTCCACACACCAATTCTCCAATCTACGCTCCTGTTGAGCAAGACTGCGCCAACTGTAGAGCCTCACAAATTTTTAGCTCACGTCACTTCAGAAGAAAATTAAATCAACCACACATTTGTACCAAGCTGAACTACTAACAGATTTGTTCACAGTGTGAAACAGGTGATGGTGAGTCGGCAGTCAGTTTTATATGTCTCCCGATTTTTATTCCTATTGACCCTCTGCTGGGGGAGTCCAGAACAAGTGGGCATAACCTTAAAATTAGAGCTAGGCAGTTCAAGATTATTGGAAGTGCAGAGATGATTTAATTTTCATACGTAAAACATGAAACCAGGACGACGCCAAGGATGGGGAAACTATAGTTATGAGGAAAGCCTTGAGATACTGGGACTATTTCCACTGGAGCAGAGAAGGTCAAGAGTAGATTTAATAGAGGTGTTTAAAATTATGAAGGGCTTTGATAGAGTGAACAGGGAATGATTATTTCCTCCGTTTAGGGACTCAGTCACTAGGAATCATCAATTTAAAATTGTCATTTGGAAAAGGAGGAAAGAAGTTCAGTGACATTTTCTTTACAAAAAGGGTTGTTCGAGCATGGGATGCTTTGCCACAGGGATTGTTTGCACAACACTATTGCTTCTTTTAAGGGAAAATTGGATAAATGTTTGAAGCAGAGGAAGTTACAGGGGCTATGGAAACTGAGCAAGGCACGGAGATTAGTTTTGGATTGCTCTAGCAAAAAGCCGACACAGACAGAATGGGGTGAATGGCCTCCATCTGTGCTTTAAACCTCTATGGTTTATATTGATTAGGAGGGGAGGGGGGAATATCTACTCGCTCCCCATTCAATGGGAGCCCATGCTCTTCCCATTCAATAGGATCCCACCCGCTCCCCTTTCAATGGGATGAATCAACGAGTTCCAGGGAGAAGGAAGACAAGAATATATGTTTTTTTTCCCTCGTCCCATGATTCAGACTCAAACCATCTGGCAAAATCCCAGTGAATAATGCAGATGGACAGGCAGAGTTGGGAGCTAAGGGATTTGACAAAACCTCCAAGCAGTTCTTTACTGAGTTATGAAAAATTCTCTATTCTGCTTGGACCCTAGACTAGGTCTGTTCATGGGTAAGCTGTAGGCTGGAAAACTTGTACTTAATGGTGAGTAGGTGTTTCACAATTAAAAGATGTTGTTCCTTCTTAGTGCAAATTGTCCGAACATTTTAATGTTATCGATTCAGTGACAAAAGATGTTATATAATTTAGTGAATGTGTTGTAAATGCCACTGTTTTAATCATTTGCTTTGTTACGAGATGCATCCTTTCAAATTAAAACCAATTGTTAGTGTGATTAAGAAAGCAAGCATGCCTTGTCATCCTAATTAGCTTTAACAGTTATAAAAACCACTGCCTACTATGGATTGACACAGCTCAGACCCAGAAACAAAATAACTAATTCCAGCACCTTCCACTTCTGTCAATTTCTATTCAGATACCAAAACTAGAGAGAGAAAAAGAGAAAGAGAAAACAAAATAACAACTTATCACAATTTATTCTGGTTAATTAAGTTGTCACATCACATAAGTTTTGTTGGTCCAAAATAGAGATGAAAAGGTTCTTGAGAGTCTACTTCTGCATTGGCCGGGGTTTTAATGTGACTGATTGCTGTGGGCAAAGGTGGTTTCATATCTACTGTACAACGATTAAAGATGGCGGAACTAATGGATTTATTATGAGGTTTTTCTTTAGCAGGTCAGGTTGTTGTGCCATGTGAAAAAAAACCCTATTCAGAGAATCGGTCTTGTAGGCTAGTGCACTTTTGAGGGTTTTGTTTTTAAAGTTGGCAACCTGGGGGAACATTTTCTTGACGCACGAGCTGTTACAAATCATAAACCCATTTTTAAACAACAAATGATAGATGGCGACTTTTGCCTGTTCTATGCCTACGTCCCTCACCGTAGCTGATTCCCTTTAAAGTTTAAATGTCCCCCCCATCCCTTTAGAAACCCAGTATTGTTGTGGCCCATATGATACAACATATAGCATGTCCAGCCTTTATATTCAAATCGTTTTCACCTCATTACAAGATGCCCACCCTTATTTGGCAAAACTTATTGTACGTCCAGCATCGCTTCTGGTGGGAAACTGTGGAAATGGTATTAGCCAACAGCATGGTCGCCCAGACCAGATTCTTCTCCGACCAGTATAACGCAGAGTCCTAGAACCCATCCTTGGGTTTTGGAATATTGCTACACCTGGCGCACGGAGCAAACCTTTCCTCCCCCATTCCCCAATATAGGCTTAACAATTCTGCCGATAGGGCCTTGACCTGAAATGTTAACTCTGTTTCTCTCTCCACAGGTTCCGCCTGACCTGCTGAGTGTTTCCAGTATTTTCTGATTCTATTTTTTAAAAATTCTGAACGGTGATCCGCAAATCACTGAATAGTTTGATGCATGTCATACAAACATAAAGTATACATTATATCCAGTCCCTTTAGTTGCCTAAATACATTCCTTTCACAGATTTTTATGTTCATCAAGGTGAAGGGAAAATTGAACAATTTCCTACTTTTATTGCATCCAGTGTCAGCATCAATGGAAAAGGGACAGTGTGGATTTAGTAGGATGCCATCAGTCATGAGGAATTACAGTTATAAAGAAAGAATTTGCATTTATATATTGCCTTTCACGATCTCAAGACTTCCCAAAGTCTTACAGCCTATGAAGTACTTTTGAAGTGTAGTCACTGTTGTAATGTAGCAAATGTGGCAGCCAATTTGTGCATAGCAAGGTCCCACAAACAGCAACGTTATAATGACCAGATAATCTGTTTTAGTGATGTTGGTTGAGGGATAAATATTGGTCAGGAGCCTTCCTGCTCTTGTTCAAAATAATGCCATGGGATCTTTTATGTCCACCCGAGAGGGCAGATGGGGCCTCGGTTTAACATCTCATTCGAAAGACAGCACCTCCGACAATGTAGCACTCCCTCAGTACTGTGCTGGAATGTCAGCCGAGGTTTTGTGCTCAAGTCTCTGGAGTGGGATTTGAACCCACAACCTTCAGACAGCAAGAGTGCTGCCACTGAGCCACGACTAACACTTATGAAGAGTGTTATGAAGAGGAACTTAAAAAGTTAGAGCTTTATTGACTAAAACTGTGAAGGTTGTGGAGTGACCTGATACAGGTTTTCATATTTCTGAAGGGATATGATAAGTTGTTGAATTGTAGTCACTGGTCTGTGAGATAGAAACAAAAGGGCACACATTTTTAAAGGGGAGATGAGAAAAGGTGCCTCTACACTGAAGTTGGATGGAATTTGATATTCTTGGCTACTGAATTGTTGAAAGAGTGGGTGAATCTCTCTGTATTTATATTGTATGTACAGTGAGAATCTCCCGATGAATAGGTTCTTTTAAGAGAATTAATAGTTGCTTGAATTAGAGAAATGAGCATGAGGGTGGGATTAGACTAGGTGGTTCATGTGGAGAGAAACACGAGCGTAGACTCGATGGGGTAAATTTTAATGGCGAGCCAGGAAGATAGTAGGGGGCAGGATTTCCGGACAGGAAACCTGGAAGTATGGATTTCCCGGAGGTCCTTACGATTTTGAAATCTTTCAATTTTATTCAGTAGGTTTCCCACCCAACAGCCAGCCATATTGACAGGCTGGCTGTCAGTCGGATGGGAGAGCAACCAGGGAACGGATGCCAGCAGGTAAGTCTTAGATCCGGGTTGGGCGGGGGGGTCATCGCTTGCGGCGGGGGGGGGGGGGGGTTGTAGGTCATTGGGGGGAGTCATCAGGGTCGGCGGTCATCGGTGGGTGGGGGGCGTCGGTGATCAGAGGCTCAGTCATGGGGTTGTTGGACATCGGCTGGGTTGGTCATCAGGGGCTCAGTCATGGGGGGGTCGGTCATTGGGGGGGTCAGAGATCCTGGGGGAATCGGAAATCGTGGGGGGGTCAGAGATCATGATGGGGGTGGTTGGACACTGTGGTGGGGGGGGTCAGCTGAGCGTGTGTGTGGGATCGCGGCAGGTAGGCTTGTTGGGCCTGGAGGAAACACTCCTGCTCCTCCTGGTCCGCAAGCAGTGCAGTAAAGGCACTCACCTGTTGATCCGGGCCTTCTCGCCTCCTGTCGCATGGTGAGAAGCAAAAAGCCCAGGAATCTCAGCTCCCAGGAGTTAAAAACGATTTGAGTGACCGACCCGCCTCCTGAGAGCGGGTTGGTCACCCACCAGTCGACCCGTCTCTGTTAAAACCAGAAGTGGGTGGGTTGGAGGCGAGTTGCGGTTAGGTTTTACATTTTTACAATTTTTACCTTCCCACCCACTCCCCAACCCACCCATTCGTGGGGTTAAAACTTACCCCGATGCATCAAACATGGTGTAACACTCTATAATTCCAACAATTAATACTGGCCAAACTTTTCAAAATACGTTTATCCCTTATAGACTTTCAATTTTAAAGGCAGAAATTGTTAAAATGTGGTTACAATAGATGTCATGTAAGGGGATTACTGGAGCCTCCCAACTACCTTGCCCATCGACTTACTGTGATGGCTTTGAAGAAAAATGAACAGCATAGACTTTGGTATTCATTAGCACTTAAGATGGTCAACCCAATACTTACATACATCTTACACTGATTGTGGAGACAATCCTAGATTCTTAGAATGGTTCACAGTATCTTTATCGCCTTAGTGACACCGGACATTGTCAGTAAATCCAGTCAGCACTTGCCCTCAGGCTAGGATTTTCCTACTTCAATATAAACTCTTTTGACCTAAAATAGATCTCAATTGCTTACCAAAGACTTAAGGAGAGAAGAAATGCGTTTCTATAGCCTGACAGCATGATAACTTTCTCCTCACATTTTCAACATTATGACATGGTGGTATTAGAGAAGCTTTCAAAGGCACACCTGACTATTAACCTTAAAAATTTTCAAGTCTATCATACAAGTGAAACATGTCAGAAGACACATCCTTGTACCAAAAGATGTTATGACAGGTCTTCATAAAGCAGCTAATGTTGAGCACTTTCAAGAGGTGGAAATATTTTTCATATGTCAGGATTTATCCATTCAATTTCTCCTAAATTGCTTGACCTTTAAAACACAGAGAAAATCTGCACTCTCAATCCTGTCCGTCTATCCCCAGAGAGATATGTTATTCCTATCACATGGATAAAAAACTTCATTATGCACTTCTGTATCGAATTACTGCAAATGTTTTTAATTGTTGCTACACAAGTTTCAAAACAAATTCTACAGCCAACACTGTTTTATTTCAGTAGCTGTCAGAATCGGCCAGGGAGTATTGCAAGTAGCAATTGAACGGTTGAAAAGCAAAATCCTAAAATGTGACTCTACTGCTGTCCGTAAGGATCTGACCCACTGGAAAATAAGCCAACAAGTCACCTGTTTAGGGTATCTTTGTGATAGAGACATGTGAGCAATGATTGATTGTGCTATTATGTGGCAGAGAAGCAAAGACAGATTTCATTTTTTTTGCTTGAAAATAGAGGAAGAATGTTTAGTTATTTGTGTTTCAGAGAAGTGAAGATCAGTTTTGGAGGCCGTGCAAATATCGTTACAAATGACTGCTTCCAAATGGCTCTTTGGTCTCCTAAATGCAAACATTGACTTCTTAAAGCAGGACTTCTCCCTGCGTTTAAACAACTGACACGGGCTCCCTTACTGGGAAGCAGAGTTGTAGATCATATTTCATGGGTCTCTGGTAATGTTGGTTCTTGAAACCTGAGCTTGTTTACACCACAAAATGCAGCCAATGGCAAGACTTTGGAGTGTGCAATCTGCTGCAGTCCTACAGTGTAAAAATAGCTGAAACATTTGGGGTGATAGTACATTGTTGTTGGTCATATATTTGCATGAGATATTTCCTTGGGTTCAGCATTACTGACCACTCCAGTGAGTGGAGCTTGTATCCCTGATGCATGCCTTCACTTTCCCAATATCTAGGTAACTGTAGTGAGACACAGGGAGTGATCAGAGAACCCTCGTCACTGTAATCCAGTTTACTGAACTACAGTGGAGTTCTCCCAGTGGCCTGGCCAACATTTATCCCCCAATCAACTTCACTAAAACAGATTATCTGCTAATTTTTCTCATTGCTATTTGTGGGACCTTGCTCTCTGCCAATTGGCTGCCACATTTGCTTACATACAACAGCGACCGAAAAGTAATTAATTGGCAGAGAAGTGCTTTGGGACACTAGGAGGATATGAAAGGCATCATATAAATGCAAGTTCTCTTTTTTCTAAGATATAGTTCCAAATTCCTTTGCAAACATCCCAGAACAAAGGTCATTAAAACTGTACATTTAGGTGGTCAAACATTCACAGGACTCCAAATGGCATTTGCCCACACAAGTCAGCTGCTAAACAAGCATGTGCTGTAATCAACCCCACAGGATGCTTGTAACTGAATGAAATGGCTGGACCCCTTGATCAATTCCAAGGATTTTGAATGATCTGTGAAACAAGTCCCCATCCAAAGATAAGAGCAGAAATTGATCAACACATATTCCAGGCCTTCAGAATGCCAGACCATAATGCATAAAGAAAGAACGACTTGCATTTTTAAATTCTCATCCTTGTTTTCAAATCCCAACATGGCCTCGCCCCTCTCTATCCTTGTAACCTCCTCCAACCCTACAATCCTATGAGATCTCTGCTCTCCTCCAATTCTCTCCTCCGATTCTGTGCATCCCCGATTTCCTTCACTCCACCATTGGTTGCCGTGCCTTCAGCTGCCTAGGCCCAAAGCTCTGGAAATCCCTCTCTAAACCACTCCACCTCACTATCTCTCTCTCCTCCTTTAAGACGGTCATTAAAACCTATCTCTTTGACCAAGCTTTTGGTCACCTGTCCTAATATCTCCTTATGTGGCTCAGTGTCAAATTTTGTTTGATAACGCTCCTGTGAAGCACTTTGGGACATTTTACTACATTAAAGGTGCTATATAAACTCAACTTGTTGTTTTTTATGACCTCAGGACATCCCAAAGCGCTTTACAGCCAATGAAGTACTTTTGAACTGTAGTCCAAAGAGACTTAGGGGTCCATGTACATAAATCATTAAAATGTCATGGACAGGTACAGAAAATAATCAAAAAGGCTAATGGAATGCTGGCTTTTATATCTAGAGGATTAGAATCCTAGGGGTAGAAGTTATGCTACAGCTATTCAAAGCCCTAGATAGACCACACCTGGAGAACTGTGTTCAGATCTGGGCCACACACCTTAGGAAGGATATATTGTCCTTGGAGGGGTTGAGGCATAGATTTATTAGAATGATAACTGGATTCCAAGCGTTAAATTACGAGGAGAGATTACACAAACTAGGGTTGGGTTCCCTGGAATTTAGAAGACTAAGGAATGATTTGATCAAAATTTTCAAGATATTAAGGGGAACTGAGTGGGTAGATAGAGAGAAACTATTTTCGCTAGTTGAGGAGTCTAGGACTAGGGAACATAACCTAAAGGTTTGAGCCAGGACTTTCACGAATGAAGTTAGGAAACACTTCTACACGCAAAGAGTGGTAGAAGTTTGGAACTCTCCTGCAAATAGCAGTTGATGCTAGCTCAACTGCTAATTTTAAATCTGAGATTGATAGATATTTGTTAACCAAAGGTATTCAGTGATATGGGGTTAGGTCTCAGATCAGCCATGATCTCATTGAATGGCGGAACAGGCTTGAGGGGCTAAATGGCCTACTCCTGTTCCTATGTCCCTAGTCACTGTTGTAATGTAGGGAAACGTGGCAGCCAATTTGCACACAGCAAGCTCCCACAAATAGCAATGAGACAAATGACCAGATCATTTGTTTTAGGTGTTGGTTGAGGGATAAATATTGACCAGGACACCAGGGGAACACACCTGCTCTTCCAAAATAGTGCCATGGGATCTTATACGTCCACCTGAGAGGGCAGATGGGGCCTTGGTTTAAAGTCTCATCCGAAAGACGGCACCTCCGACAGTGCAGCACTCCCTCAGTACCTCATATAAGTACCAGCCCAGATTATATATTCAAGCCTCTGCAGCTAGCAGAAACAACTAGCACGAGGAACCTAGGAACCTAGGAACATAGGAACAGGAGTAGGCCATTGAGCCCCTCGAACCTGTTCCGCCATTCAATGCTGCCTATCTTTGTGTCATCGGCAAACTTGTAAACGTGGCTTTCTATCCCGTCAACTAAGTCGTTAATAAATAAGTGAATAGTTGAGGTCCGAAAACAGATCCCTGTGGATCACCACTAGTCACATCCTGCCAATTTGAGTAACTGCCCATTATCCCTACTCTCTGTCTCCTGCTGCTCAGCCAATTTCCTAACCAGGTCAATAATTTGCCCTCAATTCTATGAGCTTCAGCTTTAGCTAACAATCTCTTATGAGGGACTTTATCGAATGCCTTCTGTAAGGCCATATAAACAACATCCATAGACATTTCCCTGTCCACTACTTTAGTCACCTCTTCAAAAAATTCAATCAGGTTCATCAGGCATGACCTACCCTTTACAAATCCTTGCTGACTCTCTCAGATCAACTGAAAATTTTCAAGGTGTTCAGTCACTCTATCCTTAATTATAGACTCTAGTAATTTCCCGACAGCATGTTGGGCTAACTGGTCTATAATTCTTTGGTTTCCCTCTCACACCTTTCTTAACTAACCAGTTTTACCCCTGAAGAAAGGATCAATAAAAAATTTTGTCATCTAGGGATGTAGCTCAGTGGAAGAGCACATGCTTTGCATGTATGAGGTCCTGGGTTCAATCCCTAGCATCTCCAAACAAGTTGAATTTGAAATTTGTGGGGAGAGTTATAGAACAAAGAGATCAAGGAGTACAGGTTCATAGCTCCTTGAAAGTGGAATCACAGGTGGATAGGGTGGTGAAGAAGGCATTCGGCATGCTTGATTTCATTGGTCAGAACATTGAATACAGGAGTTGGGATGTCTTGTTGAAGTTGTACAAGACATTAGTAAGGCCACACTTGGAATACTGTGTACAGTTCTGGTCACCCTATTATAGAAAGGATATTATTAAACTAGAAAGAGTGCAGAAAAGATTTACTGGGACTTGATGGTTTGACTTATAGGGAGAGGTTAGACAGACTGAGACTTTTTTCCCTGGAGAGTAGGAGGTTAAGGGGTGATCTTATAGAAGTCTATAAAATAATGAGGGGCATAGATAAGGTAGATAGTCAAAATCTTTTCCCAAAGGTAGGGGAGTCTATAACGAGGGGGCATAGATTTAAGGTGAGAGGGGAGAGATACAAAAGGGTCCAGAGGGGCAATTTTTTCACTCAAAGGGTGGTGAGTGTCTGGAACGAGCTGCCAGAGGCAGTAGTAGAGGCGGGTACAATTTTGTCTTTTAGAAAGCATTTGGACAGTTACATGGGTAAGATGGGTATAGAGGGATATGGGCCAAGTGCAGGCAATTGGGACTAGCTTAGTGGTATAAACTGGGCGACATGGACATGTTGGGCCGAAGGGCCTGTTTCCATGTTGTAAACTTCTATGATTCTATGATTCTATGAAATATATATTTTTGTTACATTTACGCAGAGGAGGGATTGGAGGCCTAGGCAAACGTCATTCTGTGCAAATTAGTGTGCAAACAAGAGTTTAGTTTTGCCGATGTCCTTCCCTGCTTTGCAGCGGTGAGATTGGGAAACACAGGAACCGAAGTAGGCCATTGAGCTGCTTGATTCTATTCCACCATTCAATTAGGTCATGGCTGATCTGTATCTTAACTCCATCTATCTGCCTTGGTTCCGTTACCCTTAATACCCTTACCTAACAAAAATCTATCAATCTCAGTTTTGAAATTTTCATTTGACCTGGCCTTCAAATCTTACTGGGAGAGAGTTCCAGATTTCTACTACCCTTTGTGTGAAGAAGTATCTTCTGACATCACCCCTGAACGGCCTAGCTCTAATTTTAAGGTTATGCTCCCTTGTTCTAGACTGTCCCACCAGAGGAAATAGTTTCTCTTTATCTACCCTTTCAAATCCTTTAATCATTTTTAACACCTCAATTAAATCACCCCTTAATCTTCTATATTCAAGGAAAAACATGCCTAGCCTGTGCAGCCTGTCCTCATAATTTAACCCTTTTAGCCCCGGTATAATTCTGGTGAATCTGCGCTGCACCCCCTTAAAGGCCAATATATTCTTGCTGAGGTGCGGTGCCCAGAACTGAATGCAGCAATCAGGATGGGGTCTAAACAGAGCTCTGTACAGCTGGAACATAACTTCCACCCTTTTGTATTCAAGCCCCCTTGAGATAAAGGCCAACAGTCCATTAGCCTTTTAAATTATTTTTTGTACCTGTCCACTAGCTTTTAATGATTTTTGTACTTGGACCCCTAAATTTCTCTGCTAATCTACAGTTAATAGCTTCTCGGCATTTAGAAAATACTCTGATCTATCTTTCTTAGGTCCAAAGTGGATGACCTCACACTTTCCCACATTGAACTCCAGCTGCCACAGTTTTGCCCACCTTAATCTCTCAATGTCCCTTTGCAACTTTCTGCTCCCATCTATACTATTTACTGTGCCACCTAACTTAGTGTCATGAGCAAACTTAGATATACGGCTCTCTATTCCTTCATCCAAGTCATTTATAAATGTAGTGAAAAGCTACGGCCCCAGTACAGATCCCTGGGGGATACCACCAGTCACATCTTGGTAATATGAGTACACACCCTTTACCCCTACTCTCTGTCTCCTACCTTCTAACCAATTCCCTATCCAAGCCAATGGATTGCCTCCATTTCCATGTGCTCTCATTTTTGTTAACAGTCCCTTATGTGGAACCTTGACGAATGCCTTCTGGAAGTCGATATAAATAACATCCATAGACATCCCCTTATCTACCACTTTAGTTATAGCCTCAAAAAAATCAACCAGGTTTGTAAGACATGACTTACCCTTTACAAATCCATGCTGGCTCTCTCTGATCAGCTCATATTTGTCCAAATGCTCAGTCATTCTGTCCCTAATAACAGATTCTAGTAACTTACCCACAACTGGCGTTAGACTAATAGGCCTATAATTTCCTAGTTTATCTCTCTTGCCCTTCTTAAATAGTGGAGTGACATTGGCAATTTTCCAATCCAAGGGGACAATTCCTGAATCGAGAGAGTTTTGGAATATCATGACTAGAGCATCTACAATTTCCTCACCTACTTCTTTTAATACCCTCAGGTGCAAACCATCAGGTCGTGGAGATTTGTCTATCTTTAATTTCATTAGTTTCTCCATCAGTATTTTTTAAAACTTATAATAAATCTTGTTTGTTCCTCCCTTAAAAAGTGCAAACCTTTTGTTTTGATTCAGGCTTCTTCAGACACTTTTGCTCAAGTACAACACACAAGCCAGCTGCCACAGGCAAGCCTATGAATGGGACCGTGACCTGTACTCAAAAATAACCTGGGATAACGTAAACTGGGTGAACAATCGGCCCATTTCTTGTCCCTGAAACACAAGTAGGATTTTGATTGTGTGCCCATATCACTTCAGAGAGATCATTAATATCAGTCATGCCAGACACTTGCACAGCAGACTAACCAAACTAGCAGGTTTATTCACAGATAAAGTAATTTACAGCAGCGAGCAGTAGCAGCCAGCTTTTAAACTCGTTTCAAATAACACAGCATCTCTGAACCAGATCATGAAAGTGTTAAGCACACAAACCAGTCAACTGAACAGATCTTTCAACACAAATGATGGGCAAATACTCGGGAATAACTATCCAAAGTTTACTGGTTACAATCTATTTCAGAACACTGTAACAGTCTTACTCACAGAGCCACATCTGATTCAGAAAGGGCAAAATCAAATTAATTCAGATATCAAAACTGTCTGATCATATATCCCTGAAACCCTTTAAAGTGTGGTCTTATTTTTGAGAAGTCAATCTACGATACTGAAGCACTTTACTTGAACAGTGAACAGCCAGCTCCATATTGTACAGAAGAAGGCATGCTAATGGCCAACTGTGGGGTCTGACAAATGCTGTCCATGCTAATGCAATCCAGATTACATTACAACATTATTTAATTGCCCAGTGATATACATTAATTATTTCTAGCACTTGTTTGTGCTCAGTGATTCCTATTAGATGTATACTCTGGGAAACCATATTGCCGTGGCTGGCCTCTTTCTGATTTTGGCTCTGTAGGAACTGTAAATCAATTTCCCAGCATGCAGTTGCAGAAGCCATTTTGAAGGTGGCCTCTTTCTTGATAGAACCTTGCCTTTACTGGAATAAGATCCCATATAGGTATTTAGGCTTGAAACACTCCAGTTTAAAAAAAAGTTATATATAAAACAGGAAAATAAGTGATTAAACATAGAAATAGGAATGTGATGGTGGCCTCCTATAACATAGTGTGAAAACATCAATAAATGATTCTCCATCACACTCTGATAGATTACAATTTATATTACATTATTTATAGAACCAGTGTGTTGTTAATGATAAAGTAATTTTGTGTTCCAATATCACTTTAAATGGTTGATATTGGAATACAGAAGGAATTCCAATAATATGGCTATTGTGTGACACAGACTCAAATTGAAGGCTGCACCATTTTCTTAACAGTAACTCAACAAAATACGCCCTAAATTAGGTTTACTACAAGAAAAATAAGAACTGAATCTTCTAAGTAAATATCATTTTTTCCAATAAGAGGTAGCTTGGATGGTTCAGGATTCAACTAACTGCTGTCTGTCATGATTAAAATGGCTCCTTGGATCTGCCACTCCTCCAGACAGGAGGTCAAAAAGCCAGACCACAGTACATGCCATCTAGTGGACAGATTTTTCACATAGTTCACATTACAGCTCCGGAAATATAAATGGCCCAGATTTTGCTGGAGTGGGGCATTTCGCCCCGTTAGTTCCCCTCACCCTTCAGCTCAAAATATTTTTGCCCTGTAAGTTGCTGGAAGTGCGAGCTGATAACGGGACATCTGGGACCTTGGTGAACGATGGGACCAATAGTCTACCTCCTTAACCAATGAGATTGAAGGATTCAGAAAGAAACAGAGGAATGACGGAGAAGGAAATAGGGTGAATTAGAGTCAAATCAGGTTCAGAAAAAGAAATAAAGAGAGGAGAAAGAAAGATTTGATTAAGAGGGAGAGTAAAAAGAGACAGAAAGAAAAAGTAAGGAAAACATTTAAAATTTAAAAATCTCTAAGAACAATTTACTACCTGCAGGAATGAGACTCCACAGTTTCAAGTGTTCCCTTTCAAGGTCGGAGAGGTTGAGAGGCATTGCAAGAACATAAATCTCCTAGTTAAAAAGGTAATAACGCTGTTAAGTAGCAACCCTAACTTTCTGCGATGAGTTTAATTGACAATTAAGGCGCAAATGCAGCAACTTCATGAAACACGGGGAATTTGAGGGTGAGGTGCTGTTTTCACAAGGCTAATGGTGGAGCAGCGCAAATCGTCCAGCAACTTTGTGGCGATTCGAAGTTCAAGGGTATCTTTTTCTCACCACAAGTTGCTGGACGGTTTACACATTAATAATGGCGTGCGCCATTAAACTCGCCGTTATTTTGGCAGCAAAATCTGGGCCAATCTATCTGGCCGTATTACAAAGGTCTTCACACACGCAAAGTGGTAAGTTCAATTTTGGAGGAAATATCAGAGCACAAAAACGGTAACTGAGGCACAAAGAGATTGATTGGGTAATTGAGAATGATCCCTGCATAAAAAAGCAAACAGACTTGACTGCTATTGATTGTAAACTGGATTGTTAAAATAGAGACGGAATATAAACCGTTGTGTTTTCTGGAATAAACTTTCAACATGGACCATTGGATTGCCATTGTACAGCATTGGATTTCTATTGAATTGAAATTAATTGGGATATTTGAAGCTTAGTTACAGTTTAACATTTGAAAAAAATCCAGAAGAGGATTCCAGATTGCACTTTGTGATTATTCGATACTGAAACAGAAATAAACAATCTGAATCTAGTTTGGTGCTATTTTATAAGAACGAATAAAACATTTCCTCTTTGATTTGTTCTTGGGATGTGGACACCACTGGCAGGCAGCATTTATTGCCTAGCTCTACTGACCCTGAGGCATTGGACTGGTGTCACATGTAGGCCAGGCCAGGTAGAGATGGCAAGTTCCCTTCCCCGAAGGACATTTATGAACTAGTTGGGTTTTAGCAACAATCTGGTGGCTTCCACGATCATTTTCTGGTGCTAATCCACAAATTACCAGATTTATTCGATTTCACAACTTGCCATAGAGGAATTTAAACTCATAACCCCTGGGTTACTAATCTAGTCCTATCTTTTTACTTTATAAACTAAGAACCCATCTTTATTAGTCCCAAAAAAAAGAGTCATTAATCACTATAGAAAATAATGCAGACAATCTTAATCCTGTCACTCTCCTGTAATAGCCCACTCTCCTACCCTTCTGCCAGATACTTTGGAAAAGAAGTAACCCACCAGAGGCCTCAAACTGTGATCCACTGCCCCATGTGTCAGAACTATAGTGGTGTTTATATGCTGAATCTGCTTGACTAATGCAAAATGCATGATCTCAAAGCCATGGGACAAGGTAGATTTGGATCTGATGGACATTTTCCTGTTAGCCCTCAAAGGGATTCCTGTATTTGTAGATGTTTATTGAGAGCTGGGGAGAACTGAACACACTTCATTACGCACTTACAAAGAACATCACAGACACTTTCAGAGGAGGTAAGAACTGGGTGGAAAATGCCTTTACATCTTGTGTCTTATTATGACAATCCATTTTGGGCCATCGTTCTGGACCATTGTGTAGTATAACTTGTGGGCAAAAGTATGCAGTGGCCTAGCAATCCAATCTCAGTCTTCCACACCCACTGCTGCAACAAAATATCTTCCCACCTACAGTACAACAGGCTGGACTTTGACTCATTGCACTGAATGTTTTAAAAGGGAAGGTATGAGTAGTGTGTGCATATTTCCAACTACATAATCAGCCTTCTCCAACCCTTATGTTTCACCAACCACTCGCAGTTCATTCCTACCTAAGCTCTGATCCCAAAACTCTCTGCAGCTTCTCCCCAATCTCCACCCTAACTCATACCACACTCATCTCCTCCATGGAACTCACCTCCTGCTTTCTTGGTTCCTTCCCAACTCAGTTCCTGGCCACTGATATAGCCATCCTCAGTTGATGCTCACTGACATCAACTTTTGCTGTTTTTCCTTAGCTACTGTTTCCCCTACTCCATTTCAAGACTGTCATAATCACTCCACCCCCTAAAAAGCCTACTCTTGACCCTTCCAATCTTCTTCTATTATTGCCCCATCTCCCATCTGTCTTTCCTTGCTAAGATCATGAAATGCCTTGCCACCATCCAATTCCACCATCGCTTCCTATTCAAATCCCTTCAGTCGGGTTTTCGTCCCATCTGTCCAGGCCAAGGTCATCAACAACATTCTGCTGAATGTGGCCACGGTGTATTATCCCTCATCGTCCTTCTTGTGAGTTTCAACACCTTCAACTCCACCATCCTCCTCCACTCTTCTTTCCTCTATGGTCCACGGCACAGAGTTTCTGGCAGGGACTGAACAGAATGGGTTCTGTCTTGCCAGTTGTTGAGCTGCAGAAACTTTTGGCTCATCCATGATTTTGATGTCAAACTGGTAGTCAGACAGCACAGTGATGATTGCGAATTATTGGCTACTCCTCCCCTGCCCACAAGGTCACCTCCAGTGTGCACCAACGTTCCATCCTTGCCCCCTTCTATTCTTTATGTATATGCTGCCCCTTGTTGATATCACCCATAACCACAGAATGAACTTTTATATGTATGCCAATTATACCCAGCTTTACCTCTATTCCACCAGCCTTGATTCCTTGACCATCACTGTGCTGTGGGGCTACCAATATCAAGTTCATGGATGAGACAAAACTTGCTGCAGCTCAAAAATTGGCAAGACAGAAGCCACATTGCTCAGTCCCTATCAGAAGCTCTGTGCAGTAGGCCCATGAGCCCTCTTGGATAGCTACTCAGGCTTAACCCAACATGGTACAACATCGGTGTTCTACTTGACTCTAAGCTGTGCTTCTAACCCCACATCAAGATCACTGAGTTTCACCTCTGTAATATCACCCGTCTCCATCTCTAACTCATCTCAATTTCCATCGAAAACCTCAATTATGCTTTTGTCAGCTTTGATTAGTTGGAGATATCCGTTTGGCTCTGTTGGCTCGATTGAGGGAGGAATGTTGGCCAGGGCACCGGGAAAACTTCCTGCTCTCTTTCAAATAGTGTCATGCGACCTTTTACAATCACATGAGCAGGCAATCAGGGCCTAGGACTAATGTTTCATCTGAAATATATATCTGACAATGCAGCACTTTATCAATACTTCATTGAAAGCTCAACCCAGACTTTGTGCTCACATCTGCAATGGGCATTGAACCCACAACCTTCCTACTCAGACTCCACTTAACTGAGTCCCTCATTTGGAATAAAGGCTTTAAATTCTATCCAGTTACCTGTGATTATTTGTGGGTGAGTATGTTAGGTTTTTGGAAAAAAATGTCCTGATACATGAGTGGTGAAAGGATTTAAAACCTTGAGCTGGGTATGTATATTGACAGAAGTAAAACATGGGGGTTCAGCACTGAAGTTACTTACATACAAATGAAGATAGGTTTTGGGATTGATACAGTCTTGTTCTTCCTCTTGTTTATCCGCCTCATCTAGGCTGACATTTTAGTACAGTACTGAGGGAGTGAGAGACAGGGAGAGAGACAGACAGTCAGAGAGAGAGATAGACAGAGAGAGAGAGAGAGAAATAGTGACAGAGACAGACAGAGAGACAGAAAGACAGAGAGAGTGAGAGAGAGAGAGAGAGAGACAGAGACAGAGACAGACAGAGAGAGACAGACAGACAGACAGAGACAGAGAGAGAGAGACTGAAAGAGAGAGACAGAGACAGAGACAGACAGAGAGACAGACAGACAGACAGAGAGTGAGATAGACAGAGAGAGAGAGAGAGAGAGAGAGAGACAGAGAGAGAGACAGACAGACAGACAGAGACAGAGAGAGAGAGACAGACAGACAGAGAGAGAGAGACAGAGAGACTGAGAGAGCGAGAGACAGAGACACAGAAAGAGATAGAGAGACAGAGAGAGAGAAAGACAGAGAGAGAGAGACAGAGAGTTGTGTTGTGCTGCAAAATATTAATTTTAAAATCATTTGCTAACTCCTTGTTCTTGACAAACTTGCTGTATGTACATCGTTTGTGATACCATCCAAGCAGTGTGATGTACTGCTTAAGGTAAACAAGATGTTCACAGCCAACAAATTTATTCCATAGGATACCATGGGGATGTATGACCTGCATTGTGACATCTTTTACACATATTTTCCACCCATTTCACATGCCGTTCATCTGGAACGTTGCTTTGTGCTGCATGGTATCGCAGTGGACTGTTAACGGATTGTTGTAAAAAAAATACAAGTCAATGAAAGTATTGAAGATAAAGTGACAAATGTAGGCTTCTTTGGTGGTGATTTGCTGCTGGTGTCTCAATTCAGTGGTACACCAATGTATTGCTGGTGTATTGATTGGAATACCAGTGCGATTTGGTAATATAGAAACATAGAAAATAGGAGCAGGAGTAGGCCATTCGGCCCTTCGAACCTGCTCCACCATTCAATATGATGATGGCTGATCCTCTATCTCAATACCATATTCCCGCTCTCTCTCCATACCCCATGATGCCTTTTGTGTCTAAAAATCTATCTAGCTCCTTCTTAAATATATTCAGTGACTTGGCCTCCACAGCCTTCTGTGGTAGAGAATTCCACAGGTTCACCACCCTCTGAGTGAAGAAATTTCTCCTCATCTCAGTCCTAAATGTCCTACCCTGTATCCTGAGACTGTGACCCCTTGTTCTGGACCCCCCAACCAGGGGAAACATCCTCCCTGCATCCAGTCTGTCTAGCCCTGTCAGAATTTTATACATTTCAATGAGATCCCCTCTCATTCTTCTAAACTCGACTGAATACAGGTCGAGTCGACCCAATCTTTCCTCATACGACAGTCTTGCCATCCCAGGAATCAGTCTGGTGAACCTTCGCTGCACTCCCTCTATGGCAAATATATCCTTTCTTAGGTAAGGAGACCAAAACTGCACACAATACTCCAGGTGTGGTCTCACCAAGTCTCTGTATAACTGCAGTAAGACATCTTTGCTCCTGTACTCAAATCCTCTTGCAATGACGGCCAACATACCATTTGCCTTCCTAACTGCTTGCTGCACCTGCATATTAGCTTTCAGTGACTGGTGTACAAGGACACCCAGGTCCCTTTGTACATCAACATTTCCCAATCTAATTAATACTATTTAAATAATACTCTGCCTTTCTGTTTTTCCTTCCAAAGTGGATAACTTCACATTTATCCACATTATACTGCATCTGCCATGTATTTGTCCACTCACTCAACTTGTCTAAATCCCCTTGAAGCCTCTTTGCATCCTCCTCACAATTCACAATCCCACCTAGTTTTGTGTCATCAGCAAACTTGGAAATATTACATTTGGTTCCTTCAACCAAATCATTGATATATATTGTGAATAGCTGGGGTCCAAGCACAGATCCCTGCGGTACCCCACTAGTCACTGCCTGCCACCCCGAAAAAGACCCATTTATTCCTACTCTCTGTTTCCTGTCTGTTAACCAATTTTCAATCCATGCCAGTATATTACCCCCAATCCCATGTGCTTTAATTTTGCACACTAACCTCTTATGTGGGACTTTATCAAAGGCCTGCTGAAAATCCATATAAACCACATCCACTGGTTCTCCCTTATCTATTCCACCAGTTACATCCTCAAAAACCCACTGTGGTGTTATACCACTGTGTTACTGCTATATCGGTTGTTGTTGCTGCATTGACTGGTACACCAGTGTGTTGCTGGAGTATCAGTTTGGTAGTAAAGAAAGAAAGACTAGCATTTATATAGCGCCTTTCACGACCTTAGGATGTCCCAAAGCGCTTTACAGCCAATGTAATACTTTTGAAGTGTAGTCACTGTTGGAATATAGGAAACGCTGCAACCAATTTGTGCACAGCAAGGTCTCACGAACAGCAATGTGATAATGATCAGATAATCTGTTTTAGTGATGTTGATTGAGGGCTAAATATTGGCCAGGACACCGGGGAAAACTCCTCTGCTCTTCTTTGAAATCGTTTTTTTTTTATTCGTTCACGGGATGTGGGCGTCGCTGGCGAGGCCAGCATTTATCGCCCATCCCTAATTGCCCTTGAGAAGGTGGTGGTGAGCCGCCTTCTTGAACCGCTGAAGTCCGTGTGGTGACAGTTCTCCTACAGTGCTGTTAGGAAGGGAGTTCCAGGATTTTGACCCAGCGACAATGAAGGAACGGCGATATATTTCCAAGTCGGGATGGTGTGTGACGTGCAGGGGAACGTGCAGGTGGTGTTGTTTCCATGTTCCTGCTGCTCTTGTCCTAGGTGGTAGAGGTCGCGGGTTTGGGAGGTGCTGTCGAAGAAGCCTTGGCGAGTTGCTGCAGTGCATCCTGTGGATAGTGCACACTGCAGCCACTGTGCGCCGGTGGTGAAGGGAGTGAATGTTTAGGGTGGTGGATAGGGTGCCAATCAAGCGGGCTGCTTTATCTTGGATGGTGTAGAGCTTCTTGAGTGTTGTTGGAGCTGCACTCATCCAGGCAAGTGGGGAGTATTCCATCACACTCCTGACTTGTGCCTTGTAGATGGTGGAAAGGCTTTGGGGAGTCAGGAGGTGAGTCACTCGCCGCAGAATACCCAGCCTCTGACCTGCTCTTGTAGCCACAATATTTATATGGCTGGACCAGTTAAGTTTCTGGTCAATGGTGACCCCCAGGATGTTGATGGTGGGGGATTCGGCGATGGTAATGCCGTTGAATGTCAAGGGGAGGTGGTTAGACTCTCTCTTGTTGGAGATGGTCATTGCCTGGCACTTGTCTGGCGCGAATGTTACTTGCCACTTATGAGCCCAAGCCTGGATGTTGTCCAGGTCTTGCTGCATGCGGGCTCGGACTGCTTCATTATTTGAGGGGTTGCGAATGGAACTGAACACTGTGCAGTCATCAGCGAACATCCCCATTTCTGACCTTATGATGGAGGGAAGGTCATTGATGAAGCAGCTGAAGATGGTTGGGCCTAGGACACTGCCCTGAGGATCTCCTGCAGCAATGTCCTGGGGCTGAGATGATTGGCCTCCAACAACCACTACCATCTTCCTTTGTGCTAGGTATGACTCCAGCCACTGGAGATTTTTCCCCCTCATTCCCATTGACTTCAATTTTACTGTAGCTCCTTGGTGCCACACTCGGTCAAATGCTGCTTTGATGTCAAGGGCAGTCACTCTCACCTCACCTGTGGAATTCAGCTCTTTTGTCCATGTTTGGACCAACGCTGTAATGAGGTCTGGAGCCGAGTGGTCCTGGCGGAACCCAAACTGAGCATCGGTGATCAGGTTATTGGTGAGTAAGTGCCGCTTGATAGCACTGTCGATGACACCTTCCATCACTTTGCTGATGATTGAGAGTAGACTGATGGGGCGGTAATTGGCTGGATTGGATTTGTCCTGCTTTTTGTGGACAGGACATACCTGGGCAATTTTCCACATTGTCGGGTAGATGCCAGTGTTGTAGCTGTACTGGAACAGCTTGGCTCAGAGGCGCAGCTAGTTCTGGAGCACAAGACTTCAGCACTACAGCTGGGATGTTGTCGGGGCCCATAGCCTTTGCTGTATCCAGTGCACTCAGCCGTTTCTTGATATCACGTGGAGTGAATCGAATTGGCCGAAGACTGGCTTCCGTGATGGTGGGGATATCGGGAGGAGGCTGAGATGGATCATCCACTTGGCACTTCTGGCTGAAGATGGTTGCAAACGCTTCAGCCTTGTCTTTTGCACTCACGTGCTAGACTCCGCCATCATTGAGGATGGGGATGTTTGCAGAGCCTCCTCCTCCCGTTAGTTGTTTAATTGTCCACCACCATTCACGACTGGATGTGGCAGGACTGCAGAGCTTTGATCTGATCCGGTGGTTGTGGAATCGCTTAGCTCTGTCTATAGCATGTTGCTTCCACTGTTTAGCATGCATGTAGTCCTGAGTTGTAGCTTCACCAGGTTGGCACCTCATTTTTAGGTACGCCTGGTGCTGCTCCTGGCATGCTCTTCTACACTCCTCATTGAACCAGGGTTGATCCCCTGGCTTGTTGGTAATGGTAGAGTGAGGAATATGCCGGGCCATGAGGTTACAGATTGTGCTGGAATACAATTCTGCTGCGGCTGATGGCCCACAGTGCCTCATGGATGCCCAGTTTTGAGCTGCTGGATCCGTTCTGAATCTATCCCATTTAGCACGGTGGTAGTGCCACACAACACGTTGGATGGTGTCCTCAGTGCGAAGTCGGGACTATCATCTCCACGAGGACTGTGCGGTGGTTCACGCCTACCTATACTGTCACGGACAGATGCATTTGCGACAGGTAGATTGGTGAGGACGAGGTCAAGTTAGCTTTTCCCTCGTGTTGGTTCGCTCACCACCTGCCGCAGGCCCAGTCTGGCAGCTATGTCCTTCAGGACTCGGCCAGCTCGGTCAGTCGTGGTGCTACCGAGCCACTCTTGGTGATGGACATTGAAGTCCCCCACCCAGAGTACATTTTGTGCCCTTGCTACCCTCAGTGCTTCCACCAAGTGGTGCTCAACATGGAGGAGGACTGAAGGTGGTAATCAGCAGGAGGTTTCCTTGCCCATGTTTGACCTGATGCCATGAGATTTCATGGGGTCCAGAGTCAATGTTGAGGACTCCCAGGGCCACTCCCTCCTGACTGTATATCACTGTACCACCACCTCTGGTGGGTCTGTCCTGCCGGTGGGACAGGACATACCCAGGGATGGTGATGGAAGAGTCTGGGACGTTGGCTGAAAGGTATGATTCTGTGAGAATGGCTATGTCAGGCTGTTGCTTGACTAGTCTGTGGGACAGCTCTCCCAATTTTGGCACAAGTCCCCAGATGTTAGTAAGGAGGACCTTGCAGGGTCGACTGGGCTTGGTGTTTTGCCGTTGTCGTGTCCGGTGCCTAGTGGTCCGATGCCGGGTGGTCCATCCGGTTTTATTCTTATTGTGACTTTTCGTAGCGAGATTTTACAACTGAGTGGCTTGCTAGGCCATTTCAGAGGGCAATTAAGAATCAACCACGTTGCTGATGGTTATGGAGTCACATATTGGCCAAATCGGGTAAGGACGGCAGGTTTCCTTCCCTAAAGGGGATTAGTGAACCAGATGGGTTTTTACGACAATCCGGTAGTTTCATGGCCATCATTACTGATATTAGTATTTTAATTCCAGATTTTTATTTAATTAATTGAATTTAAATTCGCCAGCTGCTGTGGCAGGATTTGAACTCATGACTCTGGATTTTAGTCCAGGCGTCTGGATTACTAGTCCAGTAACATAACCACTATGCTACCGTACCCTTGGGATCTTTTACGTCCACCTGAGAGGGCAAACGGGGCCTCGGTTTAATGTCTCAGCTGAAAGATGGCACCTCCAAAAGTACAGCACTCCTTCAGTGCTGTACTAAAGTGTCAGCCTAGATTGGTAAGTGTGGACATATACCAGTGTTCTGCTGGTGTACTAGTTTGCTGCTGGTATAGTGGTGTTCTGCTGGGAGGATAAAACTGTGAAAAAAATATATGAAATCCTAGCTTTTATAAACAGGCATATAGAATACAAGGGCAAAGAGATATAGATCATCTCCAACAAGAGAGAGCCTTCCCACCTTCCCTTGTCATTCAGTGGCATTACCATTGCCGAGTCTCCCACCATCAACATGCTGGGAATCATCATTGACCAGAAACTCAACTGGGACAGCCAAATTGATGCCATACCTACTAGAGCAGATCTGAGGCTGGGTATTCTGCAGCAAGTGGCTCACCTTCTGACACTCCAAAGCCTCTCCACCACCTACAAGGCACAAGTCAGGAGTGTGATGGAATACTCTCCACTTGCCTGGATGAGTGCAGCTCCAACAACACTCAAGAAATTTGACACCATCCACCACCTTAAACATTCACTCCCTCCACCATCGGCACACCGTGGCTGCAGTGTGTGCTATCTACAGGATGCACTGCAGCAAGTCACCAAGGCTTCTTTGGCAGCACCTCCCAAACCCGCGACTTCCACAACCTAGAAGGACAAGGGTAGCAAGTGCATGGGGACACCATCACCTCCAATTTACAGCAGTTCAATAAGACGACCTACCACCACCTTCTCAAGGTCAACTAGGGATGGGCAATAAATGCCATCCTTGCCAGTGTCATCCACATCCTGAAGAACAATAAAATAAGGTAATGCTAAACCTGTACACATCATTCGTTAAGCCACAGTGAGAATACTGTGTGCACTTTTGGATATCTTCCTTAAGGAAGGATATCATAATAATAATGATCAACAATAGTTTGCATTTATACAGCATGTTTAACATAGAAAAACAGAGAGAGGCAGTGACTGTAGCAGTAAAATTCGATCATATTGGGCCGTAAATTGCTCCGAGTGGCGAACCAGCAGTGCCCGCCACTCATTAGATTTAAATTCACCCACTCAGTTACCGCGTTCTTTTTAGAAGCAACTTCCCTGAGCTACGAGTTCAAATAAGATCAACGTTCTTTCCCGGGCTGTGTGAGTGGTGAAAGGATCTCGAAGGCCCCTCAACAACCAATCAGTTTGCGAGAAGCATTAAGTGTAGTTCATAGACAAACAGCACAGAGTAAAAATCCGGATGTGCCCGATAAGGTTTTACAAAATGACACAGAGAAAGCAAAATAAAGAGAGGGTAAGATTAAAAGACTGAGATAAAAGAGGCAGAAGGAAAAAGTAAATCAACATTTTTAAATTTTTAAATTTTTAATTTTTTTTCAATGTCCAAAAACTATTAAAATCAGGAGTAATGAGAGTCCACATTTTTAAAAGTAAAATTGTAGTGCCAGACAGGTTGTTTGGCCATCATTAATACTTACCACACTGTTAAAACTTAGTTTAGACTTAAAAAACTGAGCGTACCTGTTTTTGTGGCGAGATTCGTTCATTTCCAGCTGGGCAGGAGAGCAAGTTGGCGCTGGTCCGTTGATTCCATTGATTGCAGCCAGCGATATCCTTTTAAGGCGAAGTCGTCTCACCGTCGGCGAACCAGTAAGAGCAAGTTCCGGGTTTCCTCGTTTAGTGGTGCATGTGCGGTTACCAGAACTTGCTCTGTTAGGCTCATCGTTATTTTAAAGCATTTTCTGGCCATTAAGTGACAGCATCCATTTATCAGTGTTTGAGTCCCCCCCAAAAAGTGGATCCTGTGCTGATTTCAAGTAAGGGATGTCATATTGGAATAAAGATTCCAGAATAATACTAGACCTGTCACTGTGTTCACATTATAATAGGTGCCTTAAAAAATATAATTCCTTGCCTGCAATTGCAGAAGGAAGAGCTAAATATTCTAGAAAGAAAAATGAGGAATGTTGGGCTTTTAATTAAGTGTTGAGACTGAGAGCTGAAATCTTAATCAAAATGTCGGAGCCATTTAATGCAAGGTAAATCATTCTAAATGGAGCATATTTATGTTGAACTG
This sequence comes from Heptranchias perlo, assembly GCF_035084215.1. Classification (NCBI taxonomy): domain Eukaryota; kingdom Metazoa; phylum Chordata; class Chondrichthyes; order Hexanchiformes; family Hexanchidae; genus Heptranchias; species Heptranchias perlo. The sequence goes on along the minus strand of NC_090350.1, from coordinate 13,171,985 downwards.
CATTTTACTTCAAATTGGGAAGACACAGTCCAACACTATTTTATTGTGTAGTGCCTATGATTTATGTAGCGTTAGATATCACCTTATTGCAGTAGTGTGACTAGCTGACCTAGGAAGAGATCATCATGTAACGTGCACCATGTAAGACACACTGCAACATTTAATTAAAGGTGTCTGTCACCATGTTTTGTAGCCCAAAGATTATAAAGTATACACAGTGATAGGGAGCTGGGGACCAGGTTATGTCTGGACTTCAGTAAATTGTAGCACACCAATTACATAGATGAATTTATCTTGCTTGATACATTTTCTGATGCCCACTGATGCGGCTTAATTATTTTTATATTGATCTCCCATTCTCTGGTGAGTGGGCACAGCAGGTACGAGGAATGAAAATTAAATTAAAATAGGGAGATGTGTATAACGGGCGGCTGATTCGCTATCGCCCGCTTTACACTGTCACATAAAGTCAAAATGACCCCCAATGTGCTTACCTAAACCATTCCTTCAGCTTTAGTTATCTGCACAAGGCATGGAATGCCACCCATGACGCTCCCTGCCAGTGTTTCCATGATGCCCACATTACCCTGAATCTACCGCCATAAAGCCACAGAGCTTGGGACCTCTTCCACTGTACAAGCTTCATCTCACTCATGATCAGAACTTCATTGTTAATCTAATAGTTCCCAATGATTGATTTTGTGACAAAAATTAAAACGATATAAAATGAAGATTAGAGGCACCGCTGAGAAACCGAGCATAAAAACATAGTGAAGTCATGTTTAATATAATCAAATAAGCTGAACCAATGTCGTAGCACTCTCGCAACTTTGGAGCTTACCCATATTTGGCGGGTCAAGTCACTAGATGTGTTGAACAGGATCAGGAGTTGTATCCTATGATGCATGCTGGGTAAGACAAGAGAAAGGTACTAAGAGATGGAAGGCCAAGTCCCTCAGTGCACGAGGCCATCAAGGGTCAAACACGGTGTAGTGCACTGATCCATTCCATGCTTTGTGTTTAACACTAGCACAGTCCCATCAGAGGTCAGGAGCGAAAGAGTGATTACTAGAACCATGCAGCTAAGGCTGTGCTGTTGAAGATGATTTGAATTTGAGCTGTCCTGAACTACAAGTGTTCTGAGTCCTTATTCATTATATTGGCAACAAGAATCACAGCCTGAATACAGAGCATCTGTCACCTTTGTGTTACACTTCTTATGCCTCAAAATATTTTGAAGAAAAACATACAATAAAAAAACTCCCCTATCTCCCTGAATTCCACAGTTGGCAATGAATGGCTAAGGTGCATGCACTGATTTGCTGTAATAGACAGCGCCAGATAAATGATGGGCCAGTTTTTACTGTCAGCAGCGAACAAACAGCACCAGCCATTCATTAGACTTGAATCGTAGACTTTCTATGGGCTCTTGCACAGCAAATTCCTGTAAAATAGAGAGCCCCTCAGCGCGTCGCCCTCTACAGGGCAACTGGGACCTGTGTGAACAGGGCAAGAAACTGTGTATCTCGTTAACCAATCAGTTTGAAGAATCGTTAATGAGCCGCACAGAATCTGAACCAGGAAGTGTAAGTTGGAATAGTGAATCAAATCAGATAGAGTGAGTGAAATAAAGAGAGGGTAAGAAAGATTGGATTAAGAGGCAGAGATAAAAGAGACAGAAAGAAAAAGTTTTTAAAAAAGCATTAAATTTTTTTTTAAATTGATGAAAGCAGCCACGATACACTCAAAGATCTTGTGCCGCTATATACAACAAACATCCAGGTATTACTATATAGATCAAATAACACTTCTACCTACTATGGGGAGGTGTTCCATATTTAAATCAAGGCCTAATCCCTACATGGCAATCCATCCACCTTTTACGTGGGCCATCAACTTTTCAGCACCCCCCCGCCTTCACACTGGAGGCTCAAAGTTAACTGTTTTCCAGGAAACAGTTGGCATGTATGGTAAGTGTAAAGTCATTCAGAAATGACAGCCTTGGGGCTACAGTTTGTTTTAGACAAATCTGTTATGTCACTGCATCATAGGAATGAAATACAAAACCTCAATGTGTAAGATTTCATTCACAGTTTGTCAATTTACTTTGATAGAAGGTAGTTTATAGGCTACAATATAGATACATGATGCAATGACTTTACTTGATTATTAATTACAATTGGTCAAGTTAAGGGCTTGATAGAGTAAATAAGGAGAAATAATGGAGCATTTTGATAGAGTAAATAAAGAGAAACTGCTTTCACTGGCAGGAGGGTCAGTATTATAATTCTCCTGATCCTGTTCCTTCCCTAAACATTCCAGATGATGTGGAGATGCTGGTGATGGACTGGGGTGGACAAATGTAAGGAATCTTACAACACCAGGTTATAGTCCAACAAATTTATTTTAAAATCACAAGCTTTCGGAGATTATCCCCTTCGTCAGGTGAATGAGTGAAAGGTTCTCAAATCGCATATCTTATATTAGGCTGGGACACCATCACACCAATCAAAAGGTGTCGTTGGTGTTCAAACAGATTAGCCACGGAGAACAGCACGTCCCAGTACACTGAATATACATTGTGTCAAATTATACAGACAGAAAGAGACCCAAATGGCAGAGAGAGAGAGAGACAGAGAATATTAAAAACAGATAACTTTTTTTCCCCCCTTGCTGGTGGGGTTACGTGTGGCGTGACATGAACCCAAGATCCCGGTTGAGGCCGTCCTCATGGGTGCGGAACTTGGCTATCAATTTCTGCTCGACGATTTTGCGTTGTCGTGTGTCTCGAAGGCCGCCTTGGAGAACGCTTACCCGAAGATCGGTGGCTGAATGTCCTTGACTGCTAAAGTGTTCCCCAACTGGGAGGGAACCCTCCTGTCTGGCGATTGTTGCGTGGTGTCCGTTCATCTGTTGTCGCAGTGTCTTCATGGTCTCGCCAATGTACCATGCTCCGGGGCATCCTTTCCTGCAACGTATGAGGGAGACAACGTTGGCCGAGTCACAGGAGTATGAACCATGTACCTGGTGGGTGGTGTCCTCTCGTGTGATGGTGGTATCCGTGTCGATGATCTGGCATGTCTTCCAGAGGTTTCCGTGGCTGGGTTGTGTGGTGTCGTGGACGCTGTTCTCCTGAAAGCTGGGTAATTTGCTGCGAACGATGGTCTGTTTGAAGTTAGGTGGCTGTTTGAAGGCGAGTAGTGGAGGCGTGGGGATGGCCTTAGCGAGGTGTTCGTCATCATCGATGACATGTTGAAGGCTGCGGAGAACATGGCGTCGTTTCTCTGCTCCGGGGAAGTACTGGACGACGAAGGGTACTCTATTGGTTGCGTCCCGTGTTAGTCTTCTGAGGAGGTCTATGTGATTCTTCGCTGTGGCCCGTCGGAACTGTCGATCGACAAGTCGAGCGTCATATCCTGTTCTTACGAGGGCGTCTTTCAGCGTCTGTAGGTGTCCATCGCGTTCCTCCTCGTCTGAGCAGATCCTGTGTATTCATAGGGCCTGTCCATAGGGGATGGCCTCTTTGACGTGTTTGGGGTGGAAGCTGGAAAAGTGGAGCATCGTGAGGTTGTCCGTGGGCTTGCGGTAGAGTGAGGTGCTGAGGTGCCCGTCTTTGATGGAGATTCGTGTGTCCAAGAAAGAAACCGATTCTGAGGAGCAGTCCATGGTGAGCTTGATGGTGGGATGGAACTTGTTGATGTTATCGTGTAGTCTCTTCAGTGATTCTTCGCCGTGGGTCCACAGGAAGAAAATGTCATCGAGACACACGACAACGCAAAATCGTCGAGCAGAAATTGATAGCCAAGTTCCGCACCCATGAGGACGGCCTCAACCGGGATCTTGGGTTCGTGTCACGCTACACGTAACCCCACCAGCAAGGGGGATAAAAAAGTTATCTGTTTTTAATATTCTCCGTCTCTCTCTCTCTCTGCCATTTGGGTCTCTTTCTCTCTGTCTGTATAATTTGACACAATGTATATTCAGTGTACTGGGACGTACTGTTCTCCGTGGCTAATTTGTTTGAACACCAACGACACCTTTTGATTGGTGTGATGGTGTCCCAGCCTAATATAAGATATGCGATTTGAGAACCTTTCACTCATTCACCTGACGAAGGGGATAATCTCCGAAAGCTTGCGATTTTAAAATAAATTTGTTGGACTATAACCTGGTGTTGTAAGATTCCTTACATTTAAACATTTCAGAGTTTTAGATTCCCTCTCTTTCTCCCTGATGCTTTCCCTGACTTTTCTTTCCATCCACATTGGGTTTATTCCAGAGTACTTATCCGCTCCAGGTTTTGCATCTGACATTAGCACAGAATCTGAAATGGTCAGATATGAGTGTGTGATCATGACAACCAATTAGTATTGATTGCGGCTGGTGAGTTATTTTCAACAATACATTTCAACTGTGTTCTGAGTCCTCATTCACCACAGGTGGGATAAATCAAGATGTAGTCGTTAAATGATGCAAAGCTCGAGTTTTTTTTTAGAAGGAAGTGAAAAGATTCCACAATTTTAAGGTCCTGGGAAGGATGGAATTACTACTCCATCCTCCACTAACGTGTCTCCCTCTCTGGTCCACCTCTATGCTGCCGCCTTTTCATGGTTCAGTTCCTACCTGTCCCGACACCGCCAACACATCTTTTGTAATGGCTTCTCCTCCCACGTCTGCATGGTCACCAACGGCAAGCCCCAAGGTTCCATCCTTGGCCTCTCCTATTCCTTGCTGCCACTTGGCAACATTATCTGTAATCATGGGGTGAGCTTCCATTTATTTTCCAATGACATCTTGCTTTATCTCTCCACCACCACCCTTGACTGCACACCTGTTGCTGCTCTGACTACCTCATGTCAGGTTGTGGTAAGTCAGAGCTTCTGACGGCTAAACATTAGCCAAACCAAATTCATTTTGTTTTCTCACTGGTAACACTGCTCCTTAAATCCTGATTTCACCCCTTCCAAGGTTGCTCACTCATGCTGAACCTGATTGTTCACAACTTCCACACCCTGCTTGACCCTAAGAAGAGCTTTTTTTTATTTGTTCACGGGATGTGGGCGTCGCTGGCGAGGCCAGCATTTATTGCCCATCCCTAATTGCCCTTCAGAAGGTGGTGGTGAGCCGCCTTCTTGAACCGCTGCAGTCCGTGAGGTGAAGGTTCTCCCTTCTTAGGTAGGGAGTTTCAGGATTTTGACCCAGTGACCATGAAGGAACGGCGATATATTTCCAAGTCGGGATGGTGTGTGACTTGGGGGAGAACGTGCAGGTGGTGTTGTTTCCATGTGCCTGCTGCCCTTGTCCTTCTGGGTGGTAGAGGTTTGGGAGGTGTTGTTGAAGAAGCCTTGGTGACATCCAGTCCATTACCAAGAGTGAATATTTGTACCTTTAAAATATCACCCGTCTTCATCCCTACCTCACCCTCACCATCACTAAAACCCTCATCTCCACCCTGGTCACCTCCAAGCTCTATGTTTCTGCTGCCCTCCCTGCAGACCTCTTAAGTTCCATTCTACAAAAACTCCAACTCACCAGGAAACTTGCCACCCACATCCCATTTCATTCTACATTCCACTCACCCATTACCCCAGTCCTTGCCGACCTTCACTGGCTCCCCATCACATTGATTTGGAAACCTTTACAAATCTCTCCACTGCCCCAGTCCGCCTGCCTCTGCAACCCTCCCTATGACCACACCTTCTACTTTTTGGAGTCCACAATACGATGGTTCCACCCCCCGCCCCTCACACCATCCCTCTTCCAACCAGGCTCCACCTCTAGTGGCACAGTCTTCTGCCATTGCAGTCTTCTCCCCAACCTTCTCGCAATTCATGCTCGGTGTACATCAAACACTTCTGTGAAGTGCCCCAGGACATTTCACTACGTTAAAGGCACTATATATGAGGTAGTAAAGAAGGCAATCCGATGAGTTTTGATTGTAACGTGTGAGTAAGGAGGGAGGAGGAAGAGTGTGTAGGATAGTATATTTGAAGTATAGAATAAACAAAGAAAGGAAAGTTGAAAGGAACAATGACCGTTTAGAATTGATTACCGTTCTTATATGTTTGTCAGGAACATAATTACATTAAACTGAGCTGCGGGGAATCAGAGGGCACTGTAAAAAGAGTGACGACAGCACTGCAGTGTGGGTGTCCTGTACAGCTCTGTACTGCCACACTTCATGGCATAACTTCATTTTCTCTGAAGGTGCCCCTTTTCATTCAGTAATTTATTGCTGATTTCTATCATAAATTGCTTTAACAAAGCGAGCAGACTTTTACAGATTACACATTATGATTACATTGCCTGATCCACATAAGTTTCTAATGTTAATGGTTTTTTTCCTGGCGAATTAGATATTATTGAGGTCCTGGGGGCCGGGGGGGAGGCAATGTGGAAGGGGACTCGATCCCGGGCTGGCAATGATTCACAGTATTTTTATGGACCCAGAAGGAGCAGGAATGCTCCTTTCGGCACCACAGAAATGAAACAATTAGAAAGTTTTCCTACCTTTTTTGAATGGCGTTCAGTGGTCCCTTTAAGGAGTGCTGGTTAGGCCACTCAAGACCTGGAACGGGTCTTGAGTGGCCTAACCAGCGCTCCTTAAAGGGACCACTGAACACCATTCAAAAAAGGTAGGAAAACTTTCTAATTGTTTCATTGGGCGGAGCATGTGAGGCGCAAGCTCCGCCCATTTGCTGACCAACTTCAACAGGGGTCCTACAGCCGGCGTTGGGACCACAGTTTGAACTTGCAAGGCGCCTATCGCCTGTTTCCAGCGGGCGCATCGCACGCCTAGAAGTGGCTGGCTTCCAATTTGGCAGCTGGGACACTTCTGGGAGCGATCGGGAGTGAGAGATTGCGACCTTTATGTCTCTCCAGCGTCGATTTAACTCCCAAAAAACAGGCGCAACGATGTTGAATTTCTCCCCTGATGTCTTTAACTGTCACTCAAGTGCTCAGGAACTACTCCTATGATGCTGAACACCTGACAATAGACGGTCCTATGTTCCTGCCCGAACATTCAGACACAGATAACTAACAGACAACACAAGAGCTACAGATCGACCAAGAGCTCTATGCAACATAATAACGATGGCTAGAGCTGAAGAGCACTTGAAACTACAGGAGCTGGTGGCAAAAGTCTAAGACAGGATTGGATTGGCATTGATTGGTCACTGATTATGCGCGTCAAGGGCACAGGAATAATGATGATGATGATTATACCTAATCTGGGAGAGCTTGATGCTGATACTGGGTAACCTCAATGTTCCCTTTCCCATTGATACTGAAATTACATATGTATCCAGTAGAGGGGGATGAGTCTTGGAGGTAATGATCTAATTTTTTTTTATTATTCATTTAAGGGATGTGGGCGTCGCTGGCGAGGCCGGCATTTATTGCCCATCCCTAATTGCCCTTGAGAAGGTGGTGGTGAGCCGCCTTCTTGAACCGCTGCAGGCCCTGTGGTGAAGGTTCTTCCACAGTGCTGTTAGGAAGGGAGTTCCAGGATTTTGACCCAGCGACGATGAAGGAACGGCGATATATTTCCAAGTCGGGATGGTGTGTGACTTGGAGGGGAACGTGCAGGTGGTGTTGTTCCCATGTACCTGCTGCTCTTGTCCTTCTAGGTGGTAGAGGTCACAGGTTTGGGAGGTGCTGTCGAAGAAGCCTTGGCGAGTTGCTGCAGTGCATCCTGTGGATGGTACACACTGCAGCCACTGTGCGCCGGTGGTGAAGGGAGTGAAAGTTTAGGGTGGTTGATGGGGTGCCAATCAAGCAGGCTGCTTTGTCCTGGATGGTGTCAAGCTTCTTGAGTGTTGTTGGAGCTACACTCATCCAGGCAAGTGGTGAGTATTCCATCACACTCCTGACTTGTGCCTTGTAGACGGTGGAAAGGCTTTGGGGAGTCAGGAGGTGAGTCATTCGTCGCAGAATACCCAGCTTCTGACCTGCTCTTGTAGCCACAGTATTTATGTGGCTGGTCCAGTTATGTTTCTGGTCAATGGTGACCCCCAGGATGTTGATGGTGGGGGATTCGGCGATGGGAATGCTGTTAAATGTCAAGGGGAGGTGGTTAGACTCTCTCTTGTTTCTAATTCAATTAGTACCCTCCTAACTGGAGTGTTAAGAATCAACAAGTCAGAATATAGTTGCTGAATAAAGACATTGGGGGTAATTTTGACATTTGGTGATAGTGTAAACCACTAAAGTCAATGGAAATGAAAATCAGGAGCGATGTATTCCATGCGGGCTGAATCGAGATCGCCTTTTACTATTATCACTCAAGTCAAAATTACCCCCAGTTTCTCACTGATCTTAAATGGAATGATTCCTTTTTAATTTTGTTTAAACACAGTTCCCATAAAGAACACTTTCTGACATCCACACCCTCAGGACACTTATGATTAGATCACTGGGGAGGAAGGACCATAGAATCAATTATAGAACAAAGAGATCTAGGAGTACAGGTTCATAGCTCCTTGAAAGTGGAGTCACAGGTGGATAGGGTGGTGAAGAAGGCATTTAGCATGCTTGATTTCATTGGTCAGAACATTGAATACAGGAGTTGGGATGTCTTGTTGAAGTTGTACAAGACATTAGTAAGGCCACACTTGGAATACTGTGTACAGTTCTGGTCACCCTATTATAGAAAGGATATTATTAAACTAGAAAGAGTGCAGAAAAGATTTACTAGGATGCTGCCGGGACTTGATGGTTTGACTTATAGGGAGAGGCTGGATGGACTGAGACTTTTTTCCCTGGAGAGTAGGAGGTTAAGGGGTGATCTTATAGAAGATAGTCAAAATCTTTTCCCAAAGGTAGGGGAGTCTATAACGAGGGGGCATAGATTTAAGGTGAGAGGGGAGAGATACAAAAGGGTCCAGAGGGGCAATTTTTTCACTCAAAGGGTGGTGAGTGTCTGGAACGAGCTGCCAGAGGCAGTAGTAGAGGCGGGTACAATTTTGTCTTTTAAAAAGCATTTGGACAGTTACATGGGTAAGATGGGTATAGAGGGATATGGGCCAAGTGCAGGCAATTGGGACTAGCTTAGTGGTATAAACTGGGCGACATGGACATGTTGGGCAGAAGGGCCTGTTTCCGTGTTGCAAACTTCTATGATTCTATGATTCTATGAATCATAGAATCTTACAGCACAGGAGGAGGCCATTTGGCCCATTGTACCTGTGCTGGCTCTTTGAAAGAGCTATACAACTAGTCCCATTCCCTTGCTCTTTCCATGTAGCCATGCAAATTATTCCTTTTCAAGTATATATCCAGTTCTCTTTTGAAAGTTACTATTGAATCTGCTTCCACCACCCTTTCAGGCAGTGCACTCCAGATCCTAATAACTCCCTGCGTAAAACAATTTCTCCTCATCTTCCCCCCTGGTTCTTTTGCCGATTACCTTAAATCTGTGCCTTCTGGTTACCGACCCTCCTGCTGGAAAGGACAGGAGTCGTAAGGGAGTGGGACTTCGTACACTGTGAGAGATGGAGGATTGGATGTGAGAGATGGAGTACTGGATGTGAGAGATGGAGTACTGGATGAATTGGAGTTTGGGTAGGATGGAACTTAGGAGTCTGGTGAGAGAAACAGTTGAAAAAGTTGAGCCTGGAGATGACAATGGCCTGGATGAGGATTTGAGTGATGTTGGGAGTGAGGGAGAGCAGAGGTGGGAAATACAGTAAAAGAAAGAAAGAACTTGCATTTATATAGCACCTTTCATGGAGTACTTTTGAAGTGTAGTCACTGTTGTAATGTAGGAAACGAGGCAGCCAATTTGCACACAACAAGATCCCAAAAACAGCAATAAGATAATGATCAGATAAGCTATTTTAGTGATGTAGGTTGAGGGATAAATATTGGCCAGGACACCGGGGAAAACTCCTCTGCTCTTCTTCAAAATAGTGCTGTGGGATCTTTTACATCCACCTGAGAGGGCAGACAGGGCCTCAGTTTAACGTCTCATCTGAAAGATGGCACCCATGACAGTGCCACTCTCCCTCAGTACTGCACTGAAGTATTAACCTAGATTTTTGTGCTCAAGTCTTTGGATTGGGACTTGAACCCACAACCATCTCACTCAGACATGAGAGTGCTACCACTGAGCCACTACTGACATTGTGTAGAGATACAAGTAGACAGTCTTGATGGAAAGAAAGTTTGAAGCTTAGCTCAGGATTCAGCCTGAGTGAGTAGCCAGGAAGGGTATCAGGATGGAGTTGGGGGCTGACCTTTTTGTCAGCAACTGAAAAGAATTGCTTTGGTTTTGCTGAAGTTGAGCTCATCTATGATTTGATGTTGTATAGGCACTGGGTCAGCAATAACAAAAGCAGGAGAGGGGAAAAAATGAAGAATGAAAAAAAGGAAACTGCTATTTCTACATGAGGGAACAATAATAACTACATGTCTAGACTGAAGCCATGAATTTTCTTCTGACAAATAAAAGATACTGGGAAGGACAGACAGGGAATATGCAAGAACACAGATAAAGGGAGATGTTCATTATGGACTGACAGGAAACATTATAAATGATGAATTTTACTTGTTCATCTATAATGGGAGCAGCTATTGGGATAATGTTTTAATTACAGTAATTACAGGGTAATTTATGTTTATGAAAGATTACAGTGAAATTGGTTTTAGTTACTTTTATCGAATGGTGCTTTCATTTTCAGATGGCTCATATATTTAACCAAACACTAAAATGGGCAGTGATGAATATTAATGTTGAGTTTTTTTTAAAGTTCTGTATTAAGTTCAAATAATTTCCCTTTGGACACAGAAGGCAGGCAGTTCTCCCGAGTTTTGCTGATTTCCGGCATTAATTGAGCAGGCAGGAGGGGACATTCAGCAGGGATCCATACCATTAGGTCCACACCATGCACTGTGCCCATACCTTTCACCGTCAGTTCCATCGGACACTGGACATGGCCCTCAAATATTGGCTGGGCCTAGTCACATAAAGCAGTAATAATGGAGTAATATGATACGTCACATTGCCTGCCATTACCATCTCAGCAACACAGGATGGTAATCCAGCCGGCGTTTTACTGCCATCCAGCGTTGCTAGGACTGGCGGAGGGGGAGTTAAAATTTAAATGGTCCACTCCAATGGGTGTAGCTGATCATGGGGTGGTCAATGCGCTGCGCCCCACTGTCAAATGTAACTGAGAAATGAAGAGGTCCCACGCTTCTGTCTGCCCAGAGGCAGTGGCAGCAATTCACCAACTCCACCCCCTAAAAACATGGGAACAGGAGTGGGCCATTCAGCCGCTCGAGCCTGTTCCACCATTCAATTAGATCATGGCTGATCTGTAACTCAACCCCATTCACCCGGCTTTGCTCCATTTCCCTTGCCCAACAAAACTCTATTGTTCTCAGTCTTGAAAATTTTGATTAACCCAGATCCACGGTCGGGAGCCTGCCAAAATAATTTGCATAAGGCTACCCTACTCTGAGAAATGATGGGCAGCTGCAACACTGACCCACCACACTTGCAGTAGCATTGATGCAAGATTGGACATTCTCACCTATCGCCTAGATGTTCTTCTTAGAGCAGTTACCACCATAATGGCTCTTGGTGTATATTTGAGAGACTCAAATGGAAGGTCAGCAGATCACAAACAAAGGAAATGAGGGGCAGGAAAAGACCAGCTGGTCCATCAAGCCTGCCCCACACTCATGACGCCTGGAGCATCGTGACTAGACACTTCACATCAAACTGACCCGCTTACCCATTTGAAGCAGGTCCTTCTACTGCCATTGGTTTTCCCCACCGGAAAATGTGTCGGGGCACAAAGATGGACTTCTGCCCATTTACCACAACAAGCCCCTCACAATATCATATGAAAATCGTAAGGAAATCCAGACTGAGCGGCGTAACATGAATTGTTAGATTCTATGTAGATGTTGGGAAACTTTCTCAGTACTGCACTATCAGAGGTGCTGTTTTTCGGATGAGACGTTAAACCGAGGCCCCGTCTGCCCTCTCAGGTGGATGTCAAATGATTCTATTTTGAAGAAGAACAGGGAAGTTCTACTCAGTGCCCTGGTCAATATTTATCCCTCAACCAACATCACTAAAAAACAGATGATCCGGTCATTATCACATTGCTGTTTCTGGGAACTTGCTGTGCGCACATTTGCTGCTGCGTTTCCTAGGTTACAACAATGACCACCCTACAAAAGTACTTAATTGGTTGTAAAGCGCTTTGGGACGTCCTGAAGTCATGAAAGGCGCTACATAAATGCAAGTTCTTTCTTTATATCTCAGTCTAGTGCATCAAATGTGATGTGGCAGTGTCATACTGTAGAACACTGAAGCAAATGCAAGCCTGTCAAACTATAAACAGCACAAACCAAGGCTAACACAGTAGCTGTTGATATTTTGCTGCCCTTCAAAGAACATATTTAGTAGAGTTAGCTACAAGTGGCTCCATGGTCATAACAACACAGAATAAATCCTATAATACCTTATTGTGTGCCATAGATACCTTTTCATCAGACTTTAATCCACTGCTTATTGTCTTGTGATAGCCTTACGATTCAGATGGAGCAAGACAATGAACATCAATTAAACGCCAATAATTTAGCTCACAATCCGCAAGTAGTTTTATTTCTTTGCTGGCTTGATTGGAAAAAAAAAATCATTATCCCTGTCTTGTGAATACAAAATAGCTCCTCTTTCTTTTTCTTGTTTTTGTTTTGTTTCCGTCAGGGATATATTTGGATCGGTTAAATGGTCAGCAAATCTAAGCTGTGTTTGGAAGTGATAAGGCAATGCTTTGTCTGATAAGTGAGATAAAAGCTGAACTGGCTTTCTAATTATGAAATTAAATTGCTCTTGCAAAGGAAGGCAGTTTTCAAGGCACCCGTCGCTGATGTGCAGATGAATTAATTTCAACCAATCAATAAGAGATGAGCAGCCTCCCTGGGTTATTGCCAACTGAGTTTATTCCTTTAGATCTAACGAGAGGCAAAACCACACAAATCCCATCAAAAAAAACCATTTGTACTGCGGAACTGCTCCTACTCAAATATGTCTTGCCTCTTGATGCTCTGAAGTTGTCCTGTTTATACTATGACAACAGTGCGCACTTGTTTAAAGACATGATCTAAAAGCAATTGTACATCTCCATGCTCGAGAGCGCGCGGTTGTATCTAAGTTGCAGTTCTGGCTACGCGCTTCTGTCCGCAGAAAGCCCATACAAGCCAACAATGTAACAAAACGCATTCCCTGCCTGCATGGACAGGCTGAACACTCAAAATTGGCAGCCAGTGATGGTTGGCACTGCCAGAGGCCTCCATTTGGATCTACCATTGCGAGTGCTCTGCCCACACAAGCAGGAGGTGAAATTACCTCATGACGTGGTGTTCTGCAGCTCAAGAGGTGTGAATGCCACCCTGTTTATGCTCAGATAACTCACATGCCAGTAGAAACAACACTGCAAGGTAAACAGAGTAATAATTAACCAAACTAAGTTAATTAAGCTCTCTATTTGGTGCCAAAAGAAGTCGAATGAGACAGCCATTCCTGTAACATGGTTATTTACACTGATTATCATTTAATATCTTGTCTTGTCTTTCCTTATAACTGAATATTTACTAAATCATAGGTCCAACAGGAATATTCCATCAAAGCTCTAGCATCAGATATCAAGAGCTAAATAAATGTATTTGCAATTTTCACTTGCCAGTCACCTTGAAGGTCTTCTAGTTCAAAACAGGGACTTATCAATTTTAACAACCAAATTCAGTACGCTATCCATCCATTTCCTTGTAGACATGAGTCCCCAGCACAGAATTGCCAGATATTTGACACTGAGTTGGAAGTCTCACTCTGACAGGCCATGAGACTGGCTAGCGTGGTAAATGGAAATGACCCCTTCATATAGTGAGTGCTCTTGCTACACATTACTGGGAAAGAGTCAAGGGAGCATTACTCTGCATCATGCACTTGCCCTAAAAGAAAAAAAAGACTTGCACTTATGTAGCGCCTTTCATGACCTCAGGAAAAGCCCTTTATAGCCAATGAAGTACTTTTGTAGTCACTGTTGGAATGTAGGAAACGCAGCAGCCAATTTGCACACATCAAGGTCCCACCACAGCAATGTGATAATGACCAGATAATCCGTTTTAGTGATGTTGGTTGAGGGATAAATGTTGGCCAGGACATCGGGGAGAACTCCCAGGCTCTTATTCAAATAGTGGCATGTGAACTTTTACGTTCACCTGAGATGACAGACTTGGATTAACGTCTCATCCAAAAGATGGCACTTCCGACAGTGCAGCACTCCCTCAGTACTGCACTGGAGTGTCAGTCTAGACAATGTGCCCAAGTTTGTGGAATGGGACTTGAACGCATAACCTTCTGACTCAGGGGCGAGAGTGCTACAACTGAGCCAAGACTAGCACAAGTACATAAGGATACTTGTGCTGATACTGGATGCCAAAAATAAAGTGACCCAGCACCTTTCTCACTGTATGAACAATTACTATGAAGTAAATGGCCCCGAAATTCCTTGGGAGTTCCGCTGGTCTCCCACCGTAACTCTGGCAAAAGACTGATGAAATCCCCTCCAAGAAATGGTGGAGACCGAGTTCCGCCATTTCCAGGAGTTTCCTGGTTGCCTTGTAAAAGGTGGAACTTCCATCCACCCTTTATAAGCTGTACAGTTGGACAAAGCGTTTCTGTAGAGGGCGATACATGCAGTTAGGTGAACCGTACTGGCTTCCACAAGGATGGATCTGGGCCCCACCAGTGAGCTCCTGACCAGGCAAGTGACCTGCACCCCCGAGGACATGGAGGCTTTTTAAAACAACTTTTCTAGCAAATCGGCTCCCTTGCTTCGGGGATCATGCCTGGGGTTGGGGATGGGGCCTGCCCCTGGGTAAACCCACCAGAATGGGTGCCGGAGTTTCCAGCAGTCATGGGCAGGGGGCTGATGGAGATGTACCCAAAGTGGTGCATGCACCTGCCTGACCCTTGTTAATGAGGTACCCTTCCACTGACCTCACAAACTCTTGTGGAGGTGGGGGGGGGGGTCAGCATTGGGGGGCACCATTGGGCATGATCCCGATGTAACCATTGAGATTGTGACCCGAAGAATGTCAGGACCAATGTATTTATTGTAGCAGACCTTCAAATGATCCATATTCATATATATTCTTAAAGGAGAGGAGACCACCAAGGGCTGAATTTTGAAAGGTTTGAAATTTGGTTTCAGTGCTCCACCCTTAATGCAAACCATCTGTAACACCATCGAGATCCTGCAGACTGGTGACTTGTGGACAAGGCTTGGAATATACAATAATTAGTGAACCGCTATCCCAAATTTATTCCACTCAAAATGTTGGATTTTCTTCTTGGCAAATGATCCTAAAGTAGTTGTTACAGCGAGAGAGGCTTTAATGAATTTTCATAGATATTCATTTTTCAATCTCTATCAATTTGAAGGGTTGATGAAGGAGCTGTGTCCTCCAATTATAATGCTCATACTTTTATACTGTTGAATCACTGTTGAATTTATTTTAACTGGCTCCAACTGGTGGGAAGAAAGTCTTTAAAAATATTATGTTGTCCAAGCAGAACGTGACTGGAATTTGAACTGTGAACTACAGCCAGTTTGACCATATAATTGTAACGAGAACTGGTCAGCAAAAAGCTCCACTAGTGCCTCAGTTGGTAAGTGCACTGCCCAATCGGAAACGAAGTTATACAGACCAGGAAGTCCAAGGGCCGACCCCCAGTCTGTGCTGAATTAGCTGATGCCAACTGGGGTGTTACAATTGATCTCAGTGCTCTTGGGTCAGGGACGGGAAACGCTAAGTCACTCCTGAATGTCATCTAATAATCTCTGCTGAAAAGTAGATCTTTGAATGTCAGTTGAGGACAGAATTGTTTTTTGTTGTCCAGGCTTATGCACAAAGAATGACTACTTGGAGGAGCTACTAGAGACTATTGGGCACTCAGGGTACTGTACCCTGACACGAGTTGAAGCAAATTGGAAGGAAACAAAATAAAAATGAAGAAGCAGAACTGATAAACCACATATCCAGGCAAATCAAGGATGATTCAGCATTTGAATTTTGCACTAATTTGAAGCATTTAGTTTAAATTTCTGCCAGATCCAAGCCACAGACAGAATGTGCCCCAGTGATTTGGCACAAATCAATATCTACGTGGGTATCATGTCATAAGCCCATGCATGTAGGCCGTGTCTGAGTTATGAAAGACACTTTATAACAATGAATTGCAGCTAAAATTTGTATTCAATTGAAATAAATTCAAAAATCTGAGTGTATAAGTGGAGCAAAACGCCACAGAGCCTATCGCATGGTTGGAAGCAAGATTGACTTTTGGCCTGGATTTTTCTCCACTGTCCAGCTCGCAAATGGGCAGGATAGCAGTGGCAAAATTCGATAGCAAGGCCTATCGCCACCTCACTGCCCTGACCTGAATTTCCCTCACCCCTATCCTGCCCGTATCACCCGTGCCCATTCCTTCCCTGCCAATACATGCAAATGCCGGTGGAGGGTTGGGGCTTGCATTCCCAGCTCATTTCCCTCCCGTCCACCTCTGTTCCCACTGCTCCCCAGGACTGCCAGAGTGAGTCTAACAGTTGGCTCAGGGTAGTGGCAGCAATGGGCCTGCATGCTGCAAATAGAGGGAGAGGAGGGGCCTGGTAGAGACTTCCTCTCCCTCCAATTCACCACGACGGCTTATGTGTTGAAGGCCTTCATCCTGGCCAAGACCTTCAGTGGATCACTTCCTGCAACCTTTGCGGCCCTGTGTCTTTCTTTAAGTCTCCTTCTGGCCTCTTCTAATGCTGTCTGGATCTTCCTGGGCTCCCACTTGTTCATGTGAATGCCACTGAGAGACCGCCATCAATAGGTAATGGTTCCCAATCCAAGAATCTGGGCTGGAATTATGACAGGGACAGGACGCCAGGTGTAAGACCCACCCTGACCCTATAGAGGTAGGATAAGAAAAACCCCTCCCATTATATTATACTTCTCACTAAGCAACGAAGAGATCCCTACAATAGTTGGAGTCCTAAAGTACACCAATTAGTTAAACTAAGCTATCATTCAGCGAGATGCATCTACATGTTCTTACCAGCTCACCTCTCAATTCCCAAGGCAAGATAAGTATTTCAAATTAGATAATATATGTCTCCCTATGTGTCGTCACAGTTTGTAGTTCCTATTGTTTCGGGGTATCTACAAGAATAACACAGGGCACCTCAATGTAGCAGATGAGGTGACAAACATCCTTAACAAAAAGAATGTGATGAGATGAAAATGTTTTTTTTGAAAACTAAAACAACTTCAGAAGCTAAGGCAATTGAAATCTGAAATATAAAAGCCATAAATATAACAGCAATAACGGACTTTATGTGTACTGATTTGCCAGTGATGATGGGCTGGAAGACTGATGGGCTTAGCCTTTGGTCTTGTTCATTAATCACAGCATTGCACATAAATGTCCATTACTGATTCAATCACTGATCAGATTGGATAGCACTGAAAAAGGAACCCTCATTCATAGCAGGATGCAATCAGCGACTTATTCAAATGAAATTTCAACAAGAGCTTTGATGACTTTCCCACCCTATCAACCAAATGTATGCTAATGCACCTCTTAAAACTGATAGCTGAATATTAGCAGAAGTAATTTCTCTCAGGCTCTATCGATGTGTTGTTCTACAAGGCAGTCTGTGTTAAAGGCAGTGGAACTGCGAACCTAATTCATAAAAAGAATGGGAGCCCCATTATTTTTATCCACTTCATGATCAGACTTAAGCAGTCATCACAAACCTAGCCTGAATCTCTCCTTCACTGTCTGGCTGCTCACCAGATTGAGGTAGGGTTTCAGCTTGACGCCAAGGTATAAAATTGGTATTGAGGTTCAATGTAAAGACAATTGGACAGTTTCGATAATAAGTGGACAATCCACAACGGTAGTTTGACGCCTGTGTATCAAATTGAAAATCTACCCCATTGTGTTCAACTGTTCACAAAGCTTAAACTGGATTTTAAAAATGGGCACCAAAGCATTGAGGTAAAAAATATTCATTCTTGGGAGTGACATGATAGCATCATGCATTGGAGCTCCAAAATGATCTGACTGGAGAGTGAGAGAATGCATGTTCAGATTCACAGTTCTCCAATAGGGAATACTTGAACTCGATCACCCAAGCCTTCGCGGTTGACTAAGGGGTGATATTGGCAAAGACTTAACTTTCAAAAGGGAATTGGATATATACTTAAAAAGGAAAAATTTTCAAGGCTATGGGGAAAGAGCAGGGGAGTGCGACTAATTGGTAGCTCTTTCAGAGAGCCAACAAAGACACGATGGGCTGAATGGCCTCCTTCTGTGCTGTGCGAGTCTATGATCTGGAAGCAGATCACCTCCTTGTCCTGTCAGATGCGGATGGTGTATGGAGCCAGAGAATCAAGGAGGGGAATGGTCAAAAATAAATAGTTTTAACTTGTATCATGTATTGAAAGAACAAATCTTTCTTTCTCATCAAAATATATTTTCCCCATTTGGATATCTATGCTTGATGTCAGTAGCAGGAGGTTTCAAGAGAGGACGGGTAGCTTACCTGCTGGATTTTTAAAAATTAATTCTCAGGATGTGGGCATCACTGGCATTTGTTGTCCATCCCTAGCTGCTTTGAAAAGGTGGTGGTGGGCCTTCTTCTCAAACTGCACGCAGCAGGTTGATACAACTGAGTGGCTTGCTTCAGAAGGCAGTTAAGAGTGAACCACACTTTGTGTCGAACTGGAGTCACATTTAGTTGGCCAGACTGGGTAAGAACGGCCGGTTTCCTTCTCTAAAGGACATTTGTGAACCAATTGGGCTTTTACGACAATCCGACTTTAACTAATACCAGTATTTTATTTCTAGATTTATAAACTGAATACAAATTCAATTCAACCTGCCATTGTAGGAGTTGAACTCACCAGTCTCTAGATTATTAACTCAGGCCTCTGGGTTACTAGTACAGTAACATGACAACTACACCACCGCAACTCTGAGTAGTTAGCCTCAAGAAATGGTAGCTGAGGTGAATACTGTTTAAAACAGTATTGTATTGCCAGTGATAGTTTAAAGCATATGGTGAGTAAACAATTAGATTCTATCTTTGAATCTGCAGCAATTCTTACCAAAAACAACAACTTGCATTTATATAGCACCTTTAACATAGTAAAACTCCCCAAGGTGCTTCACAGGAGCGTTATCAAACAAAATTTGACACTGAGTCACATAAGGAGATATTAGGACAGGTGACCAATAGCTTGGTCCAAGAGGTAGGTTTTAAGGAGTGTATTAAAGGAGGAGAGAGAGAGGGAGAGAGGTTTAGGGAGGGAATTCCAGACCTTAGTGTCTAGACAGCTAAAGTCACGGTCGCTAGTGGAAGGACGAAGGAAATTGCAGGAATGCAGAGTTCTCGTAGGTTGTAGGGATGGAGGAGGTTACAGAGATAGGGAGGGGCAAGACCATGGAGGGATTTGCAGCAAGACCTGGACAACATCCAGGCTTGGGCTGATAAATGGCAAGTAACATTCGCACCAGACAAGTGCCAGGCAATGACCATCTCCAACAAGAGAGAGTCTAACCACCTCCGAGCCGAGCGGAGGGAGCGTCCGATAAAAGGCGGGATTTCAGAGCGCTGAGAGGAGCCGAGCCGAGCGGAGGGAGCGTCCGATAAAAGGCGGGATTTCAGAGCGCTGAGAACAGCTGAGAGGAGCCGAGCCGAGCGGAGGGAGCGTCCGATAAAAGGCGGGATTTCAGAGCGCTGAGAGGAGCCGAGCCGAGCGGAGGGAGCGTCCGATAAAAGGCGGGATTTCAGAGCGCTGAGAACAGCTGAGAGGAGCCGAGCCGAGCGGAGGGAGCGTCCCATAAAAGGCGGGATTTCAGAGCGCTGAGAGGAGCCGAGCCGAGCGGAGGGAGCGTCCGATAAAAGGCGGGATTTCAGAGCGCTGAGAACAGCTGAGAGGAGCCGAGCCGAGCGGAGGGAGCGTCCGATAAAAGGCGGGATTTCAGAGCGCTGAGAGGAGCCGAGCCGAGCGGAGGGAGCGTCCGATAAAAGGCGGGATTTCAGAGCGCTGAGAACAGCTGAGAGGAGCCGAGCCGAGCGGAGGGAGCGTCCGATAAAAGGCGGGATTTCAGAGCGCTGAGAGGAGCCGAGCGGAGCTGCGACCGAGTTCGAAGTGACGTCAGGAATCAGATCGGGACGCGACACAGGGGAGGCACCTGATTGGTGAGTAGGTTCAGGTGAGTATTTCTCCTTATCTACAGTAACTGAAGTAAAAGGAAAGGGAAGGTCTGCAGGTCTTATAGGAAGTAGCGTTTATTTTTTAGTGAATCAAGGTCCCTAGTGTAGTTAACATTCTCTAAATTGAGAACAATTTAAAGGAGTAAACTCCTTAAAGGGAGTGGTAAGTAGTTTTTCTTTCCTTTTTTTTTCTCTTGACATTGTAGTTGTTCTTAAGCTAATTTAAGGGTTAAGTCATGGCAGGAGATCCCAGCGCCGTGTCATGTTCCTCTTGTGGGATGTGGGAATTCAGGGCTCCTTCCTGTATCCCTGATTCCTTCACCTGCGGGAAGTGTGTCCAGCTGCAGCTATTGTTTGACCGCTTGACGGCTCTGGAGCTGCGGATGGACTCACTTTGGAGCATCCGCGATGCTGAGAAAGTCGTGGATAGCACGTTCAGTGAGTTGGTCACACCGCAGATAAAAATTACTGAGGGAGATAGTGAATGGGTGACCAACAGACAGAGGAAGAGTAGGAAGGCAGTGCAGGGGTCCCCTGCGGTCATCTCCCTCCAAAACAGGTATACCGTTTTGGATACTGTTGGCGGAGATGGCTCACCAGGGGAAGGTGGCAGTGGCCAGGTTCATGGCACCGTGGCTGGCTCTGCTGCACAGGAGGGCAGGAAAAAGAGTGGCAGAGCTATAGTGATAGGGGACTCGATTGTAAGGGGAATAGACAGGCGTTTCTGCGGACGCAACCGAGACTCCAGGATGGTATGTTGCCTCCCTGGTGCAAGGGTCAAGGATGTCTCGGAGCGGCTGCAGGACATTCTGGAGGGGGAGGGTGAACAGCCAGTTGTCGTGGTGCATATAGGCACCAACGATATAGGTAAAAAACAGGATGAGGTCCTACAAGCTGAATTTAGGGAGTTAGGAGTTAAACTAAAGAGTAGGACCTCAAAGGTAGTAATCTCAGGATTGCTACCAGTGCCACGGGTTAGTCAGAGTAGGAATGACAGGATAGCTAAGATGAATACGTGGCTTGAGAGATGGTGCAAGCTGGAGGGATTCAAATTCCTGGGCCATTGGAACCGGTTCTGGGGGAGGTGGGACCAGTACAAATTGGACGGTCTGCATCTGGGCAGGACTGGAACCAATGTCCTAGGGGGAGTGTTTGCCAGTGCTGTTGGGGAGGGTTTAAACTAATGTGGCAGGGGGATGGGAACCGATGCAGGAAGTCAGTGGGAAATAAAGTGGTGACAGAAACAAAAGGCAGTAAGGGAGAGTGTACAGAACATGACCGGACAGATGGTCTGAGAAAGCAGGGCAAAGACCAAGGGAAGTCTAGATTAAACTGCATTTATTTCAATGCAAGAAGTCTGATGGGCAAGGCAGATGAACTCAGGGCATGGATGGGTACATGGGACTGGGATGTTATAGCTATTACTGAAACATGGCTAAGGGAGGGGCAGGACTGGCAGCTCAATGTTCCAGGGTACAGATGCTATAGGAAAGATAGAGCAGGAGGTAAGAGAGGAGGGGGAGTTGCGTTCTTGATTAGGGAGAACATCACGGCAGTAGTGAGAGGGGATATATCCGAGGGTTCGCCCACTGAGTCCATATGGGTAGAACTGAAAAATAAGAAGGGAGAGATCACTTTGATAGGATTGTACTACAGACCCCCAAATAGTCAACGGGAAATTGAGGAGCAAATATGTAAGGAGATTACAGACAGCTGCAAGAAAAATAGGGTGGTAATAGTAGGGGACTTTAACTTTCCCAACATTGACTGGGACAGCCATAGCATTAGGGGCTTGGATGGAGAGAAATTTGTTGAGTGTATTCAGGAGGAATTTCTCATTCAGTATGTGGATGGCCCGACTAGAGAGGGGGCAAAACTTGACCTCCTCTTGGGAAATAAGGAAGGGCAGGTGACAGAAGTGTTAGTGAGGGATCACTTTGGGACCAGTGATCATAATTCCATTAGTTTTAAGATAGCTATGGAGAAGGATAGGTCTGGCCCAAAAGTTAAAATTCTAAATTGGGGAAAGGCCAATTTTGATGGTATTAGACAGGAACTTTCAGAAGTTGATTGGGAGAGTCTGTTGGCAGGCAAAGGGACGTCTGGTAAGTGGGAGGCTTTCAAAAGTGTGTTAACCAGGGTTCAGGGTAAGCACATTCCTTATAAAGTGAAGGGCAAGGCTGGTAGAAGTAGGGAACCTTGGATGACTCGGGAGATTGAGGCACTAGTCAAAAATAAGAAGGAGGCATATGACATGCATAGGCAGCTGGGATCAAGTGGATCCCTTGAAGAGTATAGAGATTGCCGGAGTAGAGTTAAGAGAGAAATCAGGAGGGCAAAAAGGGGATATGAGATTGCTTTGGCAGATCAGGCAAAGGTGAATCCAAAGAGCTTCTACAAATACATAAAGGGCAAAAGGGTAACTAGGGAGAGAGTAGGGCCTCTTAAGGATCAACAAGGTCATCTATGTGCGGAACCACAAGAGATGGGTGAGATCCTGAATGAATATTTCACATCGGTATTTACGGTTGAGAAAGGCATGGATGTTAGGGAACTTGGGGAAATAAATAGTGATGTCTTGAGGAGTGTACATATTACAGAGAGGGAGGTGCTGGAAGTCTTAACGCGCATCAAGGTAGATAAATCTCCGGGACCTGATGAAATGTATCCCAGGACGTTATGGGAGGTTAGGGAGGAAATTGCGGGTCCCCTAGCAGAGATATTTGAATCATCCACCGCTACAGGTGAGGTGCCTGAAGATTGGAGGGTAGCAAATGTTGTGCCTTTGTTTAAGAAGGGCGGCAGGGAAAAGCCTGGGAACTACAGACCAGTGAGCCTGACATCTGTAGTGGGTAAGTTGTTAGAGGGTATTCTGAGGGACAGAATCTACAGGCATTTGGAGAGGCAGGGACTAATTAGGAACAGTCAGCATGGTTTTGTGAGAGGAAAATCATGTCTCACGAATTTGATTGAGTTTTTTGAAGGGGTAACCAAGAAGATAGATGAGGGCTGTGCAGTAGACGTGGTCTACATGGACTTCAGCAAAGCATTTGACAAGGTACCGCATGGTAGGTTGTTACATAAGGTTAAATCTCATGGGATCCAAGGTGAGGTAGCCAATTGGATACAAAATTGGCTTGACGACAGAAGACAGAGGGTGGTTGTCGAGGGTTGTTTTTCAAACTGGATGCCTGTGTCCAGCGGTGTGCCTCAGGGATCGGTGCTGGGTCCGCTGTTATTTGTTATTTATATTAATGATTTGGATGAGAATTTAGGAGGCATGGTTAGTAAGTTTGCAGATGACACCAAGATTGGTGGCATTGTGGACAGTGAAGAAGGTTATCTAGGATTGCAACGGGATCTTGATAAATTGGGCCAGTGGGCCGATGAATGGCAGATGGAGTTTAATTTAGATAAATGTGAGGTGATGCATTTTGGTAGATCGAATCGGGCCAGGACCTACTCCGTTAATGGTAGGGCGTTGGGGAGAGTTATAGAACAAAGAGATCTAGGAGTACAGATTCATAGCTCCTTGAAAGTGGAGTCACAGGTGGATAGGGTGGTGAAGAAGGCATTCAGCATGCTTGGTTTCATTGGTCAGAACATTGAATGCAGGAGTTGGGATGTCTTGTTGAAGTTGTACAGGGCATTGGTGAGGCCACACTTGGAGTACTGTGTACAGTTCTGGTCACCCTATTATAGAAAGGATATTATTAAACTAGAAAGAGTGCAGAAAAGATTTACTAGGATGCTACCGGGACTTGATGGTTTGACTTACAGGGAGAGGTTAGACAGACTGGGACTTTATTCCCTGGAGAGTAGGAGGTTAAGGGGTGATCTTATAGAAGTCTATAAAATAATGAGGGGCATAGATAAGGTCGATAGTCAAAATCTTTTCCCAAAGGTAGGGGAGTCTATAACGAGGGGGCACAGATTTAAGGTGAGAGGGGAGAGATACAAAAGGATCCAGAGGGGCAATTTTTTCACTCAAAGGGTGGTGAGTGTCTGGAACGAGCTGCCAGAGGCAGTAGTAGAGGCGGGTACAATTTTGTCTTTTAAAAAGCATTTGGACAGTTACATGGGGAAGATGGGTATCGAGG
Source organism: Heptranchias perlo (assembly GCF_035084215.1). NCBI lineage: Eukaryota > Metazoa > Chordata > Chondrichthyes > Hexanchiformes > Hexanchidae > Heptranchias > Heptranchias perlo. The sequence continues at coordinate 13,147,591 of NC_090350.1, read as the reverse complement.
GATATGGGCCAAGTGCAGGCAATTGGGACTAGCTTAGTGGTATAAACTGGGCGACATGGACATGTTGGGCCGAAGGGCCTGTTTCCATGTTGTAACTTCTATGATTCTATGATTCTATGATTCAATGGCATTACCTTCGCCGAATCCCCCACCATCAACATCCTGGGGGTCACCATTGATCAGAAGCTTAACTGGACCAGCCATATAAATACTCTGGCTACAAGAGCAGGTCAGAGGCTGTGACTCACCTCCTGACTCCCCAAAGGCTTTCCACCATCTACAAGGCACAAGTCAGGAGTGTGATGGAATACTCTCCACTTGCCTGGATGAGTACAGCTCCAACAACACTCAAGAAGCTCAACACCATCCAGGACAAAGCAGCCCGCTTGATTGGCACCCCATCCACCACCCTAAACATTCACTCCCTTCACCATCGGCGCACTGTGGCTGCAATGTGTACCATCCACAGGATGCACTGCAGCAACTCGTCAAGGCTTCTTCAACAGCACCTCCCAAACCCGCAACCTCTACCACCTAGAAGGACAAGAGCAGCAGGTACATGGGAACAACACCACCTGCACGTTCCCCTCCAAGTCACACACCATCCCGACTTGGAAATATATTGCCGTTCCTTCATCGTCGCTGGGTCAAAATCCTGGAACTCCCTTCCTAACAGCGCTGTGGGAGAACCTTCACCACAGGGACTGCAGCGGTTCAAGAAGGCAGCTCACCACCACCTTCTCAAGGGCAATTAGGGATGGGCAATAAATGCTGGCTTTGCCAGCGACGCCTACATCCCATGAATGAATAAGAAAAGAAAAGAACACAAGGATGAGAATTTTAAAATCAAGGAGCTGCTGGACTGGGAGCCAATGTAGGTCAGCGAGCACAGGGGTGATGGGTGAACGGGACTTGATGCGAGTCAGGATATGGGCAATAGATTTTAGATGACCTCAAGTTTACAGAGGATGGAAGACAGGAGGCCAGTCAAGGGAAGGTATGACTGATAGCAGCATGTTGGCTTAGATCTGTAAAACAGAGTAACAACACAACAACACCTGCTGCCCACATCCTTGTGTCCTTTTCAAACAGAATTAGTCAATTAATGCCAATTTTATTCAATAAGTTTCATATTTTCTATTGTCCATCCCCAGCTATTCCCCAAGCAGCCACCTGTCCTCCACTGTACTGCATACTATCAAACCAACATTGGTCAAACCAATAGGGAGCAACATGGGAGAGGCCCAACCGTCACATGATAGTGCAGTCAAATTGGGAATCACCTACCCTAAATAAATAAAATCGGGCTGCCAAAGTTGGTGATGACTAGAATTTAAACTCAGGTTTTCTATTTCGGAAAATGGGTTCTATCAACCCCTCAGCTCATTTCAAATCCATTTCTTAAGAGTGAACGGGTAGCGATTTGATGCACTGCACCTTCTAGGCAGAAGGAAAATTGTTTACATTATGGTGACAGCTTTTGAAAAATTTAGTAGCCTGATGTTTTCCCAATACCAAGTAAGTTGCAGGCAGAACAGATAGGCCTCCCTCCACAGTCAGCAACTTGTGATGTCCAAGGCAGAGAGCACTGAAAATCTATCTCTGTATTTTTCTTTTTAAGAATTTTTTTGTACATTAAGGTAACAGATGTCAGTTCTAACGAATGGAATAGTTTTCCATTTTGGGCACCGGATGTCGACAATGAGCCCGTCAGGAGATTTTTAGTCCTCTACTCTGTCCGAACCTTAGAAGAACGCCCCCTGCTGCACCAGTGTGATATTTTCATTTCCCACACTCATCATCCTCTTGCCTTAGGACTTATTTTTAAAAATGCTCTCAGGATGTAGGTGATACTCCAAGACCACATTTATTGCCCATCCCAAGTTATCTTAGCTGCTGAGTGTCTTGTAGGCCACCTCAGAGAACGTTAAGAGTGAACTACATAGTGTGAAACTAGAGTCACGTGTAGGCCAGACTGGAAAGGGTAGCAGGTTCCCTTTCCTGGAGGATATTAGTGAACCAGTTGGGGTTTTATAACAATCCGACAGCTTTCAGGGTCACTTCAAATTATCAGATTTATTGAATTCAATTTTACGACTTGCTATTGTGCGATTTGAACTCATAAGCTCTGGGTTTCTAGGCAGTGCTATAACCAGTGCAGTGTCATGCTCACTCAACTTATTTCTGAAGGCCACAATCCCAAGCCTTCCTTTCCCCTCCTGACTGCTCGCACTGATGAAGGGAGGTCCAAGGACAAAAAGAGGAGCACATCTCCTGAAGGTGGATTAAAAGCCATTGCTGGGACAAATTAGGAGTATCACCTGACTGAAACTGCCAACTGGGTCTGGATTATGGGCACTTTTCTGCTGTGGACATGTGTGCAGTAGGAAGAGGTTTCAGAATGTCCCAGCCTCATTTTGTGAAGTCCATTTATAACCAAGAGAGAGCAAGCCTTTACCAATATGGCAGGTGGCGTACTTCTGGAGCGGAATGAGCAAGCACGCAACACCTGCCATATTGGACTCTTAGGTGCCTATTTCATGCCCGTAAAATGGACGCAGTGTGATCCAATTTCTCGGCCTCATTTTCCACAGAAAGAAAAATACGTAATTAGAAAGTTTCCATCAAAAGAAAAGGAGTAAAGAATTTTATCAGCTCAAATTACACTGTGGCAATTCATGAAAAAGTTCAATTGAACTGCTATTTACGAGAGAACATGTTCTAAGAACAAGTGTCCAACTTTTATCTCCCCTCCCTAATACCTGTAAGGGCCCCACACGGAATAAGTTCAGAGTGATCTCAACACAGTTCCTTGTGGTCACAAGCCCTCAGCTCACTACCTGTCCATAATTTAGCAATAAGTAGGCAATCTCATTTAGAAAGGTCACAAGAAATGGCTGGTGTGGGAAACGGAATCACACTTGGAGGGAAAGAGTGGATAAACCTTCGTTCTGCATTTAGATCATCCAATACTTGACCTTGGAGTGCCTGATGCTGACGCTGAATTGAATCACAGCAACAACATCCCTTGCCTTGCTCAGTGCAAAAACTTAAATTAACAACAGAACATTATTGACCGTACGGGCTTAGGTTTTCTGATCAAAATGCTGATGGTAACCCGTTAAAATAAATGGTGTCCATCGGCAATACGATCGAAAAACCCAGGCCATTGTATTGGGAAGTAAGCACACCGTATCTACAGGAGGCCTCAAGCTGCTTGTTCAGTACAGATGGCATGGTAATAGTTTTGATCACACAGTACCCAAATTACCGATTCATTCATTTTACTCAGTAAGTCAGAAAAACTATTTATATCTTTAGGATAAAAGGGCTATTCAAAAAATCTCAGTAAAATGTCAGCCTAGTGGGAAAAAAAAGTGTCCCGTCCAACTTCTAAAGGTGCTGATGCTGGGGACTGTTCCCAACTTCTAACCATTGGAAAACAAAATGGATCTTTAGCATCCTATATTCACCTGCCCAGCTCAACCTGACTGTGCACATGGAAGCACATGTGACAGGCCCACTACAGCTTCAGTTAATTGGCTGAAGATTAAAATTACACGAGGCGATTGATGTGACATTTCAGTCTTTCTGTTTTCTAGTTGGCACGTTTTCATTTCCCTTCCTCGACTGCAAGGGTGATTGCTGCTTTGATTGGAATAAAACGTTGGCAAAATAGCAATGCGTTTTTGAAATGAGAATATCCAATCTTTTGCTAACACGAGAAAGAACGACAATTAAAAAATGCTACTTATTAACCCTTACCCTGCCCATTGCGAGAGGTTGGTGTAAATATTAATTGCAACTGACATTGAAACTGGTTTGTCTCGTTGACGGTCCACTGCACTAATACTGCAGATACAGGACGGTCTTTACTCTGCCAGCAAGGTGTAAGGAGTTTACCCATACTCCTGGGACATTGGTGGGCTCCAGTGAGGCCTAAGGACATTCCAATCTCCCTGGGTCAACTGGTTTTGTAAATTTTCATTCCACACTCTGCGATGCTGGAAGGCTAATATTGGATTATATTAATAAAGCTGCTCACATTCCAGGAATACTTTATTGCTGTAATGTTAATCCTAAAATTCAAAATTAACATCTCGAAAACAAATTCTAATCAAAAATAAAAATCAATACATTAATTCTACTTGCCTTTGAACTGAATATCACCCACTTCTGAACCAACTGTAACTTGCATCTGCAGCCAAGTGGGTCCTAAACTCATCGTGTTCCTCTTGATTAGCATAGCAGACATCCCCATAGATCAGTGGCACACTTTGGTTTATAATGTGTCAGCCATGGCTTAGTGGTCTCATTCTCAACTCTGAGTCAGAAGGTCATGGGTTCAAGCCCCACTCCAAAGACTTGAGCACATAATCCAGGCTGACACTCCAGTGCACTACTGAGGGAGCGCTGCACTGTCGGAGGAGTCGTCTTTTGGATGAGACATTAAACTGAGGCCCCGTTTGCCCTCTCAGGTGGATGTAAAGGGTCTTATGGTGCTTTATAAACAAGAGCAGGGGAGTTCCTCCAGTGTTAATCCTTCATTTTGAAATCAATCGTTTTCCCCAGGAGAAAAGTAAGTTTTTATTTCTGAGCCAGAAATGGTGAGGTAGCTCCTTTAGGCTTCAGGGGTCAGTACAGCTTGACACTTGGTACACTACTCCATTCAGATGGTGGCCTTGCCAGCGATGCCCACATCCCAAAAATTAATTTTTAAAAAATTACCCAACTTCTCCTCAATCCTCTTTCTCTCTTTCTTCAGAAAAACATCTAATCATCTCTTAAACTCATCTGCACACTCTGTTTCCCAGGCTTTCTTTGATAACTTATTACACAACTCTATTATGCTTTAGGTGAAAGAGTTCGGCCTGACTTCCCTTCTTACCCCTAACTTCCTATTTTAAAAAAGAATTATGTTCCTCGATATTTAAACCTTTTGCCGTGGTAAATAATTAGTCCAGATTAATTTTGTCAATTCCCTTCATAATGAAGAATTCAGTTAGGTCAGTGAAATTTCCTTTCTTCCAAAGAAATCGAGCTCAGTTCCATACCTCTGGGTGCCTTCACACTGTAACTACAGCGGCAGTGTGACACAGATTTACTTCTGACCAACACGGCAAATGGTGGTGTAAATAGAGCTTGCATCAAGAGTCAGGGAGAAGCAGAGTGAGACTTGTTTGAGGAGGTGATCTCAGTCCACTTCGGAGTCAGTTCGAGACTCGATACTCGACTTACGTTGAAGAAGTTTGGCGTCTGTGTGAAGCTGAAACATAGGAACATAGGAATATAGGAACAGGAGTTGGCCATTCAGCCCCTCGAGCCTGCTCCGCCATTTGATAAGATCATGGCTGATCTGTGATCTAACTCCATATACCTGCCTTTGGCCCATATCCCTTAATACCTTTGGTTGCCAAAAAGCTATCTATCTCAGATTTAAATTTAGCAATTGAACTAGCGTCAATTGTCGTTTGTGGAAGAGAGTTCCAAACTTCTACCACCCTTTGTGTGTAGAAATGTTTTCTAATCTCACTCCTGAAAGGTCTGGCTCTAATTTTTAGACTGTGCCCCCTACTCCTAAAATCCCCAACCAGCGGAAATAGTTTCTCTCTATCCACCCTATCCGTTCCCCTTAATATCTTATAAACTTCGATCAGATCACCCCTTAACCTTCAAAACTCGAGAGAATACAACCCCAATTTGTGTAATCTCTCCTCGTAACTTAACCCTTGAAGTCCGGGTATCATTCTAGTAAACCTATGCTGCACTCCCTCCAAGGCCAATATGTCCTTCCGAAGGTGCGGTGCCCAGAACTGCTCACAGTACTCCAGGTGTGGTGTAACCAGGGTTTTGTATAGTTGCAGCATAACTTCTGCCCCCTTGTACTCCAGTCCTCCAGATATAAAGGCCAGCATTCCATTAGCCTTATTGATTATTTTCTGCACCTGTTCATGACACTTCAATGATCTATGTACCTGAACCGCTAAGTTCCTTTGGACATCCACAGTTTTTAACTTTTTACCAAACTGATTTGTACTGAAGGTAAGTGTGAATTCCTCACCCTAACATTCTTTTTTGTTGCTTGCCTCTGTAATGACTGAAAGGCAATAATATCCTTCCTACAGTTAACGGGGACACTTTCCTCAATGGGATAGTTGTAGTCAAACTTTCCCCCAGGTGATCAGAACTGGTTCCAGGACGCCAGGTGAGGTCTGAGCAATTCCTCTCATGGCAACAATGCAACCACTTTTGATTTGTAATCTATGCCTCTGTCAGTATTTTATTTGCCTTTTTTTTAAACTGCATCTGAGCACAGATATTTGCTTTGCCTCATATGTTGGTTAGGGTTAGGGTTAGGGTTATATGAGCCACAAACTTGGATATTTTGCTTACAACACCCTCATTTGAGTTAAAAAGTTAAAAATAGTAAGGGAGCTCCCCTAGTGACTCAGTGAGTAAGAAAGAAGAAAGAACTTGCATTTATACAGCACCTTTCATCACCTCAAAATGTCCCAAAGTGCTTTACGGCCAATTAAGTACTTTTTTGAAGTGTAGTCACTGTTGTAATGTAGGAAAAACGGCAGCCAATTTGCGCACAGCAAGATCCCACAAACAGCAACGAGATAATGACCAGATAATCTGTTTTTAGGTGTTGGATGACAGATAAATATTGGCCAGGGAGAACTCCCCTGGTCTTCTTTGAAATAGAGCCATGGGATCTTTTTCGACTGCTTGAGAGGGGCCTCGGTTCAACATCTCATCTGAAAGACAGCATCTCCAACAATGCAGCACTCCATCAGTACTGCACTGGAGTGTCAATCTAGATTTTGTGCTCACATTCCTGGAGTTGGACTTGAACCCACACCTGATGAACTCAGAGGCAAGAGCGTTACCACAGAGTCACGTCTGACACCTGAACTGATTGAAATGTTTACAATCAACCAAACGGTACTCAGTTTCTGAACAGAGTCTGTAAAATAGTTTAAGGCAACTGATTACAATTGCTGAAATGTCTCACTACCTATACCTTAAATTAAAAAACTATTTTCAAGAGTGTAAGAATATTGGAAATAGGGACATATTGGCATCTTTTTCTTAACGCTATTAACCATCATGCTCTGCAGGATGTGCTGCTTAAATGTGCTGTCTTGTTTTGCTGAATTGTAAAATACTGGTCATTGACTAATGACTGAGCCTTGTCATTCCCATTGTGTGATAAGACAGCTCTGTGCTATGTGATTAATAGAGGAACAATGAACCAGGAAAAGCAGAACAAAGGAAGGCAGCTAGATGAATAAGGTTCACCAAAGCTGGTTATCTTGAATTCTGTGCAAAACAACCTTGCAAAGGGTCTTGTGACTAGATGGGTCAAGCTGGCCACATTGTATTCTGTCAAAAAACAACCTTGTAAATCTATAAGGATTTTTATGAATAACAACCCCATATATAGTGTAAGGTTCGTCCCAAGGGGGCTTTAAAAACCCAACGTCTTTTGAGCTCGGCACAGAGGAATCAGCGAGGACCAGCCAGCTGTTAGAAGACTACAACCTCTGCCCAGAGATCGACCAAGCTGTCAGAAAACAACTCAAAATGACTACGCCACCAACATTAATTATGAACTCTGCCCAGAGATCAAATGGGGTAATATTGTTTTAATCGCTGTATTATTATTATTGTCTTCTAATAACAGGGTAATATTGTTTTAATCGCTGCATTATTATTATTGTCTTCTAATAACAGGGTAATATTGTCTTAAACTAGTATTACTGTCTTCTAATATTTGATACTTGATGTTTGATGTTTGATTTAACTATTAATAAATGAGACATTGATTACCATTTGGCATCACGTCCGAATCTGTTACAAGAGCCATGTGCTCAGGTTATGTTTGGTTGGTCTATGTTTCATGGGAAAAAACACTGTAATCGCCCTGTTGCCTTCCTCACCTGTGCTGACAGGTCTGGGATGTTTAAAAAACGTGTTCCTGTCATCCAACAGATTTCAGGACTTTTCCAGGATTTTTGAGATTTGAACTCCAGACGGGAGTCCAAATTCCAGGAGAATTAAACAATCGGTAGATGCAGGCCAGCAAAATTACAGTATACTTAATTATCAATCACTTAATTTGAATTATCTGATGATGATTCAAATTCTTGTGGTGCTAAATTCCAACTTTGCTGTGTCATTCACATTGCTTAATTCAAATTATTAGAAAATTCCTTTTTGCACAAAAATTGCTTCAAATTATGAGGAGAAAAACTATATCCTAAGAATATTCTGTGGGCCTTTATATTGAATGAACATTTCTGGAAGTTCTATTAAAACCCTCAGTGCATCTATTGTCTAATATATAAATAAGAAAATAGATATATATAAAAATCAAGTAACAGTGTATTTGATTCCAATTCCTCTTATGGCAAAGTGTTCACAAACCAATGGAGGCATTTTACAATAAAACGCAGTGGGATCTTCGTTTGATTCTGTTATCTTGAAATTCTCACTGTTGAGTTCTTTCAAAATGGTATTAAATAAATATTGAGAGTCTTTTGTGATTGTCACAAGAACAGTTTTGAACAGCCTTAAATATGCATTCTACATCTGTTCAAATTAATGTTATGGCTCACTCACATTCACTGCCATTCTGTGTGCACCCAAATTGGTCGTAGATTTATTTATAGCTCATTTGGCTTCTGTGACAGAAATTCTGGAAGCAAGAAATGCAATTTTAAAGGCACGTTGTCTTTGCACTTGCCTTTTCCCCCTGCACAAGGCATATGACCCAACACGTTTGTCTGCAGGTTGGCCACAGACATCTCCAAGACAACCATTAGCAGCCATCTCCAAGCAGTCAGCAGGATGGATGATTGAAGCAAAGTACGCCGGACAGTATCAAGCTTTCCCTTATCCCAGATGGAAAACCTTGATTCTGGTATGACAGTCCATGTGGTGAAATGGTCAAGAACTGATGGAAACTCACCCAACCGAGGCAAATGAGTTCAAATGACAGGCAGCCTTGGGACTTAAATTCCCTACTTTCTGGTTAGGAGCCAAGGCTTCAGTAGCATGAGCTGATAGACTCCCTCCAGTAATTTTAAAAAGCAAATTATTTTTGTCTTAATGTCGAGTTTATTGAGGGTGTTGCATCAAAATGCAATAAAGCATCTTTCTTAGAATAGAATCATAGAATCATAGAAGTTTACAACATGGAAACAGGCCCTTCGGCCCAACATGTCCATGTCGCCCGGTTTATACCACTAAGCTAGTCCCAATTGCCTGCACTTGGCCCATATCCCTCTATACCCATCTTACCCATGTAACTGTCCAAATGCTTTTTAAAAGACAAAATTGTACCCGCCTCTACTACTGCCTCTGGCAGCTCGTTCCAGACACTCACCACCCTTTGAGTGAAAAAATTGCCCCTCTGGACCCTTTTGTATCTCTCCCCTCTCACCTTAAATCTATGCCCCCTCATTATAGACTCCCCTACCTTTGGGAAAAGATTTTGACTATCTACCTTATCTATGCCCCTCATTATTTTATAGACTTCTATAAGATCACCCCTAAACCTCCTACTCTCCAGGGAAAAAAATCTCAGTCTATCCAACCTCTCCCTATAAGTCAAACCATCAAGTCCCGGTAGAATCCTAGTAAATCTTTTCTGCACTCTTTCTAGTTTAATAATATCCTTTCTATAATAGGGTGACCAGAACTGTACACAGTATTCCAAGTGTGGCCTATACCTTAAAGTACAGTTGGGGTGTCTTGTACAACTTCAACAAGACACCCCAACTCCTGTATTCAATGTTCTGACCAATGAAACCAAGCATGCTGAATGCCTTCTTCACCACCCTATCCACCTGTGACTCCACTTTCAAGGAGCTATGAACCTGTACTCCTAGATCTCTTTGTTCTTTCACTCTCCCCAACGCCCTACCATTAACGGAGTAGGTCCCGGCCCGATTCGATCTATCAAAATGCATCACCTCACATTTGTCTAAATTAAACTCCATCTGCCATTCATCGGCCCACTGGCCCAATTTATCAAGATCCCGTTGCAATCCTAGATAACCTTCTTCACTGTCCACAATGCCACCAATCTTGGTGTCATCTGCCAACTTACTAACCATGCCTCCTAAATTCTCATCCAAATCATTAATATAAATAACAAATAACAAATAACTAATATAATATCGAGATAAAACTGTTGCATTAACAATCCAATAAAGGAAGGTCTACATCATTGCTGTCTATACTTCAAAGCAATACAAGGGTCTCTATTGTTCATCATATTACAGACGATCACCATTTGGATACGTCCTCTGTCACTTGAAGGGATTTTCAGTGTCCTTGAAATGAATTAGCTACTGGGGATAAGGAGATCCCCATTGTTTCATACTATGATGGTGTCACATTGATACAAAAGCTATTATGATCGTCTAGTAAAGAACATAAGAACATAAGAAATAGGAGCAGGAGTAGGCCAATTGGCCCCTCGAGCCTGCTCCGCCATTCAATAGGATCATGGCTGATCTGATCCTAACCTCAAATCTAAATTCATGTCCAATTTCCTGCCCGCTCCCCGTAACCCCTAATTCCCTTTACTTCTAGGAAACTGTCTATGTTGTAGTAAAAGTGGACTTATTTTGAAAAATGTCCTCCTGTGCAACCGTAGCAAGAATACTATTTTATTTTCCTCAAAGTAAAACCAGAAAATGCTAGAAATACATTGCAGGTCAGTCAGCCTCTGAAGGAGAATTGCTGGGTGAATGTTTTGGGTGGGACCCTTCATCAGAATGTTCTTACTTTTTACAGTTTCGATGGCAAATTTCCAGTGTGTAACAATTTTTCTTTTTATTTCTATTTTTTTCCCCCCAGTTGGACAATTTCATAAACAGCTTTAAGTTAAACAAAACAAGATTAGCAGCTTCCAGATTAACATTATATGACTCTGAGATCTGAAGAATAGTGTTGGTCTCTAGGTCCAAAATCCTAACCCTGGATTCAGACTCCAGTGGTTTCACTGAAGTTATAGTCAAGCTCTTTGTGGGTGAATCAGTGATAAGATACAGAATCTTGTTCATTCCCATTTCCCTCTTCAGTGGGATGCACAAAGTTAAATGAAATGAAAGTGGAAATGATGGAAGGAATCTTTGGGCTTTGTGGAACCTATAGAGAAGGGGCAAGAGCTATAAAAATAAATATAATTTTAATAATTACTTATGTACAACTTATCACATTACTTGTGATTTCAGAAATGTATCTCCTGCCCCCAGACCATAGCAATACAAGCAAGTGATAAAAAAGAAAGACCTGCATTTATATAGTGTCCTTCATGACCTCAGGACGATACAAAGTGCTTTGCAGCCAATGAAGTACTTTTGAAGTGTAGTCACTGTTGTAATGTAGGAAACACAGCAGCCAATTTGCACACAGCAAGGTCCCATAAACAGAAAAAAATCTGTTTTAGCGATGTTGGTTGAAGGATTAACATTGGGCAGGGGAGAACTGGGGAGAATTGCTCTGTTCTTCTTCGATATAGTGCCAAACACAAAAAGTCAACATACAGGTGCTGCAGATAATCCGGAAGGCAAACGGAATATTGGCCTTTATTTCTAGGGGGATGGAGTATAAAAGCAGGGAAGTCATGCTACAACTGTACAGGTTGCTGGTGAGACCACACCTGGAGTACTGCGTAAAGTTCTGGTGCCCTTATTTAAGGAAGGACATACTTGCATTGGAGGCAGTTCAGAGAAGGTTCACTAGGTTGATTCCGGGTATGGAAGGGTTGTCTTATGAGGAAAGATTGAACAGGTTGGGTCTATACTCATTGGAGTTCAGAAGAATGAGAGGAGATCTTATTGAAACATACAAGATTCTGGAGGGACTCGATAGCGTAGATGCTGAGAGGATGTTAGCCCTCATGGGGGAATCTAAAACTAGGGGGCATAGTCTCAGAATAAGGGGTCACCCATTTAAGACAGAAATGAGAAGGAATTTCTTCTCCCAGAGGGTCGTGAATCTTTGGAATTCTTTACCCCAAAAAGCTGTGGAGGCTGAGTCATTGAATACATTCAAGGCTGAGTTAGACACATTTTTGATCAGCAAGGGAGTCAAAGGATATGGGGAAAGGGCGGGAAAGTGGAGTTGAGGTAAAAATCAGATCAGCCATGATCTCATTGAATGGCGGAGCAGGCTCGAGGGGCCGAATGGCCTGCTCCTGCTCCTATCTCTTACGGTCTTATGGTCATGGGATCTTTTATGTCCACCTGAGAGGGCAGATGGGGCCTCGGATTAACGTCTCATTCGAAAGACTCAGTGCTACCACTGAGCCACCGCTGACACTGTGGCCCCGATGTTTACAGAGAGCTGGGGTGGGTGTGGGCGAGTGCAGTTACACAGGGAAAACCCAGCAAGGCCAGGGATGCAGAGGTCCCGCCAGATTTAACGGCAGGACCTCATTATAACTTTTTTCTTCTGTTTCCGCCCTCCCTGGCAGCTGGACGAATTGACAGGCTGGCCAGCTGCCGGTGGGAAAACTAGTGGCAGGAGGCCACAGCCGGGGACCCTTGGGGACGGTCCCCAGCAATCGGGAGGGAACAAGAGATCGGGGCTTGGGGTGGTGGGGGGGGAGGTCTGTGATCGTGGCAGCGGGGAGAGAGAGGCCACGATCGGCAGAGGGGAGGCCGAAGGTTGCCTTGAGGGGCCGGTGGGGGGGGAGGTGAGCACTTCTGCTCCTCCTGCCCCACAAGGAAAAGGCACTTACCTTCTTGAGCCGGCATTTCCTGCCTCCCCTTTACTGTCGGGTTTCCTGTCCCCAGGGAAACCCACATGACAACTGTTCATTTTAAACCAGGCTCCCAATTGCACTGTGAGAGTGTGATTAGAGGCGGGACACATGCACGTCTCAAAACCCACCGCCGTAAAAAGGGCAGTTGATTGGGGATGCGTTCCCCGTTTTGAAGTTTTTAACTCCCCCTCCACCCCACGACTGCCTCCTGCCCGTTGTGGGGAGTTAATATCGAGGCCTATGTTTTTCTATTGTGCACGTTGTGACCAGCATGAGGTACTTTCCTCTGCTAGTTCTTCGATGTACAAACACATCCCAAAGAATCTCTGAAGCTCTGACATTTATCTTGGGCTCTTGTGTATCTAGTCAAACATTTGAAGTTGAATGTAAAGGAATGTCTCAGCATCTTCACTGCCGAGATTCTGCATATCTGACTTGCATCTGTGATACTTATTCACATTTGTATTTTTATTTTGAATGGCTGAAGCTAAATAACAGCACGAATATGTATGAGAATCTTTTGGTCATGTGGTCTGTTGGAACCTCATTCGTTACAGAGGAGCCTCTGCATATTATTTGTGCTCCTCAAGGTGAGCGAAGTCTGTGCCAGCAAATGGAACATCTTTCCACTTCAGACGCCCAGTGTCCACATCAAATTCCCCCAGATGTAGAGCCAAGCTCTCTCCACTCTGCCCCAACTATTTGCCTCAGTCCTGACTTCAGAACAGCACCCTCTACTGCACCAGCCTGACATTTCTTCCATTTCCAACTCCAACTAAGGAGAACTGCGATTGTTCTCCATGGAGCAGAGAAGGTTAAGGGGAGATTTAATAGGATTCTTCAAAATTATGAAGGGTTTTGATTGAGTAAATAAGGAGAAACTGTTTCCAGTGGCAGGAGAGTCGGCAATCAGAGGACACAGATTTAAGATAATTGGCAAAAGAACTAGAGAGGAGATGAGAATTATTTTTACGCAGAGAGTTGTTATGATCTGGAACGCCTGAAAGGGTGGTGGAAGCAGATTCAATGGTAACTTTTGGTAACTTTCAAATGCGAATTGGATAAATACTTGAAATGGAAAAATTTGCAGGGCTACAGGGAAAGAGCAGGGAAGTGGAACTAATTGGACCTCTTTTTGAAAGAGCCAGAACAGGCATGATGGGCTGAATGGACTCCTCTGCTGTATGGTTCTATGATTCTATGATAACCACCTGTCTGAGAGAGATTGCCCATTGCTGCCAACTTAGGGGCAGTTTGGATTGAGACTAACCAAGCTCATTTAATACAAGAATAACAGAGAGAAAAGATATTCGTCTCATCAGTCTGGACCGGATTTGAACTCATGTCCCAGAGGTGGAAAGGCCAAACCATCGTGTCATCCAAGTCCCGCAACAATCTTTTTAAAAACAACTTTTGAAGCTGTTGAGGCTAGGCCAATTGAAAATTTCAAAACTGCGATTGGTAGATTTTTGTTAGGCAAGGGTATTAAGGGTTTCGGAACCAAGGCGTGTAGATGGTGTTAAGATATAGACCAGGCATGCTCTAATTAAATGGCAGAACAAGATCGAGGGGCTGAATGGCCTACCCCTGTTCCTACGTTCCCATATTCCTATATGCAGGATGTAAAAAGAACCCATGTTTGACGCATGCCTCACAGGATTAGAAATGAATGAAAGGCTTGATGAGAATTACCAGCTCCCAGGAACACTGCTGTAAAACTGCACACCACAACCAGCAGCCTTGTGTTTGGAGACTTTAATGATCAGTCAAGTCATTGGGCAGGAATAGAAGCAGTTCACATGTTTACACTTGTTTCATGAGTCAATCAACATTGTTGAGCATTTTCTCTACCCTGTAAATGTTTCACAGTGTTATTCCACAGATTTACAATCGATTTTCACCTCAGTGAATACACCTGGGAATTTTTAGAGGTTCAGTAGTAAGTGGGGGTGACGTGCAATCACGGCTAGTCATGTTGCAGTGAAAAAGAAATAAACTCCTTGGTTTATATAAATCGTGAAAACCGCAAATAATAAATAAGTAAAGGTTTATTTTTCTATGAACTAAGATATAGTTAGAAGGTTTCAGGCTCCTGTCATACGTGACATTTTCCAATTTTTAAAAAAATTATAGGTACTAACAGAAATATGTAACAATATATTAAATCTTCACACAATTCATAGAATAATAGAATCTTACAGGACAGAAGGAGGCCATTTGGCCCCTCGTGCCTGTACCAGCTCTTTGAAAGATCAGTCCAATTAGTTCCACGTCTGCTCTTTCCACATGCCCCTGTGAGTTTTTCTTTTTCAAGTATATTGAAAGCCAATTGAAGGTGTAAGGTGAATTTCATGATCTTGCACTCCCAATATAGCTAGAATGTTGTCGTTTTATCTCTGATCGATGCTTCCTTTGTGCACCACTTCACTGGGGGCACAGGATTGTGGAACTGGCCATAGTGGCTATCATTAGAACTGAAACCAGTGCTAAAGGTAGATATTTTATTCATTTCCATTTTACTATTACTCTGCTCCATCCTTCGGTATCTTTCCCGTTATGATTCCCAGACTAAGAGGGTGGACAGGCATGGATTCACTCACCTTTTTGTTAGATAACGCTGTCAAGGCAACGCCTCCATTTTAAAATTGTCACCCTTGTTTTCAAATCCCTCCACGGCCTCGCCCCTCCCTATCTCTGTAACCTCCTCCAGCCCTACAACCCTCCGAGATCTCTGCTCCTCCAATTCTTGTCTCTTGTGCATCCCCGATTTTCATCGCTCCACCATTGGCGGGCGTGCCTTCAGCTGCCTAGGCCTTAAGCTCTGAAATTCCCTTCCTAAACCTCTCTGCCTCTCTAACACTCTCTCCTCCTTTAAGACGTTCCTTAATACCTACCTCTTTGAACAAGTTTTTGGTCATCTGTCCCAATATCTCCTTATATCGCTCGGTATCAATTTTGTTTGATAATGCTTCTGTGACGTGCCTTCGGACATTTTACCACGATAAAGGCACTATATACATGCAAATTGTTGTTGTTGTTGATATGGAGCTAAGGCGGGTAAATAGAGTTAAGATACAGATCAGCCATAATCTCCTTGAATGGCGGAGCAAGCTTGAGACACTGAATGGCCTACTCCTGTTCCTGTGTTCCTGACACTTTCGACCTCCCACGCTTCTCATCCCCTTCTTCCAATGGTCTGGATCATATTACAAGGACACGCTGTGGGGAAGTGAAGCCATAAATCTGTAGCCTATCGCCAGTCCATGTGTTTTTTTCAAAAGGAAAAGAATAATCAGGGTGTCCTAGATTTGATTCCTGGTCTATGCCTAGTTGGCTAATCTCAGCCAGCAGCTGGGATATTACATTTGGCCATGTGTTAGGGGGAGGAACAATGAGTCAGAGTTTCTGATCACCATATAGTGAACCCTGCTGGTAAGTGTGCACGTAGACATTGGGTCAGGGTTGTAATTGGCTGTGAAACCTCCCGCAGTTAAATAACTTAATGAAACTCACTGTCTATGCTCATACATGGGAGTGGGAGTGCTCGTGGAAGGCTTCTGGCACCTGTAGAACAATATCCAGCAAGAGTCTTTGGAGGGGGGGGGGCGAGAACTGGGGAGACTACTTAAAACAATAACAGAAGAAGGATTGAGTTGCCTCCAACGGCAGCCACCTTAGATAATTTATGGCTCCCCAGATCAACACTGTCACAGAACCCTGCTTTATCTGGAAGATTTGAAGGGTTGGGGTTAGTGGTCAGTGTTTCTCAATGATCACCTAGCTGGTTCTTCCCTTCACACATAGTCCCCCATGCAGCTTTCAGTTGGGAGAATTGACAAAACTCACCTAGTCGAGTTAGTCGGAATGACCAGCAGACGTAGGAGCTCATGACTTAATAGTCAAGGTCAAGTTTGGTGAGCCACTGGCCTACTCTTGAGGGCAGAGCGTTTCGATAATCTCAAACATGGCCTCTTTTTTATATTAAAAAAAAGACACATTTTGATTGAACAGGATTTTTTTTCTGCCTTACATAGATGGCAAGTTGAGGGATGCTATGTGTAATTTTGGAAAATATATACTTTGAAGAAAGAATAAGCATCAAGGAATGAAACTGGAGGGAAATCGATGCTGAAGGAGATAGGTTCATTAAACAGGCACGTAGCCCTCAGCTGAAGAAGAAGCACAACGCAGTTCTCATCCATCATTGGGAAGGCTATCGAGTTTTGTCAGGTGCATTGCTTATGACCAGGGAACTGAGGACACTGTCCCGGGTTTTGGAGGAAGAAGGTGACGGTAATCTAACATGTTGGGGGAAGCATCTGTTTCTGATTGAAAATTGTCACCGATGTCAGGCAGGTTGAGGAGCTTGAATAAAATGTGTTGGCAATCTAGAATTAGAATTACATAGAATTTACAGCACAGAAACAGGCCATTGGACCAACTGGTCTGTGCTGGTGTTTATGCTCCACACGAGCCTTTACTTTATCTCACCCTATCAGCATTCTCTTCGATTCCTCTCTCCCCCATGTACTTATCTAGCTTTCCTTTAAATGTATCTATGCCGGACTCCTCAACCAGACCTTGTGGTAGCGAGTTCCACATTCTAACCACTCTCTGAGTAAAGAAGTTTCTCCTGAATTCCTTATTTGATTTATTAGTGACTCTCTTGTATTTAAGACCCCTAGTTTTGGACTCCCCCACAAGTGGAAACATCTTCTCTACGCAAATGATGAAACTTCAATTCAAATGCCAATATCCTCAACGTATCAATTTGAATCCCGTTTCATCAATAAAACTCGCCATGTGCCTCTCTCTCCCTCCTGCTGTGTAAATTGGGGACATTTCAATTTGATTTTTGTTCAATAAGCTTGAAAGTTGCACAATGGGTAATTTTCAAGTTGAAATGGGTTTGCATTCTGTACTGTCATTATTGAGGAGGGTAATGGCACTTAATCGCTCGTGCTCTCTGAGTAATTGGCAGTGGGTCGGTAAAATTGTTTGCAGTGAAGTATTACCTGAAAATTCAGCCGGGCCTGCTATTGTGCAGACTTCAATCAAACCGACCAAAACTAGCACATCACGGCCTGTGACCTCTTAGGGAATTCTGTATCTCCCATCGTCAATCAGGCTTCTCACATGTAGGCACTAAATACGTTAATAATGAAACTGACTGCTTGCAACGTCGATTTCTGCAGCATCAACACTTGATAGGTTGAACTGACAGACTAAAATGACATGCTGAATACTCACTAGCACAAAATTCCATTAATGAAATGAACATGAATCATTGCAGTTTATCATATTCCAAATGATGCCAAGATAAAAACTATGTAAGGAAGAGAAGCCCTATTTATCTAATTACCATGTAATCCGAAAGTTTGTAATGGGAGATGTATGTTTACCCACTAATATCTCTCGGTCATCCCTCATTACAGTGTTTTGTGCTCTGGAGCTTCTGGTTGATGACAGATTGGGAGCCCACGCTCTGTGCAGAGGCTGACCTGCGGTGACATTGTGAATAGGGACCGGGTGCTGTGGGCAACAGTTCACGGTCCACACTTGCAGAACTTCATGAGCTCACTGCACGGAGGAATTCCACACAAGATGTCCCCCCTCCCCCAAGCAGTAAGTTTCAACATAAGACATGGCAATGGATGACAATGTGGCCATCCCCCTTAGTACACCAATATCCTCTTTAAACACTTCAGGGTTTAATTTGCTCTGGTGGTGCACTGGTTAACCGTTCGCATCAATTTCTTTCATATGCAGTTTTGACATTGTTAATTTGGTGTTAAATCACACACAAAGGAATTTAAGGCAAATGCATTAACCATTGCACGACCGGAGGTAATTAAAACCCAGTGGATTAAAAACAAGAAAAAAATATGCCAGAGTAACAAATCAGGTCATTCAGCATCTGAAAGAGAGAGAGACATTGATGTGTCACCATCACTGGTCTTTCCTATAAGTGGACCCCACATTCCCTATGATCAGGAGCTTACCGTTACTGCCCAATATATAGTCATATGATAGCATGACCTGGGCCTAGAACAAAAGAAGTCCCATGTTATATGAACTGGATTCCATAATCTCCCACTCATGACCAATGCATTTCTCCAATTCTCCAGAAGGCAGATCTGATGAGCACTCTGGTGAGACGAGGGCCCCGATATCAGAGCCAGGTAGAGAGCAGGGCGGGGGGAGTTTTTCAGACGGGAAACCCGGATGTAAGGGATTTCCGCACGTCGTGACGATTTTGACGGTAGGGCGTCTTTCAAATTTTTTCAACAGGTTTCACACCTGATAGCCAGTCAGATTGACAGGCTGGCAGCCTGTTGTACAGGAGTTCTTCAGGGTTTGGATGGGGGTGGGGGGGTTGGGGAGAGATTGGGGTCTTTGGGGTTTGGATGGGGGTGGACCTCCTACCCACCCCCAACCCACTCACCCTTGGGGGTTAAAATTCCCCCTGAGATCTCTGAAAAAGCAAAAAGGTGGATTATTTTACTTATTTCAAATGATTTAACAGAGTAATAGATCCTGAATTTTAACAATCCATATGCTTCTCATAAGACATAGAATAACAAAGCACATCACACAACCATTTGAGCAGACTGCCTTAACTTTTCCTGCTTAGCGTTATTACTGAACCTGACTGTCTCTCTCTAGGTCTAGTCAGCTCTCTTCTTAATGGAGTCTCACTTCCTGCCTGTCTTCCTCAGCAGCCTTTCTGGGACTGGCCCACTCCTTGTTTCCGTCAAGGGTTTGATCACTGACGCCTCCTCCCCCAGCTCTCTGGGCCTGAGGGCTGCCCAGATGAACTGACAATCAAACCTGCTACCATCCCAAGACATGAAACCCAGCCAAACAACTGCATGCTGTTCATGAATACAGTTCCTCCCAACATCTCATGTCTGAATACATAATGAAAGGGTTCGAAACATAGTAATGATCCACCCATCATCCCAGATTGCTATGGATAATAATTTCAGTGGCTGTCTTGTTATCATTCTGGCGAGCTCATTAACATAACAGGGCCCTCCTGGTCCCAGCCCTTCCAGTCTGCCTTTCTCTGTCAAAGTGACAGAAAGGATGCTGGACATTTGAAAATTAACCTTCAAGAATCCTAAACCTGAGTTCATATCAGAAACATATATAGCTTAAGCCAAAAATTCCTCTTAGGTCAAACAGTCAACAATACCTAATCGTCTGCAATCAGATCACATAGATTAAGTAAAGACTTCAAACCACACACAGTCAAAAAGCTGAGCTCAAAAGGAAGAGTTGAATTAACTATTGTAGATAGGTTTCTTGTCTTGTTGGGCCCACTGGCAGTCTGTTACCACTTTAGCCCCAGTACCTCTGCAGCCTTTTCTGTGATATTTCAATGAAAATAGAGCAGGAGAAGGAACTCTTGTGTTATATGCATGAATTGCAATGGGATAGAAGAGGATAAGTATCTGATGCTTCATCGGATTTAGGTTAGAACATTCAGCTAATTCACTCACCCAGATATAGAGGCAATCATGTTTCACACGTCCTTGGGCTTCAGGCCATCATCCTTGACTCTATCATCAAGGATGATATCCTGGAGCTAGAAATGAAATTCAAGTGTAGACAAAACCCACTAAGAGTTGCACATGATAACTATTCCATCTTAAATACAGTTCAGGATCTATGGGTTAGAAATTGGACCTTGTTGCACCTGTCTTACAACTGTCTTAACAACGTGCCTCAGTCCCAACCTCAGAGGTGAACCCTTAAAGTGTTACAAATCCCTCTCTCATTGAGTCATAGAATGATACAGCACAGAGGGAGGCCATTCGGCCCATCGTGCCTGTGCTGGCTCTTTGAAAGAGCTATGTAATTAGTCCCACTCCCCTACTCCTTCTCCATAGCCCTGCAAATTTTCCCCCTCCAAGTATTTATCCAATTCCCTTTTGAAAGTTATTATTGAATCTGCTTCCGCCACCCTTTCAGGCAGTGCATTCCAGATCATAACAACTCGCTGAGTACATTTTTTTTCCTCATGTCGCTTCGAGTTCTTTTGGCAATTACTTTAAATCTGTATCTTCTGGTCCCTGATCCTTCTGCTACTGGAAACAGTTTCTTCTTATTTACTCTATCAAAATCCTTCATGATTTTGAACACCTCTATCAAATCTCCCCTTAACCTTCTCTGCTCTAAGGAGAACAATCCCAGTTTCTCTCATCTCTCCACATAGCTGATGTCTTTCATCCTTGGTACCATTCTAGTAAATCTCCTCTGCATCCTGTCCAAGGCCTGGACATCCTTCCTGAAGTGTGGTTCCCAGAATTGGCCACAATATTCCAGCTGGGGCTTAACCAGTGTTTTATAAAGGTTTAGCAAGACTCAAACATAGACTCTTGTGGTCTCTCAGTGAGATTGCTAATTTAGTGCCAATTAGTGTTGAATGAAAGACTGTTTTGTGCTGTGGTCTTGTACCTACTAGGAACAGGGGTCAGATTGCACAAACTTATTTCATTTCAGACCCCCTAGACCAACAGAAAGAAGACATTTTCATCCTGTCAGTGTTGCTGAATCTGACCACAAATCCCAAAGGTGAAAAGACTAGAAACTATTGTTAATGATGTTATCGTATGAATTCTTAACACACTCGTACAAAATTCCTTTCTCCACTTAAACTTGCTTAAAACAAATGGACTATTGCCTCTGTTAAAATAATGCATTAAGCATTGGTGCACTAATCTCAAATCTCACTAACAGTGAATTCTGCTGTAGTTTGCTAACACATTCTGCTACCCAGTCCCCCAAGCATGTCAGTTCTTAAAGTTTGTAGCTTTCTTGCCTACTGATAAATGAAATAGACTCAATACGATCACAACTTATTAACATGTTACCACACCAGGGACATCCTGGTACAGCAAAGGGCAACTTAACTAATATCTTGGATGTGGCATCAGAGGTTTGAGGCGAGGCTTTATAAACCAGGAATGTTTACATTGGGTAAAAGGCAGTTCAGGGAAGTTCTTATTGAGGGATTCAATATTTTAAGGGGTGTAGATAAGTTGAGCCTGAATAATATGTTTGACAAACTCTAGAATAAAGGGGCACAGATTTAAGCTTAGAAGAAGGAAAGTGAACTGAGTTTAGATTAGCCACCTTATACAGCGTGGTAAAATTCAACTGGACCAGCCACATAAATGCCATGGCAACTACAACAGGTAAGGGGCTGGGTATTCTGCGTGAGAGGCTCATCTCCTGACTCCCCAAAGCCTCC
This sequence comes from Heptranchias perlo, assembly GCF_035084215.1. Classification (NCBI taxonomy): domain Eukaryota; kingdom Metazoa; phylum Chordata; class Chondrichthyes; order Hexanchiformes; family Hexanchidae; genus Heptranchias; species Heptranchias perlo. The sequence continues at coordinate 13,125,545 of NC_090350.1, read as the reverse complement.
CCTATCACCTACAATGCACAAGTCAGGAGTGTGATGGAATACTCTCCACTTGCCTGGATGGGTGCAGCTGCAACAATACTCAAGAAGCTCGACACCAACCAGGACAAAGCAGCCTGCTTGATCGGCAGCCCATCCACCACCTTAAACATCCGCTTTTCCACCATCAGCGCACCGTGGCTGTGGTGTGTACCATCTACAGGATACACTGCAACAACTCGCCAAGGCTTCTTCAACAGCACCTCCCAAACCCATGACTTCCATCACCTAGAAGGACAAGGGCAGCAGATGCATGGGAATACAATCACCTCCATGTTTCCTTCCAAATCACACACGATCCTGACTGGACATATATCGCTGTTGCTTCATTGTCGCTGGGTCAAAATCCTGGAACTCCCTACCTGACCGGACTGTGGGAGAACCTTCACCACACGGACTGCAACTGTTCAAAAAAGGCGGCTCACCACCACCTTCTCAAGGGCAACTAGGGATGGGTAATAAACGCTGGCCTTGCCAGCGACGCCCACATCCCCAGAATGAATAAATAATCATTTTAGAAATGGCACAAACTAGCTGTGGAGTTTGTAGAAACACATTGACAGTGTTGGCAAACTCAAGAGGAAATTGGATAGATATTTAAAAGGAAGAACTTGCATCTATACTGCACCTTTCACATCGTCAGAACGTCCCAAAGTGCTTCACAGCCAATGAAGTACCTTTGAAGTGTAGTCACCGCTGCAACGTGGGCAAATTTGCAGCCAATTTGTGCACAGCAGGGTCCCATAAACAGCAACAAGATAAATGACCACTTAATCTGTTTTTTGTTGCTGTTGGTTGAGGGATAAATGTTGGCCAGGACACTAGGAGAATTCCCCTGCCCTTATTCAGATAGTGTCATGGGGTCTTTTATATCCACCTGAGAGAGCATCTTATCTGAAAGGCGGCACCTCCGACAGTGTAGAACTTCCTCAGTACTGCACTGAAGTGTCAGCCTAGATATTGTGCTCAAACCTTGGAGTGTGGCATAACCTTCTGTCTGAGAAATCAGAACGCGACCACTGAACCAAGGCTGTCTCCTGACAGAGAAATCAGTTGAGATAATCTCGTGGGTGATATTATTTGAACAAGGCAGACTGCAGTGATCTCTCCTGGTCCTAGGTATTCCTATGGTTTGCATTTAATCTGCTTAGTTTATAACTGAGATTTGATGCATTGCAGCCCATATGTTACAGCAGTATTTTAATAGTTCTCACATGGCTGTTTAACAGAAATTCTATCAGCATTTTTTGAAGGCCACCTTTCAGTGCAGTGACTCTTCGTTACTGGGTTCATTATACTTGCAAATATCTCCTCTTACCATTCCTCCATCCCACTCAACTCAATACCGAAAGTGAAATGTAAAAAAGGAGACCAGCACTGACAGGAGCACTGGGTTTCAAGGTTGCCTTTTTTGTTTCTTTCACTTGGATTCAGCTGCCTCTTGGCTGTAAGCAGTGTGAGTCTGGGCAGTCATAACTCAGTTCCCAGTTGGTATTCAACAAAATTGTTTGGTTCCTATATCATATCCTTCTCTGGGACCTGCACCTTGATGTAGTGGGAAGGCTTGCTTGCTCCTATGACCATGAGAGCTGTGCTGGCAGGATTTTAACTCCTGTTAGGGCCACCCCGAGCTAGACACGTAGAAAGGTAGGAGCCAGACTAAAGACCAGTCGACCGATCCTTCTTGTAGGGGAAAGTGAGTCAGGCTAATGACTTGTCCACGCCTTTCGTTATGGAAACAACCCAGGGACAAGTCTGTTAGAGGGTTGCAAATATAAACATTAACCGTGGAGAACCACAATCTGCTGCATGAAAGGCAAGAGGATACTCCGTTGGAGTCAAATATCTTGCTCTGGACAGACAGCAGTGGAGGAAATGGGTTGTCTCAAGTGCCACTAGGTACAGGAAAGAAAGAAAAAGAGATGACTTGCATTTATATACGGCCTTTCATGACCTCAGGTCGTCACAAAGTACTTTACAGACAATGAAGTACTTTTTGAAGTGTAGTCACTGTTGTAAGTAGGAAATGAGGCAGCCAATTTGTGCACAGTAAGATCCCACAAACAGCAATGAGATAATGATCAGATACTCTGTTTTAGTGATGTTGGTTGAGGGATAAATATTGGCCAGGACAGCAAGAGAACTCCCCTGAACTTCTTCGAAAAATACCTTGGGATTTTTTTACGTCCACCTGAGATGGCAGACGGGGCCTCGATTTAACGTCTCATCCGAAAGTCGGCACCTCCAACAGTGCAGCACTCCCTCAGTACTGCACTGGAATGTCAGCTCAGATAATGCGCTCAAGTCTAACGCTGTGCTACCAACTGATCCGCAGCTGACACAGGAGAGTCTAACTAATTGTATCATATGGGAAAAATCTCACTTAAGTTAATACAGCTTAATGTTATGCAATGCACTTCTGCTGATGTACATTCATTACTTGAAATTGCTCCCTCCACTATCACCACCAGTAACAGCCGCTAATTCCCAGTGTCTTGCCCAAGTGTTTTACAGCTTAAAGTGCTTTTGGAAGTATAAAATATATGAAATTGTACTGCTGGGAGTTTTCTACAGTTCAAGAGGTTGCAGTATGAAAATCTCACGTGTTCATTATTAATGCTTTACTGAAATGCTAATGACAATACTGGACTAAGCTTCCTTCCTCACCAAGGAAGCTACGACAATGACTGAAGAAGAAAATGTGGCCAATTTTCTGAAGATGGTTCAGATACATTGTTGGGCAATGTAAAGAGAGCTTTACTCTGCATCCTACCCCTGTTCTTTACCTGATCTGGGAGTGCTTCAAAAATAGTCCATTCCTCATCGCACAAAAATAAAACTCAAGAAATATGTTACTCCGAACTCAAAAAAGCAATGAGGTGCTCCTAAACATTTAATGTAACACCTATAAAATCAAGACGAGTACCAGTCATCCTTCTGTGACCAAACATGACTAAGCAACTTGCGGACGACACCAAATTGGGGGGTGTAGTTAACACAAAGGAAGAATGCGACAAAATATAAGACGACATTAATCAACTTACAGAATGGACGTGTAATTGGCAAATTACTTTCAAAATAGATAAGTGTGTGGTGGTGCATTTTGGTAGGAAGATTAAAGAGGCCTCATACTCTCATACTGCTTGGATAATAAGAGTCTAAATGGGGTAGAGGAACAAAGGGATCCAGGGGTACAGATACACAAATCACTAGAAGTAGTGACACAGGTTAATAAGGCCATAAAAAAGCAAACCAAGCACTGGGGTTCATTTCTAGAGAGATAGAATTGAAAAGCAGGGAACCTTTGTTAGACCACACAGTACTGTGCACAGTTCTGGTCTCCATATTGTAAAAAGGATACAGCGGCATTACAGAGGTGCAAAAAAGATTCACAAGGATGATACCAGAACTAAGAGGATATACTTATCAGGAAAGGCTGAACAGGCTGGGGCTCTTTTCTCTAGAAAAGCGAAGGCTGAGGGGTGGCCTTTAAGATAATGAAAGGGTTTGATAGGGTAGATGTAGAGAAAATGTTTCCACTTGCAGGGGTGTCCAAAACTAGAAGTCAGAAATATGAGATAGTCACTAATAAATCCAGTAGGGAATTCAACGGAAACTTCTTTACCTAAAGAGTGATAAGAATGTGGAACTCGCTACCACAAGGAGTAGTTGAGGCGAATAGCATAGATGCATTTAAGGGGAAGCTAGATAAGCACATGAGGGAGAAAGGAATAGAAGGAAATGCTGATAGGGTGAGATGACGAGGGGTGGGAGGAGGCTTTTGTGGAGCATAAACACCGACATAGACCAGTTGGGCCAAATGGCCTGTTTCTGTGCTGTAGGTTCAATGAAATTTGATGTAACACTTCAATGTTGACCATCAAGAGAGGCTCATAATGCCACCACTGACTGAGCTGCCAGAGTACCAAAACATGTGCTTGGCATACTGGGCTTGTCTCAAGTGGTGAGGGAAGCAATATGATAGAGTACCCTGCTTGTTGTTACTCTTTCAACTTTCTCACAGATTCACATATACTTAGAGATGAACTTATGTATCATGCAGCCACAATAGACACATCCCAAGCTTTGTTAACCTAAACAGCAGCCTGCTAGCATTGGGACAACAGACATCAGAAATAAAGCCTTGGGTGATAGATGTTTTGAGAGCCTGAAACTCCCGATAAAGACTGGTGAGAATTGCTGTAAGGTGCATCAAGATCATGTTAAATAATGCAATTAGAAAGAATATAAAAGTAACGAATTGTAACTTGAGGTTGGAAGATGAAGCAGGAGGAAGTGGTTTGGAAAGTTGAGCTCAATGACTGTAACGTGTGATCTTCTACAGCAAAGCATCGGTGTGTGAGTATTTGCATTTAACTCTTAATAAACGTGCCAGTGTTTGATTCTGTGTCTGGAGCCCTCATTTCTGATACATAGACAAGAACTGTAGCCGTAGTCTATAATTACAACCTTACACATCAGCCGATGTGGTCAGGAGTCTGGAGGTTCCAAACGCTGGTCTATGCTGTGAGCTGATTTCAGCCATGGTAGCAGTTGTGCCACAGCATCTGGCCCCAGTATCCCTCCTTGAGGTGTGGAGCGGGGTGGTGGGGGGTGGGGGGGAGGAGGAAATCACCCAGAGTTCACATCCCTGATTGCAATCAGTGATACCATCAGGTAAGGATAAGGTCAGGTTCAAATGTATTACCATCCCTACTCCCATGGTCAAATAGTCCACACATAAGAACATAAGAAATTGGAGCAGGAGTAGGCCATACGGCCCCTCAAGCCTGCTCCGCCTTTCAATAAGATCATGGCTGATCTTCGACCTCAACTCCACTTTCCAGCCCGATCCCCATATTGCTTGGTTCCCCTAGAGACCTAAAATCTATTTATCTCAGTCTTGAACATTTTCAGCAATTCAGCATCCACAGCCCTCTGGGGTAGAGAATTCCAAAGATTCACAACCTTCTGTTTGAAGAAATTCCTCCTCACCTCAGTCTTAAATGACTGACCCCTTATTCTGAGACTATGCCCCCTAGTTTTAGATTCTCCAGCCAAGGGAAACAACCTCTCAGCGTCTACCCTGACAAGCCCCCCCAGAATCTTATACGGTTCAATGAGATCACCTCTCATTCTTCTAAACGTCAGAGAATATAGGCTCACTCTACTCAATCTCTCCCCATAGGACAACCCTCTCAACCTAGGAATCAATCTAGGCTAAGAATGGCCACTTAGGCAAGGTACCAGAGAACTGCCACTGTCTGTTCTATACACCAGATACCAGAGAGTGTAATCGAGTATCTGGGATCTTCAAAATGTGCTCTTGCACTTTAGGTAAATTCATTTTTTTTTACACAGTATGGAGAAAAAGTTAAACCAGTTAAAGCCCAAGATGAGCTGCTTGACTTAGCAGTAGTTGTGCTAACTATGCAGAGAAAGATGATCCTGGCTTCATTTTACTTTGATTCTCTAAATGTGGACTTCCCACCAGTGGAGGTGCTGGCAGGTTTCATACTGAGTTTCAAGGCAGTGAGCTCTCATGGCCACCTCTCTATATATGTGACTGTCCCAGCTGGCTTTCAAGGTTCAATGGAACAGACTTTTATATGTGACTCACTGTGCACCTCGTTCAATAAAGAAGTGAAAAAATTCTGCTTACGTGATAGCGAGCAGGCGTGTGAGCAGTTTTATTTTCCACTGTTCCCTTCGTTTTTAGTTTGCTATTTTTTTTGAGCTATAATCTATTGAGGCAGCATGAAATGTGCCCACAATCTAAATCCACCCTTTCATCCTCAACAGTAAAAGGTTCTGCTTTGCAGGAAGGTTTCAGTAAGGAATCAAAAACCTGAAGTTAACAGGTTATTAAATAGTTTGCAGTTTAAAACCAAGGGCAGCTGAAGGTTCTTCCTTGACACAGCTGGATCACAAAAACTAATGACGTGCAAGGTTTTTATTTGTCAGGATCCTGACACTTATGAGCTAATTTTTAAAAAATGTTTTAATTGCTCCGTGTTTTCACAAACTGCAAGTCAGTCACTTTGTCTTACCTGGGCTTTCTTCCATTGTGATAAATGTTGTCAATTTGTATTTCCTGGCTAGGTATGTGCGCTTCGAATTTTTTATTAACATTCCTTTTCCGATTGCTGAGGTCATCAGGGCCGTGATAAAGTCCCCCAAATTCTTAAAAATAGTCTACTCCGACCACAACCCAAATTTTCCTTCCTTCTTCCGCCAGTCAAACCTACCCATGCGCAGCGATCAACTGCAAGAATGACCAACTCACTAGATACAATGTTTCTATGTGAGGAAGAGGATAGGGGCTCTTTTCTTGGTAGGGTGGGGGCGGGGGTTATGGGAGACCAGGCCAAGGTTCAATAGTGCAGATGTAGGGATGGGTGAATGGTCTGGATTTCTTTGGGGATCTGGGAGTATTAGCGCAGAATGTTCACTCAGGAGATGAAATGATTTGGAGAGAGTATATGATCTGTGGAAGGAGAAGGATTGATGGTGAAATGGTCTTTTCTCATTCCACGCTTATCTTAAATTCTGTTGCTACTGCATTTATTCCAGTAACCATCAGAGATTATGAATATGTCAAACAGGTCCCCCTCATATGAGAATACTGAGGATCCAGGTTAAAAAAGCTTGTAAGAGTAAAACAAATGATTAGTCAGCTCTGTCCAGAATCGGTACTCTCACTACTTCCAGGACCTTTTATGCGAACTTCAGGTACTTATGCGGGCAAGTTAAGTTACAGGTGATAAGTGTAGAAATTTGTGGGATTTACCACGCGATGATGGTCATCCACCAAATCATTTGCTCTACTTCTGTGATCTTCCCAGTTGGATTGTCATATAACTTGAAAGATTACAAACTAGAAAGAAATACACCAGAAATATAACCAAGGCGGACACAGAGTGATACAATGTGGGAATGTGCACACAAATCTCATAGGAACATAGAAACAGGAGTAGGCCATTCAGCCTCTCAAGCCTGTTCCATCATTCAACTAGATCACGGCTAATCTGTATCTTATCTCCATCTACCCGCCTTGGTTCCATAACCGTTAATACACATGCCTAACAAAAATCTATTAATTTCCACATGGGAAGTTCTAGCTCTCAGTGACGTTTTTAGGAAAACGATCCAAGCATTTAACCACAGAATGGGAACGAATGTTGGAGAAGGAGTCACCCAGACTGCCCATGTGTCTGCAAGTTAAGGGTCTCCTACTGAGCTTTCTGAGCTATGAATTCATTTGAGGCACGGGGAGATAAACAAGAGATAATATGAATTTTTTAAAAAAAGAAATGATGTTTCACAGGGAGGCATTGAACAGCTTGCATTTGCTACTTCACTGGGCAATGAAAATGCTATTCACACCCACAGAACATCAAACAGCCTCTCGCTGCTGAAGTGTGCAATTTTGTTTTAAATTGTTTGCAACCAGCTCTGAAGCTCTTTAGATGTTAACATAACAAGGATTTCAGAAGATGAATAACACTCAAAATGTAGTAACCAGCCAAGGCGAAGAATCACTGGGACCATCACAGACAAACGGAGATAAGAGCTTATGTTCATCACACCAAGCAGAAGAACTAGACATTTTCTAATAAACAAATACGTACTGAGATAAATAATATAAATATATATTTGTTATTATATACATATATATTTTAAGGCTGGCAGAAAACTATTCATTCTCCCTCACAAACACCACTGCAAATCTTAGGAAGAGACAGGTTGTTACGAGAAATGAGACGCGACTGTTGCCTCTCCTGCACCTGCACCAAAGCGTCACAAGAATAGTTACCACAATTCAATGATTGAGGTCAATCACAGACATGGTAGAGTAGTCCAATCACAGACATGGTGGATTAACCCAATCATAGACATGACTGATTAATCCAATCACAGACATGGTGGATTAACCCAATCATAGACATGGTAGAGTAATCCAATCAGAGACATGGTAGAGTAGTCCAATCACAGGCTTGGTGAATTAACCCAATCATAGACATGGTAGAGTAATCCAATCACAGATATGGTAGAGTAACCCAATCATAGACATGAGAAAGTAGTCCAATCACAGGCATGGTGGATGAACCCAATCAGAGACATGGTAGAGTAGTCCAATCACAGGCTTGGTGAATTAACCTAATCATAGACATGGTAGAGTAATCCAATCACAGACATGAGAAAGTAGTCCAATCACAGGCATGGTGGATTAACCCAATCATACACATAGTAGAGGAGCCTAACCACTTCCCCCTAAATCCCTCCCACCCTCCCACCCCTTCTCCAACAAAACACCCTGACCCTGAAGCATACAACACACCATATTACCTAAAGATTCGTTCAGGCTGGGCTTCTGATATGTGTGGCCAGCAGTGAAGACTCCCTACTGTCAGCACAAACACGGGAAATTGGCTCTATTGTATCAACATACATCACACATTTTAATGTATGCAAACAAAATGCACCATAACTTCAACCAATGTAAAATTCTGATTTTCAGGCTAAAGCTTATTGAGTTTTACCACCTGAAGCCCAAGCTGCATTAACGTTTGATAGGTGCTGCACTTTAAACACACATTAAGTTGACGCTTTAACAAAGGGAGGCTCTGCATCATCTTCTGACTCCCTCAGCAAAATTTCTACCAGCAAATTTCAGTGTGGGTGCAAGTGAAGCTTAAAGTGTAATGAAAAATAGGGAAGAATGTGATGATAGACCAACGTTCAGACTTCATTTTTACAAAATTGTGCCCTCCTCACTATAGTTATTAAATCATCTGGATGCTATAAACTTACCCAAACCACAACAAAAGTTACTGGCAGGTTCAGAGATTTTCCATGAAGATCTCCCTTTTGAATGACCAATAGGTTTAATATCGTAAGATGAGAAAAATGTTGAATACAGAGATAGCCAGGTGTATTTCATTTAAAGCCATATTTATACACAATACACTATGTATGGCTTTACACTGTGGACCTATTAGGATCAATGGTTTTCAATAATTGCTTTTTTTTCCTCTTCTAAGAGTGCTGGCTCCACTAGCTACAGTTCCATGACACCAACCTTGCACAAAGTGTCCATTTTCCATGTACAAGTCCAGGCAGTGAGGGTCAGCCCCATTCTGACCTCGCCCGATGTCCACACATTTGTACTTTCCACAGGGGTCATCACTGCACGGCTTTCAGGAGCTGAAAACAAGCTGCATTTTTTCTCCTCTCTGGACCAAGGATGCTGGACCCAATCGTAGCACCTCTTCCACTAGCCCAACTAAGATCACCTGACCTATCACAAACCGAGGACCAAACATGGGGTGTTTCTGGTCCAAATGGTTTAGTTTCATACTAAGGCAGATACACCTGCTAAACTCAGTGATTAGGGGAGCTACTAAGTTTCTTTTGATCACTTGCACAACAGTGACTTTATAATTGTGCAAAAGAAGTGACATTCCAAATGAGTGAAATCCCAAACTCTGGCTGAATTCTAATTTTCAGTACCTTCAGAACCTCAGCCGTAACTATGACAATAAGGGACCCCTTTTGATGTCACAAGACAATTGAAATTCAAAGTGTGACTTTACAACTGTGCTAATTGTGACAAACGGAAGATGCTGACATCAGACAATTGGCATGTAAATCGTCTTCAGAGGCTGCAGGGACAAAATGAAGACAGGATGATTAAGGGAGGAAATGGAGAAGTTACTCCCACTGACTCCCACCTTCAAATGCCTCATCGTGTGCGGGGTGATTTTAAACGCCCTGTTCGGAAAGACTGCTGCCACCATCGAGGTATGGCAGCAGGTTAATAGTTTCCCGAGAAGCACGCTGCTGAACGACCACTCTGCAGAAGGAAAAGTGATCGGCTCCGATGATGGTCCCGTGAAAGTCTACATCAAACTACGCGAGAAAAGCCCACGGATTCTTTGTGCAACGCCGCAGCTCAGGAACATGGAATTAATGGACCCCAATTTCACTTGGAAAGGACCAAGGGGGGTAGAGCTTACAAACAAACAAAACATGAAGATAACACTGACGGGGACCTTGACCATTGAAAACTTCCACAAGGACTTATCGGGAATCTACATATGCACCATTTATTTTTTCAATCCTGCAACTAAGTCCTTGCAGTCCTTGAATCTTAAGTATTTATTGTATGCGTACCGTGACCCCAACTATACTTACGAATTTCAGGCCCAGTATCATGCAGCTGACTGCCATAATTCATACAATAGTCTCTTCTTGAAGAGGTTGCACACAGCTTTGAACCAGCTGGCCTCAGACTTGGCCTATTCAATTAGTCTACATAAATCAGCATGCCACACACTGAAGGTGCCCTTGGCTGGCATACAGTACGAGCTGTTTCTCACGCTCAAAGTGCACCTGGATGTGGAAGAATTGGACATAATCTGCGAGAACAACTTGGAGGAGTGCGACCACAACCTTCGGCTGGAGAAAGTACGGCACCGGGTGGAGTTGTTCTTCTCCAAGCAAGCGGAGACGTACCACAAGATCACCGGCCTGCTGCCTTTTGTTTACTACATCGATGGCACGCTGCAAGTGATCCGGGTCGACCGCTGCAAGCCCGGCTACGGCAAGGACCGCAAGAAACACCCGGACTGCTCAGAGTGCTGCGTGGTGTGTAGCCCGGGGTCGTACAGCAACGGCCGTCACGTGAGTTGCTTGCCCTGCGGCAATGCCATCCATTACGGAGAATCAGATTGCGAAATTGATTGAGTGATTTCTCGTACACTTTATGAATCATTACAATCCACCCTCACCCAGTCAGTGGTGCGGACTTTTTTTTAACTTGTGCAAGAAGATATCAGGAAAGAAGCCCCAGGTCATATATACAGAAAGGTGGCATCCTGCATTTTAAATAAAAGAAATCAATGCAAGCTGCCTGTTTCCATATGGTCTGTTGTAAGATTCCACTCATATTGGGTAGGAAGGGAGGTGTCTATTTGCATTTTAATGAAAATATGAATAAATGTTTATTGTTGAAATTATCCAATCTGTATCTTATCCCCAGCTGACAGTAATGCTTTGTTAATAAACGTTTGGAATATAATCTTAGTCGGAGGGAGTTCTTTTCACACTGAGAGTGTAGTCTCAAGACTTCTTTAAGGAGAGTGAGGAATGCTTTCTGATCCATTCCAGCCAGGGAACTATTTTCTCACCATTAACTGAACTCCACCTCCAGCAATGTTACAAAGTTTTCACCAGTCCATGCATGCTTTCCCCTGCCCTGTCTTGCTCCCCGCCATCACAGCTCCTGATTAGGGTTGCCAATTCTGGTTGGACGTATTACGGGAGGTTTTATCACATGACCGCCCTCACCTCCCCATCACACCCCCCCCCCACCGCTTCCAACCGCTCCGCAACCCCCACCCCCATGCCATTGGTCACCTAACCTGTCCAAACTCATGGCACACTGCCATCATGCGCTAAATGCAAAGCAAACTCTTCCCTACCCGATTGGTTGATTCTTGACTGTCAGTCTTTTTAATGCCCGTGAATTGTGTGCTGTGTTGCTCACAGCAGGATCAGGGAGATTAATCTTTAATTCCTGTAGACTTCCAATCCGGGAGGGTTGGAAAAGCCTACTCTTACAAAGAATGGCAAAGAATTGCGAAGAATGTACAGCACAGAAACAAGCCATTCGGCCCAAAATGTCCATGCCAGTGTTTATACTCCACACGAGCCTCCGCCCACCCTTCTTCATCTAACCCTATTAGTTTATCCTTCTATTCCCTTCTTTCTCATGTGTTTATCTAGCTTCCCCTTAAATGCATGATTGCTAGTTGCCTCAACTACTCCTTGTGGTAGCGAGTTCCACATTCTTACCACTCTCTGCATGAAGAAGTTTCTCCTGAATTCCCTATTGGATTTGTTAGTGACTATCTTATATTTATGGCCCCTAGTTCTGGTCTCCCCCACAAGTGGAAACATCTTCTCTACATCTACCCTATCAAACCCTTTAATAATCCTAAAGCCCTCAATCGGGTCACCCCTCGGTCTTCTCTTTTCTAGAGAAAGGATCCCCAGCCTATTCAATCTTTCCTGATAGGTATAACCTCTCATTTCTGGTATCATCCTAGTAAATCTTTTTTGCACCTTCTCCAGTGCCTCTATATCCTTTTTATAATATGGAGACCAGAACTGTTCACAGTACTCCAAGTGTGGTCTAACTAAGGTTCTATACAAGTTTAACATAAATTCTCTGCTTTTCATTCTATCCCTCTAGAAATTAACCTCAGTGCTTGGTTTGCTGTTTTAATGGTCTTATTAACCTGCGTCACTACTTTAATGATTTGTGTATCTGTACCGCTTAATCCCTTTGCTCCTCTATCCCGTTTAGACTCTTATTTTTCAAGGAGTATGTGGCCTCCTTATTATTCCTACAAAAATGTACCACTAACACTTATCTATATTGAAATTAGTTTGTCAATTACACGCCCATTCTGCAAGTTTATTAATGTCTTCCTGTATTTTGTCACAGTCCGCCTCAGTATTAACTATACCGCCCAATTTGGCATCGTCCACAAATTTTGAAATTGTACTTCCGAATTCCGAGTCCAACTCATTCATGTATATGGTGAACAACAGTGGGCCCAGCACTGATCCTTTTGGAACACCACTTCCCACCTTTTGCCTGTTTGAGTAACTACCCTTAATCCCTAATCTCTGTTTTCTGTTTGTAGCCAGCTTGCTATCCATTCTGCTACTTGTCCTGACTCCACATGCTTTGACCTTAGTCATGAGTCTACTATGCGGTACCTTATCGAAGGCCCTTTGGAAATCCAAATGTATTACATCTACCTCATTACCCTTGTCTGCATCTTCTGTTACTTCTTCAAAGAATTCAATAAGGTTGGTCAAGCATGACCTTCCCTTTTGAAATCCGTACTAACTATTCTTTATTATATTTTCAGTTTCTAGATGTTTCTCTATTACATCTTTGAGCATGGATTCCATTATCTTTCCTACCATCGACGTTAAGCTATATTTCCCTGGATTGGTTCTATCCCCCTTTTAAAATATAGGAACCACATTAGTTGTCCACCAGTCCTCCGGCACTATTCCCTTTTCTAATGAACTTATATATATATATATATATATAATAGTGCCTCTGCTATCTCTTCCCTAACTTCTTTTATTGTGCGCGGATGCAATCCATCCAGACCAGTGGTTTTATCCTCTCTAAGTTTGATTAGTTTATTAATTATCTCCCCCCTTTCTATCTTAAATGTCTTTACATCTTTTTTGATCTCTTCCTCTAATATCATGCCCACCGTGTTAGTCTCCCTGGTAAATACTGAAGCAAAGTAATTATTTAATATTTCTGCCATTTCGCTGTCATCACCATTGAGTTTGTTGTGTGTATTCCTTCGTGGCCCTATCCCTGTCCTGATTTTTCTTTTGTTATTTATGTGTCTGTAGAATACTTTATCTTTTTTTTTGATATTCCTTGATAATTTAATTTTGTGGTTTCTTTTCGCCTTGCTAATTGTTTTTTTGACTTCTTTCCTAACCTTTTCATATTCCCTTTTGTCATCCTTGCCTTTGTTGTCTACTTACTTAATGTATGCCTTTTTCTTTAGTTTCAATTTTGCTCTTATTTCTTTATTCATCCATGCTGGCTAGTTTGTTCTTGCTTTTTAGTGGAATATATTTCTCCTGGACTCTGTTGATCACTGTTTAAATGTTTCCCACTGCTGTTCTATTTCTGTATTTGTCAGTAAATTTTTCCAGTTTATTTTTCCTAGTTCCACTCTCATCCCCTGAGAATCAGCTTTTTTCCAATTTATTACTTTGTTTTTTGTCTTACTTATGTCCTTCTCAATCTTTATCTGAAACCTTATTAGGTTATGATCGCTATTGCCTAGATGTTCCCGACACTTACTTCTCTTATCTGTTCTGGTTCATTTTCCATTACTAGATCCAGCAGTGATTCCTCTCTTTTTACATATTGGGTGTGAAATGAGTCCTGCACACATTGTGAAAACTCCATCCCCAGCACCTTTTTAATCTACCTCTTCTTGCCAGTTTATTTGGGGCTAGTTAAAATCTCCCATGATTATTATTCTATGCCCTTTATTCATTTCACATATTTGCTTACATATTTTCTCCTCTACCTCCTTTCTACTATTAGATGGTGTGTAGTCTACCGCTATTAGCGTGATCGTAATTTTGATTCATTCTCTGTTCCTCAGATTCATGCTAACTGCAAACTACTTGACTAAAGCAAGAGACCTTTAAGTGCTTGAGATGACTGTCTAAATCTCATATTCCTCTCCCTCCCTGCCCCCCCCCCACCCTGGATTGTCCTGAAGTCTACAGGAATTAAAGATTAATCTCCCGGTCTCTGATGTGAGGAGGAGGGCTGATTTCAGTGATTTATAAAGGGGGCTTGCCCAAGTAGTTTGGAATCAAAAATTGGCAGGTAAAATAATAATTGAACAATGGGAGGCCTTCAAGGAGGAGATGGTTTGGGTACAGAGTAGGCACATTCTCACGAGGGGGAAAGGAAGGGCATCCAAAGCTAAAGCTCCCTGGATGACTAAAGATATAGAGATTAAAATGAAACAGAAAAAGAAGGCTTATGACAAACATAAAGTTCATAATGTAGTAGAGAACCAGGCTGAATACAGAGAGTACAGAAGAGATTTAAAAAAGGGAATAAGAGGGGCAAAGAGAGAATATGAGAATAGATTAGCGGCTAACATAAAAGGGAACCCAAAAGTCTTTTATAAACATATAAATAGTAAAAGGGTAATCAAAGGAAGGGTGGGATCAATTAGGGACAAAAACAGTGATCCTCTTGTGGAGGCAGAGGGCATGACTGAGGCACTAAATCAATACTTTACATCAGTCTTCACTAGAGAAGAGGATGCTGCCAAAGAAGCAGTAAAGGAGGAGGTAGTAGCAATATTGGATAGGATAAAAGAGATAAAGAAGAGGCACTTAAAAGATTGGCAGCGCTCAAAGTAGAAAAGTCACCCAGTCCGGATGGGATGCATCCTAGGTTACTGAGGAAAGTAATGGTGGAAATTGCCGCGACTCTGGCCACAATCTATCAATCCTCCTTAGAAATGGGAGTGGTGCTGCAGGACTGGAGGATTTCAAATGTTACACCCCGGTGTAAAAAAGGGGCAAGGGATAAACCCAGCAATTACAGACCAGTCAGCCTAACGTCGGTGGCGGGAAAACTTTTAGAGACAATAATCCGGGACAAAATTAATTGGCACTTGGAAAAATATGAGCGAATAAATGAAAGTCAGCATGGATTTATCAAAGGCAAATTGTGTTTGACTAACTTGATTGAATTTGTTGATGAAGTAATGGAGAGTGTTGATGAGGGTAGTGTGGTTGTTGTTGTGTATGTGGACTTTCAAAAGGCATTTGATAAAGTATCACATTATAGACTTGTTAGCAAAATTAAAGTCCATGGGATTAAAGGTACAGTGGCAGCGTGGATACAAAATTGGCTAAGGGACAGAAAGCAGAGAGTAGTGGTGAACGATTGTTTTTCAAGACTGGAGGGAAGTATACAGTGGTGTTCCCCAGAGGTCGGTATTGGGACCACCGCTCTTTTTGATATATATTAATGACCTGGTCTTGTGTATACAGGGTATAATTTCAAAGTTTGCAAATGACACAAAACTCGGAAATGTAGTAAAAAATGTGGAGGTTAGTAAAAGACTTCAGGAGGACATAGACAGACTTATGAAATGTTCAGACACATGGCAGATGAAATTTAACACAGAGAAATGTGAGATAATGCATTTTGGTAGGAAGCACGAGCAGAGGCAATATAAACCAAATGGTAGCATTTTAAAGGGGATGCAGGAACAGAGAGACATGGGGGTGCACATACACAAATCTTTGAAGGTGGCAAGACAAGTTGAGAAGGCTGTTAAAAAAGCATATGGGATCCTAGGCTTTATTAATAGAGGCATAGAGTAGGAAAGCAAGGAAGTTATGCTAGACCTTTATAAAACACTGGTTAGGCCTCAGCTGGAGCATTGTGTTCAATTCTGGGCACCACTCTTTAGGATGGATGTCAAGGCCTTCAAGAGGATGCAGAAGAGATTTGATAGAGGTGTTCATATCATGAACGGTTTTGATAGAGAAGATAAGGAGAAACTGTTTCTAATGGCAGAAGGGTTAGTAACCAGAGGATACAGATTTAAGGTGATCAGCAAAAGAACCAGAGGCGACATGAGGAAACATTTTTTATGCAGCAAGTTTTAATGACCTGCCTTAAAGGGTGGTGGAAGCAAATTCAATCGTAATTTTCAAAAGGGAATTGGATAAAAACATGAAGGGAAAAAAATTATACAGCTATGGGGAAAGAGCAGGGGAGTGGGACTAATTGGATAGCTCTTTCAAAGAGCCAGCACAGGATCGATGGGCCGAATGGCCTCCTCCTGTGTTGTACCGTCTATGATACTTTCTGTAAAGTACTGAGGGGCAAATTGACCCCTCAAAAACCTTATCAAAAATACTGACTTATGCCTGAAGTTCCATGGGGCTGCCACTGGTGTCCTGCTGCAACTCCTCAGCAACCCCAAAGAAACTGGGTGAACTGCTCACACCCTGTGCCAAACCATTAGCCATTTCTCGGCTGTTTATGCCAATCTCCCACTATAGTTACTGTGGGAGACCCACGGAATTTCAGAGGCCATGGATTCAAAACTAACAAAAGGAAAAGAAATGTAATAGTCAGGGTCCTCCACAGGGGAGGGACAGCCAAATTACCCAAGTGTTACAAAACAGAGAAGAGGGGGTTGGGTTGATGGAGGAGGCTATGGGGAAAGACTGCTTCTGTGCCCTCTTGAGTCAATCAATAGCGATGGGTTGAAAAAGTCTCACCGTTAGCTGTAAAGTTCAAACGTTACCTGAGTTTGGCCAGACTCAACACAAGTTCCTAATCCACAGTGCAAATCTGTACATTGTGCTGTACTAAACTGGATAAAATCGCTTCGAGGAGCCACAAGGTGGGTGTGGGGAATGGAAATGTCACCATGGTGCAGTAAAGGGTGCCCTTCCCAAGGGAAGGTTCAGAAACAATGGGCAGAGCGTGAAACTGGCGGTTTTGGATCGGCCGCCCATTAGACAACACTGAAATTAATGGATAGCGACATAGGAACCGTGGGCCATTCAGCCCCTTGGGCGTGCTCCACCATTCAATTAGATCATGGCTGATCTGCGCTTCAGCTCCATTTTCCCGCTTTTGCTCCATATCCCTTAATACCCTTACCCAACAAAAATCTATCAATCTCAGTCTTGAAAGCTCCAATTGTCCCAGCACCCACAGCCTTTTGGGGGAAGAGAGTTCCCGATTTCCACTTCCCTTTGTGTAAAAAAGTGCTTCCTGATTTCGCTCCTGAATAGCCTAGCTCCAATTTTTTAAGATTATGTCCTCTTGTTCTGGTTTCCACCAGCGGAGCAAATAGTTTCTCCGTACGTACCCTGTCGAGTCCCTTTAACATTTAATCAGATCACTCCTCAGGAAAATCGGGCGAGGTATATAATGGGCGGCCAGTCTTAAACCCCCTGACGAACTTGGAAGATCTGCCCACTGTTGGCACAGAGTAGTGGACTCATTGTTCTGAACCGAACGTGTGCTATAATCTTGGTGCTAAAACTAGATACAAAAGTAGGAATGTGTGTCCATTTGGTCGTACTGATGTCACTCATCTTAATGTGTGTAAAATTTTACCAATTTTAAAAGAAAAAGGGTAACAAGTCAGTTAATTTGGTTTAAATATTTGGACCTTTAACTAAAGCGGTGACAAACACTAAGATGCTTAACCTTTTATTACCAAGTGAAAAATGCAGCCATATGTGATTTTAATGAATATTTATCCCATTATTGTAAATTTTGAAATGTTGTTTGGTCTTTTTACCTTCCAAATACCAGAGTAAATTTTCATTTGTCTTGGGGAGCAATGCAAAATGGATGTTATTGCGTCCAGAGCCCATTATACACCCCGCCCGCTAGATACCCGCCCGTTAGATACGCAGCCCGCTATATACCCCGCCCATTAGATACGCCGCCCGCTATATACCCTGCCCGATATATAACCCGCCCATTATATACCCCGCCCATTAGATACGCCGCCCGCTATATATCCCGCCCATTAGATACGCCGCCCGCTATATACCCCGCCCATTAGATACGCCGCCCGTTATATACCCTGCCCGATATATAACCTGCCCATTATATACCCCACCCATTATATACCCCGCCCGATATATAACCCGCCCATTAGATAACCCGCCCTTATATACCCTGCCCAATATAAAACCCGCCCATTATATACCCCACCCATTATATAACCCACCCGTTATATACCCTGCCCATTATATACGCCACCCATTATATACCCTGCCTGATATATAACCCGCAGGTTATATACCCCCCCATTATATACCCCATCCGTCATATACTCCACCCGGTATTCAGTTCTATTGACTTCATTGAAACTGAGTGGCCTCAGTATTAATCTCCCACAACAGGCAAGAGAGGGCCAGGGGGAGGGGTGGGGAGGGAGTTAGAAATTAAAAATCAGGGAACGCGTCCCTAACCCACCGTGTATGTGTTGCCGTTATTACGGAGCTGGGTTGCGAGCCATGTCTGTTTCCCTCAAGAGGTGGGACACCTCATTATAATACTTAAATCAGTGCAGTTGGGAGCCTGATTTAAATTTGGCACTGGCCGCCTGGGTTTCCCAGGGCTCGGGAAACCCGGCAGCGAAATGGAGACGGGAGCAGCCAGATCAAGAAGGTAGGTGCTTTTCAGAGCTCTACTTGTGGGCCAAGAGGAGCAGGAGTGCTCCTCCCAGCCCCTCATGGAAATCTTCGGCCTCCCTTCTGTCACTGCTGCGATCGGCGCCCCCCCCCCAACCCCCCCCCCAACCCCCCCGATCTCTGGCCTGCACCGCAATCGGCTGACTGCCTCCAACTCCCAATCTCGAGCCCCGATCTCTCCCTCCCTCCCGATGGCTGGGCTCTTCCCCACCACCCCCCCACCCCAACTATCCCCAATCCCGATCCCAAGCCCCAGTTTCTCCAGGTTGCTGGGGACAGTCCCCAATCTGGTCGGCTGCCGGGCGGGAAACAGAATAAAAAAAAGATAATGAGGTCCTGCCATTAATATCGAAAGGACCTCCCTGTCCCCAGGCTTTCTGGGATCCCCCACCCCCCCGCCCGCTCCCTCCCTGCCTCCCCTTAAATATCGGGGCCAATATCTCTCTCGCTCTGTCTCTCTCTCATTGACCAATGGAACTGAATATCTCTGTCTCTCTCTCTTTCATTGACTTCAATCATGATGTGGAGATGCTGGTGATGGACTGGGGTTGACAATTGTAAACAATTTTACAACACCAAGTTATAGTCCAGCAATTTTATTTTAAATTCACAAGCTTTCGGAGGCTACCTCCTTCCTCAGGTGAACGATGTGGCTACCTCCTTCCTCAGGTGAACGATTTCCACATCGTTCACCTGAGGAAGGAGGTAGCCTCCGAAAGCTTGTGAATTTAAAATAAAATTGCTGGACTATAACTTGGTGTTGTAAAATTGTTTACAGACTTCAATCATAGAATCAATAGAATGATACAACACAGAAGGAGGCCAATTGGCCCATCGTGCCTGTGCTGGCTCTTTGAAAGAGCTATCCAATTAGTCCCACTCCCCATAACCCTAAATTTTTTTCCCTTCAAGTATTTATCCAATTCACTTTTGAAAGTTACTATTGAATCTGCTTCCACCACCTTTTCAGGCTGTGCATTCCAGATCATCAGAACTCACTGTGTAAAAAAAAATGTCCTAATGTCGTCTCTGATCCGTTTGCCAATCACCATAAATCTGTGACCTCTGGTTACCGACCCTTCTGCCACTGGAAAGTTTCTCCTTATTTACTTTATCAAAACCCTTCACGATTTTGAGCAGCTCTATCAAATCTCCCCTTTACCTTCTCTGCTCCAAGGAGAACAATCCCAGCTTCTCCAGTCTCTCCACATAACTGAAGTCCCTCATCCCTGGTAGCATTCTAGTAAATCCCCTCTGCACCCTCTGTAAAGCCTTGACATCCATCCTAAAGTGTGGAGCCCAGAATTGAACACAATACTCTGGCTATGGTCTAACCAGTGAATTATAAAGGTTTAGCATAACTTCCTTGCTTTTGTACTCTATGCATCTATTATTAAAGCCCAGGATCCCATCTGCTTTTTTAACAGCCTTCTCAACTTGTTCTGCCACCTTCAAAGAATTGTGTACATACACCCACTGAACTCTGTTCCTGCACCCGCTTTAAGATTGTACCATTTAGTTTATATTGCCTCTCATTCTTCCTACCAAAATGCATAACTTCACACTTCTCTGCTTTAAATTTCATCTTCCATGTTTCTGCCCATTTCACCAGTCTATCTATGTCCTCCTGAAGTCTGTTACTATCCTCCATATTGTTTACTACATTTCCGAGTTTTGTGTCATCTGTAAACTTTGAAATTATACCCTGTGTACCTAAGTTCAGGTCATTAATATATATCTAGAAAAGCACTGGAACTGAATATCTTTCTGACGCTCTCTCACACTCTCTCTCTCTCTCTCTGTCTTTCACTCTCTCTCTGTCTCTCTACTCTTGCTCTGCCTCTCTCTCTCTCCCTCTGTCTCTCTCTCGCTCCCTTTATGTCTCTCACTCTGTCTCTACTCTCGCTGTCTCTCTCACTCTCTGTCTGTCTCTCTGTCTCTCACTCTCTCTTTCTCTCTCTCACTCTGTTTCTAAGCTCGCTCTCTTCGTCTTTCTCTCACTCTGTCTCTACTCTCGCTCTCTGTCTCTCACTCTCTGTCTGTCTCTCTCACTCTCCCTTACTCTCTCTCACTCTCTGTCTCATCTCTCACTCTCTGTCTCATCTCTCACTCTCTGTCTGTCTCTCTCACTCTCTCTCTCTCTCACTGTCTCTCTCATTCTCTGTCTCTCTCCCTTTGTCTGTGTCTCTCTCACTCTCCCTCTGTGTCTCGCTCACTCTCGATCTCTGTCTCTCACTCTGTCTCTCTCTCTCTGTCTCTCTCCCTCTGCCTCTGTCTCTCTCACTCTCTGTCTCTGTCTCTCTCACTCTCTCTCACTCTCTGTCACTGTCTCTGCCTCACTCTGTCTCTCTGTCTGTCTCTCTCACTCTGTCTCTCTCTCTCCCTCTCACTCTCCGTCTCTCTCACGCTGTCTCTCTCTCTCAGTTTCTCTTCTCTCTCTCTCTGTCTCTCGCTCTCTGTCTGTCTCTCACTCTCTCTCCCTTTGTCTCTCTACTCTTGCTCTGCCTCTCTCTCACTCTCTGTCTCTCTCACGCTCTTTCTCTCACTATCTCTCACTCTCACTCTCTCGCTCTCTCTGATTCTCTCTGTCTCTCTCTCGCTCTCCCTATGTCTCTCACTCTGTCTCACTCTCTGTCTCTAATCTTGCTGTTTCTCTCACTCTCTGTCTCTACTCTCGTTCTCTCTCTGTCTCTCTCACTCTCTCTTTCTCTCTCTCACTCTCTCTGTCTCTCTCTCACTCTCTCTGCCTCACTCTGTCTCTCTGTCTGTCTCTCTCACTCTGTCTCTCCCTCTCACTCTCCGTCTCTCTCACGCTGTCTCTATCTCTCAGTTTCTCTTCTCTCTCTTTCTGTCTCTCACTCTCTGTCTGTCTCTCACTCTCTCTCCCTTTGTCTCTCTACTCTTGCTCTGCCTCTCTCTCACTCTCTGTCTCTCTCTCTCTCTTTCACTCCCTCTCTGTCACTCTTTCACTCTCTCTATCTCTGTCTCTCTCACTCTCTTTCTCTCACTCACTCTCACTCTCTGTCTCTCGCTCGCTCTCCCTATGTCTCTCACTCTGTCTCACTCTCTCTCTCTAATCTTGCTGTTTCTCTCCCTCTCTGTCTCTACTCTCGTTCTCTCTCTGTCTCTCTCACTCTCTCTCTGTCTCTCTCACTCTGTCTATCACTCTATCTCTCACTCTCTCTTTCTCTCTCTCACTCTCTCTGTCTCTCTCACTCTCTGTAACTGTCTCTGCCTCACTCTGTCTCTCTCTCTCCCTCTCACTCACGCTGTCTCTCTCTCTCAGTTTCTCTTCTCTCTCTCTCTGTCTCTCACTCTCTGTCTGTCTCTCACTCTCTCTCCCGTTGTCTCTCTACTCTTGCTCTGCCTCTCTCTCACTCTCTGTCTCTCTCTCTCTCTCTCTTTCACTCCCTCTCTGTCGCTCTTTCACTCTCTCTATCACTGTCTCTCTCATTCTCTTTCTCTCACTCTCTCTCACGCTCACTCTCTGTCTCTCGCTCTCCCTATGTCTTTCTCTCTGTCTCACTCTCTGTTTCTAATCTTGCTGTTTCTCTCACTCTCTGTCTCTACTCTCGCTCTCTCTGTCTCTCGCTCACTCTTTGTATCTACTCTCGCTCTCTGTCTCTCTCACTCTCTGTCTCGTCTCTCACTCTCTGTCTGTCTCTCTCTCACTCTCTGTCTCATCTCTCATTCTCTCTCTGTCTCTCTCACTGTCTCCCACCCTCTCTGTCTCTCTCACTGTCTGTCTCTCTCTGTGTCTCTCTTTCTCTATCTATGTCTCTCTCTACTCACACTCTCTCTGTCTCTCTCACTCTCACTCTCTGTGTCTCTCTCACTTTCGCTCTCTGTCTCTCACTCTGTCTCTCTCTCTGTCTCTGTATCTCTCACTCTCTGTATCTGTCTCACTCTCTGGCTCTCTCTCTCTCGCTCTCTGTCTCTCTCTCACTCTCTGTCTCTCTGTATCTCTCACTCTGTCTCTCTCTCTCTCACTCTCCGTCTCTACTCTCGTTCTCTCTCTGTCTCTCTCACTATCTGTCTCCGTCTCTGTCTCACTCTCTGTCTTTCTGTCTTTCTCACTCTCTAGCTCTCTCACTCTCTCTGTCTCTCTCTCCGTCTCTCTCTCTCACTCTCCATCTCTCTCTCTCACTCTCCGTCTCTCTCTCACTCTCACTCTCTCTCTGTCTCTCTCACTCACTCTCCGTCTCTCTCTCTCTCTCCGTCCATCTCTCTCTCACTCTCCGTCTCTCTCACTCTCACTCTCCTTCTCTCTCTCTCTCACTCTCCTGTCTCTCTCTCACTCTAACTTCATTGGAGCTGAATATCAGGCGGGGAGTTTAACGGGCAGCTCGTGCGACACTGCCCATTTGGCACAGCTGCCCAGGACGTATATCTGCCTCTTCATTCCACAGCTGTCCGATAGAGGAGGGTCCCAGGTCTGAAACTCTCATTGCTCAAAAGCAACATATGATCAGCACGTGTGAAGTTTGGAATCTCAGAACTTTCCCGAAGCAAGATTACTTTTAGTTTTGCTCATGTTCAGGTGAGTGACGATGTTTAAAGGGTGTTTTCTGGAGCACAGACCATAAACTGCTGTGTGCTTGTGTTTTTGTGTGCTCACTGACAATTTTAACTC
Organism: Heptranchias perlo; assembly: GCF_035084215.1. Classification (NCBI taxonomy): domain Eukaryota; kingdom Metazoa; phylum Chordata; class Chondrichthyes; order Hexanchiformes; family Hexanchidae; genus Heptranchias; species Heptranchias perlo. The sequence goes on along the minus strand of NC_090350.1, from coordinate 13,102,045 downwards.
TCTCCACCCGGCAGAAACCAGTGGAATGGGAGTTAAAATCGAGCGGCTCTATTTTCCGTTCCACTCCCGCCTGCAGCAGGTTTAAACCGGCCGACGTAGGAGGGAGCCTCATTAACATATACTAATTGGGTTCCTATCTTGTACGTAGGACCCCAACAGCATTCTAATGGCCCATGGAGCAGGGCTCCTGTTGAGGTCATCCCACTCAGTAAAACATGTCGGGGAAGAAGCGGAGATCATAACCGGGAAGTTTTCAAGTTATCTCTGGGGGGCCCTGAGGAGTGAGCGTGTTCCTCCGGGCCTACAAGGAAAGTTTAGGTCTCTGCTGCCCTGGGCTCATCCACCCTGCCCACCCGTGAGACCTTGTCAAACCCCCCACCCCTCCCCGTGACTTGCCTGATTACCGCCTGACGGCCTCAGGGCCGCCCGATTTAGGTCTGCAGGCAGCTGACCAGCTGGATGTAAACGAGGGCCTCCCATCGAGTTAAAATTCTCCCTTATATTGAATTCAGACATTCTGTGGTATTGAACACTTGGGCCTGGAGTTTGCTCACTGTTGCACCTTTAAAATGTGTTGCATTCATCAGTAGCCTCTAGAGGGAGATACACACGATTTGCATACCCATGGGTGCAGGACTGGTGCAAACAGCTGAACAACCTGGAAACTTCTGTGCAGCTTTTAAATAGACAGTTCAGCTTGCACTGTTCAGCAGCAGACTGGGGGACAAACATGCAAGACAGGAATGTTACTTTGCATCACCTGAATAACTGCACTGCATGTCTTAGCAATATTTTTTATTATCTTTGGACAGAAGTATGACCACACAAGCATCATCTGTGCTCAGAGGGCAGTAGGGTATGGCACGAAGCCAGATGAGAAGAATACACAACTTCACTCATTTCCAACCTCCAAACCTTCCTGGAGGCATTGAAAGCAGATCGCCAAGTCACCCAGAATTGTCACTGGCTCTGATTGCCAACCCCCTCACCCCCAGCACTGAGGAACGGTGCCACAAGAAGTTCCACATCCTCAACAATGCAAGCAAGATAACACACTGTGCACCTCTTCCTTTTCTTCCTCACCCACTCTGGGCACTAGTGTGTTCCTCACCCTCTTAAAGCAACACTTCCAAGACTAACCCTTCACAGTGCACAGTTCACATCTTGCATAATGGCTGCACAGCTCCCCTCACGTCAATTACTTACATGTACAACTCTAAAACCCCTTTCACCACTTTAACTGCTTCACACCTCCACTTCTCTTACATCACCTCTCCTATGCCAACTGGTGTACACTCAACTGCCAGCCTTTCCTTTATTCACTGTATCATCTTGGCACACAATGCCACCAGAGGCGGCTCCCTCAACCTTGAGTGCCTCACCCACTTCAGGGAGAAAGTTATGCAGCTCATACGCTCATACTCAGCTCTTGCTGTGGGAGGTGGCGAAGTCAGTAGTATTTTACTGGTATTAGGTTACTGACTGAGCCCCTGTACTCTTGCCCTGGCATCCCTGTGAAGCAACACACAGCCAAAACCTTCCACCATCTCCTTAATCCCAAGGGGGTGATGCTCACCCATTCTTGGCTTCTACCCTCTTTTCCTGCAGATCCAGCACAGCAACGGGTGGCACAGGAGGAGGAAGTTGATGATGATGATGATGGTGAAGAGGATGATTGAAGACTGAGCCGCCCAGAAACCCTGAAGCTGCATGGCACGGCCATCTCTCAGCACAGCGATACATGCCAGGCCTCCAGTCTTCCCCCTCGCAGCTCGACACCAGCGGAACATGGGAGGTAACACCAACCTGCGAAGGAGCAAGCTGCTGTGCGATGAGGGTCACCTCAGTCCCATGGCCCTTGTGTGCGGCATAAGCAGCCATCCACCTCCTGCGATCCTGGCCCTCATGTGGCACCCAGAAGACCATGAGAATAGGTAAAAAAAAAATTGCATACGTGGGCACTCAGTGGCCAGTATGGAGTGAAGAAAAAATAGGTTGATTCACTGTAATAAAATGGAATGTGCACTGACATGGGACTTTGCTCCAGGTGGAGGTTTGGGTCATACAGGAAAGGGGACATTTATGTAGTGCTGATGTCTTCATAAAGGAATTCAGGAGAAACTTCTTTACCCAGAGAGTGTTTAGAATGGGGAACTTGCTACCACAAGGAGTAGTTGAGGTGAATAGCATAGATGCAATCAAGGGGAGGCTAGATAGGTACATGTGGGGGAAAAGAATAGGTTATGCTAATAGGGTGAGATGACGTAGGATGGGAGTAGGCTCGTGTGGAGCATAAACACTGGCATAGACCAGTTGGGCCGAATGGCCTGTTTCTGTGCTGTGATTTCTATGTAATTCTATGTGACTTAGGTGATGATGATTGGCATGCTCATGTGGGAGCAAGAGAACTAATGTATTGCCATATGGTTTGAGGGAATGTCCAAGGGAGGTAGGAGGAGGTAAGGCTGCAGTTTCAAAGTTGCTGGCATTTGCTGGCTCTCTCTGCTGGCTCTCTCTGCCTTCCGAATGTTTCTGCCTCTCTCTGTGTTTTTTTTCTCTGTTTTTTTTCCCTGTTTGTTTTTTTGTTGAATGTGTATTCGGGGGTTCTGCAGGTGACACCTCTCTGTCTGAACACGGTGATTGCCTTGGCAACGGGCAGTTGCAGGGGCAGTCTGTAAACACCATGTATTGTTCTATATGTATAAATGCGTAGGCTTCAAGGAGCCCTTGAAACATTTGCCTGAGGAAGGAGAAAATCTCCGAAAGCTTGTGAATTTAAAATAAAATTGCTGGACTATAACTTGGTGTTGTAAAATTGTTTACAATTGTCAACCCCAGTCCATCACCGGCATCTCCACATCGTTTCAAAGTTAGACATTGCTCCACAGAATTGAAGACTTCAGTAATAAGATCTGCCACGATGCCTCTTGCAGTAAAGGCTGCCCGAGTCTCCTTTGCTCCATCCTGTGGTGCTTACTACCATGGGATACAAGAGTATTCTTAAAGGGGGAATGCCATACCTTGGCCTGAGGAACCCTGACAGTGGGTAGGGGGGGTTCTAAAATCTGCCAGTGGTCTGACCCTGCAAGAGCAAGAGTCTGTACGTCAAATGCAAAAAAAAACGTTTCTTACCTGCAGAAGTCTTCAATAAAAGATCTGCAGACTCTTCTCTTATAGAAACTCCTCACTTTGGAGAGTATCAGCTGGTCAACTACTGGGCCTCATTCAAAGAGGTGTAACTCCACCCCCTCCCCCCGAGTGCAAAGTGGGGTAAATCCAGCAAATTCTCATCTACATCACCACAGGCTGACTGGCGGCCATGTGTAAACGAAGCCAGTGGCGATTCACAGAGCAGCTCCAGAGGCGGGAAGAAGCTGGGGGGTGGGAGTGGGAGTGGCGGGGAGCTGCACTAGCACCAGAAATGGCTTCCATGCGAATACCCTCACTGGAAAAATTTCCTGGGCCCTTCCAGCGCCACTAACGGGCCAGGAACAGCAAGGAACTCCCTCTCCTCAGTGTTCATAGTAGGACACCAGCTCTACCAGCAGAGCTATTTAGTGACTGGTGTTTCTAAATGGTGAGAAACTAGGAACTGTAGAGGAGAGGTTTGGGAGTTCAAGTACACAAATTATCTTAAGCTAGGAGACTTGTACAAAAAGCAATTAAAAAGGCTAATGGAATGTTGGTTTTTATCTCAAGGGGGTTGGAATACAAAGGGGAGGAAGTTATGCTTCAGTTGTATAGATTGTTCACCATTGCTGGCCATTTATTCAGCTGCCTAGACCATAAGCTCTGGAATTCCCTCCCTAAACCTTTCTGCACCTCTACCTCTCTCTCCTCCTTTAAGACGCTTTTTAAAACCTACATCTTTGACCAACCTGTCCTAATACCTCCTTAAGTTGCTTGGTGTCAACTTTTGTTCGATAACGCTCCTGTGAAGCACCTTGGGAAGTTTTACAGTGTTAAAGGCACGATAGAAATGCAAGTTGCTGTTGTTGTTGTTGTTGTTGTTGTTGTTATAGAGCCTTGGTCAGACTCCATCTGAAATATTGCGTTCAGTTCTGGGCACCGCACCTCAGCAAGGATATACCGGCCTTGAAGGGGGTGCAGCGCAGATTCACCAAAATGATACTGGGATTAAAAGGGTTAAATTTTGAGGACAGGCTCCATAAACTTGGCTTGTATTCCCTTGAGTATAGAAGATCGAGGGGTGATCTGATCAAGGTGTTTAAAATGTTAAAAGGATTCGATAGGATGGATACAGAGAAACTATTTCCTCTGATGGGGGAATCAAGAACGAGGGGAACATAATTGAATTGTGGAGCAGGCTTAAGGGGCTGAAGAGCCAACTCCTATGGAGTTACTATGGGTTATATAATATTAGATTCAATTCCTTCTTTTTGGATTTAGAGCTGGAGGAAGAAACAGGGTCTTTTTTTTAAAGAAGTACATCCATTTAAAGCTTGTTTCCATTAACCTGTGTGGATCTGTCTGAATAATGGTCCTGACCAGGCGTCATTTAAAGTTGGAACTGCTCTCCAAACTTTACTCTTTATATGAAGGCTCCTGTTGAAATGGGCAATGCCACATTAAATAACTACAATTATTTAACTACATTAACTACCCTTCATGGGTATGGTAGCATAGTGGTTATGTTACTGGACTAGTAATCCAGAGGCCTGGACTAAAATCCAGAGTTCATGAGTTCAAATCCCACCATGGCAGCTGGTGAATTTAAATTCAATTAATTAAATAAAAATCTGGAATTAAAAACTAGTATCAGTAATGATGGCCATGAAACTACCGGATTGTTGTAAAAACCCATCTGGTTCACTAATGCCCTTTAGGGAAGGAAACCTGCCGTCCTTACCCAGTCTGGCCGAGATGTGGTTGACTCTTAATTGCCCTCTGAAATGGCCTAGCAAGCCACTCAGTTGTAAAATCTCACTACAAAAAGTCATAATAAGAATAAAACCAGACGGACCACTAGGCACCAGACACGACAAAGGCAAACCAAGCCCAGTCAACCCTAACATCTGGGGACTTGTGCCAAAATTGGGAGAGCTGTCCCACAGACTAGTCAAGCAACAGCCTGACATAGCCATTCTCACAGAATCATACCTTTCAGCCAACATCCCAGACTCTTCTATCACCATCACCATCCCTGGGTATGTCCTGTCCCACCAGCAGGACAGACCCACCAGAGGTGGCGGTACAGTGATATACAGTCAGGAGGGAGTGGCCCTGGGAGTCCTCAACATTGACTCTGGACCCCATGAAATCTCATAGGCATCAGGTCAAACATGGGCAAGGAAACCTCCTGCTGATTCATCAGCTGAGGGAGGACGGTAGGTGGTAATCAGTCCTCCTCCATGTTGAGCACCACTTGGAGGAAGCACTGAGGGTAGCAAGGGCACAGAATGTACCCTGGGTGGGGGACTTCAATGTCCATCATCAAGAGTGGCTCGGTAGCACCACTGCTGGTCGAGTCCTGAAGGACATAGCTGCCAGACTGGGCCTGCGGCAGGTGGTGAGCGAACCAACACGAGGGAAAAACTTACTTGACCTCGTCCTCACCAATCTACCTGTCGCAAATGCATCTGTCCATGACAGTATTGGTAGGAGTGACCACCGCACAGTCCTCATGGAGATGAGAGTCCTGTCTTCGCACTGAGGATACCATCCAATGTGTTGTGTGGCACTACCACCAGTGCTAAATGGGATAGATTCTAGCAGCTCAAAACTGGGCCTCCATGAGGCGCTGTGGGCCATCAGCAGCAGAATTGTATTCCAGCACAATCAATAACCTCATGGCCCGGCATATTCCTTACTCTACCATTACCAACAAGCCAGGGGATCAACCCTGGTTCAATGAGAAGTGTAGAAGAGCATGCCAGGAGCAGCACAAGGCGTACCTAAAAATGAGGTGCCAACCTGGTGAAGCTACAACTCAGGACTACATGCATGCTAAACAGCGGAAGCAACATGCTATAGACAGAGCTAAGCGATTCCACAACCAACGGATCAGATCAAAGCTCTGCAGTCCTGCCACATACAGTCATGAATGATGGCGGACAATTAAACAACTAACAGGAGGAGGAGGCTCTGCAAACATCCCCATCCTCAATGATGGCGGAGTTGAGGTAAAAATCAGATCAGCCATGATTTCATTAAATGGCGGAGCAGGCTCGAGGGGCCGAAAGGCCTTCTCCTGCTCCTATCTCTTATGGTTTTATTTCTTTTAAAAAAAGGGATAATTGTCTGTTTAATAATAAGATTGCCACTTGTTATGATTGGAGTTTTGAGTGTAGCATTGCAAGGTGAAAGCTTCAAACCTGCCACTGTGGCCACAACACTACTGGCAGGGCTGTACTATCATGGATAGAATGTTTTCCAGGGCCTTAGTAGCTTTGTGGAATAGGGGATGGGGCCTGATGGTTTAGATGGAATTCTCCTAAACCTATGTAAAACACGTCTATGTAAATTATCAGGCCCCTCCGACTTCATAGAGCTTCAGGGACTCAGAGAAACAATTCAGTCAATGATTAATGTACGGCTCTAATTCCAAGGAACTTTCAGGGACCAATTATTCCCTCTTTACTGAGGGGCGTAGCTGTGCTTTAGGTGAGGTGGACTCCACTGGAGAAGAAACAGCTGAAACGCATTTATCGTTTTATTGTATCTCAGACACTGGTAGGAAACTCCTTAATATTGTTTGCATTTAACTGATATTCCTTTCAATAAATTCTGTATTTTGATATCTACATTCAAAATTATCTCCCTGAGGAGAAGAGAACAGGTAAGGGTATGATAACCGGGAGAGGAGTGGAGAACAGGTAAAGGTAAGATAACTAAGAGAGGAAGGGAGAACAGGTAAAGGTATGATAACTAAGGGAGGGAACTAATAGGTTTAATGGTCTGTAAACAGATTTTTAAAAGCTAGATGACAAAAATCTGCCATGATGTCTGAAGGTTTTCCCAGTAATAAACCTGTGTATTTGCAGAATTTTCTGTTCTTATTTCAGATTTCCAGCATTTGCAGTTTTCTCAGCATTAGGAGGAAGCTTGCATTCGGTTTATTAGTACAATACTTTGTGAACTGAGCAGTAACACCTTAGATTCTCTGAGTCTCCAATCAGCAGCCCGATGATTAAAATTGATGTAGACGCCACGAATGGGGTCCTGCCTTACTCGACACTTTGTCTAGCTGTGCTATCAGTGATTTCCCATCGGGCATGCTGACGACATCTTCAGTCTGAAAAGTGCAGGAGGGTCTTCACTCGTGACATGCACAGCAATTAATGAATAATTAGCACATTTCGCTTGTACACAGTGTTTTGCACCTATTATGTCAAGGGAATGATAATTACCACAAACATTAATAAGCACCTTCAGGTACTTTTCAAACTGAAAGCGCACACAGAGAAACTAATACCACTAATTTTTTTCTGTGACTAGTTTTCTTTATTAATATTCAAAGCAATCTCCAGCTTTGATACACAGTTAATAAATACTAAATAAATGTCAAAATAAGTTCCCTTTTATTAGTTGGAAACACGGTTGATCCATTTCTAACTATCACTAGAGCTAAATGTGATAGTGAAAAACTTACATAGTAGTCATAGACACATTTGTACACTTATTGAAAGTAAATTAGAAAAATATAACCAAGTAAAGTTGAAGTAACAATGACTCTCAATAATAATACGTACCATGGGACCTCACTGTTCCAAACTTCGGCCTACTGCAACTCTGGATTCACTCCCAGCCCTGCCCTCTTGAAGGCTCCCTACTTGTGCTGCTGGGTTTGATTGTTTGAATGGTGTGGACCAGGCAGGTCAGTTCTCAATACTGCACCTTCACTGGTGGTTATATCCTTCATTAACTCCGAATACTCTGCAGGTCAGAGTTTGGTACAGTGTCGGTCTACTTGACAGCTCAAGTAGCTGCCCAATTTCCACCCCACCAAAAGGGCCCTGGGTCCAGCTTTCTTTGGTAGGGTGAGGTTCTGATGCAAGCTTTGCTGTGCTTCAAGGAACTAATATGCCCTCACCAGCATCAGTTAGGCAATTGATGTTGGCAACAGAATACAGACATTTCCTCATATAAAAAAAAGTTGTTAAAGCAATGTACATCACGATGATAACACCTTGTTACTAAGACATAAGTGTAATATTTATCACAGGAGATGATCACTAAACTTTCTCTCCCAATCCTCGCTACCTAATCAAATTTTGTTCAGCTCCGATTTTTACAAAAGGCACAGACACACGCATAAATCTATACAGATTGTTTACAATTGGAAGCTTTAGAAAAACATTTAAATTAAGGAAAATTAGAAGCTCTCACCGCCCCCCCTATTTGTTCACTGTGCTCTGATGATGTTTAAGAAAGCTTCAATTTAAAATTACCAGGAAGGGAAAAATATTTTAAAAACATTTTCAATCTGGTTCCTGTTTTATGTCCCCACACCCGTCCCCACGGCAACATGAGATTAAGGGGGGCAAAAATCAACGGATAAAATTAATTTCTTCCAATACCCAATGGCAAGACTTCAAGCCAAATTTCGAAAACCGAATTCAGCTGAACCTCCTGATGTGTTCCCAAATGTTTGAAATGATCCCACGCCTGAAACAATTCCACAATGATCACTAAAAGGGCTTCTTTTCTGTCTCGGGGCTTCGACAGTATTGGACCGCAAAGCTATCGCTTTAGAATTGAAAGATTATTTATTTTTGTTGACCGTGTGAATTTTGGCAATGATCGAGATGAATGGATGGGGAATGGATCATTTTTCTACTTTAGGTGCTCAGTGCCAGCATTAAGCAATCGTGGGTCAGTACATTAGATGCAGAGTGAGACTCCCTCAGAAGAACATTTCATCCACCCCCACCCCCAGTGAAGGTACATGCTAAATAGGCTACAATTTTCTCAAACATCTCTCCATCAGCCTGTGCTAAGAAGCACATTACAATACCTGGAACAAGGGAAAATGCCTCCTGTCACAGGCTTTATCAATCTGCAGACAAGCGATTTTGAATAATTTTCAAGCTGAAGCATTATATTACAGGGCCAAGTCGTAAGATTAAACACAAAGTGACAGAAAAGCAGCTGCTGGGGGAAAAAAATCATTTCAATATGACAAGGCAACCATGAATATTCCATAGTTTATGTTGCATTTGATATCCCATTTATTTTTATTATCACAATTCATTAAAGTCTGCGAGGGAGAAGAAAATCATACAACATTTGGAGCATAGAATCACCTGTCAGCGCAAATCGCTGACTGCAAATCATTAATTTCAAAGAAAATGGTGAAGGTGGCATAGATTTTGTCTGTTCAGTAAGGATCACGGGACAGCTACACAAAGCGGAGGGGTGGAAAGCTGATATCATGAAAGCCGAGGATTATTAAGGCTCTCACTCCCAGTCATTGCCGCACTTTATCATTTTTAGCTCGTTTTCTCTCCTTGTCTCCTTAAGGTGATGACTTCTTTTGGCTGCAGCTTCACAAATGCCGACAGCTCTCTCGAACTTTGCCCAACTGGCCGTTACTCATGTCTAAGCTTGGATGGTGAATGTGGAGAGGCTATTGCACCAATTCATTAAACATAGATGGAGGTCCAAAGCCCACAGTATAGAGGACTCCACCATGGTTGAACAGGAGTAAATGAGATGTAGCAAAGAATTGTAATTAAGCGATGCCAAGCTTGTATTATGAATGTCTTCAAATTGTAAGAAGAGGAAAAGACAGAGGGGTGCAAGGAGTTCCACACTCTTGAGACAGTTAGTTTTGGATACTTTTGATGAGTCTTCGTTTAACACATTAAGGATGCACATTGGTGCCTTTGCAGCTTAGGAGGAAAAACAGCAGGAAGTTCAGAAGAACTTTGACCATTGTATAAGAGTAAAATAGAGAAAGTCTAGGTAGGTTGAGAGGTTGGAGGCTGGAGATGAAAAAAAGATGATCTATCTGACCAGCTTTTTCTTGTATCCTTTTCAGGAGGATCAGAGAGGTGTTGAAAGAGCCTTCCCAAACATAGGAGCAGTACACTAAACTTGGATTGACTTGGGCTTTACAGAGTTAAGAGCTGTTGAGGGGCTATTTAGCATGTTTGAGAAAAGCAGCTTTGGGAATGATGAAGATTTGAGAGTTGTACAGCAAGTCAGAGAAGATAGACAGGCCAAAAGTGCTGATAAATGAAGAAGATCGAAGGTTGGAGCCATCAAAGGCTGTTGATCAGACTGAAGAATTGCAATGAGAAGGAAGTTAATGCATGCAAAGCAGAATCAAAAGGAAAAAAGTGGAATAGGTTGGATGACGCATAGAAGAGATCAATGATATAGAGTAGGAATAAATGAGAGAGAGAGAACAAGTCTCTGGGGAACCTCTGAGATAATGGAATGTGAGTCAGAGATGAGTCATCGACTGTAACACAGCATGAATTGAGAACAAAATAGATAGTCATGAACGTAGCTTTGATGGGAGACCATATAATGGTAAATCGTTTATTGATACACAGTGCAAGGCCCTGTCAAGAGCTTTGAGAGTGTTAAGTGTTTTGGGACAGGCAATGTAACAGTAGTTAAAAGAGCTCAGCTTCCTAAGAGATAGGTGAACATAGATAAATTTCCAAGAAGCAAGAATGGACTGGAAGTAATAGAGATTGAAGAGACAGCAAAGAATTCTCGAAGGTTGTCCCAGTGAGCTGACTTCTTGTACCGAAGAAAAGGGGACTGGTTTATAGAGTGCGATTTATGGCAGGTAATTCTGCAAAAGACAGTGGTCCGAAGAGCTCAGTGGTGAGGAAACAGAGTTAGGATTGGAGTTGAGAAAAACTGTCCAGGAAATTAGCTGATCAGGGATATGCGTAGGTTGATTCATGAGTTGTTTGAGGTAATTTAAGGGACTCAATGTTAGTGTCAGCTGATCAGGAGAACATAGGAAGGAACCTAGGAACAGGAGTAGGCCATTCAGCCCCTCAAGCCTGTTCCACCATTCAATTAGATCATGGCTGACCTGTTTCTTAACTCCATTTACCTGCCTTGGTTCCTAACCCTTAATACCCTTGCCTAACAAAAATCTATCAATCTCAGTTTTAAAATTTTCAATTGACCCCCAGTCTCAACAGCTTTTTGGGGGGAGAGCTTTCCAGATTTCCACTTCCCTTTGTGTGAAGAAGAGGAAAGAGCATCACTGCCAAAGGTGAACACAGAAGGATGGTGATTTCAACAGAGGATAAATTAAAGTCAGCAAGATTCAAATTTGTTCTTGACAGAAAATTGTAAACTTGTGGATGGTTATCAAGGTTAAGAGATGGATAGAGGCAGCAAATGATTTTCGTGCGATGAGGGGAAGATGGGACATGCTGTGTGGCTTATCGATGGTCTCCGTGATGTCTCTGGATGGAGCTGTACATTAAGAACAGCCATCCAGGCACAAAGAGGCCTTGCAGGTTTGCCAGAATTTTCACTGGCTGATGGTTGAACTTCCCAAAGTACAACTAAGGGGCTCAGGCTTCTAAAGATCAGGTGATGGCACTGAGCGGCAGCATCTTCCAAAAGGATCAGCTGTCCTAACCGGTCAAGCAGTGATGGAGCGGGTGGGGTGGAGTGGGTGTTAAACATTGGGCAAAGAGCTGAGGAGCCAAAAGTTTGGAGTGGGGAGGGGAGAAAAGGTAAAACTCAAGAGAACTGATATGATTTTGACAGAGTAAGAGAGTATAAAAAGGGCTTGGCAACTATTCCTGGGGATTGGGGCATCCGTGTGGAATTTAGCATCGTCTATGAAAGCTGGCGGTTTGTACAATAGGTGATCCAAGAAGATCTATCTATTACCATGGAGGGCATCACTGCTGTGCCTAATCCAGGCCTTACCTGATATCCATTTTTGTAGACTTCCAGCAATGGATTGCAGGACCCTGATTAACTGACTGCCTCGCGCCCAAGCCTTGGGAAAATTAAGTCAACTATAGCTACCCTCTGCCACTCAGCAGAGATCAGTTAACTCAGCAGGGAGCAGGGAAGATGGGACTCCCTTTGTCTGTCTCAATGCTGGTTAAAAAAAAAATATGTACCCCTGAAATGAGGAAAAGGCATCAAAAACTGAATAAACCTGGCCTACAATAACAACCAAGAACCAGATAGGTTGCAGTGTTTTACAAGCAGTAATGTACGGGGACTGAAATGATGCTGAGAAACTGCTCGAGTTCCATTCTCATGACTTGTGATGCCAGCTCAACCCATCAATGAGTTACTGTCTGGCCTATGTGCCACTTGCTACATGTCATCACTCTGCCACACCCAGTACACTTCCACTGAAATTCAAGCTCAGCAATACAGCAAAAAACAGGTCAATCCAGTCTGGGAGTTTAAGTATCACCAGGTTGTTGACAAGCATAGAATCCACATCTTCACACTCACAACTACAGCCCACACCCACTCTGGGCAACTGTGATTTCTACAATCTACAAGCTTTTGAACCCAGGTTTACCATTAACTAATAGTTATTTCCTGATTTAACACATCTTTTCTACTATTCTTTCCAACCTTAGTGATGTCCAGCCTTGACCCTTCGCCAAGAGATACTCAATAATAAAATGATAGGACAGTGGATTCCCAAAACCAGGGCTCCAAGAGGAGCAGTGACAAATGGCATCTTTAGTGCTGAATGCGTTAAATGGCCAGTGAATTACAACTGACACATCGAATGTTTTAAAACTTTGTGGAATTACAGTTTTCTCTTCTTTTTCACTCATTCTCAGGATGTGAGCATCGTTGGCAAGGCCGCTATTTATTGCCCTTTCCTCGTTTCCCTGAGAAGGTGGTGGGCCTTCTAGCAGTTTGATACAACAGTGCGCCTGCTAGACCACTCCTGAGGGCAGTTAAGAGTCAATCACTATTGTGTGGAACTGGAGTCACATACAGGCCAGACCGGGTAGGGACGGTAGGTTAAAGGATATCAGTGAGCCAGTTGAGCTTTTATGATAATCCAACAGCTTCATGGTCACTTTTACTGATGCCAGCTTTTTCTCCCAGGTTTTTTTTAAACTGAACGGTGGGAAATTGAACTCACGGCTTCTCGATTATTAGTCCAGTTTTCTTTTAATATCAGTCTTATTTCATAGTGGTGGAGAAAATTAAATTACATTAAACGTGGACATCAATTTCAGCACACCGTACTTCAAGTGGTCTCTATTGAGTTAAACTTTTCAGGCAAGATGGGACCCTGGCAAGGTTAGCAACAGCTGACTTTGAAAATTCCACTTTAACACTACTACAGTAGATGCTGCACAGAGAGTTCTCTCAGCGTTGTACATGATCAGTGCTACAACTCTTGTATTAATATCACTGGATGGAAAATCAACATCACTTCCCTTGTGTTTTTCCCCATAAGTTGGTCACTGCACGCCAGGCCTGTAGGTGGCGCTGGGTCTCGGAGAGTTCCGCCCAATGGGGGACGAAAATTGGACTTCAGCAATCAAATTGGCAGCCTTCAAGGGAAAAGAAAATTGGATGCCATGTAAAACAGGCGGTCAATTCGCTACCGCCCTTTTTGCACTTTTGCCAAAGTCGAATTTCATCCCAATGTCTCCTTAAAATTTAGTGCAATGCAGTGGAGGGAGTTCTTCGGAGGTTGGGGCTGAGGCGTATAGTTGGGATAGGGTAGACTGAGCAATCTTTGACTGGGACTACTTGATGCTGACACTGGGTCCTTCACGTTGATTAGCATGAAATTAATATTTCAAGAACAAAAATGTAGTGCAATGATATAATTGCATCCTCTAAATAATCCCCCTTTAAAACATGTTTATTAAACGCATTGGGGAAGATTTGCTTGTGTCCAGTGGAGAGTGAAATTGTAAACGTATTCTTCATAAATGGGGGGGCTTACGATTTTGTTACACAGAGCGCACAGGGGAAACCTTTACAAGATCACTTTACATAGAGTAAAAAAAAATCCAGTAACAAAACAGGCTATTCAAAATCAACAATGAACATCTGTTCTTACTTTTACAACACACACAAACACACGCACACACAAATTTAAAATCCCCAGACAGTGCACTGTTTTTATTCCACATTAGGCCTGTCGTCATTTTAGCTTGAGGAAACACTGCAATCACCGTCCCAATATAACGTCTGTATTTTATTGCCAGCTCTGCCCTGCCCACTGACCCTAACGAAGGAGCTTCAATCTCTCAGCGCATCTTCGGACTAACACACCTCCATATTGTATTTTTTGCCAAGTGCTTTTGTTATCCAAGCTTCACCCAGTTATCATTTTTACCACTTACTCCGCCACAATTTATTGGTTTTAATCCCTCGACAAATTAGAAAAATATATTGCATTTTTAAATATATTTTACATTGTTTCACACAAAGGCAATGAATATCAAAAAACAAGGAAATCTGAACCAACCTGATTTACAGCATCATTATTTAGAGGAGTTTTTTTTCTGTTTTCATAAGACAAAGAGAAGCAACATTTAATTTCTGTGCAGGACACAACCAACTGAGGAACGGGTCACAAGTTCTGATCACAGAGGGGAACTTACTTTCAGTAATAATGTGGCATTTACCTCACTAAGTGGCCTGTTGTGTATGGGCCGACAGGCTGGTGTAGGGTGAAGCCCATTGCCATCAGAACTACAGCTGCCCCCTGCCCTCACACCCTCCCCCACAACAAGGGAGCCCTCATTATTAAAAACAAATGGCCAGTTCAAACTAAAAATGCAGTAAGATCGGAAATTTACATTAATGAAACCATGCCTTACGGTGCCCACTGGTCGCAAAAGGCTTCAAGTGAAATTGTGGCAGTAATCCATGGTTACCGGGCAACTTAAGTAGATGCCAATGCTTCATCTCAATTTGAGTGTGTAATTTAGAGATATTCCCTTAACAATCAATGTTTGAATGTTTCAATGACATAACTGGTTGCAAGCAGTCTGCCCCAGGCAAAGTGTTCTGCAAATAGTGGCTGAGCTGCTGAATGCTTCCTGTAGGAAATGTTTTTAAACCTCAATAAAATGATTCCTTTTCATTTAAATTTGGATGATCAAGAACCCCAAAACAAGAACTTTACTTTTTCAATGAAAAGAAAGAACTTGTGTTTATATAGTGCCTTATCACATCCTCAGGATGTTCCAAAGTACAAAAGTACAAAAGTAATTAATTTGTTATGAATAACAAATTAATTACTTTTCTCAAGTATGGTCACTGTTGTTATGCTGGTCAACATGGCAGGCAATTTGCCCTCAGCAGGGCCTAATAAACAGCAAGTAAGAAGAATGACCAGTTTGATGGAGTTTGCCAAGACACTGAAGAGCTTCCTGCTCTTCTTGGAATAGACGTAGACCCAGTTTAACTGAAAGATGGCATCTCCAACAATGTAGCACTCCCTCTGTACTGCACTGAAGTGTCAGCCTAGATGTGTTCAATTTCCTTACCCAGTAATCCATTCAATCTGTTGTGTGGGCCATGCAGACTGCACAAACTGGACATGATGTTGTGTAGGGGTTGTACCATGATTGTTGATAACAATGTCAGTGAGATACACATCTCATCTCAAGTGTTTTGTGATACTTTACACATTTACCCGATGTGTCACAATTGATACCATGACACCTCATATATTGGTTGCAGAAAAACTAATTGTGATGTCTAAAAACTGTCACTACTAAATAACATATCAAGGCTTCACTGTGATGAAACGCACTTGTATATTCAATGGGAATGCATGGGATAGGGAGCTATGTGGTGGCTTGAGGGGCATGATGCATTGCTACAAGATGTAAGCTTACCCCTCTCTTCATCCCTATCCTCACCCTACCCACCTTCCATCCTCAGTGTTAGCATGATGCTGGTCTTGGCTAAACCAGGCTGGAAGTTGCCAAGTGGAGAGACTTTTTCCCAATGTGACGATGAAAGTGAACCCAGCCCAAGAGGTTCTTGCACTTTTCTCAATGGCTGGGAACCAAATGAAACTACCGGACGGCTAGAGGCAGGGGACCTGTATGTCATCACTAGGAAATGAGACAGAGATCCATACAATGAATTAAAGGTTATGTCACATCAATGTGAGAAGCTGTGTTCCTTCTCATCACCTTTTGTATATGTGAGTTAGCTTGACTCAGTGGTCACACTCGCTTCTGAGTCAAAAGGTCATGGGTTCAAGCCTCACTCCAGGGATTTGAGTACATAATCTAGGCTGACGCTTCAGTGGAGTATTGAGAAAGGACTGCACTGCTGGAGGTGCCATCTTTTGGATCACATGTTATGCGGCGGCCCCACTGGCCTGTTCTGGTGGATGTAAAAGATCCCAATGGCACTATTCAAAGGGCAGGGGAGTTCTTTCAATGTCCTGGTGAATATTTATCCTTCAGCTGGTCATTCATCTCATTATTTTTTGAGGGATCCCTCAAAACAAAAAACTAATTAATTGGCTGTTAAGTGCTTTGGGACACCCCAAGGATGTGAAAGGCATTATATAAATACAATCTATATCCTTTAAATAGTACTACAGACAACATACCCGCAGGCATGTAAAACCCAAGCTTGGGGACACCTAATCATTACTACTAGATTTACCTCTTTTACTGTGGTTAGCCTTGGTAGTGTCCTGCACTAGGGCCCTGGCCCTTTACCCAGATTTCTCAAGTAAAAACAAAAGTATTATATCATATTGTTGGTGTTACATGTTATAGATTGGAATGTGTCTTTGTTCAATCTGAGGGCAGGTTAATAAAACAATTGCTGTATTTTATTTAGTTATCATTGCAGCTCAGAAGAACATGTGATTGCTGCAAGAATCAAATTGGTTCAGCCTTTAAAAGAAAATTGAACGATACTGTATTCCTATGCATCACAAATTTTTAGAAAACTCCCTCTAGAAAACATTTCTTTTCTTTCAGTCATATAACTCCTGAGCTTACCAATCACATTGAGTTAAAGAATAGGAGCTGAGCTGGAGTGTGCCAAGCCAGCTGGTTGAATGTCTAAAACCAGCGATGCCCATTAACTTTTGGGCAAGTGCCACTATCCCAACCTATGCCTTGCTGCAGTGCCACTGTGTGGAATGGTACACCAAAGAGAGATGGTGTGTGAGGGCATCTGCCTCTCACCACACTGTGAGCTCTATATTTCAGCCATGGCGTTGTGGTCAGTTCCCAAGTGAAGACCAGACATAACGTGACGGGAAGTGAAAAAAACAAATGACAGGGCTAATTGTTCTATGTTAAAAAAGATCCTTTCAATTGCTGGAATCTTCATATAATCCCATTGCCAACTTTTCCTGAAAAGCAGAGGGATAACGACAGAATTCCAGCTCAGTTGGCATCCAAGGCTGGACCGACATGGAGAGACAAGTCTGGTGAGTGCCACAGGTGACGGGCAGGCCAGGGGAGGGGGAACACAAGCCCCCGGGTCATATTATGAGTACCATTGGTACAGACCAACATGTGGAAATCCAAACTAAGTGCCTTCAATGATGAAAAGTGCTTCTGAATGTCTGCACTGGTTCAGAAAATGAATTACGAATTCTTGCAATCGCAGAGCTCCTAGTTTTTTTTTGGGGGGTGACCATTTTCATTGTGAAGAAATCATTTGGTTGCCCTTGTTCAAACCACTGCTAAATGGAAATGGTCTAACATCGCCCAGGGCTGCCTCATGTGCCCAAAATAAAGCATAACATCCTTCAGATAATTTGCATTCACATAGAATTACATCAAATGTACAGCAGAGAACGAGGCCATTCGGCCCAATAGGTCCACGCAGGTGTTTATGCTCCACACGAGCCTCCTCCCACCCCTCTTGATCTAACCCTATCAGCATAACCTTCTATTCCTTTATCCCTCATGTGATTATCCAGCTTTCCCTTAAATGCATCTATGCTATTCGCCTTAACTACTCCTTGTGGTAGCGAAAAAATGGAAACTGATTAGGCACAGGAACATTGTGCTCAAGTAAATGTTGAATATCCAGAAAATCGACAATGAAAATGGTTGTAATGTTTGCAACTGTTGTACCCCATGTAAATATATACAGTAATGGAAAGTGACAAACTCTGCTGCCCGTATCCTAACTTGCACCAAATCCCATTCACCCATCACCGCTGTGCTCGCTGACCTACACTGACTCCAGGTCCAGGAACATCTCGATATTAAAATTCTCATCCTTGTTTTCAAATCCCTCTATTACCTCGCCTCCCCCTATCCCTGTGACCTCCTCCAGCCCTATAACCCTCCGAGATCTCTGCGCTCCTCCAATTCCTGCCTCTTGCACATCCCAATTTTAATCACTCCACCATTGGCAGCCGTGCCTTCAGCTGCCTAGGCCCTAAGCTCTGGAATTCCCACCCTAAACCTCTCCACCTCCCGACCTCTCTCTCTCTCCTTAAAACCTTCCTCTTTAACCAAGCTTTTGGTGACCTCTCCTAATATCTCCTTACGTGGGCTCGGTGTCAAGTTTTGTTTGAAAATGCTCCTGTGAAGCGCCTTGGGATGTTTTACTACGTTACATAAACGCAAGTTGTTGTTGTTGCATGCAGACATAGCTGAATGCTGTTTCACATTCAGTCAGATTGAAATGCAATCAACACCCCTCTTAAGATAGAATACATGAATATCAAGCTTGTTGCCACTTCCTTTCAGAGCACATTATAATGAGCTCAGACCGTCAAAAAAGCCACACCGTTATCAGTGGAGATCATTCCAACATCAAACCGATTCCTTTTTTAACCAATGGTTTCATTTACTGACGGTCAGAGACTGGATAGATCCTAAAAAGATCCTTTTAAGGATAATTTTCCAACTTTGCGCTCCTGGTGGGGAGCTGAGAACCCAACTATTTTGCATAAGATTTTCCAATCGTTTATAACAAAACTGTACTCCAGCTCAAAAAATTATCCCTTATGTATCAGTTGCGAATGCTTAGATTACATAGTTATTACACTGGTGCTGAGTTAGGTATTACAGGGTTACAGGATGGGGATCACTACAGCAAGATAAACTGTCTAGTAAACACCTGCAAAGGGACAGATGCATCTTATTCCTACACTGAACATTTGGTTATTAAATTATATCAACAGCTGTCCTTCACTAGAAGCACATTCATTATATTAATTAAATTAGTGTTTGCCCAAGAAATGAACAAAACCCTCAGGAACCATTAACAATAAAAAGTATTTTAAGTAAGTGTTTCTCAGAACATGATGTCGCCTCACCTGCCAAACTGAACCAGCTGAGGGGAGTGAGATTCAGGCCAGGAAAGCAATACGGTCAAGTCAAGAAAGTGAATGAAACCGATATCCGAAAAGTAATGATTAGGTCACCACTGGAGAGAGATCAAACTAAAAAAGGTCAAATTTAGGATCAGTGGGACCAGTCCTTTATGTAATGAAGCACATGTTTGGCAAAGGTAACCATAAAATTGTCCGGTCAGTGGAGTTTAGGCTAGACAGGAGAGTGTGCTTGATATCCAAATCTAGACAGGGGGAGGGAAGGAAGTGTTATGGCTTCTCCAGAGATCAGCTGTTGACCTTGGCTAGCTGAACACAGTGAGTGAGCAGAAACCATCCCAGGCCAGGAGGGAGGATCTTTCTCTCCACCACTCACATCTGGTTTCCTGGTGAGAAAGCAGAGAATAAGTCTGAATGAAAGGAAAAGGCAATGTGGATGTGGTGAGAAGGTCAGGGAGAACATAGCAAAAATTGAAATGGCTAAGTGTACCATGGGTAATTGCAAGCAGACTAGATTGTCCAGGAATTAATTGGGGGAGCATGCAAATAACTTTCACCAATCTATGTGATATCTCACCAATAAAGCACAGCCATGGATTCTGTAAACACTTATCCAGTATAAACCTTCAATGCACTTGATAGGAATCATCGATACTTGCTATTTGGAAGTAATTTCCTCAGTTTACATTAAACTTACAGAAGTTATAAATGTATTGATTTTTACAACCCCACCCCTTTAGCCCACACAAATGCGACTGATTGTCTAATCTATCTCTTGGAGACCTCTGGAGTGTTGTTGCAGTTAACGAGCAAACTATCATGAAGATCAATCAGAAAAGGCTCAGAAATGCCTCGTGCACAGTGCTGGAATAGCAACAACTCACCAGTTTATCTGCAATAGCTGTGTCTATATGACCCAGGTCTCACTGATTCCTAAGTAGAAAAATTAAAGGGAAAAAAAATTGCACTGTGATGAGGTTATTTCTATTTCCTTTTAAAACCTTTCATGCCCTGAGGGCCTGGTCTCCCTCTGGTTTAGAAACAGGAAATCTAAGGTTCGTTGCCCTATACTGAATGTAGTTTAGCATTTGGCTTTGTACTGTACTGGAGTCCATACAATTTATTGCTGATTAATCTGTAGCACTTGGACACATGTTTTAGCCCAGCTCACGGCTATTTACCCATAACATTAAATAACCCATCAAAATAAAGGCGGCCCATCTCAGGCACTTGCTAATCAGGTCAGTTAAACCTTCAGGCAGCCAAACCAGGAATGAAATGGACATCTCATTCTCAGGGGTCCCGTACTGCAAAGACAAAAATACTTGGCCAGGAGTTAAATCTCACACACACAGCTCTCGGGATTAAAAAAGGTGGGCACTTGAGTTATACGACTGAAGATTTTTCCGTAGATGATCTCATAACATATAATCCTAGACATTCAAAGAACGCCAACCGAAAGTTAAAACAGAAATGCTCAAGTCCAAGCTGATGTTTTAGCTCATAATCTGATGACACGGAGTGCCTGTACTATTTCCTCGCCATTATAAGCGAGCAGTGTTTACTGAACCACAATGATCAAACAAAAACAGAGCCGACAGAAAAGAAAGGTAACTCAACACTGCTGCTTGTATCCTATTCTTTTCCTACTTCATCCGAGTTACAGGAATGCCTTCCATCTAGTTGCCGTAGCAACCCATTCCGAGATACCTCTTGCTGAAATCATTTTTTTTTTAAAACAATTTTTAATATAAAGACTGGCTCTCTGGTCCTCTTCCCTGGCCATCCCACACACAGGCATCATCTTGTAAACACACTGCTTTCAAACAAGCAGTTTATGTCGGCATTTTGTCAAGAATGCAGCTCGCAGAGGAGGCGTAGGTGGATGCCACTGTCAAACCTGAACACCTCGTCCGTGCATTTGTATAACCTGTGCTCGCAGAGTCTGAATGCTGCTGAGGATTTGTTTCTGGTGTTCAACACATGTAATCCCCAGGCTCATTACATCCCTGTGGAAGAAAATCAAACAGAATTTTAGTGCTTGCAGTCCGCTGTTTTCCATTCCCATTACGGTTGCTAAGAATGGGGGTCTTGCTGGTGATTGAATGAAAAGCCAAGCTAAGTATAATGATCACACTGACATAATCAGCTTGTACAAGTTCCCATTTCTAGTGGCACTTCATCCATTAAATTACCTGCCACGGCTTTTTATTGAAATCTCTTACAAATGGCCAAAACTGTAAAGATCAGGACAGACTCGCATCACATCCCGAAAGGCTGATACTTAAAGGCTGTTCCTTGGGTGACAGCTTCAATTGAGATGGATGTAGTGACCCAGGCATCGGAGTGGGGGGCTGATATGTTCCATCAAGGTCAGACAGGTTTGGATGAGAGGCATTACCTGAGTGATCACGTACTCCTTTTGTATACTTTCAAAAAGCCCGTATTACAAATGCTCAATATTGTTCACAAATTCTGTGGGGTTTTTTTATTACTTTTCTCTCCGGTTTGCCCCCTTTTCTGAAGGTTCTGGCTGTGGTGGATTTTCACAGGCCTTCGGGTACCATGCCCATGTGGCTATTCTCCATGTACAAGCCTAGAACAGTAAGCGCTGGTTGGTTATTGGAGTGTGAGGGGCATCACATTGAGTCCAATTGTGGCCCTGCCTGATGCACTTTGCTGCAATCAGAAGCAAGAACCCTGGATATTTTTTACCCTCCTCCATAGTTCAAAGGCATTGAGGCCAATTGTAGAACTACCTGACAACTGACTCATCCAACCTAATCCTCTAGTCTCTATGGTCAGTAGTGACTGAGAAGTACATTTAGTGACTAAGTCATTGGAGGCTCTTTTCGCAAATTCGGAAAAACGTAAGGGCTTTAAAATATAATTGCACTGTTTAACTGGACTGATGTGATGGTGTTTATATGTGAGAGTGAGAGGGCGGTGTTTGAGTGGGTGTGGCAGAGAAAGAGAAAAACATAGTGTGTCAATCATATTTTCTTCAATGTCTTAAATGGGTGAAATTCATGCCAGTGCCTGGGCAGGAGTGCAGTTTTCTCTAGAGCCAGCAACTCAAGAAGAAAAATTGGGAATGCTAGAAATACAGGGCGGACGGACTTTTCTAGGCCGTCCCTTGGCTAAATGACACAGGCATCACTTTGTGGAGTTCAATGTTCGCAGAGGTTTTCCCGATCGTCCACCATAACTTGGGCGGAAGATCCACGGAAGCCCTGGAGAAGGGGCCGTTTGACCTGAACACTGGACTCGGTCTTAACTCCCTGTGTGCCAAGCAAAGGGAGATTGACCAGTCTGATCAAAATTAGTGTCTTTGTTGCTAAATATTTTGGGGAGGATTCGTATTAGGCTATGGACATGGCCTTACTGATTATGGTCACTTTCTTGGAAAGGGGGAGGGCATGGGTTCTTGGTTTTGGAGAGGAAATTTCATAGGAACTATTTCTGTCTTACCAATGCGCAATGTTACTGCTTGTGGTTTCCATTCACTTGGTGACCAACAGCCAATATCTGGTTGGGGTATTCAGGCCATCAGAGCCTGGTCAGTGTAGGGTAGGGGCAAATTAATGCTCAATGCAGAAGTATAGCGGGAGTGGAGTCTGTGTGGAGAATTAAAGGGGCATCATGCGCAGTTTTGAACCACTAGTCTCCTGTCCTTTTACAAAGGCCATTTGACTATGGCTACACTTTTGGTGTATGAAATCTGCGGCTTCTGCTGTTTAATAAGGTTGTCCGATTCTCCGTCAAGATTATTTATTGATCCACAGTCGCCTTTTTGGCTTCAGATTTTGCGTGTTTGGTAAGTTACAAGGTCAATTCAAGGATGGACTCTGAAAGACGTTGCTTTGCATATTTCCTTTTATTCAGAAGATATGCCTATCACTTTAAGACCACACAAGCAGTTTTAAAGTACTATCTGTTTGGAAGGTAGCAATAATGAATTTTTTTTTAGAAAGGTACACCAGTTAATTATTAATGGTTTCATTTCGGGCTGTCACGTAACATTAGGTGCTGCCCCACTATACTCAATTAGTCACATAACGTTACATGTGCTGTGCCACCCACAGGCACAAAAGCCATGGAATCCTCAGACCAGTTTTAATGTATAGTAGATGCATCACGTCTGCAATTCCATTTTCTGCATTTAGAATCTTCAATGCCCCTGTAAATTACAGTGAATTAAAATGTGATAGGTGTATTTTTCAGTTGCTAAGGCTGGTGCTTGAGCAGCAGAACAGGCACTGTGGTTATTAGAAAATCTGGCTCATATACAAAAAAATAGGATCTGTACCAGTCTAAAAAGGTTTTTCCAAAAAGCTGAGTGTGATCGAGATTTGTTTGGATGTTCTCCTGACCTATCTGGTCCTAACGGAAGCTGCATAGGTAAGACTGCTCAAAGGGTCTGGGGTTTTCGGTTCTTTTATATTTTCAAATTTTTGCTGTATATTTTTAGTACTGGTTTCTGTTATTAATTTTTATTGGCACTTTTATGAAAAAAATCTGGGGGAGATTTTGTTTCTTCTAATAGTGGGTAATGTGTATGTAAATGACTGAATATTGTCTGCTAATTCACTGGAAAGTCGACTGTGATTGAAGTCATTCTAAGATTCCAGCAGAACATGAAGTGCAGGAAAAAGAGAGGAAAGGAGGTCTTACAATCAAACTTTGACAGGCGTTCAACGAGCGTCATGGCACAAGTGAAAAGTCCTGTGGCAGTTGATAAGCTAAAATTGACAATGGAGGTTGGTTTGGAAGCTCCGCAAATATAGTATCTCAAGGCTGATGTGGGTATAAAATGAAAAGGCGTACCAGGGAGATTAGCAGGCACCATGGGCCAGCCTGCCCACTCCTGCCATTTATGCCAACAACCATACCTGCAGGTTCTGGCAAACCAGCCTGTCTACGACAGTGGGGACCTAGCACAACAGGCTCTAGGGAACCAATTGCAGATCTGCGCCATCTGTTGTAAGCTAGCACAGGGATCAGGTGCAGTACCAGCCAATGTGCTGTATCAAACAGTACAGGTCAGCATGGTCAACAATTTCTTCGCCCTTTCCACTGAGCAGCAACAGCAGCATGACACAGCATTGCTGCATGTCCAGTGGTGGAGTGGGAGTGGTCATTGATGGTGTCCTGCAGCCTATCCTGTGTGACAGTAAGCTACCAATGGTTTTGTACAACCATTTTATGAATGAAGCCCTTTGACAATGTGAGTGTGTCAAGGGGATCAATTGTAAGTAGCACCTTTCTGGAGTATGGACATGCAGGATGAGTAATGACCTTTACAATCAGATTTTATAGCCAATTTAAAACCCCTGGTTTTTGCGAGTGTTTTTCATTTTTATCATCAAAATCGGGGGGGGGGGGGGGGGTGGGGGAAATTAGAGCTCCAAAAAACTGTATTAAATTCTAAGATCATCATTAAACCCCAAGAAAACAAGCAAGAGACTAACAAGGCACGGTTAAGCTAAATGACAAATAAGAATTTACCAATTTCACACACACAACTTTGACAGGGCTGAACGGCAGTTCCAAACGCAAAGTTTCAGTGAACACAAAATCCATTTATAGTATGTGTCAATTTGTGTACTGCAAAATGTTGCCTGCTAAAATTAATGTTTAAAATAACACATTACCACCATAGTATCACAAAACATAAATATTTTTAAAGTCTGACTGATCATATTTAGGTGATGCTTGAATTGAATTTTAGAATGAATGAATGGGATATCGTGATCATTGTATTCATTTTGTTGATAACACTGTTGTATCATGATCAAGATTTTTTTTTGACGTGCGTCCTTGACATTATATGGATGCGATACACGAGCATTTCTGGACCTGAATTTTGGTAAGAAAACAATGGGAAATTTCAGGAACTCTGTTCTCAAATTTGGTTGTAAATCAGTACAGCAGATGGCAGAGTTCCACAACTGCTTCCATGTTGACCTAATGATAAGCAATGAAAAAGTTGGAAGGTTGTTTGAGGGCCTGGTATGGACCTATAGTAAATGTGACACTTTGTGGGGTCCACATTTGGGCCATGTACCTGGTAAATGGCACCCTTGGGTATTCTTATCTTGAGAGCTTCATTGCTATGTGACATCTTCCCTCGTATCTGTTCACAGGTCGTGTGGGTAGTGCACATTGGAATATAGGAAGGAACATAGGAACAGGCCATTCAGCCCCTCGAGCCTGTTCCGTCATTCAATTAGATTATGGCTGATCATGGGGTGGGTCGTGCACACTGCAGTGACCTTGGACCACCTCCGGCCAGGCATGCTGTCCTCTGAGGAGGGCACTCTACAGTGCCGAACAAGGCCAGCCTCTTCGCATCCACCTCATGTTGCAGTATCTCCACTTCACCCACCAACAAAAAGGGGGCCCGGGTGATGTGCCATTCTATCAGTTGCATCAGAGCCAGGAAATAGACCCTGCTATCACTTTAGTACAGATCATGTTATTTGAACGTGCTATTAGGTGCTCACCGTGTCACCACCCACCCTCCCCCATCCCCCCATAGTGGACATTTAAAACAAAACTGATTAAATATGAAATAAAATTGCCCCAGATACTTCACCTATATGTGAAATACCAAGTCCCACTTTCCCACCATTCCCATCCTTGCTGACCAAATTTGCTATTGGTCCCCCAATGCCTCAAATTTTAAATGATCATATTTATGTTTAAACCCTCTACGTCCTCATCCCTTCCTATCTCTGCAACGTCCTTCAGCCCTATAACGCCCTCCTTATTCTCCGTTCCTCTGACCCCAGCCTCTGGTGCAGTCCCCCAGCCTTACAATTGGCATCCATGCCTTCAGCTGCCTAGGTCTCACTTTCTGGAATTCCTTTCCTAAACTTCTCCACCTCCCTCTCCTCCTTTAAAACCCTCCTGAAAAGCCACCTCTTTGGCCAAACTTTTGTCCACCCTTCCTAATCTGTCTTTCCTTTGCTCAGCATCTGCTTTTCTTATGCCTCTGTGAGACGGCACTGGGATGTTTATCTGTGGTTAAAGGCACTAGCTAAATTCATGTTTTTTTTTTAATATTGTTGTGCAATGCTCATACTGTGGCCACACTATGACAGTCTCAATTTGGTGAGCATAAAACTCACAGACAGGAGGGAGGGCAATTACTAAGGTTGGTTTCTGGCCATTAGATATCTTACAAGTCATCCAAAAAGTTCCTGGGCCACGTGCCCCAGCTCCCAGTGTTACAGGCAAACTCCCAAACTTCACTGCTCCAGACAGGGCGATGGAGTAGAGCAGTCAGTAGGTTTACCCGAGAGAAAGAAGTCTGCACAAGTTGGCAGGGATCTTCCTGGATATATCGAGAGGTTTGCAAGGTATACAAATAACTGAAAAACTTCAAATGCAGGAAATACATCAGGTGGGTAATGAGTGCATTAATTCTACTTTTATACTTGCACCATTGAAGAAATGCACAGATTACTGGCAGTTTGCCTAAATTAAAGATCACTTACTGGACTGTCATTCTTGCGACCGATTCCAGGTAGCAGTATCCAGCAGCAGTAAAGTTGTCCTTGTATCTGCCCATCTTAATGGCATCCAGCCACTCTCCCACCGAGTCAAAGCTTGGGAATGCTGGAAAGTTTTGGTCCATGAGGGGAATGTGCAGGTTCTGAGGTCTGCTGATAAAAACACAGAGATAAGAAGTCACTGGTATTACGATTCATAAAAAGGGGAAGAGTTTTTGACTGAATCCTGAATGTTACAAAGAGAAGGTCTGTTACATTTGCTGCTGTCTCTGTGTCCCTTCATTAATCAGGGTTATCACTTATACAGCTGGGGAAGTCTGGACATTTCTAAATGGAGTACTGAAAATCTGGTTTTACACTTATTTCTGACTCTCACGATGCAGAGATATTCATTCATAGAATCATACAGCACAGGAGGCCATTCGGCCCATCGTGCCTGTACCTGTTCTATGGCAGAGCAATCCAATTAGTCCCACTCCCCTGCTCTTTCCCCATAGCCCTGTAATTTTTTTCCCTTCAAGTATTTATCCAATTCCCTTTTGAAAGTTATTATTGAACCTGCTTCCACCATCCTTTCAGGCAGTGCATTCCAGATCATAACAACTCGCTGCATAAAAAATGTTTCCTCATGTCAGCTCTGGTTCTTTTGCCAATCAGCTTAAATCTGTGCCCTCTGGTTACTGATCCTTCTGACACTGGAAACAGTTTCTCTTTATTTACGCTATCAAAACCGTTCATTATTTTGAACACTATCAAATCTCCTCTTAACCTTCTCCGCTCTAAGGAGAACAATCCCAGTTTCTCCAGTCTCTCCACATAACTGAAGTCCCTCATCCCCGGTACCATTCTAGTAAATCTCCTGTGCACCCTCTCTAAAGCCCAGAATTGAACACAATACACAAAGCTGAGGCCTAACCAGTGTTTTATAAAGGTTTAGCATAACTTCCTTTCTTTTGCACTCTATGCCTCTTAATAAAGCCCAGGATCCCATATGCTTTTTTAACAGCCTTCTCAACTTGTCCTGCCACCTTCAAAGATTTGTGTACATGCACCCCCAGGTCTCTCTGTTCCTGTACTCACTTTAAAATTGTACCATTTAGTTTATATTGCCACTCCTCATTCTTCCTACCAAAATGCATCACTTCACATTTCTCTGTGTTAAATTTCATCTGACATGTGTCTACCCATTTCACCAGTGTATCTATGTCCTCCTGAAATCTGTTACTATCCTCCGAGTTTCGTGCAAACCTTGAAATTATACCCTGTATACCCAAGTCCAGATCATTAATATATATCAAAAAGAGCAGTGGACCTAATATAGACCCCTGGGGAACACCAGTGTATACTGCCGACCAGTCTGCAAAACAATCGTTCACCACTACTCTCTGCTTTTTGTCCCTCAGCCAATTTTGTATCCACGCTGCCACTGTCCCTTTAATCCCATGGGCTTTAATTTTGCTAATAAGTCTATTATGTGGTACTTTATCAAATGCCTTTTGAAAATCCATATACACAATATCACCCGCACTACTCTCATCTACCCTCTCCGTTACTCCATCAAAGAACTCAATCGAGTTAATCAAACACGATTTTGCTTTACATTGCTGGAGTTTTTAAAAATATCATTATCAGAAAAAGAAAATAATCTCCTCCTGATTACCACACTGTTTGTGATAATATCTCTAAGTTATGTTTTAAGAAAAACAATAAAGAAGGTATTTTATGTGAAGTGCTTATGATGCAAATCAAGAAAATTCGCCTAACGGGTAAATACTGGGTCAGTGCTGCATTGCACCATCATGGGGTCCTGCTACCTCAGGTTGGTTGA
The DNA here is from genome assembly GCF_035084215.1 of Heptranchias perlo. Taxonomy (NCBI): domain Eukaryota; kingdom Metazoa; phylum Chordata; class Chondrichthyes; order Hexanchiformes; family Hexanchidae; genus Heptranchias; species Heptranchias perlo. The sequence goes on along the minus strand of NC_090350.1, from coordinate 13,073,463 downwards.
AGCCCCTCAGATCTATTCATTCAATGCCAACCACGGCCTCTAGGGCTGAGCACCTGCATCGATTGAGCTTTCAATGTTTCTGAATGCTGATCGGAAATATTGAGCCTTTAAATCACTTGATCTGCGCCTGAAAGCACGATGTCTATCCCGCTGAATTGATGCAGGCTCCCGACTGCAAGAGCCCACAGCTGATGTCGGCTGAGCATGTCCATGGTCCTCTCCAATTTATGACAGTGATGGAGCGGCACTCTTAGTAATACCTCTCCTAAATTGTAGGACACCTTTATTCCAATGATAAAGAATTGCACAAACAACCGAATAACTGCTTGCCTCACCATGTAGGTTAGCAGGTGTTCCCAGGGATCATCCCTCTTCCAACTCCCACAGTACAGTGAGAGTGGCAGCTACCATCCACTGCACAGTAACTTGTCCTAAATCTGTTCTCACGAGATGCTTAGCAATCTGTCCCAATTCCCTCTTCACTGCTCTCTCAAGCCTCTACATCAGATTACAGATTTCTTTCTCTCATCCCTGACAATGTAACATTTCTGTCATTCAAGTACGATGCAAGTAGTGGATACGGTGGTGCAGTGGTTATGTTACTGGACTAATAACTCAAGAGGTCTGGACTATTAATTCAGAGAATGTGAGTTCAAATCCCACCATGGCAGTTTGAGAATTTGAATTCTGGAAAAAAAAGCTGGTGGATTGTTGAAAAAACCCAATTGGAAGGAAGCCTGCCGTCCTTACCTGGTCTGGTTTATATGTGACTCCAGTCCCATTTCAATGTGGTTGACTCTTAACTTCCCTTTGAAGTGGCCGAGCAAGCCATCGGTTGTATCATACCTTTCCAGGGGAACTGGGGATGGGCAATAAATGCCAGTGTTGCCAGTGATGCCCACATCACGAGAATGAATAATAAAAAACAACCCACCTCTGCTCCATGCGTCCCCTCCACTCTGCATGTTTCAGCACTGGCCAACATTGTTCCACCTTCTCCAACCTCATCACCCATACAGCTATCAACTTAACCATATGCACAGAATGACTTTCACTCTTAATGTCTGCTAGTTGCTGCAAACTCTTAATGTTAACAGCAGTTACCACTACTTGGATAATACTTGAATGGCATAAATGTTTCAAGGCACTTTACATAGAAAAAACAAGAACCAACTTGCATTTATATTTATGAACATGCAAAAAAGGACAGGAAAAAGCCAGCTGGACAATCAAGTCCTGATACGACACAATCTAAACCCATCCCACCCCTCACCCACAGTCACTCAATCTAAACCCAACCCACCCTCACCCGCAGTCACACATTCTAAACCCATCCCACCCCTCACCCACAGTCACACACTCTAAACCCATCCCACCCCTCACCCACAGTCACACATTCTAAACCCATCCCACCCCTCACCCACAGTCACACACTCTAAACCCATCCCACCCCTCACCCACAGTCACTCAATCTAAACCCATCCCACCCCTCACCCACAGTCACTCAATCTAAACCCATCCCACCCCTCACCCACAGTCACTCAATCTAAACCCATCCCACCCCTCACCCACAGTCACTCAATCTAAACCCATCCCACCCCTCGCCCACAGTCACACACTCTAAACCCATCCCACCCCTCACCCACAGTCACACACTCTAAACCCATCCCACCCCTCACCCACAGTCACTCAATCTAAACCCATCCCACCCCTCACCCACAGTCACTCAATCTAAAACCATCCCACCCTCGCCCACAGTCACACAATCTAAACCCATCCCACCCCTCACCCACAGTCACTCAATCTAAACCCATCCCACCCCTCACCCACAGTCACTCAATCTAAACCCATCCCACCCCTCACCCACAGTCACTCAATCTAAACCCATCCCACCCCTCACCCACAGTCACTCAATCTAAACCCATCCCACCCCTCGCCCACAGTCACACACTCTAAACCCATCCCACCCCTCACCCACAGTCACACACTCTAAACCCATCCCACCCCTCACCCACAGTCACTCAATCTAAACCCATCCCACCCCTCACCCACAGTCACTCAATCTAAAACCATCCCACCCTCGCCCACAGTCACACAATCTAAACCCATCCCACCCCTCACCCACAGTCACTCAATCTAAACCCATCCCACCCCTCACCCACAGTCACTCAATCTAAACCCATCCCACCCCTCACCCACAGTCACTCAATCTAAACCCATCCCACCCCTCACCCACAGTCACTCAATCTAAACCCATCCCACCCCTCACCCACAGTCACTCAATCTAAACCCATCCCACCCCTCACCCAGTCACTCAATCTAAACCCATCCCACCCCTCACCCACAGTCACTCAATCTAAACCCATCCCACCCCTCACCCACAGTCACTCAATCTAAACCCATCCCACCCCTCACCCACAGTCACTCAATCTAAACCCATCCCACCCCTCACCCACAGTCACTCAATCTAAACCCATCCCACCCTCGCCCACAGTCACACAATCTAAACCCATCCCACCCCTCACCCACAGTCACTCAATCTAAACCCATCCCACCCCTCACCCACAGTCACTCAATCTAAACCCATCCCACCCTCGCCCACAGTCACTCAATCTAAACCCATCCCACCCCTCGCTTGCAATCTCACAATCTCTTCGATATAAAAAAATCAGAGAACCAGGTTGCCCCAAAACATTTCACAGCCAATGAATTACATTTGTAGTGTAGCTGCTGTAATGATGTAGACAAACACAGCAACTAATTTGCACGCAGCAAAGTCCCACAAACAGCAGTGAGATCATGACCAGCTGTTCTGTTTATTTTTTGGTGGTGCTGGTTTACGGATAAATGTTGGCCAGAACACTGTGATAACTCCACTATTCTTCTTCAAACAGTGCCATGGGATCTTTTACATCCATTTGAGAGAGCAGGCAGAGTTCAGTTTAACATCTTTTCTGAAAGATGGCAGCTCCGATAATGAAAAACTTCCCTCATTAAAGCATTGGCCTCGACTCTGTGCTCAAGTCGCTACAGCTGGACTTGATTCCACAACCTTCTGACTCAGAGACAAAAGTGCCACTAACCGAGCCAAGCTGACGCCAAGTGGTAGTAGAAGGGATAGAATAGGGCTGAGGCAGCTGGAAGCTCTGCTACCAATGGAGGAGTGACAGGAAGGAGGAAGGGATGCACAGGAGGCCAGACTTGGAGGACTCAAGGACACGAGTTGGGACACAGGGTTGGGGGTGGTTGCAGAGGTAGGAATGGGGCGAGGCTATGGAGGAATTAGTAAACAAGGACAAAGATTTGAATTCAGTGCATTGGGGTGCAGAGAAATCAATGGACCTCGCAGAAGACAGGGATGATGGATGAGCTGGATGCAGATAGCAGAGCTTTGGAAGAGATAGAACAGTCAAATCTTGAGGTAGCAATAGCACAAAGAAGGTCTCCAGTGGGCAGTGAGGATGAGGTGGCCAATGTTGAGGAGGTGGAAGTAAGTGGCCATGGTGACTGATAGGATGTGGGGTTTGAAGCTCAGTTTGATGATGATCACACAGATGTCACTAAGGCACGGTGACAAGCATAAAAATGTGAAAAAATCTTCCCGTCCACATTTCTGATGAAATAATATTGACAGATTTCAGCTCAGTTGTGCAAAGTAGTTTTGTAAGCACAAGTGTTCTGAAATAACCTGTTCTGCAGCATCAGTGTCACAATAAAGCCCTTCAAATAACATCAGACAGCATCAATGACTGTTCCGATTAATGTCGGTTTTCAAAAATGAATGTTGCAGTATAAAAAATATAGCAAAACTTCCAGTGTCATAGGAGAGGCTACAGGGCATTCTCAAGGGGGAGGGTGAGCAGGCAGAGGTCGTGGTCCACATTGGGACCAACGACATAGGTAGGAAGGGAGATGAGGTCCTGCATCAAGAATTTAGGGAGCTAGGTAGCAGATTAAAGAGCAGGACCTCAAAGGTTGTAATCTCTGGATTACTCCCAGTGGCACGGGCTAGTGAGTATAGAAATAGGAGGATAGAACAGATGAATGCGTGGCTAAAGAGTTGGTGCAGGAGGGAAGGTTTCAGTTTCCTGGATCACTGGGCCTGCTTCTGGGGAAGGTGGGACTTGTACAAGTCGGACGGGTTGCACCTGAACCAGAGCGGGACAAATATCCTTGCGGGGAGGTTTGCTAGCACTGTTGGGGGGGGTTTAAACTAACTTGGCAGGGGGATGGGATACAGAGTGGAGCTACAATAGGGGGTGATGTGCAGCCAAATATAGAGAAAAAAACAAGTCAGCTTGGAAGACAGGGCTAATATGTGAGGGCAAGGCTGGATGGCATCTATTTTAATGCAAGGAGTCTTGCGAATAAGGTGGATGAACTGAAGGTGTTGATAAACACATGGGAGTATGATATTGTTGCTGTCACAGAGACATGGTTGAGGGAGGGGCAAGACTGGCAGCTCAATATTCCGGGGTACAGAATCTTCAGGCGAGACAGAGGGGGAGGTATAAGAGGAGGGGGGGTTGCAATATTAATTAAAGAATCAATTACTGCCATAAGGAGGGATGATATATTAGCAGGTTCCTCTAATGAGGCCATATGGGTGGAGCTTAAAAACAAAAAGGGGGCAAGCACTTTGATGGGAGTGTACTATAGGCCCCCAAACAGTCAGGGGGAGATAGAGGAACAGATATGCAGGCAAATCTCAGAAAATTGTGCAAATAATAGGGTAATAATAGTGGGGGATTTCAACTTCCCCAATATTAACTGGGATACTCAGAGTGTAAAAGGCTTAGAGGGTACAAAATTCTTAACGTGCATCCAGGAGAGCTTTTTGAGCCAGCACGTAGAAAGTCCTACAAGAGAGGGGGCGGTACTGGACCTAATTCTAGGGAATGTGGCCGGCCAAGTGGAAGAAGTGCTAGTAGGTGAGCACTTTGGTGACAGTGACCATAATTCGGTGAGATTTAAGGTGGTCATGGAAAAGGATAGGGAGGGGCCGGAAATAAAGGTTCTAAATTGGGGGAAGGCCGATTTTAATAGGATAAGGCAGGATCTGGCCAAAATGGACTGGGATAAGCTGCTTGTAGGAAAATCCGCATCGGAGCAATGGGAGTCTTTCAGAAGGGAGATTGAGACCATACAATGGCAACATGTTCCCGTAAAGGTCAAGGGTGGTTCCAAGAACTCCAGGGAACCTTGGATGTCAGGGGATATACGAGAATGGATTAGGAAAAAAAGGAGGGCTTTTGGCAGATACAAAAGGCTAAAGACGGAGGAAGCCCGAGAGGAGTACAAAAAGTGCAGGGGGATACTTAAAAAAGAAATTAGGAGATCAAGGAGGGGCCATGAAATAACACTGGCGAGCAAAATAAAGGAAAATCCTAAGATGTTTTATAAGTATATTAAGGGTAAGAGGATGACTTGGGAAAAAATAGGGCCCATTAGGGACAAAAATGGCAATGTGTGTGTGGAGCCGGCAGATGTAGGAGGGGTTCTAAATGAATTTTTTGCATCTGTTTTCACTATGGAGAAGGACGATGTAGACATAGAAATACGGCAGGGGGACTGTGATATACTCGAACATATTAACATCGAGCGGGAGGAGGTATTGGCGGGCCTAAAAATGGATAAATCCCCAGGCCCGGACGAAATGTATCCCAGGCTACTGTGTGAGGCAAAGGAGGAGATTGCGGGGGCTCTGACACATATATTCAGAACCTCTCTGGCCACAGGGGATGTGCCAGAGGACTGGAGAACCGCTAATGTAATACCATTATTCAAGAAGGGGAGTAGGGAAAAACCGGGGAACTACAGGCCAGTGAGCCTAACATCAGTGGTAGGAAAATTATTGGAAAAAATTCTGAAGGACAAAATTAGTCTCCACTTGGAGAAGCAAGGATTAATCAGGGATAGTCAACATGGCTTTGTCACAGGAAGATCATGTCTGACTAATTTGATTGAATTTTTTGAGGGGGTGACTAGGCGTGTGGATGAGGGTAACGCAGTGGATGTGGTATACATGGATTTCAGTAAGGCCTTCGACAAAGTCCCCCACAGGAGACTGGTCAAGAAGGTATGAGCCCATGGAATCCAGGGTGCCTTGGCACTTTGGATACAAAACTGGCTTAGTGGCAGAAGGCAGAGGGTGATGGTCGAAGGTTGTTTTTGTGACTGGAAGCCTGTGGCCAGTGGGGTACCACAGGGATCGGTGCTGGGTCCCTTGCTGTTTGTGGTCTACATTAATGACTTGGATATGAGTGTAAAAGGTATGATCAGTAAGTTCGCTGATGATACAAAAATTGGTAGGGTGGTAAATAGCGAGGAGGATAGCCTCAGTCTGCAGGACGATATAGATGGGTTGGTCAGATGGGCGGAACAGTGGCAAATGGAATTTAACCCGGAAAAGTGCGAGGTGATGCACTTTGGAGGGACTAATAAGGCAAGGGAATACACAATGAATGGGAGGATCCTAGGCAAGACAGAGGGTCAGAGGGATCTTGGTGTGCAAGTTCACAGATCCCTGAAGGCGGCGGAACAGGTACATAAGGTGGTAAAGAAGGCATATGGGATACTTGCCTTTATTAGCCGAGGCATAGAATATAAGAGCAAGGAGGTTATGATGGAGCTGTATAAAACACTGGTTAGGCCACAGCTGGAGTACTGTGTGCAGTTCTGGTCGCCACACTACAGGAAGGATGTGATCGCTTTGGAGAGGGTGCAGAGGAGATTCACCAGGATGTTACCAGGGCTGGAGCGCTTCAGCTATGAAGAGAGACTGGGAAGATTGGGTTTGTTTTCCTTGGAGCAGAGGAGACTGAGGGGGGACATGATTGAGGTGTACAAAATTATGAGGGGCACAGATAGGATGGATACTAAGGAGCTTTTTCCCTTCGTTGAGGGTTCTATAACAAGGGGACATAGATTCAAGGTAAAAGGCGGGAGGTTTAGAGGGGATTTGAGAAAGAACTTTTTCACCCAGAGGGTGGTTGGAGTCTGGAACTCACTGCCTGAAAGGGTTGTGGAGGCAGGAACCCTCACAACATTCAAGAAGCATTTGGATGAGCACTTGAAATGCCATAGCATACAAGGCTACGGACCAAATGCTGGAATATGGGATTAGAGTAGACAGGGCTTGATGGCCGGCGCGGACACGATGGGCCGAAGGGCCTCTATCCGTGCTGTATAACTCTATGACTCTATGAGAGTGTTTCAGTTTACAAGAAAAGGGCTATAATTAGGCCCGCAGACTGTAGAGTGATTCAGAAACATTGGGAGAGAAAGGACGATAGGAGAGAATGTGGGAGGGTAATGGCAGAGAAGGTGAGGTGGAGAGACGACAAGGAGAGAGAGAGTGAGGAGATAGAGATGATCGAGAACGAGCCGCGCGTCCAGCCAAACTGTTCCGGTACAGCTACAACACTGGCATCTACCTGACAATGTGGAAAATTGCCCAGGTATGTCCTGTCCACAAAAAGCAGGACAAATCCAATCCGGCCAATTACCGCCCCTTCAGTCTACTCTCAATCATCAGCAAACTGATGGAAGGCATCGTCAACAGTGCTATCAACCGGCACTTGCTCACCGATGCTCAGTTTGGGTTCCGCCAGGACCACTCGACTCCAGACCTCATAACAGCGTTGGTCCAAACATGGACAAAAGAGCTGAATTCCAGAGGTGAGGTGAGAGTGACTGCCCTTGACATCAAGGCAGCATTTGACTGAGTGTGGCACCAAGGAGCCCCAGTAAAATTGAAGTCAATAGGAATCAGGGGGAAAACTCTCCATTCGTACCTAGCACAAAGGAAGATGGTAGTGGTTGTTGAAGGCCAATCATTTCAGCCCCAGGACATTGCTGCAGGAATTCCTCAGGGCAGTGTCCTAGGCCCAACCATCTTCAGCTGCTTTATCAATGACCTTCCCCCCATCACAAGGTCAAAAACGGGGATGTCAGCTGATGATTGCACAGTGTTCAGTTCCATTCGCAACCCCTCAGATAATGAAGCAGTCCGTGCCCGCATGCAGCAAGACCTGGACAACATCCAGGCTTGGGCTTACAAGTGGCAAGTAACATTCGCGCCAGATAAGTGCCAGGCAATGACCATCTCCAACAAGATAGAGTCTAACCACCTCCCCTTGACATTCAACGGCATTACCATCGCCGAATCCCCCTCCATCAACATCCTGGGGGTCACCACAGACCAGAAACTTAACTGGACCAGCCACATAAATACTGTGGCTACAAGAGCAGGTCAGAGGCTGGGTATTCTGAGGCGAGTGACTCACCTCTTGACTCCCCAGAATCTTTCCACCATCTACAGGGCACAAGTCAGGAGTATAATGGAATACTCTCCACTTGCCTGGATGATTGCAGCTCCAACAACACTCAAGAAGCTCGACACCTTCCAGGACAAAGCAGCCCGCTTGATTGGCACCACAAGGAACGCCCTAAACATTCACTCCCTTCACCACCGGTGCACTATGGCTGCAGTGTGTACCATCTACAGGATGCACTGCAGCAACTCGCCAAGGCTTCTTCGACAGCACCTCCCAAACCCGTGACCTCTACCACCTAGAAGGACAAGGGCAGGAGGCACATGGGAACAGCACCACCTCCACGTTCCCCTCCAAGTCACACACCATCCCGACTTGGAAATATGTCGCTGTTCCTTCATCGTCACTGGGTCAAAATCCTGGAACACCCTGCCGAACAGCACTGTGGGAGAATCTTCACCACACGGACTGCAGCGGCTCACCACCACCTTCTCAAGGGCAATTAGGGATGAGCGATAAATGCCGGCCTCGCCAGCGACGCCCATCCCGTGAACGAACAAAAAAAAGAGAAGCGATAGAGCGAGCATGAGGAGAGAGAAGGTGAGGAGCGTGCGGAGAGAGAGAGGTGGGGAGAGAGAGAGAGAGAGATGGGGAGAGAGAGAGAGAGAGAGAGAGGTGGGGAGAGAGAGAGAGAGGTGGGGAGAGAGAGAGAGCGAGAGAGCGAGAGGTGGGGAGAGAGAGAGAGAGCGAGAGGTGGGGAGAGAGAGAGAGGGCGAGAGGTGGGGAGAGAGAGAGAGGTGGGGAGAGAGAGAGAGAGGTGGGGAGAGAGAGAGAGAGGTGGGGAGAGAGAGAGAGAGGTGGGGAGAGAGAGAGAGAGGTGGGGAGAGAGAGAGAGAGAGGTGGGGAGAGAGAGAGAGCGAGAGGTGGGGAGAGAGAGAGAGAGGTGGGGAGAGAGAGAGAGAGATGGGGAGAGAGAGAGCGAGAGGCGAGGAGAGAGCGAGAGGCGGGGAGAGAGAGAGGTGGGGAGAGAGAGAGAGAGAGAGAGGTGGGGAGAGAGAGATGGGGAGAGAGAGAGCGAGAGAGCGAGAGGTGGGAGAGAGAGAGAGGTGGGGAGAGAGAGAGAGAGAGGTGGGGAGAGAGAGAGAGAGGTGGGGAGAGAGAGAGAGAGAGAGGTGGGGAGAGAGAGAGAGAGGTGGGGAGAGAGAGAGAGGTAGGGAGAGAGAGAGAGGTAGGGAGAGAGAGAGAGAGGTGGGGAGAGAGAGAGAGGTGGGGAGAGAGAGAGGTGGGGAGAGAGAGAGGTGGGGAGAGAGAGAGAGAGAGAGAGGTAGGGAGAGAGAGAGAGAGGTGGGGAGAGAGAGAGAGAGAGGTGGGGAGAGAGAGAGAGAGAGGTGGGGAGAGAGAGAGAGAGAGGTAGAGAGAGAGAGAGGTGGGGAGAGAGAGAGAGAGGTGGGGAGAGAGAGAGAGAGGTGGGGAGAGAGAGAGAGAGGTGGGGGGAGAGAGAGAGAGGTGGGGAAAGAGAGAGAGGTGGGGAGAGAGAGAGAGAGAGAGGTGAGGAGAGAGGGAGAGAGGTGGGGAGAGAGAGAGAGAGAGAGAGGTGGGGAGAGAGAGGTGGGGAGAGAGAGAGAGGTGAGGAGAGAGAGAGAGGTGGGGAGAGAGAGAGGTGGGGAGAGAGAGAGAGAGGTGGGGAGAGAGAGAGAAAGAGAGCGATAGGGCGAGAGGTGGGGAGAGAGAGAGGTGGGGAGAGAGAGAGAGAAAGAGAGCGAGAGGGCGAGAGGTGGGGAGAGAGAGCGAGAGGGCGAGAGGGGGAGAGAGAGAGAGAGGTGGGGAGAGAGAGAGAGGTGGGAAGAGAGAGAGAGGTGGGGAGAGAGAGAGAGAGGTGGGGAGAGAGAGAGAGAAAGAGAGCGAGAGGGCGAGAAGTGGGGAGGGAGAGAGGTGGGGAGGGAGAGAGAGGTGGGGAGAGAGAGAGGGGTGGAGAGAGAGAGAGATGGGTGGGAAGAGGGAGAGATGGGTGGGGAGAGAGAGAGATGGGTGGGGAGAGAGAGAGGGGTGGGGAGAGAGAGAGGGGTGGGGAGAGAGAGAGGGGTGGGGAGAGAGAGAGGGGTGGGGAGAGAGAGAGGGGTGGGGAGAGAGAGAGGGGTGGGGAGAGAGAGAGGGATGGGGAGAGAGAGAGGGGTGGGGAGAGAGAGAGGGGTGGGGAGAGGGAGAGATAGAGGGCAAGAGGTGGGGAGAGAGAGAGAGAGCGGGAGGTCAGGAGAGAGAGAGAGGTGGGGAGAGAGAGAGAGAGAGAGAGGTGGGGAGAGAGAGAGAGAGAGGTGGGGAGAGAGAGAGGTGGGGAGAGGGAGAGGTGGGGAGAGAGAGAGGTGGGGAGAGAGAGAGGTGGGGAGAGAGAGAGGTGGGGAGAGAGAGAGAGGTGGGGAGAGAGAGAGGGGTGGGGAGAGAGAGAGAGAGAGAGGTGGGGAGAGAGAGAGAGAGGTGGGGAGAGAGAGAGAGGTGGGGAGAGAGAGAGAGGGGGGGAGAGAGAGAGAGAGGTGGGGAGAGAGAGAGAGGTGGGGAGAGAGAGAGAGGTGGGGAGAGAGAGAGAGAAAGAGAGCGAGAGGGCGAGAGGTGGGGAGAGAGAGAGAGAAAGAGAGCGAGAGGTGGGGAGAGAGAGAGAGAGAGGTGGGGAGAGAGAGAGAGAGGTGGAGAGAGAGAGAGAGGTGGGGAGAGAGAGAGAGGTGGGGAGAGAGAGAGAGAAAGAGAGCGAGAGGGCGAGAGGTGGGGAGAGAGAGAGGTGGGGAGAGAGAGAGGGGTGGGGAGAGAGAGAGGGGTGGGGAGAGAGAGATAGAGGGCAAGAGGTGGGGAGAGAGAGAGAGCAGGAGGTCGGGAGAGAGAGAGAGGTGGGGAGAGAGAGAGAGCAGGAGGTCGGGAGAGAGAGAGAGGTGGGGGGAGAGTGAGAGAGGTGGGGAGAGAGAGAGGTGGGGAGGGAGAGAGAGAGAGGGAGAGGTGGGGAGAGAGCGAGAGGTGGGGAGAGAGAGAGCGAGAGAGAGAGAGAGGTGGGGAGAGAGAGAGAGGTGGGGAGAGAGAGAGCGAGAGGTGGGGAGAGAGAGAGCGAGAGGGGGAGGGAGAGAGAGAGAGGGAGAGAGAGAGGGGTGGGGAGAGAGAGAGAGGGGTGGGGAGAGAGAGAGGGGTGGGGAGAGAGAGAGCGAGAGGGGAGGGAGAGAGAGAGGGAGAGAGAGAGGGGTGGGGAGAGAGAGAGGGGTGGGGAGAGAGAGAGAGGGTGGGACGTTGATTGCTCTCGCTTAGGAGAGTGGGGTGAGAGAGAGAGGAGGGAGAGAGGGGTGGGAGAGAGAGAGAGAGAGAGGAGAGGGGTGGGAGAGAGAGAGAGGGGTGGGGAGAGAGAGAGCGAGAGGAGGGAGAGACAGAGAGAGAGTGGGGGAAGGGAGAGAGAGAGAAGAGGTGGGGGGAGAGAGAGAGAGGTGGGGAGGGAGAGAAATAGGTGGGGAGGGGGAGAGAGAGGTGGGGAGGGGGAGAGAGAGGTGGGGAGGGGGAGAGAGAGGTGGGGGGGAGAGAGAGGGTGCGGAGCGAGAGAGGTCGATGTAGAGCGAGAGACAGCGAGATGGACAGCGGGGGGGGGGCAGAACGAGACGGGGCGGAACGAGAGGGGCGAAGCGAGGGGTTGGGGAAAAGAGAGAGAGGGTGAGGAGGGCGAGTGGGAGGGAGCCGGGTGAGATAGCGGGGAAAGAGAGGAGTTGCAGGGAGAGAGGAGTGAGATAGAGAGAGGGGGGTGCGGAGCTAGAGGGGGCACAGAGCGGGGAGACAGAAAGAGAGCGGGGAGAGAGAGGGGTGAGATAGTGGGGGGGTGCGGGGAGGACGCGGGTGAGAGGGAGGGGGAGCGGAGAGAGGGAGGGGGAGGGGGGAGAGGGAGCCGGGGGAGAGCGGGGGAGCGGGGGGAGAGCGGGGGAGCGGGGGAGAGCGGGGGAGCCGGGGGAGAGCGGGGGAGCCGGGGGAGAGCGGGGGAGCGGGGGGAGAGCGGGGGAGCGGGGGGAGAGCGGGGGAGCGGGGGGAGAGCGGGGGAGCGGGGGGAGAGCGGGGGAGCGGGGGGAGAGCGGGGGAGCGGGGGGAGAGCGGGGGGAGAGCGGGGGAGCGGGGGGAGAGCGAGGGGAGAGCGGGGGAGAGCGGGGGAGCGGGGGGAGAGCGGGGGGAGAGCGGGGGGAGAGCGGGGGAGCGGGGGGAGAGCGGGGGAGCGGGGGGAGAGCGGGGGGAGAGCGGGGGAGCGGGGGGAGAGCGGGGGAGCGGGGGGAGAGCGGGGGAGCGGGGAGAGGGAGGAGGAGCGGGGAAAGGGACGGGGAGCGGGGAAAGGGACGGGGAGCGGGGAGTGGGGAGAGGGAGAGAGGTGAGATATTGATGGGGTGCGGGGCGAGCGGGAGGGGGCATGGGCGAGAGGGAGGGCGTGGGCGAGAGGGAGGGCGCGGGCGAGTGGGAGGGCGCGGGCGAGAGGGAGGGCGCGGGCGAGAGGGAAAAGGCGGAACGAGAGGGTTCGGGGAGAGGTTGCGGGGCGAGAGAGGGTGAGATAGAGATGGCGTGGAGCGAGGGAGGGCGCGGCGAGAGGGAGGGAGTGGGCGAGAAAGTGGGTGCGGGCGAGAGGGGCGCGGGGGGCAGAGAGGGGGCGCGGGGGGCAGAGAGGGGGTGCTGGGGGAAGTGAGGGGGCGCGGAGCAATAGGGGGTGCGGAGCGGGAGGGCGAGGAGAGGCAGGGCGAGGAGTGGGAGAGCGAGGAGTGCGGGGTGAGTGAATGAGAGGGAGAACGCAGCGAGAGAGAAAAGAAAGGAGACAAAATAGCAGATGAGAGAGGTGAAGGGATAAAAACAGCAAGAGAGGAATGGGAGGGAATCTGATTCTCAGTGTATAACAAACCATTTTTAATGGAGAAGTGTATTAGGCACACTGTATTTTAAATTGTAATTTGATACCAATTACAAGCTTGAGTTTAAATGAGGTAAATTGTATAACAACGCTCTTAGTTGCAGAATACAATACATGGTGAATATAAGCAGAATTTCAAATCACAGCTGCACATTAAATAAGAATTCTTGGGTTGAGATTATTTCTCAGAATTCCACAATAATCACTAATTTCAAACCAAATATCGCAGATGGTCTTTTAAATGTTATACCAGACCAATCAGAATGCCCATGTCGATGTTGCCGTGACGGTGCACCTATCAAGAGGATTGAAATATGACGTAAAAGGGAGCAATCAGTTTGGCAAACTCTGTTCAGCCCACATCAGTAATGGAAAAGATAATCTCTTGTGCATTGGCACCTGCCCGAAAACATTGCTTGTTTGATTTCAAATTTTAGCAAAAATCATTACAATCAAATAAAATTACAAGTTGAGGTTAGCAAAACACCCTCACTTGTCGCACTGCATTCCTCCCTCCCTCCCTCCTAACAAAAGTAAATTTGCAGGCACTGGAATGCTACCTGCCATTACAGGGTGACGATATCACGTCCACATGGTCACATGCTCTGCCCTGTGCATTTCACTTCCCAATACCACTCACAAATACCCCCCAAATAAATAGGATATTACAAAAATTGGATTGATACCGAATTCAATAACAATACGCTCCTCCACTTTTTTTTTTGTTCGGAGGCCAAAACTCGGGGCCGTAAATATAAGATAGTCACTAATAAATCCAATAGGGAATTCAGGAGAAATTTCTTTCCCCAAAGAGTGGTATGAATGTGGAATGCGTTGCCACAAGGAGTGGTTGAGGCGAATAGCATTGATGCATTGATGGGGTCGGTAAATAAATAGGAGTGAGAAAGGAATAGAAGGTTATGTTGATAGGGTTAGATGAAGTCGGGAGGGAGAAGGCTCGTGTGGAGCATGAACACCAGCATAGACCAGAGGGGATGAATGGCCTGTCACCATGCTGTACATTCTATGTATTCTGGCAGGTGCACCTACTGGGTCTGTCAACAAGTCGAAAAGCTTAAAATATGTCCAAAATCAAAATGTTACCCTGCAACAGATCAAAGCAAACCGTTATGCAACAGGCAGCTCTCAAATCTCAGGTACTGCTACATTTTTTCTTTAAAACACAAACATACCGAATGTTACTTTTCGAGCAATCAGCAGCAGATTATCACTTGATCATCTGGGCCAATGTGTCACCATCTTTAATCCTCTGGTGACCTCATAACCAACCAGATGGAGTGTTGCAGCCAACGATGTCTGTCATGTCACCATGGCGATGGGAGAGAGAAAAGCACAACCAAGTGCCCTACTTTATATAGTAAGAACAGCATTTCTTGCGTCTGTCATGTATGTCGTATCTGTCGAGCCATGAAGTCAATTTCTTTTCCTCATTAGTTAAGTGTTTAAGTCTAATTGTTTATTTTCGATTTTCATTATCCACCAGTCAGGTTACTCAAACATTTTGCTCTAATTACAATTTGCTCCCTAATTACAACCCATCAAAAAAAAAAAATTCTACCCAACTGCAAAAAAATGTTCCCACCATGAGAGTTTCTCATTCACCACTAAAAACAAAAGGGTAAGGAGGGAAGGGGAGAGGTAGGAAGGAGAGGGGAAGAAAGATACGCAGGAGTGCAGGTGGAGAGGAGAGAAATCCTGTTGTGGGTGGGGGTGTTGGAGTCCCTGTGTCTGCAGGGAATGGGAGGGATATTTGCTGTTCGCCTAAACTGCCCACGTCATAAACACTGTATCTTCTGATTCACCTTGAGGTACGTTACAGGCAATCTACTAGTTAGAATATATAAATAGATATGAAGTTCATATTTCATTCCTTTGTGCCCACGGTATGAGATGTCAGTGCTGGGAATGGACCATTCTTTCACCTTGGGTACCCATTGACAGTATGAAATATTGTCAAATCAGGTACAACACAGTGTAGGCACTGGGTTGCAGATCCCATCAAGCACTCTCAGGTCAGGTAGAGCAGGGTCTGTTGTAAGATAAAAAATCCTTCTAACTTCTTCATTAATGTGCTTTAAAAACCCATTCTTCAGAAGGACGAGCTGCGCTGCAGAGGTATGAATTGTCCCTTTCCCAGACCAGATATCCTTGCGGCTTCTACAAGGGAGGCCGCTCAATAAGTGATGCTTTGTGCTAAAAGTTTGGTGCACTTCATCTGCATTTACAAGGAACTGATGGGAGACACTCCAAATACTGACCTTGCAATCATTAAACAGGGGAGACTTTCCTCAGTCTGGGCTGCATTCAAACCCAGGTACCAGAAATTGTTAACAGGATCAGTTGAAGGACTTCAAAGGGTTAAGGAACTCAAATGTTTCCAAAGCATTCTCTTATATATTTATATAGTTTCATATTTCCAAGAATGGGTTTGAATAGGAGAGAGTGCGATGGTTCCAAAGTAGTTTACGTTTAACAATACATTACTACTGGGACAGATTTTTGCAAGTACAAATATCAGGTTAGCTGCTAATAAGACGGAGCAGATGGTCGATGATTAGAGAATCACAATGGGACTTTAATGGCAAAGTCTGCATGCAGTGGTTATATCATCGCTAGTAAAACAGACCATAAATAAAGCACCGTGAACGATCGCATGGCCATCCCAGATCCAATCCGATCAGTAAGACACAAACACGGGCAAAGCCTCCAGTTGGCATTTACCTGATGCAGCCGTTGGGGGCAGATTTCAGGCTGTCGGGATTGCGCCCCATCTTGTTAAGGATGCTGAGCATCTGTGCAAATTTGGGCCTGTCGTTGCGATCCTTCTGCCAGCACTCCAGCATGAGCTGGTGGAGCCGGGACGGGCAGTTCATGGGAGCAGAAAGACGAAAACCTTCCTCGACTGCTTTAATCACCTACAAAGGCAACACAGGATGACAGAGTCATCACTTTAAGATGGAGACCCAAAGGTCGTGAAAATTTACAATCTGTTATATGGGGAGTTTAATCTCTGCCAAATCAACAATAAGTCCACAATTTTCGTGCTACTGAAATGTTAAATGGTCCCTTAGTGTAAAATTCTATCAGACAAAATTATGGGTCTGAATATTCAGTAACAATAATGTTCTATTGCTGATCACACGCTTAGTTGGAAGAAGATTGCATCAGAAAATGTAATTATGCTACAAACGATCAAGTATAACATGCAGAACTGTGAACAGCTATATATATCAACCCGCCCTATGGGAGAGGTTAAAAATTCATTATCAGCCATTTTGTTGAACTGTTGCCTGAATCGAGTGAAAATTATGCATTCAGGTTCCAATTATGAAACTCACATCTTGATTGGACATGTCCCAGTACGGTCGTTCTCCATAGGACATCACCTCCCACATGACTATCCCAAAGCTCCACACGTCGCTGGCTGTGCTGTATCGATGGTACTCGATGGCTTCTGGAGCTGCCCACAGGACCGAGGCCTTCCCACCCTGTTTCAGAAAGAGTTGGCAGACGGGGCTCAGCTTTTACATGACTGAAATCTATCACCGTAAAGCAGATGGCAGACCCTGCACCAGGGTTTAACCCGATGAGATTTTTTTCTCAGTAGGAAGCAGAGGAAAAGCAAATTCAGAGACAGGATATTTACCTCACCGTGAATTTTACTTTCTTTTGGTTCCGTGGTCAAATGTGTATACCTCTTAATTTCTTACTTGTTAGACATTAAGGACTGCGTTCAGTTCTGGGCATCGCACCTCAGAAAGGATAGATTGACCTAGGTGGGGGTGCGGCCCAGATTCACCGTAATGATACCTGGACTCAAAGGGTTAAATTATGAGGACAGGTTGCGTAGACTTGGCTTGTATTCCCTTGAGTATAGAAGATTAAGGGGTGATCTGATCGAGGTGTTTAAGATGATTAAAGGATTTGATAGGGTAGATAGAGAGAAACTATTTCCTCTGGTGGGGGAATCCAGAACAAGAGGGCATAATCTCTTCATTCAGGGGTGATGTCAGGAAGCACTTCTTCATGCAACGGGTAGTGGAAATCTGGAACTCTCTCCCCCAAAAAGCTGTTGAGGCTGAAGGTTAATTGAAAATTTCAAAATTAAGATTGATAGATTTTTGTTAGGTAAGGGTATTGAGGGATGTGGAACCAAGACAGGTAAATGGAGTTAAGATACAGATCAGCCATGATTCAAATGAATGGCGGAACAGGCTCGAGAGGCTGAATGGCCTACTCCTGTTCTTATGTTCCTGAGCAAACCTGTCAGTGTGCTACAAGGTGGGAACACTGGGTACTCAAAGCTTTTAAAGAATCACCTTCATGGGAAGAAGTGGTTTGTTTAGGTCGTCACATAAGAACATAAGAAATAGGAGCAGGAGTAGGCCATACGGCCCCTCGAGCCTCCTCCGCCATTCAGTACGATCATGGCTGATCATCGAACTCAACTCCACTTTCCTGCCCGATCCCCACATCCTTTGATTCCCTTAGGGTCCAAAAATTTATTGATCTCAGCCTTGAATATACTCAACGACTGAGCATCCACAGTCTTCTGGGGTAGAGAATTCCAAAGATTCACAACCCTCATTTATGTGTTTGTAAATTATACTGAAGCGTATCATTTGTGTGACGTCACTGTGGCAAAAATAAAGCGTGGCTTGGCTCCTTACCTGAACTAGAAAAAAGCGTTTACTAAATACTTTTCTCATTAAGACAATGCCCTTTCAAAACAGTATCCAAAATGCCCACAGCCACACCAGAGGTGAATGCAGAACAAGTATCAGTATTGGCTCCTGGTCCAACAATGCCTCGATTTTAAAATTCTCATCCTTGATTTCAAATCCCTCCACGACCTCACCATCTCAGTAACCTCCTCCGGCCCTACAGATCTCTGCGCTCCTCCAATTCTGGCCTCTTGCACTTTCCCAATTTTCTTCACTCCACCATTGGCGGCTGTGTCTTCAGCTGCCTAGGCTCTAAGCTGTGGAATTCACTAAATCATTCCACCTGTTTACCTCGCTCTCCTCCTTTAAGATGCTCCTTAAAACCTACCTCTTTGGCCAAGCTTTTAATCACCTGTCCTAATATCTCCTTATGTGGCTCGGTGTCAAATTGTGTCTGATTACGCTCCTGTGAAGCACCTTGGGACATTTTACTACGTTAAAGGCGCTATATAAATGCAAGTTGTTGTTATAGTAGTAATAATATTACACAGCGTACAGCATCACTGTGCAGTGGAGAGCGATGTTGTTCTCAATAGTAAGTGTGGAGAAAGGAGCTAATTGTTCCTAGTTTAGAAATTCTGGATGTAAAATTGAGCCTTCACTTTCTGCTGTTCTGAAGGAATTGCCTGTCTGCTTTCACGTGGCCACCTGCTTTGAAGCCACCTTCCAAAAAGGGATTTATCACCCAGAGATTGTCTCCTATTACAGTAATAGTCTACAGCGGAATCCATGTCTGCTCTGGCTAGTCCTTTTAGGACCATCATTCCCCTTTATGTTAAAAGCAGGAGAAAGGCATGGATTTTTATTCAACAATAATTAATGAATCACAGGAACACGTGCCTTTAAAGCAAATGGTATGTGAGAATGGCAATTTGTTAGCAGCAATGAAAAATTAGCAGCCAATCATCCTTTAACATTTCTCAAGTGGTTAACGAGCCACTAAATATTAAGCAATCCGTTAATCCAGCTGTGGAATCTGCAATTTTTGGTGTATGTGCCTGAACACTACCGCAGAAAAAGCTGATTTAACGGCGAGGCCCTTTATTGCAGGAATGTTTGTATTCCCTTGAGGTTAGAAGATTGAGCGGTGATCTAATTGAGGTGTTTAAAATTATAAAGAGATTCGACAGGATAGATGCAGGGAAACTATTTCCTCTGGTGGGGAATCCAGAACAAGGGGGCAAATCTTAAAATTAGAGCTAGGCCATTCAGGACTGATATCAGGCAGCACTTTTTCCACACAAAGGGTAGTGGAAATCTGGAACTCTCTTCCCCCAAAAGGCTGTGGATGCTGGGACAATTGAAATCTTCAAGACTGAGATGGAAAGATTTTTATTAGGTAGGGGTATTAAGAGATATAAGTTAAAGGCGGGTAAATGGAGTTGAGCCGCAGTTCAGCATCTAAATGAATGGCAGGGAAGACTCGATGGGCTGAAGGGCGTGATCCCATAGTCCAGCTATCAATTTAGTTGCCTTTGCGGCACCCCCTCCAATATCTGCATGTCTTTTCCATAATACAGTGATCAGAATTGTATACAGTGCTGCAAGTGGGGCCAGACCAGCACTTAGTACAAACTCAATCATGACCCGAGATTTATGACTGTTCCTTTGGGTACACAACCCAAGATCCTATTTGCTCTCCTTACTGCTGCTGTACTCTGTGCTGATGCCTTTAGTGATCTATCAACCAGGACCTCCAAATCCCTCTTCTGCAGAATAAAACCATTCAGCTGACATTGCCACTGTTTATTTCCTTTCCCAATCTCATCACTTTGCATTTGTCCAGAGAAGAATAAGGGGAGATTTGATAGAGGTGTTCACAATCATGAAGGGGTTTGATAGAGTAAATAAGGAGAAACTGTTTCCAGCGCTCGCTGACCGACATTGGCTCCCCGTCCGCTCGGAGCGGACCTAGAGGAGCACCGGAGGCGGCAGAGGGAAGCAACTCAAGGTCGAGGCTCGAAGGCCTAAACTCACTCGGAGCAGTGGAGGATCGCATGGAAACAGTCGGTGGAATCGAGAGAGAAAAAAACAAGGAGCGATGTCACAGGACAGCAGGTAGGTGATTAACTGGTATGTTTTACGGCTTTCCCCTCTGAGTTAGGGAAGTGGGTGAAATTAAAGTAAAAGCTGGGAGCGTAAAATTGTTGTTAATTAAGTAAATTTAATAACTTGAACTAGTTTATTAACTAGACTAATAAAACTAAATTAACAGGGGAAGGAGCAGATTGGCTGGTAGCTGGTGAGCATTTCTTTTTCTGTTGAGTGTCTTTTAAGGCTTAATTTATTTTTGATAAAGTTAATAATCTAATAAATCGAGGTACGGCAGGGTAGCTCACACCCGTCGAATGTGGGAACTCCAGGACGCTTCCCGTGTCCTGGACAACCACGGGTGCAGGAAGTGTCGTCAGCTGGTGGAGCTCGAGCTCCGGATTTTGGAGCTTAAGCAGCAGCTGGCGTCACTGCAGTGCGTCCGCGAGATTGAGAGCTACGTGGATAGCACGTTTCAGGAGGTGGTCACCCCGCAGCTTAAGAGAGTGCAGGCAGAGAGGGACTGGGTGACCGCCAGACATACAAGGAGGACCAGGCAGGTAGTGCAGGAGTCCCCTGATTGCATCTCACTCTCTAACCAGTGTTCAGTTCTGAATACTGGTGAGGGAAAGGGTTCCTTTGGGGAATGCAGCCAGAGCCAAGTCCACAGAACCATGGATGGCTCAGCTGTACGGGGGGGGGGGGGGGGGGAGGAGAAAGGTCAGGAGAGCAATAGTGATAGGGGATACTATAGTTAGGGGAGCAGACTGCGGCCGCAGACGTAATTCCAGGATGGTATGTTGCCTCCCTGCTGCCAGGATCAAGGATGTCACCGAGTGGCTGCAGAACATTCTGGGGGGGGGCGGGGGGGGAGGGTGAACAGCCAGAGGTCACGGTCCATGTTGGTACCAACGACATGGGTAGAAAGAGGGATGAGGTCCTGCAGGAATTAGGAAGAGATTAAGAAGCAAGACCTCAAAGGTAGTAATCTCCAGATTACTCCCGATGCCATGTGCCGGCGAGTATAGAAATAGGAGTTTAGAGCTGGAGAGATGGTGCAGGAAGGAGGGCTTTAGATTCCTGGGGCTTTGGGACCAGTTCTGGGGAAGATGGGACCTATAAAGGGTGGACGGGTCGCACCTCAACGGAGCTGGGACCAATGTCCTCGCGGGGAGGTTCGCTCGTGCTGTGGGGGGGATGGGCACCAGGATGTAGCAATGGAAAGGAGAAACAAGTGGCACAAAAGATCAGGGGAGAAAAATAGCACTAAAGCAAGTAATAGTACAGTATTAGATGGGATCAGACGAAGAGCGAGTACAAGAAAGCCTAAGACGGGTTTGCAGTGCACGTGTGAACGCACGAAGCATAGTAAACTGGTTGGTGAGCTGCAGGTGCAATTAGCCACCTGGGAATACGATGTCGTGGTGATAACGGGGACCTGGCTCAAAAAAGGGCAGGATTGGGTACTAAATATTCCTGGATACAAGGTGTTCAGGAAAGATAGGGAAGGAGAGAAAGGAGTGGGGGTGCCAGTATTGATTAAGGAGAATATTGCAGTACTGGAGAGAGAGGATGTCCTGGAGGGGTCAAGGACAGAATCTATTTGGTTAGAGTTAAGAAATAAAAGAGGTGCCATTACACTAGTGGATGTATTCTATAGGCCACCAATTAGTGGGAAGGATATCGAGGAGCAAATTAGCAGGGAAATTACAGAGAGGTGCAAAAGCTATAGAGTAGTGATAATGGGGGACTTCAACTATCCTAATACAGACTTTTTAAAATTTGTTCACGGGATGTGGGCATCGCTGGCGAGGCCAGCATTTATTGGCCATCCCTAATTGCCCTCGAGAAGGTGGTGGTGAGCTGCCTTCTTGAACCGCTGCAGTCCGAGTGGGTGAAGGTTCTCCCACAGTGCTGTTAGGAAGGGAGTTCCAGGATTTTGGCACAGCAACAATAAGACTGGGACAACAATAATGGTATAAGGGGCACAGAGGGGGAGGAATTTTTGAAACATGTCCAGGATAACTTTCTTAATCAGTACGTTTCCGGACCAACGAGGAAGGAGGCATTGCTGGACTTGGTTCTAGGGAATGAGGTGGGCCAAGAGTAGCAAGTGTCAGTGGGGGAGCATTTAGGGGGCAGCGATAATAGTATCATAAGGTTTAGAATAGCGATGGAAAAGGACACGGGCCACTCTAAAGTAAAAATACTCAATTCGAGGAGGACCAATTTCAATGGGATGAGAACAGATCTGGCCCGGGTAAATTGGAATCAAAGACTGGCAGGCAAAACTGTAATTGAACAATGGGCGGCCTTTAAGGAGGAGATGATTTGGGTACAGTCTAGCCACAGTCCCACGAGGCAGAAAGGTAGGGCAACTAAAGCCAGAGCTCTCTGAATGACAAAGGAGATAGTGAGTAAGATGAAACGGAAAAAAGGGGCGTATGACAGATGTCAGGTTGATAACACAAGTGAGAAACAGGCAGAATATAGAAAGTTCAGAGGGGAAGTGAAAAAGGAAATTAAAAAGGGCAAAGAGAGAGTATGAGAATACACTGATGGCCAAAATAAAAGGGAATCCAAAAGTCTACTACAGGCACGTAAACAGTAAACGGGTAGTAAGAGGAGGGGTGGGGCCGATCAGGGACCAAAAAGGAGATCTACTCATGGAGGCAGAGGGGATGGCTGAGGTACTAAACGATTACTTTGCATCTGTCTTTACCAAGAAAGAAGATGCTGCCACGGTCTCAGTAAAGGACAATATAGTTGAGATACTGGATGGGCTAAAAATTGATAAAGAAGAGGCACTAGAAAGGATAATGGTACTTAAAGTAGATAAGCCACCCAGTCCGGATGGGATGCGTCTTAGACTGTTGAGGGAAGTAAGGGTGGAAATTGTGGAGGTGCTGGCCATAATCTTCCAAACATCCATAGGTACGGGGGTGGTGCCAGAGGACTGGAGAATTGCAAATGTTACATCCTTGTTCAAAAAAGGTTGTAAGGATAAACCCAGCAACTATAGGCCAGTTTAACCTCAGTGGTGGGAAACTTTTAGAAACGATAATCCGGGACAGAATTAACAATCAATTGGATGAGGGTGGATTGATTAGGGAAAGCCAGCACAGACTTGCTAAAGGCAAATCGTGTTTAACTAACCTGATAGAGTTTTTTGATGAGGTAACAGAGAGGGTAGATGAGGGCATTGCAGTTGATGTGGTGTATATGGACTTTCAAAAGGCGTTTGATAAAGTGCCACACGGTAGGCTTATCATCAAGATTGTGGCCCGTGGAATAAAGGGGGCAGTAGCAACATGGATACAGAATTGGCTAAGGGACAGGAAGCAAAGACGAGTGGTGAATAATTGTTTTTCGGACTGGAGGGAGGTGTATTGTGGTGTTCCCCAGGGGTCGGTGCTGGGACCACTGCTTTTCATGACATATATTAATGACTTGGACTTGGGTGTTCAGGGCACAATTTCAAATATGCAGATGACACAGAACTTGGAAGGGTAGTAAACAGCGAGGAGGATAGTGATAGACTTCAAGAGGATATAGACAGGCTGGTGGCATGGGTGGACACATGGCAGATGAAATTTAAAGCAGAAAAATGTGATGTGATACATTTTGGTAGAAAGAACGAGGAGAGGCAATATAAACTAGAGGGCAAAACTCTAAAAGGGGTATAGAAACAGAGAGATCTGGGGGTATATGTGCACAAATCGTTGAAGATGGCAGGGCAGGTTGAGAAAGTGGTTCAAAAAGCATACGGGATCCGGCACCTTATAAATAGAGGCATAGACAACAAAAGTATGGAAGTCATGATGAACCTTTATAAAACACTGGTTCGGCCACAAATGGAGCATTGTGTCCAGTTCTGAGCACCGCACTTCAGGAAAGATGTGAAAGCCTTCGAAAGAGTGCAGAAGAGGTTTACTAGAATGATTCCAAGGATGAGGGACTTTAGTTATGTGGATAGACTGGAGAAGCTGAGGTTGTTCTCCTTGGAACAGAGATGGTTGCGAGGAAATTTCAAAATCATGAAGGGTCTAGATAGAGTAGATAGAGAGAAACTGTTCCCATTGGCAGAAGGGTCAAGGATCAGAGGACACAGATTGGCAAAAGAACCAAAGGTGACATGAGGAAAAACGTTTTTACACAGTGAGTGGTTAGGATCTGGAATGCACTGCCTGAGGGGGTGGTGGAGGCAGATTCAACCACGGCCTTCAAAAGGGAACTGGATAAGTACGTGAAAGGAAAAAATTTGCAGGGCTACGGGGAAAGGGCGGGGGAGTGGGACTAGCTGGATTGCTTTGCGTAGAGCTGGCAGGGACTCGTGTGGGCCAAATGGCCTCCTTCCGCGCTGTAACCTTTCTACGATTCTGTGATTTTAAAATTCTCATTCTTGTTTTCAAATGCCTCCATGACCTCGCCCCTCCCTTTCTCTGTAACCTCCTCCAGCTCCACAACCCTCCGAGATCTCTGCGCTCCTCCAATTCTTGCCTCATGCGCATTCCTGATTTTAATCGCTCCACCATTGGCAGCCGTGCCTTCAGCTGCCTAGGCCCGAAGCTGTAGAATTCCGTTCCTAAACCTCTCCGCCTCCCTCTCCTTCTTTAAGACGCTCGCTCCTTAAAACCTACCTCTTTGGCCAAGCTTTTGGTCACCTGTCCTGATATCTCATGTGGCTCGGTGTGAAATTTTGTTTGATAACGCTCCTGTGAAGCACCTTGGGACGTTTTACTACGTTAAAGGCGCTATATAAATGCAAGATGTTCTTGTTGTAGCAGAAGGGTCGGTAACCAGAGGGCACAGGTTTAAGGTAATTGGCAAAAGAACCAGAGGCAAGGTGAGGGGATATTTTTTTTTACACAGCAAGTGGTTATGATTTGGATTGCACTGCCTGAAAGGGTGTAGAATCAGATTCAATAGGCTGGAAATTGCTTTAAAAAGAATGGTGAGCTCAACACGCTCACCGTTGCCAGCGGCCAAATGAAAGGCCAAATTCTGGCATCCGCACATGTGTAGTCAAACGCGGAATCCAGAACTTGCTCTTCCTGGTTCAGCGGTGATCTGACAGGTTCGGCTTAAAGGGATATCACCGGCTGCAATCAACAGAATCAACGGACCAGCGCCAACTTGCTCTTCTGCCCAGCTAGAAATTATCTAACATCTCCACAAAACAATGGACCAGGACTAAACTAAGTTTTAACAACGTGGTAAGTCTTAATGACTGCCAAACAACTAAAAATTAACTTTTAAAAATGTGGAGTCTCATTACTCCTTATTTTAAGAGGTTTTGGTCAGTAAAACATTCCTTTATAAATTAAAACATTTTTTTTTTTACTTTTTCCTTTTGTCTCTTATTTAATTCAATATTTCTTCCTCTCTTTTTTCGCTGTCTAACTGTTTTTACAAGTTGTAGCTTTCACTTCCTGGTTTTTACATTGCAGTTTGTATTTCAAGGCTTTGACTCTTCGCGACCTTTCAGGAATGCTGCAATCTGATTGATCAAGGGGAGAGATTGATCCTCTCACTTCTCCCAGGGGTGCCAGCTTCACTGAAGCTATCGCTGGGCCCTTCTCCACTTCCTATTAGAGGAAGTTCCCGCAGTAAAGACCACAGTAAGTTAGTGGGTGAGTATAAATCTCTGGAGTGTTAAATTCAATAACCCCTGAATCCAGGGCGGGGGTCGCGCTGCGCGATTAACCCCATGCCCGGCCGTTGCGATGCAGGCAGCACGTGAGATTTGTGCTGCCTGGTCATTTACCTGATTGCTGCATGCAGCCAGGCCCAGCTGCGCTGTTGAGTGGCTGCTCACCAGCAGGGGGGCCCAGATATCGCGCGAGTGGCCAGCACCACTTAAAGGCAGCCTGCACCTCATTTACAAAATATAAGATACAGGTCCGCACGGAGTCTGAACGGAGATCAGACATCGCACACGTAAAACTCAGATGCAGGTCCCGTCCCTATGCTTAAAACGGTTGAGTCATGTTAAAACAGTGAATAAAGTTTGCGCACTACTAAATCCCTCATCCTCCAATCTGCATGCCAGACCTCACCAATCTGCCGATCTGAGTTTGTGCCAGGCCTGTGAGAGAGCGTGCACCAAGGTTGTCTGATGATACACTAGAGACCTTGGTGCAAGAGGTGGACAAAAGGAGGGACGTCTTATATCCGCAGGGGGGGGCAAGAGGCCCTCCAGACATATGCTCCCGATGCAGTGGTAGGCAGTAGGTGGCGAAGTCAATGCCAGGCGCACAGCATCATGAACATTGATGCAGTGCAGGAAGAAGTTCAATGCTTTGACACGAGTGGTCAAGGTCAGTGAAGTCAACTGTCAAGTAGCGTCTCCTACCAACTACACACCAGCCACATCCACTGCACCTCGCACGACACCCCCCCATCACCCACATACCAACAAACTCTTTCAATCAGTACTCAACTCTTCCAATCAGATGCTTCCTCTCACCCTCACACATTACCACTGTTGCAAGCTGCACACCCACAACTCACACACACTGGCAGCTATTCAATCATGACAGGCGCATCTCCCAAACATCTTGCAGGACACTCACCAACACACTTCCCGCTTTCTTGAAGGAGAAGGTGGCGTATTACAGAAGACAGCAAGTGGCAGTGGCTCCATGGAACATGAACCTGCTGTCCTCTCGCAGGATGACAGCATTCCTGTCCCACCCCTGCCACTCCGCCAGTGCCCTTGCTGTTGCCTGTCAGCTAGCCCACCCACTCCCTGTAGAGTACTGACACTTTATTATAGGAACATAGGAAGATAGGAACAGGCCATTTAGCACCTCGAGCCCGTTCCACAATTCAATGAGATCATGGCTGATCTATGATCTAACACCATATAGCTGCCTTAACCCCATATCCCTTAATACCTTTGGTTAACAAAAATCTATCAATCTCAGATTTAAAATTAACAATTGAGCTAGCATCAACTGCCGTTGTCGGAAGAGCAGTCCAAACTTCTATCATCCTTTGCGTGTAGAAGTGTTTCCTAACTTCACTCCTGAAAGTCCTGACTCTAATTTTTAGGCTATGTCCCTAGTCCTAGTATTCAAGTAGAGGAGACCTCCAAAAACAGGTACAAATGCATCAGCAACCAGAAGCAATGATCCAGCAATAACCTGTAATTCCTGCATGATCCCTTTAATTAGCAATGGTGGGGGAGGGGCAGGGTGGGGGGTCCTCCATGCTGTTTAAGACCTGTTCAGCTGGAGTGTTGAGCTCCAAAATCGTATCTGTCCCTTTAAGTCAGTGTTGCAAACTGATCTAACGCATGTTCTCCTTACTTTACAGGCTGCCGGCATTCGTTATCTGCGAGTGCGCAAACGCCTTTACCAAGATGTGTGACTTGGAGGGGAACGCGCAAGTGGTGTTGTTCCCATGCGCCTGCTGCCCTTGTCCTTCTAGGTGGTAGAGGTCGCGGGTTTGGGAGGTGCTGTAGAAGAAACCTTGGCGAGTTGCTACAGTGCATCCTGTGGATGGTACACACTGCAGCCACAGTGCGCCAGTGGTGAAGGGAGTGAATGTTTAGGGTGGTGGATGGGGTGCCAATCAAGCGGGCTGCTTTGTCCTGGATGTGTCGAGCTTCCTGAGTGTTGATGGAGCTGCACTCATCCAGGCAAGTGGAGAGTATTCCATCACACTCCTGACTTGTGCCTTGTAGATGGTGGAAAGGCTTTGGGGAGTCAGGAGGTGAGTCACTCGCCGCAGAATACCCAGCCTCTGACCTGCTTTTGTAGCCATAGTATTTATGTGGCCTATCCAGTTAAGTTTCTGGTCAATGGTGACCCCCAGGATGTTGATGGTGGGGGATTCGGCGATGGTAATGCCGTTGAATGTCAAGGGGAGGTGGTTAGACTCTCTCTTGTTGGAGATGGTCATTTCCTTGCACTTGTCTGGCACGAATTTTACTTGCCACTTATCAACCCAAGTCTGGATGTTGTTCAGGTCTTGCTGCATGCGGGCTCGGACTGCTTCATTATCTGAGGGGTTGCGAATGGAACTGAACACCGTGCAATCATCAGCGAACATTCCCATTTCTGACCTTATGATTGAGGGAAGGTGATTGATGAAGCAGCTGAAGATGGTTGTACTGGGCAACTCCTGCAGCAATGTCCTGGGGCTGAGATGATTGGCCTCCAACAACCACTACCATCTTCCTTTGTGCTAGGTATGACTCCAGCCACTGGAGAGTTTTCCCCCTGATTCCCATTGACTTCAATTTTACTGGGGCTCCTTGGTGCCACACTCGGTCAAATGCTGCCTTGACATCAAGGGCTGTTATTCTCACCTCACCTCTGGAATTCAGCCCTTTTGTCCATGTTTGGACCAAGCTGTAATGAGGTCTGGAGCCGAGTGGTCCTGGCAGAACCCAAACTGAGTATCAGTGAGCAGGTTATTGGTGAGTAAGTGCCGCTTGATAGCACTGTTGAAGACTCCTTCCATCACTTTGGTGACGATCGAGAGTAGACTGATGGGGCGGTAATTGGCCGGATTGGATTTGTCCTGCTTTTTGTGGACAGGACATACCTGGGCAATTTTCCACAGTGTTGGGTTGATGCCAGTGTTGTAGCTGTACCGGAACAATTTGGCTAGAGGCGCAGCTAGTTCTAGAGCACAAGTCTTTAGCACTACAGTCGGGGTGTTGTCGGGGCCCATAGCCTTTGCTGTATCCAGTGCACTCAGCTGTTTCTTGATATCACATGGAGTGGAGTGAATTGAATTGGTTGAAGACTGGCTTCTGCGATGGGGGGATATCGGGAGGAGGCCGAGATGGATCATCCACTTGGCACTTCTGGCTGAAGATGGTTGCAAACGCTTCAGCCTTGTCTTTTGCACTCACGTGCTGGACTCTGCCATCATTGAGGATGGGGATGTTCACAGAGCCTCCTCCTCCCGTTAGTTGTTTAATTGTCCACCACCATTCACGACTGGATGTGGCAGGACTGCAGAGCTTTGATCTGATCTGTTGGTTGTGGAATCGCTTAGCTCTGTCTATAAAATGTTGCTTCCGCTGTTTAGCATGCATGTAGTCCTGAGTTGTAGCTTCACCAGGTTGGCACCTCATTTTTAGGTACGCCTGGTGCTGCTCCTGGCATGCTCTTCTACACTCCTCATTGAACCAGAGTTGGTCCCCTAGCCTTTTGGTAATGGTAGAGTGAGGAATATGCCAGGCCATGAGGTTACAGATTGTGCTGGAATACAATTCTGCTGCTGCTGATGGCCCACAGTGCCTCGTGGCTGCCCAGTTTTGAGCTGCTAGATCTGTTCTGAATCTATCCCATTTAGCACGGTGGTAGTGTCACACAACACATTGGATGGTGTCCTCAGATGGGAATTTGTCTCCACAAGGACTGTGCGGTGGTCAGTCCTACCAATACTGTCGTGGGCAGATGCACCTGCGACAGGTAGATTGGTGAGGACGAGGTCAAGTAGATTTTTCCCTCGTGTTGGTTCACTCACCACCTGCCGCAGGCCCAGTCTGGCAGCTATGTCCTTCAGGACTCGGCCAGCAATAGTGCTACCGAGCCACTCTTGGTGATGGACATTGAAGTCTCCCACCCAGAGTACATTCTGTGCCCTTGCTACCCTCAGTGCTTCCTCCAAGTGGTGCTCAACATGGAGGAGGACTGATTCATCAGCTGAGGGAGGGCGGTAGGTGGTAATCAGTCGGAGGTTTCCTTGCCCATGTTTGACCTGATGCCATGAGATTTCATGGGGTCCGGAGTCATTGTTGAGGACTCCCAGAGCCACTCCCTCCTGACTGTATATCACTGTACCTCCACCTCTGGTGGGTCTGTCTTGCCGGTGGGATAGGACATACCCAGGGATGGTGATGGAAGAGTCTGGGGCGATGGCTGAAAGGTATGATTCTGTGAGAATGGCTATGTCAGCCTGTTGCTTGACTAGTCTGTGGGACAGCTCTCCCAATTTTGGCACAAGTCCCCAGATGTTAGTGAGGAGGACTTTGCAGGGTCGACTGGGCTTGGTTTGCCTTTTTCGTGTCCAGTGCCGAGTGGTCCGTCCGGTTTTATTCTTTATAGCCCATAGTGTGGCGAACGCCTTTCGTTTGTCATTCGGAGTAATTTACGGGCCAGTAATAACTTTCAAAAGGGAATTGGATAAATAATTGAAGGTGGAAAATGTGCAGGACTACGGGGAAAGCGCAGGGGAGTGGGACTAATTGGATAGCTCTTTCAAAGAGCCGGCACAGGCACGATGGGTTGAATGGCCTCCTTCTGTGCTGTATCATTCTCTGATTCTATGAAAATACATCTGGCACTTCTTGCAGTGGAGCACCCTGATCTATCCAGGTCCTTCTGTATTTGATCAGCCTGCTTCCCTATTGTTGGCCATCCTTCCCAGTTTGGTTGCATCTGAAAACTTGGAGACCCTTGTTTCTGTCCCCACTTCGAAGTCAATTAAGTATATTGCAAACAGCAATTGCCTCAGCACTGATCCCCAAGGCATCCAACTGGTTACCTCCTTCCATGTCAATCGAGCTCCAATAACAACCACACTTTGCTTCTTCTGCTTTGGTCAATTTGTAACATAAATAATATTTTAAAAGCACAGAGTAGGTGAGTGTTTCCTTGGATTGATTCAGTATAAATTCAAACAGCACTAGTTATGAGTATTATTAGCTGGTAATACATACACCTCTAATTTGTTGCTTAAATTAACAATTATCATAGATTCTATGATAATTGTTAATTTAAGCAACAAATTAGAGGTGTATGTATTACTAGCTAATAATACTCATAACTAGTGCTGTTTGAACTTATACTGAAGTGTAGTTCAATATTCACAGTACACAGTACATGGCATCACTCTTACTATTCATTGCAAATTATCTAACAAATAAAAAAGCGGAGCATTTCCATGTAATCTTACACATCGTCCACTGGGAGAAGAAAGAATGAGAGGTGGGAAGGGAGAGGGGAGAGAAAAAGTAAGGAGGGAGATATAGAAAGGAGGGGAGTGTGTGATGGGAAAGAGAGAGTAAAAGAGACAGAGATTGATGGAGAGGGAGAGGAGAGCGAGAGAGAGACAGACAGACAGAGGCAGGCCTAGAAAAGCAGACATAGGGAAAGTGAGATAAGGTGTGAGAGGGAAGTGGGGAGAGTGAGCGAGAGAGAAGAACTGGCTGTTAAGTTACCCTGGCCCATTTTGACATGCTTCCTTACATTGTGTTTAAAAGTAACATTCACAGAGAAATTGTCTGTATGAACAGCAGACAAAATAAATTGTCTTTTTTTTATAAATAGCATGAAGCGTCTGTACTTATATGGAGATTACCATTCCATTACAATTAAGTTTATCAATTGATGTATATTTTAGATGGCATCCAGCACCAAGGTGCCCGAGACCATTGCTGATGTGGGTGACACAATAGTACCTGAAGGTGTGTTTTACATGTGGGACAGCTGTTTGATCCGTTATTCCACTCACCATGGTTGTGAACACAGAGTCCACCTTCTCTTCCTGTGCCTGCCTGAAGCCCGCCACTTTGCACACCAGATTGCTGTTGACCAGGATTTTGTGGGCCGCCAGGGTTTTGTGTATGTAACCCATCTCGGAGAGGTACTTCAGCCCAGACGCTATTCCACACAGCATCCCGATCAGCTGAATAACTGTGAACTGCCCCTCGTGCTTCTGCAGAAACAACGCAACAGAAACATGAAGAAACCGCTCATATTCACAATAACTATATCATTTCATAATATTATTTTAGTGGATGCAGCCAGCAGCATACCACCATCAGCAGGCAGAACAGAGTCGATACAGCCTTGCATTCAACCACCATGTACACTTCAAGTCCTACTCCAGAGACATGAGCACAAAACCTAAGCTGACACTCCAGTGCAGTACTGAGGGAGTGCTGCATTGTTGGAGGTGCCGTTTTTCAGATGAGACATTAAACCAGCTGGACATAAATGACCCCAAGGCACTATTTCAAACAAGTGCAGGGGGTTCTCTCCGGTGTCCTGGCCAATATTATCCCTCAACCAATACTTTAAAAAAAAAGATTATCTGGTCATTATCTGTTTGTGGGATCTTGCTGTGTACAAATTGACTGCCGTGTTTCCTACATTACAACAATGACTACACTTCAAAAGTACTTCATTGGCTGTAAAGCACTTTGGGACATCCTGAGGTCATGAAAGGCGCTATATAAATGCAAGTCTTTCTTTTTACACTGCCTCCAAATCGGTCTTGGCCTGAGATATTACCCACGAGGTGGATTTACTTTGTGGTGGGACAAAATCAGAGCACAGAATTTTTCCAGGCAACCAAGGAGCTGAGTTTCGGGTTTGATCTCACTTCCAAATAACCGCATCGGACGAGGAGCTAACAAACATTTTGAGCCACAGTCAAAAGATTAACACGGCCCCAGCGGAGACTAGAGCCTGCCCATCTGCTCCAGGTTTATGATTGAATAAAACCCAGAGGTTAGATGGGGTTCCCCACCAGGCTTCTTAGCACCTGCAGTCAGCAAAGTATGAAACTGCTGCTGGGTATTACAAGACCACCACTGACCGAAGATTTTACATTTTGCAGACTAGCTCTAAAGTCGAGGCCTTTCTAGTAATATACGTGCTGGCATAACTTTCAAATAAAACTTATCTCCAGGACTACTGACTCTGCTACATTCAGTAGAAGACGCACGCACTAGATTGTCATCATCCCATCTAAGGATCGCACATGTTCGGATAATGACAGTAATTTCGGCGCTTGTCTTGCTTTCTCTGGCTTTTTAGCACAGAAGGCTATGGAGAGAGAAGCTATCGCAGCACTTTTAACTGTAGTGAGACCTTTGTCGTAAAACTACGGGCGTACTGTCTTAGTAGAGGGATTTCACCATCTCTATAGATGCTTGCATTCATAGAAAGGAAAAAAAAGAACTCTTTGTGTAGCACGTCATCACAACTATCAGGACACTTCAAAGCACTTCACATACAATTAATTACTTCCAAGTAAAGTCACTGTTGTTATATTGGCAAAAGTAGCAGCTATTTTACACACAGCAAGTTCCACAAAGAGCATCACCTCCAAGTTTCCTTCCAAGTCACTCGCCACCCTGACTTGGACATATACCGCTGTTCCTTTATCGTCGCTGGGTCAAAATCTTGGAATTCACCACCTAATGTCATCATGGGATCGGCACCACCACAAGGACTGCAGCAGTTCAAGGAGAAAACCCATCCTCTTCTCAGAGCAACGAGAGATGGACAATAAATGTAGCCTTTCCTGTGTTGGCCCATCCCGACAACAAATGAATAAAAAAGCAACGAGCTGAATGGTCAGTCAATCTATTTTTGGTGGAGTTGGTTAAAGGAAGAATGTGGGTGGGGATACCAGGGGAGCTCCCTGCTCTTTCCTGAAAAGTGCTATGGGACCTGAGCCACCAGGAGACTCTCCTTAATATCTCATCCACAAGGGTGACACCATCAGCAGAACAGAAACACTTCCAAATCCCACAGGTGGGCAGGTTGTGGAGACAGAATATGAAAGAAAAGGAGAAGAGAAAGAGAGCAAACAAAGACAGGGAAGAGAGGGTTAGAAATACGAGAGAAAAGGAATGTTTAAATACCACTTGACCAGCCCATGTGATAGACAAACAATGCCACTTTTAGCCATGATTAGGCTTTTGGTGCAAGGTGACACCTCTGCAGCTGTAACAGAGGATGAGAAGCAGATGAGCAATGTTGAGTGATGGTACAAGGAGATCAACTCTCCCACTACTAAATGAGGAGAAAAATTAACGTGAGGGTAACATATCTGGCAGCTTTTCTACACTTTCCAGCTAGCCTAAGCTCAAGAGCAAGAGAATAAGAGACGTCAAGGAATGAGAGTAAGACTAGCTCGGTTGCAATGGGACCTGGAGGAGAGAGAAAATAGTGTAAAAATCAGGAGGGAGAAGTGATGCTTTGGAGCTTTAACATGGAGTGTTAGAGGATGAATCTACATCTGCAATTGCACCATATGCTGCTTCCTGATCTCAATACTGCAGTGGGAAAGTCCCAGTAAAACGCCCAGGATGACTCAATAAAGAGAGGGAAAGTCATCCGAACAAGCATCCTAGGACATTCAATGAATGTCCCAGTAGCTGCCATTCAGCCCCTTGAGCCTGCTCCGCCATTCAATTAGATCATGGCTGATCTGTACCTCATCTCCATTCACTCACCTTAGCTCAATATCCTTTGATACCCTTACCTAACAAAAATCAATTGATCTCAGTCTTGTAAGCTCTAATTGTCCCAGCATCCACAACCTTTTGGGGAAAGAATTCCAGATTTCCACTACCCTTTGTGTGAAAAAGTGCTTCCTGATTTGCCTCCTAAATGGCTTAGCTCTAATTTTAAGATTGTGTCTCTTCGTTTCTGAGTCCCCCATCAGGGGGAAATAATTTCCCTGTATCCATCCTATCAAATCCTTTTAACATTTTAAACACCTCGATCAGATCATCTCTTGAATCTTCTATACTCAAGGGAATACAAGCCAAGTTTATGCAACCTGTCCTCATAATTTAACCCTCTAAGCCCTGGTATCACTCTGGTGAATCTGCGCTGCATCCCCCCACCCAAGACCAATGTATCCTTCCTGAGGTGCAGTGCGCAAAATTGAATGCAGTTCTTCAGATAGGGTCTGACCAAGGCTCTGTACAACTGAAGCATCACTTCCTCCCCTTTGTAGTCCAGCCCCCTTGAGATAGTTCATTGAGACATTCCATTAGCCTTGATGGATGGTTGAGAGTAGGTCTCCAGCCTATTTGGCAGGAGAAGATGAAGCCGAACAAAGGGAGATTCCACAATGGGAAAAGGAAGAAATGTGAAACAAATTGCTGAAGAATTAATTAAATAGAGGGGGAAGCTCAGATTTATTTTATTGAAAGATTTGTGATGTATATGGGTGTACATAAACATCAACTAAAAATTTCAGGTAAACTGAACATTGCCCTAAAAATGGTGGCCTTGGGAGAAGATGGAGCTGAGCAGCATTGGAAAAGAATGAGACTGCCAACTGGTGCCAGCATTTGATACAAGTCACTTTATCAAAATGATCCTTCAGCCTAATAAGGGAAAAACAAAATGAATTAGTGACCACTACAAATGAGCCTCATTCTCCTCCATTTATCATCAGATGTTAAACTGAGGCCTGTTTGCCTGTTCAGGTGACAAAGAGCAGGGAGTTCTCCCAGTGTCCTGGCCAACATCTCTCTCTCTCTCAATACCACCAAAACAGATTATCTGGTCATTCACTTATTGCCAGCGGGATCTTACTGTGTGTACACTGGCTATTCAAAAGTAATCCATTGGTTGTAAAGCACTTTGGGATGTTCTGAGGACATGAAAAGGTGCTGTATAAAGGCAAGTTTTTCCTTTTTTCTTCCTTACGTTCCAATGACAGCCAAACAGATTTTATTTTTTAATCCCTTTAAAGAGGAAATGCAATCCACTTGTTTGTCCTGTAAAGCTAAATTTAGTGAAGAAGTCGTTTGTACTTTTACCAGTGTGGCTCGGTGACCCCTGGTGATTGTGTTCAATTATTAATGCAGTGCGTTTGCTGTAAAGTGGCTCTCTTATCTCGCGCAGCACAGGAGACAGCGTTTGGGAGCAGCCATCAGTATTCCTTCACAGTACAAACACCACACAGATTCTGTATGGTGCATAAGTGATGGCTCCCTCGGTGGCTCAGCACGTTTACCCAGTGGGCAGCTGCGCCATAGGTTCCCGGAAAGTCCCAAGCTTTGAGCCGCAGTCTGCACAGATTCAGCTTTTCTCAGAATGGGCGGTGACAGCAACTCTGCAAGTAACCTCCTCACCCCTAGGTTAGAGAGGGGGGGAAACCAGCTATGGTTCCCACTCCTGATCACTATCACTTCCCCTTCTGGAAAGCGCTGAGCCCAGCCAAGTTCAAGGCACACTGAACTACAGCCAGGAGACAAGCAAGAGAAGCCAGGGACTCTCTCTACTGCTTCTTCATCCATCCTAGTGGGAATTACTCCACTTGGTGCCTCTTCAGATAGTAACAGGTAAGATAGGAAACTCAGGAGCGTGAGGGATCGCAGATCCACGCCTGCGTCACATTAATATCATGGTGCTGTGGATTGCTATCTGTATGCAAATGCTATTCATTTTTAGAGGCTGTTTGTCTTTAAAAACAGGTCAAATAAATCTGACAAACTTACCCTCAAGAAGGAATCCAACACCCCGTTTCCCA
The DNA here is from genome assembly GCF_035084215.1 of Heptranchias perlo. Lineage (NCBI taxonomy): Eukaryota > Metazoa > Chordata > Chondrichthyes > Hexanchiformes > Hexanchidae > Heptranchias > Heptranchias perlo. Next base: position 13,037,260 of record NC_090350.1, on the reverse strand, counting down.
TGTATTCAACTACAATCATCATGGGTTTACCTGCAAATGGGGAATCACAGTGTTAACGATCTTTAAGTATAGCACTGCAAAGCACAATGAAAAATTGAAGATACTGGTCAAAAGCGTTTTCCATTTACAAATTGCAGGGTTCAGCTGACAGTCAAATGCATCACAGTAATGAGTTTACAGCCACAGCAAAAGGAGAAATAAATGTAAAAATTATATAATTTTTAAAAATCATTTGGGTGACATTCTATCTTGGAGCATATGATAAATCAGGTACCTGGGCACACGTGTTAAGTTCACTGACTACATTCTGACTTGCAGCTATACATAAACAACATTATGAGCGAAACAAGGTTTGGGATGTTGGACCTGCATTCAGTATTGGTTTAAAATCACAGAACTTAAACATTTTTGAGAAGAGATTTATTGGTAAATGATGTCATAATAAAAGGAGAAGGTATGCATTAATTGTGGGTTTCAGGACAATGATCTGAATATTCCAACCCATTAGCCGTGGCTCAGTTGGTAGCACTCTCGCCTCTGAGTCAGAAGGTCATGGGTTCAAGTCCCACTCCAGAGACTTGAACGCAAAATCTAGGCCAACACTCCAGTGCAGTACTGAAGGAGTGCTGCACTGTCGGAGGTGCCGTCTTTCAGATGAGACATTAAACCGAGGCCCCATCTGCCATCGCAGGTGGACGTAAAAGATCCCATAGCTCCACTTAGAAAAGAAAGGGAGTTCTCCCCGATGTCCTGGCCAATACTTATCACATCACAGACAGATTATCGGGTCATTATGCTGCTTGTGGGATCTTGCTGTGCACAAATTGGCTCCCGCGTTTCCTACATTGCAACAGCGGCTCCACATCAAAAGTGCTTGATTGGCTGTAATGTGCTTTGGGACATCCTGAGCTCATGAAAGGCCCTATATAAATGCAAGTTATTTCTTTCTTTGATGAAGTTTTTTTTCATCCGTTTTTCCCTCATCTTCTCCATCATGAGTGTTCTATAGCCAAGAGCCTTCACAGCTTTTCTTCTTGGCCTAAGCTGATGCTGTGCTTTAACCACTGAGAATGGCCTGAATGACTTGTCCTTCAAATCTCTGCTCATTCCCTGTTAGAAGGCAGTTTCCTGAGCAGCACAGCCAATGTTCAAAGAATGAATATGGGCAGGGAGCCACACTCACTGCACTGCAGTGCACAATGTTTCCAGCATGCTTGACTAACCCCAATATATCTCTCTATTTACCAGCAGTAATTACGGAAGTAAACACCTGAATAAATCTTTCATTTACCAGATTTATGTAATTAAAACTCTCGTGCCAAGTGCAAGTCTACAGCGGGTGAAAGTGTATGCCACACATGTAATGCATGTGTCACACTTCCAAACTGTCAAACACTCATAGAATCACAGAATCTTACAGGATAGAAATAGGCCACTGGGCCAATCAAGGTTGTACTGGTGTTTTTCTGCACATGCGTCACTTAATCTAATCCCACTCACTTGCTCCCCATGCTCTTTAATATTCTTCTATTTGGAGCAGCTACCTAATTCCCTTTATATTCAAATATATATATACATATATAAAAAATACAATATATTTAAAATGAGGGAAGGCTCATCAATCTAAACACCACAAGCAAGTGCAATTTAACACAGACCAAATCTCACTGGTACTAATTCACTTTCCTACATTTTCAAAATGGGAACAGTACCATTTAGCTATTAAAAAGGACACAAGGGGGATAATCCAATGACAAACATTCTGAAGACTTTCGGACCGCACAGCATTACTAGGCCACTGAAGCTTTTCAATCTAAAATAACATTGACCTATTGCGTCTGCAATGAACTTTTAAGGAGAGCAGCAAAATAACTAAATGGTAGCAAGAATGCTTATTTTAGTGGACTGGTAGAATGGTGAGGATTGAAGACCCATGGCACATACTTTTTCTGCATGTAATTTACAACAGCCTGAATGCAGAAGTCCTGTCAACAACTGCTAGGTGGCAGAAAACAATCCTCTTGTAAGCTGCAAAATACATTGGGACTCAAGCAGCGGCCTCAGAGCTCCTGCCTGCACCTCTCCCCCACGCTGACTCCTGTTATCTCAGGTGTGCTGTCGGAGAAGGAGGAGGAGAGCTATCTATCAGGAACGTGGAAGGGATGGTCATCCTAGCCCGTTCTCACCAACATCCCAGATGGCAGCGGTCTGGGTGAGGGTTTTCTGGCACTTCCTTGATCACAGTGAGGGGCAAGAGAAAAAGAGGTGAGACTATAAATGTGTACAGGTATATACAGTGGTGTTCTAATGCTGCAATATTTTTCCCCTTAGCTTGCTTCTATAGTGCTGCGTGCGGTTCAGGAGTGGTGGCAGTTCTTTGGAACCTTTTCTAAGTGGTCATTCTTTACGTGTGGGCCTAGCTGGTGAAAGCTGGCAGGCTAACTGACCTCAGGAATCATTCATCACAAGCGAACCTGATCCTGTCCTTACTCAAGATCCACACAAAGGTACTTCTAGCAGAGATTGCTGGATAGCTAGAACAGTGATCAATTTTTCCCTGCTCCCAGCCTGGCAACGTGGAGGTAGGTCATTTGTACTAGGCCCACTGCTGCCTTAGCTTGGATCTGAAACTCAATATAGAGTAGGGAACAAAGGCAGGGAGTTCCTGCTTTGAATAGCCTTGGGACACAACATCTACCTACAGAGAATTCATGAAGCTATATAAATATATTTTTTCAAAAATCTGACAGGGTCCTGGAAGCAGATTCAATAGTAATTTTCAAAAGGGAATTGGATATATACTTGAAAAGGAGAAATTTGCAGGGCCATGGGGAAAGAGCGAGTGAGTGGGACTAATTGGATAGCTTTCTCAAAGAGCGGGCACAGGTACGATGGGCCAAATGGCCTGCTTCTGTGCTGTCTATGATTCTATGAATATTCAAGATAATCATGGCTATGAAAGGAGAAGTATATTGGGTTAACTAGAATCATAGAATCATAGAAGTTACAACATGGAAACAGGCCCTTCGGCCCAACATGTCCATGTCGCCCAGTTTATACCACTAAGCTAGTCCCAATTGCCTGCACTTGGCCCATATCCCTCTATACCCATCTTACCCATGTAACTGTCCAACTGATTGTATTTGACATGAATATTGCATATTGTGATGTTAAAATACTCAAATTAACTAATAGGTTGACCACTTTTATCTCCTGTGCTCACATGCAGTTTCCTTGGTGGCATTCTGGTGGTACAATATGTTCGAGCTCCAATGAATCGCACCACAAGCGGCAGCACGAGCATTTACAATCATTAACCTCCACCCGCACAGTTCCCAATCCTAACCATGCTGCCGCAGGGAGATACAAGCGCAGGCCACGTCATGTCACCCAGGGTAATCTTGGTTGGAGAGTCATGCTTGGCACCATTAAGCACATCGCAGTCCAATAACTAGGTTCACAGTGGCTCTGGCAAAGGCCTAGGAGCAGGTTGCTTTGCATTCCTACGAGGGTGTGTTATATGGGGAGAAGGAAGTGAAAAAAGCCTTAAATAAAAAACCCAAAATATTGCATTTTTTGCCATATTCTCTAGATCTTCCCATGTCAAACACCATTTTGTACCCAAGAGGGATACCCCAATTGCCGTTCTTGAGCTGGTGCCTTGAAGGTACATAAGCATGGTCCAGGGCGATTCATCCATCCATTTTCCATTCCTTCCTTTTGGAAATGATCTGGCTTCCACCTCAGAGAATGATGACACTTGCCTTTCCATCTAACCATATAGCCACATATATCAACAACCACTTACATTTAAGTTGTAGGAAGGAGTGAGGCTGTGGAGGAATTTGTAGGAGATGATGAGGATTTTTAACTCAATGTGCTGAGGGCTGGGGAGCCAAGGGAGATCAGTGAAGACTGGGGCCATAGTTGAATAGGTCTTAGTGCAGGTGGTGGAGTTCTGGATGAGTTGGAATTTATGGAAGGTGGAGCTGGAGAGAACAGTTAAGAGAGCATTGGAAAGATTCACTCTTGACGTGACACAGGCATAAAAGAGGGTTTCAGCAGCAGTGCGAGTGAGTTAGGATTGATGGGCGAGATGGAAACTTTTAGCCTTAGTGGTGGGCTGGATGTGAAGTTTGAAGCTCAGCTCGGGGTCAGGCAGGACACCAAAACTGCGCATGATAGGGTTGAGCTTTACTGGACATCCAGAAAGTGGCATGTGGTCAGAGGCCAAAGGTGAAGAGTTGATGGCGGGAACCAAACAGGATGTCTTCAGTCTTGCTAATGTTGAGCTGCAGAAAATTCCACCTTATCCACGAAATTGCTCACAGTTGTTCCTCCAGACAAAGTATCGCCATAGCAACAGCAAAGAAAATATTTTATTGAATTACAGTATTTCCAGTCTGACCGCTGTGAGATGTCCAAAATAATTAATCTATTATGTATATAATTTACCTACCCCTGGGAGAAAATCACATTGTACAGCTACTAGAAAAATATTTATTTAAATGATTCAATTGCAAGTTTAGATATTTTAAATACTATTCATTTTTCTGACACAATTTGCTTGTTTAGTATTAGAAATTTTAAAAATTAATATTTAATAGCTACAGTTTTTAAAATAAGAGGTATTGTCAGGCTGAGATGCCTACCTCGTGTGATAACTCCTTCGAGGCGGATGATGTTTGAGTGATCGAACTGTCCCATTATACTTGCTTCTGTCAGGAAGACGCGCTTCTGTTTTTCGGAGCAGCCAACTTTCAGTGTTTTGATGGCCACTGGGAGCTCCCTCTTACTGGGGAGCTTAAGGCAGCCTCTGCAAACTTCGCCAAACTCCCCTACAGGAGACAACAGACTTGTTTTTAAGCACTGCTATATCGACTACCTGTTGGTGTAGGGGGTCGTTGCCATGCCTTGGTGTGAGGTTCGGGATGCAGGTACGTGGAGGATGGGGTTGTTGTTATGTGTTCGTGTGGTAGGAATGGGATATCACTATATGCTGGCTTAGGTGGGAGGGTAATATCCCAATTTGTTTGCTTGAGTAAGGGGCTGTTACCACATGTTTGCATCAGGAGAGGAGTTGTCACTATGTATTTGCCAGGGGATGGGATGTGTTTGCTTGGGGGAAGGGGGTTAGAGGGGATCTTATTACCTATTTCGGAGGGGAGGGGATGGTCTTACTTGTTTGTGTGGGGACAGGGGAGTGTCATTATTTAGTTGCTTGGGTAGCTGGGAATGTTGCTAAGTATTTGCCTTGGTTGGGGGGGGGAGGTTGTAATTACATGTTTGCATAAGGGTGGGTGGGAGGATTACACTATTATTTTCTTGAGGGGTTGGGGATGCAATTATGGGTATTTCTGGGAGGGGGGGATGTTATTAGCTGTCATTCTATAACCCAACAACCCCCCCATACAGAAAAGATGAATGGTTTAAAAATAAAATCAACAGTGGTGCGATTGGAACTCACTATGTGGAGAATTTACAGACGTGCGTTGCATCCTAAAACACTTTGCTATCACACTGTCGTCAACAGGCACATTTTAAGTGAAATCTTAAGCCCATCTATAATTTTGTATAAAAAATAATTCAAGAAAAAAACTGAAATCATGCTAATTTAAAATTAGTTAGAACTATCAATGGATTGTGCTAGTTTATAGAAATGTACATAACACAGATAGCAGAAGTGTTTTGTGTGAGTTTTAATAAACAAATACACAATCTAATTGGCTCGATATTCCTACTGTGGCATTGCTGGATCCTCAAATGGTAATTGGTTTATGTCAAGTGTGCTCATACACAAAAGCAAGTAGCAGTAATTCCTGGGCCATTATCACAGTAACTAGGAGCCTGTCCATTAATCCATCTGCTTAAATCACTGTAAACGACAGAATTCAGCAACAGATCCAGTCTACTCAGATGATAAGGGGCATGACACCCAGCACTCTGAAAAATATGCAACTTTTCAAACAATATCAATACCTGGGACAATCAGAGACATTGTCTACTGTCATTAACATAACCGGTGAAAGACTTACATTGGAGGGTCGCCCCTGGTAGGAGTGCTAACTTTGGCAGCTGTGCTGAGAGATAAATGAGGTGCCACTGTTGCTTCTGGGGGCATCGAGACCCACCCTATGAGATTTTTTATGCCAGCATTATGGTAGTAATGACATTTTCCCTGGCCACAGGCAGGCTCAGTGCTGAGCATAGCTGTACAGCCGGTTCGCCTCAGCCTACCCATACTGGTAAGTGATGCGGCTTCTTGTTCCCTGGCCTGAATGGCCCTTCTCCAACCACTGGCCAAAAAGTAAGTTCCAAATCATGACTTTAGAACAACGTTGCATGCAAATTTATGGCGTTATGGGGACCCCCTCCTCCCACTTTAGATCTCCTGGCATCAAGCCCAGCCAAAAAGCTGAGCAAGTGACCTGTTCCCAGGGATCTGTCAATCTTGAAACTGATGACGAGAGATGTGCGAGAGGAATTCTAGGAATCACTGCTTTTTCCCCTCTGCAAAGAGGTATCTGGTCTATAGTCACTAAGATAAATGTCTCATTGAGTGGGAAATTGTGCAAATTCATCTCCAAGACCCACTGTGACAACTTCTACTCTCATTCTTTCCCAAGCATCCAAAACGATGCAATTCCTTACCTCCTTCAATCTACCTTTACCACTATGGAACGTGGATCTACAGTATAGGTTTTCAAACTGAGGTCCCTGGATCTCCACAAGAGGATCCCACCTGGTTCGCAAGGTCATCAGATTTCTGCTAGTTGGTCTTCAAATTTTTCTGTATTTATTGACTTAACAGCAGGTTATTTCTATTGCTCTATATTATTAAAGAACACTTTCTGCAGTGATGGCATTTTTCCCCTTTGAGTAGCTGTCACTTTCTTCCAGAAGCAAGGACCAGGGTCCCTGGGAGTGTCAGTATTTGCAAGAAACTAATCATTATTTTATGATGCACCTCATTCCAACTATTTTCAATCATGGCAGTGTCCTGAATCTCCAATTTTAAAAAATACTTCTATTTCCCCCTTTCTCTGTGTTGAAGATGTAATAAAAAGGCCAATACCTCCTCCAATGACTCTCTCAATTTTGATACAGGAAAGGTCCAGTTCTTTGGCAAAAAGATGCACTGCTTGGATGGGGTCCTCACAGGTTTCTGGATCAATATATGTTCTTCGACTTGGAATCTTAACTGTAACAAAAAGACAGCCCCTATTCATATAGAAGTACAGACAAGTGCCCAACATCATCAAAATAATGCAGCAAGTTTATGCAGCGGTCAGATTTACTGATATTGTTCTCTGCAAACCATGAGTAATGATCTGAATACAGTGTAGCCCACATAGTAGATCCCTCATTAGTCCCTTTAGCACATAACCTAGGCTGCCACTCTACCACTTCAGTGCATTGCTGAGGAAGTACTGCATTGTTTGGTTAAAACGAAGCCCCATCGGCCTGTTCAGGTGCACATAAAAGATCCCATGGCACTATTTGAAGAACATCAGGTCCTCCCAGTGTCCTGGACAATGTTCATTCCTCAACCAACACCGACAAACATATGATGCACTTTCAACTCTACTGATGCCTCCTTCCAAGCATGCTGCAATGCTGCCCTATTGGGAGGATATCCTCCACCATCACTGCAATCACCTCATGTAGCACCACTTCCATTTGACCAGTCCTCAAACAGGGAGTTGGGTGCTGGGCTCCTGCAACGCTTGTCCGCAGACTGTTTTGTGCTTCCACATTGGGTTTCTGTTTGCTTCATTTTTTTCCTGGCCTTTCTTTGCCTTCTTTTTATCCTTTGAAATTTGCCAAAGGCTGCCTCCAGTTGAAAGACCTTTGAGTCTTTCCAAAGCTGTAAGAGATTTTGCCCTCATGTATGGTCACTTACCTTTAAGTAGCTGTATCCTTTAAATTTTACAATTTTTCTGGTCCATCATGAGGCTTGCTCTGTGCACGAAGCTCAAGCTGCACACGGAACTATCAATAATTATTCAAATGAGTCAATGACATACAATTATGTTCAATCAGACTATTGTACTTCTGTCTAACTTTGCACTAGCATCTAGCCATTCCTGACAGAATTTCACCAGGACCAGAAAATCTATCTTAATATCAGTGGGCAATGAGAATATTGGGACAATTCTTTCCACGTTCAATCACTGGAGATCCACATCCTTCCATTATGTCAAAACCCTAGGACCTCCGTGGAAACCATAAATGGTAAAAAACACAATACATTCTTTGTGACCATGTGCCTAATTAAGAACATTGATCAATAAAGCTCAAAAGAATTTTCTGCCGACAGGGAAAGATTCAGGAAAATCATTAACAAGTACAGTTGTCCCCCACTTAGTATAAACCCATTTTGAACACATCCTTATTGATAGCAAGTAAATTACTACTTCCTGAGTTCAATGAACAATATGCAAACACAAACCCAGACACATATAGTGACAAGATTACCCATTTATTTTGAGCCATTTTGTCCCATAAATGCATGTTCTGGCAGGTACTCCAGCAGTATCACTGTACACATTTGAGGCTCCCAAATCTTGCTGCTTGTCAACCTGCTATTAAGCTCCCTGGACTCGGGCAAGTTGAGTATATCCCTATCCAAAAGAAGTGGCTGCAGAGATAGTGGATGCATTGGTATTAATTTTTCAAAATTCCCTAGATTCTAGAAGGGTCCCATCAGATTGCAAAATAGCAAATGTAACTCCTCTATTCAAGAAAGGAGGGGGGACAGAAAGCAGGAAACTGCAGGCCAGTTAGCTTAACATCTGTCATAGGAAAAATGCTAGAATCTATTATTAAGGAGGTTGAAGCAGGGCACACAGAAAATCTCAATGCAATCAGTCAGAGTCAACACGGCTTTGTGAAAGGGAAATCGTGTTTGACTAATTTATTAGAGTTCTTTGAGGAAGTAGCAAGCAACATGGATAAAGGGGATCCTGTGGAAGTGGTGTACTTGGATTTCCAGAAGGCTTTTGACAAGGTGCCACATCAAAGGCTACTACACAAAATAAGAGCTCATGGTGTAGGGGGTAACATAACAGGAAACAGAGAGCAGGCAAAAATGGGTCATTTTCAGGTTGGCAAGATGTAATGAGTGGAGTGCCACAGGGATCAGTGCTTGGGCCTCAACTATTTACAATCTATATCAATGACTTGGATGAAGGGACCGAATGTATGGTTGCTAAATTTGCTGATGACACAAAGGTAGGTAGGAAAGTAAGTTGAGAAGAGGACATAAGGGGCTCTATTTTAGCACCCGCGATCGGGTGCGTTCCTGGTGGGGGGGCTACGAAAATCGGGGATTCCCGGGGCGGGTTGGGAGCCCGGCTCCAAACCGCCCCACTTCCGGGTTTCCCATTGATGCGCTGACATGCGCGCGCAGCCCCCACATGTGGGACTCCCGCCGGCAATGAAAGCCAGCGGGGTGCCACTTAAGGTATTTATTTTGGTATTTCAGGTCGTTTACAGACCTGATTAACGAGATATTTTAGGAGGGTTAGGATTTCACAAACAACTGGGACTGTTTCCCGTACTGGGGGAAACACTCCCAGTTCAAATGGACGTGTTGCAGCCATCAGTCTGTGGCAGCTGTAAAGGTCCATTTGACAGGTGGGAGGGGGGGGGCGTAATTCATTGCAGGAGGCCACTCTGTCACTTTGGACAAAGTTTGGCCTCCACCACCCTCCTCCTAACAATAAAATTGGTAAAAAACACAATACATTCTTTGTGACCATGTGCCTAATTAAGAACATTGATTAAGAACACTTACCCCGGTGTCCAGACACATGTACCTACCTTGCGGACCCCCTCAGATATACATCTTCTGGATGGGGGCCGCCGTAGCTGCAGTCATGACCTCCTCGGAGGGCGAACAGCATCACCAGCCTCGCCGGCCACGCCGTCCACCTCTGACACGTGGAGCTCCACAACACAGTGCTGTTACACATCCACCTGCACAGCAGGAGGGAGGGCAACCACAGAGAGAGATGCGTCGCAGAGGGCACTACCCTCGCCACAGGGTCCACAGACTGAGGCTCAGCTTCCTGGACCTCTCTGAGCAGCAGTGCACACGGAGGCTCAGAGTCACTTGATATGTAGCCGTGGACATCTGCAGCCTCCTTCATGCCGAGCTGCTCCCGGCTGGCCCAAGCACCATCTTCTTACCTGTCGCTGTCAAAGTCACCACTGCCCTCAACAACATCTCCTCCGCATCCTTCCAGGGTGCCACCGGGGACATCGCTGACGTCTCTCAGTCGTCTGCACAAAAGAGTCCTGCAAATACACCTGCACCCACCCTGCAGTGACACAATGGGTGGCATCAGGTGTGGGTCTTCATTGTGATCCTCAGGAAAGGGCATTATTGCACAAACCAGACGAGATTTGCAAAGACGTGGCAGTAATGGTGCTAATATAATATGTAATGTGAGTTGATCAGAAATTAAATATGAGTAAAAACCATGACAAACCCTCAAACACCCTTGTGCATCCCTTCATGCTCACGACACGTTTGCCTTACGCTGCCTACTGCACATATGTGATGCATGCCCTGTGGCTGCAGCACAGGTAGTGGCAGGTTGAGTGAGGCTGACCGTGAAAGAGATGCATGAGAGGGCGAGTATGAGATAGAGCCATGAGATTGTATGAGGATTGGGTTGAGTGGTAGTGACGGGATGAGTACTGGCGAGGTGAGTAAGTGCAGGTAAGATGAGGATGAGGTTTGAGTGGGTGTGAGGGGTGATGTGACAGAGTAGTGTTGGCAGTGCAGAAGGAGATGTGGGGTGGGGGCGGTGATGTGGCAGACGGAGTGTAGGGGAATGAGTAAGTGTACTCACTTTGGCTGACCTACTGAGGTCATTGCAGCGCCTCCTGCACTGTATGCAGGTGCGCGATATGTTGGTGGTGCTGGTGACCTCCTCTGCCACCTCGAGCCAGGCCTTCTTGGTGGCAGAGGCAGGCCGCTTCCTCCCGCCCGCCGGGGGGAAGATCTCTGTCCTCCCCCTCCTCCTCACCCCATCCAATGATACCTGGAGTGAGGCATCATTAAACCTGGGAGCAGCCTTCCCCCTGGGCTGCTCCATGCTGTAATTTTTCCTATTTCTTGCAGCATCAGTCAATGGAGGACTGCCCCTTTATATAGAGCTCCTCCAGCTGACAGACCTTACTGCGCTTGTGCAGTTCGCCCGCCGCGCAGCTCAGCAGCGGGGAACCCGGAACAGGTAAGTGGATCCAATCAGCCTGCGATTGCGTGCGGGGCAGACTGATTTCACCGGGCGCGTTACCCACGCGCCCAATAGCCCCCCGCCGCGAACCTGCCGCCATGGTAATATCGGGCCCAAGGAGTCTCAAAGGGATATAGATAGGTTAAGTGAGTTGGCAAAAATTTGGCAGATGGAGTATAATGTGGGAAAATGTGAACTTGTCCACTTTGGCAGGAGGAATGGAAAAGCAGTATATTATTTAAATGGAGAGAGATTACAGAACTCTGAGGTACAGAGGGATCTGGGTGTCCTAGTACATGAATCACAAAAAGTTAGTATGCAGGTACAGCAAGTGGTTAGGAAGGCAAACGGAATGTTGTCATTTATTGCAAGGGGAATCGAATATAAAAGTAGAGACATTTTGCTACAGTTATACAGGGCATTGGCGAGACCACATCTAGAATACTGAGTGCAGTTTTGGTCTCCTATTTAAGGACATAATTGCTTTGGAGGCGGTTCAGAGAAGGTTCACTCTACTGATTCCTGGGATGAGGGGGTTATCTTCTGAGGAAAGGTTAGACAAGTTGGGCGTGTATACATTGGAGTTTAGCCCCAGGACATTGCTGCAGGAGTTCCTCAGGGCAGTGTCCTCGGCCCAACCATCTTCAGCTGCTTCATCAATGACCTTCCCTCCACCATAAGGTCAGAAATGGGGATGTTCGCTGATGATTGCACAGTGTTCAGTTCCCTTCGCAACCCCTCAGAAAATGAAGCAGTCTGTGCCTGCATGCAGCAAGACCTGGACAACATCCAGGCTTGGGCTCATAAGTGGCAAGTAACATTCGCGCCAGACAAGTGCCAGGCAATGACCATCTCCAACAAGAGAGAGTCTAACTACCTCCCCTTGACATTCAACGGCATTACCATCACCAAATGTCCCACCATCAACATCCTGGGAGTAATCATTGCCCAGAAATTTAACTGGACCAGCCACATAAATACTGCGGCTACAAGAGCAGGTCAGAGACTGGGTATTCTGCGGCGAGTGACTCACCTCCTGACTCCCCAAAGCCTTTCCACCATCTACAAGGCACAAGTCAGGAGTGTGATGGAATACTCTCCACTTGCCTGGATGAGTGCAGCTCCAACAACACTCAATAAGCTCGACACCATCCAGGACAAAGCAGCCCGCTTGATTGGCACCCCATCCACCACCCTAAACATTCACTCCCTTCACCATCAGCGCACTGTGGCTGCAATATGTACCATCCACAGGATGCACTGCAGCAACTCGCCAAGGCTTCTTCGACAGCACCTCCCAAACCTGCGACCTCTACCATCTAGAAGGACAAGGGCAGCAGGCACATGGGAACACCACCACCTGCAAGTTCCCCTCCAAGTCACACACCATCCCGACTTGGAAATATATCGCCATTCTTTCATCGTCGCTGGGTTAAAATCCTGGAACTCCCTTCCTAACAGCACTGAGGGAGAACCTTCACCACACGGACTGCAGCGGTTCAAGGCGGCAGCTCACTACCACCTTCTCGAGGGCAATTAGGGATGGGCAATAAATGCAGGCCTTGCCAGCGATGCCCACATCCCATGAACGAATAAAAAAAAGAATGAGATCTTACTGAAACATATAAGATCCTGAGGGGACTAGAAGGGGTAGATGCTGAGAGGATGTTTCCCCTTGTGGGAGAGACTAGAACTAGGGGTCACAGTTTAAAAATAAGGAGTCTCCCATTTAAAACGGAGATGAGGAGAAATTTTTTCTCTCAGAGGGTCGTGAGTCTGTGGAACTCCCTTCCCCAGAGAGCGGTGGAGGCAGGGTCGTTGAATATTTTTAAGGCTGAGTTAGATAGATTCCTGATTAACAAGGGAGTCAAAGGTTATAGTAGGTTGACAGAAAAGTAGGGTTGAGGTCACAATCAGATCAGCCATGATCTTATCAAATGGTAGAGCAGGCTCGAGGGGCCGAATGGCCTATTCCTGCTCTTAATTCGTATGTTCGTATATCCACCAAGCAAAAACTCTACTTGTGTGGATTTCTCTGTAGCTTGATCTGGAGACCATGGTGATAGCTTTCCATGAATATCAGGCAGCTGGTTGGCCAAAAAAAAATGTTCTGACATGTGCAGCAATCATTAGGAGTGAAAAGAAAGAAAGACTTGCATTTATATAGCACCTTTCACAACCTCAGGACGTCCCAAAGTGGTTTACAACCAATTAAGTGCTTTTAAAGTGTAGTCATTGTTGTAAAGTAGGAAATGTTGCTATGCTTTATGATGCACTACCTGGCCAATGAAAATGTTCGACAGCTAGGTGGTGACACTAGGAGGAAAGAAAATGTGAGAAGGTTCAAGAGATGGAGGAGTGCCTGCAAAACTGGGTGATCACCGCCAAAGAAAAGGAGGCACTGACTGGACAAATGCTAAAGGCAAAAACCAAATCATTTGCTGAAAGCACGGGTCCTGAATTACTGTGACAGAGACACAACACTGTGCATAAAAGAGCTTAGAGAAACCCAGTAGGATGTCTATTTCATCTTGGTCAACAACTGATCTCCTTTCCTTCTTTGCTAAACACTCAACCGATGACGTTTACAATTGTGACATGACCAATAATTTTTTTTTAAAAGGAGTTCCATAAGACAGCAATGTAGCTGGAAGAAAGAAATGGAAGGAGCACGTTGCTGTCCTGGTGTGCGGCAATACGACAGGCACAAACAAAACAAAGTTGCTTATTATTTGCAGAAGCAAGAAACCACGTTGTTCCTGTGGAGTCAATTTTAATCTGCTCCAAATTCAATATGAAGCAGATTCCAATGCTTGGATGATCTCAGCTGTATTTTCCAAGTGACTGAAGAGGATTAATGACCAGCATTGGCACAGGAATCGAAACATTGTGATCACTGTGGACATCCTAACAAATGTTTTGTTAGGATGTCCACATCCTAACAAACCTAGGTTTTCCACCTCAAAATATGCCATCTATACAGCCTATAGACCAAGGTGTGACTATAAACTTGAACTACATGAATTGAATTTTATATGCACCAGATCGCAATTGGCCTTGATGCAATTCACATACAGATTGCTGCCTGGAGATGCCCGACATGTAAGAATAACCTGCTGACATCCAGTGCCTAAACACACACCTGAAAAATGGCCACTGAGCTGAGGTACTGGATGATGGTCACGGATCTGTACCCCATCAGAAGTCAGGAGAGGAAGGGAGAAAATTGGCAGCAAAAGGAGGACTACCCATGGGCAATGCCATGGCGGGGGCGGGGGTCAGTGAGCATATTATACATAACAAGAGAAGAGAAACGTTTCGAGATTATGATCTGATCTCTGCTTCACATGCAGCTTGTGAACTGTTTGAGCTTTGTACTTGCTATAAATGCCAATCGGAATTGCTCCATTAGATTACAGATTGGTAACTTCTCACCATTTCTCCATATGATATTCATTTGTTGAGTTATATGAAAATATGATGGTTTAATGTCTGGTATAACATTCCTAAATCCTCCATGAACATGTCCATATTGATCGTGCTGAAGCAATGCAATACAGCGGCTTTCATCTTTCCACTTTAATTGTGCTGTGTGGGTCAATTCTCCATTCATACTATCCACCCCTCACCCAATCAATCTTAAGATAACAGTGCATTCAGTGTTGAACTCATCACCAAAGAGCATCAGTGTAATGTAGGTGCTTCATTTAGAACCAAATCAAATCATAATGATCTCATGTGTGATAGAACAAATTACCCTTTCTTTGTTGGTCGCTCGTTATAATTTTAACAAAATTTCACAGCAGAAGTTGAGATGCTTTTAAAAACACTATTGATTCATCTCATGATTTAAAAGATCCCTTCCAAGCAGCCTGTGATAATAAACTGGATTAAGATCAGCATCGCAGCTTTGCATCATTGCTATTGAATGAAACGGTAGAGAAACTGCACCCCATAATTTCATTTGTGACACCGCGCGACATTACAAACAGGACTTTCATTTTCATTAAATCAGCTGCTCAGGCTTCTTATGTGCAATAGAAATTCTCGCTCCAAGCGAACTTTCTACACAAAATAATTTATTTGAATATAAAGTCAATAAAAAAGGAAATATATTTAGCTAATAGGGTATTCTCTAGATTGCATATATCTTGGAAATAATTAACAAACAAGTTTAGAGGTTTCTCAAAATGCTTCTCCATGTTCATGAAGGGGTGCTCTCTTGCTTAGTTAGCCACTGAACATCTATAACCATCATGCATCAAGCCCAATTTGATAAGAGTCAAGGTGATTAATTGCAGACAGCCAGGTTTGTGGTGTTCTCAACCTGCAGCCAACTTTAGACAGGATTGCCCACAGTTCCCACACTTATCCTCCTTTCTGAGAAACAAGATAACGCCAATGTCTTGAGACCCACCACTGGATGGTTTCTGGTCGGCCCTGGTTTCATAGATGCTTCACACAGATATTCAACTGTCCCATGCGTCTCTGATCTCTGCAATGCACGAGGTTTGCCAACGGCTTCAGAGAGCTAGACCTAAATCATTCATGGGTTTTCCCCTGTATGGCCTTTGGTTTCCCATTCATGATTGCCAGAGGAGGTCTTTGAGGTAGGTGTCAAACAAGATGATGATCAATGTTTCAGCTCTGAAACAGCTTCCTCTTTCTGTTGTTTTCATGACTTTCTATCATGGGAATTGTGGCAGGAAGAAGAAGAGTAAGAGCCATTCAGGAACCTGCTTCCACCATCTTGCATTTACTAATTTCACAGAATCATACAGCACAGGAGGTCATTCGGCCCATTGTGCCTGTGCTGGCTCTTTGAAAGAGCTATCCAATTAGTCCCATTCCCTTGCTCTTTCCCCGTAGCTCTGCAAATTTTTCCGTTTCAAGTACATATCCAATTCCTTTTTGAAAATTAATTGTTGAATCTGCTTCCACTACCCTTTCAGGCCGTGTATTTCAAACCATGACAACAGTGGGTAAATTTATATAAATACAAACCTCTGATTGAGGAAAGGCCTCTGTTGGGATATTAACACTAAAGATGTAGACTTGGAAAAAAAAATGGCACTTACCATAAATTTAATTTTGAGAAAAGAAAAACCGAGCCCATACAATTATTACTAGAACACAGACTGAAAAGCAATCTGACACTGGATATAAAATGATCTCTAATTCATGAGAACACCAATAACACGATTAACACCAATTACTGAAGAGAAAAAACTAATTCGGTGGAACTGGATGAATGAATGTCTGCATTATACGTCATCCCAGTTTGAGAAAGTGATTACATTCAGAGCTGCTTCATTACTGATGCAGATTTCTAGCTATTTATAATTACACCTCATTAATTACTCATCGAATCGCTGTAACAGTGCAGAGGCACAATGCATTTGAGCACTGAGATGTGATGCCCCGGAGGGGTAGAGCATAGGCTCTATCCTCCATGCCAGTGCGGGAATATGCCCACTGGAAGCTAGGCACTCCTGGTAGGAGATGGGGAAAATTAGAGCAATAGTTAAACCCAGGTCATTCTTGGAGAGCAGCCCCACACCAGAATTGGACTGGTCTGTGCCAAGTTAGCAGATTTCAACAGGGGAGCCCCCTGGCTTATGGAAGTCAGCCAGGGTTCCTGCTACCAATCCCTGTCCTGTAAATCCTGTTGAAGAGCTTTAGTGTGGGTGTCAAGTGAAAACAGAAATGGGATTGACTGTAAAGCCCTCCACACAGTTACACAGGTCAGTGTCTAGGCTTGCAGATCAAGATTGATGGACCTGCACAAGTTATTAGAGGGCTGTGGGTGCCCACATAACCACGTCCTAGCTAGAGTTGGCTTCATCAGGGAAGAAAGGATAAAAAAGGAAAAAACACTGAAAAAGGGAAAAAAGGGTGAAAAAGGAAAGAACGGGTGAAAAAGGAAAGAGTGAACAAGGGGAAAAAAAACCACAAGATATGGGCAGATTTACGCACTGTGTGACAACTCCATTCGCAAAATGGGAAAGCACCTGCTCACTGCTTGGCACCTCCCCCGTGGTGGCACAACTGAAATCGGGAGTTTGGCATTTGGAGGGGATCGGGGGGAGAATCCTATGTCCCACTCCTCCACAGGACAGCACTTGGATGCACCAACATGCTGCACCACCACGGTCCTCCTGCTGTTCTATGATACTGAATGAGCACTTCAAATATTAAGCTCCCTTTCCCTGGGGAAAAGGAACCAAACCGCCTGCGTCTGAAGAGAGAGCCATCTTGCACTTCAGTCCAAGTTGACTCAGCGTTAACAATGTTCCTCAAGCAGGTAGTAGGGAAGATTTCCTCTGTGCACTGTAGATGTCTGACGTCACACTGCTGGCAGTGTTTAAATGTTCATTTGATCGGAGATAGTGCACAACCAAATTCCTGTTATACACTGTGGGAAGGCGAGGGTCTGTGCCAGTGATGGAAATCCAAGACATGACTGCTTTGTGTATAACAGAATCATGAGCGTGGACTTTATAAACATGTTTACAATGTGACTACACATAGTGCACAGAGGAAATCATCCCCCAGATGCTCCACTGAAAGTTTCCCAGAGGATACTCTTTCCTTTTGAAATTAGGTGACAAAGGACTACATGATGTCTACAGTAATTAATTTTATTAGAAGGATTACAATGGGTGAAACAATACAGTAATTGTTTCTTAAATCTCTTATTTCTTTGGGTAAGTTCCCATGGGATAAGCTTCAAAAGCCTCATTAAAACAATAATCAACTGTTTTTCTCCAGTGATGGTATTCAGCTATGTACACATGCTTTCCATAAGACTCCACACCAAAATCGAGGTGCTTTTGGCAGTGGCCAAGATAAGACCAGAGGCTGGAAAATTGGACCTTGGGTTAACCATATAACTGTTCAGAAAAATAAAAAAAAAACACTTAGATTTCTATAGCTCCTTTCACAACCTCAGGAGGTCCCAAAGTGCTTTACAGCCAATGAAGTACTTTTGAAGTGTAGTCACTGTTGTAATTTAGGAAATACTTGGATCTGGTTTAGCCACCACTCTCTCCTATTACCCAGGCCTTCCCTGAATCCTGGTGGTAAGGCCATACCGACGCCACTCAGAAATAGGAAGAAATCAAAAGGACACCAGGACTGTAGCCCTTCCTTTCTGCTGCCAGGAGGGTGAAATTGAAGTGACCACCATGCAGAAATATTGCCCAAGATCACAACTTAGGGTCTCATGTATGATCTAGTCCTGCGACAGTAGCCTCTGAAAGTGTTAAACATTTACAAAATGAATTACGGCACGCATGGCAGCATTTCCCTAACACAATCTCAGTCATTTACTGGATGTCTTTTCTAAACTAGGTCCACATTTTACAGATTACTCATGTTCTAAAACATTACAACCCCCAAACTCTCTGTTCCAGTTACTCTGGCCTCTTGTGCATCCCACCCCTTCCCTGCTCCTTACCACTGGAACCTGTGCTGGTAGCCATCTCGGGCCCAGGGGGCTGGAATTCCCACCCTAAATCCCTCCACCTCCCTCTTCTGCTTTAAGGCCCCCCGTTTGAACCCATCTTCTTTGACCATACTTTTGTTCGCCCTCCCCACCAATATCTCCTCCTTTGGCTCGGCATTAATTTTTCCTTACGCCTCTGTGAAGCACCTTGGGACGTTTCGGTATGTTAAAGGCGCTACATAAATGCAAGTTGTTGTTATAGAGGGATGCTTTCCTGGAAATCTCTACTCTGTAGTTATTGATCCCTAAATAGGAGCTCTTTCAAAAGCTGCATTTACATTGAGTGACTTCTAAAACTGAATCAGTTGCTTCTCCTTCATTATTATTTCTTACCTTTGATGCACACAATACTGGGCAGAGCTCAGAGTATGAGACAGCACTTAAAGTTGGAGAGATTAACCTGTCAAGCTAAAATCCCTCATGGGATTAGTCTTATTAAAACAAACAGAAGTGCTGATGCCAGCACACTTCTGAAACATTGTGAACCTCTGCACTAATCAATGCAAGTCCTGGTACTGAACAACTAGATCTCTTCCACACAGTTGCTCCATTATCTTTCATACCAGTATAGACTGTACAATGAAGCTAAATTGACTACAAAGTAATGGGGAGGCACCATAGTACATTGGGATGCCAATGAAACATGCACTAAGTACAGTAAACATGCTCAGAATTGGCTACATTGTGAGTTTTGCAATCTCACTTCTGATGGGTAGGGGACTGGGGGTGATGGTGTGTGGAAGTCACACCATGACAGTACAGGACAGGCTCAATGGACCAGCTGGTCTTTCCCTGTCATTTGTCTTTATATGTTTGTAAGGTTGCAGCTGAGAAGCACCCAACATTTATAGATTTTAAGATGATCGTATGTTCAGTTTCATGCTCCAACACAGAAGCATGCATCATTTTAAGATTGCTTTACATCTGTAACATAATGTGACATTGGCAGTGTGACATCTGCATATGCAAGTTTATTGTTTTCATTTAATGCTAGTGAATCTCCTGTGGCATTGCTCATGGTAATTTGGATCATATGCCATTTTATAAGGAGAGTTTTATACGAACATACAAAAATGACGGGCAGGAAAAGACCAGTTGGCCCATCAAGCCTGTCCCATATAATAATAATTATATTAATAATGTCACATAATGCACTGGACATTATTTTGCTAAGGTGCAGCGAGGCCCCTTTAAAATCACAAAGTTCATTCGTAAATTCAAGCTCAGGTTATTTAAAGTTTAATTGTTTGGGAAAGGATCTATGTAAATCGCAAAGTGCTCTTCTATTTTGGTCTGGGTGAGAAGCATCCAGCATTCAGTAGCTAACAAAGTTTACTTTTTAATATTTTTTTGCATCTGTAACAAAGTGTGACATCTGCAGTGTGAAGTGTGTGTGTGAGTGGTATCATACAACTTTTAACATATAACTAGTGGATCTCCTGTGGCTTGCTCATGGTGAGTCAAGGGTTACACCAATCCAAGGGAGGGAGCATATTTGTCGTAACATAATTTAGAAAGAAGTTTGTAAAAGGTCTCTTTAAAGACAATAAAGTGTTTTTTTATTGACTTCTGGAAAATAATAATGTTTTCCTTATAGATGACAGCTGCATATATAGGAGTCATTTCTCGAGAGCAATAAATAAAGTCATAGCTGGTTTAATAAACATGAACAAACAATCCTGGCACAAAATGCAGTCAAATAAATGGCCTCCAATTTACAGAAACATCTCTCAACAATTGGTCACTAAAAGACCTCAGCATTTGCCTATTTAGAACATTTAATGGAATAGGACAGATTAAACAGTGCTTCATCTCAGTAGTTAAACATCATAACTGTGCTGCCAACCCCAGGTCACTTGTGAGCAGCCCCATGGGAAATAAATTAATATTCAGATTAATACGAGGTCCCCTTTCTTTATACAAAGAACTAATCACTCTAGTTTTTAAAAAACTGTACACAAAAAGTGAACTTTTGTTTTTCTGGTGTCCGTATTAATTTGGGACCTTTGTTGACTTTCCTTAAAGTCAATGTAGGGCCCAACAAACATGTATAAGAGAGAGAGAGAGAGAGGGGAGACACAGGCGCAGGGAGAGAGACAAATGAAAGGCAAAAGAAGGAGAAACAGAAAATAGGAGAAAGGGACAGACACAACACATACCAAGAAACAAAAACACAGGGAAAACAGAGTAAAGAAAAGACCACAGAGAGAGGAATGAAAGGCTACTGTGATCAATGCTAAACTTAGATTTTACGCTCTGCTGATTTCAAGGAAGTTTGCAAAGTCTCTCAGTACGTACCTTAGGATCAGCCAGACTATTTACTCGTAATAGAATCAAACAGCTCCTGTGATATCTTTTCTCCTCTACTGCTCCTCACAGGCATTTCGGTCTGTAAAGCCAAATCTATATGGCTTAGCTGGTGATCAATGAACACACTGTAAAATCTTCTACCTGGTTAGTACGGGCCTGCCATCAAAAAAAGTGTGGCCGACTGCTTCCCCTGACTTTCCAGTTGGGTGATGTAGAATTCATACCTTAGCTCCTGTATTTATTTTTTAAACTGCTGCCGTCATCTTTGGCTGCACTTACATTAGAAGGGTGCAACCAATGGACTGTTCTCTCGTCATCAGCTCCACTTAACTTGTTCCAACAGCAGTGAAGACCCAGGTTTTCCTGGGCCGCATGATTAACATTATAGATAGAAGCCATTCGACCCGCCAAGTCGGCATTTACCCTCCACACGAACAAAGAGTCTTAATTACTCTTACCCACCCTGTTCCCATATCTCATCATCTCCCTATCCATTCTAATCTTGAATGTTGACAGAGTTTCTGCCTCAACCATTAACCCTGGAAGTGAATTCCACAGCCTCTCTGTGTAAAGAAGTTTCTCTTATCCTCTGTTCTAAATTTCTTACATTTAATCTTGTGTCCACGGTTCCCCGTTCTTGACTCCTCAACTACTGAAAATGTTTCTCTTCTATCTACCCTGCCGTCTCTTTTCATAATTCGAATCACTTCCATCATATCGTCTCGTAACCTGCATTCTTCCAATAAAAAAAAGCCAACATTTTTCACCTCTTGCTTCTGATTTGTATCCCAGGTGACATCCTAGTGAATCTACATTGTACCTTCAAAATATCCAATGTGGAGCCTAATACTGGAGCCATACGGCCCCTCGAACCTGCTCTGCCATTCAATCAGATCATAGCTGATCTTTGTCCTCAACTCCACTTTCCCACCCGATCCCATATCCCTTGATTCACTTAGAGTCCAAAAATCTATCGATCTCAACCCTGAACATACTCAACGACTGAAGGAAGAGCAGCACCAGGTAAAACATAGGGGGAGAGGTGCACAGAGGTTGCTCGTCTCCTGTGACTTTTGACAAGATAGCATGCAACCTGGGAAACAAAAGACTTTCGACTATCTAAAATGGCTTTAAGCAAACTTTAGTTATTTTTCTGTCTTGTTTTCTTTAGGATGCCCTTTCTTTCCCCCTCCCACCGGATTGCTCCAAAGGGCAGGGAATTAGACCTGCTCAAAGGTCTCTGTCAATTCTTTGGAGAGGAAATAAGTGACATTATCTCAGATCAGCTTGCTTTCCAATTTGTCTCTTTGCAGAGAAGTATACAGCCTCTGCTCAGTGTATCCACATCCCACGTGAGACGCAGAACTCATGGGGGTAGAATTCTGTCTTCGCCGCCTTGTCAGTACTTTTCCTGAGTGGATTACCCACCCAGTATAGGATCTGCATGATTTTCATTCCATTGATTTCAACATCCAGCAGGTTCTATAAAGGATGGGCAATCCACTCCGCCAGATTACCGCCCAGACGGTGAAGGTAAACATCTACCCCGTGGACTCTAAGTAGGCCTTTACACTGCTGCTGCATTCTTCATCCCATTCAATGAAGAGTTTTTATTTCGTACACGGGCAAAATAGAACCTTTCTGCCTCCCTTTGGTCAAGGTGCTAGAGAAAATGCCGCTGTAGACAAACATCCCTCGGACTGGGGTAGATCTTGACTGTGTGCGATAGTGTGTAATGGGTGGTAACGTGCCGGCAGCCTGTTCTACATCTCTCCCCATTTTTATTTCCATCGACTTCACCTGTTTTACATTATCGCATAAGGTCACGATCTACCCGACTGTCTCCGATGAACATGAGATCTAAACTAATCAACTGGAGCAACTCATGCACAATCAAGATAAGGCAAATGGTCATTTCCTACACTTTCTCGCATTCTTATGTCAATGTCAGAGCCACTGTATTTTCTGCTTTGTTGGATATCCGATATTGTAGGGATGGTGTCA
Organism: Heptranchias perlo; assembly: GCF_035084215.1. Taxonomy (NCBI): domain Eukaryota; kingdom Metazoa; phylum Chordata; class Chondrichthyes; order Hexanchiformes; family Hexanchidae; genus Heptranchias; species Heptranchias perlo. The sequence goes on along the minus strand of NC_090350.1, from coordinate 13,014,190 downwards.
CTGTGTGTCACTCAGTAAGTGCTCATTTTAAATTCTACTTTCTAGTCACTCTGGCCTTGAAATATTATTCTTCATATATTTATTTCTGGTGGAGCCAGCCTTTTGAATGGCTCCAATCAACATCTGGGAGATGGAATGTCATTTATCTGACCTTTTATTTGATGCTTCCATTTTGGGTAGTTCCTTTAAAATAATTCGAGGGTCGACAAATGTTGAATATGTAACGATTGCTTGTGTGATAAATATTCTTGTTTTAGTTTATTTAAATATGGCTCCAGCTCATGGGGGGAGCCCTGAGTCCTAACTCTTGTTGAGCGCCATATTTTCCTATTTCCCACTTCCTAGTCCAGATTTCAATTTGCGGCGGCAGTCGTTTGTGGGGGGGGTTGGTCCAAGGTGGGCGGCAAATCATCCAGCCCCCCACAGCGAGCGGCCTGGGAGAGGTTAACTCCTGGGCCTGATCGACATGCTGGCCATCAGTCTCCTTCCCCAACCCAGCAGGAAGCCCTAGCTGCTCGACAGGCGGGAGTGAGATTTTGGAGAGCAAGAATCCACCACGGGCCCCGAAGGAATGACCCCCCCCGCCCCGTAAGTTCATAGGAGGGAGGTCAGAAGCGCATGCTAGGGATGGGAGGGGGGAAGGGGGGAAAGTGTGGAAGGGAAGACCAGAGCAGGAAAGGCCCAGGGATTCCTTGTAAGGGTCAGGCTGCGATGACATCGTCAGAACCTGATTTGCATATTTTAAAGCAGGATTCCTCCGCCTTCCGAAGGGTGTCTCACGCACCTGCTAAAAACAGGAAGTTCAAATTACGTCCTGTGGGAAGGCAGCAGGGTCGGAGGTCGCTGCCCCGATTTAACTTCCCGGTTTCCGCCAGGCGGGCAGGGTTAAAATCGGACCTCTCGTGTTTCTTCCTCCCTTCCCTCCTGGCTTCTGTTTTCAGGGTAGAATTGAATGGTGGTCTGTTCTTTCACTACCATATTATCCATTACTTCTGACTCAGCTTTACTCCCTTATTTTTGACACCCTGTATTCTTGGTTCCAGGGCTATGGGGAGAGAGTGGCCAGTGGGATTAGTTTTGAATTGCTCCAGCAGCAAAGAGTATGCACAAGCATGATGGGCTGAATGGCCTCCTTCCTTGCTGTAGACGTCTATAGTTGGGTGTTTATAAAAATGGACCCTTCACGATTTGCTTCTTTCAGTCAGGATTTTAAAATGGTTGGTGATTTTTTCCTTCCAATGATGAGTTGGTTTAGATCTGGATTTGGATGGGGATCTGGTTTTCTTGGGTTCTTTGAAATTTCATTAACTGGACCATCAGGACAGAGGCTGATAGACAGTCTACAATCCCCCTGCATTTCTTCTCATGAACCTGGCTGGGGAGGCGACTAGGTTCGCTATGGTACTTCAGATGATCGAGCAGAAATCTCAGTAATCTCATTAACTGTGCACATTTCGGGCCTCCATATTATAAAAAGGATATAAAGGCACTGGAGAAGGTGCAAAAAAGATTAACAAGGATGATAACAGAACTGAGGGGTTATACCTATCAGGAATGACTGAACAAGCTGGGGCTTTTTTCTCTAGAAATGAAAAGGCTGAGGGGTCACCTGATAGAGATCATTAAGATAACGAAAGGGATTGATAGGGTAGACGTCGAGAAGATGCATCCACTTGTGGGGGAGACCAGAACGAGAGGCCATAAATATAAGCTAGTCACTAATAAACCCAATAGGGAATTCAGGAGAAGCCTCATTTCCCAGAGAGTGGTAAGAATGTGGAACTCCCTACCACAAGCAGTAATTGAGGTGAATAGCATAGATGCATTTAAGGGGAATCTCGATAAATACATGAGGGAGAAAGGAATAGAAAGATATGCTGATAAGGTTAGGTGAAATGGGGTGGGAAGAGGATCACAAACACCGGCATGGACCAGTTGGACCAAACGGCCTGTTTCTGTGCTATAAATTCTATGTAATTCTACGCAAAATGTATTTGACACAAGGGCCTGGATTTTAACTTGGAGCCGGGAAGAGAGTGGGGGCTGGGGAGAAGTTAATCGGATGCGAAACTCGGAAGTGAAGTTAGCGGGTCGGAATCTGCGATCGCAACTTAGTTGAAGCAATAAACTTTTTCTTCCGGGTTTTGCGTCTCCAAGCTGTGCAGCGGGCGTACTGCACACCCGCATGAGGCAATCTGAAGTCTAATATTTAAAGGGCTAATGCAAAAACGGAATTTGGAGGAGAAAGGAGGGAGTGAAGCCATGGATTCTCAGAGAGCAAGGCCAAAACCCAGATTCACAGATGCTTCCCTTGAAGTACTGCTGGGTGTAGTGAGGACCAGGAGGGAAATAATTTACCCCAGCAATGGGAGCAAGAAACCTGGTTCTGCCACCAAAAAGGCGTGGCTGGAGGTGGCTGAGGAGGTGAGCAACAGGAACATGGTGCCCAGGTCTTGGATGCAGTGCAGGAAGCGATTTAATGACCTAACAGGTCAGGAAAACATAGAAACATAGAAAATAGGAGCAGGAGTAGGCCATTCGGCCCTTCGAGCCTGCTCCGCCATTCAATATGATCGTGGCTGATCCTCTACCTCAATGCCATATTCCCGCTCTCTCCACATACTCCTTCATGCCTTTTGTGTCTAGAAATCTATCTAGCTCCTTCTTAAATATATTCAGTGACTTGGCCTCCACATCCTTCTGTGGTAGAGAATTCCACAGGTTCACCACCCTTTGAGTGAAGAAATTTCTCCTCATCTCAGTCCTAAATATCCTACCCCATATCCTGAGACTGTAACTCCTCGTTCTGCACCCCCCCAGCCAGGGAAACATCCTCTCTGCATCCAGTCTGTCCAGCCCTGTGGGTTAGTGAGTACAGTTACTGATTCACCTACATCCTGTGGTGTACAACATCCCTCTTCTCACTCTGTCTCGCCAGGCGTCCTCAATCACATTACGCTTCACACCCACTTAAGTTCCTTCAATTTCTATGCAGTTCCTTACCTCCCCATGTATCCATCCACCACTGCCTCTCACCCTAATCCTTATGCAATGTGATGCACCTGTCTGATAGTCACCCTCACCCAATGCACTGCATCCATCGGGTGAATACATGACCTTCAGTCACTCACAGTTCTATTCTTTTGCCCCTTGTAGGAGAAGAGAGTGTAAAATGCTAGGTGGCCCTCTACAAATTGTGCAGCTCACAGATGCAGAGGAGACTACCATGGAGATAAGTGGTACATCCGCATCCCTCTCAATCGGAGATGGAGAGACTGGGAACTCGCAGATGCCTGGTGACAGAATATAAACATCTTTCACACACATGCTGACTTTATTTAATCAATGACTGAACTATGAGAAGACTGAGTACGGTGACTGACAAGATTGTTACGTTGCCAGGGCTAATCCATATCGCTTTCTATTGTCTTCCAGGGCCTTCACGCGTACAAGGACATGCTGTGGAGATTCATGACAATGATTCCTCAGAGGACCTCACTCCTTCTGAGGGTGCACCGTCTCAGGACATACAGCCATGCACCAGCTCAAATACTTGCAGTTTGGTGCGTCCTGTTGGACAGTTAGTTGGGTTTTCACCTAGTGATTCGCAATTCACAAGTGAGCACGAGCAGACACTGGTAGCAGGGGCAGCTGTGGAGAGTCCGTGTTGGGAGGTGCACTCTCTCCAAGCTCTGCTCAGCTGGACAGAGATGCTGAATCCCGGGGGCCATCGTTGAGAACGAATGGCTGCATCTTTGCGAGGTACTGGAAAGCATGCCACGCTCACTCTCCATAATAACGGAGAGGATGGAGGAGTCCAACTCCAACATTAGTGGATTGATGTTGCAGGTAATTACGAGAATCTCTGCCACGGATAGAGTGGCCGCCTCCGTGGGGCTTCAAGCATGACTCTCAAATGAGTCTATACAAGCTATGACCACGGCCATGCATACTTTGGAAGCCAGCATGTCTGCTGCCTTAAACAGGACGTCAGATACCATATCCGTGGACTTAAAACATCACTGATCTGCACCAAGCTGCTGTCCAGCAGAGTGGTGGGAGTGATGTGGTGCTGGCCCAGGAGAGGGATGATGGCGAAAGGGGACATGGAAGTGGGAACTCCACTCAAAGCGCTCCCACGTCTCACCCGTTGCCCAGCCCACCCTCCCCCCACAACCAGTTCCCGACATGCTGCCTCGTCTCCCGGCGGCCGAGTCTACCCCTGCACAGGTGCAGGTGGAGCAGTCTATGGCGGGGCCCTCACGGGTTCCAAAACCCAGAGGTCGTAGGCCAAAAGCATCTCAGCAGTCAGGGCAGGGATCTGAGCAGCCTGCCTCTACCTCTGCTGAAGTCACAGGGGATGCAGCACGTAGAAGCGGCAGGAAGCTTAAGTTCAAGCAATTGTAATTCACCAAGGGGATGCCCAAGGGTGTTTGAAAAAATGTTATGTTGCGAAGTTTCCTTTTTTAATATTGCTTCATAAAATTTATTGATCAGCACCACTTCCACACCTTGTCCAATATTGTGTCCCGAGCGCCAACTCGCCCGTTCATTTGCTTCACGTTGAATGTCAATAACATTATGGGACCCACTGGGCAGATGTGCAATGGATGCATACGTGATTGAAGGACAGTTTTGTGGAAAGTTGGGGGGGTGGCAGAGAGGAAATGTTGGTGGTGCTAGGAGCCGGATGGAGTATTTTAATGTTTCTTTTTCCCCAAGTTCTGACTAAGAGAACCTTTGAGATATGAGGGCATCCCGGGCAACAATGAACGCGGTTGGTCTGGCGATGGGTGACCCGTCTTCACTTTTTAAAAATTTATTCATGGGATGTGGGCATCACTGGCAAGGCCAGCATTTATTGCCCATCCCTAATTGCCCTCGAGAAGCTGGTGGTGAGGCGCCTTCTTGAACCGCTGCAGTCCGTGTGGTGAAGGTTCTCCCACAGTGCTGTTAGGAAGGGAGTTCCAGGATTTTGACACAGTGACGATGAACGAATGGCGATATATTTCCAAGTCGGGATGGTGTGTGACTTGGAGGGGAACGTGCAGGTGGTGGTGTTCCTATGCGCCTGCTGCCCTTGTCCTTCTTGGTGGTAGAGGTCGCGGGTTTGGGAGGTGCTGTCGAAGAAGCCTTGGCGAGTTGCTGCAGTGCATCCTGTGGATGGTACACACTGCAGCCACTGTGCGCCGGTGGTGAAGGGAGTGAATGCTTAAGGTGGTGGATGGGGTGCCAATCAAATGGGCTGCTTTGTCCTGGATAGTGTCGTGCTTCTTGAGTGTTGTTGGAGCTGCACTCATCCAGGCAAGTGGAGAGTATTCCATCACACTTTTGACTTGTGCCTTGTAGACGGTGGAAAGGCTTTGGGGTGTCAGGAGGTGAGTCACTCGCCGCAGAATACCCAGCCTCTGACCTGCTCTTGTAGCCACAGTATTTATGTGGCTGGTCCAGTTTAGTGTCTGGTCAATGGTGACCCCCAGAATATTGAAGGTGGGGGATTCAGCAATGGTAATGCCGTTGAATGTCAAGGGGAGGTGGTTAGACTCTCTCTGGTTGGAGATGGTCATTGCCTGGTACTTGTCTGGCATAAATGTTACTTGCCACTTATCAGCCCAAGCCTGGATGTTGTCCAGGTCTTGCTGCAGGCGGGTGCGGACTGCTTCATCATCTGAGGGGTTGTGAATGGAACTGAACACTGTGCGATCATCAGCGAACATCGCCACTTCTGACCTTATGATGGAGGGTAGGTCACTGATGAAGCAGCTGAAGATGGTTGGGCCTAGGACACTGCCCTGAGGAACTCCTGCAGCAATGTCCTGGGGCTGAGATGATTGGCCTCCAACAACCACTACCATCTCCCTTTGTGCTAGGTATGACTCCAGCCACTGGAGAGTTTTCCGCCTGATTCGCATTGACTTTAATTTTACTGTAGCTCCGTGGTGCCACACTCGGTCAAATGCTGCCTTGATGTCAAGGGCGGTCACTCTCACCTCACCTGTGGAATTCAGCTCTTTTGTCCATGTTTGGACCAAGGCTGTGATGAGGTCTGGAGCCTAGTGGTCCTGGCGGAACCCAAACTGAGCATCGGTGAGCAGGTTATTGGTGAGTAAGTGCCGCTTGATAGCACTGTCGACGACACCTTCCATCACTTTGCTGATGATTGAGAGTAGACTGATGGGGCGGTAATTGGCCGGATTGGATTTGTCTTGCTTTTTGTGGACAGGACATACCTGGACAATTTTCCACTTTGTCGGGTAGATGCCGGTGTTTTAGCTGTACTGGAAAAGCTTGGTTAGAGGTGCAGCTAGTTCTGGAGCACAAGTCTTCAGCACTACAACCGGGATGTGGTGGGGCCCCGTAGCCTTTACTGTATCCAGTGCACTTGACCGTTTCTTGATATCACGTGGAGTGAATCGAATTGGCTGAAGACTGGCTTCTGTGATGTTGGGGATCTCAGAAGGAAGCCGAGATGGATCATCCACTCGGCACTTCTGGCTGAAGGATGGTTGCAAACGCTTCAGCCTTGTCTTTTGCACTCATGTGCTGGGCTGTACTATCATTGAAGATGGGGATACTCATGGAGCCTCCTCCTCCCATTAGCTGTTTAATTGTCTACCACCATTCAGGACTGGATGTGGCAGGACTGCACAGTTTTGATCTGATCCGTTGGTTGTGGAATCACTTAGCTCTGTCTATAGCATGCTGCTTCCGCTGTTTAGCATGCATGTAGTCCTTTGTTGTAGCATCCCCAGGTTGGCACCTCATTTTTAGGTATGCCTGATGCTGCTCCTGACATGCTCTTCTACACTCCTCATTGAACCAGGGTTGATCCCCTGGCTTGTTAGTAATGGTAGAGTGAGGAATATGCCGGGCCACATTGCTCATTGTCCTTGTCCTCCTCCTCCTGTTCGACAATGTTGTCGTCATCAGAGAATGATTGACGAGCGCCATCATCATCCTCCACCTCTAATCCTCTCTACTGCGTTATGTTGTGAAGGATGCGGCACGCCACTATGATTTTCTACTGTTCTCCACTCAGCTCGTCTCTCTGCTGTTCTCCAGACCTGTGTTGTGCACCTCTTTCTCGTGCACCTGCAAATCCCAACACAGAACGACGACGCTCCTGCGGATGGTCATTGTCTTCCTCCTCCGATGTCCTATCAAATACATTGTGCCCCCCCCATCCTGAAATTGTCAGTTTGAAAGTCTCCAAAGTTTTGAAAAAGCTGTATGAACACAAGAACTCTCTGCCAAACGTTTGCGAGAGGGAACTGAGACACCAGCTGTTATCACTGAGTTTTCATTCAGATGGGACAATCACAATTTTAAATGCCCACATGAACTGCTGCTCAATCTCGCCTCCGTTTCACTGACAGGATTCGCGTACCACGGGAAACCCACACTGGATATGTTAAATTGAAAGTAAAATTCAATTGTAATGCACAAACTTAAAGTCTCATAAGGACGTTAATTGATGCTACAATTACCCAGCCGCCTGGAATAATTAGTATGTTACTCTCCGTTAAACCTCCGATAAACCTGGAAGTGGGCGTGTTGGAGCCGGGATACGGTCGCGCTCCAAAGATCAATCATTTTAGCTACCCACCCGCCCCAAACCCACCCATTCTTGGGGGTTGAAATTCCTCCCATGGTGTTGCACCATCAAATTCTGCAATCTTTTCAGGACGTCTGTCTTCAATCGAGAGAGAAGGGATTGGGGAAGGATTGCTGACGGAACCTGTTTTTACCAAGTCAAATAACCGTAGCTACTCCAAGACACAAATATATTCCCATAAATGTTTTTTTCTTAAAATTTCATGCGGTTTATAACTACAAATTCACTGATTTAAAAAAGAAAGCAAGATTTCATTCACAGCAAATAGCATCCATGTATCTCAAGAGCGCAGTGATCGAGTATAAAAGACTTAACAGAATAATTCATGGCCTGGCTTGCCCACAGCATCCATCTCTTTTAGATGTATGGACGTCCTTCCCCTGATTGCTCTGTGCTCCGTGTGCAGGAAGCTGGGCTACTGGGGTATGAAGTTGTCAATTCTACTGTCTCTGGAGAGCTTTATTACTAACTCACCAAGATAGGATGCTTCAGAAGGAGCAATTGTATCCACAACCATACAAACAATTCCACTCCAGGAAGCACATTTATTAAAACAATATTATGGTAGTACAGGATTGTGAGACTTAGCCTGTACATCTCTGTTAGTCTGCGGATGTTACTTACAGTGGAAATAAAGCTCCTCGTCTCCATCTTGACTGGCCTTGCTGTACCCGCAATGCCTGAAACAGATGGGATTCAAAGTTCACATCATGTATATTTAAACCTGCTAAATCCAATCTAAGAAACAAAATAATCAGATACAAGTGTCCCTAAAAATGAACAGTGCTTCCTGCACCCATTTGGACACACTTTTTTTTTAGGAATATAGGAACAGGAGTAGATCAGTCAGCCCCTTGAGCCTGTTCCGCCATTCAATTAGATCATGGCTGATCTGTATCTTAACTCCATTTACCTGCCTTGGTTCCATATCCCTTAATACTCTCGCCTAACAGAAATCTATCAATTTGACATTTTCAATTGACCTATCCTGAAGAGCTTTATGGGGGAGAGAGTTCCAGATTTCCATTACCCCTTGTGTGAAGAAGTGCTTCCTGACATCACCCCTGAACGGCCTAGCTCTAATTTTAAGGTTATGCCCCTCGTTCTAGATTCCCTCATCAGCGGAAATAGTTTCTCTCTATCTACCCTATCAAATCCTTTAATCATCTTAAACACCTCAATTAGATCACCCCTTAATGTTCTATACTCAAGGGAATACAAGCCTAGTCCATGCAACCTGTCCTCATAATTTAACCCTTTTAGCCCCAGTATTATTCTGGTGAATCTACGCTGCACCCCCTCCAAGACCAATATATCCTTCCTTTCTGATGCCCAGAATGGAACACAGGACTCCAGATGTGGTCTAACCAGCTTTATATAGCTGTAGCATAACTATTTGCCAATTCTCCTTTCATCACTGCACACTGAGTCTTACAGGTATCACAGACTCTAGTCACTACCTGCTATTTCACCAAAGTGATCATTCCTCATGTTTGAGCCTAGATAAACACTAACAGGAGGCAATCTGGTTCACACGTGTCCACACACAGTCCTTTGCAGTAGGAGTCACTGAATAGAAATCAAGAGCACTACCTATGGCCAATTCTTCCCCAATTCCTTCCCTAGCCTTGTCGCAGTGAATGCAATTATACAGCTCCACTGCCACCTTGGCTAAGATCAGCTAACTCAACAAAACCTGGACACGAGCCCTGGGTCCTCCTGGTGTGTTTTGCGGTGTTTGTGGCAGTGTCACAGTTTATTTGTGGAAGAATCCACTACTTGGCATTAATCAAGAGGAGGACAGTGCCTCCCATAGGAGAGAGCATTATCAGGTAAGCCCCATTGAACTTTACCTCTTAATGATGCATTTGTCGTCATTTGACAACTCAATCATTGTCTCTCTCCCCTAAAGCTTCAGAATTACTCAAATTCAGCTGTACAGTAATGTACTTTGTAGATACTCCACCACAGGTATTAATGGCAGACACATCCATCGATGCCTGACCCATCTCACGTAAATCTCTCTCAGGATATTTTTCTCTCCCCTGCTTGCCAATCTTGGAATGTTGAGCTCTCTCGTACTGTATTCTTGGAAGAGTTAACCAAATTCTGCACACAGAAAGGCTTAAACTGTTTTCACAAGTTGAGAGGCACCTTGTTGTGTCACTGTACGGTTTTAAATTGCTTGCTTGTAATAGCTCAGTTAGTGTCTGAACGAACCCAAATTGCAATTCATTAAATTACAGCACCAGACAAATTAGCAAAAACTTCAATGCCAATCTTCATACTTTATGACAGGGAGAAAAACAAGGAATTCTGAATCAACACACTGAAGGTAACACAATTATATGGTTCAAATGTTTCATTACTGGCTCTGTAAGATTTCATCTGTCAGACCAGTGCCTAGTTTTTCAATCCTGTGAATTGCCTTAAACATTGTACAGTAAGTTATATTAATATCCCCCTCAGGACTGAGTGCCTAGCAGAAACTGGCACCAGCAATTTCTAGCATGCACACTGTCAGGTTCAGCGGCTTCTACAAAATGAAAACAGGAGGTTGATCAACAGCTGGGAGAGAAAAACGGGTTATCGCTTCAGGTGGGACCCCCAAGGAAGATGCTCATTGACGTGCTGTGCATTTCTACCATCTTCCGTCGTTTTGTTTTCGGAGGAGGTATTAAGGTAATAGACAAGTGTGCAACTCCTCCAATATCAGGCCGGTCACATCAATATCCCCCTCGGGCCCAGCACCTAAACGGGACCCTTTTTTGAGGGGCTGGGATGCATTTACCTTCTCCACACGATAAAACCGAAGACCATGGACACCAGAACAATCAGCCCCGCCACTGAAACCACGGCAATGACAATCACTGGATTTTGCTCGCTGGATGCCATGGCAACTGTAAAAATAAAAAGCACAGAACAGTACGTTAAACATTCACTGGCATTGCTCCGAGCAACAAAATGGCACGTCAGCTCTGGAAGTACACTTGCTTTAGTTTCGTCACTGGTAGTTTAAAAAGAATCATAAGTTTCTGCAATGCCCTTTGGTTTTTGCTGAATTAACAATAATTCTAAAATGATGATTAAAGAGTGACTGCCAGAAGACCAGGGTGGGTCAGAGCACTGTCTCCCTTCTCTGGGGCCTGCGTTCAAGTCCAATCAGTGGGATGGCAGTCTCCTCTCTCTCGGCTGGCTGGAAGGAATTGACTTTAGCAGGTCTGAACCCAATAGGCACAGGCCCACAACACAAAACGGACCACAGGTCAGCTCAAACTGGCAATCTTACCGTAAGGATGGGGAAAGTTACAAAATGGTATTCTGGTGCAGGAGAGGATGCTCTTCTGCGGTTAAGACTGAGGTGTTTAGGGGCAGACTGGAGGCAGTTTTACACTACATCTGTAAGCTGGCCTGGAAGTACAATTCCATTCCCTAGGACTGAAACTCCTCACCTTGAGAAACACAAAAATCTTATTTTTAAAGAGGGACTCTTGATGTATTTGAAGGAGTTACTGAGTATGACAACAGAAGAGAGATAATTAGCACAGAAGGGAAACAGCCATTAACTATGATATTCAACGTTTAAAGGGGTGGTTTTATGAAATAGTGTTCATGGATTTTTGATGCAGATTTTTGGTTGGCAAGAGACTCTTTGTCAGGAGCGCAATCTCATAAAATGATCCCTTAAGTATCGACGTTAATTCTGTGTCCTCGGATGGTCAATCTCAGGAATTCCAACTCAGTTCTACCCGTTGGGGGAAAATCGGCCAAACGCCCCCCCCAACCCATGGCTCCCCCCCACCACCCCTGCGACGTCCCACCCCCCTGATTTTGCCAAACCCCCTGATGTCTCCAACCCCCCCCCCCCCACCATGTCCAACCCCCCCCCCAATGTCTCTGATCTCCCCTCCATGTCCGACACACCTCCCCCATCCGCGATATCCGACACCCCCTCCCCCCACGGTGACCGACTGCCCTCCTCGATGTCCGACTTTCCTGGCATCCGCTCCCCGGCTGCTTTCCCATCCGATAGGCAGCCAGCCTGTCAAGCTGACTGTCGCACGGGAAATCTGCCGAAAAAATTTAAAAGATGTCCTGACGTCAAAATTGGCAGGATGTCCGGGGAACCCGTACTTCTGGGTTTCCCGTCCAGAAATCCTCCTCCCCAGAAATCCTCCTCCCCGCTTTCCCCATGGCTCAGAGTAAAAATCCAGGCCATGGAGACATTCACACTTGATGGGGATTTAAAAACATATTTTTGTTAAATTAATAAGCAAAATAAAAAACAGGTATCAGGCATTTACAATGCCTTTTAACAGTATTATTTCAATATTGATGGCAGAATTCACTTACTTAACTGTTGGGTTAACGTCACAATTCCACACTCAAAGCAAGCACAGATCAGAGAACTGAGGCTACAATAGCGTTGTCCGACCTCCGACCTGTGTCCCCTTTAAATGCGGCTTTTCCACTGGGACTGCAGGATTGTAGAATTAGTCCTTATATTTGTTAAAATTAAAATTACTAAAACTTTAGCTATTTGATGTCCATAAACGTTCCAAACCTTGTGCACTTTAATTCAACAGTTCTTTCAAAGGACAAGTTCATTGAGCTGTTCGCTCTGTAATGCCGCCATTTTGGAATCAGGACTATCCATCATGCATTGCACGTTACACATTAGTAACCTACGTTATTTTTGGGGGGTGGGGGAAAGAGATAATTATGATTTGTAAAGCTGCTGAAAACACGGAACCAGCTCCAAAACATTCTTTCCTCTTCAATTTTCTCCTTTCCCTTTCCTTTCCTGAAGGCCTTGACTCCTTACCAGACTACAGTTCCCAAGTAGCAATTCGTCAAGTGTCAGCCGCGACAGCGAATGTTGACAGGCTATCCAACCCTGGGGGACGTCCCAGCCGAGTCCGATCTTGTCCCTCACTCGATAATCCTTTGCTGTGCTCTTCCAGCAGGGCTTGTTTGACAACGATCAATTGTCGGAATCCCGCCCGATTTACCCCTTGTTAGCCTAGGGTGACTGAGGACAACTGTGCCACCACCTGCCTGAGATCATCTAACTCGGTCCACATCACGGATCTGATCTGGGATTTTCTGCTCCGTCTTGCTCAGATTAATAACTCGTTGAACCACTGGGAGATCTATTTTTTTATTATTCGTTCATGGGATGTGGGCATCGCTGGCGAGGCCGGCCTTTATTGCCCATCCCTAATTGCCCTTGAGAAGGTGGTGGTGAGCCGTCTTCTTGAACCGCTGCAGTCCATGTGGTGAAGGTTCTCCCACAGTGCTGTTAGGTACAGAGTTCCAGGATTTTGACCCAGCGACGATGAAGGAACGACGGTATATTTCCAAGTCGGGATGGTGTGTGACTTGGAGGGGAACGTGCAGGTGGTGTTGTTCCCATGTGCCTGCTGCCCTTGTCCTTCTAGGTGGTAGAAGTCGGGGGTTTGGGAGGTGCTGTCGAAGAAGCCTTGGCGAGTTGCTGCAGTGTATCCTGTGGATGGTACACACTGCAGCCACTGTGCGCCGGTGGTGGAGAGAGTGAATCTATCGGGAAAGAGTGAGGGCAAACATTCCAGCAGCACCTGCATGTTTAAAAACCTTTAGATACTCCAAGGTAGCCCAAAGATTTCTTGACAATACATTGAATCTGCCTATTATGGGGTCTGATTTGTGCTTGTCTCTGGCCCCCTTTATTAGAACTGCCAAGGTGATCTTGGAGAATTTTCACTGTGCTACTGAAATAGGTGGAAGGTCCATCTTTCTTAACTTACTCAGTTAGTGGCCCAACTGTGTTGGTCAAAACTTCATGATCCAGGTTACAGGTTTGAATCACAGGGCAACTTAGTACACCGATCTTAAATATGCCTCTCAATTCTTCAGCCAGGCCACTAGGTGGAGTGCCTCACCAAAGGGAAACTGGCACAGATCGGAAATTGCCGCTCACCACAAGAAACACATCTTTCCCATCCATCGGCAGTCGCAGTTACCACGTAGAACTCTGTGTCCTTCACCATCTTGCCATCTCTACTGAAACAAGCTGTGACGAGAAGGACATGTTTCTGGGGGCAGGGGGTGTATGTGGGAGGGAGAGGGTGTCAGCCGTGGCTCAGCGGTAGCACTTTTGCTTCTGAGTCAGAAGGTTGTGGGTTCAAGCCTCACTCCAGAGACTTGAGCACAAAATCTAGGCTCACACTTCAGCACAGCATTGTCGAAGGCGCCGTCTTTCGGATGAGACGTTAAACTGAGGCCCCGTCTGCCCTCTCAGATGGACATTAAAGATCCCATGCCACTATTTTGAAGAGGAGCAGGGGAGTTCTCCATGGTGCCCTGGCCAATATTTATCCCAGATTATCTGGTCATTATCTCATTGTGGTTTGTGGGAGCTTGCTGTGTACAAATTGGCTGCCGTGTTTCCTACATTACAACAGTGACTACACTTCAAAAAGGCGCTATAGAAATGTAAGTCTTTCTTTTTCTTCAAAAGGCCAAGAAGGTATAAACAAATAGTAAAGTGTCAGGTTGGCTCAGTTGGTCACACTCTTGCCCAGTGAGTCAGAAGGTTATGGATTCAAACCCTATCCCAGGGCTCGAGCACATCGCTAAGGCTAACATTCCTGAGTCGTATTAAATGGAGTACTGCAATATGGAAGGTGCTGACTGACGGTTCTGATGGATGTTAAAGATCCCATGGCACTAATCAAAGAAAGTAAGGAATACTTCTGGAATCCATGCAAATATTTTTCCATCAACCAACACCAAAACCCCCCCCCCTACAAATATATGGTCACTGACCTCATTGCTATTTCACAGCACAAAAGCAGGCTATTTGGCCCATCAAGTCTGCTACACAGCATCACCTAGTCTAATCCCACTCTTCTGCTCACTCTAGAATATTCATCTTTTCAAACAACTTCCTAATGTTGTTTTAAAAGGATTTATGCTTCAACAACGGTGTGTGGCAGAGAATTCCACTGTGGGATCTTGCTGTGCACAAAACAGCTGCTGTGTTTGCCTACACAATGAAATGATTGGCACATCAGCCCACACTTCAAAGCATTTCACTGTGTAAAACAATTCGCGAGGTTTGTGAGATGGTATATAAAACAGGTTATATTTAGAGAAACAACCTCCTTTCCACATGTATTTTTATTTATTATACAAATTGAAGAAAAAGCAATTCCCTAACCTTCATTTAGTGTTGAAGAAAACCACATAACATGCTCTCGAGTCTACTTTTAAAAGATGAAAGCTAACAAGGCTTCAAATTGTCTTGATTTGCTACATAACATCCATTTGCAGACCGAACTGCCTTGAACAAAATCTTATTAAAATGCAAAATGATGTGTTTTTGCTTTTAATGGGCATACGTATAATACACATCATTAATGATTCAATTTGATGCTTATTACAGCTTCTAGTAATGATTTAGGCAATGAGGTAAAAAAAATCTATTTTAATTTTTTGTGCTCATTTCTGTGCAGCTTGTTGTGCCCATAATTCACAGAGATGGTTTAGACCATCATTTGATAGTCAGGGATTACTATGAAACCAAGTTAAGGGCAGAGTCCCACTGAATTTCTTAATAATTCCTAGCTGTCGTCGAGAGATATTTGCACACTGGTGGCTGTTCCTCACTTGCCCCTTGCTACACCCTGTTTGTCCTTCCAAACTGTCAGCTATAACAAACCTGATGAAGAAAGACAGAACAAAAGGCAGAGAGACGGAAAGACAGAACGAAAGGCAGAGAGAGACGGAAAGGCAGAAAGAGAGACAGAAAGAAATGCACACAGAAAGAAAAATAAAAAGACAAACAGAAAGAAAGACAACAAAAGGCGAGAGAGAGAGAGAGAGAGAGAGAGAGAGAGAGAGAACGCCCAATTTTACCCCCACCTCTCCGGCAGGAATAGTGCGTGGGAGGGGTTAATGTCCTGTGAGTCGGTTTACCGGTTCCAGGCCGCTCCATTCCTGCCTTGTGACATTTTATCTGCACTGACTTTCAAGTGGGCCGAGGCTCTTGCTGCAGGCAGATGAGATCCTCATTAATACCATGTAAACCAGGGTCCGATGATGTAATTCCGACCCATTTTAACAAAAATAAGATGGATGTTCCACCACTGGCCAGCCCGTTGGGGGAAGCAGATTATATAGGTTGTAGAAGTGACCACGAGCTGCAGGCACTCAGACCAGTTGCATCCGAGTGTAACTGAGCTTGTTGTATTCAGTGTGTTCCAGCAGTTGACTAATTGCTCATTTTATGCACTTAGGCTTACGATTGAAGGGGCTTTTGGTAACTCACCCTCAAGAAGCCGGAAAAGACAAGGATGGGGGCTGCCCTAGCTGCACTGTACTGGGTGCAGGAAGGACAGTTTTTAACATGCAGGAGCAGCTGCACTTGGACCTTTCCGAAGGCAGCAGGGCGAGGGTGCCTGCTCGCAGAAGGCCTTACCCACCAACAGGGTCTGCAGGCTAAGGGTGACCTTTCTCGGCCTGTCTGAGGAGCAGTGCCAAAGGTGGCGCCCCCTGTCCAGGTAGTGGCTGACCTCTGCAGCCTTCTACAGCAAGCCCTGCTGCCTACTGGACCAGGAGGTCATGCCATTCCAATGGCTGTCAAAGTTACTACCGCTTTTAACTTAAATGCCTCAGGATCCTTCCAGGGTGCTACTGGGGACATCTAGATAATCGTGCAGTCGGCTTCTACAAGTGCATCAAACAAGTCACCAATGCACTATTTGCAAAAGCGAGCCAATACATCTCTTTCTCATGGATGACAAAAGTCAGAATGAGAGGTCCTTGGGATTCGGAGTAATGGCTCGCTTCCACCAGGGTGCCATTAGGGTACCTCAGGACCAGCCAAGAGCTGTCATGAACCTCCAGACGTTTCATTCCATCAATGTTCAGCTTGTATGTGACCACACTGACGCATAATGCAAGCCTGTGCCCAGATTTTGGACAATTGCCATGATTCATTCATCGTGCGGCAGTCAACTGCCTCCCCCCACCCCCCCCCCCCCCCCCCCACACACTGTTCAAACCTGGCAGGGATGTTCGAGGATGGAATCGGGGACAAGGGAAAACCCCTCCAGCCACGGCTACTGACACCGCCTTGCAACCCCACCACGCCGCAGCAGATCAGATACAACGACAGCAAAGCCACCACAAGGAGGGTCATCGGGTTCACCATTGAGCTCCTCAAGCAACAGCTCAGGTGCCTCGATAGGTCTGGAGTCTCCTTGTGATATGCTCCAGACAGAGTTTCCTGAATAATAGTAGGCTGCTGCGTCCTACCCAACATCATCATCCAGATAGGATCAGAGATCGAGAGGCAGATGGGCCTCAAGACTTATCCTCCGATGAGGAGCAGCTGGGCGAATGCGACGCTGAGGCAGAGGAAGAATGGCCTGTTGGCGACCGCATGGGTAAAGATGCAAGGGATGCTTTTATTGAGCAACAGTTCCACTGAGCAGCTCGATCACTTTCCAGTAACAATAGAAGCAATGGCCCTTGCAGTCGTGATCAACTCAGTCACCACTCTCGTAATCCTGCATTCTCTAACACTGCAAGCATTCGGCCAACTTTCACATCAAAGACTTCATGAGAAAACAAGCTCATAAACTGCGCTACAAACACTCTGCACACCAAATTGAGGAAGATGTTAATGAGTACCCAGACAGAATCATTTGCGTCAAATCATATCAACCCGTAGTGCCTTTTTTAAAAGGTTTACCAACTTTGCTACTCCTACAAGGTGCTCCCCCAGTGGCTTCAGCAGAGCTGGTAGAGATCACATTAGGGCCCCTGAAATGCCCATGGCCGGTGATTTCTGGAAGCTCAAGTCTGCCTGGGCACAGATTCAGACTGCAGCTCCTCAGCTGCTGCCAGGGCAGTCTAGCCCAGCTGGCTTTCAGGGACCGTACACCTGTCCCAAGCACCAGGGCAGACATTGGCACCCAGGGGGCGGAGAGGGTGTGGGGTGATAGATACCGAATTAGAGGGGCCTGTACTTGCTGAGAGACAGAGCGCAAGTGAGCAGGAGCAGGTACCGGTGGCGGGGACAGACCAGGAGATGACTCCTTCAGAGGGTGGCATCCTGTCCTAGCTCTGCTGAGCAGGACAGAGACGTGGACGTCCGGGGTCCGGTCATGGTAAGCAAAACGCGAGGTACACGAGCGATTATATGAGGTATTGTAAGGCCTTGCGATTGGTGGCGAGGGAAGTGATGGAGGGTCGGTGATTGATCTGAATGATGGAGGTGGGAGGAAAGGGACTGTGAACAGGTGCAGTGTAAGAGATGCGGAAGGGAAATGGTGTCCTGACCTTTCCACATACAGGGATGTCAATGAATCCAGGTCCTCGGGGTGATAACTCCTGCTGCTGACCTCCTCTGCCACCTCCAATCAGGCTTTCCTGGTGACACCGTTTGATTTTCTCTTGCCACTTTGTGGGAATAGGACTTCCCTCCTGGCCCTCACTGCTGCGAGCATCCCCTCCAGGGAGACCTCAGGAAATCCTCAGGAAATCTGGAAGCCAATCTTGCAGAAGCCAAAAGTTGGGTTCACATTGAGTGAATGCCACCTCTCTTTAAGGGGTGTGTTCACCCTTTAAATAGCAGCCTGGGATTCCTGATGGAAATTGCATGGTAGGTAGCAGGTGGGCGGGTGGCCTGCTTCCCACGCGATTCGCCGACTTGCCTGCCAATCAAATGTAAGTGCGGCCTGGCGGATGAGTTGCTTGTTTCGGGCCCTCCCCCACTCCATGCACCGATCCGTCCTCCGGTTAATATCGAGGCCAGAGAGAGAAAGAAAGACAGACTTGTATTTATACAGAGATGGTGCATGTAGGTGGCATGACATCTGGACGGGACAGGCTGGATAGGCCAGTGTCACCTTTTCCTGTCATTCTGCGTATGCTCGTACGTGACTGATGGGACAACCCAGGGAGACGGATCGTCATCTCCCTTCTGTAACATTTCGCAATTATTGGGCAATTCAATAGAATAAAATAGGAACACAGAAATTGCAAGATGTAGATAGGAACAAGGTCCATCTCGTTCGCCTTCTACCACCCTGACAGTCACATGTTACAATGATAATGGGGTTGTTGACTAATCATAGCAATCAATCTCTATCAATGAGTCAACAGACCCAGACATGAGGTGGAAAACCCCCAGTGGTGGAGAGATTTGGGAACCATAGGTTCAAAGTCACCTGTTCCTCCCAAACATGCTACACTTACCATATGTCATGTCCCAAATTACTCATATACTGTATCCCAAATTGTTATTTTCTGAAAGAAACCTATCTACTTTGAATTCATCAATACAAACTGCTTCCAGCATCGCCCTGGGGAGCCTGTTCCATAGATTGACCACTCGCTCACTGAAATATTCTATCTGCAGATTAGTTTTGAATTTACCCCCCTTCAAGCGTGTCCTTTGGTTCTAATGTTCTGGACAAGGTGAAGTAGCTTGTCACGGTCTACTTTATATCGTCCCTTCAGAATCCGAAAAACAGCAACCTCTCAACCTTCTCTTTTCCAGTGAGAATATGCCCAATTTACATAATCGCTCCTCATAATCCAATCCCTCCATCCCCTCAACTAATTAAGATTAGAAAGTTGTTTTTTGAATTTTGAATTAACATAAGTGTGCGACCAAGTTTACAGCACCTCAACCAGGACTGTTACTTGTGGTCCTCACACCACATGGCCAAACCATCCTGTTTAAATGCTTCCCGGCAACATGCAACTGAAGTGGGAAGAGCTGCTTGTTCTTTCTCTGTCACAATGGCCAACAAGTTATGTCTATCTGAATATTGTGCATCCGTATTCAGTCACAGAGCAGAATGTTTACACTATCTCCTGACTTGTGATGGAGCTCAGACAACCATGTCAATTTAGTCCTTAATCCCTGTTTCAGGGATTTACAAGGCAGCAAATTATCTGCTCTGGGGAGATATGCATGGCAGCTCGTGTGACATAATGGAGAGTATTAAAGCGTTCTCCACACTTCCAATAATCTTCGTTAAAATGGGAAACGAAACTATTTTTTTTTAATAGCCCTGATTTTAACCTCCCGTTCTGCACCCGATGAGAACAGGGCATGCAGGGCAGTTATAATTTTTTTTTTTTTTATTCGTTCACGGGATGTGGGCGTCGCTGGCAAGGCCGGCATTTATTGCCCATATAATGTTTCCAATGCCCTTCACATCTGATCCTCACTGGCCTTGTGACTTTTTATCAGGAAACCTAGGGCCCCGGGCTTTCCGTCTCCCGAACCTGGTCATGTAGCCCCCCCCCCCCACCACTTACCTGACTGCTGGGTTCGTTCCTGTGGGTCCCTGGCCAGGGCCTACCGCCACACTCGCCTGACTCCCGTCCACCGGCCTGACATCACTGAATCTGGGTTCGAGCGAGAGTCGGGCCAGGTATATTTAAATAAGGCCCAGGAGCTAAAATGGCCCAGGTCAAACATTGGCGAGCCAGGGTGAGCTTAAAACTCGCCCCGTAGGCTCCATGCCCAACCCTTCGCCCTCAGTTAAAATCGGGGTTAAAATCTGTACAAATAACAAAGGCAAAGTCTGCACCTTGGGAACTAGTGGAATGTGTTCCAGGAATGAGGGACTTCTGTTACATGGAGAGACTGGGGATGTTCTCCTTAGAGCAGAGAAAGTTCAGGGGAGATTTGATCGAGGTGTTCAAAATTATGAACGATTTTGACAGAGTAAATAAGGAGAAAATGTTTCCAGTGGCAGATGGGCCGAATGGCTGCATTCTGTGCTGTAACATACTATGAATATCCAACTTATTTAATGCATCACGAGAGACTATTGTTATCCTGGAGGCCATCACTGCTGATCTATCAGGTCTCCCTCCCTCATTTTCCTAATTGCTCTGTATTGGGAGCTTTCAAGCTTGAAGGGTCCCCAACCCTAAGCTATTGAAATAATCACTAATGGCTATATTTTTCTTTCTTCAGTAATTCCGGAGAAAAGGTAGAGGAGAGCAATGAGTGGGATAGTATTAGCAGAAGATGCTTATGAGCTAGGTGTGCCTGATTAATGTTGGTGAATTTACCTGCACCTCCAATAAAAGGATTTAAGAGGCGAGTGAGAAAGGACGGAAAAAAAGCTGTCGGAGATAAAGTGTCTTTCTTTAAGGGCTTGTTAAGGTCATTTAGTGGCAAATTTGTTCAGCATTCCATAACTGCACAGCTAAATTGAGAAGTAAGTATATAACTGTAGGTCAGGCTTTGCGTCAGTGAGTTTAAACAAGGGGAAGATTCTGAAGTACGTCAGCAGTGAAAGAAGTGAGCGTTACTGTGAAGTTTTCTATCCCGAGAGCAGATTGGAGGAGCAGGAGGAGCAGGAGGAGAGGGAGGATAGCAGGGTGCAGCAGGCACACAGCGTGGGACTACCCCAGGCAGTGGGTGTACTGCAACATAGTCAGCTAGCTGGGTATAGCAGAAAAGCACGAGGGGGCTGTGACTGTGACTGTGGCTGGGTCATGAAGACATGCCGAACAGTACCTAGTGGCCTGTGAAAACCACCAGTCCCCTGACATTTCTCTACATGGGACATCACAGGAATCCGACACTTTATTTTCTGCACAAAAGAAAGAATAAGACAGTGACTTATTAAAAGTGAAATTAATTTTTATTAGATTTTTCAGTGCGGAGTGTGGACGTGTTTGATGTGTTTTTCTAGCGTACTTGCCCGCTGTGTGTTGCGTTGCTCGCTGATGTGCCCTATGAATAAATGCTCCCTAGATGATGGGGTAACACTGGTGGCACACAATTTGTCTGTTGCGGAGGATACAGAAAGCCCACAACCTGCACTGGAGACTATCTGGCCTGGATAAGAGCTGGGGACCTCCTTTCCTCGAGTCGCTGTGCCCTTACTCTTTTCAGAGATAGTACCTACTTTAACCAAAGTGGGTAAGTGGAGTTGAGGTACAGATCAGCCACGATCTAACTGAATGGCGGAACAGGCTCAAGGGGCTGAATGGCCTACTCCTGTTCCTATGTAAATTGTGCAGGGCTCTGTGATATGACTGCCAATTGGCTGTTCTAGCGCTGCTCCACGCATTGCACAGCTGGAAGGCATCTGCTCACAAGGCCCATTGATCTGCGTGAGTGAAGCTGACAGGAAATCTGTGAGGTCTCAGGAAATCGTTCCCTCACAGTTGCCTGTAACTGCACTGCAAGTCAGCTGAAGCAGCCCGTGATTGTGCCTTGCAGTTTTGACCTCAGACTTGAGCAGCAGCAGTGGGAACGTCCATGAGAGATGCTCCTACTCTGGCCGTGTCCGGCATAACCCAGGTCCCAAAGCAGAAATGCTGGTGACGCCACATGCTCAAAGCAGACTGTGCCGCAGATAACTGTTGGTCCAACCTAACCACACTACTTTCCAACGTTGTGCATATAGAAGTTTGATGTTGTCCCAGCCTCCAATACAAACCAGGTACAGAAAGATTCCCAAAGAAGTGAACCTCTGTGTTAATGCAGGCTGGCTCCTCATCAGCCCTGACCACTGCTACCTCTTCATCACTGGTGCTGGCTGCCTTATTTGTATTTCCTCCTTAATTTCACTGGAAACCCCCGCTGCTGTGTGTGTGTATCTGGGGTGGTGACAGTTGGTGCTCTCCAGGTGCGTCACTGGGTTCTCTCCTTGATCTATGAAGAGAACAGATGGAAAATTAAAAGTACGCGAGTGGATCTTTCCAATTAACATAATTTACATGGCCCTACTATTTGGCCTACTACTACCTTACTTACTACTTCCTTTCTGTGTGTCAGTGCAGTTTATGTATACCTTTAACAGTTGCTACTTTTCCATTTTTGTCTCATTCTTCTGCTTGACAGTAATAGTCATACCTTCCCTTTCTGCACTTCTTTACGTCGTCACTTCTTCCAGAGGCTCCAAGGTCCTTAAACGCAGACAAAGTGATCACCTTTGCCTCCTTAATGTGATTGAGGGCAATGATCAGCCATCAAAAGTCTGCTCACATTAATCCATTACAGCAGCTTCCAGGAAATCCAGGTCCCAGTCGCTAACCTTTTTCCTCAATCAACCATTTTACACAAATACGGTGGGGGGGGCGGGGGGGGGGGGGTAACTTTAACCCGAAAGTACGGGTTCCCGGACGTCCTTACGATTTTGACGTAAGGACGTCTTTTATTTTTTTTTGTCGGTTTGCCGTCCGACTTGTCAGCCTGATTGACAGGCTGGCCTCAGTCGGACAGGGGCAGAGCCAGTTAGAGGACATGAAAAGGTAAGTCTTCAGGTAAGTCTTTCATTGTATGGATTGGGGGGGGGGGGGGGGGCATGGGGGCACGAACGGGCATGGAGGGCACCGATAGGAATGAGGGTCACGGGGTGGGGGGAAGTCAGTCAGCCATGGGGGTTCTTCACCAGTTGGGGAGGGGTTTGGGCGTCATCTCTGTGGTCCATGATCGTTGTGGGGGAGGGGGGATCGGGGGTCATCGCAGGGGTCTGCAATCATGGGGTGGAGGGGAATTCAGGGGTTCACGATTGGTGGGTCATCGCGTCGGTGGGGGGGGGTGGAGATTGAAACGGAGGTCCACAGCCTCCTTGAAAGGTTTTAGTGACCAACCCGCCTCCTGGGAGCAGGTTGGCTGCCTGCCTGCCTCTTGTCCCGCCCTGGTGAAAACCGGAAATGGGCGGGTTGGGTACGAGTCTGAAATTGATGCAATTTTCAAAGCCTCCCCCATTCCCAACCCACCCGTTTATCAAAGTGAAAATTCTGCTCTAAAGCTGCGTCAACAAACTTTTCAACTCAGATCAGCGAAGTGGCTCAGGAGCTGCTCGAGAAACATTAAAGGATCATTGTTACTGGTGCGATTGGCTGCTATTTTCCATGGCCGCTAATAAAATGGCATCGTCACAAATCGCATGTTTCAAAACTGTGTGTTACGCAATTTAGTGAGTCATAAATTACAATGAAACATTAATATTTCACCCATTTTACATAAAGAAATATCTGGTACTAAAGCAAAAAATCGTTAGCTGTGCTTTCCCCAATTTTCCCTTTCCCACGATTCCCTTAGTCCTACTTTTAGCATTTTAACTTTAATTCAAATAATTTTCCAACTTAAATACTTAACTCTGTTATTTTTCCTTTTGCTAAAGAAAAAAGTGTAAAATCTTCAACTTAACTTTTATCTTCCGGTCCTCCATAATAGACCAAAATTTTTTGAGGGGAAATACTACTTGAGCGGCTAAAAAAAAATGGACCTAAAAGCTGCATTTCAACCATCCAAATGGCCAAGGAAGCGAAGATTGACATTGGGTTATTACGTTAAAGGCGCTATATAAATGCAAGCCATCGTTGCTTCTCTGACCTGATCACATGACTCTTTACCATGATTTGCTGTTTCGCATATCGAAGGGGGCTGCTGAAAGACAAGTACACTCAGTGCCAGAACCTGGTACGTTTCGGGTTATCGCTCTTCAGCTAAAGTCTGTGAGAGCAGGTTTAAAGGGGGGTGCTGTAATCAATTCAATTGCCACCTCATGCTGACATTTACAAGATGATAATCCCTGTACAGTTCCTGTCGTCTCTCAGGCCTCCCCTACTTCTGTTTTGTATTGGCAGCTGACGTCTGTGGAGCATCCTCTCCCCAGTGTCATCATCAGAGACCTGCAGCCAACAGTTTCTGAATACAAGTCACATCACTCAACATACACAGATATCTCCCTTCGGGACGTTTAAGATTACCTGAAAATATACTTCTGTTTCTACGCTGCAAATTATTTCGCTCAGCTTCATTATCTCCACATTATCTCTACGTGCAATATACATAATCTTTAATTAAGAAGATAAACTGCGATTACTCTACTTTTTTTCCAAAAATATAAATAAAATATGGTAGAATTAGAATTACAAGATGTTTTGCAGATTACATAACTTAAGTCTATCAGAGAGAACAGACTGTCACTCAGTCAGCACTAGATTTAGAAAATAACTGCCTGCATAGAATCTGGCAGCCAGACTCAAAAGGGGAGCACCATCTTCGATTTGCCTGCATAGAAGCAGCCACTTCAACGGTAATTCATCCCATGTGAAATGCTTTGAGACGTTTCTGATAGAGGCATGAGGGCACTATAGGCCCGATTTTAACCCAGCCCGTCTGGCGCGAACACAGCGGGCAGGTAGTTAAAATGACAGTTGGGGGTGGGGTGTAGTTTGCGCCATGTTCCTGCCCAATGCCATTTTGGATCGGCAACAAAATTATTCGTGAGTGCACCCCGCCCCATGCAGGCAGGGGCCTACTTAACATTTAAAAGTCATGGCCTGATGTCATCGACACCATGATGCAATTTTAACTAGAAAAATCGGGATGTCCGCATAGAAGTTTACAACATGGAAACAGGCCCTTCGGCCCAACATGTCCATGTCGCCCAGTTTATACCACTAAGCTAGTCCCAATTGCCTGCACTTGGCCCATATCCCTCCATACCCATCTCACCCATGTAACTGTCCAAATG
Organism: Heptranchias perlo; assembly: GCF_035084215.1. NCBI lineage: Eukaryota > Metazoa > Chordata > Chondrichthyes > Hexanchiformes > Hexanchidae > Heptranchias > Heptranchias perlo. Next base: position 12,989,056 of record NC_090350.1, on the reverse strand, counting down.
CTTTTTAAAAGACAAAATTGGACCCGCCTCTACTACTGCCTCTGGCAGCTCGTTCCAGACACTCACCACCCTTTGAGTGAAAAAATTGCCCCTCTGGACCCTTTTGTATCTCTCCCCTCTCACCTTAAATCTATGTCCCCTCATTATAGACTCCCCTACCTTTGGGAAAAGATTTTGACTATCTACCTTATCTATGCCCCTCATTATTTTATAGACTTCTATAAGATCACCCCTCAACCTCCTACTCTCCAGGGAAAAAAGTCCCAGTCTATCTAACCTCTCCCTATAAGTCAAACCATCAAGTCCCGGCAGCATCCTAGTAAATCTTTTCTGCACTCTTTCTAGTTTAATAATATCCTTTCTATAATAGGGTGACCAGAACTGTACACAGTATTCCAAGTGTGGCCTAACTAATGTCTTGTACAACTTCAACAAGACATCCCAACTCCTGTACTCAATGTTCTGACCAATGAAACCAAGCAAGCTGAATGCCTTCTTCACCACCCCATCCACCTGTGACTCCACTTTCAAGGAGCTATGAACCTGTACTCCTAGATCTCTTTGTTCTATAACTCTCCCCAACGCCCTACCATTAACGGAGTAGGCCCTGGCCCGATTCGATCTCCCAAAATGCATCACCTCACATTTATCTAAATTAAACTCCATCTGCCATTCATCGGCCAACTGGCCCAATTTATCAAGATCCCGTTGCAATCCTAGATAACCTTCTTCACTGTCCACAATGCCACCAATCTTGGTGTCATCTGCAAACTTACTAACCATGCCTCCTAAATTCTCATCCAAATCATTAATATAAATAACAAATAACAGCGGACCCAGCACCGATCCCTGAGGCACACCGCTGGTCACAGGCCTCCAATTTGAAAAACAACCCTCTACACCCACCCTCTGTCTTCTGTCGTCAAGCCAATGTTGTATCCAATTGGCTACCTCACCTTGGATCCCGTGAGATTTAACCTTATGTAACAACCTACCATGCGGTACCTTGTCAAAGGCTTTGCTAAAGTCCATGTAGACCACGTCTACTGCACAGCCCTCATCTATCTTCTTGGTTACCCCTTCAAAAAACTCAATCAAATTCGTGAGACATGATTTTCCTCTCACAAAACCATGCTGACTGTTCCTAATCAGTCCCTGCCTCTCCAAATGCCCGTAGATCCTGTCTCTCAGAATACCCTCTAACAACTTACCCACTACAGATGTCAGGCTCACCGGTCTGTAGTTCCCAGGCTTTTCCCTGCCGCCCTTCTTAAACAAAGGCACAACATTTGCTACCCTCCAATCTTCAGGCACCTCACTTGTAGCGGTGGATGATTCAAATATCTCTGCTAGGGGACCCGCAATTTCCTCCCTAACCTCCCATAACGTCCTGGGATACATTTCATCAGGTCCCGGAGATTTATCTACCTTGATGCGCGTTAAGACTTCCAGCACCTCCCTCTCTGTAATATGTACACTCCTCAAGACATCACTATTTATTTCCCCAATTTCCCTAACATCCATGCCTTTCTCAAAAGTAAATACCGATGCGAAATATTCATTTAGGATCTCACCCATCTCTTGTGGTTCCGCACATAGATGACCTTGTTGATCCTTCAGAGGCCCTACTTTCTCCCTAGTTACTCTTTTGCCCTTTATGTATTTGTAGAAGCTCTTTGGATTCACCTTTGCCTTATCTGCCAAAGCAATCTCATGTCCCCTTTTTGCCCTCCTGATTTCTCTCTTAACTCTACTCCGGCAATCTCTATACTCTTCAAGGGATCCACTTGATCCCAGCTGCCTATGCATGTCATATGCCTCCTTCTTCTTTCTGACTAGGGCCTCAACTTCCCGAGTCATCCAAGGTTCCCTACTTCTACCAGCCTTGCCCTTTACTTTATAAGGAATGTGCTTACCCTGAACCCTGGTTGACACATTTTTGAAGGACTCCCACTTACCGGACGTCCCTTTGCCTGCCAACAGACTCTCCCAATCAACTTCTGAAAGTTCCTGTCTAATACCATCAAAATTGGCCTTTCCCCAATTTAGAATTTTAACTTTTGGGCCAGACCTATCCTTCTCCATAGCTATCTTAAAACTAATGGAATTATGATCACTGGTCCCAAAGTGATCCCTCATTAACACTTCTGTCACCTGCCCTTCCTTATTTCCCAAGAGGAGGTCAAGTTTTGCCCCCTCTCTAGTCGGGCCATCCACATACTGAATGAGAAATTCCTCCTGAATACACTCAACAAATTTCTCTCCATCCAAGCCCCTAATGCTATGGCTGTCCCAGTCAATGTTGGGAAAGCTAAAGTCCCCTACTATTACCACCCTATTTTTCTTGCAGCTGTCTGTAATCTCCTTACATATTTGCTCCTCAATTTCCCGTTGACTATTTGGGGGTCTGTAGTACAATCCTATCAACGTGATCTCTCCCTTCTTATTTTTCAGTTCTACCCATATCGACTCAGTGGGCGAACCCTCGGATATATCCTCTCTCACTACTGCCGTAATGTTCTCCCTAATCAAGAACGCAACTCCCCCTCCTCTCTTACCTCCTGCTCTATCTTTCCTATAGCATCTGTACCCTGGAATATTTAGCTGCCAGTCCTGCCCCTCCCTTAGCCATGTTTCAGTAATAGCTATAACATCCCAGTCCCATGTACCCATCCATGCCCTGAGTTCATCTGCCTTGCCCATCAGACTTCTTGCATTGAAATAAATGCAGTTTAATCTTGACTTCCCTTGGTCTTTGCCGTGCTTTCTCAGACCATTTGTCCGGTCATGTTTTGTACACTCTCCCTTCCTGCCTTTTGTTTCTGTCACCACTTTACTTCCCACTGACTTCCTGCATCGGTTCCCATCCCCCTGCCACTTTAGTTTAAACCCTCCCCAACAGCACTAGCAAACACTCCCCCTCGGACATTGGTTCCAGTCCTGCCCAGATGCAGACCGTCCAATTTGTACTGGTCCCACCTCCCCCAGAACCGGTTCCAATGTCCCAGGAATTTGAATCCCTCCCTCTTGCACCATCTCTCAAGCCACGTATTCATCCTAGATATCCTGTCATTCCTATTCTGACTAGCCCGTGGCACTGGTAGCAATCCTGAGATTACTACCTTTGAGGTCCTACTTTTTAGTTTAACTCCTAACTCCCTAAATTCAGCTTGTAGGACCTCATCCCGTTTTTTGCCTATATCGTTGGTACCTATATGCACCACGACAACTGGCTGTTCACCCTCCCCCTCCAGAATGTTCTGCAGCCGCATGGTGTCAAAACTTCCTGGGGAACCTGGTGAGAGACGGCTGAGTGGCCAAAGAGGCCAAGATAAGGATTCTTGGTGGACTGGGAGGAGCCGGAGTGCTTCTCCGGGCCCCGCAACGATTCCTTGGGTCACCCCAGCCTTGGCCTTCACTCTCCCTCCCAACACCGGCATCAGTTTAGAAAGACCTCTCACCCACCCCACCCTCAGCTTTAGCCAGATGCCGGAGACCGTTCCCTTGGGTCTCCGGCTACGCCCGGTCCCGCAAGAATTCCCACTCCAGCCTGCCCGCCTTGACGTCATTCCCACCGGCCTCCACTCGACTCTCCGCGGGGGTTTCTCCCCCCCCCGCCCCACCCCGACTAGCATCCTGCCCCACCCCGAGTTAAAATCGCAGCTGATACAAATGAGAGTATTTATTTATGAGTTGGGACACGATACGTTCTCTCTGGGAAGATCTTGGATCACATGTGCCAGCTCCTGTTCCCCAACGATGCAAGCAAATCTCCCAAATATGGAGTGAGAAGCAGTGCGGTGGGGATAGAGGAATCCTGCAATAATGGGCAGCAGGCATCAGCACCGATGATTCTAAATACTCCTGGAAGACTTGCTGCATGGAAATCAAATCGTAATAATTCTGCAGCTATATTAATTTTCCAATCAAACGTTGCTATGTCTGGATTTTACTTCAGTTTCTGAGAGCAGAATAGTATGACTCGCACAAAGTCCCACTTTTCTCTGCTGTGTAACAGCTGCACCTTCTAAAGGCCACAAATTCAGACTCACTGTCTGGGCAGAGCTTCCACTGAATTACATTACATTACATAGAATTTACAGCAAAGAAACAGGTCATTTAGCCCAGCAGGTCCATGTCAGTGTTTATGCTCCACGTCAGCATCTTCTTACTCAACTTCATCTAACCCTATCAGCATATCCTTCTAATCCTTTCTCCCTCATGTACTTATCAAACATCCCCTTAAATGCATCTATGCTATTTGCCTCAACCACTCCATGTGGTAGAAAGTTCCACATTCTAACCACTCTCTGGGTAAAGAAGTTTCTCCTGAATTCCTTTTTGGATTTATTAATGACTGTCTAATATTTATGATCCCCTAGTTTTGGACTGCCCGACAACTGGAGACATCTTCTCTACGTCTACCCTATCAAACCCTTGATATCATAATGTTAAAGGCCTCTATTAGGTTACCCCTCAGCCTTCTCTTTTCTAATTAGATTTGTTCTAATTAGAACATTGACTATCCACTGGATAGATGGCAGGATCTAATAGTGCTTTGAGGAACATGAGATGAGACTAAGACACTGCACCAGGCACATGAACATAGACACATACAGAATGAAAAATGCCTTTTCTAGAGAAAAGAGACCCAGCCTGTTCAGGCTTTCCTGATAATTATAACCATCTCGAAGCTCATTGCATCTAAACTTTTGTGGAAGACATACAGGTCCAAAATAAAAGCACATTCTTATTGATTAACTAACCATGTCTTCGTAATCTACAGAATGGAGCAACTTTGCCTTTAAACTCTTGTGCATTATGAGCAGTGCTTCTGGGGTAGCGAAAGGTTTTAATCAACAGAAGGTCTATACAAGGGGTATCTTTGGTTTCAGTAATAGGCGATCAACTTTACAGACTTTGCAACAAAATGAGATATGCCAAACAAAAAAAAATCAGTAATTTCTACACCCTCAATAGAACCCATACAGTACGCATAGTCAGAAAACCTGAAGTTTTGTGCTGTGTTTGTATATCTCAAATCAAGCCTGAGTGCTAAAGGCTTGATTTGAGATATACTTGAGTATGTGATATTGCTCCTTTTACTATTTAAAGTGTGACACCCCTGCGTATCTCATAGCATAGTTATATCTAGGTTCTGAAGTCACTCGTTTTGAAAAGGTCAAAGCATTTTAGTTGTTGAAGTAGATAAAATGGAGTTCTACACTTTGAAGTCCTCTTTAGGCTTTGTAAATATAGTACAATAATACTCCTTAAATGTAGTAAAGATTTAGAGCAGGAATATGGTCATACACTGTTAATTTATTTTTTATTATATTAACAAGCTGCCCAATTTGGATAACTGGCCTTTTATATTGTGCCTAATTAGAACATTGACTATCCACTGGATAGATGGCAGGATCTAACAGTGCTCTGAGGAACATGAGTTGAGACTAAGAGCCAACACTCAGACACTGCACCAGGCACATGAACGTAGACACGTACAGAATGAAAAATGCCCATTTTTTTTTTCCTTTCAGTGTTACTTACGCTCCCCTAATGTCTGCACCTCAATGCTTGGGCTGTAGTTCCCATAGTTAGTGGATGAAAAAGCTCGGACTTGAAATACGTAGAGTGTTCCAGGCTTCAGGTTATTAATGGTCACGGTTGTTGATGCGGTTTTTACAGTTGAGTAACTTTGATCATTCTGCTCCTGTAAGAAAAATGTACAAGTTTCAGTGAGAGATCCAAACTGTAATTTACTGACATGAAAAATCTCCCACACTGGGTCACTGAAGGATGGACAGATCAATAACAGTACTAATAATCAACAACAGATCTATAACAGTACCAATAATTAACAGATCAATAACAATACTAATAAAAATCAACAGATCAATAACAGTACTAATAATCAACAACAGATCAATAACAGTACCAATAATCAACAGATCAATAACAATACTAATAAAAATCAACAGATCAATAACAGTACCAATAATCAACAGATCAATAACAGTACCAATAATCAACAGATCAATAACAGTGCCAATCAACAACGGATCAATAACAGTACTAATAAATAATCAATAACAGATCAATAACAGTACCAATAATCAACAGATCAATAACAGTACCAATAAAAATCAACAGATCAATAACAGTACTAATAAATAATCAATAACAGATCAATAACTACTAATAATCAACAACAGATCAATAACTACTAATAATCAACAACAGATCAATAATGCTGCTTACTGATAACTTACAAAACATACACATGCACACGCAAACACATGCGCACACGTATACACATGCACAAATACACACGCACAAACACACATACGGCTTCTGCACATTCCCAACATTCAACTTTGAAAACAGCATCTGATAAGGGAAGGTCTTTCACGTGAATATTCAAAAGATGACATTAGGCTGGCCAGCCTTGTTAATTGATCTAATTGTCTTAAGAGTTATGTTCACTACATTATATCACCTCAGATCCAAAAAAAAAGAGAAGATTTTACAGAGTTGAAACAGAATGATAAAGAGGCACGGGAAATCCATTCCCGAACCCTGAACAAACAGGCTAGGAAGTCTCATTGAAGTGTGCAGGTCATCTTGCCAAATATTCATTTACAAGAAAAATTGCATCTCAAATCTTGATCACATCTTTTCTGATCGTTAGTACTTAATACAAGCAATAATTTAAGTCAATATGCCAAACAAGTTTACAATGAGCAACTTCACAATGAGACTGCACCCTGTTAGCCTTAAAGCTATTTCAAAAATTGGAATCAAAACTATTTTTTCGATAGGCTCAACACAGATGCAATTCCTGGGTTTAGAATATTGAGTGATTTAGAGAGGCAGGAGAAGCCAAAACTACTCTAAATGGAAAAAAAATATCATTGGAGGGCATGAAACAAGCATGATAATATTGAAGGAAACGGGTATTGTGGACACAGAAATCATTTGTGCAACAACAGTATAGGAAAACACGAGGATGTGATTAACCGAAGAAGCTCTGGGCTAAACTGAAGAAATAACTTCTACATACTTGGAAGTGTCACTGATGGAATGCCGTTCCATTTTGTGAGGGAAGTACTGACTCAGTGAAACACTTAAAAGGAGGTTGGTTCAACTTGTGATTCGGCAGGCAGCAGGGAGATATGGGTTAATAGGTAGGAAGATGCTGTTTGCTACAAGAGGACTTGTGATAAAATGGGTTGGATGGGTTGGATGGGTTGAATGGCCTTTTATCGTCCTACAGCACAGTATAAAGTGCAGGAATCAGAAACCATCAACTACATCAATTTTATAGTCCTCAAAACTGAATCACTTGTATGGGAACCAATTCGATTTTAAAGGACAATCTTTAACTCGTTAACTGTTTAATATTTCATTGGATCTGATATTGAGGGACAAGGTTATCAAAATGATGGCTGTTTGGGGAAAGAGACGGGAAGTCTAGATTTTTTTTTCCTACCATTTATTTTCTACTAATTCTCTCCCATCCTCCCCGTCCCAACACAGCCAGCCCATAAGTTCTAGTGGCTTCTCCTTCCCCCTCAACCCCCTACAGGGTCACCTTGTGCACCAAAGTTCAGTCCTTGGCTCCTTCTTATTCCTCATTTCTGCTCATCGAACTCCGTAGAGTGATACAGCGCAGAAGGAGGCCCATCGTGCCTGTGCTGGCTCTTTCAAAGAGCTATCCAATTAGTCCAATTCCCCTGCCCTTTCCCCACAACCCTGCATACTTTTCCTTTTCAAGTACATATCAAATTCCCTTTTCAAAGTTATTATTGAATCTGCTTCCACCGCCCTTTCATAACAAGTTGCAGCGTAAAACAAATTCTCCTCATCTCCCCTCTGGTTCCTTTGCCCATTATCTTAAATCTGTGTCCTCTGGTTACCGACCCTCCTGCCAGTGGAAACAGTTTCTCCCTATCTACTTTATCAAAACCTTTCATAATTTTAAATCTGATATTAAATCTCCCCTTAACCTTCTCTGCTCTGAGAACAATCCCAACTTCTCTACACAGGGTCACCTTGTGCACAAGGTTCAGTCCCTTATCGCTGCTACCATTCTAGTTAACATTTCAGGTCGCCTGAACCGTTACCTCTGTTTCTTTCTCCACTGATGCTGCCTGACCTGCTCAGTGTTTCCAGCATTTTCTGTTTTTATTTCAGATTTCCAGCATCCGCAGTATTTTGCTTTTGATTTGTTGTTGATGGGTAGTCTCACAGACACAGGTTGTCTGGTAGTGCCTTGTACAAATGGTCATTAACCATGTGCCAGCCTAGGCGGTGTGTTTCGCCAGGCTATTCTACTGCGGGGGGAACCTCACCGCCCTTACCAAACATCCATACACACAAACGCCCAGCAGGGATCGCTGAACAGTGATCAGGAGCAGGAACTTCGGCCAATTTTTCCCATCTTACCTCAGGGGTATTGTAGCTAACTGATGAATCCTTACCACACCCCCCAGCTGAAATCAATCAACAATGCAGGAGAACGATCTAACCTGACACCTTCCCAGTCTGTATAGCCCAGCTACTCATGGGTCATTACCTGCTGAGCCCTCGGGGGGAGGGGGGCATTGCTTATTTAATTGCATCTGGATCATAAACAATCATTTTCTTTTCGAAATTCCAACACATGTAGCTTACTGTAGAGTAGATGAGCAGGTTTTGATTGGCTGGCCAGTAGCAACTGGACCTCATGCAGTATTGGTCTCCTTATCTATGAAAGGATATACTTGCCTTCGAGGCGGTGCAACAAAGGTTTACTAGATTAATTCCTGGGACAAGAGGGTTGTCCTATGAAGAGAGCTGTGTATAAATGGGCACCTTCTGAATGCTTTCTGAGTTAAGTAGTTTGCAATTGAAAGAGATCACTCTTGCTAATGGCTACAATGCAGTGTTCATTGGGTTTGATTCTGGTACAGGGAGTTTTGAGGAGTTCTATCCTGTCCTTTGTATTTTTGGGTACAACCTGGCAGAACACTGAGTGGAGACGAGGCTGAGTGGGGGAAAGGAGGAAATCTCCAAACTGCAACCAGGATGAACTGATATTTTGGAATCACTTCACAAAAGAAAAAAAACATGAAAAATTACCTCTTCAAAACTTAAACACTCGGAGATGTATTTAAATCTCACACGCCAACAACAGCAACTTGCATTTACATAGCACCTTTAATGTTGTAAGAAGTCCCAAAGCACTTCACAGGAGCGTCATTAAACAAACTTTGACACTGAGCCACATAAGGAGATACAAGGAGATATTGGTCCAAGAGGTAGGTTTTAAGGAGCGTCTTAAAAGAGGACAGAGAGGTACATAAGATCATAAGAACATAAGAAATAGGAGCAGGAGTAGGCCATACGGCCCCTCGAGCCTGCTCCGCCATTCAATCAGTTCATGGCTGATCTTCGACCTCAACTCCACTATCCCGCCCGATCCCCATATCCCTTGATTCCCCTAGAGTCCAAAAATCTTTCCATCACAGCCTTGAATATATTTAATGACTCAGCATACACAGCCTTCTGGGGTAGAAAACTTCAAAGATTCACAACCCACTGTGTGAAGAAATACTTCCTCATCTCAGTCTTGAGTGGCCAACCCCTTATCCTGCAACTATGCCCCCTAGTTCTAGACTCTCCAGCCAGGGGAAACAATCTCTCAGCATCTACCCTGTCAAGCCCCCTCATAATCTTATATGTTTCAATGAGATCACCTCTAATTCTTCTAAACTCCAGAAAGTATAGGCCCATTCTACTCAATCTCTCTTCATAGGACAACCCTCTCATCCCAGGAATTAATCTAGTGAACCTTTGTTGCACTGCCTCTAAGGCAAGTATATCCTTTCTTAGATAAGGAGACCAATACTGTATGCAGTACTCCAGGTGAGGTCTCACTAAAGCCCTGTACAACTGTAGTAAGACTTCCTTACTCTTGTACTCCAACCCCCTTGCAATAAAGGCCAACATGCCATTTGCCTTCCTAATTGCTTGCTGTACCTGCATACTAACTTTTTGTGTTTCTTGTATGAGGACACCCAAGTCTCTCTGAACACCAACATTCAATAGTTTCTCACCATTTAAAAAATATTCTGTTTTTCTATTCTTCCTACCAAAGTGAATAACCTCACATTTCCCCACATTATACTCCATCTGCCACCTTCTTGCCCACTCACTTAATCTGTCCATATCCCTTTGCAGACACTTTGTGTCCTCCTCACAGCTTACTTTCCCACCTAGCTTTGTATCATCAGCAAACTTGGGACACTCGGTCCCTTCATCTAAGTCATTAATATAGACTGTAAATAGCTGAGGCCCAAGCACTGATCCTTGCGGTACCCCACTAGTTACAGCCTGCCAACCTGAGAATGACCCGTTTATCCCTACTCTCTGCTTTCTGTCCATTAACCAATCCTCTATCCATGCTAATATATTACCCCCAACCCCATGATCCCTTACCTTGTGTAACAACTTTTTATGTGGCATCTTATCGAATGCTTTTTGAAAATGCAAATATACTACATCCACTGGTTCCCCTTTATCTACCCTGCTAGTTACATCCTCAAAAAAACTCTAATAAATTTGTCAAACACGATTTCCCTTTCATAAAACCCATGTTGACTCTGCCCAATCATTATGATTTTCTAAGTGACCTGTTACCTCTGCCAGTGTCCCTGCCGACCATGTGTGCAAGGAAGTGTGTCCACCTGCAGCTACTGACCGATCGTATCTCGGAGCTGGAGCTGCGGGTGGACTCACTGTGGAGCATCCGCGATGCAGAGAAACTCGTGGATAGCACGTTTAGCGAGTTGGTCACACCGCAGGTAAAGGGTGTACAGGCAGGAAGTGAATGGGTGACCACCAGGCAGAGTAAGAGGTGCAGGCAGGTAGTGCAGGAGTCCCCTGTGGCCATCCCCCTCTCAAACAGGTATACCGTTTTGGATGCTGTTGGGGGAGATGGCTCACCAGGGGAAGGTGACAGCGGCCAGGTTCATGGCACCATGGCTGGCTCTGCTGCACAGGAGGGCAGGAAAACGAGTGGCAGAGCTATAGTGATAGGGGACTCGATTGTAAGGGGAATAGACAGGCGTTTCTGCGGACGCAACCGAGACTCCAGGATGGAATGTTGCCTCCCTGGTGCAAGGGTCAGGGATGTCTCGGAGCGGCTGCAGGACATTCTGGAGGGGGAGGGTGAACAGCCAGTTGTCGTGGTGCATATAGGTACCAACGATATAGGTAAAAAATGGGATGAGGTCCTAAAAGCTGAATTTAGGGAGTTAGGAGTTAGGAGTTAAACCAAAAAGTAGGACCTCAAAGGTAGTAATCTCAGGATTACTACCAGTGCCACGGGCTAGTCAGAGTAGGAATGACAGGATATCTAGGATGAATACGTGGCTTGAGAGATGGTGTAAGAGGGAGGGATTCAAATTCCTGGGCCATTGGAACCGGTTCTGGGGGAGGTGGGACCAGTACAAATTGGACGGTCTGCATCTGGGCAGGACTGGAACCAATGTCCGAGGGGGAGTGTTTGCTAGTGCTGTTGGGGAGGGTTCAAACTAATGTGGCAGGGGAATGGGAACCGATGCAGGAAGTCAGTGGGAAGTAAAGTGGTGACAGAAACAAAAGGCAGGAAGGGAGAGTGTACAAAACATGACCGGACAGATGGTCTGAGAAAGCAGGGCAAAGACCAAGGGAAGTCTAGATTAAACTGCATTTATTTCAATGCAAGAAGTCTGATGGGCAAGGCAGATGAACTCAGGGCATGGATGGGTACATGGGACTGGGATGTTATAGCTATTACTGAAACATGGCTAAGGGAGGGGCAGGACTGGCAGCTCAATGTTCCAGGGTACAGATGCTATAGGAAAGATAGAGCAGGAGGTAAGAGAGGAGGGGGAGTTGCGTTCTTGATTAGGGAGAACATCACGGCAGTAGTGAGAGGGGATATATCCGAGGTTCCCCCACTGAGTCTAAAGCGTAGAACTGAAAAATAAGAAGGGAGAGATCACTTTGATAGGATTATACTACAGACCCCCAAATAGTCAACGGGAAATTGAGGAGCAAATATGTAAGGAGATTACAGACAGCTGCAAGAAAAATAGGGTGGTAATAGTAGGGGACTTTAGCTTTCCCAACATTGACTGGGACAGCCATAGCATTAGGGGCTTGGATGGAGAGAAATTTATTGAGTGTATTCAGGAGGAATTTCTCATTCAGTATGTGGATGGCCCGACTAGAGAGGGGGCAAAACTTGACCTCCTCTTGGGAAATAAGGAAGGGCAGGTGACAGAAGTGTTAGTGAGGGATCACTTTGGGACCAGTGATCATAATTCCATTAGTTTTAAGATAGCTATGGAGAATGATAGGTCTGGCCCAAAAGTTAAAATTCTAAATTGGGGAAAGGCCAATTTTGATGGTATTAGACAGGAACTTTCAGAAGTTGATTGGGAGAGTCTGTTGGCAGGCAAAGGGACGTCTGGTAAGTGAGAGGCTTTCAAAAGTGTGTTAACCAGGGTTCGGGGTAAGCACATTCCTTATAAAGTGAAGGGCAAGGCTGGTAGAAGTAGGGAACCTTGGATGACTCGGGAGATTGAGGCTCTAGTCAAAAGGAAGAAGGAGGCATATGACATGCATTGGCAGCTGGGATCAAGTGGATCCCTTGAAGAGTATAGAGATTGCCGGAGTAGAGTTAAGAGAGAAATCAGGAGGGCAAAAAGGGGACATGAGATTGCTTCGGCAGATAAGGCAAAGGAGAATCCAAAGAGCTTCTCCAAATACATAAAGGGCAAAAGAGTAACTAGGGAGAGAGTAGGGCCTCTGAAGGATCAACAAGGTCATCTATGTGCGGAACCACAAGAGATGGGTGAGATCCTAAATGAATATTTCACATCGGTATTTACGGTTGAGAAAGGCATGGATGTTAGGGAACTTGGGGAAATAAATAGTGATGTCTTGAGGAGTGTACATATTACAGAGAGGGAGGTGCTGGAAGTCTTAACGCGCATCAAGGTAGATAAATCTCCGGGACCTGATGAAATGTATCCCAGGACGTTATGGGAGGTTAGGGAGGAAATTGCGGGTCCCCTAGCAGAGACATTTGAATCATCGACAGCTACAGGTGAGGTGCCTGAAGATTGGAGGGTAGCAAACGTTGTGCCTTTGTTTAAGAAGGGCGGCAGGGAAAAGCCTGGGAACTACAGACCGGTGAGCCTGACATCTGTAGTGGGTAAGTTGTTAGAGGGTATTCTGAGAGACAGGATCTACAGGCATTTGGAGAGGCAGGGACTGATTAGGAACAGTCAGCATGGTTTTGTGAGAGGAAAATCATGTCTCACGAATTTGATTGAGTTTTTTGAAGGGGTAACCAAGAAGATAGATGAGGGCTGTGCAGTAGACGTGGTCTACATGGACTTTAGCAAAGCCTTTGACAAGGTACCGCATGGTAGGTTGTTACATAAGGTTAAATCTCACGGGATCCAAGGTGAGGTAGCCAATTGGATACAAAATTGGATTGACGACAGAAGACAGAGGGTGGGTGTAGAGGGTTGTTTTTCAAACTGGAGGCCTATGACCAGCGATGTGCCCCAGGGATCGGTGCTGGGTCCGCTGTTATTTGTTATTTATATTAATGATTTGGATGAGAATTTAGGAGGCATGGTTAGTAAGTTTGCAGATGACACCAAGATTGGTGGCATTGTGGACAGTGAAGAAGGTTATCTAGGATTGCAACGGGATCTTGATAAATTGGGCCAGTGGGCCGATGAATGGCAGATGGAGTTTAATTTAGATAAATGTGAGGTGATGCATTTTGGTAGATCGAATTGGGCCAGGACCTACTCCGTTAATGGTAGGGCGTTGGGGAGAGTTATAGAACAAAGAGATCTAGGAGTACAGGTTCATAGCTCCTTGAAAGTGGAATCACAGGTGGATAGGGTGGTGAAGAAGGCATTCGGCATGCTTGGTTTCATTGGTCAGAACATTGAATACAGGAGTTGGGATGTCTTGTTGAAGTTGTACAAGACATTAGTAAGGCCACACTTGGAATACTGTGTACAGTTCTGGTCACCCTATTATAGAAAGGATATTATTAAACTAGAAAGAGTGCAGAAAAGATTTACTAGGATGCTACCGGGACTTGATGGTTTGACTTATAGAGAGAGGTTGGATAGACTGAGACTTATTTCCCTGGAGAGTAGGAGGTTTAGGGGTGATCTTATAGAAGTCTATAAAATAATGAGGGGCATAGATAAGGTAGATAGTCAACATCTTTTCCCAAAGGCAGGGGAGTCTATAATGAGGGGGTATAGATTTAAGGTGAGAGGGGAGAGATACAAAAGGGTCCAGAGGGGCAATTTTTTCACTCAAAGGGTGGTGAGTGTCTGGAACGAGCTGCCAGAGGCAGTAGTAGAAGCGGGTACAATTTTGTCTTTTAAAAAGCATTTGGACAGTTACATGGGTAAGATGGGTATAGAGGGATATGGGCCAAGTGCAGGCAATTGGGACTAGCTTAGTGATATAAACTGGCGACATGGACATGTTGGGCCGAAGGGCCTGTTTCCATGTTGTAAACTTCTATGATTCTATGATTCTATGAACGGATTCCAGCATTTTCCCGACGACCAATGTCAGGCTAACTGGCCTGTAGTTCCCTGTTTTCTCTCTCCCTCCCTTCTTGAATAGTAGGGTAATAATTGCTTCCTTCCAGTCCATTAGGACTGTTCTGGATTCCAGAGAATTTTAGAAGATCATAACCAATGCATTCACTATCTCTGCAGCCACCTCTTTGAGAACCTAGGATGTAGGCCATCAGGTCCAGGGGATTTGTCGACTGTTAGTCCCATTAGTTTGTCCAGTACTTTTTCTCTAGTGATATTAATTGTTTTAATTTCCTCACTCTCATTTACCCCTTGGTTCCTCACTACTTTTGGTATGTTTTTTGTGTCTTCTACTGTGAAGGCAGATACAAAATATTTGTTTAATGCATCTGCCATTTCCTGATTCCACATTATAATTTCTCCTGTTTCAGCGTCTAGGGGACCAATATTTACATTTGCTATTCTCTCTCTTTTTACATACTTGTAGAGGCTCTTACAATGCGTTTTTATATTTCTTGCTAGTTTACTTTCATATTCTATTTTCTCCCTTTTAATCAATTATTTGGTCGTCCTTTTTGGTTTCTAAAATTCTTCCAATCCCCAGGTTTATTACTCTTCTTGGTAATATTCTAGGCCTCTTCCTTCAATCTAATACTCTCCTTAACTTCTTTAGTTAGCCATGGTGGGGGGGGTCACTTTTCCCTGTGGAGTTTTTATTTCTCAATGGAATATATATATGTTGAGAATATTGAAATATTTCTTAAATGTTTGCCATTGTTTTTCAACTGTCAAACCCTTTAATTTAATTTCCCAATCTACCTTTGACAACTCGCCCTTCATAGGTAGAGAGGCGGAGAGGTTTAGGGAGGGAATTCCAGAGCTTAGGGCCTAGGCAGCTGAAGGCACAGCCACCAATGGTGGAGTGGTAAAATTGGGGGATGCGTAAGAGGCAAGAATTGGAGGAGCACAGAGATCTTGGAGGCTGATAGGGCTGGAGGAGGTTACAGAGATAGGGAGGGCAAGACCATGCAGGTATTTGAAAACAAGGATGAGAATTTTAAAATGGAGACATTCCCGGACTGGATGCCAATTTAGGTTAGTGAGCACAGGGATGATGGGAGAACAGGACTTGGTGTGAGTTAAAATACGGGCGGCAGAGTTTTGGATGAGCTCAAGTTTATGGAGGGTGGAAGATGGGGGGCCGGCCAGGAGAGCATTGGAATAGTCAAGTCTAGAGGTAACAAAGGCATGGATGAGGGTTTCAGCAGCAGATGAGCAATTAATAATTGCAGCCACCTTTATGGTCAGATGGGCACAGAAACAATCAGCGGGGTGATGAGAAGGGAATTCGTTGCCACGCCCTGCTGCAGCATAAGGCGGCTTGCAACCCTGGCTGAAGTCACGCAAACATTTTTTTAAAAGGTGCATTTGTTAAAATTGCGGCTCTCCCGCTGGCAGTCGATCACAGAAGCAATCGGCCCATTCACTCAGTGATCGACGGCACTTGAATGCTGCCCCTTATGGTACTTTACTCTTTAACACCGCTTATCCTGCTGTGCAGTCATCAGGCTTGATTCACAAACGTTTGCAATGCCAGGGATAACTTGCTCACATCACCGACAGCTGCCCCCTTTGTTATGTAGCTGCCGTCCTGAGTCAAGGAGCCAGAAACTGAAAACATTTAACACACTGTGTGGTCCTGGCACAGCCTCACAAGGCAAGTTCGGCATTGTGGGCACTGTCAGCACACCCTCCTACAGAATCATAACTCGGCATTCAGTACATAACCAGGCATTCAGAAATTTGGAAACTCTATTCAGGACTTAAATTTTACATAGTATTTTACAGCACAGAAACAGGCCATTCGGCCCAACTGGTCTCTGACAGAGTTTATGCTCCACACGAGCCTCCTCCCACCTTATTTTATCTCACCCTATCAGCATATCCTTCTATTCCTTTCTCTCTCATGTACTTATCTAGCTGCCCCTTAAATCCACCTACGCCATTCGCCTCAATTACTTGTGGCAGCGAGTTCCACATTCCAACCACTCTCTGGGTCACGAACTTTCCCATAAATTCCTTGAATTAAATTATCTATGACTTTAGAATTTGGGAACTGATGATTTAATTCAATTGATCATAATGGCTAATTTTTAAAAAAAGGATTTGTAATTTTCAATTAACGTTCATTCAATATACGTTTACTCCTTTTCTAAATTGTAAGTAGCTAAGTGAAGTGGTTCGGTGCCTGTTGTGATAATGTGCTGATTTACTTATAATTGGGCCAGCGGCCTGCCACTGCAGTAGAAATGTATATTATAGCTGTCAAAGTGAATGTTCCACTATGTCTGATTCCAGAGTGCGGAGATCACTGTGTACACCAATACACTGGCAACATGAGGGAACGGCCATTTTATGCGGAGCTTTAAGTGAATGGGGTTATCCAGGAGTAAATGTACAGCCTTCAGAATCTCTATTCAGACAGTAATTGAACCTTACTGAACAGCAAAATGCTTTAAAGGGACAGTAAAAGTATGTCATTTGCTTGTCCTCAACCTCAAAAATCCCCCTCTCCTCTCTTGACTCTTGCTAGGGACCAATTCCACCAGCACCAGCAGGCCTCCAGTCCCTTGTCCAAGTGCCTGAACCTTGAAAATGAGTGTAGGCTGCCTATTCTACCATGGGAGGGTATCACAACTGAATCCAATCCAGTCCTTGCCTGACGTCTACATGTAAGCACGTTCCAGCGGTGACAGCGTTGGCTCAGTGGTAGCGTTCTCGCCTCTGAGACAGAAGACTTGAGCACAAAATCTAGGCTGACACTCCCAGTACAGTACCGAGGGAGTGCTACACTGTTGGAGGTGCCGTCTTTTGGATGAGAGGTTAAACCGAGGTTCCATCTACCCTCTCAGGTGAACATAAAAGACCCCATGGCACTATTTCGAAGAACAGCAGGGGAGTTCTCCCAGGCGTCCTGGTCAATACTTATCCCTCATCGTCAAAAAGCAGATTATCCAATCATTACCTCATTGCTGTTTGT
This sequence comes from Heptranchias perlo, assembly GCF_035084215.1. Lineage (NCBI taxonomy): Eukaryota > Metazoa > Chordata > Chondrichthyes > Hexanchiformes > Hexanchidae > Heptranchias > Heptranchias perlo. The sequence continues at coordinate 12,971,398 of NC_090350.1, read as the reverse complement.
GGGAGCTTGCTGTGTGCAAATTGGCTGCCGCATTTCCTACATTACAACAGTGACTACACTTCAAAAGTACTTCATTGGCTGTAAAGCGATTTGGGACGTCTGAGGTTGTGAAAGGTGCGATATAAATGCAAGCTTTTCTTTCTTTTAGTACTGGATAGCAATCAGGAGTGGATATTTTGCCAATTTTCTTTTCCCCTTCCTAATTCAGGGGCACTGAGATATTGCACGCTCCAGGTAAGAACAGTACAGACCAGAGATAGAAACTGGGGCTCCTGGTCTGTACATCTTGCGAAGTGCATTTAATGTCAGATTCATCGGGGGGAAGTATGTGAGCTTTTTTAATCTTGCCTGCTCATTGGTTAATGTTTGTACCTCACTCAGGAAATGCACCTGCTTTCTGCACCGACCTGAGTTGCTTTGCAAATTAGTGAACAACACAGTTTCAGGTTTCCTCTAAACATTCTGCAAAAATCAGAGAGAATCCCAGAGACATCATGGTCCTGAAATTCCACAGGGTTCTCCCGGTCTCCACCTTCCACAACCCCCGCAGTTATGGTGTGAGACCAATGGAAACCCCCATAAAACAGCAGGGATATGGGTTATGCTGGGACTCTGCCATTTGTTAGGGGGCTTCTGCTTGTTCCCCAATGGAATTATGGCAGAACTCCAGATGAACTTCAGGGGAAACATAAATCCTGATACCAGAGTCCTGAAATTCCTCTCGTGGCCTCCTGAGGGAGGATCTAGAGTGCAGTTGGACCATCCGACTGCCCCATGGCTGTAGGGTTGGGGCATTTGCATAATGGCGTTGTGTCGGCAACTTTTCTGGCGCTACATGGCACCCGTCTCAGCTGAGGAGCGGGGGGTGAGAGAGTAAGGAGGGAATTCACGGCCACACTCTGCGGCAGCATTCTGCCTATCCTGGAGGCTGGCGACCGTGGCTGATGCGGTGCAAACATTTCTAAAAAAGGTGCAACTTTAAAACTGAGCTCTCCCACTGGCAGTCGGTCACAGAATCAATCAACCCTTCGCTCTGTGATCGACCGCTATAGAATGCCGTCTCTTGTTACTGTATTTTACCCTTTTTAACACTGCTAAAGGGAGGGAGCATGAGCAGAGAAATTTTCATGTCAAGTTTCTCCTGCTGGGCATCATGAAGTTTTGCTCCACGGATTCCATGCAAAGGATAGAACTCTTCCTTTTTTGGTTGCCCCTAACTAGTAACTGCGACTCACAAGGGATATCATGGGGTATTCTCCGGAATGCTAGTGGATCGTAGGCAGATGCTATGGAATGGGCCTCATCCGTGCCTTTGTTACTTCCAATGCTCCCCTGGCTGGCCTCCCATCTTCTGCTGTCTGGTTCTGTCTTCACAAAGGAAGACACAAATAACCTCCCGGAAATGTTAGGGAACCAAGGGTCTAGTGAGAGGGAGGAACTGAAGGAAATCAGTGTTAGTAAAAAAAATAGTGCTAGTGAAATTAATGGGGCTCAAGGCTGACAAATCCCCAGGGCCTGATAATCTACATCCCAGAGTACTAAAGGAATTGGCCCTGGAAATAGTGGAATGCATTGGTGATCATCTTCCAAAATTCTATAGACTCTGGAACAGTTCTTACAGATTGGAGGGTGGCAAATGTAACCCCACTATTTAAAAAAGGAGGGAGAGAAAAAACAGGGAATTACAGACCAGTTAGCCTAACATCAGGAGTGGGGAAAATGCTAGAGTCTATTATAAGGGATGTGATAACAGAATACTTGGAAGGCATTAACGGGATTGGACAAAGTCAGCATGGGTTTATGAAAGGGAAATCATGCTTAACAAATCTACTGGAGTTTTTTGAGGAGGTAACTAGTAGAATAGATAGGGGAGAACCAGTGGATGTGGTGTATTTGGATTTTCAGAAGGCTTTTGATAAGGTCCCACACAAGAGGTTAGTGTGCAAAATTAAAGCACATCAGATTGGGAGGAATATACTGGCATGGATTGAGAATTGGTTGACAGACAGGAAACAGAGAGTAGGAATAAACGGGTCTTTTTCCGGGTGGCAGGCAGTGACTAGTGAGGTACCGCAGGGATCAGTGCTTGGGCTCCAGCTATTCACAATATATATGAATGATTTGGACGAGGGAACTGAATGTAACATTTCCAAGTTTGCAGATGACACAAAGCTGGGGTGGAATGTGAGCTGTGAGGAGGATGCAAAGAGGCTCCAAAGTGATTTAGACAAGTTGGGTGAGTGGGCAAGAACATGCCAGGTGCAGTATAACGTGGATAAATGTGAGGTTATCTACTTTGGTTGTAAAAACAGAAAGACAGATTATTATCTGAATGATGATAGATTGGGAAAAAGGGAGGTGCAACGAGATCTGGGTGTCCTTGTACACCAGTCGCTGAAAGTGAGCATTCGGGTGCAGCAAGCAGTTAGGAAGGCGAATGGTATGTTGGCGTTCATTGCAAGAGGATTTGAGTACAGGAACAGGGATGTCTTACTGCAGTTATACAGGGCCTTGGTGAGACCACATCTGGAGTATTATGAGCTGTTTTGGTCTCCTTATCTGAGGAAGGATGTCCTTGCCATGGAGTGAGTGCAACAAAGGTTTACCAGACTGATTCCTGGGATGGCAGGACTGATGTATGAGGAGAGATTGGGTCGACTAGCCCTATATTCACTAGAGTTTAGTAGAATGAGAGGTGATCTCATCGAAACATATAAAATTCTAACAGGGAGGATGTTCCCGATGGCTGGGGAATCCAGAACCAGGGGTCACAGTCTCAGGATATGGGGTATGCCATTTAGAACCAAGATAAGGAGAAATTTCTTCACTCAGAGAGTGATGAACCTGTGGAATTCTCTACCACAGAAGGCAGTGGAGGCCAAGTCATTAAATATATTCAAGAAGGAGATAGATATATTTCTTAATGCTAAAGGGATCAAGGGATATGGGGAAAAAGCGGGAACAGGGTACTGAGTTAGACGATCAGCCATGATCATTTTGAATGGTGGAGCAGGCCCGAAGGGCCAAATGGCCTACTCTTGGTCCTATTTTCTATGATTCTATGGTTCTATGCCCTCCTTAAACTTCAGATTATCCAAAACTCTGCTGCCTGAATCCTAACTCTCACCAAGTCCCGTTCACCCATCACCCCTGTGCACGTTGATCTACATTGGCTCCCGGCCTGGCAACGCCTTGATTTTAAAATTCTCAATTATTTTCAAATCCCTCCATGGCCTCGCTCCTCCCTATCTCTGTAACCTCCTCCAGCCCTACAACCCACCGAAATTTCGGCCCTGCTCTAATACTGGCATCTTGCACATCCCTGATTTACATCAGTCCACCATTGGCAGACATGCCTTCAGCTGCCTGAGCTCTGAACTCTGGAATTCCCTCCCTAAACCTCACCACCTTTCCACCTCTCTCTCCGCCTTCAGGATGCTGCTTACAATTTATCCCTTTGACGAAGCTTTTGGTCACCTGTCCTAATATCTCCTTTTGTGGATCGGTCTCAAATTTTGTTTTACAATGCTCCTGTGACACGCCTTGGGACGTACTAAGAACATAAGAAATAGGAGCAGGAGTAGGCCATATGGCTCCTCGAGCCGGCTCTGTCATTCAATAAGATCATGGCTGATCTTCGACCTCAACTCCACTTTCCCTCCCTATCCCCATATCCCTTGATTCCCTTAGTGTCCAAAAATCTATCTATCCCAGTTTTGAATAGACTCAAAGAATGGGGTAAAGAATTCCAAAGATTCACATCCCTCTAAGTGAAGAAATTTTTCCTCATCTTGGTCCTAAACGGCCAACCCCTTAGCTTGAAATTTTGACCCCTAGTTCTAGACTCTCCAGCCAGGGGAAACAGCCTCTCAGATGGCTTTACAGAGTAGATGCTAAGAATTTTATACATTTCAATGAGATCACACCTCATTCTTCTAAACACCAGAGAATATAGGCCCATTCTACTCAATCTCTCCTCACAGGACAACCCTCTCAGTCCAGGAATCAATCTAATGAACCTTTGTTGCACCCCCTCTAAGGCAAGCATATCCTTCCTTCGGTAAAGAGACCAAAACTGTACACTGTATTCCAGGTGTGGTCTCACCAGAGCCCTATATAATTGCAGCAAGATCTCCTTATTCCTATACTCCAACCTCCTTGCAATAAAGGCTAAGATATCATTTGCTTTCCTAATTGCTTGCTGTAACTGCATGTTAACTTCCTGTGATTTGTGTACAAGGACACCCAAATCTCTGAATACCAACATTTCTTAGTCTCTCACCTTTTAAAAAATATTCTGCTTTTCTATTCTTCCTACCAAAGTGGATAATTTCACATTTCCCCACATTACATTCCATCTGCCACCTTCTCGCCCACTCACATAACCTGTCTATATCCCTTTGCAGCCTCTTTGTGTCCTCCTCACAGCTTACTATCCCACCGTGCTTTGTATCATCGGCAAACTTGGATACATTATACTCAGTCCCTTCATCTAAGTCATTGATACAGATTGTAAGTAACTGAGGCCCAAGCACTGATCCTTGTGGCACCCCACTAGTTACAACCTGCCAACCATAAAATGACCCGTTTATTCCAACCCTCTGTTTTCTGTCCGTCAACTAATCCTCTATCCGTGCTAATATATTACCCCCAATCCCATGAATCCTAATCTTGAGTACAACCTCTTGTGTGGCCCCCTCCCCCGTAAATCCAAGTATGCCTAAATCCAATGCAAAAACAATTATTCCCCTCCTTCCCCCAGCCCTTAAATTGATGAAAGCGGTGCTGGCTTCAGATTTTTTATAAACCCTATTTCCAGATGTGTTGTGTCTTACAGAACATCGTAAAGCACCTTTTCGTAGAACTTGATCTCGTATTCAGTGTCGTTGCCGCTGGAATAGTCAGACTCCTGCCAAGCCAAGGTGATACTCTTCTGTTCAACATGCTCTGTCCTGATATCTGTCACCTGCAAAAGTCCTGGAAATGGGAAGCAGACAAATAAAAGTATCAACAACCATCAATAAAAAAAATCAAGCAAACAGGCAGGGTATAAAGCCCTTAAAATTCAGGTCATTATCTACAAGCAAAATCGCTTCTGACATATCTCAAAAATGCTTTAAAAAGATGAAATCTTTTGTTGTTCTAACACGTAAAATGAATTCATAGTGGTAGCAGTGAGGTCCTGTACTGGATGTGCATAATGGAATACTTTAGTGATCAAATGACTAATGGGTGTAAAATACTTCCCTCTCCCCGCCTCGATTTCTCATGTTGCTAGGGTACAATTATCTTGGGAGATTTATAGACAATCTGTTGATCCATTAATATTCATGTTTTGAATCTTTGTGGTCTGCAGTAATTAGCAAAGCATGTCATCCCATACTACAGAATTAACACAGAATATTTGTGGTGTAAAATCGCTATAAACCTGTTGCTTATTTGCAAACGGTTACATATATAGCTTTCTAGGCTCCAAGGCTACTGCTGAGCTAACGGATGGGAATTGAATAGTAATAGTAGGACATCTATAGCTACATCAACGTCTTTCATTCAAATTTCCCACCTCCCACCCCCCCCCAATCCACTTTGCTCCTCTCCTCTTCTGTCTCTTTCTAAAAGTTGCACAGGTAGCTACAGCCTCTGATACGTTGCCCAGGTCGCTGTTGATCACGTGGCAGCCCAGATAGTCACCATCAGCAAGCAGGCTGTTTGACCATGGAGGCATCCCGTCTTTTTCTGAAATCCACACAGATGCACTTTTCCCTCATGGGCCACCGGATAATAATTCGGAACAAGAATCCTGGGCGATTCTTCCCGCCGGCTCTCTGGCCAACATTTATCCCTCAGCCAGTACCACCACAGAAAAATAGATTAATTGGTCATTGCTGTTTGTGGGACCTTGCAGTGTACAAACTAGCTTACATAACAACAATGACTATACTTAAAAATAATTATTTGGCTATGAAGTACTTTGGGTATCCCGAGGATGTGAAAGGTGCTATATAAATGCTAGTCTTTTCTATTTTACTCAGCAAGTGGGCCTTCTTGATCCGTGTGGCTCAGAACTAAACAACATTTACCCATTGACCCTTGAGGGGCAGACAGACCTATATTTACGAGCTACTATTGCACTATATAAAAGCAACTGTGTTTTAGCTGCTTACTATGAATTACAGCTGTTCTATTTCTACTATAAACACAGAAATTACTTTCGTTGTACTATTGAAATAAATATATAACATAAAAGCAGCTACCGTGACTGTGGTTACAATTTTTAAGCAGAGATGTGGGACTTAAGTGCCACAGAGCTATGCAGAGTACTTGTCGAAATTTAATAAATGAATGTTCATTGTTTTATAATGGCAATAAAATCACAACAAACTGAATGTACAAAGTTTACCATTGAACCTTTAAGCAATTTGATTTGATTTACTCTATTAGACATTGCTACCCTGTTCCGTTCAGTGTAGGGTAATGGAAGTTTACTTCAATAGGTAAAGTTTTGCTTTCCATATTGTGAATTTCCATCTCTTACTGTTCCGTTGTCCCTGAGACCCGAGCTATCGCAAGTACCATGCTCTAATGTACTGTTTGAAAAATATTTTCATCCTAGTCTTAAATGTAATGTCATTTTAGATAATGAGTGTTTGCGTCTGCATGTGTGTGTATGTGTGGGTGTACAAGAGCGTGTGTGAGTGTATATGAGAGTGAGTGAAAGTGTGTGAGAGTGAGTGCGTGAGAGAGTGAGTGCATCAATGTGTGCGAGAGAAATATAGAGCAGCTAAGTGCAATAAAAGTACTTCCATCAATTTATAAAATATTTTCATCCTAACCGTAAATGTAATTTTAGGGTGTGTGTGTGTACACACTGAGAGTGTGTATGTGTGTACATGTGAGTGTATATGAGAGTGTGAGTGAGTGAGAGGGAGTGTGTGCATGCGTGAATGTGTGTGCATGAGCGTGTGCAAGAGAGAGAGAGAAATATAGAGCAGCGAAGTGCAATAAATTCTTTTGTAGAGAAACAGATGACAAAGTGGGAATGAAAGGGATTGGAAATTGCAGAGGCAGATGAGCATTTGATCATCGAATTGAAATGGAAAGCACTAACTCCAGCTTTAGAGGCACACAATGTCTCCTTTCGAATGTACCCGGTTGGAACTGTGTACTGCTAGACTGATGTTTCTCAGTTTTGTTCAATTACTTTTGGAGACTGGGGATTCAGGAGAGATTTCATATAGCTCCGCCCTTTTGGAAGTAATACCAGTAATTATTCAAAATGAAATACATCAAGAAAACACCATAAAGTCTATAATGGCTATTTTAATTAACATTTCCTAACTTCATCCATCTTAATCCCTCTGCTATACCAAGAGTACGCATTTCCGACAAGTGGAAGAACAGTTATACACTGAAAGCCAATGTAAGGAAAGAAAGGAAGGAAGAAAGAACCTGCATTTATATAGCACCTTTCACATCCTTGGTGTAGATTTGGAGTACTTTTTTCTGCAACATAACCAGTAAAGTGATGCTGATTCCTACGGAAAGTAGAATCCTCATTAGGGGATGAGCAAGTTTATGAATCTAGTGCTATATGGGTGTAATCAAAGGGTGATCCAAGTACTTAAAATAATGAAAGGAATTAATAATACGGAATATTCGCTCCAGACAAGTGCCAGGCAATGACCATCTCCAACAAGAGAGAGTCTAACCACCTCCCCTTGACATTCAATGGCATTACCATCGCCGAATCCCCCACCATCAACATCCTGGGGGTCATCATTGACCAGAAACTTAACTGGACCAGCCACATCAATATTGTGGCTACAAGAGCGGGTCAGAGGCTGGGTATTCTGCGGCGAGTGACTCACCTCCTGACTCCCCAAAGCCTTTCCACCATCTACAAGGCACAAGTCAGGAGTGTGATGGAATACTCTCCACTTGCCTGGATGAATGCAGTTCCAACAACACTCAAGAAGCTCGACACCATCCAGGACAAAGCAGCCCACTTGATTGGCACCCCATCCATCACCTTAAATATTCACTCCCTCCATCACCAGCGCACCGTGGCTGCAGTGTGTACCATCCTCAGGATGCACTGCAGCAACTCGCCAAGGCTTCTACGACAGCACCTCCCAAACCCGCAACCTCTACCATCTAGAAGGACAAGAGCAGCAGGCACATGCGAACACCACCACCTGCACGTTCCCCTCCAAGTCACACACCATCCCGACTTGGAAATATATCGCCGTTCCTTCATCATCGCTGGGTCAAAATCCTGGAACTCCCTTCCCAACAGCACACGGACTGCAGCAGTTCAAGGCGGCTCAGCACCACCTTCACAAGGGCAATTATGGATGGGCAATAAATGCTGGCCTTGCCAGTAACATCTACATCCCATGAATGAATTTTAAAAAAATGTGGAAAGGTATTTTGTGCAAATTCAGTCAATGTGATTACAAATTAAAGAGCCACAAGCTAAACTTAAAGGGTAACCATCATCATTTCAAAGAGAGGGAGTCAGATAATGGTTTCCCATGATACGTACTTATAATAACATGTAAATAACACAATGAGATACTTGCAGTGGATTGACATTTCAACAAAGCTCACTTGATAGCACTCTCGTCTCTGAGTCACAAGTCCTATGTTCAAGCCCCACTCCAGGACTCTAGCACAAACTAGGCTTATACTGCAGTGCAGATGGAAGTACTTGCATTTATATAGTGCCTATCATGACCTCAGGATGTCCCACAGCCAATGAAGTACTTTTCTGAAGTATAGTCACTGTTGTAATGTGGTCCCACAAACAGCAATGAGATAATGATCAGATAATCTGTTTTAGTGATGTTGGTTGAGGGATAAATATTCGCCAGGACACCGAGGAGAACTCCATGATCTTCTTTGAAAAAGTGCCATGGGATCTTTTACATCCACCTGAGAGGGCATCCGAAAGGCAGCACTTCCGACAGTGCAGTGTTCCAATCTCTGGAGAGGGACATGAACACACAACCTTTTGACTCCGAGATGAGAGTGCTACCCGCTGAGCCACGGCTGGCAAACAACTAAGGGACTGCTGCACCGTTGGAGGTGGAATCCTTCAGATTGGATGTTAAACTGAAGCCCTCGTGTGTGCCTGTATGATCTCCACCATCCGTAAAGGCCAGCCATGCACCTTTCTAATGGCTGGCCTATATAAAGCTACCCTCGATATCAGGAAAGGTCCTTGGGCAGAACTGGATTCCAGGGGACTCTGAATCTACACTGCAGTATAAACAGAATGAATACACAAACTGAATCATATTGTGGAGCCATTTCAGTTGATTGTGGATTTGCCACATAAACAGGGAATCAGATAGGAACATAGGAACATAGGAACAGGAGTAGGCCATTCAGCCCCTCGTGCCTGCTCCGCCATTTGATAAGGTCATGGCTGATCTGTGATCTAACTCCATATACCTGCCTTTGGCCCATATCCCTTAATACCTTTGGTTGCCAAAAAGCTATCTATCTCACATTTAAATTTAGCAAATGAGCTAGTATCAATTGCTGTTTGCGGAAGAGAGTTCCAAACTTCTACAACCCTTTGTGTGTAGAAATGTTTTCTAATCTTTCTCTGAGGCTAGTCGTCGCTGGTAATTATAGTTGCAGTGATCAGCAGGTCAAGCAGGGAGCAGAGAGTTGCATGAGAAAGTAGTTCCAGTCTCTATTTTATTCATGGAGTGACATTTATGTTTATTAATATTTATTTATCACATCACTTGTACAAAGCAGAGTATGAATCAAATATTTGAACTGTAAGGAAATAAGAGGGCACAGTAGTGTAGTGGTTATGTTACTGGACTAGTAATCCAGAGGCCTGGTCTAATCATTTGGAGGGAATTCATATCCCACCGTGGCAGTTTGAGAATTTGAAATCAATTAAAAATAAAATCTAGTATCAGTTCTTTAGGGAAGGAAAGCTGCCGTGCTTACCCCGGTCTGGCCTATAAGTGACTCCAGTCCCACATCAACGTGGTAGACTAGCAAGCCACTCAATTATGTCAAAAAACTGCTTCAACCACAGAGGTTGAAGGCGGCAGCCCACCACCACCTTCTCAGGGCAACTAGGAATTTGCAATAAACGCAATGCCCACATCCTGAATGAAAAGCTCATTCAATTACATTCATTACTCTTTCAAATAAAAGAAAGAAAACTACATTGGGACAAAGCAAAAAAAATAGTAAACCCTAGCTTAGATAGTACTGAAATTTATCAATAGTGCTTAAAACATGTAAAGTTGTTAGCATATTGTGGATTTGAGACTTAATGTGCTTTGCACTGGTAAAATTTATGGTTCACATTATACTGTAATTGCAAGCTGTTTTCTAGGAATGTAGTAATTGCTAGATGTGGTTCACTGTCTACCATCCTGGTAGTCACCTGATAGAACAATAATGGAGTTGTTGACTAATCATAACAATCAATCTCTATCAATTAGTCTACAACAGACCCAGACATGAGGTGAGGAAAACCCCAGTGGTGAAGAGCTTTGGGAACCATACGTCCAAAGTCACCTGTTCCTCCCAAGCACGTTACACTTACCGTATGTCATGTCTCAAATTACTCATATACTGTATCCCAACATATTACTGAAAGAAATCTAATTTGCATTTGATTGAAACAATGCTAACTGTTTCCACTGTCTCCCTGTTGCATAGATTTACCACTCGCTCACTGAAATAATGTTTTGGAAGTGTTCATTGATGAACTTATTTACAGCTCTACACTTTGACACAAGAGATGCACCAGATGTATTGGCGCTCACAGGGTGGATTATGTACTTTGAAAGAACCTTCAGTTTCACGCACAGTTATGCTTCTCAACAGTTTATAACATACAAATCACACACAGCCTTAGGGCTATATAAAGAACTTGATATCATTCTATTGAACTTTAATAGCTACATTGAAATCTGATCCTCAGTCAATGATGCTCAGTAGCAAACCTTCTCCAGCTTAACACTTACAGATCCTGGGTGCCAGCCATGTGGAAATTTGTCTATTATCTCCACCACAGCAGAGCATATGGCTGTCGACAATTATTCAAATATAACCAACTAAAAAAAAGTGTGCATCGTGAACAACAAGTCCCATTTATAAAACTCGGATCGTCCATCGAGGAGGGGGTGGGGGACTGCGGGGAAGTTCTTTGTTCACCCGTCTTGGTGCAATGCAAGGTCTTTATAGCATCAATGCACCACATTACTGTGTGCACCCTACACTTTAAATCTTCAAGGTTTAGTTTTATTGCTGGCCTGTTGAGACGCCTTTGGGCTGAAACTATAATCCAACCACAACAGTGACTTATTTCATATACTGGTTTCATGTACTCAAACATTGTAAAATGAATTAAAAAGTAAGTAGCAACCAGCCCACTAGACACAAAACTCTCCTACTAATACTTCTGTCCGCGGACCATTTGACTTCAGAGAAGATAACTGAAGTCTACTCTATATTAGAACTGTTCAATCAAACATCTATTCGGCAGCTCCACTTGCAATTGGCTTTGTAGCATACTTAAGGACATCACGTATACAGCTGAACCGGTGGTCGACAGCTTAGCGGCCCAGGACAAGGCAGAGCATACAACTGAAACACCAGGGGCATTATAAGAAGGAAACACAGGGCATCACAGAGCAAGACCAAAAATATCTTTTACGCTGATGCTGTTGAAAACTGCGGCAAGAAAATTAATTTACATTTTTTTTAAAAGTAAGTGACGAGCGATAATTTGCTGCTGCAAAAAACATCAGTTATACAATATTTGATCAACAGTTTCAGCAGTTGATAGAATATTTAATTATACAACTAAGCAGTTGGCACGGCATTGCAAATTGGTAACACTTCATTTACTGAGGTATGAGCAATCACACACTTTAATCAGGCACTTTGCCAGTGCTGTAACTTCACTCCAAACTTCAATCACTTTATCGCAATGCTGTAATTTTATATGTCGACAGGAAGGGCAGTTTTATGCTGCAGTCTCCAAGCAGATGGCTTGAGAGTGCTGTCCGAGCTAATTTCAAATTACTCTAAACCTTGAAGGATAACCCTCACCGATACTAGCTCAATTGCTAAATTTAAATCTGAGATAGATAGCTTTTTGGCAACCAAAGGTATTAAGGGATATGGGCCAAAGGCAGGTATATGGAGTTGGATCACAGATCAGCCATGATCTTATCAAATGGCGGAGCAGGCACGAGGGGCTGAATGGCCTACTCCTGTTCCTATGTTCCTATGATGTATAATGCATACACTTTGAGCTGCTGAAAACTGTTAAATTGTTTAGCCAATTGCCCTCGCAAGAATTATATAGAATTTACAGGACAGAAACAGGCCATTCTGCCCAAATGGTCTATGCCAGTGAATATGCATGACTCTCCTCTCACCCAACTTCCTTTAATCCTATCAGAATATCCTTTCTATTTCTTTCTCCCTCATGTACTTATTTAGCTTCTCCTTAAAGGTGTCTATGATATTTGCCTCAACTACTCCTTGTGGTAGCAAGTTCCACATTCTAACCACTCTCTGGGTAAAAAAGTTTCTTCTGAATTCATTATTGGATTTATTAGTGACTATCTTATATTTGTATCCTCTTGTTTTGGACTTCCCCACATCTTCCCTATGTCTATCCTATCAAACCCCTTCATAATTTTAAAGAGCCTAATTTTAAAGAGATGCAATGAAGCAGAGAAGGTCAAGGCTATTCAGTGCACTGAGGTCAATAGCATTGGAGCTGCTGGGTGTTGGCTCCAGGTGAATGATGTTATCAAGTGCTTGTCGGGTGAAGTTTCAAGAACAAACTGCAAAGCACTCATGGTCATCACGACAGAGTTAATGAATATGGGGGAAGTCTCGCTGGATTGGAAACAAGCCAACACTGCAACTATTTTCAAGTAAGTCAATAAAACAAGCCTTGACAACTACAAATCCATTAGTCTTACATCAGTAACTTGCAAATTAATGGAACTGATCATCAGAAAGAAGGATTACTTATATTAAAATTACCTAATAAATAATAGCCAGCAAGGTTTCAGAAGGAAAGATTCTGCCCAACCTGCTTGACTTTATTCAGGAATGACTTCCTAAGTCGACATCAGCAAGCCTTGTGATGTATTGCCCCTGCACTTCTGAAAAGCCTTTGATAAAATTCTGCATCAAATACTTACAAACAAACTGACAGGCAGGAAAAGATCATGGGGTCCATCAAGCCTGACCCACACCGCCTGATGGCTGCAGCATCATAACTACATACTTCCTTACCCCCCCCCCCCCACATCCCCCACCCATGTCATGCCCTGGGAGAGGCAAAGAAAAGGCAGAGAAAAAAATCCAGGGCCAATAAGGGAAAAAATGCTCTGTAAAATTCCTCTCTGACCCCCTCAGGTGATCGAAACTAGTCCAGGAGATCACATAGACCAGGTGTTATCTATAATGCTACTAAGGTTTAAGGCAGTGGGCGTCCTAGATAACTTGGAGGTGGATAATGAGTTGGCTGAAAGAGAGCAAGCAGCAGGTATTCGTCAGGAGAGGGACATCATGCTTGGGAGATGAGTGCAGTGATCCAGTGGTTGGTACTTGATCAGGACTGAGAGCTATCAGGTCTGGAGCTGTGCTGAACACCAAACTTTCCATAGCCATCCTGGTTTCATTCGGATGCTACCAACTACCTACCATGAAGAAGTTATGAACTCGCTTTGCGATGATTCCAGGGGAAAGATGTGAATGTTGCAGCTGCCGTGTGTGGCAGTGAATAAATCAACGCCCTGTGAGTGAAGTAATGAGGAATGGCACACACAGGTGGTTGTAAGTGGACTCTGACTTTGGACAGTAGACGACTGGACAGCGTTCCACTGGCCGGAGGGTCGGTAACCCCCCCAGAGGACACAGATTTAAGGTAACTGGCAAAAGAAACAGAAGGGAGATGAGGAGAATTTTTTTTTATGCACGTTGTTATGATCTGGAATTCACTGCCTGAAAGGGTAGTGGAAGCAGATTCAATATAACTTTCAAAAGAGAATTAGATGCACACTTGAAAAGGAAAAACTTGCAGGGCTACGGGGAAAGAGCAGGGGAGCGGGACTAATTGGATAGCTCTTTCAAAGAGCAGATACAGGCACGATGGGCCGAATGGACTCCTCCTGTGCTGCAAGATTCTATCATTGGACGCACGGTTGATTGTGAATACTGCATATCTAATGCCTTGAATGGCACTGAAGATGATGTTCTGTAGAAGGGAGATGAGCTTTGACCCAATACAGTGCAAGGTGAAGATGCAACATTTACCATGGGAACAATGAGCACCATTAAATGGCACCACCCTGCACACTCTGCTTGATGAATGTCATGATGAAGATTATGAATTTTAAAAGTTTTTGCACAATTACCGTTGATGCTTTTGACACTTTGTAATGGTTTACCTGCTCAATTCATGTGCTACATTTGAAGCAGTTTAATGAAGGTGTCTTCCATCATTCCTGAGTCTCTTGCAAACACGAACATATGAAAACGATGGACAGAAAAAGACCAGCTGGTTCATCGAGCCTGTCCCATTCAGTCATGTTGCAACTAAGCATCACAATTCTCAATGCTCCCCACCCACCAGTAATCTCCTGGGAGTGGCAAAAAAAAGATTTAAACAATCAACCCTTGGCCAATTCAAAGAAAAAAGAATTCTTAGAAATACATCTCTGACCCCTGAAAACGATCAAGGACAAACCAGTGACTACAAGGTATGGCATCCAATATCCCATCTACCTTTTGCTGGCAGTGATTATCAGCCTCCTCCAGGAACTCATCCAGCTCCCGTTTGAACACTGGTATTGAACCCACACTCACAGCAGGAGCTGGTTGCTTCTTCCAAAGGTATATGACTCTCTGTGACGGAATAACCTCCTGATATCAAACCTAGATCTATGTTTATGTAACACACTTCTGCCATTATTTTGGGAAAAAGGTGCGTATTATACTGCAAAGATTTATAGTTGGTGTCTTCACAGCTTTCAAAATAAAAACCCTCGTCAGAGTGTGTTTCAAACCTGGGTCGCAGATGATGAAGGGAGTTTTCCACCAATCCCTGCCAATATCTGAGGGTTACTGACACTCGTTATGATTTGTCCAATGGAAGAAATAAACATTTCAATGTCTTGGGATCTGAGAAAACCCGAACACACGAAGAACAACTGAAAGTAAAACCAGAAACTTATCTTTTTTTATTTGTGTGAGGATCACAGACTTTAGAGATTTAAGAAATGTCACTGTTTTGCATATTATTTCTCATAAAGCAAGTGCTGATAAGGTGAAGACCCTACGAACGATTACATCACCATCTCGCACAAAGAAATCAAAATGGAAATAACCCTAGTTCTTAAAAATCAAATTGACTGCACAGGATAGTCAGCACCGGCACGGGAAAATCGGCAACGGCACGGAATAGTCAGCACCGGCACCAAAGTGCCTCAACCGGCACGAGAGAGTTAGCAATGGCACGAGAGAGCCAGCACCGGCGCGAGAGAGCCAGCACCGGCACGAGAGAGCCAGCACCGGCACGAGAGAGCCAGCACCGGCACGAGAGAGTTAGCACCGGCACGAGTGAGCCAGCACCGGCACGAGAGAGCCAGCACCGGCACGAGAGAGCCAGCACCGGCACGAGTGAGTTAGCACCGGCAGGAGAGAGTTAGCACAGGCACGAGTGAGCCAGCACCGGCACGAGTGAGTTAGCACCGGCACGAGAGGGTTAGCACCGGCACGAGAGAGCCAGCACCGGCACGAGTGAGTTAGCACCGGCACAAGAGAGCCAGCACCGGCACGAGTGAGTTAGCACCGGCACGAGTGAGTTAGCACCGGCACGAGAGAGTTAGCACCGGCACGAGAGAGTTAGCACCGGCACGAGAGAGTTAGCACCGGCACGAGTGAGCCAGCACCGGCGCGAGAGAGCCAGCACCGGCGCGAGAGAGCCAGCAACGGCGCGAGAGAGTTAGCACCGGCACGAGAGAGTTAGCACCGGCACGAGAGAGTTAGCACCGGCACGAGAGAGTTAGCACCGGCACGAGAGAGCCAGCATCGGTACGAGTGAGTTAGCACTGGCACGAGAGAGCCAGCACCGGCACGAGTGAGTTAGCACCGGCACGAGAGAGCCAGCACCGGCACGAGAGAGTTAGCACCGGCACGAGTGAGCCAGCACCGGCACGAGTGAGTTAGCACTGGCACGAGAGAGTTAGCACCGGCACGAGTGAGTTAGCACCGGCACGAGTGAGCCAGCACCGGCACGAGAGAGTTAATACCGGCACGGGAGAGTTAGAACCGGCACGAGAGAGCCAGCACCGGCACGAGAGAGCCAGCACCGGCACGAGAGAGTTAGCACCGGCACGAGTGAGCCAGCACCGGCACGAGAGAGTTAGCACCGGCACGAGAGAGCCAGCACCGGCACGAGAGAGTTAATACCGGCACGAGAGAGTTAGAACCGGCACGAGAGAGCCAGCACCGGCGCGAGAGAGCCAGCACCGGCGCGAGAGAGTTAGCACCGGCACGAGAGAGCCAGCACCGGCACGAGAGAGCCAGCACCGGCACGAGAGAGCCAGCACCGGCACGAGAGAGCCAGCACCGGCACGAGAGAGTTAGCACCGGCACGAGAGAGCCAGCACCGGCACGACAGAGCCTGCACCGGCACGAGTGAGTTAGCACCGGCACGAGAGAGTTAGCACCGGCACGAGAGAGCCAGCACCGGCACGAGAGAGCCAGCACCGGCACGAGAGAGATAGCACCGGCACGAGAGAGTTAGCACCGGCACGAGAGAGTTAGCACCGGCACGAGAGAGTTAGCACCGGCACGAGTGAGCCAGCACCGGCACGAGTGAGTTAGCACCGGCACGAGAGTGTTAATAACGGCACGAGAGAGCCAGCACCGGCACGAGAGAGCCAGCATCGGCACGAGAGAGTTAGCACCCGCCCGAGTGAGCCAGCACCGGCACGAGTGAGTTAGCACCGGCACGAGAGAGTTAGCACCGGCACGAGTGAGCCAGCACCGGCACGAGTGAGTTGGCACTGGCACGAGAGAGCCGGCACCGGCACGAGTGAGTTGGCACCGGCACGAGAGAGCCAGCAACGGCACGTGAGAGCCAGCACCGGCACGAGTGAGTTAGCACCGGCACGAGAGAGCCAGCACCGGCACGAGCGAGTTAGCACCGGCACGAGAGAGCCAGCACCGGCACGAGAGAGCCAGCACCGGCACGAGTGAGTTCGCACCGGCACGAGAGAGTTAGCACCGGCACGAGAGAGCCAGCACGGGCACGAGTGAGTTAGCACTGGCACGAGAGAATTAGCACCGGCACGAGAGAGCCAGCACGGCTCGAGTGAGTCAGCACCGGCACGAGAGAGCCAGCACCGGCACGATTGAGTTAGCACCGGCACGAGTGAGTTAGCACCGGCACGAGAGAGCCAATACCGGCACGAGTGAGTTAGCACTGGCTCGAGCGAGTTAATACCGGCACGAGAGAGTTAGCACCGGCACGAGAGAGCCAGCACCGGCGCGAGAGAGTTTGCACCGGCACGAGTGAGCCAACACCGGCACGAGAGAGCCAGCAGCGGCACGAGAGAGTTAATACCGGCACGAGAGAGTTAGCACCGGCACGAGAGAGACAGCACCGGCGCGAGAGAGACAGCACCGGCGCGAGTGAGTTAGCACCGGCACGAGTGAGCCAGCACCGGCACGAGAGAGTTCGCACCGGCACGAGAGAGCCTGCACCGGCACGAGAGAGTTCGCAACGGCACGAGAAAGCCAGCACCGGCACGAGAGAGCCAGCACCGGCACGAGAGAGTTAATACCGGCACGAGAGAGTTAGCACCGGCACGAGAGAGTTAGCACCGGCACGAGAGAGCCAGCACCGGCGCAAGAGAGTTAGCACCGGCACGAGTGAGCCAGCACCGGCACGAGAGAGCCAGAACCGGCACGAGAGAGCCAGAACCGGCACGAGTGAGTTAGCACCGGCACGAGAGAGTTAGCACCGGCACGAGTGAGCCAGCACCGGCACGAGAGAGTTATCACCGGCACGAGTGAGCCAGCACCGGCACGAGTGAGTTAGCACCGGCCGAGAGAGTTAGAACCGGCACGAGAGAGTTAGAACCGGCACGAGAGAGCCAGCTCCGGCACGAGAGAGCCAGAACCGGCACGAGAGAGCCAGCACCGGCACAAGAGAGTTAATACCGGCACGAGAGAGTTAGCACCGGCACGAGAGAGCCAGAACCGGCACGAGTGAGTTAGCACCGGCACGAGAGAGTTAGCACCGACACGAGAGAGTTAGCACCGGCACGAGTGAGCCAGCACCTGCACGAGTGAGTTAGCACCGGCACGAGAGAGTTAGAACCGGCACGAGAGAGCCAGCACCGGCACGAGAGAGCCAGAACCGGCACGAGAGAGCCAGAACCGGCACGAGAGAGTTAGCACCGGCACAAGTGAGCCAGCACCGGCACGAGTGAGTTAGCACCGGCACGAGAGAGTTAGAACCGGCACGAGAGAGCCAGCACCGGCACGAGAGAGCCGGCACCGGCACGAGTGAGCCGCCACCGGCACGAGTGAGTTGGCACCGGCACGAGAGAGCCAGCACCGGCACGAGAGAGTCAGCACCGGCACGAGAGAGTCAGCACCGGCACGAGAGAGCCAGCACCGGCACGAGAGAGCCAGCACCGGCACGAGTGAGCCAGCACCGGCACGAGTGAGCCAGCACCGGCACGAGAGAGTTAGCACCGGCACGAGAGAGTTAGCACCGGCACGAGAGAGCCAATACCGGCACGAGTGAGTTAGCACCGGCACGAGAGAATTAGCACCAGCACGAGAGAGTCAGCACCGCACGAGAGAGTTAGCACCGGCACGAGAGAGCCAATACCGGCACGAGTGAGTTAGCACCGGCACGAGAGAGTTAGCACCGGCACGAGAGAGCCAGCACCGGCACAAGAGAACCAGCACCGGCATGAGAGAACCAGCACCGGCATGAGAGAACCAGCACCGGCACGAGTGAGTTAGCACCGGCACGAGTGAGCCAGCACCGGCACAAGAGAGTTAGCACCGGCACGAGAGAGTTAGCACCGGCACGAGAGAGCCAGCACCGGCACGAGAGAGTTAGCACCGGCACGAGTGAGCCAGCACCGGCACAAGAGAGTTAGCACCGGCACGAGAGAGTTAGCACCGGCACGAGAGAGCCAGCACCGGCACAAGAGAGTTAGCACTGGCAAAAGAGAGTTAGAACCGGCACGAGAGAGCCAGCACCGGCACGAGAGAGCCAGCACCGGCACGAGTGAGTTAGCACTGGAACGAGAGAGTTAGCACCGGCACGAGAGAGCCAGCACCGGCACGAGAGAGTTAGCACCGGCACGAGAGAGCCAGCACCGGCACGAGAGAGCCAGCACCGGCACGAGAGAGCCAGCACCGGCACGAGAGAGTTAGCACCGGCACGAGAGAGCCAGCACCGGCGCGAGAGATTTAGCACCGGCACGAGAGAGCCAGCACCGGCACGAGTGAGTTAGCACCGGCACGAGAGAGTTAGCACCGGCACGAGAGAGCCAGCACCGGCACGAGAGAGTTAGCACCGGCACGAGAGAGTTAGCACCGGCACGAGAGAGCCAGCACCGGCACGAGAGAGTTAGCACCGGCACGAGAGAGTTAGCACCGGCACGAGAGAGCCAGCACCGGCACGAGAGAGCCAGCACCGGCACGAGAGAGTTAGTAACGGCACGAGAGAGCCAGCACCGGCACGAGAGTGCCAGCACCGGCACGAGAGAGCCAGCACCGGCACGAGAGAGCCAGCACCGGCACGAGAGAGCCAGCACCGGCACGAGAGAGCCAGCACCGGCACGAGTGAGTTGGCACCGGCACGAGAGAGCCAGCAACGGCACGTGAGAGCCAGCACCGGCACGAGTGAGTTAGCACCGGCACGAGAGAGCCAGCACCGGCACGAGCGAGTTAGCACCGGCACGAGAGAGCCAGCACCGGCACGAGAGAGCCAGCACCGGCACGAGTGAGTTCGCACCGGCACGAGAGAGTTAGCACCGGCACGAGAGAGCCAGCACGGGCACGAGTGAGTTAGCACTGGCACGAGAGAATTAGCACCGGCACGAGAGAGCCAGCACGGCTCGAGTGAGTCAGCACCGGCACGAGAGAGCCAGCACCGGCACGATTGAGTTAGCACCGGCACGAGTGAGTTAGCACCGGCACGAGAGAGCCAATACCGGCACGAGTGAGTTAGCACTGGCTCGAGCGAGTTAATACCGGCACGAGAGAGTTAGCACCGGCACGAGAGAGCCAGCACCGGCGCGAGAGAGTTTGCACCGGCACGAGTGGGCCAACACCGGCACGAGAGAGCCAGCAGCGGCACGAGAGAGTTAATACCGGCACGAGAGAGTTAGCACCGGCACGAGAGAGACAGCACCGGCGCGAGAGAGACAGCACCGGCGCGAGTGAGTTAGCACCGGGACGAGTGAGCCAGCACCGGCACGAGAGAGTTCGCACCGGCACGAGAGAGCCTGCACCGGCACGAGAGAGTTCGCAACGGCACGAGAAAGCCAGCACCGGCACGAGAGAGCCAGCACCGGCACGAGAGAGTTAATACCGGCACGAGAGAGTTAGCACCGGCACGAGAGAGTTAGCACCGGCACGAGAGAGCCAGCACCGGCGCAAGAGAGTTAGCACCGGCACGAGTGAGCCAGCACCGGCACGAGAGAGCCAGAACCGGCACGAGAGAGCCAGAACCGGCACGAGTGAGTTAGCACCGGCACGAGAGAGTTAGCACCGGCACGAGTGAGCCAGCACCGGCACGAGAGAGTTATCACCGGCACGAGTGAGCCAGCACCGGCACGAGTGAGTTAGCACCGGCCGAGAGAGTTAGAACCGGCACGAGAGAGTTAGAACCGGCACGAGAGAGCCAGCTCCGGCACGAGAGAGCCAGAACCGGCACGAGAGAGCCAGCACCGGCACAAGAGAGTTAATACCGGCACGAGAGAGTTAGCACCGGCACGAGAGAGCCAGAACCGGCACGAGTGAGTTAGCACCGGCACGAGAGAGTTAGCACCGACACGAGAGAGTTAGCACCGGCACGAGTGAGCCAGCACCTGCACGAGTGAGTTAGCACCGGCACGAGAGAGTTAGAACCGGCACGAGAGAGCCAGCACCGGCACGAGAGAGCCAGAACCGGCACGAGAGAGCCAGAACCGGCACGAGAGAGTTAGCACCGGCACAAGTGAGCCAGCACCGGCACGAGAGAGTTAGCACCGGCACGAGAGAGTTAGAACCGGCACGAGAGAGCCAGCACCGGCACGAGAGAGCCGGCACCGGCACGAGTGAGCCGCCACCGGCACGAGTGAGTTGGCACCGGCACGAGAGAGTCAGCACCGGCACGAGAGAGTCAGCACCGGCACGAGAGAGCCAGCACCGGCACGAGAGAGCCAGCACCAGCACGAGTGAGCCAGCACCGGCACGAGTGAGCCAGCACCGGCACGAGAGAGTTAGCACCGGCACGAGAGAGTTAGCACCGGCACGAGAGAGCCAATACCGGCACGAGTGAGTTAGCACCGGCACGAGAGAATTAGCACCAGCACGAGAGAGTCAGCACCGCACGAGAGAGTTAGCACCGGCACGAGAGAGCCAATACCGGCACGAGTGAGTTAGCACCGGCACGAGAGAGTTAGCACCGGCACGAGAGAGCCAGCACCGGCACAAGAGAACCAGCACCGGCATGAGAGAACCAGCACCGGCATGAGAGAACCAGCACCGGCATGAGAGAACCAGCACCGGCACGAGTGAGTTAGCACCGGCACGAGTGAGCTAGCACCGGCACAAGAGAGTTAGCACCGGCACGAGAGAGTTAGCACCGGCACGAGAGAGCCAGCACCGGCACGAGAGAGTTAGCACCGGCACGAGTGAGCCAGCACCGGCACAAGAGAGTTAGCACCGGCACGAGAGAGTTAGCACCGGCACGAGAGAGCCAGCACCGGCACAAGAGAGTTAGCACTGGCAAAAGAGAGTTAGAACCGGCACGAGAGAGCCAGCACCGGCACGAGTGAGTTAGCACTGGAACGAGAGAGTTAGCACCGGCACGAGAGAGCCAGCACCGGCACGAGAGAGTTAGCACCGGCACGAGAGAGCCAGCACCGGCACGAGAGAGCCAGCACCGGCACGAGAGAGCCAGCACCGGCACGAGAGAGTTAGCACCGGCACGAGAGAGCCAGCACCGGCGCGAGAGATTTAGCACCGGCACGAGAGAGCCAGCACCGGCACGAGTGAGTTAGCACCGGCACGAGAGAGTTAGCACCGGCACGAGAGAGCCAGCACCGGCACGAGAGAGTTAGCACCGGCACGAGAGAGTTAGCACCGGCACGAGAGAGCCAGCACCGGCACGAGAGAGTTAGCACCGGCACGAGAGAGTTAGCACCGGCACGAGAGAGCCAGCACCGGCACGAGAGAGCCAGCACCGGCACGAGAGAGCCAGCACCGGCACGAGAGAGTTAGCACCGGCACGAGAGAGCCAGCACCGGCGCGAGAGATTTAGCACCGGCACGAGAGAGCCAGCACCGGCACGAGTGAGTTAGCACCGGCACGAGAGAGTTAGCACCGGCACGAGAGAGCCAGCACCGGCACGAGAGAGTTAGCACCGGCACGAGAGAGTTAGCACCGGCACGAGAGAGCCAGCACCGGCACGAGAGAGTTAGCACCGGCACGAGAGAGTTAGCACCGGCACGAGAGAGCCAGCACCGGCACGAGAGAGCCAGCACCGGCACGAGAGAGTTAGTAACGGCACGAGAGAGCCAGCACCGGCACGAGAGTGCCAGCACCGGCACGAGAGTGCCAGCACCGGCACGAGAGTGCCAGCACCGGCACGAGAGAGCCAGCACCGGCACGAGAGAGCCAGCACCGGCACGAGAGAGCCAGCACCGGCACGAGAGAGCCAGCACCGGCACGAGTGAGTCAGCACCGGCACGAGAGAGTCAGCACCGGCACGAGTGAGTTAGCACTGGCACGAGAGAGTTAGCACCGGCACGAGAGAGCCAGCACCGGCACGAGTGAGTTAGCACCGGCACGAGAGAGTTAGCACCGGCACGAGAGAGCCAGCACCGGCACGAGTGAGTTAGCACCGGCACGAGTGAGCCAGCACCGGCACGAGTGAGTTAGCACCGGCACGAGAGAGTTAGCACCGGCACGAGAGAGTTAGCACCGGCACGAGAGAGCCAGCACCGGCACGAGAGAGTTAGCACCGGCACGCGAGAGCCAGCACAGGCACGAGAGAGTTAGCACCGGCACGAGTGAGCCAGCACCGGCACGAGTGAGTTAGCACCGGCACCAGAGAGTTAGCACCGGCATGAGAGAGCCAGCACCGGCACGAGTGAGTTAGCACCGGCACGAGTGAGTTAGCACCGGCACGAGAGAGTTAATACCTGCACGAGAGAGTTAGCACCGGCACGAGGGAGACAGCACCGGCGTGAGCGAGTTAGCACCGGCACGAGTGAGCCAGCACCGGCACGAGAGAGTTCGCACCGGCACGAGTGAGCCAGCACCGGCACGAGAGAGCCAGCACCGGCACGAGAGAGTTCGCAAAGGCACGAGAGAGCCAGCACCGGCACGAGAGAGCCAGCACCGGAACGAGAGAGTTAATACCGGCACGAGAGAGTTAGCACCGGCACGAGAGAGCCAGCAACGGCACGAGAGAGTGAGCACCGGCACGAGTGAGCCAGCACCGGCACGAGAGAGCCAGAACCGGCACGAGCGAGTTAGCACCGGCACGAGAGAGCCAGCACCGGCACGAGAGAGCCAGCACCGGCACGAGTGAGTTAGCACCGGCACGAGAGAGTTAGCACCGGCACGAGAGAGCCAGCACCGGCATGAGAGAGTTAGCACCGGCACGAGAGAGCCAGCACCGGCACGAGAGAGCCAGCACCGGCACGAGAGAGCTAGCACCGGCACGAGAGAGCCAGCACCGGCAAGAGTGAGCCAGGACTGGCACGAGTGAGTTAGCACCGGCACGAGAGAGCCACTACCGGCACGAGTGAGTTAGCACTGGCACGAGAGAGTTAGCACCGGCACGAGAGAGCCAGCACCGGCACGAGTGAGTTAGCACCGGCACGAGAGAGTTAGCACCGGCACGAGAGAGCCAGCACCGGCACGAGAGAGTTAGCACCGGCAAGAGTGAGCCGGCACCGGCACAAGTGAGTTAGCACCGGCACGAGAGAGTTAGCACCGGCACGAGAGAGTTAGCACCGGCACGAGAGAGTTAGCACCGGCACGAGAGAGCCAGCACCGGCTCGAGAGAGTTAGCACCGGCACGCGAGAGCCAGCACAGGCACGAGAGAGTTAGCACCGGCACGAGTGAGCCAGCACCGGCACGAGTGAGTTAGCACCGGCACCAGAGAGTTAGCACCGGCATGAGAGAGCCAGCACCGGCACGAGTGAGTTAGCACCGGCACGAGTGAGTTAGCACCGGCACGAGAGAGTTAATACCTGCACGAGAGAGTTAGCACCGGCACGAGGGAGACAGCACCGGCGTGAGCGAGTTAGCACCGGCACGAGTGAGCCAGCACCGGCACGAGAGAGTTCGCACCGGCACGGTGAGCCAGCACCGGCACGAGAGAGCCAGCACCGGCACGAGAGAGTTCGCAACGGCACGAGAGAGCCAGCACCGGCACGAGAGAGCCAGCACCGGAACGAGAGAGTTAATACCGGCACGAGAGAGTTAGCACCGGCACGAGAGAGCCAGCACCGGCGCGAGAGAGTGAGCACCGGCACGAGTGAGCCAGCACCGGCACGAGAGAGCCAGAACCGGCACGAGTGAGTTAGCACCGGCACGAGAGAGTTAGCACCGACACGAGAGAGTTAGCACCGGCACGAGTGAGCCAGCACCGGCACGAGTGAGCCAGCACCGGCACGAGTGAGTTAGCACCGGCCGAGAGAGTTAGAACCGGCACGAGAGAGCCAGCACCGGCACGAGAGAGCCAGAACCGGCACGAGAGAATTAGCACCGGCACGAGAGAATTAGCACCGGCACGAGTGAGCCAGCACCGGCACGAGTGAGTTAGCACCGGCACGAGAGAGTTAGCACCGGCACGAGAGAGCCAGCACCGGCACGAGTGAGCCAGCACCGGCACGAGAGAGTTAGCACCGGCACGAGAGAGCCAGCACCGGCACGAGAGAGTTAGCACCGGCACGAGTGAGCCAGCAGCGGCACGAGTGAGCCAGCAGTGGCACGAGAGAGTTAATACCGGCACGAGAGAGTTAGCACCGGCACGAGAGAGCCAGCACTGGCGCGAGAGAGTTAGCACCGGCACAAGTGAGTTAGCACCGGCACGAGAGAGCCAGCACCGGCACGGGAGAGCCAGAACCGGCACGAGTGAGTTAGCACCGGCACGAGAGAGTTAGCACTGACACGAGAGAGTTAGCACCGGCACGAGTGAGTTAGCACCGGCCGAGAGAGTTAGAACCGGCACGAGAGAGTTAGCACCGGCACGAGTGAGCCAGCACCGGCACGAGTGAGTTAGCACCGGCACCAGAGAGTTAGCACCGGCATGAGAGAGTTAGCACCGGCACGAGTGAGTTAGCACCGGCACGAGAGAGTTAATACCTGCACGAGAGAGTTAGCACCGGCACGAGGGAGACAGCACCGGCGTGAGCGAGTTAGCACCGGCACGAGTGAGCCAGCACCGGCACGAGAGAGTTCGCACCGGCACGAGTGAGCCAGCACCGGCACGAGAGAGCCAGCACCGGCACGAGAGAGTTCGCAACGGCACGAGAGAGCCAGCACCGGCACAAGAGAACCAGCACCGGCATGAGAGAACCAGCACCGGCATGAGAGAACCAGCACCGGCACGAGTGAGTTAGCACCGGCACGAGTGAGCCAGCACCGGCACAAGAGAGTTAGCACCGGCACGAGAGAGTTAGCACCGGCACGAGAGAGCCAGCACCGGCACGAGAGAGTTAGCACCGGCACGAGTGAGCCAGCACCGGCACAAGAGAGTTAGCACCGGCACGAGAGAGTTAGCACCGGCACGAGAGAGCCAGCACCGGCACAAGAGAGTTAGCACTGGCAAAAGAGAGTTAGAACCGGCACGAGAGAGCCAGCACCGGCACGAGAGAGCCAGCACCGGCACGAGTGAGTTAGCACTGGAACGAGAGAGTTAGCACCGGCACGAGAGAGCCAGCACCGGCACGAGAGAGTTAGCACCGGCACGAGAGAGCCAGCACCGGCACGAGAGAGCCAGCACCGGCACGAGAGAGCCAGCACCGGCACGAGAGAGTTAGCACCGGCACGAGAGAGCCAGCACCGGCGCGAGAGATTTAGCACCGGCACGAGAGAGCCAGCACCGGCACGAGTGAGTTAGCACCGGCACGAGAGAGTTAGCACCGGCACGAGAGAGCCAGCACCGGCACGAGAGAGTTAGCACCGGCACGAGAGAGTTAGCACCGGCACGAGAGAGTTAGCACCGGCACGAGAGAGCCAGCACCGGCACGAGAGAGCCAGCACCGGCACGAGAGAGTTAGTAACGGCACGAGAGAGCCAGCACCGGCACGAGAGTGCCAGCACCGGCACGAGAGTGCCAGCACCGGCACGAGAGAGCCAGCACCGGCACGAGAGAGCCAGCACCGGCACGAGAGAGCCAGCACCGGCACGAGTGAGTTAGCACCGGCACGAGAGAGTCAGCACCGGCACGAGTGAGTTAACACTGGCACGAGAGAGTTAGCACCGGCACGAGAGAGCCAGCACCGGCACGAGTGAGTTAGCACCGGCACGAGAGAGTTAGCACCGGCACGAGAGAGCCAGCACCGGCACGAGTGAGCCAGCACCGGCACGAGTGAGCCAGCACCGGCACGAGTGAGCCAGCACCGGCACGAGTGAGTTAGCACCGGCCGAGAGAGTTAGAACCGGCACGAGAGAGCCAGCACCGGCACGAGAGAGCCAGAACCGGCACGAGAGAATTAGCACCGGCACGAGAGAATTAGCACCGGCACGAGTGAGCCAGCACCGGCACGAGTGAGTTAGCACCGGCACGAGAGAGTTAGCACCGGCACGAGAGAGCCAGCACCGGCACGAGTGAGCCAGCACCGGCACGAGAGAGTTAGCACCGGCACGAGAGAGCCAGCACCGGCACGAGAGAGTTAGCACCGGCACGAGTGAGCCAGCAGCGGCACGAGTGAGCCAGCAGTGGCACGAGAGAGTTAATACCGGCACGAGAGAGTTAGCACCGGCACGAGAGAGCCAGCACTGGCGCGAGAGAGTTAGCACCGGCACAAGTGAGTTAGCACCGGCACGAGAGAGCCAGCACCGGCACGGGAGAGCCAGAACCGGCACGAGTGAGTTAGCACCGGCACGAGAGAGTTAGCACTGACACGAGAGAGTTAGCACCGGCACGAGTGAGTTAGCACCGGCCGAGAGAGTTAGAACCGGCACGAGAGAGTTAGCACCGGCACGAGTGAGCCAGCACCGGCACGAGTGAGTTAGCACCGGCACCAGAGAGTTAGCACCGGCATGAGAGAGTTAGCACCGGCACGAGTGAGTTAGCACCGGCACGAGAGAGTTAATACCTGCACGAGAGAGTTAGCACCGGCACGAGGGAGACAGCACCGGCGTGAGCGAGTTAGCACCGGCACGAGTGAGCCAGCACCGGCACGAGAGAGTTCGCACCGGCACGAGTGAGCCAGCACCGGCACGAGAGAGCCAGCACCGGCACGAGAGAGTTCGCAACGGCACGAGAGAGCCAGCACCGGCACAAGAGAACCAGCACCGGCATGAGAGAACCAGCACCGGCATGAGAGAACCAGCACCGGCACGAGTGAGTTAGCACCGGCACGAGTGAGCCAGCACCGGCACAAGAGAGTTAGCACCGGCACGAGAGAGTTAGCACCGGCACGAGAGAGCCAGCACCGGCACGAGAGAGTTAGCACCGGCACGAGTGAGCCAGCACCGGCACAAGAGAGTTAGCACCGGCACGAGAGAGTTAGCACCGGCACGAGAGAGCCAGCACCGGCACAAGAGAGTTAGCACTGGCAAAAGAGAGTTAGAACCGGCACGAGAGAGCCAGCACCGGCACGAGAGAGCCAGCACCGGCACGAGTGAGTTAGCACTGGAACGAGAGAGTTAGCACCGGCACGAGAGAGCCAGCACCGGCACGAGAGAGTTAGCACCGGCACGAGAGAGCCAGCACCGGCACGAGAGAGCCAGCACCGGCACGAGAGAGCCAGCACCGGCACGAGAGAGTTAGCACCGGCACGAGAGAGCCAGCACCGGCGCGAGAGATTTAGCACCGGCACGAGAGAGCCAGCACCGGCACGAGTGAGTTAGCACCGGCACGAGAGAGTTAGCACCGGCACGAGAGAGCCAGCACCGGCACGAGAGAGTTAGCACCGGCACGAGAGAGTTAGCACCGGCACGAGAGAGTTAGCACCGGCACGAGAGAGCCAGCACCGGCACGAGAGAGCCAGCACCGGCACGAGAGAGTTAGTAACGGCACGAGAGAGCCAGCACCGGCACGAGAGTGCCAGCACCGGCACGAGAGTGCCAGCACCGGCACGAGAGAGCCAGCACCGGCACGAGAGAGCCAGCACCGGCACGAGAGAGCCAGCACCGGCACGAGTGAGTTAGCACCGGCACGAGAGAGTCAGCACCGGCACGAGTGAGTTAACACTGGCACGAGAGAGTTAGCACCGGCACGAGAGAGCCAGCACCGGCACGAGTGAGTTAGCACCGGCACGAGAGAGTTAGCACCGGCACGAGAGAGCCAGCACCGGCACGAGTGAGCCAGCACCGGCACGAGTGAGTTAGCACCGGCACGAGAGAGTTAGCACCGGCACGAGAGAGCCAGCACCGGCACGAGAGAATTAGCACCGGCACGCGAGAGCCAGCACAGGCACGAGAGAGTTAGCACCGGCACGAGTGAGCCAGCACCGGCACGAGTGAGTTAGCACCGGCACCAGAGAGTTAGCACCGGCATGAGAGAGCCAGCACCGGCACGAGTGAGTTAGCACCGGCACGAGTGAGTTAGCACCGGCACGAGAGAGTTAATACCTGCACGAGAGAGTTAGCACCGGCACGAGGGAGACAGCACCGGCGTGAGCGAGTTAGCACCGGCACGAGTGAGCCAGCACCGGCACGAGAGAGTTCGCACCGGCACGAGTGAGCCAGCACCGGCACGAGAGAGCCAGCACCGGCACGAGAGAGTTCGCAAAGGCACGAGAGAGCCAGCACCGGCACGAGAGAGCCAGCACCGGAACGAGAGAGTTAATACCGGCACGAGAGAGTTAGCACCGGCACGAGAGAGCCAGCACCGGCGCGAGAGAGTGAGCACCGGCACGAGTGAGCCAGCACCGGCACGAGAGAGCCAGAACCGGCACGAGTGAGTTAGCACCGGCACGAGAGAGTTAGCACCGACACGAGAGAGTTAGCACCGGCACGAGGGAGCCAGCACCGGCACGAGTGAGTTAGCACCGGCCGAGAGAGTTAGAACCGGCACGAGAGAGCCAGCACCGGCACGAGAGAGCCAGAACCGGCACGAGAGAATTAGCAACGGCACGAGAGAATTAGCACCGGCACGAGTGAGCCAGCACCGGCACGAGTGAGTTAGCACCGGCACGAGAGAGTTAGCACCAGCACGAGAGAGCCAGCACCGGCACGAGAGAGTTAGCACCGGCACGAGAGAGCCAGCACCGGCACGAGAGAGTTAGCACCAGCACGAGTGAGCCAGCAGCGGCACGAGTGAGCCAGCAGCGGCACGAGAGAGTTAATACCGGCACGAGAGAGTTAGCACCGGCACGAGAGAGCCAGCACCGGCGCGAGAGAGTTAGCACCGGCACAAGTGAGTTAGCACCGGCACGAGAGAGCCAGCACCGGCACGGGAGAGCCGGCACCGGCACGAGTGAGTTGGCACCGGCACGAGTGAGTTGGCACCGGCACGAGAGAGCCAGCAACGGCACGTGAGAGCCAGCACCGGCACGAGTGAATTAGCACCGGCACGAGAGAGCCAGCACCGGCACGAGCGAGTTAGCACCGGCACGTGAGAGCCAGCACCGGCACGAGAGAGCCAGCACCGGCACGAGTGAGTTAGCACCGGCACGAGAGAGTTAGCACCGGCACGAGAGAGCCAGCACCGGCATGAGAGAGTTAGCACCGGCACGAGAGAGCCAGCACCGGCACGAGAGAGCCAGCACCGGCACGAGAGAGCTAGCACCGGCACGAGAGAGCCAGCACCGGCACGAGTGAGCCAGGACTGGCACGAGTGAGTTAGCACCGGCACGAGAGAGCCACTACCGGCACGAGTGAGCCAGGACTGGCACGAGTGAGTTAGCACCGGCACGAGAGAGCCACTACCGGCACGAGTGAGTTAGCACTGGCACGAGAGAGCCAGCACCGGCACGAGAGAGCCAGCACCGGCACGAGTGAGTTAGCACCGGCACGAGAGAGTTAGCACCGGCACGAGAGAGCCAGCACCGGCACGAGAGAGTTAGCACCGGCAAGAGTGAGCCGGCACCGGCACAAGTGAGTTAGCACCGGCACGAGAGAGTTAGCACCGGCACGAGAGAGTTAGCACCGGCACGAGAGAGTTAGCACCGGCACGAGAGAGCCAGCACCGGCACGAGAGAGTTAGCACCGGCACGCGAGAGCCAGCACAGGCACGAGAGAGTTAGCACCGGCACGAGTGAGCCAGCACCGGCACGAGTGAGTTAGCACCGGCACCAGAGAGTTAGCACCGGCATGAGAGAGCCAGCACCGGCACGAGTGAGTTAGCACCGGCACGAGTGAGTTAGCACCGGCACGAGAGAGTTAATACCTGCACGAGAGAGTTAGCACCGGCACGAGGGAGACAGCACCGGCGTGAGCGAGTTAGCACCGGCACGAGTGAGCCAGCACCGGCACGAGAGAGTTCGCACCGGCACGAGTGAGCCAGCACCGGCACGAGAGAGCCAGCACCGGCACGAGAGAGTTCGCAACGGCACGAGAGAGCCAGCACCGGCACGAGAGAGCCAGCACCGGAACGAGAGAGTTAATACCGGCACGAGAGAGTTAGCACCGGCACGAGAGAGCCAGCACCGGCGCGAGAGAGTGAGCACCGGCACGAGTGAGCCAGCACCGGCACGAGAGAGCCAGAACCGGCACGAGAGAGTTAGCACCGACACGAGAGAGTTAGCACCGGCACGAGTGAGCCAGCACCGGCACGAGTGAGCCAGCACCGGCACGAGTGCGTTAGCACCGGCCGAGAGAGTTAGAACCGGCACGAGAGAGCCAGCACCGGCACGAGAGAGCCAGAACCGGCACGAGAGAATTAGCACCGGCACGAGAGAATTAGCACCGGCACGAGTGAGCCAGCACCGGCACGAGTGAGTTAGCACCGGCACGAGAGAGTTAGCACCGGCACGAGAGAGCCAGCACCGGCACGAGTGAGCCAGCACCGGCACGAGAGAGTTAGCACCGGCACGAGAGAGCCAGCACCGGCACGAGAGAGTTAGCACCGGCACGAGTGAGCCAGCAGCGGCACGAGTGAGCCAGCAGTGGCACGAGAGAGTTAATACCGGCACGAGAGAGTTAGCACCGGCACGAGAGAGCCAGCACTGGCGCGAGAGAGTTAGCACCGGCACAAGTGAGTTAGCACCGGCACGAGAGAGCCAGCACCGGCACGGGAGAGCCAGAACCGGCACGAGTGAGTTAGCACCGGCACGAGAGAGTTAGCACTGACACGAGAGAGTTAGCACCGGCACGAGTGAGTTAGCACCGGCCGAGAGAGTTAGAACCGGCACGAGAGAGTTAGCACCGGCACGAGTGAGCCAGCACCGGCACGAGTGAGTTAGCACCGGCACCAGAGAGTTAGCACCGGCATGAGAGAGTTAGCACCGGCACGAGTGAGTTAGCACCGGCACGAGAGAGTTAATACCTGCACGAGAGAGTTAGCACCGGCACGAGGGAGACAGCACCGGCGTGAGCGAGTTAGCACCGGCACGAGTGAGCCAGCACCGGCACGAGAGAGTTCGCACCGGCACGAGTGAGCCAGCACCGGCACGAGAGAGCCAGCACCGGAACGAGAGAGTTCGCAACGGCACGAGAGAGCCAGCACCGGCACGAGAGAGCCAGCACCGGAACGAGAGAGCCAGCACCGGCACGAGAGAGTTAGCACCGGCACGAGAGAGCCAGCACCGGCGCGAGAGAGTGAGCACCGGCACGAGTGAGCCAGCACCGGCACGAGAGAGCCAGAACCGGCACGAGTGAGTTAGCACCGGCACGAGAGAGTTAGCACCGACACAAGAGAGTTAGCACCGGCACGAGTGAGCCAGCACCGGCGCGAGAGAGTTAGCACCGGCACGAGTTAGCCAGCACCGGCACGAGAGAGCCAGAACCTGCACGAGTGAGTTAGCACCAGCACGAGAGAGTTAGCACCGACACGAGAGAGTTAGCACCGGCACGAGAGAGTTAGCACCGGCACGAGTGAGCCAGCACCGGCACGAGTGAGCCAGCACCGGCCGAGAGAGTTAGCACCGGCCGAGAGAGTTAGAACCGGCACGAGAGAGTTAGAACCGGCACGAGAGAGCCAGAACCGGCACGAGAGAGTTAGCACCGGCACGAGTGAGCCAGCACCGGCACGACTGAGTTAGCACCGGCACGAGAGAGTTAGCACTGGCACGGGAGAGCCAGCACCGGCACGAGTGAGCCAGCACCGGCACGAGTGAGCCAGCACCGGCACGAGTGAGCCAGCACCGGCACGAGTGAGTTAGCACCGGCACGAGAGAGTTAGCACCGGCACGAGAGAGTTAGCACCGGCACGAGATAGTTAGTAATGGCACGAGAGAGCCAGCACCGGCACGAGAGAGCCAGCACCGGCACGAGAGTGCCAGCACCGGCACGAGAGAGCCGGAACCGGCACGAGAGTGCCAGCACCGGCACGAGAGAGCCGGAACCGGCACGAGAGAGCCAGAACCGGCACGAGTGAGTTAGCACAGGCACGAGAGAGTTAGCACTGGCATGAGTGAGCCAGCACCGGCACGGGAGAGCCAGAACCGGCACGAGTGAGTTAGCACAGGCACGAGAGCGCCGGCACCGGCACGAGAGAGCCGGCACCGGCACGAGAGAGCCGGCACCGGCACGAGAGAGCCGGCACCGGCACGAGAGAGCCGGCACCGGCACGAGAGAGCCGGCACCGGCACGAGAGAGCCGGCACCGGCACGAGAGAGTTAGCACCGGCACGAGAGAGTTAGCACCGGCACGAGAGAGCCAGCACCGGCGCGAGAGAGTTAGCACCGGCACGAGAGAGCCAGCACCGGCACGAGAGAGTTAGCACCGGCACGAGAGAGTTAGCACCGGCACGAGAGAGCCAGCACCGGCGCGAGAGAGTTAGCACCGGCACGAGTTAGCCAGCACCGGCACGAGAGAGCCAGAACCTGCACGAGTGAGTTAGCACCAGCACGAGAGAGTTAGCACCGACACGAGAGAGTTAGCACCGGCACGAGAGAGTTAGCACCGGCACGAGAGAGTTAGCACCGGCACGAGTGAGCCAGCACCGGCACGAGTGAGTTAGCACCGGCCGAGAGAGTTAGAACCGGCACGAGAGAGTTAGAACCGGCACGAGAGAGCCAGAACCGGCACGAGAGAGTTAGCACCGGCACGAGTGAGCCAGCACCGGCACGAGTGAGCCAGCACCGGCACGACTGAGTTAGCACCGGCACGAGAGAGTTAGCACCGGCACGGGAGAGCCAGCACCGGCACGAGTGAGCCAGCACCGGCACGAGAGAGCCAGCACTGGCACGAGTGAGCCAGCACCGGCACGAGTGAGTTAGCACCGGCACGAGAGAGTTAGCACCGGCACGAGAGAGTTAGCCCCGGCACGAGAGAGCCAGCACCGGCACGAGAGAGTTTGCACCGGCACGAGATAGTTCGTAACGGCACGAGAGAGCCAGCACCGGCACGAGAGAATTAGCACCGGCACGAGAGTGCCAGCACCGGCACGAGAGAGCCGGAACCGGCACGAGAGTGCCAGCACCGGCACGAGAGAGCCGGAACCGGCATGAGAGAGCCAGCACCGGCACGAGAGAGATAGTAACGGCACGAGAGAGCCAGCACCGGCATGAGAGTGCCAGCACCGGCACGAGAGAGTTCGCACCGGCACGAGAGAGCCAGCACCGGCACGAGGGAGTTCGCACCGGCACGAGAGAGCCAGCACCGGCACGAGAGAGCCAGCACCGGCACGAGAGAGTTTGTAACGGCACGAGAGACCCAGCACCGGCACGAGAGAGCCAGCACCGGCACAAGTGAGTTAGCACCGGCACGAGAGAGTTAGCACCGGCATGAGTGAGCCAGCACCGGCACGGGAGAGCCAGAACCGGCACGAGAGAGTTAGCACCGACACGAGAGAGTTAGCACCGGCACGAGTGAGTTAGCACCGGCCGAGAGAGTTAGAACCGGCATGAGAGAGCCAGCACCGGCACTGTTGCTCAGCTAGCCAACAACAAAAGTGCCCTTGGCAGTCTGTGACCTTGTACCTCAGCCCTGTGGAATCGCAGAAAGGCTCACTGTTGGATCATAGGATGCATTTTCTAGTTGTATGATATTTCTAACTGTTGAAAACAAAGGACTACCTGCAGTGCTTAAGCTTTATCTAGTATTTCATTTAAAAAAGCTTAGGAAGTTTGCAGCAATGCTGAAATATGTTTTTTTTTAATTAAAATTAACCTCCTCTAGAAAGCTTTGACCAGCTGTTCTTAAAAAAATGTGAGAAAGTGCAGAGGCAGGAAGATTTTGCATCAGTTTTCCCATCAAGTTTAGTCTTTGCTGTTGTTTAAAAGAATACTGAACAGCTCTGCTCATCTTGGTGCATCAGTAGTGGAAGCAATTTCAGATATATTGCACTGGGGTGACATAGAGGCACACCAATTCACTATCAGGAATGTACCACTCCAAGTAATTACATTGACATTTAACTAAATAGAGCAGACAAGCAGACAGTAAATCATTACTGGAGATTACAAACAACATGCAGGGCAATCCCTGTATTGTTTCAATAGGCATCGGGTTTGTTCCCAGTGAAGTGACATTCTGCTCGCTGATTAAAGTCCTTTCAAAATGCAGGTGAGGCTGAGATGATTAACTCCTTTATAAAAAAAAGAGCTGGAAAAATATCTAGTTGGGGCTGCGCTGGTGATTATCCCAGCCTATAAGTATGCCTAAAATCAAAAAGGGCACAGGCCACAATGACTTAGATGTAGGGAGGTGAATGTGAAGGTGGGTATTTTTATACAATTAAGATATCAACTTTGGGAGCAATCGGTTAGATCAGCTACTTGAAATATTTGAGGCTGCCTCTCTCCTCTCCTCTCCCCCCTCCCGCTCTCCAAAGGTCACTCAAGGGGATTGGATCCTGAGGACTCTCCTGAGGAATCTGAGGAGACGGGAACTGCATCGGACATGTTCTTCACACTGTACGAACAAGGGTATAAAAGTGGCAATTAGACACCGACAATTGCTATACACTCGTAGCACACAAGGTTAGAGCCAGAGGGAAGATTCTGCCCAACCAACCCTTGAGAGACAAGCAATTGTCTGTAATGATCTGAAAGTTGCAACTACGGAGACCAAAGTGGAGCTAAATCATTGGCACAATCATGCTGCACTTTAAAACAATCCTTTGTGGCTTTCACTTAATTCTACAAACCGCCTTACATTAATTAATAAAGAATTTAATTACATTTTGTGTGGAGATGCGGTGTGTTTATGTCCTTTTATGAATATCCTTTCAGGCTATCATTGGGCAGGAAATCAACCATATCATTACCTGATTAACCATTTTGTCTTCTTGTTAAAAATGAGAATCAATGAAAATAGTTCCAGTAACAGCCAAAGAGGGGTGAGAGTAGCAGAGGCTCAAATTAACAGGAGCCTCCAGCTGCCAAAATAGGAGCCGGGAGTCCAGCTGGCTGTGTTTCTTTAAACTCAAACTTCGCTGTTGTCTGCTCCTATCTTTACAAGGTTAACAATACACCCGACTCTCTATTTTGAAGTTCTTTCATAAGTACTCCAGCAGATAGGGAGGACTGAATTCACTCATCAAGGTTCAGCTTCCAAGAATTTCTAAGATTCAGATTTTCAATGCAGGAGGCACATCCATAGGTTGTCAACTCTGGTTGGACATATTCCTGGCGGTTTCATCACATGACCTCCTGCCTCCAACTGCCCCGCTCCCACACTCCCGCCATTGGTCGCCTGACATGACCATCCTCGCTGCGCGCTGCCCTCCTACGCCAATCGGATGATTCTTCACTGCCAGTCAACAGCCTTTTTTCCCCCATGTCCAATAGTTCTTTAACTAATAAACAAAAGTGTTCAAAGAAAATTTACAAAAAGCCCAATTTTTTATTGCCCTTATGATTTTTCTCCTGCGTGTTGCTCGCAGCAATGGAGATTAGTCTTTAATTCCTGGCGACTCCAGGGCAATCCTGGAGGGTTGGCAACCCTAGGCCTATTGCAGAAGCAGCCCTTATTTAAAAGTGCCCCAGCCTCAACCAAGTGGTTATCACTTTTATTTATTTTCTATTTTTTAATATTGTCTTTGTCTCCATACTTTTACTCATTTGGTTGCACAGGGTGAAGAGACGGTGTTGGTAGATCTGAGAACGTACATAGCTTTATGGGAAAGCACATACAAAACCTACTCAGGCTGGGCATTGACGAGTGCAGTGGATTAACTTACTGTCTTCTAAACCGAGGTTCAAATCTAACCCAGACTGACATAACGGAATCGATTTTATCTCCCGGGCAGGAACGCGGTCAAGCGAGCGTGCAGCCCAGTCAGGGAGGCTCGGCCTACTTAAACGCCCGGGCCTCTTTAGCATGCTGCATCCCGACTCCCTGGCCGAAATTGCCGGGAAGTCGGCGGGAAGCGGCTGCCTGGCTGTTAAAATTGGGCGCGGCTCGGTGGCAGTCATGGGAACCCCAACACAAGGTAAGTGGCTGAGAGGGGAATTCCGGTCGGGGGAGGGAAGTCCGGGTCGGGGAGGCCCAAGGCTTCCTTGTTGGGGCCCAGAGGAGCACTCCTGCTCCTTCTAGCCCACAAGGAAATATTTTTTTTTTAGGAATTAAAAATAAACTTTAGCTCCTGTTCGTAGCAGGTTTGGCCTGGTGACGAAGCCATCACTGCTCCCCTGCTCAGGCCTCTGATTAAAATAGATCAGGCCTCAGTGACGTCATCAGACCCTGATCTGTAAATTTGAAGAGGACCCAGCCAGCTTGGGGAGGGTTTGCTTGCTGCCTGCAATTTAAAATTGCAGTCGGCCAAATTGGGGAAGGGGAAACGGAGTGGGTTAGTACCCTGCCCCATTTTAACTGCTCCCCCCCGACTCCCCTCCCGGTTTCCGCCAGGTTGGAGGGTGGATGGGAGTTAAAATCCCTCCACTCAAAGAGACTCTCCTCTCTGTGCTGAGTGCAAAGGTCATATCTAGAATGAGCTTGGGGCAGTCTCAACCCAGCTCCTAATGTGCACCAGCCATTAATTTGCCACTAATTGACAATGCCCCTGACAAAGGTAGTAAGGAGGGCTGGAGTGTGGGGAATGGAAATGGTGCAGTACAGAAATCTTTTGTGGGGGTGAGGCTCAGAGCAGAGCAGATGGAGCTTCACTCTGTACATAACCAGCTCCACACCAGATCCTGGAGTGCTCAAGACTGAACCGGCAAGGCGAGAACTGGAGCAATAAGTCATTGACATTTCTTACTCCAGAACTACCAACATTAACCAGCAAGCATAACTTTATGCCAACTGCGTCAGGTGGAATATTCCAGTGGGTTTCTATGTGGATTATGCAACTT
Source organism: Heptranchias perlo (assembly GCF_035084215.1). Lineage (NCBI taxonomy): Eukaryota > Metazoa > Chordata > Chondrichthyes > Hexanchiformes > Hexanchidae > Heptranchias > Heptranchias perlo. Next base: position 12,933,556 of record NC_090350.1, on the reverse strand, counting down.
TGTACAAAGTCACAGAATAAGTATCCAATTGTCCTTCATTTTGTTTAACAGGTCAGTCTTTCATCCAAAAGCAGATCTCTTTCATTTGTACTCAGTCTTTCAACCTAAAGAACTTTTTTTTTCTGAAATGATCAAGATCACACAGTTACAAAGTCTACTTGAACAGACCCACAGACCTCGCTCTGCTTCACGCTAAACCTCAATTCACTGCCGCAGTGGAATGCTTGCATAATAATAAGACATATTCAGCAGATTTATGCACTAAGGCTTCCTTGAACCTCAATAACATTCCCTGGGACCCTCTCGATCTTTTTACCGGGTGACAAAGCCCATGAATATTATTCCCCACAGGAGAATGTCACACCACTACCTGAATTAAAGAAGCTTGTTTGAGGCGCGGGGGCGGGGGTGGGAAATATGTAAAATGACAAGAGAGCGAGTGGTTTGGATAAACATCAGTGCAAATCTATTCAACTTCCCATTAGTATAATGGGTTCAAGAGGCATCTGGATATACTTCTGGCTGCTGTCGTTTCTGAGGTGAAATCGGACCGAAGGATATCGTGGGGCTAATTTATGACAAATTGAAATGGGTTTGTTGCTTCAAATGGCCTCTCCCTGTTCCTAAATATTTTTTGTGCTCCTATTACAAATGTTATCAATAGCAGCATAACAGAGGGATTCAGGATAAGTGCTTGCAGTTCAATTCCTGAAAATCCATAAATACTGCTCACGCTGCTTGGGGCAGGAGGGATATTCCCTAGGAACCCATTACAGCAGTGTAATTTTCCATTTTTCTTCCACTGTTTGTTGATCTCTGTTTGGAGGCAGCTAATGAATTATTCACGTTGCTTTTTCCTCTGTAAATCTCATGGCCCTCCTGCAGGTCCTTTCTATAACCAGAGACGGCTGGAGCTCGTGATGAATGCACCGCTTGAATGTGGTACTGAGCCACACAGAGCAGGGAGATACCTGGCCTGTGTGTGGGTTTGCTAATCTCAGATGGGACGCTTCAATGGGGAGCGGGCAGGAAATTGGACATGAATTTAGAATTGAGGTTAGGATCAGATCAGCCACGATCTTATTGAATGGCGGAGCAGGCTCGAGGGGCCGATTGGCCTACTCCTGCTCCCATTTCTTATGTTCTTATTCGATTGGCTCCAGCGCCCCTCTCTGCTAAGCCAGCCAGAGTTCCTGTTGCTGATCGCCACGCAGTGACACTCGCTGGAAATTGCCCTGGTGCGGATTAAGTTTCGTGGTGATGGCCCCGCAGTCTATGCCCGCTTATAAAGACTGGGCAATTTGTGAGGTAGTGGAACTGTACCTCAGCAAAAATCAGCACCAGGTTGATGCAGGAGAGGAGGCGGGGGGAGGGGGAATTGAGAAACTCCACTCGTAACTTTCAAAGGAGAACTGGATAAATACTTGAAAAGGAAAAATTTGCAGGGCTACGGGAAAAGAGCAGGAGAGTGGGACAAATTGGATCACTCTTTCAAAGAGCCGGCAGAGACACGATGGGCCGAATGGGCTCCTTCTGTGCTGTATGATTCTCTAAGCTTGAAAGGCACACATTACAATCTGCATTTCCAAGGTTAGTCGGCAGCGTGGAGTTTTGATTGTTCAGAAATTAGTATTCTTCGAGACTCTGGCCCCAAGATTTCATCATCAACTGTTTCTTTCCATCTCGCGTTGAACTTGGGAGGGGGCGACGGTACATTTTGTGCCTCTGGCAACAAATGCTCAACAGGCACACTACTCTGCGATCTGCCTGTGTTAGGTTTACGTGAACGCTCACAGCCAGCCGAGCCAGTGCACGCACAGACCTAACAAGCCCCCCAAAATCCAGAGCACCAAATTACGTCTGGCACTTTATGGGAAATTACGATTTTCTTTTCCTAGTCACAGCTGAACTCTGCTCCATATCCAAACTCACACCAAGTCCCGTTCTCCCATCACCCCTGTGCTTGCTAACCTACATTGGCTCCCAGGCGGAAAACGCTTCGGTTTTAAAATTCTCATCTTTATGTTCAAGTCCCTCCATAGCCTCGCCCCTCCCTATCTCTGTAACCTCCTCCAGCCCTACAATCCTCTGAGATCTCTGTGCTCCTCCAACTCTGGCCTCTTGTGCATCCTCGATTTTCATCGCTCCACCATTAGCGGCCGTGCCTGCAGCTGCCTAGATCCTAAGATCTGGAATTCCCTCCGAAAACCTCTCTACCTCTCTCTCCTCCTTTAAGTCTTTCCTTAAAACCTACCTTTTTGACCAAGCTTTTGGTCACCTGACCAATATCTCTTTTTGTGGCTCGGTGTCAAATTTTGTCTGATTACGCTCCTGTGAAGCGCCTTGGGATGTTTTACTACGTTGAAGGCACTATATAAGTGCAAGTTATTGCCCACTGGTGAACAATATTGTTGTTGTTGAGCGATTTGCGTTTCCAAACACAGGATGGATGAAAGATTACTGAGACGGCTGCTTCAGTCAGCTCACTGGTGGCTACAATCCTCCAGTGTGAGGGTGCGCGCTCCTGTGGGTGCCGAGCAAACAAAACGGACAAAGGCACCAACATATAAACTACAGCAAAATACAAAATATGAAGAAAAGAAAACCCACAATGCTGAAAAGACCCGACCCAAACTCTGGTCTTGTGTTGTGGCAAATTTAAAGCCAGGGTATTGGGTCCATTAAGCTGGTGCCGAGTTTACCAGCATCACCATCACCGATGCAAAGGCCTCACAAACTCACTAAAAACTGATGTCGGAAAGTGAGGGTGGTCAGTGCAAGAAAGTGGGGGGGCACAGGGGACAGTATTATCATCATGGCAGCCCAAGACCACTAACACATAACCACATTGGTGGTGTTAATGGTCAGTAGGACATTTGCCAGCTTTCAGAATAAACATGCTCATCAAAATATATTACCAAGTGAAATTTGTACGGGTTGCTGGTTAGTAAAAAGTGGTCTCCAACTTTACAACCCGGGAAGAATTGAGAACTTCAGCATCAGGGGTTTAAGCTTCCCTTGATAGACTGCCTATAAGGGAACTTTAAGATAGCACTTACTGCACGTGGAGATAAATTTGTGACTCAGTCGATTAGCTGGGGGGGCATCAATACAAATCAAGCACAGTGCGATTCAGCAAGAAAGCGATTTGTATCACAAATCAATTAGAATACAGTAGCTGGCATTTACCCAGAATGAAACAATTGCAGCGTACAATCAATATTACACTAAGCATGTTTTAGACAGAGTCAGTTTTCAAAATCCCCAAAGGTCCTTTCCAGGGATGAATGTTTTTTTTAACAGTCTTACAACCAGCGTGGGGCCAAGATTGAAAGACCCCACTTTGTTCAAAAATCCAAAATTAAACTCTAATACGTATTGCACATTAATGATTTAGTTAGTAGCCATGGATTATGATCCAATGGAATATATTTAATGGCTCTATTATATCCAATCCAAAATAACCCATTAAAGAGTTTGAGGACTGCTGCATTCAGCATCAATGCAACAAATATAAGTAGCCCCTCCAGAGGGCAAATGTGCATAGTTTTGTAAAATAAATCAGTTCAAACATCTGCCCGAAGCCAGCGGCCATGTGTTTTGCTTGTTTCAATTTGTGTACTATAGCTCAAAGCAGCAGATTTAAGTTTATTTTAGTAGCAGAGTCCAAATGTAAAAGAAACAGATTTAGAAATCCACTGAGTCAGACTGCAAATAATTAGACAAATACTTAAAAACACTTTGATATGTAATGGTTACATTACAAAAAAAAAATCTGTTTAGGTGTTGTGAAGCCTTCTTACAATTAATTGCCTCTGCAATCTCGAAGCAGGTACTTGCACTGACTGGAAGTATTGCATGTGTTACACAAAAGGAGCTGAGGGAGGAATACTCCATCTTATTATTTTAATAACGGTGTCCAGTCCTCTGCCTCTGACTGACCTGATTTAAAATCACTGAAAATAACTCAAAAAACTATACTGAACCATTTACAACTTCCATTGATGTACGCGTCAGTTTCTTAGTAAATTAATATTTTTTAATATTTAAAAATGTACTAGTGCCTATGCGTCCAAGAAAGCTAGCGTAATTTTATAACCCTCCTCGAACGGCCGCAGACTGGTGCAATCGGAGGAAACTCACCATCCTCGTTGTTTCGAGCGGGGAACGTGGCCAGTTTTGTGGGCAGGACTAGTTTCAGCAATTCGTTTTTGGCCAAAACATTGCGGAAACTCGAATTACGCCAGGGGTAAATTACGGCCAGTGAAAATTGAAATCTCGTGTGTTTTGCGCTGATTCAGCTGGATTGCGCTGAAAAAGCCAATGCAATCGAGCAGAAACTCTGGGCCATTAACTTCTCGTGACAGTCTACTTCTGTTTTTAAGTTTTGTGCTGTTTTAAGTATCTTGCTGTTTCTCTTTGCCTCTCTATATTATTCATCATCTGTTGATAAACCTAACCAATTAGTTTTAAGCTGAAAATACTGGGTTGGTGGTGTGTTATTTTCCACCTTCGGAGACGATGGCAGAATGTGCTGGCCTTCCCATATATTCTCCTTTAAATGGTTTACTGCAATTAGTGGTGAATTGTTTAACTTGTGCATGCTAACCTATTGACAGGCAGGAGTAAAGACAGAAGTTTCAGCTCATAAATGATTCAATCTACTTACAGAAACTGCTTTCTAGCCGTGAACACCACAGCAAATGTTGGGGGGAAAGCCCAAATGTAACATCGGCCACTGCAGCCAGGGATAGTTAGACGAGAATCTCATTGGCTAGGCCTTCCAGTGAACTCTGCAATTCGAAACTATTATTTTCCTTTAAATATACTTACTTTGAGGCTGTCTTTTCTACGCAATGGGGAAAAGACTGACTGCAAGGTATAGTGACACTCAATCCATTTTAATAAAACGTGTAGTGCTAGTGGTGTACATGGCACTGTGTTTTATTACTACACTTACCCTTGTGTAGTGTGTCTTTCTTGGTTTTGGTTGTGGGTGTGCCTTAGTGCATGCTTTCCATTTGAGGCATTGGCACTGACGGATCGCTGCATGCAGCTGCAGAGAGAAGTCCCTTGATCTACATCTACAACTAAACCTGATGCACCTGCATCACTGGCAGGGCAATCTGTGTTGCTGTAACTACCATGGCCTCAGTACTTCAGCAGCATCACTTACTGTCACTTGTGCAGGGCTATGTGACATCCGCTGATATAAGGAGGAACTGGCTGCTGTGGTTCCACTCCACTCATGATTCAAAGCAGAAAAAAAAAAGAGGGAGGGGAACAAAGAGTAAGAACTTACAGGATGATGTGCTTATTCTGGCAGCTCTTTCACCTCTGAATCAGAAGGTTTTGGGTTCAAGCCCCTCTTCAACACTTGAGCATATAATCTCAGTTTACACTTCAGTGCAGCAATGAGGGAGCGCTGCACGGTTGGAGGTGCCGCCTTTTGGATGAGACCTTAAAGCGAGGCCCCGTCTGCCCTCTCAGATGGACATAAAAGATCCTTTGGCAAGGGCCTGAGCAGTGCCTCAAGTGAACTCATCCAACAATAAACAGGCTGCATTCTGTCCAATTGGGTCTCCTGCCTCCTGTAACTCCCAACCAGGGAGCATTTTATGAGTTGGCAAGGCAGAGATGAAAAACAGAAGCCATACAAACCATTGGAACCAGGCCAACCTAAACATACAGAGACAAGGAAGTATACAGCAATGCACAGTAGATCCACTTACTTGCCCATCACAGTCCAAGTATGCTCAGATCTAAATTATATATCTATATATATATATATATATATATATATATACACACACACAGAAAGAGGAAAGACAAAGAGAGAAAGGAGAGGGAATGAGAGACAAAAAAGAGAGAGAAAAAGGAGAGGAGCGAGAGAGGAGAGACAGAGAGAGACGGACCACATCCCGAAATGTTCTACAACTGTGGACAGGCATCGTGTGAAAACCCTACATTTTGAAGGGGGTTAGAGGAGTGCACCTTGTACCAATAACTTTGCCCCTTCATGTCTATAGCAGCTAACCATCTCACAAGCACACTGCCTGGTTAATCTGTGGTACTGTAACCATCTTAAAATTCTCCTGGTTTAGATATTGGTTTTGGACTATATAGTCTAATTTAGGGCAGGCTCCTATATATTTTTCGGAACTACAAAATATCTGGAGTAGAAACTTGTTGTCTCCTCATTGGGGCAGGCTCTTTCTATTGTTCCTGATACTAATAGCTTGTCTCTTTCAGCTAATAGTGCTACTACTATGCTGGGATTCTGCAGGTGGTCTATGAAAGTTTCTAGGACCCATGCGTGATGCTTCCCCATATGTTTGTAAATTCCTGCATCTGGCTCCTAACCAGAGTTCCAGGTGTGAGGGAAACATCTGGCAAGTCACTGATGCAAGCCCTTAGGTGGCCCAGACTATGAGTGAACCCCAACAGAAACCTATGGGCATGGTTGTCACTTCAAAGTGAAGGGGTGCTCCAAGATACGATGATGGGGGGCTCTGGACAGGGGTCACAAAAAGTCTGCGACTAGGCTTTGCCATAGCTTGATGTTTATGTGAGGGAGGCTTTTAAAGGGGATTCTCCTTTTCAGAGCCATCCATGTCATGGCACATATGTTCTGCTGAATTTTCTTATATAATTCCATCAGTTCCTCTAACGTCTCCCCGCGAAGTAACTCTCCCATTAAAGATAGTAGTAATAGCTGATGCTGTAATTTCTGTGGAACAGACGCCAAATGCACCCATGGCAGTCTGAAGAGCAAAATACCAAAAGCCAGAGATCTCACTGCCAAGTCCAGGGCACGGTCTGCCACTTCCTGCTGTAAATCTGCAAGTTGCAGTTGCTCCTTGATTGGGGGCAGCACTCAGTTTAGAAAGTTCCCTGATCTGCTTTAGGAGCTACCTCTAGCTTTGTAGGGTCGGCTCCTGGCCCAGCAATGCCTCAAATTTAAAATTCTCATCCTTGTGTTCAAATCCCTCCATGGCCTTGCCCCTCCCTATCTCTGTAACCTCCGCCATCCCTACAACTCTCCAAGAACTCCAATAGAAACGTAGAAAATAGGAGCAGGAGTAGGCCATTCGGCCCTTCAAGCCTGCTCAGCCATTCAATATGATCATGGTTGATCCTCTATCTCAATACCATATTCCTGCTCTCTCCCCATACCCCTTGATGCCTTTTGTGTCTAGAAATCAATCTAGCTCCTTCTTAAATATATTCAGTGACTTGGCCTCCACAGCCTTCTGATGCAGAGAATTCCACAGGTTCACCACCCTCTGAGTGAAGAAATTTCTCCTCATCTCAGTCCTAAATGTCCTACCCTGTATCCTGAGACTGTGACCCCTCGTTCTGGACCCGCCAGCCAGGGGAAACATTCTCCCTGCATCCAGTCTGTCTAGCCCTGTCAGAATTTTATGTTTCAATAAGATCCCCTCTCATTCTTCTAAATTCGAGTGAACACAGGCCAAGTCGACCCAATCACACCTCATACAACAGTCCTGTCATCCCAGGAATCAGTCTGGTGAACCTTCGCTGCACTCCCTCTATGGCAAGTATATCCTTTCTTAGGTAAGGAGACTAAAACTGCACACAATACTCCAGGTGTGATCTCACCAACTCCCTATATAACTGCAGTAAGACATCAATGCAAGAGGATGTGAGTACAGGAGCAAGGAAGGCCAACATACCATTTGCCTTCCTAACTGCTTGCTCCACCTGCATGTTTGCTTTCAGTGACTGGTGCACAAGGTCACCCAGGTCCCTTTGTACATCAACATTTACCAATCTATCACCATTTAAATAATACTCTGCCTTTTTATTTTTTCTTCTGAAGTGGATAACTTCACATTTATCCACATTATACTGCATCTGCCATGTATTTGCCCACTCACTCAACTTGTCTAAATCGCCTTGAAGCCTCTTTGCATCCTCCTCACAACTCACGATCCCACCTAGTTGTGTGTCATCCGCAAACTTGGAAATATTACATTTGATTCGCTCATCCAAATCATTGATATATATTGTGAATAGCTGGGGCCCAAGCACCGATCCCTGCGGTACCCCACTAGTGACTGCCTGCCACCCCGAAAAAGATCCATTTATTCCTACTCCCTGTTTCCTGTCTGTTAACCAATTTTCAATCCATGCCAGTATATTACCCCCAATCCCATGCGCTTTAATTTTGCACGCTAACCTCTTATGTGGGACTTTATCAAAGGCCTTCTGAAAATCCAAATAAACCACATCCACTGGTTCTCCCTTATCTATTCTACCAGTTACATCCTCAAAAAACTCCAGTAGGTTTGTCGAACATGATTTCCCTTTCATAAATCCATGTTGACTTTGTCTAATCCCATCCTTTATAATAGACTCTAGCATTTTCCCAACTATTGATGTCAGGCTAACCGGTCTGTAGTTCCCTGTTTTCTCTCTCCCTCCTTTCTTAAATAGTGGGGTTACATTTGCCGCCCTCCAATCTGCAGGAACTGTTCCATAATTTATAGAATTTTGGAAGATGACAACTAATGCATCCACTATTTCCATGGCTACCTCTTTTAGTACTCTGGGATGCAGATTATCAGGCCCTGGGGATTTATCGGCTTTCAGACCCGTTAATTTCTCCAGCACTATTTTTTTTGCTTATAATAATTTCCTTTAATTCCTCCTCCTCACTAGACCCTTGGCTCCCTAGCAATTCTGGCCCCTTGTGCATTCCTGATTTCCTTTGTCCCACCATTGATGGCCGGGCCTTCAGTTGTCTAGGCCGTAAGCTCTGGAATTTTCTCCCTAAACCTCTCTGCCTCTCTCCCCTCCTTTACGACGCTCCTTAAAACCTTCCACTTTGAAGAGGTAGATGCTAAGAGGATGTTTCCCTTGTGGGAGAGACTAGAACTAGGGGACAGAGTTTAAAAATAAGGGGTCTCCCATTTAAGATGGAAATAAGGAGAAATTTTTTCTCTCAGAGGATCGTGAATCTGTACAACTCCCTTCTCAAGAAAGCTGTGGAGGCAAGGACATTGAATATTTTTAAGGCTGAGTGACTCCCTTGTTAATCGGGAATTTAAAAGGTTATAGTAGGTAAACAGGAGGGTAGGGTTGAGGTCACAACCGGATCAGCCATGATCTTATCAAATGGCAGAGCAGGCTCGAGGGACCGAATGGCCTACTCCTGCTCTTAATTCATATGTGCGTTTGGCCACCTGTCCTAATATCTCCTTATGTGGCTCAGTGTCAAATTTTGTCTGATAATCCTCCCGTGAAATGCCTTTGGGATGTTTTACTACGTTAAAGGTGCCATATAAATGCAATTTGTTGTTGTTGTAGCCCATTGGTAAACAATCCTACCCAAAATACTTGGGCATGCAACCCTACCCTGATAAAATACTTGTTGGTAAATTCATCAGCCATGTCCATCCACTTCCTTGGCCTATTGGTCTGGAGCATCAGGGATTGTCTCTTACATAGTCAATCTTCCATTCTGGGAGAGGACCTGCAGAACAACCATTGAGTCTTGAGACTCCTATACCATAAATAGGTTCCATTAAGACTGCTGTATGATACAAAGACATGTACCTTCGTCTGTTTAGAACGATGTACGATGCAAAGATTCTGCTGAGAAATTATGTATAATACAAGGGTTCCACTGAGAATGATGTGCAATAGAAGGGTTCTGTTGAGAATGATGTACAAGAGTTCTGCTGAGAATGATGTACGAGTCAAGTATTCCACTGAGAATCACGTACTATACAAAGCTTCCGTCCGCTGAGACTGCTGAATTACACAAGTGTTCCACTCAGAATGATGCACTGTGGAAGGATTCTGTTGAGACTGCAGTGCTATAAATGGGTTGCACTGATCTCAGATCATGTGCACACGGTCTGTTTTAGGATTAGATGCTGATAACTGGGTATATCGTCATATATCTTGGTAACTTGTTGAAAGGAGTGTAGCTATTATAGTTCAAGCTAATTCCCAATGCTCTTTCTCCACAAAAGTCTGCTTCCAGAATCAAGCCTATGCTTCCTTTAAACTGAAACTTGATTTTGTGCTCAAAATATCTGGGATAGTGGGCCACAGGGTGAACTATAAACCTGCTCACCATTGTGGTGTGCAATGGATATAACACGAGGTGTCACCACACACTCAGCTGAGGAGTCAAGGGGAGTCCAGTGTTACTAATAATTACCTTTGTGGAGGAGTCAGGTGTAATCTGCCCTTGATTGACATAGAATTCCAGTTGGTACCAGAAGTCTCAATACTAAAATTCTTCCAATCCTGCTCAGTACCATTGAGTCCTCACTAGGGCCATTAAAGGATCCTCGGCCCATGTTTTCTCAACATCATTTTACACAGCGCGATCCTAGCATCAACTGAAATCATTGAATCTTTGGTACCAAGGCTTTAACATGTTCAGAGAAGCCTGATTGTGCGTTCCTGGATTTCTTGGGCATAATGTACTCCAGTTCCAATCAAAGGCCCAGCCTAACTTTCTCTTTCAGGTGCTGACTGACCTGAGGTGCATTGCCAGCATTTTCTGTTCTTATTTCAGATTTCCAGAATTCTTGTGCTTCTTAATCTCTACAAACTGGAGATTAGTTCTAACCAATAAGGACAGAATCCATGGGAAAGTCTACAGCTGCAGTAAGGTGTGCTCTTCTGAGGTTATAATGAACAGGGATTATTACCAATGTGATCAACTACTTTCAGATGAATGTGCTTGCCCTACAAAAACAAATAATTATTTTTAAAAATAAGAGACTTCAAAGACTTCCAATGTCGAAGGCAATGGTCCTCTTTAAGACAGTAGAAAAGCAATCTAATGGAATACCACAATATCAAACTCAAGCACTGGCTTCCCATTTTCTGGACTGCGTCTCCATGAGGCTACTTTTCTACTCACCCACTTTGTAACATCCTGTCCCAGTTTGGATAATGTGTTTTGATGCCATTTCTGGAAGAATACTTTGAATTAAAAGCCCCTCTCAGTAACATTCCCCTTAAAGTTACGTTGCTAGGGCAATCTCAGAGCAGCTCAATATTGATCGAACAGGTGCCAAAGCTGGTCTGGGACGACTTGACGCTGGCACTGCATGCAAAAAGTGTAGAAACATTCCATTCCTCAGCACTGACATCTCACCTGAATGAGCACAATACTGACAATATAACAATACATAAATAATTCAGGTAAGCAAATACTTCTTGCTGGTGTGATGGTTCATTTGGGTGCATCTCACTTGCCATTGTCGCTTCCCATCACACATCACTGACGATTTCTGCTTTAAAATGTGTCCAGAGAAAAAACAAGTGAAGAGTCGTGAACAAGTTCTTTATGAAAGCAGTTATCATGTCTCTACGCCTGGTGTCAATTCTCCCCTCAATGATCTGCTTAATTTTGTGGCACTTTGTCACTGCGCCCTGTAATAGATACCCTTCCCTCTACATATACCCTGAAACAGATACCCTTCCTCGACATATACCGTGAAACAGATACCCTGAAATAGATACCCTTCCTCTACATATACCCTGAAATAGATACCCTTCCCTCTACATATACCCTGAAACAGATACCCTGAAATAGATACCCTTCCCTCTACATATACCCTGAAATAGATACCCTTCCCTCTACATATACCCTGAAATAGATACCCTTCCCTCTACATATACCCTGAAACAGATACCCTGAAATAGATACCCTTCCCTCTACATATACCTGGAAACAGATACCCTAAAATAGATACACTTCCCTCTACATATACCCTGAAACAGATACCCTGAAATAGATACCCTTCCCTCTACATATACCCTGAAACAGATACCCTGAAATAGATACCATTCCTCTACATATACGCTGAAATAGATGCCCTTTCCCTCTACATATAACTTGAAACAGATACCCTGAAATAGATACCCTTCCCTCTACATATACCCTGAAACAGATACCCTGAAACAGATACCCTGAAATAGATACCCTTCCCTCTACATATACCCTGAAATAGATACACTTCCCTCTACATATACCCTGAAACAGATACCCTGAAATAGATACCCTTCCCTCTACATATACCCTGAAATAGATACCCTGAAATAGATACCCTTCCCTCTACATATACCCTGAAATAGATACCCTGAAATAGATACACTTCCCTCTACATATACCCTGAAATAGATACCCTGAAATAGATACACTTCCCTCTACATATACCCTGAAACAGATACCCTGAAACAGATACCCTTCCTCTACATATACCCTGAAACAGATACCCTTCCTCTACATATACCCTGAAACAGATACCCTGAAATAGATACCCTCCTCTCTACAGATACCCTGATACAGATACCCTGATACAGATACCCTTCTCTCTCCAGATATCCTTCTCTCTCCAGATATCGCTTCCAAAATATGTCGATCACCAATTCTCATCACAAACAGCAGCCATTCCTGGAAGTTTATACTTACTTGCCATGTAAAACTCTTTTACTTTATTTAACATCCATTAGAATGTTAAAAATTATAATTTAAACCGTAGCACCCAGTCCTTTGTAATTAGTGCTATTTAATTTTGACCTTGTAAAGCTATACTGCTCCATTAAATAATAAATTGAAAAACTTTCCTTGAACAGTGTTGACCAGTAGAAATCGCTGACAAACAGGATTGGATATGGCAATACTGTTTTCGCCACATGCACTAATTTCAGTAGAAAACGCCTTACACACAGTCCAGGTAAATGTACTTCATGAGTGTATATTTGTTTATTAAACATTTACCGTCATTCAGTAACCAAGGAAGAAAAGCACTCACAACGATCAAAAAACACCTGCACACTCTGCTTTTCGTCTTACATTTTACGAACAAAAAGGTTAAAGTTCACATGCACACACTGTGCCAATAGGAGTATTGAGATCACAGGCCCAACGATGGTGTCTATTATTCATTTTTCATTTACTAATCAATTTGCCACATCTGGATTCTCAATAAGCCACATGTGGCTAGACCCTAACATATTGGATAACGTTGCTCTTGTGTATTTCAATTATAGAAGAACTGACATCTTCATTTACTCTGTGTTGGCACAGGCCATTATATCACTTGTCCAGTCGGAGAGGCTCCAGGTTACTTACAGCTGTTTATTTTGTATCTGGTAGTGTTGCCCATGATCGCAGGGTGGCAGGTAGAGCGACTAAAACTCATGGACGGACCATAGTAGAAGGCACGCCTGTGATTTATGGACGGACCATAGTAGAAGGCACGCCTGTGATTTATGGACGGACCATAGTAGAAGGCACGCCTGTGATTTTCCGATATGTGCAGCCAGTGGGTCAGGCACCAACCCCCCTCCCGGTCAAACTGGGAAGTTGGCCCAAACCCCATGTCACTCAAACCAGTGATAGTATCAGTTTGTGTTCGATTATAATATCGCACTGAAAATAAACCTCACAAGGAGCAAGTATCAGCATTTTAAGACATCCATGATAGGCTCCTACTCTGATATCATATTGTGCAGCACATCCAACGTGTGCAGTTGTACCAAAGGACGTCATCCAACCTCTTCCCAGGACCAGAGCAGTTGGAACAATAACAAATGGTGCCCTTTAGTAGTAAGTGTGATCATGCATTCAAAACTCTCAGGTCCCTCAGTGATATCCTGCTCTCTATAAAAGATCACAGTCAGACTTTCCCACTAGATTATCTATTTTTTTCACTCATTTTCCTTTGATATCTTTCCTGTATGTTGTCTTGGAGCACAATGAAATGTTATAAAGACAATGAAACTGTTTTGTTACTTTGTTAAATATTAATGAATTATGGTAGTTACAGCTGTTTGAAGCTGGCATATGTCGTGAACCTGGAAACGTCACATCTGCTGTGAGCTCCATACAGTGAAAACTGCTGGTTTGGCGATGCCTGGTTTATCCCCAGTGAGGATGCATAGATCTTGTATATCCTACCGTAGGATTAAAATCTCTACAACCTGCACTAGTAATGTGACATGAGGTAGCTCTCTCATACAAAAACATACACACACTAATTCTGCAACATGGAATTCTTGACAATACAGGATCACAGGTTTTAGTTTCTTTGACAGCAATGCCCAAATCTGTGACCTCCACCACCTAGAAGGCCAAGGGCAGCAGGTATATGGGAAGCATCATCGCCTCCAAGTTCCCCTCCAAGTCGCACATCATCCTGACTTGGACGCATATCGCCATTCCTCCATTGTTGCTGGGTCAAAATCTGACCTAACAGCATTATGGGAGCACCGTCACTAAACGGTCTGCAGCGGTTCAAGAAGGCGGCCCACCACCACCTTCTCAAGGGCAACTGGGGATGGGCAATAAATGCTGGCCTTGCCACGACACCCACATCCCAAAGAACGATTTTGAAAAAACATTTAGCACAATTAATTGCAACATTAACAATCAGCATGGCTAAAATATTGCACGGTTATTCCAGTATTGTGACTTCATGTTGCACAGGTGGCCAAAGTTAGTCATTTTGTACTGAAACTTCAGCCATCCTTAGTTTGAAAAGCCAAGGGGGAGATCTGATTCCCATTTTATTTTTTATGCATCAATGGTACAATAACCCTTTCAATTCAAGCCCCTGAACAATAAATTGCCATATATTGAATTCCCTTGCTGCCTTGGAGTTGGTAAAATTATTTCTAATTGAGATGCATAATTCCATTTCTTATTTGACACTGGCTATCAATCACCACAACTTTGTGAAATGACCAATTTAAATGCCTAATGGCAAAGGTTTTCCTTTTTTTTTTAAATCGAGAAAGAAAACGTTATCTTTCAGCATCTGCAGCAAGATTCAGTTGTTTAGGTTGTTCATGGGTAGAAAATAGTCTAGGTGCTACAGTGTGTTGAGACACTGTCCTTACACCTCTGGGACCAGGGTTTGAGTCTCGTCCAGACTGACGGGTTGAAAGTCTCCTCACTCTGCCGGCTTTCAGGTTTCTACGTGAAATCTGGCTGTGCAGTCTGAACTAAGAACGCAGGCCCACAGTACAAAAACTGCCTACACTACAGTGCTGAATGCTCACGTTCACTCAGATAAAGCACAAGGAAAGTTGGTGGGTGAAATGGAAAATGTCATTCAGGGTGGTCTTCTGAGTTGGGGTGAGCCACAGTAAAGAGCACTTTACCCTCAAGGTGGCCTGTGTTACACCTAATCTAGGAATGCCCTGTGTTGATATTTCATGCCTAAGCACGAACTAGTCTAATGCTGGGACCTCCATGTGTTAAACTAACAGTGAATTACAGATCTCTGCCAGAATCATCCTGCAGTGACGTTACTGCAGGTATATATCAATGAGTTATAACTGAAGTACAATCAAGGGTCTTTAGCCCAATTTCCAGCTTGTGAAAGTGGTTGAAATAGTCAACTGGTTTTGGATTTGACTGCACAACTTGAGAGTCGAAAAGAAAGTGTGAAACATTCTACTTTTACACCTGAACCTTAATGCATGAACACAGGAACATCATTCCTCCCTCCACCCTGATCTTTATTTTTGGTCTGCATCCAAAATTATAATTTTACAAACTATTTACTCATTTAGATTGTGAAACTAGTTTCCTAAAAATAAACTGTTAATAAAAGTAATAATATTTATTAATAAATATCCTGGGAGCTCTAACCGTTAGTGGAACAATCACATTTCTCTAGTGATGCGTGTAGTAACAGAAAGGTCAAGGATCCAATCCAATCATTTAAAGCACTCGAGGAAGCTTTCACTGTACTGTCCTCTGATTCCTACTTAACTAGACACCCATTTCCTACCGAGATGACCTCTCTTTCATCCCAGCTCTTTATGGAGCAGCTGCAGCCTGTTCTACCCTGACCCTTTCACTTCCTCTATTAATCAATCAGGTCAGTTAGGGGATATAGAAGTTTTTTATAGTAAGCAATTGAAACATAGAAACATAGAAAATAGGAGCAAGAGTAGGCCATTCGGCCCATCGGGCCTGCTCCGCCATTCAAAATTATCATGGCTGATCGTCTAACTCAGTACCCTGTTCCCGGTTTTTCCCCCTATCCCTTGATCCCTTTAGCATTAAGAAATATATCTATTTCCTTCTTGAATACATCTAATGACTTGGCCTCCACTGCCTACTGTGGTAGAGAATTCCACAGGTTCACCACCCTCTGAGTGAAGAAATTTCTCCTCATCTTGGTTCTAAATGGCATACCCCGTATCCTGAGACTGTGACCCTGAAGTAGAAGGGAACCATAATGCAATAATTGTGGGGGATCTCCCTCTCTCGACCCCTCCACTGCCTTTGCGTTGTCAGCCTTCTTATCCGACTGGATGAGTCGTAATTTCCTCCAAGTATTGGGAAAACTGAAGGCATCACCTTCGGTCCCCATCACAAACATTGTACCCTCACCACCGATTCCATTCTCCTCCCCCAACCACTTGAAGTTGACTGTATGGAACTTCAGCGTCCTATTTGACGTCGAGCTGAACTTCTGACTTCATATCCTCTCCATCACAAAGATCGCCTATGTAACATCACCCATCTCCAACCATGCCTCAGCCCAACTGCTGCCAAAACCCTCATCCATGCCTTTGTCACCTCCAGGATCAACTACTCCAATCCTCTCCTGGCCGGCCTCCCAACCTCCACCTTCCATAAATTTGAGCTCATCCAAAACCTACATAACCCCAGTACATGCAGATCTATATTGGCTCCTGGTCCACCAAAGCCTCCAATTTAAAATTCTCATCCTTGTGTTCAAATCCCTTCATGGCCTCAGCCCCCCTCCCTTATCTCTGTACCCTCCTCCAGCCCTACAAGAACTCTACGTTCCTCCAACTCTGGCCTCTTGAGCAGCCCCCACTCCCTTCACTCCATCGTTGGTGGCTATGCCTTCAGCTCTGGAATTCCCTCCCTAAATCTGTCCTCTCCGTCTCTCTCTCTCTTCCTTAAAACCTACCTCACAGACCAAGATTTTAGTCGCCCCTCCTAGTTTCTCTATATTTGGTGCGGTGCCAATTTTTGTCTGATTACGCTCCTGTAAAGTGCCTTGGGACATTTTTTGCATATGTAAATGCAACTTGCTGTCGTTATTGATTTCAATATCACAGGGGTAAAACAGACAGAACAAAGACAAAAGGGAGGGGCGAAAGTACAAATAGTTTCATAAGGGTAATCAATGGTTCTTTCTTTACAATGTGTGAAGTGCAGCTCTAGAATCAGTAAGCAAAGTAGCCAAACACTTTTGCCCTGATTTGCCCTGAGCGTAAAACAGTTTTTTTGAGAAACATTACAGAAGTTGTCAATGGCCACAATGGAACATAAGAAATAGGAGCAGGAGTAGGCCATATGGCCCCTTGAGCCTGCTCCACCATTCAGTAAGATCATGGCTGATCTTCTACCTCAATTCCACTTTCCTGTCCTATCCTCATATCCCTTGATTCCTTTAGTGTCCAAAAATCTATCAATCTCAATCTTGAATATATACGACGACCATACACAGCCCTCTGGGGTAGAGAATTCCAAAGATTCACAACCCTCTGAGTGAAGATATTTTTTCTCACCTCGGTCCTAAATGGCCAATCTCTTATTTTGAGACTCTGACCCCTAGTTCTAGACTCTCCAGCCAGGGGAAGGACACCACAAAGGAGAAAGAGTAGGAGAGAACATGAGTTAAATTAAGCAGTGGTGGTTTGGTGACACCAAGATCAGGTTTTATGAATATAGATCTGCCTCCTGAAGTTACTTATGCTATTATAACAAAGGCTAAGGTCAAAAATAACAACAGGGAGGTGGAAGGTTTCAGAACAACAAACACTGGAGCGGTGAACAGAGCTCCTGGGAGGATTAAGCAGAACTAGAAAATAAAACCACCAAAGAAAAAGTGTGTTTTTTCAAAAGCGCATTTTAAGTAGAAATAATTTTTTTCCCTGCGAGATTATGGAGAAGCACAGCACAAGACCCAGTTAACCAGGTCAAATTAACCAGAAGGCCAAGAAGGAGTTTTTACAAAATACTATGAGGCCAATTTTTTCCCAAGGTTGATTTTACTAAAGACTACAGGAAATTATTTAAAATACAAAGAATGGGATAAGATAACAAAGGAGTGCTGAAAAATAGGAGCCAGATCTATATTCATAACACCACCCAAAAAATTAAAAGACACAATGTGAAGAAAGCAGATCCATAAGTCATTCTGTGAATGTATTGCTAAAATTCATGCTGGAAAGAATGAAAGATTAAGCTGGATTGGGAATTGAACAAAGAACAGTTTGGTTTTAAAGTCAGGAAAGGAGCATGCTGAGGAATATTTGGTTTGAGAATGATTTTTGAGTGGGCATTACAGAAGTTGTCAATGGCCACAAAGGAACATAAGAAATAGGAGCAGGAGTAGGCCTTATGGCCCCTTGAGCCTGCTCCACCATTCAGTAAGATCATGGCTTTTGAAGCCATGATTTTTGAAGAATGAAATGTAGCTACGCTTTATAGGTGATGAGAACGCATTTGGTACAAAAGATTAATAGAAGCTCTGCAAACAGATGGAGTCGATGGGAAAGAAATGAAAATGATTAGGATTTTTTTTTACTGGGCACAGCAAGCAGCAGAAAGAGTTGATAATAAGTTAACATAATGAACGAGTGAGACGAGGAAGTGTTATGTCACCCAATCTTTTCCACATGTACTCTGAGATCTTTATAGAGCTAATTCAGCAATTCTGGTTAAAAAGCTGTGCCCCTCTACAGCTTGAACTTCGCACAGCAAACAAATGAAAGAGGACCTGGCATCTCTCAAAGGGTTGTTGTTCAAAATTAAAGGGATGTGGCCACTTAAAAGTAAGTGGCTGCATATGGGGATAAAATAGCACAGAAATGATCATTAAAACGTTTCCAACCTTTGAGCAGACAATATGGGGGGGAGCAAACAATGGCGAGGCTGATAAGATGGAAAACCCAATGTGAAGACCCAAGTCTGCGGACAAAAGGCAAAGTGGCTCCAAGCCCCTGTTTAATGGCTGATGAAGTGGACGTGATGCTGCATGAGGCGAGTGCTGCCCTGTTTGACACTCCAGAGCACCCGTGCAAGGTGACTGGAGTGCATCACCGCTGACAAGAGGGAGCGGCCAGGGTAAATGCTGTCTACGTTACCTAGGAACAGAAGCAAGATCATATGGTGTACTTTAGGGAATCTGACAAGGTAAGACTAACCAAAAATCCCATCCACCATGCAGAGGGCCCAAGTATCTGGTTTTGGTGGTGTTGATTGAAGAAGGAATGTTGGCCAGGACATCAGGAACTCCCTGCTCTTCTTCAAATAGCATCTTTTGTCCACTTGAGGAGGCAGACTGGGCCTTGATTTAACCTCTCATCTGAAAGATAGCTTATCCAACAATACAGCACTCCCTTAGTGCTGCACTGAAGTGTCGCCTAGATTATGTGCTCAAGTCCATTGTGGAACGTGAACCAATAAACATCTGACTCTGAAGCAAAACTGCTCCCAATTGAGCAATCTCAACATTTACACATTTTAACATAGTCGTGGCCACCAACTGACACACAGAATGGGCTTCAGGTCGAGCAAAAGGGAATCATTAACAACCCTTCTCCTATACTTTTGTGGGGTGACACTGGGCAACTGTGGAAGGCTAATCTTTGGGGAAAATGATGAAACTGTTGGTCATTACTGACTAATGCATCGGTCACCAAACCACATGTGGGCAGCACAATATCGGATATTGCAGTGATGGCCACAAATAAGCCACAGTCAGCTAACTTTGCCAACCATTGGCAGTGCTAGCTCTATGTGGCAAGTTGGCTAAAGCAGCTCTTGTTGCAGATGGCAAAGTTCTGCCCCACTGACCAGCACTGAACTGAGGCATTTGTCCTTGGTAGCTGGCAGGTAGGCTGCGCCGAGGTCTGCAGGTGGTATCAGGCCTGCTGAACTGCCTGGCATGCCTTGTTTCATCTTGTACCACTTCAACCATGAAATACTGCATTTGAGGCACTTTAAAAATAAACTTACCTTAAGGAATAAAATAAAATACATCCACTCCCTCCACCATCAGCGCACCATGGCTGGAGTAAATCCTATCTACAGGCTGCGCTGCAGCCACTCGCTAAGGCTTCTTCAGCAGCACCTCCCAAACTTGCGACCTCCACCATCTAGAAGGAGAAGGGTAGCAGGTGCATCCTGACTTGGATATATATCGCCATTCCTTCATCGTCATTGGGGCAAAATCCTAGGAACTCCCTACCGAACAGCATTGTGGGAGCACCTTCACCACATGGACTGCAGCGGTTCAAGAAGAAAGCTCACCACCACCTTCTCAAGGGCAACTGAGGATGGGCAATAAATGCTGGCCTTGCCAGTGACACCCATATCTCAAAAATTAGCTTTTAAAAAGGACCCCAAAATTTGGGGGGGAAATAAACAATAAAAATGTCAGAAATATTGAAAAAATGTTTTTAAAAAATTGTACTAGCAAGGCATTTAATATGTAAAAAAGCCAATTTAAGGGCTCCCTCCCCCAACTGAGCTTCATTTGTTCCCATTCAAAAGGGAGGACACAAGACAAAGAGCAAACCCAGCACAATTCAGCAGTGTTTGTGTCACGTTCATTTAATTTTTTTTTTCTTCGGTCCTTAATGAGCCTAGCGCACAAAATGGCCACAAGTATTTCAGCTCACTAAATGCTGAATTGCAGCCCAGGAAGAAAACTGGTGCAGAGCCTGCTCTCTAAATCCAGTGCTCCCTCTGCATCTGTTGCGTGCCTGCAATCCCAGTACACAGGACCTCTGCACTGACCCTTAGAAGACATAGCCTCATGTTGGATTTAAGATTGATTCCCTAACAACATCAGGTATACCGATAGTAGTGATGGCAGATGCAAAGGAGATTACAAGACATACGAGAAGCTGAATCATATGAGTGTGGAATACAGATTGAAAAGAAGTACTAAGAATACAAAGGCATGGTTAATAAAGACAACCTTCCAGAATTTGACCTTGGAGTGGCCTGTGAGCAAACAGAGCAAGCAAGCAAATAAAACTGCTTACTTGGGCATCCCGATAACATTCGGTAACTGAAGCAACAAAGAAGTTAATTGGGGATAGCAATTACAAAAGAGCATTTAGGAACATAACTGTAAAATCAAGCAGGTGGTAAGTGCTGTGGCCAGCAGCAGTATATGGATGTGAAAATTAGACGTCAAACACTGAAGCAAGGAAGCATTTGAGCCATGACTTATGTCGAAAAATACATGGAGAAGAAGAATGACTAACGAGAGATGCCTTTGCATCTTTTAAAGGAAAAGATGATAAAAAAATTTGAAGTCGTATCGGGAGAGGTTTTTAAACGGTTGGCCGAGCCGATATCTCGCACATTACATTATCGTCCAAAGTCAAAATTAGCCTCATGTGGACAGAGCACACGGAGCTTTACTCTGCATCCAGCCTATACTGATCTTTACCTGGGAGTGCTAAACGCTGGCACTAGCTGTTCAAAGTGGGAAAGGGTCTCATTTTCCTGCACCTATGCCCCTCACCTTCATGGGCACAAGATCTTGTTTGCCCAAAACAGGGGCAGACTGTCCATATGGGGAATCAGGACATTTCCCAAAGCCCCGGTGAATGGGTCCGTAGCACTGTATTATCCCGCACCCTTTTGGAGGAGCCTGCCCACCAATGGCCCAAAAAATTAGACTTTGTGAGCAGTGGAAACTTTGAGACAAACCCTTTCTACAAGGGAAAACTTATGGGGCTATGGGGGGAAAAGCAGAGGAGTGGGAATAATCGGACAGCTCTTTCAAAGAGCTGGCACAGACACATTGGGCCGATTGGCCTCTTTCTATGCTGTAAGATTCTATGATCGCTTCATACATATTTCCATTGAGGGTTTGACGTTGACATTGGGTGTGAAAAGCCTCCCATTTCCCTGCGCTGATATTCTTCACCTTGAGAAGCAGAGGGAAAAAAACTCAAATTTGGTAAATATGCTAAGTGTTCGATATGGTTTATTTTCTCTTTTGTGAGAATGCATTTGAATTTTTGCTGTAATAAAAACTATAGAGACCTATAACCTGCTGACCTGAACATTTCATCAGCACGGAGCGCAAAATCAGGCAGGGCGACACCCGAAGCTGCATCAATGAGCTATTTGCATGCGACACTTCCAGTGCTTTGCATCAGTAATGAATTGCAAGTCCTCCAACTCCAGTGTAATCTTGAAGCAATCAGTGCTGGAAGTAAGAGGGCAAATAAGTTCTTACAATCAGAGCGCATCTTACAGATAAATGAGTGGAATTCAGAGGTTTCCAACAACATAGTGCTGATTAGATTTTATCCAGTTTTATTTTCAACACTGGCCAACACATTTCTACACTAATCTGACTCAACCTGCATTTCTCCTTAAAACGTACCTTGCACGCCACTTCACAATAGAAGTTAAGTACCATTTTGGTCCCTTGCTAAATGGCTTTATTCCTGCCCACGCAGTTTCCATGGTAATCGACCTCCATTTATTAAATCAGCTCCAACAGAATGACTTTGGTAATACTTTTCCAATATGACACACATTTGTTAGACTCACAAACACACAATTGGGTCGGAAATTGCTCCGAGTGGCGAGCCAGCAGTGTCCGCCGCTCATTAGATTTAAATTCACCCACTAAGTTACCGCGTTCTTTTTGGCAGCAACTTCCCTGAGCTGCGAGTTCAAATAAGATCAACGTTCTTTCCCAGGCTGTGAGAGTGGTGAAAGGATCTCTAAAGCCCTTCAACCAATCAGCTTGAAACAAGCCAGGCCGTGAGAAGCAGGAAGTGCAGCTCATAGACAAACAGCCCGGATGTGCCCGATAAGGCTTTATAAAATGACATGGAGAAAGCGAAATAAAGAGAGGGTAAGATTGAGATAAAAGAGACAGAAGGAAAAAGCAAAAAAAAATTTTAGAAAATGTTCTCCTTTAAATGTCCAAAAACTATTAAAAGCAGGAATAATGAGACTCCACGTTATTAAAAGTAAATTTTTAATGCCAGGGAGGTTGTTTGGCAGTCATTAAGACTTACCACGTTGTTAAAACTTAATTTAGACTTAAAAAACTAAGCATACCTGTTTTGTGGCGAGATTCATTCGTTTCCAGTTGGGCAGGAGAGCAAATTGACGCTGGTCTATTGGTTCCATAGATTGCAGCCGGTGATATCCCTTTAAAGCGAAGCTGTCACATCGCCGGAGAACCAGGAAGAGCAAGTTCCGGGTTTCTGCGGTTAACTGTGCATGTACGGTCACCGGAACTTGCCCTCCAATTTCACCACTAACAACAGTGAGCGCTGTTAGGCTCGCTGTTATTTTAAAAGCAATTTCTGGGCCAATCTTTGTGTGGTTTGCAGTAAAACAACTTTCTTTAATTAAATTGAGGGAGGGGGCGGAGAGGGAAGCTCCAGAAAGAAAATAAGATTTTGTCATTGTTTGCAAACAAGTTAACTTTAAGATTTAGAACAATGAAAACAACAAAGTAAAAACACATCATAAAGCCAAACACATATCTCCAGTTTTTTTTAAACTGTCCTTCAAACACTACACCTTTTCTTGTTAGCAATAACTCTTAAGGAATTGTCAAGTCATGAAAGTTGCTTTTTTTTAAAAAAAGAACGTTTTTATTATATTTGATTGAGAGTACAAAGTTCTTGTCGACAATAAATAACTCTCTCTAAGAAAAGGCTATGTCACCATAACCAATGTCAGATCGAGAACAGGCTCCCAGAGTTCAATGGACAGGTTACCTTCCAATTAGACATCGGTGACAGGATTAAGGGAGTGCAAAATGGACAGTCTGTCAATGTGCTGAAGGCATTATGAATCAAGATGACACTGAAACATTTAGAAAATATACCGCCCCACCATGTTAGCAAAGCATGTTAAAGGAGCTTCATAACTCGCTGAAAACTCTGTAGGTAAATGAGTTACAAGATGTGGTACCGAGTTACATAGGCTGGGGACGGTTTCAAGTTTGATTTATGTTCTCTGCTGAGTTAGCAGATCTCAGCTAAGACCGTAGTAAATAACAATTGACCTTCGTCTCCCCAGGGAAAGGTAGGGAAGGGTCAAAAGCACCCAATCAATATCTCATAACCCCTGCTGGAAAGTGCACATGTAAGAGTCCTGGTTGAGGACAGGAATTGGGCTGAGCCGTGTATAACATCTTAGGTGAGTGTAGGAAAAAATATATATATAACAAAAGAAAGTTTTGTATAAAAAGGGTAAAATTGGCTTCAGACAGGCTGGAGTACAAGACTGTTAATTCACACCCCATGGTGGAAACAAAGGGAAGATTGATCGATTTGGAATCCTGCATGACTGAGTCACATCAAAGAAAATGGATGAAGGGAGTGCCAAACTATTCCTGAGCTGTATTTGAAGAAGCCTTTTGTTGGCAAGCAAATGCCCCAAAGTTATGGTCCCAATCAAAGGGTCTATAAAGGAATGACCATGTAGAGGAAGCCATTGCTCTCTGGCCTCACTCTCTGCTTCTTCCAGATCACATCCTTCAATACTGATCTGATCCCGAGAAGAGAACACGTGTCACAAAACTACCCGTAGGCAAAGAGACATCTACAAGGCCTCAACAAACCTCAAAGCCTGAGCCAACCCTAAGTGTACGTAAAACTTTCTTTTAAGGGGTTAATGTAATGTTGGCCTTTTTACTCTAATAAGGATAAACATTTTGGAGTCAGAAGCTTTTCCTTTTTGTTTGTTGTTGAAACGCTTTTAAATCGTGTATGAACTGTAGATATTGTTCAACCCTGGGTATTTGTCAGGTATATGATAAATGATCCTTTTCTTTTACAGCTGTGGTTTATGCCTGGAGTTTCTTATTAGGATAAAGAGCCCATAAAATTAAATATAACATTTAAATCGTGTGGAGATAAAATGACATTTTCCCAAATTAAAGTACAAAATCACATTGCACCTCTTGTCCCTACATGAGGTATCAGAGCCCACGGAACTGAACCCCAGCACGAGTCAGTGCCTTTAGGAGAACAGTGAAAGAAGAAAAGAAAGACTTGCATTTATATAGTGCCTTTCACGACCTCAGGATGTCCCAAAGCACTTCGAAGCCAATGAAGTACTTTTTGAACTGTGGTAACTGTTGTAATGTAGGAAACGCGGCAGCCAATTTGGGCAGTCCCACAAACAACAATGTGATAATGACCAGATAATCTGTTGTTAGTGATGTTGGTTGAGGGATATGGGTGTTGCCAGGCGTCAATAGTTGTAGCATCTATGCTCAACCTAGTTGGGGTGAGGAGCGCATTGAGCCCAAAGCATTACTTTCAAAGCCATTTCAAAGTAGTATCATAGTATCATTGCAGCACAGAAGGGGGCCATTCAGCCCATTGTGCCTGTGCTGGCTCTTTGATAGTATTAGTCCCACTACCCTGCTCTTTCCCCATAATCTTGCAAATTTTTTTCCCCTCAAGTAATTATCCAATTCCCTTTTGAAAGTTATTCTAGAATCTACTTCCACCATCCTTTCAACTGTGAGTAGCTTTCAGGCAGTGCATTTCCTGTGCTGTTAAATTCAGAGTGAGAAGCAAACTCCTTCCCCACCAAAAAACAATTAGTTCGAATTTTCTCATCGATATATGCATAATGAGCGACATCAATACAAAACAAATTACTTTTTAATGCAACAGCCGCCCATTTAATAAACTCTGATAAACACATTTTACATCTCCATTAATGAGAAAGCGATATGCTCCCTTCTCCAAATAACTTGTCATTATGACATTTATTTTTAATTTTTTGGGGCTTTTTACAAATGAATGACTTCTAAATTTACATGGGGAGTCCATTACAGCGTGTTAAATATTAAACTAGGCATAATATTTCATTCAAACCTTTGAAACACAAATATTTAAACTAATGACTCTTCTGTGGTATAAAGCAAAAATGTCACATAACAAATGCAGCCAGAATGCCAGGAATTACACGGCAACTCTGTCGATGTCTCTCTGGCTGGCTCCCTCTCGCTCCGGCTGGCTGGCTGTCTGTCTCTCTCTCCCTGCCAACCCCCCCCCCACCACCTCCGGCTGGCTGTCTCTCTCTCTCTCTCTCTCTCTCCCTCCCTCCGGCTGGCTCTCTCTCTCTGGCTGGCTAACACACTCACCCTCTCTCTACCTGGCTGGCTGGCCCTCTCTCTCTCTCTCTCTCTGTCTGTCTGGCTGGCTGGCTGGCTCTCTCTCTCTCTCTCTCTCTCCGGCTGGCTCTGTCTCTCGCACGCTCTCTCTGGCTGGCTGGCTGGCTCTCTCTCTCTCTCTCTCTGTCTGTCTGGCTGGCTGTCTGTCTCTCTCTCTCTCTCTCTATTATAAATTTATAAGATGGAGAATCGCAGGTAGAAACATTTGTATTTCCAATTTTAGCATTCCTAACACTCGCAGTTTCACAAAATAATTATTGATTCTGCATTATCTTCAGTGCCTGCGATTAACATGGATCGAAGGGAGGAAGAGGGAAATTATTTTCTCTGTACTTGCAAATTTGCCACATTAAAATTATAGTGCAAGGTCACGACTCCTTTATTAATTAAATTGTGAGCTATTTCAGTACTGTATTCTCCATGGTACAGCACACTGCATTGCTCCACAGCTACTGCCCAACACCTCCAGCTAAGCGTCGGCAAAGCAGTAATTTCCTGCTGCACTTCACTGGTGTTTTATTGGTTTTAAGTGTGAGCTGTCCCTTGGTGGCCAGTTAACAAAGTTATTCTGCTGTGAGTGAATGAGTGAGTCAGTAGGGAGAGAAAGAGAGAGAGAGGTAATCAGGGAGTTAAATCTTATACTGACAATGAAAAAATATAATCTTAAAAAAATGATAGTTGATCTCCCATGGTATTGTACATGAGGAGTCACGACCAAGTGCAGTGTTCAGATCAAGTAGAGTTAGGGGGCAGGGAAATAATTAGACCCGTGTGATGGAGAAAGAGGAGATGGATTGGAGGGGGAATAGTAAGAAGGAGAGGAGGGGAGCGGAGGAGGAGGGGAGGAGAAAGAGGAAGAGGAAGGTGGATGGAGTTGGGACAGGGAGGGGCAATGAATAGTAGAGGGATGGTAGAGCTGATGAGGTTAAGGAGAAGGGAGAATGGGGAAGGGGACAGAGCAGGCAGAGGCAGCATGGGAGGAGGGGAGAAGTATGTTCACTGCATAGGGCAAGATTATCTCAGGTGGGCAGTTTGTCGGTTTCAAGGCCCTGAATTTCTGCTCAGTTGGGGCGGTGGGTTGCCTCCTGCGATCCCAATTGCATGATCAGTTGAATGAAGGACTGCTGCATGCTCAGAGGATTGGTGTGTTAATTGTATCATGTGATTTATATCCATTAGTATTAATTGTATTCAGGTGGTATGTGTCAATTGTGGACTCTCATGCATCCTTTTTATAAATGTAAGGAGTCGCACAGCACCAAGTTATCGTCCAACAGCTTTATTTGAAATCACAAGCTTTCGGAGCTTTGCTCCTTCGGCAGGGGAAGTGAAGAGTTGCATAAAGGCACAGCATATATCGTTAGAGAACAATGCCTGGTGATTACAGATAATCTTTCTAACTGCCCTTTATCACACCTCGGGGATATCAGGAGGAGGCCGAGATGGATCAACTACTCGGCACTTCTGGCTGAAGATGGTTGCAAATGCTTCAGACTTGTCTTTTGCGCTCACGTGCTGGACTCCGCCATCATTCAAGATGGGGATGTTTGCAGAGCCTCCTCCTCCCGTTAGTTGTTTAATTGTCCACCACCATTTACGTCTGGATGTGGCTGGACTGCAAAGCTTTGATCTGATCCGTTGGTTGTGGAATTGCTTAGCTCCGTCTATAGCATGTTGCTTCCGCTGTTTAGCATGCATGTAGTCCTGAGTTGTACTTCACCAGGTTGGCACCTCATTTTTAGGTACGCCTGGTGCTGCTCCTGGCATGCTCTACTACAATCCTCATTGAACCAGGGTTGATCCCCTGGCTTGTTGGTAATGGTAGAGTGAGGAATATGCCGGGCCATGAGGTTACAGATTGTGCTGGAATACAATTCTGCTGCGGCTGATGGCCCACAGTGCCTCATGGATGCCCAGTTTTGAGCTGCTAGATCTGTTCTGAATCTATCCCATTTAGCACGGTGGTAGTGCCACACAACACGTTGGATGGTGTCCTCAGTGCGAAGACGGGACTTCATCTCCACGAGGACTGTGCGGCGGTCACTCCTACCAATACTGTCGTGGACAGATGCATTTGCGACAGGTAGATTGGAGAGGACGAGGTCAAGTAAGTTTTTCCCTCGTGTTGGTTCGCTCACCACCTGCCGCAGGCCCAGTCTGGCAGCTATGTCCTTCAGGACTCGGCCAACTCGGTCAGTCGTGGTGCTACCGAGCCACTCTTGGTGATGGACATTGACTTCCGCTACCCAGAGTACATTCTGTGCCCTTGCTACCCTCAGTGCTTCCTCCAAGTGGTGTTCAACATGGAGGAGGACTGATTCATCAGCTGAGGGAGGACGGTAGGTGGTAATCAGCAGGAGGTTTCCTTGCCCATGTTTGACCGGATACCATGAGATTTCATGGGGTCCAGAGTCAATGTTGAGGACTCCCAGAGCCACTCCCTCCTGACTGTATATCACTGTAACGCCACCTCTGGTTGGTCTGTCCTGCCGATGGGATAGGATTGGAATAAAGGCTTGGAAGCAACTAAAGACCAGGCTCTAGTATTCTGTCCTTCACACTTGGCTATCCAATTTATAACATGTGTACTGACAACAGATTGTCGGGGGCTAATTCATAAGGTGGCAAACGTTGGGGACTGTGAGGGTTTCTTTTCTCTGAAATAGGAGAGGCATGTGTGCTAAGAATTGGCAGCGGTCAAAATCATCCAGGTTTTGGCTCACAGACGTGAATGATATTTAAGGTCTATAGTTCCTGTTCAGATGGATTAAAATAGCAATTTTTTCACTATTGTTAGACTTACCTAAAAGAAGAGATTGACAACACAACTTTATAGCACAGCATAATCTCAAACCCAGGGTCTCTGCACTTGAGCTGGATGCCAAGTCTCACTGCCAAAACACAGTACGTAACATTATGTGACAGGCATTAACACTGTAAATGCCAATCACAGCACCACCAACAGGAGTAACTGGTACTGCTGATCAATGCTGACACTTAAAATTAGGTTTCCCCATTCAGAAAGCTTGGCATAGGAGTTTTCAATGCCTTCTGTGACGGAATTAACAATGCATTCAGTCTCTAATGAGTTATGATGTGGAGATGCCGGTGATGGACTGGGGTTGACAAATGTAAAGAATCTTACAACACCAGGTTATAGTCCAACAATTTTATTTGAAAATCACAAGCTTTCGGAGATTATCTCCTTCGTCAGGTGAGTGAGTGGGATTCCTTGAACGTTTCGCATTTATAGTCAGAGAACAATACCTGGTGATTACAGATAATCTTTCCAACTGCCCGTTGTCAAGGCAATCAAAGTGTTCAGACAGAGAGGTGTTACCTACAGGACCACCGAATATACAAACGGCCAGAACACAAGACAGAGAGAGAGAGGGAGAAACATCCGAAAGGAAGAGAAAGACAGAGAATGACCCGTTGTATTAAAAACAGTTAACCTTTATTCGCTGGTGGGGTTACGTGTAGCGTGACATGAACCCAAGATCCCGGTTGAGGCCGTCCTCATGGGTGTGGAACTTGGCTATCAATTTCTGCTCGATGATTTTGCGTTGTCATGTGTCTCGAAGGCCGCCTTGGAGAACGCTTACCCGAAGATCGGTGGCTAAATGTCCTTGACTGCTGAAGCGTTCCCCGACTGGGAGGGCACCCTCCTGTCTGGCGATTGTTGCGCGGTGTCCGTTCATCCGTTGTCGCAGCGTCTGCATGGTCTCGCCAATGTACCATGCTCCGGGGCATCCTTTCCTGCAACGTATGAAGTAGACAACGTTGGCCAAGTCACAGGAGTATGAACCATGTACCTGGTGGGTGGTGTCCTCTCGTGTGATGTTGGTATCTGTGTCGATGATCTGGCATGTCTTGCAGAGGTTGCCGTGGCAGGGTTGTGTGGTGTCGTGGATTCTGTTCTCCTGAAAGCTGGGTAATTTGCTGCGAACGATGGTCTGTTTGAGGTTAGGTGGCTGTTTGAAGGCGAGTAGTGGAGGTGTGGGGATGGCCTTAGAGAGGTGTTCGTCGTCATCGATGACATGTTGAAGGCTGCGGAGAACATGGCGTAGTTTCTCCGCTCCGGGGAAGTACTGGACGATGAAGGGTACTCTGTTGGTTGCGTCCCGTGTTGATTGACATCGACACAGATACCACCATCGACACAGATCACAAGTTCGAGCAGGACTTCTTCACTGCACAGGACCTCCAACCAACGCTATACACCAGGAAACTTGCAGGAAAGGATGCCCCGGAGCATGGTATATTGGCGAGACCACGCGACAACGGATGAACAGACACCGCGCAACAATCGCCAGACAGGAGGGTTCCCTCCCAGTCGGGGAACGCTTCAGCAGTTAGGGACATTCAGCCACCGATCTTCGGGTAAGCGTTCTCCAAGGCGGCCTTCGAGACACACGACAACGCAAAATCGTCGAGCAGAAATTGATAGCCAAGTTCCGCACCCATGAGGACGGCCTCAACCGGGATCTTGGGTTCATGTCACGCTACACGTAACCCCACCAGCGAATAAAGGTTATCTGTTTTTAATACAACGGGTCATTCTCTGTCTTTCTCTTCCTTTCGGATGTTTCTCCCTCTCTCTCTCTGTCTTGTGTTCTGGCCGTTTGTATATTCGGTGGTCCTGTAGGTAACACCTCTCTGTCTGAACACTTTGATTGCCTTGACAACGGGCAGTTGGAAAAATTATCTGTAATCACCAGGTATTGTTCTCTGACTATAAATGCGAAACGTTCAAGGAGTCCCACGCTCACCTGACGAAGGAGATAATCTCCGAAAGCTTGTGATTTTCAAATAAAATTGTTGGACTATAACCTGGTGTTCTAATGAGTTAGTTGATTCCAGCCAGGATGGTGGTAGAGGTGCTCCAATCGACCTCAGCATCCTGAGTTAGAGGAAGTAGAGGGAAAAAGATCAACCAGGTTGCTTGTTTCGAACAGCAATCCAACGATTCCTGCTGTAAGTGTTCAGTTTGGACATTCACCGTGTAGACAGGATTAGACTCTGTTGTGGTGCACCCTGTGGTCAGATAGTCTGCCAACACTCACCGTCTGGCCTTATAGCTGAAGAATGATGACTTGGGTGAGGTACTGGGTGCAATTGGCACTCACGGAGCAAGACCCCAGCAAGAGTGATCAACTCCAGGTCAAAAGGAGGGGAGGAAGTTGATGAGTAAAAGAGGAAGAATAAAATGCATGTATGATCCCAGAAAGTTGGATTTTAAACCTGAGGCAATGCAGCATATTGAGCAGTACATGAATACTCTTTACTAGTTAAATGCACCTGACTGCACAGTAACATATATGTATATATAAAATCTATTTATAGAGCTATCTATTTATCTTGCCATCTCAATCGATATATATATATATACACAATATATCTATTATATTTAATAGCTGTTAGTAGTACAAAGGTTAACAACTTCAAGCTTTCTGATATTAAAGTCTTGGTTAAGTATATAGAATCATAGGATCATACAGCACAGAAGGAGGCCATTCAGTCCATCATGCCTGTGCTGACTCTTTGAAAGAGCTATCCAATTAGTCCCACTCTCCTGCTCTTTCCCCATAGCCCTACAAACTTTTTCCCTTAAACTATTTATCCAATTCTCTTTTGTAAGTTACTATTGAATCTGCTTCCACCACCCTTTCAGGCAGTGCATTCCAGATCATAAAAACTCGCAGTGTGTAAAAAAAATCTCCACATCTCCCCTTTGGTTCTTTTGCCAATGACCTTAAATCTGTGTCCTCTGGTTATTGACCCTCCTGCCAGTGGAAACAGTTGCTCCCTATCCACTCTATCAAAACCCTTCATAATTTTGAACACCTCTATTAAATCTCACCTTAACCTTCTCTGCCCGAAGGAGAACAACCCCAGCTTCTCCAGTCTCTCCACGTAACTGAAGCCCCTCGTCCCTGGTATAATTCTAGTAAATCTCCTCTGCACCCTCTCCAAAGCTTGGCATCCTATATCATTCCAAAAGCACTGACTGGTGTATTTATTTTTATTACACTCAAAGGCAGCTGCGGAAAAAATTAAAGCAGAACAGTACTGGCCGGGTTTGGGGAGGGGGGAAGTGATTAAGCACACTGCGGGAAGCCCACTTCAAATGAAACACCAATAAAACTGTTTCCTACCAAGAGAAGAACTTTTCCTCCTTTTAATTAAATTGTGTTGTAAATTCCTTTTAGAAAAGTACATGGAAATCATTCATCTCCATTAACCTTGGATAAAAAAATGGATTGCAATGCAAATTAATAAAATAAATTGCACAGAGGGAAGATAAGGACATAATGTGCAGTTACAAGACACAGTCAGTATTTCATTTGGAGCGAATGTGTAAATTTACAAGCATGACTTTCTTTGTATTGATTATTCAAACAAGCAAAACCAAACACTGTACTTGCACTTGCACATTTTTTTAAAAAACAAAATCCTACATCAAAGTCTTACCAGCAACTCCCTAATGACCTATGAAGTGCTCCAACACTGAACAGAAAGTATTGCTGTGGCCATCAGAAAGAACAGGCAGCATTACAGTGCAAGAAATTAATTACCCAGAGAGGTAATAACAATGTGCATTAAACGGCAAAGTAATTAAAGCTCATAATGCAGGAAAATTATTAATAACAGATGGACTGAATGGCAAATATATCACAATAATTTAAAACAATCAGATTAAAGTGGGTGTCGAGTTCTGTCTCAGCAGGCACCTTCTGCAGATGCTAAATTATACACACTAGTCAAGCGTTTGCCATGTGATCACTCAGAAGAGTAAAAACCTAAAAGAATTCGAGACAATTTGCTCTAAAGGGAATAGTTATTAAAAAGTATCTATGGGAAAACAATGTATTTCTGTAATTCACTTTAAAAAAAAATGTTTCTTCTATTAAGCTTTCAGGCTGTAGTCTTGATACATTTATCTGTGTGGAACCTGTTTACTGCCCTGCAAGCTAATAGAAGGCCTTGGTAAGTATCTATAAGCTACGTAATGCTAAATGGCTGTAATGACCTCAGGGCCATTCAGCAGTCAGCACAGTGCTGATTCATAAGCGGTGCTGCACTTTTCTGATCATCCAAACTGTCTTCTGGACAAGGAATGCATCTGAAAAGCAGACTCAAGACAGCCATCGGCTGCAATTACAGAGCTAAGCAATTGTGGCATATGTCCCCTGGATCATAACTTGCAGTTTGGACGATCAGAAGTCAGATGATCTGTTTTACACTTAATGGCGAGCCCTGTACAATTTTTGCATGATGATCAGGTGTGCATAGTACATCAGTCTGTGTTAACATGCAATACTTCAAAGCCCAGAGAGATACACACACAATACAAAAAGAGAATAGAGACATATACACAGAGACAAAAGATGGACACAGTGAGCAAGACATGCAAACTAGACCGATGCCATGATCCATAGGCTGTGTCAAGAGGCTTGTTTTATATATATATATAAAGACACAATTTCAGTGGGTCAACTTAAGATTTAATCAATTCACTTTAACATCAGGGATGTTGAGGATTGCTTGAATCATTTTTAGCTTGAACAGAAGGATAAATCTGGAGAATGGTCCAAAGCATTAACTCCAGCCTCAGAGACGCACTCCCAGGTGGAACGTGATCATGTAGGGTTGACAGCAAAAAAAACCACTGGGTAAAACTCAACCTATTAAATGCCAACTTCTCTTGACTAATCGTTTTAAGCCAAAAATACTTGTACGTAAAATATCTGATGAAAAATAAATGCAATTGGCCTGGTGTTCTCCAAAAGTTACAAGTAGAACTCTGCACTAACACGATTTGTAAAGGGTAAGTCATCTCCTGCCATGTCAAACGTACATTCAGCACAAACACACCCGACCTGGTGGAGTTGGAGTTTAACACCGCAAATCATAATTAAACACCAACAGCTACAAAGTGCTGTCATCCAATATACCACTTTAAAGCAATATTGCTACAGCGACTAGTCTCTGACTAGTATCTGTTTACAGCAACGTGGGGTTGCCACACCCGAGTCCTTTTACCACTTCCACATCACCGTCTGTGCACTGCCATCTGAATGCTGGTTTCTAATATTGGTAGAGAAGTGTTAAAAAGGAAGGTTAAAAAGTTCCAGTGGAGCACAGGAGAATTTTTTAAACTTCCCTTTGCACCGGCTGCCATTATACTGGAAGCTCTTTGAGCTTTGACTGTCATCATACCTGAACCACACAACGTAGTCCACATTGATACATATTGGGGTACACTTTTCTACCAGTGATGTACCTGTAGGGACACTTAACGTGATGGTATTAAGTTCATCTATACACTTTTTTTTAAAAGGAGTGCAGGCATTAACCTGAAACAGGCTCCTACAATGATAACGCTTGTCGGACAATATACTCCATTGTGTAGTCCACCTGGCCAGTAAGAGAGTCTCACTATTACAGTCAATAGTCAGAAGCAAACAATTGTGATTTCACTCTACCATTTTTAAAATTATTACTTCTATTAATTTGTTTATTGTTTTCTCCTCTTGCCCCTCTGTCGTTTCCATCTGTTGTGCATCATGCTTCCAGGAGCAGGAGGGCTCCTTTTATTCTTCTTCCTTCACAGTGGTACAGCCGGGGCGGGGGGCGGTGTATTCTCTCCACCGCCAGCACTGGTTGCATTCCCTGATGAGGTAATGGGCGCGCTTCGAGTGAGCAAAATCAGACAGTGCATGAGAGGGCCTATTGCCGCACTTCGAGCTCTGTCTAGAGCGGCCATTGTGACCTGACAATACAACCTCTACTGAGGCAAGGGAGTTCCGATTACTGGGAGCCCCATCTGTGACCTTCTTGTTGGACATTAAGTGCTCCACAGCTTGAGCAACTGGGGTGTGCTTAGCTGCAAATTTAAATAAAGGGAAAGATAAAGAAGATAAATATTGAGGCATGTGAGGTGACCTGAGATTCGCAACATCTTATGTCTCATTTAATTGATTGTAAGTCGGCGTCCTCCGTAACCCCAACACAGCCACTAGCTCTACGCAAATGTACAAGGCTGTGTGTATCAACATCCATCACCATTCATAATGCATCAGTTGAGCACTCACCGCCCCGTGTTTGCCTTTTGTTCTCACTCTGTCTTCGTGTCACCTCGATTCAATCTCATCCATCATCCTTACCCTCCCCTGCCGGAGCTGCTCCCAATCCTCCTTCAGAACGTGCCGATTCTCAGCCAGGCCTGAAGACTTTCCCTCCCTCCCTCCTCTCTCCACACTCACAGAAACAGAGCTTCCAGCAAGACTGTGCTGAATATTAACTGTAATCAAGCATTCATGACTATATAATTTGAGCTAATAATCATTATCTTTGCCGAGAAGTTTCCTGCTGTACCCATACGTGTGGATCACAATCAGCTTGAGCCACATTAACAAGCTACTCAAAATTTCAACTGTCTATCTAACCTGTAAAGCCTTAATATGAAGACTTCCATCCAACATACCACATCATAAGTAACTGAACATCAAACGTATTAAAACAGAGTCATTACTGTTTCCAGCAGTCAATGCTCGAATATTTCCCAGATCAGGCTCTAAAACATCCAGGCACTCACTGCTTTATTATGCTTCTCACCATCTTTCAACTTGGCTTTCCTTCTCCTACCAGATCTCTTAATCTGGGGCTGTTTTAGTCTTCCATCAACCTGTAACTGTGTCACCTCTCACCAGAAATAAAAAACTCCAAAATACAATAGATAAATACGTGATAAGGTATAAAACATTAGCAGTATTGGTCGATTTTATTTCTAGTTACAGATAGAGTACATTGATAGGAAGCAACCAGTCTCAAGGCTATTATTCAATCTAGGAAATTGCAATGAGGTCAGAACAACACGAGTAGAAGAGGTTTATGAACACCCCAACATGTTTATGTTACGGTTAGATATTTATTATATTTCACATATGTAAGCGAAAGTGTTCACATTTTTTTGTAAAACAAGTAAGATTCTCTAAAACAGAAAATGCCAAAAGAAAAAAAACTTGTATTTATATCGTGCTTTTCATGACCCCAAAGCGCTTTACAGCCAACGAAATACTTTTAAAGTGTAGTCACTGTTGTAATGTAGGAAACACAGCAGCAAGATCCCACAAACAACAATGTGATAATGACCAGATAATCTGATTTAGTGACATTGGTTGAGGGATAAATATTGGCCAGAACTCCCCTGCCCTTCCTCGAATAGTGCCATTAGATCTTTTACGTCCACCTGAGAGGGCAGCTAGGACCTCGGTTTAACATCTCATCCGAAAGACGGCACATCCGACACTGCAGCACTCCCTCAGCACTGCACTGGGGTGTTAGCCTAGCTCAAGTCTCTGAATCCTTTTGGGAACTTCCATCAAAACTGCCCAACACATTAACCTGTCTCCTCAGACACTGACAGGTCTACTGTGTATTTCCAGCATTTTCGGTTCTTATGTAAGATTTTCAGGATTTGTTTTGTCGTTTCTTATTTCTACATAATGTTCTGCATGTTATTCAGCCAAGACACTGTGCCTTTTTGAGCTGGAAAATACATGATATAAATGGAGTACTTGAAAATCAGTGGTATCTTGTGCTCCAGAACTAGCCGCACCTCTAGCCAAGCTGTTCCAGTACAGTTACAACACTGGCATGTACTCGACAAAGTGGAAAATTGCCCAGGTATGCCTTGTCCACAAAAAGCAGGACAAATCCAATCCGGCCAATTACCACCCCATCAGTCTACTCTCAATCATCAGCAAAGTGATGGAATGTGTCGTCAACAGTGCAACCTGTTCACCGATGCTCAGTTTGAGTTCTGCCAGGACCACTCGGCTCCAGACCTCATTACAGCCTTGGTCCAAACATGGATAAAAAAAGAGCTGCATTCCAGAGGTGAGGTGAGAGTGACTGTCCTTGACATCAAGGCAGCATTTGACCGAGTGTAGCATCAAGGAGTCCTAGTAAAATTGAAGTCAATGGGAATCAGGGGGAAAACTCTCCTGTGGCTGGAGTCATACCTGGCACAAAGGAAGATGGTAGTGGTCATTGGAGGCCAATCATCTCAGCCCCAGGACATCACTGCAGGTGTTCCTCAGGGCAGTGCCCTAGGCCCAACCATCTTCAGCTGCTTCATCAAAGACCTTCCCTCCATCATAAGGTCAGAAGTGGGGATGTTCGCTGATGATTGCACAGTGTTCAGTTCCATTCGCAACCCCTCAGATAATGAAGCAGTCCGTGCCCGCATGCAGCAAGACCTGGACAACATCCAGGCTTGGGCTCATAAATGGCAAGTAACATTCACGCCAGACAAAGGCCATTTCCAACAAGAGAGAGTCTAACCACCTCCCCTTGACATTCAACGGCATTACCATCGCCGAATCCCCCACCATCAACATCCTGGGGGTCACCATTGACCAGAAACTTAACTGGACCAGCCATATAAATACTGTGGCTACAAGAGCAGGTCAGAGGCTGGGTATTCTGTGGCAAGTGACTCACCTCCTGACTCCACAAAGCCTTTCCACCATCTACAAGGCACAAGTCAGGAGTGTGATGGAATACTCTCCACTTGCCTGGATGAGTGCAGCTCCAACAACACTCAAGGAGCTCAACACCATCCAGGACAAAGCAGCCGCTTACTTGGCTTCCACTAGGGCAGAGAGTAAGGATGTAATTCTGCTTTTCATCCAAGGTAGAAAGAAAGACTTGCATTTACAACGCCTTTCAAGACCTCAGGATATTCCAAAGCCAATGAAGTAGTTTGAAGTGTTCTCACTGTTACAATGTTGGAAACACGGCAGCCAATTTGCACACAGTAAGGTCCCACAAGCAGCAATG
Organism: Heptranchias perlo; assembly: GCF_035084215.1. Classification (NCBI taxonomy): domain Eukaryota; kingdom Metazoa; phylum Chordata; class Chondrichthyes; order Hexanchiformes; family Hexanchidae; genus Heptranchias; species Heptranchias perlo. The sequence continues at coordinate 12,895,520 of NC_090350.1, read as the reverse complement.
GGATAGTGACCAGGTAATCTGTTTTGCTAGTGATGTTGTTTGAGGGATAAATATTGGCCAGGACACCAGGGAGAACTCTCCTGCTCTTCTTCAAAATAATGCCATACAATCTTCTACAGCCACCCAAGAGGGCAGACGAGGCCTCAGTTTAATGTCTCAACTGAAAGACACTGCATTGCTCCCTCAGTACTGAACTGAAGTGTCAGCATAGACTTTGTGCTCAAGTCTCTGGAGTGGGACTTGAACCCATAATCTTCTGACTCAGAGGCGAGAAGGCTACCAACTGAGCCACAGCTAACACAGGTTTTATAACTAAAACTAACAAATGTAAATGTGATAAGTATTTTGCTATAAGAGTGCTTCCCTCCACATGACAACTCTCCTTTAATAGTTTTCCCTGGTATTAGATTAGAACTAGATCTATATGTGCTGAGCATCGCATGAGACAACAGACTCCTGCCTGCTATCCCTATTCCCCTCTATATCTCTAAGCTTGTTCCAGGTGGTATCTGTCAGCTCTGCATTTTTATCGATTTTCCTCCTCTTAGTCTGCAGCCCTCCTCCTTACAGTAGAGTAAACCCCTGAGCAGCTTCATTATGATGTTTCACAGATATCGAAGCACTCTTTCCCTGATGGTGATGCTGACTGACCCTTTCCCTGCCTGGTGCAGCATTGCAATATTCATTATGCAGCCCCTCCATCTTGGCTTTATTATTCCTCTGCGGCACTGAGTGTGGAAACTTCGTAACCTATCTTAGAACGGTTCGAGTCTCTGGTGGAGAGATTGGAGAAGCTGGGATTGTCCTCAGAACAGAGAAGGGTAAGGGGAGAATTAATAGAGGTATTCAAAATTTTGAGGGGTTCTGATAGTTTCTCGCTATTTACTCTGTTTCCACTGGCAGGAGGGTCAGAAACCAAAGGAAGCAGACTTAAGATCATTGCAAAAGAACCAGAGGGGAGATGAGAAGAAATTATTTTATGCAGCGAGTTATTATGATCTGGAATGTACTGCCTGAAAGGGTGGTGGAAACAGATTCAATAGTTACTTTCAAAAGGCAATTGGATATATTCTTGAAAAGGAAAAATTTCAGGGCTATAGGGAAAGAGCAGGGGAAGTGGGACTAATTGCATAGCTCTTTCGTCGAGTCGGCACAGACATGATGGGCCGAATGGCCTCTTTTTGTGCTGTAACATTCTATGATCTTACTCCTTAAACTGCCATAAACAAGGCATTTTTAAGGCTGAGTTAGATAGATTGTTGATTAACAAGGGAGTCAAAGGTTATGGTCGGTAGACGGGAAAGTAGGGTTGAGGTCACAATCAGATCAGCCATGATCTTATCAACTGGCAGAGTAGGCTCGAGGGGCCGAATGGCCTACTCCTGCTCTTAATTTGTATCTTCATACAGAGAGTTATCAGACCCTTGTAGATCTACAGCTCGATTGCAATGGGGATAGCTCCCCTAACCTACAAAACCTCACCTGCTACAAAAGCAATTTATTCAAATGGGCACGGGATTATCAGCTCACAATATATTAGTTGTATAATGAGCACATTTCTTCCATTACATAAGCATATCAGCTTCAATAATAGACTTTTTATTTTAATAATTATGCTTGGATAAAAGGTAGAGGCAAAGCAATATCAAAATTTCACATTCTCCCACTGAATATGGAATGTAAAATATCAGCATGACTTTCAAATTGTACAGGGAAATAAAATTTAACAAATGAATTTGCCGATTATGAATCTGACAGACAAGAGTCACCTTTTCAATGTGACATTTTAATAATAAATAAAACGCAACTTCCCAATGAAGGATAGATTGTGTTCATGGGACAATTCCCAGCTGTAATATCTGAGTTCCCACGATGATGGCTAATGAAACTACTTCTGCTTGAAATGTTCCATCAAATTACACGTATCAGCTATTCACCATGTGGAGTTAAAAATTAAACCATCTGACCAACTGGCAATGATAAGAGAAAACCAGCCAGCTGCCAGAGACTGAAATGTGTTTGGAAGGACAGCTTCCTTTGTTGTTCGCTGCATTGTAAAACGTATTTTTAATCAAAAGGACAACTTTGAAGTCCCGAGGAATCTACAACCAAACTTCAGCGCAACGATCGTTTGATTGTATTACACTCAGTGGGTGTAATTTTAACTTTGGGCAAAGGTGTAAAACGGGCGATATCAGATCGACTGCCCATTGTATACCTCTCCCCATTGTATACCTCTCCCCATTGTATACCTCTCCCCATTTTCCCTTTCCACTGACATCAATGGAATGGAAGATCAGGCTGATGTATAATGGAGGCTAATTCGATATCATCCATATTTCACCATCGCCCAAAGTTAAAATTACCCCTAGTGTGTTTCTATTTGCTTATGAAGAGGGTACATTTACTAGGGCACTAAGCCATCACAGTGAAACTGTTCTTACACTGCTCCCTCTTCGCTCCTTTGAGTGTTCCTCAAGGTGGTTTTACATTGCAAGAATGTAACATCATACTGCTGCAATCAATGGCTGTCTGTAATAGAAAGCCTTCGACTCTGAAACCCGATATAATCAGACACCAACAATTCCATGGGTCTCATGAGCTACAATCTCCACTTAAAACTAGAACCAGACTTCCTTCCTTCAGCAGCTGGAATTATGGGTTGTACCCTCCTGATTACGAGCAGCAACGGAAGGTAACGTAAATGGGGACGAGGGAGGAATGATCGGCACCTGGAGGTTGCAGGTCTCTGTTTCAGTGTTGCTTTCCAATGTACAAATGCCACTAACTGTTTTCTTCTTCATTTAGACAATGGGGCTGGAATTTCCTCGCTCTGACTTACGTCGAAATTACGCTGCAATTTACCTAGCCTCTACACCGATCTTGCTGACTGCAACTTAAGCAAAATTTCATAAGAATCTCACTAACATAGGCCAAAATGTAAAAACCATCGTAACACAAGCGGAAATCAGCGGAAACAATCGGGGCCTGAGGAAAGCACGGAACATATGCCATCTCTTTCTTTAAGTCCCTCTTTATCTTACTGATGTTAAAGTTTGAAGGCATCAAATCATCATTTAAGCATATTAAGCACAAAAGGGTAGAATTTCTGTTTATTTATGCCAGTAATATCCACAGATATTACTGGCATAAATAAACCGAGTGGAATCGGCTGAACCAGCACACAAGATTGGGAAATATTAAACATAAGTGAGTTATGCCCAAAACAACTCACTTTGGGTTTTCCCGCAAATCTTTTGTGCGAGTTTAGGTTTCAATCTGCATAAATCAGGCCCCGACCACAAAACTGGCCACGCCCCCAGGTCGACATTGCGAGAATCCACCATTTTCTTAGGCGCAGAGGCGCCATTAGACATGTTTTAAAAGTATTTACATAACAAAAAATATTTAACTAGCTCGTGTACGCCAATGAAACTAGTAAATGGTTCAGTATAGTTTTTTTTTAAGTTATTTTCAGTGATTTAAAATCAGGTTACACACAGGTAGAGGACTGGACTCTCATTAAAAATGCTTTTTTTTGAGATAAACCAAAGTTCAGCTGTTTTAATAAAACTACACCAGGTTACCACTCTTAAATACATCGAGGAAAATTTTTTAATGCAAACAAAATAAACAATTACGTTCTGTCACACTGGTTCATAGACGATTTGACGTTTGTAATTACACAAATGCATTTTAGTAGAATGTTGAATTGTAACCTAAATGCCACAATTTCGGATGCAATTTTCCGATTGCACCCAAAGCGGAAACTCTATCCCAGTGTGTACATTAAAAAGAGAAAAGCTTCTGTATTTGTAACGGATTATAATGCCGTAAAAAAAATTCAATTATATAAGAAAATACAGTGCAAGTCTCAGTAAGGAGAAAAAAAAATCGCAATAAAATACCAGAAGTAGTGACTTTGGGGCCTGCTGCACCTAAAATGTTGGGCATAAATTTACACCTGTTCAGAACTGGCTTAAATACAGGAAACTCATGTTCTCTAGTCTTTTGCATGGGAGTGGGGCTATAGTTAATGAGTCAAGTGGGGTTTCGATGCATGTAATTCGGGAGCAGTGCACGTGGAGGAGGAAATTTGCGCATAGCGATGTTTCGGAGTAAAACCGGCGTGGATAAGTCATGCGTGAACTTCCTCGGGGAAAAAGCTGCTGCAACGTGACTCTTACATAGCGCATCGAACATTGAGGAAATTTCAGGCCTATATACTAGCGCTCTCCAGAACCCCACTTGAGTGGACGTTCTTCACATCTGAGTCCAGGCGGTCATCGTTGCCGACATAACAGCCGAGCCCAGAGCTACCCTCTCCCAACATCTACAGATCTGGGGTCACTGCAGGAACCCTGGCTGAGGCACGAGGTGGGGGGAGGAATCAGTGCTTAATATTTAATACAGCCCTGTCTGTAGACACCAAAGATACCAGTAAACTCTCTGAAGCATTCCTGGAAATTTCAGCTGTTAGCTTGTCATGACAGGATTACAATATCTTATTTCCTCTCTAACAACCCCAGAGATCATTCAACTGGAATGTCCAACATTGCCTGTTAACACAATGGACAATCTAGTAATTCAGCTGTCTGAGATCAATTACTTCTCAATTCACAATTCCACTGAAGATCACTTGGCTGCTTTCCTTTAACCCAATTTCTGATCATTTCTACACTGTGAGGTCAACCACTTCCTTCAATTGTCAGCAGTCACTGCATTGGCTGGGCATCTAGATTAGGGACATCATCATCTAGATTGATGAAGCAATCTGTAAACTAGCACCATACTGTTTAAACTAGATTGTGTTATCTTCGGTAACCAGGAACACAGGTCATCTTTGTTCATCAGGAACTCACAAATTGTGTATATCTTCCACTCCCCCAACTGACCTGTGCTGACCAACAAAATACATCAGTTCTTCTGTGATAGAAGCTGTGCTCAGCATTTCCACTGAATATTGAAGTAGTGCGTTCAATTTTGGGCACCACACTCTGGGAAGGATGTCAAGGTCTTGGAGAGGGTGCAGAGGCGATTTACCAGAGTGATACCAAGGATGAGGGACGTTAGTTAGGTGGAGAGACTATAGAAGCTGGAATTGTTCTCCTTAGAGCGGCAAGGGTTAAAGGGAGATTTAATAGAGACGTTCAAAATTATGAGGGATTTTGATAGAGTAAAATAAGGTGAAACTGTTTCTTCTGGCAGGAAGGTCAGTAACCAGGGGATATAGATTTAAGGTAATTGACAAAAGAACCAGGGGGAGATGAGGGGATTTTTTTTTACGCAGCGAGTTGTTATGATCTAGAATGCAAAAACTGAGAGGGTGGTGGAAGCAGATTCAATAGTAACTTTCAAAAGGGAATTGGATAAATACTTGAAAAGGAAAAGTCTGCAGGGCCATGGGGAAACAGCAGGACAGTGGGACTAATTGGATGGCTCTTTCAAAGAGCCAGCACAGGCACAAAGAGACGAATGGCGGAGCTGTTTGCTTCTATGGTTTACCTACATTTTTCTTCCCTCATCACAGTAACAAAGAACTTCCATTTATGTAGTACTTTACACGTCTTCAGAATGTCCCAAAGAGCTTCACAGCCAATTAAGTACTTTTGAAGTACAGTCAGTGTTGTAATGTAGACAAACGCGGCAGCCAATTTGTGCACAGCAAGGTCCCACAAACAATGAGATAAATGACCAGATAATCTGTTTTAGTGGTGTTGGTTGAAGGATAAATATTGGCCAGCACATAAGAGACTGTTAACCAAATTGAGAGTGCATGGAATTGGAGGCAATCTTTTGCAATGGATAGGGAATTGGATAGGACATAGGAGACAGACAGTAGGGATAATGGGTATGTACTCAAATTGGCAGGATGTGACTAATGGTGTCCTCCAGGGATCTGTACTGGGGCCGCAGATTTTCATTATATTTATAAATGACTAAGATGAAAGAATAGAGAGCTGTATTTCTAAGTTTGCTGACGACACCAAGTTAGGTGGCACAGTAAATACTGTAAATGGGAGCATCAAGGGACATTGCTAGATTAAGTGAGTGGGCAAAACTGTGGCAGATGGAGTTCAATGTGAAGAAATGTGAGGTCATCCACTTTGCACCTAAGAAAGAAAGATCAGAGTATTTTCTGAATTGTGAGAAGCTATTAACTGTGGCTGAGCAGAGAGATTTAAGGGTTCAAGTTCAGAAATCACTAAAAGCTAGTGGACAGGTACAAAAAAATTATTTAAAAGGCCAATTGAATGTTGGCCTTTATCTCAAGGGGGCTGGAATGCAAAGGGGTAGAAGTTATGTTCCAGCTGTGAAGAGCTCTGGTCAGACTCCATCTGGAGTACTGCATTCAGTTCAGGGCAAAGCACCTCAGCAAGGATATATTGGCCCTAAAATTAGAGCCAGGCCATTCAGTGATGAAATCAGGAAGCACTTCTTCACACAAAGGGTAGTGAAAATCTGGAACTCTCTCCCCCAAAAAGCTGTTGAGGCTAGGGTTCATTTGAAAATGTCAAAACTGAGATGGATAGATTTTTGTTAGGTATGGGTGTTAAGGGTTACGGAACCAAGGCAGTTAGGTGGAGTTAAGATACAGATCAGCCATTATCTAATTCAATGGCGTAACAGGCTCGAGGGGCTGAATGTCCTTCTCCTGTTCCAAGGCACAGGGAAAACTCCCCTGTTCTTCATCCAACAGGGTCATGGGATCCTCAATATCCACCTGAGGGGGGCAGACGCGATCTTGGTCGCATCTGAAAGATGGCACCTCCAACCATGCAGCACTCCCTCAGTACTCCTTTGATAGTGCAATTCAGGGTTACAGCAGTTGCATTGTATCAGGCGATAATGTACCCCAGTCTAAACAAACAAACTCGCTCGCACACGCACACGGGTGCAGGTACCCCTCACTTTACAAGTCGTTTAGAGCCACAATCCTGAAATAGGACCCCTTCCCCAAGTAGACCTATGGTTCCCTGTTCTGTTGAGAATAAGAGCTCCACAAATTGCTGAGGTCTCAGTGGTGTAGCGTTATGGCAATTCCATGTCTAATACACAATACTGATAATGGCACATAAGAGGAGGTAGAGAGATAGGATACCAAAGGACTGCAATAAAACTAAACCCCCATAGCTTATCTCATCTGCCACATATCCCAGACTAGTCACCTGCTTTATACTGGAAGTGAAAGATGGCAGCAGTATATTGGAAATAGGCTGACATCCTCACCCGCAGCGTTAAAAAAGCGGAAAATGATTCCGGGTTTCAGATTGGTCATGTTTCATCAGTGAATATCAGTAAGCTTACCGAGTAAGGTAGACCAAATCCCGTGTACTCCTGCATACCACCGCAGGCAGCTAGTACTCTCAAACTCAGCACGGGTTAGAACATCCTGAAGTGGACAGTCAGAGAAACCAGCTGAAAACTGGTGAGGTTGCACCATTCCAATCAATATAAGGGACCAATAAGAGATGTTGGCTTGGATCCACTGAGGAGCATTTCAGTGGATAAACTTTGAAACATTGCACAGCTACGCAAACACACAAATATAACACTGAGGACAACTGAGAGACTATTCAATGTTCAGGTGCTGTGCAAGGCCAAAACCTCAGAGAGGAATTCAGATTGTGCAATAAACCTTGAGATTGAAGCTAATTGGAATTACAACTTTGGAACCACTTCTGTGAATAGTATAGTTTGAGGGAGTCTTTTTCTAAAATGAGGGAGTAGGGCTGTTATGACTGACACAAATGTCAATATGATGCTGAAGAAGTAATGACTGTAATATAACAAATGGAAGTTTATTACTGGAAAATGGCCATGTATATGCTATAAAAGTTTAATGTATAAATCAAAGAGGAAGGGAATTATCAGCTCTATAGTGCCTTTTAGTTGAACACAATTGTTTCCTAGGCGGTACATTCATATCCTTTAATATTAGAATGACAATAGAAAAAGAATGCTACTATAAAGGAGCTATTAAAGCAGGCACATCACTTAAGAAATGCAAGTATGAAGCTTTATTCACAATCATAGCAGGTATATACCTGCACCTCAACACATTCACAATAAGTCTGATTTTATATTGGGTCTGTTTTAATTTGGATTCTAGAAGACTGGTGTCTGAGCTGGTTTTGGTCATTAAATCGGACTTATTTAATCCTTGCAACAGGCTTGTTGACCTCTGGGAAACCGTGTCTACGAGTCTGTGGCTGAGATGAGGGAGTGTAAACATTGGCTGACAGGTCCTAGTCGTCCCAAATCCGAAAACAGCGGCAGGATAAGAAGCAGCTTAAGGCTGCTGTGTTGGGCTACAGTTGTAGGGTTACAATCTTTTGCAAATCGGAAATCAAAAAAGGAAGCCAGAGCTGATGGTGTTGCTTAGGGGAAAAAAACATCTTAAAAAGTGCATTAATGCAAATTGATCGAACTATGGCTTCACAGCTTCAACATTTAATTGGTTCAGGCGTTGGGTTTTATACATATATATATATATATGTGTGTTGCACAAATTCCCAGCTCATGCCTCCATGTGGATACAATTCCTCTGGCTCCTTATGATTATTCAGTATTATATTTTGTATTCATTTTTGTAGATTTTCAACATATATATGAACCTAAATACTATCTATTTAACCTGGTGTCAAATTAACACACGTTCGATCGTGAAAAGGCGTGTTTGCAATAGGTAGTATAAAAATAGTTGACAGAATGATCTGGGACAATTGCGTAGGTGTTCTTTCACTGGGTCCCGACTGGCACGGGTCGCACAATCCTAACGCAAGACCTGCTCACAGCTCTATTTCATTTGGGCAAGCAGAGCTCTGTGCGACTGTACCTATACACGGAAGAGTGAATTCGTGCTTCCAACGTAAAGTTGTGCTAAAGAATGAGAATTTACCTCAGCGCTCGAATCAGTCACCTCCACCCAGTTGTGAAATTTTTAAGTTTTTACCTAGGAACAGGAGTAGGTAATTCAGCCTCTCGAGCCTGTTCTGTCATTCAATTAGACCATGGCTGATCTGTAACTCAACTCCATTTACCCGCCTTTGTTCTATATCTCTCAATACCTTTACCTTACAAAAATCTATTGATTTCAGTGTTGAAAACTTCAATTGACCCAGCATCCACAGCCTTTTGGGGGAAAGAGTTCCAGATTTCCACTACCACTTAATGGAAAAGAAAGACTTGCATTTATGTAACACCTTTCACAATCTCAGGACGCCCCAAAGTACTTTTGAAGTGTAGCCATTGTTGTAATGTAGGAAATAATAAGAGTTGACTATCCCATCAGCTTTTGTCCAGTTTTGCAGAAGTATCTGGGCAGTCCATTGAGTTATCATTGAGGATTAAAGTTTCAAAATGTGTTGTTGGTTATCGGGTGATATTCGGTATAATTCACACTAAAACCAGTGCAAGGCTGAAGTAGTACAAGCATCGCTCAACAGCAAAAGTGCCGAATCAGTGGCAGTTCGGCAGAATTAAACGGTAGTTGGATTGCATATGTTACATCAGTCTGATGTGTAAACTATTTTGCATTCCAGTGTAATTGGCCTGTCAGGTTTATAATGATATTTTTAGAAATTGGCATCACAGTAGGACAGTCAGTTCACATAGAATTACTGGATTTAATTTGTCCCAGGACAATACTAAATTCAAAATAAGTTCTAAAACAATTTAAATGATTAAAGACCTTACTCACAGGCCAAGTGCTTATCCTCCAGTAACTCAAATAGTTTTAAGCATTTCCTACAAGAAATCTGTTTTCATAACCAGTGCTCACATTTAGAACTCAGGGATCTGCGAAGAAATACATATTTTTCATGATATGACAGGGTTTCAGTCTTGATTTCATTAATCAATTGATTTTGCGCTATTGTTTACATATGCATGATTCACCACTGTAGAAGGGACAGGCGATATAATTTGTCCTTCAGATTTCTCTTTCGTCTATCCCCACGAATTACCTGCATTTAAATCATTGCACAAAATCAATAATGAAATCGCAGGTGCTGGTGAAGCTGGTACTGACTTTGACATAAAAACACAAGAATGTATTGAATGAGGAAAGGGCCATCAGCATGTCAACCCCACTCCTTCTTACAGACCAGGAACAACCTGCGCTGTCATGGACTCATTCCAACTTAATTAATCTTCAGGGAAGGGAATACAGTGTGTAAAACCTCCAAGAAGAGAAAACTTCCAAATCTCTCCATGATTTGCAAAGCAAAATGACCAAAGCCTCCAAGAAATCAGAGCATTCTAGAAATGGCACCTGGTATTGCAACTTGCAAGGACAGTTTTAGTTTGTCAGGTGCTGATAGTATTTAAGGGGGTGATTTTAAACCCCAAGAACAGGTGGGTTGGGGGTGGGTGGAAGTTGTTTTTTGGGTCGCGACCGCAACCTGGCTTTATTTCCGGGTTTAACGTCAGAGCGGAAAAGTACAGGCTTCCCACTGGGAATGCCAAGTCCAAAAATTTTGCAGTTGTGACCCGAAAAAACAACTGTTTTCAACTCCCACCCGTCCCCAACCCACCCGTTCTTGGGGTTTAAAATTACCCCCTAAGTTTTTTTACCGCAATCAGTGGTACCAATGTGTGATCCTAAAGATGGAAGAGACATATTTTCCAAATTTGAATGCAAATCCAATGTCCTTTTGTTCGGTAAATGAAGTGTGGGATGAAGATTATGCCTAGTCAAATACTATAAGGCACCCTGTCTACGCCCACCCAACACCACCCTCACCAATAACTCTTTAAAGACCTTAAATGTGTCGTCACTACACAAATCCATTCCCACCTCTCCCTATATAGATCCATTCAATCCATCTTCTGCCCGCAGACAGCACCAGGATTGCCCTGGTCAAAGTCACCAACAATATCCAATGTGACAGACCACAATGTGTTATCCCTCCCCGTGTTCTGCAAGGTCTTTGGCAGGGTCAAGTACACAATTCTCCTTACCTGCCCCTCCTCTTTGGTCCTTCGCAGTGGAAGCATTCTGTCATGATTTAGTTCATATCTGTCCGAGCATAGCCAGTGCTTTTCCGGTAATGCCCAGACAGTCGCCTCCAGGGTGCCCCAAGATTCCATCCTTGGCCCCATCCCTACTCAGGCTCAAGCCAATAGCCTGCTGCCTCCCTGTCAGGTTCAATCCTGAGCTGAGTTTGAAACCTCATATCCAATACATCACCAAAACCACCTTTTCTATCTCTAAAATATGCCCCTCCTTATCCCTACTCACTTCCAGCATTCAATCCACATCCTCATGTTCATCCCCTTCAGGCTAGATTTCTGCAATGCTCTCCTGGGTGGCCTCCCAAATTACAGCCTAAATAAACTCCAACTCATCCAGAACTCCTTTGCCTGCATCTTATTGCCTGTCAAGTCCTGCTCACCTATCACCCATTGTCCTACCAAGCTCCACTGGCTTTTTGTCCCACAGCAGACTGATTTCAAAATCTTTGCTCTCACTTACAAATCCCTGAATATAATCGCTCCAAGCTACCACTGCATCAACTCCAGCCTTCCATCCTCACTCCCATTTCCACTCTTCTAACTCTGATCTACTGTATGGCCTCCTCGCTCTGTTTTACCAGTGGTGACACAGCCTTCGAGCATCTTGTGCCACATCTGTCCTTTTTTGCAACCTTCTCCTTCTCTCTGAGGTTCTCAAACATATTGTTTCCACCCAACTCTGCGCCCACCACTCCTATTACTAGGTGACAGGCTTGGCTCCGTTGGTGGCTTAAAAACTGTTCATCTCAAACATCTTCCAGTTCTGACGAAAGGTCATTGACCTGAAGCGTTAACTCTGTTTCTCTCTCCACAGGTGCTGCCTGACCTGCTGGATGTTTCCAGCACTTTTTGTCTTTAATCTTGGATTAACGCTTTTGTTTGAAATCCAGGAACTTAAGGAGTTGCCAAGGGGAATGGAACAGTCTCCCAGAGCACTCATGTCAGCATGCCTGCTAGCTCAGTGCCACTTGCAGTCGGCAGGGTCAGGAATGCCATGGCATTAAATAAAGTGATAGTTAACGTGTTTTGTGAGTCAACAAAACACAATGTACAGATGGATACACGGTATAAAACATCAGCAAGGGTAACCTACATAGCACACTCAAGTGCTAGAAATCACATTCTACAATTTGCCCTTCAGTATCCTCTATACATCATTGAATGACGGTCCCTTAGCTGTGCGAGTTAAATTCAGATTGGGCAGTTCTCTGTGTCTGTTCTGGTAACTGGGTTTGCTAATAATTACAGTCGCTAATTGTTCACATAACTGATAGCAGCGCGCCTAATTTGATTCATAACTTGAACAGGGGGATATGACAGTGAAAAATGAACCAGGGAACATTATAGAGATCCCTCAAGACACCGTAGCTGTTCATTTAGCACAATGAGGAGACATTTTAAAGACATGTAAAGCAATAGTTGCAAAATGCACCAAGAGGTATTGACTAAAGCTTGCATTAGGACTTCATTCTGTCAGCTCATGAGTGGAAAATCACACTTAATCAGTTAAATTAACAGTCAAAATGATTTGGGCATGTCAGCTTCTCATTTAAAGTGCAAACGTGCACATAAAAAGTCGCAGTTTTTAGTTTTTTAAGTTGATTTTTTTGTATTTTCTCCTATTTTAGGTGTTTTAGAGTTGGACACCATTCCCTGGCCAGGAGCAAAGGTAGAAGCCTATTCCTGGGACTCTGCGATTCCACCTGTGACTGTCAGGTCACGTGTAAAGGTGGGCTTGGAGTGGCTCTTCTCCTGACTGTTTACTGCTCTATATCTCTCACATACCGGACGCCATGTGGCATCTCCCTCTGATTGCATGGCTTAGGTTACAAACTCGTGGTGTAGAGAATCACGATGGGAAAACCATGTTTAGACACTATGGCACAACGTATTGGAGCATCAATAACATCCTGTAAAGGTCTATGGAACTGTGAAATCTACAGCTATGATAAGTAATTCCAGGTCAGGGGTTTAGCCAGGATTGGAAGGACTCTTATAATGCCCCATTATTTTAAACTCTACTGGGTTGATAAATCGTTTATAGCTGTACTTTACTGATAGATAAATAAAGAACATATAACAACCATATATTATTTGAATTTCTGTTTCCTCTCTTTGCAATCAGAGGTGCAATAAAATAGCACAGAAAGTGGGCTCAAGTCTGCAGCACAGTATAAGTGTATAATTACACAGCTAACCAACTGATTTTCATATTCCAACTTGGTCTCAGTAACTTTAACAGCTCTACACCCTGTTGCTCTGTGTCATTTGGAGATGAGAAGAGGCAATTCTGGCTTCTTGTATTCATTCCCATTCTACTGCCTAAATGGAATGGCCAAGTGTTAACCTAAACTGGATTAAAACAAAACAATCTGCATAACTGACTGGAGGCAGATATAAGCGTCTGATGAACTTGTATTTAATTGTTAGCACAGGCAAATTTTTTCTCTTCTATCTAACTGTATTTACTGTGTTTACGTGTGGTAACCCCAAGTAACTTAATATAGATTTACTCCCACTGAACAATATCATAAATAAATGGGGGAACCGGACCTTTTTTAACCTTAGATCAAGGAAGTCACTGACATTTATAATTATAAATTTAACAACTCTTTGCTTTTAAAAAAAAACAGAATCCTGATGTGCCTTGTGACAGCTTCTCTGAGCCATTAAATTTTCACATTAAAAGGTATCATCACCGATGAAAGCATCCAATCATAGCTGATGCTTATTCATCGATCACTGTCGGTTATGTTTGAGGTGACGCTACAGTAGGCTAGTGATAGCCAATGATGTGCAAAACTAATGCGATCTCTCATTTTAGACCTCTACATTAATCTTTGTCTCTCTACTGTTTATCAGGGCACCAATCACAAATAGCCATGGTCCAGCTTACAGGCTTGTCACTTCCATCTGTCTACACTTTGATTATTATTGCTAAAGTTATGCTGAGCATGAAACACAAAATACCAACTGCTGTTATACAGTTAAAACCGGTTGTGCATACTTAACGCAGTATTGTTGTGTACCAAACAACATTACTATTATCTCATCATCACTGCAGCATTAAGCACTTGAAGGTAAGATGCAGACTCAGACCAACCTTAGAAAGACATCATCTTCTCCACTGGGTTAATATTTCCCAGACAGCCATCTTTGGAGCATCTCTGGGTGACCCTGCCATTTAGTGACCAAATTAGTTGTAGTCTGGAGCTGCGGACTCAAGCCCACCAGTAACTGGATGGACATTGTTCAGGCAGCCGAGGAGCTATATCTTCCCTTTGGCACTATTTCATAAAGGGCAGGGAGCTCTTCCTTTACCCTCCCTCAACCAATACCACCAACAAAAAAAAACCACAAGTTAGACATTCACCTCATTATCTGGTTGTAAAATTATGCTCGCCACGCAGGCCAAGTTTGCCTTTCGAACCACAGTTATAAGATAGTCATTAATAAATCCAATAAGGAATTCAGGAGAAACTTCCTTACCAAGCGAGTGGTTAGAAAGTAGAACTTGCTACCACATGGAGTAGTTGATGCAAATAGCATAGATAAGTACATAAGGGAGAAAGGAATAGAAGGATATCCTGATAGGGTTAGATGAAGAAGGGTGGGAAGAGGCTCATGCGGAGAATAAACACCAGCATAGACCAGTTGGGCCAAATGGCCTGTTTCTTTGCTATAAATTCTATGTAATTCTTCCTTATGTTCTGATTTTGGTGACAAGCAGCTACAATAGTGTGCCATGTACTTTGATGATATTCTGACATCTGTGGTAACGATTATAGCATGTGACATGTTGATGATTAGTAAAGCTTTTATATCTAATTTACGCCACAGTATACACTTAATTCAAAATCACAATTTAAATTATGTTAAATCCATTTTTAAGCACTAAATTCCCACTTTGCGTGTTTTTTACGTTGTTTAATTCAAATCTTTGGGTAATGTAAAATTTTTGTAATGCAAAAAAATGACTTCAAACTGTCAGGTTATCTGTTTATCTGATCTGGGAGTGCTTGGTGGCTTAACTAAAAGTGCTCCATTCCCCAGCACTAACATCCCTCACCATGATGGACAGAAATAAAGAAAAAAGGAGTTAAGAAAAAAGACAAGATGTTGTAGAATGAAAAAAAAGCCATTTGGACCGTCAAACCTGTTCCTTCCACAGGCCAAGTGTAGAAGAACATAATATTCGGGAAAACCACAACGAGTTATCGTCTACGATGCACTCAATTACTCTGCAATTCAGAGAACCTGTTGACTTTAGTTGTCTAAACAAAGTTAATGCGTCAGAGCTCACTGCATACTCATACGTTGTTTATTAAATTAGGTTGTTAAGGCGCAATAATCGGTCATTAGGTCAATGTCCAGTAAATCATTATTAAATAAATCTGTTCGGGCAAGATGACAGAACGTTCAAAAACTTCCATCATGAGCATTACATTTCCACAGCTTCATTTTCATTGCCTCCCTGTTATTAAAGTACTGCACTATAATCAAACAATTCACACATTCCAGCTTGAGCTTGGGGGAAAAAAATTAAAACATGCTGCCAATAAAGCTAAGTAATGCCAAGAATTGTTAAAGCAAATGAGATAAAATGGTATATAATAAAAGTACTTAAAATCCTGTAACCTGTGTAATGTATGCCTTGGGGCAAGATTCTGGAACACATTCATGATTAGTAACACTAATAACCCATTACTGTAAAAACTAAAGCCTTTTCAGTTAGCTCTAGATTAGCATTCTCACTCCATTGGTAGAGCTCTGAGCCAGTCATTGGGAAGCGGGGAGGTTGATATAACTTCCAGATGAGGGTTGCGCTCACCTTGCCTGCTGTGTGCTCCTGCTGCTTAGCTTAAGCTGAACCCACATTCCTTCTCTCCATAGTACGCTGTGGAGTAGTTGCTTGCATGAAAAGCATTCAACCGTTCAATTGCAATTTTTAACATGTAAAACAGTCACCATAGAATCTATAACACAAGTTGCAACTTCATTCAAGTTTTTTTTTAAGATTTACAAACCTGTGATTGCCACTTTCTGACTGGTTTAAGCATTTTTAGCCACCTGGCATAAAAATTCAGAGTGGAAAATTGATACAAATGTGTTCCATACACGAGTTCTGTGTGACCGGGATCATGACTCTCTCTTTCCTCATGCCCCTTGACCTCTCTGCCGCCTTCAACACATTCATACATTCAATGCCTCTCTTCTGCAGTCCACTTCCAGGGTACTGCTCTTTCCCAATTCCGTTCTTACTTGAGTCAATGCAGGCACTTCATTGCTATCAATTTTGTCAACTTCCCTACTCGCACAGTCACCTCCTGCATCTCCCAGGGGTCCTTTCTTGCTCCCCATGCTACCCCCTTGGCGACATCACCCAGAAAACATGGGGTCGCCTTTTACATGTCCGCTGACAAATAAACAAGCTCCTCATTACCTCTCTCGTTAGCCGAGGATTGTCGCCATACTCTCAAATTGCCTGATATCAAGACCTGAACGAGCCAAAATCTCCTCAAGCTGAATGTTGACAAAACTGAGCTGGGTTGCCAATCTTTCCGGGTTGCTCGGAAGTCTCCTGGAATGGGGTATGACATTCCCGGGCACTGCTGCCAGCAGCCTGGGAGAACTTCACGCTTTAAATTTCCCACCGCAGCGGCAGCCCCAACCAACCCGCAACATGACATCACTGGCTGCCATTGCAGAGAAACCTCCAGCGCAGTGACCTCAAACCCCCCTCCCCACAGAGAGCCGGCCCCCTGCTTAGGACTGACCGGAAACGGAAACGGGTGGTTGCTGGGGGTCGAGGGGGGAGGGGGGAGGGAGGGAGGGGGGGGGGGGGGAGGGAGGGAAAGAGAAAGAAAGAAAAAGAGAGAGAGAAAGAAAGAAAGAGAGAGAGGTGCGAGGCTAGAGTGAACAGAGACTAGGGGGCAGGGGATTGGGACTCAGGGAGAAGAGAGTGACAGCAACAAGGGGCCGGGGGATTGGGAGATGGAAACTGGAGTCGGGGGAAAGAGGGTGACCGGGGAATGGGGAATGGGTGGGTGGGCAGGTCGATGGAGAGAGGGAAACTGGGGAATGGAGTGAGTATGAGGCTCAGCATTTCCTGCAGAGCTGGGAGCAGCAGCATTTCTTCCTTAATGCCTCTAATTAACTGTGGTGTTGACATTTATAGAATCAACCTCTGTTCTGGCACTTTTTAATGGTCTACATTGCTATTAACATCCCAGTCATGTAACTCACCAGATATCAATTTGCCTAAATAAACTGTCTGCTTGCAGAACATGGACTAAGTAAGCACAGAACTACTAATTCTTAGATAATGCCACACCAGTCATCTCAAAGTGACCCCTACACCAATGCATTGTGTATAATTTCATGCTGGAGGAAAGATCATTTAAGCTGCGATAGAAAATGTTTACATTCAATTTTTTAAAAATTATTTCTACATTTTTCTCCCCTCTTTAGGTGTCTTATGCATCACACACCAATTCCCAGGCCAGCACAGCATCAAAGGACCGTTTCTGAGACTTTTACCAATGTCAGGATTCAACTGGTCAACTGGAAGGTAGAGCCCAGAGTGACTGATGTTGAATTTGATCAAGTAGGCCAAGCTTGACTTTCCCCTCCCCCCAACTCAATATCACCAAAAAATATCTTTCTACAAAGCTGCATGCATTCTATTTATTGAAAAGAAAATGAAACTGGGTCTGGGACGTGCACTGGGTTAAAACAAAGTCTTTCCCCACTGGGAACTACATTCAGCAATCCGACTGCTGGAAGGGTACAAAATAAAAAGCTTAGACAATCTCAACCTAGCCGGTGTGAGCACAATCTGCTTTAATTGTCACTAAGTGATGGCTGGTGGGAAATCACATTGATGCCTCTGCTCGGGTTGTGATCCATTTACACTGTAAGGTAGGGTAGAGATTTTATCCTCGATCGAACCCATACTAATTGCAAAGATGCGAACCAGAAAATCCACAATGAGGCAACAAAAAGACTAACAAACCGAGTGCGAACAGTGTGCAGGTGTCAGGAAAATTGAAGCAGATTTTCGTAATGTTCTCACCCTCTAAACCCTGGACAAAACAAGTTTCACTGCATCACTCAAGGAGGAAGCTCTGAGAACAAACAGTAATTCCCCCGCCTCAAAGGTGAGCACACATATATAAAATCTGAACAAGGTCTCCACCAGAAAGGGATAAAAACCGCTAAAGGAATTGCTCCTTTCTTTCTAACTTCAGGATTTCTCACCCGACACAACAAAGTGATAAACAGACAAAGGTGCGCCTGGGTAAAGGGTCCCTTAATCCTCTCACACCACTCATTGGTTCCTAGGATGGAGGAGGATTCGGGGTTTCAGTTAGAGACCACCTTGTAACTGCTGTGCCTTCCAGCATGATCTTATCACCAGCTTTGTGAAGGGTGGTCAGATGAGCTATCTTGCCTTGTGTGATCATTACTCTTATAACCGGTTTCCTCCTTCTCTCCATTATACACCTTGTTTTACTATTGGGATTTTCCTATTGATTTTCAGAACGTGGGCGCACGGCCAAGGCCGGTATTTTGTTATTAAAGATGGCAGGTTTCCTTCTCTAAATGGCATTTGTGAACCAGTTGGGTTTTTACAACAAAACGCCCAGACTGCTGCAGGATCACTTTTATTGATATCAGCTTTTTATTTCCAGATTATTTTGTTTTACAGCTGAATTGAAATTCTCAAACTGCAATAGTGGGATCTGAACTCGTGTTCTCCAGGTTGCTAGTCCAGGCGTCCGAATTACTAGTCCAGCAACATAACCACTACTAACCGTACCCGGATATCAGCTTCTGTTTTCCCTGCAATGTAGACTCGCACTGTGAATTATCAAAAATTCAATCAGTATGAGACACTAACAAGGAAGAAAAAGACTTGCATTTATATAGCGCTTTTCACCATCTCAGGAGGTCCCAAAGCGTTTTACAGCCAAAGAAGTACTTTTGAAGTGTAGTCACTGTTGTAATGTAGGAAACAAGGCAGCCAATTTGTGCACAGCAAGATCCCACAGCAATGTGTTAATGACTGGATAATCGATTTTAGTGGTGTTGGTTGAGGGATAAATATTGGCGAGGATACTGGGGAGAACTCTCCTGCTCTTCTTCGAATAGTGCCTATGGGATCTCATATGTCCACCTGAGAGGGCAGACAGGGGTCTTGGTTTAACGTCTCATCCGAAAGATAGCACCTCCGATAGCGCAGCACTCCCTCGGTGCTTCATTGGAATGTCAGTCCAGATTATGAGCTCAAGTCTCTGAATTGGGAAACGAACCCACAACCTTCTGACTCAGAGGTGAGAGTGCTACCATTGATCCATGGCTGACACCAATACAGTTCTAGTCGGTCCAGTTTCTTTCTGAATAGTCCGTTATTACTGTGCAATGACATCATCACACAGCAAATGACAGCTGTGCATACCACAATAATTGCCTTCTCATTGGAACAAGAGAGAGATAATTGGGCAGTGAGATCTTTTATGCACACACAAACACGCTTAACATCTCCTTCTGCTGTTTACTCAAAGTTTATTCAATAGATATATGCACACACATGCCTGAGTATTTAATTTGATCTGATCCGCTTCAAATGATTGCAGCAATGAAATTAAATTCTGCAATTATTACAGGTTTCTTTTTACCTAGTATTTGTTCAGCATGTAAAAACAAATGTGATTTACATAGAATTAACAGCACAGAAACAGGCCATTCGGCCCAGCTGGTCTGTGCCGGCATTTATGCTTCACATGAGCCTCCTCCCACCTTACTTCATCTAACCCGATCAGCATATCCTTCTATTCCTTTCTCCCTCATCTACTTATCTGGCTTCCCCTTAAATGCATCTATGGTATTCGCTTCAACTACTCCTGTGGTAGTAAGTTCCACATTCTAACCACTCTCTGGGTTTTTTTTAAATTTGTTCATGGGATGTGGGCGTCGCTGGCGAGGCCAGCATTTATTGCCCATCCCTAATTGCCTTGAGAAGGTGGTGGTGAGCCGCCTTCTTGAACCACTGCAGTCCGTGTGGTGAAGGTTCTCCCACAGTGCTGTTAGGTATGGAGTTCCAGGATTTTGACCCAGCGACGATGAAGGAACAGCGACATATTTCCAAGTCGGGATAGTGTGTTACTTGGAGGGGAACGTGCAGGTGGTGTTGTTCCCATGTGCCTGCTGCTCTTGTCCTTCTAGGTGGTAGAAGTTGCAGGTTTGGGAGGTGCTGTCGAAGAAGCCTTGGTGAGTTGCTGCAGTACATCCTACCGGTGATGAAGGGAGTGAATGTTTAGGGAGGTGGATGGGGTGCCAATCAAGCGGGCTGCTTTGTGCTGGATGGTGTCGAGCTTCTTGAGTGCTGTTGGAGCTGCACTCATCCAGGCAAGTGGAGAGTATTCCATCACACTCCTGACTTGTGCCTTGTAGATGGTGGAAAGGCTTTGGGGAGTCAGGAGGTGAGTCACTCGCCGCAGAATACCCAGCCTCTGACCTGCTCTCGTAGCCACAGTATTTATGTGGCTGGTCCAGTTAAGTTTCTGGTCAGTGGTGACCCCAGGATGTTGATTGTGGGGGATTTGGCAATGGTAATGCCGTTGAACGTCATGGGAAGGTGGTTAGACTCTCTCTTGTTGGAGATGGTCATTGCCTGGTACTTGTCTGGCATGAATGTTACTTGCCACTTATCAGCCCAAGCCTGGATATTGTCCAGGTTTTGCTGCATGTGGGCACGGACTGCTTCATTATCTGAGGGGTTGCGAATGGAACTGGACACTGTGCAATCATCAATGAACATCCCCATTTCTGACCTTATGATGGAGGGAAGGTCATTGATGAAGCAGCAGGGTAAAGAAGTTTCTCCTGAATTCTTTTTCGGATTTATTAGTGACTATATTATATTTATGTCCCCTCATTTTGAACTCCACACAAGCAGAAACATCTTCTCTATGTCAACCCTGTCAAAACCCTTCATAATTTTAAAGACCTCTATTAGGCCACCCCTCAGCCTTCTCTTCCTATACAGAAAAGAGCCCCAACCTGTTCTGTCTTTCCTGGTAGTTAAAACCACTCAGATCTGGCATCATCCTGTACATCTTTTTTGCACCTTCTCCAGTGCCTCTATGTCCTTTTTGTAATATGGAGATCGGAACTGTACACAGTACTCTAAATGATCTAATACAAGTTGAATATAACTTCTCTACTTTCCAATTCAATTCCTCTGGAAATGAACCCCAGTGCTTTGATTGCATTTTTATGGCCTTGTCAACCTGCGTTGCTACGTTTAATGATTTGTGAATCTGTACCCCTGGATCTCTTTGCTCCTCTACCCCAATTTAGACTCTTATAACTGCCTGCTGTCTTAATGAACTGTGGGGTAGAAATTGGGCGCAAATTAGACGCCTCACCCAAAGAGGCTGGCCCGAGGATTTCCGGAAATTGGTCCTCGGGCCTCAGTCTAATCATCGTTGCAAGCAGCTGAGGCCTGTCACGTCTCCAGAGGCAGCTTGCCACTCCCCACTCCAATCTGATAACATGGAGTGGGTCGCAGCATGTACGGGCAGAATGTCCAGGTGAGGTTTAATTTGATTGATGAGTTTGTACCGAAACAGTATAAATGTATAAATCGGCGTTTCGTAGGGACCCGTTCATATAGGACTGTCTCCCAAACTGCATGTGGACCCGAGCCATATTTCATGACCATTTGCAATCCATGCTTAGCACGCAAGCTCAATGAATATTAATATGAAAATATCAGTCGGGGGAAAATCAGAACATGCCTGGCTGTCTAAACACTTATTGAGGTTTAAGATTTCAATGTCATTCCTAGAACAAGTCCATAAAGACGTTCCCCTCAGGCAACCTGCTGAGCGACTGAAGTTGTGAAAGTGAATTCAAAACCATGAAATCTGCTGGATTGGCAAAAAAAAACCAACTGGTTCACTAATGTCCTTCAGGGAAGGGAATCTGCCACTTCAACCTAGTCGGGCCTGCACATTACTCCAGTCCACGTTGACCCAATGATCTCAGGGCAACTGAAGATGGGTAATACATGTAGCTTTGTCAATGTCCTGAGAACAAATAATACAGCCCACATCATTTCTACCTCATTTAAAAGTTTCTGAAATAACGGCCTCAAACATGGTGGGGGAACTCGTGAAATGGACACCCATCATAGCCCACCATCCAAAAATCAGGCAGAAAGAGCAAGAAAATCCCAGCCAACATTTTCATTTGGGGTGGTGGTGGGGGGAGACAGAAAGCCTGGTTTCTTCACACTATGGTGTACAGAGGCAGGAGGGAGAAGGGATTTCTCCTCATTGGCTGCACTAATATACAGGGTAAAAGCACCTAAAATCAATGTCTGATGCGTCCAAGATGTAAGTCAACATCACCATGGTTACAGTCTCTAACCTGGGACCACACAAGGCCGCGTGTGATTGAATTAAAAGCAAAATTACATCGAATTTACAGCACAGAAACAGGCCATTTGGCACAACAGGTCTATGCTGCCAGCCTACTTCATCTCACCCTATCCACATATCCTTCTATTCCTTTTTCCCTCGTGTACTTATCTAGCTTTTTATACTGCCTAGCTGTGAAACTCACTCTCAGGGTCAGCAGAGAGCACTGCACATGCCTAATTAAACTTTCACTGTTTCAACAGACATGAATATTTTTTTTGGGTGGAGGTATTTTTAATCTCCAAGCACACAACTCTGTCTGGTCTTCCTGCTAAGATCCATCCCAAGGAACTGCCAATATTTGTCTCTTGCATGCGTGGACGGGCATAGTGGGATTATCTAACTGCAAGGACTTGTGGTAGGAAATCTGGATACAGATAGTAGTAATTATTTTTAACAATATAAGCAAACAGAAGAGGGTTTATAGCCTATGTTGTTTCAGAATTCGTTTGCAATGATTGCAGTCTGTAAGTGAAAAAAATGGTTTCTTGCTCAATCCAACCAGTGTTTATTGGCAGCGATAGATGAATAGTTTAAGCTTTTCACCGTTGACAGGTTGCTGTTTCAGCTTTTGTGAGCAACACAGCACCCATACGTCTGATAAGGATAATACTTATTTCAAGAGATTGAGGAAACAAAGGCTTGGGAAAAGGTGCTCCGTGCAGTTGTTTCTGCAGCTTAAATGGTCACAGCTTTGATTATAGCCCAATTCAGATAGATGCTAGCTCCTGGGATTAGACCAAAGGCCTTTTTAGTCTGAAGTACAACAAAAGCAGCTATTGAAAAAAAGAGAGATTGCATAAAACCAGTAATGCCTGCTTCTGGTTTATCAGAAAGCATTTTGTTTCCACAGCAATACATGTCAAGTCCAGTCGGCCCTCTGAATAAACTGCTTGCAGGATAAAAATCAGTCCATTCATAGCAAGGACACTGTAATGTATAACAGAATCCTTAACCAGCCAGCAGCACAAAACCTTTTCTTTAATTATTTTCAGCAGCGTTTTATGTAATCACTCTAACTCAGTCAATAACTTTGTATCACAACAAGATACATGGAAGTCTTGAATAATTCACAGAGGCCCTCTGGTCACTTCTCACCCTGCTATTAAAACCTTCATGATCTGAACTTATTTAACAAAAAGCTAGGATCAAATATTTTCAATCATTTAAATCCAAAAGCTCAATTTTGAAAAAGTTCCTACGGTTCCAAAGTCCTTTTTGTCGTACGAACAATGACGGACAGGAAAAGACCCTCTGGTCACTCCAGCCTGTCTCACACAACTGCAATGCCTTGTGCATCACAATATATACACTCCCCACCCTACCCGAAAGACATGTGATCTACAGTGAGAGGCGAAAAACCAGATAAAAACTGGAGTCATAGGTATAAAATGCCACAGTCAACTTCTGTTTTATTTTGTGTATGTGATGAGGATTGGCTGGGGAAGGGAACTGTCCATTCTCTCCACTTGAATTTCAGCCCCAGAGCAGCTTGCAAAGCAAAGAACTGAAAAGAAAGAAGGCAGAACCTGCATTTATATAGCGCCTTTCATGACATCAAGATGACCCAAAGCGCTTCGCAACCGATGAAGTACTTTTGAAGTGTAGTCACTGTTGTAATGAAGGAAAATGCGACAGCAAGCTCCCACAAACAGCAATGAAATAAATGACTGGATAATCTGTTTTAAGTATGTTGGTTGAGGGACAAATATTGGCCAGGACACCGGGGAGAACTCCCCTGCTCTTCTTCCACTATTGCCATGGGATCTTTTACATCCACCCGAGAGGGCAGTTTAACATCTAAAAGACAGCACCCCCAACAGTGCAGCACTCCTTCAATACTGCACTGAAGTGCCAGCTTAGATTATGTGCTCATGTCTCTGGACAAAGAATTGAACCTAGTCCCTATGGAGAGGTTTGAAGCATGCTTAAGATGTCAGACCATTATCTGGTGACAAAATGCTGCTAATGATCTCTCTAAAGCAGTTATGGGCTGTAGACCTGCCAGAGTGTCAACCATGAAGAAGGCAATGAATCTCTGTGCATCAGCTCTTAAAAAATAAACATTGCTGTATCTATTTAAATAGGTTAGTAACTTGATTCACCCCTTCCAATTACCAATGTCACTGTCAGGCAGTAGAAAGCTGCACATTGAAACTCTGTCCTCCGTATTTGCGCCCAGAGGCACGCATAACTGGGGCGCAAATCAATTATGTGGCCTAAAAGATCGCTTAATTTTGGGCTCAAGTGAGTTACGGACAATGTGTCTAAATCTCCTAGATCTTTTGTGGCCATCTATCAATCCCTCCGCCCAAACGCATCTCTGTCCATAAAACTGACCCCGCCCCAAATTACAGAGCCTTGTACACGAGCTTGCTGCAATGGCACTCTTCAAGTTACAGCCAGATTTTCAGGGGCAGTAGGAAGCAGTCATTTTCTGGTGTTTTACTGCAATTTTCTGAACATTTTTTTTTTGTTTATCCTCCCTGTATTTTCTATTTGTTTGAATGCATTTTTTGGCATAAATATAAGTCATGTTACAAAGCTTCCCCGATTGCAGGTTCTTAAGTATGCTGTGTCTGATGTTCATGAATGATGGTTAAATGAGTTGAAACTTTACTTTTTATACTTAAAGAAGAGAAATATATGGTGTGAGTTTGGCACTTTCCTCGGGTCCTGATTGCTTATGCTGATTTCCGCCCATTTTACGTTTGGGCATATTTTAATGAGATTCGCAGGAAATTTGAGCGTAACTTGACATCGGCGCGGGAATGGGTGCATCTTGGGGTCTAACTTCCGGGTTGCACCCACGGCGAGAATTCCAGGCCTAAGTTCTTTTTCGACAGATGAATTGATAATGAATTGGTGCCTGCAGTTAGATATTGGAGGAATAATAATTACAAGTTGCTTGGTTCCGGAATTTTTCCTTCGAGTTGATAAGGGTTTGTAGACATCCTTTTAGGGTTACAGAAGGAGGCCATTGAACCCAGTCACAAAGAGGTATCTCTGACTCCCAGATCACGTTGAACTTGATCATTCTATGATTAATGTCTCCACAGCAGTGCTGCAACTTCTGGTTCGTTTAACTTGTCATTCAACAGATAATTTTTCCCATCTTTTAATCCATGGATCAAACCTGGCTTTTTCCTTCACAAACATCCCGCAGCAAACACACTTCATGACCTCCCTTTAAAACTTACTTCTCTTAT
Source organism: Heptranchias perlo (assembly GCF_035084215.1). Lineage (NCBI taxonomy): Eukaryota > Metazoa > Chordata > Chondrichthyes > Hexanchiformes > Hexanchidae > Heptranchias > Heptranchias perlo. The sequence goes on along the minus strand of NC_090350.1, from coordinate 12,869,803 downwards.
TCACCCCTTTTTGCTTTTGATTCACACTGGGGGAGGGGCGGGGGGGTCTCTTATTTCTTTGTTTCTCCCATTTATCCCCTTTTAGTTAACCTTCTAGCAGGTGCTCCCTTTATTTCAATCGTTTTGTCCCCTTTGACTGCTAACTAGTTTCGCCATCTCTTCAAATTGCTTCATTTTATCCAACTATGACCAGTATTCCCCGAGGTCTTGATTTCTCCTTTAACTTTGCTTCTACCTCTGCTGCACTTTGTAATCCTGCTTAGGACAGAAACCTACTTGTAACTCCTCCACCCCTCTTTTAAGTTTATTTGGTCCATTGAAACTCCACACTGTTTGGGAAGCTCAGAATGAAGCTCTTCCAGTTGCAAGCTCGTTCCCCAATTCAATTAACCAAGTGCTGAGTTGGATGGCTCCCAATGGAGTCCATCCTCCACTAAAGCTTATATGTTGCTGGTGATAAATCTTCGTCCGTCCGCCTCGATGTTTCTGGATTCTTGTCAATTTCATTAAGATGATGCCTGGTAACCACCAGTGCACCTCGAAGAGCCACACTGCCGGATCCCTCATATCATCTTAACAAATCACTTCTGTACCCACTCCGTGGCCTCCACACCCCTCTCCTAAAGTAGACCACCCTGGACACCAGACACAATATTCAAACTTGTGAACTGTGTGTTAGTTCAGCATTACTTCTTTTGTGCTCTGACCTCCTATTTATAAAACTTAGGATCCCACATGCTTTATTTTTAACAGCAATATCAACTATTCCTCTCATTCTTACAGCATTGCATATCTAAACCCCAAAGTGTCTCTGCTCTTCTACTCCTTTTAAAGATTTCCATTTCACGTGTCTCTGCATTAAATTTCATCTGACATCTATCTGCCCAAACTACTAACCTCCCGAGTCGTCACTAATTCTAATACTGGAATATGTATAGCCTTCTGCAGACCATTTCTCAAATACCATTTACAATAAAAGCAATACATTTGGAGGATAAATAGGCAATCTAGAAACACACTGGTGCAGTTACAACAAGCAATGTTTTCCCAGCTTAAGATGCAAATCCACAATGATCCCTGGTCTCGATTTTCCGCTTTGCGCTGGAGGAGGGTCGGGCAGGAATTCCGCCCGCCATTCTGATCGTGATGCTGACTCGTTTTCCTGGGTCAGGGTTCACTATTTACACAAGGTGGGATCCCCATCACCAAGAGGGAGCCCATCACTGCTGCATCGGGACACTCGCTGCAGCATTGAGAGAAACAGGAGACATGGCCCTCGGATTGAACACGGGCCTCTAACAGGTGAGGTTTTGGGGTCATTATGGAGGGAGGAAGAGGGAGAAGGAGGTGGGGGGGGGCACTATTAGGCGCTCTCCCCCAGACCAACAAAGTACGGGCTTGCCGTTCCCTCTATTGCGACTCCTGGTCATACCTGGGCGTGGCGGGGGTGTGGGTGGAACACAGTGAAATCGAGCAGCTCGCCAGATGCCACCTCCCCATCGTCATTTACATGCAGTGGGCAGGGAAGGGGAGACTGGCGGCCTTCTCTTGATATAGCGGTGGAGGCAGGGGCGCAGTGGAAGACCTCGCCCCCCGATTTCTATTGGATTTCTGCCACTATCCAGCCTGATTCAGGGTGGGATAACAGAGAGAAATCCAGTGCAAAGCTTCCAAGAATCACTGCAGCAATGCCTCATGGTGCAGAATGAGGGACCACGTCATTAAAGGCTGAAGCGCATACTGATCATATATAGCTTATCTAAAGCATGAATTCCCAACCGAGAGAAGCGGCTGCTCACTCTACACAATAAAACTCCCCCTCTTGCTTGGGTCACAGCACATCTCATTAAAAGTACTTCTGAGTAATTCCTTACAGTAAACTAACAGACTGCCACTGGTCATAAATGAGAGCAGACACCTTTAAACTCAATAAATCACTGGAATATTTACCCGTAGTACTTTCCGCAAGAAAGTTTTTCTTCTTTAGCCACCACAATAAATTATAGTACTGTGAGCGGTACAACAGATGCATGGTGGGATTGTCTAGCTGCTCAGAATCCTGGTTCTAAAATGGCTGCCCTAGCAACCTTAGGCGACGATAACACCAATCTTTTAAAATAATCAGTGTAAAGTGATGATTGTTTGGTTAGAGTACTGACATCAAATCATTTAAAGTTTCAGTGCTTACAACCGTTTGAAGAATCCCAATTATACTTTTTAAGGAAGCATTTATCAATTGATAATCAGAAACCTCTCGCACTTACCTCCTTGGCTTATGATCACCGTGATCTCCACGTACATCCGCGGAGAGCGACTCAGTTCCGACACGCCGTTCACGGCCTCCACCCTGAAGGTATAGTTGACGTGCGGCAACAGGTTAACCACAGTGACGGCCGTATCGACCAAGCCCATCTGCTGAGGGACAAACCCAACGCGGCTGTCGCACGGCCCGCACGTCTGTAGCGCCACGACGCACCTGCTGCACAGAGCGTTGTACGTGACATCTGTCCGACCCCCACTGTCCTCGGGGGGGTTCCACTCTAAGAGCACCGCCGACTGCCTGGTGCTGTAAACGAGAGTTTGCGGAGCAGTAGGGGTTCCTGTGGGGGGACGAAACAGAGCAACAGCGTCAAGTGCAGAAGCGCAAAAACAGTTCTTTCTCCATTCAACGAAAACTTCTATCGCACTTCACGTCTTGGAGTTCGGTTGACACGAACTATGCTTTTGATACTCAGCTCACTTTATTTTTATTTACTGTTTAACCCACTGCAGGTTAAAGAGCAGGGAGTAAAATCAATGCAGTGAGATTTGCTTTCGATCCTGATTCTTAACCAATATAGTCACTATTTACAAAGAAAGGGAGTTGCGAATGTAACTGTTTAGCAGCTTGTACATTTGGAAAGTAGAAAACCTAAAAGACCTCAATCGAAGTGAACAACCATGCATGATTTCAAAATGAAGATATCTGGTTACGAAAATGGGAGGTTTCCACTGAAATTCAGTTGCAGTAAATGGCGCTGTGCTATAGGGCTGTACTGTGCTTGTGGTTCCTTGTGTTATGGTATGGCCTTTCACTAATGCTAGGGAAAAGGTATATTTTAGATTGGGGTTCCCTGAGGTAAGCGGGTGTCCTACTTTCTATTCACACTGACATTTTCACCGTCATTAATTTTTGAGTTCAAAATCATGAAGGATTTTGATAAGAGTAAATAAGGAGAAACTGTTTCCAGTGGCAGAAGATTCAGTGACCAGATTTAAGGTAATTGGCAAAAGAACCAGAGACAACACTGGAATGCACTGCCTGAAAGGGCGGTGGAAGCAGATTCACTAATAACTTTCAAAAGGGAATTGAATAAATACTTGAGGAGGAACAATTTGCAAGGCTATGGGGAAAGAGCAGGGGAGTGGGGGCTGATTGGACAGCTCTTTCAAAGAGCCGTCATAAGCACGATGGGCCAAATGGCCTACTTCTGTGCTGCATTGTTATATGATTCTATTATTAGGAAAAAGAAAAAAAATGTCCTATACTGAGTTTACAGGCCTTGTATAGCCCATCAGGGAAACGAGCCCGACTGGGGCAAGGCTTTCGAAATTTTAAACCACAGGGCAAGTCAATCCTTCATATCTCTCATCTATAGGGTTGCCAACTCTTCAGGATTGCACCTGGAGTATCCAGAAATTAAAGACTAGTCTCCAGGACACTGAGACACAGGGAAATAAAAAAAAAAAAATTTCTTTGAACGCTTTCGTTTGTTAGTTATAAAAGATATTGGACATGGGGGAAAGAGGCTGTTGACTGACAGAGAAGAATCATCCAATCGGATAATGAAGAGTCTGTTCACTTTCCGACTGGCGTAGGAGGGCGGTGCACCGTGAAGATGGACATGTCGGGCGACCAATGGCAGAGTGTGGGGGCGGGGCAGTTGGAGGCGGGAGGTCATGTGATGAAATCTCCAGGAACGGGTCAAACCAGAGTTGGCAACCTTACTCACACAACCCTCACAGTAACCAAGTCAGCAATGATACTGGCAGAGCCCTGTTTGTAGGCTATCCACCTGCCCGTCCTCTGGAAGGGGCATGTGTGAGAGGGGGAATGGGTTACAGAGATACTGAAGACCTAGGAGAAGGAAAATTAAAACATTCGTATTTGATCAAAGCTGTCTTCGCTTTAATTAATTAGGCAGTAAAAGTAAAAGTGGCATGAATTAGGTTAAAGCACTGGCCATGACACAGGAATTTAATGTATATGGGCACTACACAGCAGGCAGTGGAGTACAAATCTGTTTCTAATGGGCTGGAAATTACTGATAAGTTGTATAACTCAATACACAGATGGCTGCTGCTTTTCAATTTTAATACCGAAAATTGATTTCTCAAAATAGCTGGATTAGATTTAAATTAATTCAGATCCATTAAAGTCAACAGGGCTGAATATCCTCAGCAGTTCCACTGAATTCATGCCGTAGCTCGGGTAGGAATCCAGTGGAACCATTCACAGAATAGAATAGAAGGGGACCATTCGGCCCATCGTGCTTGTGCTGGCTCTTTGAAAGAGCTATCCAATTAGTCCCACTCCCCTTGCTCTTTCCCCATAGCCCTGCAAATGTTTCCTTTTCAAGTATTTATCCAGTTCCCTTTTGAAAGTCACTACTGAGTCTGTTTCCACCCCCCTATCAGGTAGTGCATTAAGATCGTAACAACTAGCGGCATTAAAAAAAATTCTCCTCATCTCCCCTCTGGCTCTTTTGCCAATTATCTTAAATTTGTGTCCTCCGGTTATCGATCCTCCTGCCAGTGGAAAAAGTTTCTCCCTAAACCCCTCGTAATATTGAACACCTCTATTAAATCTCCCCTTATCCTCCTCTGTTCCAAGGAGAACATTCCTCCACGTAACTGAAGTCTCTCATCGGAAAAAGGTTGGATCAACAGGAGGCAGATTTTGTCCTTAATTGCGAAATTCTGTTTGGCTTTGTAAGCTTACAACCTTTACCCCCATGTCAGGGGGTGAGGACTCCCTACGGTGCTTGTTCCTGCTTTACTGATCAGTAAGGGATCCAGCATAGGACTGGAGGCCGATAATCTGAGTGAGATGAGGCTAACTGGCCATCAGAAGGGTAGAACTGAGCCCCATCAGGAGATCCAAGCCAGGAAAGCAGATCCAAAGAGCAAGTCATTTAAAAAAAATATGATTGACCTCCTTACATAGAGGGATAAGGGATGTGTCAAAACTGGATAGCCAGGTGGTGAAGGATAGAATACTAGAGCCTGGTCTTCAGTTGCTTCCAAGCCTTTATTCACAGAGCTCCACATTACCACCCCACCCCTTAGATACGCTCTCCTATAAATGGATACAAGAGAGTTCCCAATTGATACGCACCACCTGAATACAATTAACACTAATTGATATAAATCACATGGCTACAATTAACAGGGTGGACTGCTTGGGGTCTTGGGGATGAGGGGGCTGGGCTCGCAGGGGCTGGTCTGGCACTGGAGATTCTGGCATGAGGTAGGAGGAACCAAAGGTACATCCATAATGGCGCAGGTGTCTACCAGCACCATGCAAATGAGGCGCCCTCTACTGACCCCACAGTCCTTTTTTAAAACATTTTTATTTGATGAAATTCATATAACAGAATACTTTGTTCCTTCATAACAAATGCTGGCTTAGTCAAAATACATGCAACCTACTAAACTGGTAATAACTGGTCACTCACGTCAGCATTGGCATAAAAGCCATTCAGCCTCAGATTTCCATTAAACATACATTAATTACAGTCTCACACCCCCATTCAATACACACACCCTCCAGTCCCACATCATCATTCAGTGTACACACCCTCCAGTCCCACATCATCATTCAGTGTACACACCCTCCAGTCCCATATCATCATTCAGTGTACACATCCTCCAGTCCCATATCATCATTCCATGTACACACCATCAATCAGTATACACACTCCCCAGCCTCACCATCATTCAGTGTACACACTCCCCAGTCTCGCACTTCCATTCAGTGTACACACTCCCCAGTCTCGCACTCCCATTCAGTGTACATGCCCTCCAGTCTTGTATCTCCATTGGCACAAACATACATGACAGTCAGTGGACTTTAAAGACGGGATGGTTCGGTACAGTCTAGGCACATTCCCACGAGGCAGAAAGGTAGGGCAACTAATGCCAGAGCTCTCTGGATGACAAAAAAAGACAATGAGTAAGATGAAACGGAAAAAAGGGGCGTATGACAGATGTCAGGTTGGTAACACAAAGTGAGAACCAGGCAGAATATAGGAAGTTCAGAGGGGAAGTGATAAAGGAAATAAGAGGGCCAAAGAGAGAGTATGAGAATAGACTGGTGGCCAACATAAAAGGGAATCCAAAAGTCTTCTACAGGCATGTAAACAGTAAATGGGTAGTAAGAGTAGGGGTGGGGCCGATTAGGGACCATAAAGGAGATCTACTCATGGAGGCAGAGGGGATGGCCGAGGTACTAAATGAGTACTTTGCATCTGTCTTTACCAAGGAAGAAGATGTCTCAGCCAAAGGAAGATATAGTTGAGATACTGGATGGACTAAAAATTGATAAAGAAGAGGTACTAGAAAGGCGAACGGTACTTAAAATAGATAAGTCATCTGGTCCGGATGGGATGCATCCTAGGTTGTTGAGGGAAGTAAGGGTGGAAATTGCGGAGGTGCTGGCCATAATCTTCCAAACATCCGTAGATACGGGGGTGATGCCAGAGGACTGGAGAATTGCAAATGTTACACCCTTGTTCAAAAAAGGGTGTAAGGATAAACCCAGCAACTAGCGGCCAGTCAGTTTAACCTCAATGATGGAGAAACCTTTAGAAATGATAATCGGGGACAGAATTAACAGTCACTTGGACGAGGGCTGATTGATTAGGGAAAGTCAGCATGGATTCGTTAAAGGCAAATCGTGTTTAACTAACCTGATTGAGTTTTTTGATCAGCTAACGGAGAGGGTTGATGAGGGCAACGCAGTTGATGTGGTGTATATGGACTTTCAAAAGGCGTTTGATAAAGTGCCGCATGGTAGGCTTATCATCAAGATTGCGGCCTGTGGAATAAAGGGGGCAGTAGCAACATGGATATAGAATTGGCTAAATGACAGGAAACAGAGAGTAGTGATGAACGGTTATTTTTCGGACTGGGGGGAGATGTACAGTGGTGTTCCCCAGGGGTCAGTGCTGGGACCACTGCTTTTCTTGATATATATTAATGACTTGGACTTGGGTGTACAGGGCACAATTTCAAAATTTGCAGATGACACAAAACTTGGAAGGGTAGTAAACGATGAGGAGGATAGTGATAGACTTCAAGAGGATATAGACAGGCTGGTGGCATGGGCAGACATGTGGCAGATGAAATTTAACGCAGAAAAATGCGAAGTGATACATTTTGATAGCAAGAACAAGGAAAGGCAATATAAACTAGAGGGCATAACTCTAAAAGGGGTACAGGAACAGAGAGATCTGGGGGTGTATGTGCACAAATCATTGAAGGTGGCAGGGTAAGTTGAGAAAGTGGTTAAAAAAGCATACGGGATCCTTGGCTTTATAAACAGAGGCATAGAGTACAAAAGCAAGGAAGTCATGATGAACCTTTATAAAACACTGGTTCGGCCACAACTGGAGTATTGTGTCCAGTTCTGGGCACCACACTTCAGGAAAGATGTGAAGGTCTTAGAAAGGTTGTAAAAGAGATTTACTAGAATGATTCCAGGGATGAGGGACTTCAGTCACATGGATAGATTGGAGAAGCTGGGATTGTTCCCCTTGGAACAGAGACGGTTGCGAGGGGATTTGATAGAGGTATTCAAAATCATGATGGGTCTAGACAGAGTAGATAGAGAGAAACTGTTCCCATTGGCAGAAGGGTCAAGGACCAGAGGACATAGATTTAAGGTGATTGGTGAAAGATCGAAAGGTGACATGAGGAAAAACTTTTTTTTAAACACAGCGAGTGGTTCGGATCTGGAATGCACTGCCAGGTTGGGTGGTAGAGGCAGATTCAATCATGGCTTTCAAAAGGGAACTGGATGAATACTTGAAAGGAAAAAAAATTTGCAGGGCTACGGGGAAATGGTGGGGGAGTGGAAGTAGCCAGGTGGCTCTTGCATAGAGCCGGCGCGGACTCGATGGGCCGAATGGCCTCCTTCCGTGCTGTCACCTTCCGATGATTCTATTCTAATTCTACATCAATGTTGTCGAGGTTAATTGATTTTCGTAAAAGATTCAATAGCAAATCCCATTGAGCTTTACAACGTGTAATATACACACAGCCACTCAAACTCGGGGACAATTTGCAGCATTGACTGATATTGCACATGCATCTGCATTAGCAACCAGCTGAATAACACATCTACCCAGTACCATATTCTTCAGTCAGCCCTCTGTCCCCGATTCCTGCACACAGCCTACTCACTCATACACTACAGCCTCATTAGGTAACTAGCACAGAAGATGAGGAATGCACTCATTATCAGGAGAGGTGGGCTTGGACTTATATTGACAGTGGGGTGCGGGGAATGTTGAAGTCCTTGGGTTTTAAAGAGGCCATCGCTAGTTATTTTCACAAGAGCACTCTTGAAGGGGAAAGAAAAGACAGGTTTTATAATGTGTTTTGATTTTTATTGCAAAGCGGGTGTATTTCAGGGTGATTGAGGACCCTTGAATCAAGCACGCAAGTAAATATTCCATGTTGGTCATGTAGCACTGTGTGTAGAGAGCAGTGCTTCAGCTCAAGCTAAGGCTGTCACAGAAACACATCGATGGTGCTAGTGCAGCAAAGCACATGGACAGGCAGCTCCAGCTCAGGTTCCTAGGGATCGAGCAGAGAGGTGGAAGACATCAGAGTGGAAGTCAATAATAGAATTATGAGGTGGTCTTTGCTTTTGATCATTGTCGTAACTTGATTTCTGTACTTACAAAATCACATACCGATTTTCATGCAGAGGTGCACCTGGGATTAAAAACTGGTGCAAAGCTCACTAGAATAGTATTGTGCTAATAACACACAATTTTTCTGGGTCAACTATTTGCAGAGTTAGCCACAGGTCCAGGTACAGATATTTGATGGGATCACACTAGTGCTCGGAGCGGAAAATTGTGGTTGGATAAAAATTAAAGGGATGCAGATAATTAAAGGGAAATGGGGAAGTCGGAGATCAAAAATTCTTACAGTATTTGGAAAGGCTCAAAAGGCATCTCAGCCCATTGGCAGCCTTTGGTGAGGCTGAAGGGAGAGGGCACGAAGATGTGACAGGCAAACTCGAAGGGAAACCAACCCCAATGTGCAGCCTGGAGCCAAGTATATAAGTGGCCCAACACCCTTGTTTGATGGCTGCTGAAGTAGAGGTGATGTTCCATCAGGTGGTTTAGAGAAAGGTAGCCCTGAATGCCACAGTCATAAACAATAAGTTTTGTGACTGTACCCATAGAGCTCAATCCTTCTTTGACCTCTCCACGGCATTCAACACAGTCGATCATTCCACCTTCCTCCCTGCCTCTCCTCCATGCCACTGCTCTTGCTTGGTTTCATTCCTATGTCTCTCAAAACATCTTCTGCAATGGATTCTCTTTCTGCCCCTACAGGGGGTCTTGGCCCACTTTTACTTCCCATCTACATACTGTCTATGTGCATGCTGACGATACCTAGCAAGCAGTTTCTACGTGGGGTAGTCGATAGCCCAGACCTGCACTAGGAGACTGTGCATTTGTGCGGTGACTAGACCGCCTTACTTTCTAGGCGGGAGGCAAGCAATTTCTGGCCCATAAGCCAGCAACCCCTTTCCTCTTCAGGTTACCACATGAAACACCAACACGGAGAAGTGGGGGAAGGAGGAAGCAAAACAAAATAGAATAAAATAAACTTGAATATTTGAAAAATTAAAGAACTTTAAAGATTGTTTTGTGAAACACACCAATTATAATGGGAAAAAGCAATGAATTCATATGTTGAAATTCATCCTCTCAATAGTAGATTATAGTTTGTAATAAAATGAACAGCAGCATTTATTCATTAACTCTTGTGCTTTACCAATTCCGGCCTTCAAAACAAGGTAATTTTATTGGTATTGCACTACTCGTACCCACAGGGGTTTCATCTGTTATCTGCTTTCAGCCACAAGGGTTTAACAGTTTAGCTAATGCACACCCATCAACAGCCCTTTCCGCACAGTAAGAGTACAGAAGGGTCTAAAGTGCACCTAACATACATTCCACCAACAAAAGAGCTAATCTCATCCTGGACGTTTCCAGCCTGGCAGAAATACTATCTTTCAGTTGGCAGGGCTGGAAAAGTAATTTGGCTTATTTCTCCATTGTCTTACAATCAAAGCGTGCAAGAGATTCTAATTACTGGCAGACTTACTGGTGCAGGGGGCTGATGGAGGGTCCAAAGCCAGTCTGTAGTAGTCATCCTTGCAGTAACACTGTACAGATCCTGCTTCTTCTGTGTAGCTATGCTCAGGGCACCAAGAGCACTCTGTTTTTCGAGCCGACATCTTATAGGACCCTGGAGGACAAGCTGAAAAGAAAGTTTGCAATTTGAAGAGGTAATCTTTGGGGCTTAAGACTGAGGTAATAATACAAGACCTTTACAGGTGGTGCATGGAAAGCACAATACTTAGAGGGACAGCGGTCCTTATAGTCCCCCCTCCCTGCCATCGCCATCCAAACCATAACACAAAAGAGGCTTCAACTCCCTCAAACTGTAGAGGAAATCCTGGAATTGAATTTCTAGATATAGCTAGACAAGCCTTAACCCAACCCTCATGGTTTCCCTACACCTCCTGTTCTGTAAATAGAGACCAGAATGTTTAGAATGAATTGCCATAACTTGACTGGCATCATTAACCTTGCTGAAACATAGATATTGGACATAAGATCTGCTGTGTCAGTACCGGAGGTCTCCGGGTCTCTAACATTCCTTCCACCTACCTCCGATCCCACAAGTGAATAATTCCCATTTTAGTAAATAGACAAATGTCATTTCAACAGTGCAATATTTCAGCACAGCATTGAGTAAGATAAGAGAATGGCGGTATTTTGCATTCAGCTGAGACTATGTTTTGGCACTGAAAGCTCCGTACAATAAAGACCTGTTAAGAAATTATTTTTAATTGTGGGAGAGGTGGAAGGAAATACAACTCAAATAGGAAACACTCAGAAAAGTTCAGGAAAAGTACAGAGGAGGCTCTGCAAATGAAACGATAAAGGAAATCTGTGTCTGTGTTTGAAAACGTCAGTGTAAAATCAGAAACCACTGTTTCTGAATGTATCTAAAACGTAAAAATAAACTCCACCTGAACTGCAGATATTCCTGGTCAACCAATGAGTTTACTTTTCCTCAATAACAATAGATCCTCTCCTTTTATTGACTCCAACCGCAACAAGAATTACTGAAACGTCACTCAGATAGCTTCAGAAAGATCAGCTGGAAGTGTAATGGCCTCGCTGCAATCAATTTGGGAAAATAAAGTGTCATTTAGTCTGTAACAATCTATTTGGAACTTTTTACTGAGTGCAGTTGTAACTGTGCTTGAGTCCTCAGACACTGTTCCCAGCACGTCTATTTTCGATGGAACCTAGAGTCTGAATTTACTGGTGAAAATCTGAGAAAATGAGTTTATTGAAGTGACAAGTGCACAGGTGCACAACAATCCAGTCCCAGCTTGTGACTATCCAGAGGAATGCAAGGAATCTTACAACACCAGGTTATAGTCCAACTGTTTTATTTGAAAATCACAAGCTTTCGGAGGCTTTCTCCTTCGTCAGGTGAGTGTGGGATTCGGATTCCATGGAAGGTTACCGCATAAAACAGTTGGACTATAACCTGGTGTTGTAAGATTCCTTGCATTTGTCCACCCCAGTCCATCACCGGCATCTCCACATCATATCCAGAGGAAGCCAAAGAATGATGAGCTGAGGTTGTACATGAAGTTTGGTGAAAATCTGACAAGGTGTTTTGTTGTTTAGTTAAGGTTGCGGTGAACCTGTTCACTTATGGAACGAGATAAAGCACAACGGTCAGCTCTGTCAGCAACACATAATAACACACACAGCAGACCGAGGCTTAAGTCCAGCCGACCACCCATTATCTTTTACAATTCCAAAATAGTTCCAACCGCGTAGAATGCAAGCTGATGGCTGCAGTTATGCTGCAGATACCAATCTCAGACCAGTATCCATACAGTGCAACATGTAGCTGGCAGACCAGAGTTATACTGTGGGCTGCACCCAGCATAGTATAAAGGAGATCTGTGCATTATGTGGTGGTACACTGGATGGCTAATTTCTAATGCAGGTGTATCTGCTTTCGCAACGTTAAATTATTAAACAATAACTTTAGAAAGATCCAGTGGGCAGCCTTGGCACTTTTGAAACGCACCAAGTCCAAAGTCCAAAGACTAACTACGCAAAGTGATCTGCAACCTTTCACTTCAGTGCACCGAGCCAGCTATACTGCCACTTCTGCAACAATGCTATCCCAAATCAGCCTTGCATCAATGCAAGGCTAACAGTATAACTGCAGTCCTTCCACTTTCCGGTCAGCTGACTTTACACAACAGCAAATTCCAGACTTTTTCTTCCCAAAACTGAGTACTGCATGGTGTTAAAGAAATGTAACTGATGTCCTTCTAAAAGGGTTACTATACAGAGGGGTTGTGGACTGCAGATGCAAAGTCAGTCTCTCAGACTAGTGAACACTACTGAAATACAGAAATCCACAGCACTGAATTACAGAAATAAATTATTTTAGATTATTATCTGAGAACTCTGGGTTCCTCCAGCTCTGGCCTCTTGTCCATCCCCCACCTTCCTTCACCCCACCATTGACGACCGTACCTTCAGCCATCTGGGCCTTAAGCTCTAGAATTCTCTTCATAAATGTCTCCGCCTCTCCAGCATGCTCTCCTCTTTCGGTCACCTGTCCTAATATCTCTTTAAGCGGCTCGGTGTCAAATTTTGTCTGATTACGCTCCTGTGAAGCACCTTGGGATGTTTTACTACGTTAAAGGCGCAAGTTGTTGTCATCTCGATGTTAACCAGTCCAACCATTCACAGCTGCTTGTATGAAGGAATGATGTGGAGACAAATGTAAGGAGTCACACAACACCAGGTTATAGTCCAACAGCTTTATTTGAAATCACAAGCTTTCGGAGCTTTGCTGCTTAGTCAGGTGAGTGAAGGGTTCCATAAAGGCACAGCCTTTATGGAACCCTTCACTCACCTGACTAAGCAGCAAAGCTCCGAAAGCTTGTGATTTCAAATAAAGCTGTTGGACTATAACCTGGTGTTGTAAGACTCCTTACATGTATGAAGGAAGGAAGGGAATGGGACAAAAGGAAAGAGCGTTTACTTTTCGGTTCTGATTTTTGGAGCGCGGCTCTAAGCTACCTCGATTATGTTCCCATGCCGCTTCCTTCGCCATCAGACATTGCGAGCTGGCAATTCTGTGCCAGTCCACTAGGCCCATGAGGAAGTGAATCATTTTCACATGCGCCTAGCACAGCCCACGGCAGAAGACTCGCATGTTGGCCGCACTTTTATAATGTAAAAGCTCCTATACGCTCATGTAACACAGGCCCCACATATGCCATGTTAAGGTGAGAAAGCAAGTTACGCAAACAGGAGCGGATGTACTCCCCCAATAGGGCGTGGGTTTGTCACGGAAACGGTGGGGGGGTGGGGGGGCACCGATAATACAGTGCGACTGAACCATTCACGCAGGCACTCAGGAAATTTCCCAATTTCCCATATTTTAAAAAAATGCATTGTCAGGATGTGGGCATCACTGGCAAGGCCAGCATTTATTATCCATCCCTAGTTGCTACGAGGGCAGTTAAGAGTTAACCACATTGGTGTGGGGCTGGAGTCACATATAGACCAGACCGGGTAAGGATGGCAGGTTTCCTTCCCTAAAGGACATTCGTAAACCAGTTGGCCACCGACACTCATGCCCTTTCCTCCCCTGGTGGAGAGTTTGTGCTTCTTGCCTACTGATCGTATTGTGACAGGGACCTATTATATCCTGTTTTTGGAGGAGAGGACAAGTCTAGAGAAGTATATGAGTCATTGCTGGAGGGGACGGGTAATTCTGTCCAGTGAAAGTGAAACTATTTCCAACCACTGCCGCTTCTGGGATGGGCGATGATTTTAAACCTCTCATTGTTGGCTGTGAATAGGTAGCATCTATTAACCTGGCTACATTCCAGTCCAACAGCCTATGGTCCTGGCTGTAGATGAAGGCCAAAACTAAAAACGTTGTCCGCAGAATGGTCACTCGCACTGAAGTAATGGAGATGGTTCTTTCCTGGGTATGACCAGCAATTTATAATTCCCAGGCACTGGCATTTCATACCTCTGAAAATGAAAAACGATCATTCGTGGGAAATAACCCCCTGCGGCCCAGAGGCATCTTCCTTGAAAATTATTGCTACCTCTAAGATTGGGTACGAATTCAAATATTTCACAGGCAAGGTCACCAGATTAATGTAATCCGTGCAGATAACCATCTGCTGCAGCACGTCGGGACTCAACGATACATCCAGACGTCACCAGTGGGATCGATCTGTGCGGCATCACTGATGTTACGTGCTTAGCCTTGGATCAATTACAGCTCTGTGTACAGAAATGTCCATTACAGCAGGGCAAGTGTTGTCGGGGATTTTATTAATGGCACAAACTGTATAATTAGGTGCTGGTTCGTGACACTCATGACAAGGAGTCCAGAGTTTGAATTCAGCCTTTCCTATTCCAATGCTGACAGAATCTAGCAACAACAACTTGCATTTATATAGCGCCTTTTTAAAGTAGTAACAACATCCCAAGGAGCTTCACAGGAGCGTTATCAGACAAAATGTGACACCGTTCTACATAAAACGATATTACGACAGGTGACCAGAAGCTTGGTCGAAGAGGTAGGTTTTATGGAGCGATTGAAAGTCGGAAAGGAAGGTAGAGAGGTGGAGAGGATTGGGGGGGGCGGGGGGGAGAAAGAGAGAAATTCCAGAGCTTAGGGCTTATGCAGCTGAAGGGTCATTTTCAAAATGGCAATCTGTAACTAGTGGGGTGCCGCAGGGCTCAGTGCTGGGGCCTCAACTATTTACAATATATATCAATGACTTGGATGAAGGAACAGAGTGTTTTGTGGCCAAATTTGCTGATGATATAAAGGATAGGTGGAAAAGCAAGTTGTGATGAGGACACAAAGTGTCTGCAAAGGGATATTGACAGGTTAAGCGAATGGGCAAAAATTTGGCAGATGGAAGATAATGTGGGAAAATGTGAAGCCATCCACTTTGGGAGGAAAAATAAAAATGCAAAATATTATTTGAATGGAGAAATACTACAAAATGCTGCGGTACAGAGGGATATGGGTGTCCGCGTACATGAAACACAAAAAGTCAACATACAGGTGCTGCAGGTAATCCGGAAGGCAAATGGAATATTGGTCTTTATTTCCAGGAGGATGGAGTATAAAAGCAGGGAAGTCATGCTACAACTGGAGTACTGCGTACAGTTCTGGTGCCCTTATTTAAGGAAGGACATACTTGCATTGGAGGCAGTTCAGAGAAGGTTCACTAGGTTGATTCCGGGTATGGAAGGGTTGTTTTATAAGAAAAGATTGAACAGGTTGGGTCTATACTCATTGGAGTTTAGAAGAATGAGAGGAGATCTTATTGAAACATACAAGATTCTGAGGGGACTCGATGGGGTAGATGCTGTGGGGATGTTATCCCTCTTGGGGGAATCTAAGACCGGGGGCATAGTCTCAGAATAAGGGGTCACCCATTTAAGATGGAAATGAGGAGGAATTTCTTCTCCCAGAGGGTAGTGAATCTTTGGAATTCTTTAGCCCAAAAAGCTGTGGAGGCTGAGTCACTGAATACATTCAATGCTGAGTTAGACAAATTTTTGATCAGCAAGGGAGTCAAAGGATATGGGGAAAGGGCAGGAAAGTGGAGTTGAGGTAAAAATCAGATCAGCCATGATCTCATTAAATGGCGGAGCAGGCTCGAGAGGCCGAATGGCCTACTCCTATCTCTTATGGTCTTATGGTCTCATCTTCCTCCTCCTCATTATAACACAGGAAGAGGGGAATTCCCATTAGGAAATCCATTTCCTCAGTCCAGTACTCACTATAACTGGCTCAGAGAAGCTCTACAGCATCAAACAGCTAAAAAATTATGTTCAAACAAAGTTTCAGAAAGCTTCAAATGTATGAATCATGGTGGCCTTTCCAGTGCAGTATCGATCTCAGGGATGCTCATATTGTCACCTGTATAATGGCGGCATTCTGAGAGCTCAGATTTGGGGCAGTATGTGGGGGATAAAGCATGGAGACCTTGGCCATACTGACCCATGCTGATGTACATGCGATTGGGCCAGTAGGGCTGCAGATCAGTGGACTTTACTAAGGATAATTTTTGTGTAACATTCCTGGAGCAGTATTTTCTGATGGAAAGCCACCCCCCCTCTCCCCACCACCCCCTCCTCCCCCATTTAACTTGTTTCAGTGCCCCAAAACCACCCCAAGACAGGCAGTGATGCAAAGGAAAATCTGGCCCTCGATGTGTGCATTTTTGATGCTTTGAAGTCTACTTTTATAAGCATTAAATGTGATTTTAATAACAATCTCTCAAAGTTTGCTTCAATAATGTTGGCTTTATCACTGAAAAAATGAATAATTAAAAATAATTGGCAATTCACTTTTGCACCAGTCTAGTTTTATTAATTCTTAAAACATGAAAGGATTTTTAAACACCTAGCTTGTTTGGTAAAGATGGATATTAATATGATGAATGAATGTTATTCTCACTATGTTTACACAATTCTCATTTATAGCTTGAAACACAAGACGAATATGGCATCTTGAGGGAAAAGGGAAAGAAAGTTTCTCAATACCAAAATGCTTTTGAAATGTTCGACACTTTGTAAATTGGCTGTGAACTTGTACAAATTTCAAATCTGATATTAAATACTGCTTCCATGAGAATACAGAAAAATATTTTGAAAGACAGATTTATATTAAAAAAATGCTGGACATATGTTTAATATTTATATTATAAAGTGCCAGTATTTTTAAAACAAGTATAGTTAGGGCAACATGGTAGCAATGAGTGTTAGAACGACAATAAACCTTGCTTATGTAGCACCCTACCATGTTGTTCAAACGTTCCAAAGCATTCCATAAAATAAAATTGATGAGCATTTAAAAAGCCACAGGTTAATTAAGGAGAACCAGCACAGATTTGTTGAAGGCACGTTATGTTTGCCAAGTTAGAAGGGGTTTTTCTGAAAGGTTGGAAGTAATTAATGCTGGGTCCACTGTTATTCTCAGTCTATATAGATGATTGGGTCTTGAACACGGGGAACTCAATCCCAAATTTTGCTGACAACATAAGTAGGAGGTTTGGCAAATGGCGATCCAGTAAAAGACTTCAGGAAGGCATAGGTGGATTAGCAGAATAGGGAGACAGGCAAATTAATGTGGAAAAGTATGAGGTAACACATTTTGGGAGGAAAGAAAGAGTATACACTCAACGGAAAGATGCTGAAGGATGTGGATGAACAGAGGCATTAAGGAGTTCAAATACATCATTCCCTAAAAGTGCGAGTGCAGGTAGATAAAGCCATAAAAAAGGCTAATGGCATTTTGGGTTCAATAAATAAAGCATAGAGTACAAGAGTAAAGAAACAATGATAAATTTATACAAAACATTGGTCAGGCCACAGTTAAGAGTACTAAGTACAGTTTTGGGCACTCAGTTATAGAGAGGACATAAAGCCACAGACAGCACACCGTGTAGATTCACCAGGATGAGCCAGGGTTGGGAAACTATAGTTATGAGGAGAGACTTGAGATACTGGAACTGTTTCCACTGGAACAGTGAAGGCCAAGAGGGGATTTTAAAAAAGAGGTTTTTAAAATTATGACGGGTTTTGGCAGAGAAAATAGGTAAAAACTATTTCCTCTGGTTAGGGAGTCAGTGCTGCAGGGGCATCGATTTAAAATGATCACTAAAAGAGGTTAGGAGAATTTTTTTTTTGCAGCAGATTGTTGGAACATGGAATTGTGTCTCTCAGGCAGTGTCTGAGGCAGAAACTAATGCATCTTTTAAGGGAAAATTGGATACGTATTTGAAGCAGAGGAAGGTACATGGTTATGGAGAGAGTGTGTGGCAATGAGATTAGTTTTGACTGATGTTACGCAGGGTCTCAGTGTTCCCTCAGCTCAATTACCAACCTGCCGTGCCGAGCACAGAGGTACAGAGCGGAGGCTGTACTATCGCCCTGCAGGGAGGAGGGATAATTGGAGGGGACAGTCGCACCTAGGTAGTCACTAGCACTTACTGGTGGCTGGCTACAGGGGCTTTGGCAGCAATGTAGGAGCAGAAAACCACCTACCCTCTCGGTAATATAAATATCAGGTCCAGGGAGACTAAACAAGGAGAATAATTTAAAGGGGAAAGAAGTATTTTAAAAAACACATATACTTAAGCCTTTTGCTATTTCTTGTTGGAGTTGAGTTTTGAAGAAGAGTCTCATTTGAAACACTGAGATATCTTTAACTTCTTGGACGTTTTCATCATTTTCTGTTTCATTTCAGATTTCCAACATTCTAGGTTCTTTTTATTTCAGTGTTTTCAGTGTATTTTGGAGTCTCTGCACAGGAGCAGGAGCTGAGAAACTCAACGTTAATGTTAATGAGACTAATGGACAAGGCAGATTAACAGAAGTATAAATCGATTCATTGGCCTCGTCTTCTGGTCAGCCATTAATGACATGGTAATGTAATTGACACTCGAATGATTCCAGAAAACGGGGCCATAACCTTAAAATTAGAGCTAGGCCGTTCAGGGCTAATGTCAGGAAGCACTTCTTCACACAAAGGGCAGTGGAAATCTGGTCATCGGGAGGGGTGGTTGGTCATTGCGGGGAGAGGCATGGATAGAACAGGGGGCTCGAACACGAGGGTGGGGGTCGGCCGATCGCGGGGGTCCGATCGCTCCTGCTCCTCCTGGCCCACAAGATGTGCAATAAAGGCATCTACCTGATAAAACCCCCTTTTACCTGGTTCGAGAATCACAAACTCCGGAAATCCCGGCCCCCAGGAGTTAAAAATAAAAAAAGCTACTAAAATGGAGGCACGCAGCCTCCTTAAAAGATTTCAGTGATTGACCTGCCTCCTGAGAACGGGTTGGTCACCAGTCCCTCGTCAAAACCGGAAGTGGGTGGGTTGAAGGCGGGTTGGGGTTAGGTTTTACATTTTTACAATTTTTATCTTCCCACCCGCCCGTACTTGGGGGGTTAAAATTACCCCCCCCCCAGGCGCCAGAAAGGCAAGAGCAGATTTTCATCCCGCACTCACCAGCAAAGCACTGAGCAAACCAAGTTTCACTCCAGCTCTCAAGGGGGCAGCTCTCAGGGCACATAGTAATTATCCCATCGTAAAGGTTACAAAGTGCACACTGGAGTGCAACAACATCTGAACAAGGTCTCCACCGAGGGGGGAAAAAAATCCATCACGGGATAGAAAACATCAATAAATTGCTCCATGTTCTGCTGCTTCACTGTTTCTCACCCCTGTAACAACAAAAGTACAAACAAGACAGTGATGTGCCCAGGTTATGGGGCTCTTAATCCTATGAAACCACTAATTGGTTCCCAGGACGGAAGGAAATTAGCATTTGCAGTAGGAGAACTCTAAAACCACCCTGTAATTGCTGTACCTTCCAGTACACTCCTATCCACCAGCTTTATCAAGGGTGAATCAGATAGTGTAAAGATGATCACCCTCATAATTTGTTTCTTTCACCTTCCTGTGATATTGTACCCTGTTTGCCAATGGGGAGGGGGAGGCAGGCTATCAGCATTTGTTTTTCTGCAGTTTCCCTGCAATTTAGACCAACACTGTGCAATTTTAAGAAAATCAAACACCAAATGACAGTGGCAGACACTGAGATGTAATTCGAGTGGGTCCAGTTTGTCTCTGTTTTCCTGCTGGTTCGCCTATCATACACTAGGTGATAGCTACAGACATAATTTGAGCAGGAGAGAGATTCGTAGGTAGTGAGTCTTCTTCCCCAAATATATGAGGCAAACAAAGAAAGAACTTGCATTTACGTAGCACCTTTCACAACCTCAGGGCAGCTCAACAGCTGATGAAGTACGTTTGAAGTGTAGTCACTGTTGATTAAGCTAAATCCTTGCTCCTCCCCTTCCTTATCTCCATGAAGTCCCCGGTTGCTTTCATTTGTAGGCTTGAGATCAGCTTCTCAATATATGCTGATGATACCCATCTCTATCTCTCCGCCACTCCCCTCAACCTCATGACACCTGTGTTGTCGAATTGCCGAATTAACTCTTACAAATTTGGGTCTGCCGTAGATACCTTCAGTGGCATCAATCGCTCCTTCAAGCAGATCCCATGTCCCTTACATTCCAGAGATTACTCACGCTGTTCAATATCTACTTATATGTTGGAATAACCTAAGGGATGTAACAAAACATCCCCCTTGACATATGAATTGGATATTATGGGCATGCCGCAGGGAGGAGAGCAGGGGGGGAGGATTTGCGGGGGCAAAACCCAGAAGGGAAGTAGGCGGGTTGCGATCGCTTAATGAGGCCAATCAACGCCTCTTCCAGGTTTCGGGCCCAGCAGAAAGGAGCTACACACCCGAGAGGGGGAGTGGGGGTTGGGGGAGAGATAGACCTCATCGGTCGTTGGGAGAGACATGGAGGGGCTACAAAGATTGAAGTGGGGGTGGAGACATCAGACATCGGTGGGGGGTGCAGTTGACATCGGTTTTAAAGGTATGCTTATTTATTTTTTAACAATTGGAAATGTAATTTTATTTAATTTATTTAGTCTATTTTTCAATAATCCGGGCGTGAATCAGAAGCCGTGGGAAAGCCATCCAGGTACAGTTAAAATCTTGTTAAGTGTCCAATATACAAAAAATAAACTACCTTAAGCACCTCAACAAAGTACATTGCTCCTTTAATTATCAGCCCACTGGATTTAATTGCCGGCAGGACTTCCAGCTTCCTGATCCGTGCGCACACCCAGATGATTCTGGGTCGTACGTGTTTTTCGGCGGGTTGGAGCTGGGATCCCCTCCCGCTCCATAAAAATGTGATTTTGTTTGCTCCCCAAACCCACCCGGACTTGGCAGTTAAAATCCTGCCCTATGTCTCTCACGTGTCCTTACATGTGCTTCTCCCTAATGTTGCCTGTCTCCATACCTGCCTCAGCTCATCTGCTGCTGTAACCCTCATCCATGCCTCTGTTACCTCTAGACTCGACTATTCCAATGCTCTCCTGGCCAGCCTCCCACCTTGCATCCACCGTAAACTTGAGCTCATCTAAAACTCTGCCGCCCATATCCTGACTCGCACCAAGTCCCATTCACCCATCACCCCTGTGCTCGCTGACCGACATTGACTCCCCGGTCCAGCAATGCCTCATCCTTGTTTTCAAATCCCTCCATGGCATCGCCCCTCCCTATCTCTGTAACCTCCTCCAGCCCTACAACCCTCCGAGATCTCTGCACTCCTCCAATTCTGGCCTCTTGCGCATCCCCGATTTTCATCACTCCACCATTGGCCATGCCTTCAGCTACCTAAGCCCTAAAGCTCTGGAATTCCCTCCCACAACCTCTCCTCCTCTCTATCTTCATTTAAGACGCTCCTTAAAACCTACCTCTTTGACCAAGCTTTTGGTCACCTGCCCTAATATCTCCTCATGTGGTTTGGTGTCAAATTTTGGGCGTTTCACTATATAAATGCAAGTAGTAGTAGTAGTAGTTGTTGTTGTTGGTAGGCTGACTTTAATGAAATGAGGCCAGAATGAAACATTATGGGTGAAACTGGTCTTCAGCAAGTCAATGGAAAAGAAACTAAAGCGTAGTGTGAATTGGGCTGCCAGTCCGTATTGCCTGCTTTGTACGACCGCCCAAAATCAATATCACCCCGATTAAGCCGTTTAATCTTTCAGGCAGCAAGTGAAGAAACAGGGCGTCACTTAAGATTGGACTCACTTAATTCAATAGGTATAACTTGACTTCACATAACACTACAAAAATAATGAATGCACTATGCTTCCCTACATCAGTGGATCACCTTGCTTGACTTCAAGAAAATATCTTCTAACTGCCCATCCTAACATTAAGAGTTTGGGTGAGAACCTGCCCTAACAGCTTTTTATTTAAGAACTTAACTGGTAATATGTGTTTCTTCCCCTATTTTATCTCCTCGTGTTCACAACCAGGGGGACTAGGGATTTCCTGCTCCAAAGGACACGAGGTGTTTATTGATTACTGAGACAGCTTAACAAATTTCTTATTTTATCTGGTCTTTGGGGAAACAGCTTCAATGCCTAGCTCATTAATATTTTAACCACCTTTCATCTTGGTGTCTTATAGTGGGTGTCTTAGGATACGGGATACATGTTAAATACATTTTACCTCTCTCATTCACTCACCAAATTTAAAAGCCTTGTTATAACCCATCGTTTTGAACAAGCTTTCAGTCAGCTCTCCCACACCAAGGCTGTTATTTTTTTTATTTTTCCCTCCTTAAAGTGCCGTGGGAATTCTTTTCTGCAATAAAATGCTTAATATAAATTTGAGTCGTTCTGGATGGTCTCAGCGTTTCAAAATACCAGGATGACCTTAGGAAGTCACTGCATGGAATCACTTGGGTGGGAGAAAGAGAACGTGCATCAAACCACGCTATGATGGTGCACTGGATACAGCAAAGACTATGGGCCCCGACAACATCCCAGCTGTAGTGCTGAAGACTTGTGCTCCAGAACTAGCCACGCCTCTAGCCAAGCTGTTCCAGTACAGCTACAACACTGGCATCTACCCGACAAAATGGAAAATTACCCAGGTATGTCCTATCCACAAAAAGCAGGACAAATTCAATCCGGCCAATTACCGCCCTATCAGTCTACTCTCAATCATCAGCAAAGTGATGGAAGGTGTCGTTGACAGTGCTATCAAGCGGCACTTACTCACCAATAACCTGTTCACCGATGCTCAGTTTGAGTTCCGCCAGGGTCACTCGGCTCCAGACCTCATTACAGCCTTAGTCCAAACATGGACAAAAGAGCTGAATTCCAGAGGTGAGGTGAGACTGACTGCCCTTGACATCAAGGCACCATTTGACTGAGTGTGGCACCAAGGAGCCCTCGTAAATGTGAAGTCAATGGGAATCAGGGGTAAAACTCTCCAGTGGCTAGAGTCATACCTGGCACAAAGGAAGGTGGTAGTGGTTGTTAGAAGCCCAGGACATCGCTACAGGAGTTCCTCAGGGCAGTGTCCTTGGCCCAACCATCTTCAGCTGCTTCACCAATGACTTTCCCTCCATCATAAGGTCAGAAGTGGCGATGTTCGCTGATGATTGCACAGTGTTCAGTTCCATTTGCAACCCCTCAGATAATGAAGCAGTCTGTGCCCGCATGCAGCAAGACCCGGACAACATCCAGGCTTGGGCTGATAAGTGGCAAGTAACATTGGTGCATCACAAGTGCCAGGCAATGACCATCTCCAACAAGAGAGAGTCTAACCACCTCCCCTTGACATTCAACGGCATTACCATCGCCGAATCCCCACCATCAACATCCTGGGGGTCACCATTGACCAGAAATTTAACTGGACCAGCCACATAAATACTGTGGCTACAAGAGCAGGTCAGAGGCTGGGTATTCTGAGGCGAGTGACTCACCTCCTGACTCCCCAAAGCCTTTCCACCATCTACAAGGCACAAGTCAGGAGTGTGATGGAATACTCTCCACTTGCCTGGATGAGTGCAGCTCCAACAATACAAGAAGCTCGACACCATCCAGGACAAAACAGCCTGCTTGACTGGCACCCCATCCACCACCCTAAACATTCACTCCCTCCACCACTGGCGCACAGTGGCTGCAGTGTGTACCATCTACAAGATGCACTGCAGCAACTCGCCAAGGCTTCTTTGACAGCACCTCCCAAACCCGCGACCTTTACCACCTAGAAGGACAAGAGCAGCAGGTACATGGGAACAACACCACCTGCACCACACGCACTGCAGCGGTTCAAGAATTTGACTCACCACCACCTTCTCAAGGGCAATTAGGGATGGGCAATAAATGCTGGCCTTGCCAGTGACGAACACATCTCATGAATGAGTAAAAGACACAGTAGCTCACTGCTAGTGTGTAAATTGCGCAGTCTACACACACATTATTCCATGCACAAGATTGAAAATTCCACAGGTCCAAAGTCACAATAAAGAGAAAATATTGGCCTAATGAAGCAGGACCCGAGGAGTACACTTAAAAGTGTAACTGCAGCACTTAAGTGAGTCACTGAGAGAGGTAGTGATTTACATAGATTTACATAGAATTAACAGCACAGAAACAGGCAATTCGGCCCAACTGGTCTGTGCCAGTGTTTATGCTCCACGCAGTAGTAGTGCAGCATTATAGCGCCAAGGGGAACAATGCCTACAGACATCTAACATTTTTAAATTTCTTCTATCCAAGTCTTCCTACAAATGATTTTCCAGTCAATGCATCAACTTCCATGCATGTCCAGCTCATGTTGCAAGTGACGTGGTTAAAAAGGCCTGTCGACTAGAGGCAGCCAGCAGTGTAACGGATGACACGCAACCAAAGAAAGGATTGGTTGCATGCGGCAACCTTTCAGACATAACCTGTCCAAGATATAAACAAAATGGTATGCAACTGACAGATGCAAAACAAGCTGGCAACAACTAAGCTGCAGCCTTCTGAATTCATTTTCTATTTACAATATTCCTGATATTGTTCTGCATGATTTTTTTTTAAGCTTTGAACAAGGCAGATGACGGCAGGCAGTCTACAGGGCAGTATTGATAAATTCATATTTATCTCAGCGTAATTTGTCTGTTCCAGACTGGTGATTATTTCAATCTGCATTTGCCTTTGCTTATTGTACTGCAGAATAATTAATCATCACTCTACCATACTAACCCAGAGGATAAACAGAAATGCATAATGTCCACGCAATTGAATGCTACTACCAATTGAATGCTAGCACTCTCTCAATTTTCCTTTTCATCAATTTTTGGGGACTCGAGCACTTTCCCACTCTGCGTCAAGGACAACACTCAAGTTGATACGGTCATCCCAGATAAGGTATCATAGAATCATGCAGCCCAGAAGGAGGTCATTTGGCCCATCGTGTCTGTGCTGGCTCTTTGAACGGGCAAGCCACCTGAGAGCAGGTGTAGGTTTCGTTGGGAGCCTACAGAGATAAATGGACCTCAGACCTTTAAAAAGTTGGCCCTCTGTCCCCCAGGGGAAATGGAAAAAAAAAATTGTGGGTAACTTTTTCCCGTTTCTGGCCTTGGATATCCCATGTCGGAATGGCATGGTGCCGCTCTGAAATCTCAGAATAATCTTGCGGCCATATCCCCGGGGTTTAGGATGAGGTCTGAAGCGTTTCGAAGCAGCCGCCCAAAATTTCGCTCTGCCGCTCTTCCGCCGGACTGAACAGCTTCGCAGAACTTTCCCCCTCAGATTCTCATCCCAGATAAAGTAGAGGACACTTTAGATGCGAAGTACAGATTCTTCTAATTTGACCAAACAACGTGCCTTAACAGTAGAGCAGCTTAACAGGTGTCAGCCATGGCTCAGTTGGCAGCACTCTCATCTCTGAGTAAGAAAGCTGTGGTTGCAAGTCCCACTCCAGGGACTTGAGCACATAAGTGCAGTACTAAGGGAGTGCTGCACTGTCAGAGGTGCTGTCATTGCGGATGAGAAGTTAAACTGAGGTCTCTTCTTCCCTCTGAGGTGGACGTAAAGGATCCCCTGGCACTATTTTGAAGCGGCGCAGGGGAGTTCTCCCTGGTATCCTGACCAATATTTATCCCTCAAGAAACAGATTATCTGGTCATTATCACACTGCTGTTTGTGGGTCCTTGCTGTGCGCAAATCAGCTGCCGTGTTTCCTACATTACATCAGTAACAGCAAAGAGGTATCATGGGGTTGAGGGGAGTGGCGGAGAGGTAGAGCTGGGTGTCACCAGCATATATTGAGAAGCTGACCTCAAGCCTGCAAATGATATCAACAGGGGGCTTCATGCAGATGAAGGGAAAAGGCAAGGATTTAGCTTAATCTACATTACAGCAGTGACTACACTTCAAAAATACTTTATTGACTGTGAAGCGTTTTGTGCTGACCTGAGGTCGTGAAAGGTGCTGTATAAATCCAAGTTCTCGCTTTCTGCTATTTTGCCCAAACAACATGCCTTAACCGGAGAGCAGCTTCCCCGACTATATCATGTGACATTTCTAAATTCTGACTATGGGGAACTGACCATCTCACAACCTACTAGCACTGAATTATTGGTCGCCCTTTGCTGCAGATTTGTTCCAGCTTGGAAGTGGTCTGAGACTGCCCAAAACTCGTTACATATAATTACCTCTACAAACAGGCGAGACTTTCCTTCCATCAGCCTCGGGTGTGATCGAACCCAACTCCCAGAGGTGAGAAGGCAATGTTCTAACTCAGTTTATCTGCAATCGCCCCTCTCCCTAGAAAGTGGCCTGCTTTTCCTTTTATTAAACAGTAATATGAAGATCGGATTTCAAACTCTGATCAAGTTCACACACCTGCCGGTGTTTAGCTTTAAAGAGCTAGTGTCACCATGGCATCTTAAAACAAAAATCAGTTAATTCAACAGATTTTTTGTGTATTTATGTAATTATCGTTTTGTTTAGTGAATAAATGGAACATTGGGAGAACTGATATTAATGAGTTAAAGAGGCAGACAGCAGGCTTTACATAGGGTGCTTCAGCTTAATCTGTGTTCCTTCATTCAATTCCTTTACAGCATCAGGCTCAGAAACACCAATCCCCCAGTGGTATGAATAGCAGACACCATTTAAACTCTTTTCCTCGAGAGTGAATATTGCCAGAGAATGAGAGGCGGGTGGGGGAAGTAGGACTCGACTCGACTATTCCAATGCTCTCCTGGCCGGCCTCCCATCTTCCACCCTCCATAAACTTGAGATCACCCAAGCTCTGCTGCCCATATCCTAACTCGCAGCAAGTCCCGTTCACCCATCACCCCTGTGCTCGCTGACCTACCTTCGCTCTCGATCCACCAACGCTTTGATTTTAAAATTCTCATCCTCATGTTCAAAACTCTCCATGGCCTTGCCCCTCCCTATCGTTGTGACCTTCTCCAGCCCTCCTACCCTCCAACAACTCTACGTTCCTCCAACTCCAGCCTCTTGTGCATCTCTCACTCCTTTTGCCCCACTAACGGTGGCCGTACCTTCAGCAACCTCTCCGCCTCTCTATCTCTCTCTTAAGATGCTCCTTAAAGCCTACCTCTTTAGCCAAGTTTTTAGTGACCAATCCCAATATCTCCTTCATTGGCTCAGTGTCCATTTTTGTCCGATTGCATTCCTGTGAAGCGCCTTGAGTTAGTTTCCTATATTAAAGGCGCTATACAAATGCGAGTTGTTATTGTTGCCATGTTAAGGCTTTTTGGAAGTTCTATCCACCTTGTTACAAATTCTTTTGTTAGCGCTGTGCGGTCTCTGAACTCTAGTCCACCTCACAATGACTGTGATGTGGAGAAGCCGGTGATGGACTGGGGTTGACAAATGTAAAGAATCTTACAACACCAGGTTATAGTCCAACAGTTTTATTTGAAAATCACAAGCTTTCGGAGATTATCTCCTTCGTCAGGTGAGTGAGTGGGATTCTTTGAACGTTTCACATTTATAGTCAAAAACAATACCTGGTGATTACAGATAATCTTTCCAAATGCCCGTTGTCAAGGCAATCAAAGTGTTCAGACAGAGAGATGTTACCTACAGGACGACCGAATATACAAACGGCCAGAACAAAAGACAGAGAGAGAGGGAGAAACATCCGAAAGGAAGAGAAAGACAGAGAATGACCCGTTGTATTAAAAACAGATAACTTTTATTCGCTGGTAGGGTTACGTGTAGCGTGACATGAACCCAAGATCCGCACCCATGAGGACAGCCTCAACCGGGATCTTGGGTTCATGTCACGCTACACGTAACCCCACCAGCGAATAAAAGTTATCTGTTTTTAATACAACGGGTCATTCTCTGTCTTTCTCTTCCTTTCGGATGTTTCTCCCTCTCTCTCTGTCTTTTGTTCTGGCCGTTTGTATATTCAGTGGTCCTGTAGGTAACATCTCTCTGTCTGAACACTTTGATTGCCTTGACAACGGGCAGTTGGAAAGATTACCTGTTATCACCAGGTATTGTTCTCTGACTATAAATGCGAAACGTTCAAGGAATCCCACTCACTCACCTGACGAAGGAGATAATCTCCGAAAGCTTGTGATTTTCAAATAAAACTGTTGGACTATAACCTGGTGTTGTAAGATTCTTTACATTCACAATGACTGGATCAAGTTACACATTGCAGAGAACTTGAATTACTCCACAGGACACTGGATCAAATTACACATTCCAGATAATGTGTTGGATGAGTATTGTCCTCCCACTTACTGTGTGGTAAGAATAAGCAATTGCTTTATTTGCACCACAGTGGTGTCAATAGACGCAACCCTTTTCCTCCCACAAATAGGCTTTGAAACACTAACGTGGCATTGCCTAATTAGTACTTCTCGATTTGCCTCATCTTCTCTCTCTAACTCACAATGAGCTATGCCATGGGGAGATTTGCTAGTATAGATAAAAATACTATAATTCTAAACTAAATAAGTAGATCCGTTTTTCTTTGCAAATAAAGAACAAAAACATTCAAAGCACTTTTTACAGCTAACATTGTGTCCCAAACAAATGTTAATTTCATGGAATTACATCGAATTTACAGCACCGAAACAGGCCACTTGGCCCATTATTTCTGTGCTGTTATTTATGCTTCACACAAGCCTCCTCAGCCTTTAAAATTTCAGATACAGTAATATGAAAATATTTTGATCTTCAATCACAATATAACATATCTCCCATGTGGTTTGCCCTACAGCAAAATCAAATCTCTTGTACTGCCTGTGGCTGCTAGTCTATCTATGCTAAATTGCTGGAGATTATTCACATGCAGATAACCTTAGCCAGCCACCTATTTAGGAGAACATTGGAACACAACGAGGAAACCCCTATGCATGTTCCTGCCACGTCAAATGGAAAATTAATCTAATTTTAAGTTGTAAAGAATACTGAATCATGATTTAAAAATATATCAAGCAGTGCAGCATTGCCAGTTCTGACGAAAGGTCTTCGACCTGAAATGTTAACTCTGTTTCTTTCTCCACAGATGCTGCCTGACTTGCTGAGCTTCTCCAGCATTTTCTGTTTTTATTCCAGCATTGCCAAAGACTGACAAAGACTCTACTGTTTATCACAACTTATGCAAGGCTCTGTTACAGGTTCCATGCTAATGTATTTTGTGCTGCATAAATTCAAAACAAAAGCAGTACGAGCACAACAAGTTACAAAAAGACAACCACAAAACTCAGTCAGACTGATAGCCCATCTTACAATAGCTCATTGCCGAATCCCCCACCATCAACATCCTGGGGTCACCACTGGACCAGTCACATAAATACTGTGGCTATAAGAGCAGGTCAGAGGCTGGGTATTCTGCGGCGAGTGACTCACGTCCTGACTCCCCAAAGCCTTTCCACCATCTACAAGGCACAAGTCAGGCGTGTGATGGAATACTCTCCACTTGCCTGGATGAGTGCAGCTCCAACAACGCTCAAGAAGCTCGACACCATCCAGAACAAAGCAGCCCGCTTGATTGGGACCCCATCCACCAGCCTGAACATTCACTCCCTTCACCACCAGCACACAGCAGCTGCAGTGTGTACCATACACAGGATGCACTGCAGCAACTCACTAAGGCTTCTTCGACAGCACCTCCCAAACCCGCGACCTCTACCACCTAGAAGGACAAGGGCAGCAGGCGCATGGGAATAACACCACCTGCACGTTCCCCTCCAAGTCACACACCAACCCGACTTGGAAATATATCGCCGTTCCTTCATCGTCGCTGGGTCAAAATCCTGGAACTCCCTTCCTAACAGCACTGTGGGAGAACCTTCACCACACGGGCTGCAGCGGTTCAAGAAGGCGGTTCACCACCACCTTCTCAAGGGCAATTAGGGATGGGCAATAAATGCTGGCCTTGCCAGCGATGCCCACATTCCATGAACGAATAAAAACAAAGTCCAACTCCATTACGAGGCCAGCAGGAAGCCTTACAATCGAATATGATTGTTTGTGAATAAATGATTCCTCCCATTCATGAAGAAATTTGAATCCCGGGTAACACAATATGGGCTGAGACATGTTGGTCCTGGTTCAATTCCAAACCAGACCAATGGAACAAAGGTTGCTGCTCCGGCAACGGTAAATGAAATGAGCTGGATGGTCTCAAGCAAGTTCCTCACATTTGCGTGTCAACCGATTGGCTCTGAATTTGTTGGTCAGGTGTCCCTTCGCGGTTGGACGCAAAGGAACAGGATGGGGCACAGCCAAGAGTGTTTTCTTCCTCACTTGAACTGATACTGTATATAATGTGGGAGCGCGTCAATGCTTGGGGAAAAGGGTGGAACAACATAACATTCTCCCCAGCACAGGCATCCCTCATTTTGATGATTGATGATCACACAAAAACAAGAAAGCTAGACTGGAAGTTGAGCCAAGTTTCTGCTCACTGCTGACAACAAACTATGGTGTTCAGTCATTCAAAGCTGGTTATTATAGTTTGATAAGCTGGGATCAGCTCAGTTTAAGCATAAGTTAAAATCTGAACAGTTGTAAAGGAAAAAAAAATATTTTCGCTAAGACCATATGAAACTATGCAGATGGGCTTAGCTCTTTGTGCTCATCAAGGTTAAGGACGTCAACGTTGAGGAATTAATCATTTTTGCATGAAGCCCGGGCTCCGCACAGCAGCATATACTGCATTAATATGTATTTTTCCATTTCCCACATCTTGGTGGCCTCTCTGATTCACATTTCCATCACAGTGCTAATATGTGCCATATTGTAAGTTCCTTTGTGCTTGAACCTATTCGGAATTGCTTTAGACTGTCCAACCCGATCTTGTTCACCACCTTTACATCCAACGGGGACAAGAAATCTAAACCGCCCTATCAGCCCCCTCCCAATGAATCTCACAGAGGCAATCTCCCCAACCCTCCCAGTTCATGGTGGCCTCTCCCACCACAATTCAACCCGGTACTCTTCTCCGCCAACAACCCAGTTCAGGCTCGTACTCATTTTCCACCCTCATTTCATGCCGGCACTCTTCATTGCCCAGTTGAAGTTGGCAATGTTTTCCCCCTCCAGTTCCCTCATTTCAAGCTGGCACTCGTTTCCCTTTTCCAGCTCTCGCTGGCATTCTGACTCCCTCACCATTCATGCTAGCACTCTCTCTGCTGACTCCTGTTCAGTTAATGCCATCCATCTTTCTTCCCTCACTCCCAAAGCATCGCTCCCATCTTGTGCCCCTTTCCTCTCCCATTAATTGCCATCCATTTCCCCCATCACTGCTATCCATTACTCCCTTCCCCTCTCCTATTGATGGCTACCCATTTCCCTCTTAATTCCATCCATTGCCTTACTCTATTTCCCCTGTTCACTGCTATCCATAGCCCCCCTATAGTCATCCATTACCTTCCTTCCAATACTATTCATTGCCGCTCCACTCCTACCCGAGTCCAGCTGCTAATGGACAGACTGGAGTGATACGCCTCTCTCCTCAGCACTGCTCCTACCACTAATGACAGTGATCCCAGCCTGTATACTGTAGCATGAATTCCTATTGTCACAAGAGTTCTCGTCTAAATTATACAGCGGCTGACGTGCTGACCAGGTCCCCAAAATGCTGACTGCTGCAATGTATGATTTGGTACTTCATGCTGCCATCCAAATATAATAAAATAAATATATCTCACATCAGTATACTGGTGACTCCTGTACAAAACCAGGTATGAAAGTACAGCTCATACACTGGCCTCTCCACCTCTCTCTCCTCCTTTTAGACCTTCCTTAAAGCCGACCTCTTTGACCAAGCTTTGGCCGTGGCTCGGTGTCAATTTTTGTCTAATTTACGCCCCGTGAAGCTCCTTGGGATATTTTCCTACGTTAAAGGCACTCTATAAATGCAAGTTGTTGCTGTTGTTGTTGTTTTTGCACCAGAACATGAATATCATAGGAAGCTCACTGCACAGAGAATTACTGATGTATTACACAGTGCGCTGGAACCGACAATAAGCCAACTCCTCCCAACAATCATCACAAAAATATCAAGAGCTGATCAAGTGTAAAAAGGAACTTCAATTCAAAACAGATTCACGTATAAGTAATGACAGGTTAATGAGGCAGCCTCGTCATTAGGCCCCCTGAAATGTGCAATAAAGAATTTTGATTAACTTGAACGCCCATTCAAAGGATGAGCTTCGATGGGCCGGCTGGCCTTTTCTCATCACTGACTTTTCTTATGTTCATGATTTTAGACTCCCATCTAGTTTTCAACATTGTTGTTTAGTGGGTCCCACTGCCATCATTAGTCACACCAGTTAGAAATGCTTTACTAATTCCTGTCCCCCAGGTCTGATGGTAGGTCATGGTTCCTTCTGTTGGTTCAGTCACCTCCACATGGGGGGCTCATGAGTTTTTATTTTTACTGCATCAGCCGCGGCTCAGTGGTAGTACTCTAGCCTCTCAGTCAGAAGGTTGTGGGTTCAAGTCCCGCTCCAGGGACTTGAGCACAAAATCTAGGTACTGAGGGAATGCTGTACTGTCGGAGATGCCATCTTTTGGATGAGACATTAAACTGAGGTCCCGTCTGCCCTCTCGGGTGAATGTAAAAGATCCCATGGCACTATTTCGAAGAAGAGTGGGGAGCTCTCACCGGTGTCCTGGTGATATACCTCAACCAACATCTCTAAAAACTCTGGTCATTATCACATCGTCATTTGTGGGATCTTGCTGTGTGCAAATTGGCTGCTGCATTTCCTACATTACAACAGTGACCACATTTCAAAAGTTCTTCATTGGCTATAAAGAGCTTTGGGTTGTCCTGAGGTCGTGAAAGGTGCTATATAAATGCAAGTCTTTCTTTCTTTCTCTTACTGAGATTTGAGCTGAGTAATTGGGCCCAGCAATTCTACTGAGATTGCACCCACTGTGTAACCTGCACTGCTAACCCTATTGGAGAATTGCAGGGTCAATGGGAGGTGATACCTTTAAATATGCGCCGTGGGCATCCACACTACTAAGAGGGCAGCTCGAGCACCTGCCTGCTCCGGGATACCTTAAAACATAACCCTAATGCCCAGGCTGGGGTGGGAGTGGGGGATGGTTAGGGTCCGCACCACTCACCCCATCAACTGTCCCCCTGTAATGGCGTGACTCAGCTCCCAACAGTCCCTTATGGCATTTTTCCCACTTTCCTGTTTACGTCTTTTTTTTAAAAAAAAGATTTTGTTTTAAACATCAAGAGGCCGAAGATCCTCAGCCCTTCCAGCATACTCCTGCTGTAACTCTGGCTGCAGTGCAGCAGTAGACTGGAAATTAGGCCAGATGTGCTGGATTACAGCCGACACTGGAAGTTCCCACAGGGCCTTGTTCTTGTCCCGTTCACCACATACAAGGCAGAGGGGGCAAGGGGGAGCTGGGCCAGGGACAGGGACCCCTATGTTGAGAGCCCCCACTGCTGTGGCCTTTCAGAAAGTCGGCACATCTTCAAAGGCCAGAAACACAATGGGAAGATACGTACCAGCATCCTTAATGCCAATTCTGGGGCACATCATGGGAATCCAAGCTGGAGTTGTGGCCTGGACCCCCAAGATTGAAGGCCAGTTAAATATTTTATTTTTCTTTAATGCAGCCCCTTACAAAGAGGAATAAAAAGTGGACCTGAATTCTCATTATTAAGTTTGACTTTCGATAGTGGCAGGCCCCCTCCCCGCCCCTTAAAATTTCAGTGTCTGGAAGTGTTCGTTGCCCATAGTAACTATGTGCGTTATGTTCTGAGTACTGTTGATCTTCACAATAGGCTTCACAGGAATATAGCTCCAATTGGAAAAAAAATAATTAAACAACATATAGGAAACCTAATCGATGCACTTTGGATCTCAGTAAGTACTCCGAGGCACAGTGGGGCGTGGAGTTTAATGAATTCTCCTCATGTAACAGTGACAAGCAGTTCCCTCTACTGGGACACGATGGATAATTGATTCACCTTTCAGTGCAGTGCAGAAGACAAAGTAAGTACATATATTTTTCCTGTCCTGTAGTGTAGCCAAGCCAAATATTTCTGAAGCTCTAATTGATCTGAATCAGCTGATTGCTTGAGGCACAACAATAAAGCTGGACAACAGATACGCATGGAGACGCTCACTGTAAACTAAGTAAACATAACAGAAGGTTGCAAAAATACCAGTACAGTACTGTCAGGTCTGGTTTTGTGTAACCTCAACTTGCCTTCCCACAAAGTTTGTTGAACAACTTTGGCTGCATCCAGGCCAATCTGCTTCTGAAAGTTGTTTTACACGTAAAATAAAACGGCAATTGTGGCACCCATATTCCACACCTGGCTAGATGCAGAGCAAAGCTACTGTGCCCCAACGAGAGGACTTCCACACTTACAAAGGAGCACGAGAGAATGTCAGCAGCATTTTGAGTCACACACACTGAGGACTGAGCCAGGAACATTTGCGGAGCCAGACATCACAAAACCAAAATAAACTTACCACGGGGTTTTAGTGATTCTCCTTCACACTAGAAACAATTGTTGGGTAAACCAAGAGATAAGGACCAAATTACAGAGAACTTTTACAGCACTGAAAAAGGCCATTTGGCCCAACTGGTCTATGCCGGTCTTCATGCTCCACATGAGCCTCCTCCCACCTTACCTCATCTAACCCTATCAACATATCCTTCTATTCCTTTCTCCCTCATGTTTTTATCTAACTTCCCCTTAAATCCATCTATGCTATTTGCCTCAACTACTCCTTGTGGTAGCGAGTTCCACATTCTAAACACTCTCTGGGTTCCTGAATTCCATATTGGATTTATTAGTGACTATCTTATATTTATGACCCCTAGTTTTGGACTCCCCACAAGTGGAAACATCTTCTCTACGCCTACCCTATCAAACCCCTTCGTAATTTTAAAGACCTCTATTTACCGTTTTGTGAAAGAAAGTTATTTGCAAACTACCAGGGTGTGTGTAGATTGGGCCTGGCTGTACTTGGATAGAAGGCTCCTTGAATTCTAATGGAAGATGCATTGGCGAGTCAGTTATCTACTAAAACTTTGACAGGGAAATTCCTTGGAGCTCCCACTCCGTTGGCGTTACTTCACTCGAAGTGCGGGTGGAAACTCCGTTGACGTGCGCAAAATGGGGTTTCCGCCAAACTTCCAGCGAGGTAACATCGGCGGAACGGAGCATCTCCGAGGAATTCCCCGACCATTGATACAACCTTGATGGCCAAGGTGGTCATATGGAGCTTTTAGATAATAAATGCAAGGAGAATTAAAACAAATTATTGCTTACACATTCAGTCAGGGGAAATCGGTTATGTGATGTTAGCATATAAATACCGATACATTCCTGAGAGTTTCTTCTGGCAGCTAATTTATAGAAGCCTTCAATCTGTTTAAAACAAACAGGGGGCATAGATTTAAGGTGAGAGGGGAGAGATACAAAAGGGTCCAGAGGGGCAATTTTTTCACTCAAAGGGTGGCGAGTGTCTGGAACGAGCTGCCAGAGGCAGTAGTAGAGGCGGGTACAATTTTGTCTTTTAAAAAGCATTTGAACAGTTACATGGGTAAGATGGGTATAGAGGGATATGGGCCAAGTGCAGGCAATTGGGACTAGCTTAGTGGTATAAACTGGGCGACATGGACATGTTGGGCCGAAGGGCCTGTTTCCATGTTGTAAACTTCTATGATTCTAGGTTAGCGCCTTTTGCTACAATGGCAGCAATTGAATCAATGCAGTTTCATGTAGCACAATCTTTTCACAAATCTGAAATATAAGTCTTGCATCTATCACACACTTTCTGTTTCTCAGACAAATTTCCTCTGTCACTATTTGTCAAGCCTGTGTGTTACAGTTTTGTCGTGCCTGGGATAACAGCTCAGCATTATTTTTAATTGTCAAGTATGTATATTATACTTATCAGTCCTCCCCAAGCCAGGTGGCGCTATTGTTCTGCCACTATCCCCATTTCCGAGGTCCTTTATTCTAGGTGATGCTACAGACAAGTTTTACTTTGTTTTTCATTTTTAACCCCATTCCCCCTTTCAAGTAAATTTGTTATATGTTTTTAATATTTGCTATTTTTTATTTCCCACCACCCCAGGCATGTTTTGTAGCAATTTCATTTCATTTTAAATTTACCTACCAGCTGCTGCCTCCTCAGTTCTCAGGTTGTCCCCTTGCCAGTTCCTTCGTCCACCCTGAGCTTGCCTGTTTTCACTGAGCTCTCCCGATCTTACCTCTGCCCACTGCCCACTGGGGCTTATCGCCACTTACATGCCCTCGCTCTCTCAGCGGCCTGCGTCCAGTCCCACTCCTCCCTTGCTCTCCCTCCCTCAACTGGCCAATTAAAGCGCTTACGGCACGATAACCTGTTTATAGCACCGCAAGAACTTCAGGAACACGTTGGCGGTTTCTCGGCAAAGACAGTGGGCGGATAACAACTGCGAGCAGCACGTGGCCAGCACCTTGAGGAAACAGGAGTGAGAGCGGGATTGGGATTGCTTGGGTAAAAGAGTGAGAACATGTGGGTAACAATAGGCTTGAGGCTTTCTCCTGAGGTTTGAGTAGAGGAATAAGATGGGTCGGTAGATAGTACCAGAGGTCATGGGAGAATAGAGAAAAGATGGGCAGAGGGGAGTGGATAAAGAATGAGGGCAACAGATATATCCATAAGAGTTCCTTCTCTGCTACATCTCTTACAAACTTCTTTCCTGGTCCTTTCAGCAGCCACATGCACCCCTTCCCCACTCCAACACCTCCCCCTGACCTTTCAACAGCACGACCTTCAACCTCATGGGCAATAGCATGAGAAGTCCACTAGTAATAAAATAATTATTCCTCACAGCAGTTCAAATAAAGAAAAAATTATTTCAGGTAAAAAGATTATTGGTTCCTCCTTCACAACTCCAATTATCTTTCTAAGTTCAATTAGTTATACTCAGAAATCAATGCAAAACGGACCTTAAGAATTTCATTATAAAAAGAGCTTTAAAAGTTCCTTAAAGTATAACAATGAACCAGTGCAATTGTAAAGTTTCAGAGACCGTGTTGGAAGTGTAATTGAATGATATCCTGTCTGTCTCGCAGGCTTCCAGGATGAGCCTTTTGGTTCTCAATGAGTGCACCCAGATATTCAAGGCCTGATTGGAATACTCAGCAAGCCTCCTGCTGCAATCAAACCTTAATCTCAGGGAACCTGTACAGAACTGAACAAGTGCAAAGAGTTTGCAGCCTCCCTCCCAAACAGCCACTGTGATGGCCAATCCCCAAAATCGAGCAGTCACAAGAAAATCCAGTCTCATTAAACTTTTACCTGCAATTTCATTTGTCCACTCAAGATTTCTATTTATTTCAGTCCCTATTTCTTCCTGTGGGCCTATTTTTTTCTCTCTCTTACATGAGCTCTCTATTTTCTTAAATCGATCTCTCATCAGCCATCTGTAACTATTTACCTGTCCTCAATTTATTTCCTTACGGTTCCTTCAACTATAATCCCTGCTAAATGCAGCCAGAAGGGCATTTGAGCACAGCCATAAAGACCCATAAGGCATAGTGAGCAAACTGAACTTCAGGACTTTAAAATGATAAAGGGATTCGATAAGGCAGAACATAATAACATGAGAAATAGGAGCAGGAGTAGGCCAGACGGACCCTCGAGCCTGTTCTGCCATTCAATAAGATCAAGGCTGATCTTCTACCTCAACTCCACTTTCCCATCCAATCCCCATATCCCTTGATTCCATTAGAGTCCAAAAATCTATCGATCTCAGCCTTGGATATACTCAACAACCGAGCATCCACAGCACTCTGGGGTAGAGAATTCCAAAGATTCACAACCCACTGAGTGAAGAAATTTCTCCTCATCTCAGTCCTAAATGGCCAACCCCTTATCCTGAGATTATGCCCCCTAGTTCTCGATTCTCCAGCCAGCATCTCAGCATCTACTCTGTCAAGCGCCTCTTATTCTTCTAAACTATAGAGAGCAAAGGTTCATTCTACTCAATTTCTCCTCATAGGACAACTCTGTCATCCCAGGAATCAATCTAGTGACCCTTTGTTGCACTGCTTCCATGGCAAATATATCCCTTCCTTAGATATGGTGACCAAAATTGTATACAATTCTCCAGGTGTGGTCTCACCAAGCCCAGTACAATTGCAGCAAGACTTCCTTACTCTTGTACTCCAACCCCCTTGCAATAAAGGCCAACATACCATTTGCCTTCCTAATTGCTTGCTGTACCTGCATGTTAGCTTTCTGTGTTCAGTATACAAGGTCACCAAATCCCTCTGAACACCAATATTTAATAGTTTCTCACCATTTAAAAAATAACCTCACATTTCCCCACATTATATCCCATCTGCCACCTTCTTGCCCACTCACTTAACCTGTCTATGTCTCTTTGCAAACTCTTTGTGCCCTCCTCACAGCTTACTTTCCCACCTAGCTTTGTATAGTCAGCAAACTTAGATACATTACACTCAGTCCCTTCATCTAAGTCATTAGTACAGATTGTAAATAGCTGAGGCCCAAGCACTGATCCTTGCGACACCTCACTTGTAACAGATACAGAAGAAACAATTTCCTCTGGTGGGGGAATTCAGAACAATGGGGCACAATCTTAAAATTAGAGCCAGGCCATTCAGCAGTAGAATCAGGAAGCATGTTTTCCCCTCAAAGGGAAGTGGAAATCTGGAACTCTTTCCCCCAAAAGGCTGTGGATGCTGGGTCAATCGAAATTTTCAAGACTGAGATTGGCAGGTTTTTGCTGGTATCAAGGAATATGAATCAAAGGCGGGTAAACGGAGTCGAGGTGCAGATCAGCCATGAACTAACTGAATGACGGAGCAGGCTCGAGGGGCCAAGTGGCCTACTCCTGTCCCTATGTTCCAATGCTTTGCTGAGAAGGTCTCTTTTACTCTTCCACTCCACTGCTATTGAAATTTAGTAACAACTACTGCACACAGTACAAAATGATGTCACCACATTGGCAACCAACAGAGCTGACAGTCAACAGTGCAAATTTTGAGTCAACGTTATTGTAACACAAAGCTATGAGGAAAAGCTTTATAGATTTATTCCAAGTATACCTGACAATGGCCTGCTCTGCTCTCCATCACTGCGGTTAAAATGTTTCCCCCAGCAGATGAACATCATGGAACTTCATGCTGTTCAAGCCAATCTCACTTTTGTTAACAGTTGACTAGAAAAAGCACAGGGGCAGTTGGGGGCAGTTGGGGTGGGATTCTCCTCTTCAGGGCAGAGATCTAGTGAGGCGGGACTTCAGTCTGCTCCAACCCCAACCCAATTTCCTGGGTCAGGGTTCATCACGTATGCACAACGGGCTCTCGGCAGGATTCCTACTGTTAAGGGGATCCACGCCAATCAGAGGCTGACTAACCCCGGTAAGAACTGGGAGCACCGATAAAAGGATGAGACGTTAAACCGAGGCCCCGTCTGCCCTCTCAGGTAGACGTAAAAGATCCCAAGGCCCTATTCGAAGAAAAGCAGTGGAGTTCTCCCTAGTTTCCTGGCCAACATTTATCCCTCAACCAACATCACTAAAACAGGTGATCTGGTCATTTATTTCATTGCTGTTTGTGGGGCCTTGCTGTGGACAAATTGGCTGCTGTGTCTCCTACATTACAACAGTGACTGTGCTTCAAAAGTACTTCATCGGTTGTAAAGCGCTTTGGGACATCCTGAGGTCATGAAAGGTGCTATATAAATGCAAGTCTTTCCTTTTAAATAAGTCAAAGCAGCTCTATTTTTAAGAACGCAGAGATTTTTATTCATGATTGCATGTTCTGCGATGAAGCCTAGGTTCCTGCTCCTCCTTGCAATCCAGCAACTTCTGTTGCCTGACATACTGATGCTTAACAAGGACAGGATCAGCCTTGGCATTTGAGGCTGCCATAGCAAGGCTGAATGCCAGGACTGATGGTCCAGGCTCACGTCAAATAGCTCGTGAGTGGGAAAACTAAAGACTTTCCCATTTCAGGCATCCAGTACAAGGAACTAGTACTTCCAGGCCAGGTATAACATAACTAGATGCAAGTAGATAATCAACATCTTCATGCTGGACAAGGAACAAGAGCTGTTGGCATCTACGAGGCACCATCTTCAGGAGAGGAAGAAGGAGGGGAAATTGGAGGGAAAATTTGAAGATGAGAAATGAAAGATTGTTTGCTGAGGTGGAGATAGTTGCTTCTAATGGCACTTTAATCATCACCCAAACCACTGACATTTAAAAAGACAAAGTAACAACTACAACTTCAATTTATTTAGAACCTTTACCAACAGAAAAACGTCCCCAAAGTGCTTCACAGAGGCAAAGGGGAAAAAATGGGTGCCAAGCCAAAGGCGGAGATAAAGCTTGGTCCAAGAGGTGGTTTTTTAAGGAGGAAAGGGTGGTAGAGAGGCAGAGGGATTCCAGAGCTTGAGACCTAGGCAGCCATAGGTGTGGCGAAAGGAAAAGGGGACGCACGAGGTCG
Organism: Heptranchias perlo; assembly: GCF_035084215.1. Classification (NCBI taxonomy): domain Eukaryota; kingdom Metazoa; phylum Chordata; class Chondrichthyes; order Hexanchiformes; family Hexanchidae; genus Heptranchias; species Heptranchias perlo. Next base: position 12,829,014 of record NC_090350.1, on the reverse strand, counting down.
TAGTCAGAAGCACAACATATTCAGGGGAAGGAGGTGTGGGGTGGGGTGGGGTGGGGGGGGTGGTGTGAGGAGGTTGTAGCACTGGAGGAAGTTACAGAAGGGTGAGGCCATGGAAGGATTTAAACACGCAGATGAGAGGTTTAATTTGAGGACAGGGGTGACGGGTGTGTGGGACGGTGCAAGACTTGATGCAGGCAGCAGAGTTTTGGGTGAGCTTAGGTTCATGGAGGAAGAAGGATGGCGGCCCAGCCAGGAGAGCATTGGAATAGTTGAGGGGCGGAGGTGGACAATATTAGGGAGGTGGCGTTTGTGAAGGAAAGGATATGGGGTCGGAATCTCTGCTCAGGTTGGAATAAGATGCTAGAGTTGCTAACAGTGTGGCTCAGCCTGATAGTGGCCAGGGAGGGAGGGAGGTGACAACGCAGGGAGCAAAGAGACGCCATTGCTAGAAATACTCTGACTATGATCGGCTAGGTAAGAGTCGAACCAATCAAGGGTAGTCCCACCGACCTGGACAACAGAGGAAAGGCGTTGGAGGAGGATGGCGTGGTCAACCATTTTGAAGGCTGCAGAGAGGTCGAGGAGGACGAAGCAATATAACAGATGGAATGGAACAGTGTCTCAGTGAATTGGTAACTAACAGATCGTGTGCTATGAAGTGTTGCAATATAGTTTTATGATAGTAGATGCCATACCCTGCTTTACTGACTTCAGTCATGCGATCTTAAGGTGATTGAGTGTAGCTCAAGCACTGAGTCATTGAAGAATAATGCTGATAGACTCACCCTATGACTTAAGCAGCTTCGGAGGTTGGTTTTAAAGGAGCAGTTACAAAGGCTTTGGAGCGGCCCACTTGCCTGCCTACCCAATCTGGGGGGATGATGGGTGATGCAAGGGAGATCACACACTGGGCAGGGGAGAAATGCAGGAAGACTTTAAAAATAAAAGACGCATGAAATGCCACATGATCTTTTCTCTTCTCCAGCCCCGTCTCCTTTGTGCTGTGCCAGTTCAGAAAGCTAAAGTCCCCCGTTCCTGCCAGACTGCAGCCTGACCTGTTAACCTCGCAGAGGATCGTACAGGGGCCAATAATACCACGTCTGTACCCCGCTAACGAGTGCAGAGGTGATTGTGACAGCCATTTGAGGGAGTGTTAAGCTTAAAAAATTGTCTTGTAAAAAAATAACAGTAAGAGAGATGTGAAGGGTAAGTTGTGCAGGAAATTGATCTTTCTTGTTCCAGAGGGCAACTTAAACAGAATATTTACTTTAGACAGAGACTGTGTTGATGTACTGGGAAGTTTTTAAGTTAGGCTGAATAGCACAGTCCAAACCCCTCAATGCAACAGCAAAGTTCTATCAGTGGGAGCTCAGGTTATGGCAGACACCACTTGTCACCTTTAGTGCAAACTGTTCCAATACATTTGCTGCAATGTTACATAAGAACATAAGAACATAAGAACATAAGAAATTGGAGCAGGAGTAGGCCAATCGGCCCCTCGAGCCTGCTCCGCCATTCAATAAGATCATGGCTGATCTGATCCCAACCACAAATCTAAAGAACACAAGAAGTCGGAGCAGGACCCGGCCACATAGCCCCTGGGCCCTCTCCGCCACCCACAGGGCATTGACCGATCCGAACTCAGCTTCATGTCCAATTTCCTGCCCGCTCCCCATAACCCCTAATTCCCTTTACTTCTAGGAAACTGTCTATTTCTGTTTTAAATTTATCTAATGATGTAGCTTCCACAGCTTCCTGGGGCAGCAAATTCCACAGACCTACCACCCTCTGAGTGAAGAAGTTTCTCCTCATCTCAGTTTTGAAAGAGCAGCCCCTTATTCTAAGATTATGCCCCCTAGTTCTAGTTTCACCCATCTTTGGGAACATCCTTACTGCATCCACCCGATCAAGACCCTTCACAATCTTATATGTTTCAATAAGATCGCCTCTCATTCTTCTGAACTCCAATGAGTAGAGTCCCAATCTACTCAACCTCTCCTCATATGTCCGCCCCCTCATCCCCGGGATTAACCGAGTGAACCTTCTTTGTACTGCCTCGAGAGCAAGTATGTCTTTTCTTAAGTATGGAGACCAAAACTGTATGCAGTATTCCAGGTGCGGTCTCACCAATACCTTATATAACTGCAGCAATACCTCCTTGTTTTTATATTCTATCCCCCTAACAATAAAAGCCAACATTCCGTTGGCTTTCTTGATCACCTGCTACACCTGCATACCAACTTTTTGATTTTCTTGCACTAGGACCCCCAGATCCCTTTGTACTGCAGTACTTTCCAGTCTCTCGCCATTAAGAAAATAACTTGCTCTCTGATTTTTCCTGCCAAAGTGCATAACCTCACATTTTCCAATATTATATTGCATCTGCCAAATCTCCGCCCACTCACCCAGCCTGTCTATATCCCCTTGCAGGTTTTTTATGCCCTCCTCACTCTCTACTTTCCCTCCCATCTTTGTATCATCTGCAAATTTTGATATGTTGCACTCGGTCCCCTCCTCCAAATCGTTAATATAGATTGTAAAGAGTTGGGGACCCACCACCGACCCCTGTGGAACACCATTGGTTACTGGTTGCCAGTCCGAAAATGAACCATTTATCCCAACTCTCTGCTTCCTGTTCGATAACCAATCCTCCACCCATGCCAGAATATTACCCCCAATCCTGTGATTTTTTATCTTAAGTAATAATCTTTTATGTGGCACCTTGTCGAATGCCTTCTGGAAGTCTAAATACACTATGTCCACTGGTTCCCCTTTATCCACCCTATACGTTATATCCTCGAAGAACTCAAGCAAATTTGTCAGACATGACTTCCCCTTCATAAAGCCATGCTGACTTTGTCCTATTAAATTATGCTTATCTAAATGTTCCGTTACTGTCTCCTTAATAATAGACTCCAAAATTTTACCCACCACAGATGTTAAGCTAACTGGCCTATAATTTCCAGCCTTCTGCCTACTACCCTTTTTAAATAACGGTGTTACATTAGCAGTTTTCCAATCTGCCGGGACCTCTCCTGAGTCCAGGGAATTTTGGAAAACTATCACCAAAGCATCCACAATCCCTACTGCCACTTCCCTCAAGACCCTAGGATGGAAGCCATCAGGTCCAGGGGATTTATCCGCCTTGAGTCCCATTATTTTACTGAGTACCATCTCCTGAGTGATTTTAATCGTATTTAGCTCCTCCCCCCCGAGAGTCCCCTGTTTGTCCAGTGTTGGGATATTCTTAGTGTCCTCTACTGTAAAGACTGAAACAAAATATTTGTTCAGCATTTTTGCCATCTCCATGTTTCCCACCATTAATTTCCCGGTCTCATCCTCTAAGGGACCTATGTTTGCCTTAGCCACCCTTTTTCTTTTGGTTTTTATTTTAAAGATATAGAGGCTAACCTCTACTGTATGAGGCAATCAGCAATGCAATGTCACTGCATCATATATACTCGAGGCACTGTGGCATGGTATCAATGGCCCTTTCAGTTCCACTAATCAACACAACAGAAATATGAACTTTTCAGCTGCCTAGCTGTATAATCCTTAAAATTTCCGTAGTAGGTGTCTGTCAATAGATTTTATTGCTCGAATTTATTGGGACCACTAAAAGTTGTAATGGATTAGTTGCAGTAACAGAGATTTAACCAACAAGGCTCCAAAGTCACAGCTGCAAGAGCTTGATTTTTGGACCTCCGAGTCTGGCTACAAGGCATCAGGAGCAAGGCATTACTCACAATGTCATTCTGATGACACAGCACGGCTACACCCAACACACTGAGCATATTGTAAATCCTGTGCCAAGGAGCATTTACAAATCAATTTCCTTTGCAGGTGATCGATAATCATTTGTAATATCTGTTGATTAATAGAACAACCCTTACAAGTCTAGGCACAGTACAGCTTCAAACACACAGGAACAATCCAAAGCACACAAACAGCCCGAGACACACTGCAAACAGTCTCACAAGAGCATTTATCAGTCTGCCTTCCAGAAGATAGAAGAGATGCATAAAGGGGTACGTGTGAGATTACATTATCCAGTACACACAACAAGGGATTTCATTGTTACAGTTCCTGGGTCACACTATTGTATAACTAGATACTGGGCAGTAAAGGTAGCCTCCTGATCGTAGGGAACATAAGGTCCACATAGGTGACAATAAACCCAAAAGAATATCTACTGCAGGCCTGAAATTTGTAAGAGTGTAATTGCCAATTTGGGGCAAATTGCTTGCTAAATTATACAAAGCTTTCTGCTGTGGTCTCACATCTACTCGAAGCTGTCCGAACTAGCTCCCCATCGATGATATGAAAGTAGTGTGCTAGTCCACCGCTCGAGCACCATCACTGACAAAGTGGGGGGAAGTTTAACTCCCCCCCCCCCCCCTCACAACAGGTGGGCGAGTGTCGGGGGGGAGCAGGGGGTTAAATTGGCAAATTTGCAAAACCCGACCCCAACCCACCACAAACACGCCTGCTTCCCAGGGCTTGGGATACCTGGCAACTAAAGGGAGGCAGGAATAGCCAGCTCCAGAAGGAAGTGCTTCTCAGACCACTGCTTGTGGGCCGGGAGAAGCAGAATTGGTGCTCCCCAACCCCTCAAGCAAATCTTCTGCTAGTGATCAGCCACACCCCCACCCCCACCCCCCCACACCCCCCACCCCCCCACACCCCTGCAATATTCCCCAGTCTCCACTCCCTCCCGAATGCCAGGCCAACTCCCCCCACCAACCTGCAATGTTTCCGTGTTACCGGGTGATAAATAGTTTTAGGTGATAAATGGAACCTGCTTCAGGAAACATTTTTGATATCAAAAACGTCCCAACAACCTGAAATTTAACCCGAATACGTTTTTTGCAATTGGCATGAAAAAAAACGAACTGTAGGTCCAAGCCTCGAGACACGGAATATTGTTTCTTCACTCGACTATGTGCTCTGTTTAATGCACAGGAAGTGAAGACTGAAGTGAAAAAGTTTTTATTATGCCCTTTCCTTTTTCTTTCAATCTATTATTTGTTTTGGTTACCAGTCCAGGTTCAGCATTAATTCAAGTCCACTGCTATGGACTTATAGGCTCACACACAGCAATGTGTTCACACTGTAATATATTCATAGTGTTCACAGTACTATATTCACATACAGGAATGTGTTCACACAGTAATAGTCATACAATAATGTTTACAGTACTACATTCACAGTGTGTTCACAGATAGTAGTATGTTCACAGTACTATATTCACATACAATAATGTGTTCACATACAGTAATATATTCACATTCAGTATTGTGTTCACAGTAATGTGTTCACATATAATAATGTATTTACAGTAATATATTCATGTACAAGTGTTCACAGTACTATATTCGCACTCAGTAATGTGTTCACATATACAGTAATACATTCATATACAGTAGTGTTCACAGCACTATATTTACATGTGGTAATATTCACACTAACGTGTTCACATACAGTAATGTGTTCACATACAATATATACACAGTAATATGTTCACATACAGTAATGTGTTCACAGAAATATATTCACATACAGTTAATGTGTTCACAGAGTAATGTGTGTTCACAGTAATATATTCACATACAGTAACATGTTCACCCACAGCAATGTCTAGGGCCAGTATATTAATTCTGCACAATACTTCTTATATTGGACAAATTGCATATCACGGTAAGGGTCTCCTCTCTTTGTAAAAGAAAGACATAACTTGCATTTATATCATGGTATTCATGACTTCAGGATGTCCAAAGTGCTCCACATCCAATGAAGTGCTTTTGAAATGTAGTCGCTGTTGTGATGTGGGAAATGTGACAGGAAATTTGCGTATAGCAAGTCCCCACAAACAGCAATGAACAAACTTGTAGGATGAACACCTGCTAAACTAATGCACCTTGTAAGTTATTCTTTCTAACAAAGACATTTATGTGTTAGCTCTTTGGAAATATTATTACTGCAGTAATAATGCATATGGTATCATGTCAGTTAATATCAGTTTATTCTCAACTGCAATGGTAATGGTTGTGAAGCAGATGCTTTAAATTTAATAAATCTCAGCATGTATCAAGCTGCTGGGAACCCTAATTACATTAGACATTGCATTAGAACAGGAGGCAAAATTATTTTCTCTGTAATTCTTTACCAAATACCTTTTAACTGAATGTCAGATATCTCAAGGGCAGCACTGGAGGGTCGTTTAACACATGCACACAGGCATACAGCCAACCAGTAATTGCTTGTCTCAACAATTTCAGTGCAGGAATACTCGATCGCCTTTAACATAACAAGTAGCTTGCTCCATTAGCCTACATATAGCTTCATTTCATCATTCGCACTGGCAAAACTCATACTGGATCTAATAAGATTTGTTCTAAAACTCTGAGTAAGAAGGTATGTGGATTTGCTTCCCCCCCCCCCCCAGATAAGAGAGGACAAAGAATACAGGGGACTCGGCAAAGTCAGGAAGCTCAGACTAGGAATGGGTAGGTGGCAGGTGTAGGGCAGATGTTCAGGGTATACTTCCCTGTGGGACTGTGCAAAGTTACATGACTTTTATAAATAGAGGCATAGAGCACACAAGAAAGGAAGTTATGCTAAACCTTTATAAATCTGGTTAGGCCTCAGCTGGAGTAGTGTGTCCAATTCTGGGCACCACACTTTAGGAAGGATGTCAAGGCCTTGGAGAGGGTGCAGAGGAGATTTACTAGAATGGTACCAGGGATGAAAGACTTCAGTTATGTGGAGAGTCGAGAGAAACTGGGGTTGTTCTCCTTAGAGCAGAGAAGGTTAAAGGGGAGATTTAATAGAGGTGTTCAAAATTATGAGGATTTTTGATAGAGTAAATAGGGAGAAACTGTTTGCACAGGCAGGAGAGTCAGTAACCAGAGGACACAGATTTAAGGTAATTGGCAAAAGAACCAGAGAGGAGAATTGTTTTTACACAGCGAATTACGATGATCTGGGATACATTACCTGAAAGGGTGGTGGAAGCAGATTCAATAGTAACTTTCAAAAGGAAATTGGATATGTACTTGAAGGGGAAATAATTGGAGGGCTATGGGGAAAGAGCAAGGGAGTGGGACTGGGATAGCTCTTTCAAAGAGCTGGCACAGGCACAATGGGCCAAATGGCCTCCTTCTGTGCTGTATGATTCTGTGAAATGGTTACACCTGGTCCAGCTTAAGATTTTGTTTTAAAGTTCAGGACTTACGTAGTACAACCAGTTCAGAGAGCTTTTTCAGCCATACAACATCACTTGAATCAGCTTTTGTATTCAGCTACAGCAGTGAGATTCAGACAAGAGGTGCTGGGGCATACATTTCACAAGTTAGACTCGACAGCAAAACATCAGTCTCCTAGAAAATCACTAACCTTCCACACAACTTCTTTCATCATAAAGGGTGACTCAGACCAGGGTGGAAATCTCCGTTATAACAGCAAGGTTGCTCTGGGATCATATAGTAGACTTGGAGCTTGCAGTGTCAGTCCCTGATCTGAAGTAAGATCCTCAAGTATTGTGAGGCATTCCAGTGGGTCAGTTCAGAACTGATGAAAGCCATGAAACTATGGCAGAGGAGATTGAGGATTAGTTCTGTCATCTAAACCTGCATTCAAATCTGGTTGGGAAACTAGCCCTGTGATCGCTAGCTAACCGGGTCTCCTTTATATAATCACCACCATTCTCAGGAATTCTCCTCCTTATAGCCCTTCTCTGTACTACCTCTATGGCTGAAAGTTTTCCTTATGTTTTGAACACAGCATCCAAGGTGTGGTCTGACAGTTTTAACATGACATCTTTTGATTTATAGTCAATTGACTTACCAAAACAATTAAACTTTCTTTTTGCTTTGTTTGTTGGTGCATCACTAACTTAACAAGTACCCACTGTGTTCGTCCCTTCAGCATATCCAGTATGTTCCCTTATCCACACTCAAGTAATACTTAAAGTTCCCCATGAAAGGCTGCTACTGATACTGAAAGTAGTGGGAATTTAATCAGAGGCTTTTTGGAAATCTAGGTAAAGAAATGACCTGCCTTTATATAGCACCTTTCACATCCTCAGCATTTCACAACCAATGCATTACTTTTGAAGTAAACACAGGAGCCAAAATGCACAGAGCAAGATTCTGTAAACAGTAAATCAGATAAATGACTAGTTTATTTGTTTCGGCGCTGTTGGCTATGAAGAATGTGAATATGAAGAACCTCAAATCATGTTGGATTTAATCATATCGTAGTTGCCATCACCCAGAGGTGCTATGATTTCCATTGTCTATACATCAATAATGAGAGAAAGCCCAGTACGTTGCCTGTCTATGATGATGTACTTTTAAAGTCATTCTGTTCAAGTTAATAACACCACGTGTAAACTTTTATATCTCTAGCAAAACACCTATCTCACCAGATGACTCAAAGTACACTTAGCCTTCGATTGGGGATTTAGTACAGTATCACCTTTAGTAGGACATGATCTAGTCTAACACTGAAATGATGATAGCATCAAGTCTTTCAATCCTAGTTACCCAGTTTGCTATGCAATTCAGACTTATTGGTCTAGATTAGAACCTGTTTTCAGCTTGGCTATCATTGTTAGAAGTTCATGCACAGTAAAAACAGAGAGGTTAGTGTTGATCTATTAAAAAATAGGAGCAGGAGCCGTACGGCCCCTCGAGCCTGCTCCATTCAATAAGATCAAGGCTGATCTTCTACCTGCTCCGGATTCAGGGATCTAAACTACATATTTTATAACTACATTTAAACATTGCTTAATACTCAGAGCAAACACAATAGGCCAGGTCATGCCACTAATAAACTGGTTGGAGTCCTACCAAACTAATGAAAAAGTCAGACATGGCAAGGCAGAAAGAGCAAGGTGGAATAGGTTCTTACGATACAGAAAAGGTCAATTTCTTTTTGCTAGGGTATTACTTGCTAGAGTGGGTACTCGAACTAGTCACCAGTAATTTATACAGAACAATAAGGAGTGATTAGAAAGCTGTAATTAGTCAATGGGTTATCAGATGACATCAAACTACAAGACGAAAATCTCAAGCAGTTTAAAAGGTACTTTTACAATAAAAACAGAAAATTCTGGAAATACTCAGGTCAGGCAGCATCTGTGGAGAGAGAAACAGAGTCCACGTTTCGGGTCGATAACCTATCATCAGAACAGTCATCGGACCTAAAACTTTAACAGATTGTCTCTCCACAGATGCTGCCTGACCAGTTGAGCATTTTCTGTTTTAATTTCAGATTTCCAGAATCCGCAGTATTTTGCTTTTGTAAAGGGGCTTTTACTTTGCTGCACTGTTCGTTGTCACAGTGACAGTGTACAGCCCTCCCGCTGCCACTGCCCACCATTTCATTCTTCACCCTGCACCGCTATCCCTCAGGTGGCAGAAATGGAGGGGGCAATGTGATGGCACTTCCCAAAACCCGCACCATAAATGGGTCGCTGCAGCCGCCAGAGCGAGAGGAGTCAGGTTGTGCACGGCCATCCTCAAGGGCACTTATGAACATACGGACAGTGACAGACAGGAAAAGACCCTCTGGTCTGTCCCACACAATTGCGATACCATGTGCATCACGAGAGATACACCCTCCCCTTTTGAGCCCCGAGTTTGAATTCCTGCTTTGAAATTAATTTTACAAAAGAAAACACAGTTAGGCTGCGGAATTGTTCAGATCGAAGTCCATTATTGTGCAAACACCAACTAGCAACATGTCCCTGCCGTTGACAAGCGACATCATTCACACACGGATCAGCTATTGGGACATCACTACTCCACATTCTTTCAGAAATAATTTCCATTCAATTACTGGGAAATCCTATGGCCACTGTAGGGGATAAACAACATCTGGGAGTGATTACAAGACACCAATGGACCACAGGGGTTCAAATATCATAAAGCAGAAGAACAAAGCACAAGTAGTTTACAGTCATGTGAACTCAAAGAATATATTATAGCCTTGCACGCACTGAAAGGCACTGTTTATTTTTCTATAATATACTTTTCAGTTTTCATTTTTCAGAGCCTTCCTATTGAAGAGACCCTTATTTTCTGTCACTGTTAGTTATACTACTGAATATTTCAATGCTTTACAATGTATGATGCTGGGCCAGGACTATAATAGCGTAAGCTGATCCATCTATGGCCTCCTACACTGTTCCAACCAAGCTTCAGGAACTGAATTTGTGAGGCCCCGTTGGCAGCAAAAGGTTTCACAGGCAGTGGCCGCAGATCAGAAAATCAATGGCTGTGCTATTGTGAACAATTAGTGCACTTTCTGCCACCACTGTGCTGATCCCTTTTACAATGAGCTGCAGTCCTTTAAGAGCTACGATTTAGCGCTCCCCAGGTGACTGTGCTACAAGCGAAGCTCTCCAGGCAAGTTTATCCTGCATTCAGATTGCAAAGTTCAGTGCAGCCTGCCTGCGGGCCAGTGTGATCCCATTTTTTTTTGCCAGAATTGCAACTGGGGTTACTGTAGTTGGGCGCTGTGATATAGTACCAAGATATCTGTATAATATATCTGGTAATTTCTTACCATCCTCAGTGCTGTTGGAGTTGGATTTCTGGTCTGTTACACTTGTCCCACCACCCACAAGAATTAATCGCAGGTTGCTGAGCAACAGCATGGCAGATTGTTACATAATGAATTGCACTGTAACATTTGAAACACAAATTGCAGATGTTCAATTTCAATCAAACCAATCATTTCCTGCAGTAAAACATATCAGTTGTCGAGCGTTATTCGACATGTCACCGCACAAAACGTTCACACAAAAGAATTTTGTCCGGATTTATATTCACAGTCGTCATTGCGGCATTTACACAATTATTAATATTGTACTTGTACCCTCTCAGTAGTTTCTTTCTGAAGTATGAGGGGGGGGTAAGAGTTTCCGCTCGTTTACTCCAGTAATATCAGCACAATCAGAGTGGAATCGGCCGAACCAGCGCAAAACAGAGAGGAATTTTAATCGTAAGTGAGTTACGCCCCAAACCACTTGTGTTCGTGTTTCCCGCGATCTTTTGCGCTGATTTAAGATTCAATTCGCCCCCGGATCAGGTCCCGCCCACAAAACTGGCCACGCCCCCAGGTCGACATGACGTGATCCCGCCGATTGTGCTGGTTTGAGAAGGTTCTTCAAATTGAGCTCATTTTCTTAGGCGCACAGGCACCAGTAGGCATGTTTTAAAAGTTTTTTCATATCAAAAATATTTAATTTACTATTATTACACAAGATAAGGCCTCACGGGGTTGGGAGTAATATAACAGCACAGATAGAGGATTGGTTAATGGACAGAAAACGGAGAGTAGGAATAAATGGATCTTTTCGGGTTAGCAGGCTGTAACTAATGGGGTGCCACAAGGATCAGTGCTGGGGCCTCAGCTATTTACAATTTATATTAATGACTTAGATGAAGGGACTGAGTGTAATGTATCCGAGTTTGCTGACAATACAAAGCTAGGTGAGAAAGTAAGCTGTGAGGAGGACACAAAGAGCCTAAAAAGGGATATAGACTGGTTAAGTGAATGGACAAGAGGGTGGCAAATGGAGTATAATGTGGGGAAATGTGAGGTTATTCACTTTGGTAGGATGAATAGAAAAACAGAATATCTTTTAGATGGTGAGAAACTATTAAATGTTGGTCTTCAGAGAGATTTGCGTGTGGTGGTACGCGAAACACAAAGTTAACATGCAGGTACAGCAAGCAATTAGGAGGGCAATGGAATGTTGGCCTTTATTGCAAGGGGGTTGGAGTATAAGAGTAAGGAAGTCTTGCTGTAATTGTACAGGGCTTGGTGAGATCACACCTGGAGAATTGTGTACAGTTTTGGTCTCCTTACCTAAGGAAGGATATACTTGCCTTAGAAGCAGTGCAACAAAGGTTCACTAGATTGATACCTGGGATGAGAGGGCTGTCCTATAAGGAGAGACTGAGTAGACTATACTCTGGAGTTTAGAAGAATGAGAGGGGATCTCATTGAAACATATAAAATTCTTAGAGGGCTTGACAGGGTAAATGCTGAGAGGCTGTTTCCCCTGGCTGGAGAGTCTAGAACTAGGGGGCATAGTCTCAGGATAAGGGGGCAGCCATTTAGGACCGAGAAGAGGAGAAATTTCTTCACTCAGAGGGTTGTGAATCATTGGAAATCCCTACCTCAGAGGGTTGTGGATGCTCAGTCATTGAGTATATTCAAGGCTGAGATCGATAGATTTTTGGGCTCGAGGGGAATCAAGGGATATGGGGATCGGGCGGGAAAGTGGAGTTGAGGTCGAAGATCAGCCATGACCTTACTGAATGGCAGAGCAGGCTTGAGGGGCCGAATGGTCTACTCCTGCTCCTATTTCTTATCTTCTTATGTACTAAGAAACTGACTAGTGTACACCAATGAAAGTTGTAAATGGTTCCATATAGTTTATTTAAGTCATTTTCAGTGATTTTAAATCAGGTTACTCACAAGTGGAGAACTGGACACATCAAAAATGCTTATTTTTTTATGATAAACCCATTTTCAACTGTATTAATAAAACTGCACCAGGTTACCATTCTTAAATACATCAATGAATACTTTTTAATGCAAAAAAAAACCCGATTACGTTCAATTCCGCTGCCCGATTGTGCTGGATCATGGAGAGAGTTTACGTTTGTGATTATGCAAGTGATTATCAGAAACTTGAACTGGAACCAAACCAACGCAATTTCGAGCACTGGTTGAATAGCCTCTGATGCTCTCTACATACGAAGAAATGGCCAGATGGTAGAGATACCTGTAGAACCGCAGCCCAGTGTGAACAACTATCTTCAGGAGAGGAACGAGAAAAATTAAATTTAAAAAAAACACACGCTTAATTAGCAAGTCTGGTTACCAGGGGCTGTTCGTGTTTTGAACGGATGCAAATATGCAAAAATGGATAGCTGCAGCATTAAACATTTCAACTGCAATGGAAGTGCTGTGGACATTCGAGTAAAACCTCTCCCTACGGAGCCATCAATTTCACCACGAGATGGTTCTCTCACTGGAATACATGTGATTTTCTAGCTCTTGCTGGACAAAGGAAAAACACACTCCAATTTGTTTTTAAACCAGAAGTGCACATTGCAGACCTAAGGACTTTGCCATGTAATTCTGTACAATTCTCATCACTAAGTACCGTGGGCCACAGGTTTTCTGAGCAGACTGTAGCTATCAATCTCATTCCACGCTTCCACCAAAACTGATTGTAAGCATATTGCGAAGGCTTCAATATTTAAACTGTTAACAATTACAGTTTAAACCTTTAGCTGGCTGAATGAAAACTAGCAGCTGTAATCATACCAAACGTTAAGTCTGGTATGATGCCACTTGTAGCTTTTGGCTGGTCTAAACAGCCAGTGCAAATCTGTTTTTTTTTTTAAAAATAGGAGAACACACTACAGCCACTGAAAAAAAACAGCATCACACGGACTCCAATTCCACTGAATGGCGTAGAGCGGAGATTATTTTCCTCTCTCTTTTTACATAGAATTTACAGTACAGAAGCAAGCCATTCGGCTCAACAGGCCCATATCGGTGTTTATGCTCCACACGAGCCTCCTCCCACCTTATCAACATATCCTTCTATTCCTTTTTCCCTCATGCACTTATTTAGCTTCACCTTAAATGCATCTATGCTGTCTGCCTCAACTATTCCATGTGGGAGCGAGTTCCACATTCTCACCACTCTCTGGGTAAAAAAGTTTCTCCTGAATTCCTTATTAGATTTATTAGTGACTATCTTATATTTAGTTTTGGTCTACCCCACAAGCGGAAACATCTTATCTCAGTCTACCTTATCAAAATGCACCATAATTTTAAAGACCTATACTAGGTCACCCCTCAGCCTTCTCTTTCTAGAGAAAAGATCCCCAGCCTGTTCAGCTTTTCCTGATAAGTACATCCTCTCAGTTATTATTTATGGCCCCTGGTATTTTACAATGAAACACCCAGAAAATATTCTACCAAAGAAAATAGTGATTGGACAGTTTCACAGAGTGCATGCATCAGGCTGACAATTTAACACTGCTCAATATACAAAGTGAATCAGGCAGCAGGGGACTGTAAATATGGAACAGATTATCCGATCAAAACTGAGCTGAGGTATCAATGCAGCATTAGATAGTGGACTTATTTAACCTGGCAATGATTGTGTCGCGAGTCCTACTGAAAATCTTACTTTGATTTTTAATGTAAAACCACCTTGCATCAACACAAAGCCTGCAGTATAACTGCTTCTATCTCAGCATGATTCAGTTTAACGGAAGCACTGAGAGGTTATGTGAAGGAAGGATGTTTCCCCTGGCTGGGGGATCCAGAACGAGGGTTCATGGTCTCAGGATACAGGGTAGGATATTCAGGACTGAGATGAGGAGAAATTTCTTCACTCAGAGGGTGGTGAACCTGTGAAATTCTCCACCACAGAAGGCTGTGGAGGCCAAGTCACTGAATATATTTAAGAAGGAGTTAGATAGATTTCTAGACACAAAAGGCATCAAGGGGTATGGGGAGAGAGCGGGAATATGGTATTGAGATAGAGGATCAGCCATATTGAATGGCGGAGCAGGCTTGAAGGGCTGAATGGCCTACTCCTGCTCCTATTTTCTATGTTTCTATGTTAAATCGCATGCCATTTTGGCTGCAGCCTACCCACAACTGGTGGGAAGTAACTGTCTCAACACTGCCCAAAGTACAAAGTCAGTCAGGCAACAGTGGAGTGTGATTATGGCACTGATGATTCTGATCAAAACCCAGCTGGGCTCAGGGTATCGATGCAGCATTGGTCAGTGGTCTCAGCACCTGCCAACTTTGTATTGTGCCTCAGTTGTACTGAAGGTTTGTTCTTGGTTAACAAATGGTAATCTGAAGGGTTATCACCAGAAACTCGCCCCCCCCACCACCCAATAATTATGAATTATCTAACATTTTGAACTAAGTAACGTAAATAAACACATGAAAGTTGGAATTTAATGCTGAAAAATTTGAATTAAACTTTGAAATAATAGATTGAAGAACAATCAGAACTTTTCAAAGCATTTTATGCTCAAAAATTAAAAGTTAACGGTAGATTATAGCCTTCATCTATGTTTTTCTGCCAACAAATGGCGATAATTGTGATGTGGGACGGTGTATTAACTTTTGTTAGGTGGGCTCCATGGTATAATACTCTCTCTCACTCCTTCACATGCATCACGCTTAACTGGAGCTCTTTACTTCCCACTGAAAGCCCTAATTTATTTCATTTGAGTGATCTTGATGAGTTTTTATTCATTCTGAAGCATGCATAAAGATCACTTAATAAGCAGTTACACTAAGAAGTGAGGCCAACAAACAGCTGTTCATCCCCCTCAGATTATTTTGTACAAGAATGTGCATTTTGCTGGCTTTGATCTTCACAGTCGGTTTCAATTCATTTAACAAAAAGCATTAATTCGGCGATTCAATGGAGTCAAAATGTTAATTGCACAAAAGGGTTGCATCACACGCAGGGCTGTGCTTTAATATGCGAAGAAAGCATTAAAAAGAAACATTTATACCACAAAACTGCACGTCATGTCACCAGACTCCAGCACTGAAAAATAATATGAGAAAACTCCCACAAGATTGTTAAAAAAAAACGCTTGTTCGATTCTTCTCATCTCCAACCGCCAAGCCCTCTGTTTGTTGCAACCTTCCTGGTTTTGCTCAGTTTTACAGCGGTTATCATTTCTGAATTTTCCTCTCTCGTTCCCTCATAAGCAGTGTCGAGTCCAAACCTCCCGGAACGCCTGGGAGTAAGGTTAACCTTCCCTCAATGCCTTCACCCCGAGAGCAAGACTTGGACCTACTTCAAACCCTCAGCACTGGCCCTGGTCACTGCGAGGACATCTGAATCGGTTAATTTAACGGGCAGCAAAAGAACAGTGGGCTGCCAGCCGTCAATTCTGACCAGGAACCTGCCCCAACTGAGGCAACGGCAAATGAGTAAGGCCCATTGCACGGGAGACTTCGCTAATAGTGGTTGTAGTGAGGCCAATGATCAAGAATTGGGTGGGGAGAGGCAGGCAGAGCATCAGGAATACAGTTGGCAGGCAGGCAGAGCGTTAGGAATAGGGTGGGCAGAGGCAGGCAGAGCATCGGAAATAGGGTTGGCAGGTAGGTAGAGGCGGGCAGAGCATCAGGCAGATGGTGAGAGGTCAGCACTACCTCCCCAACATTTCACTCGAGTTGCCATGTGAGCTCAGTGCTGCCTAGTGATCTTTCCAAAGTCTTGGCTCCTAAGCTCAAAATATGCTGTCTACAAACTTTCCTCCTCCCTGCCCTCACCTAGTTAAAATCAAGACTCACTGCAATATCACCCTCTCTCGTTCTTTTCCAGAACACGAAGCTAGGGAATTTCTTGCCACTCAGATTTCATTTCCTCGTGCCAGCTACAAGCTTTTAAAATCCAAGCTTGGCATCACCTAATTGCAACTTCCTGATTCATCTCATTTTCCCTGACACTCTTTTCAATCCTGGCAGCTTCCTTTCCTCTGGGCTCTTGCCCTACACCTGGGCTTCTCAATTAAAAAAAAAACTGAACACTGTCACCCAACGTTTATTGGGCACCAGCACTCTCGAACTAGTCCGTGCGCTAACTGCTACGGAACTAACAGATCAACATATGCACAGAAACAATAGAAGACTCTCCTTTGGCTTGTCTGCCATCCTCATACCAAACTGTTACTTTCTAGAACAAAAAAAAAGTCAAAAATACTGCAGATGCTGGAAATCTGAAATAAGGAGAGAAAATGCTGGAAACAATCAGCAGGGCAGGCAGCAACTGTGGAGAGGGTGAGGTCGGGGCACTGAAACATTAACCCTACCTTCCCCTCACCACAGATACTGCCTGACCTGCTGAGTGTTTCCAGTATTTTCTCTTTTTATCGCTGCTTTCTAGCTTTGCCTACACCTGCTAGCTTTGAGGGGAGCACAGGAGGAATATGAGGGTTTTAGGGGCACTTCCCTAACGTGACCTGTCCCACTGTGAACTAATACAAAACGCTGCTTTCACATTTACAGGTTTGTTTTAAAAACTTTTCATAGAACATGGAGAACATTTAGCAGCAGGTCACTGATCTTCCCATTTTTTCCTTTTACAAAGCTGCTAAAATAGGATTTGATTCACCTCACTCGTTAATGATGTGCTTTAAAACTTGGAAATTTGCTGAACGGCAGTAAATCTGTACGTGAATGAGGAACAGGAAGATGAAGCCATGATTGGGGGTGGTGGGGGGGGGGGTAAAAGAATTTGCATCTATATGGCATCTTTCATGACCTCAAGACATCCCAAAGCTCTTCAAGGCCAATGTATTACTTTTTTTTTGAAGTGTAGTCACTGTTGTAATGTAGGGAAATGAAGCAGCCAATTTGCACACAGCAAGGTCCCAGACAGCAATAAGATAAATGACCAATTAAACTATTTTAGTGGCGTTGGTTGAAGGCTAAATGTTGGCCAGGACACCACGAGCACAGCCCTTGCTGCTCTTCAAATAGTGCAATGGGATTTTTTATGTCCGTTTAACATCTCATCCGAAAGACAGCGCCTCCGACAGTGCAGCGCTCCCTCAGCACTGAGGTACTGTGTCGGCCAAGATTATGTGCTCGAGTCCTGGAGTGGGACTTGAACCCATGACCTTCTGACTCAAGAGGTGAGAGTGCTACTGTTGAGCCAAGGCAAACGCCTGAACATCAGTGCTGTAGTATTAGTACAAGTAACTACTGGATTCTCGGTATTTCTTCAGTAAATGGGGGTAGAGGAAAGACATTTTTATATAAAATGCACTTCATTTTCTGAGCCTCATGGAGACTCTTGAGTGGGGTCCCCCTCCATACTAGGCCACTTCATGATATCACCAACAGGAAGCATCCCCATGTATCACAGGCCGCTCCAGTAGAACAATAACGGCTGTGACTTCAAACCAACTTGAAAGCTGGTACAGGCCCACGAGCCCCCAGGAAAGCAAGCTACCACATGGGGATGCCGATTTCTAAGCTAGTTTCGCAAACTGCTGGAACGTTGCGAGCTCTGGACTAAACTCTGACTTTAAAACAGATGCAGCAAGTGGTTCCCTAACGTCAATGGACACAGCTGTAGGAATACATCAATTATACGTGGATAAGACCTTAAGTGAGGATATTGCAGCTCAGTGTGCACGGCAAACTGGGAGACATTAGCAGCCCCTCTGTGTGCGGTCTACTGCGGTAAACACGTCACTGGAAGTTATTTCAAACAAATAAAGCCACTGAACTCCTACAGTGCATTCAGATTCCACGGCCCAGAATTTCCTGGAACGTTTTTGGCGTAGCTACGTCTTAAGAGCAGACTTGCACATTTTGTTCGAAGGAAATTCGCTGATTTTACAACGAAACATCGGTACACGTGAATTCCCTCAATCACGTCCACTGAAACCCCACTTGGCTCATTAACATAGCGCTGCCCCTCCATGCAAAAGGCCAGAGAAGGCAAGTTTCCTGCATTTACACCTGTTCTCAACGGGTGTAAATTTACACCCAACATTTTAGGCGCAGCAGGATCTGAAGTCAGTACTTCTGGTATTTTAGTGATTTTTTTTCATGTTTTTGTAAGTTCACCTTACTGAGACCTCCATGTATTTTTTATGATATCAGAATCCGTTGCATTAAAAAGAGATAGGCTTCCACAATTGCATTTTGTTAAACACTCTGTGCTTAATGTGAATAATGGTGATGCCTTCAAACTTTAATTTTCATAACATAAATAAGTTAAAGGGAGACAGCGTATGTTCCATACTTTCCTCGAGCCCTGGTCGTTTATGCTGATTTCTGCTTGTTTTGCATCGTTATTTTTTATATTCGGGCACATGCTGACGAAATTCTCAGGAAATTTCAACACAAGTTGCCATCGGCAAGATCGACATAGAAACTAGCGTAAATTTTGGCGGATTTTCAGCGGAAATCAGATCGAGAACATTCCGGCCCCATAAGTTTAGTGTTAGTGTGGAGCTGAAATCACTTCGCACGGATGCTGAACTTGAAGTGCAAATCAGATGTGAAGACCTAAACCGGCTGTGAAGTGGAGTGAGGCAGGGCAGGCCCCTGACTCTGGACACAGGCTGCATTTACACTATAATTTGCAGTGTTGGCAAGAAATGAAACCGCTTCACGCTCACACTACAGTTGCAGTGTGAACGCAGCCTTTGTTTTCAGGCACCCATAGGCTGCAGGCTCTGCATTTAATCAGAGTATATAAGCTGAGCTTGTATTACACAATTGAAATGGTTCAACGTCATTGTAAGTTGCCAAGGACTTTGCTGTGAAAATATTTCCCTTATTCTGTACGTTAAAGCATTTTCACCGAGGAGCAAAGTAAGAATTATCGTGCCCTATCCGCATGAGTGACTCCCAAACAAATTGGAAGAAAGCAAAGCAGGACTTCCATTGAGAACCTGATCTCTTCATTTCAAGCCTCTCTCAGGCCTCACCTTTGACAGCTTCAAATTAGCTGCCATCAACGAGAGGCCTTTTCGCCTTACGTGACAAGACAGAAATCAACCAATACATTGGTACTAAAGTGCCTCTGGTGCTAAACACTGTAGAGCTATTACCGTCAGTATAATTGAAACAATTCTACTAATATAGGATAAAGTCAAAGGTCTTCTAACGGGCCCCCTGGGCAGTTGATGGCAGCTGGTTTTAACACATGCAGGTCTTCTATTACTCCATCTCCTCTGGTGGCCCACAAGGTAGCAGCATAATGAGGTGTCGTTAATTATTGAGGATTTCACAAGAACTTGTAGCTAAAAGGGTCTAATTTATGACACCTGTATTTAACACTAAAAGCATTGGGTATCAAAGTGCTCAACCCTTTATAATGTTTTAAAAGTTACCTACGGATTGAGAGCACCAATTTAACGTAGGCCTCAAACTCATCAATGTTTCTCTGAGAGTATCAGGAACAAATTTGCATGGGGATATTCTGAACATTAACTTTGATCCACTAATAGAAAAGTTAACACAATAATGAAGCAAGTGTCAGCCTTGGATCAGTGAAAGCACTCTCACTTGAGGCAGAAGTCTGTGGGTTAAAACCCCCATCCAAGACTTAAGTAATCTCGGCTGACAGTGCAGTAGAGAGAGTGGCTTTAGATGAGACGTTAAACTGATGCCCCATCTGTCTACTCAGGTGGATGTAAAAAAAATCCCACAGGACTATTCACAGAAGAGCCAACATTTATCCTTCAATCAACATGACCAAAAACAGATTAACTCGTGATTTATCTCCTTGCTGTTTGTGCGACATTGCTGTGCGCAAATTGGAAGCCATATTTGCCTACATTGCAAGTGTCTACACTTCAAAAAGTACTTAATTGGTTGCAAAGCATTTTGGGACATCCTGAGGTCATGAAAGGCGCCATACAAATGCAAGTTCCTTCTTTCTTCTAACAAGCCCAGTCCTTTCGTTATTGTTTTTCTATAATAAAGGCTTCATGTGTACACATGTAGCACCGTTTCTTTGAAGAAGTCCAGCTACATATCCCACATGTGCTCAGAGCTCCATCTGAACTGATACTCTGAACACTCTGTATCAAGTCCCTTAATTAGTGAGAACACCTTCCACAATGCTTTCACCAGGAAGAGGAAGGAAAGCCATGATGGTGGCAGTACAAGAGCCTGACCACCTATTCCACACTTCAGTCTTGACGTCCTTTCAAGGAGTTTTAACAAGAATCATCTTATATGTGACTCCCCCTTTTGGTTAACAAAAAGAGTAGGAAGAAAAAAATAAAAATTGCAATAAAATACACGTGTATGTTGCAGGAAGTTTATAAACATCTCCTGAAACTAAAGACATATTATATCCTTCTAACACAGTCCAACCTGTACAAGTTCTCTATAATATGGGGTTTTCTCAACCAGCTTTATTCAAGTTCCAGTGTGTTTCTGTTTTGGTGCAGGGCAGTTGTCATGGAGAGCAGTCAGAACACTCCAAGGCTCCTGTGACTGAATCTCTTGATTTGAATTGGAAATCCCGCTGTTCCATGTAAATCCAGCGACAGTGAGCTCTGGTTTTACAGTGACGCACTACACTGGAGAATGATACTGCAGGGGTCATTTCCCAACTTTGTGCTCCCAGCGGGAACCTCGCCCACTGGGAGCCCCTATCGGGAATTCAGGCTGGTGCTATACCTCATTTCCTATTTAAATCGGTGGCCAGAAAATCGTACTCGCCAGCACCCAAATTTCCATCAAGTGTCTCCAGCAGACAAGTGCAAAGATGAGATGTTTTATTACATTAAAGGTGTTATATAAATACAAGTAGTTGTTGCTGCTTAAAGATTGCACTTTATATTTAAGATTCTTACTGGCTCCAAACTAAGTTTTTTTTTAATTTGGGTGGCAGCCGATTCTCTCTCCTTCCCTCCCAGAAGTGATTACTCTTGATATGGAGCAGTTCCAATGCATACTGGCAGTCCTCAAACAATGCACCCCAAGATGCCATTCTTCATGTGTGAGCCTAGACAGTGCAGATTTGCAGGTTATTTGACTGTAGAGGGCCCACGTACAGCTAACTGTGTTTCTATCCTGTCCCGAGATCTGCTAACTCACTACAGGACTAGATCGGGGATGTGTGTATATGGATTTTCAGAAGGCTTTCGATAAGGTGTCTCACTAGATTATTTAGAACAATTCTGGCAAATGGTACAAGACAAAATGTAGCAGCATGGCTAGAAAGTTGGTTGATGGATAGGAAGCTAAGAGTTAGGGTGAAGAGGTGTTACTCAGACTGGAGTAGAATTGGGAGTGGTGCACCCAATGAGTCAGTGCTGGTCCAATTCTGTTCTTGGTTTATACAGATGATTTGGACTTGGGCATAGGATGCACAATCTCCAAATCTGCTGATGACATAAAAGTAGGGGGAATGGCAACAAGGAGAAGTACAATAGACTTCAGGAAGACAGTCAGGTTAGCAGGATAGTCAAACAGGTGGCAGATGCAATTTAAGTGGAAAAATGTTTTTCCTCCCAAAATGTGTTGGCCCAGATATTGCTCTTAAAATAAGGGTGATGTTAACAGGGCTCACTTGTTATTTCAGGACAAATGGAAGAGCAAGTTCCAGAGAGCGCACATGCGCAGCCAAACGTGGAAATCCGGTAATAGCTCTACACAGATTCCCTGTCATCTGAAAGCTGCGCGGGAAGGAGAGATCACAGGCTGAACGAATGGACCAGAGCGAACTGGCTCTCCTGCCCAGCTGGAAACAAACTAATCTCTCCATAAAAAAGGTACGCTGGACTTTTTAGGTCTAAACTAACTTTTAACGGCACGGTAAGTCTTAATGACTGCCAAACAACCTCTCTGGCACTGAATATTAACTTTAAAAAATGTGAAGTCTCATTATTTCCGATTTTAATTGTTTTTACTTTTTCTGTGTCTTTTTTAATCTCTGTCTTTGAATTCGATATTTCTAACCCTCTCTTTATTTTGCTTGCTCTAACTGATTTTACATTGAATTTACTGTTGTAGCTTTCACTTCCTGGTTCTGTGTCTGTGTGACTTGTCAAGGATGCTTCAAGCTGATTGATTCAGGGGAGAGGGAGATCCTTTCCCCACTCTCACAGCTGACAGAAGCCCGGGAGAGGACGCTGCACTTTATTCAGCTCCCCGTTGCAGCAAGTTGGCGCCCAGAAGCTCGCAGATAGTTTGTGGGTCAGTTTTAATCTAACGAGCAGCGGGCACCGTTCATTCGCTGGTCAGCGCAATTTCCAGGCCATTATCTTATAAAAAATGGGAGCATGCACTCAATGGAAAGACACTGAAGTGTGTGGATGAACAGAAAGACTTAACGGTTCAAATATATAATTCCCTGAAACTGCAGGCACATAAAGCCATAAAAAAAGGCCAACGGTATTTTGGATTTAATAAATAGGGGCCTAGGTGTCAGCCTGGCTCAGGGGTAGCACTCTCACCTCAGTTAGAAAATAGTAAACTCAAGTCCCAAAGAGAGTAGAGCCTTTTATCCCATCAGTCCGTGACTAATCTGAACCCTGATGCCAGAGGTGAAAGAGCAATGTTCATATCCACTGTGCCATGATAAGTACCCAACTAATGCATATTGGGATTAATTTTCTGATTTAGCTTTGTGTGATAGGAATGCATATCAGGAATTTGGGCATGGAGATCAGCATGTCCAATTTCTGACCTGTACAATTTGGTATCCATTAAAATAAATGTGCTATGAATTGGACTCACTGACCTTTACACTTCAATTTATATGTACTCCCATCACATGGAGCTCTGCTCCGGGAGCACTAAATCTAAAATATGTCCCATCTGGGCTATTTAGCCAATTTGGCTTGCCTTGTGTTTCCAGGGCCATTTAGAACAATCCCAATCATCCTTATTGATATGTTTTATTTCTCACAGTCATGGTTTAACAAGATGATGGAAACGTCAGGGAACAGTAACAGCTTCCAGAATAAGAGGCTTCTCCCATTGATGATTGTTGCAGGTACGACATTAAACAAGTTTGGGCAGCCTCAGCTCAGTTCCCAGTAGAAATGAGTCAATTGCACAAGACTGTGCAGAATTTGGCATGACGTGGGCAGTCCCCTTAAGGTTAGTTATGTGAGAAGTGCAAATGTCACTGCTGCTCTTCCAACAAATTATTGAAGCCTTAAACTACATCTCATCCATGCAATTACCCTATAAAAGAATAATTAATGTATCGCTGAATAAAACGCTTGAGCACAAAATTAATAATTTGTTTTTAAATGGAATTTCTGCACTGAATTTTTTTCACTGTAAAACTCAGTCCATGGTTCTTTCTCCACACAAATTAAGAGGTGATGAATATCTACACTTATAAGCCAGTTATACTTAATTTCCTGGGTCACTGAGTAGCAGCTTCTGCTTCACAGCAACACAACTGAAGCCAAATCGGCATCGATTAGGGTTCGGCTGGCGAGTGCAAGACACCATCCCTCCCTCAACCAAAGCAGATTAGCTGGTCACTCATTTCATTTCTGTTGGGGTGTACAAAACACCCACCACATTATGAGTGACTCCACGTCAAAGTAATTCATTGTATGCCCTGGGATGTTTCTTGGAGCTATGAAATGGTGCTCGCTGACCTACACTGGCTCCCAGACCAGCACTGCCTCGAATTTAAAATTCTCATCCTTGTGTTCAAATCCCTCCATGACCTCACACCTCCCCATCTCTGTAACCTCCTCCAGCCCTACAACCCTCCGAAAACTCTGCGTTCCTCCAATTCTGGCTTCTTGTGCATCCCCGATTTCCTTCGCCCCACCATTGGCGGCCGTGCCTTCAGTTGTGTAGGCCCTAAGCTCTGGAATTCCCTCCCTAAATTTCTCTGCCTCTCCACCTCTCTCTCCTTTAAAATGCTCCTTAAAACCTACCTCTTTGGCCAAGCTTTTGATCACCTGGCCTAATATCTCATGTGGCTCGATGTTACATTTTGTCTGATAACACTCCTGTGAAGCACCTTGGGACGTTTTACTACATTAAAGGCATTATATAAATGTAAGTTGTTGTCATTATGCAAATGTAAGTCTTTCTTTTTTGCACTGAGTCAGTCTCAAACTGCTCTGGCTTCACACCAGCTGCAGTATAACCACAACAGGTGTGTGGCAAACCTATTAACATTTAATTTTCCAGTCCTGGGTGGTGTCCTGGACTTCCTTTAATTGATCAGTGTTAGTAAAGAACTGATTGGATCTACTAACAATGAACATTTGGACGCCAGTCAGCAAAGCATTGCATGTGAGTTTAGGTACTCATGAAAATTGCTCCATTTCCTCAATTTGAAGTGGTGTGGAGTTGACAGTATAATTCAGTGCTGCCACCTCAAATGATTGTAAATCAGTTACTAGTATCAAACCAGTGGCTGCGGTATAAAGGCAGCATTACACTTGTAAGCAATAGACTAACTGCATCTACAAAGACTCGGCAACAGATCAAACAGCTACAGTTGTCAGTGACTTCCTAACAACCGTCTGTTGTTAAACAGAGACAATAATGAGCCACTGCTAATGGATTAGGTGAATGTTTTGGTCTATTAACGATTGCCCTCTGCTAATTAAGGTTCCCTTGAATGAGTACATCAAGAAGCTGCTTTCTACAATGATATCTCCTTGTAATTAAAACACACTTCCTAAGTAATCAATAAATTTGCATCTAAATTATTTACTATGCATTAGTTGCTATCTTTATTCAAAGAGCAGAAATTCAATCCTCACAAACTCCATTCAGCAACGGCTAAAAGACAAATGACAGCTACTAGAACATAAACAGAGCTGATTAAGCTCATGTCATTATGAACCTTCAGAAATCACAGCACACAGGACTACACTGAGTCACAATTCATTGTGTGAAGAGCTGTGACTGTTTCAGTGATAAGTCATTATGGAAATGCAAGTATTTCTTTCAGCAGTTATTGAATTACTCCGATGACCTACCTCCAACAGAAGCCTGCAACATTTGGTGATTTTAAAGTGTCACAAAATCATAAATCTAACCGTTAAATAAAGGAATCCTTAATGGAGAAGGCACCCAAACTGTACAATGGGAAAACACCCAGGGTGGCAGGTCCCTGCTTCCAACATTGTCCTGTGCTGAGTTAGCCGGTCTCAGCCGGGATGTTCCTGTTAGGTGACAGCACAGTGCCCATTGGGAAGTCTGGTAAAGGACACACAATATACACTAGCACTTAAAATGCATTTATTTCTTCCTCTCCAACCACCCCCATCCTCAAGTAATCATTGGACTCATGGACTGCTCGAGATCCACCGAGAAAGATACGGACGTAGAATGATAGGAAAATTAGATCGGTCTCAAAGAATGAGTGAAGGTCCACGACAGCTCCAGGGAGTTTTGGCAGAAACACAATACAAACTGATCCTGTGCACAGATTGGCAACTATATTTAGCTGCGTAACAATAGTGACTACACTTCAAAAATAATTAATTGGATGTGAAGCACTTTGGGGCATCCTCAGGACATGATTAGGCCCTATATAAATCCAAATTGTTTCTTTGCTTTCTCTCATTTACAGGGGGAATTTCAGACAATGGGTGGGCTTAGGTCTTCAGGGACATGCCCAAATATGATTTCTATCCCATTGTCAAGTCTTTCCTGGTCTTCAATTATGACTGGAAGATCCTTTAGTTGGTAAGGGTGATTATTATATTTTATGGGGTAAGATACTCCTTGTATGATTGTGCCCGTAACTTGAAGAAAGGAAAAACAATCAAAAAGATGTAAATTAAGAAAATAAATGGCAAAATATTGGAACACTGTGCATAATGCATGCTTATCAACAGCTGGAGAAAGGGAATGGTAAATTGTACAACTACTGCTTTACATAACATATTTTTGCCAAGAGTACTACTGACTTCATTGACATACACCTGAGATACAAACAGCGACACACGGACCGAGATACAAACAGCGACACACGGACCGAGATACAAACAGCGACACACGGACCGAGACACAAACAGCGACGCACGGACCGAGACACAAACAGCGACGCACGGACCGAGACACAAACAGCGACGCACGGACCGAGACACAAACAGCGACGCACGGACCGAGACACAAACAGCGACGCACGGACCGAGACACAAACAGCGACGCACGGACCGAGACACAAACAGCGACGCACGGACCGAGACACAAACAGCGACGCACGGACCGAGACACAAACAGCGACGCACGGACCGAGACACAAACAGCGACGCACGGACCGAGACACAAACAGCGACGCACGGACCGAGACACAAACAGCGACGCACGGACCGAGACACAAACAGCGACGCACGGACCGAGACACAAACAGCGACGCACGGACCGAGACACAAACAGCGACGCACGGACCGAGACACAAACAGCGACGCACGGACCGAGACACAAACAGCGACGCACGGACCGAGACACAAACAGCGACGCACGGACCGAGACACAAACAGCGACGCACGGACCGAGACACAAACAGCGACGCACGGACCGAGACACAAACAGCGACACACGGACCGAGACACAAACAGCGACACACGGACCGAGACACAAACAGCGACACACGGACCGAGACACAAACAGCGACACACGGACCGAGACACAAACTGAGACACACGGACCGAGGCACAAACTGAGACACACGGACCGAGACACAAACAGCGACACACGGACCGAGACACAAACAGCGACACACGGACCGAGACACAAACAGCGACACACGGACCGAGACACAAACAGCGACACACGGACCGAGACACAAACAGCGACACACGGACCGAGACACAAACAGCGACACACGGACCGAGACACAAACAGCGACACACGGACCGAGACACAAACAGCGACACACGGACCGAGACACAAACAGCGACACACGGACCGAGACACAAACAGCGACACACGGACCGAGACACAAACAGCGACACACGGATTGACAATTATAAAAATGGCTTTTGCTTATTTCTGTAGCTTGTAACATTTGCTTTGTGTGTTAATAAATGACACCCTGCCCTTTTTTTGTAGATATTCCAATGCAGTCTGCAGACATGTACATTACACATGTAGAAAGTGAGGTTAGATATTTGCAGAATTACCTTGTGTATCCTGATGCATTAGGTCAGCTCTCAGCATGGGGCTGATCTTTGAGAATTCCCTTAATTACCTTTCATATGCTATTTGGCAAACACTACTAAACTTAAATTGTAATTAATACGAATACCATAAGAGGTCAAAGAATCCCTTTTGGACAAATGTCTTTATATTGTATCATTCATTCACAATAAAACGTCACTTGCTCTCCAAACAAACTACTGACTGGGGAAAAGGTGTGAAATTCAGAAGTCCTACACCGTTTTTAAAAAAGTATTTTATTTTAATTTGTGCAACAAAATTTTTACTTAAGATACTGCTGTAAGAAATGAAAGAATTAGTTTAAACTAACTACTACCAGGTTAACCCCCGCCGGGACTATTTACCAACAGATACTTTCAGTTGCTATAAACTTATATCACTCCGAGGAAATACAGTAGATTTCTGTCTGCCGTACTGGACTATCGCTAAGTTATACTTTAGTTGACTGCTCTAAATGTTATGGTGAGTTGGGGAGAGGGAGTTTTGACTCTCTAAACCAATGCCTCTGCTAACTTCTATAAAACAAACAACTGTCATTGAAAATGAGCCAACGACGACATCTGGAGAAGATGGCAATCTGCTTCCTTCTTCTTTGGGTGTCAGCCAGGCTCAGTCGGTAGCATTCTTTCATCTCAGTCAAAAGCTGGTGGGTTCAAGCTCCACTGGAACATTTGAGCACATAATCTAGGTTGACAGGTCAGTGCAGCAGAGAGGGAGTGCCAGCGATTGGAAGAGAAGTTAAACTGAGACTCTCAACTCCCTGCTTTACTGGTTCAGCTGGATGTAAAAGGATGCCATGACACATGAAGTGTTCGGTAGTTGCCCCGGCCAGGATTCCTCCTTCACCCAACATCACCAAGAACAGATTATGGTGGGACCTTGCCGTAAACAAAATGGCTGCCATATCGGACTCCCTAACAACAGTCATTCATTGCATGTGAAGCATTTAGAGACCTCACTGAGAGATTTATCATACAACCACATCTTTCTATACCTAATCTAGCAATAACCATTCTATGGTCATACAAGCTACAATGAAACAAGCAATCATGACTATATGGTTCAGCTGTTAGAAAATCTGATTTTCCAAATGTTCACTTTTCTCAGAACTTTGCTGCTCTGAATTCCCCCAAAAATGACCTTTTGAAACGTATAACATGGAGGAAGCACAGACCAGCCAAATGAATTGCCCAGATAAAAAGATTAATTGAAGAAAAAAGTTGAGCTGTATGGAAATCAAAAAGCCAAACAAGGTTAGTGACTATCAATGTTTCATTGAGGGTTTAAGAATTTAAGAGAAGGCACTAGATTAACTGAGTGAAAATGGTCCATGCAATTGTAAGTTTGCAGGCAATATAATTCCCTTCCCCAAGAATCATCTTGATTTAGGAGGTGAAGAAAATTAATATTAAAACAGGTGACCTCTTGGTAAAATGGAGCCAAGAACATGCAAACAGAAAATTTATCCTCCAATCAGAAGATGTCAAGAAATTGGACAAGTTGATGAATTCTCAGCTGACAAATCTCTGTCCACCCGATTACCGCCAATTCCTGCTCTCACCCAGCAAACACGGGCGGTAGAAATTGGGAGGCGGCCATTTTGAGTGTACATTAAAGGGATCTTTAGCTGCAGTCAGGGAAAGCTGGAAGCAGGTTTAGCATTCATTTTTACTGCAGTCACTTGTGGGTTTTGAACACAAGGACAGGAGTAGGACATTGAGCCACTTCAGCCTGTTGAAACATTCTATTAGATCATGACTGATATGTATCTCAATGCCTTAAAGGCTTCCATATTTAAGATCCTTGCTGCTGTAGTGCTGCACAAATTTGGCCTGCTGCTATAAACTAATGCTTCCTTTCATGCCTGACACTTCCACCACTTCCCTTTAAGGTGCTGCTGCAGGCCCCTCAGGCCACCCCATCCCCCAGATTGGCGAGCTGCCAATAAAAAGGAGAACGATTAGCTCCAGCAGCTCACCAAATTAGCAAAAATGAGGCCCAACCACAAAAATAGCTTGGGCCCAATTCTGACTTTTCCAGGCAGATGCAATATACACCTTGCCCACCACCTGCCCGATTTAAAAATCCCCCCCCCCCCCCCCACACCAAGGACGAGGAGGAATTTCTTCACCCAGAAGGTTGTGAATCTTTGGAATTCTCTACCCCAGAGGGCTGTGGATGCTCAGTCGTTGGGTATATTCAAGATTGAGATAGATAGATTTTTAGACTCTAGGGGAATCAAGGGATATGGCGATCAGGCCGAAAAGTGGAGTTGAGGTCGAAGATCAGCCATGATCTTATTGAATGGTGGAGCAGTATGGCCTATTCCAGCTCCTCTTTCTTATGTTCTTATGCATAATTCCAGCAAAATCAATAATTGAGAAAGGATATATTCTCCAGTATCTTGCCCGAGTGGCATATTATTCATGTATTCTTCAAATACATACATAGTAAATCATCTGCTCCATGTCTCAGGCACGTTGTTTATTTTTTTTTAAAGAAAAGATCTATTTACCAGTGCTGACAGATCTTTCTGAAGGCACTTACGCATCGTGTGATAAATCTAAACTAGCACCTGTAATGGCAGTGTATCTCAATTCATTTGAAGAGATACTAACAATGCTCCGTTGGTTGTTCAGCAATTTTATCCAGTGAGTAGCTGAACTAGCAGACCTGGAAGCTCCCAGGTTCGATCGCCAATCTGGGCTGAGTTCAATGTTCTCAGGCTTTAGGGGTGTTATATGTCGCCTCTTTGCTCAGGAGGACGGAAGGAAAAATTGGCCAGGAGTCCCACTTTTGATTGCCGACCAGCAATCCCTGCAGAAAATTCACCTATGGAGATGTCAGGCGAAGACAGGATTTGCCTCCTTCTGTAGGTTAGCTTTCTGACGCTCTGTTAAAGTTCACACATGAATAACATGCCACTTGGGCAAGATACTGAAGTGCGACCAGCCCCTCTTGACTCAGCAAGGAGTAAACACCTTCGGCAAAAGAGGGAAGGAGAGAAAATTGGCGAAGGAGAAAGAAGACACTAATAAATAGAAGTTGAATCACAATCTATTCAGGTTGGTGTAATTAATGAATTGGTCCAAGGAAAGCTACCTTCTACCAGGTGTTATGGAAACTAGAAAGGGCAACACTGTTAGTAAAATTCTATAGAAAGTACAGTAGAAAAGACCACCTCAAAACATGTATTTTCTTTTTTCAATTGTTTTATTTTAAACGGTTATTTATTTTCAACATTGAAGAACTGAAGAGGCTGATTAAAATGAATGCTTTGCTCAACAAGACTTCAAAAGGGAAAAAAAAAACTAATTATACCTTTTTGCACAGTTAAAGAATTAGTCATTCGCTTTATTATAACCACTAGACTTACCGTTTTGTGAATAAGGATCCCCCATCGGGTCACAGCCACTATGTGACATGGCACTCAAGTTACTCCCATAATCCCACCAGGTTGAAAATAAGCAGATACTAAGGAGCTTTGACTAAAAGGTCCCTGAGCTGCATGGAGGGGTGTGCCTGACTAGTGCAGTCAGCAGATTCATTATACAGGCAATTTTTTTTTGGCTAATTATGCTCAAGAATGCAATATCACTGGATAACTGATATAAATCGGTCTGCACAGAATCCATTACATTGTCTTTGCTGCGACACCTCAAAGCACTCTCCCATCTTTCTCCTTGCTCTAGACACATGGAATTCAACAGGAGAACCTCTGACCCTTGCGATTAAACTGTCCCCTCATATCTTCCTCACCATCCACAGTCTTTTTGTGAGGTGATCCTGTGGAAGATCCTGGACACTGTGGGGATGTCGGTCCTGGTTTATTTCCCAGCTGTATTATGTCCTCGGATGTCAGATCGCTGATGTTGGAACACTCCAGTCCTCCTCCTTTGTCAGAACCTTCAGAGGCACTACCTGCCTTCTCTTCCTCAGATGTAATAATTCAATCATTGTTTTTGACATGGGTGAATTATCTGTGCAGATATGAGTGCAAGATCCATGAGTGCAAGATTTATTAATACATGACTATTCTGGAGGATTTGTTCTAGTTTAATGGAAAAGGCACTGAACTATATCATTGCTTTTAAGTATCTTTGCATTTGTAGTATGTAGAAATAAGTGGACAACGGACATGAGTTATGCTTTGTAATGGCTCAACATGTCTACTGGGAAAATCAGGAATCACCTGATTTATCTGAATGCAAATGCAAATACAGAGGCCAACAAATTACCCAAAAAGTACATCACACAATTCCTAGATTTCCTTTAGATTGATCATAAGGCAAGTTTGTCATTCA
Organism: Heptranchias perlo; assembly: GCF_035084215.1. Lineage (NCBI taxonomy): Eukaryota > Metazoa > Chordata > Chondrichthyes > Hexanchiformes > Hexanchidae > Heptranchias > Heptranchias perlo. Next base: position 12,796,990 of record NC_090350.1, on the reverse strand, counting down.
ATGTAATTCTGTTCTCATAACGTGTTGTTGTCTTAAACTCAACGGCCCAGAACTTGGAGTGGGGCATCTCGTGGAGTGCCCTGTCAGACTTGTTCCTGCATCCTTCAGCTCAAAAACTTTTTCCTCACAAAATTGCTGGAACTGCGAGCTGATAACAGCTGAGGGCAATGGGACATCTGGGACCTGGTGAACGACAGGACCAACAGATTATCTCCTTAACCAATGAGATTTAAAGATTGAGAAATAAACAGAGGAAGGACTGAAAAGGAGGGTGAATTAAAGTGGGTGAATTCAATGTCAAATCAGGGAGAGAGAGAAATTTTTTTTTTATTATTCGTTCACGGGACGTGGGCGTCGCTGGCAAGGCCAGCATTTATTGCCCATCCCTAATTGCCCTTGAGAAGGTGGTGGTGAGCCGCCTTCTTGAACCGCTGCAGTCTGTGATAAAAAGAGAGGGAAAGAAAGATTGAATTAAGAGAGAAAAAGATAGAAAGGAAAAGTTGGAAAAAAATTTTAAATTTAAAATTTGGCATTTTTAAAATCTCCAACGCCAATTCACTACCTGAAGGAATGAGACGCCATACTTTTAATTGTTCACTTTCTGGGCCACAGGTTGATCACAATCACTAACAATTATCATGTTGTTAAAAGGGTACTTACACTATTAATTACTAGACTTAACTTTGTGCCGAGTTTAACGGGCAATGTGCAAATTCAGCAACTTCATGAAACTCACGAGGAAGTTAAGGGCGAGATGCCGTTTTCGCAAAACTAACGGTGGAGCTGCAGAAATCGTCCAGCAACTTGTGGCGTTTCATAATTCACAGAGTAACTCTCCCTCGGTACAAGTTGCTGGCGGATTTGTACATAAATAACGGCGAGCATCATTCACCCACTGTGTGCAGTATAACATCCTGCACGTTTCTAAGCACACTGTAGAATGATTATTTTAAAGAGCATTTTCTTACCATGTATGGTCACATAAAATGTGGTTGATATTCAAATATTAATGTCATTCACTGGTAAATTAATTTTCAAGATTTTGTATACAATCAGTGGATATGATCTGCTCTACTTGAATAAATAATAGTAATTAAGATACAGTAAGGTCTCTTGGGAATAACAATTCTACTCCCACCTGTCCAATTCTAATCTTTACTGTGGGTCAACTTTAATCGAACACTTTTACATGTCATTCGGAGGAAAGGTTCTCTGAAACATCCATAAATGGGGCCGTGTTAATCATTGGCCTGCCTTTGCCCACACTTTTCAATGTCCATAACTTGGCATTTTGTTAGTGAATTCAAGAATATCCTCTTCACAGGATATTGATGGACAAGGAGAGCCATTCAGCCCATTTTGGTTCATCCATCCACTAACACCCTAAATTCCCCTCAGTGCAGCATCCAATTGGTTCTTAAATGAATCCAGGGTTTTCATCTCCACTACTCTGTTCAGGAGTCCAGTCTACCTGTTGGTCACTCTTTGCATAAGGAATCGCTTCCTGGTATCAATCCTAAATTTGCCTTTTACTAGCTTGAAACCTGTGGTCCCATGCCTCTTGTTTTACTCTCGCTATCTTGTAGGTGTATGAATTGTTTGACATACGTAGTTTGCGGCACAGGCACGATGGGCCGAAAGGCCTCCTTCTGTGCTGGAAGATTCTATGATTCTTTTCCCACTAAATCTGACTTCTGAGTGACTTTCCCTTTTGCATGCCATTTTCATAGTTTTACTGCCATTGTACAACAAACATTTCTGGCACATGTCCAGTTGTTAAGCAGTTATATTTTCACATTTGTATGGAACTTTCCACTTCAAGATTTACTTCACCATCTGTTGCCATGCAACAATGTAGAGAATACCATTCTTATTACTATCCACATAGATACACATCTTTCCCCAAAAATGTAATGTGCACACACAGGATGAGTTCTACATACAGACAGTAAAACTGTTCGAGAGGGTAAAAAGCTTTAGAACTGAGCTACGAAGTGAAAGTAAAGCAGCTAAACTGATTTAATTCCAAAAAAAAATGGTTGGCGAAGGGCATAATACAAGGTTTCAAAATAAAAGTGGATATAAAGAGGCATATTGTGCACTAGACAGGATAACATACTCATGATACTACAAGCTAAATACAAGTTTAGAAACAACTTATGGAATAGTCCGTCACCGAGCACAGTGAATGCACAATCAGTTGAAGCAGGCAAATAGCAAACTGGACACATTCCCAAATGATCAGGAACAAAACTATTCTGTACCTGGTACAGAGAGAAGAGGAAATGAAAGAGTGAAAGGTGAACTGAAATGATATATTCCTGTCCTAGCTTCTGACACTCTTAGAAAGATGCACATACCCCAAGAATCATTAAGGTAATTAACATTACTCTTGCGAGCTGTGTTGAAAATTCACATCACTCTCTGATGGCCCTGGTACACCACAAATTGGCTTCTGGATCCTGAGACTAAGAGTTGGTGGATGACCATGTGAGCTGCTCCACATAGAGGACTTTGAGCAGCTATCAATCAGCAGGAAAGAGGGGGGAGAACGACTAATTTCAAGCAAGAGACACACTCTTACCTTGATATCAATGAAGTGAAAACGACCACAGCTTACGGAGCTGCTACTTTGTTTGAGGGTGTTGGTGGAGGTGGGGGGATCTCAAAAACAAGCTTCGGGTGTACGTCAACGCCATATTACTTGCATCACTAAGAATGCATTATAATCCATGTTGATTTTACTACAGTCTACTAATAATTCAGTCATTTTTTTGTGCTTAAGAAAATTTGATTTTTCAATAATTGAAATGACCAACGTAAATAACAGCAAAATGGGAATTTAATACAAAAAAAAGTAGCAAATAATGTGAATTAAGCAACTCTTTGTATTAAGAGGAACAGTTTGTATACCTTGGAAATTCCCATTTTGAACTGTATTCTTGATCAGTAAGAAAAGTATGTAACACAGCTAATAAATTAGCTACCAGCCAATTTGGGAATATAGCAGACCAGTCAAGTAAACTTAATGGCTCAATTTATACAGAAAATTAAACACAAGTAAGGTATAAGCAATAAAAATAATTTGCCAATAATTTTCTCTTATAACTCATGCCTAATAATATTCTACTGCATGGTGTAATAAAGAAATACTGCCACAATTAAATAAACTTGAAAAATCTGAACTGAGGGAACACTTTGATTCTGTTCATCAGCCCAGCTCGTAACCGATTTGATTGCAAAAAAAAAATACTCCAACCTACTTTGAAATGTTATATGTTAAAGGGACCTGCTTTGAGACGGTACTCCCCTAATTTGACAACTTTATAGTTACCTTGATGTTAATAATTTTAAAAATTCACCTCATGTTCCATCCTGAAATATGAACTTCTCTCCCCATGCTCAGTTCCTACTTGGATTCCTGCTCCTTGCTGTTTGGAAAAGACTTCTGGTGACAATTTTGATTTTTCATGGTGATACTCTACTTTATGATTTAATCTCCATCATAATACAATCATTTTTGATAGGCGTCCACCTCAGCTTATCAATCATACATAAGCAATGGGACCATTGACCAGAAACACTGGCCATTCCATTGGCATCTTGAATTAACGTGATGGTTGTCCTCTGGGAAAGAGGAAAGTCGAGGTGAGTCTACATCCCATTAATTATTTTTAGTGGCACTTCTTGCCTTGCTTTGTACTGGGTCTCACTTCCTTTAGAGTAGGACTGGTCACTTCTCTATATGGAGCTCTGGACAATTCCCTCTTCTGTGGCCTACGAGATCTCATTGGGAGTATCTGGACCCACAAGGGCAGCCGTCACGATAACGGCAACAGTACAGCTGGGCAGTGCGAGGAAGACTCTCTATTTCCAACCAATACCACCCCTCTATCTATCTGCCACTTATCCTGTTTTGGCCCAGACAGTCTGGGGGTTTGTTTTTTTTTTGAGTGAGCTGTCCAGAAATTACTAAAATGTAAACTAGATGGCAAAAGCAAATGGTTTATTTTAAACTGAAGTTTACTTTTCCACTTACTTCTGTGCATGCATTACTCATGAAGATTGCTAAGGATTTGAATGAATTTGCATCAGCAACAAAGCAAACATTGGAACTCAAATCATGACCTGCCCCTATCCAGTTGGCAAAAGTGGTGACCCTCATTTCATCCCCTCTAATGTTTTCTATTTTTGCCACCACTACTGCTTCCCTCAATTTCCATCCACCATTCGGAGAACATATTGGCTTTGAGACTTCAATTGTCCTTATAATTCAGCCACCAGTAGCTCCGAGTTTGCTCCACAAAATGATTCTTCCTTCTTTCAAGGTACTTGTACCACGCCACTGTAGTTTCAGACAGCAGTACCATACCACTCTGGTGCCACAGTCATGCTAACTCTCCCGCCCAACACTGCACTCCACGAGATGGCGGTTGAGAACACAGAGCCCCATTTTCTGCGCTTGAGTACGATAATTGCATTCGGCTCTCAGTTTCAGACCAAGCTGTTTTATTAGCCAACTTTGACACTACTGATCCTTTTATACTCCTGACTTCGTGACTACCAAATGTACTAAATTGGCAATGCCCATTTAATGAGGCAGAAGCAGAGCCAGTGAATCTGGCAGTAATTCTCTACACCCACAAAACATGGGTCTCTGCTGACACCAAAATGAGCACTTAGAGTTCCAAGTGCAGTTGAGGTTATATAGAATTACATAGAATGTACAGCACAGAAACAGGCCATTCAGCCCAACTAGTCCACGCCTGTGTTTATGCTCCACATGAGCCTCCTCCCACCCCTCTTCATCTCGCGCTATCAGCATAATCTTCTATTCCTTTCTCCTTCATGTGTTTATCTAACTTCCCCCTAGAGTAGGACAACCATGCACTTAGCTACAAGCTTGTAACATAAAAGCACCTTCTGAGGGCTCACTCCTGCAAGAACTAGCGCTACTGCCATTTATCAGCTATTGCATGAATTCAGCATTGTATTCTGTGGGCTCCAGCCCCAGGCCTAACCAATGACATTGAATTTAAACACGTAACGCCATTTGCAGCTTATTTGAATAAATTCAGCAAGTGAGTGGCAGAGGCAAGTTATCTAAGGGAAGAACATTAAAAATGTGCCATGATGCACCTATGAACTGTACGTACACCAAAGCAACAGTGCACTCTGCACCAATGTGATGGAATGCTGGAAAATTACATTTATACATAGTGCCGTTGGTGAATCTCTAAAGTAAGAAAACTCTCTACATTTTTCAACCTTATGCACAGAGATATTGTATTATATTTTATTTACCTTGTGTATTTTAATACTTTGACTCCTGTGAAGCTATGTTCCTTAAGCTTAATTAAAATGACTATTTGCATTTTTAAAAATTCAGCATAAGTCCAAATAATACATTTTTGCTTGAAGCTCCCTTGTCAAACATTATGTGAATGCTTAAATACCACATTCTGCAGATTAAGCTGGTGCATTTTACCGCCAGTTCAATTTTTCAAAGATATTTGAGAGAGCACTCAAGGTGGAACTACTCCTCGTCAGCCTGCATTTCTGTGCATACTTGTAACTCCACTGATTAGACAAGATATGGCCATGTTTCTTATAGAAAATAAACTCAACTAACTATCCCCAGGGAAAATCTACTGGCACCTTAGCAATAAGTCGTAGCCTTACAACGTTAAATGAAAACACTGTATTTCAGTAAGCTGCAAATGTTACTGTGACATTTGGTGATGTTCTCCCCTGTCGGTTCCAGGACACTGAACTGAGGTTACAAGGTCAGAGTGAAACGATCTGTTTCTGATGGACTTCACTAAGATTGCCATTTCTGGTTGGACATAATTCTGGAGGTGTCATCACATGACCTCCTGCCCCCAACCTTCCCGCCCCCCCACACTCTCACTATTGGTCACCCGACATGTCCATCCTCATGTCGCACCGCCTTCCCAACCAATCGGAAAGCGAACACACTCTTCGTTATCCAATTGGATGATTCTTGACCATCAGTCAAAACAGCCTTTTCCCCCCCATGACCGATATTTTTTATAATTGATGAAAAAAAAATTCTCTTTGAACACATTTGAACAACAGTTTTTTCTCCCAGATTGCTCAATGCAGTGTCCTGGAGAAGTCTTTAATTCCTGGAGACCTGAGGGCAATCCTGGAGAGCTGGCAACCCTAGACTTCACACAAGTTAACTGTAAATGTTGCAGATACTGTGAGAGGGTTTCTACTGGTAATTGGAGGGTTAATGAAAGTCGTTAAGGTCCTGATCCATCTGCCTGCGTTTCCCAGTCTAATGACAAACTCTGATGATACCACAAAGTTCTAAATTATAAATAAGTAAAAACCGGGCCTAGCAACATCTTAAATGTTGGTGCTTGTAATTCCTCCCTAATCCTCAATCTGTTCTCTGCCACTTGCAGGGACGTCTGGCTCCCTTTACAAGGCAGACTCTCCTCGACAACCCACTGAGCAACAAAGCAATTTTGAGAAGTTTTTGAAAGGAAAGAAAAGTTATTTCACAGAGATCTAAAGTCACTAATTGAACAGCTATAGTCGGCTGAATTTCTCGGAGCCGTTTCCAAATAACTTCCTCTGATCGGCACACTCAGTGTCAAGTAAATAATAGTTTTAGTTCCAACCTCCACGCCTCTGTATTCTACCAAGTGATCTGGAGAGACAGAAGGCTGGTTTCCTCATTACATGCACATGACACTCAGAACAGTTAATTCCACTACTAATATTTCACAAAGTCCTTTGTGATGTAACTATTGGCCAACAACCTCAGAATGAATACAGCAACATATGTTTGGGGGTAAAATACCAAAGTTTGTAGGCACATAACAATTAATCAGTGGGGTGTGCAATCCTAACCTCTTTCCATAAACAGTGAATTAAAAGTTGGCACATCAGAGGGAGGGGTGGAGGGGGGAGGGGAGGAGGAGGACAGCGGGAGGCGGGCCGGTCCCAGCCGGTAGAAGTGCTATGGAGCCAGAAGCATTCCCGCTCCTCCTGGCTCAACGTGGATATATTGACCTATTCGAACACGGCCACTTGCTCGGCTGCATCTACACCTGGGAGACTGAGCAGTGCAGGCCGAAAGGTGGCTCCACTCAGGGTATCCCAATTTCCCTGAAGGGTCCCAACACAGATGCCAGGCCCCTCATTAGCATATACAAGGAGCCTAATCCCTGTTTTCGGCGGCCATCCCGGATGCCTGAAAAATAGCGCCACATCCAATCCCAGGTCAAACTTTTTCAGGCGTCCTTAAGGCACAGATCATTGGTCCCTGAAATTGGCCTTCATTGGGCCTGTTTCACAGCTGTAAAACGAGCGCAATGAGTTCCAATGTCTACCCCATCAGGTTGGCGATCCAAACCACTCCTAGACAGAGCAGCCCATCCAAGGTATAACCTGGCATGCCTGCCCTCGTTCTCAACGAGTACAAAATTATTTATGGAGCATCCTGTTTACTTTCTCAGCCGGAGGTATTTGTGTTTCCTACTGAACTGCCGAGGTTCGAGTCCTGTGCCATTTAATCCCCGATCTGAGCTGCATCAAGTGGGAGGGGAAGTTGGAGGGTGAGTGGAGCACAGAGTGTGGCCCATGGTACCCGCTGCGGGCAGTATTGGCAGTGACCCTGAACCAGGTCTCACACCAGTTGCAGATGCCAAGCTAGGCGAACAAAAGGAGATTCATCCAAATAACCCCATAAAAGTTTATTCAAAATTGCTGATAATCTTTCTTTCAGTCGTGTTATCCTAATAAGAAAACTATATTAAGCCCAGAAGGTCTTTCACAGAAACTCAAATATATGTTCACAGATCTGAACTACTTCAATTTTGCCCTTTAAACCTGCATGGTTATATAACCCCAAAGTAGACACAATGGCCTAAGTTTTAACACGGAGCCGGGAAGATGGCGGGGGAAGGGAGAAATTCCTGACGGGAAACTCGGAAGTACGGGTTTCCCGGACGTCATTACGATTTTGACGTAAGGTTGATTGACAGGCTGGGAGACAGAAGGGAGAAGGAGGAGGAAGCAGATATGGAAAGTTAAGTCTTAGATTGGGGGGGTGGGTGAAGAGATTGCCGGGGGCGGGGGCACGCTGGTGGGTCGCTGACGGTAGGCTTGTTGGGCCGAGGGCAAGCACTCCTGCTCCTCCAGGCCCACAAGCAGTGCGATAGAGACACTTACCTGCTGTTCTGGGTCTTCTCGCCTCCTCTCATGACGTGAAGCAGAAGGCCCGGGAATCCCGGCCCCCAGGGGTTAAAAATAAAAAAAGCTGTAAAAATGGAGGCCCACAGCCCACTGGCTCCTCCTAAAACCGTTAAAAAAATGTTACTGCCCACCCCCCCCGCCCACCATCCAAACTTCCAGGTTAAAATTAAGGCCAATATCATACAATAACTACTAAAAGAATCATAATGAGATACCACGATTAATCTACAATAGTTTAATAACTAACACATCCAAATTAATTTATTTTGAAATGCGTACAAATAAAATAAATGGGTATCAACTTGAACTTACTTAAAATATACGGATTATATTGGTTGGTTAAAGGGGAAAGGTCAGGAGGTGAGTGGAAGTTCCGTTAGGGAGGATATGATTTGTACTCATCAGTGTAAGAAATGAAAAAAAGTTTTTTTTTAAAAGCACCAGAGTCGGCATCAAACATTCCTGAGTTAGAGGTAGCACAGATTAGATGCATATTAAAGCTTGGTCTCTAATGTACCTCCTCCCCAGCCTCAAGGGCAAACTATTTGCAGTAAGGAAGCCGAGCCAGTATCAAACCAACCACCCTTCTGGTTCATTGCTGACTGGGATCAATAAAATTAGTGCCGAATTATGGGAGTGAAGGAGGATATCCAGGAGGAAAATTATGAAGGGTCCAGACAGAGTAGATCGAGAGAAACTGTTCCCATTGGCAGAAGGGTCAAGGACCAGAGGGCATAGATTTAAGTGATTGGCAAAAGAACCAAAGGTGACATGAGGAAAAACTTTTTTTTTTTTTAAACACAGCGAGTGGTTAGGATCTCGCACTGCCCGAGGGGGTGGTGGAGGCAGATTCAATCATGGCCTTCAAAAGGGAACTGGACAAGTACTCGAAACAATAAAAATGTGCAGGGCTACGTGGATAAGACAGGGCAGTGGGACTAGCTGGATTGCTCACGCATAGAGCCAGCAGGGACTCAATGGGCCGAACGGCCTCCTGCCGAGCTGTAAACTTCTATGATTCTATGATATCACCATATGGCATGAGCTGGGGTTGCTGTGTCCTTATTTTCGAAGTACAGTTCTGTCTTTACTCACTTGCATCTGCTTAATCTATTTTATCCACTGACTCTGGCTGGAGCGTATACTCATGGAGCATCTGTGCTGGAACAGGCAACAGGGGACTGACGGTTATGCACGAGCGAGACAGCATTGCCTAATGCTTAATTACCTTAAAGACCCCGATTCTAGAATGTTCGTATATTGTGTGAGTACGTAAAAATAAGCAGAGAACGTTGGAGATGCAGAGCACGTCGATCAGCACCTGATCTGATGAGGATAAATCCAAAATGTTCGGAATCTACAAGGTAGGTTCATGTTTTGCATTGTACCCTTCATCAGATCAGATGTTGATCAGTCTGCTGTGCATTTCCAGCATTTTCCATATTTCAGATTTCCATTTTTTCTTTTTGTCTCTGCTCATATATTGGAGTAACTAGATCAACGTCTTCTGCCACTTGTGAAATTTGGAACTGAAATGAATGGCCGCTTGCCTGATAGTCAGAATCCATTATTTTGATAAGCTTTCTCCAAATACAAAATGTTAATTACCACAAAGACAAGGTCAACGAGGGCATTTTACAGAAGCCTGTTTAACATGGGCATAACAGAGTCATTAAATCAATTCCGTTTCCCAAGGAAATGCTTGTTGACTCTGCAAACAGAAGACAAGTGTGAAATGGATTCAAAATGAGGAACATGCGATTCCTCAGTGGGCTTCCTCCTGCATCTCCCAACCTCACCTTCATCCTTCTTCTGGAAGTCAAAGTTAGGAAAAGGAACATTGCGTGTGATAAGGCAGCACAAGCAACCAAACTACATCTAGTGCCAAGAAACAAAAAAAACCTACCAACATTACAACAAAAGAACAAGCCACCAGCCGGAGCAGTTAGTCAAATAATAAAAAGGATGGCATCCAATTATTTTTTTTAGGTGTCAAGACTTGGCTAGTGGTCACCGCTGGGTCAGGAGGTCATGGGTTCAAGCCCTACTCTAGAGTCTTGAATTCATATCCCAGGCTGACACTCCAGTGCTATACTGAAAGAATGTTGCACTGTCAGAGGTGCCGTCTTTTGGATGAGACTTTAAACCGAGGCTCCGTCTACCCTCTCAGATTGAGGTAAAAGATCCCATGATGCTATTTGAAGAGCAGCAAGAGCGTTCACCTGGCGTCCTGGCCAACAGTTATCCTTCAATCAACATCAAAACAAAAGATTATACTGTCATTTATGTTATTGCTGTGTATAAATTGGCTCTCTTGTTTCACTTCAATACAGTTCAATGGCTGTGAAGCACTTTGGGATGTACAGAGGACGTGAAACTGGGTGGAGTAGCCAAACCACAGTATAGGAATAAATTACACACTGAGTGAAAGGCGCCACATAAATGCAAATTCTCTCTCTTTAAAGCAAAAGTTGGTGCCTTCTTAGTTTCACCTACAGTTCTATTTGCTCATGGTGGTTCAGCTGGGGGATCTCATGTGCTGTCATTGGATGGTGTATTGGGATAGTCAAAAATATGATGATTGCATTAATGGTCAAATCCAGCTTCTCTCCATGGAAATTTTGTGGGAATTTCAAGCATCCAAATTAAATTCTTTAAACTATTAGGACCGGGGCTGAGTGGAGTAAAGTTACCACCCCCCCTCCCCCCTCCACCGAATGCACACAAATTATTACTGTCAGTTAGGGTTGTCAACCCTCCAGGGTTGCCCTGGAATCTCCAACAATTAAAGACTAATCTCCAGGACACTACCGCAAGCAACAGCCAAGAGAAAAATCATAGAGGTAATAAAAAAATTGTATTTTTAAAAAAAAAATTTCTTTGAACACTTTTGTTTACTAGTTATAAAAAATATCGTTCATGGGAAAAGGCTTTTTGACTGACAGTCGAGAATCACTCAATGAAAAGTCTGTTCACTTTCCAATTGGCGTGGGAAGGCGGTACATCATGAGGATGGACATGTTGGGCGACCAATGGCGGGAGTGTGGGGGCGGTTGGCAGCAGGAGGTCATGCGATGACACGGCCAGGTGTATGTCCAACCAGAGTTGACAACCCTACACTCTGTGTAATTTATTCCTATACTGTGGTTTGGCTACTCCACCCAGTTTTACAAACACACGTTCAGCTGAAAAAGAAAGTCAAAGCTCAGTTCTGCAGTTTCAAATTCTCCAATAGCCATTTGTGAAAATTATATTTCTCTGATGGAAATATTGCACTCAGTTATTGCCAGCGGCTTAGAATCCAAAGAATCACCTGGTTCATTTACATATTAATCAATGCATTAATCTATAATATTCAAATTATACAGCTCTGCTGGTTTCAAAGGACCAGTTGTGACGGTTGCAATTTTCCAAGTAGTTTGCAATAAAATTTACTGTCATGTAGCAATTTACTTGGCAATAAGGTGCTTTCAAACTATAATTACTCCAGACATAATGTAACCTGTTGACACAAGTCATGCAGCATGACAGTAAATATCCCACAGCAATAAAAATGTGTGGAACAAGTGAAGAGTTACTGCATGATTAAGGCAAACACATGTTTGAAATGGATAAACAAGGAGCTGGACATTAAGATGATGTGTTTATGGTAAACAATTGATTATCCATTTGCAGTGAGAAAACTTCTGATTGCAAATGAAAGTCTCCTCAGAGCATCAGCCATGATATCCCTAGGTCCTACTTAATTTATTTCATCCTCGAGAAATATCTATATAACAAAAGGAAACCAGGATAAAATTGGGAAACTTTTTGAACATTGCGGATGTGACTTGGTACACACGGTCTCGACGATGCTTTACACAGTGTCAACAATACTTGCTTGGACTCGGCTCCTATGGACCTATATATAAAGAGTGGAACCTCGATTATCTGTCCTCTCATCATGATGTCCCCTTTATCCAGCACATTTTGCGTCAGATATTAGCTCATCTCCTCATTACACCTGAGGCAGATTGGAATCAAGCAAACTATCATTTAGTCCTGTCTTTTTTTTGACACTGAAAATATTTGGATCATGCACCTGTGCTGAACCGACGAAACAAAATGGAGGCCGACCGAGCGTATGATGGCAATTTGGATTCTGCACCAAAAGAAGTCAAAAAGTCTTTTCTCATCTGAAAGCTTTAGTGTCTACTTCACGTTTATAAAAAATAGTAGTTTCCCTACTTTGGTTCTCATCTGCATCATTCTCTTGCGTTTGCCCTTACGGTGCAGAGATGGAGCTATATTTTAAAATAAATGAAAAATTTCTTAAGACTTGGCTCCTGTGTGTTTTTTGTGGAGTAGTCCACTGGTGGCTGGAGTGTGTGTGTGCTGGTGAAACACTTGCCTGTTCCTCGTCGCTATAAGGTTGATATTCATACCGTGCTCCACCCCGTTAATATTTCCAAACCAGTTGGCAACTAGGGTAAAAGGACAATGCATTAGCAGTCGCTACACTGACCCAATCTCAGCGTGGGAAGAGAAGCTGCATTACCGTCCAATTTGAACACAAACCTTCCATTACCAGGAAACAATTTCTATGCTTTCTCGTTCCTATTTTTAAAATCTACGCATAAACTGCAAGCACCCATACACCTCAAGGGGTGTTCAAGCACTTTTATACAATTACCATAGAAACAGATTTGCATTAAATGGGATTTCACTGTAAATCTACGTTCTAGGAAGTTAAGTCAGTGTTTAACACAGAACTCACGGACTAGAAGCCAGCTGTGAGCACAATTGTTAACAATTTGCAGTGGAGCAAAAGTCCATTTAACCGCATATTGTGTGACAGTTAAGGGCAAAAAACCCCAATTCATATAATTGACAACCTCGAATACAACCTTGGAGGCGGTGTAGCTGGATGTTATTCCACCATTCACAGCTAGCATCAACGCCAAAACTTCCAGGAAGAACGTACAAAAATCACAATCTACACACATATACACCCAGCAACATTCAACACTGCACCGGGCAGTACAAATAATACTTTTGTCCCCCATTTTGACTCACAAGATGTAATAGCACTTGGTGAAATCAGAATCAGGCTCAGTCTTGCTCACCCGTTCTTCACCGTACATGATGTACGTCATTGCACAAACACTGGTGTCAGGCACTTTGACAATCTTAGAATCTTACAGCACAGAAAGAGGCCATTTGGCCCATCGTGCCTGTGCCAGCTCTTTGTCCAATTTAGCCCCACACCCCAGCTTTTCGCCCCATAATCCTGCAAATTAGTCCTCTTCAAGTACATATCCAATTGCCTTTTGAAAGTTATTATGGAATCTGCTTCCACCTCCCATTCAGGGAGTGCGTTCCAGAGCGTAACAACCCTCTGTGTGAAAAAATATCTCCTCATTTCCCCTCTAGTTTTTTTGCCAATTATTTGAAATCTATGACCTCTGGTCATCGACCCACTTGCCAAAGGAAACAGTTTCTCCCTACTTGTTCTATCAAAACCCCTCATGATTTTGAATTAACTATTCAGTCCACAAGTATCCAGCCTAAGCAAAGTTCACTGAAAGCAAGTAATTTTCGGTGCATACACTCCCCCACATACACCTTATTTTAGAAAGAAATAAGGTGGGAGATATCTTCATGAATCATTTTCCTTCTCATGGAACCCCACCGTTTAAGGAGTGTCCACCTGTACCTGCAGCCATGTATGTATGTTACGATGCCCATTGACATACAGCCTGGAGCACCTCCATTCACTTCTATGCAGGTCAGTGCTTCAGAGTGGAAAGCTGCAAAGTAGCACGGCCTAGCTCGGATATCCCCAGATTAATCTCGAACCCACTCTGAAGCACTAGCTCGTGTATAAACCAATGCACCCCCTTCCCCATAAGGTAGAGAATGGCGCTGATAGCTAACCAAGGCATAAAATGGCAGATTTCCAGGGAAGTGAAAAGTATCCTTCACCACATTCTACAATTATAAACTAAAATATAATCCATGCCAGGGAGTACTTTGTACCGAAAGTGCTCTCCCAAACTCTTCCTTCTGGATTTCATGCTGGTTTTGTTTTTAACTAAATCAGTTGTGTTCTTAGGCACCACTCGCTATCTATCCCGATAGATAAGATTTGCAGAAAACGCCTTTTCTTTTAACCAGCACTTCCTCATCAAATTTCTGCACTCCCCCAAATAACGTGCTGTTCACGTGCCACTTGCTACCTCGCCAAGCAAAAGCGACCAAAAGGCCCACTCGTCTTTGCAAATCAACTCAAGTACGGAGGTCACTTTCATGCTTGAAACTGCAGTAATTCTCAAGCCACTGGTACAGCTGCAGATGCTTAAAAAAGGCAAAATGTTCCGTTTCCAAGACGAAGTTTAAAAAGGCAACCACTGCCGATATTCTGCATATGCCCCTTTGGCCTTGGAAACTCCTGACTGCCAGGTAATTGGAATCCAAAACTCTTTAGTACCATTTAGATGACATTAAATCTATAGAATTGTAATAAGCACTACAAAAGGGCTCGGCCTAATTCAATTTTTATCGATGGCTATGTTGTTGTTATTTGTAGATTTGTCCCTTGACGGGTGGAATATTTGATTGGTGAACTTATGAACCAGGAAAGCATTGCTGTCTCACAGCATCAAAAAAAATGCTGCCACTCTGAGCAGCACTACAGGATGCTGAGTGCAAAGTGTTAAGTGACAACTACTATTCAACTTGCTCGTAATTTACACTACATAGCTTAGATTAATTAATTTGTCTGCTAGCTCAAGTATTTATTGCCGGGCTGAATAAAGTGCATTCGTTTTCGGCTTTGATGACTCACTATGTTTTTTTGCACATTAGTGTTCCAGGCTAGCACTGCTTAATTTGTAGACTGCCTTTAACAACTAGGACTTGATGCTTTCCCGTTCCTTAGATGATTTATCTCTATTTTCACCCTTCATGTTAAAGAAAAATAAAGACAGACAGATTTATACAGTGCCTTTCACAACTTCAGGATGTCCAAAAGAGGCTTTACAGCCAATGAAGTACTTTTGAAGTCTAGTCACTGTTGTAATGTGGGAAACATGGCAGCCAATTTGCGCACAGCAAGCTCCCACAAACAGCAATGTGATAATGGCCAGTGATGTTGGTTGAGGGATAAATATTGACCAGGACACCAGGAAGAACTCACCTGCTCTTTAAGTTAGTACTCCCTTTCTCACTGCCCTCCTCCCATATTTGACTGCCTAGCTCATGGACCATCATAGTCGACCCGCCAGAGTGGGAAAGGATTGGAAGTCTAACCAGTTTTTTTCCTTGTTCTCTTCTCCAGATAGTTTATTCCAGACAGATAAAACTCAAATGTAAGATTGGGATTCAAATCAGACGAGCGGAAACATCCTGACTGGGGCTCTAGTGGGTCAGCGTTGTAACTATCGAAACAGGAACCAAATTAAAATTTGCACCTTTTATTTCACAAGTGTGTTTGAAAGGGCCGACAGCATCATTGTGACTTCAAAATATGACCAACATAAAAACTGCATTTGTAATGGTATGTAAATAAATTAGGAAAGGGCTAAGCATTTAGAACTTTGTTTTCAATGAATACACAGCATAACAAGCAACTAAGATCTTGGGGATGATTTTAAACCCCAAGAAGGGGTGGGTCGGGGACGGGTGGGAGTTGAAAATAATAGTTTTTTTGGATCAGAACCGCAAAATTTTCAGACTTTGCATTCCCAATGGGAAGCCTGTACTTTTCCGCACGGACGTTAAACCCGGAAATAAAGCCGGATTGCGATCGCGACCCAAAAAACAACTCCCACCCGCCCGTTCTTGGGGTTTAAAATCACCCCCCTTGTGTCTGTTAATAGGCACCGAACTTAAGTCATTAGATGTCAGGAGCTGGTTCTTTTCCCACAGAATAGTGGACCCCTGGAAATGGCTGCTGGTTCATGCTGTGGGTCATGCTGCCGGTTCACTGAATTCCTTCCCTCTGTTTCTGGCTGGAGCGGAGATCATAACAACAACAACAACTTGCATTTATATAGCGCCTTTAATATAGTAAAAATAGCTTCCAACTAAATATTGAGAATACTGAAGCCATTTTCTTTGGTCCCGGCCACAAACTCCGTTCCCTAGCCACTGACTCCATCCCTCGCTCTGACCACCGTCTAAGGCTGAACCAGACCGTTTGCAACCTTGGCATCCTATTTGACCCTGAGATGAGCTTCTGACCACATATCCGCTCAATCACCGAGACCGCCTACTTCCACCTCTAACATTGCCCGTCTCCGTACATGTGCTGCTGAAACCCTCATCCGTGCCTTTGTTACCTCGAGGCTCGACTACTCCAATGGTCTCCTGGCTGGCCTCCCGTTTTCCACCCTCTGTCAACTTGAGCTCATCAAAAACTCTGCTGCCCGGATCCTAACTCACACCGAGTCCCGTTCACCCACCCATCACCCCTGCGCTCGCTGACCTGCATTGGCTCTCGGTCCGGGAACACCTCGATTATAAAATTCACATTGTTGCTTTCAAATCCCTCAATATCCTCGCCCCTCCCTATCCCGGTGACCTCCTCCAGCCCTACAATCCTCCGAGATCTCTGCGCTCTTTCCATTCTTGCCTCTTACGCACCCCCGATTTTAATGGCTCCACCATAGGCGTCCGTGCCTTCGTTTTACTACGTTCAAGGCGCTATAGAAATGCAAGCTGTTGTTGTCCTAGTAAAATGTCCTAAAGGGGATTCACAGGAGCGAGTTTCAAACAAAATTTGACACCGTGCCACATAAGGAGATATTAGGACAGGTAACCAAAAGCTTGGACAAAGAGGTAGGTTTTAAGAAGCGTCTTAAAGGAAAAGAGAGAGAGATAGAGAGGTGGAGAGGTCTGGGGTGGGGGGGGGGGGGGGGGGAAATTCCAGAGCTTAGAACCTAGGCAGCTGAAGGCACGGCCGCCAAAGGTCAAGCGATTAAAATTGGGGATACGCAAGAGGCAAGAATTGGAGGAGCGCAGAGATCTCGGAGGTTGTCGGGCTGGAGGAGATTACAGAGATAGGGAAGGGTGAGGCCATACAGGGATTTCAAAACAAGGATGAGAATTTTAAAATCAAGGCATTCCTGGACTGGGAGCCAATGTAGGTCAGCGAGCACAGGGATGGTGGGTCAACGGGACTTGGTGCGAGTTAGGATACGGGCAGCAGAGTTCTGGATAAGCTCAAGTTTATGGAGGGTGGAGGATGGGAGGCCAGCCAGGGGTGCATTGGAGTAGTCAAGCCAAGAGGTAACTAAGGCATGGATGAGGGTTTCAAATGCAGATGAGTTGAGGCGGGGGTGGAGGCGGGGAATATTACGGAGGTGGAAGTAGGTTGTCCCGGTGATGGTGTGGATGTGTGGTTGGAAGCTCATCTCAGGGTCAAGTTGGATGGCAGGGTTGCAAATGGTCTGGTTCAGCCTCAGGCAGTGGCCAGGGAGAGGGATGGAGTCGGTGATTAGGGAACAGAGTTTGTGGCGGGGACCGAAGACAATGGCTTTGGTCTTCCCAATATTTAGTTGGAGGAAACTTTTGCTCATCCAATACTGGATGTCGGACAAACAGTGTGACAAATCAGAGACAGTGGAGTTGTCGAGGGAGGTGGTGGTGATGTAGAGCTGGGTGACGCCAGCGCACATGTGGAACCTGACATCGTGTTTTCAGATGATGTCGCCGAGTGGCAGCATATAGATGAGAAATCGGAGGAGGCGAACGAATGATCCTAGGGGATTCCAGAGGTAACAGTGTGGGGGTGGGAAGAGAAGCCACTGCAGGAGATTCTCTGGCTACGACTGGATAGATAAGAATGGAACTAGGCGAGCACAGTCCCACCCAGCTGGACAATAGAGGAGAATGGTATGGTCAAGTGTTTCAAAGGCTGCAGACAGGTCGAGAAGGATGAGGAGAAATTGTTTACCATTGTCACAGTCACAAAGGATGTCATTTGTGACTTCGATTCGGGCCGTTTCAGTTCTGTGGCAGGGGCGGAAACCTGATTGGAGAGATCAAACATGGAGTTGCGGGAAAGATGGACACAGGTTTGGGAGGCGACATGTTCTGTTCAACAATGGACTCGAGAGGAAAGGGAGGTTGGAGACGGGAACGCTAGTTTGCAAGGTAGGGTTTTTTTTGGGGGGGTGGGGGGGGTAATAACAGCAGATTTGAAGGGGAGGGGACAGTACCTGAGGAGAGGGAGCCATTAACAATATCAACTAACATGGGGGCCAGGAAGGGAAGTTGGGTGGTCAGCAGTTTGGTAGGAATAGGGTTGAGGGAGAAGGAGGTGGATCTCATGGTCAAGATGAGCTCAGAAAGGGCATGAGGGGAGATAGGAGAGAAACTAGAGAAAAATGCACGTTTAGGGCTAGGGCAGGGGAGAACCTTAGGGGAAGTTTGGCTTGGTGGACTAGGGGAAGGGAGGAACGCGGCAGAGGCAGCTGAACGGATGGTCTCAATCTTAGTGACAAAGTAGTCCATGAGCTCCTCGCACTTGTTGGAGGTGAGGGTGGAGGGGGCAGGCGAGAGAGGTTTAAGACGACCTTTTGTAGTGGAGAAGTCGAGGATGATCCTGGAATAGTGAGCAGTTTTGGCAGAGGACAGCCAAAGGTAAAACTATCAATTGTGGATTTCCCCTTCCCTCACACTCATTTGGATCATTTATAGTCTTAAAAACAACAGATCCAAATTGTTAACGAGCCTCACGGCCACGAGGAGATACTTTAGGCTTGCTGTAAGTTTTAAGAGCATGCTTCTAGTTAGTATTGATACTAACATACGAACAATGACGGACAGGAAAAGGCCCTCTGGTCCATCCAGCCTGTCCCACACAACTGCGATGCCTTGTGCATTACAACATACCTTGTAAAAAAAGGTAGAATTATCAGGGCCAGAATGATCTCCAGGACTAGTTTCAATTGCCTAAGGAGAGGAATTTCCCAAATTTCTCCCCCCCCACCCGCCAAATTGGCGTGGATTTTTGTCTGGTTTTTCGCCTCTCCCAGAAGATCACATGGTTTTCGGGCAGGGTGGGGAATGTCTGTATTGTGATGCACAAGGTATTCCAGTTATGTGCAACATGCTGGATCGACCAGAGGGTCTTTTCCTGTCCGTCTTTGTTCTTACGTTCATATGAACATAAGAACAAAGAATTTTTAAGAATCTTAAATACACCCTTCTCTGACACTCCAGGCACACTAAAGGTTTATAAATCACAAAGGCTACAAGAAAATTCTGAAAATTATCAGAATTTTGATCATGACTCTGCCCTCCAAAAAAATGCAACAATACTCAGTTGGATCGTCTCCCTTCTGAAAAATTGACATTTCCAAAATATTGACAATTTTCCAGACATCAGCAGCCACTCTCAGCTTGGTGCACATTTTAAGAGGTGATAACTCAAAGTGGCTGAAGATGACAAAAGAAAAGAGGTTCTCGAGATAACCAGTTGTTCACCAGAACTGCAACTGAAAGAGAAAAGAAACAAATTGCAAGCAGTGAAAGGCTCATTGTTTCCATGGTGGTACTGTGTATTACCGCTGTGTATCTGTGGAGTGCAAAAACATTGCAGCTGATTAGGGAACCAAGCCTCAACTCATGGTTTAGCAGAAAGTGGGGGAGGGCAAAGAAGAAGGAGCTAGATAGATTTCTAGACACAAAAGACATCAAGGGGTATGGGGATAGAGCGGGAATATGTTATTGAGATAGAGGATCAGCCATGATCATACTGAATGGCAGAGCAGGCTCAAAGGGCAGAATGGCCTACTCCTCTCCTATTTTCTAAACAACGTTGTGCTAACTTTTCAGAAGTAGCAGGATCAGCAGTCACAGATATCCATTAAACGGAGAGATTTCTATTATTTGTTTTTTTCCCCAACAAATGCACCAACTGTGAACTGGCTTTTGCAATGTGACCATGACACCGAGATGAGTCTCCCTCTAGCATTTCCTGTGGGGACATCCTGGCTTCTGCTCAGCACCACCAATGGTCACAACACTTGCAAAAAGACATGATGCGGAAAGGATTCTGTGCCTTTCCTGGTCAGGGCTCTGTAAGGAGAACATTCTACCAGACATCATAGATAACTGAAGAATAGTCCTTCATAAATAAAATATTGCCACTTGAATGACAGAGGCACTCGGATTATGTCAATACTGGAAAAGAAAAAGTAAAGATAATGCTTGAGAATGGCATATTTTTGGAGGCAGATGTTAAAAGACGTCCCCGTGTTGCTGTCAAAAGTACCAGTTGTCAGACTCCGACAAAGCCTCTGTCACATTAATTCAAGGTGGGCTTCCAATGCTCTCATTTACAGCATGGCAGCTCTGCAAATATTAACACAAAAGCAAAATACTGTGGATGCAGGAAATCTGAAATAGAAAGAGAAAATGCTAGAGAAGCTCAGCAAGTCAGGCAGCATCTGTGGAGAAAGAAACAGAGTTAACATTTCAGGTCGATGGCCTTTCGTCAGAATTGGAAGATGTTGAAAGAGTTAAAGTTTTTGAGCAAGTACAGAGCCGGGGAAAGGGGTGAGGGAGAGGAGGGGAAGGGAGGGGAGGGGAGGAAAGAACAAAAGGGAAGGTCTGTGATAGGGTAGAGGGCACAAGTGATTAAATTACAAAAGGGATGATGGTGCAAGGCAATGGTAATGGGACAGGTAAAGAAACAAAAAAGATTGATCAGGGGCAGCTTTAAAAGCAGCAGAACCATTACCAGCACTAACTGACCGAAAAAATGGGAGCAGTGGTTATGATCTGAATTTATTGAAATCAATGTTGAGTCCGGAAGGTTGTAAAGTGCCTAAACGAAAGATGTGATGCTGTTCCTCGAGCTTCATTGGAACAGTGTACGAGGCCGAGGACCGAGAGGTCAGAGTGGGAGTGGGACGGGGAATTAAAATGGCAAGCGACCGGCAGGTCAGGGTCACGCTTGCGGACAGAGCGGAGGTGTTCAGCAAAGCGATCACCCAGTCCGCGTTTGGTCTCCCCAATGCAGGGGAGATCGCATTGTGTGCAGCGAATTGAAAGTGGTACAAGTAAACCGCTGTTTCACCTGGAAGGAGTGTTTGGGGCCCATGGACGGTGGGAGGGAGGAGGTGATGGGGCAGATGTTGCATCTCCTGCGCTCGCACGGGAAGGTGCCGTGTGGAGGAGAGCGGGTGTTGGGGGTGATGGAAGAGTGGACCAGGGTGTCGCGGAGGGAGCGGTCCCTCCGGAATGCTGAAAGGGGAGGGGAAGATGTGTTTGGTGGTGGGATCGCGCTGGAGGTGGCGGGGAATGAAACTTTGAATGTGGAGACTGGTGGGGTGGAAGGTGAGGATAAGGGGGACCCTATCACCTCTCTGGGAGGGAAGGGAAGGGGTGAGGGCAGGAGTGCGGGAAATAGGACCGACATGGTTGAGGGCCCTGTCAACTACGGTTGAGGAAAAAGGAAGACATATCAGAAGCACTGGTGCGGAAGGCGGTATCGTCAGAACAGATGCAACGGAGACGGAGAAACTGGGAGAAGGGAATAGAGTCCTTACAGGAAGCGGGGTGGGAGGAAGTGTAATCAAGGTAGCTGTGGGAATCAGTGAGTTTATGATATTGGTTGACAGCC
The DNA here is from genome assembly GCF_035084215.1 of Heptranchias perlo. Taxonomy (NCBI): domain Eukaryota; kingdom Metazoa; phylum Chordata; class Chondrichthyes; order Hexanchiformes; family Hexanchidae; genus Heptranchias; species Heptranchias perlo. The sequence goes on along the minus strand of NC_090350.1, from coordinate 12,775,143 downwards.
TATCCCCAGAAACAGAGATAGAGAAGTCGAGGAAGGGAAGGGAAGAGTCAGAGATGGTCTCAGTCACTGACCTCATCTCCTCTGGAGATCTTTCCTCCACGGCCTCCAACCTCATAGTCCCCCAACCCTGCACAGCCTGCTTCTACCTCCTTCCCAAGATCCACAAACGGGTCACCCAGGGCAGTCCCATCATCTCAGCCTGTTCTTGCCCCACGGAACTTATTTCCTCCTATCTTGACTCTTTTCACCTCTTGTCCAGTCTCTTCCAACCTACGTCCGCGACTCTTCTGACGCCCTCCGCCACTTTAACAGCCTTAACCGTCTCCCTTTCACCCTGCACGTCCAGTCCCTCTACATCTCCAACCCCCACCAGGACGGCCTTCGAAGCCTCTGCTTCTTCCTTGAACGGAGGCCCAACCAGTCCCCATCCACCACCACCCTCCTCCGCCTGGCTGAACTTGTTCTTACGTTGAACAACTTCTCCTTTCACTCCACTCAGTTCCTCCAAATAAAAGGTGTCGCTATGGGAACCCGTATGGGTCCCAGCTGTGCCTGCCTTTTTGTGGGATACGTGGAACATTCCTTGTTCCAGTACTACTCAGGTCCCCTCCCTCACGTCCTTTTCCAGTACATTGATGACTGTATCGGTGCCGTTTCCTGCTCTCACCCTGAACTGGAAAATTTCATCAACTTTGTTTCCAATTTCCACCCTTCCCTCGCCTTCACATGGTCCATTTCCGACTCTTCCCTTCCTCGACTTCTCTCTATTTCTGGGGATAGGCTGTTAACCAATATCTATTATAAGCCCACCGACTCCCACAGCTATCTTGATTTCACTTCCTCCCACCCCGCTTCCTATAAAGGACTCTATTGCCTTCTCGCAGTTTCTCCGTCGAATCTGTTCTGACGATACCACCTTCCGCACCAGTACTTCCGATATGTCTTCCTTTTTCTTCAACCGAGGATTCCCCTTCACTGTAGTTGTCAGGGCCCTCAACCTTATCCGTCCTATTTCCCGCACTTTTGCCCTCATCCTTTCCCTCCCTCCCAGAACCATGATAGGGTCCCCCTTGTCCTCACCTTCCACCCCACCAGTCTCCACAATTCAACGTTTCATCCTCCGCCATTTCTGCCACCTCCAGCACGATCCCCAATACATCTTCCCCTCAGCATTCCAAAGGGACCACTCCCTCCGCGACACCCTGGTCCACTCTTCCATCACCCCCAACACCCGCTCTCCTCCCCATGCAACACCTGCCTCTTCACCTCCACTTTGGGAGGAAAAATAAAAAAGCAAAATATTATTTGAATGGAGAAATGCTCAAAAATGCTGCAGTACAGTGGGATCTGGGTGTCCTCGTACATGAAACACAAAAAGTCAACATACAGGTGCAGCAGGTAATCCGGAAGGCAAACAGAATATTGGCCTTTATTTCCAGGAGGATGGAGTATAAAAGCAGGGAAGTCATGCTACAACTGTACAGGGTGCTAGTGAGACCACATCTGGAGTACTGCGTACAATTCTGGTGCCCTTATTTAAGGAAAAAGACATGCTTGCATTGGAGGCAGTGCAGAGAAGGTTCACAAGGTTGATTCCGGGTATGGAAGGGTTGTCTTACGAGGAAAGATTGAACAGGTTGGGTCTATACTCATTGGAGTTTAGAAGAATAAGAGGAGATTTTATTGAAACATACAAGCTTTTGAGGTGACTCGATGGGGATGTTACCCCTCATGGGGGAATCTAAAACTAGGGGGCATAGTCTCAGAATAAGGGGTCGCCCATTTAAGATGGAAATGAGGAGGAATTTCTTCTCCCAGAGGGTCGTGAATCTTTGGATTTCTTTACCCCAAAAAGCTGTGGAGGCTGAGTCATTGAATACATTCAAGGCTGAGTTAGACAAATTTCTGATCAGCAAGGGAGTCAAAGGATATGGGGAAAGGGCGGGAAAGTGGAGTTGAGGTAAAAAATCAGATCAGCCATGATCTCATTAAATGGAGGAACAGGCTGAAGGGGCTGAATGGCCTACTCCCATCTCTTATTAAGGTCTCCTCCCTTCCCACCGTCTTGGGCCCCAAACGTTCCTTCCAGGTGAAACAGCGGTTTACTTGTACTTCTTTCTGTATCCATTGCTCACAATGTGGTCTCCTCTACATTGGGGAGACCAAACGCAGATTGGGTGATCGCTTTGCTGAACACCTCTGCTCTGTCCGCAAGCGTGACCCTGACCTGCCGATCGCTTGCCATTTTAATTCCCTTTCCCACTCCTCCTCTGACCTCTCTGTCCTCAGCCTCTTGCACTGTTCCAATGAAGCTCAAGGAACAGCACCTCATCTTTCAATTAGGCATTTTACAACTTTCTGGACTCAATGATTTCAATAACTTCAGATCATAACCACTGCTCCCATTTTTTCCATCAGCAGGTGCTGGTAACGGTTCTGCTGCTGACATTTCCAGCCACTTCTGATCAATCTTTTGTTTCTTAACCTGTCCCATTACCACCTTCCTTGCCTTTTGTCATTTAATCACTCGTGCCCTCTACCCTATCACAGACCTTCCCTTTTGTTCTTTCCTCCCCTCCCTCCCCTTTCCCCGGCTCTGTACTTGCTCAAAAACTTTAACTCTTTCAACATCTTCTAGTTCTGACAAAAGGTCTTCGACCTGAAACATTAACTCTGTTTCTTTCTCCACAGATGCTGCCTGACTTGCTGAGTTTCTCCAGCATTTTCTGTTTTTACTGCAAATATTAACCTTGTGCTTCATTGAAATTCTCCTTGCATCTAAAAAATGACTCGGATTTCACAACAATGCAAATGGTGTCAACGGAGAGAGGAGCCAAGGGAAACAGCAATGGTAACATCCTGTGCATTTACTCCTTATAGTTTGATCATTTCATATTTATATATTCTGTTCGTTGTTATGTGTAATCTTTTTCCTAGACAGAAAAATTAAATAGCTCCTAAAATAATTCTGACAAATTTCAACCATTTTTTGGGTGAAACATTAGAATTTTATTCATTTTTTTTTTAAAGTGAGCTTTGTGTGGACTCGCTGCTCTCTCTCTCCGCTTGCATGTGCAAGATAAGAGTGCTGCAGCAAATGTGTATGAGAAATCTGCCAAGGTGCTAGCTCACTGGGCTCATCCAGACGAGCTCGTGCAGCTGTAAAACAGCTGTTTTGTCATTTGGTCCACAGGGGTCAATGAAAAAGTGGCGCTGAAATTAAATATGCAAATTCAGGCTCCACAGCCTCCGAAGCCCAACTGTGCAAAGAATTTTGGAGTAGTCACAGAAAGGAGAGGGTCTCAAAATGCACTTTCAAATAATCAATCTGATTGCCCCACCCTCCCCATGAGTACATCTCCTGTGGCACTGTTCACAAGACAAAATAAAAAGGAACAGAGTGCACTTCAGCAGGTAACATTCAAGAATTCTTCATAGGGGTTTCCTTATAGAAATAGTTCCAGCATTCTCAAGGAAAAGACGTCCAAGGCACCCCCATCCCCACTGGTTGGGCCTCTGTAGTATCTTCTGCCTCACTGATAGCGAAACATGTTTCACTGACAAGGCTATGAGAAAGCAGAGATATCCACTATCTCTCAACACTAGTCAGACAGACATAAATAACTTTTTATTGTATGGATGCTGGTAGAAACACAGATAAGTGGCTGCACAATTTGGTCCTGTGATGAGTTTAATGTTCAAATACTAAATTTTAGTTTAAAAAAACCCACCAAAAGACGGCATGGCATCCAGACCTGGCCACTTGCAAATGGTTCATAATTAGCATTCTTTGAAAGGAACAGGATATATTACCAGAAAATAGAGAGCTTTCACACTTCAACTAAGAGCCAGCCCAGGATCTAAGCATCCTCCCAATCCAACCTAATCTTACTTTAGCAATGTATCCAGTAAAGAGACCACCGACTGAGGAATTAACCCTATTCTCTTACTCATAGCACAATAACTTCCTTTGCAGTAGTACCAACAGCATACGAGCTCATGCAGCCACAGAGAAATGGGCTCCAAATCAGGTCTGGCTCATTACTACATGGCTGAACATGAATAGGCCCACACTCAGGCCCAGCAAACTAATGAGAGCGCCATTAGACAACAGAGTGGTCATAACACTCTACAAAATAGTAACAGAGATGACTCATGAGAGCAGCAGGCTCAAAGTAGCTTTAATTTGTTTTTAGCAAGACCTACAGCCATACCTTGCTGTTTGACTGGCAAGGCCTAAGAATATACTCTAGGCTATTTACACCCACAGCAGTAACTATACTACGTGGTGCCCAAGGGCTTATGAATTGGCATTAAACCAGCACGTTCCTCCACTCATACCAGCTTCCTTACTGAAATTATAGACAGGAAGAATTTCACCCCCAGTTAATAAGAGAGTTTAATTCATCAAGTAAAATCCAGAAACCCTGATCTTACAGCAGAATCAGTGCCCGTAGTCAGCCGTGGCACGGGTGAGGCTGCACCATAGCGAGGCTGGTCTCACCGAATTTTGAGCAGCTAGTCCCTCCTCTACATTTTAATGGGCTCTCTGTGCATTAAAACAAAGGATGTAGCGAGTCCTGCCAGCAGCCTGGTTGGAGGGGAGAAGGGACTCAGGAAATCTAGTGAGGGAGCAGCTGTTAAAGGGCTGCTGCTCGCCATTAAGGGAGGTGCGTTTTTCCAGCAGCAAGAAGTTATGCTTGCTGCAGTAGAACGCTACAGGAAAACGGGGCAAAGGTACGTGCCAGCAGGAATATCTGGAAACAGGAATTTGGGGAAAAACCGACCCTTTGACTGAGGAAGCCATGGACATCCTGTTACAAAAGCTGCAAAAAAGGGTGCTAGGTGTCTGGAGCAGGAGGCTACCCTTTTATAGAAATAGAGGCCACAGCTGCTTGGATGAAGGTAGCCAAGAGATAAATGGTGTTTTTCTTGGGTCCAAAGAGCCTGGGAACAAATAAGAAAGCAGTTTAGTGGCATCAGGAAGAGTGCCAAAGTGTGCCTATCTTTGAATGCATTATTTTACTGCTAGTGCCAGTTTACTAGGCCAAACCAAATTTGGGAGCTGCAACACTCCCACGGAGGTAGCACGTTGAAAATATCCCGGCAACCTTGTAACTTATCCTTTTCAGCCGTGGCTCAGTGATAGCACTGTTGCCTCTGAAGGTCGTGGGTTCAAGCCCCAATCCAGAGACTTGAGCACATAATCTAGATTGACAATTCAGTGCAGTACCGAGTGAGTGCTGCGCTGTCGGCAGTGCCATCTTTCGGATGAGACGTTAAACCGAGGCCCCGTTTACCCTCTCAGGTTTTGTAAAAGATTCCATGGCACTATCGAAGTAGTGCAGGGGGGTTCTCCTCAGTGTCCTGGCCAATATTTATCCCTCAACCAACAACTACACACAGATTATCTAGTCATTGTCACATTGTTGTTTGTGGGATCTTGCTGTGCACAAAATGGGTGCCACGTTTCCTACATTTCAATAGTGACTACACTTCAAAAGGTACTTCATTGACTGTAAAGTACTTCAGGACATCCTAAGGTCATGAAAGGAGCCAAATAAATGCAAGTTCTTTCTTTCTTCTGGGGTCTAACCAGTTTGAAGCAGCAGTCATCAATCAAGTACTTCAAAGTAGGTTATATCAGGCATCTCTACCCAGTGTAAGCAACATCACAAATCCTAGAACCACAGGGTATTTAGATAATGAGTTTGAAGAGAGTGTTTCAGGTGAAGTTTCTGGAGGAGCGAGTGGAGTCGGCAGCCGAGGAACAACAAGCTGCTCTTCAGAACGCGGCCCCAGACACAGTCCGGCATTTCTCTGCTACGTGGGCAGAGAATCGGTACCTACTGGACTTGCCTTCAGAAGGGAGATCATCAGCGAGCAAAAGGCCTTTACGAAATCTTCCAAGAATGCACTGATCATCCTATAGTGTCAGAGAATGCGCAGCAGTGCATCAATCTCTCAGCAACAGTAGATAAACGATTCTCACAACTGCAGTACATCATGAAGCACATGATCACTTCATGGCCATCTAGAGGACTAGAATATAAGAGGGTAGAAGTTATGCTACAGCTATACAAAGCCCTGGTTAGACCAATGTAAAGAGTCACACAACACCGGGTTATAGTCCAACAGCTTTATTTGAAATCACAAGCTTTCCTCCTTCGTCAGGTGAAGTCCTGACGAAGGAGCAAAGCTCCTAAAGCTTGTGATTGCAAATAAAACTGTTGGACTATAACCTGGTGTTGTGCGACTCTTTACATTTGTCCACCCCAGTCCATCACCGGCATCTCCACATCCTGGTTAGACCATACCTGGAGTACTGTGTTCAGTTCTGGGCATCGCACCTTAGGAAGGATATACTGATGTACTGGAATGATACCTGAACTCCAAAGGTTAAGTTACGTCGAGACACTACACAAACTAGGGTTGTATTCCCTGGAATTTAGAAGATTAAGGGGCGATTTGATCAAAGTTTTCAAGATATTAAGGGGAACTGATAGTTGCTCTCCATCTACCCTATCTCCGCTGGTTGGGGAGTCTAGGACTGGGGGACATAACCTAAAAATTTGAGCCAGGACTTTCAGGAGTGAAGTTAGGAAACACTTCTACACGCAAAGGGTAGTGGAAATTTGGAACTTTCTTCCGCAAATGGCACTTGACACTAGCTCAATTGTTAATTTTAAATCTGAAATTGATAGATTTTTGTTAACCAAAGATATTAAGGGATATGGGGCTAAGGCAGGTATATGGAGTTAGGTCACAGATCAGCCATCTCACCGAATGGCGGAACAGGCTCGAGGGGCTAAATGGCCTACTCCTGTTCCTATGTAGAGTAGCTCCAGAGAACATAGGCCCAACTGCAGAGCAACAGTTTCTCTCACAAACATTGTGACCGGAGGTTATAGGAACTGTGGGCTTCAACACTGAAGAAATGCCAGTGAGCTGGCAGCCACTGCCTTCTGAACTGTAGCAGCGTCATCTTGTGATCCTGCTACACCAACACTTCCATTCCTTGAAGACCAAACTGCACAACAGCAGCCTGACACCACACGTCAGGGAGCACTTAAGACGTTGCGTCAGGTTAGGAAGTGGGAGAAGCACGCCTTACAGCGTCATCAAGGGAAAGCAAGTTGGTAGCCATTAAAGGAGCTGACTTGTAAACATCACATGATATTGTGTGGACGCGATGACAGCCAGGAGTAGAGCTCACCTGAAAGGTTGTGAAATTTGATGTGACGCTTAATGAATAAAATTAACATCTTACAATGAGGCCAACACTAGCCACCAGCACAGCCTCCCTCTGTCTGCTGTTTTTACATAGATTTTCTTTGAAGCAAACGTGTAGTGCTATGAATCAGGAGTACAGACCAATGCGCCAACACAGAAACCTGCACTCATGCCAGCAAGGCTCCGCTTGCAGTGCGGAAGCCTCGTAAGATCAGGGCTCTGTATTCATGCAAAATAGCAACAATTGAGGACCTGCTGCATGCAATAATTGGCAATTTTCTAAATTTAGGCATCAGTAGAATGTGTTTTCCCCCCAAAAGGTGCAAGGCCTTCGTGAAAAAGTGCTTGGTAAACTTTTGTTTGTTCAAGATTGGGAACATCCATTTTCACCCCAATGGCATCTGTAAATAGGGTTGCCAACTCTGGTTGGACATATTCCTCGAGGTTTCATCACATGACCTCCCAACTCCAAAAGCCCCGCCTAAACAGCCTTTTAGCCCATCTCCAATATTTTAATAACTAATCAAGAGTGTTTAATGAAAAAAAAAACAATATTTTGTAATGCCTATGATTTTTCTCCTGGGTTGCTCACAGCAGTATCCAGAAGATTAATCTTTAATTCCTGGAGACACCAGGATAATCCTGGCTGGTTGGCAACCCTACCTGCAAATTATATAATTTATGTCACCGTATCATGTCTCTGTAAAAAGATTTCCCAATCCCTGCGTTGTGTAGACTGTGCCCATCTGAATGCACAGCTGCAAGCACTCAATTAATTCTGCCTAGCTAGGAAGTGCAATTTGTTTTGATTTTGCTCGTTGCCCATCCTGCATTAGGTTTACCATAAATCTAAAGGAATCACACAAAAAAAAATCTAAATGAACAGTTTTGCAAAGTCAGACAACATGTAGGCTGCAGCGTGTTACAGCATTGAAATGCACTAGAGACGAGAGCCAGGCTTGCTCAGTTTATCACCATTGTCTCAAGGCCCAGATTGCTTTTGATCTTTGAAACTTGCTCCCGCTCACGTTGTATAATACAGATGGACTCTCTGGGGATGAGTTACTTTTCTCACTGAGTGCAGGCATAGAGACACAAAAGTGCTCGCAAGCTGACACAAATTCACAAGCTATAAAGCTCACCGCGTGGTTTGTTTGGAGAATGGAAACATTTGTACTGGTGCAGCAGAGGCACTTCTCAGGGATTGGGTCGGAATACAGGCCGGTTATACTCTGCATCTGGTCTACAGTAGACCTGACCTGGAACTGCCTGTTAATGACATTGAAGTCCAAAATGGAAAAGTAGTCTGTTCCTCAACACAGACATCTTCAGACACAAAAAAAGAGAAAAATAATCAAACATTGCGCCCGCTCCTTCGGAGTTGCAAGGATTAAAAGTTCTAAAGGAGGGCAACCATGACTCAAATTAAAACTGACTGAACAAATCAGCAGCTTTGTAATGGATATTATTAGATACAATACAAAAATACACATTAACCAGATTATTGACCAGTGATCAACTGTTCATTACAATCCACTCTTGTAGGGATTCTACTTTAATCGTTAATAGCACATCATTGAGCATCAACAAGGAGTTAAAGTAAGATGGCTGCAGCAAAATACAAAAGTCACAAACTGAAATGGAAGAAAACCACCTCTGTCCATAATAGATTTCATCGGACAGCTTGAACAATTGCAGCTTGTAAACTCATCTCTGGGCTCAGAGGCGGATTATAAATTGTTCATGTTTCATTCTTGCACTTCAGGACATCATCGAAACCCTGATAGAATTCCTGTCTTGCAATCTTTCCCAGGTACCCATTATTTTGTCGGTGATTATATAGCGGATAAATACTAGCTTATTCGGATTCTAGAAATACTGATTCCTCCATATATCCTCGTACAATAATATTAAGACTCTAGTTTGTATCGTGGTCTGTTCGCAAGTGAAAATAAATGGAAGAGAGCCACACAAAGCAGATCCCCCCCAAAAAAACCTAAATAAAACAGCTGAATCTAATGAGAGAAGTCAGTCACACCTTTTAATGCAAATCACATCTGTCCAAGCACTGTTGCTTTCCACTCAAGGCAACCGCCACCTTTTCATACAAAATCAGCGAACAAATAAACAAGATAATCTACTAAACTCAGTGTTACTGATGATCTTTTGAGGTACCTACATGCCCAGCAGCTGATACATGGCAATGAGTCTTTTCTACCCAAACCTGCCCTGCAAAATTACTTCAGTCCGCTGAACTCTAAGCTTCCCTGTTTGTTCATGTGCCAAGTGCCACCGCACTGTCAGAACTAACTAGGGAAACCTTTGTTGGGGAGCGGCAAAGAAAAGGAACGTTTGTTTTAGATGGCTGGGTTTCTCTGGTTACTTTTCAGTGCCTTACTCACAGGGTAAGGCACAAGGAGGAGTTTATCACAAATCTGAGATACAATTGCAGGGTTCAATTAACACCATAAGCCAAGGCAGTGAAGCTCAGGCAGTTCATTAAAAGTCAATGGAGCCTTGGAGCACACAGTGCAAGCCAGCTGTTCTGCTGCTCAGATTAGTGTTTTCTACTGCAGATGTAAAGCTTTGCTGTCCAAATGCAACACTTCCATTCCCATAGCAGCCATGTTTTATTGCTCAGATGTGCACCCTCCATTTAGGGTTGCCAACTCCGGTTGTACGTATTCCCGGATGTTTCATCACCTGAGCTCCAACCGCCTCACCCAGTCAAACAGCCTTTTTTCTCACCATCTCCAATATTTTTAAAACTAAGAAACAAAACTGCTCAAAGAAAATGTTAAAAAAAAGTGTGTTTTCTTCAACGTCCCTGTGATTTTTCTCCAAGGTTGCTCGCAGCAGTGTCCAGGAGATTAGTCTTCAATTCCTGGAGAATCCAGGACAACCCTGGAGAGTTGGCAACCCTACCTCCATTGCCAATATAACTAGTTGGGAAGCATTCATCATGAGAGGAGCATTTTCTCAGTCTATTATAAATTGTCACAATGGTCCAAACCAATTTGCCTCACAGGATGATGCTCAATATGGATGTCTCCAAGTTACCCTCACAATATCATACTTCAATATATATGTTCAAGATCTTTATTTTACATTCACGTTTAATCATATTTCATTGAAATAACTGAATTCTAGGTGCCCTTCAACTTTGGCTGAGGCACAACTGAGCTTAATTGAGGAAACAGGCTATAAAAGGGAGAGAGGGAGAGAAGGAGGTGAGGGAGGAGGGGTGTAGAAGGAAGACAACACTGTAGAATATAGGACTCGTGACAAATCAGGCAGTCCTCACAACTCAAGTCGCTAGTACTACAAGTTAATTAAGACCACCTTACTTGTGAATGAACAGCATCATATCCCACTGTTCTCCCCTTTGCATATTTTGTTGATACCTTCCAGAAAATACTCACTTGTTACATACACCAGTTCTGTTGAGACAGATGAACACTCAATGCAATTAGGCAACATTGAAAATCAGACAAACTGCCCTTACGGCTCAACTAGTTAAGACAATGAGTAGCTGAGCCATCAAAGCAGGAAAGTACTGGGTTTGATCGTGGTCTATATTAAGTCCGTTGATCTTAATCAGGATGGGGTGGGGTCACCAACATTGACTAATATTTCCCTTTCATATTCTGTATTCATAAGTTAGTGTTCCCAATCTTGATTATAATCCAGGGTCCCCCAACTGAAAATACATTTGTATGGACATCTGCTGGGGACATGATTAAAGCAGTCTGTGGTGTCCCCCATGACTACCTAACATTCAGGCCCTGAAATTCCATGCGTGTTATCACAGTCTCCTGCTATAACTCTGTCAGGAGCATAACCTGGGTGAATCTCCACAGAATTTCAGGGCCATTATGTCTAGACTCATCCATGAAGATTGGCCACTCATTCAGCGCAAATGAAGCAAATAGTAAAATAAGTGTGTGCAACACCAACTTCTCTCACAAATTTTACCTCCACATACATGTGAATCAGCAAGAATGGCAGCTGGATAATAGATTGCTCAACATACATTACAGGGATTCCTCTTATGATATTATGTTTCTAAATCTGCAAGACATGTACATGAGTAGGCCATTCAGCCCCTCAATTAGATCATCGCAACTCCATTTACCCACCTTTGCTCCATATCCCTTGATACCCTTTACCCAACAAAAATCTATCACTCTCAGTCTTGAAAGCTCCAACTGTCCCAGCACCCATAGCCTTTTGGGGGAAGAGAGTTCCAGATTTCTGTTACCCTTTGCGTGGAAAATGTGCTCTCTGATTTCCCTCCTGACCGGCCTAGCTCTAACTTTAAGATTATGTCCCTTCATTCTTAATTCCCCCATCAAACGAAATAGTTTATCTGTATCTACCCTACTGAATCCTTTTAACATTTTTAAAAACTCAAATCAGATCACCAGTCAATCTCAAGAGAATATAACAACTGGCATTTATATAACGCCTTTAACGCAGTAAAATGTCGCACGGCTCTTAACAGGAGCGATTATCAAACAAAATGTGTCACAGAGCCACATAAGGAGATAACAGGACAGGTGACCAAAAGCTTGGTCAAAGAGGTAAGTTTTAAGGAGTGTCTCAAAGGAAGAGGGAGAGGTAGAGAGGCGGAGAGATTTAGGGAGTGAATTCCAGAGCTTAGGGCCTAGGCAGCTGAAGGCATGGCCGCCAGTGGTGAAGTGATGAAAATCGGGGCTGTGCAAGAGGCAAGAATTGGAGGAGTGCAGAGATCTGAGGGTTGTAGAGCTGGAGGAGGTTACAGAGATTGGGGGGGGGAGCAAATGAGGCCTTGGAGGGATTTGAAAACAAAAATATGAGAATTTTAAAATCGAAATGTTGCCGGACTGAGAGCCAATGTAGGTCAGCAAGCACAGGGGCGATGGGTCAACTGGGCTTGGTGCGAGTTAGGATACAGGCAGCAGAGTTTTGGATGAGCTCAAGTTTATAGAAGGTGCAAAATGGGAGGCCGGCCAGGAAAGCATTGGAATAGTCGAGTCTAGAGGTAACAAAGGCAACAAGCCAAGCTTATGCAACCGTCCTCATGATTTTAAAGATACCGGGCCTTAGAGGATTAAATTATTTTAAAATAAATTCAAACCTTTTGTCTTGCGGGCATATGCTGTGGAAGCCAGGTTAATATAAACACCATTACATCTTGCATTCTCAGGATCCTCAATATCAGTGAGCTGGTGTAATGGTTATGGCAATGGACCAGCATCCTAGAGGTCATGAGTTCAAATTCCATGGCAAGCTGTGAAGTTGAATTTAATAAATGTGGTATTTGTGGATTTGCACCAGACAAAATGACCATGAAACTGTTGTTAAAAGCCCAACAGGTTCCCTAATATGCTTCAGGAAAGGGAACCTGCCACCCTGACCTAACCTGGCTTACATGTGGTTCCAGTCCCACACTATTCAGTTGACTCTTAATGCCCTCTGAAGAGGTTGAGTAAGCCACTCAATTGTAAAAATGACTGCTGCAATGAAGTTGGCCGAGTACCTTCTCAGGGCTTCTATGAGGTGCAGCAAATGTGGCCACTTCCTAAAAAGTACATGAGAAGTTGGAATCTAAGAACATAACCAGATCAAAGAGGCAGTCTTTGGAGAAAATGCTTGCCGGAGGAGTAGAGCCAGCAGACGTTTTAGAACAACACAGCGATGGTAGGAGCTAAGGATAGACACTGCGGTATGTAAAGAGGAGTTGGAAAGGTAAATTTGGACTGAGTGGTAAATTGAATTGGAATATCTCTGGGGCCTTGAATCCAAACCAGACTAATAGAATGAAATTTTATTCTCTCTAGCTGCAAAAGTCCTAAATGAAATGAGTTTGGGCAACTTCAGTTGAGGTCCTAGTTAGCACAAGTCCCAGTACGAAACTGACTGCAGTCAACACTAACTGGAATTAAATTGACAGCCTCACTCAAAGGCCACACAATGATGGCAGGTGTGGGAATTAGAATTGTCACAGCAGCACAGGAATGGGTGAGATTGGGAGTTAAGGTAAATCGTTGGGCAAGGTTTTAGCAGTGGAGATATGACTTACCTCCACTGATCTCTCACCACATGATTGATAGAAGCAATCAGTAGCTTTATTCTGACTGAAGTCCAATTTTAAAGGAGCTGTATGTCATAAACACTGTCCAAGGGCCTTTTCAAATGAAGGAGTAGCTAGAAATCTTATCCATGGCTTTTCCAGCAGAACATCTGGTGTTTCAGCAACTTAATAAATCACAAGTTCTTTGAAATATAAAAATATATTGGCTACTGCAGGTCCTTCCCCCTTTCACACCATGTAAACATCTTTCAACTCCAGGTCTGTGTGTTTACTGCAAACTGTGTAGTGTATAGTTATAGATCAGAGCAAGCAGTTAATTAGACAGTCTCATCTGAAGAGTAAGCCTAGAATTAGTTTAATTTAATTCAGTCAATATTGATGTGGACAGTTAGTTAGCACTAATGAATGAAACACTTAGTATGGCTGCATAACTAGCCCAAGTATCTTACCTTCCGTGAAGGCCATCCTATCTAACGTCATGGCTGCATGTAAATTATTTATTTAGTTTAGCCTGTCCTTGCGTTAGAAATGGCAAACAATTTAAGAGAAACATGATATTCATGATAAAAAGGAAAGCTGAATTTTTAAGACGTACTACTGATTGGTGACAAGTGGCACACCTTTTGAATTAACGCGACAAAATAAACAACAATAAAAAGGAAATGTTCAATTCAGGATCATAAGATCATATCGTTAGGCTGGTCACAGACATCCTATCCAATCCTGGACAGTTTATCAATGACTTTTTGTTTCGCAGAGATAGGTTAAACAGTGCAACGACAAAACAAGTCGTTTTTGGTGCATTCACACTGCAAGTTTAGCATCAGAATGAAGTAATATCTGCTTTTGCCCTGATGCTAAACTTAGTGTAAATTTGAAGTCAGGGCCCAAACTGATTCCTGAGTGAAGTGGAGAGAGCATCACCATGGAGGTGGTATTTTCACACTGCATGAAGCACAACCAAGTGAGGTGTCAAACCTAGGTTTCAAAATGCTCAGAACCATAGAAAGTTTACAACAAGGGGTATTCGGCCCATCGTGTCTGTGCCGACTCTTTGCTAGAGCAATCCAAAACTAATCCCACTGCCATGCTCTCCCCATAGCCCTGTATCTTTCTCTGCTTCAAATATTTATTCATTCAAATTTCCTTAAAAAATGCAATGGCCTCTGCCTCAACCATTCCCTTTGGCAAAGCATTTCATGCTCCAACAACCCACTGCGTAAAGAAATTTCTTCTAACCTCTCTGCTCACTCTCAGTGATCATTTTAAGTTGATGGGCTCTCAATTACTCCTCAACCAGAGGAGGTACATTGAGATACATCGGATCTACAGCACAGAAACAGGCCATTCGGCCCAACTGGTCTATGCCAGCGCTTATGCTCCACACGATAGTTGCTCCAGATTACTCCCGGTGCCACGCGCTGGCGAGTATAGAAATAGGAGGATAGAGCAGATGAAGGCTGGAGAGATGGTGCAGGAGGGAGGGCTTTAGATTCCTGGGACACTGGGACCAGTTCTGGGGGAGGTGGGACCTGTACAGATCGGACGGGTTGCACCTCAACAGAGCTGGAACCAGTGTCCTTGTGGGGAGGTTCGCTAGTGCTGTGGGGGAGGGTTTAAACTAATTTGGCAGGGGGATGGGCACCAGGACGTAGCATTGGAAAGGAGAAAGAAGGTGCATAAAGCAATGGGAGAGAAAGATAGCATTAAAATAAGGAATAGTACAGCATTAGGTAGAAGCAGACTAAGAAAGAGTACAAGAAAGTCTAAGAGAGGTTTAGAGTGCCTGTGTGTAAATGCACGAAGCGTGTTAAACAAGGTTGGTGAGCTGCAGGCGCAATGAGCCACATGGGAACATGACATAGTGGCTAACGGAAACCTGGCTTAAAGGAGGGCAGGATTGGGTACTAAATATTCCTGGATACAAGATAGGGAAGAAAAAAAAAGGGTGGTGGTGGCAGTATTGATTAAGGAGAATATTACAGTACTGGAGAGAAAGGATCTCCTGGAGGGGTCAAGGACAGAATCTATTTGGTTAGAGTTAAGAAACAATTGAGGTGTCATTACACTACTGGGAGTATTCTATAGGCCACCAACTAGTGGGAAGGAGATAGAGGAGCAAATTTGCAGGCAAATTACAGAGAGGTGCAGAAGTCAGAGTAGTGATAACGGGGGACTTCAACTACCCTAATATAGACTGGGATAGTAATAAGGGGGAGGAATTTTTGAAGCGTGTTTAGGAAAACTTTCACCACCAATATGTTTCCAGCCCAATAAGGAAGGAGGCATTGCTGGATTTGGTTCTAGGGAATGAGGCAGGCCAAGTGGAGAAAGTGTCAGTAGGGGAACAGCAATCATAGTATCATAAGGTTTAGAATAGCTATGGAAAAGGACATGGGCCACTCTAAAGTAAAAATACTCAATTGGAGGAGGGCCAATTTCAGTGAGATGAGAACAGATCTGGCCCAGGTAAATTAGAATCAAAGATTGACAGGCAAAACTGTAATTGAACAACGGCCTTTAAGGAGGAGATGATTCGGGTACAGTCTAGGTACATTCCCATGAGGGGGAAAAGTAGGGCAACTAAAGCCAGAGCTCTCGATGACAAAAGAGAGAGAGAGAGAGAGAGTAAGATGAAGCAGAAAAAAGGGGTGTATGACAGATGTCAGGTTGATAACACAAGTGAGAAACACGCAGACTATAGAAAGTTCAGAGGGGAAGTGAAAAAGGAAATAAGAGGGGTAAAGAGAGAGTATGAGAATAGACTGGCAGCCAACATAAAAGGAAATCCAAAAGTCTTCTATAGGCATGTAAACAGTAAACGGGTAGTAAGAGGAGGGGTGGAGACGATTAGGGACCAAAAAGGAGATCTACACATGGAGGTGTGGGCATGAGTACTTTGCATCTGTCTTTACCAAGGAAGAAGATGCTGCCATAGTCTCGTAAAGGAAGATGTAGTTGAGATACTGGATGGGCTAAAAATTGATAAAGGAGGTACTAGAAAGGCTAGCTGTACTTAAAGTAGATAAGTCACCCGGTCCGGATGGGATGCATCCTAGGTTGCTGAGGGAAGTAAGGGGGGAAATTGCGGAGGTGCTGGCCATAATCTTCCAAATATCCTTAGATACAGGGGTGGTGCCAGAGGACTGGAGAATAGCAAATGTTACACCCTTGTTCAAAAAAAGGGTGTAAGAGTAAACTCAGCAACTACAGGCCAGTTTAACCTAATTGGTGGGGAAGCTTTTAGAAACAATAATCCAGGACAGAATTAGCAGTCACTTGAACAAGTGTGGATTGATTAGGGAAAGCCAGCACAGATTTGTTAAAGGCAAATCGTGTTTAACTAACTTGATAGAGTTTTTTTGATGAGGTAGCAGAGAGGGTAGATGAGAGCAATGCAGTTGATGTGGTGTATATGGACTTGCAAAGGGTGTTTGATAAAGTGACGCATAATAGGGTTGTCAACAAGACTGAAGCCCATGGAATAAAAGGGGCAGTAGTAGCATGGATACAGAATTGGCTAAGTGACAGGAAACAGTAGTGGTGAACGGCTGTTTTTCGGACTGGGGGGAGGTGTACAGTGGTGTTCCCCAGGGGTCGGTATTAGGACCACTGCTTTTCTTGATATATGTTAATGATTTGGACTTGGGTGTACACAGCACACTTTCAAAATTTGCAGATGACAGAAAACTTGGAAGTATAGTGAACAGTGAGGAGAATAGTGATCGACCTCAAGAGGATATGGACAGGCTAGTGTCATGGGCAGGCATGTGACAGATGAAATTTAGCACAGAAAAATGTGAAGTGATACATTTCGGTAGGAAGAATGAGGAGAGGCAATATAAACTAAAGGGCACAATTCTAAAAGAGGTACAGGAACAGAGAGATCTGAGGGTATATGTACACAAATCATTGAAGGTCATAGGGCAGGTTGAGAAAGTGGTTAAAAAAGCATACGGGATCCTGGGCTTTATAGAGTACAAAAGCAAGGAAGTCATGATGAACCTTTATAACGTAATGGTTCGGCCACAACTAGAGTACTATGTCCAGTTCTGGGCACCGCACTTTAGAAAAGATGTGAAGGCTTTAGAGAGGGTGCAGAAGAGATTTACTAGAATGATACCAGGGATGAGGGACTTTAGTTACGTGGACAGACTGGAGAAGCTGGGGTTGTTCTCCTTAGAACAGAGAAGGTGAGAGGAGATTTGATAGAGGTATTCAAAATCATGAAGGGTCTAGACAGAGTAGATAGAGAGAAACTGTTCCCATTGGCAGAAGGGTCAAGAACCAGAGGATGTAGATTTAAGGTATTTGGCAAAAGAACCAAAGGAGGCATGAGTTTTTCACACAGCGAGTGGTTAGGATCTGGAATGCGCTGCCAGAGGTGGCGGTGGAGGCAGATTCAATCATGGCCTTCAAAAGGGAACTGGATAAGTACTTGAAAGGTAAAAAATTTGCAGGGCTACGGGGATAGGGCGGGGGAGTGGGACTAGCTGGATTACTCTTGCATAGAGCCGGCACGGACTCGATGGGCCGAATGGCCTCCTTCTATGCTGTAACCTATGATTCTTTGGGTAAAGAAGTTTCTCCTGAATTCCCTATTGGATTTATTAGTGACTCTCATATTTATGACCTCTAGTTTTGGACTCCCCATATTATCTTAAAACCTCTAACAAGTCACCCCTCAGCCTTCTCTTTTCTGGAGAAAAGAGTCCCAGCCTGTTCAGCCTTCCTGATAGGTACAACCTCTCAGTTCTGGTATCATTCTTGTGAATCTTTTTTGCATTTTCTCCAATGCCTCTATATCCTTTTTATAATATGGAGAACAGAACTGTTCACAGTACTCCAAGTGTGGTCTAACCAAGGTTCTATACAAGTTTAACATAACATCTTTGCTTTTCAATTCTATCCCTCCGGAAATGAACCTCAGTGCTTGGTTTGCCTTTATGGCCTTATTAACCTGCATCGCTACTTTTAGTGATTTGTGTATCCGCACAGAGATCCCTTTGCTCACCTACCCCATTTAGACGGTTATCATCCAAGCAGTATGTGGCCTCCTTAATCTTCCTACCAAAATGTACCAACTCACACTTATCTACATTGAAATTCATTTGCCAATTACACACCCATTCCGTAAGTTTATTAATGTCTTCGTGCATTTCGACGCATTCCTCCTTTGCATTAACTGGACCCCCCACCCCCGCCAATTTGGTGTCATTTACAAATTTTGAAATTGTACTTCTGATTTCTGAGTCCAAATCGCTAATGTAAATTGTGAACAACAGTGGTCTCAGCACTGATCCCTGTGAGAACACCACTTCCCATCTTTTGCCAGTCTCAGTAGCTACCCTTAAACCCCACTCTGTTTTCTCACCAGCTTGCTGTCCATTTTGCTACCTTTCCCGTGACTCAATGAGTCATGAGTCTACAATGAGGTGCCTGACCGAAAGCCTTCCAAAATCCAAATATACTTCATGAACTACATTACCCTGGTCTACTCTGTGACTAGAAGTAATCTTTCCCTATTCACTAATTTCAAAACCACTCATTTAAAAAAAAAAATTCTGCTAAATCTCCTCTTAGCTTTCACTGCTCCAGTGGAAATAGTCAAGACTAACCTTATAACCATAGTTTCCCATCCCTGGCATCATCCTGGTTAAACTATGCTGTACGCTCACTATAGCTTCAATGCCCTTTCTATAAAGGGTACCCAAAACTGCATACAGTATTCCAACTGTTGCTTAACTAATGTATATTTAGATACTCAGGCATTTTAACATCCTGTGAATCATTCTGATCACACAGTTTTTTTTTTAAAGTTTACAAATGGTGGCTACAGTTTCAGAAAACAAAAACACATTTTTGATATAAAACATTCACCGATGCCAAAAATTGATTGTTGCTCAAAACCCCACAGAGCTCATCAATGAGATTGTTGATTGAAATACAGCATATTGAAGTTCATATTCTGGGAACTATGCTTAAATATCTGAAAGTCAATTTTATTTCCATTGATTCCACTTAAAAGGAGAAGGAAAGTACTGAGAATATTCTCTGTTAAAGTTGTTCTGATTTGAGCTTTTACTGATGCTCAGCGTCAAGGACCACTCTCGCAAGCAGTGGGGGATCGTCCGCCCGGGATACACCCCGCCTAGGGGATCGTCCGCCCGGGATACACCCCGCCCGTTTTCCTTTTCATCGAAAGCAATAGAAAGGAAAAAAAAAAAAATCGGGCAGGGTGTATAATGGGCAGCCGATCCCCTCTGCCCACTTCTGCCACAGCCAATAGTTAATATCATCCCTACGATATCTGGTAATGTGACATTGCTGTGGGATCAAATAAACACCACCGGGGTCATTGTAACCGAACTTGCCGGGCGGGAAACCCACGGGATCGGGTGGAACTCCGGTTTTACACCCCGCCCGATATTACTCTCCACTGACTTCAGTGGAAACCAAAATCGAGCGGGGAGTAAAACCAGCGTTGCACCCGGTCCAGTCAGTTTCCCGACGGGAGGGTTAGGTTAAGATTGCCTCCCGTGTTTCTGTGATAGATTACTGAATTGTTCCCTCGTTTTCTCCTAGTCTTCTGATTGCAGAAGGATACTTTATCAGACCGTGAGATGTAGGCTAGAAACCACAAATCAGATTTATTAAACATAAAAAGGTTATACAGTAGGAGAAAGTTGACAGGAAATTTCACTTGGTTACAGAATTTGTAAATTATATCTCTGCAAGTAAAAAATAAAAACTCGGCACTTTACTAACTCTGTAAATAATAGAGCCTAAAACTTATGAGTTTTCCTATAACCAACATGGATTACATGTCATCTTCACACAGGCTGCAGTGCAGTGGTACAAAAAGATCTAATGAGTTAGGAGCACACAGCCTGAGCTTATAACCCTCATAACCCTGTGAATTTAAAGATTGGGATACAGTGAAACAAGAGGTGTCTTCCATAGTTAAAAAGAAAAAAAAAAACCTTTCATTTATATAGCACCTTTCACTACCTCAGGATATCTGAAAGCCCTTTACAAACCACTGAAGTATTTTTGAAGTGTAGTCCCTGTTGTAATGTAGGAAACGCAGCAGCCAAATTGCGCACAGCAAGGTCCCACAAACAGCAATGTGATGGTGACCAGATCATCTGGTTCTTCGCGCCCCCCCCTGCAAGTGGTGTAGGTTGAAGGATAAATATTATGCTTCGAAATAGTGCCGTGGGATCTCTCACTCACCTGAGGGGGCAGTCAGGAACTCGGTTTAACGCCTCATCCAAAAGACGGCACCTCCGACACTGCAGTACTCCCTCAGTACTGCACAGGAGACAGTGTGCTCAAGTCTTTGGAATGAGACTTGAACCCACAACCTTCTGACTCAGAGGCAAGAGTGCGTCACCAAGCCACCTGAAGAAAGTTTGCCAAATTAACACAAATTCCACCCACTTGAGACCCCAGCCCATTTGCGGAAATTAACCAGTGTTTCTCCTTAATTTGATCGAGATCAGGAAAAAGCCAACAGTGTGTGTTAAGTGCTTTCCACTTGCTCCACAAATGCAATGCATTTGCACGAGAATAACGCCTTTGAAGTGACATTTTGCATACAGACAGCAATGTTCATCCTCTCCAATATACGCAAAACTACTTAGCAGTAACCAAATTTAAAGTGACCAGCTATAATCTCAGAAATAAATACAAATATGACCAGCGTTTACGCTTCTGCCATCGCTAGCCCCCAATTTTCTGCACTTTGGCTTTAATCGAGTTGAATTGTGACTAACTGCTACCCACAGTTCTTCCCAACGATGATCTCTGTGTGAAAAATCTTTGCTCTGTACAACTTTCTTGTTTTTAAAAAAAAAAACTTGAAATTTCCTGGCACAGTGGAGACCCAGCATTTGTGTTCTCCTTCCCAGGAGAGTTGCTGCAGTAATAACATTAATGTGGAGGAGCAGCCAGTTTAAAATAAATATGGTAATGCTGCCACTAAAATAGTGGATAAGGATATCATATAAAGTATGTAAGGAATCTTACAACACCAGGTTATAGTCCAACAAATTTATTTTAAAATCACAAGCTTTCGGAGATTATCTCCTTCGTCAGATGAATCTGACGAAGGAGATAATCTCCAAAAGCTTGTGATTTTAAAATAAATTTGTTGGACTATAACCTGGTGTTGTAAGATTCCTTACATTTGTCCACCCCAGTCCATCACTGGCATCTCCACATCATATAAAGTATGCATTAAGCATTTTTATGCTACTGTCATCAACAGTATTTTCTAGGCTATAGTTTATTGCATGACTGTTATACACACAAAGCTAAAAGCAAATCATTTCCTTTTACTGTCTGCAATGCCGTTTCAAGCATATACTTGAAGGATTTTATTGTTAGTGAGATTAGATAGCTCATTTCCTCTTTTTGATCGGGAAAATATAAAGTGGCAAATGCTTTGAAAGTAATTTTCTGCAGTAACCTGTTGTCTCTGTAACAGCAGCGCTGGATGGTTTGGTGTAACTCGTCAGAACGAAGCTCGCTTGCATCGGAGAATGTGTTTTCCCCCTATCACTAGAATATTTTTTTTATTGGATTTTAGCCACATCTTCCCGCTGAAGGCTTTGGGTTTCTGCAGAGATTGGATAGGCATCTTCCAGTGGCCAATAGCGAGTAAACAGAAATCCTATGTTTGATTTTCTGGAACCTTGGTGTGGAGACTCTTAAAAAAAATAACGAGTTTCCACATGTATCAGACATCAAGCAGACAAAACCAAAGAAAAAAATCTTCTGGTTACATGATCAGTTGGAATTTTTTTTAATCCATCAATGCTTATCCCTCTAGGACTCTAACTTATCCAGCCCAGCATTCAACTGCATTTTAAATACCCTAATATCTTTGACTCTACCACCCTGCCTAACACATTATTCCGAGAGGATATGATGAGAGTCTTGGAAAACTATGGCTCTAGTCACTGCAGTAGAGAAATGTGGCAGGACACGAACATAAAAGTATTCAAACTGCAAGAGGATAAATAACAAAAGATTATTTTCTCTGGCTGTTCGTTAGTAACAAAGGAACTGTGACAAATAGGGAGCTCGGCCACATTTCAGATCATAAAGTCTTTGGGGTAAATTTTTACAATGACGTGAGATTTCAGTTGGGTGGGGGGGGGTCAATAAACGGGTGGGAAAATTGGAAAAAATTTTTGTGTGTGTTCTCGAGCGATCGCAATTCAATTGAAGGCACTTAATTCCACTTCCGGGTTTTGCGTCTCCAAGCTGCGCAGCGGGCGGACTGCGCACCCGCATGATGCGATTTAAAACCCACTCCTTAAAGGGCCAATGCAACAATGGACTTTGAAGAGAGGAAAAAGCAGAATGGAAGCACATAGAGGAAAGGCAACGCCCAGGTTCTCGGAGGCTTCGCTTGAGATAGTACTGGCTGCTGAGAGGAGGGGGGGTGGGGGGGGGGGGTGGAGTTGTTGTAACCAGGTAACAGGAGGAAGAAACCCGCTTCTGTCACCAAGACGTGGCTGGAGGTGGCAGAACAGGTCAGCAGCAGGAGCCCGGTGCCCAGGTCTTGGCTGCAGTGCAGGGAGCGACTTAATGACCTAACCAGGTCAGGAAAAGTGAGAACAGTTACTGATTCGCCTACATCCTGTGGTGCACATTACCCCCTCTCTCACTCTGTCTTGCCAAGCCTACTCCATCACATCACTCCTCACACTCGCTTAAGGCTCAGTGTCAAGTTACCTTCACTTTCTGTGTACTTCCTCACCTCCCCATTTGTGAATCCACCACTCCCACTCACCCCAATCCTGTGCAATGTCATGAATCTGTCTGATAGTCGCCCTCTGATGCATCACTTATTGAAGCTCAGCCTCCGTCTGTAGACCCTCTCATGAGGATAGTGCCTCCTGTGACGTCGGCCCCTCCGTTGGTCCCCTCCCTGCTCCTCTGCAGGTCCTTGTGATGCACCTCCGTCTTGTAGAGCTGCAACTCCCAGAACTGCACGCCGTGCCTGCCACGGATGGTGATGTGCCTCCGCCTCAGATGTATTGCTGAATAAAATCCATTGCGCCCCCCAACCTGATGGTGTCAATTTGAGGGGGTTCCAAAATGTAGGTGAATGTGTGTGAACACAAGAATTCTGAGTGTGAACAAAGAAATCTCAGTCTAAACACAAAGAACTCCCAGCCAAAGGTTTGTCTGAGAGAACTGATTACCTTGCTGCAAAAACTCATCTTTTCTTCACGTGTCAATCACTGGATTAAAGGCCCAAATGGCTGCCGGCTGCAACTCGCCTCGTCTTTCAGAGGCCATGGGAGACACGTTAACGTAAAGTTAAAATAGTTTGTCTGGCTAAATACACAAAAATTTAATCCCCTTAACTGCTTCAACCACGTTAATTGGATCTTTAAATACCGGCCCGCCGCCTTTAAGTGCCGGTGGGACTTCTGGGTTTCAGAGGCGTGCGCGCACCCAGATGCGTCTGGGTCAAACCCAGAAGTCGGCGGGTTGGAGCCAGGATTCAGCCCCGCTCCCAAAACCAATTTTCACCGCCCACCCGCCCCCAACCCACCCGTTCTTGGGGGTTAAAATTTACCCCCATATATTTTTTGTATCAAATGCGTCTCGTCACTTTTAAATTTGGTTATGGTATGCTGGGAGAGAATCATGCCGGTGCCTCTGTCTCTCGAAGCGTATTGTTGGAGAAGATGCACATTGATGTCTGGTGCACAAACGGTCACTTCAAAGACAGATGGAGACCACTGTCTAGATCAACGGTATCCATGAACTTCCATACTCGCTGGGGAGACAAAGCATTACTCATATGCAATTATGTTTGGATTGCAAAGCAAGTAGAAACCACTTAACACTGACCTTCTGCTTTATTCTGAAATCAATCAACTGAAGGTAAAGGCTATTGGTATCACATGCAAGTGAGTTTAGGTCTGGCATCTGGGTGGCGTTCACGAAACCATCACTTCAATTTGTAAAGTTCTGTTCAACATATCATCTGATTCCCAATTTTGAAGGTTTCAATGGGTCAATGCAAGGCTGTGTGTTCCCAACTATTCTGCTCCTCTGGATCCATTAACATAGAGGCTGCAGATGGTGTTGGTAAGCAGAACCTCACATACGAGTTATGTTACACCCTCACCCAGGCTTAATATCATTCAGTTAGCAATCCATCATGTCTTATTGTTTTTGTACCCAGGGAGGGGCAAGTAAAAAAAAAAAATTCAGTAATCAAGTGAAAACCGCTGGATTGATTTCTCATTACCGTCTTTTTACTTTAAGTTGCACAAACTTTAAGTCCGCTCTCCAAAGACTCGAGGAACAGAAGCAGGCTCCTGTGAATTAAGTGAGCTCAGCTCTGTTCAACCCATGGCAATATTGTGTGGATGAAGTCACACTCCAGTTCATAAATTTTCAATGCTCAGCATAAAAGAAAAAATATTGGTTAAGTACAGAGAACGAAACACGGATCTCAACTTGGGTTTGGTAGTAAAGGCATAAAAAAGGGAAAATAAGTATTTTTTCACGCAAAAACATAGAATACATATTGAAGTGGCTATTAAAGCCAAATCAACCCTGACTTTCAAGATGGAATCAGCTCACCACTGAAGAGAAAGAATGTTATCGGGAACAGGGAAAGTGCAGGGAAATGCAATTTATTGTAGATCGTTTGATGTGGAACTAGCAGGCATAAGGGGCCAAATGGTTTCCTTCTATGCATAATGTTCTATGATCCAGACCTGCAAAGTTAACAGTCAAGACTGCAATTGGTGAAGCTTTAGAATGAATTAAATGTAATAGCTGGCACTATGGGAGGAATTTTAACCCCTCAGGATGGGCGGGAGAGGGGCAGGCAGGGGGTAAAAATTCAAAAGTGGGAAACCCGCCACCAACTTTCGGTTTTAACGGAGGCGGGCAACTAACCTGCTCTCCAGAGGGGAGGGTCCACAATTTAAATATGTTAATGAAGCAGCGTAGCTCAAATTTTAGCTCAGATTTAAATTTAACTGATGAGGGCAGGGTTTCCCAGGGCTCAGGAAACCAGACAGCTGAAAGGAGGCGAGAATGGCCCCTCATGCACCCACCAAACCCCCCCGGATCTTCTCTTCCCTGCCCCCCACACCCCCGATCTATCCACTCCCACTCCACAGCTGTGGCCTGGTGCCACAGGTCTTCCCACCTCTCAATCTGGCTGCCAGCTGGGAAACAGTGTCTAAAAGTTTCAATCAGGTCCTGCCAGATTTAACGGCAGGACCTCCGGGAAACCAGTTACACCTCCATCCCTGCTTCCTCCCCACACATATCAGGGCCTATAATCTCATTTACAACTACTGATACAGATTTTGAAATATTTTGCAAAACTAAGTTGGTTTTCAAACAAACCAAAATCAAATGGTTACTGAATCCTATTTCACTATATTCTCACCAACATAAGGTCTTGGTTTTTTTGGTGGAGAACTCAACAATTTGATACTACACAGTCGAAATCACCCATCACGACTTGCCAGAAATGTCTTTATGATGTTCGGATTTTGATTATTGGTGTAACAGATAATTTGAAAACAAATCTAATTTACTCCGGTAATTAAACAACGGGACGAGGAGGCTCTGTAAACATCCCCATCCTCAATGATGGCAGAGTCCAGCACGTGAGTGCAAAAGACAAGGCTGAAGCGTTTGCAACAGTCTTCAGGCAGAAGTGCCGAGTGGATGATCCATCTCAGCCTCTTCCCGATATCCCCACCATCATAGAAGCCAGTCTTCAGCCAATTCGATTCACTCCACGTGATATTGAGAAACTGCTGAGTGCACTGGATACAGCAAAGGCTATGGGCCCCGACAACATCCCAGCTGTAGTGCTGACGACTTGTGCTCCAGAACTAGCTGCACCTCTAGCCAAGCTGTTCCAGTACAGCTACAACACTGGCATCGACCAGACAATGTGGAAAATTGCCCAGGTATGTCCTGTCCACAAAAAGCAGGACAAATCCAATCCGGCCAATTACCGCCCATCAGTCTACTCTCGATCATCAGCAAAGTGATGGAAGGTGTCGTCGACAGTGCTATCAAGCGGCACTTACTCACCAATAACCCGCTCACTGATGCTCAGTTTGGGTTCCGCCAGGACCACTCGGCTCCAGACCTTATTACAACCTTGGTCCAAACATGGACAAAAGAGCTGAATTCCAGAGGTGAGACTGACTGCCCTTGACATCAAGGCAGCATTTGACTGAACAGCCCTAGTAAAATTGAAGTCAATGGGAATCAGGGGAAAACTCTCCAGTGGCTGGAGTCATACCTAGCACAAAGGAAGATGCTAGTGGTAGTTGGAGGCAAATCATCTCAGCCCCAGGACATTGCTGCAGGAGTTCCTCAGGGCAGTGTCCTAGGCCCAACCATCTTCAGCTGTTTCATCAATGACCTTCCCTCCATCATAAAGTCAGAAGTGGGGATGTTCGCTGATGATTGCAGTGTTCAGTTCCATTCGCAACCCCTCACATAATGAAGCAGTCCATGCCCACATGCAGCAAGACCTGGACAACATCCAGGCTTGGGCTGATAAGTGGCAAGTGACATTTGTGGCAGACAAGTGCCAGGCAATGACCACCTCCAACAAGAGAGAGTTTAACCACCTCCCCTTGACAATCTATGGCATTACCATCACTGAATCCCCCACCATCAACATCCTGGTGGCCGCCATTGACCAGAAACTTAACTGGACCAGCCACATAAATACTGTGGCTACAAGAGCAGTTCAGAGGCTGAGTATTCTGTGGCGAGTGACTCACCTCCTGACGCCCCAAAGCCTTTCCACCATCTACAAGGCACAAGTCAGGAGAGTGATGGAATACTCTCCACTTGCCTGGATGAGTGCAGCTCCAACAAGCACGACACTACCCACGACAAAGCAGCTCACTTGATTGGCACCCCTTCCACCACTGGCGCACTGTGGCTGCAGTGTGTACTATCTACAGGCTTCTTCACAGCACCTCTCAAACCCGCGACCTAGAAGGACAAGGGCAGCAAGCACATGGGACCACCACCTGTACCTTCCCCTTCAAGTCACACAACCATCCCGATTTGGAAATATATCGCCGTTCCTTCATCGTCGCTGGGTCAAAATCCTGGAACTCCCTACCTAACAGCACTGTGGGAGAACCTTCACCACACGGACTGCAGCGGTTCAAGGTGGCGGCTCACCACCACCTTCTCAAGGGCAATTAGGGATGGGCAATAAAATGTTGGCCTTGCCAGCGACGCTCACATCCCATGCACGAATAAAAAAAAACCTCAAAACTGACAGGATCTGGTGCAACACTGATTTTATTCCTCATCTGATTTTACTCTCCACTGAAGTCAGTATAGAGTAATAATGGCCGGGGTGTAAAACCAACGTTTCCACCCGATCCCGTGGGTTTCCCGCCCAGAGAATTAGGATAAAATTACCCCCTTAGATTCCAAAGTCTGGATTTTCCATTCAGGAGCTCTTTAGTGCTGTGATTTTATGTCACATGCCTATTTCCTGTGTATAATGTATCGAGGGCAGGAAGTGCCCAACTGAAACAGACAGGAAGAGCATTTAAATATTAAAATGT
The DNA here is from genome assembly GCF_035084215.1 of Heptranchias perlo. NCBI lineage: Eukaryota > Metazoa > Chordata > Chondrichthyes > Hexanchiformes > Hexanchidae > Heptranchias > Heptranchias perlo. The sequence goes on along the minus strand of NC_090350.1, from coordinate 12,747,222 downwards.
GGGCATGGACGATCACCAAGATATACAAATACCTGACCCCTCGCAAGCACCCAAGTCATAGTTGTCATGCTTTCAGTAACACTGCATGAAAGCAGGCATGCCAGAGTGATCAATAGGAGCATAGGCCGACTGGCCACACCCACCAAGATGCCACCAACCAACTCCAAATCGAAAGGCACTTGCACACCCACCTGGCAATGATCGTAGGAAACTGCCTTCAGAGTGTCCAGGTCATCAGACAGCCAGATGTAGAGCAAAAACTGGGAGGAGCGTATTGCCAAGGTTAAGCAGAAACTGGGACTGTGGGACCGACGATCCCTCTCGATCGTGGGCAAGAACCTGGTCATCAGGTGCGAGGTGCTCTCGGTGTTGCTGTACGTGGCGCAGGTCTGGCCCATACCTCGCTCCTGCGCCGCGACAGTCACCCGAGCCATCTTCCGCTTTATCTGGAGATCAAAAATGGACCGTGTCCGCAGATACACGATGTACAAATCTCCAGAGAGAGGGGGGAAAGGCGTGCCCAACGTGGCCCTCATCCTGATGGCCACCTTTGTGTGCGGCTGCATCAAGCTGTGCATAGACCCTCAGTACGCAAACACAAAGTGTCACTACGTGCTGAGGTTCTACCTGTCCCCGGTGTTGAGAAGGATGGACCTGGCCACGCTGCCACGGAACGCTCCATCCAGTTGGACCGTTCCGCCCCACCTGTCCTTCGTGGAAAAGTTTGTGCAGAAAAACACCTTTGACCACAAGGCGATCAGCAAGTGGTCCGCACGTAACGTCCTCGAGACCCTGCGGGAAAAGGAGATGGTGGATCCTGTTGGTTGGTTCCCCGAGCAGACTGTCAATGTCATTTGGCAGAACGCCTCATCGCCAGAGCTTTCAAACAAACACCAAGACCTAGCTTAGCTGGTGGTGAGAAGGGCCCTTCCAGTCAGATGCTTCTTGCACTCCCGGACTCTCAGCGCCACCGCGCGCTGTCCCAGAGGAGGCTGCGGTGGAGATGAGACCGTCAGCCATCTCCTTCTGGAATGTGCCTTTGCAAAGAAGGTCTGGAGAGAGATGCAGTGGTATCTGTCCAGGTTCGTCCCGAGCAGTTTCGTAACACAGGATTCTGTGCTCTACGGGCTGTTCCCGGGGACGCACACTGAGACGGACATCAACTGCTGCTGGAAGACCATCAACTCGGTGAAAGACGCCCTTTGGTCTGCCCGAAACTTGCTGGTCTTCCAGTACAAGGAGCTGTCCTCGACAGAGTGTTGCAGACTGGCACATTCCAAGGTCCAGGACTACGTGCTGAGGGACGCACTGAGGACGGGTGCGGCCGCCGCAAAGGCTCTGTGGGGAAAGGCAACCGTTTAGAGCCTTCCCGCCATTGTATACAGAGGGGCTGCAATCAGGGAAAAACCCCCTCGGGCAGAATGTAAAATTCAAATTGATGTAATGTGACTGTAAAGAACCTGTAAAGAACCTGTAAAGAACCTGTAAAGAACCTGCAACATACCTGCAACATACCTGCAACGAGTGTAATGCAATAAGGCACCCTAGATGGACATAATTACAGTTCATGACACGTGTTCGTTGAACTGTATTTGATGTAACCTGCAAATTGTATAATCTGTATTGTGTACGTTTGGAATGAGATATGACAACTGTATTGTATGTACTGCTGCAAATTTTATGAATAAAGTATATTTTTTGAAAATTAAAATCAGACAGCCAGATGTAGAGCAGTGCCATTCACTGCAAGGACACCTGCAGCTACCTTGGAGCATAGGCTGGCACATCTGTGAACAGCGACAGTCAGTGGGTTGAAAGGTTACTCCACCTCATTGCAATCAATGCTGCAATGCTGACCTATAATTTCCACTTTAGTCGCGATCAAACAGCAAGTTGGGTGCTCCATCACTTCCCGCAGATTTGTGCCAATACCTCGGGCTTCCTTTCCTTTCATTTTGTTGTCACTTCTTAATTCCCTCCCCATTCAGCTTTGGCAAAGACTGTCAATGGATTGGGTTGTCTTTTGAGCCTTTCCCCAAGGCTTTACCATTTTTGCCACTCCACTTTATATTTCACTTACACACAATTTTCCACTCCCACCACTAGCATCCTCCCTGCACTCATCCAAATCTGCGTCTGAAGCTATATATGATTATGATCAGGAATTGGCCTCATAAAATTGTGTGTAAACAGCATACTTCTATTTGAGTCTGTTTAAAACACGTGCTAACCAATCGGATGTAAACTGCACCCATATTGGAAAATCCCAGCTCACCACTCCAATAATCCAATTCTATGACATTTTAATGCCAATGCAAAGTGGTTTCACATTGTCATTCTACACATTTAGTGTTGCTTTAGAGACATGAAGCCACTAAATCAAGCTCAGATAAATTGATAGGAGACTGCCTCCAAGAGGTGGTGTCTCTCACTCCTGCTTCACTATATCCATAACCAGTGCAAAGTAAACAATTTTACAACACCAAGTTATAGTCCCGCAATTTTATTTTAAATTCACAAGCTTTCGGAGATTTTCTCCTTCCTCAGGCAAATGTTTCAAGAGCTCCTTGAAGCCTACGCATTTATACATATTGAACAATACATGGTGTTTACAGACTGCCCCTGCAACTGCCCGTTGCCAAGGCAATCACCGTGTTCAGACAGAGAGGTGTCACCTGCAGAACCCCCGAATACACATTCAACAAAAAAACAAACAGGGAAAAAAAAGAGAAAAAAAACACAGAGAGAGGCAGAAACATCCGGAAGGCAGAGAGAGCCAGCAAATGACCCATTATATTAAAAACAGATAACATTTGTTCGCTGGTGGGGTAACGTGTAGCGTGACATGAACCCAAGATCCCGGTTGAGGCCGTCCTCATGGGTGCGGAACTTGGCTATCAATTTCTGCTCGACGATTTTGCGTTGTCGTGTGTCTCGAAGGCCGCCTTGGAGTACGCTTACCCGAAGGTCGGTGGATGAATGTCCATGACTGCTGAAGTGTTCCCCGACTGGGAGGGAACCCTCCTGTTTGGCGATTGTTGCGCGGTGTCCGTTCATCCGTTGTCGCAGCGTCTGCATGGTCTCGCCAATGTCCCATGCTCTGGGGCATCCTTTCCTGCAACGTATGAGGTAGACAACGTTGGCCGAGTCACAGGAGTATGAACCATGCACCTGGTGGGTGGTGTCATCTCGTGTGATGGTGGTATCTGTGTCGATGATCTGGCATGTCTTGCAGAGGTTACCGTGGCAGGGTTGTGTGGCGTCGTGGACGCTGTTCTCTTGAAAGCGAGGTAGTTTGCTGCGAACGATGGTCTGTTTGAGGTTGGGTGGCTGTTTAAAGGCGAGTAGTGGAGGTGTGGGGATGGCCATAGCGAGGTGTTTGTCCTCATTGATGACATGTTGAAGGCTGCGGAGAACATGGCGTAGTTTCTCCGCTCCGGGGAAGTACTGGACGACAAAGGGTACTCTGTTGGTTGCGTCCCGTGTTAGTCTCCTGAGGAGGTCTATGCGATTTTTTGCTGTGGCCCGTCGGAACTGTCGATCGATGAGTCGAGCGTCATATCCCGTTCTTACTAGGGCGTCTTTCAGCGTCTGTAGGTGTCCATCGCGTTCCTCCTCGTCTGAGCAGACCCTGTGTATTCGCAGGGCCTGTCCATAGGGGATGGCCTCTTTGACGTGGTTAGGGTGGAAGCTGGAAAAGTGGAGCATCGTGAGGTTGTCCGTGGGCTTGCGGTAGAGTGAGGTGCTGAGGTGCCCGTCTTTGATGGAGATTCGTGTGTCCAAGAAAGAAACTGATTCTGAGGAGTAGTCCATGGTGAGCTTGATGGTGGGATGGAACTTGTTGATGTTATCGTGTAGTCTCTTTAGTGATTCCTTGCCGTGGGTCCATAGAAAGAAAATGTCGTCGATGTATCTGGTGTATAGTGTTGGTTGGAGGTCTTGTGCAGTGAAGAAGTCCTGCTCGAACTTGTGCATGAAAATGTTGGCGTATTGGGGTGCGAATTTGGTCCCCATGGCTGTTCCGTGTGTTTGGGTAAAGAACTGGTTATCGAACGTGAAGACATTGTGATCCAGGATGAAGCGGATGAGTTGTAGGATGGCTTCCGGAGATTGGCTGTTGTTGGTGTTGAGTATTGATGCTGTCGCAGCGATGCAGTCATCGTGGGGGATACTGGTGTAGTGCCGAGACGTCCATCGTGGTGAGAAGTGTTCCTGGTTCAACTGGTCCGTGGGTACCGAGTTTTTGTAGGAAGTCTGTAGTGTCACGACAGAAGCTGGGGGTTCCCTGTACGATGGGTTTCAGGATGCCCTCGATGTATCCAGAGAGGTTCTCACACAGGGTTCCGTTGCCTGATACGATGGGACGTCCGGGTGTGTTGGCTTTGTGTATCTTTGGGAGGCAGTAGAAGTCTCCCACGCGGGGATTACGTGGGATGAGAATGCGTAGGATGCTTTGAAGGTCTGGATCGAAGGTCTTGATCAGTTTGTTGAGCTGGTGGGTGTGTTCTTTGGTCGGATCTGCGGGTAACCGTCTGTAGTGTTCCTGGTTGTCCAGTTGTCGGTATGCTTCTTTGCAATAGTCTGTTCTGTTCTGTATGACTATGGCTCCTCCTTTGTCCGCTGGTTTGATGACGATGTTGCGGTTGGTCTTGAGAGCGTTGATGGCGTTGCGTTGTGCTCGGGTGACATTCTGGACTGTCTTCTGAGTGCGGCTGATGAATCTGGCATTGACGCATTTCCTGACAGCTTGAGTATACATGTCCAGCTGAGGGCAGCGACCCTCCGGAGGAGTCCAGTTTGACTCTTTCCTCTTCGGTTGCTGTACCGCGGATCCCTCTGTCTGCTGTTCCGGATCGTCGATTGTCTCATTGGGTTCGCTGCTGAAATCTTGGGGTTTGTGGTAGAATTCCCGGAGCCTCATTCTCCTGATGAATTCCTCTGTGTCCGCCGCGAGACTAGTGGGGTCCATTTTGGTAGTGGGGCAGAAATTGAGCCCTCGGCTGAGAACTTCGATTTCGTCTGGTTGAAGGGTGTGGTCGGATAAATTGACAAAAGACTTCCCTGTGGTTGCAACCGTGGTACCAGGGGAAGCTTGGTCGTTGCTGGTGGTGATGCCGAGTTTCTCAAGCTTCCTGCTCTTGGTTTTCATGTAGGCAGCGTAGTTCCGTTGCCTCGTCTGTTTGGCGGTATAACGTAGCTGGTCTGCTGTGTCCTGAGTACAGGTTGAGAGTATGGACTCTATCTTGGTTTCGAGGTTGTGGCGTCTGCTGTAGAGTTGGTGTATGAGATGGTTGCGGAGTGTGCGAGAGGTACGGCGGCAGAGTCTCTCAGCGTAATCCGAGTTGTATGTGGACTTGAGTGGGTTCGTGATCTGGAGTCCTTTCGGGATCTTGTCTGCTTTCTTGCAGCTCTGTAAAAACTTGATGTCTGTGTCTAAATGCGCGATCTTCTTGGATATCCTTTCCACTGTGAGCCGGCAGTTTGTGGTGTCGATGGTAGTCATGATGTGGAGATGCCGGTGATGGACTGGGGTTGACAATTGTAAACAATTTTACACCACCAAGTTATAGTCCAGCAATTTTATTTTAAATTCACAAGCTTTCGGAGATTTTCTCCTTCCTCAGGCAAATGTTTCAAGAGCTCCTTGAAGCCTACGCATTTATACATATTGAACAATACATGGTGTTTACAGACTGCCCCTGCAACTGCCCGTTGCCAAGGCAATCACCGTGTTCAGACAGAGAGGTGTCACCTGCAGAACCCCCGAATACACATTCAACAAAAAAACAAACAGGGAAAAAAAAGAGAAAAAAAACACAGAGAGAGGCAGAAACATCCGGAAGGCAGAGAGAGCCAGCAAATGACCCATTATATTAAAAACAGATAACATTTGTTCGCTGGTGGGGTAACGTGTAGCGTGACATGAACCCAAGATCCCGGTTGAGGCCGTCCTCATGGGTGCGGAACTTGGCTATCAATTTCTGCTCGACGATTTTGCGTTGTCGTGTGTCTCGAAGGCCGCCTTGGAGTACGCTTACCCGAAGGTCGGTGGATGAATGTCCATGACTGCTGAAGTGTTCCCCGACTGGGAGGGAACCCTCCTGTTTGGCGATTGTTGCGCGGTGTCCGTTCATCCGTTGTCGCAGCGTCTGCATGGTCTCGCCAATGTACCATGCAAAGTAAAGTAAAGTGCAAAGTAGATAGAGCAATTGAGGTATAACTCAAGTTTGCAAGTCCCTCATCACTCTAAGGTGACACAGATCTCGAACCAGCACTGCAGTAATGACAGTGCCCTAAATTATATTCCACAGTAGTGTGGAAAACATCTTTAGTATTGAGGAGGGGTAGCGCACATATAGTTCAAGAGGCATCTCTCTCTTATTCTGGGGCTGAAGAAACCATACCATTAATCCTCAGTTACATTGCACGGGAATACATTACTGTAAATGAGGTGCTCCTACTCCTTTGTTCTGGTGCAGTGGAAACTTGATTATCTACATTCCTACAATCCACACTTAATTATCCATTAGAATCCTTCTGTAGGAGTCTGAGCTTAGTTTTGCATAAATGCAGCTAAAATGCAATAGAGCGTTTTTAATTGAATTTCACAGACTCTGCTTTTCTCGATTCCAGTGGAATAAGTAGTTGTTATCTAGATGTTCAGTGCCTGATAGAACCTACTATCTCTGTAGTTCTGATATTTAGTTTCAGGTCAGGAGACCAAGAGGAGACATGGTTTCAGGAAGCCAATAGAAGTTGGGCTCCAGTAATTTTTTCAAGAATATCTGCTTATCTGTACATGTTGGTATCTTGATTAGGTAATGTATGTAGACCAATTAGAAGCTAAAAAGACACTGCATCAGAGGAATAGTCCCAGCTGGACAGAGTGGAAAGTTTATAAGTGCTCTATGCTTTTAAAGTGCATGGGTTTTAGTTGGGTAAACTGCAGCAGTAGCCCTGTGCACACTTGGGGCCTTCAAGCCCCAGCTCTTGCCAGCCTGCACTTAAGTTGTGATTTAGTTAAATGAGATCTGTCCCTATGGGAGGAGACCGCACAACCGACATCAGCCAAATGGAAATTCTTTTGATGTGGATTTGCTAGCAGTTTGATTCAGAGGTCCCTCAGAATGCTCATGAGTTTCTAGTGTGTCAGACACCTGGCTAGACAACAAAATAAATCCTCTGGTTCTTTGCTCAGATTCTGAGTTAAAAAGCCTGCTTACATCTATAATGATCCATTCCTCTCATCAGTTAGAAACCTGAATTACACCTCCCTCAATCTGGTTTCCATAAGTATTTTCAGCTGAGTGTGTCTGGGCTAGATTTTCAAATTAGAATCATAGAAAGGTTACAGCATGGAAGGAGGCCACTTGGCCCATTGAGTCCATGCCGGCTCTATGCAAGAGCAATCCAGCTAGTCCCACTCCCCCACCCTATCCCCATAGCCCAACAATTTTTTTCCTTTCAAGTACTTATCCACTTCCCTTTTGAAGGCCATGATTGAATCTGCCTCCACCACCCCCTCAGGCAGTGCATTCCAGATCCTAACCACTCGCTGTGTAAAAAAGTTTTTCCTCATATCACTTTTGGCTCTTTTGCCAATCACCTTAAATCTATATCCTCTGATTCTTGACCCTTTTGCCAATAGGAACAGTTTCTCTCTATCTACTCTCTCTAGACCCCTCATGATTTTGAATACCTCGATCAAATCTCCTCGCAACCATCTCTGTTCCAAGGAGAATAGCCCCAGCTTCTCCAGTCTATCCACGTAACTAAAGCCCCTCATCCCTGGAATCTTTCTCGTAAATCTCTTCTGCACCCTCTCGAAGGACTTCACACCTTTCCTAAATTGTCACCCAGGCATAAATACCTAATTGTGGATCTGCCACCCGTTTTAGTAATTGTCCCATTTTCATTAACGGCGGCCAATCCACAATGCCAGTTTCACGCCCAGTTGGCGGGTTGAAAATCTACCCCTTCCTCTACACACTCAGGCCCAAATTGTGCAATCATCCCTGTCACTCTTCTCTGAACCCTCTCCAATGTATCAACATCCTGTTCAAAGTACGGTGCCAAACCCAACACAATGGCCCCCGATAATAACGGGGAGGCGGGAAGGGGCCGAATTTAATGGCAGGAATTTTTGAAAATTTTCAAATCGGTTTCCCGCCCGCAGCCAGCAGATTGAGAGGCTGTCTGTCTGTTGGGCTGGAAGGCCCATGGCAACAGGTGGTAGGTGGGGAGCAGAGGGAGGGGGGGGGGGGGGGGGGAAAGAGGAGCGGAGGGAGAAGAGAGGTGGGGGGGGGGGGGGGGGGGGAGATCGTGGAGGACGTTGGGGGTGGGGGGGACGGAGGGAGGTCGGTGCGGAAGACGATCACGGGCCGGGAGGAGGAAGAGATTGGGGGGGGGGGGATCCGATCCTGGGAGAAGGAAATCAGGGGAGATCTGGACGGGAGGAGAAAGTGGGGGGGTTGAGGCGGACAGCAGGGGGACAGATTGCATGGAGGGAAGCAGGTTCATTTGATGGACCGGGGAGGCAGGAGAAGCACTCCTGCTCCTCCAGGCCCACAAGCAGTGCTGGAAAGGCACTGTTCAATCCAGCCGTTCTTGCCTCCCTTCAGCTGCCAGGTTTCCCGAGGCTCAGAAAACCTGGCCCCCAGGAGTTAAATGGGAAACAGGAGGTTAAATTTGAGGCAAGCAACCTCTTTAAAATATTTAAAGGACGGACCCACCTCTGGAGAGCAGGTTAGTCACCCAACCCCAACTCGCCTCTGTTAAAACCAGATGTGGAGGTGGGTTGGGGTCGGATTTCTGATTTTTAAAACATTTTTATCCCCCGCCCATCCGTCCTGGGGGGGGGTTAAAATTACCCCCAATATTTCAAATATGGCTTCACCAATAGCTTTTACAAGAGATACATCATTTAACTTCTAATCAAATGCCCTTAAGATGCATCCAGTGAATGATGAGCCTTACTGATGATACCAGCTTTACATCAGATAGACCTCTTCACCAATTGACTAATGATCACAACCAAATCCTTTTCCCATCATGTTACTACAAAACAGGACCCTTTCCTTGTGCACATGTTTCATGTTTCCCAGTGCAATATGCTTTACCTTACCTTTATCCACATTTCCCACAAATTGAAAGCCTGTGCAAAATATTACATTTAAATCACATTACTATCCATCTGCTATTGATTAGCCCATCTGCTTAATTGGTCAAGAACCTTTTGAATAGCATCAATCTCCCTTATACTCATCACCAGGCCACATGGCTTAGTATCATCAAATTGTCATATTAGGCAAAATGCACTCTCCTCTAAGTTATTTCAGCAATGTGCGAACAGCCCCCTGCAGAAATACACTGGTTGCTGCCCAACTGGCTAACTATTTTCTATTAATTATCATCTTCTGCTTCCGATAATCAACCCAATTATCAATCTGAATTAAAATTACAGTTCAGACGAAGGACATACGTCTGAAATAATAACATCTTTTCTCTTTACAGGTGCTGACTGACATTGTGTATTTCCAACACTTTTCTGTTTAGGTGCACTAAAAATTGCAATAAAGTTAATTTAGCAGTAATTCCATGAATCTAAATTTTTCTTGGAATTCCACACATGAAGCTTTTAATCAAATACCTTCTGAAAAATTCATGGAAATCGTCCCACTAGATAGCCCTCATCCACTAATTTATCTACTTCTTCAAAGTTTTCCAAGAACCATTGTCTCTTAATCCAAGCCGAGTACTCCTTATGGCCTCTGTGTTCTTTAGATGAAGACTAACAGGATCCTGCCTAATTCTTCAGATAGTTACATCTTAGTTAGTTGAAGATATATCAAGTATCTTTGCCTAAATTTTCATTTAAATCTAACTATAAACCTTGTACATAAACATAGCCCATTAATGCAGATCCCAGTATTTCTACACAGTGGCTTCTCTCTCACCATTACAGGAACGACATCTTAGAAAAGCTGGAGACCAAACAACTATATTGCACAACCTTAGGGTTGCATCAGTTTTGCTCCAAATGGATGTACACAGAAGAAGATTCCCCATGAGAAGCAAGCAGACAAACCAAACAGAGAACAATTAAGAAATGCAAAACTCTCCCGATAGCTCAGCAGGTTTCTCCAGTGAAGCAGGCAGACCGTGATGGCGCCAGGTAAAATTCCCCATCTGCTCTGAGTGAACTGATCTCAGCCAGGACAGCGTCAGGACACTACAATAGGCTTCCATGCTCCTGGGGTCAGGAGTGGAAACTGGCAGGGTTCCCAACCTGATCGCTAAGCAGCGACGCCAGCTTGAAAGTGGGCACGGGCAGGCAAAAGAAGAGGACAGGATAGGGCTTGGCAGCGATTCCCCAATCAAAAAACACAGTTGACAGTCACCGTCAATGCTCACAGATGAGCACCTGCCATTGGGCAAGGTACCAACCTGAGCACCAGTGGATCTATACCAGAGCAAGAAGTCAACATTTTCTGAGGCGGAGAGGAGACGTTTAGTGAAGGGAAAACAGAAGAGAATCCGAATGAAAATCTTCTATTTTCTTGAAAACATTCCAATGCGTAATATGAAAATTCAAGACTACAACAATCAACTGCTTCATTTAAAAGCTCCTTTCAAGGGACAGTTTTGTAAAACTCCATTAATTCTCATTGGCAGATTGGCACATTTCTTCCACTGAATTCATAATAAATGGTGACAGCAGTTTTATGCTACAGACTCATGTCTATGGGGAATTAGGCTGAGAATACCTGAGCTAATTTCAGTTTGGAACCTAACACTGAATCATTGAAAACAAGAACCTTCTCCTTGCTTCCGATTTGGATAGATTTGAACCGAGGTCCAAGAAAAGGCCATTATTATATTAAAAAATGTTGTGCCACCCTAAATGTGCACATTTTATTTTTTTTTTTAAATATGCAAACTTAACTTTAGCTAGAAATGGCTAACCTTTTTGCTTCTGAAATTTAGTCCCGAGAGACAATAACTAACAGTTTTTTTAAAGCAGAAAACTTAATTATATCAAATAAATTACTTCTAATATTTTCCTTTGGAGAATATGAATTATTTAAACCCAATACAAAGAAATGTGGAAACATTACGAAAGGTCTATAGAGACTCACTATGTAAATTTTTTTCTTCTCAAACAGATGGCTACCTAGGGCTGGCTGCCAAGCAAGTGCTGGCTGTGGCAAACGATAACAAGATATAAAGCTGTTTTTATTTATTAAATAAATGCTATTACGGTACATTGTACACAAGAGAATATAGTAAAGTAATAAAAGCTATTTTATAAATAAGTAAATTAATCCAGAATGCCAGGATTTTTTTTTAAAATCATTTTGCATAGAGTGTAAGGATGTACATATTTAGGACAAGATCCAATTCAGCTCCCTGGATAGCTCTGTGGGGAAATGCAGTGGTTTGAGAGATACCGACCCATACACAGCAGGGAGGTCCTAGACTCAGTTTCTGTCCTGTACTGAGTTAGCAGGTGGTAGGGGAACTGCAACTGGTCATAGCACCTCTGGCATGGAGAGGGGGGGGGGGGGGGGGGAGGAGGAAAAGAAAAGACAATATTAGCCAGGACTCCCCATCCCTAATCGCTATCCAGTGACCCATGCAGAAATGTACATGTTTGTGATGAGGACAGGATCAGGCTCAGCGGTGAGGCTCTCCATAATCGAACACCACCCACCATCAAGCCAGATGCATGAAAGATGACCATATGGGCAAGGTGGATCTATATATACCCCAAGCAAGAGTAAGCACCTTCAGGAGAGGTTGAGAGCGAAATGGGGGAAATTGAAGTCCAATTCTCACCTATGACACATGAATATGAATATAAATAAACCTGTAATCATCATCCCTATCACAGGAAACTACAGTCGAGTTTAGGATAACTGGAAATGGCCAACCTACCGCAAGGCTATTCCAATATAAGCCAAAAGTACAAAGTGCAAAAACCTGAAACTATGTCCTGTGAAGCTGTGTCATCCTTCCCTAACTCCAAGATATCAGCCAGCTCTAGCTCAGCTAGACTCCTCTGTGGAAATCAGGGTATTGGTTCAAAATGCTGAGTGCTATATCCAGAAGTCAGCAGCTGTGTGTATTGGCTGATGTCATTATGGTGATCTTTCTATTCTGCAGACATGGTTTGGGGGGGGGGGGTGGGGGTTATATGTTTGGTGGTATAGGTTCAAAATGGATAGGTGTTATGTGGAATGCTTTGGGGGAGGAGATGAAGAGAAGCTTGCTTTGATTGGGTCATAGCTATACATGTTCAGTCAGACATAACAAATGTATTCCAATAGTTGCTTTGTCTTGTGTCAAAGGGAATTCCAGCATTTGCTATTAATGGTTTCCTGGAATTAATACACGGTCACATTTTCACCAGTCACACTGTCATTGTGATTACGAGTGTTGATATCATCAGAGTAGCAGAAAGTCTGAAATCATGGAAAAATTGGATAAATCAGCTGCTGAAGTGTGCTCAATTCTGAACCCTGGGGAAACACTGTGTGAGAGAGATTGAGCAAAAAGCAGACTTTGCCTGCAGTATTTGGTCAAGAACCTGTGTGTAATAAAACTGGCCATTTATCCTCACTTCTTCATCAAAAAAAATCAAAGGGTAACTAAGCCCTTTTGGACATTGGAAAGGGCCTTAGGTTTCAGCTGTGGCTCAGCTCTATTTCGAACAAGAGCACGGGAGTTCTCCCCAGTGTCCTGGCTAGTATTTATACCTCAATCAATATCACTAAAAGAGATTATCTGGTCATTATCTCATTGCTATTTGTGGGACCTTGCTATACACAAATTGGCTGCAGTGTTTCCCTACATTAAGACATTGACTACACTTCAAAAGTACTTCATTGGCTGTAAAGCACTTTGGGACATCTCGAGGTCTTGAAAGGCGCTATATAAATGCAAGTTTGTTTTTATGACTGATTGATGTGCTGTGTTAGTGCTGCCTCGTCCAAATGTTTTTGTGTTTAATGATTTGTAAATAAATACTTCAAATAATTTTAGCTTGTAAAAGCTCTGTTTTGTATTTTGCTATTCCACAATATCCAGTTGATCAGAAATACCATAAAAGTCTAGTGAGCAGAGTACTACAATTTGGATAATTGTTAGTCCCAGGATGTCTGCAAAGGCAGACTAGATAAACTGGCTTCTGATTTGTGGAGAACAAGGTTCATTCACAAGAAAGTTGTGAAACTGCAGAGAGAATGGCACAATAAAAATCTAAAACTTAACAGAACTGAAATATGGCCAATCTCAAAGTTAAAGGTTTCATAGTTGATTGAACTACTCAGAGTTCCCTGAACTCAGAGTTTGAGGGCTGTAAGAATATAATGTCACCATCCAGGTTTGCATAAAAATAAATTATAATTACACACAGTTGGGAAAGAAAACACAAGAAGAAAATTAATATTCAGTGATTAAACTGTTTAAAAATGATCTAAGATTTCTTATTCATAAGTCAATTTTAATCAATTTACCAGGTTATATGGACAAAGCAGAGGCGAGAACAGTGGACCCAGAGTAGAACCCAAGGTCTCCTCTGCTCGAGGACTGTTGGTCAGTCTTGGTTGAGATCCTGAAGGAAATTAATGCTGTAATAGCAGATGGTTTATGAAATGCAGCAGCTTCGATGGTGAGCACAGGATGCTCATCAGAGGCTGGGGTTAAAGGATATTATGATCATACACTGTTTTTGTGAGCCAAATGGGGGCAATTTGGACACAGACCAGCATGTTGTTATACATAAATGCTGAAAATGAAGAAAGGTACATGGTTCCAGGTCAATAACTCAAGTTTTAACCTGGTCTGAATTGTGTACACTTACTGTCCAGTCACTACATAATGTTTAAACAATTTATTTGATGTATAGATAAAATACTTTGCCTAGAAATAAAATAAACATAAAATCAAATGTCAACTGCCAGCATGGTTTGTAATAAGAGATCAAGTGCTCACTCTAGCCAAAGTTTTGCAAGATTGTTAAATTTCATTTCCCGTCATTCCAAGATAATTTTTCAAAGGAGGGACCGTTTCTGCGCTGTCTACTTGGACACAGGCATAAACCTGGTCTCGTCTGCTCTTTTTCAGGAGGTTCCTTGCTTGCTGGAACGAATGACAACAGGAGTGACTAACGATATTAACTTTACATGATAGCAGGGCTGTTTGCAAAGGCAAATTGTCTGCCATTCAGTCTTGTTTTTTTCTGCATGGGTAACAGCCATTTTGAAAAGACAGATACATCAGTGCCTCGAGGCCCATCGTTCCTTACATCCCTCAACCCAAGTCTACTGGTATTGGACCCACAGATACAAACCAAAATGTTACAGGACCCTTCTTCACCAGACTCCCTGAAATAAATGGATGGAGACAATGCAAGGCTTCGACATCCCACCTCCAACAAAGTACCAAGGATCAAACATATCTGCTCCCCGAATGTAGATGGCTCCTTCAGCTGACAGTTGATATTTAAAAAAAATGCTTTTTCCCTTCATTACTGTGGCACCAAGCACTCACTCAACACATGGAACGTCAACTGAATACCAAATTGCACCCACCCCCCCACACTCCGGGCCACCCCAAGGCACTTAAAGACATTTTAACGAATCCACGCAAGAGTGCTGCTTTGTCAAATACAAAAAAAATGGCCATGACAATGGAATGAAGAATGGAAATTGGCTCCACATACAATTTTACCAACTTCACGATTCTAAGTCCGACTGAAATCAGAATCTATAGATTCTGAATAGAGACAAAGGTTAAAAGTTACCGTCACAGGACAATAATAAGATTGATCACTATGCAGAAATAAAAAGAAAAAAAGTGAAAATGTTTTCAGAACACCTGAAAAACATGCAGGAAATGCACACACTGTTAAGTCAACATCCAGAACTCAATCGCAGACACACTTAAAAGACACATATTTTTCAGTGAACACCTGTCGTCGAAACAGTCACACTCAAAATGCTAACCTCAATTTCGCTTTCAAATGCTAACTGACTTGCTGTGCGTTGCCAGCATTTTCTGTTTATATTCCTTTTGCTATGCAGTTACCAGCTGAGCAAGGAAATGTCCCGCAGTCACCAAATAATGAGTGCACCTGTCCAGAACTGCTTGAAATATTTATTTTTAAAACAAGGTATCATTTGGTAACAGATTGTTTGGTAACTGTGAATTCATATCTGTTACAGAAACAATATTTACTTTACAAATAGGTCTAGCGAGTTTTTAATTTTGGGGGAGGGGGGGATATTTATTTCCTCAACTAAATTGTGAACCAAATAAATAACTGGCCTTTATTTTGCTATAGGAGATTGAACTGCTTAGATTGATAACATAACCTTGAAAAACTGAGAGTAGATTTTGATGAATGCACAGTCAGGTTGATTTGGGAGTCTTTCATCCACAGTGTTTGCCTTTTTTTGCTTTGTATTGTTAAAACCAAACGATAGTGACAAGAACTCCAGCAATTCACACTACTGTAGGATTCACAATCTGTCTAAAATACTGTTCTGATGGATAAAGAAGTCATGATTTACTGCATCCAAAATGAAAAGACTGAATGATTTGAGACTAGCTCAAGCCTGTTCCTTTTAGCAGGGCAAAAGAGGTCTATTTGAAAAGCCATAATAGTTGTCAATGTTTCAGAGTTAAGAAAGACAGTTAAGCAAGCAGTCTCAATGAGTAACAGAAGTACAATCAAACTCCAACAAAATGGACAAGCGGGTGTTTCCAGTCGTCCTATATTTTCGGGGCAGCTATTGCAGTGAAATTCCTTACCTCACTCCCCATTTCTCAGTGCTGGAGTGTGGAATGAAAGACAACATGGAAGGAGAGGAAACGTGACTTTCACCTGAGGGAGACTCAAAGAATAAATGTTTACACACCTTCCAAAGAAGGTAAGAATCGTGAATGAGCTTAGTGACTCTCCACACTTATCCTACTTAATTTTAACCAGGAGTGGGTTTCGGGAAATCAGGGATGTGGCAAGCATCAAAGCTGCCCGACATCATCAATTTGGGCAAAGGCTGTGTTAATTCTGAGGCCTCATTTACATCCAGCCGGCTTCAGACAAGTCAAAAGTTACCAAGTACCAAGTTAAGTCGGGGGGAGGGAATGGAGAAATCAGGGCCGTTGTAAGGATGGGAAGGGGGGAAGCCGGAAGGAGGTGCAGAGGCCTAGATTTTCCTCCTGGCCCCACTAAGGAAAGTGTTTGCCTCACCTCAGAGTGCACCCTCTTTCTCCTTATCAAATTTTACTATGTGGGGCGCCCCCCGCTCAGTAGGCCCTTAAAATGCCAATGGGGTCCTAATGCCATCATAATGACAGTTTGAACGTATTAATGAGGCTCCTTCCTGAGCAGAGACGTGCGCATCAGGCACCTAAAAAAGGGCCCAGTTAAGCTGGCGGCGGGCAGGATTGGAGGGGGAATGGGGCGGTAAGTCTTTGCACAGCTATTTTAGCTGCACGCCCGCCCGATTCCCAGCAAGCAGGGTGGGTTAAAATCCTCCCCTTTGGATTAGATTTAATTCGAAGTCCCAGAGGTGGGAGAACACCATATGATACTCAAGTCTGGGACTCAGTCTACGACTTCTGGTTTTCACCTCCCACAGGTATTCTGGCATATAACTCCATTTTGGATAATAATTCCTCTAATATTGTTCCATAAATTGTGTTAATACAATCATTTGGTGTTGTGGCTGTGCATTTGGAAAGCACAATAAAAATACTGCAGTACAAAAACAGTTCTTCCTTCACCAATCTGTAAAGATGGCACATTGCAAAATGAGCTTATATGGTCTCTATCACAAATTCTACCTGTTGGATTGTAAAACCTTTCTACAAAATACATTCCCTCAAGTGTCTGAAAATACAACCTTCCAGTTGTCGGAAAGCTGTGAATTCAACTCAATGGGAGGGGCAATGCTCGATTCTAGATTCCCTCACAAGACGTTGTACTATGTGACTCATCCTGTCAGTACCAATGGAAAGCTGTTGTACTGTTCGAGCCCGATACTTTTCTTCCAAAGCATCAAAATAAAAAAAAACAGGTAATGCTTTAAAATAGCTGCATAAAATGCAATTGAATTGTAGCAACCAGCTACAGCTGCTCCTCCGCCAACTATGAAAGCGGGGATAGCTGGCTGATTGAGGCTGATTGCTGTCCTTGGGAATTGAACTCCTTCAATTCCCAAGGACAGCACAGGCAGTCATCCATTACTACTTGAAATATGGCCAGTATAGTGACCAAGAATATCTCCACATATTTGAGAAAAAAAGTCTATTAAGACAGAATGGAAATGGAAGGACTTTCCTGCCCGAATATTATTCTTCCATCTCACTTACTGTGCCAGTAGATGCTGCAAAACTGCTGACATCAACACCACAAAACCAACCCAAGAGTTGGGAAACCTGTCCGGAAATTTGCATATCAGATTGCTGCGTGGACACATCTCACCTGAAATATCGGAAGCAAAAACATATGTTGCTAATCATGCAGAAATAGATTATTAATCATCCGCACAATGGCTGCTCCACATCCTCGTTCCTACAGTGAACGCGTACGCAAATACACTAAATCAGTGAAACTACTGCGGACAAGGTTAGCACGCAGGGCAGAAGGGCATGGCAGTGGGCTATACATATGCAGTGAAGACAGCACTGTAACAATCTTAACACTTGTAAACAAGAAGAGTTCAACAAGTTGTTATTGACCTAAAGAACCCAACAGCCTCTGTGAACCTCTATTAGCTTAGACAACACTCAGCAGGTATGGGACTGGCAAACAATTATAGGCATTTTGTGCTTCGCAAGTAAAGCAATAATAAACTTTTTTTTTCCTTTCTGAAGATATTATAAGCAATGTTAGTTATTGGAGGACAACACTGCAAATCTAAAACAAAATGATAATCTGCAAAACATTTACTTACTATTTGCAAGCTGTGGTGATCTGTTTTAACTCTAGGTTGTGCTGACAAAAGGAAATTGTACTTTAAAAAGAACATCTGTGGAGCTATACGCACCAAGTTGATTTATTCAGCACAGTTAAGGGTTAAGTTTGATAACATGGAACTTACAGAAAGGCAGCAGATGGCAATAATGAGTTTCAACAAATGCTCAATGCAGCCTGTTTCTAATTTCAACATCTGTACTTTTTGGAGCAGTGTGACAAAAGCATTTATAAAGCTGATTTATGTTATGAATGTAGACAGATTTTACAATCCAACGACTCTCTTACAGTAGCCATTTATGAAACCGAGAAATGTATTTGGATCAGTCTAGTGAGGTACCATGTTTTGTTGACACAAAGGAATCTCAATCCCAGTATTTTATCTGTTGAGGGACACTACACATTATATGCGGTTCTGCACACAGCTGTCACCAAGCACTTGAATAGCTCAATTAGTCAAGAACAGCAGACGAAAATGAACTAAAATCGCCTCGTTCAGAGTGAGAGAGAGAGAGAGAGAGAGAGAGATTAAATAGCCTTATAAAGACACGGGCTTATGCCTGACAAGTGACAGGCTAACAACCTGCTTTGCAGCCACTATTATCAGCCAAGGATGGAAAGGTAAGGTAACCAGCACTGATCTCTACAAGTTCCAGAGCATCTCACTGCCTTCTCCTGAAGCCATTTTATTGATCGATGAAAGAACCAATTACTTAGATCCAAAATGAAGCCAGAAAAACAACTTGAAAACATTACTGCGACAGCTCTATTTGGAAGAGCAATAGTCCCAAAGTAGATTACAACTGTAGTACAAGTTTACAAAATAAGGGTTGTGCTCTGCTGGTAATTTGTAAATGTTGGGGTATATCGGATGGGAATAGTTAAGTAGACACACTGAAAGGATGCCTGATGGGTCAAACAGTGACACTGAACTCCCTATGAACCGAAATGCTCTTTTGATACATAACTGTTTGGCTCTAGTCAGGCAAGATCTTGTATTCATTGGCCAGGCCACTAAAGGAGGCACCTCTGACAGTGCAGCACTCCCTCAGTACAGCACTGAAGTGTCAGCCTGGTTTACGCACTCAAGGCTCCAGCGTAGGGGTGGAGCCCACGATCTTCTGACTCAGAGGAGAGAGTGCTACCAGTGAGCCAAAGCTAACACCTAATTTTAAATCTGTTTCTGTAAACAGCACAGCTCTTTGCTGCCGTGGACGGCAGCAAAGAGCTGTGCTGTTTACAGAAACAGATTTAAAATTAGGTGTTAGCCTTGGCTCAGCAGTAGCACCCTTGTCCATTTTACACGGCTGGATACTTGAGAAGTGCTATGGTGGGGTGAATGCATATACGTTGCAGTTATCCCATTTTGCCGGCAGCTTGCATGGATTGAAAAGCGCACTGGTAACTGCATGATAACAGTACGGTAGATTTTCCATTCAGCTACACCCAACGAACAGGCCTAACGTGGTTAAAGATTTCCATCACGTCCAAAGACCCAAAAACAATGCTGAAGGGCGGCAGGAGCACCCAGCTTTTCAATCCATGCAAGATGCAGGCAAAATGGGATAACTTCATCGTGTATGCAATTTTACAGCATTCGCCCCACCATAGCACTTCTCCAGTACCCAGCCATGTAAAATGGGGGCCCACGGCAGCAAAGAGCTGTGCCGTTTACAGAAACGCATTTAAAGTTAGGTGTTAGCCTTGGCTCAGTGGTAGCACTCTCACCTCGGAGTCAAAAGGTCGTGGGCTGAACCCCTACTCCGGAGCCTCGAGCCCATAAACCAGGCTGACACTTCAGTGCCGTACTGAGGGAGTGCTGCGCTGTCGGAGGTGCCGTCTTTTAGATGAAACGTTAAACCGAAGCCCCGTCTGCCCTCTCAGGTGGACGTAAACGATCCCATGGCAATACAGCGTAGAGGAGCAGGGGAGTTAGAACATAAGAACATAAGAAATTGGAGCAGGAGTAGGCCAATCGGCCCCTCGAGCCTGCTCCGCCATTCAATAAGATCATGGCTGATCTGATCCCAACCACAAATCTAAAGAACACAAGAAGTCGGAGCAGGACCCGGCCACATAGCCCCTGGGCCCTCTCCGCCACCCACAGGGCATTGACCGATCCGAACTCAGCTTCATGTCCAATTTCCTGCCCGCTCCCCATAACCCCTAATTCCCTTTACTTCTAGGAAACTGTCTATTTCTGTTTTAAATTTATCTAATGATGTAGCTTCCACAGCTTCCTGGGGCAGCAAATTCCACAGACCTACCACCCTCTGAGTGAAGAAGTTTCTCCTCATCTCAGTTTTGAAAGAGCAGCCCCTTATTCTAAGATTATGCCCCCTAGTTCTAGTTTCACCCATCTTTGGGAACATCCTTACTGCATCCACCCGATCAAGACCCTTCACAATCTTATATGTTTCAATAAGATCGCCTCTCATTCTTCTGAACTCCAATGAGTAGAGTCCCAATCTACTCAACCTCTCCTCATATGTCCGCCCCCTCATCCCCGGGATTAACCGAGTGAACCTTCTTTGTACTGCCTCGAGAGCAAGTATGTCTTTTCTTAAGTATGGAGACCAAAACTGTATGCAGTATTCCAGGTGCGGTCTCACCAATACCTTATATAACTGCAGCAATACCTCCTTGTTTTTATATTCTATCCCCCGAGCAATAAAAGCCAACATTCCGTTGGCTTTCTTGATCACCTGCTACACCTGCATACCAACTTTTTGATTTTCTTGCACTAGGACCCCCAGATCCCTTTGTACTGCAGTACTTTCCAGTCTCTCGCCATTAAGAAAATAACTTGCTCTCTGATTTTTCCTGCCAAAGTGCATAACCTCACATTTTCCAATATTATATTGCATCTGCCAAATCTCCGCCCACTCACCCAGCCTGTCTATATCCCCTTGCAGGTTTTTTATGTCCTCCTCACTCTCTACTTTCCCTCCCATCTTTGTATCATCTGCAAATTTTGATATGTTGCACTCGGTCCCCTCCTCCAAATCGTTAATATAGATTGTAAAGAGTTGGGGACCCAGCACCGACCCCTGTGGAACACCACTGGTTACTGGTTGCCAGTCCGAAAATGAACCATTTATCCCAACTCTCTGCTTCCTGTTCGATAACCAATCCTCCACCCATGCCAGAATATTACCCCCAATCCCGTGATTTTTTATCTTAAGTAATAATCTTTTATGTGGCACCTTGTCGAATGCCTTCTGGAAGTCTAAATACACTATGTCCACTGGTTCCCCTTTATCCACCCTATATGTTATATCCTCGAAGAACTCAAGCAAATTTGTCAGACATGACTTCCCCTTCATAAAGCCATGCTGACTTTGTCCTATTAAATTATGCTTATCTAAATGTTCCGTTACTGTCTCCTTAATAATAGACTCCAAAATTTTACCCACCACAGATGTTAAGCTAACTGGCCTATAATTTCCAGCCTTCTGCCTACTACCCTTTTTAAATAACGGTGTTACATTAGCAGTTTTCCAATCTGCCGGGACAATGGGAGTTCTCCCCATTGTCCTGGCCAATATTTATCCATCAACCAAAAACAGATGATCTGGCCATTTATTTCATTGCTGTTTGAGAGACCTTGCTGTGGGTAAATTAGATGCCACAGTTCCTACATTACAACAGTGGCTACAGCCAATTAAGTACTTTTGAAGTGTAAAGTGATTTGGGACGTCCTGAGATTGTAAAAAGCGCAGTATAAATGCAAGTTCTTTCTTTTTTCTTTAATGTTTCAAATGTTAGGGGTGGAGGGATGAAGCATATCATACAAAGATACTACGTATTTCCGAAAATTCACAACACAAGGTGGGAGTTTGCATTCTACACGAGGGCAGATCATTCTCACAGACTTACGGTCAAAACAAAATGGTACCCATTACAATAAATGGTTAAAAATTCCAATGTATCCAAATCGCAAATTTAAGTATTACTATGGACAGAAAATCATAGGCTGAGTATGGGGAATTTCGCAATTTGTACTCCTTGAATTCACCAGGATCAGGCACAGTAGAATTATTACAACAAAGTGTCTGTAACCACGAGAACTGTATATTACAGAATCATAGAATCACGGAAGGAGGCCATTCGGCAAATCATGCCTATGCTGGCTACTTGAAAGAGCTACCAATTAGTCCCACTCCCATGCTCTTTTCCCACAGACATGCAATTTTCTCCCCCTCAAGTATTTATCCAATTTCCTTTTGAAAGTTATTATTGAACCTGCTTCCACCGCCCTTTCACGCAGTGCATTCCAGGTCATAATAACTTGCTGCGTAAAAAATTCTCACCTCTGACTCCTTTGCCAATTACCTTAAATCTGTGACCTTCTGCCAGTAGAAACAGTTTCTCCTTATTTATTCTTTCGAAACCCTTCATGATTTTGAATGCCTCTATTAAATTTCCCCATAACTTTCTCTGTTCCAAGGAGAACAACCCCAGCTTCTCTAGTCTCTCTATGTAACTGAAGTCCCTCATCCCTGGTACCAGTCTAGTAAATCCCCTCTGCACCCTCTCCAAAGCCTTGGCATCCTTCCTAAAGCATGGATTCTGACCCAAAGCTGTATATTGGAAACTCTGCGGTTGTTTATCACTTTCTGCGGGACTCTGCTGATGCTACCCAAAGATCGTGTAAACCAGACTATATAAAGTATCCACACTAAACAAATAAATCATAGGCAGCTGTGGAAGAAAGGAAGCCATGTATTTATTAAAATACTTTGAGAATTTTAGTAAATGGTCAGCAGAAGGAAAAAAATTTGCATTGTGTAGCACCTGATCACAGCCTCTCAGGACACCCCGAACTCCTCACTTTTGAAGTGTAGTCACGGTTATGTAAGGAAACTTGGTAGCCAAGATGCACGTGTTCTAACAACGAGCAAATAAGAGGAATGCGCAGTTTATCTGCTTTTGGTGCAGTTGGTTGGGGGGTAAAATGCTGGGCAGGCCACAGAGCACTCCCCGTTCCTCTTCCAATATTGCATGGTAACTACCAGTTGACAAAAACTGTCCGTCTAAAAAGTCAGCTGTGGCCCATCAGAACACCACTAGTGAAAACAAGGTCCAATTCATTCTCCTTAAACCTTGCAACACATCTTCAAATGCCAAGTGACCATTTCAACGTTTACAGTTCATAGCAGTAAATTAAACTGATACAAGTTCACCAAATCCCTGTAGTAAGTGTTTATTGTATCAATAGTGGGTGTTGTCCTCATCAGGTTTTTTTCCATACTCTTTCCCGATAAAGAAACTGTTTGGGTTACTGCTAAATAATATGTTGTAGGAATTCTCTCGGTGTCCTGTCCAACATTTATCCCACAGCTATCACCACCAAAGCGGGTTATCAGGTCCTTCATTTTATTGCCGTTTTTGGGACCTTACTCGGCACAAATTGGTTGCCAGGTTTCCCTCCATCACCACAGTGACCACACTTCAAAAGTAAATCATGGCCTGTAAAGCGCTTTGGGATGTCATTAGAAAGTGAAAGGTGAGACATGAATGAAGTTCTTTCTTCTTTACAGCTTGTCATTGGCAGAGGGAGGGAGCAGGTTACCTGTAACCTTTCTTTTGGAAAATGTTTCATGCTGTAAGAGGACCAGATTTTGGGGTATATATTAATGATTTGGACTTAAATGTAGGGGGCATGGTTAAGAAGTTTGCAGATGATACAAAAATTGGCCGTGTGGTTGATAGTGAGGAGGAAAGCTGTAGACTGCAGGAAGATATCAGTGGACTGGTCAGGTGGGCAGAAAAATGGCAAATGGCATTCAATCCAGAGAAATGTGAGGTAATGCATTTGGCGAGGGCAAACAAGGCAAGGGAATACACAATAAAATGGGAGGATACTGAGAGGCGTAGTAGAACAAAGAGACCTTGGAGTGCATGTCTACAGATCCCTGAAGGCAACAGGACAGGTAGATAAGATGGTTAAGGCGGCATATGGAATACTTTCCTTTCTTAGCCAAGGCATTGAATATAAGAGCAGGGAGGTTATGCCAGAACTGTATAAAACACTAGTTAGGCCACAGCTTGAGTACTGTGTACAGTTCTGGTCACCACATTACAGGAAGGATGTAATTGCACCAGAGAGGGTGCAGAGGAGATTTACGAGGATGTTGCCAGGATTGGAGAATTTTAGCTATGAGGAAAGATTGGATAGACTGGGGTTGTTTTCTTTGGAACAGAGGAGGCTGAGGGGTGATTTGATTGAGGTGTACAAAATTATGAGGGGCCTAGATAGAGTGGATAGGGAGGACCTATTTCCCTTAGCGGAGAGGTCAATAATCAGAGGGCATAGATTTAAAAAGTGATCAGTAGAAGGATTAGAAGGGAGCTGAGGAGAATTTTTTCACCCAGAGGGTGGTGGGGGTCTGAAACTCACTGCCTGAAAGGGTGGTAGAGGCAGAAACCCTCATCACATTTAAAAAAGTACCTGGATATGCACTTGAAGTTCCATAACCTACAAGGCTGCAGACCAAGTGCTGCAAAGTGGGATTAGGCCGGCTGGCTTATTTTCGGCCAGCACGGACACAATGGGCCGAATGGCCTCCTTCTGTGCCGTAAATTTTCTGTGATTCTTTGACCAAACAAAGGAAGATTATTTATCCCCCAATTATCCATATACATAGAACACTGGGACGTGCAGGTTATCTCACTTTTTGAAGAACTTTGCAGCAAATTGGAATAAATTGTATCAAATATCTGCCTTAACTTACATTTATGTTTGCGCTTTTAGTGGGGTACCCCAGCCAATGAAGGGTACCGTGCCCTTGAGCAAATAACAGTACACAGAAACATACGAACAGGAGTAGCTCCTCAAGCCTTTTCCGCTATTCAATCAGATCGTTGCTGTTCTTTGCCTTAACTCCATTTACCCGCCTTTTATCCATATCTCAACACCCTTACCTACAAAAACCTGTCAATCTCAGTCTTGAAAATTTCAATTGATCCAGCATCCACAGGCATTTGGGAGACAAAGTACCAGGTTTCCACTACCCTTTGTGCGAAAAGTGCTTACTGATTTAACTCCTGAACAGCCTAGCTCTAATTTTAAGATTCTGCTCCCTTGTTCTGGATTCCCACACCACTGGAAACAGTTTCTCCGTATCTACCCTATTAATCATTTTAAACACCTCAATTAGATCACCCCTCAAACCAACACAAGGAGACAACCCAAGAGTGCCAGAGCCTCAGGGTTACACATCTCTCAGGCATACTAGCACCTTCCCAGTTGGGCTGATAGAAAGAGTACCATGCAGAATTTAGACCCTTCCTCTCTGGAGAAATGAGGTGGGGGGGGGGGGGAAAGAGGGGGGCAGCAAATTTATATTGTTATTTGAGAGCAAGAGTTGCACATTACCTTCTGGCCAAATCATGCAGTAGAAGGATTCTAAGGAAATCAGAATTAGAAGTTACTCTATTTTAAATCAGGTTAGCATCTATTAAAATGGCTGAACAACTTCATACAAATTTTAAGCATTTGTTATGATAATTTTAGAGTAATTTCTAGATTCTGGAAGCTTTCCTCATGGGTGGAGGAAGATGCAATGATTGGTGGCCTAAAATGGAAGAAAAATCTAAAATTTAAATCAATTTTTAAAAGCTGTCAATTTATTTACAAGCATACAGCGAAGATGTCAAGCACTTTAAAGCATTAGTCTCCAAGCAACACTATAGGGAAGGAATTTAGCACAATTAGCACAATCACCATAGTCATCACTTCATTTCCTTATAGCCAGGCAATTTATGGACCTAGTATTCACCATTAACACAATGTAAAATCCATCTCTTAAGAGTCAGAAAGAATTGCAACAACTTTAACGTAGATTCCAATTAGCTACACAACTATATGCCATGCAAAAGGATATGCCTTAGCTTCCAGAAAAACCTGGATTAAAATTGTAGTTAGTTTGATATAGCTCAGCGAGAGTATGCTCATCTAGGAACATTAATGAGGTCAACTGACCTATCATCTCCCTCTCAATCATCAGCAAAATTATCAAAAAATAAAACATAGTGGCATCAAGCAACACCTACTCACCAATCACCTGCTCGTCGATGATCAGTTCAGGTTCTGATAGAACCATTTGGCTGCTGATCTTATCCTTGTCTTGATCCAGAGATGGATGCAAGAGCTTAATGCCACAAGACAGGCGAGAGTAGCTACCCTCGACATCAGTAGCATTCAACTAAGTACGGCACCAAGGAGCCCTAGCAAAACAGAGGTTAAGGGGAAAACCCTCCAGTAGCTGGAGTCAGACTGGCACACGGGAAAGATGGTTGAGGTCGTCGGAGGCCAATCATTGCAGTCCTACAGGAGTTCCTCAGGACGTGTCCTTGGCTCAAACATCTTCATCTACTTCATCAGTGACTTTCTATCTTTCACCGGGTCAGAACTGTAGCTGTTTGTTATCATTCTACAGCATTTAGCTGCATTAACAAATCGTCCGAGAAAGGAGCAGCCCATGCTAGCCTCCAGCAGGTCCTGATCATCAGCTAGACTTGAAATGACAAGTGCCAGGTAATGATCATCTCAAACAAGAAAAGGCACCATCAACACAGAGTCCCCCACGATCAACATTCACCATTGGCCAGAAGCTTAGTTGGATCAGCCATATCAACACTCTGACTATAAGAGTAGGGCAGAGGTTGGATATTCTGTGATGAGCAACTCTCCTCAAAGCCTTGTCACTATCTACAAAACTCAAGCCAGGAGTTTGATGCTTAACTCATCGCTCACCTGTGTGGGTGCAGCTACAACTCTACTCACGAAGTTTATCATTTAGGACAAAGCGGACCAATACTACTGAACTCGATATCTACCCGCTCGCTGTGGCTGCAGTGTGTACTATCTACAGGATGCACTGCAGCAACTCACCAAGCTTACTTAGACAGCACTGCAGCCCTGCCATCTCTACCACCGAGATCACCATCTCCAAGTTCCCCACCATCTTGACTTGAGCAAATACTACCATTCCTTGGTCATCACTAAGTCTTGGAATACTTTAGCAGCATTGTGGATGCACCATTATAAGGACTGCAATGGTTCAAGGAGAAGGCCCTCCATCATCTTCTCAGGGCAACTAGGGATGGGCAACAAACGTGGCTTTGCCTGCGTTTCCCACATCGCAAGAATTATTATTTTTGTGTTTTAGAAAACACATCAGTAGCTCCTAACAATACCACTGACCCAATCGATACAGATCCCATTGGAGTCTTTTCACATTACTAACCCGAAGCGCACACAGTCGCAGAATGTCATGGCATGCTTGTTTTCAGTCTGAACGCTTACCTTTGCACGTGCCAGCTTTCTCCTCATACCCAGCACTGCAAGTACATTTCCCAATAGGTACCAACCAGTCGCCTTCTGCACTGCAGTGCATCCTGGGAGGATTGTCCATTTCTGCTTCGGAGTCATTAACACACGATCCCCTCACTTCCACGAGGGTTGAAAAGGCAGCTTCTGCCACAGTGTCTGGAAAGACGGCCAAACTTTGCACCGTGGAAAGGCAAATTTTGTAATAGACTCTCACTGAAACAAGGGCCACACAAGCCCCTACATCCTGGAACCCGAGATGAAATCCTTTCCGGCTGAGGTGCTCAATTTCTCTAACTTCTGTATTAAGTTTCATTTTGCGCTCGCCAAGATCTCCTTGCGTGAAACTTTCATCCGCAGCTATGGTGTCTATTTTCACGTACTTGCTCTCCTTAATGTTTCTGCCAAGGTCGTTGTCTGACTCAATGTAGTAAAGATTAAATGTCTCTTTGCATGTTCCAACCACTCCTGGGATGCTGTTGCAGTCTCTTAACGTGAACTTCAGCTCAATGAAGATTCTCTGCCCATTGCGCCGTGTAATCCAACCGGTCTGAAGCCAGTTGTTTTGATTGGGAGACATGACGTTACAGACCTGATAAGTGCGAATTGGTTTATAGTTTTCATCCACTCCGCTGATCTCTTCCCACTGAGGAGAGACAAAGCAGAACATTTTTTAAAAACGAGACATTGGTAATCAGCAATTCTCTTCTCTCATTGGTGATAGTCTAACATTGCCCTTGTTTTTTCTCTCAAGTCCAAAATGAGATGCATGGCCAGGATTTGGAAAGTGGGACAACACCAGATAGACTAGTCTAGTAACTCAATATACAGGGGGCATTGTGCAATAAATGCAGCAGGAGGGACAGTGTCTCTAACTTCCCTTCATTCAAATCTTTTATTCCTACATTGTACAATATAGGGTTGTAATTTTTATTCATCAATTCTAACTTTTTCATACAAACAGAGCCCCAGTGCCATCGTTTTCTTGTCAGATACAGGTGGTATCACTCTTCAAACGGCTAACATAAGTACATTCTCCACAAGAGGAGGCTGGTTGCTGCAGTAGATCGCCAGGAGGAGCATTGCTGGGGCTGAGTGGAGAGAGTGTAATGCTGCCTGGAACCATGCTCTGCCTGCCCTGGCAATGGAGTGGCTCAAATCAAGCCCAGACCGAAAGCTGGCATGTGCAAAGGTAAGCATTCAGACTGACGGGATGAAATTCTATTTTCTCTGTTGGCTGTAAGCATCCGACCCAAAATCAGTTTGTGCAGCCTCCACAACACAAATCTGCCTTCTGCCATCATGGCCCTGCATTCTAAAATACTCTTCCCAAAACTGTCCACTGCTCTCCCCACCTTCAAAAGCCTCCTCAAAATTCACCTTTTGAACCAGGTCTTCGGTTAGCTCCCCTATCTCTTCTCCCACCTCCCACTTGGTGTCCACTCCCCTCGTGAAGCTTGGGACAGTTCACCATGTGAATGACACTATACGAGTGCAAGTCATTGTTGTAAATTGCAGCTGAAGTTTTGAAAAATCTTTATTGTAAACTAGCAGTTTGATCCACTGCAAGCTGTTCACTCTCTGTCCCACATCGTTAAATGAGGGTTTTCTCTACCAGAGTGAAGTATTATGTAAATCTATTTTACATAGGTTTAATTGTAGCAATACTATAATTATTAATTGTTTACACTGAACATTACTTCTATTTATGTATTTGACTTTTGAAGTTGGTGAGTTTTTATAATAGCCTAGATATGCTCTTCAGGGTAAGTCAGAGATGGGCTGTTTTATACGGACAGGAGCTTTATACCATGTAATGCACAATATATTATTCTGCTACGCACAGCAGTGTCCCTTTAAGGACACAAAGCCTAATCTTTCATAAAAACAGGCTCAGGTTGATTGAGAGTTTAGCTGTTGTTTGGTTAGTGAACTTTGCAGAGTAGGGAGTGCCTGTAAGTTGCAGGTCAGCAGCACTGGTCCAACAGTTTTATTGTTGTCTGGTACGGGAAGTTTGCAGATTCCAATGTGCTCGTCAGTTTCAGGCTGCGGCTCAGAAGCACTCAGCATTTTAAGGTTGTTTTGCATCTGTAACAAACTGTGGCTGCTGGATTGTGATGTCTGCAAGTGTTAGATTTTTAATATATTGACTAGTTAATGTTCCATGGCAGTTTTTCATGATTACTTAGACATTTTATGTGGATCAGGTGCATTGCGAGCAGGGTCCCAGGGTCTGGAAGCACTACAAGGATGATATAGTGGTTTGTGAGCAGCGGAAGAGAGTTCCCAGGTACTGGTAGGATGGATGGGGTGCACTAGAGCCTGTCGGTATTGGGAGTTGTCAGAGTCTGATAGTATTGGGAGAGCAAGGTCTACCAATAACATCGAGCGGGATGGGGGAAAGGAGAATGAGACCTCAAGTGCTTTGGCCCCTTTCATGCCATTAGGTAACCCTACTTCCCATGGTCCCACCCTGTCAGCCTCATCCCCCGAAGTATCTCCAGCCCCATTTGAGCACTAAGTGCGACGTCAGTTAGTTTGTCAACGTATACAGCCTTTAATACAGATGAATCTACATAAACCAAATTTACCTCATGTTGGTCAAAAGCTCCTTGTTTAAGCAATGTCCTAGTTTTTGCAGAAAGAAATGCCTGTAAGTCCCAAAGATTGTTCAATGACTTTCATGGAAGAGAATGATTTTCAAAAATTGAACTTGGAGCCAAAATGAAGAGGGAACCAGACGGTCATAATTGACATGGGCGGCAGCCAATCAGGAGAAACCCAATGGGGGGGGATTTTAACCCCCTTCCCTCACTTGGCTGAAACTGGGATAGAGGCCAGTTAAAAAGTAAGGCTGGGGGGGGGGGGGG
This sequence comes from Heptranchias perlo, assembly GCF_035084215.1. Lineage (NCBI taxonomy): Eukaryota > Metazoa > Chordata > Chondrichthyes > Hexanchiformes > Hexanchidae > Heptranchias > Heptranchias perlo. Next base: position 12,717,029 of record NC_090350.1, on the reverse strand, counting down.
GGGGGGGGGGGGGGGGAGGGAGGGAGGAAAGAGGGGGGCTTGCCCATCGGCTTCCCACCCCGATCTGGTCAACTGCAATTTTAAATTGCAGGCAGAAAGGGCAGTGGTCCTAAAGTCATAGAGTCATAGAGTCATAGAGTTATACAGCACGGATAGAGGCCCTTCGGCCCATCGTGTCCGCGCCGGCCATCAAGCCCAGTCTAATCTAATCCCATATTCCAGCATTTGGTCCGTAGCCTTGTATGCTATGGCATTTCAAGTGCTCATCCAAATGCTTCTTGAATGTTGTGAGGGTTCCTGCCTCCATAACCCTTTCAGGCAGTGAGTTCCAGACTCCAACCACCCTCTGGGTGAAAAAGTTCTCTCAAATCCCCTCTAAACCTCCCGCCTTTTACCTTGAATCTATGCCCCCTTGTTATAGAACCCTCAACGAAGGGAAAAAGCTCCTTCGTATCCATCCTATCTGTGCCCCTCATAATTTTGTACACCTCAATCATGTCCCCCCTCAGCCTCCTCTGCTCCAAGGAAAACAAACCCAATCTTCCCAGTCTCTCTTCATAGCTGAAGCGCTCCAGCCCTGGTAACATCCTGGTGAATCTCCTCTGCACCCTCTCCAATGCGATCACATCCTTCCTGTAGTGTGGCGACCAGAACTGCACACAGTACTCCAGCTGTGGCCTAACCAGTGTTTTATACAGCTCCATCATAACCTCCTTGTTCTTGTATTCTATGCCTCGGCTAATAAAGGCAAGTATCCCATATGCCTTCTTTACCACCTTATCTACCTGTTCCGCCGCCTTCAGGGATCTGTGAACTTGCACACCAAGATCCCTCTGACCCTCTGTCTTGCCTAGGGTCCACCCATTCATTGTGTATTCCCTTGCCTTGTTAGTCCCTCCAAAGTGCATCACCTCGCACTTTTCCGGGTTAAATTCCATTTGCCACTGTTCCGCCCATCTGACCAACCCATCTATATCGTCCTGCAGACTGAGGCTATCCTCCTCGCTATTTACCACCCTACCAATTTTTGTATCATCAGCGAACTTACTGATCATACCTTTTACATTCATATCCAAGTCATTAATGTAGACCACAAACAGCAAGGGACCCAGCACCGATCCCTGTGGTACCCCACTGGCCACAGGCTTCCAGTCACAAAAACAACCTTCGACCATCACCCTCTGCCTTCTGCCACTAAGCCAGTTTTGTATCCAAAGTGCCAAGGCACCCTGGATTCCATGGCTCGTACCTTCTTGACCAGTCTCCTGTGGGGGACTTTATCGAAGGCCTTACTGAAATCCATGTATACCACATCCACTGCGTTACCCTCATCCACACGCCTGGTCACCCCCTCAAAAAATTCAATCAAATTAGTCAGACATGATCTTCCCTTGACAAAGCCATGTTGACTATCCCTGATTAATCCTTGCTTCTCCAAGTGGAGACTAATTTTGTCCTTCAGAATTTTTTCCAATAATTTTCCTACCACTGATGTTAGGCTCACTGGCCTGTAGTTCCCCGGTTTTTCCCTACTCCCCTTCTTGAATAATGGTATTACATTAGCGGTTCTCCAGTCCTCTGGCACATCCCCTGTGGCCAGAGAGGTTCTGAATATATGTGTTAGAGCCCCCGCAATCTCCTTTGCCTCACACAGTAGCCTGGGATACATTTCGTCCGGGCCTGGGGATTTATCCATTTTTAGGCCTGCTAAAACCGCCAATACCTCCTCCCGCTCGATGTTAATATGTTCGAGTATATCACAGTCCCCCAAGTCGGCAGGGTCCTTCTTTGAAAGTGCAGATTGGGCTGCGATGATTGCAATATTAACATGAAGCCAGAGCTGGGGAGCAGTTGTGGTGTCCCTGGTGGGCCAAAGCTGTTGGCAAGTGGATCCAGGGCCTCAGAAAGGTAAGCTTTTAAAAACTGTTTTTAAGTCTCCTTGTGGGCCAGGAGGAGCAGGACCGGGTCATACAAAGAAACCTTGGGATTCTCCTGCCCCGAGCTCCCACTAACTGGACCGCGATCAAGGGCAGAGCCCCACTCCTGAAGATTTACCATAGCGCCGGGGACCGACCCCATTGGTCCCCAGCGGCCTCCTGATGTTAACCAGTCGGACTGCCGCTTCCCGGACGTTTTGGTGGGGAATTCGGCCAGCAGCATGCTAATGAGGCTTGGCCATTAATCTCGGCTGTGCCTCCTTACTGCCTCTCCTGGATGGGCCGCTCGCTCGCTAGCTAGGCTGTGTTCTCGCCTGGGGCTTAAAATCGACCCCAATAATTCAAATCCATCTACCAGCTAGGTTTAAATCCCCTGGAAAAACAAATTGAAATCGTCTTCAACTTTTCTACTGAGCAAAGAAACCCATGCTATCCATAAACGATTTTTCTTTTTCTTTCCAAATGTCAACAAAAGATACCACATTGCCATTAATCACAGGTGCTTTTGCAAGGTAAAATTGAGCAATTCCTGTTAGAAAAGGAGCAGATTGTGAAATGTACCTGAAATAAGGCTTTGAGAATTCAGTCTCCAGTTTGTTTCAAATAATTTTGGGAAACGCAAAGAAATTCACATGTCCTCAGAGGGTACGGGGATCTGTAGAATTCGGGGACTTTTTAAAAATCGAGGCTTCAAAGATTGAATTCTGCAGCAACTGTAAATAAGTAGCCTTTTGTATTTATATTTTCCTTTACCTACGTATGTAAATATTGTCACATCATTTTTAAACCTGAGGACATATAGTTGTTATACAATATGTACCAGTTGGAGGTAGTTATTTAGCAGTATTGGGAAGGTGTGGGGTTTAGCTGCAGTGTCGGTTGGCTCTCGGTGACACTGGAGGGACGATACTGGAGTGTGGCATCGTTGGGAGAGACGCTTCTATGGTCTGGCATCACCGTAGCAGGGGTACCTGGAGTTCGGTGGTGGAATATGGAATTTGGCTCACTGGTGGATTCTCAGGGTCTGTCAACAGTAAGGGGAGGGGGAAGACAGAGATCTGAAAGCACAGAAGGAGGGTCTTACATACTGAAGCAAAGGTGTGCACCTTTCTAAGAGATCTCTGCAAACATTAAATTATTAATTTTGTGATTGGTTCCTGGACATGCATCTTTCTTTGTGTCTCAAAATTCAATTCACTTTTCTTTGCATATAATTAAAAAACAAAAAAAAACTCAAATTAAGATGACTGTATCTTAGCATGATGCACCTTTTGAAGCAAAAAATGAAAAGCTTTTGTTTAAAACATGAATTAAAAACCTACTTAAATTTAATCACCCAGTTTGTATTCAAATCACAAACTGAAATACTCTTAGACACAGACATCCAATTTGACTATTCCACTGAGAAAAATAATGGAATGCTCATAATTTGAACATAAACAAAAACAGCAACAAGTGTGTAATTTGTGCAATGTCATCTTTAAATTAGGGCTCTTTTTTTCTATTTCTCTCTCTCACACACACTATTTTTTTTTAAATCTAAATTTTATCTGAATAAAGGTTTTCTTCAAATTATTTTAAAAGAAATCCCCCAGCTATTATTAAGAGATCAACGAGAAGCATTGTATTAGTTGAGTTAATTAAATGCTGTTGAAGCACCCTGGAAAATGGAGCACACTGCAATGCTCAGAATTAAGATCTGCTTTCAGATAAAATAGTCACTGCTCAGGCCAGAAATATCAAGTCCATGCCCAAGCTTTTTGAAGAGACAGAGGCTTTGAAGTAAAAAATGTAATGAAGGTATCAAAAGACAATTCAATGGATAAATTTAATCATGTTATTGTGAAATATGTATTTCTCTATATTATTCTGGTTAACACCTTATTTTGGACATTAGGGGACTGATTTTAAACATGAGCCCAAAACGGGCGCGCAGTTGGCAGTGCATCTGCTGTCCCTGCCCAAACCCTTCAGCGGGAAGGCCAAACCATCTTCAGGCTCGGGTCTCATTAGAATACAGTCTTCAAGAGGCCCAGGGCTCAATGAGTGCTAGCGGGCAGCTTGCTGAATTGAGGGGTCGGAAATCCGGTGATTCCACGAATGGGCCGAGCTGGAATTTCAGCAATAAAAGGGCGGGGGCGGGGGGGGGGGGGGGGGGGCGGAAGCATTGGGGCAGGACCTGTAGGCAGGTGAAGAAAGAGGAGACCATGGTGAGGGGAAATGAGATCGTCTGAGGCCCACTAAAATCAGAGCCCGTGAGCTGGGGAGGGAGTGGGGGGTGAGAGGTGAAGAGGACAGATGGCCAAAGTCGCCGAAGGCTCACCAAAACCAGGGGAATTTAAAATTGTATTAAATCCACCCAAAAACAATGACTTCCGTGCCTTCTCTCCCTCACCTTCCTATCCCTCTTCCTCCATCATCTGGTAGATCTGTTCGACACTCCCTCCAAAAAAAGGTTTTTTTTTAGAACAAAGGCTTGCAACTGCTACTTACAATTCAGATTGTTCTCTGTAAACCACGTTATAAAAAGGTATTAAATAACCACAGTTCTACTCTAGCAACGGCAGTGCTTATATCTTCAGTGCCCAAGAGAGAATCATTTAATCAAACAGGATATCTGAGTAAACAATACTCCCGTCTTAGGACATCTTTAATGATCACAAAATCAATGAGAGAGTAATCTCTAAAGTAAATGAATAACGCTGCCTGGTAATAATTGTGTTAAAGATTCAACAGGAAGGTCTCAGGAAAGCATTACTTAAAAGAGGTAATTATGTCCGCTCAGGGTGTTTTAAGGAGTGGGCTATGAACACTCACTCGGCAACTGTCTCTTTTGAAGGATCTCCATCATTTTATTACTGAAACAACCAAATATTAATACTCTCATAACCAGGCAGGCACTTGTCTGCTGGCTGTGAAGCTTTTGTTTGAAGCGAGTTAGGCAGTCTTAATTCAGCTCCTAATCGGAATTGGGCCGCAGTATAAAATGGGCCCTAATTTGGCAATCTCATCCATAACATGGCTGATGTGGGAAATGGAAAAATGTCACTCTGGTGGGGGTAGGAGTCCTCTTCTGAGGCTGGGACGGAGGCACATTCTTGAGGCAAAGTAGGGGGAGCATTACGCTGTAAACAACCATTTTATGCCTGATCTGGGAGTGCTTGATGCAGACACTGGGTGCCCAAATTATTCCATTCCCCAACACTTCAATTCCACCTCTTAATGAGCACAGGAATTCATACATTTAAAAAAAAACAGAAAAAAAGAGGACAAAACATAATGTCCTTATTATTTTAATGTAGGATTTCCTAGATTTCTGGGAGGGGGCGAATAATCCTGTAAATTGAATGTGAACCGTTTTCAAGAGCAGTCTAAATGCAAATCCTCAGAATCTGTAAACTGGTATAAGTACTTAAAGGTAGAACTATGATATAATGTGTTCAGAAACCAGAGAATTACACAGAATGTACAGCACAGAAACAGGCCATTCGGTCCACAGGTCCATGCCTGTGTTTATGCTCCACACGAGCCTCCTCTGCTCATTACACCTAACCTTATCAGCATGTCCTTCTATTCCTTTCTCCCTCATGTATTTATCAAGCTTCCCCCTTAAATGCATCTATGCTATTCACCTCAACTACTCCATGTGGTAGCAAGTTCCACATTCAAACCACTCTCTGGGTAAAGAAGTTTCTCCTGAACTCCCTATTGGATTCATTAGTGACTACCTTATATTTATGGCCCCTAGTTCTGGCCTCCCCCACAAGTGGAAACATCTTCTCTATGTCTACCCCATCAAACCCTTTCACAATCTTAAAGACCTCTATCAGGTCACCCCTCAAAATTACCAATTGAACACTTTTGGCTTAGCAACACAAAATGACCAAGATCATCAATAATAAATCAAACCATGAGAACACCAGCTTGGCAAACATTCAAGCATGGCTTGAAACTGGTTGTAAATTAGGTTTAAAAAAAACACGCAAGGACACATATTACTGCTCAGTTAGGTACTACTGCTCCAAGACAGTTGTTTGATTCAATTGACCTCAGTAAGAATGACACAGGAGCACAGGAAGAAGCAAGCCACTGGCCTCTTGCTCCGCAATGTCTAATAATCAATTCAAACCCACTTGTTTCTCCAAGATTGATGGTGACGGCAGTGGTTATGAGGTTTCGGCTTTAATGAGGTACCCAAATACAATGTGAAAGTCTATGTAATCTGACTGGCAAACAAAAGGAAGTGGTTCATACTTACTCCATCTGATGGGTGAGAGGTCCATCCCAGCTCAGCTTGTGACTCTTTAGAATCCAGCAAAACAACTAAAGTTTAAACACAAGAAAAAAGCATTAGTAAAAAGAAGCACGCACAAAGATTATCTGCTGTTTTTGTTTCCACTCAAGCCTTTCATTGCGTGCCACAAAACCCATTCCCATTACACGAAGATCCAGCTCAAGTCGGAACAGGAATAATTGAGGAAAAAACAATTACCGCTCCCCACCCCCCATGTAAAAGCAATTCTTTTTCCTGAATTGAGATCTGCTCCGTTCGTTACCTCGTAGCTCAACACACAGTGGTGTCCCAAGCACAAAACAGCATGGCGTAAATCTCGTGCCCAATCCACTGCCTGAAATTGCTGTACTCAGTGAATGCCACTGCATTTTCCTTGTGTGACTTCTTTACAACAGCTTGACTTGGGAAATAGTTTCTGGCAACAGCAGCTGGGCACCTTCCCCCAAGTCAGGGGTCGCAACTCCCAAATAAAGACACTTAGAATACGATTCGGAATTTGTATTTATATTCATACGCAGTGCTCATGCTGACTCATCTGTACAAAGGATAAATGAAGATGTGGAACAATACTCTTGTGACAAGAGACTATTTGAGTGCTGTCAGCACAGCTATAAATAGGCTCCACACCGTAGTAAAATGCTACGCAATGAGATGCTGGGGAACAATTTCTGAAAAAGGTTTTTGTAACAGCAGCTATTCATTCTGGCAAGGTCAGATTGCTGCTGAGATGGCATACTGTGTTTCAGTTTTATAAAAATAAAGTACCAGAGGCAATGGGGCAGTGTAGCGTGCTGGTGGTCCAACACGCTGTGATGTGAAGTGGTTTCACCCCACCAAAGTTAAAAGAGTTTGAAAAACAGACTTTACAGCAGGTGTAGGCAATGCAAAAATGAAACAAAGCAAGACCCATTCTTGGAAGTGATCTTGCATGCTCTGGCGGTGAGCTGAGGTTGGACTGCCATTGTTGCCTTTCGGTGCAAGTACCCCATACCAGACTGGTCATCGAAACAGAAATCCAGCACTTAAAACTGAAAGAGCAAACATTACAAATAGGTCCACTTTGTAAAAAAAGTCAGCTAGCCAGGTGAAGGATAGAATACTAGAGCCTAGTCTTCAGTCGCTTCCAATCCTTTCTCAGAGATCCCAATACATATTGTGTAACCCCCTCGATAAGCTCCCTCCTATAAATGGATACAAGAGTTCCCAATTGATACCCACCACCTGAATACAATTAACACTAATTGATATAAATCACATGGACACAATTAACACTCCTGAGTGTGCTGCAAGGTGATAACGTAGCTGGGAGTTCTATCCAAGTTTAAATCATTGCCTTAAAATCCCCTAATTAGAGCTACAGCAACAATCTATAATGGATGGAGCCCACCCTCCACAAATTGAGTGGGTGACTACAGAACGAGAAAGAAAAAGACTTGCAATTATATAGCACCGTTCACAACCTCAGGACGTCCTAAAACGCTTTACAGCCAATGAATTACTTTTGAAATGTAGTCACTTGTAATGTAAGAAACGCGGCAGACAATTTGCGCACAGCAAGGTCCCACAAACAGCAATGTAATGATGACCAGGTAATCTGTTTTAGGTGTTGGTTGAGGGATAATTATTGGCCAGGACACCGGGGAGAACTCCCCTGCTTTTCTTCGAATAGTGCCATGGGATCTTTTACATCCACCTGAGGGGGCAGACGGGGCCTTGGTTTAACGTCTTATATGAAAGATGGCACCTCCAACAATGCGGCACTCCTTCAGTACTGCACTGAAGTGTCAGCTTGGACTACGTGCTTTGGAGAGGGGCTTAAACCCATGACCTTCTGACTCAGAATCGAGAGTGCAACCAGGTGATAAAAAAAAATCACAGTGCAACACTTATTACGATAAAACAGACAGAATACATCTGTCGACTTAAACAATGTGTGAAGTTTAACATTCCAGGAAAGAGTGAACTTTAATTGCTAATCTTCCAATAAAGAATATTCTTCCTGCACCGTTTATTAGGGGGGAGAAAAAGGAAACGTTCAACTAATGAATCAAACGTTACTGCTCAGCACAGAGGAGTTCAGACAATCATTTCACATTTTTAGTTAAAACCAGTGTCTTGGGCTGTGGTCACTTTTGTGCCAATGCAGAGCAGCCTCGTGAGCACTTTGTGCACTGAAGCAAGGCTCATTTAAAAGTTACTGGGCAAGACCAGAGCTATGTGCATGTGTAGAGACGCACACACACACAGCTCTCCCAGCTAGTGAATTAGATTCACAGCCAGAAAATGCTCCGCCTCCCCTTGTTTACATTGCTAAAACTGGTTCCTTTACCCCAATGGCAGAATTGTAGACCCACAATAAAGCGGCAACATAAGAACACAGTACAGTGCATCGGTGTAACATTCTGGGGGTCATCTTTACTTTGGGCAATGATGTGAAATGGGCGATATCGAATTCACCACCTATTATACGCCTGCCCGATTTTTCCTTCCCTTTTCAATGAAAAGGAAAAATCACGCGGGATTTATAATGGGCAACTAATTTAGTATTGCCCGTTTTACACCACCGCTCAAACATTACCCCCTCTGTGTGCTAATCTCTACTTAATGAAGGGCATCTTCAATCAATGTCACTCAACACCATGCCAATTTGGCTATTCCCATTTAACAGTCAGTCTTTTATAACCATTCTGAGCTCATCAGTGACAGCGACACCTTGTAAACTGGGAAAGCAAACCCATTTTAAAAGTATTTTTTAAAAAGTCATAAATCTGCAGTTAAGAACACAAAGTCTAGAGTGATAAAATGCCATTCAGCCCAACAAGCCCGTTCTATCCAAAGCCCACGTATGATTATTCTATCACAGATTCTCTCTTTCTCCTCACCACCCATACCTGTTGATCCCGTAGGAACATCAGTCTCTACTCTCCTGAAAAAGTTCAAGCTGCACTGTTAGAATCTACAAGTGGATCTCCCAAAGCTTTTCCCATGGGAAGTTTGGGCAAAGTGAATCTCCATCAGTGAACCTGTAGGTGTAGGAATGGGGATCTGCAGGTGAAGTTCCATTTAGTGATAGAAGTGTGCACCTGCAGGCGTGACTATGTTACAGAATAAGGAGTGTGAGACACACATACAATTTTAATATAGCACCAGTTAATCGCCCACGGCAATCCCCCATTCCCTCCCCATAAATGGGGGAGTGCATGTCTGTGGCCGGGAAACCCGGAATTACCAAAAAGATGGAGGTCCTGCCAAATGAAGATCCGGGGGGGGGGGGGGGGGGGGAAGGGGGGTGCACAGGGAGGAGAAGGGAAAGAGAGATCATAGCAAAAAGTTTGCTTGGGGGACCTGGGGGATGTACTCCTGCCCTGAGCCCTGGGGAATCCCACAGCCTTTAAATTTAAATGGCCCCCAAAATCTGAGGAACGGAGCCTCATTTAAATATTATAATCACAGATGCCCCCAGACCCGCCACGGTTAAAACGAAAGTAAGCGCATTCACAGCGGGTTGGGATCGAGTTTCATATTTTTACCAATTTATCCCTCCCCCACCCATCGTAGGGGGGTGGTTAAAATCCCCCCACAAGGAATCAAGACTAAGTGTAATGTGCAAGTGAAGCAGGATTACAGCGGGTGGGATAACTGGGTCTGGACATGTTGATGCAGTTCAGCCTCCACTTTAAAAAGTCATATTTTTTGTCCTTATTTTTATATTTCCATCAAAATTCCTACATCCACCTTTAAAACAAAATGTTCTTTTCCATGCACCATAAGACTTGGCAGTCGAAACATAAGCATGAAACAAGATAAAGCGATTCAGCCCATCCAACTGACTCCTTCCACAAATATTACAACCATTATGGTCCCTATTCAATGTGTTTCTGAGGGAGATAAATCATGCAAGAAAATTTCTCCCAAATAAGTTCAGCAACATTTCAATGATGTTCGGTTGCATTCCACAGGTGACACTAGTTATCCTTATAACATTCAAATTAATTCTTAACCAGACATTCATTCCGGTTTTTTTTCAGAAAAGTTGATGAACATACGATTAACTGTTTTTGATGGGAGCCAATTCCACAAATTTGACAACTGTGGAGTACCCAAAACTGCAGACAGCATTTCTCCAAGTGTGCCTTTACCAATGATTTATGCAGGATTAAATTAGCCAGTTTCAATGCACAAATCAAGTGCACTAAAGATGTATAAAAATACAAGATTAATATTATTGATAGCAGTTTCACATTGGAGATATGCTGGTGATTGATAATCCAACCCAACTTTGCCACCTTTGCTAATGGACACTTATTCACCATGCACACAGCTCATGTTTCTTGTACCAATGTGCATTACATTTATCTACATTACATTCCATCTGACATTTCTTTGAGACGTAATCCTTTACTTCGAAAACTAGTGTCGCTACTCCACATGGCCTCACGAGTCTTTCGATGAATGCTGATAACATCTGGAAGGGAAGGTACTTTCTTCACTAATGATGCTGGACAAATACATCTGTAATTTTGATTCGAGTCACTGCTTCTTGCCAAGATAAGATTTGGCATTCTCCAGTTCTCGGGCACAGCTCCTGTGATTATAGAACTCCTAAAACTAAAGCAGTGCCTATTCCCACACTCAGTTTCAGGAGAATTCTAGGATGAGCCTCACCATGTGTAGGTAATCACAGGACATGTAATTCTCGGTTTCATTCCTTCACAACACGAGTATTTCTGGTCCTTTTATAGGTGACAGATTCCGGTCACAAGTGGATCTGAAATGTGACCACAAACTCCCACTTGAGGAAAATTACTTTCCTAGTCCACCCAACTGACTGTTACTCGTGCAACCAACGTGTTTAACACACCTGATTATTCCTCAATTCCCCGGTTTGAGTGTATCCCTTAAAAAGGACCTTATCTGGCCTTTAAGCAATCCATATACTTGGTATATCTCCACAGTTCTCTGGCTTGCTCTCTTGCTGCGATCCACAATCAGCCTCTTATCAAACCAAGATCGGCTCCCCTTAATCAAGTTTGAAAAGTACCACGTGCAGCCGAGCAGAACACTGCACTTTCAAAACACTGATCAAATTTTAAATGGATTTCAGGAATACTCACCGAGCTCTTCAATCTTGATAAAATTTGATTTCCCCGCCACTCGGCTAGTTTTCAAACATAAATCAAAATGCATATTCTGAGTGTACCAGAAGATTTACAATGCTATAAAAGCCAAGTCACAATGAGCTCATTTTCTTTTTTGCATTGTTGTGTTGAGTCATTTCACTGCCTCAAAATTAATATCTGCCCATTTTATGTACAGGTTTATATTTCTCCAAACAGAGCAGACCATGAAAATCAAAGCTGTTTAATTCCCCATAATTTCTACTGTTTGCTAAACGACATTTTCACATTACAATTACAGTCTTTCAATCCCACATGCTAAAGACATTTTCACATTATAATTACAGTCTCACTCTTGGTGACATATGTTCTTCCTGGATCTTTTCTTTGCCACTTTTCACCCTTCATCTTCTGAAGGTGTTGACTCCTCGCTGGGCTATAGTTCCAAGGGGCCAAGCCACCATCCAGTCCCTCCCTCAACCACTCGTTACTCTATGTTACCGACAATGGGTGTCGGGAAACTATTTAACCACAGGAGTAATCACAACTGAGCACAATCCCGGCCATGCCCACCTCTACAGGCGCACACTTCCAACATGGCAGCCAGAGCATGGTTGTCAATACGTTAGCTACTGGCCTTGTGGCTAATTGGAAATCCAGATGTGGCTAATTGCATTTGATTAGTAAATAAAAAGCAAGTAACAGACATAATTGTGGGGCATGTGATCTTAAAACAGCATATATATTTCTACTTTAAACGTTTGTTAGTAAAATGGTAAGACGAAGAGCAAGTATGCAAGTTTTTTGTGAGTTCTTTACATCCTTGGCTACTGAATGGCAGTAGATGTTTATTAAATAAATACAATAAATGTACGGCACGTATGAGAGGCGGTTTCTACTAAAATGAGTGCATGTGACTAAAATGGTGTTGCCATAGCCACATCTGTGGCTAGTCAGCAATTTCTATTGGACAACGCTGCACCAGGAGGTAACGAATCATGGCCTATTTTCCTTTCCCTAAGAGGCATTTAGACCAATTGCAGTGCCTTAACCGTCTAACACTCACTAACTACGATCAGCTAACTCAACACAGATCAATTTCTGACCTGAGACGCTCTTGAACTGTATCACCAAAGTGGTCGAACCATGGGGAAGCCCTAAGCTTTCATTTCACCCTAAATAATTAATCATCCCTGCAGATGTTGCAACCAATTTCAGGTAATGCCAGGCCTGGAATTTTTTCCCCCCAAAACTCGGAGATTAAAAATTGCAAATACTGAACTTTTCATTTGCCAAGTATGAGAGAAAGAAACAAACTGCATTTATATAGCACTACCTCAGCAAATCCCAAATTCAGCGCCAATGAAGTACTTTTGAAGTGTAGTCACTGTTGTAATGTAGGAAACGCAGCAACCAATTTATGCACAGCAAGGTCCCACAAACAGCAGTGAAATAAATGACCAGAAAATCTGTTTTTAGTGATGTTGATTGAGGGATAAATTCTGCTGAGGACACCAGGGAGAACTCTCCTGCTCTTCTTCAAATGGTGTCATGAGACCATTTACGTTCACCTGAGGAGGCAGACAGGACCTCAGTTTAACATCTCATCTGAAAGACGGCACCTCCAACAGGGCAGCACGCCCTCAGAACTGCACTGGTCAGCCTGGATTATGTGACGTCCTGGAGTGGAGTTTGAACACACAACCTTCTGACCCACAGGCGAGAGTGCTCCCAATGAGCCAAGGCTGACACCTACGTATTAAGTATGGTTACTCAAAATACAGAGGAGATTAATTTTATGTAAAGATTATACCTTTGCTCCAGAAACTTGTAGGGGAAGCAGGAAGGTTGTGCAGCAGGCCATAAAGAGCAAGAGAAAGAAATCAATGAAATATTTCAGACGGAAGGACACACACACAGTACCTGTGTGTTGCTAAGTTTTTGCTACTAGTCAGCTTGTTTGTAGACGAGCGAAAATTTCTAGCTCATCTAAGAGATGGCTTTTTTTCTCCACAATCATTTCTCTTCTGGAACTAATGAAATAGTCCCACTGTGAGCCTTCCACTATTACACTGCCCCTCAGACCATCATCTCCACTTTTGTCTCTCCAGTAAATTATAACTACACTTTTACGATGACAGGTCAGAACTTAACGTGAAGGATTGTGAATTTGCAAAAAAAAAAAATCCAACAGGAGCAAAGCGCAACAACAAACCTTTCACTCACCACCCAAAAATAAACCAACCACACAGAGAACAGTGAATGTGTGGTGTTGGTCCAGCAACAGAGGATAGCCTTGCAGAGGATCTGTAACAGACGTTAACAAGACAGATCCACAGAATTAGGAGTGATTTAACATTTTTCTCGCGTCAAAACTACTGTAGTACTTGAGTGCATTATGTCCATATGACAGTTTTAATAAATCGCTACAAGCAGTGATATTTTGGAAAAAGGTCAAACTCATCTCATAGCAACTTGCTGGTCTGGAAGATACATGAATAGTTCCCCTGACATCAGGTAATACACAGCAAGACATCAGTATTCTGCTGTGCTTTGCTACGAAATGAGTTCAACTCAGTAGCAAAATGTCGGTCTCCAGCATCTCAGCGTTTACAGATCCTTGCCCATGGACCTGAAACCTACAGCGAGTGGATTTGCAGGGAACACACAGTTTAAGAGATGTTGCATATCAAGTCTGTTGTTCTGGGTTCTGCTGTGCCTCACTAGTGCATTGTGCTAACGAATACGGACACTGGGATTCATGCCAAAGAGAAAGGTTACAATCAAAGACCGGAATTTCATACCTAAAAATTCAGCACAGAAACAAGCCATTCAGCCCAACGGTCTGTGCCGGTGTTTATGCTCCACAGGAGCCTCCTCCCAACCTACTTCATCTAACCCCATCAGCATATCCTTCTATTCCTTTCTCCCTCATGTACTTATCTAGCTTGCCCTCAAATAGATCTATGCTAATCACTTCAACTATTCCTTGTGGCAGTGAGTTCCACGTTCTAGTCACTCTCCAGGTAAAGAAGTTACATTACATATCACATTGTTGATTCTTTAAAACGGCACGGTCTTCATAGTCTCGAGATAGATATGAATGAGGAAGCCAAAATCAGTCCATCCTTAGTTCATCCATGTGAAGCAAATCTACAGCCCAATCACAAAATCCAAATGATTCCAGGTTTTGGAATATTACCCAAAACTTCAATTCACCTGTCTATCATTTATATGTGAAGATATTCCCAGCATCAGTCCTAAGTTTGACTTTCTCTAATTTGAAACTGATAATTCCATGCGCGTCACCCAGCTGTGTTTTGGCACACATTGGTCGGCATATGGTTTTTATTTGTTCTTGGGATAAAAGTGATACTGGCAAGGCAATATTTATTGCCCATCCTTAAGAGTGAACACACAGGTCATTTTAACCTACACCACTCAGCAGGAAAATGACGGGATCAGGTCGAACACCGATTTTACGCCCTGCCCGATTTTACTCTCCATGGTGTGCATGTAGTCACATGTAGGCCGGACCAGATAGGGATGGCAGAACCAACTGGGTCTTCATGACAAAAACAGCAGCTTTTTAAAAAAAAGTCATTTACTAGTGCTATTCCACAAATTAACCAGATTTATTGAATTCAGTTTCACAACTTGCCATGGTGAGATTTGAACTCTGGGTTGCTGGTCTAGTGCTATAACCACTAGGCTACCATCGACATGTATCTGTCTATGTTCATGAATGAAGATCAATGCAGACTAGCTCCCTCTCCCCTCAAAGCCACTCCTACCCAAGTCTTAATGGAAGTGTTTTTGACGTAGAATTATATAGAATTTACAGCAGAGAAATGAATGATCCGATTAAAATTTTTTAAAATACATCTATAAATTGTATTTGCACCACTTGCCTATTATTAATAAATCTCAATCTTCAAAATTCAGTAATAAATGCTCAGAACCACTAATTTCAAAATAAATGGCCAAACTGTGGTTTCCTTCTGCTACCCTTCATTTAATAAATTTCCCAATCTTAATTATAAATTCCATTCCCAATACATCCCTTTAATAAATAAATCCCCATATAACACATTTACCCTTAAAACACCATCTTCTCAGTCATACTGTCCTTGAGCTGCCCGCCTTTTTTGAAATGGTTGGTCAGTTATGGTGAGTTTTCTAGGTTGGCATATATGTAAATCACACATGAACAATGCCCACCTCGACATGGTGCAGGAAGATGGGCAAAACCCTTAGAACACGGCAACATCCTCCACCCTCCCTCCAGCTTCGCCACCGGAGGAAGTCGAGGGTACATCACGTACGTGGGGCAACCCAGAGTCTGTCGCACCTGCGGCAAATCCGGCCACATGGCGGCCTCCTGCACTGCAACCGTCTGCAAGAACTGCAAGCAGGAAGGGCACCAGACTAAGGACTGCAAGGAGAGCAAGCGCTGCAACCTGTGCGGGGAGGAAGGCCATCTCTACAGGGTCTGCCCCGAACGCAGCTTCAGCTACGCCCAGGCGGCCAAGAGCAACACAGCGGAGGAGGAGGGGGCAACAAGCAAGGCTACTCCAAAGAAGGCCAAGAGTCACGACCTCCTCCAAGAAGTCCCTGGCCCAGGAAGACAAGGAGCGAGGAAAGGGTCAAGCCGAAAACTGCCAGACCCCGACACCCAGCTCCGAGCCTCCCCACCAGACGACAGAGTCCATGGACGAGGAGGCAGCAGCGGGAGAATGGCAGCTGGTGAGCAAGAAAAACAGAAAGAGGAAGCCAGAGGAAAGGAAACGAGCCACTGCCAACACTACACCAGGGGTTAAAAGAGCACTCGAGTCGCAGTCGGACTGCAGCGACTACCCCGTGTCTGACTAGGAGGGACGACAGGAGCGAAGCGGTCAGACGTCCCACCAAAAGCGGCAAAATGTCCAAGGTGACACCGACGCGATCAGCAGGCCCCATCGCCGGAACACTGGGAGTGACAACGCCTCCAGCACCCTCCAGCTCCAGGACGCGGGCAGCATCGTACTGCCCAGCGCACACCAGCTCCGGGACACCGGGAGCAGCACCGCAGAGAGCGAAGAACGGCTCCGGGAAACCGGGAGCAGCAACAACGAGGAGCCCCAACCGATCGAGGATCGCACGGACTCTTCACCCGACACCAGGCCGCCGATGTCACCCCGGCGGAACGACGACCCCCTCTCTGAGGCAGAACAGAACTCGTACCTCAGCTCAGGGAGCGTGGAACACTTTGCACAGATCACCTGGATGCAAGTACACGGCCAAGAGCTGGAAACAGCAAACGGACTGTCGGGTGAGACTTTAAACTGTTGTTAAAATGGGTCTGAAAGTCGCATCCATTAACGTGCGTGGCGTTAAATGCACTACGCGATGTGTGTCGACCTTGGACTACCTGGCCAAGGTCAAGAGCGACCTGCTGTTCTTACAGGAGTGCGTCTCAGCAATTACCGGCAATGGTCGCAGCGGTGGGCCCACGGGCCGTCGATCTGGTCGGGAGGCAACGATTGCCGTGCCTCCGGCCTGGGAATTCTGCTGCGGGGAGGCAACTTCACCATCACCGAAGTAAAGGAGGTGGTGGGGGGCGTCTCCTCATAGCAGACGTAACGTACAAAAACTTTCCGCTCCGGCTGATCAACGTGTACGCCCCGGCTCTGAAGAGCGAGCGGCTGGCCGTCTTCCAGCAGCTCCCACTGCTGCCGGCGAAGTCTAAGCCGGTCATTCTCGGTGGTGACTTCAACTGAATCATCGATGCAGCTGGTCGATCCGGCAGAGCCGACAGCAAACTGGACGCCACGTCCAAACTCCTGATGGAAGCGGTGAAAGACGCCAAGCTGTGAGACGTCTTCAGCAACCCTGCAGACGGAGCGGCGCGTCAATACACCTGGTCCAGACCAGACAGGTCCGTTCCAGGATAGACTTCCTGTTTGTGACCCCGAAGCTCAAGGTCAGATCCACCAAGGTCACACCGGTGTTCTTCTCTGACCACTGCCTCCTCCTGGCCGACTGTCACCTACAGGACGATCAGAGAGTGGGCAGGGGGACATGGAAGCTGAACGTGAAACTGTTGACCCCGGGAAACATTGAGGAACTGACGAGGGATTACAAAGGTTGGAGAACCGTAAAGCCCCTCTTTGATTCCCCAATGCACTGGTGAGAAGCCATCAAGGCGAACATCAAGAGGTTCTTCATCCTCAAAGGTGTTCAGAAGGCGAGAGAGAGGCAGAGGGAAACGTCCCGACTCCAGAAAAGCATGCAGAATCTTCTCCTGCTGCAGTCGATGGGGATCGATGTCGGGGAGGAACTCAGAGGTGAAGGACCAGCAAGCCTCGCTCTTTGCCTCAGAGGCCTCCAAGATCATCTTCCGGTCCAGAGTCCAGTCCGTGGAGCAGGACGAGACTTGCTCGCGCTTCTTCTTCCAAAAGGTGCACAGAGAGAGCTCTGTGATCAGCAGCCTGAAGGAAGAGGACGGCTCGGTCACGTCCTCGCAGCCAGACATACTGAGGCTCTGCAAATCCTCGACGCGAAGCCCACAGACAGCGAGGCCTCCCAGTCCTTCTTGTCGTCTATCACGGAGGTTCTAGACGACAGCAAGCGGGAGAGTCTGGATCACCCGCTAACTCTGGACGAACTGACAAAGGCTGTCCGTTCCTTCGGGAAGAGTAAGACTCCCGGAAGCGACGGCTTACCGGTGGAGTTGTACTCTGCTCTGTGGGACTGGATAGGCCCAGACCTGCTGGAAGTGTACAGGGGTATGCTCCTGGCAGGCAGCATGTCAGACTCCATGAGGAAAGGCATCATCACCCTCATCTGCAAGCAGAAGGGGGAGAGGGAAGAAATCAAAAATTGGCGACCCATCTCACTACTTAACATGGACTACAAAATTCTGTCCCAGGTCATCGCCAATCGGGTCAAGTCAGCCCTGGAGGTGGTGATCCACCCCGATCAGACCTGCGCCGTACCCGGCAGGAAGATCTTTGATAGCCTGGCGCTACTCAGGGATACGATCGCCTACGTACAGGACAGGGGGGTGAACACCTGCCTGATCAGCCTGGACCAGGAGAAGGCCTTTGACAGAATATCCTACACGTACACGATGGACGTGCTCTCCAAAATGGGGTTTGGGGAGGGAATCCGCAATTGGATCCAACTGCTCTACACAAACATCAGTAGCGCAGTTTCAATCAACGGGTGGGAATCAAAGCTTTCCGATCAAATCTGGAGTCAGGCAGGGCTGTCCTCTCTCCTCCGTCTTGTTCGTGTGTTGCATCAAACCCTTTGCCGAGTCCATCAGGAGGGATGCGGGTATAAGAGGGGTGATGATCCCAGGCAGCGGAGGCACTCAGGTCAAGGCCTCCCTGTACATGGACGACGTCACCGTCTTTTGCTCGGATCAGCTGTCGGTCCGCAGATTGATGAGCATCTGCGACCAGTTCGAACTGGCCTCGGGGGCCAGGGTAAATCGTAGCAAGAGCGAGGCCATGTTCTTTGGGAACTGGACCGACCGATCCTTTGTCCCCTTCACCGTCAGGTCGGATTACCTGAAGGTGCTGGGGATCTGGTTCGGGGGGGCCGGGGCATGCACCAAAAACTGGGAGGAGCGTATTTCCAAGGTTAAGCAGAAACTGGGACTGTGGGATCGACAATCCCTCTCTATCGTGGGCAAGAGCCTGGTCATCAGGTGCGAGGTGCTCTCGGTGTTGCTGTACGTGGCGCAGGTCTGGCCCATACCTCGCTCGTGCGACGCGACAGTCACCCGAGCCATCTTCCGCTTTGTCTGGAGATCAAAAATGGACCGTGTCCGCAGGGTCATGGTGTACAAATCTCCAGAGAAAGGGGGGAAAAGGCGTGCCCAACGTGGCTCTCATCCTGATGGCCACCTTTGTGTGCGGCTGCATCAAGCTGTGCATAGACCCTCGGAACGCAAACACAAAGTGTCACTACGTGCTGAGGTTCTACCTGTCCCCGGTGTTGAGAAGGATGGGCCTGGCCACGCTGCCACGGAACGCTCCGTCCAGTTGGACCGTTCCGCCCCACCTGTCCTTCGTGGAAAGGTTTGTGCAGAAAAACACCTTTGACCACAAGGCGACCAACAAGTGGTCCGCACGTAACGTCCTCGAGACCCTGCGGGAAAAGGAGATGATGGATCCTGTCGGTTGGTTCCCCGAGCAGACTGTCAATGTCATTTGGCAGAACGCCTCATCGCCAGAGCTTTCAAACAAGCACCAAGACCTAGCTTAGCTGGTGGTGAGAAGGGCCCTTCCAGTCAGATCCTTTATGTACTCCCGAACTCTCAGCGCCACCGCGCGCTGTCCCCGAGGAGGCTGCGGTGGAGACGAGACCATCACCCATCTCCTTCTGGAATGTGCCTTTGCAAAGAAGGTCTGGAGAGAGATGCAGTAGTATCTGTCCAGGTTCGTCCCGAGCAGTTCCGTAACACAGGATTCTGTGCTCTATGGGCTGTTCCCGGGGACGCACACTGAGACGGACATCAACTGCTGCTGGAAGACCATCAACTCGGTGAAAGACGCCCTTTGGTCTGCCCGAAACTTGCTGGTCTTCCAGTGCAAGGAGCTGTCCTCGACCGAGTGTTGCAGACTGGCACATTCCAAGGTCCAGGACTACGTGTTCAGGGACGCACTGAGGACGGGTGCGGCCGCCGCAAAGGCTCTGTGGGGAAAGGCAACCGTTTAGAGCCTTCCTGCCATTGTATACAGAGGGGCTGCAATCAGGGAAAAACCCCCTCGGGCAGAATGTAAAATTTTAATTGATGTAAAGTACCTGTAAAGTACCTGTTATCAAAAATGTGTATTGAGTGTGTTGCAATGAGGCACCCTAGAGTGTCATGAACTGTAATTGTGTCCAATGTGTTTCATTGAACTGTACTTGATGTAACCTGCAAATTGTATAATCTGTATTGTGTACGTTTGGAATGTGATATGACAACTGTATTGTATGTATTGCTGCAACTTTTATGAATAAAGTATATTTTTTGAAAAAAAAATGGTTTGTGCATCAGATCAGGTGACCTCACACCAAGTGCGCAGGAGCAATTTACAATGATCTCCACCAACAATTTGAAGGGAAAGTCACTACATCTTTGCCTACAGCAGTGCTGCCTGTGAGATCCATAAACACACCAATTCTCTAGGAAAATACCTGCCAGGTTTTCCATTTTAGCCTTTTTCACTGAAAAAAACCCAATACATATGTGCAAATTGTTTGACATTTCACTGAGCTAATATAGTTTTGAGTAACTACATGATTTATTGTCAAGGTGATGGTTTATGGTTGTCATGAAAAAAAACGGAGCAAATCACAGAATTAAAACATTGGTAAAAATTCTGGAATCCTATGTGATAGGAACAAAATTTGACTTATTCAGTTACAATAAGACTGATCATAAACAGATGTGGAAGGTGGCCCAAAAGTGCCCCCAAATAATAATAAGAACATTTTAGGGGGGGGGGGGGGGGGGGTGATTTTAAACCCCATAAACGGGTGGGTTGGAGGCAGGTGGGAGTTGAAAATAGTTGTTTTTTTGTGTCACAACCGCAAAATTTTCAGACTTTGCATTCCCAGCGAGAAGCCTGGACTTTTACACTTTAAACCCGGAAATAAAGCCGGGTTGCGATCGTGACCCGAAACAACCATTTTCAACTCCCACCCGTTCTTGGGGTTTAAAATCACCCCCTTGATTCAGTCACTGGAAACCCGTGGCTTTGCTCAAAATATTGCAGCTAGAATAAGAGAGAAAGCAAGCAAGGAAATGATTCAATTTAAATACAATCGATGTATAAACCAACATCCAGAATTATGATGTAAACCTCACCACTGCTGTTTAATTATTATTCCCTAACATCACTATTCCTTTGATTAGCCAATAAGTGTCTCTTAAATTTATGTGAACTCTAGTGGGAATGTTCTATATGCAGTTTGGTTTCACAGACTTGCACAGAGAAGCTTCAATAGTTGCATTGTACATGAATTGTGAGATTCATATCTTGCCGAGTTAAATTGTCTGAGTTCATAAAGGGCGATTTCACAAGGCAAGTTATGCAAACCATAAATTTACTTTCTAATTGTAGAAGAGTTGCTGTCTGGGGACCAAACTGTTCAGTTACAAATGTACGCAGATTGTTAGCTCCCATCAAATTTGCTATTAGCGTTTTAACAACTTATCCACAGAATAATAGTTTGCTATTAGCTAGTGACAATGAGATGACAATGACAGCTGACATACTCTTACAACTCAACACATGTTCGTTTTACCAGGAAATCATATGCAGCAGCTCAGCTTTATTATGTAAATTAGAATTGTTCATGCAGCATTGCCTACAGCAGCATTGCCTACAGCAGCCTAATAGCTCCTTCAATGGCTTCTGCCACGACCACCAGATCCTTCCTACTCAAATTTCCACCCTGTGCCTACAAGCCATCCCACCACCACAGCACAATCTCACGTTATCTGCAACCCCCTCAAACCACATCGCAATCTTTCCTCCCTAGCCCTCCACCCCCTCCCTTTAAAGTCCGATCCCGTTTCAACACTGCAGCCCTGCCTCAGTCAGATTCCTCCTGCCCCCACTACAGCTTAGTCCCTTCTCTCCAGCTCTTCACGCCGTCCCACCTCTTCCCAGTATCTCCACACTCTCCGGCTACAGTCTAGCATCTCCTCCTTCGCTAGCACATTTTATTTTCACAACACTGGGCAAAGATCTTTTCAGATCATGATATTGAATTTAGAATCTCATTACCTTTTAGATACTTTCAGCGTCTCACTCACATGCATCCATTCTATGCTTGCAAAAAGCTAGCCTGTTGTTTACATTAAAACAAGCATTTTCTTGAGTCTAGACGTGTGTTTTAAAGGCATACCCCACTGAGAATGGGAATCCAGGTTGGAATCATGGCTCCTAAGACTCAGGTAGATACTTTTTGCTTTGGGCATGAAGATATGACCAGTGCCTGTCTAGTCTCACTTTCACCTCAGGATAACAGCACGCTGAAGAAAATCAGAATCACATCGCTGGTCAGTAGTTCTAAGGAGGTGAGCGTTTTCTCCAAGCTCTCTACCACTGAGCATTCGAGACAAGACAAAAATCAGAAACAGCAGAAAACACGTGGATCACCAGGTTACTGCCAGAGCTCTATGGTATTACAGTATCGCCCAATACAAAGACATTCAAGAAACACATTATGGTCATTCAAACTCATTGGATAATACATTTTTAAAGGATTAGTAAATTACCCTGGGCCAATTGATGACATAGAATATAGTTTCTTTAAGATGGCAGCAGAGTTGGATAAGACATTAGAAATTCACTCCATGGAGCCGCAGTGGCCAGAAACTGCAACTACATCATGACAGTTGACATAGGAAAATTAAATGGGGAAAATATTGACATTGCAACTTATAATGGTAAATATCGACCAAATATTGTCACAACAGGAAGTAAGGCACATGGGCAGGAAATGGGTACCCTGCACCAAATTTTTAATAATAGATTCATTTGCTCTTCGTCCTACTTCTGCTTAATGATACCGTTGTAAACAATTTTACAACACCAAGTTATAGTCCAACAAATTTATTTTAAATTCCACAAGCTTTCGGAGGCTTCCTCCTTCGTCAGGTGAACGGTGTGGAAATGAAATTTTTGAATCCTTCGCATTTGAAAATCACAGAACAATGCCTGGTGATTACTGCCCGTTGCCAAGGCAATCACAGTGAGCAGACAGAAAGGTGTCACCTAAAAAGGCCACCGAATATACAAACCCCCAAAAAAAGAGAGAGAGAGAGAGAGAGAAGGAAGACAGTCAATGACCCGTTATATTAAAAACAGATAACATTTGTTCGCTGGTGGGGTTACGTGTAGTGTGACATGAACCCAAGATCCCGGTTGAGGCCGTCCTCATGGGTGCGGAACTTGGCTATCAATTTCTGCTCGACGATTTTGCGTTGTCGTGTGTCTCGAAGGCTGCCTTGGAGTATGCTTACCCGAAGGTCGGTGGTTGCAGGAAAGGATGCCCCAGAGCATGGTACATTGGCGAGACCACGCAGACACTGTGATAACGGATGAACGGACACCACGCAACAATCGCCAAACAGGAGGGTTCTCTCCCTGTCGGGGAACACTTCAGCAGTCATGGACATTCAGCCACCGACCTTCGGGTCAGCATACTCCAAGGCAGGGAAAAAACAAAAATGGAAAGGTTTGTGATAGGGCGGGAGTGATTAAATGACAAAAGGGATGACATTGCAAAGCAAAAGGGGGTGATAATGGGTCAATTATAGAAACAAAAGATGGGTCCAGAGGAGGTGTTAATCGTTTACAACAGACTAGTAGTGGGGAAAGGAAGCATTGAAAATGTGGCAAAGAGGAGGCTACCTTGACACAGGAATATGGCGGTGTGAGGTGAGTGGATGCCAGGGGTCCCTAAGGGAATTGGATATATACTTGAAAAGGAAAAATTTGCAGGTCTATGGGGAAAGAGCAGAGAAGTGGGACTAATTGGATAGTTCTTCCAAAGAGCCAGCACAGGCACGATGGGCCGAATAGCTTCATTCTGTGCTGTAAGATTCTATGATATGTCGGCCAAGTAGCCCAGTAAAATTTTAGCAGCTAAGCTTTTGCTATTTTTTTTTAAAAACCGACTTGCTCAGTTAGCACACCTACTTCAACAAGAGCCCATCCAGAAGTTTCTCCCCTTTACCTAGTGCCCTGTTTTCATGCTTTTGTTTCTTCCAGGCTCAACTACTCCAATGCTCTCCTGCCTGGCTTCCCATCTTCCACCCTCCATAAACTTAAGCTCATTCAAAAACTCTGCCACCCGAGGTGAGGTGAGAGTGACGGCCCTTGACATCAAGGCAGCATCTGACAGAGTGTAGCACCAAGGAGCCCTAGTAAAATTGAAGTCAATGGGAATCAGGAGGAAAACTCTCCAGTGGCTGGAGTCATACCGAGCACAAAGGAAGATGGTAGTGGTTGTTGGAGGCCAATCATCTCAGCCCCAGGACATTGCTGCAGGAGTTCCTCAAGGCAGTGTCCTAGGCCCAACCATCTTCAGCTGCTTCATCAATGACCTTCCCTCCATCATAAGGTCAGAAATGGGGACGTTCACTGATGATTGCACAGTGTTCAGTTCCATTCGCAACCCCTCAGATAATGAAGCAGTCCGAGCCCGCATGCAGCAAGACCTGGACAACATCCAGGTTTGGGCTCAGAAGTGGCAAGTAACATTCGCGCCAGACAAGTGCCAGGCAATGACCATCTCCAACAAGAGAAAGTCTAACCACCTCCCCTTGACATTCAACGGCATTACCATCGCCGAATCCCCCACCATCAACATCCTGGGGGTCACCATTGACCAGAAACTGAACTGGACCAGCCATATAAATACTGTGGCTACGAGAGCAGGTCAGAGGCTGGGTATTCTGCGGCGAGTGACTCAGCTCCTGACTCCCCAAAGCCTTTCCACCATCTACAAGGCACAAGTCAGGAGTGTGATGGAATACTCTCCACTTGCCTGGATGAGTGCAGCTCCAACAACACTCAAGCAGCTCGACACCATCCAAGATAAAACAGCCCGCTTGATTGGCACCCCATCCACCAACCTAAACATTCACTCCCTTCACCACCGGCGCACTGTGGCTGCAGTGTGTACCATCCACAGGATGCACTGCAGCAACTCGCCAAGGCTTCTTCGACAGCACCTCCAAAATCCGCGACCTCTACTACCTAGAAGGACAAGAGCAGATGGGAACAACACCACCTGCACGTTCCCCTCCAAGTCACACACCATCCCGACTTGGAAATATATCCCCGTCCCTTCATCGTCGCTGGGTCAAAATCCTGGAACTCCCTTCCTAACGGCACTGTGGGAGAACAGTCACCACACGGACTGCAGCGGTTCAAGAAGGCGGCTCACCACCACCTTCTCAAGGGCAATTAGGGATGGGCAATAAATGCCAGCCTCGCCAGCGACGCCCACATCCCATGAACGAATGAAAAAAAATCCTAAATCACACCAAGTCCAGTCACCCTGCACCCTATATTCATTGACCTACATTGGCTCCTGGTCCACCAATGCTGTGATTTTAAAATCCTCATCCTCACGTCCGAATCCCTCCCTCACCCCTCCCTATCCCTGCAACCACCTCCAGCCCTCACGACCCTCCGAGAATTCTGTGTTCCTCCAACTCTAGCTTCTAGTACATCCTCCAGTCCTTTCCTCCCACCATTGATGGCTGTGCCTTCAGCTGTCTAGGCCCTAAGCTATGGAATACCCTCCCTAAACCTCTCCACCTCCTTTAAGACGCTCCTTAAAACCTCTCTTTTTGATCAAACCTTTGGTCACATGTTTTCGTCTGATTGCACTCCCATGAAGCACCTTGGGACGTTTTACCATGTTAAAGGCATTCTATAAATGCAAGTTGTTTTTCTCCATAATTTTTCCATTGAATTCTAACCCTGTGGTAGTGTACTGTTCTACAGGACTGTAGAAAATCAGAATTAAGTCTCGGTAACACAGTTTACCCGCACTCTGAATTTTCAGCTGAGTTCCGTGAAGAGCGTGCTGGAAGGCAATATTTGAAATTAACTTTTAGATTTTGTGCGAGTTACTTGGCACAACAGACTAGATTTTAGTTGAAACTGGGAATGGGAATTGGACTGCACGACACAAGCCATTGACCTGATAACATTCCCGAATATCAGCTTTGCAGCATTGTACAAGAAAATAATTTAACAGTTGCCATATCAGAAGGAGCAAAGAGAAACACAGAAATGAAAGAAAATAATGGCGCAAAAAGACAACAAGTGTGAAAAAGTAAAGGGAAAATTAGGAATATAAAAAATTAACAGAATAATTAAATAAAAGGTCGAGAACATCAAAGTCCAGGAACCATAAGCTTCTTTTATCATATCAGATCAGATATACTCAGTGTCTTGGAACTTAGGCACAGAGTACACTTAGTTTGTAGCTTCCACTGTTCTTGCGGAGTCTTGCCCACAATTGTATTATAAAAGGCCGCATCATCAGAATCCCTCTTCAAAATCAAGCAATTAGCATGATTAACATTTAAAACCATTAAAAAAGGACAGAACAGAAGAAAGATGTTAATGATAAAGCTTCATTATGAGTAATTGCAGTTAAGATGAATCCTGATGAGATGTCAGCCTGGACTTTGTGATCACCTTATTTTAACCCCAGTGTAAACTTCCACCATTAAAATAACACCAATTAGAAAATCTGAGCTGTTTAAACGCACACTCAATATAAGATCTTTGGTTTTCATTTACCGGCATGTCACTTTGTAAAAAAAGTTATTTTCTTTTAAAATATACCATTGCCCTTTGTGTACAACGACAGCTATTGTCCAACTAATTTCAGCGCCTTCCAGAGTACCGACTAAAACCTAATCAAATAACTCACAAAAAAATCTCAAAAAAGTTTTTAAAAAAAAATCTTCCAGCAAACTCTGCATGGAAGTAAACTGAAAATTAGGAAGACTCAAATTTTTAAGTCACCAATCTCCTTACTGGTTCAAATTTATATTTAAAGCAAAATGCACAATGTAGATTTAACAAACAGGACTTTCCACCCACAACATCTTATCCAGAAGTTTCTGTGCCGATAAAGTTGCTTCACTTTTGAACAGGGTCGGCTCCTGTGTTAAGATGGTGGCAGCTGGGCTGCAGGATTCTCACTGCGCTAAGAGGAAATGCATTGGGGATGTGCTGCTGGACCTTGGCGCTTTGCTCTTATCCCAGCCAGTCCACCCGTTATAGCCTCGTCACGTCATCCCCCACAGGGCACGCCCCCCCCCGGTTTGGGAACCTCTGCTCTAATGTATGGGCAAGATAGGAGGGAAACTCCTGAACTGAATAAAAGGTTCAAACGTTAATTACTTTCGGCTAATTTTTTCACATTTTCTCTTCCCCCCCCCACCCCGCCCGCAAGGATGTTTAAACTCCAATTCAGACATTTTTAAATCTGTTGTGGGCAAAAAAATGCAAGAGTGCAGCCAAGTAGCAGTGAAGGAAGAGGTATAGATTCAGCCATTCCTCAGCCAGGGTTGCATCATTTCACCTGATAAGGAAAAGCGTTACTGCTTTCGTGAAATTCAAATATTGTAGCCATGGAGAGGGCGCAGAGGAGATTTGCTAGAATGGTTCCAGGGATGAGGGACTTCAGTTATGTGGAGAGACTGGAGAAGCTGGGATTGTTCTCCTTAGAGCAGAGAAGGTTAAGGTGAGATTGATAGAGATGTTCACAGTTCTGAGGGGTTTTGATAGCGTAAATAAGGAGAAACTGTTTCCACTGGCAGGAGGGTTGGTAACCAGAGGACACAGATTTAAGACAATTGGCAAAAGAACCAGAGGGGAGATGAGGAAAAAAATGTTTATGCAACGAGTTGTTATGATCTGGAATACACTGCCTGAAAGGGTGTTGGAAGCAGATTCAACAGTAACTTTCAAAAAGGGAATTGGATATACAATTGAAAAGGAGATATTTGCAGGGCTATGGGCAAAGAGCAGAGGAGTGGGACTAATTGGATAGCTCTTCCAAAGAACCAACACAGGCACGATGGGCCAAATGGCCTCCTTCTGTGTTGTATGATTCTATGGTACACGGTGTTGGGTCAAAAGGCCCCCCAATTCATTAACAGAAGCAAAGAACTTGCATTTAGAGGGGTTATCACAGCCTCAGGATGTCCCAAATTGCCTCATTGTCAATGAATTATTTTTGACATGTACATCACATAGAAAGTACAGTACAGAAACAGGCCATTCTACCCAACAGGTCCAGGTCAGAGTTTATGCACCACAGGAGCCTCCTCCCTCGCTATTTCATCTAACCCCATCAGCATTTCCTTCTGTTCTTTTCTCCCTCATGTGTTTATCTAGCTCCCCCTTAAATGTGTCTATGCTAATATAGTCACTGTTTTGTAGACAAACGCAACAGCCAATATGCACAAGGTCCCACACACCGCAACTGAGCTGGAGGAACATTGTCATAATTTATGACGGTCTTAATTGAGGGAGGAATGTTGGCCAAAACACCAGGAAAACTCTGAATAACGTGAGGGATCTTTTGCACCCAGGCAGACAGGGCCTCAGTTTAATGACTCATCCAAAAGACAATACCTCCAACAATACCACGCTCAAACGTGCACGGAAATGTCAGCCCATGTTATCTGCTTAAATCCTGGAGCGGGGCTTGAATCCACAACCTAATGACTCAGACAACTGTGCTACCAACTGAGCGAAGCTGAAGGACAATCAGTAACCTGACATTTAGTTCAAACAGTTCGACATAAGTAACTAAACTCACCATTGGAACGGCCTAATATATGGAGCCAAAATGGAATTTAAAAAGTTAACAGCTTCTCCAAAACAGGAAAAAAAAAATCAAACTAACTAAAAGTCAGCCTTTTAAAGAAATAAATAACTTGCATTTATACGGCACCTTTCATGACCTCAGGACGCCCCAAAGCGTCTTACGGCCAATTAAGTACTTTTGAAGTGTAGTCACTATTGTAATTAGGAAACACGGCAGCCAATTTGCACAGAGTAAGGTCACACAAACAGCAATATGATAATGAGGTATTGGTTGAGGAAGATATGATGGCAAGGACATCGGGAGAACTCCCCTGCTCGTCTTTGAGCAGTGCCATAGTATCTTTCATATCCACCTGAGCGCACAGACGAGCCCTCGGCTTAACGTCTCATCTGAAAGCCAGCACCTCCGACAGTGCAGCACCGGAGTGTCAGCCTAGATTTTGTGCTCAAATCTCTGGAGTGGGATTTGAACCACCACCATCTGACTCAGAGATGAGAGTGCTACCACTGAGCCACGGCTAACACCATTGGAGCAGAACTTTTCTGTGTGCAGTGTCCCACGCAAATATTTGCACTATCCAACTCCAACCCCCTCCCCCCCAGCCCTATTCTAATCTTTGAAAGGGAACTGGTGGAGTCAGTGTGAAAAACACTTTTTAACCTCAGTATAGAGCAGCAGAAATCGTGCTTGCAAGTCATAAAATACAGATATCTAATGAGGACAGAAATCATTGTCCCCCTGGGATCCCCAGTTTAAAAACTTAAGACATTAACAGAAGATACGAGAAAATTGTTCAACGATTCTTTTGGAACATCTCAAGAACTGCAAGGGCAATTGGTGCTTTCTAAACTAGTTATTTTTTTAAAAAAAGGATTATCTTCAAATAAATAACATCTTGATACAGTTATGGCAAGCTATTGGAAAGTTATAAAATAATCATCTCAACTGACATTTCAGTGCAGTTCCTCATTCCTGAACTAATAGCATTAAGAGATTTATCAACTTAAAGAGCAGACCACAAAGATTGCACATTGTTCTTTTACCCCAGAGAATGGCAATGCCAAGCTGGAAATCCAGGAAACAAATGGGGGTTTGTTGGCTATAAAATCAGTCAATGCACAATAATAATCATCAATAACTAAAAAGATAACTAAATAACTGAAATTACATTATTAAAAAAAGGTCACAAACTAGAATTGTTTTCTACAAATAAAATCACACAAATTGGGGTTGTATTCTCCAGAGTTTCGAAGGTTAAGGGGTGATCTGATCGAAGTTTATAAGATATTAAGGGGAACGGATAGGGTGGATAGAGAGAAACTATTTCCACTGGTTGGGGATTCTAGGAGTAGGGGGCACAGTCTAAAAATTAGAGCCAGACCTTTCAGGAGTGAGATTAGAAAACATTTCTACACACAAAGGGTGGTAGAAGTTTGGAACTCTCTTCCGCAAACGGCAATTGATACTAGCTCAATTGCTAAATTTAAATCTGAGATCGATAGCTTTTTGGCAATCAAAGGTATTAAGGGATATGGGCCAAAGGCAGGTATATGGAGTTAGATCACAGATCAGCCATGATCTTATCAAATGGCGGAGCAGGCACGAGGGGGCTGAATGGCCTACTCCTGTTCCTATGTTCCATTATTTCACAGAATAAGTAGGAACGATCTACCTAGAATTGTGGAATTATTGACTTGCATCAATTCTAAAGCTGGAAGCTTAGTTATAAATCCAAACCTTATTTCGGACAAAACTCGAATTGTGGATAAGAGCAGTAAAAGCTGTCTACATCCTGCAAAGAGCTACTGAACCTCACCCCTCAAAATAACATTTTGTTGCATGACTAAGAAAATAAACTCTGCAATTGAACCAGATTGGCACATTAAGCAAAGAATGGAAGGTAGACATTGAGCTGGACTGGTGAATCACAGACTGCATGCCTGGTGTAGGATGCCATACATGATGTATGTGATTGCATGCAAATTTATCTCGTGTGTCATCTCAACGCTGGCAGAAAATCAACCAACCAATCAGCAACTTGCATTTATATAGCTCCTTTAACATATTAAATGTCAGAGTAATAATAGTAAAAGTAACAGATTGCCATGTTAAAGGAGAGCGTTGAGGAAGGTTGACTGAAGCCTTGGGTAAAAATATGAGTATTGAAAAGATTTATAAAAAAGAGAGAAAAGTAAAGTAGAGGGATTTGGGGAGAGTGTTCCAGGGAGCATTATGCTGGTTCAGAGGTTGCAACTCGCACGTACAGGCATGTCTAGAAAGGTTGTTGGTAGCACCTAAACCCCAGGTTGGGGGAGGGGACAATGTATCAGAGCGAGCCCACACACCACACACCACACACGGGATTTAAGCAACACAGGTTTCTCATTGTGATAATTACTATCGACCTGTGATAGAAAAACAAACATCCCATCAAAAATAAACAAAGAACTCTATCGAATAGGAACTTAACATTTAAAAATAAAAAGGTAAGGAGTCACTATGTCTGTACATGTTTGTACACGATATCAACACCATCTTTGTGTCAGGCATCAGTTTACTATCACAGGTCAGCAGATACATGCTTGTTGCTCAAAGCAGTCAAAATTCCCTTGTGTACTCCAGTGATGTACACCACCAAAGTACATCTTTCCACTGCACCAAGGGCGATACAGAGACTCCATTCTATTCATATATGCACCAGGTAGGTCAAAACCCCCCATATATTTGACTTCGCATTTAAAATGAAAACGACCTGTAATACTTGATAGAGAAGGAAAGTATCTACTTTACCAAAGACACAATGGGGTAGATTTCAAAATCGCCCAAAAATCAGGAGATTTCTATAATGGAAATAAAAATTGAGTGATTTCTATAATGGACAGCCAATCCACAACGCTA
The DNA here is from genome assembly GCF_035084215.1 of Heptranchias perlo. Taxonomy (NCBI): domain Eukaryota; kingdom Metazoa; phylum Chordata; class Chondrichthyes; order Hexanchiformes; family Hexanchidae; genus Heptranchias; species Heptranchias perlo. The sequence continues at coordinate 12,685,422 of NC_090350.1, read as the reverse complement.
GTTTTACACCTGGACGGTAAGCTGAAAATTTACCTTATTGTTACTTCCAGCACCTCCTCTCGTGCAGGCCCACTACATTATATCTCTGCTCGAGTCCCAAGCCATTGCTCACAGGAGCCCACCCATGCAACCTGTTCACCTATTCTTATAGCAGCTAGCTAGAGGTTAGAGGGGCTAGAGCTGTGGCTGGAAAAAATAAGGTCATAGGACTCAGCGATGCAATTAGTGCTGGCCACTTATTTTGTTGCGACTACATCATTTTGTCATTCTCTAACATATTATTGTTTATGACACCAAGTTATGGTCCAGCAATTTTATTTTAAATTCACAAGCTTTCGGAGGCTACCTCCTTCGTCAGGTGAACGATGTGAAAATGAAATCCTCGAGATGAAATCGCATTTATAATTCACAGAACAATGCTTGGTGAGTACAGACAGTTTTTTCAACTGCCCGTTGCCTGTTCTGTGAATTATAAATGCGATTTCATCTCGAGGATATCATTTTCACATCGTTCACCTGACGAAGGAGGTAGCCTCCGAAAGCTTGTGAATTTAAAATAAAATTGCTGGACTATAACTTGGTGTTGTAAAATTGTTTACAAATATTATTGTTTAAACATAGGGTGCTGAAAACATCACGGGAAAGGAATGTCACTGAACAGTTGCTGAACCTGTGTGTTTGGAGCAGTTGCATTAACATGTACGATGGCTATCAAATTGTCCCTCGATTTATAACATCATCTCCACCAATGTTAGTTCAACTCCATATCAGCCACCTTCAATAACTCTATTTGCTATATTTTTCCCCCTAATTTTCTTCCCTCTGCCCATTAAAGAAACAAAAAAGGACTTGCATTTATAAAGCACCTTTCAGCCAATTTGCGCACAGCAAGGTCCCACAGACAGCAATGAGATAATGACCAGATAATCTGTTTTCAAAGTGATGTTGGTTGGGGGAATAAATCGATAAATATCGGCCAGGACACCCGGGAGAACTCCCCTGCTCTTCTTTGAATAGTGCCATGGGATCTTTTACTTCCGCCTGAGGGGGCGGACGGGGATCGGTTAAATGGCTGTAATTTTTTCATCAGTATTCACCTGAAAAAAAAAACAGCTTGGTGCTGCAGTTTTTCTTTAGTTTTAAAAAATTTATCAATGAAGGGAGACGTGCACAAGATGGAAACAGCCTCTGTCACCGGATGGTGAATTTAAAATGCTTTTTTAAAAATGAAATAAAAGTTTTCCTTAACCAATATTCAACATGAGAGTTTTCTCTTCCAAGTGTTCTTTTAAACATTGACAGCAAAATTGCAGAAACTTGTTTGAAGATGTGACTGTCCCCAGTGGCGTGGGTGAGGCAGATTCACTCGGTACTGTTGAAATGACACAACTACAGAAATAACATGGATTAATTACTTATTGACAATACCAATTAAGCTCATCACACTGCAGGATCAGTGACTGCAAGATAGTTCACCCCTGATGAGATCATCAGTGCCCACGTTTTGAACAAAATTACAGAGAAAAAAACCTTTTGATTTTTTTTAAAAAGTGTAATCACCGGGGAAATTTTTCTTAGCAGAAATCAAATGTTTCAATGATTTCATCTTCTTTCAATTAATCACAATTCCTGGTGAGACAGACTCAGAATTCCCACCATATATTTAAAAATACAGCACCTCACAAACTGCTGGCTATCATTCACTCACTCACAATTTATGTCACAGACTAGTTCAAGAAGTTCTACTTTCACACCATCTCTACAAGAAAACAAGGAAAATATCTAATACTGTGCATTATAAAAAGACGGCCAAAAATAAATGATCAGCCCTCGGGACGTTCAGAAATCAGTGTCGCACCCCAAAAAAAAATCATCATGTTGTGTAAAATCAGACAGGTCAAAAAAGTGACCATCTCTTATCTGAGCTGTGTATTAAAATTGCTACAGTGCAAATTAACTGTAACCAAAATGTGAAGAGTGAGTACCAGAAGCAATATCCTAAACCTGATTTCTCTGAATGACCAGCTCCCTTATAAAAAAGGTCAGATGTGTCCCATATTAGCCGAGGCATAAAATATAAAAGAGCAGGGAGGTTGTGCTAGAACTGTATAAAACATTGGTTAGGCCACAGCTTAAGTACTGCGTACAGTTCTGGTCACCACATTACAGGAAAAATGTGATTGCACTAGAGAGGGTACAGAGGAGATTTACAAGGATGTTGCCAGAGCTGGAGAATTTTAGCTATGAGAAAAGATTGGATAGGCTGGGGTTATTTTCTTTGGAACAAAGGAGGCTGAGGGGAGATTTAATTGAGGTATATAAAGTTATGACAGGACTAGATAAGAGTGGATAGGAAGGACCTATGTCCCTTAGCAGAGGGGTCAGTAACCTGGGGGCATAGATTTAAAGTAATTGGTGGAAGGGTGAAAGGGGAGCGGAGGAGAAATTTTTTCACCCAGAGGGTGGTGGGGGTCTGGAACTCACTGCCTGAAAGGGTGGTAGAGGCAGAAACCCTCAACTCATTCAAAAAGTGCTTGGATGTGCACTTGAAGTGCCGTAACCTACAGGGCTACGGACCAAGTGCTGGAAAGTGGGACTAAGCTGGATAGCTCTTTCTTGGCCGGCATGGACACGATGGGCTGAATGGCCTCCTTCTGTGCCATAACTGTCTATAATTTTATGATTCTATGTTAATTTAGAGAAAGTGACTTTTACAGAATTTTTTCAATCCTTGCTGAATATTTTCAGTAAAAACTGAACTTTGGCCTCACATTCAATTATCCATTTCTTGTTGACCCATTAATAGTTATTTGAAATAAATGGTTTATTGTGCTGACTATCTGACTGAATGTTGAAATGGAGTGCAGTGGGTTAAAGTAGAGTCATTTCAACTCACAGCCAAACCCACTCCAATTCCGTCTGAACCAGATGTTCACAAACATGCACTTTCCCATCAAAACCACTGGATAGAAATCGGGCCTGATTTTCCTCCTTTTAGCCAGGAGTTTCTGGAGCCAATTGTTGAACATGTACTGCCACTACAGCTCAGGCAGCTACTCCAGTTAGGCCAGGAATCAAACCCAGGATTTACTAGTCTGTATATAACAAGTTGCATTTATATAGTGCCATTAATGTAGTAAAACGCCCCAAAGTGCTTCACAGGAGCGTTATCAGACAATATTTGATACCGAACCACATGAGGAAATATTAGGACCAGGTGACTAAAAGCTTGGTCAAAGAGTTAGGTTTTAAGGAGCACCTTAAAAGGAGGAGAAGGAGGTAGAGAGGAGGAGAGGTTTAGGGAGGGAATTCCAGAGCGTAGGGCCTAGACAGCTGAAGGCACGGCCGCCAATGGTGGGGCAAAGGAAATTAGGGATGCTCAAGAGGCCAGTCTTGGATGAACGCAGGGTTCTCAGAGGGTTGTAGAGCTGCAGGAGGTTACGGAGGAGCGAGGCCATGGAGGGATTTGAACACAAGGATGAAAATTTTAAATGCGAGGTGTTGCTGGACCAGGATCCAATGTGGGTCAGCGAGCACAGGGGTAATGGGTGACCTGAGTTACGTAGCCACTTTACAAACTCAAGTCTTCAAGGGAGCCATTTGGAGGTTTCCGACTCTGTGGGAATTGAGGAACCTAAATCTATTTTGTCAAGAAACGCAAGTTCAGGTTGGCCAGCTAGCTCACCATCAGAAAGGCTGTTTGACTGACAAAGAGACCAATGTCCCACATTACCATTTGTGTAAATCGCTGTTCAGAAATCAGGCTGTTGGGAAAGATTACGGTGCAGTTAAAGACTCAGTGGGTGCACAAATATAACAGGCAATGTCCCAGGGACTGGAGTACAAAAAGATACTAATGAGCAGCAGCCAGAAACCTATTGTGGACTCGGGTGGAGAAATGAACCATTAAAAAAAAAAATCTAAATTAAAATGAACTGTAGCATAACCAGAATCAGCAGATTTTCAGACTGATGCTATTCCTTTTTTCTCATCCCATCCCCCCCACCCCCACAGAAAGATTGAAAGTGCAAGACTGCAAAGGAGTGTCCTCGAAAAAGGTCAACTTATTAACCAAAAGCTGACTCCTGGGTCTTAGGAAACTAGTGGGAGTTCGTATAATAACGAGGGAATTAATTTTCTGTCATCGAGACCTAATACAGCCTCTCCTCTTTGCTGTCTGAGATGCAATTTCTTAACTCTCTGACAAGAAAAAAATATGTAATGCAATCTCTAAGCAATAGTGCCAAGTGAAAAAAAAGACAAAGGATTCTATCCAGGCAACAAACCGCAGTAAAAATGAAGCTAGTTCTGAAACATGGACCTCGCTGCCTTGATGTTAATGACAAGCTGCTACAATATCAGTCAAAGCATTTTCCTGTGTGTTTCAAGTTGGCCACTGGCAAACCGAGGGTCAGTGCTCCGCCAACTTTAACAACGAGATCACCAAGGGGGTTTTCACCCCAGGTAAATACGGTGACTCACACTCAGGAGAAAAGAACAAAGAAAGGGGCAGGTGAAGTGAAGTCTCTCTTTCTCTCTTCAAAAAAGATATTCCACCCAATGTCCCTTCTTCTCACGCCACTCATCCTCTGATGCCATGCTAACCCTGTTTGCCAGGTGGTGAGCTGAAGCAGCTCGCCACAAATTGCCCTGCCATTTTCCTTCCTTCCTATAGGGAAAGGTGTGGCACAGTCAAGGTTGGGACCTCAGTAGGCGAAAGCTCAGGAGGTACAAAAAATGTTTACCCTTCATTTCTTGCACAGCGTGTTGGGCTCCAACACATCCACCCAGCAGATTAATATCTCCACAATTATAACAACTGAGCTCACAGTGGCTGCTAAGCCACAGGACAAAACTACCCACACTTACAGGCAAATTGATACTAAAAAGAACAAACCAGCCAGTAACATTACATCATGGATGAATAAAGAAATAAGGGCAAAATTGAAACGGAAGAGAAAGGCATACACTGAGTACGTGATCAACAAAGGAGAGGATGACAAAAGGGACCACGAAGAGGTTAGGAAAGAAGTCAAAAAACACAATTAGGAAGGCAAAGAGAAATGACAAAATTAAATTATCAAGGAATATAAACCGAAATAGTAAAGTATTCTACAGACACACAAATAACAAAAGAAAAATCAGGATACGGAGAGGGCCATTAAGGGATACACACAACAGACTCATAGGTAATGACAGCAAAATAGCCGAGATATTAAATAATTACTTTGCCTCAGTATTTACCAGGGAGACTAACACGATGGGCATAACATTATATCTTTTTTGATTTCTTCTTCTAAAGACATTTAAGATAGGGAGGAACAGAATAAACTAATCAAACTTAAAGAGGATAAAACAACTGGTCCGGGTGGGTTGCATCCGCAAATGTTAAAAGAAGTTAGGGAAGAGATAAGAGATAAGAGAGAGAGAGAGAGAGAGCGCGCAAATATATATATATATATATATATATATAAATAAAATAAAAATAAAATTAGAAAAGGGAATAGTGCCAGAGGACTGGGAGACGGCTAATGTGATTCCTATATTTAAAAAGGGAGATAGAACTAGTCCAGGGTTAGGGTTATAGACCAATTAGCTTAACATCAGTAGTAGGAAAGATACCACCGATAATGGAACCCTTACTCAAAGATGTAATAGTGAAGCATCTAGAAACTGAAAATATAATAAAGAATAGTCAGCACGGATTTCAAAAGGGAAGGTTATGCTTGACCAACCTTATTGAATTCTTTGAAGAAGTAACAGAAAGGGTGGCAGTAGATGTAATATATTTGGATTTTCAAAAGGCCTTCGATAAGGTACCACATAGTAGACTCATGACTAAGGTCAGAGCATGTGGAGTCAGGGGACAAACAGCAGAATGGATAGCAAGCTGGCTACAAAACAAAAGAGAGAGAGATTAGGGGTTAAAGGTAGTTAGTTACTCAGACTCGCAAAAGGTGGGAAGTGGTGTTCTAGAAGGATCGGTGCTGGGACCACTGCTGTTTATGTAAATAGTGAACGATTTGGACTTGGGAATCGGAAGTACAATTTCAAAATTTGCGGATGACACCAAATTGGGGGGGATATAGTTAATAGTTTGGTGACACTGGGGCGATCTTATTGGTCCATCAAGATAGGCCCAAACATCAACCAAAGCTACAACTGAAGTGACAAAGTACAAGACTGAAACTTCTATCCCTTCAAGACAAAGGAATAAATTAGCATGAAACCTATTCAAGAAAAACCTTGAAAAGCAGATACAAGTACGTCCAGAATGTTGCCAGGTAATATGCAAGTATAAGCAGGCAGCAAATCAGGGATTACACACCCTTTCTTTTACATAGTGCAATTTATTCTCCTTGACCCAAATCCATCATAGTTATTTATAACCAGCCATGAAACAATCCCTTGTTCATCATCCACTTAACAAATTGCAGATCCTTTTTATTGAAAGCGAGATTCTGCGGTCACAAATCTAATGTTTCTGGTTTTTGTGCAGGGGTGGATGGGGCAAGGTGGTGGCAAGGAAGTAAAGCACTCAACAATCAAAAAACACTCGCACACTCTGCTTTTCATCGTACCAATTTACCAACAAACATACAGGAAGGTTAAAGTTCACACGCATACTTCTTGCTAATATAAGTATTGAGATTACGTGCCCGACAATAGTGTCGATTACTCATTTTTTATTTACTAATCAGAAATGCAATTAGACACATCTGGATTCCCAATTAACCACATGTGGCTAGTGGCTAATGTATTGGACAACACTGTCCTAAACGATACAGAAAGCTTAAAAAATAGAAATTTGCCTAACAGAAAATAAAGTAACAATATTCGGCAAACAACTCAAGTTCTGTAGTTTATCTAATTGTTAAAACCTTTTTGGATATGTACTTCATTTTGAATGAGTTTCTCTTCTCTGGCTGCTGGCAGAAGAGTTTTTTTCACTTTTGGGAGGTAGGCAACATTGGCCAAGCAATATTTATTGCCCATCCCTAGTTGCTGTCGAGTCAACCACACAGTGTAGAACTGGTTTGGGGTGGAAGGGTCCCTTCCCTGAAGGACATTAGTGAACCAGTTAGGTTTTTTATGACAAAACTATGCAATCTAGCAGATTTAGGGGTCATTTTTTCCTCCTGGTGCAAATCATCATATTCAAATTCAGATTCAGATTCATAACTTGCGATGGCGGGATTTGAACTCTCAATGTCTTAGTTTGCTGGTCCAGAACCATAACTGCTCGGCTACCAGACTCATGTCCTTCAAAAGTTGTGAAGCTGGGGAAAAAAGTGTGGGAATCGGGACTTGTTCCTCAGGAGCAGCAGTAACTCATTTTAATGATGTTTAAAGGGGCACTGTCTTCATAAGAAAGTATTTGTTAGCACAGAAAAACATTTGTCAAACAACTCGTGATGACCTAATTTGCATAATATATCACTATCATTATCTCATCACTTTGTACCCTCCACTGCCAGGCACTGTGACTCGCCGGTCCTGCTATTCTGTTGATAGTCACTGTGCAGATAAATGTGCAGCAGTTGGACTGAGGCTAGCAAAGGGGGAAAAATATATAAATCTTATTCTTCAACTTCAGCAGTAGTGAAAGCTGTGCAATGCACCTTGACGTCCCAGGTTTAATATCATCCTCATTATTAACAATATCAAGATGCAGCTGCTGCTCTGACTTCCCGTTTTAATTATTTAACATAAGGTAAGGATGTAGGTTTCCAAGCTTAAATATTAAGTGATATCCGCACAAATAGCACTCGAGAGGAAAAAAAAAACTGTTTAAAACTTGCATTTTAATGGTCTGTCAAACAATGACGCGCAATTTCTGCACAAGTATCAACCCCACTGCTCACAGGGGCCTCCATTACAGGTAGTAAACAGTCCGCAAGTTCAGGGCTAACTTTACTCAGTTTTTAGCTCAGGTTTTTAAAAAAATTCATTCAGTAGATGTCGGCATCACTGGCAAGGCTGGTATTTACCACCCATCACTAGCTGCCCTGAGAAGGTGGTGATGGGCCCCTTCAATGGGCAGTAAATAATCGACCACATTGGTGTGGGACTGGAGTCACGTTGGCCAGACCAGGTAAGGACATCAGGTTTCCTTCCCTAAAAGGGCATTCGCGAACCTGTTTGGCTTTTATGACAATCTGACAGCTTCATGGACATTTTTACCGATAACTTTTTAAAAAAAAACTGAATTCAAATTCTCAAACAATCATGGTGAGATCTGAACTCTCATTCTCCAGTAACATAACCAATTACACTACCGTACCCTACCAAAATAAACCTTATTACAGTAAAACAACCCTTAACATCAGATATACCAACACCAAATCTAACCTAAATGTAACCAATCTTACAAGAAAAAATCAAAGAGTTAAAGGGACCTACCTCCCGTGTCCTGTATGGTTTCCATTTACCTGGTCTACATAAATCATTGTAAATCGTTCATGGAACAATTGTAATGGTTACTTAATATCCCCACGGGTACCATTATTGTTGGCCATCCCCATGAACATTCTGAATACTGCAATGTCAAGAGTGTGCTGTGCTGAATCCTAAAGGGAGTCCCAGAGTGCTGAGGTTCAGCCGCTGGAGATTGCAGAGCTCTTGGGTTCAACAGTGTACCATTGCTGCTCTGCTAATTTTCTTGGAAAGCAGGTAAAGAACCAACAAAAATGGTGTTGCAACACACAGCAGCCAGGGTAGGATTGTCCTGGAGTCCATAGGAATTAAAGGTTAATCTGCTGGGAACAACCCGGGGGGGGGGGGGCGGAGAAAATCAGAAGGGCGTTTAAAAAAATTGTTTTCAATTTTATAACCATAGAAAAGATACAACACAGAAGGGGGCCATTCGGCCCATCGTGTCCCCGCTGGCTCGAAGAACAACCAGGTGCCCATTCTAATCCCATCTTCCAGCACCCGGTCCGCAGCCCTGCAGCTTACAGCACTTTAGGTGCAGGTCCAGGTACTTTTTTAAAGAGTTGAGGGTCCCTGCCTCTTCCACCAATTCGGGCAGCAAATTCCATACACCCACCACCCTCTGGGTAAAAAAGTTTTTCCCTCATGTCCCCTCTAATCCTTCTGCCAATCAGCTTAAATCTGTGTCCTCTAGTTCTTGAACTCTCCGCTAACGAACATCTTCATTGGTTAGTCATATAAATACCAGAGATGGAAAAAAGGCTATTCGACGAGGTGGGGCGGTTGGAGGCAGGAGGTCATGTGATGAAACCTCCAGGAATACATCCAGAGTTGACAACCCTGACAGCAGCAGCTCTGGAGGCAGAGTGACACAAAGATCACGTGGGCAGCAGATGATGAGAGTGATGCCTGAATTTTAATACCAAGCCACAGGATTCGATTTGTCTCTCATCTAACCTAGCGGTTTTATGAAAGTTGCCCTCCTATCTTTAAGGTGACTCCTCCCCCAGCTTCTAGATCAACAGGTGGTTGGGAGAGAAGCAAAAAGATAATGGGCCAGATTTTGCTGCAGTGGAGCATCTCACGCCACGTCCCGTTAGTTAAACTTTTTTCCACACACTTCAGCTCAAAATTGTTTTGCGCCGTAACTTGCTGGAAGTGCCAGCTGAGGGAAACGGGGCATCTGGGACCTAAGTGAACGGCCGGGCCAACAGTCTATCTCCTTAACCAATGAGATTTTTGATTGAGAAGGAAAGGGAGAAGAATGACTGAGAGGGAGGGTGAATTAGAGCCAAATCAGGTACTGAAAGAGAAATAAAAAGAGGGAAAGATTGGATTAAGTGGGAGAGAAAAAAGAAAAAATATTTAAATTTAAAATTTGATATTTTTAAAGTTCCAAGGACAATTTACAACCTGAAGGAATGAGACTTCAGAGTTTAAATTGTTCAATTTCTGGGCCAGAGTGATTAATGTATTAATTGTTAATGCAATGTGAATCAAAAAGGTACTTGCGCTCTTAATTACCAGACTTAACTTTCTGCAGCGAGTTTAATGGACAATTAACATGCAAATCCAGTAAGTTCTTAAAATTAACAGCGTCTCTCTTAATCTCCTGAAATTGCTGGCCAATTTATACCTCAATAACGGCATGCATCGTTAACACATCGTTATTTTTACAGCAAGAACCGGCTTTGCTTTGTCAAAGCAGCTACGAGATAGGTGAGCTGGAGTCGCTCAAGGTCTCAGATTTTCTCGCCAACCCTGTACTGTCCGATCAGCACCTCGTCCAACGGCACACGTGGAGTCAGATACACGACCTGGCCCTTCCGAACCTTAAATCAACATAAAACCTACAAAAATAAATTCGAATTTGAAATGAAACAAAACCAGAAAGTTGGAGCATTTTGACAGGATTTACATTCCTCTCGCGTGGCTTACCAGTTACCTGGTTAATTGCACTTGTCAAAACACTTCAGACCTGTAGGATTCTCAATGCCTAACCAGAATGTTAAAAAAGCAGTGTGGTCATACCTGCTCCCTCTATCACAGGATGTTGGGGATGCAGGCTCGAGGTTGACTGCCCACACACCAAATTGTAATCTCAATCTGGGATCAGCACGGAGTGCAAGTGACACACTGATCAAAAGTAGGGTTGCCAACTCTGGTTGGATGTATTCCTGGAGGTTTCTCCCAACCGCCCCACCCAGTCAAACAACACTTTTTCCCCCATCTCCAATATTTATAACTAAGAGGCAAAAATGTTCAAATAAATAAAAAAAAACACAATTCTTTTGAATGCCCCATGATATTTTTCCCCCGATGGGCGCTCGCAGCAGTGTCCAGGAGATTAATCGTTAATTCCTGGAGACTCCAGGGGAATCCTGGAGGGTTGGCAACTCTAATCAAAAGAGGAGAAGGTCCAGTACTGGATACACACCACAGCACAGATAAAAACCAGAGGGCAGGTCACTCTGCTCCAATACTCCTCCTAGTGGTCAGTAACAGTGCAGCAGAAGCAGAGAATCAGCTCAGCAGCTGGTCAATGGCAGAGGACAAACATAAATTGGAGGAGGAAACTTCATTTTAAAAAAGGGAAAATGTAATTACCTTAATTTTATTTTACATTTTAGTTGCACTATTAAAAAAAAATCAAGGTATTTGGTCCAACTTGGGCAGAAATGAGGCAAAACACAATCACAATGCTGAATAAGTCAACATTTCAAGAGGAAATAATGGAAGGCAGAGTCTTAGTGAAGCTAAAACTTCAGTTAGTGATTTTCCAGTATTATACATGGTATATATCAGTACCATTATGCTAGTTACAGAACATGCACAAAAGCCCAGACAAAACACTTCCGGAGCTGAAACTACACTGTGCAATATCAGTAACAAGTGCCCTGAGTTCCTATCAAATCCCTCCGTATATTTAAAGAAGGCTTTAACCCATTTAGAATCAATGTTGCATAGTGTGATTTCAACCAGTTCTCATTTCATTATTTTTAAAAAAAGTTATTTTCCTTTCCAAATGAGTGAATTATAAATCACCCACAACATCCACAAACTGCATCATCGCCTGAATGTACACCGTACTTCCTCCCCCTCTTAAACTTTTGTCACGATGAATTTAGCTCCTCTCACCTGCACTATCTTCCACCGTCTTGTCTTTAGGGAAGGAAAATGGGCACATTATCGATTTAAAAGTATCAATTGTTGACAGAGTGTTGAGAGACACTGTGCCACAGAGAGCACTGCACCATATCAACATCCCCTTCAACTGTCTCCGAGACTGTGTGTTTCTCAAACAGTCGAGGACCCCTGGACTTGGGTATGGGGAGAACAATTGTGAAGGTTGTGGATGATACAAAATTTGGCATTGTTGCAAGTAGTGAGGAGGATAGTTCCAGACTTCAAGAGGACATAGACAGACTGGTGAAATGGGCAGACACATGGCAGATGCAATTAATGCGGATAAGTGTGAAGTGATGCACTTTGGGATGAACAATATGGAGAGGCAGTATAATCTAAATGGTACTATTTTGAAGGGGGTGCAAGAGCAGAGGGACCTGGGGGTGCATATTCACAAATCTTTGAAGGTGGCAGGGCAAGTTGATAAGGCAGTTAAGAAAGTATGGGATACTTGGCTTTGTAAATAGAGGCATTGAATACAAAAAGGAAGTCATGCTAAACCTTCACAAATCACTGGTTAGGCCTCAGCTGGAATATGCTGTCCAATTCTGGGCACCACACTTTAGGAAGGATGTCAAGACCTTAGAGAGTGTACACAGAGGATGTTTACTAGGATGATACGAGGGATGAGGGATTTCAGTTTTGTAGAGATTGGAGAAGCTGGGATTGTTCTCCTTGGAATCATAGAAAATTTACGGCACAGAAGGAGGCCATTCGGCCCATTGCGTCCGCGCTGGCTGAAAACGAGCCACCCAGCCTAATCCCACTTTCCAGCACTTGGTCCGTAGCCTTGTAGGTCACGGCATTTCAGGTGCATATTCAAGTACTTTTTAAACGTGATTAGAGTTTCTGTCTCTACCACCCTTTCAGGCAGTGAGTTCCAGACACCTACCACCCTCTGGGTGAAAAAAAATTTCCTCAGCTCCCCTCTAATCCTTCTACACTTTAAATCTACGCCCCCTGGTTATTGACCTCTCTGCAAAGGGAAATAGGTCCTTCCTACCTACTCGATCTAGGCCCCTCATAGTTTTGTACACCTCAATTAAATCACCCCTCAGCCTCCTCTGTTCCAAAGAGAACAATCCCAGCCTATCCAATCGTTCCTCATAGCTAAAATTCTCCAGTTCTGGCAACATACTCATAAATCTCCTCTGTACCCTCTCTAGTGCAATTACATCCTTCCTGTAATATGGTGACCAGAACTGTATGCAGTACTCTGGCTGTGGCCTAATCAGCATTTTATGCAGTTCCAGCATACCCTCCCTGCTCTTATATTCTATGCCTCGGCTAATAAAGGAAAGTATTCCATATGCCTTCTTATCTACCTGAACTGCTACCTTCAGGGATCTGTGGACATGCACTCCAAAGTCCCTCGCTTCCTCTACACCTTTCAGTATCCTCCCATTTATTGTGTCCTCCCTTGCCTCATTTGTCCTCTCCAAATGCATTATCTCACACTTCTCCAGATTGAATTCCATTTGCCACTTTTCTGCCCACTTGACCAGTCCATTGATATCTTCCTGCAGTCTACAGCTTTCCTCCTCACTATCAACCACGGCCAACTTTTGTATCATCTGCAAACTTCTTAATCATGCCCCCTACATTTAAGTCCAAATCATTAATATATAATCACAAAAAGCAAGGGATCTAGTACTGAACCCTGCAGAACCACTGGAAACAGCCTTCCAGAGTCACAAAAACACCTGTCTACCATTATCCTTTGCTTCCTGCCACTGATCCAGTTTTGGATCCAACTTGCCGCTCTCCCTTGGATCCCATGGGCTTGTACTTTTTTGACCAGTCTGCCACATGGGACCTTGTCAAAAACTTTGCTAAAATCCATGTGGACTACACCAAATGCACTAACCCTCATTGTTATCTCCTCAAAACATTCAGTCAGACACGACCTTCCCGTAACAAATCCATGCTGACAGTCCTTGATTACTCAGTGCCTTTCTAAGTCATCTCGGAATAGAGAAGGTTAAGGGGAGACTTGGAGGTATTCAAAATAATGAGGGGTTTTGATAGAGCAAGCAGGGAGTAACTGTTTCCTCTGGCAAGTGGGTCGGTAACCAGAGGTCATGGATTTAAAATAATTGGCAAAAGAAGTAGAGGGGAAAATGAGGAGAAATCTTTTTCACACAGAGGGTTGTTAAGATCTGGAACGCACTCCCTGAAAAAGGGTGGTGGAAGCAGATTCCATAGGAACTTTCAAAAGGTACTTGGAGGAGGACTAACTTGCAGGGTTATGAGTGTGGGACTAAACTGGGCAGCTCTTTCAAAGAGCCGGCACAGGCACGATGGGCCAAATGGCCTGCTTCTGGGCTGTAAGATTCTATGAAATGTCACAGTCTTTGAATGGTGAACAAGTCTTTTTAACAAGAAAAAGTGAAATGTTCCCCCAACCACGGCAAGAATTTCACTCCCCTTCCCCAGTGTATGCTCATTATTTACTGATGGCCTTATCACATTAACATCCCTTTCTAGCTCTGAGATTTTTTTAAGAATGTTTAAACAGTGAGTGTTAATGACATCAGGGGAGCTGGGCTGGGAGCAGTTATTCAGCCTGACAGTGCAAGAGAGCTGAAATTATAGCAGCACAGTCATTAACCAGGGAGTGCTTCTGTAACGGTACATGTTAATTCAGCTCACGTGCGCTGCTGTGCTCAGATACCTCTCCAATGAGGTTAGCAGCATGCATAATTTAAATATAAAAAAAAGTGAAAAACAAAAATAATGGGGAAAAGCAAAGGCATGTTACTGCCAGTAATACTCGCCTCTAACAAAATCTGTGGAAAAACATATTTGTGCTGGCAAATCTTAGATCACAGTGAAGTAGTTTTCTCAGTGACACAAAGCACAGCCGAACTGGTGTGTTTTAGCTGCAGGTGTGAGACCCACCGCTTGTGCTGATAAAAGGGACCCGCCACGTAACAAAGCATCACCTTCACACCGAGTGCAGAACCGCACAGCAAACTTTTTTTTTAAAACTTCAAAATTAAACTAACAAATTCCCGGGGGAGGTGGGGTCCATTGAATTGCCTTTATATATGAATTTAAAGTTCTCATCCATGTCCAAATCACTCCATGAACTCGCTTCTCCCTATCTCTGTAACCTCCTCCAGCCCGACAACCCTCTGAGAAATCCTCATTCCTTAAATTCTGGCCTCTTGCGCATCTCCGATTTCCTGCGCCCCGCCCTTGGCGGCCATGCCTCCAGCTGCCTAGGCCCTAAGCTCTGGAATTCCCTCCCTAAACCTCTCCGCCTCTCTCCTCCTTGAAGACGCTCCTTAAAACTTACCTCTTTGACCAAGTTTTTGTTCTCCTGTTCCAATATCTCTGTGTGGCTCTGTCAAATTTTGTTTGATAATGCAGCATAGCACTGCAAGAAGCATTTATATAGCGCCTTTAATGCAGCGAAGCGCCTTGGGACGCTTCGCTGCATTAAAGGCGCTATATAAATGCAAGTTTGTTGTAGTTGTTATGTTAAGAGACAAAGTCGGGTCCGCAACGATAGCAAACATTTCTCCCGCATTCAGAAGCCAGCGGGCAGGGTTAAGTATACCTACACAGTGGTCTCTTCCTCCCCACGTTCAGAGCAGTACCAAGCTGGCACAGCTCTGTAACTCAGTGCTAACAGCCTGCAACACTCCATCAGAAGGTACCACTCTCAAATGCTTCTTGCAGTGCTATGCTGCATTACTTAAAGTTGATATCCTTTGTAATCTTCCCCCTCCCAATCCCACCGCTCTATCAGCTCTTAAACCATGAATAAAAGCAGACAATCCAATAAGTGTTAAACAGCATTCCCAACAATGTGTTTTAAAGGCACTTTTACACTTACAGGATTTTTTGACCCTGTTTTGGGAGACTGGCCACGATGCATTAAACTCCCCCTTTTACACCCCACATTGGGAGCAGATCTTTACAACAATGCTGGCGGGAGCAGATCTTTACAACAATGCTGGCGGGAGCAGATCTTTACAACAATGCTGGCGGGAGCAGATCTTTACAACAATGCTGGCGGGAGCAGATCTTTACAACAATGCTGGCGGGAGCAGATCTTTACAACAATGCTGGCGGGAGCAGATCTTTACAACAATGCTGGCGGGAGCAGATCTTTACAACAATGCTGGCGGGAGCAGATCTTTACAACAATGCTGGCGGGAGCAGATCTTTACAACAATGCTGGCGGGAGCAGATCTTTACAACAATGCTGGCGGGAGCAGATCTTTACAACAATGCTGGCGGGAGCAGATCTTTACAACAATGCTGGCGGGAGCAGATCTTTACAACAATGCTGGCGGGAGGAGATCTTTACAACAATGCTGGCGGGAGCAGATCTTTACAACAATGCTGGCGGGAGCAGATCTTTACAACAATGCTGGCGGGAGCAGATCTTTACAACAATGCTGGCTCCACTGTACAACACGGAAACCCAGAGTGCAAAGGGGTGGGAATGTCTCCCCATGTTAATTGAAACCTCCAACCTGAACACAATGGCGCATTCGTGGTTCGGAGATGGCGGACTGTTTACACCGTGGAGTGAGAAGTGCCCAGGTACCATGGACCGCACTCCCGCAGTGTAAAAACGTCTTATGTTCATAAAAAAAATGCACAACCTGCAGAGCATTACAGGTTAAAAAGAGGTCAAGTTTGAGACAACACCATAAATTGCAACAGTGATTCTCAAAGCAGTTCTATTATCCAACCCAAGGTTACTCCAGCGTAACACACTGTACACTGTGCATTGTTCTATGAAATATATTTGCACTTAAGTGGTTTCTTAACACTCAGTGTAGAATGGAGTCCCGTCAAGAAGTAGTTAATCCTATCTCAATTAACTCCTTTAAAAGCCAGCTGGATCCTGGCCTTGGCAGGCTCAGTTCTCATGGTTTCCATAATTGAACAGCCCACTGACACCCACTGTCCAGGCTCATCCATGAGTAATAGTCACTTAGGGGAAGTGCTGGATGGTGGCTCACACCTCAGCATGAAATGCTACCTTCTGGAAAGGAGGGCTAAGACGAGAAAGTCAAAAAAGGAGAGAAAAATACAGACACACGCACACAAACAACTTGCATTTATATCGCGCCGTTAATGCAGTAAAAATGTCCCAAGGCGCGATATAAATAAAAGTTGTTTGTTATGAAACAAAATTTGACAACGAGCCACATAAGGAGATGTTAGGACAGGTGACCAAAAGCTTGGTCAAAGAGGTAGGTTTTAAGCATCTGAAAGGAGGCGAGAGGGGTAGAGAGGTTTAGGGAGGGATTTCCAGGACTTGGACCTAGGCAGCGGAAGGCACGGCCGCCAATGGTGGGGCAAAGGAAATCAGGGACGCGCAAGAGGCCAGAATTGAAAGGAGCGCAGAGATCGCGGAGGGTTGTCGGGCTGGAAGAGTTACATATTTTGGGAGGGGCGAGGCCATGGAGGAATTTGAAAACAAGCATGAGAATTTTACAATCAAGGCATTGCCGGACCGGGAACCAATGTAGGTCAGCGAGCGCAGGGGTGAATGGAACTTGGTGCAAGTTAGGATACGGGCAGCAGACACACGGAAAAGTAGCTACCAATCGATGTGCTGCATCTGTTGTGACTTTGCAGCCTTCCTTCTTACGCAAATGCTAAGAATGAAAGTATGCAGCCTACATGGGTGCGTGGCCTATAGTCACAAAATTACGGTAGTATAGTCTACTCCTAATAACTCGGTCTTTATTTGCAGGGAGGGAGAATAAAGTTGCTGGATAATTCAATGGGCGAACTGATGACTAAGCTGTGGTTACCTTCCCCCCCTTCAATTTAGTCAAATTTGGATCAGTTATCCCTCCTCAAGACAACATGCCTCAATTGCACAGGGAGACAGATAACATGCTCCCAGGGCTCTGTTGCTGGGGGCTAGGGGTAGGGCCAAAGAGGGTGTAGATGGTACCTGAACTTTACTCAATGCCTACCCTCAACAGCATTACTGATATTTGGTTAATACCACACGGCGTGTGGGGAAACAGAAGTACGTACCCACACCTGATCATTCAACAGCTTAACGTGCTTTCAGTATCAGAACCCTGCGTCTTCCTCCTCCCTCTCCAGCAGGGAATGGTTTGATTTTACCTCCACCTGGGGTTAGATACAGAAAAGCTGCTGTTGCAAATCCGATTCCTGACATTTACCCTGTTAAATCCGACTGCGCTATCCTGGCAGCAGACTTGCAAAGAAAGAACTTGCATTTATATAGTGCTTTTCACATCCTCAGGACGTCCCAGAGCCAATGATTTACTTTTGAAGTGTAGTCTCTATTGTTATGAAGGCAAATGTGGCTGCCAATAGGTGTACAGCAAGGTCCCACAAACAGCAATGAGATAAATGACCAGATAATCTGTTTTAGTGGTGCTGGTTGAGGGAAAAATGTTGGATAGGCAGAAGCTGGGGCCTTGGTTTAATGACTCATCCAAAAGACAGCACTACCAACAATGTGGCACTCCCTCAGTACTGCACTGTCTTAGATTATGTGCTCGTCTTGTGGTCAACCCACAGCCTTGTGACTTAGAGGTGAGAGTGCTATTACTGACACTGATGGACCTAATTTGTAAAAACAACGGGGGCAATTTTAACCTAACCTGCCCGTCGGGACATAGACGGGATTGGGTGCAATGCTGGTTTTACACCTCGCCCGATTTTACTCTCCATTGAAGTCAGTGCAGAGTAACATCGGGCGGGGTGTAAAACCAGCCTTCCACCCGATCCAGTGGGCTTCCTGCCCAGCGAGTTAGGTTAAAATTACCCCCAATAAGTCTCGAGACCTGCCACTAGGATAAGGGAGCAGGAATTAATAGTGTAAATGCAGGGAGCCAGCTCACGGATACCAGACTCCTCGAATCTGAACTAAAACTGCAGGAGTATAAAAAGCAACTAAAAGGGATTGTCTCATTTTTAACTGAGTAACCTTTTATTATGCTATAACACGAATTTCAGCTTCCAACTGTTAAATACGCTCATTGTGCCTGTGGTTTAAGTGCTTTAATTACATATTGCAGATAAGATGATTAACACCAGTGCTGATGTGACAGCTTCCTTCTGCTTGACCCAAATGACATCAATTAGGTACAATAACCACCTACAAGAGGGAATGAGTCCTCGCTGATTACCCACAAACCAAACACGGTTTAGCTAAAATGCCTGAAACTTTTACCTCCGCAAATCACGACACAGAGTATAGACTAAAAGAATCCAAGATGACTAAATCTGAAAAAGTGAACTTCAGCTGCACAGTCTCAGCACTCCTTAACAGCAAGAAGTGATGTAATTTCAGCACAATCTCACACTCTGGGGCCCCTAATGAGTTGTCACAGTGAACTGTGCTGCTTTGTTTTCTGTCACACACACACAAAAAAATTGTTTAAATCTATCTACGTATAAAAATGCTGCATCTTGCGTGCGTCCACTGCACTTTTTGTTAAAAAAAATGCGAAACAATCTTAAGTCGTTTCGCCTTGCTGCTGATCTACAGGAAACAATCACCTTCTAACTAACCTCAGGATGCGAAATTAGGCCTTGTCGCCTCTAAGGGACAGGCATTTTAGCAGCAGAACGACACATCGTGCATTACATACTATAATGCTCCAGTCACTATAAAACCTCTTCTGACTATGAGCAATGGCACAGGAGAGCCACCAGCTAAAAAAAAAAATCGGAGAGAAAGGGAAAGAAAGACAAGACATTTCTTGGCACCCCGTCACACCCTTAGGACATTCCACAATGCTTCACAGCCAATGAATTGTTTTGTAGATAAACGCAGCAGCTAATTGGCACACAGCAAGGTCTCACAAACAGTAAATGAGGTGAATGACCAGTCAACCTGTTTTTAAGTTGAGGGAGGAATGTTGGCCAGGACCTCGGGAGAACTTGCTGCCGATCTTCGAATCGTGCTATGGGTTCTTTATCATGGAGAGACAGATAGCACCTCGGTTTAGCGTCTCATTCCGAAAGATGGGAACTCCGCTATTGCAACACTCCCCTAAACTGCACTGAAGTGGCAGCCTAGATTACATGCTCAAGACTTGCAGGGGGGCTCAAACCCACAGCCTTCAGATTCAGAGCTGAGAGAGTGCTACCAGGGGAACTTTTCTCCCAATATGTATTATTATAGACATGCCGCCTGATTACAGAACTTTCTAGGAATACAGAGGTTATGGGTGCCAACCCTCCAGGGTTGTCCTGGAGTCGCCAGGAATTAAGGATTAATCTCCTGAACATTGCCGTGAACTTAGGAAATAAATCGTAGGGGAAGTACAGAAACTGTGTGCTTGCTTTATTTTCTTTGAACACTTTCGTTTAATAGTTGAAACAATATTGGCGATGGGGAAAAACGGCTGTTTGACTGGGTGAGGCGGGCAAGTGATGAAATGTCCACGAATACGTCCAACCAGAGTTGGCAACCCTAGCTATGGGCTCATCTTAAGACTTACTGTAACAGATGGACTAATGCAATATTTAACCTGCCTCTTCTCACCCTATCCCGCACCCCCAACATGTTGACAGACCCACCGCACAGCATCCCCTGCTGTATAGAAAACGGGGGACACTGCTAAAGTCTGCGCCCTGGAGTGCTACTTACACTAAAGCCACATTTCTAAAAATTAAAATAGAAAACGAGCATCAGAATTATTTTGCATTTTGCACAAGCCAACTCCTTCTTAACACCCCTGCTGGCTTATCTCAATCTCTTGGCAACCCAGGCCCCCTGACCTTGTGTGACCTCAAATTGCAGTGTCCTGCCTCACTCCTGATGGAAGTTTCAAGTCTGAATCGTCAGGACCCCAACAGAGGGCCGAGTGAGAACACCCTTCAAATTAACAAATATTTTTCATTACGGATCACTCGGGCTTTGAACAAGAGGGCACTTAAACTATCATTCAATAAAACTTATACACCAGGACAACCGACACTGAAAGTTGACTGAATATAGCACAGATTTCTAATTCTATTAACATAGGAAAATAGCATGCAGGTATTATTTAAAAAAATATTTAAAAAGGCAGCAAGGGGTTCAAGTTCTTTGAATCAAAAGATTCGGATAATGATGAGAAATTGTTCAACGTTCTCGAAGTTTACACACACATTTAAGAAACCAGCACATTGAATTCTGATCATGGCTAGGGCCAAAAACACTTGCTGTGAGGTAAGAACCACTGCAAATGATGGGAATTTTAAATAAAAACCAAAAAAATGCTGGAAAAACACAGTGCATCTGAAAGAGAAAAATTAATGTTCCAGGTTTCATTCTCCCTCAGATGATCATGCCCAAAACATTAATCTATGAGTTGACTGACTTGAGATTGCCAGCATTATTTTTTTTTTAAAAAGACAATTTTCCCCCTCCTCTCCTTAAAGCGCTGACTCTTGAAGTATAGTTCCATGGGTATGAAATGCCTCCCAGGATCTCTCACACTTGGCCATTGCTCATACACATAGAAACAGTAGAAGGCCATTCAGCCCCTCAAGCCGGTTGCGCAATTCAATTAAATCATGGCTCATCTGTATCTTAACTCCATTTACCCGCCTTGGTTCCATACCTCTCAATACTCTTACCTAACAAAAGTCTATCAATCTCAGTTTTAAAATTTTTAATTGACCTGGCCTCAACAGCAATCTGGAGGAGGAGAGCTCCAGATAAGCATCTAAGGAGTGACTGTTGGGTGCCCTTAGATCGTACAGCTGAGCCAAATCTGCCCTCATCCAACATCCACACACAGGCACTTTCCAGCAGGACTCAGGTCTCTAAACCCCTCCCTAGTGCAAGAGCATTGGAGTCAGTCATAACATCCCTATTGCCAAGGGGAGATAATTCAACTTAGCAGATAATTCAACAAGAGCAGATAATTCAACTTAGTCTGGGACTGGAACTTGGGACCTAATGGTCTGTACAGCTAAGCTACATATTGCTTTTATCCAAATCAGTCGTTGGTTGGTGGAGAGTAAGAGAAGGGGTTGCCTTTTGGTTTATTTTTTAATTCATTCTCAGGATATGGGCGTCACTGGCATCGCCAGCATTTAGTGCCCATCTCTAGATGCCCTTGAGACGGTGGTGGTGAGCATATGTCTTGAACCACTGCAGTCCATGTGGTGAAGCTGCTCCCACAGTTCTGTTAAGTAGGGAGTTCCAGGATTTTGACCCAATGACTGTGAAGGAACAGCTGATGTGTGTCCAAGTCGGGATGGAGAGAGACTGGAGGGGAACCTGGAGGTGGTGGTGTTCCCACGCACTTGCTGCCCTTGTCCTTCTAGGTGAAGGTCGCAGGTTTGGGAGGTGCTGTCGAAGCAGCAAATCAGCCATGAATGTTCTGAATCAAATATTGTAGCTTTTGTTCAATTAAATCCACAAACCTAAGCATTAAACACCACAAGAAAAATCACAGGCGTTACGTTAGCCCTCTCTGAATCGCACTATTTCCTAATTGTATTTTAAAACTGCGCAGTATTGAAATGTAATATCACATCTGTTTTAATGGGAGAGAAATCAGATGCCAGAAAACTGTGGTGAACCTATGTAGTCCTGAGCCCATGCGTGAAGTTACATAGCTCTTCAGAATGCCTGGTTAACATCCACCACACATAGTTAATGGCATGGAACTTCTGCCAAAAAGCCAGAACCGATAGCAAAGCAAACAAATGATGGAACTATTCACCAATGCTGGCAACAAAGAAAATTGAGCAGCTGTCAGATTCACGCCTCTTCTATTGTGTTGTTCATCAGCGCTAAGGCTTTTAACATCCGACTGCCTCCTGTATTAAAAAGGGTTGCAATCGTGATCTACGTCAGATGAAGCGCATACTAAATTAACGTGCACGGACGGCTTAATTGTTTAAGATACACTTCAAGAAGAGAACGGCTGATAGTCATGTTGCTACATTGCCGAAAACGGCCGCAATTCTCCAAATCCTCGTACAAGAAAATATGACTTGACATCACAGATTGTGTCAGTTTGTAAATCTGTGCACAGGTGTTCAGGAGGCAGCAGTCGGTGATGCCAAATGATACTACGCAAGGCTCTGACCCCTCCGACCTCTGTACCAAGGAGTAAAAATGGTGCAGCTATTGAGGCTCCACTAGTGAGCTCGCATAATGGACCCAGTTGGGAAAGACGTTGACCAATTTGACTGAGTCTTATGCAACAAGGAGGTCCCAGGTTAGATCCCTGACCTGTGCAGATTTGGATACTCTGAGTTGGGGCAGTAGCAGAGGCATTACAATTTGTCTCGGTGGATTGGGGAGGGGCGGATGGTAATGAGCCAGCGTTCCTACTTCTGATTACTGGATAGACAGGACTAGGCTTGGTCATCAGAACCCCTCTATCAAATAGCCTGCCAATACTCAATACTCATGACAAATGGCCACTTGAGCAAGAGAAGAAAGGCTGCCAGCACTGGCCGAACCATACCCAGCAGGGGCCAGCATGTTGAAGAATGAGTTTGTCTTTGTGTGGCACCCTCCACAACATCCCAATGCACTACGTTTGAAGAATAGTCACTGTTGTAATGTAGGAAAAGCGGCAGCAAATTTGCGCACAGCAAGATCTCACAAACAGCAATGAGGTAAACGACCAGATAATCTGTTTAAGTGATGTTGGTTGAGGGATAGCAGGACACCGGGGAGAACTCTCCTACTCTACTTCAAGTTGTGTTACGGGATCTTTTAAATCCACCCAAGAATCTCAGTTTAGTGACTCGTCCTAAAGACTCCCTCAGCATTGCACTGTAGATAATGTGCTCAAGTCTTTGGAATGGGACTTGAACCCATGACCTTCTGAATCACAGGAGAGAGTGCTATCAACTGAGTCACGTCTGATACCTGAATGGAGGGCATTGGTGATAAAACGCTGCAAGAAAGCACTTGAATTCCAGCCTGAAACTTCAAAAAGGGAATGATTTCACTTCTTCATTCTGTTTCTAAATGAATTTTGGCCATCAAACCAGAAGAATTTTTTCATTAAAATACTCATCCTTAAAACGGTGCAAATCAGCAGTCAGCTAGCAGAATTAGAATGAAGATACAGCAACAGCTAATAGGGGTTACAGCTACTGTTGAAGAGGATATTGACAGACACAAAGCAAAAATGCTTCACTCAACTCAAAGCAAGGGCTGTGCTCAGGTGGCTCTACCATTGCAATGACTGAACCAATACGAACATAAACACAGCTGCACTCTCTAAAGCAGAAAGGCTGAAAAATTAACTGGGATATAAAACCAGCGAAAAGCAAGCGACCTAAATGGAAAGCAAAAGGAGTGCATTACCCAGGGGTTAGAGCAAGTAGAGTAGAAATGAGTGGATTTGGAATCGTGTTTGTTTTGTCCTCAAAGAACGAACTGGAAATGTCCCAGAACGGCTTCAGAGAGCAACATGTCCCCAAAGCCAAAGGCGCTGCAATTTTGACGTCTCAAACCAGAGCTGCACTTGCTTGGAAAAAAGGCAACATGTCGGGGGGGTGACACTGGATGCGGGTGGGGACCCAGAACAGGTGGTGTCCCATCGCTTGCCCATTATACGCTCCTCCCGGTACTCAATTCTGGCGACTTCGATAGAATTGAATATCGAGCATGTCGTGTAACAGGCTCCAAATGCGATTCCGCCTGTTTTACGTCCCCGCCCAATTCCAATTTCCCCTCCACCCCCCCAGGTCTACTTGCTCAAATGTTAGATGGTACCAGAATAAGGCACCCAGAAATTCAGTCAGTCATTCTGCTATATATACACAGCTGCCATCTCACTAATCCTCCTTTATTCGAGGAAGTGGGTGTTTAATCAGTGTTAATGTCTAGGACCAGCCAGAGGAACTACTGAGTCTTTTCCAATCCTCTACTTTCCTTAGTCCCCCCCCCCGCCCCCTCGCGTAGGCCAAATTTGGGACTGGCATCAGAAAGTTCTCCTTTGCACAGAGTGGTCAAGAACTAGAATAGATTTCTGAAGAGAACATTCTCGAAACAAAACCCTGGAATGATTTACAAAACAATTGGATGCTATGATGGGACAGTTGGAGAAAGAGAGAGTTCGGGTGAGAACTGAACGATCCTTCTAGATGGATGAGTCAAAGAATCAATCATTCAAGAGGGCCCAAAAATAACTATTAAAAGTTGCACCATCATCCATCAGATTTTACAATATGTTTTGAGGAGAGTATTAGAGCAGACCTGAGTCATAGGGAGTGAGCAAAGATATGTGGGAGGATGCCAAGATTTTCTGCATTTGCTATTTGTACAGAAATTGTCAAGGTGAGCATAGAGCACATGGTATGACTTTGGTAGATAAGAGTCAATCTTCCCTAAGGCTTATGTCTCAACCAAGCTTACACATCCTCGGTAATAGAGGAAGCAAAGCTTTAACAAGCTACTCCTGGGGCTGACGGCCTGGCAGTAGCCGAGAAATCAGAGAAAATTTAACTGAGGACATTTTGCATAAAACCCAGAAAGCAGAAAACTACTACAATTAGAAAAACAAAAGCCAACAAGAAACCTAGCAGTGGAATTTAACTTTAATCAGAACCATTCCTAAAGGGTAACTACACCCTGTTATCAACGTAACCTTCCAAACCAGCAGCAACCTGTAGTGTGTAAACCAATATGCCTGCATCCTTTTTACTTTGTCTACACACAAGGCTGGCATTCAGTACTTGTTCCTGTAAATACTTTGGACAAATACACACTATAAAGGAAAACACACAATGTCAATACTGTGCATGCAAAAGAACCAAGATAACTGCTGGCCAAGCGGGAAGTGCTTGCAGGCGAGATTCATCCCACAGGCCACATGTTTCATACGGCCAAGGTAGATGGCACAGCACCAATAATCAATGCCCCCGAGACACAGGAGAGCAAATAGGCTGCACTGTTGCTCCAACAGGTGTCTGAAATGGAGTTTCCTCACTGCGGGCATGGTGCTGACCAGAGAATCCTTATCTTTCCTAAGGTATTTCAAACGTAACTGTGCTGGGATTTGCAAAACAGGCAACTATCTCCCTGAAATTCTGAACTCTCGATAATCTGCATACAGCACCAAGCTCAGATTAAATACTAACTACGTCAACACAGTATGAACTATAGAGTAGTCCACGTCAGTGCACAAAATGCAAACTGGACCAAACTTCAGGAGAAGACTGGAACATTGAGGCAATAGGTTCCTTTTTCAAATGCAATACCAGTGCACCTTAATATCGATCACCATCGAGCTGTCCTCTCCCTACCAAATTTTATCTTTTAAAAAAATGTGCTAGTATAGGGAGATTAGCCCGAGTTAGCGACAGACAGACAGGAGGACTTCAAATGGTTCACAACACAAAGACACGCAGATTACAAGATGTATATAGAATAAGCACATGGCAGAAGGAAGTGACTTAAGGTAAAGAAAATGTAGATAGAACCTAACAGGGCTACCACAAGTTGGCAGGATGTTCATTTAGGCCAACTGTAGCAATGTAATCACTGGGAGACTCCAAGCAGACACCAGGGGGTAAATTTTAACTTCAGCTTGGGAAGATTTCCGGGTGTGAAACCCAGAAGGTAAGTGGGCGGGTCGCAATCAAATGAGGCCCATCAATGGCACTTCCAGGATTCACACCTAGCAGCCAGGCCTGACTGACAGGCTGTTAGCAGTGAAAGGAGCTGCACATGAGAGAGAGAGAGAGAGAGAGAGAGAGAGAGAGAGATCATTGGAATTGGAACAAAAATCGGAGGTGGGGGGTGACGTGGACAACATCAGGGGGTCGGCCACCATCGTGAATCAGGGGTCAGCAAGCATCGTGGATCAGATCGGGGGGGGGGGGGGGGGGGGGGGGCGGGGCGGGGCGGCCGGTCGTGGGACTCCTGTCGGCCAGGTGAGCTTGTTGGATCTAGATGAAGCACTCCTGCTCCTCCGGGCCCACAAGCAGTGCAATAAAGGCACTCACCTCATGGATCCAGCCCTTCCCACCCGTTTTCACCTGACGTGAATTGGAAGCGATGGGAAACACGAACAGGTATGGTTAAATTCATTTTGATTGTCCAATGCACAAAATATTAAGTATATCAAGTATCTCAATGAGGTACATTGCTCCTTTAAGTATCGGCCTGCCGGCTTTAAGTGATGGCAGGGCATCCTGGTGTCTGCTGTCCACACAGACAAATCTGCCTGGATTAAACCCAGAAGTGGGCATGTTGGAGCCGGGATGCGGTCCCACTCCAAAAACTTAACGTTTTCGCTGCCCACCAGTCCCCAACCCACCCGTTCTTGGAAGTCAAAATTACCTATCCTTTCAAACTATCAGGAACGAAAAGTTTTGCCCGTTCAAAACTCAAAAAATGTTCAGCGCACACTTTGTTTAATAAACACTTATTTGGTGGTTTAAATGGTAGAAAGAATGCAGATTATACAGTGTAAATATCAGGGCAACATTTGAAAATTGGTAGATACGTAGAGAAAGAAGGAAAGGAAAAGGAAAAAGAGAAAGAAAAAACAGACTTGCATTTATATTGCGCTTTTCATGACCTCAGAACATTCCAAAATGCTTTACAATCAATGAAGTACTTTTTTGAAGTGTAGTCACTTGTTGTAATGTAGGAAACACAGCAGCCAATTTGCACACAGTAAGCTCCCACAAACAGCAATGTAATAATGACCAGATAATCTGTTTAAGTGATGTTGGTTGAGAGATAAATATTGGCCAAGGCACATAATGAGAAGTACACAAGATCTTGAAACTTCAGCTTCTTCACCTGCGCTCTCACACCATCATATTTAGCCAAAAACCAAATGATGGAAAGAACAATCGACCAGACAGTCTGTCTGGGTATAATACTTGTGGGGGTGGGGGGGGGGGCGGGGGGCAGAGGGAGTAACATGGTAAGTTACAGCACTCTTTCCCCTCTCGCACTTCAGTTTGAATTGGTTGAAAGTCGCCTTTCTCTATGGTGCTTGAAAGGAGTCTCAGCTGTCCATAATTCTCCTCTAACTGAACTGTCCATTCGGTTGTAATTAGCAATCGTGCTAAGTGAAGCCCTGAGGCTTGCTAATGTGAGAGGAACGGAAACATTCATCCTTTCGCAGCAAGATGAACTCTTCTGGAGACAGAGGTCAAGACATATTGAGTTGGTGTGGAGGGACCTTTACACTGCAGCTACAAATCATTGTTATACTTGGCCTGGGAATACTTGACGCCAAAAGCAGATACAAAAAGCTAGATAAGTGGTCTACTCCTTGCCTTGATACACACAGTTTAAAAAAAGATAATCAAAGTACCATTAAAATTAGAACACACATTTCATTTGCCATTTAACTTAGCTCAAGAAAATAAGCAACACTTATGAGTGTGAAACACCACATCGTTGCTCCACAGGGCTGTAAATACATTTAAGGTTTCAAGTAAATTCCAAATATTCTTTACAGTACCTTCTTTATAAAGGATGTTTTTTGCAAAAATATTGACTGTGGAAAATGCAAGAGTAAGCTTAAAACATTAAAAATATTTTCCAAGTCCTCACATCCATTGAGTTGGGAAGGTACTTAAAACCCCATCGGCCGACATCACTGTGTCATCTTCAAGTTGCTACACATTCAGCACCACCATTAAAGTCAACCTGCATCCTCGAGGAATGGCCTTCCTCAACTCCCACTCCCATCAGCTGTTGTCCCACCAGAACGTGTACCCCAATAATAGATCCACTCCAGGGGGTTACTCTTAGAGGGATATAACTTGCGAGGTCAGAGTTCCAATACACTCAATTCCAAGAGCCTTTTCAATTTTTTTTTTGCCAATTCATAAAATTACCATGGCAAAAAATTCACAAAATTAACAACAGAGCCCAAATAGAACATATTTTAATCAGCTACACTCCCTCCATTGCTCACCTCTGGATTGCTGCTCCTCTCTCACTCCATCATCAGAGGGTGATCCTTCAGATATTCTTCCCCTGCACCCTGGAAATCTCTCTCAAAACCACTGCCTTGCTGCCTCACTTCCTTCTTTGAAAAGCCTCTTGAAAACCTCTCAAGGAATGCTCTCAAGGAATGCTCTCATTCCTCTCCCTCTCAGATCTTCCACCCCTCCACCATGCCCTTTTCTTCCCCTTAACTTCAGTATGTTCTTCTACATGAGCAGCATTCTGCAAATTGATGTTATTAACAATTGTGAGAAAATGAAACCTCTCAAATTCCAGGCACAATTACTAGAATGGTACCAGGGATGAGAGACTTCAGTTACGTGGAGAGACTGGAGAAGCTGGGGTTGTTCTCCTTAGAGCAGAGAAGGTTAAAGGGAGATTTAATAGAGGTGTTCAAAATCATGAAAGGTTTTGATGGGGTAAATAAGGAGAAACTGTTTCCAGTAGAAGGGTCAGTAACCAGAGGGCATGGATTTAAGGTAATTGGCAATAGAACCAGAGGTGAGATGAGGAGAATTTTTTTTAAATGCAGCGAGCACTGCCTGAAAGGGTGGTGGAAGCAGATTCAATATTAACTTTCAAAAGGGAATTGGATAAATACTTGAAGGGGAAAAATTTTCAGGGCTCTGGGGTCAGGGCAGAGGAGAGGGACTAATTGGATAGCTCTTTCAAAAAGCCGGTACAGGCATGATGGGCCAAATGGCCTCCTTCTGTGCTGTATCATTGTATGATTCTATGAACCAAGTCTACCAAGAGTCACAGTTTCAATTGGTCTGAGGTTCTGGACCCGGCAGCTATTAAGGAGAGCGGTGGCCATTGTGAGCTGCAAACCTAAGGCTGTTGAAAATACAAGTTGACCTTCACATTAAATGTTCCAATTCTCCAATCCCTATGATGGCCTCAATCCATTTTTGTAGCTCTGATCTCGGAGTATTTTTCGTGAGTACATTTTGCTTTCTCTGACCGTTTGGCATTATTCCTTTCTGCCTATCGCCCAACCTTTCACATTTATTTTCTGCCTCTCCCCATTTTTCTCTACTTCTCCATTAGCCTTTCTCCATTTTTCCTCCTTGGAGTATAAGTTTATAAACTCTTCCTACATTGCAATCAACCGGTCTCTGGGATGCTAGTTACTGACCTGAATTGCTCAAGGGCTCTGGAATTCCAGTTTCTTCTCAACTGCTCACACCAGGGCAAAATTCTTCTGATTCCAATTCCAATTCCAATTGTTTGAGGACTCGCTCGGTGGTTCACTGGAAGAATACAATGTACGGCACGGACCTGAGCCACACGGACAAGGAACGTTCCAGATTTAATCCGCCCAGCGGAACAATGAGGGTACTACAATCGCCCTCAGTAGTGTGGAGTAAAAAAAGGGGAAAAAAAACAGCCCAACTTCTCATTCTTGATCACTATTCAACAGCACTACAGGCAAAGGTGGGATCATGTTTAAAAAGGAGATAGATAGATTTCTAGACACAAAAGGCATCAAGGGGTATGGGGAGAGAGCGGGAATATGGTACTGAGATGGAGGATCAGCCATGATCATATTGAATAGCGGAGCAGGCTCGAAGGGCCGAATGGCCCACTCCTGCTCCTATTTTCTATGTTTCTATGACTGCGATACCTAACACCCTTGACATTTTTGTGTCTGTTCTACTCTGCTTATGCTAGACTTTTTCACTCTCGCATCTCAGATCATTCTCATTAGGGAGTAGGGAATTGCCTCGGAGTATTTTCACTAACCTTGATATCCAGGTAACGTGCCTAGGAAAGCAAAAAAGAACAACCTTTCCATTAATTGCTTTTAGCTGCTGGAACGATCCTCTGCCTCCATAGGGTGCCTCTCCAGTCTTCACTGAACGGTCGAGCATCACAAGACCAGACTCATTTTAAGTTTAAATTATTAAGTGAATTTATTTTACAAAAGACGGATAAGCAAATAATGGTGATGTAATGAATACAGCAGAAATCTCTGTCGCAAATTGAAAACAATAAACAGCAGCAATCTAATACTGAGCTTTTTTTTGGTAGAATGCCTTTACATGCACATGCAGTGTTTTCTTGTATCTCTTATCAATGCGGGAGCTCATAGAAGTCTAGACTACTTTTGGTGAATACCAAACCAACTCTCTAAACTTCATTCAGCCCAACTCCAATCTCAGTTTATGCACAGACCCAGCCACTTCTGTACCCTTTCATTGGTCTTGTTTGGATTTTCATAACCGACACTTGGATTCAAGAATAAATGGCTGCCAAAAAGAGTGGCAGTCGTGTCTCGGTGGGTAGCAATCTCGTCTGAGTCAGAAGGTTGTCGGTTTAAGTCCCATTCCAGATATTTAACACAAAATCTAGACTGACACTCCAGTGCAGTACTGAGGGAGTGCGGAACTGTCGGAGGCGCCGTCTTTCAGATGAGACTTTAAAATCGAGGCCCCGTTGGCCCTCTCAGCTGGATGTAAACAATCCCACGGCACTATTGGAAGAAGAGCAGAGGAGTTCTCCCCGGTGTCCTGGCCAATATATATCCCTTAACCAACATCACTAAAACAGATTATCTGGTCATTAATCTCATTTCTGTTTCTACGACCTTGTGTGGAAATTGGCTGCTACGTTTGCCTGCATTACAACAGTGACTACACCTCAAAAATACTTCATTGTCTGTGAAGTGCTTTGGAACATCCTGAGGTACTGAAATGCATTATATAAATACAAGTTCATTTTTTCTTTTATATACATTCAACTGAACAAATCACACGGGCTGTATTTGTTCATAAATGCCTTGGTCCCTCCCCTTAAGCTTACAGTTTGGAAATTAATTTGAAGTATCGTTGCGACATACATACAGAATTAATCTAGGACCTAGGTTTTTCTTTGAAAAAGCACAGCAGGTTTTAAACTCTATGTATCGGGCGTGGGTTTAAAGGGACAGCCACCAGGCCCAGCCTAGACAAACAAAAATACTACACTTTGTTACACCTCCCACAGATTTCAACCCCCCACCCCCACTTCCTTTCATTTTATGAAGCTGGTATCTTTCACCAGGAGTCAGTTCTGCAGCCAGTCTACAGACAGGAGATTCTGGCCACTCAGCACCGAGCTATGTCCTCTCAGGATCAGTCCACAGCCAGACAGATCAATGCCAGGTCATCCAGGGCCACCTCATGCCCAGGACGCTCGGCTTCAGGCCCATCAGGACCAGCCCACAGCCAGACTACCCAACGCCAGAGGTCCCAAGACCATCCCACAAGCTAGGACACTCAGCGTCAAGTCCTCCTGTAGATCTCAGCTTACGTTTCTGGTCGTGCCAAGTCTATTCTATCTGACTTAAAAGCAACTTGGTCACCCTACACTTCCCCCTTATTTTTATCACTCATACACGTAGAATTGTGGGGGTGGAATTTCCAGTGTATTGGTGCCCAAAGATGCACATAATCTGAACGTAAAGCAAATACCTGGCGTAAAAGATCGAGCACACATAATTGCACTACACCTGAAATTTCTCTATCTTTTACACCCTGCTTTTGAATAGATCTCAACTCTTTATAGTAGCTTCACCCCCAGACCAAAGAGCCACACACGCAAATTTCCTGCAATTAAGCTGGTTCAAAACGGGTGTAAAATTACATCCAGAACTTTAGGCGCAGTCCGAAAGAATCATTTTTCTGATGTTTTATGCAGTGAGGAGGAGTTAGTTGAGCAATCTGATTGGTTTGTCTCAGAGAATTATAGCTTTTAAAACAAAATTCAGAAATTGATTGTTCAGCTTAACGCTGGTTAATCATTGCTCATTTGTTACCTTTGATTTGTTTGCATTTAGTCAAATTGATTTAACTGGTAACTTAACAGATAATTTTGACTTCATGCTTTTTTTTTGCCCCATGGATGCGTGATGTTTCTCCGGTCGCACTCTCAGATGCAACGCACTGGCTGCATGTTAGATGCAAGACTTTTCATTATAAAGACAGGTTAAAAAAAGGTTTTGTTTGAACGAATTCAGATGGAACAATTGCTCCCAATTTTCTCTCCTCTTCTGCAAGTGGCAGCTAAGGTGAGCCACCATTCCATTGGTAGAACCAGCGGCCCTCCTAGTTCTCACCTAGTTTACTGTCCTTTCACATGTGAGCCTAGAAAGTGGACGGCAGTGAGCTATTCAGCAGGGAGGGCATCACAGATAAGCCCGATCGTGTCCTCATCCAGACTTCCATGCAGGCTTTCCAACAGGAGTCACTGGGCAGCAATCAGGAGCAGGGAACTTAGCCAAAATCATCCCTTCCCTATTCCAGGGCCACCGAGGCCAAATGTAGTGACCCAACTGAGATTGGCTAACTTAGCCTAGACGAGGGGAGCTGGGGGCCTTCTTGTTCTGAATGGATTGGACCACACCAGAGGTGTACTGAGGCTGTGCAGAGGTACAATTTCAAAATTGTTCAAAAAACTCCTGGTTCTCATTCCACTTTTAAAGAGGGAAAAAAAATGGGGAGAATTCAGTCTCCGCTGCTCCCTGTTGACTTCCTGGTGCTGAATAGACAGCACCACTGCCAGAGGCTACAGGGAGGGGAAAAAGCACATACAAGACTGCCTACTTTAGCTGCCATGGTTTAATATGAGGCAATTGTTCCACACATTGCCCAACACTTCGCTGCAAATATTGAGTACTGGCAAAAGTACACCGTCTGGCGAAATAAGCAAATGAGATCTGCTCCTTGGAGAAAATTAAATCAAAATGCTTCATTGTTGTGTTGGGCTTGGATGATGTAGTCAGCTGGTGCACCTAGTCACAGGGACTCAAATCGGAAAGGGTCTACGGTGAAATGAGTCAGGGGGGTCTCGCAGCTTAGTAAGCAAGGACTTGCATTTATATAGCACCTTGCACATCCTCAGGACGCCCCAAAGTGCTTTACAGTCAATTAAGTACTTTCGAAGTGTAGTCACGATTGTAGTGTGGAAACGTGACAGCCAATTTTCACACAGCAAGGTCCCACCAACAGCCACAAGATAAAATGATCAGATAATCAATTTTTAGTGATGTTGACTGAGGGATAAATATTGACCAGGAAGAATTGCCCTGCTCCTCTTCAAATAATTCCATGGGACATTTCACATCCACCCGAGTGAGTAGACGGGGCCTCAGTTTAACATCTCATCAAAAAGACGGCACCTCCAACAACGCAGCACTCCCACAGCACTGTACTGGAGTGTCGGACTAAATTTTGTGCTCAAGTCTCTGGGGTGGGACTTGAACCCACGACCTTCAGACTCAGAGGCAAGGATGCTACCCACCGAGCCACAGCTGACAGCTCGCCTAACAAAGGCTCAGAATTCAGCAAAATTGGCACTAGTCATTCAAACAGACCACAAGGGCAGCTGTTGTACGAAGGGTAAAGGTCATAATAGGGTGTTCGTCTGAGGTTGGGGTTAAAGTACGCTGTTGGGCAGAGCCGAGGATGCTTTATTCTCCAGCTAGCGCACACTGTACCTGACCAGGTCGTGCTGTCTGCATGAAGTGAAAATATTCCATTCCCCTGAAGTAACTGCCCTCATTTTAGATAAACACAAAGGTGAGTCATTGTGTGTGCAGACAGAGAAATTTAGATCAGCCTACAGTGAACGTCTACATCCAAATGTCATCAACAATACAAGATGATACATCATCACTTACATTGTGTCCTTACTTTGAGGAGATATTTATCCAAACCTGCAGGACATAGTTTCGGTCCCACAAGTATTCATTAGTTACAGTCGCAGCAGCAGCGTGATACTGACTGGATCCAATGGGTTTTCAATAAGGGTTACAGCTCAAATTAAAACTAGGGGGCAGAAACCGGGCAGATGGGCAGTTAAAATAGCCCAGGATACCTACCTGCCGGAAGCCGCCAGGAACTCACCATTCCAAATTTTAACCTGGGCAAGTGTCCAAAGCCGTCTGGGTACTTCTTTATATTTGCATGTCTGCAATTTTAACTGGTGGCCTGAGCCACCGTACCTTTCCTGCCAGATGAAGACAGCGGTAAAGAGGAGTTTGGGGGCCCACAGGTAAGTTTTTTTTTTTAAAACTTTCCTGGTGGGGCCAGGTGCAGCAGACGTGCTCCTCCCGCCAAAAATACACCCGGAATTAAAATCAGGGCCCAGGTTAAACGGAGGTGAAAAAAAAAGCCAAGTGAAATGGTGCACTATATTCCTTTGTGGTTATACTAGGGCCAGGGAGTGTTAATTAGCTCCTTATTCTATGTTGCAGGTTTGTAATCAGGAGGATCTTCTGAGTACAAGGGCAACAAATTCTCAAAGGAAATATAATTTTCTTCCCCTGTCCCCAGGGGCCTCAGAATTGACCAGATCCTGGAAGCAAAAAAAATGTGCAGGTTAAAAAAATTAGCAAGTTTACAGGATCCTTTCCCACTACAGGTTCAATGGCCGTGCGAAGTGCGTTCGATCAGGAACGCCGAGCTGAATCCAGGCACTTTCCCACTGGGATAGACAGGAGAGGGAAAGTCACCCCTCTTTGTCCCCCTCTGCCCAGGGCCACATCATAGGAAACTGCCATAGGGCATCACTGATGGAGGCAGAGAGGAGAAAAGGAAGGAAGGAAGGAAGGAAAGGAGGAGGGCAGGAAAAGGGAGGGAGGAAAGGATGGAAGGACTGACTTGCATTTACATAGTGCCTTTCACAATCTCAGTACACCCCAAAGATAACAGTGTAGTCACTGTAGTAATGTAGGGAAACATGGCAGCCATTTTGTCCACAGCAATGTCCCACAAAGAGCGCAATAAGATAAATGATCAGATCATTTATTTAGCGATGTGGTTGAGGGATAAATATCGGCCAGGACATTGGGAGAGCTCCCCTGCCCTTTGAATTGTGCCGTGGGATCTTTTACGTCCACGCGAGAGGCCAGACGTCTCATCCGAAAGACGGCACTTCCAACAGTGCAGCACTCCCTAAGTACTGCACAAGAGTGACAGCCTAGATTATGTGCTGAAATCTCTGGAGTGGGACTTGAACCCACAACCCTCTGACTCAGAGGATCGAACGCTACCACTGATTCACGGCTGACATCTCCGGTCTGTCCACTGCCAGGAAGCTGTACAACGTGGGGAATAAATGGTAAAATAAATTAAATTACGAGAAGCGAACTGTTTCACGAGAGCAAATAACTTTGGCTATGGTTATATTATAGCTACTGATCTTTGACTGGTAGCTACATTATCTATTTGCAGCCAAAACCTTTTTTTACAGCACAGAAACAGGCCATTCGGCCCATCAGGTCTATGCCGGTGTTTATGTTCCACGCAAGCCTCGTCCCATGTTACTACATCTGACCACATCAGCATAACCTTCTATTCCTTTCTCCCTCATGTACTTATCTAGCTATTTATACTGCCTGGTTGTGAACTGCACTCAGGATCAGCAGAAAAACATGCCTAATTACACACATGCTCTGCTCCCAGACAGTAAACTTTAAGCGTACTGGGTAGGCGAGCGGGAGTGTCAGCACTCAAAACAACTCAGTGCAAGTTCAGAGACTCTAGAAAAAAACGCGATGACCCGTCGTGTAGTTTACTCTCAGCTGTGCAATCAGCGAGCTTGCACGTTCCAGCAGGGCCTCCTGGGATTACAGAGCTTCGAACGAACAGGGTTAGAAAATTAAACAGTCGTTGCAGTAGAACGGAGCCTTTGCGCTTGTGAGAAACATCTCCCAGTGAGTGAGTGGAACCAGTTTGTGATTCCAAGCTTAGACTCGCTGCCCTGTATAGACCACACCGCCTTCTGCTCTGGTTGCCCCAAACTGAATTGATCCCAAGCATTTTTCGAAGGGCTGCCTTCCTATCAGCACAAGCATTGGGAGATCCCCTTGCCTGCATCACCCATCCGCCGAGTCAGGCCTTTTCACCCAGACCGACAGGAATCTACTGCATCGCAGCCCAACCAAACGCCCAGGTAAACAGTTGCAAGTTTCAAAGCCAAATTATGACTCAGCCTCATCGCGATCGGCCCATTTATACAATCGGTTCAGACAAATCCGTTATAAACGCACGGGAGATCAGTGATGGGGTTCAGGGGAAGTCCAGCCAGTAATTGTGGCCCTCCTAATCTATTCTGTTATTAAATATCTGCACGGTGGCTGTTCAAAACTCAGTGTATGCCACTGTTATAATCATCAGCACATGGTCACATCTAGCATGCTTGGGAGGAACAGGTGACTTCGGACCTATGGTTCCCCAAAGCTCTCCACCAGTGGGGGGTTTTCCTCGCCTCATGTCTGGGTCTGTTGTCGACTAATTGATAGAGGTTGATTGCTATGATTAGTCAACAACTCCATTGTTATTGTATCATGCGACGACCAGGATGGTTGTCGGCGAATTGGATGGGCCGTGAATATTTTTCGTCTAACAATTCCTATGTACCTGTCACTGGGCCCCCGTTATAGCTGCACCAGTCTCATGCTGATAACAGGAGCTCAGATCCACATCCAAAGAAGCTTTAATTTTGATTTTGAAGGGAGCCTGCAAGCAATTCCACTGTGACTATCATTCCTAGCTCTTTGTGTAAAAAAACCTAATCCCTGGTTCTGGGCCTGGAGCTGTATGGGAAAATCTAACATTGCTTCTGTTGCTGCCACTCTTCTGAACAAAGCTCGAAGTTAAAACATCTTAAAGCAATTTTTTTTTTTAAAAAAAAAAGCATGTTTAATTATTCAGTTACAGAAAATAGACAAATGCATCACCACATAATGCAATTTTTAAATAAGAACCTAAAGATCTCACATTTATAAACAATAAACTAGGCAAAGGGCTTTCACATAATTTCAAGTTTTTCCCACATAAATCTAGAGTCACTGGTGGAAGTTTCTAACATGCCAGCAGGAAGCCCCGAAATACCTTTTGTAATACTACATTTTTCCCCCAACATTAC
Organism: Heptranchias perlo; assembly: GCF_035084215.1. NCBI lineage: Eukaryota > Metazoa > Chordata > Chondrichthyes > Hexanchiformes > Hexanchidae > Heptranchias > Heptranchias perlo. The sequence goes on along the minus strand of NC_090350.1, from coordinate 12,647,984 downwards.
AACAGTCGCTACACCTCAAGAGTAATTAATTGGCTGTGAAGTGCTTTGGGATATCCAGAGGACATGAAAGGCCCTATATAAATGCAAGTTCATTCTTTCTTTCCTACACTTTGTTTGACCACCACACTGGAATTACACGCCCATGTGACGTCAACCTGAAGCAGCGCAGGCCAGCCTCATCCGGCGGTGGGGGGGGTCAGGACCCAACTCCGGAGCTGCACTGTCACTTTTGCATTGCTGCAATGCAGAATTTTAACTACTTATTCCCAGTAGGGATCAAACATCTTGGCTGCCTCCAAATAACTCAAGGGAAATAACTACCTCTCTCTCTCTCTCCTCCTTTAAGAGGCTCCTTAAAATCTCTCTCTTTGACTAAGCTTTCGGTCACCTATACTAATATCTCCTTATCTCGGTGTCAAATTTTGTTTGATAACGCTCCCGTGAAGCGCCTTGGGATGTTTTACTATGTTAAAGGCGCTATGGAAAGGCAAGTTGTTGTCATAAAAGAGCGTTACAATTGGCCAACAATAATTATTCTTTGGAAGAGCTCCTCTCCCTCCCTCTTCAAATACACGTGCCCAGTTTGTGCTATTCACAAGGTCCAGTGTCGCTCATGCGACTCTTGTATTGCTGCACTGCTGTGCCAATGCTGCCAGCACTTGGTGCCCAGATTGTGCAGCCACCACAGGCGGATTAGCCACCCACTGTACAAGGATGGAGGTGGTGCCACGAGCACGGCACTTAACCCAAGATAAAAGCCGCTTCAGAGACCAACAATGTTGCACCGAAATCCCAACACATCCTCAATTCCCTCTGGAAGCTGCTTCGTGTTCAATGGCCTCCAGAAACTGAAATGTTCATGGTTTTCTTTTTTGTTTAAAAAAAAAGTCACAATAGTTCTTCCTGTACATTACATGGCCTTTTGGATATGTGACTATTATGAATTAATGGCCATCACGTTCCAATATCTCCCACTGGTGGCAGCATTCATACCAAATTATATGAAGTTAGAAGTTATCTTTTGTGATATAACACTGCAGAACCAATTACATCTCAGCTTCGCTGGGTTATCGTTGTCAGTCACAACTCTGCAGTTTCCAGCTCTAAATTAGAATTTTAAAAAAATTCCCAATAAATAAATGGAGTGTTATATGAAGTCGTATTTAAAATGGAGTGAACTATCATTTCAAGTTAAAAGATACTTTGCTTCTTGACATAAAACTGTGATTTATATCCCTGGAGAACACCCCCATTCTGCCAGACACACCTTAGTGTCATCCAAAATCATCATAGTGCCATCTAGTGGCTCAGTGGGTACGTACACCCCATGTCTGGAATTGGGCATCAGCGACCAAGGTTCTCGATTCACTCACTGGTCCGTGCCGCATTAGCTGGACCAGCAGTAGGTGTAGTACAATTAGCCTCAGTACCTCTCGGTATCGGGGTAAAGGAAGAAAGAGAAAGAAAGAAATAAAAGAATGGCCAGTGTCCCCCTCCTGACTGCTGGCCAGTGGCTCCCGCTGGAAATTTACACACGTGAATATCAGGTAAGGATGGAAGTGATGTCCTCACAGTCAAATAGTCCCCCACCACTCACTATCAATGCTCACAAATCAATAATGGCGAGGGGTCCCCAAGGGTCCCCCGGTGTCCATGGAATGGTATCCCAGCAAGGAGTCAACACTTCAAGAGGAAGGGAGAAGATGCCCACTGTGATGTGGCACAGGGCATTACCTGGGAATTACAGAGCAGGAAAGTCTCGGGTTCGTTCTCGGATCTGCGCGGAGTTAGCTGATCTCAACCAGGGTAGTGATGAAGGTGCTACAACATCCAGGACTCAGCATCCACAGCCAAGGGAGGGGGAAAACGAGCAGAAGAGCTGCTCCAGATTACTGTTCATCTCTGTGGATGGAGGATAAAAGGACCCTTACAGCTGGCAAAGAGAAGAGGTTTCACCCCCCGCAATCAGGGAGGGCTGCACTCGAGCTCCCTTCCTAGAGCTGCAGGGATAGAACTCAAACCCAGTCCCAACATCAAACTTACGATCAATAATATTCAAAAAAGAGAAATTAGTTAAACATTAAATGATGGCGAGATCAGAGAAACTGGTTGAGTGCAGTTATTGAATTAGCATCAATAAATGTACGGTCATTAACTCGGGGAGAGCTTCACGGGTCATCTCCTCTCTATCGAGTGCCTGTTAATCCAGCTCCCTCGTAACTTCACGTTCAGTATCTTTCCAGTCACTTCACCCAACTACCAACATTCAAGGTGCAACCAATACAAAAAAAATCAATGAGTAATTCAACAATTTCTGAGAGGGTGATGCTCCCTCCAAGAAAGAAGTAATACTACATTTATATTTAACACTCAGCTTGCATCAATTGCTCTAATTATAGTGTCAGGCAAATTCAGCAACTGCAGTAAGACAATGCCAAGATTCACTCATGCAAAGCTACATGGAATAACCAATGCCATTTTTTCCTTCACCAATTTTGTCCCCTCTTTTCACTGGGTTATAGTTCCACATCTTATCCAAGTGACCATTATTCATGTATGAGCCTTCATCGCAACTGCCAGCAGGCTATCCCAACAGCCAAGCCGATCTAGTCCTGACCCAATGTCCGCACACTCTCACTTCACCAGGGAGCGATCAGGATACAGGAGCGGGAACTGTGGCTAATTTTTCTCCCCCTTCCTAACCCAACATCGGGGATACTTAAGCCATATGTCATACCCTTTCTGCCTCCCTGACTGGGAGCACCTAACTCAAAATGAGTGCAACTTTAAAACAGCTGGGCAGGGCTTAGTCATGCATCTGCGGTTATTTCAAAGTCTGGCTGGAACTTTCCTTGGGGTAGGGGGGAGAGGTCCGTAGAAGCCAGCAATGAGGTAAAGCTCACCCATACCCAGACCCAAGACCGAGCACATGCCATCGACAGGATCCATTTGTTAAAGACACCCATCAAAACCACTCAGCGAGGGCCTGAGAGCTTCAATCAGCATGAGCATTGGGACCTTTATGTTACAGGGTTGTCTCCATCTGTACTTTCAGAGACAACCTGAAGCATAAAGGGGGTAATAGAAATATGATCAATAGATTTTTGGACTAGGTTAGAGGGGCCGTATGGCCTACTCCTACTCCTTATGTTCTTATGTCCTCCAGCGACAGACAGTGTTAAACAGCTATCAAATCAGCTATTAAGAGTTGGCTAATTATGTTTCCCCTGCTCCAAGAACTTTCCAGAACCAACCAGTGCAGCATCTTGTCAAACAAACTCTCCTACTTTTGCACAAAACAGATTGGCTTCTGAAACACATCCTCTCCTTCAGATGTTAACTGTGAAACTGCACCAGCACCAGCTCACTCCCAACAAAATGTTGGAAGGAAGAAGAATTTACAGCTCTGCCAGATTCTGCCTGAACCTTAACTGAAATAGAAATTGTTTTATAAAAGGCTGCAAACTCATATGGGGAAAGGGGGAGAGAGGGAGGACAGTCAACACCCAAAGAGGAAAGATGAGTCACAGGTAAATCACTCACTGTTAAACAACAGTTCTGAACCCATTGTGTTAACTTAAGTCTCTTTTAGATGTTAGTTGGCCTGCTGTGCTTTCCAGGGTTTTCCAATTTTACTTCAGATTTCCAGCTTTTCCTTTGATTTCAAACCTTAATTGCTTTCTCCAGTCCAAAATGCAGCAGACAGACATATCTTTACTCAGGCACCAAAGGGTCGGGCCACACTTTTCCAACAACTCAAGATAATATAAAAACCTTCCCCGGTGAATGTAAAACACTCTTCATTTCTACTACATTTTCTTTTCTAATATAAAACAAGATGCTATTTGCTTCAATGTACTGTTTGGGAATTGAAAGTCCATCAGAAATCAGCACCGCAAAGGCTAGTTAGGAATATGGCAAAACTAGTTGGCAGCGTTTTTTATTTTGTACTCGGCAGAGTTCAAGTTTCTCCTCCCCACCCTAACATCTTCTCCTCCTTGTGTTCATGACAGACCAAGTCTTCTATGAACTGAAACTTGTGTCCTTTACATGTGTCTAGGGTTGTCAAACCACCAGGATTGTCCCGAAGTCTTTAGGAATTAAGGATTAATCTCCTGCTGTGAGCAACCCGGGAGGAAAATCAGAGGGACATTAAAAAGAAGTGTTTCTTTTTCATTTTCTTTGAAACACTTTTGTTTATTAGTTATAAAAATATTGGAGATGGGATAAAAGGCTTTTTGACAGGGTGGCCATGTGATGAAACCTCCAGGAATATGTTCAGAGTTGGCAACTCTACATGTGCTTCGTCCAGGTTAGCGTGCCCAGGGTTAATAATTAACCCCAATCGCTGTGCATTGCTCATCGAACAATGCATAGGATCCCCGTCATGTTCTCCCACCCCTTGTGGAAAGGCAGAATATATCGCACCATCAGACGAATGAGTGCAAATTAAACTATTCCATCAGATTTATTTACAAGTTAAATAGCGCACAGAAATTAAAAGACAAGCAAGATAATCAACGGTACTTTAAAAAAAAAATTAAATTGCCATCAGTCTGCAAGGGGTTAACGAGCCCTTTGTGGAGTGGCATTTCTTACAGGCAACCAACAAGACTTTTTGCACGAAACATTTAAATTCGCCTCTTGGGAGACCTGCGAGAGGAGATATTGCACGTGAATGACAACCTCCAGTTTACCCATGGAGTTCAGGTGCTTTTACCAGAACTGCAGTTCAGCAGCCGGAGCTGTGATTTATGCCATGGGACTTATTTTTGTGCTACAAACAGTTTAACAACTCTTGCATCTTGTGATGTGAGGTGTTAATATCTGGATATTGCCAGATCCTACATACATTTTCCCTAGGCACAATTTACTCCGACAATGGTATCCCTAATGGCTCAATATTCGGACAGAATGGAATAATCTAAAGTTAGTCTGTCAATCCACATGTATTAACATTTCAAATAAACCATTCCAACCTCCAGAGCAATTTTTGAATATGTAGTGCTTCTAAGCAAAGGCATTTATTGCATTCCCATAAACAGGTCTGTGGGCCTCCATTTGAGAGAGGAGTGCTTCCATTTTAACTCTTATGTATTAAATTTGGTACATGGGACATGCATTGATGATAAGTCATTCTAAGTAACTGCAATACCGGATACTCCTTTAGGTGGTGCTGTGATAGGTATTTTCATCTTAAAGGTGTCCCAGTGTGTGGTACACAAAGCCGAGAGTATACTACCCGGAGATGGTGCAATCTGGCCACCGGGTTAAAAATGCTTTCTGAAAATGTTTTAATCAATCGCTTTTTTCCTCAGTAACTGAAATTTCGAATAGCCAAAATAAAATTTTAAACAAAATATTTTTTTTTTAAATTACATATTTCACAATAACATTTATCCACTTAAATTGTTTGTGTTTTGTGTGTTTTAATACCTTCATTAAAGTTACTTAAAGTCCTCTGCCTCTACCACAAGCTTGTGTCATGACTTAATATTTTTGCCCAGAGTTGTGACTCTACATAGGAACAGGAGTAGGCCATTCGGCCCCTCGAGCCTGTTCCACCATTTAATCAGATCAGGGCAGATCTGTACCTCGACTCCATTCTTCCGCCTTTGCTCCATATCCATTGATACCCTTACCGAACAAAAATTTTTTAATCGATCTCAGTCTTGAAAATTTCAAGTGACCCAGCATCCACAGCCTTTTGAGGGAAGAGTATTTATCCACTTTAGGAAGGCTATCGAGGCCTTGGAGAGGGTGCAGAGGAGATTTACCAGAATGGTGCCAAGGATGAGAGAATTCAGATACGTGGAGAGATTAGAGAAGCTGGGATTGTTCTCCTTAGAGCAGAGAAGGTAAGGGAAAATTTAATAGAAGTGTTCGAGATTTGATAGAGTAGATAGGGAGAAACTGTTTCCACAGGCAGGAGGGTCAGTATTCAGAGGACACAGACTTAAGAGAATTAGCAAAAAAATCCAGGGGTGGGGGAAAATGAGGAGAATTTTTTTTTTACACCAGCGAGTTATGATGATCTGAAATGCTCTACTTGAAAGGGCGATGGAAGCAGATTAAATAGTAACTTTCAAAAAGGGAATTGGATAAATACTTGAAAAGGAGAAATTTGCAGGGCTATGGGGAAAGAGCAGGGGAGTGGGACTAATTGGATAGCTCTTTCAAAGAGCTATCCAATTAGTACAATGGCCACTTGAGGAGTGGGGGGGGGGGAAAGAGAAAAGCAGGCAGCGCTTTTCCCTCATTCTAATTTGATTCCTTTTTGTTAATAAAACACACAAATTGAATTTTGAAAGCGAACAAAGTCTGAGGGAAAAGGAAAGGAGAGGGTGGCCTCTAGCCTCTTGGCACCCACCCTTGGGGAGTGATGGGGGGGGGGGGTGAATGAAGGGTTAAGGGTGAGGTGAGCAACAGTGGGGTTGAGTGGGTTTTTCCAGAGAGGACGGGGTGCTGGTTGCGATGGGAGTGAGGGGGTGGGAGGAAAGGGAATAGTTAACGGCAGGGTAATGTGGTAGGGCGAGGGAGGGGGTGCAAGAAAGCACAAGTGATTGGGGATGGAAAGGGAGCCGTGAAGGGCCATATTTTCCCCACAACGCCAACCCCAAAATGCAGCCTCATCTGTCGAAGGCTTCTTTCCTTTGTGGGTGGTCCGGTGGGGTGTGGCGACGAAAGTAAAAGACAAGGACTGAGAGAGAAGCAAAAAGACGACTTAATAGGGAGAGAAGCAACAAAGAACTGAGAGAGAGACACAGAAGCACAAGAGGAGTGACAGAGAGAACCGGAAACACAGTGACCATACTCTGTGATTTACCACGTGCAACGCCACAAGAGATTGACTAGAATGAAATAAAGACAGAAACGTCTCTACTTGTCACGGTAATATCCCGGCCAAAACTACTCTCTCAGGTCCATTGCTGGACGACAGCAACCCACCCAGCAGGCGACCCTCCCTTTGATATTTCCCCGCAGTGGGAGTGAAAGCTTTCACACAATGACACGGCTCAGATCGGAAATCCCCCGTGGCAATTATCAGGCATGAACCCTTGTTTTACGACTCTATAATGCAACATGCTGGAACTGCATTACACTGTCAGCACTCACACCTTACAGTAACTCTTTATAATAGGAGCTGGTAATTCTCGGCAATCTTTTACTTGTTGATACACCATTTAATATGCACTTAGTCCAATTTTCAACTCAGTGTTTCACAGTGCTGTTTATACTTCAAACACATTTTATTCAACGCACATAAATGATCAGTTTATTGCAAGTAACAGCACCCATTGAACACTAAACACATTCCAAAAATTATTTCAAGTTATCACTGGTGCTTTGGAAACACTGTTCAACCCAATTCCCCCGCGTGATGACTTGCATCACCTAATCTTGTGCCCAAATGCAAACAACGTAGCAACAGGTGACAGTGTGTTAATCCTGAATGATAATGCACGGAATAAACAAATCACCATAGAGCAGACAGCGCACTACAAGTGTAACTTCACTCCAGTAAACGGCAGTCATGTGGGTTTTGCACTTTCACAAAGGAACACAAGAAACGTACCGTCGCTGCTGTGACGCAATATAGGAACAGGAGTAGGCCATTCAGCCCCTCCAGCCTGTTCCGCCATTCAATTAGATCAGGGCTGATCTGTAGGTTAACTCCATCTACCCACCTTGGTTCTCTAATCTTTAATAGCCTTGAGGACTTTCTAGTCTCGCGCTCTCTCTCTAGCCTCAACCATATCAGTCTTTGTTTTCCTTCCCTGTTAGACTTCTACTGATACCAATCCAAATTAGGGAGCCTGCAGTAATGATAGGGGGTAGAGTCATAGAGTTATACAGCACGGATAGAGGCCCTTCGGTCCATCGCGTCCGCGCCGAATTCACACTGATTTTTCCTCCCATCTTGTGCTGAGCCTCTACTCTCGGCCTCCTCCTCTTCCGCCCCTCACCATCTCTTGAACAGCACGGTGGAGATCATGAACTCAAGCCACAGAGACAATTCTGACTGTGGCCAGTGGCCAAACAGCCAACTGCACAATGAATGGGACCGACCGCACAGCATGGTGTTATAAAGTCTCAAGTTACGACCCCTTTACTTTGCAGTGCGATCGATGACAGGAGCTCTGATCTTGGGTGGCAGCCCCTGAAGTAACTCAGACTGTAGGGTTGTTTGTATCTTCGATGTGGTAGACTCCAACTGACGCCTCACCCCTCCCTCCCCTGACACAAAAAAGACAGATCCCACAACAGCCTCAAGTTAACATTATAGGACCATTCCTTGAAGCAGTTCTGCAGTGTAAGGAGGGCAGAAGCTACATCTAGTCAAATCCACGAGTTGTAACAATATACAAGTGCCCACTATTAACACAATGTAATGATGCTGAAACAAATCAGCACTTATATTTTATAAATCATTCTGCCCAAATAAATTATTAATTTTAATCAATGCTTTAAATTGAACATTGGCTTCTGTGGAGATTGAGTGATATCTGACAGTCCCATGATGCAACCTGACTGCGTTAATAAAATTATTTGTGGTTCTGTGAGGTGTTCGTATTCAGACCCGATTCTGTTCTAAAAACACTGACCCAGTTACTTCTATTAATTAACAAGCCCAAAATTAATGTTTTCACTTTTCAAATAATCTTGAACTAGATTCCTTCAGAGCAGTCCAATATCTTTGAATCCTTTGGGTCAAATAATCTTTAGTGAAATTAAGGTAATTTAAAGCTTAGAAATTAACAAATTAAAGTAAGTTATTTCCAATACACCTTTATAGATCTTGGTGTCAAATATCGACCTTTGGCTGAAAATTCTGTTGGTCAAATTGACAGCATTAAATTTAAGCATCCAATTAAATGTCACATTAAAGTCAGGGCTGCTGTCCTCCATCGTGCTGCAAAGCAAAGTGTTATAACTTGAGACTTTAATGTCCAATTAAATGGCTCCCGAGGGCAGTGCACTGGCACAGCACATAGGGTCAAAACAGAAATCTGCTGGCTCCATCATTCCACTCAGTGCTCAGTCTTAGCTGTGGAGGTCGAAAGGAAGCCAGTTGCCAATTCACTCTCACACGTCACAAGGCAGGTCGACAGCAAAGTGGCACTGGCAGAGGGCAGGAAGCAGTCGACCACGCACTCAATGGCACCATGGCACTGAAAGGGCAGGCAGTATCTGTGGAGAGAGGAACAGAGTTAACGTTCTGATGAAAGGTCACTGCCCTGAAACGTTAACACGGTTTCTCTCGCCACAGATGCTGCCTGACCTGCTGAGTGTTTTCCAGCATTTTCTGTTTATTTCCAGCTTCTGCACAATGGCACACACATTAGAACAAACCAACCCACATTTTGCAGAGAAGTATTAAAAAAAAATGCATTAACTCTGCCATCATTTTCACCAAAATATTTTTCCTCCTCTTCTCCTGAAGACATAGAATCATGCCATGCCATGGTTCCACAGGTAAAAGTCATCTCCCAGAACCTCACCCAACAACCATTCTCCATATATAAACCCACCAGTGAACGTTGGCAAACTACTCAAACATGGGAGGGGCAGGCAGGTGGGTGACAAAGCCAATCTCAATCACGTCCTTTTCAACATTCACACATCACTTTCCAACAGGTTGCCTGATAATGATCCAGGACAAAAACTCTGCTTCATTTTTTCACCCTCTCTAGCTCAGTGATATTCAGCACCCCTACTGGTACTCTGGCCGAGATCAGCTATCCCAACACAGGTCAGACACCAGGTTGTCCTAATTTGTACTGCTCAGGTCCACACTATGCAATGCAATTACCAAGCAAGCCACCAATTATTTGATGTATTTGCCCCCTTACCTTGATCTAATCTGCATTACAGCAAATTCAGATGCAAGAACAGAAAGCACCAGAAACACCAGCCTATCAATCTCAATTGTCATCGGGCTTGCTATGAAATGCAGCCTATCGGCCAAATTAGATGTCACAGGACATTAATTCCATTTCTGCCCTGTATAATAAAAGACTGGATATCCTTTTTGGATTATGTTTATATGCAATCAATTAACACAAGTAGCTTTTAAACCAAGTTAATGTGACATTTGAAGAAAGAAAAGACAGACTTGCATTTATATAGCACCGTTCACTATCTCAGGACGTCCCAAAGGGTTTTACAGCCAATTAAGTACTTTGAAGTCAAGTCACTGTTATAATGTAGGAAAGGCAGCAGCCAATTTACGCACAGCAAGGTCCCAAAAACAGCAATAATCGAACAGATCATCTGATTTAGGTGCTGGTTGAGGGATAAATGTTGGCCAGGACACTGGGAGAACTCACCTGCTCTTCTTCGAATAGTGCCGTGGAATCTTTTAAATCTACCTGAGGGGGCAGATGGGGTCTCATCTAAAAGATGGCACCTCCGACAGTGCGGCACTCCCTCAGTACTGCACTAAAGTGTCAGCCCAGATTATGTGCTCGAGTCTTTGGAGTGGGGCTTGAACTCAAGACCTTCTGACTCAGAGGCGAGAGTGCTACCACTGAGCCACGGTTGACACGAAGAGGGTATTTAGATAAACACTTGAAAGAGGAAGAAAATATTAAAGCATATGTGGAAAGTGCAGGGAAATGGGATTAAAAACACCTAGCTCAGACGTGGAGCTGGATTGGCACAGGCAGGATCCTTCTGTGCTGAGATTTCTACAATTTATTATTTTGCAATGGCTAAAGATTTCAGAGGTGGGAAAGTGTAGTCAGTTACGTGCAAAGAACTAACGGCTGAAAGTATGTAGACTTAAAAAAAAAAGGTACAAATTTGCACATGAAAATACACTGCAAACGGAGCTGACACAGTATAAACTTCCACGTGGGATAAACGAATGCATTACTGGAACGACAAGTAAATAGCACAGATGCAAAAGATTCTGCAGCATGCAAAGCTGAGAATAATGATGCAGAATGAGTGCTGCATACATTCAGAAGGAAGCTGTGAGAAACACAAGACAGCCACCGGGCTGCAAAGAACAGCCAGTGTTCATCCCAACATGAAATGAATGACGTGGACATGAAACGGTGGTGGATTTAAGGTCTATTAAGACCATCTGGTCGAAAATAAAGATGTATTACAGTCGGATTCTATGCACTGAAAGGAGGACAGTAATGTGACCTACATGCATGTGTTCTCCGCTCAAAATTAAATCAGTACAGAAGGTCGTCCACAGTCACAGCAACACCACAGGGTTTATTTCACATGGCTTACAAGTTTTGGGCTTTCACAACTAGAATGAAACTCTCTCTTTCTGGTCTCCATATTACAAGGATAGGGAGGCACTGAAGAAGGTGCAAAACAGATTTGCAAGGATAATACGAGAACTGAGAGATTATAACTATCAGGAAAGACTGAACAGGCTGGGGCTCTTTTCTCCATAAATGAGAAAGCTGAGAGGTGATCTGATAGGAGGTCTTTAAAATTATGAAAGGGTAGATATGGAGATGTTTCCACTTGTGGGGGGTCCAAAAGTAAGGATCATAAACATAAGATAATCACTAATAGATCAGGAGAATTCAGGAGAAACTTCTTTACCAGAGAGTGGTGAGAATGTGAAACTTGCTACTACATGAGCAGTTGGGGTGAATAGCATAGGTGCATTTAAGGGAAAGCTAGGTAAGTATATGAAAGGAATAGAAGGATATGCTGATAGGGTGAGATGAAGAGGGGTGGGAGCAGGCTTGTGTGGAGCATAAACACCGGCACAAACCAGTTGGGCTGAACGGTCTGTTTCTGTGCTGCACATTCTATGTCATTCCTGTTGTTATAGCAGTGGGGTCATTCCAGAGCTTGCGGATGAGAAGCAGTGTTCGTGCTTTCAAAAGTTCAACACTTTTCCAGTAGTGCAAGACCGCCTGCAGACATAGCTGCAGCCAGCGCGGAGCTGAATTTGGAAACTTTGAAGTTAACAGTCATTCAGCACATGTATTTTTTTTTAAATCAGTTTAAGATAGTGAAGAGCCAGCAGGGCAGTGAAGACTTCCCTAACTTAAAAAAAAATCACTCACATTTGGAGGCTGTTGAGCCTGATGGCAGAGATCGGAGTCTGGGGTTCAGTGCGCCAGCACAGGGCTGGGCGCATCGGGCTCAGCCCGCCAGCACAGGGCTCTGCTGTGCCCAATTTGGAAGTGGTGTGGACAGTGTAACTCCCTGCTGTCTGCTCACGCTGCCTCAAAAATATTACCATCGTCATCCTCCAACCAGCAGTAGAGATTACCACGAGCTGTTCTGTGTGGGTTAGTGTGTATTCAGCTGCTGGTGTAGAAATGTGTAACGTTTTCACCTATTGAGTGCTGATCATTAGGGGCCCTGGTGAGATTTCAGGTTTTGTCCTTTTTGTATAAACACACACACTATTTTGATTAGCACATCTAAAATAAGACTGCAGTACCAGTTTAAAACAACAAAGAATAATCTGTTGGTGCTTGCATGCTCAGAAAGATGGCTTGAATAAAAGTGACTCAGATCTTAGCCACATCCAGTTCAAAACACACCAAGGAGCGTCAAATGTGAAGCATTCAATACGGGAGCCTAACTAGATTACTTTTTATTCTCTATTATGGGACGCACTGGGTCAAAGGACATTGAACTGGAACGTCTAGATAAAGCACAAAGTTTGTTTTATGTGTTAGTTAAACCAAAGATCTGTAGAAAACTAACTTTCCTCAATCACCGACAATCACAATTTTCCGAAGATTTCTTCAGCAAATGAAAGTTGTTCTCCCCCTTTAACGACAATGAATATCCGCAGCGTTTGAAAATGACACAAAGTAGAATTGAAACACTAACTGTCCTCAGCCCGACTGCTCTCGGATCTCTTCAGCTGGTTGTTATCAGTGCACCAGCACCTGTCTCCGGTTCTGATCCTTATTTTGTGTGTGCGTTGTGTTGTTTGATTACACTGATTGATAACAGCTATTTTCAATAACGGCCAGCTTCCAAATCGGCACAGGATCAAAGACAGCCCGAACACAACACAAACAAGCCAAGCCAAATCAGCAACAATCATATCCATAATAATATAGCTTATTAAAAGCAATTTCAACACACAAATCTACCTGCCTTGATGGAAAAGACGATGCTTGCATGTGAAGCAATGCATTTTGCAAAAACAAAAATTCTATATTGATATAAAACACACGTAAACAGCAGCTGAAGAGACGGGGTTAGTATCTTTCTCATCTATTCATTTGCCACGTCTCAATTTTAATGGGTATTCGGAGCCAAAGAACTGATTTACATTATGTACATTTTGACAGGATACAAAGTAACCTCTGGCCGGAAAAAGACGGGCGAAGTTTCGGATTTAACCCTTTCATTACTACCTACCCAGACCGTATGCCTGTCACTCAATTTTTATTATAAGACACGCCGAAAGCAATTCATTCCACCAACATTTCTGTTCATTGTATCCCCCCCCGCCGCCCTGCTTTACTATCGTCCTATTGTACAGGAATAAGAATTCTCTTCTACTCGTTGCACTCTAAGCAATCTCAAAAATTCAGCAAATCGGCAAAGAAAAGCCCAGCAGAAACATTGCTGCCCACGCCTCAATATGGGGAGAGTTACAGAACTGAAATAAATTAGAGCATTAAGAAACGCAAGATGTTTCAATTCTCAGATAGTAGATGAATGTTCCCTAAGCAGCACAAGTTCTCCATCTGTTCTGCATTTAAATTTTCCAAAATACTGAAAAAGAAATCATGTCATTGCGTGTCTTGTCACACAAACACTCATACTCACACTTTACCGAGGGTTAAAACAGACCTAAAAATTGTACTTCTGGTCTCTCTATTAAATGCAATCTAACACAGCCCCCGTGAATTCTCTCACACACTTCGCTAACCTGCCACTGTCCGGTGAAGCACACTGTGCAGGTAAAAGTCTCAGTAACCTGAGCAACAGTGGGATGAGGAAGCAGGTCACCCCCCAACTCACAGACAGACAGACAGAGACACAGACCTCACTGCAATAAAAAAAAGGACACTGCGGACCATTCACTCAGCCAGCCCTGAAAGCAGGGCTGTCCCCCCCACCAACTCACGTCGCCTCTAACAGGGATCCAGCCGGTTGCTCACCTTCGTTAGCAGCGCACCCGCGACTGTGCAGGAGAAAGTTGAGGAGGACGAGGCGGCAGAAGCGCAGGCGAGCGGTCCACACAAAAGTCATTTTAAATTCCTACCCCGACACTTCCCTTCCAGCACCAGGTCCCTCCAGTGTATTTAGTTTCTATATTGTTGTTTCTTCTCTGTTATCTCAGGGTCTGCACTGTCCTCGCCCGTGTGTTTTCCCCTTCTTCTTATTTTTTATTATATTCCTGTATCTGCTCCAATATTATCAACGAGGGGGAAGCAAAGTGCCCGGGAGAAAGGGCGTGATTGACAACTAATCCGGCCAATGGCAAGCCAGAGGAGGTGTTAGCTTGGACCCTGGGAGGTTTGATTGACAGGGCCTCCTCCAATCAACGCGCCCTGTATGTAAATTAAGGGGGCGACCGATAGCCAATGAGACTCAGGGGGCGTGGCCGTCTTGCCTGCTGGACGCGCCCTTTCACAGTGATTTTAGCCTCCCCGGGAGCGTAAATTGATAATAATAATTATTATGATTGCTGTTAACCGCTTTCTGAATTTAATTTCATCCAGCTAATTTACACTATGCATTCTTCAGAAAACGAGTAGGGAAAACTGTCATTTCACAGTTTAATATAAACATGAAGAAATTGTGACACTTTTAACACCGATTAAATGGGGAATTTGCGATTTAAACACCAGCTAAGTTAAGATCACAAATGCAAAAGAGTCATATTGTGCCACACTCCTGTTGGTAAATTCTTAGAATCCATCATTTGTGATCAAATTAGTAAACATTTATCAAATGCCTGGGTTAATCAAGGACAATCAGCTTTTGAAGGCAAGTTTTGTTTGACCAATTTATTTTGAGTTTTTTGAACAAGTGGCCAAATGAATATATAAAGGGAATGCAGTAGATGTGTTATGTATGGATTTCCAGAAAATGTTCGGTAAAGAGTCTCACAAGAGGCTTGTTAGAAAACTCCAGTAGTTTGTTATAAGAGGAAATATCGCAGCGTGGAGAGACAGTTGGTTGACAGACAGAAAACGAAGAGTTAGGGTAAGGAGGTGTTGCTCGGACTGGAGAAGGGTTGGAAGTGGTGTGTATCCCAGTCAGTACTGGGTGTGCTTTTGTTCTTGATTTTTGGTATTTGGATCTCAGTAAAGGGAATCTCAAAATTTGTGAAAGACACAAAGTAGATTTGGCAAACAGCGAGGAGGCACAGGCACGATGGGCCGAACGGCCTCCTTCTGTGCTGTATGATTCTATGACTGTAAAAGACTTCAGGAAAACAAAAAGGTTGGCAGAATGGGCAGATGTTGGCTGATGCAATTTAACCCTGATAAGAGGGGAGAAGAAACAAGGGATGTGAGTTTACACTCAATGGATAATCACTGAAGGGAATGGATTAACAGAGAGACCTGCAACAACAACAACCTACATTTATATAGCGCCTTTAACGTAGTAAAATGTTCCAAAGCGCTTTACATGAGCATACTCAGAGAAAAAATTGACACTGAGCCAAAGAAGGAGACATTAGGACAGGTGAGCAAAAGCTTGGGTCAAAGAGGTAGCTCCTAAGGAGCGTCTCAGAAAAGAAAAAAGACTTGTTTTTATACAGCGCCTTTCACAACCTCAGGATGTCCCAAAGCGCTTTACAGCCAATTAAATACTTTTGAAGTGTAGTCACTGCTGTAATGTAGGAAACACGGCAGCCAAGTAGCGTACAGCATGATCCCACATCAGCAATGTGATAATGACCAGATATAGGCCTGGAAATTGCTCATAAAATAACAGCGGTGCTAACAGGGCTCACCGTTATTTCAGGGCAAATGGAAATGCAGGTTCCAGCGAATGCACATGCGCAGTCACACATGGAAATACGGAAAATGCTCTAACATTTGCTGCACTCCTTCAAAAGCTGCGCGGGAGGAACAGCTCGCTGGCTGAATAAATGAACCAGCGCAGACTTACTCTCCTGCCCAGCTGGAAACAAACTAATCTCTTCATAGAAAAGCTACACTGGATTTTTTAGGTCTAAACTAACTTTTAACAGTGTGGTAAGTCATAAAGACTGCCAATGACTGGCACTGAAAATTAACTTTTAATAATGTGGAGTCTCAGTCCTTCCAAATTGTTTGAGAGAGGCTTGTGTATGTTTAAGGGCCTGTGAGAATATTTCAGGGTATGTATGGTCAATGGTTATTTTTAATCAGTATGAGTATATTTAATGATAAGTGAGTATGGTTAACAGTGTATCAGTTTGTTAAACAGTGCGAGTAGGTTTCTTGTGTGTATGTTCAATCATGTTTGTGTACATTTAGTATGTTTGATCATAATAAATTGTGTGTGAGTATGTTTAGTGATTTGCAAGTATGTTTAATGATGTGTGAGTGTGTTTAGTGATGTCTGTGTTTCATGATGTGTGAGTGTGTTCAGTGATGTGTGAGTGTGTTTCATGATGTGTGAGTGTGTTTCATGATGTGTGAGTGTGTTCAGTGATGTGTGAGTGTGTTTAGTGATGTGTGAGTGTGTTTCATGATGTGTGAGTGTGTTTAGTGATGTGTGAGTGTGTTTAGTGATGTTTGAGTGTGTTCAGTGATGTGTGAGTGTGTTTAGTGATGTTTGAGTATGATTAGTGATGTGTGAGTGTGTTTAGTGATGTGTGAGAATGTTTCATGATGTGTGAGTGTGTTCAGTGATGTGTGAGTGTGTTCCATGATGTGTGAGTGTGTTCAGTGATGTGTGAGTGTGTTTCATGATGTGTGAGTGTGTTCAGTGATGTGTGAGAATGTTTCATGATGTGTGAGTGTGTTCAGTGATGTGTGAGTGTGTTTAGTAATGTGTGCCTGTGTTTAGTGATGTGTGAGTGTGTTTCATGATGTGTGTGTGTTTCATGATGTGTGAGTGTGTTTAGTGATGTGTGAGTGTGTTTAGTAATGTGTGCCTGTGTTTAGTGATGTGTGAGTGTGTTTAGTGATGTGTGAGTGTGTTTAGTGATGTGTGAGTGTGTTTAGTGATGTGTGAGAATGTTTCATGATGTGTGAGTGTGTTCAGTGATGTGTGAGTGTGTTTAGTGATGTGTGAGTGTGTTCAGTGATGTGTGAGTGTGTTCCATGATGTGTGAGTGTGTTCAGTGATGTGTGAGTGTGTTCAGTGATGTGTGTGTTTCATGATGTGTGAGTGTGTTTAGTGATGTGTGAGTGTGTTTAGTGATGTGTGAGTGTGTTTAGTGATGTGTGCCTGTGTTTAGTGATGTGTGAGTGTGTTTAGTGATGTGTGAGTGTGTTTAGTGATGTGTGATTGTGTTTAGTGATGTGTGCCTGTGTTTAGTGATGTGTGAGTGTGTTTAGTGATGTGTGAGTGCGTTCAGTGATGTGTGAGTGCGTTCAGTGATGTGTGAGTGTGTTTAGTGATGTGTGAGTGTGATCAGTGATGTGTGAGTGTGTTTTGTAATGTGTGCCTGTGTTTAGTGATGTGTGAGTGTGTTTAGTGATGTGTGAGTGTGTGTAGTAATGTGTGAGTGTGTTTAGTGATGTGTGAGTGTGTTTAGTGATGTGTGAGTGTGTGTAGTAATGTGTGAGTGTGTTTAGTGATGTGTGCCTGTGTTTAGTGATGTGTGAGTGTGTTCCATGATGTGTGAGTGTGTTCAGTGATGTGTGAGTGTGTTCAGTGATGTGTGTGTTTCATGATGTGTGAGTGTGTTTAGTGATGTGTGCCTGTGTTTAGTGATGTGTGAGTGTGTTTAGTGATGTGTGAGTGTGTTTAGTGATGTGTGAGTGTGTTTAGTGATGTGTGAGTGTGTTTAGTGATGTGTGCCTGTGTTTAGTGATGTGTGAGTGTGTTTAGTGATGTGTGAGTGTGTTTAGTGATGTGTGAGTGTGTTTAGTAATGTGTGCTTGTGTTTAGTGATGTGTGAGTGTGTTTAGTGATGTGTGAGTGTGTTTAGTGATGTGTGAGTGTGTTTAGTGATGTGTGAGTGTGTTTAGTGATGTGTGAGTATGTTTCATGATGTGTGAGTGTCTTTAGTGATGTGTGAGAATGTTTCATGATGTGTGAGTGTGTTTAGTGATGTGTGAGTGTGTTTAGTCATGTGTGAGTGTGTTTAGTCATGTGTGCCTGTGTTTAGTGATGTGTGAGTGTGTTTAGTCATGTGTGCCTGTGTTTAGTGATGTGTGAGTGTGTTTAGTGATGTGTGAGTGTGTTTAGTGATGTGTGAGCGTGTTTAGTGATGTGTGAGTGTGTTTAGTGATGTGTGAGCGTGTTCAGTGATGTGTGAGCGTGTTTAGTGATGTGTGAGTGTGTTTAGTGATGTGTGAGTGTGTTTAGTGATGTGTGAGTGTGTTTAGTGATGTGTGAGTGTGTTTAGTGATGTGTGAGAATGTTTCATGATGTGTGAGTGTGTTTAGTGATGTGTGAGCGTGTTTAGTGATGTGTGAGTATGTTTAGTGATGTTTGAGTGTGTTCAGTGATGTGTGAGTGTGTTTAGTGATTATGTTCAATGATAGAATCATAGAATAATGCAGTACAGAGACAAAACCCCCGGGCAATAGCATTGGTTATGATCTTCCAAAATTCCCTGGATTCTTGAACGTTCCCAGCAGATTGGAAGGTAGCAAATATTACCCCGCTTTTCAAGAAGGGAGGGCAAGAGAAAACAGGGAACTACCGGCCAGTTAGCCTGACATCAATCGTCCGGAAAATGCTGGAATCCATCAGGAAGTGGTAACAGGGCACTTAGAACATCATAATATGATTCGGGAGAGTCAAAATGGTTTTATGAAAGGGAAATTGTGTTTGACAAATTTGTTCGAGACTTTTTGAGGATGTAACTAGTCTAGGGGAAAAGTGGATGAAGTATATTTGGATTTTCAAAACGCATTCGATAAGATGCCACATAAAAGGTTATTATTCAAGATAAGGGCTCATGGAGTTGGCGCTAACATATTTGTATGGATAGAGGATTGGTTAGCGGACAGAATACAGAGAGTAGGGATAAACGGGTCATTTTCAGGTTGACAGGCTGTAACTAGTGGGGTACCGCAAGGATCGGTGCTTGGGCCTCAGCTATTTACAATCTGTATTAATGACTTGGATGGAAGGACCGAGTGTAATGTATCCAAGTTTGCTGATGATACAAAGCTAGGTGAGCAGGTAAGCTGCGAGGAGGACACAAAGAGTCTGCAAAGGGATATAGACAGATTAAGTGAGTGGGCAAGAAGGTGGCAGATGGAATATAAGTGGGGAAATGTGAGGTAGGAAGAATAGAAAAACAGAATTTACAGAAACAGAATATGAGGTGATCTCATCAAAACATATAAAATTCTAACAGGACTGGATAGACTAGATGCAGGGAGGATGTTCCCGATGGCTGGGAAGTCCAGAACCAGGGGTCACAGTCTCAGGATACGGGGTATGTCATTTAGAACTGAGATGAGGAGAAATTTCTTCACTCAGAGGGTGGTGAACCTGTGGAATTCTTTACCACAGAAGGCAGTGGAGGCCAAGTCATTAGATGTATTCAAGAAGGAGATAGATATATATCTTAATGCTAAAGGGATCAAGGGATATGGGGAAAAGCGGGAACAGGGTACTGAGTTAGACTATCAGCCATGATCATTTTGAGTAGCAGAGCAGGCCCGAAGGGCCGAATGGCCTACTCTTGCTCCTATTTTCTATGTTTCTATGGTGAGAAACTATTAAATGTTGGTGTCCAGAGAGACTTGGGTGCCCTGGCACAAGAAACACAAAAAGTTAGCATGCAGGTACAGCAAGCAATTAGGAAGGCAAATGGCATGTTGACCTTTATTGCAAGGGGTTGGAGTACAAGAGTAAGGAAGTCTTACTACAATTGTACAGGGCTTTGGTGAGACCTCACCTGGAGTACTGCGTACAGTTTTGGTCTTCTTATCTCAGGAAGGATATACTTGCCTTAGAGGTGGTGCAATGAAGGTTCACTAGATTGATTCCTGGGATGAGAGGCTTGTCCTATGAGGAGAGATTGAGTAGAATGGGCTTATACTCTCTGGAGTTTAGAAGAATGAGAGGTGATCTCATTGAAACATAAAAGATTCTGAGGGGGCTTGACAGGGTAAATGCTGAGAGGCTGTTTCCCCTGGCTGGAGAGTCTAGAACTAAAGGGCATAGTCACATGATAAGGGGTCGGACATTTAAGACTGGGATGAGGAGGAAATTCTTCACTCAGAGGGTTGTGAATCTTTGGAATTCTCTACCCCAGACGGGTGTGGATGCTGAGTCGTTGAATATATTCAAGGCGAAGATCGATAGATTTTTGGTCTCTAGTGAAATCAAGGGATATGGGGATTAGGCAGGAAAGTAGAGTTGAGGTTGAAGATCAGTCATGATCTGATTGAATGGCGGAGCAGGCTCGATGGGCTGTCTGGCCTACTCCTGCTCCTATTTCTTATGTTCTTATGTTCTAAGGCAACACGTTAGTTATGAAAGCCAAGAAAGAGGCTTTGTGGATGGTGGTAATTTGGTTGATATTATAGAATCATAGAATGATACATCACAGAAGGCAGCCATTCGGCTCATCGTGCATGTGCCAGCTCTTTGTAAGGGCTATCCTATTAGTCCTGCACCCCTGCTCTTTCCCCATTGCCCTGCAAATCTTTCCCCTTCAAGCAGCGCTGAGCACCAGGGAAGGAGCTCCAGGTATCAGTACAAAAGCGGGAGTGGAGCGGAGTTGAGGGAAGTGGTGCTGATCAACGGGGGAGGAGCCCCTTTCCCCATTCACTAAGAATAGAGAGAGTGACATCACAGTGAACAGAGAGGAGGAGCTCTGAGAGACACGGAATAAAAGGGTAGGTTAATGGGGTAAGTAAACAGTAAGTAAATTGATTATAATCAAGTATCTAAGGGGAGTTTAGAAAAAAAGTTTCTAAATATAATGGACAGGCAGCTGAGACCCATTGCCTGCAATTCCTGCACCATGTGGGAACTTCAGAACACTTCTTGTGTCCTGGAGGGCCACATGTGCAGGAAATGCCTCCAGTTGCTCGAGCTCAAGGCTGAGGGTTTCTGAGCTTGAGGGGCGGCTGGAGTCACTGCAGAGAATAAGAGAGGCTGAAGGTTTCCTGGATCGTACGTTCCAGGAGATGGTCACCCCGCAGCCACAGAGAGTTCAGGATAGCAAGTGGGTGGCCATCTGAAAAGGTAGAAAGAAGCAGGCAGTGGAGGAATCTTCTGGGTGTGTGGCCACTCTCAAACTGGTATTCAGCATTGAATACCAGGGAGGGTGACGACACCGCAAAGGAGTGCAGTCCTGGGTATAGCACGATGGGGCAAAGGACTGTACAGGGGGACACGGTGAAGTATAGAAGTGCAGTAGTTATTGGGGATTCAATAGTCAGGGGGATAGACAGGTGTTTCTGTGACCGCCCATGTGAGTCCTGCATGGTGTGTTGCCTCCCTGGTGCCAGGGTAAAGGACATCACAAAGAAGATGCGGGATATTCTGTGGGGGAAAGGGGAACAGCCAGAAATCGTGGTCCATGTGGGTACTAACAACATAGGAAAGAAGAGGGATGAGGTCCTGCGGCTAGAGTTTCAGGAGCTACGGAGGAAGTTAAAATTCAGGACCTCAAAGGTAGTAATCTCTGGATTACTCCCAGTGCCACGCGCTAGTGAGTACAGAAATAGGAAGATAAGGGAGGTTGATGCATGGCTAGAGACATGGTGCAAGAGGGAAGACTTCAGATTCTTGGGGCATTGGGATCGGTTCTGGGGCAGGAGGGACCTGTTCAAGACGGATGGGTTGCACCTCAACAGAGCTGGGGACCAATGTCTTCGCGGGGAGGTTCACTAGTGCTGTGGGGGACGCTCTAACCTAATTTGGCAGGGGCATGGGCACCAGGATGTAACATTAAAAAGGAGAAACAAGCTGCACAAAGGATTGGGAGAGACAGGTAGCACTAGAGTAAGAAATAGTACAGTATTCGGTGGGATCAGACTAAGAGAGAAAACGAAAAGGCCTAAGATAGGTTTAGAGTGCATGTGTGTAAACGCACAAAGTGCGGTAAATAAGGTTGGTGAGCAGCAGGTGCAAATAGCCACATGGGAATATGATGTAGTGGCGATAACAGAGACCTGGCTCAAAAAAGGGCAGGATTTGGTTCAAAATATTCCTGGATACAAGGTGTTCAGGAAAGATAGGGAAGGAAAAAAAGGAGGGGGACAGGTGGCAGTATTTATTAAGGAGAATATTGCAATGCTGGAGAGAGAGGATGTCCTTGAGGGGTCAAAAATGGAATCTATTTGGTTAGAGTTAAGAAACAATAGAGGCGCCATTACACTACTGGGTGTATTCTACAGACCACCAACTAGTGGGAAGGATATAGAGGAGCAAATTTGCAGGGAAATTACAGAGAGCAAAAGCTATAGATTAGTGATAATGGGGGACTTCAACTATCCTCATGTAGACTGGGATAGTAATAGTGTAAAGGACAAAGAGGGGGTGGAATTTCTGAAGTGTGTTCAGGAGAACTCTCTTGATCAGTATATTTCCGGCCGAACGAGGAAGGAGGCATTGCTGGATCTGACTCTGGGGAATGCAGTGGGTCAAGTGGAGCAAGTGTAAATGGGGGAACATTTAGGGAACAGTGATCATAGTATCATAGGGTTTAGATTAGTTATGGAAAAGGACAAGGAGCAATCTAGAGTGAAAATACTTAATTGGAGGAGGTCCAATTTCAGTGGGTTGAGAACAGATCTGGCCCGTGTAAATTGGAATCAAAGATTGGCAGGCAAAACTGTAATCGAACAATGGACAGCTTTAAAGAGGAAATGGTTTGGGTGCAGTCTATGTACATTCCCATGAGGGGAAAAGGTAGGGCAAACAAAGCCAGAGCTCCCTGGATGGCGAAAGAGATATAGATTAAGATGAAGCAGAAAAAGGGGCGTATGACAGACATCAGGTTTATAATACAAGTGAGAACCAAGCTGAATATAGAAAGTACAGAGGAGAAGTGAAAAAGGAAATAAGAGGGGCAAAGAGAGAGTATGAGAATAGATTAGCGGCCAACATAAAAGGGAATCCAAAAGTCTTTTATAGGCATGTAAATAGTAAACGGGTAGTAAGAGGAAGGGTGAGGCTGATTAGAGACCAAAAAGGTGATCTATGCATGGAAGCAGAGGGCATGGCTGAGGTACTAAATAAGTATTTTGCATCTGTCTTTACCAAGGAAGAAGGTGCTGCCAAAGTCACAGAAAAAGAACAGGTAGTTGAGTTACTGGATGGGCTAAAAATGATAAAGAAAAGGTACAGAAAGGCTGGCTGTACTTAAAGTAGATAAGTCACCCGGTCCGGATGGGATGCATCCTAGGTTGCTGAGGGAAGTAAGGGTGGAATTTGTAGAGGTGCTGGTCATAATCTGCCAATCCTCCTTAGGTATGGGGGTGATCCCAGAGGACTGGAGAAATATAAATGTTATACCCTTGTTCAAAAAAGGGTGTAAGGGTAAACCCAGCAACTATAGGTCAGTCAGTTTAACCTCGTTGGTGGGGAAACTTTTGGAAACGATAATCCAGGACAAAATTAATAGTCAGTTGGATAAGTGTGGATTAATAAAGGAAAGCCAGCGCAGATTTGTTAAAGGCAAATCGTGTTTAACTAACTTGGTTGAGTTTTTTGATGAGGTAACAGAGAGGGTTGATGAGGGCAATGCGAGTGATGTGTATATTGACTTCCAAAAGGCGTTTGATAAAATGCCACATAATTGGCTTGTCTGTAAAATTGAAGCCCGTGGAATAAAAAGGGCAGTGGCAACATGGATATGAAATTAGCTAAGTGACAGGAAACAGAGAGTAGTGGCGAACAGTCGTTTTTCAGACTGGTGGAAGGTATACAGTGGTGTTCCCCAGGGGTCGGTACTAGGACCACTGCTTTTTTTATATATATATTAATGACTTGGACTTGGGTGTACAGGGCACAATTTCAAAATTTGCAGATGACACAAAACTAGAAAGTGCAGTAAACAGTGAGGAAGATAGTAATAGACTTCAAGAGGACATAGACAGGCTGGTGGAATGGGCAAGGAAGGTGCAAAAGCAAAGAAGTTATGTTGAAATTTTATAAAACACTGGTTTGGCCACAGCTGGAGTATTGTGTCCAATTCTGGGCACCGCACTTTAGGAAGGATGTGAAGGTCTTAGAGAGGGTGCAGAAAAGATTTGCTGGAATGGTACCAGGGATGAGGGACTTCAGTTATGTGGAGAGATTGGAGAAGCTGGGATTGTTCTTCTTAGAATAGAGAAGGTTAAGAGGAGATTTGATAGAAGTGTTCAAAATCATGACGGGTTTAGATAAAGTAAATAAAGAGAAACTGTTCCCATTGGCGGAAGGTCGAGAAACAGAGGACTCAAATTTAAGGTGATTGGCAAAAGAACCAAAGGCGACATGAGGAAAACTTTTTTACGCAGCGAGTAGGTTATGATCTGGAATGCACTGCCTGGAAGGGTGGTGGAGGCGGATTCAATCATGGCTTTCAAAAGGAATTGGATAAATATTGAAGGGAAAAAATTTGCAGGCTACAGAGAAAGAGCGGGGGAATGGGACTAACTGGATCGCTCTTACAAAGTGCTGGCACGGACTCGATGGGCCGAATGGCCTTCTTCTGTGCTGTGCTATTCTCTGATTCTTCTATGATTCGATTTATCCAATTCCCTTTTGAAAGTTACTATTGAATCTGCTTCCACCACCCCTTCAGGCAGTGATTTCCAAATCATGGTACCATTCTAGTAAATCTCCTCTGCATCCTCGCCAAGGCTTTGACATCCTTCCTAAAGTGTGGTGCCCTGAATTGAACACATTACTCCAGCTGCAGCCTAACATGTGTTTTATAAAGGTTCAGCATAACTTCCTTGCTTTTGTACTCTATGCCTCTATTTATAAAGCCAAGGACAGCCTTTTTGTATGTTCAGTAATGTGTGAGTATGTTTACTGATGAGTATGTTTAGTGACGAATATATTTAGTGATGTGTGAGTATGCTTAGTGATGAGAATGTTTAGTGACGAGTATATTTAGTGGTGTGTGAGTATATTTAGTGGTGTGTGAATATGTTTAGTGGTGTGTGAGTATATTTAGTGAGGAGTGATTATGTTTAATGATGTTTGAGTATGTTTAGTAATGTGTGAGTATGCTTAGTGGTGCTAGAGTATGTTTAGTGATGTGAGGGTATGTCCAGTGGTGTGTGAATGTGTTTAGTGCCCTGTAAGTTTTTTAAAATTCATTCATGGGATGTGGGTGTCGCTGGCGAGGCCAGCATTTATTGCCCATCCCTAATTGCCCTTGAGAAGGTGGTGGTGAGCCACCTTCTTGAACCGCTGCAGTCCGTGTGGTGAAGGTTCTCCCACAGTGCTTTTAGGAAGGGAGTTCCATGATTTTGACCCAGCGACGATGAAGGAACGGCGATATGTGTGTGATCAGTGTGCTGAGAGTTCGGTAAGTGTGGGAGTTTGGTGAAGTGGGGGAAGGAGGTGCTGCTTTGCCTTGCTTTTCCAAACTTTTCCTGCAGAGCGGTAGTGGACCTGAGAGTAGAAGACTGAGATTGTGGAATAAAAGCAGCAGCAGACCTGCACCAAGAGACAACTACTGTGCGACATCACAGGGACTTAACTCCTGGACCTAAGATAAATAAGATGCAAAAAGTAATCCAAGTGGGACGTCACCAAGGAAGAGGTAAGTGATTGGCTGGTGAGTATTTTCCTGCTGAATTTGTCTAAGGTTAGAGTTTGTGGATTCTCTGGTCTCTGTTGTGTAGTGGGGGACTGCTGTTCAGCAAGGGCCCTTGAGTATACCTTTTAATTGAAGTGAAATTGGTGGGATTCATTTAATTTGAATTAATTAGTTAAAGGATAAGTCATGTCAGGACAGCCCAGCCCCGTGTTATGCTCTTCCTGCTCTATGTGGGAAATCAGGGACCCTACCACTATAGCTCTTCCACTCTTTTTCCTCCCAGCCTGTGCGGGAAATGTATCCAGCTGCAGCTACTGACAAACCGCATTGCGGCACTGGAGCTGCGGATGGATTCATTAAGGAGCATTCGCGATGCTGAGAACGTCGTGGATAGCACGTTTAGTGAGATGGTCACACCGCAGGTAAAGGTTGTACAGGCAGGAAGTAATTGGGTGACCACCAGGCAGAGTAAGAGGAGCAGGCAGGCAGTGCAGGGGTCCCCTGTGGCCGTCCCCCTCTCAAACAAATATACCGCTTTGGATATTGTTGAGGGGGATGACTTATCAGGGGAAGGCAGCAGCAGCCAACTTCCTGGCACCAGGGGTAGCTCTGCTGCACAGGCTGGGAGGAAAAAGAGTGGAAGAGCTATAGTGGTAGGGGATTCTATCGTAAGGGGAACAGACAGGCGTTTCTGTGGCCGTAAATGTGACTCCAGGATGGTTTGTTGCCTCCCTGGTGCCAGGGTCATGGATGTCACTGAGCAGCTACAGGGCATTCTCAAGGGGGAGGGTGAGCAGGCAGAGGTCGTGGTCCACATTGGGACCAACGACATAGGTAGGAAGGGAGATGAGGTCCTGCATCAAGAATTTAGGGAGCTAGGTAGAAGATTAAAGAGCAGGACCTCAAAGGTTGTAATCTCTGGATTACTCCCAGTGCCACGGGCTAGTGAGTATAGAAATAGGAGGATAGAACAGATGAATGCGTGGCTAAAGAGTTGGTGCAGGAGGGAGGGTTTCAGTTTCCTGGATCACTGGGCCTGCTTCTGGGGAAGGTGCGACTTGTACAAGTCGGACGGGTTGCACCTGAACCAGAGCGGGACAAATATCCTTGCGGGGAGGTTTGCTAGCACTGTTGGGGGGGGTTTAAACTAACTTGGCAGGGGGATGGGATACAGAGTGGAGCTACAATAGGGGGTGATGTGCAGCCAAATATAGAGAAAAAAAACAAGTCAGCTTGGAAGACAGGGCAAATATGTGAGGGCAAGGCTGGATGGCATCTATTTTAATGCAAGGAGTCTTGCGAATAAGGTGGATGAACTGAAGGTGTTGATAAACACATGGGAGTATGATATTGTTGCTGTCACAGAGACATGGTTGAGGGAGGGGCAAGACTGGCAGCTCAATATTCCGGGGTACAGAATCTTCAGGCGAGACAGAGGGGGAGGTATAAGAGGAGGGGGGGTCGCAATATTAATTAAAGAATCAATTACTGCCATAAGGAGGGATGATATATTAGCAGGTTCCTCTAATGAGGCCATATGGGTGGAGCTTAAAAACAAAAAGGGGGCAAGCACTTTGATGGGAGTGTACTATAGACCCCCAAACAGTTAGGGGGAGATAGAGGAACAGATATGTAGGCAAATCACAGAAAATTGTGCAAATAATAGGGTAATAATAGTGGGGGATTTCAACTTCCCCAATATTAACTGGGATACTCAGAGTGTAAAAGGCTTAGAGGGTACAAAATTCTTAACGTGCATCCAGGAGAGCTTTTTGAGCCAGCACGTAGAAAGTCCTACAAGAGAGGGGGCGGTACTGGACCTAATTCTAGGGAATGTGGCCGGCCAAGTGGAAGAAGTGCTAGTAGGTGAGCACTTTGGTGACAGTGACCATAATTCGGTGAGATTTAAGGTGGTCATAGAAAAGGATAGGGAGGGGCCGGAAATAAAGGTTCTAAATTGGGGGAAGGCCGATTTTAATAGGATAAGGCAGGATCTGGCCAAAATGGACTGGGATCAGCTGCTTGTAGGAAAATCCGCATCGGAGCAATGGGAGTCTTTCAGAAGGGAGATTGAGACCATACAATGGCAACATGTTCCCGTAAAGGTCAAGGGTGGTTCCAAGAACTCCAGGGAACCTTGGATGTCAGGGGATATACGAGAATGGATTAGGAAAAAAAGGAGGGCTTTTGGCAGATACAAAAGGCTAAAGACGGAGGAAGCCCGAGAGGAGTACAAAAAGTGCAGGGGGACACTTAAAAAAGAAATTAGGAGATCAAGGAGGGGCCATGAAATAACACTGGCGAGCAAAATAAAGGAAAATCCTAAGATGTTTTATAAGTATATTAAGGGTAAGAGGATGACTAGGGAAAAAATAGGGCCCATAAGGGACAAAAATGGCAATCTGTGTGTGGAGCCGGCAGATGTAGGAGGGGTTCTAAATGAATTTTTTGCATCTGTTTTCACTATGGAGAAGGACGATGTAGACATAGAAATACGGCAAGGGAACTGTGATATACTCGAACATATTAACATCGAGCGGGAGAAGGTATTGGCGGTTTTAGCAGGCCTAAAAATGGATAAATCCCCAGGCCAGGACGAAATGTATCCCAGGCTACAGTGTGAGGCAAAGGAGGAGATTGCGGGGGCTCTAACACATATATTCAGAACCTCTCTGGCCACAGGGGATGTGCCAGAGGACTGGAGAACCGCTAATGTAGTACCATTATTCAAGAAGGGGAGTAGGGAAAAACCGGGGAACTACAGGCCAGTGAGCCTAACATCAGTGGTAGGAAAATTATTGGAAAAAATTCTGAAGGACAAAATTAGTCTCCACTTGGAGAAGCAAGGATTAATCAGGGATAGTCAACATGGCTTTGTCAAGGGAAGA
The DNA here is from genome assembly GCF_035084215.1 of Heptranchias perlo. Classification (NCBI taxonomy): domain Eukaryota; kingdom Metazoa; phylum Chordata; class Chondrichthyes; order Hexanchiformes; family Hexanchidae; genus Heptranchias; species Heptranchias perlo. The sequence continues at coordinate 12,619,292 of NC_090350.1, read as the reverse complement.
TCATGTCTGACTAATTTGATTGAATTTTTTGAGGGGGTGACTAGGCGTGTGGATGAGGGTAACGCAGTGGATGTGGTATACATGGATTTCAGTAAGGCCTTCGACAAAGTCCCCCACAGGAGACTGGTCAAGAAGGTACGAGCCCATGGAATCCAGGGTGCCTTGGCACTTTGGATACAAAACTGGCTTAGTGGCAGAAGGCAGAGGGTGATGGTCGAAGGTTGTTTTTGTGACTGGAAGCCTGTGGCCAGTGGGGTACCACAGGGATCAGTGCTGGGTCCCTTGCTGTTTGTGGTCTACATTAATGACTTGGATATGAATGTAAAAGGTATGATCAGTAAGTTCGCTGATGATACAAAAATTGGTAGGGTGGTAAATAGCGAGGAGGGTAGCCTCAGTCTGCGGGACGATATAGATGGGTTGGTCAGATGGGCGGAACAGTGGCAAATGGAATTTAACCCGGAAAAGTGCGAGGTGATGCACTTTGGAGGGACTAACAAGGCAAGGGAATACACAATGAATGGGAGGACCCTAGGCAAGACAGAGGGTCAGAGGGATCTTGGTGTGCAAGTTCACAGATCCCTGAAGGCGGCGGAACAGGTAGATAAGGTGGTAAAGAAGGCATATGGGATACTTGCCTTTATTAGCCGAGGCATAGAATATAAGAGCAAGGAGGTTATGATGGAGCTGTATAAAACACTGGTTAGGCCACAGCTGGAGTACTGTGTGCAGTTCTGGTCGCCACACTACAGGAAGGATGTGATCGCTTTGGAGAGGGTGCAGAGGAGATTCACCAGGATGTTACCAGGGCTGGAGCGCTTCAGCTATGAAGAGAGACTGGGAAGATTGGGTTTGTTTTCCTTGGAGCAGAGGAGGCTGAGGGGGGACATGATTGAGGTGTACAAAATTATGAGGGGCACAGATAGGATGGATACTAAGGAGCTTTTTCCCTTTGTTGAGGGTTCTATAACAAGGGGGCATAGATTCAAGGTAAAAGGCGGGAGGTTTAGAGGGGATTTGAGACAGAACTTTTTCACCCAGAGGGTGGTTGGAGTCTGGAACTCACTGCCTGAAAGGGTTGTGGAGGCAGGAACCCTCACAACATTCAAGAAGCATTTGGATGAGCACTTGAAATGCCATAGCATACAAGGCTACGGACCAAATGCTGGAATATGGGATTAGATTAGACAGGGCTTGATGGCCGGCGCGGACACGATGGGCCGAAGGGCCTCTATCCGTGCTCTATGACTCTATGACTCTATGATATATTTCCAAGTTGGGATGGTGTGTGACTTGGAGGGGAACGTGCAGGTGGTGTTGTTCCCATATGCCTGCTGCTCTTGTCCTTCTAGGTGGTAGAGTTTGCGGGTTTGGGAGGCGCTGTTGAAGAAGCCTTGGCGAATTGCTGCAGTGCATCCTGTGGATGGTACACACTGCAGCCACTGTGCGCCGGTGGTGAAGGGAGTGAATGTTTAGGGTGGTGGATGGGGTGCCAATCAAGCGGACTGCTTTGTCCTGGATGGTGTCGAGCTTCTTGAGTGTTGTTGGAGCTGCACTCATCCAGGCAAGTGGAGAGTATTCCATCACACTCCTGACTTGTGCCTTGTAGATGGTGGAAAGGCTTCGGGGAGTCAGGAGGTGAGTCACTCGCCGCAGAATATCCAACCTCAGACCTGCTCTTGCAGCCACAGTATTTATATGGCTGGTCCAGTTAAGTTTAGCGATATATGACTAAGTTTGGTGGTGTGTGAGTATGCTTAGTGAAAAGTATGTTTCATCGATGTATGAGTATGTTTGGTGATGTGTGAGTGTGTTCAGTGATGTGTGAATGTGTTTAGTGGTGTGTGAGTGTGTTTAGTGATGTGTGAGTATGTTTAGTGATGTGTGAGTATGTTTCGTGATGTGTGAGTGTGTTTAGTGGTGTGTGAGTGTGTTTAGTGATGTGTGAGTATGTTTCGTGATGTGTGAGTGTGTTTAGTGGTGTGTGAGTGTGTTTAGTGGTATGTGAGTGTGTTTAGTGATGTGTGAGTGTGTTTAGTGATGTGTGAGTATGTTTCGTGATGTGTGAGCGTGTTTAGTGGTGTGTGAGTGTGTTTAGTGGTGTGTGAGTGTGTTTAGTGATGTGTGAGTATGTTTTGTGATGTGTCAGTGTGTTTAGTGATGTTTGAGCGTGTTTAGTGGTGTGTGAGCGTGTTTAGTGATGTTTGAGCGTGTTTAGTGATGTTTGAGCGTGTTTAGTGGTGTGTGAGTGTGTTTAGTGATGTGTGAGTATGTTTCGTGATGTGTGAGCGTGTTTAGTGATGTGTGAGTGTGTTTAGTGATGTGTGAGTATGTTTCGTGATGTGTGAGCGTGTTTAGTGGTGTGTGAGTGTGTTTAGTGGTGTGTGAGTGTGTTTAGTGATGTGTGAGTATGTTTTGTGATGTGTCAGTGTGTTAGTGATGTTTGAGCGTGTTTAGTGGTGTGTGAGTGTGTTTAGTGATGTGTGAGTATGTTTAGTGGTGTGTGAGTATGTTTAGTGAAGTGTGAGTGTGTTTAGTGGTGTGTGAGTGTGTTTAGTGGTGTGTGAGTGTGTTTAGTGAAGTGTGAGTGTGTTTCATGGTGTGTGAGTGTGTTTAGTGGTGTGTGAGTGTGTTTCATGATGTTTGAGTGTGTTCAGTGATGTGTGAGTGTGTTTAGTGATGTGTGAGTATGTTTCGTGATGTGTGAGTGTGTTTAGTGGTGTGTGAGCGTGTTTAGTGATGTGTGAGTATGTTTAGTGATGTTTGAGTGTGTTTAGTGATGTGTGAGTGTGTTTAGTGGTGTATGAGCGTGTTTAGTGGTGTGTGAGTATGTTTAGTGATGTGTGAGTGTGTTTAGTGATGTGTGAGTGTGTTTAGTGATGTGTGAGTGTGTTTAGTGATGTGTGAGTATGTTTAATGGTATGTGAGTATGTTTCGTGATGTGTGAGCGTGTTTAGTGGTGTATGAGCGTGCTTAGTGGTGTGTGAGTGTGTTTCGTGATGTGTGAGTGTGTTTAGTGATGTGTGAGTGTGTTTAGTGATGTGTGAGTATGTTTAGTGATGTGTGAGTATGTTTAATGGTATGTGAGTGTGTTTAGTGATGTGTGAGTATGTTTAGTGATGTGTGAGTGTGTTTAATGGTATGTGAGTGTGTTTAGTGATGTGTGAGTGTGTTTAGTGATGTGTGAGTGTGTTTAGTGATGTGTGAGTATGTTTAATGGTATGTGAGTGTGTTTAGTGATGTGTGAGTGTGTTTAGTGATGTGTGAGCATGTTTAGTGATGTGTGAGTGTGTTTAGTGATGTGTGAGTGTGTTTAGTGATGTGTGAGTGTGTTTAGTGATGAGTGAGTATGTTTCATGATGTGTGAGTGTGTTTAGTGATGTGTGAGCGTGTTTAGTGATGTGATGTGTGAGTGTGTTTCGTGGTGTGTGAGTATGTTCAGTGATGTGTGAGCGTGTTTAGTGATGTGATGTGTGAGTGTGTTTCGTGGTGTGTGAGTATGTTCAGTGATGTGTGAGTGTGTTTAGTGGTGTGTGAGTGTGTTTAGTGATGTGCGAGCAAAACTGGGCATCCATGAGGCGCTGTGAGCCATCAGCTGCAGCGGAATTGTATCCCAGCACAATTTGTAACCTCATGGCCCGGCATATTCCTCACTCTACCATTACGAACAAGCCAGGGGATCAAGCCTGGTTCAATGAGGAGTGTAGAAAATCATACCAGGAGCAGCACCAGGTGTACCTAAAAATGAGGTGCCAACCTGGTGAAGCTACAACACAGGACTACATGCATGTTAAACAGCAGAAGCAACATGCTATAGACAGAGCTAAGCAATTCCACAACCAACGGATTAGATCAAAGCTCTGCAGTCCTGCCAAATCCAGTCATTAATGGTGGTGGACAATTAAACAACCAACGGGATGAGGAGGCTCCGTGAACATCCCCATCCTTAATGATGGCAGAGGTCCAGCACGTGACTGCAAAAGGCAAGGCTGAAGTGTTTGTATCCATTATCAGCCAGAAGTGCCGAGTGGATGATCCATCTCGGCCTCCTCCCGATATTCCCACCATCACAGAAGCCGGTCTTCAGCTCATTCGATTCATTCCACGTGATATCAAGAAACAGCTGAGTGCACTGGATGCATCAAAGGCTATGGGCCCCGACAACATCCTGGCTGTAGTGCTGAAGTCTTGTGCTCCAGAATTAGCCACGCCTCTAGCCAAGCTGTTCCAGTACAGCTGCAACACTGGCATCTACCCGACAATGTGGAAAGTTGCCCAGTTTTGTCCTGTCCACAAAAAGCAGGACAAATCCAATCCGGCCAATTACCACCCCATCAGTCTACTATCAACCATCAGCAAAGTGATGGAAGGTGTCATTGACAGTGCTATCAAGCGGCACTTACCAATAACCTGCTCACCGATGCTCAGTTTGGGTTCCGCCAGGGCCACTCGGCTCCTGACCTCATTACAACCTTGGTCCAAACATGGATAAAAGAGCTGAATTCCAGAGCTGAGATGAGAGTGACTGCCCTTGACATCAAGGCAGCTTTTGACTCAGAGTGGCACCAAGGAGCCCTCGTAAAATTGAAGTCAATGGGAATCAGGGGGAAAACTCTCCAGTGGCTGGAATCATACCTAGCACAAAGGAAGATGGTAGTGGTTGTTGGAGGCAAATCATCTCAGCCCCAGGGCATTGCTGCAGGAGTTCCTCAGCGCAGTGTCCTAGGCCCAACCATCTTCAGCTGCTTCATCAATGATCATAAGGTCAGAAATGGGGATGTTCGCTGATGATTGCACAGTGTTCAGTTCCATTCACAACCCTCAGATAATGAAGCAGTCCGTGCCCGCATGCAGCAAGAACTGGACAACATCCTGGCTTGGGCTGATAAGTGGCAAGTAACATTCGCACCAGATAAGTGCCAGGCAATGACAGTCTCCAACAAGACAGAGTCTAACCACCTCCCCTTGACATTCAACGGCATTACCATCGCAGAATCCCCCACAATCAACATCCTGGGGGTCACCATTGACCAGAAACATAACTGGACCAGCCACATAAATACTGTGGCTACAAGAGCAGGTCAGAGGCTGGGTATTCTGCGGCGAGTGACTCACCTCCTGACTCCCCAAAGCCTTTCCACCATCTACAAGGCACAAGTCAGGAGTGTGATGGAATACTCTACTCTTGCCTGGATGAGTGCAGCTCCAACAACACTCAAGAATCTCGACACCATCCAGGACAAAGCAGCCCGCTTGATTGGCACCCCATCCACCACCCTAAACATTCACTCCCTTCACCACCGGCGCACCGTGGCTGCAGTGTGTACCATCCACAGGATGCACTGCAGCAACTCGCCAAGGCTTCTTCAACAGCACCTCCCAAACCCGCGACCTCTACCACCGAGATGGACAAGAGCAGCAGGTACATGGGAACAACACCACCTGCACATTCCCCTCCAAGTCACACACCATCCCGACTTGGAAATATATCGCTGTTCCTTCATCGTCACTGGGTCAAAATCATGGAACTCCCTTCCTAACAGCACTGTGGGAGAACCTTCACCATACAGACTGCAGCGGTTCAAGAAAGCGGCTCACCACCACCTTCTCGAGGGCAATTAGGGATGGGCAATAAATGCCGGCCTCGCCAGCGACGCCCACATCCCATGAACGAATAAAAAAAATGTTCAGTGGTGTATGAGTATATTTAGTGATGTGTGAGTGTGTTTAGACGTGTGTAAGGATGTTTAGTGATACATGAGTATGTCTAATTGTATGTGATTAAGTTTAGTAATATGTGAGTGTGTTTAGTGATGTGTGAGCATGTTTAGTGATGTGTGAGCATGTTTAGTGATGAGTGATTATGTTTAGTGATGTGTGAGTATACTTAGTGATGTGTATGTTTAGTGATGTGTGAGCATTTTAGTGATGTGCGAGCATGTGTGAGTATGTTTAGTGATAATTATGTTTAGTGATGAGATTGTTTACTTAGTAATGTGTGAGTATGTTTAATGATGTGTGAGTATTTTAATGAATTGTGAGTATGTTTAGTGAAATGTGAGTATTTTTAGTGAAGTGTGAGCATTTTAATGATGTGTGAGTATGTTTAGTAATGTGTTACTATCTGTAGTGAAATGTGAGTATTTTTAGTGAAGTATTAGTGTGTTTAGTGATCCGTGCCCATCTTTCCCTCTACTCCATGTTTTTATCCCTCCAATCGGTTTTCCGCCCCAGCCACAGTACTGAAACAGCCTTTCTCAAAGTCTCAAATGACATCCTATGTGACTGTGGCGATGGTAAACTATCCCTCCTCATCCTTCTCGACCTGTCTTCTGACCTTTGACATGGTTGATCATATCATCCTCCTCCACTGCCTCTCCTCCGTCGTCCAGCTGCGCAGGACTGTGCTCGCCTGGTTCCATTCCTATCTATCCTGTCGTATCCAGAGAATCACCTGCAATGGCTTCTCTTCCCACTCCTGCACTATTACCTCTGGAGTCCCCTAGGATCTATCCTTTGCCATCTCCTATTTCTCATCTACATCCTGCCCCTTGGTGACATCATCTGAAAACACAACATCAGTTCCCACATGTACGCTGATGACACCGAGCTCTATCTCACAACCAACTCCCTCGACCCCTCCACTGTCTCTGATTTGTCACACTGCTTGTCCGACATCCAGTACTGGATGAGCAAAAATTTCCTCCAACTAAATATTGGGAAGACCAAAACCATTGTCTTTGGTCCCCACCGCAAACTCCGTTCACTAGCCACCGACTCCATCCCTCTCCCTGACCACTGTCTGAGGCTGAACCAGACCGTTCGCAACCTTGGCGTCCTACTTGACCCTGAGATGAGCTTCCGACCACATATCCACTCCATCACCAAGACTACGTACTTCCACCTCTGTGACATCGCCCGTCTCCGCCCCTGCCTCAGCTCATCTGCTGCTGAAACCCTCATCCATGCCTTTGTTACCTCCAGAATGGACTACTCCAAAGCTCTCCCGGCTGACCTCCCATCTTCCACCCTCCATAAACTTGAGCTCATTCAAAACTCCGCTGCCCGTATCCTAACTCGCACCATGTCCCGTTCCCTCATCATCCCTGTGCTCGCTGACCAACATTGGCTCCCGGACTGGGAACGTCTCGATTTCAAATTTCTCATCCTTGTTTTCAAATCCCTCCATGGCCTTGCCCCTCCCTATCTCTGTAACCCATCCAGCCCTACAATGCTCCAATATCTCCGCGCTACTCCATTTCTTGCCTCTTACGCATCCCCGATTTAATTAGCTCAACCATTGGCCGTGTCTTCAGCTGTTTAGGCCTTAAACTGTGGAATTCCTTTCCTAAACCTCTCTGGCTGTCTACCTCTCTCACCTCCTTTAAGACCTCCTTAAAACCTACCTCTACGACCAAGAGTTTGGTCACCTGTCCTAATACCCCCTTACGAGGCTTGGTGTCAAAATTTGTTTGATAACAATCCTGTGAAGCGCCTTGGGACGTTTTACTATGTTAAAGGTGCTATATAAATGCAAGTTGTTGTGTGAGTATGTTTAGTGATGTATTATTATTCCAAGTGGTGTGTCATTATGTATAGTGATGTGTGAGTGTGTTTAGTGATGTGTGAGCATGTTTAGTGATGTGTGAGTGTGTTCAGTGATGTGTGAGTGTGTTTAGTGATGTGTGAGCATGTTTAGTGATGTGTGAGCATGTTTAGTGATGTGTGAGTGTGTTCAGTGATGTGTGAGTGTGTTTAGTGATGTGTGAGCATGTTTAGTGATGTGTGAGTGTGTTCAGTGATGTGTGTGTGTTTCGTGATGTGTGAGCATGTTTAGTGATGTGTGAGTGTGTTTAATGGTGTTTGAGTGTGTTTAATGGTGTGTGAGTGTGTTTAATGGTGTTTGAGTGTGTTTAATGGTGTTTGAGTGTGTTTAGTGATGTGTGAGTGTGTTTAGTGATGTGAGTGTGTTTAATGGTGTTTGAGTGTGTTTAGTGATGTGTGAGTGTGTTTAGTGATGTTTGAGTGTGTTTAGTGATCATGTGACTGGAGACCCTTTGATGTCGAAAAGACCACATTCTTGATCCATGGAATGTAAAAGGCCCATTTACTATCTCTGTTTATGGCCTTTCATGTAGGGAAAGCCCCTTTCATTTCAATGCACAGACATTTTTAATGGCCCTGACATCTGCAATTTTGATTGCTTCAGTGGTTTCAAATCCATTTCTTGTACCATTTGACCACATGCTGGATGTAATACAACTTGAATTTTTACAAATCCCATTTCTTTGAACAGATTACCAGATAGGAATGAGAGGGCCATGCTTTTTTCACAACTATCATTACTTTCCGATCCAAAGCCTGTGATGTCTGTCTTTTGTTGCCTTTTCTTACATTACCTCCTGCTGTGTTGAAAAGCTTGTGTTTCCAAATGCCTATGTGTTTTGAAAGCCTGACAATGCTTTAAGCTCAATATTATCCATCCAGCTTATTTATTTAATAATCTAGATATCTATCCGCAGTACAATGTCTTCGATCCCGAAACTCTTAATTCTCCAATGCCATCAGCGTCAGTGAGGGAAAAACAGGATTTGCAAGACATTACTGTTTACCACATTACTGTGTTTGCAGGTTTTCAAATGTCTTTGTTTAAAAGTGGTTTTGAACCCCCCAGTGTGTGAGTATGTTTAGTGATGTGTGAGTGTGTTCAGTGATGTGTGAGTATGTTCAGTGATGTGTGAGTGTGTTTAGTGATGTGTGAGTGTGTTTAGTGATGTGTGAGTGTGTTTAGTGATGTGTGAGTGTGTTTAGTGTTATGTGATTATGTTTAGTGATGTGTGAGTGTGTTTAGTGATGTGTGAGTGTGTTCAGTGATGTGTGAGTATGTTCAGTGATGTGTGAGTGTGTTTAGTGATGTGTGAGTGTGTTTAGTGATGTGTGTGTGTTTAGTGTTATGTGAGTGTGTTTCGTGATGTGTGAGTGTGTTTAGTGATGTGTGAGTGTGTTTATTGATGTTTGAGTGTGTTTAGTGATGTGTGAGTATGTTCAGTGATGTGTGAGTGTGTTTCGTGATGTGTGAGTGTGTTTAGTGATGTGTGAGTGTGTTTATTGATGTTTGAGTGTGTTTAGTGATGTGTGAGTATGTTCAGTGATGTGTGAGTGTGTTTAGTGATGTGTGTGTGTTTAGTGTTATGTGAGTGTGTTTAGTGATGTGTGAGTGTGTTTAGCGATGTGTGAGTGTGTTTAGTGATGTGTGAGTGTGTTCAGTGATGTGTGAGTGTGTTTAGTGATGTGTGAGTGTGTTTAGTAATGTGTGAGTGTGTTTAGCGATGTGTGAGTGTGTTTAGTGATGTGTGAGTGTGTTCAGTGATGTGTGAGTGTGTTTAGTGATGTGTGAGTGTGTTCAGTGATGTGTGAGTATGTTTCATGATGTGTGAGTGTGTTTAGCGATATGTGAGTGTGTTTAGTGATGTGTGAGTATGTTCAGTGATGTGTGAGTGTGTTTAGTGATGTGTGAGTGTGTTTAGCAATGTGTGAGTGTGTTTAGTGATGTATGAGTGTGTTTAGTGATGTGTGAGTGTGTTTAGTGATGTGTGAGTGTGTTTAGTGATGTGTGAGTGTGTTTAGTGATGAGTGAGTGTGTTTAGTGATGTGTGAGTGTGTTTATTGATGTTTGAGTGTGTTTAGTGATGTGTGTGTGTGTTTAGTGTATGTGAGTGTGTTTAGTGATGTGTGAGTGTGTTTAGTGATGTGTGATTATGTTTAGTGATGTGTGAGTGTGTTTAGTGATGTGTGAGTGTGTTTAGCGATGTGTGAGTGTGTTTAGTGATGTTTGAGTATGTTTAGTTGTGTGTGTGTGTGTTTATTGATGTGTGAGTGTGTTTAGTGATGTGTGAGTGTGTTTAGTGATGTGTGAGTGTGTTTAGTGATGTTTGAGTATGTTTAGTTGTGTGTGTGTGTGTTTATTGATGTGTGAGTGTGTTCAGTGATGTGTGAGTGTGTTCAGTGGTGTGTGAGTGTGTTCAGTGGTGTGTGAGTGTGTTTAGTGATGTGTGAGTGTGTTCAGTGGTGTGTGAGTGTGTTTAGTGATGTTTGAGTATGTTTAGTTGTGTGTGTGTGTGTTTAGTAATGTGTGAGTGTGTTTAGTGGTGTGTGAGTTTGTCTTGTGGTGTGTGAGTGTGTTTAGTGATGTGTGAGTGTGTTTAGTGATGTGTGAGTGTGTTTAGTGATGTGTGAGTGTGTTTTGTGGTGTGTGAGTGTGTTTATTGATGTGTGAGTGTGTTTATTGATGTGTGAGTGTGTTTAGTGATGTGTGAGTGTGTTCAGTGATGTGTGAGTGTGTTCAGTGATGTGTGAGTGTGTTTCGTGATGTGTGAGTGTGTTTAGTGATGTGTGAGTGTGTTTTGTGGTGTGTGAGTGTGTTTAGTGATGTGTGAGTGTGTTTTGTGGTGTGTGAGTGTGTTTATTGATGTGTGAGTGTGTTTCGTGATGTGTGAGTATGATTAGTGATGTGTGAGTGTGTTTAGTGATGTGTGAGTGTGTTTAGTGATGTGTGAGTGTGTTTTGTGGTGTGTGAGTGTGTTTATTGATGTGTGAGTGTGTTTATTGATGTGTGAGTGTGTTTAGTGATGTGTGAGTGTGTTTAGTGATGTGTGAGTGTGTTTGATGATGTGTGAGTGTGTTTAGTGATGTTTGAGTATGATTAGTGATGTGTGAGTGTGTTTAGTGATGTGTGAGTGTGTTTCGTGATGTGTGAGTGTGTTTGATGATGTGTGAGTGTGTTTAGTGATGTTTGAGTATGATTAGTGATGTGTGAGTGTGTTTAGTGATGTGTGAGTGTGTTTGATGATGTGAGAGTGTGTTTAGTGATGTGTGAGTGTGTTTAGTGATGTGTGAGTGTGTTTGATGATGTGTGAGTGTGTTTAGTGATGTGTGAGTGTGTTTAGTGATGTGTGAGTGTGTTTGATGATGCGTGAGTATGATTTGTGGTGTGTGAGTATGTTTAGTGATGTGTGAGTATGTTTAGTGATGTGTGAGTGTGTTTGATGATGTGTGAGTGTGTTTAGTGATGTGTGAGTGTGTTTAGTGATGTGTGAGTGTGTTTAGTGATGTGTGAGTTTGTCTTGTGGTGTGTGAGTGTGTTCAGTGATGTGTGAGTATGTTTTGTGATGTGTGAGTGTGTTTAGTGATGTGTGAGTGTGTTTGATGATGTGTGAGTGTGTTTAGTGATGTGTGAGTGTGTTCAGTGATGTTAGTGTTGAAGGAGGGAACTCTTCAGACACCCAGTATTACCATTAAACACTGCTAAATTCAGGTGTAGCAGAGTTAGATCCAGAAAAAATTCCTTCTACTCCACTGCAGAAGAGCAACACTCCCGCTGCATCATCGTGACACTTCCCTCGTTCCCACTGCTGCTACCCTATGGAGTGAGATCGCCAATTGATTGTCAAATAATGATAGGTTACTGAAAGAATTACAAATACTCGTCAGTGATTAAATGATGACAATCTTGTCAGAGATTTGGATTACATTGCATTAAAAGAGCCTCGTATAGCTTAAAAGCACTGACAGAATCCCGAACATGAGATTGCTGCCTTGTAATCAACCTGCGTGCAATTCTGTGGAAGAGTTTGTGGAGGAATTCATTTTGCTGTTGTTTTTAAAAAAAAAATCAATATCAAGTCTTATGGCAGACATCAAGGATTTAAGATTGTGGCACAATCACTACAGGTTAATCATGGATCGATATCATTCCAGATCGTCCTGGAAAGGAAAGATAAATGCCCAGCTTCTTTTCTCCACTACCAATCACTTCCTTAAAACCCTCTCGCCTTCCATCTGCACCGTCAACTCCAACAAGTGCAAGATGCTCATGGATTTCTTTGATACCAAGATGGAGACCATCCAGTCATCTTCCTCCTTTCTCCTTGCCCACGGTAAGAATTTGGTTTAAAACAAGCATAGAGAAAGACGGGCAGAGGTCTGAGAAAAATTACTTACAGAAACCCAAGAAGTCATTGAAAGAGTGCCGAGGCATTAGAATAGTGAAAAACAGGAGAGTCACGATACAGGGTGTCCTAACTGAGTATATACATACTAAGACCTGATAACAGTAAAAGGCTACATAAACATTAAGACATTAAACAATCCTTTGTGGTTTTTAGAGAGTTATCACAGTAGGATGGTTTACAAACAGGAGATAAGACCAGTGATGCTTATGTACAGAACAACACAGCTGAATAGTATAAAGACAAGGCATGCTCTCCCCCAAAAGTTAGCGCTCTCAAGAGGGGATGATCGGAAGTCCATTTTGCCAAAGGCAGTCCACGAAGGTTAAATCTGATCAACTTGGGTTCGGCAAACAGATCAAGTTGTATTGGTTGCTTATCATTAATGTAATCTGTAGACGGTTGTATTATAACTATAATAATTGTTGAATGTAATGTTGAAGTCAGCTGTCGTGGAACTCTGTTGCAAGTGAAAAAGGAAATAAGAGGGGCAAAGAGAGGGTATGAGAATAGACTGGTGGCCAACATAAAAGAGAATCCATAAGTCTTCTACAGGCATATAAATAGTAAATGGATATCAAGAGGAAGGGTGGGGCCGAATAGGGACCATAAAGGAGATCTGCTCATGGAGGCAAAGGGCATGGCCGAGGTACTAAATGAGTACTTTGCATCTGTCTTTACAAAGGAAGAAAATGCTGCCAGAGTCTCAGTGAAGGAAGATATAGTTGAGATACTGGATGGGCTAAAAATTGATAAAGAATAGGTACTAGAAAGGCTAGCTGTACTTAAAGTAGATAAGTTACCTGGTCCGGATGGGATGCATGCTAGATTGCTGAGGGAAGTAAGGGTGGAAATTGCGGAGGTACTGACCATAATCTTCAAACATCCATAGGTACGGGCATGGTGCCAGAGGACTGGAGAATTGCAAATGTTACACCCTTGTTCAAAAAAGGGTGCAAGGATAAACCCCACAACTATAGGCCAGTCAGTTTAACCTCAGTGGTGGGTAAACTTTTAGAAATAATAATCTGGGACAGAATTAACAGTCACTTGAACGAGTGTGGATTGATATGGGAAAGCCAGCATGGATTTGTTAAAGGTAAATCGTGTTTAACTAACCTGATAAGAGTTTTTTGATGAGGTAACAGAGAGAGTAGATGAAGGCATTGCAGTTGATGTGGTGTATATGGACTTTCAAAAGGCGTTTGATAAAGTACCGCATGGTAGGCTTATCAACAAGATTGCGGCCCATGGAATAAAGGGGGCAGTAGCAACATGGATATAGAATTGGCTAAATGACAGGAAACAGAGAGTAGTGGTGAACGGTTGTTTTTCGGACTGGAGGGAGGTGAACAGTGGTGTTCCCCGGGGGTTGGTGTTGGGACCACTGCTTTTTTTGATGCATATTAATGACTTGGACTTGGGTGTACAGGGCACAATTTCAAAATTGGCAGATGTCACAAAACTTGGAAGGGCAGTAAACAGTGAGGAGGATAGTGATAAACTTCAAGAGGACATAGACAGGCTGGTGGCATGGACGGACACATGGCAGATGAAATTTAATGCAGAAAAATGCAAAGTGATACATTTCGGTAGGAAGAAATGAGGTGAGGCAATATAAACTAGAGGCCACAATTCTACAAGGGGTACAGGAACAGAGAGATTTGGGTGTATATGTGCACAAATCATTGAAGGTGGCAGGGCAGGTTGAGAAAGCGGTTAAAAATGCATTAGGGATCCTGAGCTTTATAAATAGAGGCATAGAGTACAAAATTAAGGAGGTCATGATGAACCTTTATAAAACACTGGTTTGGCCGCAACTGGAGTATTCTGTCCAGTTCTGGGCACAAAACTTTAGGATAGATGTGAATTCCTTGGAGAGGGTGCAGAAGAGATTTGCTGGAATGATTCCAGGGATGAGGGACTTTAGTTACGTGGTTTGACTGGAGAAGCTGGGGTTGTTCTCCTTGGAACAGAGAAGGTTGAGAGGAGATTTGATCGAGGTATTCAAAATCATGAAGGGTCCAGACAGAGTGGATAGAGAGAAACTGTTCCCATTGGCGGAAGGGTCAAGAACCAGAGGGCATAGATTTCAGGTGATTGGCAAAAGAACCCAAAGGTGACATGATGAAAACTTTTTTACACAGCGAGTGGTTATGATCTGGAATGCACTGCCTGAGGGGGTGGTGGAGGCAGATTCAATCATGGCCTTCAAAAGGGAACTGGATAAGTATTTGAAAAATTTGCAGGGCTATGAGGATAGGGCGGGGGAGTGGGATAGCTGGATTGCTCTTGCATAGAGCCGACGCATACTTGATGGGCTGAATGGCCTCCTTCCGTGCTGTAACCTTTCTATGATTCTATGATTCTAAGTCAGTCCATTAAACTTGCTATACTATAACCACTCAGGCTAGAATCAAACGGAGGTTATTGTTGATGAATTAACAACCCATAGTTGCAACAATAACGGGAGAAAATCTGCTAACATTATGGACCCGAGTTTTAAATGTTTGAGGTAGCTAGTTTTAAGAGACTGTATTCTGATGAGACGGGGAGGATGTGGTTCTGACCAAGTGAAGTAGCCACACCTCAGGCCCTTGGGAGAATAATCCATGGTTTATGCTCGACAGTCCACACGTACATGGAGAAGTCAAGGTTAGGGTCATGTATCCCCTTGATGGAATAGGAAAGAAATTGTGCAGGAGGACGAGGTGTTAAAACAGGAACTTCTGTCAGACTTTGTGTGAGGTAGAGAGTACGATGGAGAACTGGGACATTGGGACCGGTTCTGGGGAAGGTGGGACCTGTACAAGTGTGGCGGGTTACACCCGAGCAGGACCAGGACCAATGCCCTCACGGGGGTGTTTGCTAGTGCTGTTGGGGAAGGTTTAAACTAGAGTGGCAGGGGGATGGGAACCTGAGCGGGGTGTCAGAAGGGAATAAAGTTGAGAGCAGCAAGAGAGGGGAAGACCCAGGGGAAATCTACAATACAAATAGTACAAACAGTTGTTCAAGAACAAGTGAAAGGGAAAAGCGTAGAGCAGCGGAAAGAAAGTGTACTTTGGGCACGACAGATAAAATAAAAACTAGAAGGCGTAAGACGATTAACCCAGCATCAAAGCTGTGGCAGGGGGTTGAGAACCTGAGCAGGGAGACAGAGGAAAGCGTGTCAGGAAGGGACAGAAGGTATGGAGTAAAAGGTAAAGTGTTAAAAAAGGAAAAAGCAGGAACTAAGTGTCACAAAACATATTTGAAAGTTCTTTATCTGAATGCACGTAGCATTCGTAACAAAATGGACGAGTTAACGGCACAAATAACTACGTATGGGTATGATCTTGTGGCCATTACAGAAACATGGTTGCAGGGTGACAACGACTGGGAATTAAATATGCCAGGGTATTTAACAATCAGGAAGGACAGGCAGGAAGGAAGGGGAGGTGGGGTGGCTATGTTAATAAAGGAAGGAATCACTGTAATACAGAGAAATGATATTGGGACAAAGGATCAGGATAATGAAACAGTTTGGATAGAGATAAGGAATAATAAGGGGAAAAAACACTTGTGGGCGTAGTATATAGGCCTCCTAATAATTGCAACTCTGCTGGAAGAAGTATTAATCAGGAAATAGTCAGGGCATGTAATAAGGGAACAGCTATAATTATGGGGGATTTTAACTATCATATTAACTGGACAAATCAAATTGGGCAGGGCAGCCTTGAGGAAAAGTTTATTGAGTGTATTAGGGATGGATTTCTTGAGCAGTATGTAACTGATCCTACAAGGGGGCAAGCAACCTTGGACCTGGTCCTGTGTAATGAGCCAGGATTAATTAATAATGTCCTAGTTAAGGATCCCCTTGGAATGAGTGACCATAACATGGTTACATTCCATATCCAATTAGAGGGTGAGAAGGTTGGTTCTCAAACAAGCGTACTGAGCTTGAATAAAGGAGACTATGATGGTATGAGAGCAGAATTGATTAAAGTGGACTGGGAAAATAGATTAAGGGGTAAGACGGTACATGAGCAGTGGTGTTCATTTAAGGAGTTATTTTACAACTTTCAAAAAAAATATATTCCACTGAGGAAAAATGGGTGTAAAAGAAATGACAGCCATCCGTGGCTAAGTAAAGAAATTAAGGATACTATCCGACTAAAAACAAGGACATATAAGGTAGCCAAACTTAGTGGGAGGATAGAAGATTGGGAAGTCTTCAAAAGACAGCAAAAAGTAACTAAAGGATTGATTAAGAAAGGGAAGATAGATTATGAAAATAAATTAGCAAAAAATATAAAAACAGATAGCAAGAGTTTCTATAGTTATATAAAAAGAAAAAGGGTGGCTAAGGCAAACGTAGGTCCCTTAGAGGATGAGACTGGGAAATTAATGGTGGGAAACATGGAGATGGCAAAAATGCTGAACAAATATTTTGTTTCAGTCTTTACGGTAGAGGACACTAACAATATCCCAACACTGGACAAACAGGGGGCTCTAGGGGGGGAGGAGCTAAATACAATTAAAATCACTAAGGAATTGGTACTCAGTAAATTAATGGGACTCAAGGCGGATAAATCCCCTGGACCTGATGGCTTACATCCTAGGGTCTTGAGGGAAGTGGCAGTAGGGATTGTGGATGCTTTGGTAATAATTTTCCAAAATTCTCTGGACTCAGCAAAGGTCCCGGAAGATTGGAAAACTGCTAATGTAACACCCTTATTTATAAAGGGTAGTAGGCAGAAGGCTGGAAATTTTAGACCAGTTAGCCTAACATCTGTGGTGGGTAAAATTTTGGAGTCTATTATTAAGGAGACAGTAGCGGAACTTTTGGATAAACATAATTTAATAGGACAAAGTCAGCATGGCTTTATGAAGGGGAAGTCATGTCTGACAAATTTGCTTGAGTTCTTTGAGGACATACGTACAGGGTGGATAAAGGGGAACCAGTGGACGTAGTGTATTTAGACTTCCAGAAGGCATTCGACAAGGTGCCACATAAAAGATTATTGCTCAAGATAAAGAATCACTGGATTGGGGGTAATACTCTGGCATGGGTGGAGGATTGGTTATCTAACAGGAAGCAGAGAGTTGGGATAAATGGTTCATTCTTGGACTGGCAACCAGTAGCCAGTGGTGTTCCACAGGGGTCGGTGCTGGGTCCCCAACTCTTTACAATCTATATTAACGATTTGGAGGAGGGGACCGAGTGTAACATACCAAAGTTTGCAGATGATACAAAGATGGGAGGGAAAGTAGAGAGTGAGGAGGACATAAAAAACCTGCAAGGGGATATAGACAGGCTGGGTGAGTGGGCGGAGATTTGGCAGATGCAATACAATATTGGAAAATGTGAGGTTATGCACTTTGGCAGGAAAAATCAGAGAGCAAGTTATTATCTTAATGGCGAGAAACTGGAAAGTACTGCAGTACAAAGGGATCTGGGGGTCCTAGTGCAAGAAAATCAAAAAGTTAGTTTGCAGGTGCAGCAGGTGATCAAGAAGGCCAACAGAATGTTGGCTTTTATTGCTAGGGGGATAGAATATAAAAACAGGGAGGTATTGCTGCAGTTATATAAGGTATTGGTGAGACCGCACCTGGAATACTGCATACAGTTTTGGTGTCCATACTTAAGAAAAGACATACTTGCTCTCGAGGCAGTACAAAGAAGGTTCACTCGGTTAATCCCGGGGATGAGGGGGCGGACGTATGAGGAGAGGTTGAATAGATTGGGACTCTACTCATTGGAGTTCAGAAGAATGAGAGGCGATCTTATTGAAACATATAAGATTGTGAAGGGGCTTGATCGGGTGGATGCGGTAAGGATGTTCCCAAGGATGGGTGAAACTAGAACTAGGGGGCATAATCTTAGAATAAGGGGCTGCTCTTTCAAAACTGAGATGAGGAGAAACTTCTTCACTCATAGGGTGGTAGGTCTGTGGAATTTGCTGCCCTAGGAAGCTGTGGAAGCTACATCATTAAATAAATTTAAAACAGAAATAGACAGTTTCCTAGAAGTAAAGGGAATTAGGGGTTAGGGGGGCGGGCAGAAAATTGGACATGAATTTAGATTTGAGGTTAGGATCAGTTCAGCCATGATCTTATTGAATGGCGGAGCAGGCTCGAGGGGCCAATTGGCCTACTCCTGCTCCTATTTCTTATGTTCTTATGTAACTGGTAAGGGAGAAGGAATTTAAAAAGGAGGAACAAAAGGAAAAATGGAGGGACCTTCACCACACCAGACTTGGATGAGGACACAGGCTGTAAGCTTAAGACTTTGAGTCATTACAGAATAGAGTTAAGTCATAAACATCAGAAATTGAAATTTAGTTAAAGTAAAAAAAAGTGTCGTCTTTGATGGAATCAAGAAGGAGAAAGAGAGAGGGTCACAAGCTACAGAATGTGTTCTTTCGTCTTCAGTGTACCGTCTCCTTAAAAAGCTTGTTCTCATTGTGAGTGCTTTCTTTTCACTGTTGCGGGCTACGGCCCCTTTTTAATGCTTGTTATGTGTTTTCCTCTTTTGTGTAATGTAACAAAGATTTTGTTCAGCTGTTGAAAGCCGTTATTTGCAGCATTTTCACAGTTTTTGGAAAGGTGCGCCTGAAGAAGAACGAAACGAAAGACAATGTAATTTACTGGGTTTTAGTAAGTATGTGCTGTATAGATAATTTTATCTGTTTTGTCTTGTGTTTAATTTTGCTATTGCTGAACTAAAATTGGAGTTATTGAGGTTAACTAACCTATTAAATTGTGGAAACCAGACTTTTATTGTGGCCACAGTAAAATTCTGGTTCTTATAAAAATGTGAGAGTCTCAAATTCTGGACATGAGATCCTCACATATGAAAATTAATCCGATTGAAGTTGTGCTGAGTGTTGGTGGGTGTGAATTGATGTGTAAGGAGTTAACGTGTGTAACTATAAATTGAAGAACGGTATCTTGTTATCTAATACAGGGCATCGATTTTGATAATTTTGGGATAATCATCTCGGTTGTGTTAAAATGTGATAGTTGTTAGCAAAACTGACAGCACCCCTTTTAACTTGTGATTGGCTGCGGTCAGAAAAAGTGACCAAGAAACAGATTCTATTAAACGAACTGCATTGCTATCTCCCGAAAGGTTTTTTAAATTACGTAAAAGCGACGTTGAGGTATGCTGAGAACGCTGTGTATGTCTGATAATATTCTTGTTTTGTTTCTGTAAAGAAGTGAACTCCTTCCAAGGATCTGTTTTTATTCACCAAGCAACGACCTTTGTATTTTGTTTAAAATAATTGGCATAACTTAATTGGATATTTCCCCATGGTGTTAGAATGAAATCATGAATTGACAAATTAACCCCTTGGGCTCTCAAGAAGGGCCACAGTGGATTTTCTGTGTTTCTTTTAAACGGGACTGAGAGTTTTCGGGACTGCATGAGTGTTGATGGTGCAGGGTTACCGAGAGTAGTTCTTTGACATAAAAATGGCTTCACAAAGTTACGGAGCAACCTTTGCTGGAGGAATGTTGGTGCAGGAAACATCCAGTGGTGTGAAGAATTTAAGATCTTACCTGCAGACATTGGCAGATATCAAGGCCACGATTTTATCTCCAAAGTCCTGGTGCGTTGGGGGCGGGGGGGCAAACAAAATCCGGGATTTCCGGAGTGGGAAGGAATCCCGGCTCCAACCCGCTGAAAAACACACATGACCCAGACGCATGTGCATCAGGACGCTGGATGTCCCGCCGGCAATTAAAGCTGGCGGGACGATATTTAAACCCACAATTAATGTCGGCAAATTCGTTGGAATTGTGATTTATATTTTTATTGATGCAGGGAAATGATTTCAATGCTGCCTCAACGTGTTTCCTGTGCTGTGTGAAGCACGCCATGGAAACCAGGGCGGATTGCAGCTGGCAGCCATTTGGCCATTTAAATTCCAGTTGACAGATGGGGATAAAAGGTGAGTTATTGCAGCAGGGCCCTCGGTTCTCTCAGGCAAACCTTTGGCTGGGAGATCTTTGTGTTTAGACTGAGAATTCTTGGTTTACACTCAGAATTGTTCTGTTTACGCAAATTAACCTTTTTTTGTTCCCCCTCAAACTGACAACATCAGGATGGGGGGCGGGGTGGGCACAATGGCTGCATTCATCAGTACATCCAAGAAGGAGGAACATCACCATCCTCGCCAGGCACGGCATGCCATTTGCAGCTCCACAAGATGGAAGTGTGCCAGAGGAACCTGCAGAAGAGCAGAGAGGGGAACAACAGAGGGCCCGACGTCGCAGGAGGCACTACCCTCGTGAGAGGGTCTACAGACCGAGGCTGAGCTTCCAGGTCCTCTCTGAGGAGCAGAGTCTACCAAGGCTGAGAATGAGTGGCCAGCTGGTCGCAGACGTCTGCGCGCTCCTTCGTGCGGAGCTGCTCCGGAGGCTGGGCCTGGTAGCGTCACATTACCCGTGGCAATTAAAGTCACCACTGCCCTCATCTTCTTTGCCTCCGGATCCTTCCAAGGTGCCACCGGTGACATCACAAGGTTCTCTCAGTCGTCTGCCCACAAGTGCGTACGACAGGTCACCGATGGTTTGTTTTGCAGGGCGTCCGACTACATCAACTTCCCCATGGACAACCTCAGCCAGACTGAAAGAGCAGTGGGTTTCCACTCTCTGGCTGGCTTCCCACGGGTACAGGACGCAATTGATTGCACACACGTAGCAATCCGAGCACCTCCACACGAGCCAGGACTGTTCATCAACAGAAAGCGATATCACTCCATCAACGCGCAGCTCATTTGTGACCAACGGAAAAGATTTCTTCATGTCTGTGCCTGATTCCCTGGCAGCTGCCACGATTCCTTCATTCTGCGGGAATCCAACTTCCTGGCCCTCTTCCGCGCACCAAACAGAATTAAGGGCTGGCTCCTCGGAGACAAGGGATACTCCCTGCAGACGTGGCTCATGACACCTCTGAGAATCCCCATCAGCAAGGTGTCAATACAATGACAGTCACATCACCACCAGGTCTGTCATTGAACAAGCACTAGAACTGCTCAAGATGCGATTTTGGTCCCTTGGTCAATCTGGGGGAGTGCTTCAATACGCACCAGCGAAAGTGGGTAGAATTATAGTCATCTGTTGCGTCCAAGCTGGGAACTCCTCTGAGGAATCGCCCTCTCCCATCACTTCAGTCGCTGAAGGGCCTGGAAGAGAACGGAAGGCAATATTAAGAATCATCACAGATGTCATGTTGCGATGAGCATACTGAGGTGTTCAACATGCCAATCTTTAATAACATCAATTCATGTTGCGTGCCATGAATGTTAAAGTTGTGTCACCAGACGTTTGTGGGTGCCAGTCTCAGCATCCCCGACGGACAGGCACTCGCGTGTGCCTGATCTCCAGGGCCTCCTCCTCCGCCTCTGTGAGGACCACTATTTGTTGTGGCCTCCCTCCAGTCCTCGCCTTCTCCCATGCATTGTGAGCTCTCTTCTTCTACAAAAGGAGAAAGTACAGATGAGTGAGTGAGTGATGGTGAAGTGGCCAGCCGATGAATGCATTACTTTGGGTGAGGCTGACCGTGAAAGAGGTGCATTAGAGGGTGAGTGCGAGACAGAGACATCACATTGGATCAGGATTGGGGTGAGTGGTAGTGGTGGGGAGGTGAAGAAGTGCTCAGGAAGTGAAGGTAAGTTGACGATGAGCCTTAAGTGGGTGTGAGGAGTGATGTGATGGAGTAGCCTTGGCAGTGCAGAATGTAAAGGGGGCAGGGGTGGGGTGATGTGCAGGAGAATCGGTAAGTGTACTCACCTTTGTTGACCTAGTTAGGTCATTGAAATGCTTCCTGCACTGCACCCTAGTGCGGGAGATGTTACTCCTGCTGGTCACTTCCTCAGCCACCTTGAGCCAGGCCTTCTTAACCTTAAGTGAGGTGTCATCGAATCATGGATCTGGCTTGCTCCTCTGCTGCTCCATTCTGCCTGGTTCCTCCTTTGTCCAGCAAAAGCCGTTGATGCAATGGCTCCTTAAATACAGACTCTCCAGCTGACAGCAGATCATACGGGTGCACAGTCCACCCACTGCGCAGCTTTCAGATGGCAAACCCGGAAGCCACGTTAAGGGCCATCAATTAAGTCGCGATCATGTGGGGAAAGGTAGAGATTTATTTTTCGGGTTTCCCTCGAGCCCATTGACCACCCACCCCCACCTTCTGCTGCCGTCCCACCCGATTATAAAATCATGCCCAAATGTCACAGCATGGCGACATTTTGGACTAAGACTTAAAACTTGGATTTCGATAATTCAAAATTACTTAAAGAGGGAAAGGCAAACAACAGCCATGATCCAAGTTGCTTTTCCTCTTTTGAAAACATTTTGATTTGGTCTGCTTTAACCTATTTATTTTCCGAGATAGAGTGCTTAAAGGGGGGCTGATTACCATCCAAGAGTAATTACAAGCATTTCTGTCTCTACTGTAAAACCACAAAACCTGGATATAATTTGTTCCTGAAATTGGAATTGATAAGATAAATTGATATGAGTTGCTGTTCAAGTAGTCAAGAAGGGAAAATTTACCTGTAGTTTAAGGGGATAATCAAATTATATTTTAAAATAAAAGAGGTTCAGTCCAAATGGTTCCTGTCCAATTCTGTGTATCAAGGAAGAAAGTATTTTGTGGTGGGGGGGATATAAAATTGTACATTGACAAGTCCTGTCAGTCCAAAAATACTGCTCTCAAATTGGGATAATGAAAAGCGGGTCCAAGGAGAATTTAAGTAAAATAAACAAAATACATGTATTAATATTGGACCAAACTGTAAATATTGTATTGGACAGTAAAATTCCTCCAGGGCTCATGACTGAGATGATATGGTAATACAATGGGATGTGTAAAATTGGAAGAGAGGAAATAAATGATTGAGAATATAAGATTGAAGCAAGAAATTACATCACCAAATGGGAATTTCTCTAAAGTCATCACCCTGGGTGATTATGGGTAAATAAATCACTTGGTCATGATTTGCCAAAAGATATCAATCTGGTATAAATGTACAATCTGGTGAAAGTTAGGGAAGTGTAGTTGAGAATTGTAAATTGATAGCTTTCTCTTGGAGATATCTGTGTCGTTGCCTGTACTGGACAATGCGAAAACTGCATTTGATAGTCTGGCCACTACCCGAGACTTTGGGACCCTGCAGGGGTGAGAGAAGCAAAGACCTCCAGACACCCTCGATCCTTTGATAAGATAACCTGAAAGCTCTAGAATGGCTACAGTGGACATGAAAGAGACAAATGTATGTTGCCATCAATTGGAAACGGAGACCAGGATGAAGGACGTGATTACAAAGGCCTACGGCCTGGTGAGTTATTGGAACCACTCTTTAAACAGAGCAGTTGCTCTTACAGGATTGAATCTTACTGGAAATGACATGTGCCGTGGAAAACACGTTCGGAAATACCATGAGGAAAAAGAAACTGGCCAGCAGAAAGTTAATATCCTGTGATATGTTGCGTGTGAGGCAACTAGTACGTGGAAATGCATGGTGAAGATGCACTGAAGAGTGGGTCTCAGACATGCTCAATTACTTGACAACAGCACGACATGAAATGGTTAAAGTGGCCCAAGAGAGTGAGAAAATCTTTTAAACAAGGCACTGACACATGCTTCATAGAGAAACGGACTAATTAATGAAACAATCAGGAAACACTGATACCAATTAAAGGGTTTGAAATTAAAGTAAAGAGAGACATAATAATTTGGATTTCCAAAATTCAGGGTTAGGTCCCTTTCAGTTAACAATGAAATTGGGCTCGGGAGAAATAATACTTTGCAAAAAAAGAGTTGGAGAATCTTTTAAATCCATGGTTGCTTGATATTATGATACACTGCAGGTTTCTGTATTAACCAAATGAAAGTTAGAAGCAATATGTATATGTTTATGTGTGCTTATGTAAAGTCAAGATGATCTTAGGCAAGACCAAAGAGATAGTTGAGGCGATAAAGTGAAAATTGTACCTGGTTAGGACGAAGAGCCAAGTATGGTCAATGTCCCATCTCACATAGCTCGGATAAAGCTCCCAAACATTTAGCAAGAGGGCGGTGTTAACGGGGAGGGGGGCGGGGGTGCAAAGCCATGTCTAAGTGTGTATATGAATGACAGTTTGTCAGAGGCAGAGCATGCTGAAACTTCAGAACTATAAGGGCCTAAAGGTGAAGAGATGACCCATTTCTAGATGCTTTAATTGGTTCCACTCAGATTCAAGAGGAGGGAATGTAAGAATATGGTTTAAAACAAGGATACAAAATAAGAGGACAAAGGTCCGCATCTCTGAGAAAAATAACTTACAGAAACCCAAGAAGTCATTGAAAGAGTGCTGAGGCATTAGAATAGTGAAAAACAGTAAGAGTCACGAGACAGGGTGTCCTAATCTAGTATAAACATACTAAGACCTGATAACGGTAAAAGGCTACGTAAACTCTAAGACATTAAACAATCCTTGGTGGTTTTTGGAGAGTTATCACAGTAGGATGGTTTACAAACAGGAGATAAGACCACCAATGCTTACGTACAGAACAATGCAGCTGAATAGTATAAACACAGGGCATGCTCTCCCCCAAAAGTTAGAGCTCTCAAGAGGGGATGATCGGAAGTTCATTGCCACAGGCAGTCCACGAAGGCTAAGTCTGATCAATTTGGGTTCGGCGAACAGATTAAGTTGTATTGATTGCTTGTCATTAATGTAATCTGTAGACAGTTGTATTCGAACTATAATAACTGTTGAATGTAATGTTGAAGACAGCTGCAAGACAGTCTATTAAACTTGCTATTTTATAACCACTCGGGCTAGAATCAAACGGAGGTTATTGTTGCAACAGTGACGGGAGAAAATCTGCTAACGCTCACCAAGCCAAACCTTCCCCCAGGACCTCCCTGCCCTGGCCCTGAATCCCCATCTCTTTCTAGTTTCTCTCCATCTCCCCCATGTCCTCTCTGAGCTGATCTCGTCCATGAAACTCACCACCTGTTCACGTGACCCCATTCCCACTAAAGTGCTAACTGCAGAACTTCCCTTCCTAGCCCCAATGCGAGCTGACATTGTAAATATTTCCTCCCCTCAAGCACTGTCTCCCTCCATTTCAAAACCGCCATCATCACCCCCGCCTCAAAAAAACAACTTTTGACCCCTCCGTCCTGGCAAACTACCACCCCATCTCCAATTTCCCTTTCCTCTCCAAGATCCTTGAATGTGTTGCCTCCCATTTCCGTACCCATCTTGTCCGCAACTCCTTGTTTGAACCTCTCCAATCAGGAGCACTGAAACGGCCCCAACCAAAGTTACAAATGACATTCTCTATGACTATTACTGTGGTGCATTAACCATCCAAGTCCTCCCTATAGCCTTTGACACCGTCAAACACTCCATACACCCCAGTGCCTTTCCTCTGTTGTTGAGGGAGTGTACTGGGAGTGTACTTTCTTGGTTCTACTCCTAACTATCTGATTGTAGCCAGAGCATCTTTAGCAATGGCTTCTCTTCCCACCCTCAGACCTATCCTTGGGAAAACCAAAGCCATCGTCTTCAGCCCTCGCCACAAACTCAGTTCCTTTGCCATCAATTTCACCCCCTCTCCGGCCACTGTCTCAAGCTGAATCAGACAATTTGTTCCCAATCACAAAGACCAACTACTTCCACCTCCATAACATCAGCTGCCTCCACCCCTCTCCCGCTGAAACACTCATTCGTGTCATAGTCACCTCCAGACTCAACTATTCCAATGGTTCAAATTCCACTCCAGAGACTTGAGCACATAATCTAGGCTGACAATCCTGGTGTAATACTGAGTGTAGTGCTGCACTGTCGGAGGTGTCATCTTTCGGATGAGATGTTAAACCGAGGCCCCCTCTGCCCTCTTAGGTGGATATAAAAGATCCCATGGCACTATTTCAAAGGAGGGTGGGTGAATCCTATCTGACATTTATCCCTCAAACAATATTACAAAATAAACAGATGATCTGGTCATTATCTCATTGCTGTTTGTGGGACCTTGCTGAATTGACTGTCACTTCCCTCTACATGATAAGACTTCTTAAAAAGTACTCCGTTGGCTGTGAAGTGCTTTGGAGTGTCCTGAGGTCATGAAAGGTGCTATATAAATGCAAGCTCTTTCTTTTCTTTCTCTTCCCCCCCAGCCCTACTTCCCAGCGAACTCTCCAGTCCTTTTGACTTTGACCTCTTGTGCGTCCCTCCTCCTTTTGCCCCACCATTAGCAGCCGTGCCTCAGCTGCCTAGGCCGCACACTCTGGAATTACCTCTTTAAGTACCTCCGCCTCTCTACCTCCCTTTAGACCTTCCTTAAAACCCACATAGGTCTGCATGGGAATAGGTGGCTGGGGAGTTTGGGAGTGAGGTGGGGGCTGTATGCCCAAGATGGGGCGGGAGGGAGCATAGAAAGATCCAAAGACTGAATGAGTCTGCTGCCAGGCAATGGTAAACAGATTTAACAACAGTAGGGCCATCAGAGTGCAGAACTGAATCAAATGAACAATCTAAAAGCACTTCTAGAAAAGAAAACGTAGGCAGATTGAAGGACAGAGGTACAGAACCAGCGAGACAGAAAGAGCGAGAAAAAGAGTCAGCAATACAGCAAGGCCACTCCCTTAAAACAATGGTTGTTTCCTTTTTTGTGCTATTTACACTCAGCATGGCTAAAAAAGATATACAATTAGGGTTGCCAACCCTCCAGGATTGTCCTGGAGTCTCCAGGAATTAAAGATTAATCTCTAGGACACTGCTGCAAGAAAAACCTGGAGAATATCATTGAAAAATTATATGTTTTCTTCCATTTTCTTGGGACAGTTTTGTTTATTAGTTAGAAAAGTATCAGTCAAATAGCTTTTTTAGCCATCTTTGACAGTCAAGAATCATCTATGTGGGGTAACAAGGAGTTTGCTTGCTTTCCAGTTGGCATACCAATGGCGGGAGTGTGAGGGTGGGTCAGTTGGAGGTGACAGGTTATGTGATGAAACCTCCTGGACTATGTCCAACCACGGTTGGCAAACCAGATACAACCCGTTCTGATGTGGGCATCATGTGACAATCAGCAATAAAAACAGGAAATGTTGCAAATGGATCGTACGTTGATTAGCATTTGAAAACAAAAGCTGGGTAAATTGCTCAGGCGCACTATTCAAAACGTTAACCGATCTCTCTCTTTTTCAGGTGCTGACTGACCTGCTCTGCCTTTCCAGCATTTTTTTTGGTGCTATTTATGATCTCCTGCGCTCATGGTTTTTATTATTTTCCATTTTGTTTTCAGGAGTGATCCTTCTGCTTTAGTATTTTTTACCCACTCCTCATCCCACCTCCCCACACAGTGAATATATCAATCACTCCACTAGAATCAACAGGGAAATCAAAAGCAAAATACTGCGGATGCTGGAAATCTGAAACAAAAACAGAAAATGCTGGAAATACTCAGCAGGTCAGGCAGCATCTGTGGAGAAAGAAACAAGAGTTAACGTTTCAGGTCGAAGACCTTTCGTCAGAACTGGAAGATGTTAAAAGCTAAAGTTTTTGAGCAAGTACAGAGCCAGGGAAAGGGGGGAGGGAGGGGAGGGGAGGAAAGAACAAAAGGGAAGGTCTGTGATAGGGTAGAGGGCACAAGTGATTAAATGACAAAAGGGATGATGGTGCAAGGCAAGGAAGGTGGTAATGGGACAGGTTAAGAAACAAAAGATTGATCAGGAGTAGCTGTAAATGGCAGCAGCAGAACCATTACCAGCACTAACTGACCGAAAAAATGGGAGCAGTGGTTATGATCTGAAGTTATTGAAATCAGTGTTGAGTCTGGAAGGTTGTAAAGTGCCTAATCGAAAAATGAGGTGCTGTTCCCCGAGCTTCCGTTGAGCTTCATTGGAACAGTGTAAGAGGCCGAGGACAGAGAGGTCAGAGTGGGAATGGGATGGGGAATTAAAATGGCAAGCGACCGGCAGGTCAGGGTCACGCTTGCAGACAGAGTGGAAATGTTCAGCAAAGCGATCGCCCAGTCTGCGTTTGGTCTCCCCAATGTAAAGGAGATTGCATTGTGAGCAGCAGATACAGTATACTAAATTGAAAGAAGTACAAGTAAACCGCTGTTTCACCTCCATGATCCATCTCGGCTTCCTCCTGATATCCCCACCATCACAGAAGCCAGTCTTCAGCCAATTCGATTCACTCCACGTGATATCAAGAAATGGCTGAGTGCACTGGATACGGCAAAGGCTGTGGGCCCAGACAACATCCTGGCTCTAGTGCTGAAGACTTGTGCTCCAGAACTAGCCGCGCCTCTAGCCAAACTGTTCCAGTACAGCTACAACACCGGCATCTACCCAACAATGTGGAAAATTGCCCAGGTATGTCCTGTCCACAAAAAGCAGGACAAATCCAATCCGGACAATTACCACCCCATCAGTCTACTCTCAATCATCAGCAAAGTGATGGAAGGTGTCGTCGACAGTGCTATCAAGCGGCACTTACTCACCAATAACCTGCTTACTGATGCTCAGTTTGGGTTCTGCCAAGACCACTCAGCTCCAGACCTTATTCCAGCCTTGGTCCAAACATGGACAAAAGAGCTGAATTCCAGAGGTGAGATGAGAGTGACTGCCCTTGAATCAAGGCAGCATTTGACTGAGTGTGGCACCAAGGAACCCTAGCAAAATTGAAGTCAATGGGAATCAGGGGGAAAACTCTCCAGTGGCTCGACCCATACCTAGCACAAAGGAAGATGGTAGTGGTTGTTGGAGGCCAATCATCTCAGCCCCAGGACATTGCTGCAGGAGCTCCACAGGGCAGTGTCCTAGGCCCAACCATCTTCAGCTGCTCCATCAATGACCTTCTCTCCATCATAAGGTCAGAAATGGGGATGTTCGCTGATGATTACACAGTGTTCAGTTCCATTCGCAACCCCTCAGATAATGAAGCAGTGCGTGCCCGCATGCAGCAAGACCAGCAAGACTTGGACAACATCCAGGCTTGGGCTGATAAGTAGCAAGTAATATTTGCGCCAGACAAGTGTCCAGGCAATGACCATCTCCAACAAGAGAGAGTCTAACGACCTCCCCTCGGGATTACCATCGCCGAATCCCCCACAATCAACATCCTGGGGGTCACCATTGACCAGAAACTTAACTGGACCAGCCACATAAATACTGTGGCTACAAGAGCAGGTCAGAGGCTGGGTATTCTGCAGTGAGTGTCTCACCTCCTGACTCCCCAAAGCCTTTCCACCATCTACAAGGCACAAGTCAGGAGTGTGATGGAATACTCTCCTCTTGCCTGGATGAGTGCAGCTCCAACAACACTCAAGAAGCTTGACACCATCCAAGACAAAGCAGCCCGCTTGATTGGCACCCCATCCACCACCCTAAACATTCATTCCCTTCACCACCAGCGCACAGTGGCTGCAGTGTGTACCATCCACAGGATGCACTGCAGCAACTCACCAAGGCTTCTTCGACAGCACCTCCCAAACCCATGATCTCTACCACCCAGAAGGACAAGGGCAGCAGGTACATGGGAACAACACCACCTGCACGTTCCCCTCCAAGTCACACACCATCCCGACTTGGAAATATATCGCCGTTCCTTCATCATCGCTGGGTCAAAATCCTGGAACTCCCTACCTAACAGTGGGAGAACCTTCACCACACGGACTGCAGCGGTTCAAGAAGGCTGCTCACCACCACCTTCTCAAGGGCAATTAGGGATGGGCAATAAATGCTGGTCTTGCCAGCAATGACCACATCCCATGAACGAATTAAAAAAAAACAAGAAGGAGTGTTTGGGGCCCTGGGCAGTGGGAAGGGAGGAGGTGAAGGGGCAGGTGTTGCATCTCCTGCGCTCACACAGGAAGGTGCTGTGGGGAGGAGAGCAGGTGTTGTGGGTGATGGAAGAGTGGACTAGGGTGTCACGGAGGAAGCGGTCCCTTCAGAATACTAAAAGGGGAGGGGAGGGGAAGATGTGTTTAGTGGTAGGATCACCCTGGAGGTGGCGGAAATGGCT
Source organism: Heptranchias perlo (assembly GCF_035084215.1). Classification (NCBI taxonomy): domain Eukaryota; kingdom Metazoa; phylum Chordata; class Chondrichthyes; order Hexanchiformes; family Hexanchidae; genus Heptranchias; species Heptranchias perlo. The sequence continues at coordinate 12,589,266 of NC_090350.1, read as the reverse complement.
GAGAATGATACGTTGAATGTGGAGGCTGGTGGGGTGGAAGGTGAGGACAAGGGGGACCCTGTAATAGTTTTGGGAAGTAAGGGGTGAGGGCAGAAGTGTGGGAAATAGGAGGAACATAGTCGAGGGCCTTGTCAACTACAGTGGAGGAGAATCCTCGGTTGAGGAAAAAGGAAGACATATTGGGAGCACTGGTGTAGAAGGTGGCATCATCAGAACAGGTGCGATGGAGGTGGAGAAACTGGGAGATGGGAATAGAGTCCTTACAGGATGTGAGGTGGGAGGAACTGTAATCAAGGTAGCTGTGGGAGTCGGTGGGCTTATAGTAGATATTGGTTGACAGCCTAGCCCCAGAAATGGAGATTGAGAAGTCGAGGAAGGGAAGGGAAGAGTCGGAAATGGACCATGTGAAGACGAGGGAAGGATGGAAATTGGAAACAATGTTGATGAAATTTTCCAGTTTGGGGCGAGAGCAGGAAACAGCACCGATACAGTCACCAATGTACCAGAAATAGAGGTGAGGGAGGGGACCTGAGTAGGACTGGAACAAGGAATGTTCCACATATCCCACAAAAAGGCAGGCATAGCTGGGACCTATATGGGTTCCCATAGCGACACCTTTTATTTGGAGGAAGTGAAAGGAGTGAAAGGAGAAGTTGTTCAACGTAAGAACAAGTTCAGCCAGGTGGAGGAGGGTGGTGGTGGATGGTGACTGGTTGGGCCTCCGTTCAAGGAAGAAGCTGAGCACCTCAGGCCGTCCTGGTGAGGGATGGAGATGTAGAGGGTCTGGACATGCAGGGTGAAAGGGAGATGGTTAGGGCCGGGGAACTGGAAACTGTTAAAGTGGTGGAGGGCGTCAGAAGAGGCATGGATGTAGGTTGGAAGAGATTAGACAAGGGGAGAGAAAATAAAGTCAAGATAGGAGGAAATAAGTTCCGTGGGGCAAGAACAGGCTGTATCGATGGGTCTCTCAGGGCAGTCCTGTTTGCTGATCTTGGGAAGGAGGTAGAAGCGGGCTGTGCAGGGTTGGGGGACTACGAGGTTGGAGGCCCTGGGGGGAAGATCTCCAGAGGAGATGAGGTCAGAGACGGTCTGAGAAACGATGGCTTGATGTTCGACAGTGGGGTCATGGTCCAGGGCGAGGTAGGAGGAGGTGTCACTGGTGATGGTGACTGACAATAGTTCTTTTTACCGGTAATGAAAGACACATGAGTCAGGAACACTGTGGCTTTGAGTGAGTGGCAATAGTCTTTTGGCTGGAGTAATAGGACACCTGCCACTTCCCATCTTCTAATCATTAGATGTAAAACATATAAAAAGCCTCTTAAATCGTGCTCAATTTTACTTTAACACTTCAAAGCACTACCCTCATTACACCCTCCTGTGAAATATGTGATAGAATTATTCCGCAGTAATTAAGTTAACAGTTAGATGTTCCACCCAAAATGAACAGAATAACTGTGATGTTGTTCATGGATGAAATTTTAAAAAAATTATATCTTTGTCTCTCTGTCAATGTCTCTTTACCTGTCTCTCACTTTTATCTGTCTTTCTATTTGACTTGCATTCTTTCTTGGGGTCTTCCTTTCTCTCTGTTACAAACCTATTGAAAGCCCAGCATTGGTTCAGTATATTTGTACAGCTATTTCGTTAGCTGAATCAGAGAATCGTAGAATGATACAGCTCAGAAGGAGGCTATTCAGCCCATCGTACCCGTGCCGGCTCTTTGAAAGAGCTATCCAATTAGTCCCATCCCCCTGTCCTTTCCCCATAACCCTGCAAATTTTTCCCTTCAAGTATTTCTCAAATTCCCTTTTGAAAGTTATTATTGGGCGTCATTTTAGCACCCGCTATCGGGAGCGTTCCTGGCGGGGGGGCTCCGAAAATCGGAGCATCTCGGAGCGGGACTGGAGCCCGCCCCGAACCCGCGCACTTCCGGGTTCCCCGCTGACACGCCGGCGTGCGCGCGCAGCCCCCGCTGGTGGGAATCCCGCAGGCAATTAAAGCCAGCGGGATGCCACTTGAAAGTATTTATTTAGGTATTTCAGGTCATTAACTGACCTGATAAAGGGATTATGTGAGGAGGGGTGGGATTTTAGAGCAAACTGGGACTGTTTCCCACACTGGGGGAAACACTCCCAGGTCAAATGGACGTGTTGCAGCTGTCAGCCTGTGGCAGCTGCAAAGGTCCATTTGACAGGTGGGGGGGGGAGACCCTCACCCATTGCAGGAGGCCACTCTGTCACTTTGGACAAAGTTTGGCCTCCACCACCCTCCTCCTGACAGTCAAAGTCACCAACCTGCACACTTACCCCGGGATCCAGACACATGTATCTACCTTGCGGACCCCCTCAGATGTACATCTTGCGGATGGGGGCCGCCGTAGCTGCAGTCATGACCTCCTCGGAGGGCGAACAGCATCACCAGCCTCACCAGCCTCGCCATCCACGCCGTCCACCTCTGACACGTGGAGCTCCACAACAGAGTGCTGTGACACATCCACCTGGACAGCAGGAGGGAGGGCAACCGCAGAGAGAGATGCGTCGCAGAGGGAACCACCCTCGCCACAGGGTCCACAGACCGAGGCTCAGCCTCCTGGACCTCTCTGAGCTGCAGTGCACACGGAGGCTCAGAGTCACTCGACATGTAGTCGTGGACATCTGCAGCCTCTTTCATGCCGAGCTGCTCCCATTGGCCCGAGCACCATCTTCTTACCTGTCGCTGTCAAAGTCACCACTGCCCTCGACAACTTCTCCTCCGCAACCTTCCAGGGTGCAACCGGGGACATCGCCGATGTCTCTCAGTCGTCTGCGCAAAAGAGCCCTGCAAATACACCTACACCCACTCTGCAGTGACACAATTGGTGGCATCAGTTGTGGGTCCTCATAGTGATCCTCAGGAGAGGGTATTATTGCACAAACCAGACAGGATTCGCGAAGACGTGGCAGTAGTGGTGCCAATATAATATGTCATGTGAGTTGGTCAGAAATTAAATATAAGTAACACCCATGACAAACCCTCAAACACCCTTGTGCATCCCCTTCATGCTCACGACACGTTTGCCTTACGCTTCCTACTGCACATATGTGATGCATGCCCTGTGGCTGCAGCACAGGTAGTGGCAGGTTGAGTGAGGCTGACTGTGAAAGAGATGCACGAGAGGGTGAGTATGAGATAGAGCCATGAGATTGTATGAGGATTGGGTTGAGTGGTGGTGGTGGGATGAGTACTGGCGAGGTGAGTAGGTGCAGGTAAGATGAGGATGAGGTTTGAGTGGGTATGAGGGGTGATGTGACAGAGTAGTGTTGGCAGTGCTGAAGGAGATGTGGGGTGGGGGCAGTGATGTGGCAGACGGAGTGTAGGGGAAAGACTACGTGTACTCACTTTGGCTGACCTACTGAGGTCATTGGAGCGCCTCCTGCACTGTGTGCAGGTGGGCGATATGTTGGTTGCGCTGGTGACCTCCTCTGCCACCTCGAGCCAGGCCTTCCTGGTGGCAGAGGCAGGCCGCTTCCTCCCGCACGCCGGGAGGAAGATCTCTGTCCTCCCCCCTCCTCACCCCATGTATTGATACCTGGAGTGAGGCATCATTAAACTGGGAGCAGCCTTCCCCCTGGGCTGCTCCATGCTGTAATTTTTTCTATTTGTTGCAGCATCTGTCAGTGGAGGACTGCCCCTTTAAATAGAGCGCCTCCAGCTGACAGATCTTACTGCGTATGCGCAGCCCGCCCGACGCGCAGATCAGCAGTGGGGAACCCGGAGGAGCAGGTAAGTGGATCCAATTAGTGGATTGGATGCTACAATCGCGCGGGAAGCTGACTAATTTCACCGGGCGCGTTACCCACGCGCCCGATAGCCCCCCCGCCGAGAACCCGCAGCCCTGCTAACATCGGGCCCATTGAATCTGTTTCCATCATCCTTTCTGGCAGTGCATTCCAGACCATAACAACTCGCTGCGTAAAAAAAATCCTCCTCATCTCGACTCTGGTTCATTTGCCAATTACCTTAAATCTGTGTTCTCTGGTTACTGACCCTTCTGCCACTGGAAACTGTTTCTCCTTATTTACTTTATCAAAACCCTTCATGGTTTTGAACACCTCTATTAAATCTCCCCTTTAACCTTCTCAGCTCTAAGGAGAAAAATCCCATTTTCTCCAGTCTCTCCACATAACTGAAGTCCCATTCTATTAAATCTCCTCTGAACCCTCCCCAAAACCTTGACATTCTTCCGAAAGTGTGATGCCCAGAATCAGACACAATACTCCAGCTTGGACCTAACCAGTGATTTATAAGGGTTTGGCATAACTTCATTGCTTTTGTATTCTATGCCTCTGTTTATTAAGCCAAGGATCCCATATGTCTTTTTAACAGCCTTCTCAACTTGTCCTGCCACCTTCAAAGATTTGTGTACGTACACCCCCAGGTCTCTCTGTTCCTGTACCCACTTTAAAATTGTACTATTTAGTTTATATTGCTTCTCCTCATTTTTCCTACCAAAATGCATCACTACATTTCTCTGTGTTAAATTTCATCTGCCATGTGTCTGCCCATTTCACCAGTCTGTCTTTGTCCTCCTGAAGTCAGTTACCATCCTCCTCATTGTTTATTACATTTCCGAGTTTTGTGTCAAATGTGAACTTTGAAATTATGCCCTGTATACCCAAGTCCAGGTCATTAATAAATATCAAAAAGAGCAGTGATCCTAATACCGACCCCTGGGGGACACCATTGTATACTTTCCTCCAATCTGAAAAACAATTGTTCGCCACTACTGCTTTCTGTTTCTTAGCCAATTTTGTATCCATGCTGCCACTGCACCTTTAATCCCATGGGATTTTGCTGACAATTCTAATATGTGGTACTTTATCAAACATCTTTTGAAAATCCAGATACACAACATCAACTGCACTGCCTTCATCAACCCTCTCTGTTACTTCATCAAAGAACTCAATCAAGTTAGTCAAACATGATTTATCTTTAAAATCCATGCTGACTGTTATTTATTAACTCATATTTTTGCAAGTGCCTATTAATTTTATCTCAGATTATTGAGTCTAAAAGTTCCCGACCACCGATGTTAGGCTGACTGACCTGTAGTTGCCAGGTTTATCCCTCGCCCCTCTTTTGATGAAGTCGCATTTTAAATAATGCACAGCCCATAACTCATACCTCTAATACTTCAGTCATGTTGCCCTCCATGTAAGATTCTCTAACCAATTCAGAAACTATTCCTCAGGAAGGTTTGAACTAGTTTGAACCTATTATTGTTTTAAACAAGGTATGACAGGGCCATGACCAAGTCAGGAGAGCACGGAGAGGCAACAGTTCAAAGTCGAAGCCACAATGAAGTTAGAAGAGGGCTGAGGTTTGGGCCGTGCCAGCTGGGGATGAGCATGGGGAGGCTGGATGCTGAGACCCAGGCTGTGAAAGAGGGCTGAGGCCTTGGGCCCACTGGACTGGGACAGATGAGAGAGGCGGGGGCAGGGAGCAACAGTCATGACAGTGATACTTTTGCGGAATGTGATTGGTTCTTTTTGGTGGATTGTGATTAGTGAGTAAACCAAGGCAGAAGATAGTCAATTAGAATAAAGAAAATTACAGGCACATTGACACAAAAGATGCACAAAATCCTCACTACAATGAGATTCTGTTGCATTTGATATTTACACAGATCATGAACTCAGCATGCTCAGCATTTTATTGCGCGTGTGTTAATCAGTTGAATTTATTCACTGTAAATATGATATGCAGTTCGACTCCTCTAAGCCCCTGTTGAAAGTAAGTACAGAAACAAATACTTGTGGTCACACATAAGTCTATTGATAATCACAATTATTTGCTTTACTGAAAAATCCTTTCACCTTACTTAATGTTTTCTAATGGTCTCCGCGAATACAGCAATGATTTGAATTAAAAAGAGAAAATGCTGGGGAATCACAGCAGGGAAATCAGCCTCTGAAAGAGAATGACAGGTTGGAATAGAGTTCTCACAAAGAGTTACACCAAAACGCAAGCCTCTCATGCTTTCAGATGCTGATTCACCTTCTGTGTACTCCAAATATTTAATTTTTTTTTATTTCAAGATTTTCAACATTTGCCCTTTGCATTTTATTTCTAATAATGTATCAGAAAGTCGAGTCTTTGGGTAGCTTCAATCAGCTGTTCCTGGGGTATTAGAAACAGATAAAAGGGGTGCACAGCTCTTACAAATGGATTCCTTTCTGCTGAAACATTTTTGCACAAGAGTGGCACTCAGCACTTCAGGGGAATAGTTAACAGTAATTAATCGCACCTTAAACTGGTGTGAAAAGCTTATTGAATTTCCTGAAATAGCCGGCACTCTCAATGTGTTATAAGGAGCGCCTTTGTAATTGACTTCAACGATAATGGCAAATGGTTAGCGCCATTTGGCCGATATAGGTGGCTGCCTGTGATAAGCTTAGATGGTCTAAGTGTTGGGGATGGTATATGTGAATGTTTGACTATTATTGTAACTGGAAGCAGAAACGCAGCTGGGTGAAGACTCTGAAGGCAGAAGAGCTGACAATTTTTTGCATTAAAATAAAATATTTCAGCCACCGTCTTGAGGAGGAAACTTTGTGGCTCTCAAGGGTCAGGTCGGAAGAGAATGTATACACTATACACCCTCCAATTGATGTAGAGAGATAGAGCTGAGTCTGGAAGGGTAATTGAGATACGTAGAGTTACTTGAATCAACGATGGATGAAAAACCTTAACCAAGCCGCAAAGAAATTGTTTGTTAATAATTGGAATGCAAAGACAGCAGAGGAGATGAAACAAACAAGGAATTGGTTAAAATATGAGAGAAAATGAAAAATAAGAGCAATCTCTCTCACTGAGAGAAACTGATCATAGCTGAGGTAAATTCCTCTGTTCCTCTGGCAATCTCCCTTCCCTGTGTTCGACTCCAAAAATCATGAGCCACCATCTAACGTCATCTGCTCCTTCTGTTAAATCACACTGAAATTTCAGAGGCAGATTGTGAGTGAGTTTGCTACTTATATCATTTGAGCATGTTATGGTGTTGATGGAATTTGTAATTCTGTCTTGACTGGAGAATTGCAAATGTTACGCCCTTGTTCAAAAAAGGGTGTAAGGACAAACCCAGTAACTATAGGCCAGTCAGTTTAACCTCGGTGGTGGGGAAACTTTTAGAAACGATAATCCGGGACAGAATTAACCGTCACATGGACGATTGTGGATTGATTAGGGAAAGCCAGCATGGATTTGTTAAAGGCAAATCTTGTTTAACTAACCTGATTGAGTTTTTTGATGAGCTAACAGAGAGGGTCGATGAGGACAATGCAGTTGATATGGTGTATATGGACTTTCAAAAGGCATTTGATAAAGTGCCACATGGTAGGCTTATCAACAAGATTGCGGCCCAAGGAATAAAGGGGGCAGTCGCAACATGGATACAGAATTGGCTAAGTGACAGGAAACAGAGAATAGTGGTGAATGGTTGTTTTTCGGACTGGAGGGAGGTGTACAGTGGTGTTCCCCAGGGGTCGGTGCTGGGACCACTGCTTTTCTTGATATATATTAATGACTTGGACTTGGGTGTACAGGGCACAATTTCAAAATTTGCAGATAACACAAAACTTGGAAGGATAGTGAACAGTGAGGAGGATAGCGATAGACTTCAAGAGGATTTAGACAGGCTGGTGAAATGGGCAGACAAGTGGCAGATGAAATTTAACACAGAAAAATGCAAAGTGATACATTTCAGTAGGAAGAACGAGGAGAGGCAATATAAACTAAAGGCCACAACTCTAAAAGGGGTACAGGAACAGAGAGATCTGGGGGTCTATGTGCACAAATCATTGAAGATGGCAGGGCAGGTTGAGAAAGCGGTTAAACAAATGTACGGGATCCTCGGCTTTATAAATAGAGGCATAGAGTACAAAAGAATGGACATCATGATGAATCTTTATAAAACACTGGTTCGGCCACAACTGGAGTATTGTGTCCAGTTCTGGGCACCGCACTTTAGGAAAGATGTGAAGGCCTTAGAGAGGGTGCAGAAGAGATTTACTAGAATGATTCCAGGGATGAGGGACTTTAGTTACGTGGATAGACTGGAGAAGTTGTGAGGAGATTTGATGGAGGTATTCAAAATCATGAAGGGTCTAGACAGAGTAGATAGAGAGAAACTGTTCTCATTGGCAGAAAGGTCAAGAACCAGAGGGCATAGATTTTAGATAATTGGCAAAAGAAGCAAAGGTGACATGAGGAAAAACCTTTTTACGCAGCGAGTGGTTATGATCTGGAATGCGCTGCCCGAGGGGGTGGTGGAGGCAGATTCAATCATGGCCTTCGAAAGGGAACTGGATAAGTACTTGAAAGGAAAAAATTTGCAGGGCCACGGGGATAGGGTGGGGGAGTGGGACTAGCTGGATTGCTCTTGCACAGAACCGGCGTGGACTCGATGGGCCGAATGACCTCCTTCCGTGCTGTAACCTTTCTATGATTCTATGGGCTCGATTTTCCCGGGAAATTGCAGGTGCGTTGGGGGCAGGGGGGGCTCCGAAAATCAGGGAAATCCTGTTCAGGTTCGGAGCCCGGCTCCAACCCGCAGACTTCCGGGTTCCCCATTGACGAGTCTGGGTGCGCGCGGCTCCCAAATGCGGAAGTCCCACCAGCAAATAATACCGGCGGGATGCTCATTTACACAGTTGTTGAGGTAGTTTAATTACTTGAAGTACTTCATTTTCTCCACATTTTGGCAGGGGTGCGATTTTGACGTGTTTCCCGCGCTGTGGGAAACTCCCTCTTGCAACAGACGTGTTTCAGCCAGCAGCCAGTGGGAGATTCAAATGCTTATTTGACAGATGGGGAGAAAAGGTCACTTATTGCAGCAGGGCACTCTGTTATTTCAGACAAAGTTTTGGCTGCAAGACCTTTGTGTCTGCACTGAAAATTCTTACTTCCCACTCAAAATTCTGTTGTTCAAACATATTTAATTACTTTGCGGACCCCCTCAAATTCACACTGTCAGGATGGGGGGGGCACCATGACTTCATTCATCTCTACATCCGAGGACGAGCAACATCACCAGCCTCGCCTGGCACGCTGTCCACTTCTGCCACGTGAAGCTCTACACCACAGTGCTGCACCACAGGCACCTGCACAAGAGCACAGGGGGCAACAACAGAGAGAGCAACGCCGCAGGAGGCACTACCCTCGCCACAGGGTCTACAGACCGAGGCTCAGCTTCCTGGACCTCTCTGAGGAGCAGTGCATACGGAGGCTCAGAGGCAGTCACCAGGTAGTCGCAGACATCTGCAGCCTCTTCATGCCAAGCTGCTCCCGGCTGGGCTGAGCAGCATCTCCTTACCTGTCGCTGTCAAAGTCACCACTGCTCTCAACTTCTTCACCTCCAGATGATTCCAGGATGCCACCGGGTATATCTCAGTTGTCTGCACACAAGTGCATAAGGCAGGTGACCGATAGCTTGTTGTGCAGGGCCTCGCAGAACGTCAACTTCCCCCTGGACGACCTCAGCCAGACGGAGAGGGCAGTGGGATTCCATGCTATGGCTGGCTTCCCACGGGTGCAGGGTTCAATCGATTGCACCTATATGGCAATACGAGCACCTCCACATGAGCCTGGACTGTTCATTAACAGAAAGGGGTATCACTCCATCAACGCTCAGCTCGTTTGTGACCACTGCTAAAGATTCCTTCACGTGTGCGCCAGATTCCCTGGCAGTTGCCACGATGCCTTCATCCTCCAGGAATCCAACACCCCACCCATCTTCCATGCACTGAACACCCTTAAGGGCTGGCTCCTCGGGGACAAGGGATATCCCCTGCACACGTGGCTCATGACACCTCTGAGGAACCCCGACACCGAGCAATAGAGTCGATATAACGATAGCCACATTGCCACCAGGTCTACAATTGAGCATGGTATAGGTCTGCTCAAGATGTGCTTCAGTTGCCTTGATTGTTCTGGGGGAGCACTTCAATACGCACCAGACAGAGTGGGACGCATTATAGTCGTGTGTTGTGCCCTGCACAACATGACACAACAGAGAGGGGTGCCGCTTGAGGAGGCCCCATCCACATCTTCCACCCACATTGAGGAGGAGGAGGAGGAGTAGGAGCAGGTGCAACCCATGGGCAGAACAGCGGCTCACCTGGCTGCTCTTGAGGCCAGGGAGTCACTGATATGTGAACGGTTCTCCTAACATCAGACAGTGTGAAGAGTTCAGTCCTCACACCACCTGGATAGAGCAGTGCCCACACCAGCTCCCCCCCCCCCCCCACCCCTCCCTGCACAAAACAGACCTGCAACTACACATATGCCCATTGTAGAGTGACCCAATGGGTGGCATCAAGTGTCACCGTTCATGGTGAACCTCATGAAAGGGCCTTATTACAGAAGCCAGGCAAGAATGGCTAAGTCATGGCAGTAGAGGTGACAATAATAATATTTAATGTGAGTTTAACATAAAGCAAATATAAATAAAAAACATGACCAATTGTCAAACACCCTTGTGCATACCCTTCGTGCTTGCAAAGCTTTCTCTTCCGACTCCTTCTACCTGGTTCATCCCCTGTGGCTGCAGCAGAGATAGTGGCAGGTTAGTCTTATTCATGCCCTGACCGATTAGATGCTTTGGGCCTACGCCCTCTGGGTTTTGGTGCCCGTGAGGGTCCCTCCAAAGACTGCTCCACCTGCACCTGTTCAGGGGCAGACTCGGCCACCTAGAGCGGAGGCAGCATTGCAGGTACTGGTTGAGAGGGGGGAAACGGGTGAGACGTGGGAGCGCTTCGAGTGGTGTCCCCATTTTCATGTCCCCTTTCTTTTTTTGTTATTCATTCATGGAATGTGGGCATTGCTGGCAAGGCCAGCATTTATTGTCCATCACTAATTGCCCTTGAGAAGGTGGTGGTGAGCCGCCTTCTTGAACCGCTGCAGTCCATGTGGTGAAAGTTCTCCCACAGTGCTGTTAGGTAAGGAATTCCAGTATTTTGACCCAGCAAATATGAAGGAAGGATGATATATTTCCAAGTCGGGATGGTGTGTGACTTGGAGGGGAACGTGCAGGTGGTGTTGTTCCCATGTGCCTGCTGCCCTTGTCCTTCTAGGTGGTAGAGGTCGCGGGTTTGGGAGGTGCTGTCGAAGAAGCTTTGGCGAGTTGCTGCAGTGCATCCTGTGGATGGTACACACTGCAACCATGGTGCACCGGTGGTGAAGGGAGTGAATGTTTAGGGTCGTGGATGGGGTACCAATCAATGGGCTGCTTTGTCCTGGATGGTGTCGAGCTTCTTGAGTGTTGTTGGAACTGCACTCATCCAGGCAAGTGGAGAGTATTCCATCACACTCCTGACTTGTGCCTTGTAGACGGTGGAAAGGCTTTGGGGAGTCAGGAGGTGAGTCACCATCATCCCTCCCCTGGGCCAGGCCCACATCACTTCTACCACTCTGCTAGACAACAGTTTGGAGGACATGTGTGAAGCCTTGTAAGGCCAGTGCTAGTGTATCTGCCTGCCTGTTTAAGGCGGCAGACTGTTGTTCACTGTGAGTCCGAACGGCCGTTGTCAGGGCCTGAATGGACTCATTTGTGAGCCGTGCTTGAAGCTCCATGGAGGCTAGCCATCTCTCCATCACAGACATTCCCGCACTTACAGTATCTCAGGGAGTTGCTGACTTCCTTCTGACACTATCTCAGAGATGCCCTCACGTCCCTGTGACAGTATCTCAGAGAGTTGCTCACGTCCCTGTGACACTATCACAGAGATTCCCTCCCGTACATATGCCACCATTCCACTCATGCAGGAGTTGGACTCCTCCATCCTCTGCGCGATTGTGGAGAGTATGCGTGGCCCCTGTTCCCGCACCTCGCAAATGTGCTGCTGTCCCTCAATCATTCTCCTTTTAAAGGATGGTTCCCGGGTTTCAGCATCTGCATCCAGCTGAGCAGAGCCTGGAGAGGAATGCTCCCACCGACGCGGACTCTCCACAGCTGCCCCTGCCACCAGTGTCTGCTCGTGCTCACATATGTGTGGTAACTCACCAGGTGCCAACCCAACTAACTGCGGACTGGGACCCACCGAGGTGTGAGTATCTGCACTGGTGGATGGCTCGCTCAGATCTGACGGTGCCCCCTCAGAGGCCGGCGGGTCCTCTGAGGAATTGCCCTCTGCCGTCACAGCGGTCGCTGAAGGCTCTATAAGAGAACAGAAGGCAATATTAAGCATGATCACAGATGTGTCATGTTGCGATGAGCATATTGAGGTGTTGAAGATGGCGGGGCATGTTAACATCAATTCATATTGTGCATGCTGAATGTTAAAGTTATGTCACCAGATGTTTGTTGGGTGCCAGTCTCGGCGTCCCCGGCGGACAGGCGCTCGAGGGTCCGGCTGAGCTCCAGCCCCTCCTGCTCCGTGTCTGTGAGGACAATGATTTGTTGCGGTCCCCCTCCGGTCCTCGCCCTCTCCCGTGCATTCTGGGCTCTCTTCTCCCATAAGGGGATAAAGTACAGACGCGTGAGTGAGTGATGGTGACGTGGCCAACCAATGAATGCATTGGTTTAGATGCGGCTGACCATGAAAGAGATGCATCAGAGGGTGAGTATGAGACAGAGCTATGATATTGTATGAGGATTGGGTTGAGTGATAGTGGTGGGGTGAGTAATGGGGAGGTGAGGAAGTGCAGGTAAGTGGAGGATGAGCCTTAAGTGGGTGTGAGGAGTGATGTGATAGAGTAGTGTTGGCAGTGCAGAATGAGTTGTGGGGGGGTTGTGGGGGGGTTGTGGGGGCGATGATGTGGAAGACGGAATGTAGGAGAATGAGTAAGTGCACTTACTTTGGCTGACCTAGTTAGGTCATTGAAGTGCTTCCTGCACTGAACCCAGGTGTGGGAGATGTTGCTGCTGCTGGTGACCTCCTCTGCCACCTCGAGCCAGGCCTTCTTGGTGGCAGAGTCAGGCCACTTCCTCCCATCCACTGGGTAGAACACATCCCGCCTCCTCCTCACCCATCCAGTAGCACCTGGAGTGAGGCAACGCTAAATCTAGGAGCAGCCTTTCCTCTGTGCTGCTCCATTGTGCTGTGTGGGTGTTTGCTCCAGGAGGACTGCCCCTTTAAACAGAGCTCCTCCAGCTGACAGCCTGCGATATGGGTGCGCAGTCCGCCCGCTGCGCAGCTTTCGGACGGCAAACCCGGAAGCCGCGTTAAGTGGCTCCAATTGACTCGCGATCGCGTGCGAAACGGACATTTTTTATTGGGCGGGTTACCCACACGTCCAATTACCGCCCCCCCTCCCCCGCTGCCATCCCGCCTCCATGCCAATATCGGGGCCTATGATTCTATGACTCCAGTATCGGCAAAGTCAACAAAAATGGTTTAAAAAGAAAACAGTTGCGCTCCCCTGGGTTATCAGAGAGGGTTGGTTATGTTCCTAGGGAGGCCAGCACTGAGACTGACTCCCAACACATTCACAATCAAAGAACTGGTCCCATAGTGGTCGAGGACCCAGCCCGAAGGCAGCTACAGGAAAGTGTAGTGGAGAATTCCTGCTCTGACTGGTGGCCTGCCCACCATATTGGAGGCAGTGAGAGAATACTGCAGGTCAGACTAGGAGAATATATTGGAGAGCATCGGACCCATGAGCCATGGATACATTCTCATAACATGCAACAGTGATGGAGCATGCCAGTGACTGGGAGTCGGGGTCGAGAATTGACAACCAAATAATGTTGTTCATGCAAGTATTGTACACCCTGACAAAAGGGGGTCAGAGGGCAACATAGACATTGCGATAGCTAAAATGTCAAACTTCTTATACAAGGGAAGAAACATCATCAAGGTTAAGGAGGACAAGAGTAACCATGGCACCAATTGTACCAACAGAAAGTGCTGGAAATGCACAGTAGGTGAGTCAGCATCTGAAAGAGAAAGGTAGAGTAATATTTTGGATGGAACCTTGCATAGAATACAACCTATCTTTCTCTCTCTCTGACTGGCAAACTAACCTGCTTTTATTTTAGATTTCTAGAATCCACATTTTTATTTTTATCACCAGTGACACATGGCCTCAGTGGAAGTACTAGCTCTTGTGTACACTTCTGCTCTCTTATTTTCTCTCATTTTGTCTTTGTCTCCTCTCTTTTCCAAGAGCCCTGCTTGCTACTTTGAAGGTTGCTTTTTATTTTTATTATATATTTACTGTACTCGTTTTATCTCATTTATCCCCCCTATTGTTCTGAGTTCCAGTTTATTAGCTCGCCGTTTGAACTGGGTTTCTGTATAATTTTACACTTGTCATCGCAGCTCATTTAATCACACATCAACCCCTCCAAACTTCCAAAAATCCTCTTAATCTCCTCCTTTGCTTCCCATTCCTTCCATCTCATGTGCCTTTGAATCGGATAGCCTATCATCCACACCATCCCTTTTCAGGGTACATCAAAACTGCAACACGCTGATCAATTTACTTTAAGCAAAACGCCATTGATTCAGAAACTGTCATTTGTAATTGTTTTGATTGAAAGTGTTTGCTGTAATAAAATGAAATCATAGAATCATAGAGAGGTTACAGCACGGCAGGAGGCCATTCGGCCCATCGAGTCCGCGCCGGCTCTACGCAAGAGCAGATGGCACAAAAATACTCAGTTAAAATTTGTTTAAAGGAGAAACATGTTCATTCTGATGGGACAGGGAATAGAATCATGTAAAATACAGGGACAAATATGATGAGATCCCAGATCTCCAAGTCATTCATCCTGTTCCTACCACATGGTCTTTCAACTGTACTTTTCATTCACGGGTTACCACGTTCATTTTCTTCCCTCGGTCTTCCACCAATTTTCTCCCTTCCTCCTTGGCTTTGACGCCTTGATCGGGGAAGGTTTTATGGACATCAGTTGCCACTCCAATACCTCACCCAAGTGGCTATTCTTCACATATGAGCCAAGATAGTCAGCATCAGCAGGACCTTCCAACATGGGTGGAGACATCATAGCCAAGCCTGAACCCGTTCTTAGTTGGTGTCCATACATGGACGCATTCCAGCAAAGGTTTCTGGATATCAGTTGGGAGGACGAAAGCTGGCCGATGTGTCAGCCTTGGCTCAGTGGTAGCATTCTTGCCTCTGAGTCATAATGTCGTGGGTTCAAGTCCCATTCCAGAGACTTGAGCACATAATCTAGGCTGATACTTCAGGGCAGTGCTGAGCGAGTGCTGCACTGTTGGTGGTGCCGTCTTTCGGATGAGACGTTAAACCGAGACCCGGTCTGCCCTCTCTGGTGGACGTAAAAGACCCATGACACTATTGGAAGATGAGCAGGAAAGTTCTCCCCAGTGTCCTGGACAATATTTATCCCTCAACCAACATCATTATAATTGATTATCTGGTCATTATCTCATTTCTGTTTGTAGGACCTTACTATACGCAAATTGACTGCTGCGTTACCTACATTACAACAGTGACAAAGGTACTTCATTGGCTGTATGGCACTTTGGGACATCTTGAGGTCATGAAAAGCACTATAGAAATGTAAGTCTTTCTTTTCTTTGTATAAGTCGGGGGTGGGGGGCAGTATTGATCAAAGAGACCATTACAGCACTGGAAAGAGATCATGTAATGGAGGGCTCAAAGACAGAAGCTATTTGGTTAGAATTAAGGAACAATAGAGGAGCTATTGCGCTACTCGGTTATACTATAGACCACCAAATAGTGTGAAGGAGATAGAGGAGCACATTTGTAGTGGGGGAGCATTTGGGGAACAGTGATCATAATATCATCAGGTTTAGAGTAGTTATGGAAAAGAACAAAGAACATTAAGGTGTGAAAATATTTAACTGGAGGAGGGCTAATTTCAGTGAGTTGAAAAGGGATCTGGCCCAGATGGATTGGAATCAAAGATTGGCAGGTAAAACAGCAATTGAGCAATGGGAGGCCTTCAAAGAGGATATAGTTTGGGTATAGTCTAGCCACATTCCCACGAGGGGGAAAGGAAGGGCATCCAAAGCTTGAGCTCCCTGGATGACTAAATATATAGATATTAAAATGAAACTGAAAAAGGAGGTTTGTGACAAATGTTAGGTTCATTGTACAGTAGAGAACCAAACCGAATACAGAAAGTACAGAGAAGAACTGAAAAAGGAAATAAGAGTGACAGACAGTGTATGAAAATAGATTAGCGGCTTACATAAAAGGGAACCCAAAAATCTTTTAGAAACATATAAATAGTAAAAGGGTAGTTAGAGGAAGGGTGGGGCCGATTAGGGATCAAAAAGGAGATCATCTTGTACAGGCCAAGGGTATGGCTGAGGTGCTAAATGAGTACTTTGCATCTGTCTTCATAAAAGAAGAGGGTGCTGCCAATGCCATAGAAAAGGAGGAGGTAGTAGAGATATTGGATAGGGTGAAAATAGATAAAGAGGAGATACTTAAAAGTTTGGCGGTATTAATGTAAAAAAGTCGCCTGGTCCAGATGGGATGCATCCTAGGTTACTGAGGGAAATAAGGTAGAAATTGCAGAGAGTCTGGCCACAATCTACCAATCCTCACTAGATACGGGAGTGGTGCCAGAGGACTAGAGGATTGCAAATGTTGTACCCCTGTTCAAAAAGGGGAGAGGGATAAACCCGGCAACTACAGGCCAGTCAGTATAATGCCAATGGTGGGGAAACTTTTAGAGACAATAATCCAGGACAAAATGAATTGGCACTTGGAAAAATATGGGTTAATAAATGACAGCCAGCACCGATTTATTAAAGGCAAATCGTCTTTGACCAACGTGAGTGAGTTTTTTGTTGAAGTAATTGAAAGGGTTGATTAGGATAGTACAGCTGATGTATATATGGACCTACAAAAGGCATTAGATAAAGTACCACATAATAGACCTGTTAGCAAAATTGAAGCCTATGGGATTAAAGGGACAGTGATAGCATGGATATAAAATTGGCTAAGGGACAGAAAGCAGAGAGTAGTGGTGAACGGTTGTTTTTCCGACAGGAGGGAAATATACAATGGTGTCCCCCAGAGGTCGGTGTTAGGACCACTGCTTTTTTTGATATATATTAATCACCTGGTCTTGGGTATACAGGGCATAACTTCAAAGTTTGCAGATGACACAAAACTTCGGAAATGTAGTAAACAGTGAGAAGGATAGTAACAGACTTCAGGACGACAAAGACAGTGGAATGGGCAGACACCAGCAGATGAAATTTAATGCAGAGAAGTGTGGTGATGCATTTTGGTAGGAAGAATGAGGAGAGGCAATATAAACTAAATGGTACAATTTTAAAGTGGGTGCAGGAACAGAAAGACCTGGGGGGAAACCTACACAAATCTTTGAAGGTGACAGGACAAGTTGAGAAGGCTGTTAAAAAGACATATGGTAATCTTGGCTTTAGGAATAGAGGCATAAAGTACAAAAGCAAGAAAGTGAAGCCAAACCTTTATAAGGTTAGGCCCCAGCTGGAGTATTGTCCAATTCTGGGCACCATGATTTAGGAAGGATATCAAGGTGGAGAAGAGATTTACTGGAATGGTACCA
Source organism: Heptranchias perlo (assembly GCF_035084215.1). Taxonomy (NCBI): domain Eukaryota; kingdom Metazoa; phylum Chordata; class Chondrichthyes; order Hexanchiformes; family Hexanchidae; genus Heptranchias; species Heptranchias perlo. The sequence goes on along the minus strand of NC_090350.1, from coordinate 12,571,730 downwards.
GGGATGAGGGACTTCAGTTACATGGAGAAACTGGAGAAGCTGGGGTTGTTCTCCTTAGAGCAGAGAAGGTTAAGAGGAGATTTGATGGAGGTGTTTAAAATCATGAATGGTTTTGATAGAGTAAATAACGAGAAACTGTTTTCAGTTGCAGAAGGGTCAGTAACCAGGGGTCACAGATTTAATGTAATTGGCAAAAGAACCAGAGTTGAGATGAGGAGATTTTTTTTAAGCAGCAAGTTGTTATGATCTGCAATGCGCTGCCTGAAAGCATGATGGAAGTAGATGCAATAATACCTTTCAAAAGGGAATTGGATAAATACTTGAAGGGGAAAAATTTGCAGGGCCATGGAAAAAGAGCAGGGGAGTGAGACTAATTGGAAAGCTCTTTCAAAGAGCCAGCACAGACATGATGAGCCGAATGGCCTCCTTCTGTGGTGTATCATTCTATGATTCTATGATTCTATAACATCGACAACATTACCACCATCCACAAAACCTCTTCCTTGGCTTTCATAAACCCCATGTTGGCTTAAACCTATTGGCCTGGGTTTCTGATTCTGTGCTCACCAGCCCATTCATTGAAGTGAATGGATGGAAAAACTCGGCCTGGTGAGTGCAGGAGCAAGAAACCCTAGGCCATGGCCTTTTCTATTGTTCGATGTGTTAGAACTGTTTCCATTCTACTATCATTTAGTACGTTGCCTGTGTACATATCAAGCTAATTGGCGTGGAATTCCCCAAACCTTGATGGTAATTTTTGTTTCGAAAGATTAAAATTGAATTAGTTGTCTTCCAGGCCCTTGGCACCACCCTTATGCCCAATGAGTTGCAAAGAGTGTCTGCCACAGCACTGCCTACTTCTGCCCTCATTTCCTTAAATACTCTTGGATGTTTTCCATCTGCTACTGGTTTCAGCTTTAGTTCTTTAATGGAATTTTGTTGCTGATTTTATAATTCCCATGAACCCAGACACTTTCTCCGCCCCTCCAGATGGTTAATACTACTGCCTTCTATAATCAGAACGATTGTAAAAAATCACTTGAAATTTTCTCTGTACTGTAAACTTCCGCCACTGCCTCACTTGCTTCATCCTTAAGGGACCACATTTGTTCTTAACACTTTGCTTGCTATAGATGTGTTCAAAGAATCTTTTTAAAATTTTGCTAATATTTACGGCTATGGTTTCTCTCCCTGGTTGTTTTTTGTCTCTCTCCTCACCTGACTAATTTTGGGGCACAGTGCCACACGAGCCCGGGTAACCCTTTGGAACCTCACCCATTCTCCATTTCTGTGTCCAGGCAGTGAATGCCAAAAAGGCTATTTAACCATGGGGAGAGTCAACCCCGAGCCAGGAGACCTCAGTACTGCACTGGAGTTTCAGCCTTGACTTTGTGCTCAATTCCCTGTAGTGGGGACTTAAACCCACATCAGAGGCGAGAGTGCTATCGCAGAGCCAAGGCCGACACAAAGCATTTGATGAGACTTCTCATGCAAGACTTGTGGCTAAAGTCAAACTTCATGGAAAGATGTAAATTGGGTAATAAATTGACTAAATTATGGGAAAGGAAGGGGAGTTGTTAATGACAATTGTTCTAATTGAGGCACTGTGATCTGTTTGAAGGATTAGGCCTGGGACCCCTGTTATTCTGAACATTTATGGAAGGTCTTGGTCAGGATTTGCAAGTACATACGAACATATGTACTGATAGATTAGGTGAATGGGCAAAACTGTGGCAAATGGAATTCAATATAGACAAATGTGAGGTCATCCACTTTGGATCAAAAAAGGATAGAACAGGGTACTTTCTAAATGGTAAAAAGTTAAAAACTGTGGATGTCCAAAGGAACTTAAGGGTTCAGGTACATAGATCATTGACGTGTCATGAACAGGTGCAGAAAATAATCAAGAAGGCAAATGGAATGCTGGCCTTTATATCTAGAGGACTAGAGTACAAGGGGGCAGAAGTTATGCTGAAGCTATACAAAACCCTGGTTAGATCGCTCCTGGAGTATTGTGAGCAGTTCTGGGCACCGCACCTTCGGAAGGACATATTAGCCTTGGAGGGAGTGCAGCGTAGGTTTACTAGAATGATACCCGGACTTCAAGGGTTAAGTTACGAGGAGAGATTATACAAATTGGGGTTGTATTCTCTGGAGTTTCGAAGGTTAAGGGGTGATCTGATCGAAGTTTATAAGATATTAAGGGGAACAGATAGGGTGGATAGAGAGAAACTATTTCCTCTGGTTGGGGATTTTAGGAGTAGGGGGCACAGTCTAAAAATTAGAGCCAGACCTTTCAGGAGCGAGATTAGAAAACATTTCTACACACAAAGGGTGGTAGAAGTTTGGAACTCTCTTCCGCAAACGGCAATTGATACTAGCTCAATTGCGAAATTTAAATCTGAGATAGATAGCTTTTTGGCAACCAAAGGTATTAAGGGATATGGGCCAAAGGCAGGTATATGGAGTTAGATCACAGATCGGCCATGATCTTATCAAATGGCGGAGCAGGCACGAGGGGCTGAATGGCCTACTCCTGTTTCTATGTTCCTATATAAAAATGTCGGACAGGAAAAGACCAGCTGGTCCACCTAGTCTGTCCCACACGATTATGCTGCCTTCTGCATCACAATACAAAACACTCCCTACTCACCCGGAACCATGTCATCTCCAGGGAGAGGAGATTAACTGGATAAAAAACCCAGACCAACTAAGGGAAAAAAATCTGGAAAATTCCTCTCCGACCCCTTTAGGTGATCAAAACTAGTCCAGCTGGTCACATTGACCCTGACTTATATTCCAAGTTACCCACCTCTTGTACAGTGTGATCTCTGTCCCAGCCAGAAACAGATCCAACTATCACTGATTGTATCAGTGTTCCACAGGTCTACCACTCTCTTGGAAAAGAAGAACCACCAAACACCCAACCTAGTTCTGCTCTTACGTGGCCAGTAAGCATGACCCTCGGGCCTCCCTAACCTGTTCAGTTGAAATAATTTGTCCACGTAAAAGCAATTGAGTCCCTTCATTATTTTATAAACCTGTACCTTTTTGAAAGCCTCAATATCCACCATCTTGTGAGGGGACCAATACTGGACACAGTATTCTAAATGTAGCGCTCTAAATGTTGTGGATTTATGGCACATTTTGTGAGAAATGGACTATGGTGAGAGGGTAAAATTTAAAGAGATCCACAATTGGGTGGATGAAGGGCATCATGGAGGTAAGTTGCCCATTTTGGTTGGCAAGTGTAGTCTTCCATGTTTTAGGAAAGGTTAATATTATGAAACACAAAGGGGAGGGGGGTTAATTTTCATGCCCCCACCGCTCCGTTTGTGCTTAAAAATGGGGCAGTAGTGGGACCGAAATAAGAAGTTGGATGAAAGCACCAACTTACCACCGAGTTCACCTCTGTTCCAATTTTTGGGTGTGCCTTGATCCAGAGGGCCAGAACCCCTACTGGAATCAGGCTGGTACCTCATGAAGAGATGCTAATCGGCTCAGATGACACAATTAGAACCACCACTTTTGTCTCCGCCCACACTGCTACTGGCGCTTCCTGTTCCCGCCTACGGGTCGCGGCCATTGTCAGTTTAAGTTACAGGGATTCTCAGCTGCAGTCAGGGAAAGCTGGATGGAGGTTTGGGACTCATTTCTACAGCAGTTGCTTGTGGGTGTTGAGCCTCAAAGGCTTCCAAAGTTAATGCGTTCGCTGCTGTAGGTTCTGTAAAAACGTTGCCTGCTGCTCCGAAGTGCTGATTGTTTTTTCACTCCCAACACTTCTACCCCTCCCCTTTAAGGTGCTTTTGCTGAACCTTCACATTTGCCTGCTTTGCCCGATTTCCCTGCTCCGGATCGGCGAGTTGCCTATTAGGGAATGTGTTTTGCGCCGGCAAATCCCCGACCACATTATAATGAGGACCCCCTGAACCAAAATGGGCCGCTGACTCTTCATGTTGCAGGAACAAAATGTTGAGGTGTAGATTCACAGAAAACAAGTGCAAGGGAGAGATATGGGGGGTGTGGGGGGGGGGAGGTGCAATTTTGCCTTTTGGACCACTGACTGGCAGAGCGCACTGGTCGGCCGCCCATTCTAGGCTGTCAAGAGGCCCCAGCCTCATTTCAATCTGGCAGGCGAGCTGTGGGACGCTAAACAGGCGTCCCAGTGCAGCTCGCCAGATTGAAGCCTCAAGATCAGGCTGGGGCAGCCGCCAGCAAGGTGAGTTGGGGGGGGGAGGAGGGGAGGGGAGGTTGTGATCACAGAGAGTGGGGGGTCCCAGGGGAGGCAGCGGCCCAGGTTATGTTTGTGGGCCCCAGATGTGGACCCCTGCTGATTATCTTGTTGGGTTGTTCTGCTCGGGATGGGCTACTGGACATTGTTTGAAGAGAAACTCCTTTTAGGTCATTCTGGAATCCTGGGCGTAACTGCTACAGCACTACCAACTTTTGCTCAGTTCGGTTTTGTCTTGTGGTGGAACAGGGGATCAGGACTAGGCTCCTAAGTGTGAACTTGCATAATTCCCGCAAAGACTGCACGCTGTGTTCACAGAGTTTCCTTTTGAGAAATATGTTATCTTAATTTCCGTCAGAAGTGTTCAAAGAATCTCATGTGACTGGGTAGACAACCCCTTGTGAACTCGTGCGAGAATGCTGTATTTATATGTTCAACATTAGTTTCTGTAAATAGCTCTTGTGAATAAAGCAATTTACTGGTTTAGTCTATTATGAAAAACGTCTGGCCTGGCTAATATTATCTGTCTGCTGAAATGATGCAAGCAGCAGTACAGCAACAAATTTACGATAAAGGCAGTATTGTTTGCTGTGTGGCACACTAAACCGAATACTAAACATCTACAGTTAAGCTTCTGATCGGTATCTCGCCCATGGTTCTGCCTAGTGACAAAAAAAAGTAATGGAGTATGTCTGAATCATAACATGCCTCATCTCCCTATTTCTTTCCTTCCTCCTAGCCATGCTTGGCATCATCTGATCACCACTTCCAAACTTAACCTGCTCTTCTCTGGTGTCCTGGATATAAGAGAGGGGGAAGGTTAGTGAAGATCCACAAAGGTTGTTTCCCCTCGATATGCAACAGTCCAGCAAGTTAATTTTCACGAGAGAAATATCTATCCTGCAAGCAGTCAAATTACCAATTTATGCCAATCAAATGATATTAATTACATCGCATTTCAACGATTAGCAATGAGGGTGCCTGAAGTGATGAATTGGAAATCTGTTAATGAGAATATTCGAACAGTGGCAGTAAGAATTCTATGTATAAATACATTATAATTACAGAAACATTGTTGATTTGTTATGTGTCACTGATGGAGTTCTTTTCAACTTTGATGTCAGAAAATAAATATAATATATACTGCGTGCAGAGTTTCCTTATGATCGTCTGATAATCATCCTCTTGTAAATCTGCAGTAATGAAGTCACAAAGCCAATGCAATACTCTTTCTTGTATTGTTTGATGACAGTACAGGTATTAACAAAATAGCTTCCTGTTCTCATACAGGTTTATAGTCGCTAATATACCAGGACTCTGTGGCATGAGCTGAACACGTACAGGTGGAGGATTCGATAGGTATGAATGCTTTAGGGAGACTGTCCTTCCATAACATTATCTTCTATCCTGCTCTCATCCCACACTCAACTCTCGGCTCAGCAGAAGCCACTGGTGAAACCACAGCTCTGACTCATTCCACAGTTTACTGGAAGTCTTGAGTCTGTCTGTCTCTCTTGGCTTACTTGAAGTCTACACTAAAGTCACATGCCTTTCTTTAGTAGAAATCTGGAATTCTCTCCCCCAAAATCTATGGATGTTGGAGCAATTGGAGCTTTCAAGACTGAGGTCGATAGATTTTTGTAAGGTAAGGGGATCAAGGAATATGGAGTTAGGGTGGGTATTTTGAGTTGAGGTGCAGATCAACCGTGATCTAATTGAATAGTGGAGCATGTTCGAGGGGCTGAAAGTCCTATTCTTGTTCCTATGTTCTCTGTTCTCGGGACTAGGTAGTGTGATAGATTAAAATACCCTCTCCTTCCTGCCAAACTTCTCCCCTCCTTATCTCCTTTCCTGAAGACGTTGACCCCTGGCTGGAGTACAGGTCAACAACCATCGGTTGCCCTTCGGTTACTTGTCTGAGTTGCCATTCTTCATGTGTGAGCCCAGCCGATGAGTGCTGGCGAGCTATTTGATCACAGGGGGCATCACAGCCAGCTCAAACCTGCCTTCATCCACTCACGCACACTTTGAGCTGGGGGGGTCACAGGATAATGATCAGGAGCAGGAATCTTGGCCCATTACCCCCAAGTTAACCCAGGGGCACTTAGGTCAATTGGAGCACTCCAGCTGCGATTAACTAACTCAGCACAGACCAGGGACTGAGTCTGGGAGCTTACTTTTTAAATGTAACTTCAGCTAGAAGATAATTAAAGAATATCAAAAGGCCATTTGGCCAACTAAGCCATGGACTTTCAGTGGATCTTGCGCATTCTGTACTATCAACCATCCCAATTTATTTTGTCTACTCTGGGAGGTAACTAGCCAGAGTTAAAACTTAAACTTAAATCAGACATTATCACAGTTCCTGGTTATTGAAATTGACCTTGACAAAGAAAAAGAAAAGATACTTCTTGGTCAGACAGCAGCACACAGCAGATCAGAGTTAATCTTCATGATATAACAACACTGCAGTTTACATGAGTTAAAAATGAAGGGGGTCATTTTAATCTAACCCACCCGGCGGGGGAACAGTGCGAGTTTGGCTCGGATGCCTGTTTTACCCACCGCCCGTTTAGCACTCCATTGAAGGCAATAGAGCGTAAAATCGGACAGGGTGTAAAACGAGTGTTCGACATGAACCTGCCGCATTCCCGCCGGGCAGGGTGAGTTAAAATTACCCCCATTGGGTGGGTGGGAATGACTATAATGGAAGTTACCTCATTTTGGGCTTTGGATGACAGTAAACCACTTCAGTATTGCTATTGTGATTCAAGGGAACTTAGGGCATTTTGTTGAGGATTCAGACCTACTTGGTGAAATTCACTTCACATTGGACCCTTATGAGCATGAGTGAGAACCAGACGAGGCTTTCTTTCCATCAGTCTGGCCTGGATTTGAATTTCTCAGAGGCGGAAGGATAGTCTTCTATTGCCACCAAGTCACAGACACTTGCATTAGCATTCTCCAGTTGTTTCAATGGTGCCAAGAATGGGGTTGTAGTTGCAACCACCTGATAATATTGCTGCTGCCTTCTACCACATCTCTGGTCTACAACTTACATAGAAAACATAGAGAACATAGAAAATAGGAGCAAGAGTAGGCCATTCGGTCCTTCAGGCCTGCTCCGCCATTCAAAATGATCATGGCTGATCGTCTAACTCAGCAGTACCCTGTTCCCGTTTTTTCCCCTTATCCCTTGATCCCTTTAGCATTAAGAAATATATCTATCTCCTTCTTGAATACATCTAATGACTTGGCCTCCAATGCCTTCTGTGGTAGAGAATTCCACAGGTCCACCACCCTCTGAGTGAAGAAATTTCTCCTCATTTCGGTTCTAAATGGCATACCCCGTATCCTGAGACTGTGACCCCTGGTTCTGGACTCCCCAGCCATCGAGAACATAACATAACTATAATTGCAACTGTAACTGTAAGTGGACACCATATTAATTTCTCGGCTTTTAATTAAGTGAGCACAAAAAGAACAAGCTGGGCCGAGGCCAGTGCACAGTCAGCGCTGTCTGTTGGCCCCAACTACTGTCTCTCTATAGAAATAAAACAATCCTTTTCAAGTGTATCACATCTCTATTCCTTTCTTTGTAATATTCTTTTTTTCCTATCTTTGTTCTTTGCCAATCACTTTCAATATAATTTACTCTCAAGTTCTTTCCATTTTTTCCATCTCAGCTGCCCAACACATTTCTATTCTCCACTCTGCTTCATCAAATTCTTCACCTTGCAATCTACAGCTCTAGCGTCAACTCACCAACAAAGTCAATCGCTTCTGCCATTGTAGTGCCTGCAAAACAGTTCTTAGATTATTCTGCTCTTTATTTGAATAATATTATAAATTACATAACTACCAAGCTCAATATCATATTAATTTCTGAGGTAAGTCATTGCGGAAAGTATGGTATAGATTAGGTTTACATGGAGTAGAAATACTCATTTTATGGCACACAAGCCAACTGGGGCTGGCAAGCCTCTCTTGTAGCCTTCGGGAGGGTCCAGCACCACCCTCAGTCCTACCAGCTATCCAGCAGGAACTCTAAAGCCACCAGCGGAGCCTAAGAAGTCAATTAGACACCTAGCATTGGGAGCACTAAGATTTCTGTAAGGTGTGGAGTGTTCAACTGATCTCCCTCCGGCGCTCCCGGTGATGGACTTTGTGAGAAGGGCCCAAGGCGAAGGAACCATCTTTGTATGGGCTGCTCTGTCAGTGTGATTGTTGAGTCTCCAGGATTGCCCACCTAGTATAATTAACTGGAGTTTGAAAGATCTCCCCAATTTTTTTTTACTGCAAACACTGAGCTGTTCATTTGTCTTCTTATAGTCTTCCCTGCCTCTCCAGCTATTACCAAGCTGTGAGGTGATACAATTGGTTGAGAAATGTGCTGTAATTTCAAGTTGGAAGCGCACACATTACACAAGGTTTGGCGATGGGTTGCTCTGCAACAAGGAGACTGGTGAACAAAGCCCAGTAATGTGCATTTTTGAGTTCCAGCACAGCATGTCATTATCCTGAACTGATAGATAACTTGATTCTGTCTTGTGCATTCCCCACTTCCTTCACCCCACCATTGACGGCCATGCCTTCAGCTGTCTCGGCCCTAAGTTCAGGAACTCGCACCCCAAATCTCTTCGCCTCTCCACCTCTCCCACTTCCTTTATGACGCTCCTTAAAATCTACCTCTTTGATCAAACTTTTGGCCATTTATCCTACTATCTCCTTATGACAATTTTTTGTTTGATTACGCTCCTGTGAAACGTCTTGAGACGTTTTACGATGTGAAAGGTGCGACATAGAAGCAAGTTGTGTGTCTCAGTGAAAGGCTTTTGTTTACCAACTACACTCAACATTCCATCTAATTTAATAATTTAAAAGGAGCCCTGAGCGTCTGCCCTGAGTGAACAAGGTTATGAAGCCATGTGGGCCCTGTTATAGCGAGTTGATTGTAATGCAGTGAGCATTATGTTTGCTCATAGTTGGGGAGTGATGAGCTAGCTTGGGATGATCTTTTTGATCCTGATATGAGAATCTGCCAAGCACTAGACCTGAGTGAGCTCATTATACCAGTCATAAACCTTCCATTTATTACTGCTACTCATCAGAACTGTTTTTTTTTAACCTTTACTACATCATTGCCCATCTGACCAGTTCTTTCATGCAATTATGAAAATAACCTTTACTTGCTGAGCCGATGAATAATTGCTTTGGAATGATAATAATCACTGTTATACCTAATGATTATTCAGAGCTGTTAGGGAACATTCTCTAGGCAAATAAAATAAAATGGTTATTAAAGGTCTTTTGTGTAGATTTTGTTCTGAAAGTAGATTAAAGAGGCCACTAGTCGCATTTATTTCTTTGTTATAAAACCAATGAATATTACAGTACATTTGAGATATATTTCCCCGTCTCATCCTTTGCAGACTGTCTCATGTTGCTGGCAGGATGCCTCGACTTCATATGATAATTCAGCAGGGTAAAGATCTGTGCATATCTCACTGGTGATTAGTTATACGTCAACAGATTGAAAAGGCCGGTTTATCTCGATGATCTGGCAATCGAAGTGGTAAATGTGGCAGATGACTGTAAGGAGAACCCACCCTGGTACCAGCAGGTGTTCCGTACTTCGTTCAACTGGCACGTTATAAATGATCTTAATTTACAGTTCTAAAAGGCCAAAGTCTGAATTATAAAGGAGCATGAATTTTACCACTTCTTCATCTTCAAATGTCAAGTGGTACCTCCTTTCACCTTCCTGAAAAAACATGTTTCAACAGCTTTTGATGGTTTTACAATTAATGTGTAATGAATTTTACAGTCTTCATTTTCTGGGTTTTAAATGTACATTTCTTCCTACTTTCTCCCTTCCTAATGTTCCTCACTATTCTTTGCTTTTATTCGTTCATGGGATGTGGGCGTCGCTGGCGAGGCCGGCATTTATTGCCCATCCCTAATTGCCTTGAGAAGGTGGTGGTGAGCCACCTTCTTGAACCGCTGCAGTCCGTGTGGTGAAGGTTCTCCCACAGTGCTGTTAAGTAGGGAGTTCCAGGATTTTGACCCAGCGACAATGAAGAAACGGCAATATATTTCCAAGTCGGGATGGTGTGTGACTTGGAGGGGAACGTGCAAATGGTGTTGCTCCATGTGTCTGTTGCCCTTGTCCTTCTAGGTGGTAGAGGTCGTGGGTTTGGGAGGTGTTTCGAAGAAGCCTTGGCGAGTTGCTGCAGTGCATCCTGTAGATGGTACACACTGCAGCCATGGTGCACCGATGGTGAAGGGAGTGAATGCTTAGGGTGGTGGATGGGGTGCCAATCGAGCGGGCTGCTTTGTCCTGGATGGTGTCGAGCTTCTTGAGCATTGTTGGAGCTGCACTCATCCAGACAAGTGGAGAGTATTCCATCACACTCCTGACTTATGCCTTGTAAATGGTGGAAACGCTTTGGGGAGTCAGGAGGTGAGTCAATCGCCGCAGAATACCCAGCCTCTGACCTGCTCTTGTAGCCAAGTATTTATATGGCTGGTCCAGTTAAGTTTCTGGTCAATGGTGACCCCCAGAATGTTGATGGTGGGGGATTCGGCGATGGAAATGCCGTTGAATGTCAAGGGGAGGTGGTTAGACTCTCTTGTTGGAGACGGTCATTGCCTGGTGTGACTGTTACTTGCCACTTATCAGCCCAAGCCTGGATGTTGTCCAGGTCTTGCTGCATGCGGGCACGGATTGCTTCATTATCTGAGGGGTTGCGAATGGAACTGAACACTGTGCAATCATCAGTTAACATCCCTATTTCTGACCTTGTGATGGAGGGACGGTCATTGATGAAGCAGCTGAAGATGGTTGGGCCAAGGACACTGCCCTGAGGAACTCCTGCAGCAATGTCCTCTTAGGAACAAAGATAGGATGGTCTAATCTACAAGTCTCGGTGTGCGGCTATCGCTTGTGTTTTCTGACCAGTTGACAGTAAGGGTCCTTCTTCAAAACAGGATTAGTTGTGTCAGTTTTTCCCAGTAACACCGTGTACTCCACCCCCCAATCCGCAGGATGTAACACTTTGCTGTTGCTTACAGCTTCGTCCAAGATGTGCAGAAGACCTGATTCAGTCCGTCAGTTGACATTGAAATATAAATCCAGTATTTCAACATTTTTGCCGCTCGCCCCCAGCTCCCCCTACGCACTGATTCCACCTCCCGTTAAAATTACACAGTATTTATAGCACAGAAACAGGCCATTTGGCTCCACACGTGCCTCCGCACACTTTACTTCATCTCAACCTAATAGCACTTCCTCCTAATATTAAAACAGAAAATGCTGGAAATATTCAGCAGCTCAGGCAGCATTTGCGGAGAGAGAAACGGAGTCAATGGGCTCGATTTTAGCGTCGGGTTTCCTGTGCGTTATCGGCGGGGCGGGCTCCAAAATGTCAATTTCCACGTGCGGGAGCGGATCGCGCCGAGATCCCGGCCACTTCCGGGTGCCGCGCTGACGTGCGGGGCTGCGTGCGCAGGCCCTGCTGGTGGGAATCCCGCAGGCAATTAAAGCCAGCGGGGTTCCACTTGAGAGTACTTACCTTGCTTGTTGAGGTCATTAAATGAGCTGAATCAGCTGTCAAAACAGGAAGTGTGGGATTTTAGCTTCAACGCAGAGTGTTTCACACACTGGGGGAAACAGTCTCCCTTCAACCGGTCGTGTTCCAGCCAGCAGCCTGTGGCAGCTGCCAAGGTGCACTCCACAGCGGGTGGGAGAGCCCTCACCCACGCAGGAGGCCACCGCGTCACGTAGGGCAACCCCTGCCCTCCACCACCCCCCGCCAAGCCAGAGGACAGACCAACGTGAAACCGCAGCCCCAGTGCGAGGAACCACCTACCTACCCTGCACAACCCCTCAGACCAACACCTGCCAGATGGGTGGTGCGTTGACATCCTCGGAGGATGAACAGCATGACCAGCCCCAGCAGCCTTGCAGTCCACGCCGTCCGCCTCGGAGACGTGGAGCCCCCCAACACGGTGCTGTGGCTCACCCACCTGCACAGCAGGAGGGAGGGCAACCGCAGAGAGAGATGCGTCGCAGGAGGCACTCCCCTCCGCACAGGGTGTACAGACCGAGGCTCAGCTTCATGGACCTCTCCGAGGAGCAGTGCATACGTCGGCTCAGAGTCAATCGCCAGGTAGTCGCCGACATCTGCAGCCTCCTTAACGACGAGCTGCTCCCTGATGGACCAAGCAGCATCTTCTTACCTGTCGCCGTCAAAGTCACCACTGCCCTCAACTTCTTTGCATCCGGATCCTTCCAGGGTGCCACCGGGGACATCACCGGGGTCTGTCAGTCCTCTGCACACAAGTGCATAAGGCAGGTCACCGATGGGTTGTTCCGCAGGGCCTCGCACTACATCAACTTCGCCATGGACGAGCGCAGCCAGATGGAGAGGGCGGTTGGATTCCATGCCATGGCCGGCTTCCCACGGGTACAGGGTGTAATCGACTGCACCCACATCGCAATACGGGCACCTCCGCATGAGCCAGGGCTGTTCATCAACAGGAAGGGGTATCACTCCATGAACGCCCAGCTCATCTGTGACCACCGCCAGAGATTCCTACACATGTGCGCCAGATACCCCAGCAGCTGCCACGATGCCTTCGTCCTCAGGGAGTCCACCGTCCCGCCCATCCTCCAGGCACCCAACACCGGCAACGGCTGGCTCCTCGGCGACAAGGGGTATCCCCTACACACGTGGCTCATGACGCCTCTGAGGAACCCCATCACCGAGCCGGAGCGTCGGTACAATGACAGCCACACTGCTACCAGGTCTACAATTGAGCAGACCATAGGGCTGCTCAAGATGCGCTTCAGGTGCCTTGATCGTTCTGGGGGAGCGCTGCAATACACACCATTCAGAGTGGGATGAATCATAGTTGTCTGCTGCGCCCTGCATAACATGGCCCAACAGAGAGGGGTGCCGCTGGAGGAGGCCCCATCCACACCCGCCACCCACATTGAGGAAGGCGATGAGGAGGAGGAGGAGGAGGAGGAGGAGGACGCGGACGCGCCAGAGGATGGTGGACGACCCATGCGCCGAACCACGACTCACCGGGATGCTCGCCGGGCCAGGGAGGCACTCATACGTCAACGGTTCTCCTAGAGTCAGACAGTGCGAGGCGCTCGCATCTCCTCACCTGCACATGCGAGCGGCCATACCAGCCCCCTCCACTGAAGAGTGTTGCCAGTACTCCTGCACCCACAGCAGTGTGCCCAATGGGCGGCAGCAGGTGTTCGCCGTCATGATGGGCTGCACGGAACGCACCTATTGCACAGGCCGCGGAAGAATGGACGAGAGGTGGCAGAAGTGGTGAGAATATAGTGTTTAATATGTACAATGTGAGATAATATAAATAAAAAGTGTACAAATTAACAGACACCCTGGTGCATTCCCTTTGTGCTTATAACGCCTTTGGATTTCTTTTGCGGGTACCCCTACGTGGTGCTACCCCTGTGGCTCCAGCAGAGGTAGTGGCAGTTTGCTCCTGTTCTCGCCCTGACTGGGTAGATGCTTTGGGCGGACGGCCCCTGGGTTTCGGTGCCCGTGAGGGCACCTCCACAGACTGCTCCTCCTGCACCGTGGCAGGGGCAGACTCGGCCACCTGGAGAGGAGGCACCATTGCGGGTACTTGTTGAGAGGGGGGCAACGGGTGGGATGTGGGGGCGCCTTGAGAAGCGTTTCCGCTTCCATGTCCCCGGTCACCATCATCCCTCCCGTGGCCTCGGCCCACATCACCCCTTCCACCCTGCTGGACGGCAGTTTGGATGGCATGTGTGAGGCCTTGCAAGGCCACCCCTAGTGTATCCATCAGCCTGTTTATGGCGGCAGAATGTTGCTCACCCTGAATCCGTACAGCCGTTGTCAGGGCCTGCACGGACTCGATGTGGAGCTGTGCGTGACGCTCGAGGGAGGCCAGCCTGCCCTCCACCGCAGACGCTCCCGCACCTACCCGCGACACTGTGTCGCCGGTACCCTCCTGTACCTGCGCCACCAATGCCCTCATGCAGGAGTTGGACTCCTCCATCGCCTGCGCAATTGTGGACAATGCGCGCGGCACCTCTCCCAGTACCTCAGCAATTAGCTGGTGCCCCTCGACGACTCTCCTTTTCACTGGTGGCCCCCTGGGTTCAGCATCTGGGTCCGGCCGAGCAGAGCCTGGAGATGAGTGCTCCCACCGTCGCGGACCCTCCGCGGCTGCCCCTGCCACCAGGGTCTGCTCATGCTCACTCGTGCGTGGTGAATCACCAAGTGCTACCCCAACTAGTTGGCGAGGGGGACCCACCGAGGTGCGTGTCTCTGCGCTGGTGGATGGTTGGCTCAGATGTGACGATGCACCCTCAGAGACCGCCATGTCCTCTGAGGAATCGCCCTCCTCAATCGCATCGCTCGCAGACGGCCCTGCAAGAGAACAGAGGGCACTATGAGACATGTGCACCAACGTTACGGTGCGCCTGATGGCAGGTGATGATACGGTAACTCGCGATCATGGGTGTTGAGTGTCAGCTTTCCCTTACCGGCCGTTTCTGCAGCGACAGACTCGCCATCAGCCACCGACAGGCAATGTCGCGTGCGGGCGAGGTCGAGCGCCTCCACCTCTGCGTCGGTGAGCTCTACCACTTGCGGCGGGCCACCTCCGGTGCGTGCCCTTTCCCTATTGTTCTTGCTTCTCTTCTCCTGTCAAGGCAAAACACAGATGTGTGAGTGGGTGCGTATTGCATCGTGAGACGCATCGAGCATCGGTGTGGGTGGGTTGAGCGTGGGGCAGATGGATGGGAGGATGCGTGTGCCACATGCCCATCCCATTGCATGGGGATTGGGGTGTGTGGTAGTGTTCGGGTGGGGTCAGGGACGGTGGGTACTTGCGGGCACGGCGAGGATGGTGAGTGAGTGGCTGTGAGGATTGCTGCGGGAGCGCTGTGGTGGCTCTGCAGGAGGGGTTGTGATCTGTTTGGCGTGATGGTGGGGACGGGCTGTGGGAGGGTGCGTTGGTGTACTCACCTTGCCGGACCTAGTAAGGTCATTGAACCGCTTGCGGCACTGCTCCCATGTCCTGGGGGTGTTGGCCCTGCTGCTGACCTCCGCCGCCACCTCTGCCCATGCCTTCCTGGTGGCGGCGGCAGGGAACTTGCGTCCATCCGCGGGGAAGAGCGTGTCCCTCCTCCTCCTCACGCCCTCCAGCATCAGCTGCAGCGCAAGGTCCGAAAAACGTGGCGCAGCCTTTCCCCTTGGGTGAGCCATCGTCACCAGCCTACTGATTGCAGCAGGAGGGGCTTTGGGAGACTGCCCCTTTAAGTGGAGCTCCCACATCGCGTAAACGGTAGTGCGCATGCGCAGCCCGCCGGCACGCAGCTGGGGAGCGCAGAACCCGGAAGCAGGGCTTAATCAGTTCAATTATCCCGCGATCGCGCGGGGGACGCACGCAATTAGCCGTCCGCGTTTTCCACGCTCCCAGAGGACCACCCGCTGGGAACCCGCAGGCCTGCTAAAATCGAGCCCAATGTTTCAGGTCGATGTCCTTTCGTTGGAACTGGAAGAAGTAAAGAATTAACAGTTTTTAAGCAAGTACAGAGCCAGGGAAGGTGGGAGGGGGAGTGAAGAAGAGATGGGGAGGAAAGAACAAAAGGGAAGGTCTGTGATAGGGTGGAGGGCACGAGTGATTAAATGACAAAAGGGATGATGGTGCAAGGTAAGGAAGGTGGTAATGGGACAAGTAAAGAAACAAAAGATGGGTCTAGAGGAGCTGTAAATGGCAACAGCAGAACCATTAGCAGCACCTGCTGTCCAAAAAAAAGGGAGCAGTGGTTATGATTTGAAGCACAGAGCAGGCATCGCAAAAAGAGTGAACCTTGTGGAAACTTGAGAATTTGGTGAGAGTGGGAATTAGGTGTAGAGGGGGAAGGAGGTGCTATTTTTTTTTAAAAGCAAGAAAAGAAACAAAACAGACTGAAAAGTAATTATCTAACAATAAATATAGACTAAGATATGGCAGAGCAGGTTGTGTGTCTAGACTGCAGTATGTGGGAGTTTGTGGACAGTGAGAATGTCCCGAACAAATACATCTACAGTCGATGTCTCCGCCTCGAATCTCTCCAGCTCAGAGTCATTGAGGTAGAGTGCGAGTTGGAGACACTCCGACACATAAGGGAGGGGGAGGACTATCTGGACAACTTGCTCCAGGTCACGCCTTGTAGAGAGGTACAGGATCAGAACGGGGTTGGTGTGACCTATAGTGTGCAGAATAAGGGGAACCCAGGTGAGATAGAGGACGAGGATCAGCAGATACTGATCCTATCCAACAGATACAATGTACTTACTACCTGTGAGGATAAGGATAAAGGCTGTCGGAAGGACAGCCAGAATGTTGACCATGGCACCTCGGAGCAGGAGGCTGTCCAAAGGGGGGAGGATGAGGCGAAGCATGATGTGGTAGTTGTAGAGGATTCAATAAGTAGGGGGACAGATAGCATCCTTTGTAAGCAGGATCGAGAGTCCCACATGGTATGTTGCCCACCTGGTGTCAGGGTGAGGGACATCTCGAACCGGCTTGAAAGGGTATTGGAGAGGGAGGGTGAGGAGTCAGTCACTGTGGTCCATGTTGGGACCAACAATATAGGAAAGAGTAGGCAAGAGCTCCTGTTCTGAGAGTACCAGGAACTAGGAGCTGAATTATAAAACAGGACCTCAAGGGTTATAATCTCTAGATTGTTACCCAAGCCATGTGCAAATTGGTGTAGGGATAAGCAGATTAGGGAGGTGAACATGTGGCTGAAGGAATGGTGTGGGAAAGAGGAGTTCCATTTCATGGGACACTGGCACCAGTACTGGGACAGGAAGGAACTGTACCATTGGGATGGGCTCCACCTGAACCGGGCTGGGATCAGGGTCCCACTGGAAAGGATAAATGGGGTGGTCACAGGGACTTTAAACTAGTAATGGGGGGGGGGGGATGGGGGGAGGGCTCAGGTGGAAAAGGTAGTATAAATAATAATTCTAAAACAAACGAAAAGGAAGAGTGATTGTCAGAAATTATGCTTTAGGCACTACAGGTAAAGGGAAAACTAAAAGATGTAAAGTCATTAAATTAGGAGAGAGAAATAAGAAATGTGTGAGAAAAACAACATTAGAGCAGAAGGACAGGTTAGGGTGTGTGGCCCAAATAAACGTTCTTTATACAAACGCACGGAGTATAAGGAACAAATTGAATGAATTGCAGGCGCAAATTCAACCTAGAGGGTAAGACATGGTAGACATTACTGAGACATGGCTGCAAGACGGTCAGGACTGGGAACTGAATATACCAGGTTATAAGGTCTATAGGAAGGATACGGAAACTGATAGAGGGGGAGGAGTAGCCTTAGTGATTAAGGATGAAATTACTTCAATGATAAGAGAGGATATAACAAGAGGGAAGCAGGCAGTGGAGACTTTATGGGTAGAATTAAGAAATAGAAAAGGATTTAAGATTGTAGTGGGAGTTGTGTATAGGTCCCCTGGTAATAGCTGTGAAGCGGCAGAATGTATAACTGCAGAGATTAGATAAGTATGTAGCAAAGGCAGAGTGGTTTTAATGGGGGATTTTAACTTTCATATTGATTGGGATAAGCAGACGAGCTCATGTCGGAAAGGTAGTGAATTTCTTAAGTGTTTTCTGGACAGCTTTCTGCAACAATTTGTCCTAGAACCAACAAAGGGACAGGCCATATTAGATTTAATAATGAGTAAGATTTAGTTTAACAGCCTAACGGTCTGTGAACATTTAACTAATAGCGATCATAATATTATCGAGCTCAACATTGTGTTTGAAAGGGAGAAACCCGTAACAGCTACTAAGATTCTAAATTTATCGACTTCAGCGGGATGAGACAGAGACTGTCCGTAGTAACCTGGGCAAATCTGTTAATGGGTAAAACAACAGTAGATCAGTGGAAGGTGTTCAAAAAAGAATTTAACGTGATACAGAACCAGTTTTTACCCCTAAGGGGCAAGAGCTCTACTTACCAAAAAAAACAGCTATGGATGACAAAAGAGGTAAGGGACAACATAAAACTAAAAGAAAAAGCAAATAAAATGCAAAAAATGGCACTGATCCTGGCGACTGGGAGAGTTACAAAGAACAGCAAAGGGTGACAAAACAGATAGTAAGAGCTACAAAAAGGGAGTATGAAAAGAAACTTGCAAGGGATATCAAAATCAATACAAAAATCTTTACAATTATATTAGGAAAAAGAGGGTGGTCAGGAGCACTGCGGGCCCCTTAAAAATTGATAATGGTGATATTATAAATGAAAATAAGGAAATGGCAGACATGTTAAAAAATTACTTTGTGTCAGTATTTACAGTAGAGGAAGAGGAAGAAAACTAATTTTGAATCAGGGATGGGGACTCACCATAATTAACGTAAGCAAATTAACAGTAATGAAGAAAATAATGGCACTAAAGAGTGACAAATCCCCAGGACCAGGTGGCTTCCATCCCAGGGTTTTAAAGGAAGTAAGTGAGAACATTGCCCGAACTATTATCTTCCAAAGTTCTCTCGATTCAGGAACCGTTCCTTTAGATTGGAAAATTGCACGTCAGTCCACTATTTAAGAAAGGTGAGAGAGGGAAACCAAGGAATTATAGACCAGTTGGCCTAACATTTGTTGTCGGGAAATTACTGGAGTCTATAATTAAGGATAGAGTGACTGAACACTGTTGACTGGAGGTCACCGGTTACGGTTATTGGCTTAGTACAAAGAGGAGAAGAGTCAATTCTCCCTTAACTCTCAATTCGCTTTATTCACGTTGTTAGATCATATACATATAGCTTATACATCTGGTTAGATATAGACATGCAGTTTGTACCAGGTTATACAGTTTTATACCCAAACTAGGATCTAAACGCACATCCACTAGGTTTCTCTGACACTCCCTGAGTGGTCACAGAATATAAAGGATAATACCCGAAAAGGAGAGCTGACGCTGGCCAGGCGTTCCGTTCTCTCTCTCTCTCTCAACGTCGTCTCTACATCCCTGATGTAGGTTCTTCCACTTCCGCGGTGGTTGGTCTCCGGAGTCTTCGGTCTGGCTCCACGCCCCAGATTCCTCATTCTTATTCCGAATCTTATCTCTTCAAGCTGTGTTCTCTCTCTCTCCCATTGGTTTAGGCTTGCTCGCCTAGCCTGTGTCTTCTCCTCATTGGCTCTGTCCCAAGGACTTAGGTAGCATTACCTCATTACTCCTTTTCTAAATAAGGACTTGTGTCTTATCACATCTCCTTTGTCTTTCACAAAACTTGGCTAATTCAAACTGGTTCCAGCCAGCTCAGGCCAGCGACTGAACTCAGGTTACTTCAGTTCAAAAGTTGCTTTTGCCTGTGTGTCAGCAGCTGATGTCTCAGGTTACTGCAGCCCCTAGCCAACAACACCATGAAAATTTTCAGCTGATCAGAGAGAACCAGCATGGATTTGTAAAGGGTAGGTCATGCCTGACGAACCTGATTGAATTTTTTGAGGAGGTGACTAAAGTAGTGGACGGTGGAATGTCTATGGATGTTGTTTGTATGGGACTTCCAGAAGGCATTCGATAAAGTCCTTCATAAGAGACTGTTAACTAAAGTTGAAGCTTATAGAATTGAGGGCAAATTATTGACCTGGTTAGGAAATTGGCTGAGCAGCAGGAGACAGAGAGTAGGGAGAATGGACAGGTACGCAAATTGGCAGGATGTGACTAGTGGCGTCCCACAGGATCTGTGTTGGGGCCTCAACTATTCACTGTATTTATTAACGACTTAGATGATGGGATAGAGAGCCACATATCCAAGTTTGCCAATGACACAAAGATAGGCAGCATTGTAAGCAGTGTAGATGGAAGGATAAAATTACAGAAAGATATTAATAGAATAAGTTAATGGCTAAAACTGTGGCAAATGGATTTCATTGTAGGCAAGTGTGAGGTCATCCACTTTGGACCTAAGAAGGATAGATCAGAGTACTTTCTAAATGGTGAAAAGCTCAAAACAGTGGAGGTCCAAAGAGCCTTAGGGGTCCATGTACATAGGATCATTAAAATGTCACGGACAGGTACAGACAATAATCAAAAAGGCTAATGGGATGCTGGCCCTTATATCTAGAGGACGAGAATACAAGGGGGTAGAAGTTATGCTACAGCTATACAAAGCCCTGGTTAGACCACAGCTGGAGTACTGTGTTCAGTTCTGGACATTGCACCTTAGGAAAGATATATTGGCCTTGGAGGGAGTGCAGCGTAGATTTACTAGAATGATACCTGGACTCCAAGGGTTAAATTACGTGGAGAGATTACAGAAACTAGGGTTGTATTCCCTGGAATTTAGAAAATTAAAGGGTGATCTGATCGAAGTTTTCAAGATATTAAGGGGAACTGATAGGGTAGATAGAGAGAAACTATTTCCGCTGGTTGGGGTGTCTAGGACTGGGGACATAGCCTAAAAATTAGACCCAGGACTTTCAGGAGTGAAGTTAGGAAACATTTCTTCACACAAAGGGTGGTAGAAGTTTGGAGTGCTCGTCCACAAACGGCAGTTGATGCTAGCTCAATTATTAATTTTAAATCTGAGATTGATAGATTTTTTGTTAACAAATGGTACTAAGGGATATGGGGCTAAGGTGGGTATATGGAGTTAGGTCACAGATCAACCATGATTTCATTGAATTGTGGAACAGACTCGAGGGGCTACATGGACTACTTCTGTTCCTATATTCCTATGTGAGCAGCAAATACAATATACTAAATTGAAAGAAGTACAAGTAAATCGCTGTTTCACCTGGAAGGAGTGTTTGGGGCCCTGGACAATGGGAAGGAAGAAAGTGAAAGGGCAGGTGTTGCATCTCCTACGCTTACACAGGAAGGTGTTGTGAGAAGGGGAGTGGGTGTTGGGGGTGATGGATGAGTGCACCAGGGTGTTGTGGAGAGAATAGTCCCTTCGGAATTCTGAAAGGGGAGGGGAGGGGAAGATGTCTTTGGTGGTGACATCGCGCTGGAGGTGGCGGATATGACAGAGGATGATCCATGGAATGTGGAGGCTGGTGGGGTGGAAGGTGAGGACAAGGGGAGCACACCATGTTTCTGGGAGGGAGGGAAGGGGTGATGGCAGAAATGCGGGAAATGGGATGGACACGGACATGTATCCTTCTATTCCTTTCTCCCTCATGTACTTATGTAGCTTTCCCTTAAAGGCATCTATGCTATTCACCTCAACTATTCCATGTGGTAACATGTTTCACATTCTCACCACTTTTTGAGTGAAGAAGTTTCTTCTGAATTCCTTATTGAATTTATTAGTGACTATCTTATATTTATGGCCCCTAGTTTTGGACTCCCCCACAAGCTGATACATCGTCTCTACACCTACTCTGTCGAACCCCGTCATAATTTTAAAGACCTCTATCAGGTCACCTCTCAGTCTTCTCTTTCCTAAGCCTTCTCCAAAGCCTCTATATCCTTTTTATAACATGGAGACCAGAACTGAGCACAGTACTCCAAGTGTGGTCTAACCAAAGTTCTTTGCACATGTCCAGCTATGATTGTCTGGTCCTGTCCGCATGGTTGGCAGTGTGAGGACAGCTACTAACTGAGTGCCTAAGGTGCAATCACACCTGCCTGGTATGTCTCCTCTGATCTTTGCTTCACTCCAAACCTTGCAAAAACACAGGGATGGATGGACGGACGGACTCAGAATGTCCCAAAGTGCTTTTGAAGTGTAGTCACTATTGCAATGTAGGAAACGCGGCTGCCAATTTGCGCACAGCAAGGTCCCACAAACAGCAATAAAATAAATGACCAGATCATCTGTTTACGTGTTGGTTAAGGGAGAAATGTTGACCAGGACACTGGGAAACCTCCCCTGCTCTTTTGCAAATAATGGCATGGAATGTTTTAAGTCCACCTGAGAGGGCCGAAAGTTAGCACCTCCAACAGTGCAGCATTCCCTCAGAGCAGCACTGCTCTGGAGTATCAGCTTAGATTATGTGCTCAAATCTCTGGTGAGGCTTAATCCAACAACCTCCTGACTCAGAGGTGAGAGTGCTGGCTGACACCTTAATTGATATCTAAATATTCAGCAAACTATGAAATACTCCTGTGGCAGAGCTGGCAAAAACAACAACTTGCATTTATACAGTGTCTTTAACATAGCAAAACATCCCAAAGCGCTTCACAGGTGTGTAATCAGACAAAAATGTAGACATCGAGCCAAAGATAAAGGTATTAGGACGGGCCTGGATGGCTGAAAGCACGGCCACCAATGGTGGGACGAAGGAAATCGGGGATGCACAGGTTGCCAGAGTTGGAGGAACGCAGAGTTCTCAGAGGGTCGTAGGGCTGGAGGAGGTTACAGAGATAGAAAGGGGCAAGGCCATGGAGGGATTTGAACACGAGGATGAGAAATTTTAAAATTGATGCTTTGTTGGACCGGGAGCCAATGTCGGTCAGAAAGCATAGGTGTGATGGATGTGTGAGACTTGGTGCAGTTTAGGATATGGGCAGCAGAGTTTTAGTTGAGCTCAGATTTATGGGGGGTGGATGATTGGAGGCTGGCCAGGGGAGCTTGGAATAGTCGAGTCTGGAGGTAACAAAAGTAGATGAATTGTAGCTGGCGGAAGCACATTCTAAGTCCTTTTGTGGCAAATCAGTTAAACAGCTGAACAGCAAAGATGGACTAAAATAGGTGGAAAAACACACAGCAGGTACTGGCAGCAAGTCCAAAGGAATCAAGCCATTTTAACAGCAAAGTCCCAACATATGGAAGGGGCCTCCCTTGCAGTGCCTGTTTGATACTGGTATCGAACGTTATGGGGCTGAGCCCTAATTTACATATTTATCAGAATCTAATGGGCTAGAAATTGGGCCACGTAGCGCCCATTTTGTAGGTGCTACGCGGCCTCCTAAGGTCTCAAAATGGCATCTGGAATGTGCGCACTTGCTTCAAGCGTGACGTGCACCGAACGCCATCTTGGTAAAGGCGTTTGCGCACGTGCAGATAACGAATGCCAGCATCGTGTAAAGTAGGGGGAATATGTGTTGGATCAGTGTGCCATCCTGATTTAAAGGGATAGGTACCATTTTGACACTCAATGCGCCAGCCAATGCATTGTCTTAACCACGCATATCTGAACATGTGTTAGACGTCATGGAGGACGCCCACCAGTGCTATTTAAAGGGACCACGCAGGATTTACAAGTTAGTTGCTGGATTATTGCTCCTGGCTTCTGATGCATTTGTGTCTGTTTTTCGGAGGTCTCCTATACTTGAATACTAGGACTAGGGGACATAACCTAAAATTTAGAGCCAGGACTTAAAGGAGTAAAGTTAGGCAGCGCTTCTACACGCAAAGGGTGGGAGAAATTTGGAACCCTCCTCTGCATACGGCAATTGATACTAGCTCAACTGTTAATTTTAAATCTGAGATTGCTAGATTTTTGTTAACCATGGGTATTAAGGGATATGGGACTAAGGCGGGTATATGGGGTTACTTCACAGATCAACCATGATCTCATTGAATGATGGAACAGGCTCGAGGGGCTAAATGCCACTGCCACTTGCTGCCTCCTGCTATGCGCCACCTTCTCCTTCAAGAAAACAGGACATGTGTTGGTGAGTGTCCTGTAAGATGTTTGGGAGATGCGCCTGTCATGGTTGAATAGCTGCCAGTGTGTGTGACCTGTGAGTTGTGGATGTGTGGCTTACAAAAGTGGTAGTGTGTGAGGGTGAGAGGAAGCATCTGATTGGAAGAGTTGAGTACCGATTGAAAGAGTTTGTTGGTACTTAGGTGATGGGGGTGTAGTTCGTGGAGCAGTGGATGTGGCTAGTGGTGTAGTTGGTAGGAGATGCCACTTGACAGTTGACCTCACTCACCTTGATCACTCGTGTCAAAGCATCGAACTTCTTCCTGCACCGTATTCACGTTTGTGGTGCTATGCTCCTGGCATTGACTTTGTCCCCTACTGCCTCCCACTGCCTCTTGAGCATATGTCTGGAGGGCCTCTTGCCCCCCCTGCAGATATAGGATGCTCCTCCTTCTGTCCACCTCTTGCACCAAGGCCTCTAGTGCATCAGCAGAGAACCTCGGTGCACGTTCTCTCACAGACCTGGTACAAGCTCAGATCGACAGATTGGTGAGGTCTGGCGTGCAGATTGGAGGATGTGGGATTTAGTAGTGCGCAACCTTTATTCAATGTTTTAATATAACTCAACAGTTTGTAAACATAGGGACGGGACCTGCATCTGTGTTTTACATGTGCGATGTCTGATCTCCGTTCACACTCCTTGTGGACCCGTATCTTATTTTTTGCAAATAAGAGGTGCAGGCTTACTTTAAGTGGTGTGAACAACTCACGTGATATCTGGGCCTCCCTGCCGGTGAGAACACTGAACAACACAGCTAGGCCTGGCTGCTCGCGCTGTATTCAAGTAAATGAGGAGGCAGCACGAAACTCATAAGAAACATAAGAAATAGGAGCAGGAGTAGGCCATACAAGCCTGCTCCGCCATTCTTTAAGATCATGGCTGATCTTTGAACTCAACTCTACTTTCCCGCCTGATACTCATATTCCTCGATTCCCTTAGTGTCCAAAAATCTATCAATCTCAGTCTTGAATATACTCAATGACTGAGCATCCACAGCCCCCTGGGGTAGAGAATTCCAAATATTCATGACCCTCTGAGTGAAGAAATTGCTCCTCACCTCAGTCCTAAATGTCCGTCCCCTTACCCTGAGACCATGTCACCTAGTTCTCTCATGCTGCCTGCATCGGAACGACTGGTTAATCGCACACCATGACCCCCAAGCCCAGAGTCGGGGGCTATCGAATTTAACCCTCAATAAGCCTAGCGCCCAACACTTACTACAACTGCTTTGAGGATGTGGCATGATGCCCAGCAGGCCTCAAGCTTCAACACCCTATAGTACGGAGCCAATATCCGCTGTCTTGGTGACGGGTCTCTATCCTGATGAACGTGCTGCATACTTCCAACTAGTTTTTTGCTATCCTTTCGATATTCTCACTTGCACCTTCTTGCTGAAAAGCTCGATATCAGGGATTCCAACCGTTTAGTTAGCTACGACATCCACCGATGGTGGTGGGTTGGATCTTGTGAATATTAATAATGCTCAACCAGTTAATTAATTCTCATTAACCCGTGGCTACTTGTAACCAAGAAGTTAGCTTCTTTACGGGTGCAAATAATTAAGATTTCAACACTGGTAGCACTCTGTATCTCAGTCCTCACACAAATTTGAAGAAGAAAATAGAAAACCTTGTCACTTGACCTTTAATCATAGTTATTTGTGTGATCAATCAAGTATGGAAAAAGCTACTTTGTGCCTGAAAGATGACCTTTAAAATTGTAGCACTCTAATATGACACAGCTCACAGATTGTAATATATGGGATCTCACTTAGCAACCCCTGAGGGGTACAACAACAGGCTGACATTTAATATTTATTCGATGGATTGTGTTACTGTGGTTCAGTGAAAGATATTTATAAGGCAAATACTGGAACAGCTCAATTCAAAAGCTTGACGTAAAAACGCTCAGAGAATTAACTCCTTTGCACGGTGTCTCATTCCTCTCATAGATTAAAGGAGCGGGCAAGAGGAGAGACGGGTAGCCTAATGTCCACAGCACTGTGTAGTATTGTCAGTTCTTGACTAGATTGTCCAAAGAAGGCATGTAAGCTCAGCATTGCATGTAGGATGAGCAGGAGCGAGCAAATTGGCTACTCACATCATCGCACCTGAACTGTGCTTGAACTGATAGGAGCATTAGTAGCAGCTGTAGAAAAGTCTCAATGCTGGGAAATGTTGCCCAACTGGCTGGAGGATGATTCTTCATCGTGTCCAGCCTGCAACGAGGGACGAAATATAACTTTAAAAAAAAGAACCACAGGTAACAAGATGGTTGACATTGGCGCAAGTACCTTAATCCAGATCCGTTTAACATCTTGTCTCATTTTATGTTTTTCCAAGACAAACAACAATCTATTTGATCTGAGGGACCAATAGAAAAATTACTGTGAAATGAAGGAAGATGGATATAGTCAGATTAAATTCCATAGAGAGGGGGAGATTTTCAGGTTGGCAGTGAATGGGTGTGATATCAGCGGTGTGCCAGCAGTGCCCTCCCAACCCGGCAAATGGAGGGAGAGGACCTACGAGAGACCTCCTCTCCCTCCAATCTGGTCCCTAGGCACTTACCTTTGTAGGACTTGGTCTCTGCTGTGGCCTATATAGCCCCTAATGTCTTCAGGGCTATTCCTCCTCTTTAAGGCCCAGGACTTTCCCTGATTGCAGCTAAACCCCAATCCTTTCCTCAGCACTGCTGAATAACAAGGCTCTGACAATCCACAGCCATTCCAGACACAGCGGGCCCTGGCCTTGTGCCCAAAGCAAAGGATGGCCTTGTGTGAGCACACCTCTGCCCATCCCTCACATGACCATTGTAGTAAGAAGGGATGGGGCTGGGAGATCCAAATGTTAGAGTTCCTCACCCCAGGCCTTCTCTGAGACCCTGTGTATCGCTGGTACAGGTATCCCTGATCAGGCTAGGCATACCAGGTGATGTGGATGTGGGACCTCCCAAAAAATGGTCACTAAATTATTTTACATTTTTTATAGCAGCCCCCTTTGGACTATTGGCAGCAACCATACCTTGTTCCTGGCCGGGGGTGGGGGGGTGCATGGTGGGGGAGGGGGTGGGTGGGTGGGGGAGTGGGGACCTTGACAACCCCATTCCGGCCTGAGCATTTACAGTGGATTTCCAACCTTGCTGCAGTGGCAGGTCCCTCTAGCGGTCCAGCCAATGGGAGGGAACTGAATGGACTGCTCCTTAGAATCATAGAATCATAGAATGGTTACAGCACAGAAGGAGGCCATTTGGGCCATTGAGTCCATGCCAGCCCTTTGTAAGAACCATCCAGTTAATCCCATTCCCCCACTCTTTTCCCGTAGCCCTGCAAATTTTTTCCCTTCAAGTATTTATTCAATTCCTTTTTGAAAGCCATGATTGAATCTGCCTCCACCGCCCTTTCAGGCAGCACATTCCAAATCATAACCACTCGCTGCATAAAAAAGTTTTTCCTCACGTCTCCTTTGGTTCTTTTGCAAATCACCTTAAATCCGTGTCCTCTGGTTCTCGACCCTTCCGCCAATGGGAACAGTTTCTCTTTATTTACTTTATCTAAACCCGTTATGATTTTAAACACTTCTATAAAATCTCCTCTCAACCTTCTCTGCTCTAAGGAGAACAACCCCAGCTTCTCCAGTCTATCCACATAGCTGAAGTCCCTCATCCCTGGAACCATTCTGGTAAATCTTTTCTGCACCCTCTCTAAGGCCTTCTCATCCTTCCTAAAGTGCGGTGTCCAGAATTGGGCACAATACTGCGGCTGTGGCCGAACCAGTGACCCCGTGAACTTTGGCAGGGTCAGTAGTGGAGGCTTGGCACTTGTCCTGAGACATAGATATTTAGGCTTCCGACATCTACCTCCAATTGGTGCAGCCTGCGTGACATCTTGATGCAAATCACCAACTTTAAAAATGGCAAAAGATAAAAATTAAATACGTCAGAAAAGAAATACATATAAAAAATGAAGGCCAGGCATTTACATTTTTCACAGAATATTAGACAGCGTTAAGAAATTCAATCCTCAAAGTAACAGGAAAAATCTCAGAATACTGTTAAAAATAATGTAATCTGACTTACCAGCGGCGATTTTCCTAGATCTGCACCTGGATATATTGGATCATCTGAGCACAACAAATATCAGGAGATCAGGCAGGTTCCTTACCCACTAGACCTTGACCTGCTCGATTTTCCAATATTTACCACATCCAGGCGCAGATCCAGACACCAGGATCCTTAAATCAGTGATATCCCCTCTAACTCACCAAGAGCATTGCCATGGGAGATCTGTCAGTAAGATATTGGGGCAGAACCTACACAGTTCGCGTGCCGTTCCTCAATGGCGTCCATCCCAACCCAAATCCATCAGAGCAAGATCGCGAATGCACACGTGAGCATTAAAACCCAGAAATCGTAAACTTGCTCTGATTGGTTCAACGGCGTTTTGACAGTCCCGAATTAAAGGGCCAACCACGCCACAATCAAACACAATCACCAAACAATCGTAAACTTACCCATCTGCCCAGCTGGAACGAAGATACGCCATGAGAAGGTACACTTGTAAATACCAGCCCTATTCTACTTTTTAAAAGTGCAGAGACTTACAATGACTGCAAAACAACAAAATATTAAATTTTAAAAATGTGGAATGTCTAATTATTCCTATTTTAATATTTTTTGATTATTAAAAACATTTATTAAAAGATATATTTTTTAAACTTTTAATTTCTGTATATAGAATCATAGAATCATAGAAAGGTTACAGCACGGAAGGAGGCCATTCGGCCCGTCAAATCTGCGCTGGCTCAATGCAAGAGCAATCCAACTGGTCCCACTCTCCCGCCCTATCCCCGTAGCCCTGCAAATTTTTTACTTTCAAGTGCTTATCCGGTTCCCTTTTGAAGACCATGATTGAATCTACCTCCGCCACCCCCTCAGGCAGTGCGTTCCAGATCCTAACCACTCGCTGTGTAAAAAAGTTTTTCCTCATGTCACCTTTGGTTCTTTTGCCAATCATCTTAAATCTATGTCCTCTGGTTCTTGACCCTTCAGCCAATTGGAACAGTTTCTCTCTATCTACTCTGTCTAGACCCTTCATGATTTTGAATACCTCGATCAAATCTCCTCTCAATCTTCTCTGTTCCAAGGAGAACATCCCCAGCTTCTCCAGTCTATCCACGTAACTAAAGTCCCTCATCCCTGGAATCATTCCAGTAAATGTTTCAGTACATTATAAAGCACTTCCTTGCCTTTTTATAATAAGGTTTGTTATTATGTTAAATTTTTATTTAGACTAACATAGGGAATGTCACTTTAAATGAATGAGTATTACTTGCCTGCTTGTGGGCGGGGTTTCCATTCTCACAGTCTTTGCATGCGCACATGGCCTGCGCTGATCTCAGACTGCATCACTGGAGAAGAATTCAAAATTGGGCAAATGGACCTCGTGGCCTACGCAGTGAGTATATTCGTATATTTTTATCCGCAGGATGTGCGGAGAGCCTTGCCACGCAGGTCAGAGCAAGTTTCGGTCCATTAAAGAGCAAAGAGATCAATTCAAAATAAGCCGTGACCAGGGTGAGGGGGCACAGGCTCAAATTGGTAAATGGCAAATTCAGGGCAGAGACCAGGAAGAATTACTTCACAAAAAAGAGCAATCTTTTTTTTCTCGGAATGTGGGTGATGCTGGCACGGCCGGCATTTATTGCCCGTCCCTAGTTGCCCTGAGAAGGTGGTTGTGGGTCTCCTTCTTGTACTCTACAACTGAATGGATTGCTAGGTCACTTCAGAGGACCACACTGGTGTGGGACTGGAGTCACATATAGGCCAGACCGGGTAAGGGCGGCAGGTTTCCTTCCCTAAGGGACATTAGTGAGCCAGTTGGGTTTTTACGACAATCCAGCAGCTTCATGATTTTTACTGATACCAGCTTTTTTAAAAAAAACAAATTCAAATTCACAAACTGCCATGGTGGGATTTGAATTTATATTCTCTGGATTATTAGTTCAGTAACATTCGATCAATAGACTCCTGGGTAAAGTAGTAGAGGCAAAAGCTTCAGAGTCATTCAGGAGTAAGTCGGATGCCATGACAGGAGGACTTTATCTTTTTATTTCTGGACAGATGAAGTAAAGCAGACTAACTGACCTTCCTCATCTGTATTTATCTTGAGGTCTTGTGATAATCATGCATGTGCGCAGACATTTAATTCACTATGGAAAGAAAGAACAAACTTGCTTTTAGACGACGCCTCTCAGGGCCTCAGGACATTCCAAAGTGCGTCACAGCCAATGAACGATGGTGGTTATTTGATCCAGACAACAGCACGGGAGGGGGCAAGCAGCAAGTGAGGCAGTGGAAGGGCAAACAGGAGGGAAAAGGCACTTGCAGAGCAGGAGTTCCTGGTTGTGAGATCAGTGCTAGTGTTTAAGGGGCAATGTGACTAATTCAGCAACAGACATGTGGCGGTAGCTGAGGCTGACTCAGAAATCCTGGTCTGCTGCAGCTAAAAAAAAATAAAAACCAGAATTTGAGATAAATCTGACCTCCATTTGCCACAGTAATCAGTATAATAGATAACAGTTGGGTTCTATAACTGTCGCGTTGGTCAAATCTGAAACTCGGAGATATGTGAGAGACAATTTATATCACAAGCCTAAGTGAAAATGTTAACAAGTTATTCTGTGTGAATGATTTCTTCAGGCGAATCAATGGATCTTTTATTTTCGCAGGAGAAACCTGATTGAATTCCCGGTATTATCACCAAACAGTTCGGCTCCACTATTGTATGTCGCCTCACAGATGAGGTAGTATCCTAATCTCATTCAAATAAAACACACACTGTACCGTCGTTACAATGCTCTGTGATATACCACAAACCAATGGTGTTTATGGCTCCTTCACGAAGAACATAAGAAGACAGCAATGAGAAAGAAAGCTACTTAGCCCGTCTGACTCAGGGTCATGTTTTTAATGAATTAATTCTAGGAAGTAGTTGTTATAGCTATGCTTTGTATATTAAATAATAGTCATCTGGAACCTGGAGTTGTTTGATAAAACACATTATTTTGAAAAGAAGATATTAATTTGCAACAGTTTCTAACCTTGGACACTTGTAAGACGGAATCTTTTATTTTACAACAGACTAACTAATCTTTGGTTTATTTAAGGCCTGTGAACATCACATGTTTCCTAACAGGTGGATTGCAAGAATCAATCATCGAGAAAAATTTTCAGTGTAAAAATAACAGCTTTAATGGACTCACTGTTTAAATGTATCCAGCTGCTCTTCTTACTCTGTTCATTAGTGTTCAGAAGATGGAGTGTAGTGTGAGACCACTGTGCAATTCATTTCAAATGGCTTCTTTACTGTGGTTCATCCCATCAACATATTTTTGCCTGGTGTACATAAACAGGGGTAGCTCATTTTTATACAGTGTGTTCTTCTGTCCTGAAGGAAGTAATCACTTATAGATCTGTTGTTATATATCTACTGTAATTTGCACCAGAAAACTTTCATTACCACTCAACTCAACATATAAGTCAAGAGGAGAGTCGATATATGTCTAAAGAAAGAAAGACTTGCATTTATACAGTCCTCAGGACATGCCAAGGTTCTTTACGGCCAATGAAGTACTTTTTGAAGTGTAGTCACTGTTGTAATGTAGGCAACGCAGCAGACAATTTGCGCACAGCAAGGTCCCACAAACAGCAATGTGATAAAGACCAGATAATTTTTTTTAGTGATTTTGGTTGAGGAATAAATATTGGCCAGGACACTGGAGAGAACTCCCCAATCTTCGAAATAGTGTCATGGGATCTTTTATGTCCACCTGAGAGGGCAGATGGGGCCTCGGTTTAATGTTTCATCCGAAAGACAGCACCTCTGACAGCGCAGCACTCCCTCAGTATATGGGGTGTATGGAGGGTGTGTGGAGAGCGTACGGAGATATACAGGGTGAATGAAATCTCGACGAGAGCACAACAAGATTACTGGCATTTGAGTCAGAAACTCCGTGTTTTTGCCAGGAACACAAGGGCTGTTGCAGCTGCACATTAACATTCTGGATCGATCCAGCAGCGAAATGTGTGGAACTCTCAGACAGTATGGTCTGGAATCTCTCCCTGATAAGCAGGAGTCCAACAGCAAAGCTAGCCATCAGCCTGCTGGATCATGCATCGAGCCGCTGAGGATCTGTAACTTGCTCAGTGGTGCCTCAGTAATTACTCATTATATAAGTATGTCAAGTTTTGTTTGTATCGAAAACTAGGTGATGGAGTATAAAAATAAAAATATTTATTGTGAATAAGTGGGAAAATTTCGGTAGATTGCTCCTCAGTTTCTGTTCTGAACTGTGTACTTTGCTGTAGTTTTTTCTGAAGCTCCAAATACACCATCTCCCATGGTCTTTCTCCTCCTTCACCATGCAGCAAGTGAGGATCATCGCACCATCTCCTACTCTAACTCATTCTTTCTGAGGACCTCAAAGAAGGTTTCTTTAGAGCGTCTTGCCTCCCGCATTATGACAGGAGAGAGGGACCTAGGAAGGGTAAAGAGAAAAGAAGAAAAAAACCTGGTGTATGAACGGTGTACGAAGATATATGGGATGTATGGAGGCATAAGGGTGTATGGAGGGTGTATCGTGACATACAAGGTACATGGAGGGTGTACGGAGATATACAGGGTGTATGGAGGGTGTACGGAGATATACAGGGTGTATGGAGGGTGTACGGAGACTAACGGGGTGTATGGAGGGTGTTTGGAGATATATGGGGTGTATGGAGGGTGTTTGGAGGGTGTATCGAGATACACAGGGTGCATGGAGGGTGTACGGAGACTAACGGGGTGTACGGAAATATGCAGGGTGTATGGAAGGGGTACGGAGATATATAGGGTGTATGGAGGGTGAATGGAGATATATGGGGTGTATGGAGGGTGTTTGGAGATATACGGGGTGTATGGAGGGTGAATGGAGATACACAGGGTGAATGGAGGGTGTTTGGAGGGTGTATCGAGATACACAGGGTGCATGGAGGGTGTACAGAGATATATGGGGTGCATGGAGGGTGTATGGAGAGTGTATGGAGCTATCCGAGCCCGCATGCAGCAAGACCTGGACAACATCCAGGCTTGGGCTGATAAGTGGCAAGTAACATTCGCACCAGATAAGTGCCAGGCAATGACCATCTCCAAACAAGAGAGAGTCTAACCACCTCCCCATGATATTAAACGGCATTACAATCGCCGAATCCCCCACCATCAACATCCTGGAGGTCACCATTGACCAGAAACTTAACTGGACCAGCCATATAAATACTGTGGCTACGAGAGCAGGTCAGAGGCTGGGTATTCTGCGGCGAGTGACTCACCTCCTGACTCCAGCCTTTTCACCATCTACAAGGCACAAGTCAGGAGTGTGATGGAATACTCTCCACTTGCCTGGATGAGTGCAGCTCCAACAGCAGTCAAGAAACTCGACACCATCCAGGTCAAAGCAGCCCGCTTGATTGGCACCCCATCCACCACATTAAACATTCACTCTCTTCACCACCGGCGTACTGTGGCTGCAGTGTGTACCATCCACAGGATGCACTGCAGCAACTCGCCAAGGCTTCTTCGACAGCACCTCCCAAACCCACGACCTCTACCACCTAGAAGGACAAGAGCAGCAGGTACATGGGAACAACACCACCTGCACGTTCCCCTCCAAGTCACACACCATCCCGACTTGGAAATATATCGCCGTTCCTTCATCGTCGCTGGGTCAAAATCCTGGAACTCCCTTCCTAACAGCACTGTATGGCGGGTGTATGGAGCTATACGGGGTGTATGGTGATATACAGAGTGTGTGGAAGTATACGGAGATATACGAGGAATTCCTCTGCTCTTCTGCAAATAGTGCTGTGGGATCTTTCACGTCCACCTGAGAAAGCAGACAAGACTTCGGTTTAACGACTCATCTGAAAAAAATGGCACCTCCGACAGTGCAGCACACCCTCAGTACTACACTGGAGAATCACCTCAAGATTATCTGCTCAAATCGCTGGAGTGGAACTATGAACAGATAACCTTCTGAGTCAGAGACAAGAGTGTTACAACTGAGCCAAGGCTGAGCAGTGTACAATTCGGGATTTGATCGGAGAATACAAATTTATAATATAATTTCCAGTTTACAGCTGAAGAAACTGCCCTCTCAAAACTTCCAGCATTCTGTCTATTCGTCTAATAGATGGCACATAGGGTGATTAATTGAAAGGAAAAGAAAGAATGACTTGCATTTATACAGCACCTTTCATGACCTCAGGATGTTCCAAAAGACTTTACAGCCAATGAAGTGTGGTCCCTGTTGTAATGTCGGAAACACGGCAGCCAATTTGCACACAGCAAGGACCCACAAACAGCAATGTGATAATGACCAGATAATCGTTTTTTTTAGTGGTGTTGGTTGTGGGATAAATATTGGTCAGGACAACTTCCCTGCTCTTCTTCAGAATAGTGCCATGGGATTTTTTACATCTACCTCAGTACTGCACTGGAGTATCAGCTTTGATTTTGTGCTCAAGTCTCTGGAGTGGGACTTGAACCCATGACTTCCTGACTCTGAGGCAAGAGTGCTACCACTGAGCTACAGCTATATACAATTCAACACCTAGATGGTCCAGTTTAGCGTCAGTGCGTAACTGTTTCAGCTTCACACTTCACAGGTCAGATATTAAGGTGAGAAGTAGCTCTGAAGTGAAGTAGAGTGAGACTACTTTTGGGGCAGGCTTGATGGCACACCTGGTGTTTTTCCTGTCCGTCAATTTTGTACGTTCATACCTTCTCCAAGGAGTCTCACTCCACCTCATTTCAGCGGCAGCTCAGGCTCTGACTCCAGATTCGGGGTGTTCTAACACTAAGCAAATCCACATTCCACTTGTGCAACAGCTAGAGGGTGATTGCAGTCTGAGTTACAATCACATGAGAATCACCTGAATCCTACAGAGTATTACTCCTCGATGAGCCATTTACTGGATCACAGGAAAACACCAACCGTAACATAAACAATTACACTAATGAGTCCTTTTAATAGGAGGCAGGGAATGACAGAACTCAAGGCTATCATTAAGACAAATTCGATGGAACTGAACGACATAACTAACCAGTGTTTACCATAATTATTACTAGTACTTTCTATATCTATGGAGAACCACACATATTAAAACACAGCAAATTATAATACATTTTAAACTATATAAATTCTTAAATACATTTTAACTGTTTAGTGGGCTTTTTTGTCACATGTTCGCCATAAATATTAGAATATAGTTTCACAGGCAGCAGGCACCGGCCAAAGTATATACGAGTCCAGACAATGGCCATTAGGAGGTTATTTTACTGTGAGCCGCTTCACAGCTGAACCCTACCCTGTCTTAATAGGTGTCAGTCATGGCTCAGTGGTCGCACTCTCGCCTCTGAGTCAGAAGGTTACGGATTCAAGTCCCAGTCCAGAGACTTGAGCACAGAATCTGAGCTGATACTCCAGTGCAGTACTGAGGGAGTGGTGCACTGTCGGAGGTGCCATCTTTCAGATGAGATGTTAAACCCAGGCCCCATGATGTAAAAGATTGTCATAGCACTATTCAAAGAAAAGCAGGGGAGTTCTCCTCAGTGCCCTGGCCAATATTTATCTCTCAACCAACGTCACTAAAACAGATTATCTGATCACTATCTCATTGCTGTTTGTGGGAGCTTGCTGTATGAAAAATTGGCTGCCGTGTTTCCTACATTACAACAGTGATTACACTTCAAAAGTATTAATTGGCTGTAAGGTGCTTTGGGACTTCCTGAGGCTGTGAAAGGTGTTATATAAATACATCCCAACGTTTTTATTGCACGCTTTCCAGGGTCACTGGAAGCAATCGGTAGTGGGATCCCACAGCTGATTTTTCACTTAACCACTGCTGTGGGCCACTTGTAGCATCCCCAACACCATTCCCATGGGGAATGCACCTGGGACGTTCTGGCTCTGTTCAACAGTATTTACCAACTCAGCCAATAGGGGGTGCTGCCGTTTAGAATTTTTAAGCATGCTCATGGACGACCAAAAACGTAACAACATTGCAGATTGAGGGACAGTTTTTAATCTTTCATAGCCAGATGTGCAAACAATGATATTGGAAGTTTCTGTAAGTCTAATTGTCAAACGCACGCATTGTGTGTGGTGCATCAATGCTCGGAGGAAGCAATAAGCTCCTCTATTTACCAGTGTCTACAATAATTATAATTTGTGACTTTAATTGACAGCAGTGAATGTGTCAGTATTGGGACTTGACAGACTTTGATTTGTTTGAATATGTCTGTGTTCAAAACAGTGAGTCTGTGCATGCGAATGACTGAACCTAAAGTGACTGGTCATGAAGCATTGGAGCGGAGTCGAAGGCAGCAAGTTGGGAGGGGACATCAATGTGGGTTTGTTGCATTACTCACTCTGACAGTACACGAGCCACAGTGTCACGACTCACTGGGTAGAACTATACTATGTGAAATAGTGTAAAATGGGTGAAAGTGAGTCGACAGTCCGTTTTACATCTCTCCCGAATGACCTCAATGGAAATAAAAATCGGGAGAGATGTAAATCGAGCTGCTGATTCACTATCACGCCAAGTCAAGGTTACCCCAATATTACCGGGCATATCAACTTTCCCGGGACTCTAGTACAAGAATGGATAACATCTGCTGTGATCAGAAACATGTGTATTGTGTTATATAGTCTCCATCGTCTTTTGTCCTTCCATTAAACCCAGTGTTTAAGCCCAGGAGTGCCGAATCCTCCTTCCATTTTTGAAAAAATACATTTTCATCAATCAACTATCCGTCTCAACTCATTTTCTTTTTCCTGTTTAACGTTAAACGTTACAAAGAAATATATGGAATTGCAGTTTTCTTAATTCACAGTCACCGGGTAAAATTGGAACCTTGTTTCCCTTCTTTCCAGTTTTCCTTTCTTAACCTGAGCACACTGACTCTCACTGGGCTGCGGTTCCATACATGATTCAGACAGGGTCCACTGCCGCCCGTTTCATGTCCCCGCTGAAGTTATAGGAACATAGGAGCAGGAGTAGGCCATTCAGCCCCTCGAGCTTGTTCCGCCATTCAATTAGATCATGGCTGATCTGTATCTTAACTCCATCTTACCCGCCTTGGTTCCGTTTCCTTTAATACCCTTACCTAACAAAAATCTATCAGTCTCTGTTTGGGAATGTTCAATTGACCCCCAGCCTCCACAGTTTAGTAGGGGAGAGAGTTCCAGTTTTCCACTGCCATTTGTGTGAAGAAGTCCCTCCTGACATCACCCCTGAATGGCCCAGCTCTAAT
This sequence comes from Heptranchias perlo, assembly GCF_035084215.1. NCBI lineage: Eukaryota > Metazoa > Chordata > Chondrichthyes > Hexanchiformes > Hexanchidae > Heptranchias > Heptranchias perlo. The sequence goes on along the minus strand of NC_090350.1, from coordinate 12,534,460 downwards.
TTTAAGGTTATGCACCCTTGTTCTGGAAAGTTGAAAGTTCCAGTGTGTGTATGAGCTTGACCACTAAGCATCAACACAACAGCATTTGGGATATAAGTTGGTCATCGTTGCGCCTGTTTTTCAGATGTGAAACGGAGACAAAAGGGACCAATATCATCAGGGCTAACCCCTTCACCCCAAGAACGCCTGAGAAACGGCCAACAACGTACTGCCCTCAGACAATTTTCAGGGGCGGCCACCTAAGGTCTTTGCATATGCGAATAAGGACCCCTCAGGGAAATTGGGCTGCAAGGCGTCGGGCCTGCTCTGCTCAGATTTTCCAAGTGTGGATGGGGCCTAGCAAGCGGCCGCCACCAAAAAGGTAAGTTCAAAGTTTTAAAATAAAAACTCATGTAGAGCACCTCATCCTCTCGGTGTGCATTGCGTGACATGGCGCTTCCTAGATAGGTGAACCTGTTCACTGATGATAACATGTGCCCTTCAATTGTAATATTTAGCGGCACGTAAGGTTTTCCAGCGGCAGACTAGTATATAACTTCCGGCTTCTTCAGACTGATAGTGAGGCCAAATTTCTTACAAGTCATCAGGCAACAAAAGCTCCCAAACAAGTTCTCCAGAGGTCTTAGATTTGGACTGCAGGCAGTTTCCTAGCGTGTGGCCAATGGCCGATATTTAAACATTAATTGAGTCTGGTCTTTGAAATGCAAAGTACAAGTGTGCTTGCCATCTATCATCGGTGCCAAATTATTGCTTTTTGAGACCAAACTACTTGACAAGCAAATCTGGTGTTCGATGGTAAGGATTTTCATTCAAATGCCAGAAGTTAGCAGTTCGCACTCTATCTGCCTGAAAGCTAAAGTTGATTAAAAGCATGCTTAGGGTAAAAGAACTCATATCATAGTATCATAGTAGGTGCAGCACAGGAGGAGGCCATTCAGCCCATCGTGCCTGTGCCGGCTCTTTGAAAGAGCTTTCCAATTAGTCCCATTCCCCGACTCTTTCCCCATAGCCCTGTAAATCTTTTCCCCTCGGGTATATATCCAATTCCCTTTTGAAAGTTACTATTGAATCTGCTTCCACCACCCTTTCAGGCAGTGCATTCCACATCATAACACCTCGCTGCGTAAAACAATGTTTCCTCATGTCGTCTCTGGCTCTTTTGCCGATTATCTTTTAGGTGATCCTTTGGTCTGGAGTGTTGAAGGGTCTGCCAAGACAGTATAAGTGCAGTTAGGTTTACCTATTCCCCAAAATGGCAGTGAGACAACAACTTGCATTTATATATCCTCTTTACCATTGAGAAACATCGCAAACACTTCATAGAGGCATAATCAAAAGTATAGACGTTGAGCCAAAAAATGAGATATTAGGAGGGGTGACCAAAAGTGTTGTGTTTTAGGAGGGTCTTAAAGGAGGAGAGGCAGATGGAAAGGCGGAAGGGTTTAGGGAGAAAATTCCAGTAAGTGAGACATAAGCAGCTGAAGGCACGGTCACCAATGGTGGAGTGAAGGGAGGTGGTGGAGGTGGATACATTGTATAGTCCCTGTCAGAAGAACAGAGAATTCAGGGGACATATTGGAGGAGGTAACGGGGATAGGATGTGGTGAGGCCTTGGAGGGAATTAAACCCAATGACAAGAATGTCAAATTCGAGTCATTGGGAGGGCCAGCAGCCAATGTAAGCCAGTGGGGATGGGGTGGAGGAGTGGTAGTGTGGAGGGTGATAGGCAAGCAGGACTTGATGGGGGATTGGGTATGAGCAGTGGTATTTTGGAACTGCTGGAGTTTCTGAAAAATGGGATAGTGGGGAGTAAATCAACAAGGTATTCACAATGTGGCCATCATTGCCACACTTGACACTGTCCTAACCCAACATCCCCACACATACCTTGCAGCAAGGGTTGATGGATAGTTGTCAGAAGCAGGACATTTCACCTCCCAAGCTCAGAGACATGAAGGATAGCAACCCTGCTCCTCCACGACTGAACTCAGTTACCTCAGCACAAAGAAAGGGTGTAACATGGGGCCTTCCTGCCATATGTGGCTGAGCACCACACCAGACAGTGCATGTAGCTAGTGAGTCATCAACAAAGTCCATGGGATATTGTTCTTATATCATTTCAAATCTCCATCTCTTCTTCCCAATTACACCATCCAAAACACTCCACGCTAGCATATATTTGAGGTATGCTTTTTCCATTGAAGAGATTCTGACTCACAGAGACATCTACAATCTATAGCCAACCCAGGGGCTCAGGGCAATCAAGAGAATAAGAAAATAATCCCCAAAAATTGGTTGGGATTTGATTCAGTGGTACTGTGAAGCCGGCGGAGTTCTTACACAGTCAATTTGCTCAGAGGCTATTATTGACTCATGCAGAAGCAAGCTGCTTCTTTCCAACAGATTGTCTTAAACACACATCTGAATTAGCTTCATTCATTTTTATTACAAGAGCTGGAGATATTTACTGTTTAGGGAGGGAATAAAGCAATTACATTGAGTTTAAGACCAGTCACAGAGCATGCAAATAATAGTTAAATGGTCTTTAATTTTCATTCCTTGTACCAAATGTCAGTGTAATGGCTGGAGCCACAGGACGAAAGCACAGTGAAATCATTCAAACGCAGATCAATTGAAGATGAAATCTGCTTGTACGCACAAGATTTAGAAGCTCTGATTCTTTCCTCTATTCATTTCCAATGCTGTTTTAACTGTTTGAGACAAATTCCTATTTCGAGTTAAATTCTAATAAACACGCATTCAACTTGGTTAAAAGTGTTACGTCTGGATCAAGGCTAGGATTAGTTCAGGCTCTCTACATACTGGAGTGAATAGGGACTGCAAATTGAGTTTCAGTTCTACAATCAGAGAAAGTGCTCTCAACGCTTCAGATATGGGAAGAAAAATAAAGAAAGATGAGATGACCCACAGGGATTTGAGAGATTGAGAGAAACAGGTGTGTCTGGTATTCCATTAGCAGGTTGTAGCGGTGTTAAAACCAGGATATTACAAGGCATGTGAAACAGAACAGGCAGGATATGTACATTCTCCATGGAGATGAAACCAGGCACCATCAGACTAACAGGTTTCAATGCAAGAGGCCATTGTGAAAGTGGCACTTGTAATTAATGAGCCACCATTAGTCTCCATGAAGTGAACTATCAGGTTTCCGAGTGATTGAACAAAATGTCAACCCCCTTTACTCTGTTACTGTTCTTTTTCTGGTGTAATGTTTGTTTTTCATGTAGTGTCCAGGAAAAGATAAAGAATGTAGTGTACAAGGAGAGTCCAAGCAGGATCTGACAGCAGCAAATTCTACTGTCCATCCAAACAAAAGGCTTGCAAGTATCAGGTCGACATCTATTCATCAATGTGACCAGTGCAAGAAGCACACTGGCAGAATAAAGCTTTATTACGGGACACATAATTCTAACTGGATGGGGTCCCCAAGGCTAAGGAAAGGTCCAGGACCCTGCTGATCTCAGCAGCACATGAACCATTGTGTTCCTGGGCGTGTTCGATCAGCTTAGTGTAAACCGATCCCTATAAACTCCAATCCTACTCCCAACCAAATATTTATCCAGCTCCCTTTTCAAGCAGTTAATGGACACAGCATCAATTGCTTCTTCTGGGAGTCTGTTTCACATATCTACCCAATGTTGGAAAAAGAATCTTGATGTAGTGGCAGAGATAAAGGGCACTGGGATGTCAATATGTTGTGTGTTGAAGTCTAGTGGAAGCACAAAGTGAGTTCATGATCACAGTTATGGAAAGGTTGTGCATAAAGCATAGGGCTTCCCCATGGGGAGATAGGGAAATCAGAAAGCAAGTCATCCCATGGAACTCTGGTGTGCTTTTCCATCAGCTGGTTGAAGAGTGACACTGGCACATTGCTGGGAGTCGACAATCTCTTTACAATAACAATAACCTGCATTTTTATAGCGCGTTTAACATAGTAACAAGTGTACTTTAGGCACTACAGATAAAGTGAAAACTAGAAGGTGTAAAGCGATTAACCTAGCATCAAAGCTAAAGGATAGGCGAGGGTGTGTGGCCCAACTAAGAGTTCTATATACAAACACACAGAGTATAAGGAATAAATTAAATGAATTACAGGCACAAATTCAAATTGGAGGGTATGACATGATAGCTATTACTGAGACATGACTGCAGGATGATCAGGATTGGGAACTAAACATACCAGGTTATAAGGTCTACAGGAGAGATAGGGAAAATGGAAGAGGGGGAGGAGTAGCCTTAGTCATTAGAGGTGAAATCACTTCAATGATGAAGGAGGATATAACGAGAGGTAAGCAGCCAACAGAGAACTTATGGGTTGAATTGAGAAATAGGAAAGGATCTAAGACTATAGTGGGAGTTGTGTATAGGACCCCTGGCAGCAGCTCTGAAGTGCTAGATTGTATAAGTGCAGACATTAGACAAGCGTGTAAGAAAGGCATAGTGGTCTTAATGGGGGACTTTAACCTTCACATAGATTGGGAAAAGCAGACTAACAACTGTCAGAAAGGTAGTAAATTTCTTGAGTCTGTCCAGGATAGTTTTCTACAGCAGTATGTCCTAGAGGCAACAAGGGGGCAAGCCATACTATATTTAGTAATGAGTAATGAACCAGATTTAGTTAACAGCTTAACTGTGCATGAACATCTATCCAATAGCGATCATAACATGATCGAGTTCAAGGTAGTGTTTGAAAGGGAAAAAAGTGAATCAGCTGCTAAGATTCTAGACATGGGTAAGGCCGATTTCAATGGGATGAGACAGAGACTGTCCACAGTAAACTGGGCAAATCTGTTAATGGGTAAAACCACTGATGGTCAGTGGGAAATGTTTAAAGGAACATTTAACGTGATACAGAACCGGTTTATATCCTGAGGGGCAAGTACACTACTTGCCAAAAAAAACAGCCATGGACAACTAAAGAGGTAAGGGACAGTATAAGACATAAAGAAAGGGCATACAAAAAGGCAAAAAATGACACAGATCCTGGCGAATGGGAAAGATACAAAGATCAACAAAGGATCACAAAACAGATAGTAAGAGCTACAAAAAGAGAGTATGAAAAGAAATTTGCAAGGGATATCAAAACCAATACGAAGAACTTTTTTATATATTAGGAAAAAGAGGGTGGTCAGGAGCAGTGTTGGCCCCTTAAAAACTGAAAGTGGGGATATTGTCATTGACAATGGGGAAATGGCGGACATGTTGAATAATTACTTTGCGTCAGTATTTACAGTAGAAAAAGAGGATAGCATGCCGGAAATCCCAAGAAAACTAATATTGAATCGGGGACAGGGACTCAATAAAATGAACATAAGTAAAACAACAGTAATGAAGAAAATAATAGCACTAAAGAGTGACAAATCCCCAAGACCAGATGATTTCCATCCCAGGGTTTTAAAGGAAGTAGGTGACCACATTGCAGATGCCCTTACTATAATCTTTCAAAGTTCTCTAGATTCAGGAACCGTCCTTCCAGATTGGAAAATTGCACATGTCACTCCGCTTTTTAAGAAAGGAGAGAGAGGGAAAACAAGGAATTATAGACCATTTAGCCTAACATCTGTTGTGGGGAAAATGCTGGAGTCTATAATTAAGGATAGGGTGACTGAACACCTCGAAAACTTTCAGTTAATCAGAGCAAGCCAGCATGGATTTGTGAAAGGTCGGTCGTGCCTGACAAACCTGATTGAATTTTTTGAGGAGGTGACTAAAGTAGTGGACAGGGGAATGTCAGTGGATGTTATTTATATGGACTTCCAGAAGGCATTTGATAAAGTCCCACATAAGAGGCTGTTAGCTAAGATAGAAGCCCATGGAATCGAGGGAAAAGTACGGACTTGGTTAGGAAGTTGGCTGAGCGAAAGGCAACAGAGAGTAGGGATAATGGGTAGGTACTCACATTGGCAGGATGTGACTAGTGGACTCCCGCAGGGATCTGTCTTGGGGCCTCAATTATTCACAATATTTATTAACAACTTAGATGAAGACATAGAAAGTCTCACATCTAAGTTTGCCGATGACACAAAGATTGGTGGCATTGTAAGCAGTGTAGATTAAAACATAAAATTACAAAGGGATATTGATAGATTAGGTGAATGGGCAAAACTGTGGCAAATGGAATTCAATGTAGACAAATGTGAGGTCATCCACTTTGGACCAAAAAAGGATATAACAGGGTACTTTCTAAATGGTAAAAAGTTAAAAATTGGATATCCAAAGGGACTTAGGGGTTCAGGTACATAGACCATTGAAGTGTCATGAACAGGTGCAGAAAATAATCAATAAGGCTAATGGAATGCTGGCCTTTATATCTAGAGGACTCGAGTTCAAGGGGGCAGAAGTTTTGTTGCAGCTATACAAAGCCCTGGTTAGACCGCACCTGGAGTACTTTGAGCAGTTCTGGGCATCACAGCTTCGGAAGGACATATTGGGAGTGCAGCGTAGGTTTACTAGAGTGATACCCGGACTTCAAGGGTTAAGTTACGAGGAGAGATTGCACAAATTGGTGTTGTATTCTCTATAGTTTAGAAGGTTAAGGGGTGATCTGATCAAAGTTTATAAGATATTAAGGGGAACAGGTAGGGTGGATAGAGAGAAACTATTTCTGCTGGTTGGGGATTCTAGGACCTGGGGGCACAGTCTAAAAATTAGAGCCAGACCTTTCAGGAATGAGATTAGAAAACATTTCTACACACAAAAGGTGGTAGAAGTTTGGAACTCTCTTCCGCAAACGGCAATTGATACTAGCTCAATTGCGAAATTTAAATCTGAGATAGATAGCTTTTTGGCAACCAAAGGTATTAAGGGATATGGGCCAAAGGCAGGTATATGGAGTTAGATCACAGATCAGCCATGATCTTATCAAATGGCGGAGCAGGCACGAGGGGCTGAATGGCCTACTCCTGTTCCGATGTTCCTATGCTCCTATGTAAAATGTCCCAAGGCATTTCACAGGAGAGTAAGCAGACAAAAATTGACACTGAGGTAAAGAAAGAGACATTAGGACCGGTGACCAAAAGCTCGGTCAAAGAGGTGGGTCATAAAGGAGGACAGAAAGGTGGAGAGATGGAGGAACGCGGAGATCTGAGAGTGTTGTAGGGCTGGAGGAGGTTATAGAGATAGGGAGGGGTGATTTGAACACGAGGATGAGAATCTTAAAATCGAGGCATTGTCGGGCCAGGAGCCAATGTAGGTCACCGAGCACAGGGGTGATGGATGAACAGGATTTGGTGCGAGTTAGGATACGGGTAGCAGAGTTTTGGATGAGCATAATGGAGGGTGGAACCCATTGAGTTGGGAAATGATGCAAATGCAATTTCCATAGAAGTTGTGCCCAAGCCACTAATCCATTAGAGGTGTACCTAGCCAGCATTCAACACCACCATTGAGAGTGTGACCAGAAATGGAGAGTTGGTTCATGAAAATCCTAGGCACAAATCTTCACTCTACCACTCTATAGCATCCCTGTGTAATACTTATTCATTATTGTAATTTTTCTCAGTTAATTTGCATTCTAATTTAATATTTTAAATATTCTTACTGTGCATATTTAGTGCATATTATATATCCTAATAGATGAAACTCATTTCACAATCCGACATAATATCATTATAGCTTTGTATATCATTACTGTTACATACTTTGGATTATTATATCTTCCCAGTTCCGTGACAGAATGAATGAGGAGACTTGTTACGATCAACATAATTTAATAACTTTCACTTTTAAAGTGAATGTCTTCAAACTTTGCTATCAAAATAATCATCCAGACAACTATTTCTGTTGAATCCTCTTCTGTTTTCTGTTAATTTAGTGGATTTTTGGGGATAAATTTTAGTGATCCTCAAGGCAAGTGTTGGGAAAGTGAACAGTGTTCAACATTTCATAGCCAGTGGCATTGCCAGTTTGGAGATGATGCACCACAGGGTAAAAGTCCCTCGTTGCTGCTCAAATTACTTAACCCTAGACCCTTAAGAGCAGCTCCTAATGCACTAGCGTCACATAATCAATGCCCGTATCAACCATCTTTACGGCCTTGCAGTGAGATTGTAATTTCAGTGCCAATTAAAATGAGCAGTTTATGTGATGGTCGAGCCCACTAACAATTGGGCTGAATTCACCTAATTTCATCTTGTTGCTTGACAACCAGCAAAGAAATTAAACTTTAATCTCATTAATCCAGCTGGATTTATAACCCACGATCCAGTATCCATGATTCTTTTTTGAAGCTGGGATGGAAGATCATTAAAACCATATTATATTTAGCCTGGGAGTGTTCGATACTGAAACTAGGGGTTAGATCTTGATTTTGTGCGATAGTGTAAAACGGGTGATAGAGTCGGCAGTCCGTTTTACATCTTTCCCGATTTTTATTTTCAGTGAAGTCCATGGAAATACAAATCAGGAGAGATATAAAATGGGCTGCCAAGTCGCTATCGCACAAAGTCAAGATCTATCCATAGGTGCCGAAAATGGAAAAGTACCCCATTTTCCAGCATTTCTCTCACATTGCTGCGAAAGAAATAGAAAATAATTTATATAGTGCCTTTTATGACTTCAGGATGTCCTGAAAAACTTCACAGCCAATGTATTATTTTTGAAGTGTAGTCATTGTTGTTTGATAGCCAATCGTGACATTTGATTTGCGCGCAACAAGATGGCACAAACAGTAAATGAGATGAATGACAATTGATCGGTTTTAATGTTGTTAGCGTAACAGAGTGTAATCGTTTATTTTTTTTTCTTTGCATTAAAACGTATTAAGAATGTTGCCAGGGCTTGAAAATTGCAGCTACGAGGAGAGATTGGATAGGCTGGGGTTGTTTTCCTTGCAGCAGAGGAGGCTGAGGGGAGACTTGATCGAGGTGTACAAAATTATGAGGGGCCCAGATAGAGTAGACAGGAAGTACCTGTTTCCCCTAGCGGAGAGTTCAAGAACTAGAGGATATAGGTTTAAGCTGATTGGCGGAAGGATTAGAGGGGACATGAGGAAAATCTTTTTTACCCAGAGGGTGGTGGGTGTATGGAATTCGCTGCCCTCAACTCTTTTAAAAAGTACCTGGACCTGCACCTAAAGTGCTGTAAGCTGCAGGGCTACGGACCGGGTGCTGGAAGGTGGGATTAGAATGGGCACTTGGTTGTCCTTCGAGCCGGCATGGACACGATGGGCCGAATGGCCCCCTTCTGTGTTGTATCTTTTCTATGATTCTATGGTATTCCTTGATATATTTAAGAATGGTAACCCTGGTGCAGTTTTATTAATACAGTTGAAAATGGGTTTATCACAAAAAAGTAAGCATTTTTAATAAGAGAGTCCAGTCCTCCAACTGTGAGTATACTGATCTTAAATCACTGAAAATGAATTTAAAAAAACTCTACTGAACCATTTAATAGTTCGTGTACACTAGTCAGTTTCTTAGTAAATTAAATATTTTTTGATATGTAAATACTTTTTAAAAGTGCCTACTGATGCCTGTGCGCCTGAGAAAACAAGTTTGAAGAGCCTTCCCAAACCAGCCCAATCAGCGGAATCTCGCAATGTCGACCTGGGGGGTGGCCAGTTTTGTGGACAGGGCCTGATCCGGGCGAATTGAATCTTAAACTAGCGTAAAAGATCGCGAAAAACACGAACGTAAGTGATTTTGGGCGTAACTCGGTTGTTTTTAAAATTCCCCGATGTCTTGCGCTGGTGCGGCCGATTCTGCCCGGATTTTGCCGATATTAGAGCAGAAACTCTACCCCCCGTGTCTTGAACACAAAAGACCAGAGAGAGAAGAGTGCGTGAAGTCAGACAAATAGAAGGTTCTTGTTATGGAGGGAGGTTACAGGAGTTCAGAGAGACTTAAATGTTAAGAAATGTACTGGTGAGAGAGAAGTAAATAATTCAGTGCATCACTTGAATGTAACAGTTAAATTTCTGAGAACAGAAGCGAGTTTAATTCTGCTGAGAGAGTGCAGACATCAGAAGAAACATAGAATCACCGAAAGGTTACAGCACAGAAGGAAGCCATTTGGCCCATCGAGTCCGTGCCGGCTCTGGGCAAGGACAATCCAGCTAGTCCCACTCCCCTGCCCTATCCCCGTGGCGCTGCAAATTTTTTCCTTTCAAGTACTTAACCAGTTCCCTTTTGAAGGTCATGATTCAATCTGCCTTCACCACCCCCGAGGGCAGTGCATTCCAGATCCTAGCCACTCACTGAGTAAAAAATTCTTTCCTCATTTCACCTTTGGTTCTTTTGCCAATCACCTTAAATCTATGTTCTCTGGTTCTTGACCCTTCTGCCAATGGGAACAGTTTCTCTCTATCCACTCTGTCTAGACCCTTCATGATTTTGAATATCTCGAGCAAATCTCCTCTGTTCCAAGGAGAACATCCCCAGCTTCTCCAGTCTATCCATGTAACTAAAGTCCCTCATCCTTGGAATCATTCTAGTAAATCTTTTCTGCATCCTCTCTAAGGCCTTCACATCTTTCCTAAAGTGCGGTGCCCGGAACTGGACTCAATACTCCAGTTGTGGCCGAACTAGTGCTTTATAAAGGTTCATCATGACTTCCTTGCGTTTATACTCTATGCCTCTATTTATAAAGCCCAGGATCCCGTATACTTTTTTAACTGCTTTCTCAACCTGCCCTGCCACCTTCAACAATTCGTGCACATATACACCCAGATCTCTCAGTTCCTGTACCCATTTTAGAATTGTGCCCTCTAGTTTATATTGCCTCTCCTCATTCTTCCTACCAAAATGTATCACTTCGCATTCATCTGCCACGTGTCCGCCCACTTCACCAGCCTGTCTATATCCTCTTGAAGTCTATCGCTATCCTCCTGTTCACTACACTTTCAAATTTTGTGTCATCTGCAAATTTTGAAATTCTGCCCTGTACACCCAAGCCCAAGTCATTAATATATATCAAGAAAAGCAGTGATCCTAGTACCAATCCCAGGGGAACACCACTATGCACCTCCCTCCAGTCTGAAAAGCAACCGTTCACCACTACTCTCTGCTTCCTGTTACTTAAACAATTTTGTATCCATGCTGCTACTGCCCCTTTTATTCTATGGGCTTCAATTTTGATGACAAGCCTATTATGCGGCACTTTATCAAACGCCTTTTGAAAGTCCATATACACCACATCAACCACATTGCCCTCATCTACCCTCTCTTTACCTCATCAAAAACTCTATCAAGTTAATCAAACACAATTTGCCTTTAACAAATCCGTGTTGGCTTTACCTAACCAATCTACACTCTTCCAAGTGACTGTTAATTCTGTTCCGGATTATCATTTCTAAAAGTTTCCACACCACCGAAGTTAAACTGACTGGCCTGTAGTTGCTGGGTTTATCCTTACACCCTTTTTTGAACAAAAGTGTAACATTTGCAATTCTCCAGTCCTCTGGCCCCATCCCCGTATCTAAGGATGTCTGGAAGATTATGGCCAGCACCTCCGCAATTTCCACCCTTACTTCCCTCAGCAACCTAGGATGCATCCCATCCGGACCGGGTGACTTATCTACTTTAAGTACTGCTAGCCTTTCTAGTACCTCCTCTTTATCAATTTTAACCCATCCAATATCTCAACTACATCTTCCTTTACTGAGATTCTGGCAGCATCTTCTTCCTTGGTAAAGACAGATGCAAAGTACTCATTTAGTACCTTGGCCATCCCCTCTGCCTCCATGAGTAGATCTCCCTTTTGGTCCCTGATCGGCCCCACCCCTCCTCTTACTACCCGTTTACTGTTTACATGCTTGTAGAAGACTTTTGGATTCCCTTTTAGGTTCTCATACTCTCTCTTTGGCCCTCTTATTTCCTTTTTCACTTTCCCTCTGAACTTTCTATATTCAGCCTGATTCTCACTTGTGTTATCAACCTGACATCTGTCATTCGCCCCTTTTTTCTGCTTCATCTTACTCACTATCTCTTTTGTCATCCCGGGAGCTCTGTCTTTAGTTGCCCTACTTGTCTCCCTCGTGGGAATGTACCTAGACTGTACCTGAACCATCTCCTCCTTAAAGGCCGCCTATTGTTCAATTACAGTTTTGCCTGCCAATCTTTGATTCCAATTTACCCGGGCCAGATCTGTTCTCAACCGACTGAAATTGGCCCTCCTCCAATTGAGTATTTTTACTTTAGAGTGGTCCATGTTCTTTTCCATAGCTTTTCTAAACCTTGTGATACTATGATCGCTGTTCCCTAAATGCTCCTCCACTGACACTTGCTCCACTTGGCCCGCCTCATTCCCCAGAATCAAGTCCAGCAATGCCTCCTTCCTCATTGGGCCAAAAATGTACTGGTCAAGAAAGTTCTCCTGAACACGCTTCAAAAATTCCTCCCCCTTTTTGCCCTTATATTATTACTATCCCAGTCTATATTAGGATAGTTGAAGTCCCCCATTACCTCTCTGTATTTTCCCTGCAAATTTGCTCCTCTATATCCTTCCCACTAGTTGATGGCCTTTAGAGTACACCCAGTAGTGTAATGGCACCTCTATTGTTTCTTAACTCTAACCAATTAGATTCTGTCCTTGAACCCTCCAGGACATTCTCTCTCCAGCACTCCAATATTCTCCTTAATCAATACTGCCACCACCCCACCCCCACCTCCTTTCTTCCCTCCCCTATCTTCCTGAGCACCTTGTATCCAGGAATATTTAGTACCCAATCCTGCCCATTTTTGAGCCAGATCTCCGTTATCACCACAACATCATATTCCCATGTGGTTAATTGTGCCTGCAGCTCACCAACCTTGTTTAACACGCTTCATGCGTTTACACACATGCACCGCAAACCTATTTTAGACCTTCTTGTACTCTCTCTTAGTCTGGTCCCATCTACTAACATACTATTTCTTGCTCTAGTGCTATCTTTCTCTCCCAATCCTTTGTGCACCTTGCTTCTCCTTTCCAATGCTACATCCTGGTGCTGCCCTCTTCTTCTTCCTCCTCTTCTCCCTGAGTGCATCTGCTAAGACCTGAAATGTAAGAAAGGAAGAAGAGCTAGCATTTAGTGGCATGGGTAAGCAGAGGCAGATGACTGACTTCTGAAAGCGACTGCAATCTGTCATGCATCATGTGGAAGAATGAGATTTAAGCGAGAAGGGAAGGAGGGGAAGATGGTTGAAAACCCTGTAGAACTTCTCCTCCAACCTCACCAGACACCATGCTCCTAACATGCCCCCTGCCCACGATGACCTAGACCTGCTCTTCAAGTGGGGACAGCACATGGATGAAGTGTGGCCCTCCTCCTGTGGCTGCCTGCTCCCTGTTATTGTGTGCAAGCTTGCCCAGCAAGAGGAAAGTGTGTCAATGTTAGAGTAGTGACATTTTTGAGGACGTGCAAGTGAAAACAGAATAGCGTTGTTGGTATGTGCAAGATGGCAGAGGTGTGAGAAGGTGAAGGAAGTATTAGTGAGGAGATTAGCAGGTAGAGAGTGCTGCAATAGGAGCAGAAGGAGGTGGAGTGAAGTGTATTGCAGTGATTGTAGGAGAGTGCTGGTAATTGAGGGAGGGAAGGGTAGTGAGTGTCTGGGGAACAGGCAGTGCAAGGCTAATCATAGAGTAATGTTTGATATGAGTTAGGAGGCTTACCTTAGCTATCCTTGTGAGATCATTGAACTTCTTTCTGCTTTGCAGCCACGTCCTGGGGGTGATAGTCCTTGTATTAACATGCTCTGCCACCTCTGGCCACTCGTGCCTGCAAATCTTCCTGCCGCCTGGTGGGTAGAAGATGCCCCTCCTCCTGCTGACCTCCTCCATCAAAACCTCCAAAGCAGTGTCCGAAAACTGCGGGGGGAGTGCTTTCAGCTTCTCCTGTGCCTGCCATTGTCCACAGATACATGGCTGCAGCCAAAGTGCACCTCCCCTTTAAGAGGTGCCGGCTGCCCTTAAATCGTTTCAGTAACACTCAAAATTGCCATCTCCCCCCATTAGGTGATCCGCCAATCAACAGCACAAGTAATGTTGGCAGCCCACCTATTTTATTTTAAATAATGCATTGCACAAATTTGGGGCCTTCTTTGTGGCCATGTGATTGGCTGCGGGCTCTGAGAGCGACATCCATTCTGCGCACAAAAATGCACTGAAGGCAACTTCTACCCACTATTATTTCCCGTGGATGGTAAATTTCCAGACAATTCTTTGACAAGATGTTAGATTGAAGGAGTTAAGGATTTGTCTGGTGCCCTTTGATTAATGTCTCTTACGAGATTTATTGGTTTACTTATCTGTGTCCTTACAACTCTCTGTTCATCTTCGCAAATATGGCACTGGATTTCTTACATCCATCTAAACAGGCAGATAGCGCCTTAATTTAATGTCTCATCTCGAAAAACGGCACCTCTGATAATGCTGCATTCTCTTAGCACTACCCTGAAATGTCAATCTTACTAACCTGATTAAGTTCTTTAATGAAGTAACAGATGAAGATAGTGCAATAGATGTTGTATATATGGACTTTTAAAGGCACTGGATAAAGTAACACATCACAGATTTATTCAGAAAATAGAAGCACATGGGATTAAAGGGACGGTGGTAACTTGGGTACGTGATTGGCTAAGGGAAAGGAGGCAGAGAGTAGTGGTGAACGGATGTTTTTCTGACTAGAGAGAAGCATGCAGTGGGGTCCCCCAGGAGTCAGTATTAGGACCATTACTTTTCTTGTTATATATAAATGACCTGGACTTGGGTATTGGGAGTACAATTTCAAAGTTCACGGAAGATACAAAATTTGGCAACTTGTTAAATAGTGAGCAGGATAGTAGCAGATTTCAGGGGAATAGACAGACTAGTGAAATGGGCAGACACATGGCAGTGGCAATTTAATGCGGATAAGTGTGAAGTGAAGCACTTTGGGAGGAACAATATGGAGAGGCAGTATAATCTAAATGGTGCTATTTTGAGGGGGGGGGTGCAAGAGCAGAGGGACCCCAGGGTGCATATTCACAAATCTTTGCAGGTAGCAGGGCAAATTGATAAGGCAGTTAAGAAAGCATATGGGATACATGTCTCTGTAAATAGGGGCTTTGAATACAAAACCAAGGAAGTCATGCTAAACCTTTACAAATCACTGGTTAGGCCTCAACTGGAGTATTGTGTCCAATTCTGGGCACCACACTTTAGGAAGGATGTCAAGGCCTTGGAGAGGATACAGAGAAGGTTTACCAGGATGATACCAGGGATGAGGGACTTCAGATATGTGGAGTGATTTGAGAAGCTGGGATTGTTCTCCTCAAAATTATGAGGGGTTTTGATGGAGCAAGTAGGGAGAAACTGTTTCCTCTGGCAAGTGGGTCAGTAACCAAAGGTCACAGATTTAGAGTAATTGGCAAAAGAATTAGAGGGGAAATGAGGAGACATTTTTTCACACAGAGGGTTGTTAAGATCTGGAATGCACTCCCTGAAAGGGAGGTGGAAGCAAATTCCACAGGAACTTTCAAAAGGCAATTGGACACGTACTTTAAGAGGGTTATGGGGAAAAGCTGGGGTGTGGGACTAAATTGGACAGCTCTTTTAAAGAGCCGTCACAGGCATGATGGGCCGAATGGCCTCCTGCTGTACTGTAAGATTCTATGATTCTATGATTATGTACTCAAGTCTTGCCATGGGACTTGAATCCACAATCTGCTGTCTCAGAGGTGAAAGTGCTACATCTGATGCAAACTGACACTTAAAGCACAAAATATGAATTTTAATAGTGAAACAAGTTTATACATCATCAGTAGAAGAAGCCACAAAGCATGGAAATTAAAACTTTCCATCAGACAATTGCAACTGAAGATGATGGATCTACCTTGCACAGTTACATGAAAGCTAGGAAGTATTTGTATGGCGGCATAAATGAACCAGGAAGACACAATTGGAGCTGTAAACTGCACATCTGTTTCACACTATCTTTCAATTACAAGAATAAATCTGTATCTCTAATTCTTCCCCAAGTACTCTTCGGGGTCCTGAAAATCTGTGGTGATGACATCCTGGATGTGTCAACTGGGAACCTCTATCACAGACCCGGGTGGAGTTTCCAGGGTTGGGGAAGGCTCGTTGATTTGAAAAATCTTGGCAGGCGCCAAACCACTATGGGTGCTTATCAGGCACCCACCAATTGGGGAATCATTTCCGCTGAAAGTTGGTGGGGGGGGCAAAAAAATCCAGAGGAATTTTTTAAATCTCTGGTGCTCCACGCTGTGACACAGGTCTGGATCCCCGCCAGCAGATCCCAGCTCCGCCAGCCAACAGGCTTTACTCATCTTCTCACTGGGTGTACTTGCCTGTCAGTGGATTCCCAGGACTGGGATAAGGGAACTCCTGGCTGGATGGGGGGGGGAGCTCCCTCTCCCCGACCATACTCATTCTGTCGCAGGTGACTTTCTTTGGCGCGGATGGAGGTTCCACCCCAAAAAAGGCCCGGCAGGTCCTGGCAGGGAAGGCCGGAACGTGGCATATCCAGGTCCTGGCTCTTCCGTTGCATTTCTGCCGGACTTCTGGCAGGGGTGCGCTGGAGGAACCGTGGAATTTTGGTCCCCAGGTGCTTAGTAATTGGGTGATCAGTGAGTTCACATGTTGCACACACACTTTGAACACGAAGTAATGCTTAACAGCTTTATCACTAATCAAATGTTTCAAACTAGAATTAGTAAGGGGTAGCTCTCATTCCAGTTATCGGTATAGAGTATAACACCATCCCTCAGGAGAGACATTAAACTGAACCTGCTTTTACAGGTGAGCAGTAAGGGTCATTTGAACTATTTGAAGAAGAGTAAGGAGTTCTGGTCAAGTTTCTTTCTTCAACCAACAGCACCCAAAACAGATTAACTGACCATTCACGCCATGGGATATTGCTGTATGCAAAATAGTTGCCATATTTGCTTACATAAGGACAGTGACTGCACTTATAGTAATTCAATGCTTTGACATGTTTCTGAGGGATGGGGTAAGGTGCTATATAAATACAAGTCCTTCTTCCTTCACTTCTTATTTGTGGATAGCAAATAAATAAACAATTAAGCTAATATCGTTAATCAATATCCCTGTACCCCCAGTAGTCAGGTTTCACCACAGGGAGCTCGTCACACACTAGTAAAGATTCAAATTGAAGATTTAGACAGTATTGTATTGAATTTACCACAAAACAAAAGAGGCTTGGGCTATCTTGAAGGTGGTGGAGAAATTCTACGTAAAAATGTTCCCTTCTAATATCTAAGTTTTGCTTTCAAAATGTATTTCTTGTAATTTAATAGAGGTTTCTCTCCTCTGCTAAATAGTTAATAACCCACTTAATCTGTCTAAAGGTCGTGGGTTCAAGGCCCACTCCAGGAGTTGAGCTCATAATCTAGGTTGACACTTCAGTGCAGTATTGAGAGAGTGCTGTATTGTCATAAGTGCTGTCTTTTTGGTTAAGACTTTCAACCAAGGTCCTAGCTGCCTGTTCAGGTGGACATAAAAGATCCCATGGTACCACTTAAAGACGTGCAGCGAGTTCTCCCCGTATCCTGGCATTTATCCCTCAACCATGATCGGGAGCAGAGGAGAGAGACCGAGAGCGGGGATAAAAGAGCGGCAGACCGAGGCCCGAGACCAGAGCGGCGGCAGACCTGATCGGGAGCAGAGAAGCGAGACCGAGAGCGGGGATAAAAGAGCGGTGGACCAAGGCCCGAGACCAGAGCGGCGGCCCGAGGCCCGAGACCAGAGCGGCGGCCCGAGGCCCGAGACCAGAGCGGCGGCCCGAGGCCCGAGACCAGAGCGGCGGACCGAGGCCCGAGACCAGAGCGGCGGACCGAGGCCCGAGACCAGAGCGGCGGCCCGAGGCCCGAGACCAGAGCGGCGGACCGAGGCCCGAGACCAGAGCGGCGGCCCGAGGCCCGAGACCAGAGCGGCGGCCCGAGGCCCGAGACCAGAGCGGCGGCCCGAGGCCCGAGACCAGAGCGGCGGCCCGAGGCCCGAGACCAGAGCGGCGGACCGAGGCCCGAGACCAGAGCGACGGCGGACCTGATCGGATCAAAAACAACAACAGAAAACCAAGGAGTGACGTAACAGGACAGCAGGTAAGTGATTGGTTGGTGAGTATTACTGTTTTTTTTTCTTCTCTAAATTAGGGCATTGGTTTAAACTAAGAGCTGGGAAACTAAGCAGCTTTTATAGCAGGTAGTTTTTTTTTAGTGAACCTAGGTCCCTAGTATAGTTAACATTTTCAAATTTCAACGTAATTTAAAAGGGGTAACTAAGCTAAGGCAAATCATGGCAGCAGACCTCGCACCCGTGATATGCCCCTCCTGCAAGATGTGGGAAGTCATGGACACTACCAGTGTCCCTGCTGACCATGTGTGCAGGAAGTGTGTCCACCTGCAGCTACTGACCGATCGTATCTCGGAGCTGGAGCTGCGGGTGGACTCACTGTGGAGCATCCGCGATGCAGAGAAACTCGTGGATAGCACGTTTAGCGAGTTGGTCACACCGCAGGTAAAGGCAGTACAGGCAGGAAGTGAATGGGTGACCACCAGGAAGAGTAAGAGGTGCAGGCAGGTAGTGCAGGGGTCCGCTGTGGCCATCCCCCTCTCAAACAGGTATACCGTTTTGGATACTGTTGTGGGAGATGGCTCACCAGGGGAAGGTGGCAGCGGCCAGGTTCATGGCACCGTGGCTGGCTCTGCTGCACAGGAGGGCAGGAAAAAGAGTGGCAGAGCTATAGTGATAGGGGACTTGATTGTAAGGGGAATAGACAGGCGTTTCTGCGGACGCAACCGAGACTCCAGGATGGTATGTTGCCTCCCTGGTGCAAGGGTCAGGTATGTCTCGGAGCGGCTGCAGAACATTCTGGAGGGGGAGGGTGAACAGCCAGTTGTCGTGGTGCATATAGGTACCAACGATATCGGTAAAAAACGGGATGAGGTCCTACAAGCTGAATTTAGGGAGTTAGGAGTTAGGATTTAAACTAAAAAGTAGGACCTCAAAGTTAGTAATCTCAGGATTGCTACCAGTGCCACGGGCTAGTCAGAGTAGGAATGACAGGATAGCTAGGATGAATACGTGGCTTGAGAGATGGTGCAAGAGGGAGGGATTCAAATTCCTGGGACATTGGAACCGGTACTGGGGGAGGTGGGACCAGTACAAATTGGACGGTCTGCATCTGGGCAGGACTGGAACCAATGTCCTAGGGGGAGTGTTTGCTAGTGCTGTTGGGGAGGGTTTAAACTAAAGTGTTGCGTTCTTGATTAGGGAGAACATCACGGCAGTAGTGAGAGAGGATATATCCGAGGGTTCGCCCACGGAGTCGATATGGGTAGAACTGAAAAATAAGAAGGGAGAGATCACGTTGATAGGATTGTACTACAGACCCCCAAATAGTCAACGGGAAATTGAGGAGCAAATATATAAGGAGATTACAGACAGCTGCAAGAAAAATAGGGTGGTAATAGTAGGGGACTTTAACTTTCCCAACATTGACTGGGACAGCCATAGCATTAGGGGCTTGGATGGAGAGAAATTTGTTGAGTGTATTCAGGAGGAATTTCTCATTCAGTATGTGGATGGCCCGACTAGAGAGGGGGCAAAACTTGACCTCCTCTTGGGAAATAAGGAAGGGCAGGTGACAGAAGTGTTAATGAGGGATCACTTTGGGACCAGTGATCATAATTCCATTAGTTTTAAGATAGCTATGGAGAAGGATAGGTCTGGCCCAAAAGTTAAAATTCTAAATTGGGGAAAGGCCAATTTTGATGGTATTAGACAGGAACTTTCAGAAGTTGATTGGGAGAGTCTGTTGGCAGGCAAAGGGATGTCTGGTAAGTGGGAGTCCTTCAAAAATGTGTCAACCAGGGTTCAGGGTAAGCACATTCCTTATAAAGTAAAGGGCAAGGCTGGTAGAAGTAGGGAACCTTGGATGACTCGGGAAGTTGAGGCCCTAGTCAAAAAGAAGAAGGAGGCATATGACATGCATAGGCAGCCGGGATCAAGTGGATCCCTTGAAGAGTATAGAGATTGCCAGAGTAGAGTTAAGAGAGAAATCAGGAGAGCAAAAAGGGGACATGAGATTGCTTTGGCAGATAAGGCAAAGGTGAATCCAAAGAGCTTCTACAAATACATAAAGGGCAAAAGAGTAACTAGGGAGAAAGTAGGGCCTCTGAAGGATCAACAAGGTCATCTATGTGCGGAACCACAAGAGATGGGTGAGATCCTAAATGAATATTTCGCATCGGTATTTACGGTTGAGAAAGGCATGGATGTTAGGGAACTTGGGGAAATAAATAGTGATGTCTTGAGGAGTGTACATATTACAGAGAGGGAGGTGCTGGAAGTCTTAACGCGCATCAAGGTAGATAAATCTCCGGGACCTGATGAAATGTATCCCAGGACGTTATGGGAGGTTAGGGAGGAAATTGCGGGTCCCCTAGCAGAGATATTTGAATCATCCACCGCTACAGGTGAGGTGCCTGAAGATTGGAGGGTAGCAAATGTTGTGCCTTTGTTTAAGAAGGGCGGCAGGGAAAAGCCTGGGAACTACAGACCGGTGAGCCTGACATCTGTAGTGGGTAAGTTGTTAGAGGGTATTCTGAGAGACAGGATCTACGGGCATTTAGAGAGGCAGGGACTGATTAGGAACAGTCAGCATGGTTTTGTGAGAGGAAAATCATGTCTCACGAATTTGATTGAGTTTTTTGAAGGGGTAACCAAGAAGATAGATGAGGGCTGTGCAGTAGACGTGGTCTACATGGACTTTAGCAAAGCCTTTGACAAGGTACCGCATGGTAGGTTGTTACATAAGGTTAAATCTCACGGGATCCAAGGTGAGGTAGCCAATTGGATACAACATTGGCTTGACGACAGAAGACAGAGGGTGGGTGTAGAGGGTTGTTTTTCAAATTGGAGGCCTGTGTCCAGCGGTGTGCCTCAGGGATCGGTGCTGGGTCCGCTGTTATTTGTTATTTATATTAATGATTTGGATGAGAATTTAGGAGGCATGGTTAGTAAGTTTGCAGATGACACCAAGATTGGTGGCATCGTGGACAGTGAAGAAGGTTATCTAGGATTGCAACGGGATCTTGATAAATTGGGCCAGTGGGCCGATGAATGGCAGATGGAGTTTAATTTAGATAAATGTGAGGTGATGCATTTTGGGAGATCGAATCGGGCCAGGACCTACTCCGTTAATGGTAGGGCGTTGGGGAGAATTATAGAACAAAGAGATCTAGGAGTACAGGTTCATAGCTCCTTGAAAGTGGAGTCACAGGTGGATAGGGTGGTGAAGAAGGCATTCAGCTTGCTTGGTTTCATTGCTCAGAACATTGAATACAGGAGTTGGGATGTCTTGTTGAAGTTGTACAAGACATTAGTTAGGCCACACTTGGAATACTGTGTACAGTTCTGGTCACCCTATTATAGAAAGGATATTATTAAACTAGAAAGAGTGCAGAAAAGATTTACTAGGATGCTGTCGGGACTTGATGGTTTGACTTATAGGGAGAGGTTAGATAGACTGGGACTTTTTTCCCTGGAGAGTAGGAGGTTGAGGGGTGATCTTATACAAGTCTATAAAACAATGAGGTGCATAGATAAGGTAGATAGTCAAAATCTTTTCCCAAAGGTAGGGGAGTCTATAACGAGGGGACATAGATTTAAGGTGAGAGGGGAGAGATACAAAAGGGTCCAGAGGGGCAATTTTTTCACTCAAAGGGTGGTGAGTGTCTGGAACGAGCTGCCAGAGGCAGTAGTAGAGGCGGGTACAATTTTGTCTTTTAAAAAGCATTTGGACAGTTACATGGGTAAGATGGGTATAGAGGGATATGGGCCAAGTGCAGGCAATTGGGACTAGCTTAGTGGTATAAACTGGGCGACATGGACATGTTGGGCCGAAGGGCCTGTTTCCATGTTGTAAACTTCTATGATTCTATGATTCTATAACCAATATTGCTAAAAACAGATTATCCGTTCATTTATCTCATTGCTGTTTGTGGGACTTTGATTTGTGCAGATTGGCTGCTGTGTTTGCCTATATTACACGGGTGCACATCAAAAGTAATTAATTGGCTGTGAAACGCTTTGAAATTTTTTTTTATTCGTTCATGGGATGTGGGCATCGCTGGCAAGGCCAGTATTTATTGCCCATTCCTAATAGCCCTTGAGAAGGTGTTGCTGAGCCACCTTCTTGAACCTTTGCAGTCTGTGTGGTGAAGGTTCTCCCACAGTGCTGTTAGGAAGGCAGTACCAGGATTTTGACCCAGCGACGATGAAGGAACGGCAATATATTTCCAAGTCGGGATGCTGTGTGACTTGGAGGGGAACGTGCAGGTGGTGTTGTTCCCATGTGCCTGCTGCCCTTCTCCTTCTAGGTGGTAGAGGGCGTGGGTTTGGGAGGTGCTGTCGAAGAAACCTTGGCAACTGCAGCCACTGTGCGCTGGTGGTGGAGGGAGTGAATGTTTAGGGTGTTGGATGGGGTGCCAATCAAGCGGGCTGCTTTGTGCTGGATGGTGTCGAGCTTCTTGAGTATTGTTGGAGCTGCACTCATCTCGGCAAGTGGAGAGTATTCCATCAAATTCCTGACCTTTGCCTTGTAGATGGTGGAAAGGCTTTGGGGAGTCAGGAGGTGAGTCACTCGCCGCAGAATACCCAGTCTCTGACCTGCTCTTGTAGCCACAGTATTTATATGGCTGGTCCAGTTAAGTTTCTGGTCAATGGTGACCCCCAGGATGTTGATGTTGGGGAATTCGGCAATGGTAATGCCATTGAATGTCAAGGAGGGTTGGTTAGATTCCCTCTTGTTGGAGATGAATGTAAGGAGTTGCACAACACCAGGTTATAGTCCAACAGCTTTATTTGAAATCACAAGATTTTGGAGCTTTGCTCCTTCGTCAGGTGAAGTGAGGAGGAGTTGCATAAAGGCACAGCATATATAGTCAGAGAACAATGCGAGGTGATTACAGATAATCTTTCTAACTGCCCTTTATCACACCTCGGCAGACAGATAATCACAGCAATCAAAGGAGTGTTCAAACAGGTTAGTCAGGGAAACCTTACATCCAAGAATACTG
The DNA here is from genome assembly GCF_035084215.1 of Heptranchias perlo. Classification (NCBI taxonomy): domain Eukaryota; kingdom Metazoa; phylum Chordata; class Chondrichthyes; order Hexanchiformes; family Hexanchidae; genus Heptranchias; species Heptranchias perlo. Next base: position 12,511,418 of record NC_090350.1, on the reverse strand, counting down.
AGGTGGGGTCACCAGGGGTCAAATGTAGCAAATGCTGGGGTTTGTATTAAAAACAGATAACTTTTTTTTGCTGGAAATCGCAGCAGGTCCGGCCGCATCTGTGTATGGAGAACAAGTCAACTACGACTTGAGTCTGGATGACTCTACGTCAGGTGGGGTTACATGTAGCGTGACATGAACCCAAGATCCCAGTTGAGGCCATCCTCATAGGTGCGGAACTTGGCTATCAATTTCTGCTCGACGATTTTGCGTTTTCGTGTGTCTCGAAGGCCGCCTTGGAGAACGCTTACCCGAAGATCGGAGGCTGAATGTCCTTGACTGCTGAAGTGTTCCCCGACTGGGAGGGAACCCTCCTGTCTGGCGATTGTTGTGCGGTGTCTGTTCATCCGTTGTCGCAGTGTCTGCATGGTCTCGCCGATGTACCATGTTCTGGGGCATCCTTTCCTGCAACGTATGAGGTAGACAACGTTGCCCGAGTCACAGGAGTATGAATCATGTACCTGGTGGGTGGTGTCCTCTCGTGTGATGGTGGTATCTGTGTCGATGATCTGGCATGTCTTGCAGAGGTTGCCGCAGCAGGGGTGTGTGGTGTCGTGGACGCTGTTCTCCTGAAAGCTGGGTAATTTGCTGCGAACGATGGTCTGTTTGAGGTTAGGTGGCTGTTTGAAGGCGAGTAGTGGAGGCGTGGGGATGGCCCTAGCGAGGTGTTCGTCGTCATCGATGACATGTTGAAGGCTGGGAAGAACATGGCGTAGTTTCTCCGCTCCGGGGAAGTACTGGACGACGAAGGGTACTCTGTTGGTTGTGTCCCGTGTTTGTCTTCTGAGGAGGTCTATGCGATTTTTCGCTGTGGCCCGTCGGAACTGTCAATCGACGAGTCGAGCGTCATATCCCGTTCTTATGAGGGCGTCTTTCAGCGTCTGTAGGTGTTCATCGTGTTCCTCCTCGTCTGAGCAGATCCTGTGTATTCGCAGGGCCTGTCCATAGCGGGTGGCCTCTTTGACGTGGTTAGGGTGGAAGCTGGAGAAGTGGAGCATCGTGAGGTTGTCCGTGGGCTTGTGGTAGAGTGAGTTGCTGAGGTGCCCATCTTTGATGGAGATTCGTGTGTCCAAGAATGAAACCGATTCTGAGGAGTAGTCCATGGCGAGTTTGATAGTGGGATGGAAATTGTTGATGTTATCGTGTAGTCTCTTCAGTAATTCTTCGCCGTGGGTCCATAGGAAGAAAATGTTGTTGATATATCTGGTGTATAGCGTTGGTTGGAGGTCCTGTGCAGTGAAGAAGTCGTGCTTGAACTTGTGCATGAAAATGTTGGCGTATTGGGGTGCGAATTTGGTCCCCATGGCTGTTCCGTGTGTTTGGGTAAAGAACTGGTTGTCGAAGGTGAAGACATTGTGATCCAGGATGAAGCGGATGAGTTGTAGGATGGCGTCTGGAGATTGGCTGTTGTTGGTGTTGAGTACTGAGGCTGTTGCAGCGATGCCGTCATCGTGGGGGATACTGGTGTAGAGTGCCGAGACGTCCATCATGGTGAGAAGTGTTCCTGGTTCAACTGGTCAGTGGGTGTTGAGTTTTTGTAGGAAGTCTGTAGTGTCACAGCGAAAAATCGCATAGACCTCCTCAGAAGACAAACACGGGACACAACCAACAGAGTACCCTTCGTCGTCCAGTACTTCCCCGGAGCGAAGAAACTACGCCATGTTCTTCGCAGCCTTCAACATGTCATCGATGACGACGAGCACCTCGCTAGGGCCATCCCCACACCTCCACTACTCGCCTTCAAACAGCCACCTAACCTCAAACAGACCATCGTTCGCAGCAAATTACCCAGCTTTCAGGAGAACAGCGTCCACGACACCACACAACCCTGCCACGGCAACCTCTGCAAGACATGCCAGATCATCGACACAGATACCACCATCACACGAGAGGACACCACCCACCAGGTACATGGTTCATACTCCTGTGACTCGGCCTACGTTGTCTACCTCATACGTTGCAGGAAAGGATGCCCCGGAGCATGGTACATTGGCGAGACCATGCAGACCGTGCGACTCCTTACATTTGTCCACCCCAGTCCATCACCGGCATCTCCACATCATTGTTGGAGATAGTCATTGTCTGGCACTTGTCTGGCGTGAATGTTACTTGCCACTTATCAGCTCAAGCCTGGATATTGTCCAGGTCGTGCTGCATGCGGGCACGGACTGCTTCATTATGTGAGGGGTTGCGAATGGAACTGAACACTGTGCAATCATCAGCGAACATACCCACTTCTGACTTTATGATGGAGGGAAGGTCATTGATGAAGATGGTTGGGCCTGGGACACTGCCTTGAGGAACTCCTGCAGCAATGTCCTGGGGCTGAGATGATTTGCCTCTAACAACCACTACCATCTTCCTTTGTGCTAGGTATGATTCCAGCCACTGGAGAGTTTTCCCCCTGATTCCCATTGACTTCAATTTTACTAGGACTCCTTGTTGCCACACTTGGTCAAATGCTGCCTTGATGTCAAGAGCAGTCACTCTCACCTCACCTCTGGAATTCAGCTCTTTTGTCCATGTTTGGACCAAGCCTGTAATGAGGTCTGGAGCCGAGTGGTCCTGGCAGAACCCAAACTGAGCATCGGTTAGCAGGTTATTGGTGAGTAAGTGCCGCTTGATAGCACTGTCGACGACACCTTCCATCACTTTGCTGATGATTGAGAGTAGACTGATGGGGCGGTAATTGGCCGGATTGGATTTGTCCTGCTTTTTGTGGACATACCTGGGCAATTTTCCACATTGTCGTGTAGATGCCAGTGTTGTAGCTGTAGTGGAACAGTTTGGCTAGAGGCGCGGCTAGTTCTGGAGCACAAGGCTTCAGCACTACAGCCAGGATGTTGTCGGGGCCCATAGCCTTTGCTGTGTCCAGTGCACTCAGCCGTTTCTTGCTATCAGGTGGAGTGAATTGAATTGGCTGAAGGCTGGCTTCTGCGATGGTGGGGATATCGGGAGGAGGCCGAGATGGATCATCCACTCGGCACTTCTGGCTGAAGATGGTTGCAAATGCTTCAGACTTGTCTTTTACACTCACGTGCTGGACTCTGCCATTATTGAGGATGGGGATGTTTACAGAGCCTCCTCCTCCCGTTAGTTGCGGACAGCACGGTGTGAGGACAACACAGTGTGCTGAGAGTTCGGTACGTGTGGGAGTTTGGTAAAGTGGGGGAAGGAGGTGCTGCTTTGCCTTGCTTTTCCTGCAGAGCGGTAGTGGACCTGAGAGCGGTGAGCGGCGGGAGAGAGCGAGACCAGAGCGGGGATAAAAACAGCGCGGAGAGAGCGAGAGTCCAGTCGGTGAGCGGCGGTAAAGAGCGAGACCAGAGCGGAGATATAAACAGCGCGGAGAGAGCGAGAGTCCAGTCGGTGAGCGGCGGGAGAGAGCGAGACCAGAGCGGGGATATAAACAGCGCGGAGAGAGCGAGACCAGAGCTTACTCTGAGAGCGAGACTCTGAGACCAGCGGCAGTTCGGGGTGACGTCACCAGTCAGAAAGTGACGCGGCACAGGGGAGGCAGCTGATTGGTGAGTAGGTTCAGGTGAGTATTTCTACCATTTTACTGTAAGTAAAGTAATAAGAAAGGGAAGATCTGCAGGTTTTATAGCAGATAGTGTTTTTTTTAGTGAACCTAGGTCCCTAGTATAGTTAACATTTTCTAATTTCAACGTAATTTAAAAGGGGTAACTAAGCTGAGGCAAGTCATGGCAGCAGACCTCGCACCCGTGATATGCTCCTCCTGCAAGATGTGGGAAGTCATGGACACTACCAGTGTCTCTGCCGACCATGTGTGCGGGAAGTGTGTCCACCTGCAGCTACTGACCGATCGTATCTCGGAGCTGGAGCTGCGGGTGGACTCACTGTGGAGCATCCGCGATGCAGAGAAACTCGTGGATAGTAAGTTTAGCGAGTTGGTCACACCGCAGGTAAAGGGTATACAGGCAGGAAGTGAATGGGTGACCACCAGGAAGAGTAAGAGATGCAGGCAGGTAGTGCAGGGGTCCCCTGTGGCCATCCCCCTCTCAAACAGATATGCCACTTTGGATGCTGTTGGGGGGGATGACTTATCAGGGGAAGGCAGCAGCAGCCAACTTCCTGGCACCACGGGTAGCTCTGCTGCACAGGCTGGGAGGAAAAAGAGTGGCAGAGCTATAGTGATAGGGGACTCAATTGTAAGGGGAATAGACAGGCGTTTCTGCGGCCGCAACCGAGACTCCAGGATGGTGTGTTGCCTCCCTGGTGCAAGGATCAAGGATGTCTCGGAGCGGCTACAGAACATTTTGGAGGGGGAGGGCGAACAGCCAGCTGTCGTGGTGCACATAGGCACCAACGATATAGGTAAAAAAGGGGATGAGGTCCTAAAAGCAGAATATAGGGAGTTAGGAGGTAAATTAAAAAATAGGACCTCAAAGGTAGTAATCTCAGGATTGCTGCCAGTGCCACGTGCTAGTCAGAGTAGAAATAGGAGGATATTTCAAATGAATACGTGGCTAGAGGAATGGTGCAAGGGGGAGGGATTCAAATTCCTGGGACACTGGAAACGGTTCTGGGGGAGGTGGGACCAGTACAAACCGGACGGTCTGCACCTGGGCAGGGCCGGGACCGCTGTCCTAGGAGGAGTGTTTGCTAGTGCTGTTGGGGAGGGTTTAAACTAAAGTGGCAGGGGGTTGGGAACCTGAGCAGGGAGAGAGAGGAAAGCGTAACAGGAAGGGACAGAAGGTATGGAGTAATAGGTAAAGTGTTAAAAAAGGAAAAAGCAGGAACTAAGCGTCACAAAACAGATTTGAAAGTTCTTTATCTGAATGCACGTAGCATTCGTAATAAAATGGACGAGTTAACGGCACAAATAACTACGTATGGGTATGATCTTGTGGCCATTACAGAAACATGGCTGCAGGGTGACAACGACTGGGAATTAAATATGCCAGGGTATTTAACAATCAGGAAGGACAGGCAGGAAGGAAGGGGAGGTGGGGTGGCTATGTTAATAAAGGAAGGAATCACTGTAATACAGAGAAATGATATTGGGACAAAGCATCAAGATAATGAAACAGTTTGGGTGGAGATAAGGAATAACAAGGGAAAAAAAACATTAGTGGGCGTAGTATATCGGCCTCCTAATAGTTGCAACTCTGCTGGAAGAAGTATTAATCAGGAGATAGTTGGGGCATGTAATAAGGGAACAGCCATAATTATGGGGGATTTTAATTATCATATTAACTGGACAAATCAAATTGGGCAGAGCAGCCTTGAGGACGAGTTCATTGAGTGCATCAGGGATGGATTTCTTGAGCAGTATGTAACTGATCCTACAAGGGGGCAGGCAACCTTGGACCTGGTCCTGTGTAATGAGTCAGGATTAATTAATAATGTCCTAGTTAAGGATCCCCTTGGAACGAGCGACCACAACATGGTTGAATTCCATATCCAATTAGAGGGTGAGAAGGTTGATTCTCAAACAAGCGTACTGAGCTTGAATAAAGGAGACTATGATGGTATGAGAGCGGAATTGATTAAAGTGGACTGGGAAAATAGATTAAAGGGTAAGACGGTACATGAGCAGTGGTGTTCATTTAGGGAGTTATTTTACAACTTTCAAAATAAATATATTCCACTGAGGAAAAAAGGGTGTAAAAGAAATGACAGCCATCCGTGGCTAAGTAAAGAAATCAAGGATAGTATCCGACTAAAAACAAGGACATATAAGGTAGCCAAACTTAGTGGGAGGATAGAAGATTGGGAATTCTTCAAAAGACAGCAAAAAGTAACTAAAGGATTGATTAAGAAAGGGAAGTTAGATTATGAAAAGAAATTATCAAAAAATATAAAAACAGATAGCAAGAGTTTCTATAGTTATATAAAAAGAAAAAGGGTGGCTAAGGCAAACATAGGTCCCTTAGAGGATGAGACCGGGAAATTAATGGTGGGAAACATGGAGATGGCAAAAATGCTGAACAAATATTTTGTTTCAGTCTTTACAGTAGAGGACACTAAGAATATCCCAACACTGGACAAACAGGGGACTCTCGGGGGGGAGGAGCTAAATACGATTAAAATCACTCAGGAGATGGTACTCAGTAAAATAATGGGACTCAAGGCGGATAAATCCCCTGGACCTGATGGCTTCCATCCTAGGGTCTTGAGGGAAGTGGCAGTAGGGATTGTGGATGCTTTGGTGATAGTTTTCCAAAATTCCCTGGACTCAGGAGAGGTCCCGGCAGATTGGAAAACTGCTAATGTAACACCGTTATTTAAAAAGGGTAGTAGGCAGAAGGCTGGAAATTATAGGCCAGTTAGCTTAACATCTGTGGTGGGTAAAATTTTGGAGTCTATTATTAAGGAGACAGTAACGGAACATTTAGATAAGCATAATTTAATAGGACAAAGTCAGCATGGCTTTATGAAGGGGAAGTCATGTCTGACAAATTTGCTTGAGTTCTTCGAGGATATAACGTATAGGGTGGATAAAGGGGAACCAGTGGACATAGTGTATTTAGACTTCCAGAAGGCATTCGACAAGGTGCCACATAAAAGATTATTACTTAAGATAAAAAATCACGGGATTGGGGGTAATATTCTGGCATGGGTGGAGGATTGGTTATCGAACAGGAAGCAGAGAGTTGGGATAAATGGTTCATTTTCGGACTGGCAACCAGTAACCAGTGGTGTTCCACAGGGGTCGGTGCTGGGTCCCCAACTCTTTACAATCTATATTAACGATTTGGAGGAGGGGACCAAGTGCAACATATCAAAATTTGCAGATGATACAAAGATGGGAGGGAAAGTAGAGAGTGAGGAGGACATAAAAAACCTGCAAGGGGATATAGACAGGCTGGGTGAGTGGGCGGAGATTTGGCAGATGCAATATAATATTGGAAAATGTGAGGTTATGCACTTTGGCAGGAAAAATCAGAGAGCAAGTTATTTTCTTAATGGCGAGAGACTGGAAAGTACTGCAGTACAAAGGGATCTGGGGGTCCTAGTGCAAGAAAATCAAAAAGTTGGTATGCAGGTGCAGCAGGTGATCAAGAAAGCCAACGGAATGTTGGCTTTTATTGCTCGGGGGATAGAATATAAAAACAAGGAGGTATTGCTGCAGTTATATAAGGTATTGGTGAGACCGCACCTGGAATACTGCATACAGTTTTGGTCTCCATACTTAAGAAAAGACATACTTGCTCTCGAGGCAGTACAAAGAAGGTTCACTCGGTTAATCCCGGGGATGAGGGGGCGGACATATGAGGAGAGGTTGAGTAGATTGGGACTCTACTCATTGGAGTTCAGAAGAATGAGAGGCGATCTTATTGAAACATATAAGATTGTGAAGGGTCTTGATCGGGTGGATGCAGTAAGGATGTTCCCAAAGATGGGTGAAACTAGAACTAGGGGGCATAATCTTAGAATAAGGGGCTGCTCTTTCAAAACTGAGATGAGGAGAAACTTCTTCACTCAGAGGGTGGTAGGTCTGTGGAATTTGCTGCCCCAGGAAGCTGTGGAAGCTACATCATTAGATAAATTTAAAACAGAAATAGACAGTTTCCTAGAAGTAAAGGGAATTAGGGGTTATGGGGAGCGGGCAGGAAATTGGACATGAAGCTGAGTTCGGATCGGTCAATGCCCTGTGGGTGGCGGAGAGGGCCCAGGGGCTATGTGGCCGGGTCCTGCTCCGACTTCTTGTGTTCTTTAGATTTGTGGTTGGGATCAGATCAGCCATGATCTTATTGAATGGCGGAGCAGGCTCGAGGGGCCGATTGGCCTACTCCTGCTCCAATTTCTTATGTTCTTATGTTCTAACTGTCCACCACCATTCAGGACTGGATGTGGCAGGACTGCAGAGCTTTGATCTGATCCGTTAGTTGTGGAATCGCTTAGCTCTGTCTACAGCATGTTGCTTCCGCTGTTTAGCATGCATGTAGTCCTGAGTTGTAGCTTCACCAGGTTGGCACCTCATTTTTAGGTACACCTGGTGCTGCTCCTGGCATGCTCTTCTACACTCCTCATTAAACCACGGTTGATCCCCTGGCTTGTTGGTAATGGTAGAGTGATGGTAGTGGTAGCGTTGGTAATGGTAGATGTCCTAAAGATATGAATGTACTTGATTAGTCAAAACTGTTACTTTTTTCCTAACTGATAGCTTGGACAGAAGAATAACATTCACTTTGGTATTATCCATATTCTTATGAAATACCACATGCAAAGCATTTCAATAATGTCGGCCATGTGGTACATTTTACATCAGCAGGTCGATTGTCCCATTTTGAAAGGGGTTGACTAAAACACGCATTCTGTAATCTGACTGAAAATGTTAATGTTAAAGGGGAATAATTCTGGTTTGGCCCATTATTACTTCAATTTTATCAAAAGATGAAATGACACAGCAGAACAATCTAGGCTCACAGCAGCTTCAATATATCATCTTGTTTGAGCAGATTTTACCATTAGATTTGATTTTACATGGAGAGATGGGAGTACAGCAGATAGGTCCAGTTGAGATCTAGCAGCGGCAATGGTGTGATTGACCAAATGGCCTCCGCCTGAGCTGTAATTTCTATGACCCAATGATCATCATGATCTCCGATGTGAAGGCCTGAGATGTGTAGTTTAGCTACGATTACATCGACTAAAGATTGCAATGCTGATAAAAGTAACAATAAAAACAGCAGGCCTATCCATCTTATTCTATTCCTTATCTGGAAGAAAAACAAATCAAGTCCTTGATCATAACAGACCTAGGAGCCAGAGTATGTTACAAGTCTTGAATTATTCACTAAAATTAGGTCCAAATACAAGTTTCATAGATTCACAGAATCACACAACACAGAATGCCCATCGCACCTATACTGGCTCTTTGATAGAGCTATCAAATTCGTTCTACTTCCCTGCTCTTTCCCCATAGACTTGCAAATTTTGCCTATTTAGGTATATATCCAATTCCCTTTTAAAAATTACAATTGAATCCGCTTCCATCACCCTTTCAGGCTGTGCATTCCAGATCATAACAATTCGCTGCGTAAATAAAATTCTCCTCATCTCCCCTCTGGTTCTTTTGCCAATTATCTTAAATCTGTGTCCTCTGGTAACTGACCCACCCGCCAGTGGAAACAGTTTCTCCCTATTTACCCTATCAAAACCATTCATAATTCACATTTCTTCAAAATATGAAAATGTACATCCCTTTTGCCAATGTTTTCTCTTTGTCTTCTGGACTTGCTGAGCTCCAGTTCCATGGATACCAGCAGACTTCCAGTACCTCGCCAAAGTGGCCATTCTTCATGTGTGAACGTAGGCACTGAGTGCTGGCAGGCTGTTCAACTGTGGAAATCATCACAGCTGTCTTCGCTTAACATTCATACACATGCACATGCACTCTCCCAGCAGGGATCATGGGATGATGATTAGGAACAGAAACCCTGATTGATTAACCCTGACTCATCCTCCCCATCCCACTCCTGACCTCACGACGGGGGGGAAGGTCATTGATGATGCAGTTGAAGATGGTTGGGCCAAGGAATTCCATAGGAAATCTGGCAGCAGTGTCCTGGGGCTGCGATGATTGGCCTCCAACAACATGACCATTTTCCTATTGTCAGGTGTGACTTCAGCCAATGGAAGGTTTTCCCCTTCGCCACCATTGGCTTCAATTTTGCTACAGTTCCCTAGTGCCATACAGTAGCTACTATCACCTTGATATCTCTCCTCTGATATGTTGACATGTAGCTTAGTGTTATGAGTTGAACCATACCAAACTAGACCAGATTCTGCTCTTTTTAGGCTATTGAGAGAAGATCCACGATTGTGTCCAGCAGAACAAGGTTCTCAGCACACAACTGAAAACTACCAATGCAATGGTTGACTGTTGGCGAACTGGATGGTCCAGGAGGTTAAATGTTGGCCTTTCAACCCTAAGACTTGGCGTCTAATCAAGCCCAAACTAATCTGTCTGTTGGCTGTACAGGTTCAATGGGAAATGAATGTACACAGTCTCAATCCAGTCGCCAATGGGCAAGAACCCAATAACCCACCTCACCTGACATTAACTAATAGTTATCTCATTTGGAGTGCCCAAGGATAACTGTTGCAAAAAATGGGAAACATCACTGTGATGTAAGAGGGAGCCTTTTCTAAGGTTGGGGTTAGGGCAGAGGGGAGGGAGCTTTACTCTATCCGTAACCATGTTATGTCTGCCCAGGGAGAACAGCATGGTGATACTGATGAGCACATAATTCATCTAAAAAAAAGCCCTGACTGCTAAACTATTGAGCTTTAGTTCTTCATTGTTACACTTCCATTAATTATAACGATTTCTCTACATCTTTTTAGAAATCTAATGGGTTGTCTCCTTATCCTTAAAAAACGATCATAATCTTTGAGGGAATGCTCCGTCTCCAAAGCCCCTTTGATCCTTGCACCTGCAGTTGTTCCATTTCAAATCGCTCCAGGTAACAGCCAGATTAACGTTAAGCTCCCCATTTACAGTTCAGCACGCAGTTGGGAGTACAGCAAAATAATCCATAAATGAACCATATCTGTGATTGTACCAAAAATAAAGGAAAAAGGGAAATCTTTTCAGTGGCATAAATCCAGCCGCAGATTAATGTTCAATGGTACTTGCAATTTATTCCATTTCAGTCTAACGTACTGAACAGTGAGTTTGTGTTCACTGTACATCTCAACCATACTGATCTTAGAATTAAAAGATTACGTTTTTTTAACTGCACTAGAAAAGTACAATTTTATTCACTGGACAGTCAGTATATATAATGAGTAAAGAATTAGGCTGCTTTATTTGAAGGAATATCCTTGAGCATTACTTCTTAAAATAACAGGAGGTATTTTTATTTTAAATTCTTGCAGTTAGAGATATATTTTACATTTTTGCCTGGTCAACCTACTAAAGACACCAGTTCCACACTACCTGAGGCTGGGTGTGGCATTTCAGCACAGACTCCAAGCCCATCCCCCCGATTACATCATTCGCACGTAGTGTTTAAACAAAAGTTTTTTTTTAAAAATCAATAGAAGCAGGTGGGGGAGGAGAGGGATGGATTTTAATATTGAATGTATCCTTTATATTGTGGCCATGAGGTACTGATTGTGACACTCCATGTTTAATGTGAAAAGCTTATATGTGGCTGATCACCATTCATTTTTCCTGCTGCTAGAATAACTGGTCATCTTTGTTAACCAGGCTGCAGACCACAGGTTTCCTGTCTTGCTCATAATTTCTCTCTCCGTCTGGAAGAGGGGCTTAGCAACTCAAACAGAAGGTTGGAAATTCCAGTTCCTAACCTGCCTGTCGCTCAGTCGTGAGTTCCCAGTTCCTGAGCTGACTGTCAATCAAATTGTGAATTCCAGTTCCTGGACTACCTGTCAATCAAATTGTGAATTCCAGTTCCTGGACTACCTGTCAATCAAGTTGTGGATTCCCGGTTCCTGGGCTGCCTGTCAATGAAGTCATGAATTCCAGTTTTTTTGACTGCTTTAGCTCAGTACAAATACATATCTGAAGCTTGCAGCTCAGACTTTCAGCCTGGAAGATTGCTGTGGTGAACCTTTGGGAAAAGAAGAAAATGGGAGCTAGGTGTTAAATAAAAGTGGCACTTAATTTAATTTGTATCTTATTTAACTACTTGATCATTATACGGTGGCATACTGTGGTTTCCAGCCGATCTCTACACATTCTTACACCTTAGTGACTTCACCCACTTTCCTTCATTGAAAATTATTAATGCCTCCCTTATTGCTACTTTGAAAGGTTTTTACGCAGTACCTCCTGAGTCAGCTTAGCCTTTATTAATCTTAAACAGATGTTCAGATTTGAACAATGTCATTAACATCTTTGCAACACTAATGAGATACTAGAACTCTAGCCACGATGGCCCAGAATTTGCTGTCAAAATAACGGTGAGTCTAACAGCGCTCACCATTACTTATGTGCAAATGCCAACACGACTTCAGGTGAGGGCTGATGCGTGGTTAAACGCGAAAACCCAAAAGTTGCTGTCCGAGAAGTGCCGCTCTGCCATTAGTGAAAGCCACATCTCGCTGTCTGACTCACCAGTGAAATGTATTGAATGGCGTGAAGTTGCTGTACTTGCGGTAGATACGAACTAAACTCGGCACAAAAAGTTAGGGCTTGTCCATTTCAGTCTAAGTACCCTGTTAATGGTGTGATAAATGTTAATTATCACCAAACAACCTCTCTGGCACTGAAAATTAACTATTACAAGTGTGGAGTCTCATTCCTTCAGGTTTTATTGTTGTTTAAAATTAATTTTTTAAAAAACGTTTTCTTTCATAGAAACATAGAAAATAGGAGCAGGAGTAGGCCATTCAGCCCTTCGAGCCTACTCCGCCATTCAATGTGATCATGGCTGATCCTCTATCTCAATACCATATTCCCACTCTCTCCCCATACCCCTTGCTGCCTTTTGTGTCTAGAAATCTATCTGGCTTTTTCTTAAATATATTCAGTGACTTGGCTTCCACAGCCTTCTGATGCAGAGAATTCCACAGGTTCACCACCCTCTGAGTGAAGGAATTTCTCCTCATCTCAGTCCTAAATGTCCTACCCTGTATCCTGAGACTGTGACCCCTCGTTCTGGACCTCCCAGCCAGGAGAAACATCCTTCCTGCATCCAGTCTGTCTAGCCCTGTCAGAATTTTATATGTTTCAATGAGATCTCCTCTCATTCTTCTAAACTCAACTGAATACAGGCCGAGTCGACCCAATCTCTCCTCATACGACAGTCCTGCCATTCCAGGAATCAGTCTGGTGAACCTTTGTTGCACTCCCTCTATGGCAAGTATATCCTTTCTTAGGTAAGGAGACCAAAACTGCACACAATAATCCAGGTGTGGTCTCACCAAGGCCCTGTATAACTGTAGTAAGACATCCTTGCTCCTGTACTCAAATTCTCTTGCAATAAAGGCCAACATACCATTTGCCTTCCTAACTGCTTGCTGCACCTGCATATTAGCTTTCAGTGACTGATGTACAAGGACACCCAGGTCTCTTTGTACATCAACATTTCCCAATCTATCACCATTTAAATAATATTCTGCCTTTCTGTTTTTCCTTCTGAAGTGGATAACTTCATATTTATCCACATTATACTGCATCTGCCATATTCCATTCGCAACCCCTCAGATAATGAAGCAGTCCGTGCCTGCATGCAGCAAGACCTGGACATCATCCAGGCTTGGGCTGATAAGTGGCAAGTAACATTTGCGCCAGACAAGTGCCAGGCAATGACCATCTCCAACAAGAGAGAGTCTAACCGCCTCCCCTTGACATTCAATGGCATTACCATCGCCGAAACCCCCAACATCAACATCCTGGGGGTCACCATTGACCAGAAACTTAACTGGACCAGCCATATAAATACTGTGGCTACAAGAGCAGGTCAGAGGCTGGGTATTCTGCGGCGAGTGACTCACCTCCTGACTCCCCAAAGCCTTTCCACCATCTACAAGGCACAAGTCAGGAGTGTGATGGAATACTCTCCACTTGCCTGGATGAGTGCAGCTCCAACAACACTCAAGAATCTCGACACCATCCAGGACAAAGAAGCCCGCTTGATTGGCACCCCATCCACCACCCTAAACGTTCACTCCCTTCACCACCGACGCACCGTAGCTGCAGTGTGTACCATCCACAGGATGCACTGCAGCAACTTGCCAAGGCTTCTTCGACAGCACCTCCCAAACCCACGACCTCTACCTCCTAGAAGGACAAGAGCAGCAGGCACTTGGGAACAACACCACCTGCACGTTCCCTCCAAGTCACACACCACCCCAGCTTGGAAATATATCGCCGTTCCTTCATCGTCGCTGGGTCAAAATCCTGGAACTCCCTTCCTAACAGCACTGTGGGAGAACCTTCACCGCACGGAATGCAGCGGTTCAAGAAGGCAGCTCACCACCACCTTCTCAAGGGCAATTAGGGTTGGGCAATAAATGCTGGCCTCGCCAACGACGCCCACATCCCATGAACGAATAAAAAAAAATGTATTTGCCCACTCACTCAACTTGTCTAAATCGCCTTGAAGCCTCTTTGCATCCTCCTCACAACTCACGATCCCACCTAGTTTTGTGTCATCAGCAAACTTGGAAATATTACATTTGGTTCCCTCATCCAAATCATTGATATATATTGTGAATAGCTGGGGCCCAAGCACTGATCCCTGCGGTACCCTACTAGTCACTGCTTGCCACCCCGAAAAAGACTCTTTTATTCCTACTCTCTGTTTCCTGTCTGTTAACCAATTTTCAATCCATGCCAGTGTGTTACCACTAATCCCATGTGCTTTAATTTTGCACACTAACCTCTTATGTGGGACTTTATCAAAGGCCTTTTGAAAATCCAAATAAACCACATCCACTTGTTCTCCCTTATCTATTCTATCAGTTACATCCTCAAAAAACTCCAGTAGGTTTGTCAAACATGATTTCCCTTTCATAAATCAATGTTGACTTTGTCCAATCCCGTTGATATTTTCTAAGTGTCCTGTTATCGCACCCTTTATAATAGATTCTAACATTTTCCCTACTACTGATGTTAGGCTAACTGGTCTGTCATTCCCTGTTTTCTCTCTCCCTCCTTTTTTAAATAGTGGGGTTACATTTACCACCCTCCAATCTGTAGGAACTGTTCCATAATCTATCGATTTTTGAAAGATGACAACTAATGCATCCACATTTCCATGGCTACCTCTTTTAGTACTCTGGGATGCAGATTATCAGGCCCTGGGGATTTATCGGCTTTCGGTCCCATTAATTTCTCCAGCACTGTTTTTTTACTAATACTAATTTCCTTTAATTCCTCCTTCTCACTAGTCCCTTGGTTCCCTAGCATTTCTGGGAAGTTATTTGTATCCTCTTCCGTGAAGACAGAACCAAAGTATTTGTTTAATTGCTCTTCCATTTCCTTGTTCCCCATTATAAATTCTCCCATTTCTGACTGTAAGGGACCTACATTTGTCTTCACTAATCTTTTTCTTTTTACATACTTGTCGAAGCTTTTCCAGTCCACTTTAATGTTCCTTGCAAGTTTATTCTATTTTTCCCCTCTTAATCAATCTCTTGGGTCCTTTTTTGCTGAATTCTAAACTGCTCCCAATCCTCAGGCTTGCTACTTTTTCTGGCAAATTTCTATGACTCCTATTTGGATCTAAAACTATCCTTAATTTCTTTTGTTAGCCATGGTTGGGCCGCTTTTCCTTTTGTGTTTTTGCACCAGAAAGGAATGTATAATTGTTGCAATTCATGCATTTGTTCCTTAAATGTTAGCCATTGTCTATCCACCTTCATGCCTTTTAATGAAGCTTCCCAATCTATCATTTCTGTCTCTTTTTTCTCTCTCGCTCTTAGTCCAATCTTTCTTTCCCTCTCTTTATTTCTCTTTCTGTAGCTGATTTGACACTGAATTCACTATTCAAACTTACACTTCCTTATTCAGTCCTTGAGCTGTTCATTTCACAATCCTTCAATCTGTTTGGTTAAGGAGATACACAGTTGCCTGCCCTGTTCACGCAGGTCCCAGATGCCCTATAGAGGGTGCCGCGCCGTTTCCATCTCCCACTTGCAGTAACTTGCGACCCAAAATATCATGGAGATTAAATGGGCAAGGGTAAGTCTAACTAACAGCGAGTGCCGTTCATTGACAGGTTATAGCAAATTCTGGGCCATTGATCCTGATCTGTCTGCTGTCGGTTAAATTGTAACTGGACTGTGATTGGTAATGCTTCAAACAATACAGTTCCGCACCCATGAGGACGGCCTCAACCGGGATCTTGGGTTCATGTCACGCTACACGTTACTCCACCAGCGAACAAATGTTATCTGTTTTTAATATAACGGGTCAGTTGCTGTCTTTTCTATGTTTCTACCTCTCTATCTCTGTTTTTTTTTTGTTTGTTGTTTTTTTTTTGGTGATTTGTATATTCTGTGAGACCTGGCAGGTAACACCTGTCTGTCTGCACACTGATTGCCTTGGCAACGGGCAGTTGAAAAAACTGTCTGTACTCACCAAGCATTGTTCTGTGAATTATAAATGCGATTTCATTTCGAGGATTTCATTTTCACATCGTTCACCTGACGAAGGAGGAAGCCTCCGAAAGCTTGTGAATTTAAAATAAAATTGCTGGACTATAACTTGGTGTTGTAAAATTGTTTACAATTGTCAAACAATACAGCTGATACCTCTCTGTTCCCTGCTCTCAAATAGTGACTGAACAAACAGGTGCAGTGCAGAAAGAAAATGGGGGCTAATCTTTGGCTCCCATTCTGCTCTGGAACAGCATTAGACCCAAACTTTTTCTGCGGCATTTCTGGTGTTTGCACCTCAAGACGGTGCAGTAATTTAAATTACATGCAAAAGAAGAGGCTTTGTACCCAGATTTCCTCCGATAGTGCTGATCAATGCCAAACTGCCCCCGTAAGTACTTGGCACTGCTGATTATTGAGCTGTTGTTTAGGTGCTATGCCTAAAAAGGACATAGAAGCACCGGAGAAAGTGCAAAAAAGATTTACTGGGATGATACCAGAACTGAGAGGTTATACCTATCAGGAAAGACTGAACAGGCTGGGATTCTTTTCTCTAGAAAAGTGAAGACTGAGGGGTGACCTGATAGAGGTCTTTAAAATTATGAAAGGGTTTAATAGGGTAGACGCAGAGAAGATGTTTCCACTTGCAGGGGAGACGAAACTAGGGGTCATAAATATAAGATAGTCATTAATAATTCCAATAGGGAATTCAGGAGAAACTTCTTTACCCAGAGAGTGATTAGAATATGGAACTCGCTCCCACAAGGAGTAGTTGAGGCGAACAGCATCAATGCATTTAAGAGGCAGCGTTCGGAAGGAATATTTCTCCTGGTAGGGGAAACTACCACAAGTCCCCTTCAGAGCTGCTGAAGAAATCTCTTTTGAGTTAATGGATCTGTAAGTATATTTTCACACTTTTCTCAAAAGAAAGTACCGGGGACTTATTTCTAATCCAGTGTGACCTCCCATTTATTCATTGACTTCCCTTATGACGATTGTCAGCGCTTTATATATTTCATCTCAAGATTCATTAGCACCCTCGGGGACTGTTTTGAGCTCTTGAAGCCTGTCTAGGACATCCGTGCAAGTGCTATCAAAGTCATTAAGCGTAGTCATTAACCTCCTTTGATGGATGTCAAGATACTAGTGTCTTCTGTGGTGAATACTTCAAGGAAGTAATTATTTAGCATGTTAACTATTTTTAGTTCATCCTCAGTTTCAATTCCATTTGCACCTTTAATGGATCGCAATTCTTCCCTGATAACCTGCCTGCTTTTATAATACTGGAGGAATTTCTGACAGCTGCATTTAGGTTTTACAGATATGCCCATTTCCAGCTCCCTCTCTGTGCCTCTGGCTGCCCATTTTGGGAGGTTTCTGAATTATTCCCAATGCTTTCCTTTATGATTCTTCCTGCAGGCTTTGTACAGTTTGTTATTTAGTTATTTGTCTTTGTATTGCTTTAAGTCATTAATGGTCAAGTTTCTTTGATCTGCACATCCAAGTCCATTGCATATTTGTCCTGCATACTGAGTAGAATGTCCTTAACAGTATTCCATGTGTCTTCAACCAGAATTTTCAAGAGAAGTACTTTTCAGACAATTTGTTGAAACTCTTTCCTCATTGTGTTGAAGTTGACCTTTTTAAAATTGCATGCCTGAGTATTGGTTTGTTCCACATCACGTCAATTTAATCATGTGGTGGCACTGTTGCCCAGGGGTGCCAATATCATTTCCAGTATGCTGTTTGGGTCACTTGATTTACCAGGTCGAGATATGAGTTACCCATCGTGCCATTGCTAACGCTCTCATTACATTTATTAACTCAGATTCTTGACTGCTTGGGCAATCCCAGTTTATATTATACTTTATTAGTATGGCCTTTACACATACCTTTCTTATCTCTTATTGCAACTGGCCTTCTTTCTTAGTTTTGACTGGTGGTCTATAGAACAATTCTTTGGAATTACTTTTACTCCCTTTGACTACATCTTTCCAGCTAGTCTATTTTGTCTGAAATGGCAACCTCTACCAATGGGATTAATCCCTTTACTTCCGAGGTGCCCTTTATGTATAAAACCACTCTTAACTTCTTCCCTGTTTAGTATGTCCAGCCAGAACACTCTAAACCCTTGTATGTTGCTAACTATGTTTCTGAAATCCCCATTATATTATAGGTCCCGATTGCCTCAACCTCCCTCAAGTTCAGTCATCTTGCTGCGAATGCTTCTAGTATATATATATATTTATGGACCGTGGTAAGTTAAACCTGTCCTTCACAGCATTCCTTTCCTCATTTGATCTATCTGTCACTAATTTCCTTTCTTTCTGGTCTGTTTTGCTTATCCGTCTTTATTATCTGTTCTTTTCCATTTGGATTTGCTAGAAGCAATACATCATGCAGTTCCATATCAATCATTTCATTGGCACAGTGCTGAGTGGACCCAGATAACACTCAATTTTTCATCTGTCTAAATATTGGTTAATGGGTGATTGTAAATCAACCCTGACATTGTTTGAACATTAGTCTCACTCAGTTGGTGCACTCTTGCCCCTGAGTCAGAAGGTTGTGGGTGCAAGCCATCTCCTGGCCTTGAGAACATAATCTAGACTGACACTTCAGTGGATTTACTGAGAGAGCATTGAATTGTCAGAGGTGCCATCTTTTGGATGTTAAACCAAGGCTCCATCTGCCTAGTCAGGTGGATGTGAAAGATCCTATGGCACCATTTGAAGAGTTCTCCTGCTGTCCAACATTCCTCCCTCAACCAAAAACAGATTATCTGGTCATTCATTTGTGGGATCTTGCTTTGTGTAATTTGGTTGCCATGTTTGCCTATTAAGCAGTGACGACACTTCAAAAATAAGTCATGAAGTGGTTTGGGACACTTTGAGGACATGAAAAACATAATATAAATGCACATCTTTTCTTTAAAATAGGTGCTCTTGGTAATTGGGATAAGTATGAGGTTATTATTGACACCAACAACAGCAACTTGCATTTATATAGCACCTTTAATGTAGATAAACATCCCAAGGCAATCAGACGAAATGGATGCCGAGACAAAGGAGGAGATAGTGGAAGCTTTGTCAAAGAGATGGGTTTTAAGGAAGGTCATAAAGGAGAAGAGGGAGATGGAGAGGTGGAGGGGTTAAGGGAGGGACTTTCAGAGCTTAGAGCTAAGGTAGCTAAAGGCACGGCCACTCATGGTGTGTCGAATAGAGGGAGGGGTGCACAGGAGGTCAGAGTTGGAGGAATAGAGAGTTTGGGGAGGGGGCAGCTGGAGGGTTGGAGGAGGCTCCAGAGATACAGAAGGGTGAAACCATGAAGGGATTTCAACACAAGGATAATAATTTTAAACTGGAGGTGTTGGAGGACTGGAAGCCAATGTAGGTCAGCAAGGACAGGAGGAATGGGGCAGTAGGACTTGAGGGGGAATTTTAACTCCCTCCGCCCGGCGGAAACTGGGTGGAACAGGAGTTAAAATCCTCGCGGTACAGTTACCGCTCTTTTTCTGCCACTCAGCTATTTTTACCGTCGCTTTCTTAGGCCGCGATGGTGCCCATCTGACTCAGACGGGATCCTCGTAAATATTTACAATTTGGAGACCTGTCACTTAGATAGAACCCCGATGCTATTTTAACCACCTAATGAGCAGGGCACCTGTCGCAGACGCCCCATTCAGTAAAACCTGCCGGACACCCAGCGAAGGCCCTGTCAGGTATGTTTACAACTTATCCTTGTTTGGGCTTCGTCCATCCCAGCTTCCCCCCATCCCAAACGCAAATGCCTTCTGCACCCTCCCCCTCCCTGACCCCATGAATTACCTGGATGCTTCAGGGCCGCCCGATCCTCACAGGCCCCAAAACCCGTTTTGGACGAGCAGTTGGCCAGCGGGATGTTAATGAGCCTTGGCCGTTAAAATGGACGGAGCCTCCCACTGCAACCCATGGACTGGCTATCCGTCAGCTTCCCGCCCATGAGTTAAAATTCCCCCTTTGGCATGAAATAGGATACGGGCAGCA
This sequence comes from Heptranchias perlo, assembly GCF_035084215.1. Taxonomy (NCBI): domain Eukaryota; kingdom Metazoa; phylum Chordata; class Chondrichthyes; order Hexanchiformes; family Hexanchidae; genus Heptranchias; species Heptranchias perlo. The sequence goes on along the minus strand of NC_090350.1, from coordinate 12,491,310 downwards.
GAGCTGAAGTTTACAGAGGGTAGAGGGTGGAGGATGGGAGGTCGGCCAGGAGAGCGTTGGAACAGTCGGTCCAATGCCCTCCTGGCCGGTGAGAAAGACATGGATGAGAGTTTCGGCAGCAGATGAGCTGAGACGGTGACAGAGGCGGGTGATGCTACGGAGAAAGATTTGTTCGGTACGTTACGTGTAAGAAAACCACAAACCCATTGTTGCTGACAGCGAACAGAGGAAATCACACCTCGAATTACTTCCCTGCTTGGGCCACCGTTCAATACATTAGCGAGCAATAACTGTTCCTTTGCCCCAAGTGTCAGTAGAAGTTACAAAATGGACACCTGGGTCTACAGATTGCTCTGAACAGCTTGCACAGCAGTGGCTCTGCTTCTGGATCTGGAGAAGGAGGGGACTGCCTTACCCGTTTAATTTTTCTGCACAGTTTCCTTTACTGTAATTTCATCAATTTCCTGCAGAGTCACTGCTTCCACAGATTTTTTTTGTTTAACCGTGCTGAATTTTTTTTGGCATTTGATATGAATATCACTCCCTCCTATAATCCCTCAAACCTATTGGCTGCTCTGCTATCAGCGTCAGGAGATTGAGACCTTTCCTGTATTTTGTACGATAGGAATTCTAGGGAAAAGCAGCTTACTGCAAACTGCAGAGGGAAAAGTCCCAGTCCCCAAAATGTTCCTTGATAGCTGGTAATTACTAAATAATATCGGCTATTTCTGCATCAGCCGTTGCTCAGTGGGCAGCACTCTCACTTCTGAGTCAGATAGATGTGGGTTCAAGTCTCACTCCAGAGATTTGAGAACAAAATTTAGGCTGACACTCCAGTGCGGTACTGAGGGAGTGCTGCACTGTCGGAGGTGCTGTCTTTCAGATGAGAGGACCCGTCTGCCCTCGCTGGTGGACGTAAAAGATCCCATGGTATTATTTCGAAGAATATCGGTGTCCTGGCCGATATTTATCCTGCACCCAACATCACTAAAACATAAACAGATGATCAGGTCATTTATTTCATTGCTGTTTGTGGGATCTTGCTGTGCACAAATTGGCTGCCGTGTTTCCTACATTACAACAGTGACTACACTTCAAAAGTACTTCATTGGCTGTAAAGCGCTTTGGGACATCGTGAGGTTGTAAACGGAGCTATATAAATGCATGTTCTTTCTTTCTAAATACACTCCCTTCTTATCATTGATGTCGCTGTGATTTGTCTGTCTTTAGGCTCACTGCAGGCTGTCTTGTTTCAGTAAATAGTCTGTAGGAATAGAATGTCCGTGACCAGCAATCGGCCTAAGAACAGCCAGAGGACACAAACACCAACAGTCAGCTGTGACTGTACTCAGAGGATTACCTTAATGAAACGGACATTTTAAGACCCACCCCCCCATCCCCGGTGTGTGGGTGGGGTTAAAACTGTCCGAGTCCACTTACCGGCCCAAGGTCGCATCGATCCCACCGGACGGCATTTTATCTCCGCCGACTTTGAAGTGGGCCAAAGGCTGCCGCTGGGGGCAGGGGCCCAATTTATATCTAAAAGTCGTGGGCCAATGATGTCATCGGCGCCGCGACGTCATTTTAAAGACGACTTGGGGAGGGGGGGCCCAGATGGTGTCGAGCCCCCCACAGGAACCCAGCGGGATTCAGGAGAGTGGCCAGAAGAGGCCAAGGTATTAATCGGGCGATCCTTGGGGGCTAGGAGGAGCAGGAGTGCTGGAAGGAGTCCTTGGGCCTTCCCTGCCTCAGCCCTCCAGCATCTTTTTGGACTCCCCCTCCACCAAAGCACTTCCCTTAGTCCTGCGACCGTTTCCTTCCCCAGTTCCAGATCCTGCCTGCTGGCCTTGATGTCATTCCCACGGGAGACCGATTTCAAATATTAAAATAAGGCCCTTCTGTTAAAATCAGCCCACTTGTCTACAGCGTTTGGAGACAGACATTGTAAATAGGAATATTTAAAAATAAAGCTTTTCTCCCCAAAAAATAAAATGCCTGGGATATATTTGGAAGTATTGATACCTCATGATATTTCCCCTGTAAACTGTTAATCGTACAGTCCTTCTAAGTGTACAATTTATTTAACAGTCAAAATATCGAGTCACTCATTTCAAGTTTGACATTATTTCAGAAATGCTTGAAACAAACTCTCTGAGGCAGTTCCTTATAACATACTCCTCTAGTGAGAGAGATAAGTTCAGTGAGTCTCTCCTCTACCCTTGCATTGATCTTGGAGGTAAAGTACACATCCCAGAAAAAGTCCAAGATTTGACCACGTATTCCCATGGTCTCCAGATTCTTCCGCAAAGGCTGCGTGAGGCACTTAGTCGAAAGCCATGGAAACGTCAACAGAAACAATGTAAGTGGAGTTCCCCCGAGCCATACAGCACTCTACAGCTTTGTATAATCTGCCCCACACGTTCCTCACAAGAGTGAAACCCAGCCTATTTCTTTCTGATTATTCCGCGAGCCTCCAGAACCTCTGATATAAATGCTGTGACATTCGAAAGATCCACTTTATCTGCCACTGATATCAGTAAATTTCTTCAGCAGTTTTTGAGTTCGCAAGGATCCTCTTCTTGTGATTAGAAACACATCTGGCCTCTGGAACACCAGGGGTATGTGTGCCTCTAAAGAGAATCCTATTCATCAGTTTTGGAAGTGCAGCTCCAAGGGGAGTAGGTGATTTCTGATACCATTCTCCAAAATCATTGCTGTTCCCACCTCCCCCACTCTCGCCTGGAGCAGCTTTTTCGGAAATTGGTATGAATACCATCTAATCTGCCACCTAGAGTTGCCAACCTTCCAGGAATGTCCTGGGGTCTCCAGGAATTAAAGATTAATCTTCTGGACACTACTGCAAGACACTACTGGATAAAAATGATAGAGGCATTAAAAAAATGGCGTGTTTGTTTTCATTTTCTTTGAACATTTTTGCTTATTAGGTATAAAAATATCGGAGATGGGAAAAAATGTCGTTTGACTGGGAGGAGCTGTTGGAGTCGGGAGGTCAAGTGATGAAACCTCCAGGAATATAGAGTTGGCAACCCTAGTGCCACCACAGTCCACTTCCTCCCATTAAACTGGTTTATTACGACCTTCTGTCTGTGCAGCACATACCATTATTTTTCCAAACTCCAAGCAGATGTGTCTCGATTTTGGCCTGTTGGATCCAATGCACCTCACTATATTGCCCTGTCCGGATTCTAAGGATACCCTCACGGGTTTGTCAGGAAGCACAGGACTTGTCAGTCATTGGCGCCAGGATCTGTGCACGAGGCATATGCCAGGCAGGTTCTATGTACATATACATCCCAAGAGCTATCAGATATACCAAAAATAGATTCTCATTTGTACCGAATCTCTTTAATCTATGGTCAAAACTAAAAACACAGATAACATTCCCAAATGGTATCTTCTAGTTAATCAATTCAGTACACTGTATCTTATTGCAGTCCTTGATTATGTATCGTTACACTTGAGGCTTTCAGACAATGGAAGACCTCAGACTAAATGGAGCCCTTCTCTTTTGAAACTGCTGAGTGTGTTAAGTGAAAAGATACTGCTAATCTATTTTGGGTCTTTCAGACCTTCTCCAATACCCTAGAGACCTGTCTTCAATGATGCATAATTTTTTTTTCTCACCTGCCGCCTTCAATCACTTTTACGAGACCGTATTTATTAGTTCAGAATGTATGATGTTCCATCCTCCTGGATCCTGATATTGGAATACAGAAAGAAAATAGAATGAGTAGAACCCAGGCATTCAGGCAATCCTTTGTCAGTTTTGGGCCTTCGAGTCTGCCACTCATGATCATTGAATCCTAAAACCAATGAGTTACATCGAGTTGCATTGAGTCTACAGGATAGAAACAGGCCATTCAGCCCAACTGGTCTATGCTGGTGTTTATGCTCCACACAAGCACCCTCCCACCCCTCTTCATCTAACCTTATCAGCACAGCCTTCTATTCCTTTCTCCCTCATGTGCTTATCTAGCTTCCCCTTAAATGCATCTATGCTAGTCACCTCAACAACTCCTTGTGGTAGCGAGTTCCACATTCTAACCACTCTCTGGGTAAAGAAGTTTTTACTGAATTCCCTGTTGGATTTAATAGTGACTATCTTATATTTATGACCTCTGGTTTTGGACTTCCCCACAAGTGGAAACATTTTCTCTATGTCCACCCTATCAAACCCTTTCATAATCTTAAAGACCTCTATTCGGGTCACCCCTCAGTCTTCTCTTTTCTAGAGAAAAGTATCCCAGCCTGTTCAGCCTTTCCTGATAAGTATATCCTCTCCGTTGTGGTATCATCCTTGTGAATCTTTTTTGCACCTTCTCCAACGCCTCTATATCCTTTTGATAATATGGAGACTAGTACTGCGCACAATACTCCAAGTGTGGTCTAACCAAGGTTCTATAGAAGTTTAACATAACTTCTCTGCTTCTGAATTCTATCCCTTTAGAAATGAACCCCTGTGCTTAGTTTGGCTTTTTTTGGCTTTATTAACCTGCGTCACTACTTTTAATGATTTGTGTATCTATACCCCGAGATCCCTTTGCTCCTCTATCCTGATTAGACTCTTATTATCCAAGCAGTACGTGGCCTCCTGATTCTTCCTACCAAAATGCACCACCTCACACTTATCTATATTGAAATTCATTTGCCAATTACACACCCGTTCTGCAAGTTTATTAATGTCGTCTTGCATTTTGATGCATTCTTCCTTTGTATTAACTACACCCCCCAATTTGGTGTCATCCACAAATTTTGAAATTGTACTTCCGATTCCCAAGTCCAAATTGTTAATGTAAAGTGGTCCTAGCACCGATCTCTGTGGAACACCACTTCCCACCTTTTGCCAGTCTGAGTAACTACCCTCAAACCCTACTCTCTGTTTTCTGTTTTGTAGCTAGCTTGCTATCCATTCTGCCACCTATCCCCTGACTCTACATGCTCTGACCTTAGTCGTGAAAATCCAAATAAATTACATCTACTGCATTACCCTTGTCTACTCTTTCTGCTACTTCTTCAAAGAATTCAGTAAGGTTAGTCAAGCATAACCTTCGCTTCTGAAATTCGTGCTATCTATTCTTTATTATATTTTTGTTTTCTAGATGTTTTTCTGTTACATCTTTGAGGAAAAGTTCCATTATCCTTCCTGTCACTGATGTTAAGCTAATCGATCTATAGTTCCCTGGATTTGTTCTAGCTCCCTTTTTAAATATAAGAATAATATTATCTGTCCGCCAGTCCTCTGGCACTATTCCCTTTTCCAATGAATTTTTATATACATGTAATAGTGCCTCTGCTATATGTTTTCCTAATTTATTTTAATATTCATGGATACAATCCATCTGGACCAGAGGTTGTATCCTGTCTAAGCTGATTAGTTTATCAATTTCTCCCCCCTTTCTATCTTAAATGTCTCTTTGTCTTTTTTGAGCCACTAGGCAAAACAATAAGTTGTGGAGTAACACAAGAAGCATGCTGGCTTCAACTTGGTAGCGAGGGATCCCGCAGTCCCTATACCATGAGGAAGCTTGAGATTTTTTTAGTTCCTCCTCTGACCATCGTACTTAACTATTTTTCTGTTTAAAAATGACTTTTTTCAGTTTTCTCCATCTTCTGTTTCATGAGTGCCAGTTGCCCCGCCACACTTTAACCAAAACTGCCATTTTTCACGTGCGAGCGGGCTGTTCAACCTTGGGAGGATGGGCAGGATGTTACAAGTGAGCCCAATCCTGTCCTCATGTGACAGCCGAACATAAGCCATTCCCAGCAGGAGTCACTGGATGGTGACCTTCAGCTCGAGCCCCGGCTGATCTTTCCCCTTCATAGCCGGTCAGGGCTGCGGGGGTTGTGGGACAGGGGAAGGTCAGTAACAATACCTCCACTACCATCCTGGCTGAGATCAGCCAACTCAGCATAGAGCAAGGAAATAGCCTGGGATCTTTCTGTGCCCTGTGCACTGTGTAGTGCATTTATCAATTGAGCCATCAAGGAGCACTTTTGTGGCCGATTGTTGCTATTTTTCAACAGGTGAGGATTAGAAGCAGAATAAGTAAGAAATTTAGGTCGAAATGGTGCCTATAACCTTCAGTGACCTTAGGAAATTAGTTGCAAATACTCTTCTTTAGACAGCAGCATATAAAATAATACTATCATCATCAACAACAGTGCACATTGCATATTCCTCAGAAAAGAGAACACCTCGGAGCATTTAACAACTTCGAAAAGGTGAACATTGAGCAGGACAAAGGGGGAAAACTTTGGTGATTGAAGCTGAAGGGTCGAAGAGAAGGGCTGTTCGATTTTGCACAGTATTTAAGGAAATTATTTTCAGGGAAATCAAGAGCGCAAAAGGATTTATATAATACTAACACAACGGTTTAACCTATATTAAACCTATAATTAAAATGACCAGAATGTTACACCACAGTGGTAGCATTGCTGCCAAGTGGTTTCACTTCCCACCCGCACCGCACTCATAATGTAAATGCAGCGTGATTCTGGAACTAGAGCCTTCTCGGATACTGGAACGAGGAGGAGTGAGGGACTCCCTAAAGGAAGGAATCTCACTCCACCTCGCTTTTGGAGTCAGTTTGGGCCTCGAAACCTGATTTGCACTCTAACTTTGGTGTGAAGCTGAAACCACTTTGTACCAACACCAAGCTTGCTGGGGTAGATTTTAAATCGCCCCGCAGGGCAGAAAATGGGTGCTAGAGGATCGGCCCCACATTTTATACCTCACCCGATTTTCTTTTCCATTGAGGTCAATTGAAGGTGGGGAGTAAAACAGCTGGTCATGTGTTTGAGTTAAAATCTACCCTGTTGTCTCGGTGCTCTATGAATGTCCAGACCCTCCTTGAATGACCTGTATTGGAAAAAGTGTTTTAATTCACAGTGCTTATTTACAAAAGGAGAATTTAATGACCTGCTCTTTGCCTAGCGTTGCTAAGATTCCAAACAGTCAGTATTCCTACGTGCATTAAGTGGAGAATGACAGTAATCTATATTTATTTAAAAGAAAAGATTTCTAAAGATGCTGGGAATAGGATCCAACTGCTGGACAGAACCAAGGGTGAGCTCTCCAATGTGCATCTGGTCCAGACTGTGCTCCCATCCCAAATGCAAGGCAGAACACAGGCGACTGGAGAGAGTATGTCTCCTTCAGAGAAGCCTCGTGACAAGGGACAGTAAAGTCACTGATGTATGTTCAGTCAACGAAGCACAGCCCAACAGGGCAGCCAGCCAGTGAGCTGGGAGTGCCCAATGCCAACAGGGAGCTCAATGGAGAACGTGCTTCCTCTTTATCTTATGTAGCACACAAGAAGAGGACATGTCACAGAACTAATTTCCCAAGTCAGTGTACTAACGCACAGCAATTTCCATGAGTCTATAGAACAGATGGTACGTAGCCATGAATATCGCTTTTATGATCATCTGCTTTGATTACATTTGTAAAGACAGCATGAAGTACTGAAACAGAGCCTTAGTATATTCACAAGGAGGCTCCAACACACATGCTTCCTAAAGAGGAAAACCACAGGGGCCAAATTTCTCCTCGCCCTGCCCCAAATTCTAGGGTCAGTGGTCTTGGCCAATGGTCAACGGCACAACTATTGTGCATCTTTCAATAGGCTGGTTTCCGTACTGCAATCGCTCCCGGTTTCATTTATAAATGCCTCTGATGCCCTTAGCAACTCCGGATGCCAGGGAACCACAGGCATCTCTCAAATGTCATCCCTCATTTACATACCCCCTCACCCACGAACGGGTAAAGGGGCAGGAACCCCACATAATCAGGTCCTGCTCCAATTTGCACCCTCGCCTGTTGTTATCATGCCAACATCATCACGGAGAACCTCAGCTCTTGTCTCTCTAAGCTAGGTGTTAGTATATATAAGATTCCTCTCTTCCTACTATTAGTAACAGCTCTGGGTTTCTTTGATCTGCTGTAGGAAGAGATGGGACAGGGATATTGTCATTGATGCAGATCAACAATTATTAACAACTTCATTTTTTTTTAGCACTGCTCTGTTGTCAACCTGCCAACGGTGGCAGGCCTTCCTTTGTACTGGCTCAGTGGCGATGCTACAGGCAATTTTTAATTTCAACAGAGAGGAAAGAATCTTCACTATGAAAGGACCAATGGAATACTATTTCACTGGTGCCAGCAGCCCTCTGGTACCTTGGGCAAGTAGCCATTTTTCCTGTGTGAGCCTAGACTGTGAGCCTATTCAGCCGTCGAGCACAGCACAGCTGATTCTGATCTAGCCCTCCACTCAATGCTCACTATCTTTCCAGCAGGGGTGCTGCTTTAAGTAGGCCAGGAACCCAACTTCACAATCACGCACCTCCCCTTAAAGGGGCAACACCAGTAAAGCTTTCCTGAAAGGTGGGCCCACCCTAACTGATTTCTTAACAGAACAAGCTAATGAAATGAACTGGAGTAATAAAATTAAGTCAAAACAGGAAAACCAAACTTAAAATTCCATGTGTTGCCTACTGGTCACAGAAGATGTCCAGTGAACCTGTAGACATTGCATGTCAGTGCTCAAGGGTCACCAAGGTATGAACAAAAGCTAGAAAGGTGGGCAATCAGTGGAGGGAGTCCTGCTAGGCAGTCCTACACATCCTGGGTTTGTCGTTGGCAGGCTTCGCCTGGTCCAGGAGCCGACCCACCAGGAGGTCTTCCAATCTTAGGATGGTAGGAACAGGAGTAGGCCATTCAGCCCCTCGAGCCTGTTCCACCATTCAATCAGATCATGGGTGAACTGTACCTCAACTCCATTTACCCACCTTTGATCCCTGTCACTTACCTAACAAAAATCTATCGAACTAAGTCTTGAAATTTTCAATTGACCCCCAGCATCCATGGCCTTTTGGGGGAGAGAGTTCCAGATTTCCACTAACGTTTGTGGGAAAAATATCCACAAGAAGACTCGTAATCGTTTGATCTTGTGGAATGGAGAGGTGGGCGGGTAGTGAGGTGAAAGTTCCTGCTGAGGTGACCCCATGGCCTCACACTGATAAGCAGTGTTCAGGAGAGGAAGCAGACTGTATTGGCCCACCTACAGTGACTGCTCAATAAACCTCACAGCAGCTATCGTCATCAGCATCTTCCAGTCTGGCCCACCGATGTCCAACACATCCCCCACTCTGCTCAATCACATGTTAGTCAAGCAGAGCATGTGAAAGTGGGGGTTGCAAAACAGCAGCTCATTGAATACAGCCAGTCAAGGGTGCAACCCTAGTATAGGAGGACAAGCCCCAGATAGTCAGCATGTATTGGGAAAAGACAACCATGCTGCTGGAGGAAAAATTATGTTGCCAGTGCTTGCCTTGAAGGGCTGTTTATAGACATGTATTTCTGCAAGGTCTGGAGGTGCTATCTGAGATCCACCATGGTGTCAGTCTTGACTCAGTGGGTAGCACTCCCGCCTCTGAGGCAGAAGGTTGTGGGTTCAAGTTCCACTCCAGATACTTGAGGCTAACACCCCAGTGCAGTGCTGAGGGACTGTTGCACTGTCGGAGGTGTCGGATGAGTCATTAAACCGAGGCTCCATCTGCCCTCTCAGGTGGGTGTAAAAGATCCCAGGACACTATTCGAAGAAGACCATGGAAGTTCTTCCTGGTGTCCTGGCCAATATTTATCCCTCAACTAACATCACTAAAAACAGATTATCTGGTCATTATCTCATTGCTGTTTGTGGGAGCTTGCTGTGCGTAAATTGGCTGCCTCATTCCTTACATTACAACAGTGGCTACACTTCAAAAGTACCTAATTGGCTGTAAATTGTTTTGGGACGCCCTCATGTTGTGAATGTCGCTATACAAATGCAAGTTCTTTCTTTATTTTCTTTATCTGAAACAGATGAGTAAGTGCTCACCCTCTTCATAGGGTAAACAGAGAACATCTGCAGAGACCCAATGCCTTCCTCTGACCCAGAAGAAATCAATCAACTCCCTCTGAACCCTGGTGGCAAACTCCGAGAGAAGAATCGAGGTAACCAGCCAGTATCAAGGCGTGGCTGTCACAGGTATGGCTGTCACAGGTATGGCTGTCAAAGTTGGTTGGTCCCCAAGACCCTCCCTGACTAGCCAAGCTGAGTGGAGGCCTTTTCCTCCAGCTCAACCCAGTGTGCTGGTCAAGATTCTTCTGCAGGTCCCAGATAGACTCCCAGAGATAAAATGTGGATAGTGATCCAGATGGAGAACCCTGCCAAGTACTTCTGCTGACTCTTGCGCATCCTCTGCAAACCAATTGAGCCACTTATCAAGAGAATTATGTCACGGCAGTAAATTGAAAAGACTTTCTTCACATCTAGCCTGGGTAGAGGCTACTCCTGGCAATCTGTGGTATAATAGGTGCAGAAATGGCTCCATACAGATGGAATACAACTGGTCAGACATGGGCAGTCGTGATGCACTCTTCTCCTAAACATGAGGGGGGCTAGCAAAGATCTGTTGACTTTCACCAAACACCAGAGGTGTAAAGGAGCCGAACCTGGGAGGCAAACATTGATAGGGTGGGTCTAGAGTAAATACTCATGATCCACCCACTCAAACACCTTCTCATGATCTAACAATAGGAAGATGCACCACAGACTCTGGGAATAATGAATGAGGTACAGGACCAAATGGATGTTATTGAATATGATTCAGCTCGAGACTGGTTGGGCTGGATGATGTGGGGGAGCATGAGCTTCAGCCTGACACATAAGGCTTTGGGGAATTGTTTTCTGGTCCCTGCTGAGGATGGAGACTGGGCACCAGTTCTTAAAACTTGAGCGATCCTCCTTCTTGGAGAAACAGGTATCTGACCAGCCTCCACAGCTTGGCCAAGGACCTGCTTACTATCCTCTCCAAGGTCATTCCAGAGCACCTTGTAGAATTTGACAGCCAAAGATTTGTTGCTAGGCATCAGTTTGAGGGCACTGATGGAAAGGAAAGTCAGGGGAGGAGTACAAGAAAGAAATGATAAGATAATCTTTTTATTTTCAGTGATGTTTTGAGGGATAAATATTGGCCAGGACACGAGGGAGAAGTCCCCTGCTCTTCTTTGAAACAGTGCCAAGGAATCTTTTACGTCCACCTGAGAGGGCCTTGGTTTAACATCTCACCCTAAAGACAGTACCTCCGACAATGCAGCAGTCCCTCAGTACAACACTGAAGTGGCAGCCTAGATTTTGCGCTCAAGTCTTGAACCCACAACCTTCTGACTCAGAGGCCAGTGTGCTAGCAACTGAGCATCAGCTGACAGCTAATAGGCAGCTGATCTGATATCACCCGTTTTACACTATTGTCAAAAGTTAAAACTCCCCCCAAAGAGTGAACTACTGATCTGTTGCCCAGAAATCAGTAATAAGCCCAAAAATATCACTAGATGATATGTACAGGGTCCAGTCAATTAAAAACAGATTCCAGCCGAAAACACAAAACGTAGTCTTTTTCTTTTTGTAGCCCCTTTTTTAAAATCGATCTTCCTTTGAAACACACTGCAACGTTCTGGGATGGAACTCATGCTGCACAACATGAATAATTATACAGCATGCTCACAAATATTTTATTTAATTTTTGTTTTCCTGTACATGCAAGGACTGCTTCTCCAACTCACAGAGGAATTACATTTTTTTTAATTAAGCGAAGTAAAGTCAGTCAGTTTCAAAAGCCACAAAACATAAGAGCATTAGAAATAGGAACAGGAGCAGACCATACTTACTCTTGTACTCCAATCCCCTTGTCTTTCAAACTGAAACAAAAAGAATCAAAGGAACTTTATGCCACAAATACAGCCTAATTCAGACCCTTTCACTGGACAAATCACTGGAATACTTGGGCTGCAATATCTAGTAACAGAATCCATTTTTTAATCAATTTATAAATGATGGTTTAAAAAGAAACAAAGAGAACAGCAATGTTAATTCAAAAATAATAAAAATCTACACGGTAATGCAACGCTGTACCAAATGTATTAGCTGCTAGGAATCCCGTTGCTGTAAGTCATCGGGAGAGCCTGTATTTTGGATATTTTAGGAGCTTGAAAAAATACCCTAAGTATGACAATTTTTAACATATTTTGCTTGGGCACGGATTTCAAATAATTAATTTCAGTGATTTTATCGATGGTGTTCTGCCCCTTTAAACACCACAAAATGTTTGGTCCTGTAATTCTACAAGGTGATCCTGGTCAAGTGCAGTGACAGAAGAATATTTCAAATGTTGTACCCTACAATGCCATGAAAACCGGAACTTATTGGGAAGATGGGAAGGCAGGGGTCCTAAGCTAATGTGAATCCAAAATACATGTCTTCCTTTTATGAGGGGGCTCGGTGCGCACGGTATGTTGGTACAATGACCTTTCACCTCTTAAGTCAGGGTTTCAATCCTCACAGCATTAAAATTTCCTGTTCCTGCTGGCTATAAGTGTCTGAAGTGAAATGAGGTTTAGCCAGTCTCTAGGCCTCTGTCAACAGCACAAAACTGACCGTTACTGGTGTTAACCGGGCGCTCTCAGTCAGAGTGATCCCAAGTATGGCTGATGAGGCAGGGGTGCTCTTACAAGGTAGGAATTGAGCTACATAGCTGGAGCAGATTGTGTGAGAGAGTGAAAGAGAGAGTGAGAGAGAGAGAGAGAGAGCGAGAACGAAAGAGAAATAGAGTGAGAGAACGAGAACGAGAATGAGAGACAGTGAGAGAGTGAGAGCGTGAGAGACAGCGAGAGAGAGAGACAGCGAGAGAGAGAGCAAGAGTGGGAGAGACAGCGAAAGAGAGAGAGAGAGGAAGAGAGAGAGAGAAAGGGAGATGAGCCTTGTCTGGCTTTGCTGGTGACAGCTTTGGTTATTTAATACAATTTTTCATGTTTCCATAATGGGCCCCACAGTGATTAAGAAATCTCTGTCATTTATCAGGGATACAGTGACAGAATTACTATAAGTAATTTGCAGAAAGACTTGCACTTTTCTTGTACTGCTGCAGTTATTAGTTGGAAATTCATTTGTAGTCAGTGTTGGAGCACTAAAAATTTTCACAGGTCCCAGCGACGTATTAAAACTGCCAAGTTCTTTTGTTAAAGGATATTTATTTATTGCAACAAAAACAGTGAAATTAGGAGTCGTAACGAGAGAATGCCTGGGATGTATAAAGTACTTGATTGCTCAGAAAGAACGATCATATATTATTGTTTCACAGTTTGGGTCGGATCAGGTATTGTCAGTCTCAGTTTCCAGCCCTTCCGCCTGGCAGAAACGGGGCGGGAACGGGGAGGAAATAGTGGGTGATGACCAGCCGTCCCGCTAACTCCGTCGTTGCGGCCACGGCAACGGTCACCAGGGCCTACCGCTGGGCAACTGTAGTGGCCCCCAGGAGGCAGGCAGTAAGCCCACTTAAAATGGAAATCAGAGTCCTATGACTTCAGATGGACTTCGATTGCACTGAACTGGCCGGAATGTGCGCCATGTGCGCTCCATGCTGGCGGTTCGGCCAAACAGGATCTCAAAGGTAACTTCACCTTTCTTTTTATGGGGCCAGAAGGAGCACAACAAGGTCCCACAAACAGCAATGAGATAATGACTGGATAACCTGTTTTAGTGATGTTGGTTGAGGGATAAATGTTGGCCAGGACACCGGGGAGAACTCCCCTGCTCTTCATCGAAATAGTGCCGGGGGATCTTTAGGTCCACTTGAGAGGGCAGACGGGGACCCAGTTTAAAATTGCATCCCGAAAGACGGCACCTCCAACACTGCAGCACTCCCTCAGTACTGAACTGGAGTGTCAATTTAGATTATGGACTCCAGTCTCTGAATCCGGCACCTCCTTCTGACTCAGAATTGAGAGTGCTACCAACTGACACCTAACCAATAACTAACTAAACTGCAGTCTAGATAAGACCAATTTGGCTTCGATCAAGAAAATGAGAAATCTTGAAAGAAAGTGTTCTCTTAAAGTTGAAGGAGCAATAGGCAGGGGCACAGCCAGCTTAAAAAGACCCTCAGTCAGTTGGATATCCGGTTCGGATTACTAAATTTTTATCCGGTGATGACGCCGGTGCTGAGAAGCCAGCTGGTGAAGTAATACCTAGGATGGCCATGGGGAAGAGATAAATCTTACACAGATTTTATACTAATGATACATTTGGAAGCTTATTTCTGAATTTCTCTCCACCTTTCCTGATTGCTGCCGAGATACATTTCTATAGGTGCTTGGCACTTTCCGGCATCTGACTCAATTGGACATTCTTCATGTGTCGGCCTAGACAATGAGGGGGCCTAACCCGCCTGTTGGGATGCTGACTGGATTGGGTGCAATGCTGATTTTCCTCCCAGCCCGATTTTACTCTCCGTTGAAGCCATCCGATCCTGTGGGCTCTCCGACGGGTGGGTTAGGTTAAAATTACTCTCTTGAGTGTTGGCAGACTATTCGACTGTGGGAGGAAGAACCCAATCACGTACTCACCCGGCGTCCACATACTCATAACTTGCAGCAAGGGGCTACTAAACCGTGACCAGGAGTGATTCTTCCCTTTCTTAGACCACGAGAGTAAAGAGCCAAAACCATCCTAGTCGAGAGCACCTCACTCAGCACCGAGCAGAGTCTGAATCTGGCATCTTCCTGATCTATGTGGTTCAGTACCACACCACATCTGTTCACTAAGCTGTCAGGGATCCTACACTTTGACATGTTCTGACAGCGGAAGCTTACAATCACATTCAGCCGAAGACCGCACTTCCAGTGCAATTTGTTAGCATGGCGTGTTACTGATCCTGGAATACTGTGTGGTAGCATGGAGCGAGAGAGGTGAATTCAGGAACATAGGAATTTTGGGACAAGAGTGGGTCATTCAGCCCCTCGAGCCTGTTCCGCCATTCAATTAGATCATGACTGTTCTGTATCTTAACTCCAACTTGGATCCCTAACTCTTAATCTGCTTGCCTAACAAAAACCTATCAATCTCAGTTTTGAAATTTTCAATTGACGCCCCTCCAGCCTCAAAAACTTTTGGGGGGAGAGAGTTCCAGATTTCCACTCCCCTTGTGAAGAAGTGCTTCCTGACATCACCCCTGAACGGCCTAGCTCCAATTTTAAGGTTATGCCCCCCCTTGCCCTGGACTCCCCCACCAGAGGAAATAGTTTCTCTCTATCTACCCTATCAAATACTGTGATCATCTTAAACACCTCAATTAGATCTCCACAAGGTGAATCCGCATTTGCAGCCAGGATGTCTGCAGGAGGCATCAAGTGAAGGAGAATAGTTTCTCCAGAGAGGCCCAGTCAGAGGGTGAGCCAGAATTACGTGCTTTTTTGATGCATGTCCCAGCAGCCAGTTTAACGGACCTGGGAACAGATCTGCAGCTCAGCTGTCAGTCTGGGGATTGAGTGGTATAGGATGACTCAAAATATAATATTTGAAAAAATAAAGAGGGTGACAAAATATAATTCAAAAAGTGGGTTTGTAAAGGGGAGCAGAGAGTCACAGCGAAATCTAAATCCGATTTTCTTCCAAGAACACAGCGGGATGACTTCTCTCGTGGGTGGGCTTTGGGTCACACGCCCCTTGGTATGAACTTATAAAATCGGACAGCACAGAACAATGCCATTCAGCCCATCGTTCCTGTGCAGATACATACAAATGCAGTATCTTAAAAAAAATAACAAGACGCAGGATAAATATTTGAAAACCCTTGCGGTCCAGATGCATTTCCTAGAGGTGTTGGGATGGATGTGAGTGCAATTAGGGATGGGCAATAAATGCCGGCCTCGCCAGCGACGCCCACATTCCGTGAACGAATAAAAAAAAACACAAGAGAAATGATAAGAAGCAAAAAATAAAAATAAAATAAATAGCCACCATTTAGGAAAATTCCTTTGATCTGTTGAAGAAAGAAATAAAAATGAGAGTAGATTCTTTACAGGTAGAAATATGTTGGCATATTTTGTCAACAATGAATGAGCTCCTCAGGCTGTCTGGAAGTCCCATGACACATTGTTACCTCAATATCACTACTTGCAAATGAATTTAAAGCTTATGAGTGAAACGAGGACATGAGGCAAAATAGGAAGATTACATTCAAAAATGTGAGTTGCTTAATCATGAACAGCAATTCTCTGCTTTGCGCTCAAAGCAAACTACCTCCATAACTAGATTTTCTACTGAAAAATTCATAAAGAACGAGAGGTGAAGGGCCCCAAGGGAATAGCAAAGCAAAAATATATTTAAATGAAATCGCAAATTCAGAAAAGTAGGACATAATTTGTTAGGCGACTGGCATCATCTCTGGAGGCCCACAGACAAATTTCTGCAGTTGCTTCGTTAAACGAATCAACTATTTTACTGTTTTGAGTCCTTTGTGTACTTCATCTCATAAATCTTCCCCAAAATATAGCGTACGTAAAAGAATTAAGGCCTCGGCTTTGAAACTGCTCTTGACAGTGGATGCTCCTCTCTACTGGCGCCTGTTACTATTTGCAGCAAACTGACAGCTGTGAGCATCAGTACGCAGTGTGCCCGACGTCCTCACAGTGGGACAAGCAAAGAGGCTGGGAGCAAAATAAAAACAGGACAAGTCAATTGATTCTAACATTTAGGCTGGGACAGCCGATCCAAACTGTGTAGCAAATAAAGAAAGGACTTCCATTTATATAGTGCCTTTCAAGACCTCAGGACCTTCCACAGCTCTTTACTTTTGAAGTGTAGTCATTGTTGTAATGTAGGAAACAGGGCAGCCAATTTGCACACAGCACAAACAGCAATGTGATAATGACCAGATAAACTGTTTTTAGTGAAGTTTGTTGAGGGATAAATGTCAATAGTGGGCCAGTTCTACTGCAGTATTTGTGTTGGTGTGACACGATTTTCATGTTGTGATTTTAAAACTGGGAGATACAAATAAAATTTGGCAGCAAATGTAAGACTGTATGTTGGCTGTTGCTCTGGACCCGAACCTGTTATCTTTATCTCACTTACTTTTCTCTTAGGCCTTTCTCTCCTGTCTTCTACCCTTGCTGTCACCCAGTCATGCCACCTTTGTTCTTCCTCTCTCGGGTAAATTGTCTCCCCAACCCCTATCCCCAACCCATCACTACTCCTCTGCCTGCCTCCTGTCACCATCCCAGGCTTGATTTCTCCTTGGAAAAAATCCTTGGATCACCTACAGTGGCTTCTCTTCCTGCTCCCGCACCGTTACCTCTGGAGTCCCCCAAGGCTCTATCCTTGGCCCCTTCCTATTTCTCATGCTGCCCCTCGGTGGCATCATCCGAAAACACAACATCAGATTCCACATGTACGCCGACAACACCCAGCCCTACCTCAGAAACAACTCCCTTGACCCCTCCACTGTCTCTCATTTGTTACACTGCTTGTCCGACATCCAGTACTAGATGAGCAAAAATTTCCTCCAACTAAATATTGGGAAGACCGAAGCCATTGTCTTTGGTCCCCGTTGCAAACTTCATTCCCTAGCCACCGACTCCATCCCTCTCCCTGGCCACTGTCTGAGGCTGAACCAGACCGTTTGCAATCTTGGCGTCTTATTTGGCCCTGAGATGAGCTTCCGACCACATATCCGCTCCATCACTAAGACCACCTACTTCCACCTCTGTGACATCGCGCGTCTCCGCCCCGGCCTCAGCTCATCTGCTGCTGAAGCCCTCATCCATGCTTTTGTTACCTCCAGACTGGGCTATTCCAATGATCTCCTGGCTGGCCTCCCATTTTCCACCCTCCATAAACTTGAGCTCATCCAAAACTCTGCTGCCCGTATCCTAACTCACGCCAAGTCCCGTTTTCCCATCATCCCTGTGCTCGCTGACCTACATTGGCTCCCAGTTTGGGAACACCTCGATTTTAAAATTCTTATCCTTGTTTTCAAATCCCTCCATGGCCTCACCTCTCCCTATCTTTGTAATCTCCTCCAACCCTACAACCCTCCGAGATCTCTGCGCTCCTCCAATTCTTGCCTCTTGCGCAGCCCCGATTTTAATCGCTCCATCATCGGCGACTGTGCCTTCAGCTGCCTAGGCTCTGAGCTCTGGAATTCCCTCCCTAAACCTCTCTGCCTCTCTCCCTCTCTGTCCTCTTTTAAGATGCTCCTTAAAACCTACATCTTTGACCAAGCCTTTGGTCACCTGTCCTAATATCTCCTTATGTGGCTCAGTGTGAAACTTTGTTTGGTAATGCTTCTGTGAAGCGCCTTGGGATGTTTTACTACATTAAAGGTGCTATATAAATGCAAGTTGTTTTTGTTGCTGTTGTTGCTGTTGTTGTTGAATATGCCCATGGCCACTCTGTGCCTCTCTCGGCATTCCCTGAAGGGCATCTGTCGCTGCCTCCTTACGAGCAGCAACCCCTACCGCCCCATCGTCTCTCGCCCAGCGTGCCTGTTGAAGGTTAATCTTACCAACCTCCATGCTGTCCCACTCACCCTACCCACCACTGCCTCCTCGGACATTGTCAGCGGAGCAACAATCACCATCGATCTCCAGCCTTGGCTCAGTGGGTCGCACTCCCGCCTCTGAGTTAGAAGGTTGTGGGTTCAAGTCCCACTTTACAGACTTGAGCAAAAAAAGCTAGGCTGACATTCCAGTGCAGTACTGAGGGAGTGCTGTACTGTCAGAGGTGTCATCTTTCCAATGATACTTTAAATCAAGGCCCCGTCTGCCCTCTCAGGTGGACATAAAAGATCCCATGGTACTATTCGAAGAAGAGCCGGGGAGTCCTGGCCAACATTTACCCCTCAACCAACATCGCTAAAACACCCCACAACCAACATCGCTGAAAAACAGATCATCTGGTCATTTATCTCATTGCTGTTTGTGGGATCTTGCTGTGCACAAATTGGCTGCCGTGTTTCCTACATTACAACAGTGACTAGACTTCAAACTTTTCTCTCCGTAGTGTCTCCCCAGAATGTCCATTCATTCGCTAACAAGGCCCTTGCCAACTATGACCTTATTGTGGATGATAGCATTGACATCCTGGCTTTGATTGAAACTTGGCTCGTGCGTGGCCACACCTAGCCCCTTGCTGAAATCTCCCCGCCAGGCTATAGCTTCCTACGCCTGCCGTCGTGGTGGCGCCGTGGCCCTTATCACCAAATCACACCTTGGTCTCTCCTGTGGCACCTTCTCCTCCTTTAAGCATCTCACTTCGTCCCACCCCCTCAACTCTCTTGTAAAATCCTTGTTCTTTACCACCTCCTGAGTTTCTCTTTATTTTAGGCAAGAGGCTGCTTAACTGTGCAAATCAAGGTTCTACACTGGTTGTAGGATCCCGTTTGCAATTTCCAGCTACAAATGGGCAGAGAGTGTGGCATGTAAACTCCGCCCACTTGTACCAAGCAGCGAGTGGCCCAACCACCAGCCCTAAAGTGGACTATGGGTGGCTCCTCAAGGAAAGGCCCCAAATATTTTGGGCGAGATTTTTTTTGTGGTGCCCGAAGGAGCAGGAGTGCTCCTCCTGCCCCCCCCCCCCCCCCCCCGAAAATACTGCAGCCTGCTCTGTCATGTGGTCGACTCCCCCCTCCAGGATCATCTCCCTCCCACTAGGCACGATCTGCCGGACGACTCAGCGCGGGAGCCAGACGATTTCTCGCCCCCGGCCACAACCGGAGAGCTGCCACGACGTGCCCGTTTGGCACCTTCAGCTCACCGGCGGCATTTAAACAAGGCCTGAACCCGAAAATAGTTCAGGGTTCCCCGCGCCAGCTTCGGGCAAAGGGCACGGCCGCTCCCCTGATTTTGTGCCCACTTCAGGTGGGAGTCAAAAATCTCCCCCCCCCCCCAGCCCCCACCCCACGGACATCCGTTGATAATCGTCCTCATGGGGTCATCCTCGATACGTACGCTGACAACACGCTCTCCACCACTGCTCTCGACCCCCTCCATCGCCTTTATGTTGTCAGACGGCTTGTCCGACATCCAGTCACAGAGGTGCCGCAATTTCCTCCAATTAATTATTGGGAACATCAAAGGTGTTGCCTTCTGCCCCCACCATAATCTCCGTACCCTCGTCACTGATTCCATCCCCCTCCCAGACCAAATGTCTCCGGCTGAACCAGGTTGTTTGCAACCTTGTCATCCTATTCAACCCAGCTTTCAACCCAATATCCTCTCCACTGCTGCCCGTATCTTATCCCACATCAAGTCCTACTCACCCATCACCCCTGTGCTTGCTGACCGACAGTTCCCCAACACCTCCAATTTATAATCCTTATCCTCATGTTTAAATCCCTTCATGACTTCACCCTTCCCCATCTCTGTAACCTTCACCAGCTCCCCAATGCCCTAGAGCTCACTATTCCTGCAACTTTAGCTTCTTGTGCATTCCCCTCTCCCTTCACCTTACCATTGGCAGCCAGGTCTTTAGCCATCTAAGCCCCACACTTTGGAATTCCCTCCCTAAACTTGTCCACCTCTCCAACTCACAACCCCCCTTTAAGACCCTGCAGAAAATCCACCTCTGACCAAAATTTTGCTCACTTTTCCTAATATCTCCTTTTCTGGCTTTATACCTCCGTGAAGCACCTTGGGATGGTTTCCTCTGTTAGAGGCGCTACATAAATGAAAGCTGTTGAATTCACTAATGTTGTACTCGAAGGGAGCACAGGTTGGAGAATTGTTAATTCAGGGTTGTAGATCCACTTCCACTGAGAACATTGGTCGGTGGATTTACCCCATAGACTTTTTATAAATTGAGAAAACTAGGTGAGGGGCCAAAGCCCATAGTGTATACAGCTACCAGCACTGACAAAATCAGGTAACCTGATGAGATCAATCATGGCGTAGAGGTCAAGCGATGCTGCTGACCTTGTGCTTTGTGAATGTTCTTCATGTAGAATCTCCACATTAGGCACTAATTCAAATCTTTTCTCATTTGTCAATGAACTGCAGAATAACTGGGGAGTACATTCGCCAAATTGACGGCACGTCAAATTTTGGCAAACGGCGTGAGATCAGTTTGAGGAGGTAATCTCACTCCGCTACGGTTTAACTGCACCAGTTGAGCTTTAAAAGTTCTGAGGCAGTGCAATGGATGCCTGATGCCTCATTTCTGAACTTTTAAACAGAGAGATGAATTTTTCATCAGATCTTAGCTGACACTCAGGGGCTGATAATATGATAGAGGGTGACCAATGCAATGGATCCCATCGTTTCAAAAATTCATTCTTGGCATGTGGGTGTCGCTGGCAAGGCCGGCATTTATTACCCAACCCTTAGAAGGTGGTGGTGGGCCTTCTTCTTGAACTGCTGCAATTCTTGGTAGTGGTTTGATATAACTGAGTGGCTTGCTAGGCCACTTCAGAGGGCAGTTAAGAGTTAACCACATTGGTGTGGGAATGGAATCACATATAGACCGGGCCGGGTAAGGACGGCAGGTTTCCTTCCCTAAAGGACATTAGTGAACCAGTTGGGTTTTTACAACAATCCAACAGCTTCATGGTCACTTTTACAGTTTTTTATTTCCAGATTTTTAAAAAATTGACTTCAAATTCTCATTAGTGGGATTTTGAACTCACATTCTCTGGATTATAAACCCAAACCTCTATCTTACTGGTCTAGTAACAGAACCACTGCACTACTGTACTCAGATAGATGAATACCGAGGCCTGAGTCCTTCAAGCCAACCACTGAGCTCAGTGCAACTCCGTGCAACTAGCCAATGCAAAGGGTAATGGGAGGCTGTGCAAAGATGGTGCCAAAGGCTCATTAGGGCCATGGTTCAAATTGCCTTTTTTATAGCCTCATCTACGCTCGCTGCCACTTTTAATGACTGGACCTTCGATCCAGACCTTCAAAGCATCCTACGTGCTCTCATCCCACGTACTCCACGCGTGGGAGACTTCTACTGCCTCCCAAAGATACACAAAGCCAACACACCCGGACGTCCTATCGTATCAGGCAACGGAACCCTGTGTGAGAACCTCTCTGGTTACGTCGAGGGCATCCTGAAACCCATCGTACAGGGAACCCCCAGCTTCTGTCGCGACACTACAGACTTCCTACAAAAACTCAGCACCCACGGATCAGTTGAACCAGGAACACTTCTCACCACGATAGACGTCTCGGCACTCTACACCAGTATCCCCCACGATGACGGCATAGCTGCGACAGCATCAATACTCAACACCAACAACAGCCAATCTCCAGACGCCATCCTACAACTCATCCGCTTCATCCTGGATCACAATGTCTTCACCTTCGATAACCAGTTCTTTACCCAAACACACGGAACAGCCATGGGGACCAAATTCGCACCCCAATACGTCAACATTTTCATGCATAAGTTCGAGCAGGACTTCTTCACTGCACAGGACCTCCAACCAACGCTATACACCAGATACATCGATGACATTTTCTTCCTATGGACCCACAGCGAAGAATCACTGAAGAGACTACACGATAACATCAACAAGTTCCATCCCACCATCAAACTCACCATGGACTACTCCTCAGAATCGGTTTCTTTCTTGGACACACAAATCTCCATCAAAGACGGGCACCTCAGCACCTCACTCTACCGCAAGCCCACGGACAACCTCACGATGGTCCACTTTTCCAGCTTCCACCCTAACCACGTCAAAGAGGCCATCCCCGATGGAACAGGCCATGCGAATACACAGGGTCTGCTCAGACGAGGAGGAACGCGATGGACACCTACAGACGCTGAAAGACGCCCTCGTAAGAACGGGATATGACGCTCAACTTGTCGATCGACAGTTCCGACGGGCCACAGCGAAAAATCGCATAGACCTCCTCAGTAGACAAACACGGGACGCAACCAACAGAGTACCCTTCGTCATCCAGTACTTCCCCGGAGCGGAGAAACTACGCCATGTTCTCCGCAGCCTTCAACATGTTATCGATGACGACGAACACCTCGCTAAGGCCATCCCCACACCTCCACTACTCGCCTTCAAACAGCCACCCAACCTCAAACAGACCATCGTTCGCAGCAAATTACCCAGCTTTCAGGAGAACAGCATCCACGACACCACACAGCCCTGCCACGGCAACCTCTGCAAGACAAGCCAGATCATCGACACAGATACCACCATCACATGAGAGGACACCACCCATCAGGTACATGGTTCATACTCCTGTGACTCGGCCAACGTTGTCTACCTCATACGTTGCAGGAAAGGATGCCCCGGAGCATGGTACATTGGCAAGACCATGCAGACGCTGCGACAACGGATGAATGGACACCGTGCAACAATTGCCAGACAGGAGGGTTCCCTCCCAGTCGGGGAACACTTTAGCAGTCAAGGACATTCAGCCACCCATCTTCGGGTAAGCGTTCTCCAAGGCGGCCTTCAAGACACACGACAATGCAAAATCGTCGAGCAGAAATTAATAGCCAAGTTCCGCACCCATGAGGACGGCCTCAACCGGGATCTTGAGTTCATGTCACGCTACACGTAACCCCACCAGCAGGGAAAAAAAAAGTTATCTGTTTTTAATACAACTGGACATTCTCTCTCTCTCTCTCTCTCTGCCTTTCGGGTCTCTTTCTCTCTCTGGCTTTGTAATCTGACTTATTGTGTATTCAGTACTGTTTTCCGTGGCTAACCTGTCTGAACACCAACGACACCTTTGATTGGTGTGAGCGTGTCCCAGCCTAATATAAGATATGCGATTTGAGAACCTTTCACTCACTCACCTGACGAAGGAGATGATCTCCGAAAGCTTGTGATTTTAAAATAAAACTGTTGGACTATAACCTGGTGTTGTAAGATTCCTTACATAATGGTGTATCTACACACCAAGGTGCTCCTACTTTTATACTCCATTTAAAATCTTAGCCATTTAAGGTGTATTTACTTTTCCTGTTCTTACTTCCAAAATATGTTACTGCATCTGCCACCTATCTGTGCAATTTAATAGCCTATCTATGTCTTCCTGCAGTCTTTTACAATCCTCATCACTATTTGCCACACCCTCCTATTTGCTAATCTCAATATTGTTCCCTCAGTCCCTAAATCCAGATCATTTATTTATACAGAATATACATAGTAAACAAGAGGAGCCCCAACACAGACCCCTTTGCAACACCACAGAACCACATCCTTCCAGTTTGCACCAGAGGCACTAGGAGTGCAGGAGGTGCGGGCCGGCCCTCGGGGCGGGGATCCCCTATCAGTACACGGCCGGTGGGGTGGTCTGCGCTCCTGCAATTTACCTGCCTTTCTTGCACCACATTCCCGGATCACGGCAACTCTCTCCGATTTGCCAGATTTTCCATGGTTCCCTCCCCCGTGTTATTCTGCTGTCATCATTTACACCTCCTCTCGACCCATCTTTTGTTTCTATACTTGTCTCATCATCACCTCCTTTTCCCCTGCACTATCATCCCTTTTGTCATTTAATCACTCCTGCCCGCCACCCCATCACAGACCTCCCGCTCTAGTTCTTTTCCTGCCCCTTTTCCACTTGCTTAAAAACTGTTCACCTCTAACAGATCTGATGAAAGGTCACTGACCTGAAACATTGGGCCCGATTTTACCAGGGGTGCGGGTTGGCAGCGGGTGGTCGGGCGGGCTCGAGGAAAACGCGCCGGCCAAATTGAGTGCGTTGCGCACGCGATCGCGGGATGATTGATGTGATTAGCCGGCAGTTACGGGTTCCGCGCTTCTCAGCTGCGTGCCGGCGGCCTGCGCA
Source organism: Heptranchias perlo (assembly GCF_035084215.1). Taxonomy (NCBI): domain Eukaryota; kingdom Metazoa; phylum Chordata; class Chondrichthyes; order Hexanchiformes; family Hexanchidae; genus Heptranchias; species Heptranchias perlo. The sequence goes on along the minus strand of NC_090350.1, from coordinate 12,466,646 downwards.
TGCGCATTGACGTCTGAGCGATGGTTGCGCTCTATTTAAAGGGGCAGTCCACCAAAGCCCCTCCAGCCACAAACTACACTCCATCAAGGATGGAGGAGCACAGGGGTAAGGCTGCTCCCCGTTTCACGGACCACGCCCTCCAGGTGCTGCTGGACGGGGTCCGCATGAGGGGGGAGACGCTGTTCCGCACGGATGGAAGGAGGTGCCCTGCCAGCGCCACCAAGAGGGCATGGGAGGAGGTGGCCGCGGAGGTCACAAGCAGGGGAAACACCACCCGCACTTGGATTCAGTGCCGCAAGAGATTCAATGACCTCACCAGGTCCGGAAAAGTGAGTACACTAACGCATTCTGCATCACTCCGTCTTCCACATCACCTCAAACACCTCACAACCCCATCTCCACTGACAGTACTGCGCTCCCGCACCAATCCTCACAGCCACCCAACTATCATCCTCACAGTGCCTGCACGTACCCACCGTCCCTGTCCCCACTCGACCACTACCACACACCCCAATGCCCATACAATGGGATGGCCATGTGGCACACGCATCCTCCCATCCATCTGGCACACGTTCAACCCAATCACACCAATGCTTGAAGCGTCTCACATTGTAATCATCACTCAATAACGTTTTTGTGTTTTGCCCTCACAGGAGAAGAGGGCCAGGAACGCACGCGATAGGGCATGCACCGGAGGGGGCCCGCCACACGAGATGGCCCTGACAGACGCCGAGGTCGAGGCACTGGAGATCAGCCGCACGCTGCATTGCCTGTCGATGGCGGATGGCGAGTCTGGTTCTGGCGAAACGGCCGGTAAGGGAAAGCTGGCACTCATCACTCATGATCGTGAATGATCGTAGCATCACATGGCATATGCCGCACCGCCACATTTGGTCACATGCCTGATATTGCCCTCTGTTGTCTTGCAGGGCCGTCTGCGATCGACGTCTCGGTTGAGGGCGATTCCTCAGAGGACATGCCCGTCTCTGAGGGTGCATCGTCACACATGAGCCTTGCATCCACCAGCGCAGATATACACACCTCGGTGGGTCCCCCCCCTCAGCTAGTTGGGATTGCACATGGTGAGTCACCGCGCACACATGAGCATGAGCAGACCCTGGTGGCAGGGTCAGCCGCGGAGGGTCCGCGTCGGTGGGAGCACTCTTCTCCAGGCTTTGCTCAGCCGGACCCAGATGCTGAACCCAGGGGGCCACCTGTCAAAAGGAGAGTCGTCGAGGGGCACCAGAACATTGCTGAGGTACTGGGAGAGGTGCCACGCGCACTCTCCACAATCGCACGGAGGATGGAGGAGTCCAACTCCTGCATGAGGGGAATGGTGGCACAGGTGCAGGAGGGTATCGCCGAGATAGTGTCGCAGGGACGTGAAGGCATCTCTGAGATAGTGTCGCGGGTAGGTGTGGGAACGTCTGCGGTGGAGGACAGGCTAGCCTCCCTCGAGCGTCACGCACAGCTCACCAATGAGTCCATCCAGGCCCTCACAACGGCTGTTCGGATTCAGGGTGAACAACATTCTGCCGCCATCAACAGGTTGACAGATACATTGGAGGTGGCCTTGCAAGGTCTCACCCACGTCATCCAAACTGCCGTCCAGCAGGGTGGAAGGGGTGATGTGGGCCTTGGCCATGAGAGGGAAGATGGTGAACGGGGAAATGGAAGTGTGGACGCTACTCAAGGCGCCCCCAAGTCTCACCCGTTGCCCCCCTCTCAACCAGTGCCCGCAATAGTCCATCCTCTCCAGGTGGCCGAGTCTGCCCCTGCACAGGTGCAGGAGGAGCAGTCTGTGGAGGTGCCCTCACGGGCACCGAAACCCAGGGGGCGTCGGCCCAAAGCATCTACCCGGTCAGGGCACGAACAGGAGCAACCTGCCACCACCTCTGCTGGAGCCACAGGGGTAGCACCACGTAGGGGGTCCCGAAAACGAACGCCTAAAGTTCCGTGAGCACACAGGGATTGCACCAGGGTGTTTGTCGTTTTTTTTTAATTTTCTACTCTTTGAATGTCACCACAAAATAAACTCACTTTTTCTCACCAATGCTGCCACCTCTTGTCCATAATTCTGCGGCTTGTGCAATATGTCCCTTCCGTGCGCCTCATCATGACGACGACCACCCCGTCCCACCCATTGAGCATAATCCAGTGGGTGCAGGTGTACAGGCACCACTCTTCTGTGGAGGGAGCCTGTATGGACCCTCGTCTGTGCACGTTATGACATGTGAACGCCTCACACAGTGTGATGTTAGGAGAACCGTTGGCATATGAGTGCCTCCCTGGCCTGACGAGCACGCAGGTGAGCCGGTGTTCGGCGCATGGGTCGTTCCTCCTCCTCTCCCTCTTCCTCCTCCTCCTCTTCCTCCTCCACCTCCTCCTCATTGTCGTCCTCAATGTGGGTGGCGGGTGTGCATGGGGCCTCCTCCAGCGGCACCCCTCTCTGTAGTGCCATGTTATGCAGGGCACAGCAGACAACTATAATTCGTCCCACTCGGAGTGGCGTGTATTGGAGCGCTCCCCCGGAACGATCAAGGCACCTGAAGCGCATCTTGAGCAGCCCTATAGCCTGCTCAATTGTAGACCTGGTAGCAATGTGGCTGTCATTATACCGACGCTGTGGCTCGGTAATGGGGTTCCTCAGAGGTGTCATGAGCCACGTGTGCAGGGGATATCCCTTGTCGCCGAGGAGCCAGCCGTTGCCGGCGTTGGGTGCGTGGAAGAGGGGCGGGACGGTGGACTCCCTGAGGACGAAGGCATCGTGGCAGCTGCCAGGGTATCTGGCGCACACGTGTAGGAATCTCTGGCGGTGGTCACAAATGAGCTGGGCGTTCATGGAGTGATACCCTTTCCTGTTGATAAACAGCCCTGGCTCATGTGGAGGTGCCCGTATTGCTATGTGGGTGCAATCGATTACACCCTGCACCCGTGGGAAGCCAGCCACAGCATGGAATCCAACCGCCCTCTCCGTCTGGCTGCGCTCATCCATGGCGAAGTTGATGTAGGTCGAGGCCCTGCGGAACAACCCATCGGTGACTTGCCTTATGCACTTGTGTGCAGACGACTGACAGACCCCGGTGATGTCCCCCGTGGCACCCTGGAAGGATCCGGAGGCGAAGAAGTTGAGGGCAGTGGTGACTTTGACGGCGACGGGTAAGAAGATGCTGCTTGGTCCATCCGGGAGCAGCTCGTCATTGAGGAGGCTGCAGATGTCGGCGACTACCTGGCGAGTGACTCTGAGCCTCCGTATGCACTGCTGCTCAGAGAGGTCCATGAAGCTGAGCCTCGGTCTGTAGACCCTGTGCGGAGGGTAGTGCCTCCTGCGACGCATCTCTCTCTGCGGATGCCCTCCATCCTGCTGTGCAGGTGGATGTGCCGCGGCACCGTGTTGTGGGGATGCATGTCTCTGAGGCGGACGGCGTGGACTGCGAGGCTGCTGAGGCTGGTCATGCTGTTCGTCCTCCGAGGATGTCAACGCAGCACCCATCTGGCAGGTTTAGGTTTGCGGGGTTGTGCACGCTAGAAAAGTGTGTCCTCGCACAGGGGTTGGACTTCCACGCCGGTGAATCTTCTTGCTTGGAGGAGGGTGGTGGAGGGCAGGCGTTGCCCAATGTTACGGAGTGTCCTCCTGCGTTGCTGAAGGCTCTTCCCCCCCCACCTGTGGAATGCACCTTGGCAGCTGCCACAGGCTGCTGGCTGCAACACGTCCGTTGAGAGTGTGAGTGTTTCCCCCAGTATGGGAAACAGTCTCATTTCACTGTAAAATCCGACACCTGTTAAATAAACAGCTCAATCAGGTCATTTAATGACCTGAAATACCAAGATAAATACACTCAAGTGGAACCCCGCTGGCTTTAATTGCCTGCGGGATTCCCACCAGCGGGGCCAACGCACGCACCCTCGCACGTCAGCGCGCAACCCGGAAGTGGGCGGGATCGAGGCGCGATCCGGTCCCGCTCCTCGAAACCGGGATTTTAGAGGCCCCCCCGCCGAGAACGCACCCGGAACCGGGTGCTAAAATCGGGCCCATTAACTCTGTTTCTCTCTCCACAGAGACTGCCTGACCTGCTGAGTGTTTCCAGCATTTTCTGTTTTTATTTCAAGCTTTTGGTTAACTGCAGCATGGCTCATTGCCCCTTCCTGTCCTCCTTTTACTTCCTCTCCCTTTCTGTAAGATGTCCTGGGATATTTTCTACATGAAAATTGGAAATTGAAGATTTTTGGGGGTCAGATTGAACACTGAACTGATCTCTGAACCTGCAGTGGACTGGATTGAACCAACTGGGGAAAGTTCACCGAATGCACAGATCTAAAAATTTCTTTTGAGGTGAAGGATCACAGTTTAGGGGAACTTGACCAAAACACGATGGCGCTGGGACAGCCACTTATATATCTCTAAATTATTATTCACCGCACCGCACGTAACCAAACATGTGAGCATAACATCTGCATCTTGCCACTGTCCCCATGTTTCAATCTGTCTCCTCGCTGATGGAGATCAGTGGCGCTTAGATGTACGACCTCAATTCAGTCTCGCAACATAACCACTGGATTATTAAACAGCAAATATTTTTAACCAAGAAAAGCTGATGCCGTTGCATATAAATAATAAGTGATTGATTTTTCTGTGCACACGGCCTTTGGTTCCACTAACTGTGGTGCTAAAGGTTTGTGTCACTGCTTTGAACTAGGACTAAGTAGAGATGACGGGGGGAGGGGTTCTGAAAATCTGGAGTCTCTAAAATCTCAATTAAAGGGCAAATCAGTCCTGCTGATTTTAAGACACTGTAAAATCGACATTTCAAAAGTACTTAATTGGCTGTAAAGCACTTTGGGACGTGCTGAGGTTGTGAAAGACGCTATATAAATGAAAATCCTTTCTTTCTAAATACATTCTCTTCTTATCATTGACACTATGGGCCCGATGTTAGCAGGCCTGCGGGTTCCCGGCGGGGGGGCTATCGGGCGCGTGGATAACGCGGCCGGTGAATTGAGTGCTTCCCCCGCGCGATCACAGGATAATTGAAGTCATTAAGCTGTGGTTACGGGTTCTCCGCTTCTCAGCTGCGCGCCGGCGGCCTGCGCATGCGCAGTGACGTCTGAGTGATGGTGGAGCTCTATTTAAAGGGGCAGTCCACCAATGCTCCTCCTGCTGCAAACAAGAAGTAGCACACCATGGAGCATCCCAGGGGTAAGGCTGCCCCACGATTTTCTGACCACTCACTCCAGCTGCTGCTGGACGGGGTAAGGAGGAGGAGGAGGGAGACGTTGTTCCCCAGCGACGGAAGGAAGTGCCCTGCCTCCGCCACCAGGAAGGCATGGGCGGAGGTGGCCGCGGAGGTTAGCAGCAGGGGCAACACCACAAGAGCATGGATCCAGTGTCGGAAGAGATTCAACGATCTCACTAGATCCGGCAAAGTGAGTACACTAACGCACTCTCCCACACTCCGTCTTCCACATCACCTCAAAGATCTCACAACCCCTTCTGCACTGCCACCACAGCGCTCCCGCATCCATCCTCACAGCCACTCAACTCTCATCCTCACCGTGCCTGCACGTACCCACCGTCCCTGTCCCCATTCGAACACTACCACACACCCCAATCCCCATACAATGGGATGGGCATGTGGCACACGCATCCTCCCATCTATCTGCCACATGCTCAACCCACCCACACCAATGCTTGAAGCGTCTCACAATGCAATCATCACTCAATCACGCATCTGTATTTTGCCTTGACAGGAGAAGAGATGCAAGAACGCCCGGGAAAGGGCACGCACCGGAGGGGGCCCGCCACACCAGGTGGTTCTAACGGACGCAGAGCTGGACACCTTGGAGATCAGCCACACGCTACATTGCCTGTCCGTGGCGGATGGCGAGGCTGGGACTGCAGAAATGTCCGGTAACGGAAAGCTGACACTCAGCACTCATGATCGCGAATGATCTTAGCATCACTTGGCATCTGCCGCACCTCAACATCTGTCCACATGACTGATAGTGCCCTTTGTTCTCTTGCAGGGCCGTCTGCGAGCGCCGTGTCTGTGGAGGGTGATTCCTCAGAGGACATGCCGGTCTCTGAGGGTCCATCGTCACATATGAGCCAAGCATCCACCAGCGCAGATACACACACCTCGGTGGGTCCCCCTCCTCAATTAGTTGGGATTGCACATGGTGAGTCACGGCGCACATGTGAGCATGAGCAGACCCTGGTGGCAGGGGCAGCCGTGGAGGGTCCGCGTCGGTGGGAGCACTCTTCTCCAGGCTCTGCTCAGCCGGACCCAGATGCTGAACCCAGGGGGCCACCAGTCAAAAGGAGAGTCGTCGAGGGGCACCAGCACATTGCCGAGGTACTGGAAGAGGTGCCACGCGCACTCTCCACAATCGCGCAGGTGATGGAGGAGTCCAACTCCTGCATGAGGGCAATGGTGGCACAAGTACAGGAGGGTATCGGCGACATAGTGTCGTGGGTAGGTGCGGGAACGTCTGCGGTGGAGGAAAGGCTAGCCTCCCTCGAGCATCACGCACAGCTCAACATTGAGTCCATCCAGGCCCTGACAACGGCTGTTCGGATGCAGGGTGAGCAACATTCTGCCGCCATAAACAGGCTGACAGATACATTAGAGGTGGCCTTGCAAGGTCTCACACAGGTCATCCAAACTGCCGTCCAGCAGGGTGGAAGGGGTGATGTGGGCCTAGGCCATGAGAGGGAAGATGGTGAACGGGGACATGGAAGTGGGGACGCTACTCAAAGTGCCCCCACGTCTCACCCGTTGCCCCCCTCTCAACCAGTACCCGCAATGGTGCCTCCTCTCCAGGTGGCCGAGTCTGCCCCTGCACAGGTGCAGGAGGAGCAGTCTGTGGAGGTGCCCTCACGGGCACCGAAACCCAGGAGGCGTCGGCCCAAAGCATCTACCCAGTCAGGGCACGAACAAGAGCAACCTGCCACCACCTCTGCTGGAGCCACAGGGATAGCACCACGTAGGGGTTCCCGCAAACGTAAGGCCAAGGTGTTATGAACACAAAGGGAATGCACCAGGGTGTATGACAATTTGTTATGTTTTTATTTATAGTCGTTTACTCCACATACACAATAAACACAATTGTTCTCACCACTACTGCCACCTCTTGTCCATTCTTGAGCGGCTTGTGCAATAGGTCCCTTTCGTGGGGCTCATCATGACGACGAACACCTGGTCCCACCCATTGGGTCACACTACAGTGGGTGCAGGAGTAATGGCACCACTCTTCTGTGGAGGGGGCTGGTATGGCCGCTCCTCTGTGCACGTGATGAGGTCTGGGCACCTCAGACAGTCTGACGTTAGGAGAACCGTTGACATATGAGTGACTCCCTGGCCTGACGAGTATCCAGGTGAGCCGGTGTTCGGCCCATGGGTCCTTCCTCCTCCTCTTGCTCCTCCTCCTCCTCATCGTCGTCCTCAATATGGGTGGCGGATGTGCATGGGGCCTCCTCCAGCGGCACCCCTCTCTGTTGTGCCATGTTGTGCAGGGCACAGCAGACAACTATAATCCGTCCCACTCTGAGTGGCGTGTATTGGAGCGCTCCCCCAGAAAGATCAAGGCACCTGAAGCGCATCTTGAGCACCCCTATAGCCTGCTCAATTGCAGACCTGGTAGCGATGTGGCTCGGTGATGGGGTTCCTCAGAGGTGTCATAAGCCACGTGTGCAGGGGATATCCCTTGTCGCCGAGGAGCCAGCCGTTGTCGGTGTTGGGTGAGTGGAAGAGGGGCGGGACGGTGGACTCCCTGAGGACGAAGGCATCGTGGCAGCTGCCAGGGTATCTGGCGCACACGTGTAGGAATCTTTGGCGGTGGTCACAGATGAGCTGGGCGTTCATGGAGTGATACCCCTTCCTGTTGATGAACAGTCCTGGCTCACGTGAAGGTGCCCGTATTGCTATGTGGGTGCAATCGATTACACCCTGCACCCGTGGGAAGCCAGCCATGGCATGGAATCCAACCGCCCTCTCCATCTGGCTGCGCTCGTCCATGGCGAAGTTGATGTAGTGCGAGGCCCTGCGGAACAACCCATCGGTGACCTGCCTTATGCACTTGTGTGCAGACGACTGAGAGACCCCGGTGATGTCCCCGGTGGCACCCTGGAAGGATCCGGAGGCAAAGAAGTTGAGGGCAATGGTGACTTTGACGGCGACGGGTAAGGAGATGCTGCTTGGTCCATCCGGGAGCAGCTCGTCATTGAGGAGGCTGCAGATGTCGGCGACTACCTGGTGAGTGACTCTGAGCCTACGTATGCACTGCTCCTCAGAGAGGTCCATGAAGCTGAGCCTCGGTCTGTAGACCCTGCGCGGAGGGTAGTGCCTCCTGCGACGCATCTCTCTCTGCGGTTGCCCTCCCTCCTGCTGTGCAGGTGGATGTGCCACAGCACCGTGTTGTGGGGCTCCACGTGTCTGAGGCGGACGGCGTGGATGGCGAGGCTGCTGAGGCTGGTGATGCTGTTCGTCCTCCGAGGAGGTCAAGGCGGCCCCCATCTGGATGGTGTAGGTCTGAGGGGTTCTGCAAGGTCGGTAAGTGTGTCCTCGCACTGGGGTTGCGGTTCCACGTCGGTGAATCTTCTTGCTAGGAGGAGGGTGGTGGAGGGCAGGCGTTGCCCTATGTGACGGAGTGGCCTCCTGCGTTGGTGAAGGGTCTCCCCACCCCCACCTGTGGAATGCACCTTGCCAGCTGCCACAGGCTGCTGGCTGCAACACATCCGTTTGAAGTGAGAGTGTTTCCCCCAGTATGGGAAACAGTCTCAGTTCAAGGTAAAATCCCTCCCTTCCTAATAAAACAGCTCAATCAGGCCAGTTAATGACCTGAAATAGCTAAATAAATACTGTCAAGTGGCATCCCGCTGGCTTTAATTGCCTGCGGGATTCCCACCAGCGGGGGCTGCGCGCGCACGCCGGCGCGTCCATGGGGAACCCGGAAGTGGGCGGGATCGAGGCGGGCTCCGGTCCCGTGCCGGGATTCCCTGATTTTCCGGGCCCCCCCCCGCCGAGAACGCACCCGATAGCGGGTGGTAAAATCGAGCCCAATGTTTGTCTGTGTTCAGGCTCGTTACAGGCTGTCTTTCTTTTGATATATATTAATGACCTGCACTTGGGTAGACAGGGTATAATTACAAAGTTTGCGGATGACACGAAACTCAGAAATGTAGTAAACAATGTGCAGGATAGTAACAGATTTGAGGAGGACATAAACAGTTGGGATTGTTCTCCTTAGAACAGAGCAGGTTAAGAGCAGATTTGATGTTGAGTAAATAAGGAGAAACTGTTTCTAGAGGCAGGGGGTCGGTAACCAGAGCTTGCAGATTTAAGCTGATTGGCAAAAGAACCAGAACAACATTAGGAAACATTTTTTTATGCAGCGAGTTGTTAAGATCTGATATGCAGTGACTGGAAGGATGGTGGAAGCAGATTCAATAATAACTTTCAAAAGAGAATTGGATAAATACTTGAAGGGAAAAAAATTACAGAGCTAAGGGGAATGGGCAGAGGAGTGGGACTAATTGGATACCAAAGAGCCGGCATAGGCATGATAGGCCGAATGGCCTCCTTCTGTGCTGTATCGTACTATGGGGCTCTTTTCTCGACAAAAGAGAAGACTGAGGGGGTGATCCAATAGAGGTCTTTAAGATTATGAAAGGGTTTGATAGAGTAGACGCAAAGAAGATGTTTCCACTTGCGGGGGAGACCAGAACTAGTGGCCATAAATATAAGATATAAGGCTTTCTTTTTGGGATTGTAAGTGACTGTCGATACAGTTATGAAAGAGATGGTGGGTCTGGGTCAGCATTCTAAGCTGGTACATACTGCAGTCTGATTATACCTGGCACCATCAAACTATTGCCTTGAAATCTGTTCTGGCTCCAAAAGCTCGTGATGCGTCAAACTCTGTCGGTTCTTCCAACATAACATTGCTGCTGTAATCCTGCCAGTATAAAGGACATCAGCTGTATGGGGAAGATACAAGTTCTCAGGATTTTTTGCAGTCATGGCCTGAATACAAGAAAAAATCTTACTGTCTGACAGGCAATCCTTCTCTGAACTTCATCCTCCAAGCTCTCCCTCTCCATTGCCATTTTTCTTTCGGCTCTTCAGGCCTTAACATTGAGTTTAACTTCCTATTAGGCACTTTACAGCCTTCCAGCCTTAACCCTGAATTTAACAATTTTAGATCTTATCCACTGCTCCCATTTTCTCTCGGACATCAGGTGCTGGAAATGGAAGATGGCTGCACCAGAGCCGCTGGGAGTGGAGGAGGTGTGAGCTGGTGCTTGGGATGGGGATCCCCTATCAGTACACGGCCGGTGGGGTGGTTTGCGCCCCTGCGGTCTACCTGCCTTTCTTCCACCACATTCCCAGACCACGGCAATTCTCCGATTTGCCAGATTTTCCATGGTTCCCTCCCCCGTGTTATTCTGCTGTAATCATTTACACCTCCTCTCGACCCATCTTTTGTTTCTATACTTGTCTCATCATCACCTGCTTTTCCCCTGCACTATCATCCCTTTTGTCATTTAATCACTCCTGCCCGCCATCCCATCACAGACCTCCCGCTCTAGTTCTTTTCCTGCCCCTTTTCCACTTGCTTAAAAACTGTTCACCTCTAACAGATCTGATGAAAGGTCACTGACCTGAAACATTAACTCTGTTTCTCTCTCCATAGAGACTGCCTGACCTGCTGAGTGTTTCCAGCATTTTACTTATTCCAAGCTTTGGGTTTGGTAGGGTAGACGTAGAGAAGATGTTTCCACTTGTGGGGGAGATCAGAACTAATGGCCATAAATATAAGATAGTCACTAATAAATCCAATAAGGCATTCAGGAGAAACCTCTTTACCCAGAGAGTGGTGAGAATGTCGAAACTCGCTACCACAAGGAGTAGTTGAGGCAAATAGCATAGATGTATTTAAGGGGAAACTAGATAAACACATGAAGGAGAAAGGAATAGAAGGATATGCTGATAGGGTTAGATGAGGTAAGGTGGCTCGTGTGGAGCATAAACACTGGCATGGACCAAATGGCCTGTATGTTTGATGTAATTCTATGTAATGATACTGTAATAAGTCTGCATTTGATGCCGTGTATTATTTGACACCAATGCCATTATATACCCTGCCTGGAATAGGGATGTATGCCACTGTGCATCACTGTCAGTTCAGTTTCTCTTTTGGGGCCGATCATACTGTGTGATTTGATTCTGCCAGAGTGTCTCTATGACATTTCTTTGTCCTCTATTTTAATGAAAGCATTAAAGGTTATTGGTGTACCTGTCCTTCCAATTTTCTATCTTCCTCTTCTAAAGATGCTGATTCACGCTGGGCTACAATTGCACCAGTACGCTGTTGTTCTCCAATGTCTCACCTGACTGTCCTTTCAGTCACGTGACAGTCCCAGCAGCAAGTGCTGCAGAAATGAAAAAATGAAAAAAATGTTCATGAGATGAAATATTTTTCTTACTTTGATCTTGGGATGGGGGCGACACACAGTAAGGCAGTACTTATTGCCTATCCCTCGCTGCCCTGAGGGTGTTAAGACTCAACCACATGGAACTGGAGTCATGTGTAGGCCAGACCAGCTAGGGACAGCAGCTTCCGTTCCCTCAAGGACATTAGTGAACCAGTTGGTTTTTATGATAATCTGGCAGCTTTTCTGTCATTTTCTTCTGCTAGGACATTTAAAAAAATAATTTCACATCTTGCCCATGGTGGGATTTGAACTCACGACCTCTAGTGTTGCTTATCCAGTACCACAATCACGAGGCTACTGTGCCCAAAGTTAAAACTCTAAGAATGATGATTCTTAAAAAGGACAGTGACACAAATAGTTAAATTGCTGTCTGTCTTGGGCTTATCTCCACACACAAGCCAACAAGTTTAAGACATCAGCTGGGACTTCCATTTGCCTGGTTTTAGACTGGATGTCTTAGGTTTTTGAGTGGGATGTCCAGGAATCTTGAAGATGTCAATAAGAAAAAAATTGCATTTATGTAGCACCTTTCACGACCTCAGGATGTCCCAAAGCGCTTTACAGCCAATGAAGTACTTTTGAAGTGTTGTAACATAGGGAAATGCAGTCATCAATTTGCGCACAGCAAGGTCCCACATCAGCAACAAGATAAAGGACCAGATAATCTATTTTATTGATGTTGGTTGAGGGATAAATTTTGGCTGGAATACCTCCCTTGCTCTTCTTAGAAAAGTGCCATGAGACCTAATACATCTGCATGAAAGGGGCAGACAGGGCCTCGGTTTGACATCTCATCTGAAAGACAGCACCTCTGACAGTGCCACACTCCCTCAGTACTGCACTGAAGTGCCAGCCTGGATTATGCAATCTAGTCTCTGGTGTGGGGCTTGAACCCATGAGCCTCTGACTCAGAGGCAAAAATTCTACTACTGAGCCAAGGCTGATGCCTGGTGCTATTTTTCCCCTCATATTTGCTTCTATATCATGTTATGCTGTAGAGGTTACTAATATTTTCAATGAATTTTCAGCAGCAGCAAAGCTGAACCCGGGCACAAATACCCCTTCCACTGCCCAAATCGTATTCTCTTGATATGGGCATCACTGGCAAGGCCAGCATTTATTGCCCATCCATAACTGCCCTTGAGAAGGTGGTAATGAGCCTTCTTCTTGAACCGCTGCAGTCCATGTGGTGAAGGTGCTCCCACAATGCTGTTTGGTAGGGAGTGCCAGGATTTTGACCCAATGACGAGAAAGGAACGGTGATATATGTCCAGGTCAGGATGGTGTGTGACTTGGAGGGGAAACTGGAGATAATGATGTTCCTATGGTAAAAGATTGCCCCTTTGAACATCTGTAGGGGCAGGTCAAAAATGCAGCAGACCAAAAAGTATCTCCATTCTAAGACTGCACTGCATTAACTCCCCCTGCGAAGGTCGCAACCAATTTGCAGTCTGCTGCCATCTTGGAATTCAAAATTTCACACATTTAATTTCAGCTTCTGCTTTCCCTCGCTGAAATAGTGCCAACAAGGCTCCTTTAAGGGATATACTGAATAGAGATGATACTGCAATGATGGAAAGGCAGGGAGTTGGGAGGTCTCAGTGCAATATGGTGTTTGGGGATTAAGTATATCCTGGCTCTGGGCTAACTTTAAAAAGTGCAATTAAACATTCTCTTTCTCATGATGAAATATTTGGCATAAAAGTTGTCGTCTGATGTGATTTTTTTTGTCATATCTTTTGAAAACCTCACAGGTCAGGAATAAGTTCATGGATGTAGGGAAACAGTGCACAGGGAATTTCTTTAGATGTAGAAATTAGACTAAGTGTGCTGGGGATTTGCTCAGCTTTTATTGCAGATCGAGGCTCACATCAACTTTGTGAGGACTGCGCATTAACTTGAAAACTCAGCTCCAACATTGTCGTATATTTATTGTTCGGAATCTTAATGACTTGTGGGTTTTGTGTGCAAAGGCACTAGCTGGGCTGCCAGTCATTTTTGAGACCTTCTAACCTACCGCTAGACTTTCAGCATCTCCTCCTTCTCAAACAAATCTCTTTACCTCTAGTTCATCTCTTTCCATTCCGTCTCTGGAGTCCCCAGCCTTCTCTAGCTCTCCTCCTGTGCAATTATTTAAGCATGTGTGAACCTTGAACTCAAGCTAAGCAAAACAAGACTTGGATACTTCTGAGAATATGCAAGCCTAGATTTTCCAATTGATGTTATTTTAATGGGCTACCGCTGGTGTTAAACTGACATAGAATCATAGAATCATACAGCACAGGAGTCCATTCGGTCCATCATGTCTGTGCCGGCTCTTTGAAAGAGCTATTCAATGAGTCCCACTCCCCTCCTCTTTCCCCATAGCCCTGCAAATTTCTCCTTTTCAAGTATATATCCAATTCCCTTTAAAAAGTTACTATTGAATCTGCTTCCACCACCTTCTCAGGCAGTGCATTCCAGGTCAAAACAACTCACTGCGTTAAAAAAAAATCTTCTCATTTACCCCCTGGATTTTTTGCCAATTATCTTAAATCTGTGTCTTCTGGTTACCGACCCTCCTGCCAGTCGAAACAGTTTCTCCCCATCTACTCTATCAAAACCTCTCATAATTTTGAACACCTCTATCAAACCTCCCCTTAACCTTCTCTGCTTTAAGGAGAACAATCCCAGATTCTCGAGTCTCTCCACATAACTGAAGTACCTTATCCCTGTTGCCATTCTGGCAAATCCCCTCCGCACCTCTCCAAGGCCTTGACATCCTTCCTGAATCTTGAAGGGTGGTGCCCAGAATTGGACATAGTACTCAAGCTGATGCCGAATCAGTGATTCATAAAGACATGAATCAGAAAATCTAAGGCTCTATCACCTAGCCTGGAGGCTATAAAATATTTACTATCTTCTCCAATTTTCATGCTTCCTCTCTTAAAGATGCTTACCCATGATGAGATACATGTCCATGGGTGCTGGAATCCCACCGATATCTTGCCCACCCGTGACCATCCTTCAGGTGTGAACCAAGACAATGGGCACTAGACTGTGGAAGTCTGAACTACAACCTGCCCTCTTCCGATGTCCATACACGAGCTGTGGTCACTGAATAATGATCAGGGATGGACATTCTCGCTGGTGTTTCCCTTCCCTAGGGCGCTGAGACCAATTGTAGCTCTTTGGGATGACTGCTGCCCAGGTTGGACGGTGCTAAAGAGTAAAGTGGTATAGATACCTTTTGGAGGGCCTGAAGTGTCATCATCCTCTGAACTCACCATCCCCTGGCCTCACCATCCCCTGGCCTCACCATCCCCTGCCCTCACCATCCTCTGCCCTCATCATCCTCTGACCTCACCATCCCCTGCCTTCACCATCCCTTACCCTCACCATCCCCTGCCCTCACCATCCCCTGGCCTCACCATCCCCTGCCCTTATCATCCTCTGCCCTCATCATCCTCTGCCCTCACCATTTTCTGCCCTCATCATCCTCTACCCTCACCATCCCCTGCCCTCACCATCCCCTGCCCTCACCATCCTCTGCCCTCACCATCCTCTGCCATCACCATCCCCTGCCCTCACCATCCCCTGCCCTCACCATCCTCTACCCTCACCATCCTCTGCCCTCATCATCCTCTACACTCATCATCCCCTGCCCTCACCATCCTCTACACTCATCATCCTCTGCCCTCATCATCCTCTGCCCTCACCATCTTCTGCCCTCATCATCCTCTACCCTCACCATCCCCTGCCCTCACCATCCCCTGCCCTCACCATCCTCTGCCCTCACCATCCTCTGCCATCACCATCTCCTGCCCTCACCATCCCCTGCCCTCACCATCCCTTACCTTCACCATCCCCTGCCCTCACCATCCCCTGCCCTCACCATCCTCTGCCCTCACCATCCTCTGCCCTCACCATCCTCTGCCATCACCATCTCCTGCCCTCACCATCCCCTGCCCTCACCATCCTCTGCCCTCACCATCCTCTGCCATCACCATCTCCTGCCCTCACCATCCCCTGCCCTCACCATCCCCTGCCCTCACCATCCTCTGCCCTCACCATCCTCTGCCCTCACCATCCTCTGCCATCACCATCTCCTGCCCTCACCATCCCCTGCCCTCACCATCCCCTGCCCTCACCATCCTCTGCCCTCACCATCCTCTGCCCTCATCATCCTCTACACTCATCATCCCCTGTCCTCACCATCCCCTGCCCTCACCATCCCCTGCCATCACCATCCTCTGCCCTCATCATCCTCTACACTCATCATCCCCTGTCCTCACCATCCTCTGCCCTCAACATCTCCTGCCATCACCATCCTCTGCCCTCATCATCCTCTGCCCTCATCATCCTCTGCCCTCACCATCCTCTGTCCTCACCATCCCCTGTCCTCACCATCCTCTGCCCTCACCATCCTCTGCCCTCATCATCCCCTGCCCTCACCATCCTCTGTCCTCACCATCCCCTGCCCTCACCATCCTCTGCCCTCATCATCCCCTGTCCTCACCATCCTCTGCCCTCATCATCCCCTGCCCTCACCATCCTCTGCCCTCACCATCCTCTACCCTCACCATCCCCTGCCCTCACCATCCTCTGCCCTCACCATCCTCTACCCTCACCATCCCCTGCCCTCACCATCCCCTGCCCTCACCATCCTCTGCCCTCACCATCCTCTGCCCTCATCATCCCCTGCCCTCACCATCCTCTGCCCTCACCATCCTCTACCCTCACCATCCCCTGCCCTCACCATCCTCTGCCCTCACCATCCTCTACCCTCACCATCCCCTGCCCTCACCATCCCCTGCCCTCACCATCCTCTGCCCTCACCATCCCCTGCCCTCACCATCCTCTGCCCTCATCATCCTCTACCCTCACCATCCTCTGCCCTCACCATCCTCTACACTCATCATCCCCTGTCCTCACCATCCCCTGCCCTCACCATCCCCTGCCCTCACCATCCTCTGCCCTCACCATCCTCTACCCTCACCATCCTCTGCCCTCACCATCCTCTACCCTCACCATCCTCTACCCTCACCACCCTCTGCCCACACCATCCCCTGCCCTCACCATCCTCTGCCCTCACCATCCCCTGCCCTCACCATCCTCTGCCCTCACCATCCTCTGCCCTCACCATCCCCTGCCCTCACGATCCCCTGCCCTCACCATCCCCTGCCCTCACCATCCTCTGTCCTCACCATCTCCTGCCCTCATCATCCCCTGCGCTCATCATCCTCTGTCCTCATCATCCTCTGTCCTCATCATCCTCTGCCCTCACCATCCACTGCCCTCATCATCCCCTGTCCTCACCATCCTCTGCCCTCATCATCCTCTACCCTCACCATCCCCTGCCCTCACCATCCTCTGCCCTCATCATCCTCTACCCTCACCATCCTCTGCCCTCACCATCCACTGCCCTCACCATCCCCTGCCCTCACCATCCCCTGCCCTCATCATCCTCTGCCCTCATCATCCTCTACCCTCAACATCCTCTGCCCTCATCATCCTCTACCCTCACCATCCCCTGTCCTCACCATCCCCTGTCCTCAACATCCTCTGCCCTCATCATCCTCTGCCCTCATCATCCTCTACCCTCACCATCCCCTGCCCTCACCATCCTCTGCCCTCATCATCCTCTGCCCTCATCATCCTCTACCCTCACCATCCCCTGCCCTCATCATCCTCTGCCCTCATCATCCTCTACCCTCACCATCCTCTGCCCTCATCATCCTCTGCCCTCATCATCCTCTACCCTCACCATCCTCTGCCCTCATCATCCTCTGCCCTCATCATCCTCTACCCTCACCATCCTCTGCCCTCACCACCCCCTGCCCTCACCATCCTCTGCCCTCACCATCCTCTGTCCTCACCATCCCCTGCCCTCACCATCCTCTACCCTCATAATCCCTTGCCCTCACTGAGATCTGTTAAACCACAGAGAACAGCATTGAACTTAAGTTCAGTTCCACAGTGGGCAGGGGGCATAGCAAGTGAGCTACTGGGGCAGCAAGACTCCCAAATTTCTTAATGAACTTTGTATTTTATGCCCTTCAAAGGGTATATGCGCCACATTAATCTTTAGCACTTCCAGCATGGAGAGCAGTCATCCCAAAAGTAATGTATTGCCATTCCTGGAAAAAAACTGATTTGCTTCCAGCTTTTTGATTGGGTCTGTGATCAGTCGTAGCTTCAGACTCCTAGAGCCATTAATCACACTAACTGACAATAAACCAATTATTCAAACATCACAGTTGAAAAGACACCTCTCCTTTAAAAGGGCTATTTGACTTGATTAAAATAGCTGAAACTGCCCAACAATCTTGGTTAAAATGTTTCACTTAAGGTAGTTAAGTAAAAGTAAAAATCAATTTTATCGACTTACTATGTCCTTAACATCACCGCCATTTTGGAACCAGGATCCGAGCAGCCAATCTATCCCATCATGCACTTGCCACTTTACTGTAGTAACCCATATTTTGAGTTTAAAAAATGCATGCTTTAGACATTTTAAAAATGAAAGAAAGAATTAATCCTGCTCCTGGAAAATACTAATGCAGACATTTAACGTGTTCTTTTTGACAAAGCTTCTATTCATGAAATACCAAGGGCTCGAACTCCAAGTCAAAGGTTTGACTAATTAATCCTCAGGAAAAGAAAAAGTCATGTACAGTGATCAATCATTATGAAGTATCCACTAAAAAAGTTTGCACTCAGTGTCAGCAGCAGTACAGTTAGATACTGTAATAGGGAGACGGTGGGATTGGTATTCGGGAAGGATGAGATCAAATGGGCGATGGGGTCGTCTTCATCTAAACCGATCTTGTGATCAAACCATTTCCAGGTACAGCACAGGCAAGATGCAGAGTAAAGCTCCCTCATGACTGTCCACTCTCCCAGGTCAGGTAATGCATGGATAAGATGCAGAATAAAGCTCTCCTTTGTCCACTCTCCCAGGTCAGGTACAGCACGGATAAATGCAGCATAAAGCTCCCTTATCACGGTCCGCTTATGGGGATCGATTTTGACCTTTTGGGTAGCTGACCAGCGAATGGTGCCGCAAAATCTCCCATACCCACGGTTAAGAGTCGGCCTCGATTTTCAGGACCCGGTTTGATTCACATCGAGCTGGTGAGCTGCGTGGCGGCAAACGGGCATCTCGATGCAGCTCGTCAAATTAAAGGATGACCAATATTGAGCCACCCCTGCCAGAAAGCAAGATAAGTGCAGGGGTGGGGGGGGCGGGGGTCGCGATCAGGGGAGAAGGGGTCCCTGAGGTGGCAGCAGCCCAGGTTATTTTTGTGGGGCCCGGAGGAACAGTCCTGCATCACCAGGCCCCACAAAAATAATTTCAAACTTACTTTTGCTGGGCTTCTTCGGTTCCATTGCCCGTGGAGCACAGTACATGCTCCAACCAGTTCCAACCCAAACTAACAATTGGAGTTCTAGGCTCCTCATTTACATATTGAAATGGGTTTACTGCCTGAAACAGGCAGACGCCTTGGACGCCCAGCAGTTGTCCCCTTTCAAAATGGCGTTGGTTGCATTGTCGGGGTTAACAAGAGCGGTAAGGCGGCAGACCCCATTTTGAGGCCGTTACTGCTCTGTTAACACCAGGCGCAACAGGTTAAAATCGCCCCCAAGAACTCCCAGGGCAGATACAACACAGGCAGGATGCACAGTTAAGCCTCCTCTACTGTCCACTCAAGAACTCCCAGCGTAGCGCGGATAAGATGTGGAATAAAGCTCCCTTTGCATTGTCCACACAAGAACTGCCAGGTTTAGGTACAGCATAGGTAAGATGTAGAGTAAAGCTCCCTCTGCATTGTCCACACAAGAGCTCCCAGGTCAAGTACAGAATGGGTAATATGTAGAGTAAAGCTCCCTCTGCACTGTCCTCTCAAGAACTCCCAGGTCAGGTACAGAATGGGTAATATGTAGAGTAAAGCTCCCTCTGCATTGTCTACACAAGAACTCCCAGGTCAGGTACAGCACAGGTAAGATGCAGAGTAAAGCTCCCTCTGCACTGTCCTCTCAAGAACTTCCAAGTCAGGTACAGCACAGCTAAGATGCAAAATACCGCTCACTCCACACTGTCCCATTAAGCAGAGGCGCCGAGATATATGCCTGAAATATATAGCCGGTAATTGGCGTGAATTTACAGCACTGAGGGACTCTACATAGATGATAATATTCAAAATGTTACTATTATGCACAATATGGAGACTGACTTTTCAATGCTTTGCATTCTCTCCAGCTATGGATCCTATTGTCTACATCCAGGTCTTGCTTGCCCTCAGGAACTCAATCAAATTCTGTAAAGAATCTCTGATCAGGCGACAGACCATTGAAGGCCTCATCAAAAATATTTCAGCTTCATAGATTTTGTGACAGGACGTTCAGAATCTGTCTCTGTTCCTGGTTTTTCTATCTGGTGCAGTGCATGTCCAGGATACTTTTTCCTATTCTGAAAGGATTGACTCCTTATTGGGGATACAGTTCCACAGGTGCAGCACATGCTCTGGTGCCTTGGGCAGGTGGCCTTTGTTCATGTGCGAGCCTTGATAGTGACCGTCAACAGACAATTGACCTCAAGGGGCATCACAGCTAAACCCCATCCTGACCTTATCCAATGCTTGAAGATATTTACATCCAGCAGTGGTCATTTGATGATCAGGACTAGGTACCCTGGCCAACTGACCCCTCTCTATCCCAGGGGCACTTAGTCCAACTTTAACAGCACAAATGAAATAAGGTAACTCGGCATCCAACTGGGGATTGAGCCTGAGACCTTCCTGGTCTCTGATCCCCACCAAACAAACTCACTGAGCCACAGGGGGAGCCCAAAGTCCCTGTTTTTTAAGAAGGTCTTGAAGAAGACAAAATAGAATTCAGAATAAATGTCGTGTATAGAATTCTGTCTTTTGGATGAGTAGTTAAACAAGGGCCACATCTGCCGCCTCAGCTGGATGCAAAAGATTCCACAATGCTATTCGAAGAAATGCCGAGGAGTTCTCCCTGGCTAACATTGATCCCTGAACCAACATCACTAAAAGCAGATGATCTGGTCATTTATCTCATTGCTGTTTGTGGGACCTTGCTGTGTGCAAATTGGCTGCTGTATTTCCTACATTACAACAGTGACTGCACTTCAAAAGTACTTAATTAGCTGTGAAGGAATTTGGGACGACCTGAGGTTGAGAAAGGTGCTAAATAAATGCAAGTTCGATCTTCTTTAAAAAATGCAGAAGGAACATTAGGTATTCAATTAAACAAATAAAAAATATATCTGGGAAGACAAATAAGCTTTGTGATCAATCTATTTTACTTGGACAAGCAAATAACATGAGGTGAATGTATGCAACAACCTTCAATGCTGGTAGTCTCTTCAGTGAGCCATTTATTATTCATCTATTTATTTATTAATGAGTGGTGCTCATTAAGAGAGCATTGACACAGAGAGTACGTGTTTTGCTTCGAGTGACAGCAGTAAGCTTGCCTTACTGTAGTTTAGGTCCTTAAGCCAAAAGTAAGAAAGAGAGAGAGATGTGTTTTGGGTCCAGTGATGACAAGAAGAAAGGGGATGTGCAGTCCAGCAAAGTCCCTGTTTGGATCCCCTCTCTGATATCCCACAGCACCACTGGGGTGGAGGAGGTGTGATGTCTATTGCAGCCGAACAGCCTGCTTACATAGAGCGTACAGCACAGAAACAGGCCATTCGGCCTAACTGGTCTATGCTGGCATTAATGCTCCACAAGAGCCTCCTCCCACCCATCTTCATCTCACCCTGTCAGCATGTCCTTCTACTCCTTTCTCCCTCATGTGTTTATCAAGCTTCTCCTTAAATGCATCTATGCTATTCGCCTCAACTACTCCTCATTCTCACCACTTTCTGGGTAAAGAAGTTTCTCCTGAATTCCCTTTTGGAATTCCCTATTGGTGACCATCTTATATTTATGGCCCCAATGGCTTGTGTCTGGGCTTATTGGCTAAGATGCCAAGGGGTAGCCAGCACTCAAAGAACGGTACCCCAGCAAAAGTTAGCACCTTCAGGACAGGAGCGGAGAAAAATTGGAATTTTTTTTTAAGAGAGCACAGTCTTTACGAAAAATGTTTGAGAAATGTTTTTCTTTGAGGAGGGAGAAGAGCAGTCTTAACTTTCATCACAGTGATGTCACCCTAAGTGAAACAAGTGTTTCTAAGCGAGCTACACTTTCATGTTCTGCATTTTCAATCATGGTAATAGTTTGTTCAGCCCTTTTTTTTCTTGCAAGATGTGTCCAATTCACTTTTGGTGCGATTATTAAAAGAACAGAAGGTTGTAGGTTCAAGTCCTATTCCAGAGACTTGAGCACATAATATAAGCTGACATTCCAGTGCAGAACTGAGGGAGTGCTACACTGTTGGAGGTGCCGTCATTCGGATGAGATGTTAAACCGAGGCCCCGTCTGCCCTCTCAGATGGATGTAAAAGATCCCACCACACTATTTTGAAGAAGAGCAAGGGTTGGTTACGGGATAAATATTGGCCAGGACACCTGTAACCAACATCTCTAAAACAGATTATCTGATCATTATCTCATTGCTGTTTGTGGGACCTTGCTGTGTGCAAATTGACTGCTGTGTTTACCTACATTATATCAGTGGCTACAGTTCATAAAAGTACTTCATTGGCTGTAAAATGCTTCGGGATGTGCCGAGGTCATGAAAGGCACTATATAAATGCAAGTTCTTTCTCTCTTGTACTGTAAAGTCTGGAGTTCTAAAATCGAGCTCAACGTTGTATAATATGTCAGTCCTATTAGCTGTAATCACGAGGTGATGGCTTTAATTAGCTTCCAAAGGAAGTAGGCAGATTAAACACAAAACAGAGAATTTTAAAATCTTGTTGTTCCTATCTAGTATTTTTCTGCAATGAAGAGAGAAAATGCTGGAAATTCGGAGCAGGTCAATCAACATTTGAAAGAGAAAGGTTAACTTTAAACTTCAGCTGGGACTCTTCAATAGTTCTGATAAAAGATTCCGCCTGAAATGTTAAACTGTTTTTCCACTTCAGATGATGACTGATTGTACTTTTCCAGCATTTTCTGTTTCATTTCAGATTTCCAACATTCATATTTTGTCTTAGCTGCAGTGCCTCTGGCCAGCTTCGCTTCGTGATAGCAACCTCACCTCTGGATCAGAAGGTTGTGGGCTCAAGTCCTCACTCTAAGACTTGAACGCAGAATCTAGGCTGATATTCAGAGCAGTACTAATGGACATCTTCCACATGAGATGTTAAACCTGCCTGTTCAGGTGGAATTTAGACACCCCATGGCACTATTCAAAGAAGAGCAAGGGAGTTGTCCTGGCTAACATTTATCCCTCAACCAACACCACCAGAACAGATTATTTGGTCATTTATCTCATTGATATTTGCAGGATCTTGCTGTGTGCATATTTGGGTGTAACATTTGCCTATGGTGAATCACTTCAAAAACAATCCATTGGTTGTGACCTGCTGTGGGAAATCCTGAGGATGTCAAAGGTGCTGAATAAATGCAATCCCTTCCTTCCTTCTCTGGTTCCAGGCACATAAAATAAATTCCAAGCAGGCAGTCAAAATCATGGCCAACTTGAAGTAAGATAACAACTCAAAAATTATTTGATTGCTTCAGAATAATAGTCACTAACAACGCTGTACTGTGCAGTGCTGTAAAATTGAAGTATCAACTTAATTGATTATTACTTTGGAAAAATATGGGCAATAAAAAGCCACTGCTGTGTGTTTGGGGAAATTGGGTGATTACTGTTTTCAGCTGTTCTGAGAAGAACAAGAGCATTCTTGTGTCAAATCATCTTAGCTTGTCTACACATCAATTCTCTGGCATGATTTCTAAAGACCAACATCAGTGAATGCAGATGAATTGTGAAGTCTGTTGGTGTACCTGTAGCATACAATGCACACCTCATTACAGATCTACTGTCAGGAGTTTTTGTTTCTAATTGTGCAGGTCAACGCCTGAACTCTATCACCTCTTTCACTTGGAAACATTCTCTTTGGAATTTGCGGAAAAGCAACCAGGACAAATCTGCTTGCTCGAGCCAGCTGTTGGCCCCAATTTGACGCGCATGCCTCAATTCTAAAGCAGGGGCAATTGGCCTTAAATTTGAGTGAGAGACACGCATCCTATTTGATGTGATCGTCAGGAATTAAACACTGGAGGGTGGATCTTGACCGTGTGCGATAATGTAAAGCAGGTGATAGTGAATTGGCAGCCCATTTTACATCTCTCCCCATTTTTGTTTCCACTGAAGAGAGATGTAAAAGGGGCTGCCAATTTGCTGTCACCCGTTTTACACGATCGCACAAAGTCAAGATCTACCCCAGCGAGTAGCCACAGCTTAATAGTATCATAACAGGAGACAGTATCGTGCATGAGAGCTTGATGAGGATAGGGTTAGAAAGCCTAATAGTGAAGGTGTGATTATAATGCAGACAATGTTACAATTAAGAACCTTATACTGATGGTGGGGTCAGACAGAGATAGTGTCATAACTTATAATGAGGATGAAGTACGTGATAACAGTGTTATAACTGAGAGTTTAATATTGACGGTGAGGTGTATAATATAGTCAGAGGGGAGATAGTGAGGCCTCCCACCTGGTGGAAACGGGGCAGAAGCTTCCCAAAAATGGTGGGGAATGACTTACTGCCCCCGTGGATATTGCAATCTTCTCCCGGGCCGGAGCACCCATCTGAATCAGGTGGGCCCTTTAAATATACAAGTTGTGGTCTTAAGACATACATAGGACCCTGCTTGCCAATCTAGGACAGTACTGGATGGAGCATGCACTGTGCACCCTCTGACCAATATCAGCTGAAGAGGAGCCCCAGGGTAAGTTTTATTGCATTTTGTAGGGGTCAGGAGAAGCAGGAGTGCTCCCCTGGGCTCTATAAAACCAACCTGGGCCTCTACCCCTCCATGTCTCCCCGCCCCACTCCTGAGATTGGACCCCTCTCCCCCTTACTTTCTTTCTGGGATGCTTGTTTTCCTCCTGAAGCCCACAGGCCGAATGATAGTGTGACCTGGCCCTCAAAATGGACCTGGCCTCCTGCAGGAACTGTCGGGCGGCCAGTGGGGGTGTTCTGCTATCTGGCCACCCAGAGTCCGCACTAGGGGAAAATCTACCCCACAGCGTTATAGTGATTGTAAAGTGTATACCAAAATTACTGATGGAACTGAGACTCTAATAATGAAAGTGGGATGTACAACACAAGTGATATAATTGAGAGCCTACAACGATGTCAGAGTGTATAACAGGCCATCGCACAATACAATCATTGAAATAATTGAAAAATCGCAAACTTGCTCATCCGCCCAGCTGGAAAGCAACTAATTACGCCACCAAAAGGCATGCTTAAAACTACCAGGTCTAAACTAAGTTTTAAAAGCGCAATAACTCTTTATGACTGCCAAGCAGCTAAAAATTAAATCTTAAGAATGTGGCGTCTCATATTACTCCTCATTTTAAGAGTTTTTTTGTCATTTAAAAAAAAATTAAAAATTACAAATTTTTTTTTTACTTCTCCCTCTAATTATTTCTTTGGCTTTTTTTTTAATTAAATTTTTGTTTAAAATGACTTCCACAATGCTAACTTTAAATGAATGAAGTCTGCTTGCCTGCTTGTGGGCAGGACTTCTCTTCCTGACAGATTTTGTGGGCGTGTCTTCTAGTCTCACAGACTGTTCCATGCGCATTAACTTACCCTGCTCAGAGGCTGAGTTGAAAGCACACAATTTTTTTTTTAGAAGTTCAAAATCAAGCAAGTCGATGCCACAGAGCCTGAAGTGAGTACATTCGTTAATTTAATTCGCTGGAGCTGGGGCGATCGTTGCCATGTCGCTGTGCGCAAGTTCTGGCCCATTATGAAATGCTTAGTTCAGAAGATGTTGCCCATCTTGTCTGTTTGCTTGGTAAATAAGTCATGTAGTCTAGACACTGTGCTGTTCCTGAATACTCCCATCCACTGATCATATTCTCCCATCAATGGTTTGATTTGTCAGGTGATCTGCTCTCATTTTCCCTTTCTCCAGGTACTCTTCTTATAAACCAAGTTGGGGCACGAATATACGTGGAGGAAAGAGTGAGAAAGGGAGCACGGGCAGCGTAATGTTTTCAGATTATATCAAATATTTGCATACGTATCCTCCAGATGCAGCCTGGTCATGAAGCCATGCTATCATTCATTTGATAAGCTCCTGTCTGAGAGGATAGCAAATCGACAAGTTAGACCATCAGTTCCCGAAGCAGTGACCTGAACTGCAATAAAGGCAGAGAGAGATCTTGGAAAAGGAGCTGTTTCCCTTCAATTTCATTGGAGCTCAGTTCCACATGCATGACAGGCTGTATTTTCCCCTCATGAGTAATGGATAAAGACTACTTACGTTCATGCAAAAATATTTTCCCATGTATGTAAACACCAACACTGTTTTGTGTACATTTCTGAATTGCGCACAATTTCCCATTATGAATTCACACATACCCCAAATCTTTGCACATGGATCTCCTCAGGCATAACCATTTCCAGCATTTTCTGTTTTATTTCAGATTTCCAACATTCATGCTTTTTCTTATCTGCAGTGCCTTCTTCAGTTTAGTTCATTGGTAGCACTCTCACCTCTGGATCAGAAGGGTATGGGTTCTTAAGGCCTACTCCAGAGGCTTGAGTACATAATCTAGGCTGATGCTCCAGTGCAGTACTGAGAGAGTGCTGCACTGTCGGAGGTGCCGTCTTTCAGATGAGACGTTAAACCGAGGTCCCAATCGCCCTCTCGGATGGATGTAAAAGATCCCATGGCACTTTTTGAAGAAGAGCAGAGGAGTTCTCCCTCAACCAACACCAAAAAAAAATGATCTGATTATCATCACATTGCTGTTTGCGGGACCTTGCTGTGCGCAAGTTGGCTGCTGCATTTCCTTATATTACGACACTGACTACACTTCAAAAGTATTTCATTGGTTGTGAAGTGCTTTGGAATGTCCCAAGGTTGTCAAAGGCACTATATAAATGCAAATTCTTTCTTTCTCTCTTTACCAACTGACCCATCAGGGGAGCCAAATTAATTTTCAATACACCAGGTACAAAGAGAGCTTAAACCCATAATTACCGATTTCCTGACTAAAGCATGCAATTCTAAAACATTTAAAGAAAACAAACTGGGTTCAAAAGATTAAAGTAATTCTGCTTCTCATACTTTAGAAATGGCACACAGGAGGTCATTGTATTCAAAATTAATACTCGCAAGAACGAGTGTGAATGACTGTCTCCTCCATTCATCTCTGTCAGTAAACGAGATGCTGGAGACTGAAAGAACTCTCAGTTCTGGCCTTCTGTTTAGTGCCACTGACCAAACTGAAGGATGAAGGAGATTTAACAACCACTAAATGACATTGCTGACATTGATAAAATCACAAGTTAAAGGAATATTGGCCAGCTGCTGCACAGACAGTGAGGTCACTCGGTGACATGCACTTCACCCAGTATTTGTCCCAAGTCTTTAGCTCTAATGGATAGCCCTGAATGAGAGATTTTAAGAATGTATTTTTTAATGTTTCCCCTTCCCACCTATTTTGTCTATCTCCCTCCTTAAGTTCCTGCCTCCCTCACATTCTCAGACCAAGAAGACAGATTAATAAAATAGTAAAGAATGGGGGAACTGGTTGGTGCAGTCGGTGAATACGCTGCCTTTGCACGTGTCTTTCAACCCAGCATGAAAACCCCTTCTGTCTTTTGATGGTGAGCCTCCAATGTGAAAGGAGTTTGGACAGTCTTAACTCCACAGGTGCTGCCTGGCCTGTTGAGTGTTTCCAGCATCCCGGTATTTTGTTTTTTGTTGGATAGTCTTAACACAGTTCCCAGCAGGTAAGGACTCACAGCAATGGTCTGACATTAATTTGGGTCTGGCACATGCATGGATGGCCATTATGGGACATTGAAGAATGTCATGTTGAACGTAGTAGGCGGAGGTAAGCTGGTATTGCAGTTCATGCTCTACCTCTTGTATGTGGATCTTTCCAAAGGAAATTTTTTGATTTAGAGATCATGATAGTTCCCATAGATTGATATCATGGTTCAACCAACCACATCAGTGTGCACGCCCCTAATTAAAATCTGGCAACAATCGAAACACTTTACCAATGGCACTTTAAAAAAAGGTTTTCTATTTTGTTTGAACTTTATCTGCCAAATACATGGAAACAACATGGCTTTGTTGTTCTGGGTTAGGATGTGGCAGATGTTCTGGTTTTTTCAGTGGCCATTATTCAATGGCATGTACAACATTTATGCTGGGAAATAATGCAGGAGGCGATATAGGGAAGGGGCTCCTGTGGTGAGGGGATACCATCTGTAAAACTGGGTATTACTTGACAACACAAAAAAAAAGCAACAAGAGTTAGTATGCTTCAGCACTTTGTAACCTCCCAAAGACTGCATAGGAAAGAGAGACAGCTATCAATTCAGTGCTACTCCAGATTGCAATTGCACAGCATGGGTAATCCAAGAATAGAATTCCAATGGACTAAACCAGTTCCCATTCATGAGAACATAAGAAAATAAGAAATCGGAGCAGGAGTAGGCCATACAACTCCTCGAGCCTGCTCCGCCATTCAATTGGATCATGGCTGATCTTCGCCTCAACTCCACTTTCCCGCCCGATCCCCATATCCCTTGATTCCCCTAGAGTCCAAAAATCTATTTATCTCGGCCTTGAATATATTCAATGACTCAGCATCCACAGTCCTCTGGGTTAGAGAATTCCAAAGATTCACAAGCATCTGAGTGAAGAAATTCTTCCTCATCTCAGTCCTCAATGACCGACCCCTTATCCAGCAACAATGCCCCCTAGTTCTAGACTCTCCAGCCAGGGGAAACAACCTCTCAGCATCTACCCTGTCAAGCCCCCTCAGAATCTTAATGTGTTTCAATGAGATCACCTCTCAATCTTCTAAACTCCAGAGAGTATAGGCTCATTCTACTCAATCTCTCCCGATAGGACAACCCTCTCATCCCAGGAATCAATCTAGTGAACCTTCGTTACACTGCCTCTAAGGCAAGTATATCCTTCCTTAGATAAGGAGACCAAAACTGTACACAGTACTCCAGGTGAGCTCTCACCAAAGCCCTGTACAATTGTAGTAAGACTTTCTTACTCTTGTACTCCAACCCCCTTGCAATAATGGCCAACATGCCATTTGCCTCTCTAATTGCTTGCTGTACCTGCATATTAACTTTTTGTGTTTCTTGCACAAGGACACCCAAATCTCTCTAAACGCCAACATTTAATAGTTTCTCACTATTTAAAAAATATTCTGTTTTCCTATTCTTCCTACCAAAGTGAATAACTTCACATTTCCCCACATTACACTCCATCTGCCACCTTCTTGCCCACTCACTTAACCTGTCTATATCCATTGGCAGGCTCCTTGTGTCCCCCTGACAGCTTACTTTCCCACCTAGCTTTGTATTGTCAGCAAACTTGGATACATTACACTCGGACCCTTCATCTAAGTTATTAATATAGATTGTAAATAGCTGAGGCCCAAGCACCGATCCTTGAGGCACCCCACTAGTTACAGTCTGTCAACTTGAAAATGACCCGTTTATCCCTACTCTCTGTTTTCTATCCATTAACCAATCTTCTATCCATGCTAATATATTACCCCATCCCCATGAGCCCTTATCTTGTGTAACAACCTTTTATGTGGCACCTTATCGAATGCCTTTAGAAAATCCAAATATACTACATCCACTGGTTCCCCTTTATCTACCCTGTTAGTTATATCCTCAAAAAACTGCAATAGATTTGGCAAACACAATTTCCCTTTCATAAAACCATGTTGACTCTGCCTAATCATATTATGATTTTCTAATTGTCCTATTACCCTTTCCTTAATAATGCATTTTCCCGATGACTGATGTCAGGCTAACTGGCCTGTAGTTCCCTTTTTCTCTCTCCTTCCTTTCTTGAATAGTGGGGTTACATTTGCTACCTTCCAATCCACTGGGACCGTCTGGAATCTGGGGAATTTTGGAAGATCACAACCAATGCATCCACTATCTCTGCAGCCACCTCTTTTAAAACTCTACGATGTAGGCCAAGAGGTCCAGGGGATTTATCAGCTTTTAGTCCCATTAGCTTCTCCAGTACTTTTTCTCTACTAATAGGAATTACTTTAAGTTCCTCACTCTCATTAGCCCGTTGATTCCCCACTATTTCTGGTATGCTTTTCGTGTCTTACTCTGTGAAGACCGATACAAAATATTTGTTTAATGTCTCTGCCATTTCCTTATTCCCCATTATAATTTCTCCTGTCTCAGCCTCTAAGGGACCAACGTTGACTTTTGCTACTCTCTTCCTTTTTACATACTTGTAGAAGCTCTTACAATCCGTTTTTATATTTCTTGCTAGTTTACCTTCATATTCTATTTTCTCCCTTTTTATCAATTCTTTGGTCATTCCAATTCATTCCAATTGTGTGGATTACCAATGGACCAAGTCACTCCCCATTCCATAGAAGTCTTGCTCCAAGTAAATCACTAAAATTGAAAGTTCTGATCCAACCTTAATATATCTTCCAAATATCTAGTCCTTAATACTTAGCATGTTAAATAAACTTAATCCACTGACTAATTTCAATCAGGGATAGAACTGATTTTAGACATTCTCATTGTAATGTGTGTCTCACTTTCGGTATCTTCCTCCCCTGTTTTCACTTCTCCCATCCTGATGGTGCTAATTAGAATATAAGAACATAAGAAATAGGAGCAAGAGTAGGCCATTCAGCCCCTCGAGCCTGCTCCACCATTCAACAAGATCATGGCTGATCTTCGACCTCAAAGCCATTTTCCTGCACTATCCCCCATATCCGTTGATGCCTTTAATATCTAGAAATCTATCAATCTCTGTTTTGAATGTACTCAATAACTGAGCTTCCACAGGCCTCTAGGGTCGAGAATTCTAAAGATTCACAACCCTCTGAGTGAAGAAATTTCTCCTTATCTCAGTCCTAAATGGCCTACACCTTATTCTGAGACTGTGACCCCTGGTTCTAGACTCCCCAGCCAGGGGAAACATCCTCCCTGCATCTACCCTGTAAAGCCCTGTAAGAATTTTGTATGTTTCAATGAGATCACCTCTCATTCTTCTAAACTCTAGAGAATACAGGCCTGGTCTACTCAATTTCTCCTCATATGACAATCCCGCCATCCCAGGAATCAGTCTGGTGAACCTTTGTTGCACTCCCTCTATGGCAAGTATATCCTTTCTTAGGTAAGGAGAACAAAATTGTACACAATACTCCAGGTGCGGCCTCACCAAGGCCCTATATAATTGCAATAAGACATCTTTACTCCTGTACTCAAATCCTATTGTAATAAAGGCCAACATACCATTTGCCTTCCTAATTGCTTGCTGCACCTGCATGTTAGCTTTCAGTGACTCATGTACAAGGACACCCAGGTCCCATTGAACATCAACATTTCCCAATCTCTCATCATTTATAAAATACTCTGCATTTCTGTTTTTCCCACCAAAGTGGATAACTTCACATTTTTCCACATTATATTCCATCTGCCATGTTCTTGCCCACTCACTTAGCCTGTCTATATCCCCTTGAAGCCTCTTTGCATCCTCCTCACAACTCACATTCCCACCTAGTTTTGTGTCATCAGCAAACTTGGAACTTTTACTATTGGTTCCCTCATCCAAATCATTGATATTGATTGTGAATAGCTGGGGCCCAAGCACCGATCCCTGTGGTACCCCACTAGTCACTGCCTGCCAACCTGAAAAAGACCCATTTGTTCCTACTATCTGTTTTCTGTCTGTTAACCAATTCTCAATCCATGCCAATATATTACGTCCAATTCCATGTGCTCTGACTTTGTTCATCAACCTCCTGTGTGAGACCTTATCGAAAGCCTTCTGAAAATCCAAATACACCACTGGTTCCCCCTTATCTATTCTTCTAGTTACATCCTCAAAGAACTCCGATAGGTTTGTCAAACACGATTTCCCTTTCATAAATCCATGTTGACTCTGCCAATTCCTATTATTATTTTCTAAGTGTCCTGTTAACACATCCTTTATAATAGATTCTAGCATTTTCCCTACTACTGATGTCAGGCTAACAGGTTTGTAGTTCCCTGTTCTCTCTCTCCCTCCTTTCTTAAATAGTGGGGTTACATTTGCTACCCTCCAATGTGCAGGAACCATTCCAGAATCTATTGATTTTTGGAAAATGACAACCAATGCTTCCATTATCTCTATAGACACCTCTTTCAAAACCCAGGGATGTAGATCATCAGGTCCTTGGGACTTATTGACTTTCAGTCCCATTAATTTCTCTAGTACTATTTTATTACTAATACTAATTTCTCATTAGTCACTAGTTCCTCATTCTCACCAGACCCTTGATTCTCTAGTATTTCTGGGAGTTTTTTTGTGTCTTCTTCCGTGAAGACAGACACAAAGTATTTGTTTAATTTCTCTGCTATTTCCTTATTCCCCATTATAAATTCTCCCATCTCTGTCTGTAAGGGACCCACATTTGCCTTCGCCAGTCTTTTCCTTTTTACATACCTATGGAAGCTTTTACAGTCCATTTTTATGTTTCTCTCTAGTTTACTCTCATATTCTATTTTCTCTTTCTTTATCAATTTCTTGGTCCTCCTTTGCTGAATTCTAAAATGCTCCCAATCCTTAGGCTTACTGCTTTACCTGACAACTTTATACGCCTCTTCCTTTGATTTAATACTATCTTTAATTTCTCATGTTAGCCACGGTTGGACCACTTTTACTGTTGTGTTTTTTGTACCTTTGTTT
The DNA here is from genome assembly GCF_035084215.1 of Heptranchias perlo. Taxonomy (NCBI): domain Eukaryota; kingdom Metazoa; phylum Chordata; class Chondrichthyes; order Hexanchiformes; family Hexanchidae; genus Heptranchias; species Heptranchias perlo. Next base: position 12,434,298 of record NC_090350.1, on the reverse strand, counting down.
AGAGTTAAGACCCCAGTTTTGGATTGAACTACATCACTTTCAAACTTAATGAAGAATTCTATCATATTATGGTCACTCTTCCCTAAGGGCTCCTTTACAACAAGATTATTAATTAACCTTTCTCATTGCACAATACTAGATCTAAAATCGCCTGTTCCCTAATGGTTCCTCAACATACTGATCTAGAAAACCAACTTGTATACATTCCAGGAATTCATCCTCCACAGTATTGGTGCTAATTTGGTTTGCCCAATCTATATGTAGATTAAAGTCCCCCATTTTATGATTACTGTATTACCCTTGTTACATGCACTTCTAATTTCCTGCTTTATACCGTGCCCTACATTACCACTACTGTTTGGTGGCCTATAAACAACTCCCATCAATGTTTTCTGCCCTTGCTATTTCTTAGCTCCACCCAAACTGATTCTACATCTTGATCTTCTGAGCCAAGATCCTTTCTCACTATTGTACTGATCTCATCCTTTATTAACAGCGCTATCCCACCTCCTTTTCCTTTTTGCCTTTTCCTTTTTCCCTAATTGTTGTTGCCGTACAGTTCCATGGTGTCAGCTACCCTCTGGTATTTAGCAGGAAAGGCAGAACAGGCTAGGACTCTTTTCACTAGAAAAGAGAAGGCTGAGGCGTGACCTAATAGAGGTCTTTAAAATTATGAAGGGGTTGATAAGGTAGACATGGAGAAGATGTTTCCACTTGTGGGGGAGACCAAAACTAGGGACCATAAATATAAGGTAGTCACCAATAAATCCAATATGGAATTCAGGAGAAACTTCTTTACCCAAAGACTGGTAAGAATGTGGAACTCGCTGGCACAAGTAGTAGTTGAGGGGAATAGCATAGATGCATTTAAGGGGAAGCTAGATAAACACATGAGAGAGAAAGGAATAGAAGGGTGTGCTGATAGGGTTAGATGAAGAGGGGTGGGAGGAGGCTCATGTGGAGCATAAACGCCGGCATAGACGAGTTAGGCCAAATGGCCTGTTTCTGTACTGTATGCTCTATGTAACTATGGTAACTTGCCCAAATGGCCACTATTCATGTGTGAGCTTAGGTAGGCTATTCCACCATGGAGTATAAAAGCAAAGAGATAACTCTAAACTCATACAAATCTTTAGTTAGGCCACAGTTAGATCATCGTGTTCAGTTTTGGGCACCTTACTTTGGTAAGGGTCTCAAAGCCATCTTGAGAGTACAGAAGAGATTCACTAAGATGGTCCCAGTGATGGGCGACTTCAGTTATGAGAAGAAATGGGAGAACTGGGCTGTTTTCATTAGAGCAGAGGAGGCTAAGAGGAGACTTGATAGAGGTGTTCAAAATTATGCAGGGATTTGATGAGGTAAATAGGAAACAATTATTTCCACCGGTAAATGAGTCAGTAGTGAAAGGGCATAAATTTAAGATCATCATCAAAACAACAAGGGGAGAGGTTAGCAGATTGTTTTTAATATGCAAAGGGTTGTTAGGGCATGGAATGCTCTACCTGAAACAATGGTGGAAATAGAATTTATAATAGCTTTGGAATGAGAAGTGGATAAGTATTTGGAAAAAAAAATGAAATGGGTATCAGAAAGACTTGCATTAGTATAGCACCTTTAACAACCTCAGGTTATCCCAAAGTTCTTTACAGCCAATGAAGAACTTTGGAAGTGTAGTCACTGTTGTAATGTAGGAAACATGGCAGCTTATTTGCGTGCAGCAAGATCCCACAAACAGCAATATGATAATGACCAAATCATCTGTTTTAATGATGTTGGTTGAGGGATAAATATTGGCCAGGACAGAGGGGAGAACTCCCCTGCTCTTCTTCAAATAGTGCCATGGGATTTTTTATGTCCACTTGAGAGGGCAGAGAGGCCATTGGTTTAACGTCTCATCTGAAATGAAGATAATACAGGGGATGAGACTAAGTGGATAGCTCTTTCAGAGAACAATGAGCTAAATGGTTTTGATGCTGTAACAAATCTGATTCTATCACAATTGAGCCTGATCCTCACCCAATATCTGCACACATAGGAGTGAGAACCCTGGTTGAATTTTCCCCTCCCTGACCCAAAGCTACCAAGGCCCACTGCCACTCCGCAACTACTGCCGCTGCTAAGATCAACGTACTAGGTGAGGGGATTTTTACTGCCAGCGGGTTTCAGTTTCAGTTGGTTCCCCGCTCACCCGGGGCAGAATGAAGCCACACTGATTTTAACCATCAAGTCTCGTTAACATGTCGCTGGTCCACTTCCCCTCCGTTTGGCAGGAAGTGTGTGGGAAGCGATTGCCGGTCTCCGGAAATTCGGGGAGACTTTGGCCGCCCGCCGACACTCGGGGAATCTGGGATAGCGGAGGCCTAAACTTTCCTTGTGAGGCCAGGAACCCCTTCGATTTCCAAATCCTATTCACCCCTGTCCTGGACCTGACAGGAAAGTTACGGCAGCTTCCCCACTCAGTTCAAGGTTAAAATCGCTGCCGGGGCCCAATGATATCATCGGACCCTAATTAGCATAAGTGAATTAGGACCCTGCTGGCTTTGTGTGGTCAGCTTAGCTGCCTGTCCAGAAGCACCTGTTAAAATTGGATCCGGGCAGGTAACCTGGGGCAATTTAACTGCCCCCTCCCTCTAGTTTCCGCCAGGCGGGTAGGATTAAACGCCCCTCCCCCCCCCCCCCCAGTATTGACCAGGGTTCAAACCTGACATCTTCTGTGTCACTATGGTTTTGTAGCTATTGGTTTTATTGTCAGCTGCAGGTTATAAAATTGCCAGTCCTACAAAATGAATGCTTGACAAGTTGGTCATGGACCGAACACAATTAGAAACAAAATACTTCTTGATTTGTGTCAAATCAATCCGAATTCAAAATCACACAGATAGTAGTGGAATGTACTCAAAGTTGGAACTGGTTCAGATTTTGACTCTCAGCTCAGAGTTTACATCTCTCTGGCCCAAATTACGGCCTGTTTCTGGGAAACGTCATCAATATTATCTTTTCAAATAAAAATCTCTCTAAATTATTAAAATACTTGCAAAGTAGTAATGCACAACAAAGGATCAAAACTACTGAAGTTATTGCTGATCAAACCTTACAGACAATTTGATGCAGAGAAAACCAAAATAATCGATCCCAAGTGTAAAAGTGAAGAAGTGTGAGGAAAGATTAAAGAAGATTCAACTTTACGATCTGGATCTTAAAGACAAGGGCTCACAGAGGCTGATAAAATATTAAATTTATAGGTGAGGTAGGTTGAGAATATGACCTCAGGGTGAGAGTGCTACCACTGAACCAAGACTGACATCTAGTTTCAGCCTGAATGATATGCTCTGACAGAATGTGGCTTTCTGCACTTCAGAGATAAGAGGAGTGGATGGTGAGCAGCCTTAGAAACCCCCAGTATGAAATGTCCCTAGAAAGGGTAATTGTTAATCCTACAGCAAGCAACTCTCACTTGAGTCACAAATACAGGTCTAAGGTTCAGATACAGGTCTGCCTGTGGAATCTCTATTTTCCTATTAACACAGAGAAAACCTCAACTGTATCAGTCAGCTTCCTCTGAAAATCTCTGAGAATTTTGGGGGCCATTTTAGTGCAGTATGTGTTCAAGTATCCATGACAACAGGCATGAGGGGTAGGGAAAAATAGACCAAGAATGGAGATGAAGTAGTGGGAGAGAGAGGCAAATGGGAAACATCAGAGGCAGATACAGGTAAGAAAACAAAATGAGAGTAAACAGCAAGTTACGAATATTGCATAATATTTATTCACATGGCTGAAACATATGGGAACAGATTTTCTGTTTTGATTTTATTTTCTTGCTGCACACACACAAAGTGACGAAAACAGATCAAAAAACACAAGAACAAACTGAGTTCATAAGAAAAGTCAGAGCAAAGGGAACGTTGCGATTATTCAAACACTCAGATGGTACTGAGATTGGGAACTCGTGCTTCTTCCACGAAGAATTCAGAAACCATACTATCCATTTGGACTGCCATTTATTTGCGCTCTGTTCCATTATCTCATAGAATACAGTGACATGCGGATATGCTGTTGTCAGGTTTAAGATACGGCCGAATGTGAAAGATGACTCGTTACCTTCTGCAGCCATTAGCAGAGACAAAACCCAGCTTCAGTTACTGGTTGCTGCCACTGCTGAATCTCCGGACATTTCTACCTCAGCTCGGAGTGAACTGTGTAGAGAGACGAACATTCAAGGGGTCCCATTTCACCTATTTGCAATCCGTAATTACATGTGCATTAACTATCTCACTATTTTGCTCAGGAATGTGCTGTTTTTCCTTCGTACATCTGCTCACGGACACGATCGGGGAACAAGGCCCCATTCGCATCAATGAATACCATGATTGAAGGCACTATGTTCAGCTTTAACCACAACATGCAATCTCCTCAGTCCGTGTTACAGGCATGTGTGAATATACACACACCAGACACAGCTAGTGCACTACACACCACACACAGCTAGCACACTCGAGACCACACACAGTCATGGAACTACACACCAGACACAGTCAGGGAACTATACACCAGATCTTCCAAAATTCCCTAGGTTCTAGAACGGTCCCAGTGGATTGGAAGGTAGCAAATGTAACCCCACTGTTCAAGAAAGGAGGGAGAGAGAAAACAGGGAACTACAGATCAGTTAGCCTGACATCAGTAGTCGGGAAAATGCTGGAATCCATTATTAAGGAAGTGGTAACAGGGCACTTAGAAAATCATAATATGATTACGCAGAGTCAACATGATACAAAGCTAGGTGGGAAAGTAAGCTGTGAGGAGGACACAAAGAGTCTGCAAGAAGGTGGCAGATGGAGTATAATGTAAGGAAATGTGAGGTTATTCACTTTGGTAGGAAGAAAAGAAACACAGAATATTTTTTAAATGATAGGAAACTATTAAATGTTGGTGTTCAGAGAGATTTGGGTGTCCTCATACAAGAAACACCAAAAGTTAGCATGCAGGTACAACAAGCAATTAGGAAGGCAAATGGCATGTTGGCCTTTATTGCAAGGGGGTTGGAGTTTAAGAGTAAGGAATAAGTACTTACAAGAGTAATACAATTGTACAGGGCTTTGGTGAGACCTCACCTGGAGTACTGTGTACAGTTTTGGTCTCCTTATCTAAGGAAGGATATACTTGCCTTGGAGGCGGTGCAATGAAGGTTCACTACATTGATTCCTGGGATGAGAGGGTTGTCCTATGAGGAGAGATTGAGTAGAATGAGTATACTCTCTGGAGTTTAGAAGAATGAGAGGTGATCTAATTGAAACATATTAAGATTCTGAGGGGGCTTGACAGGGTAGATGCTGAAAGGTTGTTGCCCCTGGTTGGAGAGTCTAGAACTAGGGGGCATAGTCGCAGGATAAGGGGTCAGCCATTTAGGACTGAGATGAGGAGGAATTTCTTCACTCAGAGGGTTGTGAATCTTTGGAATTCTCTACCCTAGAGGGCTGTGGATGCTGAGTCATTGAATACATTCAAAGCTGAGATAGATTTTTGGCCTCGAGGGGAATCAAAGGATATGGGGATTGGGCGGGAAAGTGCAGTTGAGGTTGAAGATCAGCCATGATCTTATTGAATGGCGGAGCTGGCTTGAGGGGCCGAATGGCCTACTCCTGCTCCTATTTCTTATGTTCTTTTGTTCTTATGTTCAGACACAGCCACGGTACTACACACCACACACAGTCAGAGAACTACACACCACACACAGTCAGAGAACTACACACCAGACACAGTCAGAGAACTACACACCACACACAGTCAGAGAACTACACACCAGACAGAGTCAGAGAACTACACACCAGACACAGTCAGAGAACTACACACCAGACACAGTCAGAGAACTACACACCAGACACAGTCAGAGAACTACACACCAGACACAGTCAGAGAACTACACACCAGACAGAGTCAGAGAACTACACACCAGACACAGTCAGAGAACTACACACCAGACACAGTCAGAGAACTACACACCAGACACAGTCAGAGAACTACACACCAGACAGAGTCAGAGAACTACACACCAGACAGAGTCAGAGAACTACACACCAGACAGAGTCAGAGAACTACACACCAGACACAGTCAGAGAACTACACACCAGACACAGTCAGAGAACTACACACCAGACAGAGTCAGAGAACTACACACCAGAGTCAGGGAACTACACACCAGACACAGCCAGTGAACTACACACCAGACACAGTCAGAGAACTACACACCAGACAGAGTCAGAGAACTACACACCAGACAGAGTCAGAGAACTACGCACCAGACAGAGTCAGAGAACTACACACCAGACACAGTCAGAGAACTACACACCAGACACAGTCAGAGAACTACACACCAGACACAGTCAGAGAACTACACACCAGACACAGTCAGAGAACTACACACCAGACAGAGTCAGAGAACTACGCACCAGACAGAGTCAGAGAACTACACACCAGACACAGTCAGAGAACTACACACCAGACAGAGTCAGAGAACTACACACCAGAGTCAGGGAACTACACACCAGACACAGCCAGTGAACTACACACCAGACACAGTCAGAGAACTACACACCAGGCAGAGTCAGAGAACTACACACCAGACACAGTCAGAGAACTACACACCAGACACAGTCAGAGAACTACACACCAGACACAGTCAGAGAACTACACACCAGACACAGTCAGAGAACTACACACCAGACACAGTCAGAGAACTACACACCAGACAGAGTCAGAGAACTACACACCAGACACAGTCAGAGAACTACACACCAGACACAGTCAGAGAACTACACACCAGACACAGTCAGAGAACTACACACCAGACACAGTCAGAGAACTACACACCAGACAGAGTCAGAGAACTACACACCAGACAGAGTCATGGAATTATACACCAGACACAGTCAGTGAACAACACCAAACACAGTCAGGGAACTACACCAGACACAGTCAGTGAACTACACACCAAACACAGCCAGGGAACTACACACCACACACAGTCAGTGAACAACACCAGACACAGTTAGGGAACTACACACCAGACACAGTCAGGGAATTACACACCAGACACAGTCAGTGAACAACACCAAACACAGTCAGTGAACAACACCAGACACAGCCAGGGAACTACACACCAGACACAGACAGTGAACAACACACCAGACACAGACAGTGAACAACACACCAGACACAGTCAGTGAACTACACACCAAACACAGTCAGTGAACAACACCAGACACAGTCAGTGAACTACACACCAGACACAGACAGTGAACAACACACCAGACACAGTCAGTGAACTACATACCAGACACAGTCAGTAAACAACACCAGACACAGTCAGTGAACTACACACCAGACACAGTCAGGGAACTACATACCAGACACAGTCAGTAAACAACACCAGACACAGTCAGTGAACTACACACCAGACACAGTCAGTGAACTACATACCAGACACAGTCAGTAAACAACACCAGACACAGTCAGTGAACAACACCAGACACAGTCAGTGAATTACACACCAGACACAGTCAGGGAACTACACACCAGACACAGTCAGGGAACTACATACCAGACACAGTTCAATGGAATACTAGACTTAAAAACCTTACCACAAGGCTACAGAATCTTTCTTTCTGTAGATTTGATCTTGTCCCATGTACAACAACAACTTGCATTTATATAGCGCCTTTAACATAGTAAAACGTACCAAGGCTTCACTGGAGCAATTTTCAAACAAAATTTGACACCAAGCCACTTAAAGAGATATTAGGACAGGTGACCAAAAGCTTGGTCAAATAGGTAGATTTTAAAGAGCATCTTAGAGGAGAGAGAGGTAGAGAGGCGGAGAGGTTTAGGGAGGGAATTCCAGAGCTTAGGGCCTAGATAGCTGAAGCCATGGCTGCCAATGGTGGAGCGATTAAAATCAGGGATGCACAAGAGGTCTCGGAGGGTTGTAGGGCTGGAGGAGGTTACAGAGGTAGGGAGGGGCGAGGCCAGGGAGGGATTTGAAAACAAGGAAGCGAATTTTAAATTTGAGGCTTTCCCGGACTGGGAACCAATGTAGGTCAGCGAGCACTGGGGTGATGGGTGAACGGAACAGATGTGGGCAGCAGAGTTTTGGATGAGCTCAAGTTGAACCGACTTCAGTTCATCCATCTATCTCTGGCAGGGAGATCGGGTTCATGGGATTCTTCATACCTGTGGTCAGTGGCATTAAATAAACAGTCAACAGAAAATGTGATTGATTGGGACTCAACACTGCAAATCAGAGTTCACTTCGGGTTCATAGAGAACTCCACCTAGTGGCATGACAGTTCAAAGCAGCCCTAGGACTTGTATTTCTCAACTGCTACATAGAACTACATAGGATTTACAGCACAGGTCCATGCCGGTGTTAATGCTCCACACGAGACTCCTCCCACTCGATTTACTTCATTTCACCCTGTCAACATATCCTTTAATTCCTTTCTCCCTTTCCTCATGTGTTTATCTAGGTTTCTCTTAAATGCATCTATGCAAGTCCCCACAACTACTCCCTGTGGTGGTGAATTCCACATTCTAACCACTCTCTGGGTAAAAAAGTTTCTCCTGAATTCCCTATTGGATTTATTCGTGACTATCTTATATTTATGGCCCCTAGCTCTGCTCTCCCCCGCAAAGGGAAACATCTTCTCTATGTCTACCCCATCAAACCCTTTCATAATCTTAAAGACCTCTATCAGGTCACCCCTCAGTCTTCTCTTTTCTAGACAATAGAGCCCCAGCCTGCTTAATCTTTCCTGATAGGTATAACCTCTCAGTTCTGGTATCATCCCAGTAAATCTGTTTTGCTCCTTCTCCAGTGCCTCTATGTCCTTTTTATAATATGTGGACCAGAACTGTTCACAATACTCCAAGTGTGGTCTAACTAAGGTTCTATACAAGTTTAACATAACTTCTCTGCTTTTCAATTCTATCCCTCTAGAAATGAACCCCAGTGCTTGATTTGCTTTTTTTGAAGGCCTTATTAACCTGTGTTGCTACTTTTAGTGATTTGTGTATCTGTACCCCCAGATCTCTGCTCGTCTAAACCATTTAGACTCTTATTTCCCAAGCAGGATGTGGCCTCCTTATTCTTCTTTCTACCAAAATGTACCACCTCTTTATTGAAATTCATTTGCCAATTACATGCCCATTCTGCAAGTTTATTAATGTCTTCCTGTATTTTGTCGCAGTCCTCCTCGGTATTAATTATACCCCCCCCCCATTTGGTGTCGTCCACAAATTCTGATATTGTACTTCCGATTCCCGAGTCCAAATCGTTTATGTAAATGGTGAACAATAGTGGGCCCAGCACCAATCCTTGTGGAACACCACTTATCACCTTTTGCCAGTCTGAGTAACTAACTTTAACCCATACGCTCTGTTTTCTGTTTTGTAGCCAGCTTGTTATCCATTCTACTATTTGACCCCTGACTCCACATACTCTGATCTTATTCATGAGTCTACTATTAGGTACCTTATCGAAGGCCTTTTGAAAATCCAAATAAATTACATCTACTACATTACCCTTGTCTACCCTTTCTGTTACTTCTTCAAAGAATTCAATAAGGTTGGTCAAACATGACCTTCCCCTTTGAAATCCGTGCTGACTATTCTTTATTATATTTTTGGTCTCCAGATGTTTTTCTATTACATCTTTGAGTAAAGATTCCATTATCTTTCCTATCACCAACATTAAGTTAATTGGTCTATATTTCCCTGGACTTGTTCTATCTCCTTTTTTAAATATAGGAATCATGGCTGTTTGCCAGTCCTCTGGCACTATTCCTTTTTCTAATAAATTTTTATATATTTGGAATAGTGCCTCTGCTATCTCTTCCCTAACTTCTTTTAATATGCGCGGATGCAATCCATCCAGACCAGGGATTTTATCTTCTCTAAGTTTGATTAGTTTATCAATTATCACCCCCCTTTCTATCTTAAATGTCTTTATATCTTTTTTGATCGCTTCTTCTAATGTCACGCCCACTATGTTAGTCTCCCTGGTAAATACTGAGGCAAAGTAATCATTACATGTGAGTTTATCGTGTGTATCCCTTAGTGGCCCTATCCCTAATCTGCATTGCTACTTTTAATGATTGAGGAGCTGAGAATGGGACAGTCTGCTGTGTTACCAGCTGAACCATTGGGGAGCTGGGCTGCATTTTTACTGGGTTTTTGGACACACTGAAGAAAATTGAATACAGAAAAGCAGTTAATGTACAAGTGGCAGCTCTGAAACCATCACTATCCAAAGGATAGAGTCTGTCGATTAATGCAGCTCGGCAGCCAATATTTTACACAGAGTATATACTGTATAATTCTAAGTACTTTTCATTTAAAAGTATAAGGTAGAAATCATCTTTAATGCTTCTTTTGGGGAAAGTAACCCTTTGCTGTTTATTACTCTAGTGAAAGCCACATTATTGCTAACTAATACTGGCAGCATCTATTGGAGACTTCTGGTTCACCACTAAGGTGATTGGATAAAATATGCTTTTGCTAGAAATAATTATATCACATGTGCATTTAAAATTCAGTTATAAAAAAAAATTGCAGGGTTACGGGGATAGGGCGGGGGAGTGGGACTAGCTGGATTGCTCGTGCATAGAGCCGGCATGGACTCGATGGGCCGAATAGCCTCCTTCCGTGCTGTAACTTTTCTATGACTCTATGATTCTATGATAAAGAATAATATGGAATTTCCCAACCTGGTGTTGTAAGCGCTCTGCACTGTAGCCAGAATTTAAAGCATCTTGGAAATATGTGCTGTTTCTGTAATAAATATGTGGCCATTCATAATGGCAATCTTGAGATTCCAAACATTAGCATATCTCCACTGTAAAGTAACCCTGCCTGCAATCCAGGGCACTCACTGCCAAGCTTGAGGAGCACTTCATTTATCCTGCAAGTGATGGGACGTTCAACTATCTCACTAATATCACAGGCAAAATCAAATTGCAGTGTTTCTCCTCAAGTGTGGGAATAATTTCCTCGCAATGACTTCTGGCCAGGATACAAACACACTTGTGGTTAGATTTGCATTTCTGTTTATCTTCTGTTATTTTTCTGCGTATTAGATGGTGAATAAAGTGGTGCCTACATTGGTGATGTCCAAGCATTACAACTGGTGCACCCATTAGTACCAGAGAGCCACCAATAAAGCAAAAGAAAGAAAGGCTTGCATTTACATAGCACCTTTCACAACCTCAGGACATTCCAAAACACTTTGTAGCTAATTAAGTACTTTTGAAATGGGCTTACTGTTGTAATGTAGGAAATGCAGCAACCAATTTGCACACAGTAAGATCACAAACAGCAATGTGATAATGACCAAGTAATCTGTTTTAGTGATGTTGGTTGAGGGATAAATGTTGGACAGGACATCAGGGAGAACTCCCCTGCTCTTCTTCAAAATAATGCCATGGGATTTTTTACATCCACCCGAGAGGGCAGACAGGGCCTCGGTTTAACCTCTCATCCGAAGGACGGCATCTCCGACAGTGCAGCGCTCCCTCAGTACTACACTGAAGTGTCGGCCTAGATTTTGTGCTGAAGTCTGTAGAGTGGGACTTGAAACCCAGAACCTTCTGACCCAGGGGTGAGCATGCTCCCACTGAGCCACAGCTAAAAGCTATATCAGAAAACAACATTTGACTTTGCCCAGCATCCAAGAAGCTGCCATGGGATTTGTTCATTTTAATGCTTGTAATTAATATTCTTCCAAGCATTTGAAACTGCCTTGCATAATTCACACAGGGCCAGTGAATGAAAGCATTTTGTGGTAGATCTTTCTAATTGACTGATAATTATTTTATGACTCTAATGGCGTACCGCCAATCTATTCCAACTTTGTGATATAAATTGTGGGACATGAGGCACTGTATGGTGCAATTGGTTAACTCACTGGCCTTTCACCTTTGGATCTCGCAATGAAATGCAGCCCAAACAGATGGGATAAAAGTCTCCTCTCTCCAACAGCTGAAATAGTCCTACACTGAGACCCATGGACCCAGTTATCAGTGGGTGCGGGTTCACAGCACAAGGCGGTCCAGAATCCAGAACAAATTGACAATCTCATTCATAGGGGGTGGGAAAAATTTAATCATTCATATTAATAGTAAAGCTGCTTTTCTGAGGTTGGAGTTAAGGTGCATTGTAGGAGCAGAATAAAGGGATTGCTATTGCCTGTGTCATTCTCAGTCTGAGAGTGGTTGGCACTGACACTGAGTGCCAGAATTAGCACTGCATTCTATTCACAGCACTGACTGTAACGATGCCAATGGCCATTGAGTTTTCTCCAATGCCAGTGATTGAAAGACACGGCCAAGGCACTTAAGAGGAGGACACATGCCTCTCAAATTTGGGCAAGTTGGCACTTTGAGTGTTCCTTATATGATACATAGAAGTTAAGTGTCTCTTGTAGATGACACTTGGTCCATGCGATCTCCTGGACTGGTTTTGATCACCTAAGGGGGTCGGAGAGGAATTTCCCAGAGTATTTCTCCCCTATTGGCCCTGGGTTTTTTCTCTGTTTTTTTTTGCCTCTCCCAGGAGTTGACATGACTGGGGGGGAAGGGGGGAGGTGGGAAGGAGGAATTGTTTTGTCAGGGTGCTCCAGCCATCATAATGTGGGGCAGGCTTGATGGATCAGCTGGTCTTTCCCTGGCCGTCAATTTCATATGTTCGTATGTTCTTCTCTCGATTGGTCACAAAGCATGCAAAAACTGAGTTTGAAAAAAGACACACATCAAAATGTAAATGTTAATCCACGGACTGCAGCAGTTCAAGAAGACAGCTGACCACCATCTTCTCAAGGGCAACTAGGGATGGGCAATAAAATGCTTGCCTTGCCGCAAAGTCCACATCCCCAGGACAATTTTCTTTTAAAATGCGGAATAGTCAGTATCTAAGAAACCATTTTTAAAATCAAAATATGGCTCTTGAATCTATTGAGGAAGGAGCCGAGCTGAATATAAATTGCTCTTTTTTTTACACAAAGAGGTTTATGAAAGTTGAAAATTACAGCAGGGATGGCAAACGTCTATTCAGTCCTGTCGATCACAAAGGTCCTACTCAGAAGAGAGAAAATAGCTCCTATAACATTATTCAGTTATTCACATATCATTGAAATATTTTTCATCTACCCTCCCATCACTGTGTCCATTTTATGAAAACAGTGGAAGGCAGTAATCAGGATTAGGTCCAACCTTTATTCTAAGTGCTCTGGAGTGTTGATACCATTCCAGAAATTTTAACCTCCAATTATCCATTATTGCGTGGTGGAAATCTGGAATTCTCTCCCAGAAAAAACTGTTGAGGTTAGGTCAATTGAAAATTTCAAAACTGAGATTGACAGATTTTTGTTCGGTGAGGGTATTAAGGGATATGGAACCAATGGAGTTGAGATACAGATCAGCCGTGATCTAATTGAGTGCCAGAACAAGCTCTATGGTTGAATGGCCTCCTCTTAAGAACATAAGAAATAGAAGCTGGAGGAGTACATACTGTCCCTCGAGCCTGCTCCGTCATTCAATAAGATCATGGCTGATCTTTGACCTCAACTCCACTTTCCCGCCCGATCTTCATACCCCTTGATTCCCTTAGAGTCCAAAAATCTATTTATCTCAGCCTTGAATATACTCAATGACTGAGCATCCACAGCCCTCTGGGGTAGTTAATTCCAAAGATCCACAACCCTCTGAGTGAATACATTTCTCCTCATCTTAATTTTAAATGGCCGACCACTTATCCTGAGACTATGACCCCTAGTTCAAGACTCTCCAGCCAGGGGAAACAGCCTCTCAGCATCTACCCGGTCAAGCCCTCTCAGAATCTTATATGTTTCAATGAGATCACCTCTCATTCTTCTAAACTCCAGAGAGTATAGGCCCATTCTGCTCAATTTCTCCTTATAGGGCAACCCTTTCATCCCAGAAATCAATTTAGTGAACCTTCGTTGCATGGTTTGTAAGGCAAGTGTATACTTCCTTAGGTAAGGAGACCAAAACTGTACACAAGTCCTGTATAATAAGGCCTCCATCATAAGGTCAGAAGTGGTGATGTTCGCTGATGATTGCACAGTGTTCAGTTCCATTCGCAACCCCTCAAATAATGAAGCAGTCCAAGCCCGCATGCAGCAAGACCTGGACAACATCCAGGCTTGGGCTCATAAGTGGCAAGTAACATTCGTGCCAGATAAGTGCCAGGCAATGACCATCTCCAACAAGAGAGAGTCTAACCACCTCCTCTTGACATTCAACGCCGAATCACCCACCATCAACATCCTGGGGGTCACCATTGACCAGAAACTTAACTGGACCAGCCATATAAATACTGTGGCTACGAGAGCAGGTCAGAGGCTGGGTATTATGTGGCGAGTGACTCACCTCCTGACTCCCCAAAGCCTTTCCACCATTTACAAGGCACAAGTCAGGAGTGTGATGGAATACTCTCCACTTGCTTGGATGAGTGCAGCTCCAACAACACTCAAGAAGCTCGACACCATCCAAGATAAAGCAGTCCGCTTGATTGGGACCCCATCCACCACCCTTAACATTCACTCCCTTCACCACCGGCGCACTGTGGCTGCAGTGTGTACCATCCACAGGATGCACTGCAGCAACTCGCCAAGGCTTCTTCGACATCTCCTCCCAAACCCGCGACCTCTACCACCTAGAAGGACAAGGGCAGCAGACACATGGGAACAACACCACCTGCACGTTCCCCTCCAAGTCACATACCATCCCGACTTGGAAATATATCGCCGTTCCTTCATTGTCGCTGGGTCAAAATCCTGGAACTCCCTTCCTAACAGCACTATGGAAGGACCTTCCCACACAGACTGCAGCGGTTCAAGAAGGCGGCTCACCACCACCTTCTCAAGGGCAATTAGGAATGGGCAATAAATGCTGGCCTCGCCAGCAACACCCACATCCCATGAACGAATAAAAAAAAAATTGCAACAAGACTTCCTTACTCGGCTCCAGACCTCATTACAGCCTTGGTCCAAACATGGACAAAAGAGCTGAATTCCAGAGGTGAGGTGAGAGTGGCTGCCTTTGATATCAAGGCAGCATTTGACCGAGTGTGGCACCAAGGAGCCCTAGTAATGTTGAAGTCAATGGGAATCAGGGGGAAAACTCTTCAGTGGCGGGAGTCATACTGAAGGGATTCGCAAAATTTCACATGTTCCCCCCACCCCGAAGATTTATTGGAGTTATTAAAGAAACCCTGGTGTGACTGTTTTTGTGACTGTTTTAAAAAAATCCAAGGTCTCTCAAAATGGCTGCAGTCAGACACATGGCCGAGGACCGGCAGATTTGAAATTGCATTCTCAACAACTTGGCAGGTTTCGTGTCTCAGACAGGTTTCTTTAAACAATGCAGCTGCATTCTAGCCCTGAGGCAAGCTATCAACATGGCCGGCCAACACATCAAAATTCGAGCAGGAAGTGATCGCAGGACAAAAGGTGAACCATCAAGGTACATTCGGAACAATGGTAAAGCAGTTAGCATACAGATCGATACAGGAAACGGCCATAATGTAAATGGGCCAGAGATGGGGTCCTTTGTCTTACGTTTCGTGCTTAAATCAAACAATGAAGCAAGCTGATAAGGTATGAAAAAACCTGTTACCAAGAGGGTATAACTGAAGCTGCCCAGTATATTTCTGGGGAGTAGCTGCTCTCTTCGCCTCTTGGCCCCATCCTGTCTGTCTGCTAGCAACTAAGAAGGAAGCCATTCAGTAAACCTCGCAACCACATGTCGACGGCAACAGCAGGCACAGGGGCCAGGCCTTTTCATCTGTTTTCACCGGTGAGCATTAATTTTCTGGCTGCCACAAGACAACCTAGCATAAGTGTAAGGGTGGAGGTTAAGGGATATTGCTAAACTTGTGATTTTAGAATTTTCCCTCGATGTGTCCGTTTCTTTCAACCCGATAAGTGTAAGACTGTATTACATCCATAGCGATTTCTTTATCTTCTGTATTATACTGTTTACCTTGTAGTTTTAGTTTTCTTATTAATAAACATTGGTTTTCCTTGTACCAATCCACTGGTCTGTTTGTCTGTCTTTGTTACCACTCGATAAGTCCTCAGCTCAGAATCAGGAAGGGGTAAGCGATTCGGGCAGGGCAGCTCAGGAAAAACATAACTGGCTGACCTATTATAAGCCCGAGAAACAGTAAAAAAAGAAACCCCTTACAATACCTAGCACAAAGGAAGATGGTGGTGGTTGTTGGAAGCCAATCATCTCAGCCCCAGGGCATTGCTGCAGGAGTTCCTCAGGGCAGTGTCCTAGGCCTAATCATCTTCAGCTGCTTCATCAATGAACTTCCCTCCATCATAAGGTCAGAAATAGGGATGTTCGCTGATGATTGCACTTTGTTCAGTTCAATTTGCAACCCCTCAAATAATGAAGCAGTCCGAGCTCGCATGCAGCAAGACCTGGACAGCATCCAGGCTTGGGCTCATAAGTGGCAAGTAACATTCGTGCCAGACAAGTGCCAGGCAATGACCATCTCCAACAAGAGAGAGTCTAACCACCTCCCCTTGACATTCAACTGCATTACCATCGCCGAATCCCCCTCCATCAACATCCTGGGGGTCAATATTGACCAGAAACTTAACTGGACCAGCCATATAAATACTGTGGCTACAAGAGCAGGTCAGAGGCTGGGTATTCTGCGGCGAGTGACTCACCTCCTGACTCCCCAAAGCCTTTCCACCACCTACAAGGCACAAGCCAGGAGTGTGATGGAATACTCTCCACTTGCCTGGATGAGTGCAGCTCCAACAACACTCAAGAAGCTCGACACCATCCAGGACACAGCAGCCCGCTTGATTGGCACCCCATCCACCACCCTAAACATTCACTCCCTTCAACACCGGCGCACTGTGGCTGCAGTGTGTACCATCCACAGGATGCACTGCAGCAACTCGCCAAGGCTTCTTCAACAGCACCTCCCAAACCCGCGACCTCTACCACCTAGAAGGACAAGAGCAGCAGGTACATGGGAACACCACCCACCTGCACGTTCCCCTCTAAGTCACACACCATCCCGACTTGGAAATATATCGCCGTTCCTTCATCGTCGCTGGGTCAAAATCCTGGAACTCCCTTCCTAACAGCACTATGGAAGGACCTTCACCACACGGACTGCAGCGGTTCAAGAAGGCGGCTCACCACCACCTTCTCAAGGACAATTAGGGATGGGAATAAATGCCAGCCTCGCCAGCGACGCCCACATCTCATGAACAAAAAAAAAAGTACTCCAACCCCCTTGCAATATAGCAACATACTATTTGCCTACCTTATTGCTTGTATACCTACCTGTTAACTTTCTGTGTTTCATGTACAAGGACACCCAAATCCCTCTGAATACCAACTTTTAATAGTTTTTCATCATTTAAAAAATATTCTGTTTTCCTATTCTTCCTACAAAGTGAATAACCTCACATTTCCCCACATTACACTCCATCTGCCACCTTCTTGCCCACTCACTTAACCTGTCTATATCCCTTAGCACACTCTTTGTGTCCTCCTTACAGCTTACTTTCCCACCTAGCTTTGTATCATCATCAAACCTGGATACATTACACTCAATCCCTTCATCTAAGTCATTAGTATAAATTGTAAATAGCTGAGGCCCAAGCACTGATCCTTGCGGTACCCCATTAGTTTATAGCCTGCCAACCTGAAAATGACCCGTTTATTCCTACTCTCTGTTTTCTGTCCATTAACCAATCCTCTACCCATGCTGATATGTAACCCACAACCCCATCAGCCCTTATCTTGTGTAACAACCTTTTGTGTGGCAACTTTTCGAATGTCTTTTGAAAATCCAAATGTACTACATCCACTGGTTCCCCTTTATCTACCCCGCTAGTTACAAACTCAAAAAACTCTAATAGATTTGTTAAACATGATTTCCCTTTCATAAAACCATGTTGACTCTGCCTAATCATATTATGATTTTCTAAGTACCCTGTTGTGACATCCTTAATAATGAATTCCAGCATTTTCCCAATGACTGATGTCAGGCAAACTGGCCTGCAGTTCCCTGTTTTTTCTCTCCCTCCTTTCTTGAATAGTGGGGTTACATTTGGTACCTTCCAATCCACTGGGATCATTCTAGAATCTAGGGAATTTTGGAAGATCGCAACCAATTCATGCATTATCTCTGCAGCCACCTCTTTTTGAACCCTCGGATGTAGGCCATCAGGTCCAGGGAATTTTTTGGCTTTTAGTCCCATTCATTCTCCAGTACTTTTTCTTTACTAATATAAACTACTTTAAGTTCCTCATTCTCATTAGACCCTTGGTTCCCCAATATTTCTGAGAGACCTACGTTTACTTTTGTTAATCTCTATCTTTTTACATACTTGTAGAAGCTCTTACAATCTGTTTTTATATTTCATGCTAGTTTACTCTCATATTCTATTTTCTTCCTCGTTATCAATTTTTGGCCATCCTTTGCTGGTTTCTAAAACTCTCCCAATCCTCAGACTTACTACTCTTCTTCACAACATTATAAGTCTTTTCCTTTAATCCAATACTGTCCTTAACTTCTTTCGTTAGCCATGGACAGATCACTTTTCCTGTGGAGTTTTTATTTCTCAATGGAATGTATATTCGTTGAGAATTATGAAATATTTATTTAAATGTTCGCCATTCTTATCTATAGTCATATCTTTTAATCTAATTTCCCAATCAACCTTAGCCAACTCGCCCCTCATACCTATGTAATTGGCTTTGTTTAAGATTAAGACTCTAGTTTTGGACTTAAGTATGGCACTCTTGAATTTGATGTGAAATTCTATCATATTATGATCACTCTTCCCCAGAGGATCCTTTACTATGAGATTATCAAATAACACTGTCTCATTACACAAGACAAGATCTAAAATAGCCTGTTCCCTGATTGATTCCATGATGTATTGTTCTAGGAAACTGTCTCAAAAGCATTCTTTGAATTCGTTCTCCAAACTACTTTTGTCAATTGGATTTGCCCAGTCTATATAAAGATTAAAGACCCCACGATATTTGCATTACCTTTGTTACAAGCTCCTCTTATTTCTTGATTAATACTCTGTCCAACAGTATAACTACTGTTCGGGGGCCTATAAACTACTCTCACCAGTGTTTTCTGCCCCTTGTTATTTCTTATCTCCACCTATACTGATTCTACTTCCTGATCTTCTGAGCTAAGCTCCTGTCTCACGACTGTCCTTATCTCATCCTTTATTATCAGGGCTACCCCAACCCTCGCTCCCCCCCCCCACCCCCATCTTTTCCATTTTGTCTGTCTTTTCAAAATCTAAAGTACCCTGGAATATTTAGTTCCCAACCTATGTTCCTATAATATTACAAAAACTGCATGTATGTGCACACTTCCTGCCCATCACACTTCAGTTGTCACAAACTGTCTAATACTAATTTTTGTCTCACAATCCAAAACAAAAATTACAAAGGAAAGAGGTATTGTTGATGTACAGAAAAAAATCCACAGGATCATGAAATACTGGAGCCACAATGTCTACAGTCTCTCCATTGGACTTTGCAAGAACAAAGCCAGGGTTCTGATCTCCAGCCTGAACTGCAATTAATCTTTGCAGAGACTCACCCAGTGTTACGGGGACACACACCTACACTTGGCAGCAGAATCATTCAATTGCCTGGAGTTTTCACAGAGGGCAGGGCTTTCCTGATCTCCTGTCATAACTTCATGTTACATTATCCCTCCTCTCCCTGTCTGCGGCCTTTGACACAGTCGACCATACCATCCTCCTCCAATGCCTCTCCTCCATCGTCTAGCTCAGCAAGATTGCCTTCACTTTGTTCCACTCTTACCTACTACATTGCAGCCAGAATATCTCCAGCAGTGGCTTCTCTTCCCGTCCTCGCACCATTGCTTCTGGAATCCCCCAAAGATCTGCCCTTAGCCTCCTCCTCTTCTTCATCTACATCCTGCCCTTGGCGACATCATACACATACATGCAGTCAGCTTCCACATGTATGCTGATGGCAGCCAGCTCTACCTCTCTTGACCCCTCCAGTACCTTTGTGCTGTCAGACTGCTTGTTCCACACCCAGTCTTGGATGAGCAGCAATTAGCTCCACTTAAGTATTGGAAAGTCTGAAGCCATCGTTTTCAGCCCCCTGCCACAATTTCCGAATGCATGCCATTGATTCCATCTCCCTCCCCAGCCTCGGTCTCAGACCCAACCAGACTATTCGCACCCTCAGCATCCTATGTGATCCTGAGCTGTGCTTCCGACTCCATATCCTCTCATTCACAAAGACCGCCTACTTCCATCTCCCAAACATCATTCATCTCCACCCCTACCTCAGCCCGTCTGCAGCTGAAACCCTCATCCATGCCTCTGTCACCTCCAGACTCAGCTATTCCAATGCTCTCCTGGCCAGTCTCCAATTTGTCACCCTCCATAAACTTCAGCTGATCCAAAACTCTGCTGCCTGTGACCTATCCCACACCAGGTCAATCACCCCTTCACTGCTGACTTACATTGACTCATGGTCCCCAATGCCTCAATTTTAAAATTCTAATTTTTGTGGTTAAATCCCTTCATGGCTTCCCTATCTCAATAACCTCCTCCAACTTCCCAATCCCACCCACAAACTCTCCGTTCTTCTGATTCTGGCATCTTGTGCATCCCCCCTCTTTCGCCCCACCATTGGCATCCGTGCCTTCAGTCACCTGGCTCTGGAATTCCCTCCCTAAATCCCTCCGCATCTCCACTTCCCTCCGCTCCTTTACGATGCTCCTCAAAAGCCACCTCTTTAACCAAGCTTTTCCTTCTTTGGCTCAGTGTCCATTCTTTTCTGATTACTTTGAGATGTTTTTTCTGTGTTAAAGGCGCTATATAAATGCAAATTGTTGTTGTTAGTTGCAGATGCAACACAATCTTAAATAAGGAGAAGAAAATCAGATATTTTGTGCTGAGTTCTTCCTGGAGCCTGAAATTTACAAACAATTTACTGATCTCGAACTCACCTCATTCATTTTTCAGAGTACTACAATCACCTGGAATCCCACAAGGTTCACTGGAGTGGCAGCCTTAAAGGCACAGGTCAGGTCAGCAGATAAACATCATAACCTTATTCCAGACCTCAAGCTACCTATGAGCAATGCCTCAGGAGATAAGCTACTTAAAAAAAAGTCCTTGCAAATACTCATGACTTTCCTCAGCAAGCAAGACTTCAGAAATAAGCTTCTGGTTCATTGATTTACTGCTGGGTTGGATAATCCACCATTATTGCGCTACCTCTATTAATTTTTTCTTTGGTCTTATTACTGCAGAAAGTCAATTAAAATATGTACATGAAGGCCTTCGTATCCTGAGTGGGAAACAGTCGGGGCAGAGACCCTGGTCACCCTGCCAAGAACTGGATCCAGTATGATTACTCTGGGTTTCAGTCAATCATCATTCATATCCTGCAAAACAATGAAAGTCAAGGTTACAAAATTCCTTTACCAACCTTTCTTTATCTAATATCAGATGCAGACTGTCAATACACAGCAGCACTGCACCTAACTCTTGGATTGACAAGGTTAATGGTGCACTCTGAGTAAACGAGAGAAATGCTTCCCCATCACATTTAGCCTGCTGGGCCCAGAATTGCACACTTGACACTCAAAGGAATAAAACTTAAT
Organism: Heptranchias perlo; assembly: GCF_035084215.1. Taxonomy (NCBI): domain Eukaryota; kingdom Metazoa; phylum Chordata; class Chondrichthyes; order Hexanchiformes; family Hexanchidae; genus Heptranchias; species Heptranchias perlo. The sequence continues at coordinate 12,412,569 of NC_090350.1, read as the reverse complement.
ATCACGGTCGAAACAAAGGTCTCTACAGCACAATTTTATTACCAGGCCCACAAAACCTGACAGAATGTAATTCTTTCCAGGTCTGTTCCATTCTTTCATTTATGGCCCTTCAGGCATACAGTTGGGACACCTCAAACGTATTCACTCGGAATATCGACATCAGAGTATCACAGATAGAAAGTATCGCACCAAAATGTTTTTAAGATGGAATTTTTTCTTCGCCCCAAAATGCATGATTTATTAAAATGTGACAACAAATCCCCTCCTACTGGTTGTGGTACAAAAAGAATCAGCATCTCAGACATGGCAGTGACAGGGCATCAGAAGTGGCCTCAATCTCCCTGGACTTGGGGAGAGGGCACAGAATCCGCCAGGATTTTCACTCCTGGTGACCATCCAGTGACTCCTGCTGGAAAGTGTGCGTGGTGTAACATGTTGAATGAGAGAAGGCGTGCCTCCTGAACGCAGGAGTCCCACCGGCAATTAAAGCCGGCGGGATGATAATTTGCATAGTTTCTCCGGTAGTTGAGGTACTTGAACTGCTTGATTGACTAGACATGTTGGCAGGGGTGCGATTTTGAAGCATCCTCAGCGTGTTTCACGTGCTGTGGTAAACACTTCCTTTTGCAACAAACGTGTTTCAGCCAGCAGCCAGTGGGAGATGCAAATGCTTATTTGACAGATGGGGCGGAAACGTCATTTATTGCAGCAGGGCACTCTGTCACTTCAGACAAAGTTTTGGCTGCAAGACCTTTGTGTTTTCACTCAAAATTCTTATTTTCCACCCAAAACTCCATTGTGCAAACATATTTAACTATTTTGCGGACCCCCTCAAACTCACAACGTCAGGATGGGAGGTGGGGTGGGGGCCGATGGCTGTATTCACCACTTCATCCGAGGACGAGCAACATCACCAGCCTCGCCAGGCACGGAGTCCACCTCCGCCATGTGGAGCTCCACAACACAGTGCTGCGCCACAGGCACCTGCACAAGAGCACAGAGGGGAACAACAGAGAGAGCAACGCCACAGGAGGCACTACCCTCGCCACAGGGTCTACAGACCGAGGCTCAGCTTTCCTGGACCTCTCTGAGGAGCAGTGCATATGGAGGCTCAGACTCAGTCGCCAGGTAGTCACAGACATCTGCAGCCTCCTTCATGCCGAGCTGCTCGCAGCTGGCCCGAGCAGCATCTCCTTACCTGTCGCTGTCAAAGTCACCATTGCACTCAACGTCTTCACCCCCGGATCATTCCAGGGTGCCACCGGGGACATCGCCGGGGTCTCTCAGTCGTCTGCACACAAGTGCATAAGGCAGGTCACCGATGACTTGTTTTGCAGGGCCTCGCATTCATCAACTTCCCCATGGACGACTTCAGCCAGACGGAGAGGTCAGTGGGATTCCACGCTGTGTCTGGCTTCCCATGGGTGCAGGGTGTAATCGATTGCACCCATCTAGCAATACGAGCACCTCCACACGAGCCAGGACTGTTCATCAACAGGAAGGGCTATCACTCCATCAACACTCAGCTCATCTGTGACCACCGCAAGAGATTCCTTCATGTGTGCGCCAGATACCCTGGCAGCTGCCACGATTCCGTCATCCTCCGGGAGTCCAACACACCGCTCCTCTTCCACGCACCGAACACCCGTAAGGCTGGCTCCTCGGGGACAAAGGTCACCCCCTGCACACATGGCTCATGACACCTCTGAGGAACCCCACCACCAAGCAACAGCGTGGATATAACGACAGCCACATCGCTACCAGGTGTACAATTGAGCAGCTATAGGGCTTCAGGTGCCTTGATCGTTCTGGGGGAGCGCTTCAATACGCACCAGACAGAGTGGGACGCATTATAGTCGTGTGTTGTGCCCTGCACAACATGACACAACAGAGAGGGGTGCTGCTTGAGGAGGCCCCATCCACATCTGCCACCCACATTGAGGAGGAGGAGGAGGCAGAGGCGGAGGAAGAGGAGGAGGAGGAGAACGAGCAACCCATGGGCAGAACAACGGCTCACCTGGCTGCTCGTGAGGCCAGGGAGTCACTGATATGTGAACGGTTCTCCTAACATGAGAAAGTATGAAGAGTCCAGTCCTCACCACCTGGATAGAGCAGCGCCCACACCACCGCCACCCTCCCAACCCCTCCCCGCTCAAAACAGTCCTGCAACTACACAGACACCCACTGTAGGGTGACCCAATGGGTGGCATCAAGTGTCGGCGTTCATGGTGAACCTCATGAAAGGGCCTTATTACAGAAGCCAGTCAAAAATGGCCAAGACGTGGCAGTGGTAGTGACAATAATAATATTTGATATGAGTTTAACAAAAAGCAAATATAAATAAAAAACATGACCAACCGTCAAACACCCTTGTGCATCCCCTTCATGCTCACAAAACCTTCGCCTTTCTCTTCCAACTACTTCTACATAGTACATCTCCTGTGGCTGCAGCAGAGGTAGTGGCAGGTTGCTCTTCCTCATGCCCTGACCGATTAGATGCTTTGGGCCTATGCCCTCTGGGTTTTGGTGCCCGTGAGGGCTCCTCCAAAGATTGCTCCACCTGCACCTGTGCAGGGGCAGACTCGGCCACCTGGAGAGGAGGAAGCATTGCGGGTACTGCTTGAGAGGGGGGCAACTGGTGAGATGTGGGAGCGCTTTGAGTGGCATCCCCACTTCCATGTCCCCTTTCGCCATCATCCCTCCCCGGGACAGGCCCACACCACTCCTACCACTCTGCTGGACAACAGTTTGGAGGACATGCTAGTGTATCTGCCTGCCTGTTTAAGGCGGCAGAATGTTGTTCACCCTGAGTCCGAACGGCAGTTGTCGGGACCTGAATGGACTCATTGTTGAGCCGTGCTTGAAGCTCGATGGAGGCTAGCCTTCCCTCCATCACAGTCATTCCCACACTTGCCCACGACACTATCTCAGAGATGCCCTCACGTCCCTGTGACAGTATCTCAGAGATTCCCTCCCTGTGCCACCATTCCACTCATGCAAGAGTTGGACTCCTCCACCCTCTGCGCGATTGTGGAGAGTGGCACCTGTTCCAGCACCTCACAAACCTGCTGCTGCCCCTCGATCATTCTCTTTTTAAAGGATGGCTCCCGGGGTTCAGCATCTGTGTCCAGCTGAGCAGAGCCTGGAGAGGAATGCTCCCACCGACACGGACTCTCCACAACTGCCCCTGCTGCCAGTGTCTGCTCGTGCTCACGTGTGTGGTAACTCACCATGTGCGACCCCTACTAACTGCGGACTGGGACCCACCGAGGTGTGTGTATCTGCGCTGGTGGATGGCTCGCTCAGATGTGACGGTGCCCCCTCAGAGGCCGGCAGGTCCTCTGAGGAAACACCCTCTGCCATCACCGCGGTCGCGGAAGGCCCTGTAAGAGAACAAAAGGCGATATTAAGCATGATCACAGATGTGTCATGTTGCGATGTGCGTACTGAGGTGTTGAAGATGGCGGGGCATGTTAACATCAATTCATATTGTGTGTGCTGAATGTTAAAGTTCTGTCACCAGACGTTGCCAGTCTCGGCATCCCCGATGGATAGGCACTCGAGGGTGTGGCTCAGCTCCAGCACCTCCTGCTCCGTGTCTGTGAGGATGACGATCTGTTGCGGCCCCCGTCCGGTCCTCTCCCGTGCATTCTGGGCTCTCTTCTCCAAAAAGAGGAGAAAGTACAGACGCGTGAGTGAATGATGTTGACTTGGTCAACCGATGAATACATTGGTTTTGGTGAGGCTGAACGTGAACAAGATGCATCAGAGGGTATTAGACAAAGCCATGACATTGTATGAGGATTGGATTGAGTGGTAGTGGTGGGGTGAGTAATGGGGAGGTGAGGAAGTGCTGAGGAAGTGCAGATAAGTTGAGGATGAGCTTTCAGTGGGTGTGGGGAGTGATGTGATAGAGTATTGTTGGCAGTGCAGAATGAGTTGGGGGGTGGGGGCGGTGATGTGGAAGACGGAGTGTAGGAGAATGAGTAAGTGTACTCACTTTTGCTGACCTAATTAGGTCATTGAAGCGCTTCCTGCACTGGATCCAGGTGTGGGAGATGTTGCTGCTGCTGGTGACCTCCTCTGCCACCTCGAACCAAGCCTTCTTGGAGGCAGAGGCAGGGCACTTCCTCCCGTCTGCAGGGTAGAAGACATCCCTTCTCCTCCTCACCCCATCCAGTAGCACCTGGAATGAGGCAACGCTAAATCTAGGAGCAGCCTTTCCCCTGTGCTGCTCCATTGTGCTGTGTGGGTGTTTGCTCCAGGAGCAGTCATTGGAGGACTGCCCCTTTAAATAGAGCTCCTCCAGCTGACAGCCTGTGATGTGGGTGCGCAGTCCGTCCGCTGCATAATTTTCGGACGGCAAACCTGGAAGCCACATTAAGTGGCTCCAATTGACCTGCGATGGCGTGGGGGAATGGACAGATTTTATTGGGCGGGTTACCCACGCACCCAATTACCCCCCCGCTGCCATTCCACCTCCCCACTAATATCGGGGCCAGTGAGTCTTAGTTGAAAATGGTTAGACTTGGCAGGACTACAGAACAACATAATTCATCATCTTTTTAAGATATGCTTGGCTCTACAGCAATCTTGTGCAAGCCAGGCTCCTGACAGCATTGCCTAACTTGTTATTTATTTTATTTATTAGATCCATTTTACCAGACTAAATTACATTGCTATCTCAGGAGTTATGTTGTGATGCGCACTCCCTGTTGTAGACTTAGTGTTGAACAAGGTAATTAGAGATTCTGAGAGGGGGTGATGGGAGAATGCTTGCCAGAAACCAGAGCTGATGCATACACAGATTCGACCAAAAGCACATTTGAATAACAGAAACCCTGGTTATGTGACACCAAGTGAATGGTTTAAAAACGTGAATGTGAAAAGAAATTAGGAGGGAGAGACTTATCGATTGCACAGTACTGCTGAAAATCACACAAAGAAACAGTAAAAATTGAACATGGAGTCCCTGGTTTGCTCTTGATGGCTGTGCATTTTGATCAGCTGGTAGCAATGCCATTTCTGCAGGTCACCGTGTTGTTTGTCAGACTGCTGCTGTTGATAGTTGGCCCATGGCCAAGTCTCAACAGCCATCAACACATAGCAGCTCTCTCATTGCTCAGTAAGAACAATTTCTCTGTTTCCTTTCACTTCTTGAAATTGCACAGCCAATGGCAATGTTGATCAGTCAGCAGCCAACGCTAAGCTTCGGTCGCATTTCGCAAGCTTCCACTGGTCTTCAGTCCCTCAACGCTCGACGTCAAGACTTCTCTTCATGTTATTTTTCGTCAGTGTTATTGCCAAACTCTGAAACTTTGGCACATAGTAGTGAGCTGATTCTGTGCTTGTTGTACCATTCGGCAATCATCTGCCATTCTTTCTTCATCAGACCACCTCTGTTGCTAGGCAGCCTGGCCCCAAGTTGGTAATTAAGGATGTTGGCACTCTTGACTGTTGCTCTCTTAGTGGAAAATAATATACAGTTGTCAACATTCTCCATGTTGTAGTGTCTCTGAGGGACCAGTGGATCCATTCCAATAACCTGACAGTTGACAAAACTGTCACAATCAATAGCACTATCACAGTGAAAGCCATGTGAGCAGGTGGCCGAGGGCCTGACTACAACACAACTACATTACACCTGTGTGTAACACCTCACCTTGTATCCCAAAAGTCGATAACTATTGTGTTACATAGTTCAAAGAAGCCATGGGCAATTCTTTTGTTCTGCTAAAGCCATCAAAAGCTGATTCCAAAAGGCAGAGGAACAAGGATGAACACCAAACATTCTGCAGGACAAATTCTATCTCTTTCTTGATGGCTTCAGCTAACAGACACAGAGGATGGTTTCGTAGTGTTAAAATTTTCTGTGGCGACTGGGTTGAGACATGGACCTATCACCTCTGGGACCTGGTTTCAAATTAGCTCCAGGCCAATCAAATGAAAAGTCTTCTCTGTCCGTTGGTTGTAAGAGCCCTATGTGAAGTTAGCTTGGCTAATTTCAATTTAATTCCTCGGGGTGCGGGCCCAAGTCGTGAAACTGCACATAATCTGACACTAATTGACACTGAATCGGCAATCTCACTCAGAGAAACCGTGTGATGGCTAGTGTGGGAATGGAAATACGTCAAATTGGAGCAATAGGAGGCACTCTTGTAAGGTTGAGACTCAGGCACATTGCTAGGGTAGATTAGAGGGAAATACTCTTTACCTGCTCTGAGAATGCTTGATGTAAAATGCTGTCTCTTGAACTTCCTCTCCTGTATCACACTTGGAAGAGTATGAGGCTAATTTTCAACTTCAGCGGGGGCAGAAAACTGGCGGTAGTGGAATCTGCCGCCTGTTATACACCCCATCCGATTTTTCTTTTCCATTGACTTCAACGGAGATGAAAATTGAGCAGGGCGGCTGATCCAATACCACCAGTTTCCTGCCCCTGTTGAAGTTGAAAATTACTCCCCATATCTTTTCTTTTGCCACTCTGAGGCAGTTCAGAAGAATACTTAGTTACACTAAATTAGGAGGAACAGTAAGTTGCCTAGATGGGAGCAGAAAGTTGCAAAGGGACATAAACAGATTAAGTGAGTGGGCAAAACTGTGGCTGATGGAGTTCAATGTGGGAAAGTGTGAGCTCATTCACTTTGGATCCAAGATAGGTAAATCAGACTGTTTTTTTAATGGCGAGAAACTAGAAACTGTGGAGAAGCAAAGGAATTTGGGTGTCCATGTACACAAATCACTAAAAGCTAGTGCACAGGTACAAAAAGTAACAAAAAACTCCAATGGAGTGTTGGCCTTTATCTCAAGGGGACTAGGATACAAAGGGGAGGAAGTTATGCTTCAGTTGTACAAAGCCTTGGTCAGACCCCATCTGGAGTATTGCATTCAGTTCTGGGCATTGCACCTCAGGAAGGACATATTGGACTTGGAGGGTATACAGCACAGATTTACCAGTATGATACAAGGGCTTGAAGGGTTAAATTATGAGGCCAGTTGCATAAACTTGACCTGCATTCACTTGAGTTTAGAAGGTTGAGGGGTGATCTAATTGCGATGTTTAAAATGACAAAGGGATTCGATAGAGTAGATTTAGAGAAGATATTTTCTCTGGTGGAGGAATCCAGAACAAGAGGGCACAATCTTAAAATTAGAGCTTAGGCCATTTAAGAATGAAATCGGGAAGCCCTTTTTCACACAAAGGGTAGTGGAAATGTAGAATTCACTTCCCAAAGGACTGTGGATGCTGGGGGTCAATTGAAATTTTCAAGACTGAGTTCGACAGATTTTTATTAGGTAAGAGTATCAAGGGATACGGATCACAGGCAGACAAATGGAGTTGAGGTGCAGATCAACCATGATCTAATTGATAGACTTGAGGGGCTGAATGGCCTACTCCTGCTCCTATGTTCCTACAGGCAGAAATGTTGTACCCGGCAGAAGACACCTACAAAAATAGCAACAGCTCAGCTGGTGGCATAACTTGTTGGTGCCTGGTCTGAATCTTAGTTGGACCATGGTAAAGACATTGAGTACGGACGAGGTACACCAAGCAAGAAAAAGAATTTCGTTGTTTATTCAAAGTACTGGTTGAATTTTAGATGCCATTGTTTTGAACCATCATACAAATACGACTTTGAAGAGAAAGCAGAAATAGATGCATTGCCCGTTATGGTACAGAGAGTCCAGGTACAATCCATGGTCAGTGCGGAGTTAGCCGAATACAGTTGAGGCGGTTCACAATTGTTTTCAAACTCCTTGCCTATTTTCGCACGCATTGGGTGTGATGCTGGTGTACCGTCAGCAGCGTGTGACCATACCCCAGTGGGAGTCACCAGCTTGAGGAGAAGATTGGGGAAAAACAGAAGAGACATCATTGTATCACTTTGGCTGTCAACACCAGAAATAACTGGCAAAAGGCAGCCAAAAATAAGTACAAAGACTCGTCCCATGCATAGGTCAGTCGATGTCACAATGCAGCAATTGCCTTCAACAGTTATTTTCTTTCACACTTTCTTTGATCTATGTTGTTGCTTACAAGTGTCAGCAAAGAATGTAATCTGTTCAACAATGAAGTCGAGTCAAGTTACTGCCTGCCCTTGTGACAGGAGAAGCAGATTAGACGACACAAATGATTCTGGCCCAGGACGATGTTCACTCGAAATTTCAATTGTTCTCCCTCTGCCTTTGTTCGCACAGATGGTGTGACTGTCATGGCTAATTAACAGTTAATAGAAGCGTAATGCCATGTTGAATAATGCAACCTAGAACCTGGGGCCTTTCTATTTGTGGAAATAATTAAACTCGCCTGAAAATGCCCCCCCACCCCACCATCCTTAGATATTTATCTACCTTCAGAAATTGTTTGTACCAAGTTCCAAGGTTGTCAATTCCATATAACATTTTTGAAGTGAATTAAAACTAGCTGAGAAAGTCATGCTCAATGGTGACACTCTCGCTTCTGAGTCAGAAGGTTATGGTCCCACTAGAGAGTCTTGAACTCAAAATCTAGGCTGATACTTCAATGCAATACTAAGGGAGTACTGCACTGTCTTTGGGATGAGACGTTAAACCGAGGCCCCTTCTGCTCTCTGAGGTGGATGTAAAAGATCCCATGGCACTATTTTGAAGTAGACCAGGGGAGTTCTTCCCGGTGTCCTGGCCAATATTTATCCCTCAACCAACATCACCAGAACAGATTTTTAAAATTTGTTCATGGGATATGGGCGTCGCTGGCAAGGCCGGCATTTATTGCCCATCCCTAATTGCCCTCGAGAAGGTGGTGGTGAGCCACCTTCTTGAACCGTAGCAGTCCATGTGGTGAAGGTTCTCCTACTGCGCTGTTAGGTAGGGAGTCACAGGATTTTGACCCAGCGACGATGGGAGGTGCTGTCGAAGAAACCTTGGCGAGTTGCTGCAGTGCATCCAGTAGATGATACACATTGCAGCCACAGTGCGCCGGTGGTGAAGGGAGTGAATGTTTAGGATGGTGGATGGGGTGCCAATCAAGCGGGCTGCTTTGTCCTGGATGGTGTCGAGCTTCTTGAGTATTGTTGGAGCTGCACTCATCCAGACAAGTGGAGAGTATTCCATCACACTCCTGACTTGTGCCTTGTAGATGGTGGAAAGGCTTTGGGGAGTCAAGAGGTGAGTCACTTGCCGCAGAATATCCAACCTCAGACCTGCTCTTGTAGCCACAGTATTTATGTGGCTGGTCCAGTTAAGTTTCTGGTCGATGGTGACCCCCAGGATGTTGATGGTGGGGGATTCGGCAATGGCAATGCCACTGAATGTCAAGGGGAAGTGGTTAGACTCTCTCTTGTTGGAGATGGTCATTGCCTGGCACTTGTCTGGCGTGAATGTTACTTGACACTTATCAGCCTAAGCCTGGACATTGTCCAGGTCTTGCTACATGCGGGCACGGAGTGCTTCATTACCTATAGGGTTGCGCATGGAACTGAACACAGTACAATCATCAGCGAACATCCCCATTTCTGACCTTATGATGGAGGGAAGGTCATTGATGAAGCAGCTGAAGATGGTTGGGCCTAGGACACTGCCCTGAGGAACTCCTGCAGCAATTCCCTGGGGCTGAGATGATTGGCCTCCAACAACCACTACCATCTTCCTTTGTGCTAGGTATGACTCCAGCCACTGGAGAGTTTTCCCCCTGATTCCCATTGACTTCAATTTTACTAGGGCTCCTTGGTGCCACACTCGGTCAAATGCTGCCTTGATGACAAGGGCAGTCACTCTCACCTCACCTCTGGAATTCAGCTCTTTTGTCCATGTTTGGACCTAGGCTGTAATGAGGTCTGGAGCCGAGTGGTCCTGGCGGATCCCAAACTGAGCATTGGTCAGCAGGTTATTGGTGAGTAAGTGCTGCTTGATAGCACTGTCGACGACACCTTCCATCACTTTGCTGATGATTGAGAATAGACTGATGGGGCAGTAATTGTCTGGATTGGATTTGTCCTGCTTTTTGTGGACAGGACATACCTGGGCAATTTTCCACATTGTCGGGTAGATGCCAGTGTTGTAGCTGTACTGTAACAGTTTGGTTAGAGGCGCGGCCAGTTCTGGAGCACAGGTCTTAAGCACTAGAGCCGGGAGATTGACGGGGCCCATAGCCTTTGCTGTATCCAGTGCACGCAGCCATTTCTTGATATCACGTGGAGTGAATCGAATTGGTTGAAGACTGGCTTCTGTGATGGTGGGGATATCGGGAGGAGGCCGAAATGGATCATCCACTCGGCACGATTATCTGGTCATTATCACATTGCTGTTTGTGGGACCTTGCTGTGCACAAATAAACTGCTGCGTTTCCTACATTACAACAGTGACTACTTAGTGACTACAAAGGTACTTAATTGGCTGTAAAGCACTTTGGGACATCCTGAGGCCATGAAAGGTGCTATATAAATGCAAGTCCTTTCTTTCTTTAACATGTGCTTAGGCCCATGCAAAGTAAACAGGGTGATTGCCATTTCATTAACCTCCAACCTTTGCCCTGTTCTCAAAAAACAGTAATGTTCTACCCTTCTATTGTAATGCTTTATGTTCTTGTACATTTACTTTACCTCGTGCATTCAACCAGAACCATTGACATCTGGAGTAATGTTCATACAAATGCACCAAGAAGCACAAGTGTCAATAGCAGACAAACGCACAGTTGCATTGTTATCGGCTTCTTTCTAGACACAAGCTGTAAAGGGGATGGGAGGAGGAATCCTTTATCATGAGTGAAAAGTACTTTCCATTTTATGCACACAATTGAAGGCCTTAGACAGCTCCTTTTCAAGACAGTAATACTGTCCCAAATAATTCTCGTTAATTCTCAACCCTTATTTAAAAACCACTTTTTTCAGCGAATTGTTTGCACTATTAGACACAAGCAATCTGCACATTTTCTGCGAGATTGAATTTTTTTTCTTGAAAAATAAGACTGTAATTTGGTGGTAACTTCAAAGCAAATAATAAGCTGAGAATTCCTTTGAATCTCTCACTGGCTTTTGACAGATGCATTTTTGCTGCATCAAATTTAATACAAGGAATAAGCAACAGCATAACAGTCTCCCGTAGAGAAGATAAGTAGGTCCTTAAAACTCTCCAGACACCCTGACCCTCCCAATGAGTCTCTCTGATAAACCACAATCTCGATTCTATGTTGTGATTGTCGTAGTCAGTGCTGCAGGGAAAAAAAAACAACTCTGTGTTATTTTTGGTGCCCAATGTCGGCATCAAGGACTTCCAGACTATTTGTAACACAAGTTAGAGGGAGATTAAAGCTCCTTCTGCTCAGTCCCGACAAATGTCCTATCAACATCTAACCACATTAAGTGTTGCATTTCTGTTTCCCACACCGACCATCCTTAAGGCTTCTTTCAATGAGTTTGAAACATTACTTCCAGCATGTGGGCTGTCCAGTATTATGGACCCATGGTCATTAGGTACTGTGTGTTGGGAACCCACAATTAGTTCATGCTGAGGCCTTCAAGCCATCTCCATCCTCTGCTGAGGATGGAGATGAGGACTTCAGGTGCCCAGCTATGAGAAGAAAACTGCCTGCCTTACACAGGTAGTTCTATCAGGTATTGCAAGGTTTGCCAAGCACCTTGGCTGAAAGTATGAAGCAATCCACTGCCATCCTGCATGGTGTCATTTTGCATGGCATCAGCGCTCTGCAGTCTACCTTGGAGAGCGTGGCCACCTCCAAGGGATGCTGCAACAGGGCCCTCACAGCAGGAGTCAATGTTCACAACCTTTGTAACTGCCTTGCAGGCTCTGGGCTCCATCTTGGAGAGATTGGTGGACCAGATGGATAGAATCTTTTGAGAAGTCACTCATCTTCTGCAGTTGTCCCTCCTGCCAATCAGTGGATGCGATGAGCCGCAGCCCCATGGGAGCTGTACGTGTTGCCCTCTTGGGATGTCAGCACATCTGCTCCTTCGCCATCCCCTTCAACCAGCACCTGCCAGGGTGCCAGGAGGTCAGCTGGGCCAGACTGCCCCGAACAGGCAAGAGCAACCAGTCACCAACCACGAGCCTCTCAAGAGTCCCAACATCAGCAACAGCAGCCTTCCACCAGCTATGCTGAGGCTAAGCTGTAGTAGAGTTAGCAAACCTTCTTTAAGCAAGGCACTATGGGTTCACACTTGTGTGAGAAATGAATTCAAGACAATTATTGTGTTTGCCATTAAATTAATCACCTATATCACATTTGTCACTTTGGTCTGCACTTTGGACTAGTAGCAGCTTCTGAGTCTGCCACTGTCAGTATGTCATTGATATAGAAGTTGTCTGAATGGTTTCAATGTTCTTTAATGCAGGATTAAGGCAGTAGTAAAGGATGTAACAAGGACTGTTAATGCAGAGGAACTTTGTGAGTGTTTTCAGGGCTTAGGAACGAGCAGGTGACTGGAATTGCTGTGAAATTAACTCATCCTTGGCATTCCTGGCTGCAAAGTGATGAGGTGGCTCTCGTTCTTCTGCTGCCTCCTTGCCTTCACCCTGGTCTCCCTCGTCTGCTGAGAACTGCTGCTGTTGCTGCGCCTCCTCAAAATGCAGGCCTCTCTGTATGGCAAGGTTATAGAGGATGTGGCACACCACTATAATGCAGGAGGCTTTACATGGGGCATATTGTAGGGAGCACCCAGACCTGTCCAGGCCCCTGAACCTGTGTTTGAGGAGTATGCTCAATTATAATCCTGGTGGTCCCATACCTCTGATTATACCTGAGTTGTTCAGGGGTTGAGGGTGGGGTTGAGGAGTGGTGTCATAAGCCATGTATATGGGGGTATCACTTGTCTCCCGATAGCTATCCCATCACGTTCCTGGAAGGGTCGAATACTGGAGGGGGGATGATTGAGTGCCGCAGGATAAAAGCTTGCACAAACTTACATTCTCCTGTTTCTGTGATCGGTGACAAGTACACATTAATTGAGTGGTAGCCCTTTCTATTCACGAAGGCTGCCATACTGGTCTTCTGGTGCCCTGATGGCAACATGGGTGCAGTCTATCACACCTTGGGCACAAGGGAAGCCAGCCACTGCTGCAAATCCCCGAGCTCCATCCTGTTGACTTTTGATGACAATGGGAAAAGTGATGTACTGGTTTGCTCTGGTGAACTGAGCGTCGGTGACCTGCTTGATACAGCTATGCACTGCAGACTGGGACAGGTGAGAGAGTTACCAAGTAGCAGCCTGGAATGAGCCTGTGACAAAGAAATTAAGGGTTGTGGTGACTTTGACAGGTAGTGGCAAAACATGACCATCTGGTCCAGCAGGCAGCAGGTCCTGTTGCAGGAGGCTGCGGAGGTCTGGAACAGCCGGCCTGGAGAAGCACAGCCTCCTGATGCACTGCCCCCCCCCGCCCCCGATAGATGCAGAAACATGGCTCTTGGCTGCTGTGTACTGGGTAAAGCCTCCTTAAAGAAGCTTCCCTTACCTGCTATGTCCTAAGAGACCCACCTTCTGCTCCTGCTGGTTGCTGCTGCTCTCCTTGCTCCAACCCTTCCTCCATCTGACTCAAAGTGGCTGTGATGGCACCCATGATAAGCTGTGAGGGATTACTGAGGGAAAGTAAGACAAGAAATCTCAGAAGGAAGCAATCTTGAAGCTGGAAACTCTCCTGGCAACCCAAACAGCACAATGGGTCACAGATCCGTATGATTCAATTATCTGCAGGTGACTGCCCCTTTAAACAGTGCTCCCAGTGGCTCTGAGAGACCATTCCCGCTAGATTTTAATAGCTGGTTGGGCGAGTCTTCTGCGATTTCATATTAAAATCGGCTCCCCGATTTGTACATATTCATGAGGCCCTCCCCCCCACCCTGTCCCTGGCCGGTGGCTCGGCCAACAAGACAATGTGTGGTTAAAATTGCTCGATCAGGAGGGAGAGAGTGACTGGGAGAGGGGGGAATCGATCGGGAGGGAGAGAGTGATCGGGAGAGGGGGGAATCGATCGGGAGGGAGAGAGTGACTGGAAGAGGGGGAATCGATCAGGAGGGGGCTGAGTGGAGAGGGAGGGGCTGAGCGGAGGCTGGCATGAGTCTTCGGCCTGTAAGTCGCATGTGGGCCACGTTTTCTTGAATGTAGCCTGCACAGCCTCGGTATATTGGATGCTTTGGCAGCTGTTTTGCAGTTGAAAAACAAGCATTTCACCATCGAATTTCAAGACCATGTAATCTCACAGACACACACACTCTCTGATACACACACTCACAGTCTGATACACACACTCTCTGATACACACACACTCTCTGATACACACACTCACTCTCTGATACACACACTCACTCTCTCATACACACTCTCCACGATACACACACTCTCTGATACACACTCACTCTCTGATACACACACTCACTCTCTGATACACACACACTCTGATACACACTCACTCTCTGATACACACACTCTCTATGATACACACACACACTCTCTGATACACACACTCTGAAACACACTCACTCTCTGATACACACACACTCTGATACACACTCATTCTCTGATACACACACTCTATGATACACACACTCACTCTCTGATACACACACTCTATGATACACACACTCACTCTCTGATACACTCACTCTCTGATACACTCACTCTCTGATACACTCACTCTCTGATACACACACTCACTCTCTGAAACACACACACTCTAATACACACACTCTCAGATACACACTCACTCTCTGATACACACTCTCTGATACACACACTCACTCTCTGAAACACACTCACTCTCTGATACACACACTCTCTGATACACACACACACTCTCTGATACACTCACTCTCTGATACACTCACTCTCTGATACACACACTCTCTGATACACACACTCACTCTCTGATACACTCACTCTCTGATACACTCACTCTCTGATACACACACTCTCTGATACACACACTCACTCTCTGATACACACACACACTCTCTGATACACTCACTCTCTGATACACACACTCTCTGATACACACACACCCTCTCTAATACACACACTCTCTGATACACACAATCACTCTCTGATATACACACACTCTGATACACACTCTCACTCTCTGATACACACAATCACTCTCTGATATACACACACTCTGATACACACACTCACTCTCTGATACACACTCACTCTCTGATACACACAATCACTCTCTGATATACACACACTCTGATACACACTCACTCTCTGATACACACTCACTCTCTGATACACACTCTCACTCTCTGATACACACTCTCACTCTCTGATACACACAATCACTCTCTGATATACACACACTCTGATACACACACTCACTCTCTGATACACACAATCACTCTCTGATATACACACTCTCTGATACACACTCACTCTCTGATACACACTCACTCTCTGATACACACTCTCACTCTCTGATACACACTCTCACTCTCTGATACACACAATCACTCTCTGATATACACACACTCTGTTACACACACTCACTCTCTGATACACACTCACTCTCTGATACACACTCTCACTCTCTGATACACACAATCATTCTCTGATATACACACACTCTGATATACACACTCACTCTCTGATACACACAATCACTCTCTGATATACACACACTCTGATACACACTCTCACTCTCTGATACACACTCACTCTCTGATACACATACACTCTGATACACATACACTCTGATACACACAATCACTCTCTGATATACACACTCTCTGATACACATACACTCTGATACACATACACTCTGATACACACAATCACTCTCTGATATACACACACTCTGATACACACTCTCACTCTCTGATACACACTCACTCTCTGATACGCACACACACTCTCTGATACACACACTCTCTGATACACTCACACTCTGATATACACATACTCTGATACACACACTCACTCTCTGATACACACTCACTTTCTGATACACATACACTCTGATACACACACTCTCTGATACACTCACACTCTGATACACATACACTCTGATACACACTCACTCTCTGATACACACACTCACTCTCTGATATACACACACTCTGATACACACACTCACTCTCTGATACACACTCACTCTCTGATACACACACTCTCTGATACACTCACACTCTGATACACATACACTCTGATACACACTCACTCTCTGATACACACACTCACTCTCTGATATACACACACTCACTCTCTGATACACACTCACTCTCTGATATACACACACTCACTCTCTGATACACACTCACTCTCTGATACACACCCACTCTGATACACACTCACTCTCTGATACACACCCACTCTGATACACACACACACTCTCTGATACACACAATCACTCTCTGATACACACACACTCAGATACACGCATTCACTCTGATACACACACACTCTCTGATACACACTCACTCTCTGATACACACACTCACTTTCACAGATAAACACTCACTCTGACACACGCATTCACTCTCTGATACGCACATTCACTCTCACAGATACACACACTCACTCTCACAGGAACACACACTCACTCTCACAGATACACACACTCACTCTCACAGGAACACACACTCACTCTCACAGATACACACACTCACTCTCACAGGAACACACACTCACTCTCACAGATACACACCCTCACCCGAAAGGATACACACACTCACTCTCACAGATACACACACTCACTCTCACAGGAACACACACTCACTCTCACAGATACACACACTCACCCTAACAGATACACACACTCACTCTCACAGATACACACACTCACTCTCACAGATACACACACTCACCCTAACAGATACACACACTCACTCTCACAGATACACAGACTCACTCTCACAGATACACACACTCACTCTCACAGATACACACACTCACCCTAACAGATACACACACTCACTCTCACAGATACACACACTCACCCTAACAGATACACACACTCACCCTAACAGATACACACACTCACTCTCACAAATACACACACTCACCCTAACAGATACACACACTCACCCTAACAGATACACACACTCACTCTCACAGATACACAGGGCTCGATTTTCGCACCCGCAATCGGGTGCGTTCGTGGCGGGAGGGCTGCAGAAATCTGGGATTCCCGGGGCGGGTCTGGAGCCCGGCTCCAACCCGCCCACTTCCAGAATCCCCAGTGACGCGCTGACATGCGCGCGCAGCCCCCGCGTCTGGGACTCCCGCCGGCAATTAAAGCCGGAGAGGTGCCACTTAAAGTACTTAAACAGGTACTTCAGGTTGTTAAAAGACCTGATTGACCTGATATTTTAGGAGTGATGGGATTTTGAAATGAACAGGGACTGTTTCCCGTACTGGGGGAAACACTCCCAGGTCGAATGGAGGTGTTGCAGCTATCAGCCTGTGGCAGCTGCAAAGGTCCATTTGACAGGTCGGGGGGAGACCCTCACTCATTGCAGGAGGCCACTCTGTCACTTTGGACAAAGTTTGGCCTCCACCACCCTCCTCCTAACAATAAAATTCACCAACTTGCACACTTACCCCGGTGTCCAGACACATGTACCTACCTTGCGGACCCCCTCAGATGTACATCTTCCGGATGGGGGCCGCCGTAGCTGCAGTCATGACCTCCTCGGAGGGCGAACAGCATCACCAGCCTCGCCGGCCATGCCGTCCACCTCTGACACGTGGAGCTCCACAACACAGTGCTGTGACACATCCACCTGCACAGCAGGAGGGAGGGCAACCGCAGAAAAGATGCGTCACAGAGGGCACTATCCTCGCCACAGGGTCTACAGACCGAGGCTCAGCTTCCTGGACCTCTCTGAGCAGCAGTGCACACGGAGGCTCAGAGTCACTCGACATGTAGTCGTGGACATCTGCAGCCTCCTTCATGCCGAGCTGCTCCCGGCTGGCCCGAGCACCATCTTCTTACCTGTCGCTGTCAAAGTCACCACTGCCCACAACAACTTCTCCTCCGCATCCTTCCAGGGTGCCACCGGGGACATCGCCGACATCTCTCAGTCGTCTGCACAAAAGAGCCCTGCAAATACACCTACACCCACTCTGCAGTGACACAATGGGTGGCATCAGTTGTGGGTCTTCATAGTGATCCTCAGGAGCGGGCATTATTGCACAAACCAGACAAGATTCGCAAAAACATGGCAGTAGTGGTGACAATATAATATGTAATGTGAGTTGATCAGATATTAAATATAGGTAAAAACCATGACAAACCCTCAAACGCCCTTGTGCATCCCCTTCATGCTCACGACACGTTTGCCTTACGCTTCCTACTGCACATATGTGATGCATGCCCTGTGGCTGCAGCACAGGTGGTGGCAGGTTGAGTGAGGCTGACTGTGAGAGAGATGCATGAGAGGGTGAGTATGAGATAGAGTCATGAGATTGTATGAGGATTGGGTTGAGTGGTAGTGGCGGGATGAGTACTGGCGAGGTGAGTAAGTGCAGGTAAGATGAGGATGAGGTTTGAGTGGGTGTGAGGGGTGATGTGATAGAGTAGTGTTGGCAGTGCAGAAGGAGATGTGGGGTGGGGGCGGTGATGTGGCAGGTGGAGTGTAGGGGAATGAGTAAGTGTACTCACTTTGGCTGACCTACTGAGGTCATTGAAGCGCCTCCTGCACTGTATGCAGGTGCGCGATATGTTGGTGGTGCTGGTGACCTCCTCTGCCATCTCGAGCCAGGCCTTCTTGGTGACAGAGGCAGGCCGCTTCCTCCCGCCCGCCGGGGGGAAGATCTCTGTCCTCCCCCTCATCCTCACCCCATCCAATGATACCTAGAGTGAGGCATCATTAAACCTGGGAGCAGCCTTCCCCCTGGGCTGCTCCATGCTGTAATTTTTCCTATTTCTTGCAGCATCAGTCGGTGGAGGACTGCCCCTTTAAATAGAGCTCCTCCAGCTGACAGACTATGCTGCACATGTGCAGTCCGCCCGCTGTGCAGCTTTCCAGCGCGAAACCGGAAGCACAGGTAAGTGGCCCGATTTCACTGAGCGCGTTACCCGCCGCCCTCCTAATATCGGGCCCACACACTCACTCTCACAAATGCACACACTCACTCTCACAAATACACACACTCACCCTAACAGATACACACACTCACTCTCACAAATACACACACTCATGCTCACAGATACACACACTCACTCTCACAGATACACACTCACTCGCACTGATACACACACTCACTCTCACAGATACACACACTCACCCTAACAGATACGCACACTCACTCTCACAGATACACACACTCACTCCCACAGATACACACACTCACCCTAACAGATACACACACTCACTCTCACAGATACACACACTCACTCTCACAGATACACACACTCATTCTCACAGATACACACACTCACTCTCACAGATACACACACTCACCCTAACGGATACACACACTCATTCTCACAGATACACACACTCACTCCCACAGATACACACACTCACCCTAACAGATACACACACTCACTCTCACAGATACACACACTCATTCTCACAGATACACACACTCACTCTCACAGATACACACACTCACCCTAACAGATACGCACACTCACTCCCACAGATACACACACTCACTCCCACAGATACACACACTCACCCTAAAAGATACACACACTCACCCTAACAGATACACACACTCACTCTCACAGATACACACACTCATTCTCACAGATACACAAACTCACTCTCACAGATACACAAACTCATTCTCACAGATACACACACTCACTCTCACAGATACACAAACTCATTCTCACAGATACACACACTCACTCTCACAGATACACACACTCACTCTCACAGATACACACACTCACCCTAACGGATACACACACTCATTCTCACAGATACACACACTCACTCCCACAGATACACACACTCACCCTAACAGATACACACACTCACTCTCACAGATACACACACTCATTCTCACAGATACACACACTCACTCTCACAGATACACACACTCACCCTAACAGATACGCACACTCACTCTCACAGATACACACACTCACTCCCACAGATACACACACTCACCCTAACAGATACACACACTCATTCTCACAGATACACACACTCACTCTCACAGATACACACACTCACCCTAACAGATACGCACACTCACTCTCACAGATACACACACTCACTCCCACAGATACACACACTCACCCTAACAGATACACACACTCATTCTCACAGATACACACACTCACTCCCACAGATACACACACTCACCCTAAAAGATACACACACTCACCCTAACAGATACACACACTCACTCTCACAGATACACACACTCATTCTCACAGATACACAAACTCATTCTCACAGATACACAAACTCACTCTCACAGATACACACACTCGCCCTAACAGATACGCACACTCACTCTCACAGATACACACACTCACCCTAAAAGATACACACACTCACCCTAACGGATACACACACTCACTCTCACAGATACACACACTCACTCTCACAGATACACACACTCACTCTCACTCTCACAGACCCTTGCAGTCATGGACACAGAGGTACAAACAGAACCAACATGTCTACACAGACAAATGCACGCACACAAAGATGCACTTAGACAGACACTCATGCAAACACAGTCTCAGAAACAAGCGCTCTGAGATGAACAGCCACCATTCATGTAAATGAGCCTCCCTGAGAGACTACTCATTAATAAATAACAGATACAAGGGAGTGATTATAAGTCTGTAGTAACTAATCAAGGGAATCTGATGATTGTTACAAACTGCTGGAGCCTCCTTTTCCTTTTCTGTGTCTGGCGTGCTCACAACCTCCAATTTGATTAATTAATTTGATTACTCCCAGGTCCCCATGACTCGATATATCTTCCTCGGAGCTGTCTGCTGAGCTTCTCCTTTCTGTAAATGCGACCATGTCTGCCAGGTATCAGTGGAATTCATTGACATTCAGACCGATGGGATCTGAAGCAATTTGGATTTGTTTTCCCTGTTCCCTGTTGATGAAGAGGAACCTAGAACTGAGAAAATAGCAACATCATCGGTCTGTCTAAATCTGGTCTGGATTGGGCCTGTGTATCTGTGATCTTATAGAAGTCTATAAAATAATGAGGGGCATAGATAAGGTAGATAGTCAAAATCTTTTCCCAAAGGTAGGGGAGTCTATAACGAGGGGACATAGATTTAAGGTGAGAGGGGAGAGATACAAAAGGGTCCAGAGGGGCAATTTTTTCACTCAAAGGGTGGTGAGTGTCTGGAACGAGCTGCCAGAGGCAGTAGTAGAGGCGGGTACAATTTTGTCTTTTAAAAAGCATTTGGACAGTTACATGGGTAAGATGGGTATAGAGGGATATGGGCCAAGTGCAGGCAATTGGGACTAGCTTAGTGGTATAAACTGGGCGACATGGACATGTTGGGCCGAAGGACCTGTTTCCATGTTGTAAACTTCTATGATTCTATGATTCTATTTTGGCTGGTGTGGTCATTGTAAATGTAAAGGTAAATCTTTACCTTCTTAATTTCTCTCAGAGTGCCTACTCATCTTGGACTAAGGCTGGAGAAGAACGGCGACTCTTCTAGTACAAGGGCCAAGTAGCCATTCTTCATGTGTTGGCCCAGACAATGAGTGTTGAGCAGGCTATTTGACAGTGGAGGGCATCACAGTCAAGCTTGATATTGCCTTTGCCCAATGTCTTCACCCACACATGCACACACTTGACAGCAAAGCTCATTGGTTGCCCATCAGTTGCAACAGCCCTGCCCTATTTATTTCCCTCTTTAATCCAGAAGTGCTGAGGTCATTTGGAGTGCCCTCACCCTCTGGCGTAGCAAAGATCGGCAAATTCAGCACAGACTTGGTCTAGAATTTGGACAACGTTGCCCCCATTTTACAGGTGCAACAGGGGCCAATTTCAGGGACCAACGTCCTATGGCCCAAGGACGCCAGAAAGACATCTAACCCAATATTGGGATGGGCCATTTTTCAGCCATCTGGGGCAGCAACCTAAAACAAGTACTAAGCACTTTGCACGTGTTAATGAGGGACCTAACATCTATTTTAGGACCCCTCTGGGAAATTGGGCAGCCTTGAGTGGAATAGGAGCCAGGCCTACTGCGCTCAGGTTTTGCCAGAATGGATGTGACCTAACAAGTGGCCAAGGGTAAGTAAAAAAAAAAAATTTGATGTGGAGCCAGGAGGGGAGGAGAGCTCCCCAAACTCCACAGCACTCCTGAGGTGATTGGCCCCCCTCCCATTGTCCTGCTCCCCTTTCCGGCACTTACTGGAAAGGCAGCTGGCCCAAAATTCGATCAGATTATTTAGATGAGGCCTAAGGCCTGAGCTCCAATTTTCCGGTTTGGGGGTGCCTAGCGGCCTTCATGCCCGAAACTAGGCGTCGAAGAATTTCTATCTCCAAGTATCAAACACAGGAGTCAGAAGTCTCAGGAGAGAGCCTGAATCATAACAACAATAGAGTTGCTCACAATTTTCACAAGTTAGAATTGTGCACCATATTTATGAACAAACTTATTTAATAATGGAAGACATGGGAGAGCAAGATGATGCAGTGAATTATACTTTCACTCCATTGCAATAATATCCCCAAAAACACAACTGAACGGAGGCTGCAGTGTATCAGAGAGTGATGAACTCGGGATGATAGATACAATACTTCAGGATTCACTGGGCTGCTTTCCAAGGATAACTTTATCAGGCTGACTTACCTACTCATGGACTGAAATGAGACTGCAACAAACGAGCTGAGATGCATGTGATTCCTTTGCCACTATTTCAGTTAAACTGTTGAAAATCAATTGTTTAATACCTTCATTAAAAAAGCAAAGGAATTTCATACAAAGACAGGAACATGTTTGTTAGTGATATCGAGCTGCGTAATTTCAACAATATCTTCGTAAGCCAAGAATAGAAATGATGAGTTGAGAGCACCTTTATGTGGGCCCTCTCTACTTTATTAATAGATCTTATTGTAAAAAAAATATTCTTTTCAGAATTTGACATATAGGAGTCCTTGAACATTTTGTTGTAACAGAATCTGCAGGAGCTCAGAGTGATACGAGGAATACCTTGGGATGGTTGGACTCGGTGGGTGTAGTACAGCTTGATGCTTCGAGCAGTTGTGAAATTTGGAAAGCCAAGGTGGTGCAATGTTACACTAGCGCTGCCCATAACTGTTGCACGGAGGCTTAGAATATTGTGCGTCACCTCAGATAGCAGCGGTTAAAAAGGAAAATTTTCTTCAACAGCTGTTAAGGGTCTAAAGCGAGTTTCGGCTGTTTCGTTTCGAGCTCCCTGCAGGTATAAGTCCGTATTACAAAACGGTTCCAATCCCCATGAAAATTAAGATGAAAAACTCGCGTTAAATCCATCTCAGGGGAAGGTGTATGAAAAGAATCCCTGCGTTTTTTAAAATGAAAAGAATTTAAACACTCTCATCCTAATTCCAACAGATTGGCATCTACAACAATGCAGTGGGAGGCCTGGATCGATAGCACAGAAAAGGCAAGACGTCTCCTGGTACTGGAGAGGATGCTGTTGTAAAGGTTGGGATTTGAGGCCACATTGTTGCAGCAAGACCAACCATGCCGAGCATTGTTTTAGATTAGTAGAATGATTGGTAAAGAAGCACTTAATAATATCAGTGGCTGCACTTAGGACGAATGGTCCACTTAGATAACCTCTCTCTCTCTTTCTGCCTCTGAACACATAGTTTAAAGGGGCAGTGTTGTTGGTAATTTCTGCATTGCATTTATCTATATGTACACTCCAGTCACAACACAGACAGGGGGTGTGAGATACCGGACGTTGGCCGCTAGCTATGGAACCATATCCCAACATGAGTTAGTGTCATCAGGAGAGAAAGTAAAATAAACAAATAGAAATTCCATTTGCTACTGGCCTCTAGGTGTCTGTGAGGTGCAGTACTGTGTTACTGTGATATCCTGTGATCTGCATCATTTTCATCATCTGTAAGTTGCTGTAACAGAGTTCTCAGTGTTGCATGAAGGCCATGCTATCTGTCTTGTGTTGAGTGAATAGAACACCTCTATGACTTGGGTTCAAATCTCAGCTCAGCTGGGATGGCTGGAGCTAGCATCTTCACCTGACCAGTTAGAATAAGAAAACAAGGCCTGATTATGTTTACCCAGTGAAGCCACCCTGGTGTGGTGCCCTACGCATCCCACGTCTTGATATTTTACGCAGAACTTGCACAAACGCACACACAGTCTCTTTCATTCAGGGATCCACTCTATAGGCCTGGTAATAGGTGTGCCTGCCCTATTCCCCAGCTGAGATTGATAGACCTGCACCAGTAAAAAATTCCCTGAGCCCATCGCACTCAGCATAGTGAAGGATTCTGGACTTTTCATTCTGGACTTTTGATACTTGTTTTAAAGAAGACCAAAATAATGGAATTGAAAAACTCGGGGCCAGAAATTACTCACCCGCCGCTCCATAATGGCGTCCTCTCCGACCGCCGGCGAATTGATTGTGCAAGTTCGGGAATGCGTATATGTGCAGGAAAACCCCGAAATCGCAAACTTGTTCTGATTGGTTCACCGGCGTTTTTACGGTTGCGAATTAAAGGGCCACCTACGTGACAATCAAACAAAATCACCAAACATTCGTAAACTTACCCCTCTGCCCAGTTGGAACGAAGATACTTACGCCACCAAAAGGTATGCTGGAAAATACCAGCCCTGAACTACTTTTTAAAAGTGCGGTGACTGTTAATGACTGCGAAACAACAAACAATTAAATTTTAAAATGTGGAGTGTCAAATTACTCTTACATTAATTTTTTTGATCATTAAAATAAAAATTTTAAAAATTAAAATTTTTTTAAAAATCTTTTAATTTCTGTGAGTTGCATTACATTAAATCACGTACTTGGCTTTTTATGATAAGGTATATTAAACTTTTATTTCCACTAACATAGAGCATTTCACTTTAAATGAATGAGTTTCACTTGCCTGCTTGTGGGCGGGGCTTCCGTTCCCACAGAGTCTATCGTTAGGGAGGAAGGTGTGCTGATATGACAGCGCTGAAAACTTTAAAATGGAGCAAGTGGACGTCGGAGACCGCGAGGTAAATACTTTCGTCGTCTTTGTCCGCAGGATGTGCGGACAGCCTCGCCACGTCGGTCGGAGCAAGTTCCGGCTCTCAATTTCTTGGCAAAAGATCACAGAACTGTCAGCTTGGCCAAAAACAGAATGCATGATGGTCTTTGCTTATTGCCCAGGATGTTTGGAGAGTGTTATAAAGACTGGATGGAACCTTTACAAAACCTGAGTAACTGATAAGAAGAGACAACGCTGACAGTTGCAGAGATAAGGAAGCAAGGCCTGCAAACTGATAAGAGGCTACTTGGTGTTTAAAACACCCCATGTGATATAAGATGTTCAAACAGCAGATTTGAGACAAAACCATACAAAAGACCCTATTCTATAAGGGTTAGGAGAAGAACCATATGTGACACTCAGACAAGACAGCGTAGGAGAGGAAGCTTCGTTTTCTCCCAGGCCAAAGAACTTGATCAATTCTTTGTCCTGAATTGCACGCGCTAGAAAAAGGTTGTGTGAACAGTTATTATTTTTTTCTGGTACAAACTGTCATGGTTGTATGTCAAATTAAATTCTTTAAAGATAGAAAATAACTACAGTGTCTCGCTTGATTCTTAGCCTTTTATATTCTGAACAAGAGGGAAAAGTAATCCCACAATAGATGAATCCATAATTGCTCAGGCTGAGTTGCTGCAAGTCTGTTCAAAAAAACATTTCTTCAGTTCTGCCATGTGTGCTCCTATTCTGCAGTAAACAGACTGAGGATGTGCTACACAAAGGTATCGTCTTTCGGATGAGACGTTAAACCGAGGCTCCGTCTGTCCTCTCAGGTGGACATAAAAGATCCCATTACACTATTCGAAGAAGAGCAGGGGAGTTCTCCCCGGTGCCCTGGCCAATATTTAACCCTCAATCAACATCTGAAAACAGATGATCTGGTCATTATCACATTGCTGTTTGTGGGACCTTGTTGTTCATAAATTGGCTGCTGCATTTCCTACATTACAACAGTGACTACACTTCAAAAGTACTTAATTGGCTGTAAAGTTTATAAATGCAATTCTTTGTTTGTTTGTTTGTTTCTTTAAAATACAGACCCAGAGTTCTCTTCACAAAAAAGCAGCACTGAAATACCCAGTAACCATGTGCCATCATGCTTCGATATTCTTTGGAGAATTTATCCTGACTCACTTATTGCTGGTTGGCAGCTGTGTGATTTACATAGCGGGCAATATGCGCATATTGTCCTATCCGCATGAATGTCCGACAAACAACCCCACAATTCTGCAGGTACTGTGAAAGCTGTGACTCGTACAATGAGACACAGTCGGCAGTTCCAAAATAGTTACTTTGTGGAGATAGCCTTGTGGTCACTGAGTATTTCTGGCCAGACAGTTTCTCACTTTCACCCTCCCAACACCAACCCCAAGCACGCCAGATGTGTGAATGGCTCCGGCCGTTTAACGGAGGTCCTGCTGCATATTTCCCTTAGCAGAGCCCCGTAGTAATGCTGCGACAGTAACCGAGCACAGCGATGCTAATTTGTGACAAAATGGATGGAATTCTCCCCTCTATCATCATCAATCTTTAAAGCCTTTAAACTTTAAGAGACTTTTATTTTTTTCCACTGAATTAGTTCAGAGACAGTCAGGGGTAAGTTCACCTTTAGCTTCGTTAGAAAATAAATAAAGACTTACATAGCACCTCATCGCATCTCTCAGACACATCTCAAAGTATTTCACGTGCAATGGTTTACTTTTGAAGTGCAGTGACTGTTGGTATGTAAGCAAACGCACAGCACAGCAAGATCCCACCAACAGCAATGAGATGAATGACCAGTTATCCATTTTTGGTCTTGGCTGATGGAGAAATGATGGCCAGGACATCTGTTCATCAATTAGTGCCAATAGATCCTTAACCTCCAGCTGAGCCATTGGAACAGGACCTCTGTTTAATATACCAACTGAATGGTGGCACCTCCAGCAATGTGGCACTCCCTCAGTCTTGCAATGAAATATTGGTCTAGAATATGGACTTAAACTTGGGGTAGAACTTTGACTCACAGGCAAGAGTGCTAGCAACTGAGCCAAGCCACCAGGGTTTGTAGACTACCATCTCCCCTTTTTAAAGCTGCACTACTGAGACGTTTATGCTCTATCCAGGTGAGGGGACTGCAATGTTCTCTCTGACTTTTTAATATTAATTCTTGGGATGTGAGCGTCGCTGGCAGGCTGGCATTTATTGCCCATCCCTAGTTGCCCTTGAGAAGGTGGTAGTTGGCCTTCTTCTTGAACCGCTACAGTCCGTGTGGTGAAGGTGCTCCCATAGTGCTGTTAGGCAGGGAGTTCCAGATTATTTTCCTAAATAACAACAGTGACTAGACTTCAAGTGACTAGATTCCAGGAATGAGGGACTTTAGTTACGTGGATAGACTGGAGAAGCTGGGGTTATTCTCCTTGGAACAGGGAAGGTTGCGAGGAGATTTGATAGAGGTATTCAAAATCATGAAGGGTCTAGACAGAGTAGATAGAGAGAAACTCTTCCCACTGATGGAAGGGACAAGAACCAGAGTACATAGATTTAAGGTGAGTGGCAAAAGAACCAAAGGTGACATGAGGAAAAACTTTTTTACACAGCGAGTGATTAGGATCTGGAATGCACTGCCCGAGGGGGTGGTGGAGGCAGATTCAATCATGGCCTTCAAAAAGGAACTGGATAAGTAGTTGAAAGGAAAGAAATTGCAGGGCTACGGGGATAGAGCAGGGGAGTTGGACTAGCTGGATTGCTCTTGCATAGAGCCAGTACGGACTCGATGGGCCGAATAGCCTCCTTCCGTGCTGTAACCTTTCTATGATTCTATGATTCTAAATGTACTTCATTGGTTGTGAAGCACTTCGGGACGCCCTGAGGTCGTGAAAGTTGCTTTATGAATAAAAATTATTTCTTCTAGACTGCTTTAGCAGTGTGGTGGAGTCTGCTTTCAGTACTGGAACAGCTCCCTCTTCTACAATGTAAGCTATTGTTTTTGCAACGGTTGAGAGGCTGCTGTACCTACTCAGGCCTTATCCAATCCTTTAAAAAAAAACACAAATACACATTGCAGTCAAAATTATATCCGCATCCATTATGAATCTAATATCAGCTTTTATAATGAGCTTGTAATATGCTGAGTGAGGTGAAAGTTGAGGACTGTCTTCGCACAGCTCCAGTCTGTAGAGAACTAAGACCAAGATTTACAAACAGCTACATAATTAGGAGTGAATTCAATCTCCATTGGAAACGACACAAGCTATTGCATTTAACGTGCTACTGTACACTCAGCAGGAATCAGTAAGACATGATATTCATCAGCCATTATTTGTGTTTTAGTATATCGCCCACCTTCTGCCCTTCTCAAAACTACTCAGATAGGTTTCTATTCTATCCAAGTGAAGGGGGAGCAACATTCTCTCAGATTTCAGAAACCCCTACAATGGCAGGAGACACGTGGCCCCTTGGTATTCGGTGTCAGCCATGGCTCAGTGGTTGTGCTCTCGCCTCTGAGTCACAAAGTTACGGGCTCAAGCCAGACTCCAGAGACTCCAGCACATAATCTAGGCTGGCACTTGTGTGCAGTACTGAGAGAGTGCTGCACTGTCAGAGGTGCCCCTCTTTCAGATGAGATGTTAAACCAAGATCCCATCTGACCTCTCAGGTGAATGTAAAAGATCCCATGGTACTATTAGAAGAAAAGCAGGGTAGTTCTCCTGTGTCCTGGCCAATATTTATCCCTCCACCATCACAAAAATCAGATTATCTGGTTATTATCACACTGCTGTTTGTGGGGCCTTGCTACGCACAATCTGGCTGCCACATTTCGTACATTACAACAGTGACCACACTTCAAAAAGTACTTCATTGGCTGTAAAGCACTAGGGGCGTCCTGAGGCAGTGAAAGGTGCTATATAAATGCAAGTCTTTCTTGTTTTTCCTCGATAACATGGATAAGGTGGCAAGCCAGAAAATCCACCAAATACACTTAAAAAATGTTATTCAAGGAAATTCTTATTTTCCCTTCTGTTCACTCTGCAGTAATTTTTCCTGATCTCTACTACTGTTCCAGTAACAGTCCTGAGGCTGCTGCCTGTTTTGCAGAACCAGATGTGGGAGGATGGAGGCAGGACAGGGGGAGTGGCCATGACTTCAGCTTTGATGCTTGTTTTGCTGTTGATTACAGTTCTTTCAAAAGTTTAACAAATAATGACTGTGCGGCATGAAACAGATATTGGAAAAATGGACTCCTACTTTAAAGAAGCAAACTTTGGGGGGCTAATTTTAACCCCCCAAAATGGGCAGTGGGGAGATAGTGTGTGGCGGGGGGGATGTTAAAAATCCAAAAATGGCAAATCGGACCCCAACCCGTCTCCACTTCTGGTTTTAACAGAGGCGGGTTGGGGGGAGGGCAACTAACTTGCTCTCTGGAGGCGGGACCCTAATTTAAATATTTTAATGAGGATGCATGCTTCAAATTTTACCTCTGCTTCAGATTTAACCCAGTAGGGTTTTCCGGACCTGGGGAAACCCAAGAGCTAAAGGGAGGCGAGAACGGCTAGATCTAACAGGTAAGTACCTTTCCAGCACTGCTTGTGGGCCAGGAGAGGCAGGAGTGCTTCCCCTCGGCCCACCAAGCTAATCTGTTAACCTCCCCGTGATCAGACCACTGCGATCGGACTCTCCCTCCATCGAATGGACCTCTGCCCCACATCTCCAGTCACCAACCGATCTCCCCGGCCCCCACCCGATCTCTTCGACCCCTGACCCAGCTCTCCGATCCCCAACCGATCTCCCCGGCCCCCACCCGATCTCTTTGACCCCTGACCCAGCTCTCCGATCCCCAACCGATCTCCCCGGCCCCCACCCCGATCCCTTCGACTCCTGACCCAGCTCTCTGGTCCCCGACTGGTCTTCCTGGCCCCCACCCGATCTCTCCGACTATCATGTGGATTATGTAACAAATATCAGAAACTTAAGCGGGATTGCTCTCTTCAATCATAAGAAAGATTTCATAATTATATAGTTTTGTCAAGATCTTCAGAAAAGCAGCGCCATTGGGAGCAAGTGGTGGCACCAGGAACATCAGAATCTGTCCTCCCACAGAGGTGACTCCAGGCAAGTCAGTGTATCCAAAATGGATGCCGTCCTCACTCCAGATGACGACTCATCCAGCCCCTTCAGACGTTCTTTCATGTTGGTGGCAGGCTACAGGACCAGGCTGCAATGTCCATTCAGCCTGCTGAAGATTCCTCCTGGGACTCAGAAGCCCTGAGATGAGAGGACCAAGTAGCAACCAAACAGTTTTAATATCTCTAACTCTCAGTTATACCTAAATGGAGCTCCAGGATAGGTTTAAGAACAGCATAGAGAGGCAATAGGAGTAAAGAAGTACCTGTTGTAAATATATATGTGCACAGTAAAACCACTTTGTGATATAAAGTCCAGTGTTCTGAGGTATGTCTGTTCCTTGTTTGATTTTGTATTTGAGGGGATGTTTGGAGGTCAGTTTCCAGCAGGACACAGTTCCTTCAAGTTGCCTCCTTAGAGCAGAATTCTTCTGACACATTCTCAAGAGGGTGGGTGGTCTGTAGACTCTGCTGGAAGGGTACCTCCCAGGTGGTCTTCAGCTTTGGTATAGCCTTATCCTTTACTGCTTCCCTCTCTCATGTTGGTCTTTTTGAGTGGTGGGGGGTAGTGGGTGGCAAGTTGTGGTGAGCTGGGGAAAGGAGCCGCCAATGACCGCAGGCTGCATTTGAGGTGGGAGTTGCAGAGAAAATGTGACTCTTAATAGCTCCTTACCCATCCCCTCCTCCACTCACCCATGTTTCCCTCCAACTCTCATTCCTATCACTTCCCCTATACCATCACTTTCACACTATCCCCTCCCCTTCCTACCACCCCCTCACTCCTATCACTACCCCTTCTCTTCCCTTGTGAACTACCCATTCAACCCCTGTATCCTCCCCTCCCTATTGCTCTGCTGTCACAGCTCACTCTTAACCGTCCAACCACTCCCAATCACCCATTCCTAGAGTGGGCAGTAAGAGGCCAGAGGCCTCCGCACCCTCAACCCATTTCAATCCTCCCCTCCCTACTTATCCCACCTTATCTGTTTTCCTTAAAAGGGCTTTGTTTGCTTTAAAAATTCTACTTACTTATCAAAGGAATCAAATTAGAAAGAGAAGACAGTTCTGTCTCTCACCCGCGATTCGTTTGTGCCTCTGAGTCTCATAGGTATTTTCAATGACCTTTTCTAGCTGTGAACAACATACAGATGAGATAATTAGTTGGCTCCAAAACTCAACTGTGTTTATTTTGAAAACTGAACGATTAGCATTAATAAAGACTCTTTCTCACATACACATATTCTCCTCTCTGTCTCATCCTCACTTTCTCCCCAGTCTCTCACTCCCTCCATTAGCTTAATACATCATCTGAAGTTTGCAGAACACAAAACAAAAGGTACAAAGTGGAGTGCTGCACTGTCGGAGGTGCCGTCTTTTGGATGAGATGTTAAACCGAGACCTCTTCGGCCCTCTCAGGTGGACATAAAAGATCCCATGGCACTATTTGAAGAAGAGCCGGGGAATTCTCCTCGGTGGCCTGGCCAATATTTATCCCTCAACCAACATCACTAAATCTGGTCATTATCTCATTGGTGTTTGTGGGGGCTTGCTGTGCACAACTTAGCTGCTGCGTTTCCCTACATTATAAAAGTACTTCATTGGCAGGAAACTGCTTTGGGACTTCCTGAGGTCATAAAAGATGCTATATAAATGCAAGATCTTTCTTTTTAGTGAGGAACAACACCTTGTAAAATTGTACATGGCGGTTGTTTGAATTCACAAGAAATTTCAGAAAGCTGATTCTGGATGCCAAGGACCAATCAAGAGCTTTGTTGTGGCTTTATTGCATCCTGCATCTCCTCTGGCTCAGTATCTGATACATGTCAGTAGTCCTCCCACATCAGGTACAGGGTTTTGCTGTTGGTTATATTTATTTTACAAGTGCTTTCCCTGTATGTCTTTGATCAGCGGAAGTGTGCATTGCTGTGTTCTTGAACTTTTTCCTCCCTCCCCAAAGGAAAGGTGGAAACTTAGAGGTCAGCCAAGTCTTTGCATTGATATTGAACTGGAGGAGGGAATAGGGGATTTAACAGTTTCAACCGGGCTTGGATTTGCTAGGAGTCCTTTCCCTCATCTCTAATTGAAACCATTAATTTAATATGCTTTCATATTTCATTGGGATTTTCTTTTATTGCTAATAGTATAATATATCTTACAATTATAACACTTTATATTCGAATATATTATGTCAAAATATGGTAATCAATAATGCAACAGCCATTAATTTCAAACGTTCCTTTCATCAATTCTCAAAAAAGAAAATCCTTTTCACCTCTAAATAAGTGGTTGGTACATTTTTCTTTTTTATGGTCTTCCTTCTCTCCTGCAAGCCCTGACTCGTGCCAGGGTACAATTCCACAGGTGCCAGTAACCCTCCAATACTTTGCTTCTGTGGCCATTCTTCACTCCATACAGTGAGTATCAGCAGGCTTTTTGGCTTTGAAAGCCATCAGAGCCGAGCCCAATCCTACCTTGAGCTGATGTCCACGCCAACAGTTCTCAATTTTCACCCTCCGCATGACTGCAAAATCAGCAAAATCAACATTGTGAACACAGTTCAACTTACTTAAAGAAGGGACCTACTACTGCCCATTACAGACGAAGAATACAGCTGTGAAAGTATACATGTGTAGCAGTTGAGATTGCTGTTCCATGTAGAGTTGCTGCCCATCAAGTTTCAAACTGGACGGTTCAGCATTGGAGAGGAAATTTCTAAAATGCAAACCAGAACCCAAAAGCTGTTTTGTTCAAAATAAAGGTCCCACAGTGTGGAGGCACACATTATTAAAGATTTTGATTCATTGTCATTAGTCACAAACCTCAGAACTCGAGCCACAATCGTACCCCTGCTCCAGACCAGGCCGGATGGGAAGGTGGCAGCTCTACTCTGAAGACTTTTGGTTGGAGGTATGTTTTCTGAGTAACTTAGAGGGAAGGTCTTGGTTGCACCTGACTTTGTCGCACTTGCCTCAGAACGTTTGGTAGTCACTGGGTGTGAAATTGAAAATTAAATGGCCTATTTTCCTGAGCTATCACGTCTAACCTTGATGAACACAGCCACACGCACACAAAGAGCGACTAAACTAAAATGTTATCCTTTTTGAATACATATTGTGCAGGGAACTCTGCTTTCAGTTTCATTACACTCTGAACAGATGCTAGAAAATTACTTGGCTGCTATTCTTCCGTTGACATGTGAATACAGCAAAGCAATTTCAGAAAATAGCTTCAAAATTATTAAACCTGGATATACCTTTTTATCTCTTAAGCTTTTAATTCTAGTGCTTTTGTTACCTCATCATTCAAACAACGGTACAGCACTCTGTGTGATAAAAACACTCATTACAGTCCAAGGCCTTGATTGTTAAAACAAAAGCACAACAACCCAGCGTTCAAGCTTTGATGGCGATATCACCAGGGATGGGATTTTGGGAAGCTAGTCTCTAATATAAAATTCTAATATCCTTCAAAATCAATTTGGACAACACAGGGAACACAAGATGCCAGCATTCATAATTAGAAAGTAACTGTGCTTTAGCGGCAGATGGTTAGAGACCCTTGGTGACACTCTCAGCTTTGACATAATTATCACAGCAACAGAGCAGACAAGATATTGCACAGCTTTTGTTCCCAATTTATGTAATTATAGGAAGATTTTTAAAGAGATCATTCACCTTTCTTCCCCCACATATATATATATATAGATTCAGCCGATGAGCCTAACAATGTTTTATGCTTAAAACTTCAAATCTGTAAAATATATATTTTCAAGTCTTTAGCAAATGCGACTTGTTACTCAGACATTTTGTAAGTGATTGTGATGAAGGCTCTGTGAACAGACTACTTATCCTTCCATAGAGGATCCCCTGGATAGCTTACTAATTACACAATGTATCCCAGGATGGAGTTATGTCTTTCAGAAAGTACAGTTCGTGTTGTTTAAAAAGAAGCAGGACAATTATTGTGTTTCCTTTTGACATTGCAGAAGCTGTTTTGTCACAGCTCTCCATAATAACAGTGATAGGACTAGTACAGAGAATGTGAGGCACAGACACAGAAAGGGGCAAATCAAAGCCATAGGGGGTTAAATTGGATAACCCCCGAAAACGGGTGCTGGAATCGCAGTGCGTAATTAACCCGCGTCTGTTCGATGCGATGCAGGCAGCACGTTACATTCGTGCTGCCTGCTGTTTTAAATGATTGCTGCATGCAGCCAGCGCTACCTGCGCTGTTGATTGACTGCACGCATCAGCAGGGAGCCTCGATATTGCGAGCGGCTCGAGCTTCTTAAAGGCAGCTTGCACCTTTGAAAGGGGAGGTGCATTGTGGCTGCAAGAAGTGATGGGAGTTCTTTGAGAAATGATTCCGTGCTCTAATACTTTGAAGAATGGCTGCCCCTGGGAGAGAGCTTGCACCAAAGTTCTCTGATGATGCACTGGAGGTCTTAGTGCAAGAGGTGGAGAGAAGGAGGGGCATCCTGTATCTGCAGGGGGACGGAGGCCCTCCAGACATATGCTCAAGAGGCAGTGGAAGGAAGTAGCGGATGAGATAAATGATAGGAGCATAGCGCCAAGAACATGGATGCAGTGCAGGAAGAAGTTCAATGATTTAACACGAGTTGTTAAGGTGAGTGAGTTCAAGCTTCAAATGGCACATTGCACCAACTGCACCACTAGCCTCATCCACTGCTCAATTCACTATACCCTCGTCACCCACCTACCAACAATCTCTTTCAATCAGTACTCAACCATTCAGATTGGGTGCTGCACCTCACCCTCACACATTACCGCTGTCGCAAGCCGCACGCCACAACTCACAGGCAGCTATTCAACCATGACAGCCACATCACTCAAACATCTTGCAGGACACTCACTGACACCCTCTCTCTTGCAGGAGAAGGTGGCGCATAACATTAGACAGCAAGAAAGAACTGGAGGAGGACGGGCTCACCTTCACGTCCTAACTCACATGGAGGAGACAGTGCTGGCCATCATTGGAAGGGCCATCGCTGAGGCCGTGGCCATTGGTGGTGCTGGAGGGATCGATGATGAGGGTTTCTGCCTATCTAATCCTCCTTTTCACTTCCCACTTCTCCCTCATCCAACAATCTTTTCTGACACGTGCTGCAGATGGTGTAAGCATGTACTTCTTACTTTCTCCTCTCTCCTCATCACAACTTAACCTGTGTCCCTTTGTCATTTCAGATATCCACAGACTGGAACTTGCCCAGTCGGAGGAGGCAAAGGACGATGACAGTGATGATGAAGATACACCATCACTCGATCTTACACTCGCAGCCACCAGCTCAGAGACTGACACTATGCATACTTTAGAGGCTAGGAGAGAGGAGGGATCTGCACGTGGTGAGACACCGGGCACTAATGCACAGGAGCCAGGGCGGGGGGAAAGGATACCACAGGAGCCAGCTCGCCGGAGGGCGAGGTTGCAAAATGGTTCTGCTGCCGAGGGGTCAGATGATGACTTCGATGGGCCAGGCTTGAAAAAGGCTGATGGACGTACACAACCAAATGCTTGGTGCACTGGAAAGCCTGCCAGAAAGCCTGCACACAATGTCAAGCAGCATGGAGGAGTCCAGCTCCAACTTGACACAGGGCTTAGCGCAGAGCTTGGAGCCCATCCTTTCTCACAAGCACACCTGTGAAACCCAACATGATGACCGATGTCACAGCTTCCATTGCAGCACAAACATCTGCCAACAAAGGTCTGGCTGCTGCATTGGGAGCTCAGACTGCTGCCTTGGAAACTCAGACTGCTGCCTTGGAAACTCAGACTGCTGCCTTGGAAACTCAGACTGCTGCTGTCATGGCTCTGGGTACCACTGTTGAAAGAGGCTTCCAGGGCATCACAGCAGTCCAGCAATCTGTTTTCCAACAGATCACCAGGATTGCTGAGGCACCGCCCCAGGAGAGTGTCAGTGACGCCTTTACAGATGAACCCGCTGTCCTCTCTCAGGATGACCGCATTCCTGCTCCCACCCCTGCCACTCCTCCAGTGCCCTTGCTGTTGCCTGGCAGCCAACCAGGCCTGACTGCTGTAGCCCAGGCCGAGATGGTGCAGTCTGAAGCCGGGCCCTCTCGGTCCAGAGCTGCTCAAGGTCGTCCTCCAAGGCCATCTGCAGTCTCCTCAATTGAAGGTCAGCAGCCTTCCAACTCCCGTGCTCCAGCCACTGGGGATGCACCTCCGAGGAGCAGTAGGAAAGGTAAAGGCACATGAAAGACAAGCACTAAGGGAATGCACAAAGGTGAATAGTCTCATTTTGTTTGCATAATTTCATGTGTTAATTTATAAATGTGGATTTGAATTTGCAATTGGTGGTGGTTTTTATTTCTGCAATGAGCTGAGGGAGGAAGCAATGTGTAATCATAAGGAGGACGATTTGATGGTCATGTGAGAGAGGAAAGGTAAGGAATGTGGGACTGTTGGTGAATGGGGAGGTGTAGTTGAGGTTACTGGTATCGCTCATTAATAATCTGATCACGCAGAGCCCTGGCAGAAAGGGCCTGTCTATGTTGTAGCCTCCCTTCTTCTTCCTCCACTTCCTCCTTCGTCTCTTCTTCCTCCTTCTCTGCCTCTTCCTCCTCTTCCTCTGCCTGTTGCTCAGGTTCTCACTGGATAGGCAGTAGCAAGGGCAGTTCCCTTATAATGGCCAGGATGTGCAGCACGCAGCATACAATGACAAATCATGATACCCGCTCAGCTCAGTACTGCAGGGCTCCTCCAGGGCGGTCCAGGCAGTGGAAGCATTGCTTGAGGATGCCTATGGTGTGATCTATGATACTCCGTGTGTTCGCATGGCTCTCGTTGGCCTGCTGTGCACGGAGTCAAGTGCCATTTCATGAGGGGATAACCCTTGTCGCCCAGAAGCCAGCCTTTGACTTGCTGTGCTGGTTATAATACAGATGAAAGAGAGGACTGCCGCAGATTTTTTTTATATTATTCGTTCATGGGATATGGGCATCGCTGGCAAGGCCAGCATTTATTGCCCTCGAGAAGGTGGTGGTGAGCCACTTTCTTGAACTGCTACAGTCCGTGTGGTGAAGGTTCTCCCACAGTGCTGTTAGGTAGGGGGTTCCAGGATTTTGACCCAACGACGATGAAGGAATGGCGATACATTTCCAAGTCGGGATGGTGTGTGACTTGTAGGGAAACGTGCAGGTGATGTTGTTCCCATGTGCCTGCTGCCCTTGTCCTTCTAGGTGATAGAGGTCACGGGTTTGGGAGGTGCTGTTGAAGAAGCCTTGGCGAGTTGCCGCGGTGCATTTTGTAGATGGTACACACTGCAGCCACTGTGCGCCGGTGGTGAAGGGAATGAATGTTTAGGGTGGTGGATGGGGTGCCAATCAAGCAGGCTGCTTTGTCCTGGATGGTGTCGAGCTTCTTGAGTGTTGTTGGAGCTGCACTCATCCAGGCAAGTGGAGAATATTCCATCACACTCTTGACTTGTGCCTTGTAGATGGTGGAAAGGCTTTGGGGAGTCAGGGGGTGAGTCACTCACCACAGAATACCCAGCTTCTGATCTGCTTTTGTAGACACAGTATTTACGTGGCTGGTCCAGTTAAGTTTCTGGTCAAAGGTGACCCCCAGGATGTTGCTGGTGGGGGATTCGGTGATGGTAATGCCGTTCAATGTCAAGGGGAGGTGGTTAGACCCTCTCTTGTTGGAGATGGTCATTGCCTGGCACTTGTCTGGTGCGAATGTTACTTGGCACTTATCAGCCCAAGCCTGGATGTTGTCCAGGTCTTGCTGCATGCGGGCACGGAGTGCTTCATTATCTGTAGGTTGTGAATGGAACTGAACACTGTGCAATCGTCATCGAACATTCCCATTTCTGACCTTATGATGGAGGGAAGGTCATTGGTGAAGCAGCTGAAGATGGTTGGGCCTAGGACACTGCCTTGAGGAACTCCTGCAGCAATGTCCTGGGGCTGAGCTGATTGGCCTCCAACAACCACTACCATCTTCCTTTGTGCTAGGTATGACTCCAGCCACTGGAGAGTTTTCCCCCTCATTCCCATTGACTTCAATTTTACTAGGGCTCCTTGGTGCCACACTTGGTCAAATGCTGCCTTGATGTCAAGGGCAGTCAGTCTCACCTCACCTCTGGAATTCAGCTCTTTTGTCCATGTTTGGACCAAGGCTGCAATGAGGTCTGGAGCCGAGTGGTCCTGGCGCAACCCAAACTGAGTATCACAAAATGAAAGAATCATGACTGCTGCCAGGGTAGCGGGCATTGACCTGTATGATGTGCTGCGTACGGTCACACACCAGCTGTATACTGAAGAAGTGGAATCCCTTTCTGGTCATGAAAATGGCCGAGTTCAGATGTGGAACACACAGGACAATGTGCGTGCAGTCAACGGCACCCTGCACCATGGGGAAACCTGAAATCCGAGCAAAACCTCATGCTCGATCCTCCTGCTTGACTCTGGCAAGAGGGAATGAGATGAATCTGTTTCTCATTGCGTACAGAGCCTCAGTGACCTCCCTTTTACAGCAGTGCACTGCAAACTGCAAGATGTTGCTTGTATCTCCAGCAGCAGCCTGAAAGGAACCAGAGCCATAAAAATTAAGAGCCACGATCACCTTGACAGCCATAGGAAATACTGTCTTTGCCCTGCTTTCAGGCTGCAGTTCTGGCTGCAACAGTTGACAAATTTCAGTCATAACCTCTTTTGTGAACCGAAGCCGTCTGATGCACTGGTCGTCGCTGAAGTTGTGGTCAGAGAATTGCTTCCTGAAGACCCTCCTTGGATGTGGCCTCCTGTTGATTGCCTGCTCCTTCTCCTCCTCCTCTCTCTTCGAGCAGCTTGTCCTGCTCTGCGTGGCCTCTCTTCATTGTCCCAGTCATGTTCAATTTCCAGAGGAAGCCCTACCGGGTCACTTATGTGCGGAAGCAGCTTTTTTTTAGCACTATATTTTAAACGCCACTAAAAGTACTGCAAGACCAGCCAGACCACTCTCTGTAGAATATTGAAACTTTAGCCAAGTATAGGAAAAGTCCAAAAACACGTAAAATTGCACTAGCAGCCAGAAAGAATCATCCAGCACCTAACTGTGTGTGCAAGCCCCTTCACCAAGATGGCGTTCTGTACACTTCCTATTGGAAGCCATTTTCGGGGCTTAGGTATCTGCGTAGTGCCTACAAAACAGGCGATAAACTGCCCAATTCTGCCCCCATTGTGTGGATAGGAGAGGAAATTGATATTTTGATAACATTGTGCTATTTTTCATGCAGTTCGTTGCATCCCAGAGTTTGAATGCTACTTTCTGACACTTTGCTATCAGGAGGAACCTCACTGCTGTCTCACAAAACATGACTACCTGGGTTCCTGGGTTCGAACTTTGTTTCCACAACTGTTAGAAGACAAACAGAAAACATCCGCGAATAACAAATCAAACCCAACGGTACCCCTAGATGGTGCTGCAATGGAGGAGGCTGTAATCAGCTTAAAGTTCTCCACAGGTCCAGTCTACCCTGATATCTTACACAGATAATTCCTCATTTATTCTTGAACCTGCCCCCAAAGCAACTCAGAATGTACCATTTTAAATAAATATTGTATGGGGACTCACAGCAACAAATCACAGATGTTACAAAAATTTTTGACAAGGTTTCAACCAACCTCTTCCATTAAATGTATCCTGTCTTGAACAACTGGAGTCCTGGACAGGTGAAGCCTAGTGTTGAACAGGTGAAGCCTTGATTTGGACAGGTGAAGCCTTGTGTTGAACAGGTGAAGCCCTGGGTTGGACAGGTGAAGCCCTGATTTGGACAGGTGAAGCCCTGGGTTGGGAAGAAGAAGCCCTGGGTTGGACAGGTGAAGCCTTATGTTGGACAGGTGAAGCCTTATGTTGGACAGGTGAAGCCCTGGGTTAGACAGGTGAAGCTTTGGGTTGAACAGCATAAACATAAAAGCATTGACTTACTCTTCCTAGCTGTCCGCTGAATGGATTCTTTGTAAATGGGAGGATTTATTCCCTTTTCCTATGAATCAAATCTATTTTATTTGAAAACCTTTTGAGAAGCTCATAAATAACAGCTCAGAAACAGCAGCATAAACCTTTGAGCATTGATGTTCTTCTCTAGGGAAAATTAGCTCCACTGATCTCCACCTTTTTTCTCGCCTATGTCGATTGGACTGGAATCGACCTGCTCCCTGGAACTGAACAGATTGCTGAACTGTTAACAATTGCATCTGACCCAGACTCAAATTGTGTCACTCATCTCCTTTTACCCAGTGCAACCCTTCTTTCATCCTTCAGCGTTTGTACAACTCCAGCTGTAATACTGTGTACCTTCTTCTCACTGTATGTGTGTGCCTGAGTGTGTGCCTGTGTATCCTGTTATACATCATGCCCTCTATGTTGTGTTGTAAACCAAAGTTCTCCATAAAATGACTACTGTAAAAGATAAAACTCATTGCCCAAGCAAGTTACCGTTCAGCCCTGAGTAAAAGGCCAAGCAACATTTCATTTCAATGCAATTGTAGTTTTTGTAATTTAATACAGCAATCTGAGAGAAGATTAGCGCTACAGATTTTAAATTATTTATTAATTCCACTTTGTGATTTAATTTTGTTAATAAACAGGCAAGATTTAAGGTGTGTAATGAGACTGTGCTACCGTTAGCCTATAAATACAGTCTAATCTTTCTACAAGACATTTTCGTGTGCAATATTTAAACAAAGCCATTAGCCTAATTAATTTAAATTAATTGAAAGTAAAACAAAAGGAATCTTAACCCCACTGTCTTTAGAGGTTATGTACCCAACCTAAAACCCACTTTGGGTGTCAGTAAGTTTGTGTTATGATGGTTTCAAAGCTTTGAAAGATGTGAATGTGGAAAGGCTTTTAATACAAAAGGATCAAAAGTTATGCATTTTTTAAAAATCTCATTTTCTCCTTTCAGGTAGTTTTGTATGTCTAACCACTGCCTCAAAGGCCTACTTCAAGGCCATTTCCAATTGCGCCGTATATCTTGGCTGCTGGCAAACATGAGGTAGTGGCTTTGCATGACTCTCCTTCTAATTTCCCTTCCCCAACTGCATGCGAGTGATTGTCCTCCACACAATGAAAT
This sequence comes from Heptranchias perlo, assembly GCF_035084215.1. Lineage (NCBI taxonomy): Eukaryota > Metazoa > Chordata > Chondrichthyes > Hexanchiformes > Hexanchidae > Heptranchias > Heptranchias perlo. The sequence continues at coordinate 12,371,224 of NC_090350.1, read as the reverse complement.
GGCCGAGGTTGGAAATGTCATGGAGATTTGGGGGCACAAACCTGTAACATTCCCTTTCAAAGGCACTAAGAGTGAGGGCTCCTTTAACAAACAAGTCATTTTGTGGAAGAGCCAGCACTGCAAATTTTAATCAAACTGTTTTTCTCACAACATTTTCGCAGCAGTTCCTACAAGTGGGACTTAACCACCTACGCTTCAGTAGCTGTATTTTTTTTTACAGTCCTTTCAGAATTGCATGACCCAATGATTAACAATAACAAAGATTAACAACAGTACTTTAAGTGCCGTGTGCAGCTCTAGTCACCCAGACACAAGGGTGATACTGGAACTCTGAAGGTAGTTCGGAAAAGATTGACAAGAATGGTCCCCCAGTATCAGAGGGATATGGTTTGAGCAAAGACTGGAGAAATTTGGGCTTTTCAGCCTTGAAAGGAGATAACTGAGAAAGAAAAAAAGAAAGAACTTGCATTTATATATCATCTTTCATGACCTCAGGACGTCCCAAAGTGCTTTACAGCCAATTAAGCACTTTTGAACTGTAGTCACTGTTCTAATGAAGGAAATGCAGCAGTCAATTTGCACACAGCAAGGTCCCACAAACAGCAATTAAATAAATGACCAGAAAATCTGATTTGGGTGTTGGTTGAGGGAGAGATATTGCCCAGGGAAGAACTCCCCTGACCCTCTTCGAATCGTGCCATGAGATTTTTTACGTCCCGATGGGGTCTCGGTTTAATGTCTCATCCGAAAGATGGATGAGAAGTGACCTTATACAGGAATATATGGAAAAGGTAGATTGGAAAAGTACTTCAAACGAAATGGTGAGATTAGGACAAAGGGACATAAATTCAAAGTAGAAAAACCAAATTTAGGATTGACGTCAGAAAATTGTTCAACGTATGGAATGAACTTCTGGGTAGAGAGGTGGAGGTGAAAACCCTGGAATCAATTAAGAACCAACTGGATGATGTATGATTGACCAAGTGGTCTTCTTCATCTGTAATTATAATGTAATTTCACTGCATACTCGATTAAAACACAGGGACAGTTATGCAATTAGATGCATTGGTGGCTCCGGCACCAACTGGGGACATATTATTGGGCAAGTAGGCCCCCAGGCCTATTTCTTTTTTTATTCGTTCATGGGATGTGGGCGTCGCTGGCGAGGCCAGCATTTATTGCCCATCCCTAATTGCCCTTGAGAAGGTGGTGGTGAGCCGCCTTCTTGAACCGCTGCAGTCCGTGTGGTGACGGTTCTCCCACAGTGCTGTTAGGAAGGTAGTTCCAGGATTTTGACCCAGCGACGATGAAGGAACGGCGATATATTTCCAAGTCGGGATGGTGTGTGACTTGGAGGAGAACGTGCAGGTGGTGTTGTTCCCATGTGCCTGCTGCTCTTGTCCTTCTAGGTGGTCGCGGGTTTGGGAGGTGCTGTCGAAGAAGCCTTGGCGAGTTGCTGCAGTGCATCCTGTGGATGGTACACACTGCAGCCACAGTGCGCCAGTGGTGAAGGGAATGAATGTTTAGGGTGGTGGATGGGGTGCCAATCAAGCGGGCTGCTTTGTCCTGGATGGTGTCGAGCTTCTTGAGTGTTGTTGGAGCTGCACTCATCCAGGCAAGTGGAGAGTATTCCATCACACTCCTGACTTGTGCCTTGCAGATGGTGGAAAGGCTTTGGGGAGTCAGGGGGTGAGTCACTCGCCTGACTCTTGCCTGAAGCACGCAGAGTGCCATTCTGTGACCAGACCCAACTTAGAAGCCGAGACCAAGTGCACTTTTTGTGCAATCCCTTCATTAAGCCTATGAAATGTGTGATAATTAATTTGAATTACCAAGTATCTCCAGTTGACCAGTTTAATGCTGAGAATGTACTGAAGTCATTCAGCATCTATTTAAAATGGGTACTACTTTGAAGCCCTTTACGTTGTTCGCTGCATTGTTTTACTGCATTTATTTGTTGTGGGATATTATTTAGATTTGTTTAGATTTTACTGTGGCACCCTATTTTCTTCCTGTGGCTTGTTGGCAGCTTGAGAATTGTGGTTGCGCCAAATAAACTTGCTGGTTTTTGGGGGAGGAAGAAGTGACATGACAGGGACTTATACCTGAGGCACACTCACCTTTACCTGGCCGCCTGTGTCAACAGACCAAGGCCCACCTACCTAGATTTGTCTGAGGAGATCTGCCCTCAGCACCTATGCTTCAGTTGGGAAGTATTTTCAGAAATATGCTGCCTTCTCAAGCAAGATCTTCAGATAAGTTCCAGGCCAGGGATAGCTCCGCCAGTGGTTGTCAAGGTGACAACAGCTTTGCACTTCTATACTACTGGATTCTTTCAAACAATAGCCGGGGATAGACTAACTTTCTCAAGCAGCAGTGCACCAACGCACAAAGGAGGAGACCGAGTCCCACATTTACCAGGGCTAACCTCTTCATCACTTCCCCATAAAAAGCAGGTAACAGCATGAGTGAACATTGTCATTTTTTCTGTGTCACCAGTCTCCCGAAAAATGCAGGATTTTGTTGTTAACAGGCATGCGGCCACACATAACCCTACTCCACACACCCCCATCCCCAGTTGCACTGCATTCAAGAATAGAAAGGGGTTCCATGCCCATTTCTAGGCAGCTAGTTTGCACAACATTATACACATGAATGCCCATCACCCTGGTATCAGGCATGAACTTGTCATTTTACAACAATTGGTGTGCCGACACTATTTGAAGACTGGATGGATGGCCCTTCAGGGATCAAAGTTATCCTCGTCTGTCCTGGCCCATTATCCCCTTGAGAAGGTCACAAACAGAAGGCCTCTGCCTACAACTCTTCATATGTTTCAAGTTTACCAGCTGAGGAGAGCAGCATATAAGCAGGCATGCACAGAGCTTTCTCCTGGTCCTGAGAGTTCAATACAAAGCCAAGTAGTTGCTGGGTGAGATCAGTTCCGTAACTACTTGTCTGAGACAGGTAGCTGTGTTGTAAACTTAGCATCTCCCCACCTAACTGATGATCATCAGAACTGGAACCGTTCAGCCCCGATATTAGAAGCAAACATGTTCTATTCCTCAATATTGTCGTCTCTCATCAATTAATTTGCTTCCCCCCACCAAAAAAAAATTGAATTCAAATAAGCAAAGTAGTAAGTATAACATTTAAAATGGTTTAGACCACTGCAGTTGCTAGGCTAATATGACATAGCAGTATATTAATAAACACTATTGATATTCAGATTTGTCATATGGTTTTAACAGGGAGTCTGATCAATCCTGTACTTTTCTCTCTTCTAAGGGAATGAACAGACAATGTCATAAATATTTATTGATCTGATAGAAAGCTATTAACACATGGTCTAGTAGCTTGAATGAGAGCAAGAATGTTTCCTGACACGAGTGGATTAGAATAGGATTCAGATAAACTTTAAAGCTTATTCAAAGCTGCTCTTTGAATGACATTGAGTTATAAATATTAAAGCAGAATTTTACAAGGCTAATTGGAATTTCTAATGTAAACACAGTGATCAACTTTCTTACAATGATTAAAAGTTGTTTTTCAAAATCAGCACAATAATTAATTCACCACAAAATCTGTTGTTCATTATTGATGTAATCATGTATATTGTATTAATATAGTTGAACAATTACAATACAGATTTTTAAAGGTCAATTTGTTCATTTGTGGTATGGCCAGTGTGGTGTGCTGATAATTGCCATTGGATCCACACCATCAACAACAACAAACCAACAACTTGCATTTATATAGTGCCTTTAACGTAGTAAAAACGTCCCAAGGCGCTTCACAGTAGCATTATCAGACAAAATTGGACACATAGCCGCAAAAAGAGATATTAGGATAGGTGACCAAAAGCTTGGTCAAAGAGGTAGGTTTTAAGCAGCGACTTAAAGGAGTAGAGAGGGGTAGAGAGCTGGAGAGGTTTAGGGAGGGAATTCCAGAGCTTAGGGCCTAGGCAGCTGAAGACATGGCCGCCAATGCTGGAGCGATGAAAATCGGAGATGTGCAAGAGGCCAGAATTGGAGGAGTGCAGAGATAGAGAGGGGATTGTAGGGTTGAAGGAGGTTGCAGAGCTAGAGGGATGAGGTCATGGAGAGAATTGAAAACAAGGATGAGAATTTTAAAATCGAGTAGTTGCTGGACCGGGAACCAATGTAGGTCTGTGAACACGAGGTGATGGGTGAACGGGACTTGGTATGAGTTAGGATACGGGCAGCAGAATTTTAGATGAACTCAAGTTTAAGGAGGGTGGAAGGTAGGAGACCGGCCAGGACAGCATTGGAATAGTTGTGTCTGGAGATAACAAAGGCACGGATGAGGGTTTCAACAGCAGATGAGCTGAGGCAGGAGCAGAGACGGACAATATTATGGAGATGGAAGTTGATGGCCTTGGTGAAGGAGAGGATATGGGGTCAGAAACTCAGTTCAGGGTCAAATAGGACATGGAGCTTTACCCAATATATCCACAGTCACCAATAGAGCTTTACCCACAGTCACCAATAGAGCTCTACCCAGAGTCACCAATAGAGCTCTACCCACAGTCACCAATAGAGCTCTACTCACAGTCACCAATAGAGCTCTATCCACAGTCACCAATAGAGCTCTATCCACAGTCACCAATAGAGCTTTACCCACAGTCACCAATAGAGCTCTACCCAGAGTCACCAATAGAGCTCTACCCACAGTCACCAATAGAGCTCTACTCACAGTCACCAATAGAGCTCTACCCACAGTCACCAATAGAGCTCTACCCACAGTCACCAATAGAGCTCTACTCACAGTCACCAATAGAGCTCTACTCACAGTCACCAATAGAGCTCTACCCACAGTCACCAATAGAGCTCTACCCACAGTCACCAATAGAGCTCTACTCACAGTCACCAATAGAGCTCTACTCACAGTCACCAATAGAGCTCTACCCACAGTCACCAATAGAGCTCTATCCACAGTCACCAATAGAGCTCTACTCACAGTCACCAATAGAGCTCTACCCACAGTCACCAACAGAGCTCTATCCACAGTCACCAATAGAGCTCTACTCACAGTCACCAATAGAGCTCTACCCACAGTCACCAATAGAGCTCTACCCAGAGTCACCAATAGAGCTCTACCCACAGTCACCAATAGAGCTCTACTCACAGTCACCAATAGAGCTCTACCCACAGTCACCAATACAGCTCTATCCACAGTCACCAATAGAGCTCTACTCACAGTCACCAATAGAGCTCTACTCACAGTCACCAATAGAGCTCTACTCACAGTCACCAATAGAGCTCTACCCACAGTCACCAATAGAGCTCTACTCACAGTCACCAATAGAGCTCTAACCACAGTCACCAATAGAGCTCTACTCACAGTCACCAATAGAGCTCTACTCACAGTCACCAATAGAGCTCTACTCACAGTCACCAATAGAGCTCTACCCACAGTCACCAATAGAGCTCTACTCACAGTCACCAATAGAGCTCTACCCACAGTCACCAATAGAGCTCTACTCACAGTCACCAATAGAGCTCTACTCACAGTCACCAATAGAGCTCTACCCACAGTCACCAATAGAGCTCTACTCACAGTCACCAATAGAGCTCTACTCACAGTCACCAATAGAGCTCTACTCACAGTCACCAATAGAGCTCTATCCACAGTCACCAATAGAGCTCTATCCACAGTCACCAATAGAGCTCTATCCACAGTCACCAATAGAGCTCTACTCACAGTCACCAATAGAGCTCTACTCACAGTCACCAATCGAGCTCTACCCACAGTCACCAATAGAGCTCTACCCACAGTCACCAATAGAGCTCTATCCACAGTCACCAATAGAGCTCTATCCACAGTCACCAATAGAGCTCTACCCACAGTTACCAATAGAGCTCTACCCACAGTCACCAATAGAGCTCTACTCACAGTCACCAATAGAGCTCTACCCACAGTCACCAATAGAGCTCTAGCCACTTTATCTATGGTCACCAATACAGTTACATCGAAACTACAGCACAAAAACAGGCCAGTCGGCCCAACTGGTCTATGCTAATGTTTATGCTCCACGTGAGCCTCTTCTCTCCCTATTTCATCTAATCTTATCAGCATAATCTTCTATTCCTTGCTCTCTCATGTGTTTATCAAGTTGCCCCTTAAATGCACCTATGCTATTTGCTTCAACTACTCCTTGTGGTAGCATGTTCCACATTCTCACCACTTTGGGCAAAGAAGTTTCTCCTGAATTCCCTATTGGATCTATTGGCGACTATTTTTTACTTATATTTTTATAAATATTTTATATTGGACTCCCCCACAAGTGGAAACATTTTCTCTACATCTACCCTATCAAACCCGTTCATAACCTTAAAGACCTCTGTCAGGTCACCCCGCAGCCTTCACTTTTCTAGAGAAAAGAGCCCCAGCCTGTTCAGCCTTTCCTGATAAGTATATCCTCTCAATTCTGGTATAATCCTTATGAATTTTTTTTGCACCCTCTCCAATGCCTTTATATCCTTTCTATAATATGGAGACCAGAACTGTGCACAGTACTCCAAATGTGGTCTAACCAGAGCTCTACATAATGTACTCAGTCATTAATAGAGCAGGTCAGAGGCTGGGTATTCTGTGGCGAGTGACTCACCTCCTGACTCCCCAAAGCCTTTCCACCATCTACAAGGCACAAGTCAGGAGTGTGATGGAATACTCTCCACTTGCCTGGGTAAGTACAACTCCAACAACATTCAAGAAGCTCGATACCATCCAGGACAAGGTGGCCTGCTTGATTGGCACCCCATCCACCACCCTTCACCACCGGTGCACTGCGGCTGCAGTGTGTACAATCCACAGGATGCACTGCAGGAACTCGCCAAGGCTTCTTCGACAGCACCTCCCAAACTCGCGTCCTCTACCACCTAGAAGGACAAGGGCAGCAGGCACATGGGAACAACACCACCTGCACGTTCCCCTCCAAGTCACACACCATCCCGACTTGGAAATATATCGCCGTTCCTTCATCATCACTGGGTCTAAATCCTGGAACTCTCTACCTAACAGCACTGTGGGAAAACCTTCACCTCACAGCCTGCAGCAGTTCAAGAAGGCGGCTCACCACCACCTTCTCAAGGGCAATTAAGGATGGGCAATAAATGCTAGCCTTGCCATTGACGCCCACATCCCATGAACGAATAAAACATTTTTTTTTATGTTCTTATGTTCACACTCACATACACAAGCACGCACACGCATAGATACATTCATACACACACATTCACACATGCATACGTACACATTCAGACATGCACACACACGCATACATACACACACACGCAATAAATGCTGGCTTTGCTAGCGACGCCCACATCTCATGAATGAATTTTTTAAAAATACACTGTATTCATTGTCACCAATAGAGCTCTTTGAATACTACATATAGTCACCATTAGGTCTCTACCCACTATATCCACAGTCACCAATACAATCCTGCCGAGTCTGCCAATATCAGTTGCCAACAGGACCCTGCCTAACATATCCATAGTAAAATGTAAGGAGTCTTACAACACCAGGTTATAGTCCAACAGCTTTGTTTGAAATCACAAGCTTTCGGAGGCTTCCTCCTTCCTCACCTGACGAAGGAGGAAGCCTCCGAAAGCTTGTGATTTCAAATAAAGCTGTTGGACTATAACCTGGTGTTGTAAGACTCCTTACATTTGTCCACCCCAGTCCATCACCGGCATCTCCACATCATACCCATAGTAACCAGCAAAGCCTTGCCCCGAATGCCCACGATCACCAATAATACCCTACTATGTTTAGCAAGAGTTATCAACAAGACCCTACCGAGTGTGCCTATAATCCCCAATAGACCTCTACTGAATCTACCCACATTCACCAAGAGAGCTCTACCCACTGTACCAAAAGTCATCAATAGGGCCCTGGCCAGTCAAGCCACAGTCACTGATAGAGACCTGCGCAGTCACCCATGGTCAATGGCTGAGCTTCATCTACAGTCAATGATTGAGCTTCATCTACGGCCAGTAACTGAGCTCCACTCGATGTGCATACTTGACAGCATGGTGCTGCTCAGTGCACCCATAGTAACTACTAGATCTACAGCTGTAGCAATGCAGATAGCAAGAAAAGGAAATCAGAGCTCCCATCCCTAAGGGTAACACTCTAAGATATTCCAATGGGGTTTCTCACATTATTGCATGCTACAGATGTGGAGAAATTGTCCAGTAAGTTAGTTCCATGCTTGCAAAAGTAACCTAATCTTAATAGAGAATCACTCAGCGTAGCATAGGGAGATTAACGAATAAAGAATTACAAGCTGAGGCAAAGGTACCTAAAGCTTTTCTAGCTCCCTGGGAGTCTCACAGCTCACTGACTGGCTTACTGTTAAAGCTAGAATTCCTAATCAATAACTGTAAGGCTTTGATAGATTGTCATTAAGTTCGTTCGTCCTTCGATATCAAAGAAGGCAGTCAATGGCACGTGCACCTGAGATTGATTGAAGTGTGGGAAATTTGCACAGAGTTTGCCTCACTCTCTCTACCTCCTGCACTCTGATCCTTTTTTGGGAACAATTATCCTCTTGTAGTAGAGGTAGAGGGTGATAAATTCATCCTGGACGCTAATAGCAAATCATCAGCCTGCATCGCATACCAGCCCATTTTTCTTAAAGAAAATCAGAAGGATTGCAAAAACAGGCCGCCAATCCACTATCGCCCGTTTCACGCCAGCACCCAAGGCAAACTCATACCCCAGAAATCCTGAACTATGTTTTTTTAATGAATGGGGCTGATCGTCAGTCTGCACATGTTATTTTCTGCCAATCACAGGAACGGGCAGTACAGAGTGCCAATGATTGGCCAACCCTATTTCTAAACAGGTACATGGCTCAGGACCTTCACATCTAGCACTGAGAGGTAAACAGAAATCTGCTGGGGACTGGTTAGTGCGATGGATTTGCCCATGGTCCTTTCATCGCCAGAAAGAAAATCTCTGGTCATGCAAGGGTTTTACGTGAAATGAGTTGGGGCAGTCTTGGCCCAACTCCTAATGGGCACAAATCCAAGGCATAATACAGCATTAATTAAAATCTCATTAAGGCAGGGCGGAAAAATGACTATTACACGTTAGTGCAATAGGGGATGAGAACTGGAATGAAAAACACTTTAACTTGTTGAGAAGTAATATTTGCTGAGAAAACAAACTTCCTGATGGGTCTAAATTGAGGGGTAATGTGCTTCAAAGATAATTTTCCAAAGCAAATTCATCTAGGAAGCTGTAAGTCAGAGGTAAAACAGACTTGTACATCATCCTGTTCTTTGACTGACACATATTTTCATATTTCTATATTAACTTTCTATAAATATCTAAAATATGAACTGTAACAATCCAAAATGTTATTGAAACATATTTAATTATTTTACAATTCTTTTTTTAAATTTAAGTATTAACTTTTACAGGTTTAAGATGTGTTACCAAATCTGTAAAACAGTATGTGCAATGACAATTTTGCAATTGCAGAACTAATGCATCTAACCCCAACACATTCGCTGGCTCTTAAGCTTTCATGAGTGGGGGTTCATAGAATTACACAGGGATTACAATGCGGAAACAGGCCATTCAGTCCAAGCAGTTGGTGCTCATCCTCCACACGAGCAGTAGACTAAATTCTGCCCTGTTCCCTTATCACTTTATTTCACTTTCATTCAATCACCTATCTCACCCATTCTTAAATGCCGATGTGGTTTCTTATTAGTCTCACAGCCTCACGACCTCTGTGTAAAAATGTTTCTCCTGCTCTCAAAACCTTTACTTTAAATCTTTTATCTGTGTTCTCTCTCCTCTGGACCCTTCAATCACTGGAAATTGACCGCTGCTATTTACACTGTCTCATCCCTTCATAATTTTAAGCATCTACATCAAATCATTCTTTAATCTCCTCTGTTCTAATGAAAACACCACAAGTCCTTTGTCCATTAACCCATTTAAAAAGTTTGTATGCTAATATTCTCATGACCTAATTTCAAAGCTTAAAAGCCTTGCATTAAAACAAAGTTTTGCCAATTCCCCTAAAAAAAGAGCAGTGTTGCAAATTTCCGTGGAGCCGAGGCCTTTGCCAACACAGTGCACTCTGAACAGAATGTTTCCCACAGAGTAGTGAGTCTCTGGAATACATTGCCGGCTGGTGTAATGGGCGCTGATCCTCTCTAAGCCTTCAAGAGGGAGCTGGACCGGTTCTTGACTGGGGCAGAGATCGCATCATTTGGAAGGTATAGACAACACTTGGTCCATGTGATCTACTGGACTGGTTTCGATCGCCTGAGGTTGGGGGGGGGGGGGTGGTCAGAGAAGAATTTCCCAGAGTATTTTTTCCCTTATTGGCCCTGGATTTTTTCTCTGTTTATTTTGCCTCTCCCAGGAGATTACATGGCTGTGGGGGGAGGGGGGGGGGGAGGGGAGGACGTGTTTTGTCACGATGCTCCGGCAATCATGGACCAGCTGGTCTTTTCCTGAAATTTCGTATGTTCGTATGTTTTGGAATGGTCTGCTCCAGGGACCCAGTCGACCCTGGAAATACCCCAATGTGACACCCCAAAGAGTGTCTCTTTGATTAAAGCAAATTTGAGCTAATGGACTAGGGCCAAAGTTATGTTCATGATGCCACAATGCTGCTGTTTAGTATTCCCTTCTCTTGTTTCTCACTGATATTGAAGAAGTTTTTCTAGAAACAATCAAATAAAATAAAGCTTCAAATACAAGAAAGGCTACGGATTTCCTTCAGACATTTAATTATAGGACAGAGGCTTGATAAATAGTTTACTTTTTGTTTAAAGTATAGTGAAAAGGTCTGTGAATATAATCTGTTTCGTACCATGGCAGGTCTACAACATAGCTCAATACAAAGAAAGGTGGTCTGTCAAGGTTTGTGTGACTTTGGAGGACTTCTCATGATTATGTGAATTCCCTTGTGGATGAACCTAAAACAAACACTACAGAACTAATTAGAATCCCTCCCCAATATAAACAGTCATGGGAGACAGAATGGGTCCAGCAGTCACTCACTCAGTCAGATAACATATTTGAGAGCCAGACTATTAGACGAAATGGCTAGATAATTCATATGACAAATGGACTTGAATTTTTAATATTTTACATGGTGTAGCACATGATCCTTTAACATTGTACTTTGGAAAATATTAAAAATGTATTTAGTTTTCCGTCTGCATTACCTGGGGATTTTGGCCGACTGTTAGTTTTTCAATTATATTATCTAACCTTAAAACTGAGTCCAGGCTTGCTTTCTAACAATGATTGCAGCTGTTTGATCTTCTCCTTAGACAATATTATGCACACCTAAAACAGGCGTTAGGCCCCTTGAAAATATTAATGAAGGGACTAACGCTGGTTGAAAGACCCTTTTCAGAAAGTGGGCTGCCTTTAGTGAGCAGACCTTGTACCACACTCGGGATTTCCGGCCCTGGATGTGGCCTAGCCAGTGGCCGCTATTAAAAAGGCAAGTAAAAAAAATTTTTAGATTTAATGTGGAGCCAGGAGAGGCAGGAGTGCACCTCCTGGCCCCACAGTACTCCTGGTGACCGCTGCCGGCCGCAATCAGTCCCCCTCCTGCCGTTCTCCCCTCCCCGAGGACTTAGAATCATAGAATCGTAGAATCGTTACAGCACAGAAGGGGGCCATTCGGCCCATCTGTGCCGGCTCTTTATAAGAGCAATCCAGTTAGTCCCATTCCCCCGCTTTTTCCCCATAGGCCTGCAAACTTTTTCCCTTCAAATATTCATCCAATTCCATTTTGAAAGCCACGATTGAATCTGCTTCCTCCACCCTTTCAGGCAGATCATAACTACTCCCCATGTAAAAAAGCTTTTCCTCATGTCGCCTTTGGTTCTTTTGCCAATCACCTTAAATCTGTGTCCTCTGGTTCTCGACCCTTCCACCAATGGGAACGGTTTCTCTTTACTTACTTTATCTAAACCCGTCATGATTTTGAACACTTCTCTGCTCTAAGGAGAACAATCCCAGTTTCTCCAGTCTATCCACATAACTGAAGCCCCTCATCCTTGGAACCATTCTAGTAAATCTTTTCGCACCCTCTCTAAGGCCTTCACATCCCTCCTAAAGTGTGGTGCCGAGAATCGGACACAATACTCCAGTTGTTGCCAAACCTGTGTTTATAAAGATTCAACATAACTTCCTTGCTTTTGTACTCTATGCCTCTATTTCTAAAGTCCAGGATCCCGTATGCTTTTTTAACTGCTTTCTCAATCTGTCCTGCCGCGTTCAAAGATTTGTACACATATACCCCCAGGTCTCTCTGTTCTTGCAAACCCTTTAGAATTGTACCATTTAGTTTATATTGCCTCGCCTCGTTCTTCCTGCCAAAATGTATCACTTCGCACTTCTCTGCATTAAATTTCATCTGCCATGTGTCCACCCATTCCACTAATCTGCCTATATCCTCTTGAAGTCTATCACTATCCTCCTCACTGTTTACTACACTTCCAAGTTTTGGGTCATCTGCAAATTTTGAAATTGTGTCCTGCACGCCCAAGTCCAAGTCATTAACATATATCAAAAAAAGCAGTGGTCTGAGTACCGAACCCTGGGGAACACCACTGTACACCTCCCTCCAGTCCGAAAAAGAACCGTTCACCACTACTCCCTGTTTCCTGTCACTTAGCCAATTTTGTATCCATGCTGCCACCGCCCCTTTTATTCCATGGGCTTCAAATTTGCTGACAAGCCAATTATGTGGCACTTTATCAAATGCCCTACTTACCAGCATTGGCAAGCAGCCCTAAATTCAATCCTAGGGTTGGGCGAGCTGCCTACGGAGGCATGACAGGCACCGGCAGCTCATCCAAAATATTTAGATCAAGCCCGAGGCCCAGTTTCAGGCCGGCCTCTGGCTTTATCGTTTGGGCGCGTGCTAAAAACGGGCCCGGACTAATTTCTACCCAATACTGTCAAGTTGGTGGAAGTCCTGCCATGACATACTTTCAGTGGGGATCATGCCTCAACAGGAAATCTAAGCCACCTTTGATCCCTGTCTCTCTCGTTTCCCTGGAGATAACTACCGTATTTTCTAAGTATATTCAACTTTCCCTGTAAAATATAGGAATTCCTATTGATTTAGGAAGGCTGCAATTTACACATTCATTTGAAACTGGTATCTTAAATTCACTGCATGACATCGACCAGACCCATTCAAATATGCAAGTTTATTCTACAATTAGGTATCTGTCAGTCATGGTAACATTCTAGAGCAAAGGGCACACCATGCGGACAGCAGTCCATGATCGAAAGTTGCTATGGAAATATCTGGACAATCACTAGGGAATGCCACTTGGAATAGTTCCACCTCAAGGGAGATATGATAGATTGTAGCACTATGAGAGAGTATGTGGCCAAGGGGCTGTGTGGTTAAAACCACAACAATGCTGGCGAGTGAGTTCCATTTTATTCCATTTTATTCTTTTTTGCTGAGGGTATTAATTTGTTCTCTTGAAGTAATTTCTTCCCTTTCTGCAAATGATCCTTCCTACGCCATGCACCATTTACAGGGAGGAGGGTGGACGAGCCAGCTGTTGCTCTGAAACCAGCTACTGGGAGATGACACTTACCTGTGAGGAAACATCTGGATTATGCTGTTCACTTTCCCGGAGTGACTTGGCTGAGATAGGGAACTCAGTAGTGTGGGCGGATGGCCTTTTCCAGGTTGAAATTAAAGAGATAATTTCAACAAAACTCTGTTAAATGTCATGGATGGAGCTTGTAGCTGAGTTCTTGATGTTACATCAGCAATACAAATTCATAAAATGTATATATACTTGAAAAGGAAAAATTTGCAGGGCTATGGGGAAAGAGCGGGGGAGTGGGACTAATTGGATAGCTCTTTCAAAGAGCCGGCACATGCACAATGGACTGAATGGCCTTCTTCTATGCTGTAAGGTTCATAATTCTATTTGATTTCTTGCAGAGGAGACCGCTATCAAGTTGAAACCCAGTTCCAATAATGATCATTATCGCTGAAATAATCTGAATGTTAAATTACTGTCTACATGACAAACAAGATGTAAATTTTTAATTATCTGGGTCACAATCACTAATGGTAACTCACAGCTGTAATCAACATTATTAGAAAATAGCCAGTCACAGCGTACAGTAATCAGTGAGCAATAGTCCAATTAAGCAGCACCTGCATCATTTTACAGAGCAGTTCCTGAGGGTCAGAAGGGTAAATTTCCCAGTCTTAGTGCTGGAGTCGATCCTCACTTATCATTCAAAGTGAGCCCCTGGTCTGGATTATTGCTGGGAGCTCCCCGTGGGAAGGAAATCTGACGCATCATCAGTCCTCAATGGCTGCAGCCCAGATTTAAAGGGATGTGGCCACTTAAAGTTAAATTGCCACATGTAGGAATAAAAATTGTTTCCAACCTTTCCAAAGGCTGTACAGGGCAAAGAAAACAATGGGTCAAAAACCAGTGTTTGGCAAAAACAAGCAGGGATGCAGATAAAGAGTCCATTGGTAAATGATGGTGTAGCATCTGTATCCTCTGTTTGATGGATTGCAAAATGGGGTTACTGGTACTTGAGTTGGGTGTTAGGTCCTGTTTGGCACACTCCCTGGAAGACAGCAGTGAAGAATGCCTGGTAGGAGGTAGCAGCCAGGTCAATGCTATGTACAGTACACCTGAGAACAGATGTGGAACAAGATGGTAGACCTGACAGTAGCTGCCACGGTAAGATTACGAACAGTACCATTTAGCAGGCAGATGGCCAAATTTGCATGCCACAAGGTGTTGCCTGTCACCCTGTTGCACATTTGTTGCTGGCCCAAGCCAAGCCCTCACATAATCTTATCGCTCTTTCACTGCTAGCCATGCATGCCCATACTTAATCAGAGCGTACATTGAAGCTATAACTTTCAGTTGAAAGCATTGGCTTCACACATAAACCTAAAGCAGCAGATGCATGATGCATGGTCACTTATTGACACACAGGATGGGCTGCAAGTAGGGCACATGTCTGTCACTGTACATGTGCCCTTCAATTTACAACATGCCAAGACTACTACTCTGTTTGCAGAGATGGCATAGAATACAAAGGAACAAACCGCAGATAGGCCTTACAAATTAGAAGCCTGAGACATCCTTGCATATAAGAGCATGGGGGGAGTAGGGCATGGTGCAGCCCTAAGCTTCTTCTATATGGGCAGTCTGGTTCTGCTGCTTGCTGATCTCCCTGGCATGCCTTCTCTCATTCTGCAGCATTTCAACCATGAAAAATTGGCCCTGAAAATCCACAGGGGTTCCTGTCTCCCACCATAACTCTGGTGGTAGAGATGAAGAACCCATTGGAAAATGGCAGGTAGTCTATTGGGCAGGGTCTCCAGTATTGCTAGTAATTTCCAGCCCCTGCCTTATAAGAGGTGGAACCTCTCCCTCCTCTTACAAGACAAATATCTGGGGTAGGGAGTCCCTAAGCTGTGCATTCCCACTTCCCTTGCACAGGGGGCCAAAGGAGACTTCACCAGCATGGGGGTAGGCCTGGGTAGCCATTCCCCCAATGGCTGGAGATGTGCCCACAGTGGAGCTTGGTCCCACTGCTCCATGCAGGCCTATATGTGGCTCCAGTCCCACATCAAAGTGCTTGATTCTTAACTGCCCACACAGTTGAATCAAAGCCGTTCAAGAAGGCAACCCACCACCACCTACTCAGGGCAACTAGGGATAGGCAATAAATACTGGTCTTGCCAGCAATGCCCAGATCCTGAGAATGCAAACAAAGTGCCCAGAACCCCCTGACCAGGGACCACTGTGGCCGCATCACGGAGCACCCTCATTTTAATGCACAGAACTATATGACGAGGTGTGACCCTCACCGCATTTACCTGTAAGTATGGTGAACTGTGTACCATACCATGAGAGAGTGTAACTTTCTTGTGTAAAATTGAAAAAAGTGAAAGAAAGGCAAATGTAAATTGACAATAAATCATTCCTAATTAAAGACATCACTTAATTCCGCCTCCACGGCCGTTCTTGTCTTTAGGAAACCATCAGACAATATTTTTACTGCAGCTGTGTGGGATTGAAAGTGTTGCAATTACATCACAATCTACTGTGAATTAATTAAAAAGAGTCTAAGGTAATCTGGGAGCCATTTTCTGATTTATTTGATTAGCTCACAATTCCTGTATAGCACAGTCACTTAAGGAGAGATTGTCCACTCCGACACATCAGTGCCAGATGTGCACACTGGGGGCAGAAAATTCATGGTTGAGTCAAAAGAGGTGAAAATGCACCAAAAGTGCATTGCCTGATATTTTCCAAATGGGAAGTGGATAGTTGTGTGTCCCAGGGATCTGTACTGAGACCCCTTTTGTTTTCCGTTTACAAAAATGATTTGGACATTGATACAAGAGAAACAATATTGAAGGTTGCAAATGATTCCAAATTGAGGAGCTTAGGAAACTGTCCGGAAGAATGCAGGGGGCTGCAGGAGGACAAAATACACCGTTAGCAAAATGAATGGCCAAATGGCCAGAAGAAATGTAGAAAATAGCCTTTATTTTTGTTAGGCAAGGGTGTTAAGCGCTATGGAACCAAGGCGAGTAGATGGACTTAAGATACAGGTCAGCCATGATCTAATTGAATGGCGGAACAGGCTCAAGGGGCTGAATGGCCTACTCCTGTTCCTATCTTCCTGTGTTCCTATGTTCTCATGTTGAGAGGGTGAGGTTGTTGGATGTGAGACTGCAGCACAGGAAGTGAGAAGTGATTTGTGAGGAAAAGCCTTGTGAGTCTTGTTGGTTCATGCTTTGCATCATTTCTATTTTGCCAGTTTGAATAACTATTTAATTCATTATTGTGTAGCCTACGGACTGGATTAAGCACGCATGGATTACATGTATATCATTTTAGTGATATCATGAAGGTCATTTCCAATCAACAACTCCATTATCATTGTATTGTTCGACTACCAGGATGGTACAAGGCAAACTAGATGGACCTTGGTCTTTTCTCGTCTAGCAATTCCTATGTTCCCATGTCCCAATCACTCTATGAGTGGAGATAGAAGGCTCTGTGAAGCACTCTCATGTTATGATGCCCTAAGACAATGCCCTAAGCCTTGATGTTATGGCTTCACTCACTGTCCTGTAGACATATTGGGCTGATTTTAATCACAAGAACATAGATGCCAACTTTCGTCACTACCTGTGACTTGAGAAATTTTCAGGCCGGTTTCAGGGTAACACATAGAGGATCCAGCTGGCTTCAAGTTCTGTTGCAAAGTAACATTTTGCCAGTTGTGTGGGTTGTAACATTTTTGGTTTTTTTAAATCAATATTACTAGACTTATAGCTGCTCCAAACATGCCAAACTACATACTCTTCCTCTTCACTGTGCTAAATTGAAAATCTTTGCACCATCTTCCACTCATCCTTTCCCAGGAACCGAAATCTGAAACTCCTTAACTCCCTCAGTCTTTTTTTATTCGTTCATGGGATGTGGCCGTCTCTGGCAAGGCCAGGATTTATTGCCCATCCCAAATTGCCCTTGAGAAGGTGGTGGTGAGCCACCTTCTTGAACCGCTGCAGTCCGTGTGGTGAAGGTTCTCCCACTGTGCTGTCAGGAAGGGAGTTCCAGGATTTTGACCCAGCGACGATGAAGGAACAGCGGTATATTTCCAAGTCGGGATGGTGTGTCACTTGGAGGGGAACGTGCAGGTGGTGTTGTTCCCATGTGCCTGCTGCT
The DNA here is from genome assembly GCF_035084215.1 of Heptranchias perlo. Classification (NCBI taxonomy): domain Eukaryota; kingdom Metazoa; phylum Chordata; class Chondrichthyes; order Hexanchiformes; family Hexanchidae; genus Heptranchias; species Heptranchias perlo. The sequence continues at coordinate 12,353,453 of NC_090350.1, read as the reverse complement.
CTTGTCCTTCTAAGTGGTAGAGGTCGCGGGTTTGGGAGGTGCTGTCAAAGAAGCCTTGGCGAGTTGCTGCAGTGCATCCTGTGGATGTACACACTGCAGCCACGGTGCACCGGTGGTGAAGGGAGTGAATGTTTAGGGTGGTGGATGGGGTGCCAATCAAGCGGGCTGCTTTGTCCTGGATGCTGTTGAGCTTCTTGAGTGTTGTTGGAGCTGCACTCATCCAGGCAAGTGGAGAGTATTCCATCACACTCCTGACTTGTGCCTCGTAGATGGTGGAAAGGCTTTGGGGAGTCAGGAGGTGAGTCACTCGACACAGAATACCCTGCCTCTGAACTGCTCTTGTAGCCACAGTATTTATGTGGCTGGTCCAGTTAAGTTTCTGGTCAATGGTGACCCCCAGGATGTTGATGGTGGGGGATTCGGCGATGGTAATGCCGTTGAATGTCAAGGGGAGGTGGTTAGACTCTCTCTTATTGGAGATGGTCATTGCCTGGCGCTTGTCCGGTGCGAATGTTACTTGACACTTATTAGCCCAAGCCAGGGTGTTCTCCAGGTCTTGCTGCATGTGGGCTCGGACTGCTTCATTATTTGAGGGTTTGCGAATGGAACTGAACACTGTGCAGTCATCAGTGAACATCCCCATTTCTGACCTTATGATGGAGGTAAGGTCATTGATGAAGCAGCTGAAGATGGTTGGGCCTAGGACACTGCGCTGAGGAACTCCTGCAGGAATGTCCTGGGGCTGAGATGATTGGCCTCCAACAACCACTACCATCTTCCTTTGTGCTAGGTATGACTCCAGCCACTGGAGAGTTTTCCCCCTGATTCCCATTGACTTCAATTTTACTAGCACTCCTTGGTGCCACACTTGGTCAAATGCTGCCTTGATGTCAAGGGCCGTCACTCTCACTTCACCTCTGGAATTCAGCTCTTTTGTCCATGTTTTGAGCCAGGCTGTAATGAGGTCTGGAGCCGAGTGGTCCTGGTGGAACCTAAATTGAGCATCGGTGAGCAGGTTATTGGTGAGTAAGTGCCGCTTGATAGCACTGTCGACGACACCTTCCATCACTTTGCTGATGATTGAAAGTAGGGCGGTAATTGGCCGGATTGGCCGGATTGGATTTGTCCTGCTTTTTGTGGACAGGACATACCTGGGCAATTTTCCACATTGTCGGGTAGATGCCAGTTTTGTAGCTGTACTGGAACAGCTTGGCTTGAGGTGCAGCTAGTTCTGGAGCTCGTACTACAGCTGGGATGTTGTCGGGGCCCATAGCCTTTGCTTTCCCGAATCTTGTACTGCCTACGGGTCTTAAAACCCTTTTGGCGTTACCAAATTGCCATTTCTTAACTCGCCTCATCTTCCTTCCTCCTCTTTTCAACCTAGTTGGTATGAGGAAAAACTTTTTTACACAGCGAGTGGTTAGGATCTGGAATGCCCTGCCCGAGGGGGTGGTGGAGGCAGATTCAATCATGGCCTTCAAAAGGGAACTGGATAAGTACTTGAAAGGGAAACATTTGCAGGGCTACAGGGATAGGGCGGGGGAGTGGAACTAGCTGGATTGCTCTTGCATAGAGCAGGCACGGACTCGATGGGCCGAATGGCCTCCTTCCATGCTGTAACCTTTCTATGATTCTATGAATCTAGTTGGTGTCCTGCACTACAGGCCTTGACCTTTCACCTAGATTTCACGACAAAACAAGTTACAAAGTCCACATGGTAGCACGGACCACAATCGTGGCAAATGGTGGAAAATAAATGTGAACTCGTGCAAGTACTGAGTTCTGCACATGCCCAAACTGTGACATCTTGCTGAACGTAGATGAAAGAGTTAACACATTTTACCCAACTCTTGGGTCTTATGTACATTGTTAGAATTAATCACATTGTTCTTGGATACGTGGGTGTTTTTACAGTGAAGACAGAGCTGGTGGAGAACGGACATGCATCATAAATTAAGAGGGACTTAATAATCCATATGTCAATTAAAATACAAACTTTTAAGGAATCACAAGCAAAAATCTCAGACATATCTGCCTCATAAAAATTATATGCTTAATTTTAGGAAGGGTGGAATTGTCATAAAGGAATAGGTTATTGATATTTTTATCAATGATATTGCCAGTGAACTCTTTATTAATACAATGTACTACGGGTCTAAGGGGGAAACTGATTGCTTTTCTAAATACTCATTTCAATCACATTAAACTCAACTATTGCAGCCTCACTCAAATAGGTTTTTAGCCCAGTCAGTAATGACACAGCATCATAATAGATTTTTTAAAAATATCGCACTATCAATATAGCTGCGGAAATTGATACCTGTTGGTGATATGACGAACGCAGGCATTGATCTGGTAACACCAGTTACTTTAGCTGAGGTGCATAGAGAATCGGGAATTTCATCTATTTCTGTACCCAGAATGCAGGAAGCAAAGGATCACCAGTCCGTGTTCCCATATTATCACCAGGCGTTTTCTGTAAACCAGGTACAATTTTTCGATGTGGCCATAAGAGTGAAAAATTATCCACAGGAAGTATGGATATTAAGATTACCTGCAGCTGTACAGTTTTATTTATCATATGGAGGACGATCAATAGTATTGACAATACCTAGTTACTGTGGTGTGACCAACACTTTCATTAAAATACTGCCATGTAAGTGAAGACCTCACAGCTTTCATGACGTAAGACATTGACTTGTGATGGAGGACTTCAAACATTATAAAGTCTTGATGTAGTGCATCAAACATCATGGTCTTTTGATGTAGGACCTCATAGAATAGGACCTTTCTGATGTCGGACCTTACATCGACATTCATTCCCTCTGTATGTTTCTTCCATTGTGTTTGTAGTTGGTGAGTTTTCCCAGTTCATTTCATACTGTGTTGCCATTGTCATTATGGCTGCTGAATGTTGCCCTGTGAGCTTGAAAGGTACGAGTAGTTAACTGAAGATAGCACTTTACCAGTTGAGCTCCTGTACCACTGCTTACAGACAAAGTCGCCAGGAATTTCCACAGTGGCTTTTCCTAATCAGCTGCTGTACCTTGGTGGAAGATCGCCGGAAACCCTATTTTGCGCATCGACCGGGAAAGGTGCCAGCAGTCGATCAGGAGAGTCCCCAAGGGAATTCCCGGCGACTGTCTTTCTCCTCCTGTAACTGTCTTTCTGCTTGTCTCCCAATCTCCATTCTTTTGTTTCCCTCGCTCGTTCTGTTTGTCATCCACTCTCTCTCTCCCCCCCCCCTCTGCATACCTCCCACAATCTCATCATTGTCTCTGTCTCATATTCCTTTTCTCATTCACTCTCCTTTCAGTTAGAAAAATAGACAGACATTACCTTTTCAATATATTCACAAAACGTTGCTGTGATGTGGTTAGAGTTGCTATTGCAATATTTGTGAGGTATGAAGATTTTATTTTCAGCAAATGTTCTCACATTCACAAATGTTAACTTTGCACCATCTAATCCCCCTGAGTGACATTGTGAGCTTCAGCCAGATAGCAGTGCCTGTGCTTTTTTATAGGAAAGAAATGTCTTGAAGCGTGAACTAAAAGGTCTGTACTTGTTCGCATGGTCGAGTGAGATACATAGATCTTCCCCCAGCCCTCACCATCTACCAGAGGTAATGCCTATTCTCTAAGATATTTTCCTGATTATGCCTTCCATTTGCCATTTTGTATCAAATTATATTTAATCTATATTTCAAATGTTCACAACCACCAATCACCTTTTTCTTCCAGGCACCAAACTCCCACTCAACTTATTCCTGTATCCAGGATATCACACATCTGATGCAGGCACAGTTCTTCTAATATCTATAACATGTGAAAAATTTTGCGTTAGTGCGCACTTCCTGTAACTGTCACTACTTCCCGTAATACATTTCCTGTCATGCCTAACTCTGTCACGTCTTTTCTGTCATGCTTATTTTGTCACGCTTTTTCTGTCACACCAGTATTATCCGACTGATTTTGCTTGCCTCTGATTGGGTCTGCAGGGTAGATTTGAACTATGGGTGGACTTCAGGTGGACTGTGGACGAAGTGCCTAAGTCCCTGCGGAGAGATCAAAATCCTTTTGAGGGCTGTGCCACATTTCCATAATCTCAGCCATAAAACCGACCCCTTCTACTCTCGGTTTCCCAGGTAGGTGGCACTATTGCCTACTTAGCTCTGCGACCTAGCAAGCTCCATCTCCAACCTATTTGGCACTGTGAGCACTGCTTGGGGTTCTTACAGCCTTCGGGTAGGTTTTTAAACTTAATTTTATTTGTTTAATATACTTTAAAATTAATTTATAATTTTTTTGAACCAGAGGCCTGCTCCGATCTCTGTCTATTCCAACTGCTGTCACCCATAGGTGGCGTGGAAGAATGATGGTGGAAGTGGGCTTTCAATGAAGAGACCATGGAAAGTCCAGGAGGTCAGACTTGGGGTTGGATCTAGGATCTTGCAGTGATAGGTTGTAAGAGGATACTGGGCGGAGGTGGGTACATAAGACCCGGTGGAGAAAAGCTTCCATAAGCTGGGATTTGTCTCTCCAATTCTTCCAGACTGCAGAGCCCATCCCCATCTCTAGTGCTGTCACAATCCAAACCCCTCCGACCAGTGAAAGACCTTGGGGCTCCCAAACCAATGCTGGTCATCCCATCTCTCCATTCCAGTGCTGCCAAACCTGAAAGCCCCCCCCCCTCCAGTGAGTCCAACTCTGTAATCCAACTCACAGTTCTGTCAAAGGCCAGGTCACTCACAATTTACTCCTCCCCTGTACTATCAATCAACAGGACTCCCATCCCAGTGCTGCCAAGCCCAGTATCACTCCCTCAATACTGCACATCCCATGACGCCCACCCCCGCAGTGCTGAAAAACCCCAGCACAAATTTTAGAACCACCCTCACTTAGTGTAGCCATAACTGCAACACTCTCCCTCCCCCCACTGCACTGCTAAACTCCACAACCAAACCATGTGCTACCAAGTCCCAGGACCCACACTCACGTTCTGCCAAACTCTGGGACTACCCCACGGACTCCCAGCACTACGCAAAGCCCAAGCCCCCCCCCACAAGTGCTACTAAATCCCATGACTTCCTGCCCGCCTGTGCTCTTGAAGGCCAGGTAACGACCTCCAGCCTGGTACATTTTGTATTGGATCCTGTGCTTTCAGTAAGAGACAAAATAATTTGACTGCACAGGTAAATGGACCAGCGTATCCTCTGATTAATTGTGACCAATTCCACGAGAGATGTGCGCGTGCACATATATGTGTGCATGCACACATACACGTGTACATATTATCCAAGGATAATCACCTACGTTTAATGGTTACTGATTACACTTTTATTGCTTGTTTGTGTCCTTTAAAGAAAGAACTGCCAAATGTCTTTAAATAAATAGTAGGAAAGTTTCTGCAATGCTTTTTATAGATATAGACAAACAGTAATGACTACAAAATACAGTTGTTAGTTATCTGAAACATAAGCTGTTTGGTCAGTGTTAATTGGGAATAGAAGGAGATGGGCATCGAAATGGAAAATCTTCCCCATGAAAGGTTTAATGGAAAAAGGAAAATCTGCAAATGCTGGAAATACACAATAGGCCAGTCAACCTCTGTATAGAGACAAGCTCGTGAATCCTTCATCAGACACAGGGCTGAGAGATAACAAGGCATTTTAGTAGGTTTGAAAAATAGAGAGATGAAAGGGGACAGGAAGGAGGAGAGAACCAACAGATACACCAGTCACAGCAGTGGAGTTAATGTGTTAAATGACCTGCAAACTGCTTAATGGAAAACAGCTAGATGATATGAAAGATCATCAGCGAGATGAAACGCTAATGTATTAGGCAGGTGGAGCTTGCCATAGGGGACTATTAAATATTCAATTCCCCACCATTCCAGGCAAATTCACTGAGCACATGAAAAATTATGTCTTCTAATACACCAGATGGATATGTTTAAAAGATAATACTGTTCTTCATTTTAATAGATGTATGAATTAGCCCAGTTAGAAACATGAACTATATGTAGGAAATCTTATATTGCTGTTTTCTCTCTTCCTCCTCACCACATTGATTTTTGCCGGGGCAAGGTCGACTGCCCCTCTAGAACCTCACACAAGTTGCTATTCTTCATGCGTGAGTCTTAGCAAGCTGAAGTGGATAGCGGGGAGGGAATCCGAGCTGAGCCTAATTAGGTCCTCATTTGACTGCCACACGGGTGCTTTCCAGCGGGGGTTACTGGCTAGCGATCAGAAGCTGTAACCCTGGTTGACTTTGTCTTCGCTAGGCCAGGGGTACTGAGGCTACTTTTAGCACCGCTATTGCCAGTCCACTTCAGTCAGCCAATATCGAGTGTGAATCAAACCTGGGACTTTCTGGTGTGTGTGCAGCTCAACTGGTCACCACGGGAACGTTTGGAATAAAAATGTTAAACGTGATCTGTAAGCACAGCAACCCTCAGTTGACACTTTGTAAACCGTTTCGGCTAACAGCTGCAGGAAGGTTTTATATAACCTGTTCCAACTACAATGACAGGTCAAGCAAGTAGCTATATTACATGAGGGAGAAAGGAGTAGAAGGGTTTCCTGATAGAGTTAGATGAAGTAGGGAGGGAGAAGGCTCACGTGGAGCATAATCACCGGCATAGACCAGTTGGGCCGAATGGCCTGTTTATGTGCTGTAGTTTCGACGTAACTCGATGTAACGCAGAACACTGGACTCTCAACCAGAAGACCAGAATTCAAATCCCAGTCTTGACAATTATGTAAACACTACTCGGGCACTGCGCGGTCAACTAAGGCCCCAAAATGGCGGGCAGAAAGCACGGGCATACTTCCGGCTGGAAGTACACCAACCACCGTATTGGGTAAGGACAAACAGGAGGCATCCTTTGCCACCTTCCCTCACCAACCCCCTCTCCGTGTGCCCAAAAATGGACACTCCCGAATTTCTAGGCCTAGAAATTTGAGTAATTGAGCAAAAATGGCAAAAGAAATTGAAAGGGTTTTTTGGGCGATTTGATTGTTTTGTTTCTTTTTTTGGCAAGTTCTCCGAACTAGTCATTGAGAATTAGTTCTTTTCTTGTGCTAAGTGGTTTCTCACTTGGTTGTTTTCTGCTTTCTTTGTTTTTGATTTGTGCATTCCTGACTCTTCAGCTCTGACTTGCTCCATTTTAACTTGAGCTAGTCAACAAAGTGCGTCAGAACGAGAATTACAGGAACTCAAGCCCCGATTTTAACTCCGCCCGGCCAGCGGGAACAGGGGAGGGGTGGTTGGTTAAAATGGCAGCCAGGAGCTTTCCGATACCTTCATGCCAGCTGTCATTTTAACTAATGGATTTTCAGCAGCGTCATTGCTGCCCACCACAAGCAGGCGGGGGCCTTATAAATATTTAAAAGTCGAGGTCATTCAGACCTCGACGCGATTTTAACTGCCGATCCTGACATCAATGCTCAGTGAATTCTGGAGGGAGACGGGTTCGTGTCCTGAAGAGGCCTGAGTAAGTTCAAATTTTAAGCAAGTGTGCTCTTCCCAGCCTCACAAGGAAACTTTGGGCCTCCTCCCGCCTCCTCCCTCGAATGCCTCTGGACTCCCCCCTCATCACTAAGCTTCGTGTCGGGAGCCGTTCCCCCGGGTCTCTGGCGTCCGACCCCTGCCGTGCTAAATCCCGCTCCCACCCACCGGCATCCAAGTCATTCCCGCTAGGTTCGGGCAGGAGTCCATTCTGCCACATGGTAACAAGGCCCAGGAGTTAAAATGGCCCAGGCTTCACATTGGTGACATCTTGGGTTCTTTCTGCCTGCCGCAGACCCCACACACCGCCCGTGCGTCCCAAGTTAAAATTGCTCCTTAGCTGTTACACTCACAGGAGGTGCGAGCTTTACACAACAACCAGCATTTATATAGCACCTTTAACATAAAAAAAGTCAGATAGATATTTAGATAGATGATAGATAGATAGAAAGATAGATAGATAGATAGATAGATAGATAGATAAACAGACAGACAGCAAATGTAACCCCACTATTCAAGAAAGGAGGGAGAGAGAGAACAGGGTACCATAGGCCAGTCCCCTGACATCAGTAGTAGGGGAAATGCTAGAATCTATTATTAAGATGTAGTAACAGGGCACTTAGAAAATCATAATATGATTAGGCAGAGTCAATACGGTCTTATGAAAGGGAAATGGTGTTTGACAAATCAATTAGAGTTTTTTGAGGATGTATCTAATAGGGTAGATAAGGGGGAACCAGTGGATGTAGTATATTTGGATTTTCAAAAGGCATTCGATAAGGTGCCACACAAGCGGTTGTTACACAAGATTAGGGCTCATGGGATTGGGGGTGATATATTAGCGTGGATTGAGGATTAGTTACCGGACAGGAAACAAAGGGCATGATTTTATCGGGGGTGGGGGGGGGGGTGGATGGAAGTCCTGACGGGAAACGTTTCCTGGCCAAGAGGCCAGCCTGATTGACAGACTGGTCTCAGTCGGATGGGAGAGAACGTGAAAATGTAAGTGCTAGATGGGGGGGGGGGGGTCATCGGGGGGGGTCAGTCACGGGTGGGGGCAGTCATCGGGGGCCAATGGGGGGTCAGTCGCCGGTGGGGGCAGTCATTGGGGAGGGTCAGTCACAGGGGGGTCAGTTATTGGGAGTCATCGGAGGGGGTCAGTCATCAGGGGGGTCAGGATCGGGGTCATCACAGGGGTCGGAGATCATGGGTGGGTTGCTGCAGGTAGGCTTGTTGGGCCTGGGGGAAGCACTGCTGCTCCTTCGGGCCCACAAGTAGTTTTGTGCCTTCTCGCCTCCTCGCACGTGGCGTGAAGCAGAAGGCCCGGGAATCCCAGCCCCCAGGGGTTAAAAACAAAAAATCTGTAAAAATGGAGGCCCGCAGCCTCCTTGAAAGCTTTTACTGGCCAACCCTCCTCCTGAGAGCGGGTTGGCCGCCCGCCCCTCGTCCTGCCTCCGTTAAAACTGGAAATGGACAAATTGGGTTGGGGGCAGGTTTTAGATATTAAAAATTTTTACTGCCCCCCCTGCCCCCAACCCACCCGTTTTTCCCCATTTAAAATCATGCCCAGAGAGTAGGAATAAACGGGTCATTTTGAGTTGGCAGGATGTAGGTAGTGGGGTGCCACGTGGATCAGTGCTTGGGCCTCAGCTGTTTACAGTATATATCAATGACTTATAAAGAGCGTGGGAATGGGACTAACTGGTTTGCTCTTACAAAGAGCTGGCACAGGCTCGATAGGCCGAATGGCCTCCTTCTGTTCTGTGACGATTCTATGATTCTTTGATTCTGTTCTAGATGAGGAGTGTAATGTATCCAAGTTTGCTGACATTATAAAGCACGGTGGGAAAGCTGTGAGGAGGATGCAAAGGGATATTGACAGGTTAAGTGAGTGGGCGAGAAGGTGGCAGATGGAATATAATGTGGGGAAATGTGAAATTATCCACTTTGGTAGGAAGAATAGAAAAGCAGAATATTTTTTAAAAGGCGAGAGACTAAGAAATGTTGGTATTCAGAGGGATTTGGGTGTCCTTGTACATGAATCACAGAAAGTTAACATGCAGGTACAGCAAGCAATTAGGAAGGCAAATGGTATGTTAGCCTTTGTTGCAAGGGGACTGTAGTATAAGAGGCCTTGCTGCAATTATACAGGGCTCTAGTGAGACCACACCTGGAGTATTGTGTACAGTTTTGGTCTCCTTACTTAAGGAAGGATATACTTGCCTTAGAGGGGGTGCAACCAAGGTTCACTTGATTGATTCCTGGGATGAGAGAGTTGTCCTATGAGGAAAGTTTGAGTAAAATGGGCCTATATTCTCTGGAGTTTAGAAGAATGTGAGGTGATCTCATTGAAACGTATAAAATTCTTAGAGAGGGCTTGACAGGGTAGATGCTGAGAGGCTGTTTCCCCTGGTTGAAGAGTCTCGAGCTAGGGGTCATAGTCTCAAGATAAGGGGTCAGCCATTTAGGACAGAGATGAGGAAAAATTTCTTCACTCAGAGGGCTGTGAGCCTTTGGAATTCTCTACCCCAGAGGGCTGTGGATACTCAGTCATTGAGTATATTCAAACCTGAGATTGATAGATTTTTGGACGCTAAGGGAATCAAGGGATATGGGGATAGGGTGGAAAAGTGGAGTTGAGGTAGAAGATCAGCCACGATCTTAATGAATGGCGGAGCAGGCTCATGGAGGTATGGCCTACTCCTGCTCCTAATTCTTATGTTCTATTGTTGGATAAATAGATCGATAGATAGATACCATATCATCGCAGAGGAACTTTATCATGTCAGTGAGGAGAAGTTTGTGCACAAATTGTCTTCTAGGCTGCCTTTCTAGCCGGTTGAAAGTATGAAACGCAGGAACAAATGAGATACCCGATAGTGTTAAACATATCTCCAAATATGCATTAAGGATTCGGGGGTAATTCAATAGAAGGCACTTTCCCTTTAAGTAATTTTAGGCATTGGATTTTGTGGAATACTGAAAGTGTCACCATTAAGAAAGTGTCTGGGTGGAGGTGGGATTGCTGTGATTGGGGTTAGAGATCTGCCAATGGAAAAAACAGATATGAGGCTCCCAAATACAGAATCCCATAAGCAAGAGAAAATAGCAGAAGTAATTAAATATTGACTGAAAGTGTCCCAAGCAATCCGTGAACACATTATGTTCTGCTTTACTCGATAACCATGAATTATTCCACCGGTCCACTCGATCTCTATTAGATTAATGGGCTATTACCATTCTGTAACTTAACTAGACAAGGAATGTAAAACTAACATTTGGATAATTGATTCTAATCAGTGAGCTAATAAACATAATTATGGAGGAAGGGAGGAGAGACATTTTCAACCATTCAAATAATGCGGTATTAATACGTTCCAGTTATTGAGCCAGCAGCATTTAGAATAAAGGGATCATTCTTCGACTTCCTGCTTCTGGGTGGAAGGTTGGCCCTCGAGGACATGTATCGAAAATTCGAGTGCCTATGTGGTTGGGAAATCTTGCAGAGCAAGCGCATGCATTTTCAATCTGTGAGCCCAACAGGCAAGGCTCCTTGCTGGGAGCACAAAGTCAGAAAATGGCCCTCGTGTATATAGGAGTTGAAAATCTGCAGCCCTCCAACAACAACAACTGGCATTTATATAGCGCCTTTAATGTAGTAAAACGTCCTAAGGTGCTTCACAGGAGCGTTATCGGACAAAATTTGACACCAAGCCGCATAAGGAGATATTAGGACAGGTGACCAAACCTTTGGTCAAAGAGGTAGGTTTTAAGGAGCGACTTAAAGGAGTAGAGAGGGGTAGAGAGGTGGAGAGGTTTGAGGAGGGAATTCCAGAGTTTAGAACTTAGGCAGCTCAAGGCATGGCCACCAATGGTAGAGCGAAGGGAATCGGGGATGCGCAAGAGACCAGAATTGGAGGAGCACAGAGATCTCAGAGGGTTGTAGCAGTGGAGGAGGTCACAGAGATGGGGAGGGACGAGGACATGGAGGGATTTGAACACAAGGATGAGAACACTTTCATTGTGTTTCTGGCAGGAATATGCTGGAGGGGCCGCAAATTAAGTAAGGACCAGGTTAGGCTGGATCCCTGTATGTTTCGAAAGGGTGTTGAAAATATCCAGACAATGGGATTAACAAAATTATGAAGATGTGGATTTCCACTGAGATGAGCACGAATCATGAAGGGAAGCCCACAGCATCTGCCCGCCATCTTGACACTGACAGTACCTTCAAAGGCACCAAAAGTCATATAAATTCATCAAAATTGGGTGACATAAACAGTTACAACGTTGTCCTTTCACCTCTCGCACCTGGGTTTGAATTCAACTTGAATAGATGGATGAGTTGTTTTCTCCCTCCGACGCCTGTTGAGGTCACCTCATTCCAATTCGCACTGCATCTAAATCCATAAACACGCTTTACAATTGCTATAAAAAATGAAGTGAAATAAATCCAACGCATTGATTTTTTGATTCAAGACTGCCATAAAGGATTTTGGCTTCCCCGATTTACTTCATTTAATTCAGATCATTTTAGAGGCAGTGCACTGTGCCAACAGTGGTGGGACATGGATGGCTTTTCAACCTGCTTCCCAGGCGTGAAACTGGTGTTGCTAGGGTTGCCAACCCTCCAGGATTGCCCTGGAGATTAATCACCTGGTCACTGCTGCGCGCAACACCTGGAGAAAAATCATAGGGGCATTAAAAAATGGTGGCAGTAGCACATTCTGGTGTGTGGGAGGACAGCACTAGATTGTTTTTTTTATATTCGTTCATGGGATGTGGGCGTCGCTGGCGAGGCCGGCATTTATTGCCTATCCCTGATTGCCCTTGAGAAGGTGGTGGTGAGCCGCCTTCTTGAACCGCTGCAGTCCGTGTGGTGACGGTTCTCCCACAATGCTGTTAGGAAGGGAGTTCCAGGATTTTGACCCAGCAACGATGAAGGAACGTCGATATATTTCCAAGTCGAGATGGTGTGTGACTTGGAGGGGAACGTGCAGGTGGTGTTGTTCCCATGTGGCTGCTGCTCTTGTCCTTCTAGGTGGTAGAGGTCGCGGGTTTGGGAGGTGCTGTCAAAGAAGCCTTGGCGAGTTGCTGCAGTGCATCCTGTGAATGGTACACACTGCAGCCACTGTGCGCCGGTGGTGAAGGGAGTGAATGTTTAGGGTGGTGGATGGGGTGCCAATCAAGCGGGCTGCTTTGTCCTGGATGATGTTGAGCTTCTTGAGTGTTGTTGGAGCTGCACTCATCCAGGCAAGTGGAGAGTATTCCATCACACTCCTGACTTGTGCCTTGTAGATGGTGGAAAGGCTTTGGGGAGTCAGGAGGTGAGTCACTCGCCACAGAATACCCAGCCTCTGACCTGCTCTTGTAGCCAGAGTATTTATATGGCTGGTCTGGTTAAGTATCTGGTCAATGGTGACCCCCAGGATGTTGATGGTGGGGGATTCGGTTGAATGTCAAGGGGAGGTGGTTAGACTATCTCTTGTTGGAGATGGTCATTGCCTGGCACTTGTCTGGCGCGAATGTTACTTGCCACTTATCAGCCCAAGCCTGGATGTTGTCCAGGTCTTGCTGCATGCAGGCTCGGACTGCTTCATTATTTGAGGGGTTGCGAATGGAACTGAACACTGTGCAGTCATCAGCGAACATCCCCATTTCTGACCTTATGATGGAGGGAAGGTCATTGATGAAGCAGCTGAAGATGGTTGGGCCTAGGACACTGCCCTGTAATGTGTAATCAATGTGTAATTTGATCAAGTCATTGTCAGGCTGCAGAGTTCAGACAAGGCACATTGCTAACACGACTGATTGCAGAGAACAGACAGCGCTAACACTACCAAGTCCAGAGAACACACACGCTGACACTACTGATTTCAGAGAACGCACAGCGCTGTCACTACCGAGTTCAGAGAACACACAGCGCTGTCACTACTGAGTTCAGAGGATGCACAGCGCTTTCACTACTGAGTTCAGAGGATGCACAGCGCTGTCACTACTGAATAGGGAAGTGTGAGGCCATGGAGGGATTTCAACATGAGGATGAGAATTTTAAAATCAAGATGTTGGTGGACCGGGAGCCAATCTAGGTCAGCGATGAGTGAACGGGACTTGCTGCAAGTTTTGGGCAGCAGTATTTTGGATGAGCTCAAGTATAATGAGGGTGGTAGATGGGAGGCCAGCCAGGAGAGCAGTGGAATAGTCAAGTCTAGAGGTAACAAAGGCGCGGATGAGGGTTTCAGCAGCAGAGGAGCTGAAGCAGGGGCGGAGACGGACGATGTCACAGAGATGGAAGTAGGCGGTCTTGATGATGGAGGGGATATGTGGTTGGAAGTTCGTCCCAGGGTCAAATAAGACACCAAGGTTGCGAACGGTCTGGTTCAGCCTCAGACAGTGGCCAGGGAGAGGGATGGAGTCAGTAGCTAGGGAACAGAGTTTGTGGCGGGGACCAAAGACAATGGCTTCGGTCTTCCCAATATTTATTTGGAGGAAATTTTTGCGCATCCAGTACAGGATGTCAGACAAACAGTGTGACAGATCAGAGACAGTGGAGGGGTCGAGGGAGGTGGTGGTGAGGTAGAGCTGGGTGTCGTCAGCGTACATGCGGAACCTGACATTATATTTTCGGATAATGTCACCGAGGGGCAGCATGTAGATGAGAAATAGGAGGGGGCCAAGGATAGATCCTTGGGGGATTCCAGAGGTAATGGTGTGGGGGCGGGAAGAGAAGCCATTGATAGTGATTCTCCGACTGTGACAGGATAGATAAAAATGGAACCGGGTGAGTGTAGTCCCACACAGCTGGACAATGGAGGAGAGGCATTGGAGGAGGATGGTGTGGTCAACCGTGTCAAAGGCTACAGACAGGTCAAGAAGGATGAGGAGGGATCACAGTCACATGGGATGCCATTTGTGACTTTGATAAGGGCTGTTTCAGTAATGTGGCAGGGGCAGAAACCTGATTGGAGGGATTCAAACATGCGGGAAAGATGGGCACGGATTTGGGAGGCGACAACACGTTCAACAATGGACTTTGGAGAGGAACGGGAGGTTGGAGATGGGGCGGTAGTTTGCAAGGACAGAGGGATCAAGGGTAGGTTTTATGAGGAGGGGGGTAATTACGGCAGATTTGAAAGGGAGGAGGACAGAACCTGAGGAGAGGGAACCGTTAATAATATCAGCTAACATGGGGGCCAGGAAGGAAAGTTGGGTGGTCAGCAGTTTGGTGGGAATAGGGCCGAGGGAGCAGGGTGTCATGGACAAAATGAGCTCGGAGAGGGCATGAGGAGAGATAGGAGAGAAACTAGAGAAAGATGCGAGTTCAGGGCTAGGGCAGGGGAGAACCTTAGGGGAAGTTTGGCTTGGTGAGCTAGGGGAAGGGAGGGAAGCGGCAAGACAGCTGAATGGATGGTCTCAATCTTAGTGACAAAGTCCATGATCTCCTCACATTTGTTGTTGAAGGTGAGGGTGGAGGGGGGAGGGGAGAGGGGTTTAAGAAGATGGTTTGTAGTGATGAGAAGCCGGGGGTTATCTTTGCATTCCAGGATGATCCTGAAATAGTGAGCAGTTTTGGCAGAGGAGAGCAAGACCCGATAGTGCTTTATGTGGTCCAGCCAGATCTGGCAACGAATGGCTAAACAAGTTGTCTGCCATAAATGCTCAAGACTGCGACCCTTGAACTTAAGGGAGCGGACATGAGGGCCATACCAGGGGGAACAACCAGGGTGAGAGAGAGTAATAGTTCTAATGGGGTCAAGGGCATCAAAGGCGCATGTGAGGGTGTGATTTAGCAGATCGGTAGCTGCAGAAATGTCGCGGTGAATGGAGGGCCAAAGGCTAGACAGTTGGGAATTTGAAAGCGCCGTTGTAAGTAACTTGGGGGAGAGTTTTTTCCAGGGGAGGACACAGAAGGAAGTGGGGTTGGGAGGGGCTGCGGATAGAGAGGGATACAAGGAAGTGATCAGAGATGGCCTTATCTGCGATTGACACGATGGGAGTAGAGAAACCGTATGGGATGGAAAGGTCAAGGGGGTGGCCGTGAATATGGGTAGGGGAGTTTAAATGGAGGGAGAGATTAAGGGAGGATTGGAGGGCGGTGAACTCAGAGGAGAGAGAGCATGATGAGGTGAGATGGAGGTTGAAGTCACCGAGGATGAGAAGTCGCTCGGTGCAGAGGCTGAGGGAGGAAAGCAGTGAAGACATTTTGGTGAGAAACTTGGTGTGGTACTTGGGTGGGCGGTAAAGAACGAGGATTTTAAAGGAGAGGTGAGAGGGGTGGAACAAGGTGAGATACTCACCAAGCTGGTATAATGGATGGCAGCTGAGACCCATTGGCTGCAATTCCTGCATTATGTGGGAACTTCAGGATGTTTCATATGTCCTGGAGGGCCACGTTGCAGGAAATGCCTCCAGTTGCTCGAGCTCAAGCTGAGGGTGTCTGAGCTTGAAGGGCGGCTGGAGTCACTGCAGGGCATAAGAGAGGCTGAAGGTTTCCTGAATCGTACGTTCCAGGAGGTAGTCACCCCGCAACCACAGAGAGTTCAGGATAGCATGGGGATGGCCACCTGAAAGGGTAGAAAGAAGCAGGCAGTGTAGGAATCTTCTGGGTGTGTGACACTCTCAAACCAGTATTCAGCATTGAATCCCAGGGAGGGTGAAGACATCTCGAAGGAGTGCAGTCCTGGGCATGGCACCATGAGGAAAAGGACTGCACAGGGGGACTCAGTGAGGTGTAGAAATGCAGTAGTCGTAGGGGATTCGATAGTCGGAGGACAGACAGGCGCTTCTGTGACCATCGAAGTAAGTTCCACATGGTGTGTTGCCTCCCTGGTGCCAGGTTAAAGGGCATCACGGAGAGGGTGTAGGACATTCTGTGGAGAAAGGGGAACAGCCAGAAGTCGTGGTCTATGTGGGTACTAACAACATAGGAAAGAAGAGGGATGAGGTCCTGCGGTCAGAGTTTCAAGAGTTAGGGAGGAAGTTAAAAAGCAGGACCTCAAAGGTATTAATCTCTGGATTACTCCCAGTGCCACGCGCTAGTGAGTACAGAAATAGGAAGATAAGGGAGGTTAATGCATGGCTAGAGACATGGTGCAAGAGGGAAGACTTCAGATTCTTGGGGCATTGGGACTAGTTCTCGGGCAGAAGGGACTTGTTCAAGACGGACGGGTTACACCTCAACAGAGCTGGGACCAATGTACTCGCAGTGAGGTTCACTAGTGCTGTGGGGGAGGGTTTAAACTAATTTGGCAGGGGATGGGCACCAGGATGTAACATTAGAAAAGAGAAACAAGGTGCACAAAGGATTGGGAGAGACAGATAACACTAGAGTAAGAAATAGTACAGTATTAGGTGGGATCAGACTAAGAGAGAATATGAGAAGGTCTAAGATAGGTTTACAGTGCATGTGTGTAAACGCACGAAGCATCGTAAATAAGGTTGGTGAGCTGCAGGCACAAATAGCCACATGGGAATATGATGTCGTGGCGATAACAGAGACCTGCCTCAAAAAATGGAAGGATTGGGTACTAAATATTCCTGGATACAAGGTGCTCAGGAAAGATAGGGAAGGAAAAAAAGGAGGGGGGAGTGGCAGTATTGATTAAGGAGAATATTGGAGTGCTGGAGAGAGAGGATGTCCTGGAGGGGTCAAGGACAGAATCTATTTAGTTAGAGTTAAGGAACAATAGAGATGTCATTTCACTACTGGGAGTATTCAATAGGCCACTAACTAGTGGGAAGGATATAGAGGAGCAAATTTGCAGGGAAATTACAGAGAGGTGCAAGAACTATAGAGCAGTGATAATGAAGGACTTCAACTATCCTAATATAGACTGGGATAGTAATAGTGTAAAGGGCAAAGAGGGGGAGGAATTTCTGAAGTGTGTTCAGGAGAGCTTTCTTGATCAGTATATTTCTGGCTCAATGAGGAAGGAGGCATTGCTGGATCTGGTTCTGGGGAATGAGGTGGGTCAAGTGGAGCAAGTGTCAGTGGGGGAACATTTAGGGAACAGTGATCATAGTATCATAAGGTTTAGATTAGTTATGGAAAAGGACAAGGAGCAATCTAGAGTAAAAGTACTTAATTGGAGGAGGGCCAATTTCAGTCGGTTGAGAACGGATCTGGCCTGGGTAAATTGGAATCAAAGATTGGCAGACAAAACTGTAATCGAACAATGGGCGGCCTTTAAAGAGGAGATGGTTCGGGTACAGTCTAGGTACATTCCCATGAGGGGGAAAGATAGGGCAACTAAAGCCAGAGGCCCCTGGATGACAAAAGAGGTAGAGAGTAAGATGAAACAGAAAAAGGGGCTTATGACAGAAATCAGGTTGAGTGAGAACCAGGCTCAATATGGAAAGTACAGAGGAGAAGTGAAAAAGGAAATAAAAGGGGCAAAGAGAGAGTATGAGAATAGACTAGCGGCCAACATAAAAGAGAATCCTAAAGTCTTCTATAGGCATGTAAATAGTAAATGGTAGTAAGAGGAGGGGTGGGGCTGATTAGGGTCCAAAAAGGAGATCTATGCATGGAGGCAGAGGGCATGGCTGATGTACTAAATGAATACTTTGCATCTGTCTTTACCAAGGAAGAAGATGCTGCCAAAGCCACAGTAAAAGAGGTTGCTGAGATACTGGATGGGCTAAAAATTAATAAGGAGGAGAAAGGCTGGCTGTACATAAAGTAGATAAGTCACCTGATCCGGATGGGATGCATCCTAGGTTGATGAGGGAAGTAAGGGTGGAAATTGCGGAGGTGCTGGCCATAATCTTCCAAACATCCTTAGATATGGGGGATGGTGGCAGAGGACTGGAGAATTGCAAAAGTTACACATTTGTTCAAAAAAGAGTGTAAGGATAAACCTGGATAGTTTTTAGGTTTATTGGGTAGAAGGTGGGAGTGGGGGGTGGGTCACCTTTTACGTCACAAAGTGAATGGTGACACTGCGTCTGATGAGGTCACTTGCTGTCTTCCCGAGAAATCAACTCACTGCCGTTCATGCTCATGAGTGTGATCCAGGTCTAACGGAGGGGGGGGGGAAGAGGAGAACATGATCCATCTCCCTGTCTGGGACACGTTCTCCCTCTCTTCCCCCCCACCAACTAGACCTGGATCACATTCTCTCCCCTCCCCCCACTGCTCTGGGCTCCCCCCTTCCCCCACTTCTGCTACCCCCCTGCTTCCCCCTTCCCCTCTGCTCTCCCCTTTCCCTCTGCTTCTGCTTCCAATGCTGTTTCTGCTTCCCCTTCCCTTTGCTTTTCCCCTTCCCTTTCTCCCCCTTCCCCTGCTCCCCTTCCCCCGCTCCCCTTCCCCCTGCTTCTCCCCTTTCCTTGCACCCCCTTCCTCCTGCTTCTCCCCTTCCCCTGCTTCTCCCCTTCCCCTTCCTTCTCCTCTTCCCCTGCTCCCCCTTCCCCTGCTCCTCTTCCACCTGCTCCCCTTCCCCCTGCTTCTCCCCTTCCTCTGCCCCCTTCCCCTGCTCCCCCTTCCCCTGCTCCCCTTCCCCTGCTCCCCCTTCCCCCTGCTTCTCCCCTTTCCCTGCTCCCCTTCCCCCTGGTCCCCTTCCCTCTGCTTTTCCCCTTTCCCTTGCTTCTCCCCTTCCCTTTCTCCCCCTTCCCCTTACTTTTCCCCTTCCCTTTCTCCCCCTTCCCCTGCTCCCCTTCCCCCACTCCCCTTCCCCCTGCTTCTCCCCTTCCCCCTGCTTCTCCCCTTTCCTTGCACCCCCTTCCTCCTCCTTCTCCCCTTCCCCTTCCTTCTCCTCTTCCCCTGCTCCCCCTTCCCCTGCTCCTCTTCCACCTGCTCCCCTTCCCCCTGCTTCTCCCCTTCCTCTGCCCCCTTCCCCTGCTCCCCCTTCCCCTGCTCCCCTTTCCCCTGCTCCCCCCCTTTCCCTGCTTCTCCCCTTCCCCTACCTTCTCCTCTTCCCCTGCTCCTCTTCCACCTGCTCCCCTTCCCCCTGCTTCTCTCTTTCCTCTGCCCCCCTTCCCCTGCTCCCCTTCCCCTGCTTCTCCCCTTCCCCTGCTCCCCTTCCCCCTGGTCCCTTTCCCCTGCTCCCCTTTCCCTGCTTCTCCCCTTTCCCTACCTTCTCCTCTTCCCCTGCTCCCCCTTCCCCTGCTCCCCTTTCCCAGCTTCTCCCCTTTCCCTACCTTCTCCTCTTCCCCTGCTCCCCCTTCCCCTGCTCCCCTTTCCCTGCTTCTCCCCTTTCCCTACCTTCTCTTCCCCTGCTCCCCCTTCCCCTGCTCCCCTTCCCCCTGCTCCCCTTCCCCTGCTTCTCCCCTTCCCCCCGCTCCCCTTCCCCTGCTTCTCCCCTTCCCCTGCTTCCCCCTCCCCCCTGCTTCTGCTTCCCACACTTCCCCCTGCTTCTGTCCTTCCCCCTCTCCCCCCCACTTCTCCCCTTCCTCCGGGCTCTGCTTATGACTACCTGCATCGGATGCATTTTTGGTGCTCGCCCTCCGGTCCACGCGGTCTGCGCTTTTAGTGAACGGGCAGCGAGGGTGTTTCATGACCTACAATGCACGTGATGACACCTCCAGGAATATGTCCATCCAGAGTTGGCAACCCTGGGTGTTGCAGGTCAGCCGCCTGTTACAGAAAGCACCCGAGTATCATTCCAATCGCTTGTAATGGAAATGACCATCATGCCATTTCTGTCACGGACAGATGAGCCTCGATGGCAGTTTGAGAATCAACCCCCAGTGTCTGCAACTCCCTAATACATCAGTTAACAATCTGAGTTGTCCCAAGGAGCGGTGGAGTGGAAGGAATCAAAGTTAAAGGGAGAGTTACGAACGGTTTACAGGCCTCAGCAGAGAATAAAGAGGAGAAAAATAACAGATAAAACTAACGATGAAAGAATTCAGATCACCTTCACTGTAAACGTCCTTGGTTTTTCCCGCAACAATCTGGTGAAAAAGTCAGCAACCATCTTAAATCGTGACACAAATATTCGTTGGGTCATTCCAAACTTTGGAAAGTGACTTGAAACAATCTGATCACTAGCGAGAGAGTACTGGACTGTTACTATTCGAGTGGGCCTCATCAGGATATTGGGCGTTATTGGGTGTCTGATTGATATTGATACCCAATACATCAAAGCAATTTCCATGTCTACGTTTTGATGGTGATGTGATGATGCTTTTGAGATCCTCCAGGTGTAATACCTTTTCATCTCGCCTTACGACTCAAATCATTCCAGATTGGGTGAACTGTAACCTGCATAATTCAAATAGTTCTAGTGTCCAGGTTGTACTGTATCCATAATTCATTATAATGTAGGAACAGTTCCTATTGGAAAAGGACGCTACAGATTGCTCCTCCTCTTTTTGAGGAATGCAACCAAAGATGACAGGGGAAAAATTGGATAAGGGTTCGTTCTGGGCGATGTTAGCATGATGCACAAATCCCCTGCACCCAACGGACTCTGGGCAGGCAAGACGCAAGTTCGGTCCCAAGGGAGCACTTGCCTGCAATCGGCGTTCCTTTCCAGGCCTTGCACGTGGAATGAATGCAATTTGCACTTTCCACCACGAGAGCGAGCTCCATCTCTTAAAGGGAAGATGTTTCTTAGAAATCTCTTAAAGGTAGCTTGTACCTGTTATTTGCTGAAAATAACAGTCTACTGTCTGCATGGAGTCTGAACAGAGATCAGACATCGCACACGTAAAACACAGATGCAGGTCCCATCCCTATGTTCACACACTGATGAGTTATGTTAAAACATTGAATAAAGGTTGAACATTACTAAATCCCACATCCTCCAATCTGCACACCAGACCTCACCAATCTGCCGATCTGAGTTTGGTCCAGGCCTGCGAGAGTGCATGCACCAAGGTTCTCTGCTGATGCACTAGAGACCTTGGGTGCAAGAGGTGGACAGAAGGAGGGAGATCCTATATCCGCGGTGGGAGCGGGGTGGTGGGGGGAGGGTGCGCAAGAGGCCCGCCAGACATATTCTCAAAAGACAGTGGGAGGCAGCGGGGGATGAGGTCAATGCCAGGCGCACAGCACCATGAACATGGATGCAGTGCAGGAAGAAGTTCAATGCTTTGACATGAGCGGGCAAGGTGAGGTCAACTGTCAAGTGGCATCTCCTACCAACTGCACCATGAAATACACCCCCTCATCCTCCACATACCAATAAGCTCTTTCCATCAGTACTCAACTCTTCCCATCAGATGCTTCCTCTCACCCTTACACATTACCACAGTTGCAAGCCGCCCACCCACAAATCACAGGCCACACACTCTGGCAGCTATTCAACCATGATAGGCACATCACCCAGGCACACACCTCGCTTTCTTGCAGGAGAAGGTGGCGCATATCAAGAGGCAGCAAGTGGCAGTGGCATTTAGCCCCTTGAGCCTGTTCCACCATTCAGTGAGACCATGGTGGACCTGTGACCTAACTCCAGATACCCACCTTAGCCCCATATCTCTTAATACCCTTGGTTCACACAAATCTATCAATCTCAGATTTAACATTCACAAGTGAGCTAGCATCAATTGCCGTCTGTAGAAGAGCGTTCCAAACGTCTCCCACCCTTTGCGTGTAGAAGCATTTCCTAACTTCACTCTTGCATGTCCTGGCTCTGAATGTTAGGTTATGTCCCCTGGTCCTAGTATTGAAGCCTAGGAGGCCTCCAAAAATGGTTACAAATGTCTCGGCAGCCAGAGGCCATAATCCAGCCACTAACCTGTAAATCCTGCAAGGTCCCTTTAAATAGCGCCATTGGGGGGTCCTCCAGGCACTCTAAGACACGTTCAGATGGTCCGGGTTGAAACTGTGTGTTGAGTTGAGCGTTAATTCCCAAAATGGTGGCTATCACTTTAAATCAGCGCTGCACACTGATTGAAGCCATTTTCTCCCTACTTTACATGATTCCAGCGTTTCTTATCTGTGCCTGCGCAAACTCCTATACCAAGATGGCGTCTGGCGCACGTCACACAGGAAATGTGCGTGCACATCCAAGACGCCATCTTGGATGCCGGAGAGGCCGTGTAGCGCCGAAACAACGGGTGCTACACGGCCCAATTTAGCCCCCGACCTTGCAACAAAGGAAGTGAGATCTTCGTGAAATAAATGACTGAAGTCCAGCTGTGAACATCTGCAGTGTAACGAATAATTGAAAATATAGGGTGTCGTTGAGAACAAGCCAGCTCTTCAGAAGGATTGAAAAATTAAATATTTATTCAAATAAAATGTCCTATTTAGTTCAATGTTGCATTAAAAAATATGGCATTTAATTTATTTTATTTTTAAGTCGTAGGTACCTGGAACTCTTTGGGGGTGGGGAGTTGCAGAAGGGGTGCACTGTAGTTTCAGTCACAGAGAATCAAAAATGAACTGCAGAAACTATCCATCAACTCTTGTGGGCCAAGAAAATGGTTTTGTAACATTTTCATTTATTTGTCATAGATGCTATTTAATGAGGAATATTGCCCTGGGGTGGGAGAACTGAACTTCAAAATGATTGGCAGCTGTAGGCTGACATACTGGCCTGAAAAGATGTCTGATCCCCGCTGATTCAAAGGAGTCTGTCACAGACAGAACCCATGACGGACATCAGCTGGGTAGTTCTCAGCGGGCGTTCTAACAGTAAAAGGTCAGGTCATTGAAATGCTGCGGGACGGGAACTAAAGCAAGGATGGGCCCCCTGGCCAGGGAGGAGATTTTCAAATTCGACATTACACTGGAGTAATTAAAGGACATAAAAAATAACTCCTCGTCCCACTCTCCTGTAAAGCGACATTCACTTTAAAGGAAATACACAAGTTTTTTTTTGCAGGATTGCAAGTTGCTTTATTAAACATGCAAAGGTAATAGTCTTAAGCCTGGAAAATCTTGAACGCAGAGAATAAAAATGAATGTAAATGTCACGCTAAAGCATTAGAATAACAACTGACACCAGGATTCAAATCCTTGCTTCGACTGCCAATTATGCTGCCTCCATATCGCAGAACCGTTTCTCACGCTGTTAATAAAATATCCCGAGCCCTGTTTGGAATCCACCCTGTTTGCATTGCCGAGCAGGTTCTGTAGCTTCTTTCCCTTTTTAGTGATAGTGCAATTTGAGCCCTTCGGCATGTGCAGTGCTGTATGGATGTCTGATATTTTCTCATACCTTGTTGGACACAAACCAGGAGCAAATGCTAATTATCATATAGAAAGAAAGACTTGAATTTATATAGCGAATTTCACATCATCAGGACATCCCAAAGCAGCTCACAACCAAGGAGTTACTTTTGATCACTATAAGTAGTCAACGTTGCAACTAATCTGTGCACAGCAAGGTCCCACAAACAGCAAATGAGATAAATGGCCAGTTAATCTGTTTTGGTGAGGCTGGTTAAGGGACGAATATTGACCAGGGTATTGAGAGAACTCCGTGCTGTTCTTTGAAAGAGTGCTATAGGATCTTAATACCCACTTGAACAGGCAGAGAGGGCCTTAGTTTATCAACTCACCCAAAAGATGGCACCTACAACAGTATAGCACTCCCTCAGCACTGCAATATTCTGCTTCAACAATATGGCTTAATTCACTGAAAATCATGGGGAGTGCACCCACAATTCCATGATATTTGCTCTCAGCAGGTTAGCTTCAGTGACAGAGCAAGCATTTGGAAAATGAGCCCTGTAAAGTGAAAGAGCTGAGATTCATTCAGCTTAACGCCTGTGTACACTTCAGGATCAATGTGAACTGAACTTTCCTGATCATTTAATTGTCTGTCCGATTTTATCAAGGGTAATTGAAACCACCAACACATCTGAGTTGTTCAAATGGAATTAGCATTCAGAAAGATTAAAACTGTATATTCCACTGTATATTGATCTACATATATTAACATTTAGAAATGACTAGCTCCAGTCACGAAAGCAAATTAATAAGGAGGGAGAAAATTGAATATGAGAGTAAACTAGCAAGAAATATAAAAACAGGTTGTAAGAGCTTCTACAAACATGTAAAAAGGAAGAGATTAGCGAAAGTAAACGTGGGTCCCTGAGAGGCAGAGACTGGAGAAATTATAATGGGGAATAAGGAAATGGCAGAGACGTTCAACAAATATTTTGTATCTGTCTTCACGGTAGAAGACACAAAAAACATACCAGAAATAGTGGGGAACCGAGGGTCTAATGAGAGTGAGGAACCTAATTAAGATTAGTAAAGAAAAAGCACTGGAGAAATTAATGGGACTACAAGCCAACAAATCCCCTGGACCTGTTGGCCTACATCCTAGGGTTTTAAAAGAGATGACTGCAGAGATAATGGATGCATTGGTTGTGATCTTCCAAAATTCCCTAGATTCTAGAGCAGTCCCCGTGGATTGGAAGTCAGCAAATGTAACCCCACTATACAAGAATAAGGGAGAGAGAAAACAGGGAAGTAGAGGCCCGTTAGCCTGACATCAGCAGTAGGGCAAATACGAGAATCTATTATTAAGGGCATTGTAACAGGGTGCTTGGAAAACCATAATATGATTAGGCGGAGTCAACATGGTTTTATAAAAGGGAAATCATATTTGACAAATCTAGCAGGGTAGATAAGGGGGAACCAGTGGATGTAGTATATTTGGATTTTCAAAAGGCATTCGATAAGGTGCCACACAAGAGGTTGTTGCACAAGATTAGAGCTCATGCGATTGGGGGTCACATATTAGCATCGATTGAAGATTGGTTAACGGAAACAAAACAGAGAGTAGGAATAAATGGGTCATTTTCAGGTTGGCCAGTTGTAACTAATAACTGCATGGATCAGTGCTTGGGCCTCAGCTATTTACAATATATATCAATGACTTAGATGAGGGAACCAAGTGTAATGTATCTAGGTTTGCTGATGATACAAAACTAGGTGGGAAAGTAAGCTGTGTGGAGGACACAAAGAGACTGCAAAGGGATATAGACAGATTAAGTGAGTGGACGAGAAACATAGATAAATAGGAGCAGGAGTAGACCATTCGGCCCTTCAAGCCTGCTCCACCATTCAATATGATCATGGCTGATCCTCTATCTCAGTACCATATTCCCACTCTCTCGCCATACCCCTTGATGCTTTTTGTGTCCAGAAATCTATCTCGCTCCTTCTTAAATATATTCAGTGACTTGGCCTCCACATCGTTCTATGGTAGAGAATTTCACAGGTTCACCACCCTCTGAGTGAAGAAATTTCTCCTCATCTCAATCCTAAATGTCCTACCCCATATCCTGAGACTCTGACCCCTCATTCTGGACCCCCCCCCCCCAGCCAGGGGAAACATCCTCCCTGCATCCAGTCTGTCTAGCCCTGTCAGAATTTTATATGTTTCAATGAGATCCCCTCTCATTCTTCTAAACTCGAGTGAATACAGGTTGAGTCGACCCAATCTTTCCTCATACGACAGTCCTGCCGTCCCAGGAATCAGTCTGGTGAACCTTCGCTGCACTCCCTCTATGGCAAGTATATCCTTTCTTAGGTAAGGAGACCAAAATTGTACACAATACTCCAGGTGTGGTCTCACCAAGGCCCTGTATAACTGCAGTAAGACATCCTTGCTCCTGTACTCAAATCCTCTTGCAATGAAGGCCAACATACCATTTGCCTTCCTAACTGCTTGCTGCACCCGCATGTTTGCTTTCAGTGACTGGTGTACAAGGACACCCAGGTCCCTTTGTACATCAACATTTCCCAATCTATCACCATTTAAATAATACTCTGCCTTTCTGTTTTTCCTTCCGAAGTGGATAACTTCACATTTATCAACATTATATTGCATCTGCCATGTATTTGCCCACTCACTCAACTTGTCTAAATCGCCATGAAGCCTCTGCATCCTCCTCACAACTCACAATCCCACCTAGTTTTGTGCCGTCAGCAAACTTGGAAATATTACATTTGGTTCCCTCATCCAAATCATTGATATATATTGTGAATAGCTGGGGCCCAAGCACTGACCCCTGCGGTACCCCACTAGTCACTGCCTGCCACCCCAAAAAAAAACCATTTATTCTTACTCTCTGTTTCCTGTCTGTTAACCAATTTTCAATCCATGCCAGTATATTACCACCAATCCCATGTGCTTTAATTTTGCACGCTAACTTCTTATGTGAGACTTTATCAAAGGCCTTCTGAAAATCCAAATAAACCACATCCACTGGTTCTCCCTTATCTATTCTACCAGTTACATCCTCAAAAAACTCCAGTAGGTTTGTCGAACATGATTTCCCTTTCATAAATCCATGTTGACTTTGTCTAATCCCGTTGATATTTTCTAAGTGTCCTGTTATCACATCCTTTATAATAGACTCTAGCATTTTCCCTACTAATGATGTTAGGCTAACTGGTCTGTAGTTCCCTGTTTTCTCTCTCCCTCCTTTTTTAAATAGTGGGGTTACATTTGCCGTACTAAGGTACATTTGCCCCATTTAAGGTGGCAGATAGAGTATAATGTGGGGAAATGTGAAATTATCCATTTCGGTAGGAAGAATAGAAAAGCAGAATATTTTTGAAAAGGTGAGAGACTAAGAAATGTTGGTATTCAGAGGGATTTGGGTGTCCTTGTACACGAATCACAGAAAGTTAACATGCAGGTCCAGCAAGCAATTAGGAAGGCAAATCGTATGTTAGCTTTTACTGCAAGGAGGTTGAAGTATAAGAGTAAAGAGGTCTTGCTGCAATTATGTAGGGCTCTGGTGAGACCACACCTAGAGTACTGTGTACAGTTTTGGTCTCCTTACCTAAGGAAGGATATACTTGCCTTAGAGGGGGTGCAACCAAGGTTCACTAGATTGATTCCTGGGATGAGAGGATTGTCCTATGAGGAGAGATTGAATAGAATGGGCCTATACTCTCTGGAGTTAAGAAGAATGAGAGGTGATCTCATTGAAACAAATAAAATCCTTAGAGGGCCTGAAAGGGTAGTTGCTGAGAGGCTGTTTGCCCCAGCTGGAGAGCCTAGGACTAGGGGTCATAGTCTCAAGATAAGAGGTCGGCCATTTAGGACCGAGATGAGGAAAAATGTCTTCACTCAGAGGATTGTGAATCTTTGGAATTCTCTACCCAGAGGGCTGTGGATGGTCGTTGTATATATTCAAGACTGAGATCGGTAGATTTTTGGACACTAAAGGAATCAAGGGATATGAGGATAGGACAGGAAAGTGGAGTTGAGGTAGAAGATCAGCCACGATCTTATTGAATGACAGAGCAGGCTCGAGGGGTCGTATGGCCTGCTCCAGCTCCTATTTCTTATGTTCTTATGTTCTTATTTGACTTAATTGGTTAATGAATAAAAACATAAGCTTTCTTATAGAAACTGTGTCCACAGTTCCATGTGTTGATATTTGGTAAAGGAAGACATCTTCCATTTGAACTCTAGCTGTTTTGAAATTCTATGAGAGAAATTTCCCTCTTCATCACAACTGCAACTTCATTCAGTACAAGAAGTTAAGCAACCATCTTACGAGGAAAATGTGCCATTGTTAGAATAACTTAATGCCTCAGAATATTTTGCTAATTGTGAAAAGAATCAATAGGATATTCAATTACTAAAGTCATCAGACTCCGATTTGCAGACTCAATGTAAAAATACAATGGAATTAGTGGAGTGTGAGGCCCTTTTAATCACCTCTTTGACAGGATCTAGTCACAAGTGCTAATTTAAATCAAACGTTGATGAAGCATAGTGGAATGATTCAAATCGAACCTCAATTAAAATATTCCTTCTGTACTTTAAAAGAGCTGCATTCAATTTGAAATAAAATGCTAATTAGAAATATGTTAAATAATTAATATAAAATTAATTAGAAGTACAATTGTATAATTCTGAGCCAATATGCAGCACAGGGCAGGTCTTTTGTTGCCAAGTTCAGCTGGATTGTTGGACACAGCTCTATACAGAGCTAGGATGCAGGAATGCGAAACATTATTCAGTCCATTCGATCTGCTTTAACCCCTCTCTCTGATTCAAGGGCTCCGATATTACCAGGGAGGCAGGATGGCAGCGGGTGGGGCGGGGGGGCGACTGGACGCGTGGGTGACCCGCCCAGTGAAATCCGTCCGTTTCCCACGGATCGCGGGTAAATTGAAGCCACTTACCGTGGCTTCTGGGTTTCCCGTCGGAAACCTGCGCAGCGGGCGGTCTGCGCACCCACATCACAGGCTGTCAGCTGGAGGAGCTCTACTTAAAGGGGCAGTCCTCCAATGGCTGCTCCTGCAGCAAAGAACCGAAATTATAGAATGGAGCAGCCCAGGAGAAAGGCTGCTCCCAGATTGAACGATGCCTCACTCCAGGTCTTACTGGATGGGGTGAGGAGGAGGAGCGATATTTTCTACCCGGCGGACGGGAGGAAGTGGCCTGTTTATGCCACCAAGAAGGCCTAGCTCGAGGTGGCAGAGGAGGTCACCAGCAGCAGCAACATCTCTCGCACATGGATACAGTACAGGAAGTGCTTCAATGACCTAACTAGGTCAAGCCATTCTCCTACACTCCGTCTTCCACATTACCACCCCCACCCCACAGCTCCTTCTGCACTGCCAACAATACTCTATCACATCACTCCTCACACCTACTCAAAGCTCATCCTCAACGTACCTACACTTACTCACCTCCCCAGTACTCACCCCACCACTACCATTCAACCCAATCCTTATACAATGTCATGGCTCTGTTTCATACTCACCCTCTGATGCATCTCTTTCACGGTTAGCCTCATCCAAACCAATGCATTCAGCGGTCGGCCATGTCACCATCCCTCACTCACGCCTCTCTACTTTCTCCCCTTATAGGAGAAGAGAGCCTAGAATGCACGGGAGAGGGCAAAGATCAGAAGGGGGGCGCAACATCAGGTCATCCTCACGGACGGGGAGCAGGAGGCTCTTGAAGTAAGTCGCACCCTCGAGTGCCTGTCCGTCGGGGACGCCAAGACTGCCACCCGACTAACGGCTGGTGACAGAATTTTAACATTCATTA
Organism: Heptranchias perlo; assembly: GCF_035084215.1. Lineage (NCBI taxonomy): Eukaryota > Metazoa > Chordata > Chondrichthyes > Hexanchiformes > Hexanchidae > Heptranchias > Heptranchias perlo. Next base: position 12,324,010 of record NC_090350.1, on the reverse strand, counting down.
CTCACAATAGCAAATGATGTTAACATGCCTTGCCATCTTCAGCACCTCAACATCTGTCATCATGCTTAATATTGCCTTCTGTTCTCTTACAGGGCCTTCAGCGACCGCCGTGACAGCGGAAGGCGATTCCTCAGAGGACCTGCTGGCCTCTGAGGGGGCACCGTCACATACACACACCTCGTTGGGTCCCCGTCCTCACTTAGTTGGTGTCGCACTTGGTGAGTCACCACATACATGTGAGCACGAGCAGACACTGGTGGCATGGGCAGCTGTGGAGAGTCCACGTCGGTGGGAGCACTCCTCTCCAGGCTCTGCTCAGCTGGACACAGATGCTGAACCCTGAGGGCCATCCTTTAAAAAGAGAATGATCGAGGGGCAGCAGCACATTTGCGAGGTGCTGGAACAGGTGCCACGCGCACTCTCCACAATCGCGCAGAGGATGGAGGAGTCCAACTCCTGCATGAGTGGAATGGTGGCACAGGTACAGGAGGGAATCTCTGAGATACTGTCACAGGGACGTGAGGGCATCTCTGAGATAGTGTCATGGGTAAGTGCGGGAATGTCTGCGATGGAGGGAAAGCTAGCCTCCATCGAGCTTCAAGCACGGCTCACCAATGAGTCCATTCAGGCCCTGACAACGGCCCTTCGGACTCAGGGTGAGCAACTTTCTACCGCCTTAAACAGGCAGGTAGATACACTAGCACTGGCCTTACAAGGCTTCACACGTGTCCTCCAAACTGTCGTCCAGCAGGGTGGTAGGAGTGATATGGGCCTGGCCCAGGAGGGGGATGATGATGAAAGGGGACATGGAAGTGGGGACGCCACTCAAAGCGCCCCCACGTCTCACCCATTGCCCCCCTCTCAACCAGTACCGGCAATGTTGCCTTCTCTCCAGGTGGCCGAGCCTGCCCCTGCACAGGTGCAGGTGGAGCAGTCTTTGGAGGGGCCCTCACGGGCACTGAAACCCAGAGGGCGTAGGGCCAAAGCATCTAATCGGTCAGGGCATGATCAAGAGCAACTACCTCTGCCACTACCTCTGCTGCAGCCACAGGGGAAGCACCACGTAGGAGTAAGCGTAAGGCAAATGTTTTGTGAGCACAAAGGGGATGCACAAGGGTGTTTGACAGTTTGTCATGTTTTTTATTTATATTTGATTTTTGTTAATGGCACATTAAATATTATTATTGTCACCACTACTGCCATGTCTTGGCCATTCTTGACCGGCTTGTGTAATAAGTCCCTTTCATGAGGTTCACCATGAACACCCACACTTGATGCCACCCATTGGGTCACCCTACAGTGGGTGTATGTGTAGTTGCATTACTATTTTGTGCAGGTGCCTGTGGCGCAGCACTGTGTTGTGGAGCTCCACGTGGCGGAGGCGGACGGCGTGCCTGGCGAGGCCGGTGATGTTGCTCGTCCTCGGATGAAGTGATGAATGCAGCCATGGCACCCCCCCCCATCCTGACAGTGTGAGTTTGAGGGGGTCCGCAAAGTAGGTAAATGTGTTTGCACAGCAGAGTTTAGGGTATAAATTATTAATTTTGAGTGTTGCAGCCAAAACTTTGTCTGAAGTCACAGAGTGCCCTGCTGCAATAAATGAGGTATTCCCCCCAACTGTCAAATAATCCTTTGCATCTCCCACTGGCTCCTGGCTGAAACACGTCTGCTCCAACAGGGAGTATTTCCCACAGCACGGGAAACATGCCGAGGATCCTTCAAAATTGCAACCCAGCCAAAATCTCCACTCAATGAGGTCTGTCAAGTACCTCAACTATCTAAATAACAATCTAAATTATCATCCTGCTGGCTTTAATTGCCGGTGGGAGTCCCGCATGCGGGAGCTGCGCGCGCACCCGAACGCATCATTGGGGAACCCGGAAGTGAGCGGGTTGGAGCCGGGCTCCAAACCCGCTCCGGGATTCCGCCATTTTCGGAGCCCCCACCCGCCCCAACGCATCCGTTCGGCCATCTGAAAATCAGCCATAAGATGTCAAAGGCTTTGAAACAAGAACACTTTGTTTTACAAGATCTCTGCAAACTATCTCATTGCTTTCCCAGGAGATCCAAGTACCCAATGCTGAATGTACAAAGGCGCAGGCAATTGCTCAGCCTGTACCCATGATGGCGCTGTTCTAGGACTCCTTTCTCTACAGACCGCCCATTAGCCAAGCCTTCCTTCACAATCAACCTGGCCAATGTTCTTCTTTTGCCACCCCAATTCCACATTTCTCTAGCCCTCAGTCCCATTGCCTTTTTAATATTCCAAATGAGTAAGCAACCACTGCACTTGGTGTTCCATTTTCTGGATGTGGACTCCTGGCCCACAGCCTCACCCACAAATCGGGAAAAGCCGGGCACACTCTCCACGCATTTGTAAAATTCGCCTTTATGATCTTGAGCATGAGAAACTTAGTCCTTGGGTTAAGTTTAGGTTGTGGCTTCTTTGGTGTAGAATCGTGTGTCCTGGATATAGTAGTCATAATCATGATACGTAGAGGATTAACCCAAGGGTTGTGGGTTAAGTTGTGAAACTAAATTCAATTGTCTGATCATTTGTGGGTTGACCAAGAAAGATGCTAATACCCTTCCCGGAAAGGGAAACTACTAGCCTGGCCTACATGTAACTCCAGTCCCACACTACATCTTTGACTCTTAATGCTCTTTGAAGTAGCCTAGCAACCTACGCAGTTGTAAACAGATAGGTAATATATACAGCCTGCCACTGTTACCCACGGAGAAAAATAAAGGTTCTCCTGTCTTAGTTTTTGCACAAATTACCTCTCCATGTTCTACATTATTGATTCTCTTCAAGGTATTATGCTCCCCCCACCAACTTAAGAATGTTTTTGAGAAACAAGAAAGCAGGTTAAGCAATAAAAGGCCACGGTTTCATTAAACAGTGTCAATCTTTGAAAAGTCTTCCATTGCTGACCAAAACAGCAACAAAGGAGCACTTGACTGTTTCCAACAAGCCTCCTGGACATTCCTCCTGTAGTCTAGTTTAGCCAGCACACTGCACTCTTTCCTTCAACACTACTTTTCCCAATACTCTGGTAGCCCATTTACTTTGTAGCTTTTCTGGCAACAGCAGCTCTAAGTCACAGCAATATAGATGGTGACACAAGAGGTGGTGTTGAAATACCACAAGAGGTAGTGATGGCCCATGCCTCCAATAGCAATGCTGTTTCCAATATAGGAACAGGAGTAGGCAATTCAGCCCCTCGAGCCTGCTCCGCCTTTCAATGGATCACGACTGATCGATATCCTAACTCCATCCACCCACTTTGGCTCCATATCCCTTAATACCCTTGGCTAGCAAAAATCTATCGATTTCAGATTTAGATTATTAATTGAGCTGGCATCTATTGCTTTTTCTGGGAGAGAGCTCCACACTTCTATCACCCTTTGCGTGAAGAAATGTTTCCTAACTTCTCTCCTGAATGGCCTGGCTCTGATTTTAAGGTTATGTCCCCTTATCTTACACTCCCCCACCAGCAGAAAAAGTTTCTCTCCATCTACTCTATCAATTCCTTTCAAAATCCTAAAAACCTCAATCAAATCACCCCTTAACCTTCTATATTCCAGGGAATACAAGACTAGTTTATGTAATCTCTCCTCATAATCTAATCCTTGGAGCCCTGGTAACATTCTGGTGAATCTGCACTGCACTCCTTCCAAGGCCAATATATCTTTTCTAAGGTGCGATTCCCAGAACTGTTCACAGTACTCCAGATGTGATCTAACCAGGACTTTGTATAGCTGTAGCAAAACTTCCTCCCCTTTATATTGTAGCCCTCTACTTACAAAGGTTAACGTTCCATTAGCCTTTTTGATTATTTTTTGTACTACATTTTAGTGATCTGTGTACATGGACCCCTAAATCTCTTTGAACCTCCACTGTTCCTAGCTTTTTACAATTTAAAAAATACTTGGATCTATCCTTTTTTGGTCCAAAATGGATGACCTCACACTTACCTGCGTTGAAATCCATCTACCACAGTTTTGCCCACTCACTTAATCTATCAATATCTCTTTGTAGTTTTATGCTCCCGTCTACATCACTTACTATGCCACCAATCTTTGTATCATTGGCAAACTTGGATATAAGGCTCTCTACCGTGTATCTTAGTCATTAATAAATATACTGAGCCATTAAGGCCCCAGCACAGATGCTTGTGGGACACCACTAGTCACTTCCTTCCAATTCAAGTACATACCCTTTATCCCTACTCTCTGTCATCTACTGCCTAACCAATCTCCTAAACAGGTCAATAATTTGCCTTCAATTCCATGAATTTTAATTTTAGTAACAGTCTCTTATGTGGAACCTTATCGAATACCTTCTGGAAGTCCATATAAACTACATAAGTAACATAAGCACTTACCGTCAGAGGCAGCCGTGTTTTTTTGGCCATGGCAACCTGACCCAGCTGAAGCCCTCATCCCCATTCCTTACAGGCCACCAAAACAGCTCCGTTATTGCCAGCCTGCACCAACCTTCCTTGGCTATTGGGATTTCATTGAACATAGAGAATTTAGAAATCAGCACGTAATATAAACAGAGCTGTTCTACAGTGCTGGCAGCTCTCCTGCACTGCAGAATCAGAGCGCCAGTTTGCGTCTCTCTGTGACGAGCATTATCCAATACATGGAGTGTCCAACCGTCAACATAAAAGAAATGTCAATAATAAGGATTATGATCAAATAGCATCAGGCAGACTGCAAAGCCATTTAAACACATGGGCCTCTGCTTATTTTTCAGTCTGTGGTACAGCAAACTGAGTTTCATCCTTAATAGGTCTTGGAGGGCCTCTCACTGTAATGTGCTTTACTCAGTTCACAAAGTTCAGATAATCCCATTACTTCGGAAGCCATTTATTGTGTGATTTGTGTGTGTGTTTGCTTTAGCTTTGTGCAATTCTATTCTTCCTTATTACACCAATTGGGCTTTTGACATAGCAAGCCATTCCAAGGCACTTCACAAAAAGAGGAGGAGAGGAAATGGGCACTGAGCGGTGTTAGGAGATGTAACCGAGAGTATGGTTAATGAGACAGATTTTGCAGATAATGAGATGTAATGGGGCAGAGGAGTTTAGCAAGGGAATAATAGCCAGGGAATTTCAGAGTGCAAGAGCATGAAGGTTCTGCCATTGACTGGGGGAGGAGCCAGAGGGGAAGAAATGCACAGAAAGATAGATTCAGTAGTGTAGAGGACGTGAGCTGGGAGACAGAACTAGAGAATACAGTGTAAGTGGAGTGCAGCTAGGCTATGAAGGGATTAGTAAATGAGGACAAGAAGGATCTTCAAATCAATGTGTTAGGGGATGAAAAACCAGTGGAAGTGGGGCCCTATTGAAAATTACTCTTCCTAGAAACCTGTGAAAGTCTTGACACTTTCCCCATGGTTTCTCACTGACAGTCTCACAGTTAACAGTTGGAAAGGGAGTCAGGAGGAATGTTTTCACTCACTAGGGAAGGTCATTGACTGAAACAGAATATATCTGCTCAAGAGACAATTTAATATATTTCTGGGCAGCGAGGGGAGTGGCGAATATGATTAGAAGGCAGGGAAAGAAAGAAAGAAAGAACGAAAGAAAGACAAAAAGAAATTGCATTTATATAATGCTTTTCATTGCCTCAGGAAGCCCCAAAGCCAATTAAGTACTTTTGAAGTGTAGTTGCTGTTGTAATGTAGGGAAACGTGGCAGCTAATTTGTGCACAGCAAGGTCCCACAATCAGCAGTGTGGTAAAGACCAGATTATCTGTTTCAGTGATGTTGGTTGAGGGATAAATGCTGGTCAGGACACCAGGGAGAACTCCCCTGCTCTTCTTCGAAAAGTGCCATGGGATTTTTTTACATCCACCTGAGAGGACAGACGGGGCCTTGTTTAACGTCGCATCCAAAAGACGGCACCTCCGACAATTCAGCACTCCCTCAGTACTGCATTGAAGTGTCAGCCTAGATTATGTGCTTAAGTCTCTGGAGTAGGGCTTGAAACCATGACCTTCTAACTCAGAAGCAAGAAAGAAAGAAATAAAGAAGAGCCACAGCTGGAGTTGATTTATTATAAAGGAACAGGTTTGTTGGACCTAATTGCCTTCTCCTGTTCCTATAAGTTTTGTGACCCCCCCCCCCCCCCGCCCCAGCAGTGGGAAGGTTTATGAAGGATGAAAGAACCGTAACTGAAGCACCCAGAATGTCTCTTGTACACCTATCGCTTCTCATGATTGTGTAATCCCAAACCACAAGCTCATGTCAAGAAACACTTACTGACATGTACTTCAAACATGTTTTAAACACAATGGCATGAGTGCGTACCATGACTCTACACCTTTGTGTCGCCAAGCTAAAAATAAAAACCCTGAAATTCCACAGTGGAATCTCCAGGGAAATGGTGGAGATCCAGTCGCTTTTTTTTTGAACTTTCTTCACTGCCTTGTCAAGTCCCCTGTCCACCTCTTTCAAAACCAATGACGAGTTGGGTGTGGAGCAATGGGATCGGAGCCAGTTTCCGTGGGCATAGGGCAGACGGGTGCTAGAGATGTACCCGAAGTGCACTTGCAACCACCTGCCCCATGCTAAATGAGGTGCCTTCCCACTGATAGGCAGAATATCAAGCCCAAAGCACTCTGTAAAATTTCCATTAACTTTGTCAACAGTCATGATCTGAGCCAGATCTTGGGGCATATTATTTGCAATGGAAACTTTAGCCTCTACCTACTTTTGGGGAGGAGGGGGGGGGGGTAGAAAGGATGATTGCCCCAGCTTAGGAAGACCCCACCCATGGCTCTGCCCCCATGAAGCCTGTGCTACTGGGGCTTAACCAGAAATGCTTAAAAACCAGTCTCCAATTGTAATGGAAAGACAGATGGATATTTCAAATGGTTTTGTTGCCTTGATTTGTACTGCTATCGATCCAGTAGTGACAGAGAGTGGATATGTAGTTCATCACCTTATTCCAACCATAACATGATCCTGTGTAAATATCAGGGCTATGTTGTCAGTGCTCTGTTCTGATGCCTGGCTTTAGACCTGGGAATAGTAAATAAGCTGAATGTTGCAATTGTGACTCAATGAATTCAATGAACTATCTGCTGCTAGCAGACCACATTGTAACAGAAACCCAAGACTATGACAACATTTTAAAAGGTAATCAATAATATTTTGGGTTGCATAGAATTACATGGAACTTACAGCAGAGAAACAGGCCATTCGGCCCAACTGCTCCAAGTCAGTTTTTATGCTCCACACGATTCTGCTCCCACCTTACTTCATCTAATCCTGTCAGCATATCCTTCTATTTCTTTCTCCCTCATGTACTTATCGAGCTTCTCCTTAAATGCGTCTATGCTATTCACCTCAACTATTCCATGTGGGAGCGAGTTCCACATTCTAACCACTCTCTGGGTAAAGAAGTTTCTCCTAAATTTCTAATTGGATTTATTAGTGACTATCTTACATTTATGACTTCTAGTTTTGGACTCCCCCACAAGTGGAAACATCTTCTCTGCGTCTACCTATCAAATAATTATAAAGACCTCTATTAGTTCACTCCTCAGCTTTCTCTTTTCTAGAGAAAAGAGCCCCAGCTTGTTCAGCCTTTCCAGATAGTTATGTAGGAGGGGAGATGGAAAGAGGGCTTTGTAAATTTTGTGTTCATCTTGGTGAAAATTGTCCGTGCTAAGGAACGAAACACTTTATCCAATTTTATCAGGAAATGCTTACTTCAAGACTCAGCGCACTTGAAATAAGCACTTCTTGCTTAATGTGTCAGGCACCTTCACAACTCGATCCTGTCCACAACATGTATTTCTGGTGGCTTTTGGCAGCAGAAACCCATCTTGGTCTTATCTTAAGGTTTGCTGCAGGATTTTAAAATCCTCCCAAGCACAGTTCATTATTTTGTCCACACAACACCATGCAATAATATTTAATGTAATTAACCAATTAATCATTTGAAGGTGAAACGATTTACTATCTATCGCCAGGGATATAAGATAGTCACTAATAAATCCAATAGGGAATTCAGGAGAAACCTCTTTACCCAGAGGGTAGTTAGAATGTGGAACTCACTACCACATGGAGTGGTTGAGGCAAATAGCATTTAAGGAGAAGCTAGATAAACACATGTGGGAGAAAGGAATAGAAGGATATGCTGATAGGGTTCGATGAAGTAGGGGTGGGAGGAGGCTCATGTGGACCATTTGGGGTGAATGGCCTGCTTCTGTGCTGTACATTCTAAGTAAATCTATGTCATTCTATGTAATTCTATGTAGTGTCTGTACAGGAACACTGCAGACAGAAGAGTTCTTCATTTGTTCCCTCCTATCTATAAGTTTAAACTTGCCCGGCTCTTGTCACTTTATGATCTCTTTATGTGCTCCGTGGGTTCAAGTGCACAGTCAGAATCATTATTATTCAAAAGCAAAGCCTCCATTAGCCGTGGCAGGAATCAGCGCATCCACCTTTGGGGCTCCTTCTGTCAGGAACCTGCAATTATCAAGATGGTTGGAGTGTGTCTTAATCTTCCAAATGTGCTCACAGCTGCCAGATGGTCCAGGGAGCAGGTAATCCAAAAACTCCAACTGTCCATGGCGGAATGGGTGGCTTGTGAAGCTGCATGTCACATACATGACAGGGCAGGTCACCAAACATAAAATATTAATATTAATATATTCCAGATACTACTACCAAAGAGCGCTGCAAATTATTTTTAGGACAAGTGAAATAAATCACTCAGCAAGCTATGGTGTGTAACTATTCCAACCCAAGTCTCCTGAATAATGTGTCGAGGAAGGGTAAAAGATTAGGATTTTTTAAAAATTCATTCTCAGCTGTGGTCATCACTGGTAAGGCTGGCATTTATTGCCCATCCCTAGTTGTCCTGATGACTGAGTAGCTTGCTAGGTCACTTCAGAGGGATGTTAAGAGACAGCCAGACTGGTGTGGGACCAGAGTTACGTACCAGTTAGACTGGCGTAGGAAGGCATATTTCCTTCCCTATAGGACATCAGTGAACCAGTTGGGTTTTTACAACAATCCAACAGCTTCATGATCACTTTTATAGGTAACAGCTTTTTATTTCCAGATTTTTTTAAATTCAAATTCTCAAACTGCTATGCTGGGATTTGAATTCATGTTCTCTGGTTTATTAGTCCAGACTTCTGGATTACTAGTTCAATAACATAACCACCACGCTACCATGCTCGATAAAGATGAGTTTTATTGCCCTTGCACTCATTTTTTAAAAAATTGATTGTATGTTTTATTCAGCAGTTGTCCAATGTAAGACATATCATACTGCTGTACTTCAAGAATAAAGACATGTCATTGCTTCTTTATCATAAGGTGAATTTACTGTCACAATGGTGGGATTACATCACACCAAAGTGCAAATCAGGACTAAACGTCAAGGATAAATAAGTGTGTGATTCTTAGATCTTAAAGTTCTGTAGTTTCACGTGACTTGTTTAGTGATCACAGAGCTGAAGGTTGTTTAAATACAGAAACTCAACCCATTGCTGAATGGCTCGTTCTACTTCGACATCTGGCAAGTCCTAGTAGCTCAGGTCCTCCTCGTATCTCTTCTGTCCAAGTTCCAGAGAGAGTTCACCTCTGAAAACCATTCCTTTTATGTAGCAGCTGTTCTGACTAGGCCTTGGGCACCACTGAAAGTGTAAAGCCTCTGACACATACGAGCATTCTGGCCCCTGGCTGTTTCTTCGTTCCAAAGCATTCTCCAGAGCAAGCTTGATAGTGTTATGAACATACGAAAATGAAGGACAGGGAAAGACCAATCTGGTCCATCAAGTCTGTCGCATACTATCATGGTGCAACTTATGCACACCATCTCCACCCACCTCCCCCATCAAACAGCCATGCAGCTACTGGGAGAGGCAAAAAAAAAGAGAAAAAAACCCGAGGGCAATTTAAGGGGAAATTCCTCTCCAACCCCCTAAAGGTGATCAAACAAATTCTAGGAGACCACAATAACTGGGAGACACATTGCCCAATACTCCACTTACCTTCTATATGTAGTGATGTTAGACACTCTCAGGAACTTGTCCAGCTCCTTTTTGAATGTTTGCGGTGAATCTGGACTCACTGCATGAGCCAGAAACTTATTCTAAAGGTTGATAACTCTCTTTGAATAGAAACACTTTTTTTTTATTCGTTCCTGGGTATGTGGGCGTCGATGGCGAAGCCGGCATTTATTGCCCATCCCTAATTGCCCTTGAGAAGGTGGTGGTGAGCCGCCTTCTTGAACCGCTGCAGTCCGTGTGGTGAAGGTTCTCCCACAGTGCTGTTAGGAAGGGAGTTCCAGGATTTTGACCCAGCAACGATGAAGGAACGGCGATATATTTCCAAGTCGGGATGGTGTGTGACTTGGAGGGGAACGTGCAGGTGGTGTCGTTCCCATGTGCCTGCTGCCCTTGTCCTTCTAGGTGGTAGAGGTTGCGGGTTTGGGAGGTGCTGTCGAAGAAGCCTTGGCGAGTTGCTGCAGTGCATCCTGTGGATGGTACACACTGCAGCCACTGTGCGCCGGTGGTGAAGGGAGTGAATGTTTAGGGTGGTGGATGGGGTGCCAATCAAGCGGGCTGCTTTGTCCTGAATGGTGTTGAGCTTCTTGAATGTTGTTGGAGCTGCACTCATCCAGGCAAGTGGAGAGTATTCCATCACACGCCTGACTTGTGCCTTGTAGATGGTAGAAAGGTTTTGGGGAGTCAGGAGGTGAGTCACTCGCCGCAGAATACCCAGCCTCTGACCTGCTCTTGTAGCCAGAACATTTATATGGCTGGTCCAGTTAAGTTTCTGGTCAATGGTGACCCCCAGGATGTTGATGGTGGGGGATTCGGTGATAGTAATGCCATTGAATGTCAAGGGGAGGTGGTTAGACTCTCTCTTGTTGGAGATGGTCATTGCCTGGCACTTGTCTGGCGCGAATGTTACTTGCCACTTATCAGCCCAAGCCAGGATGTTGTCCAGGTCTTGCTGCATGCGGGCTCGGACTGCTTCGTTATCTGAGGGTTTGCGAATGGAACTGAACACTGTGCAATCATCAGCGAACATCCCCATTTCTGACCTTATGATGGAGGGAAGGTCATTGATGAAGCAGCTGAAGACAGTTGGGCCTAGGACACTGCCCTGAGGAACTCCTGCAGCAATGCCCTGGGGCTGAGATGATTGGCCTCCAACAACCACTACCATCTTCCTTTGTGCTAGGTATGACTCCAGCCACTGGAGAGTTTTCCCCCGATTCCCATTGACTTCAATTTTACTGGGGCTCCTTGGTGCCACACTCGGTCAAATGCTGCCTTGATGTCAAGGGCAGTCACTCTCACCTCACCTCTGGAATTCAGGTCTTTTGTCCATGTTTGGACCAAGGCTGTAATGAGGTCTGGAGCCGAGTGGTCTTGGCGGAACCCAAACTGAGCATCGGTGAGCAGGTTATTGGTGAGTAAGTGCCACTTGATAGCACTGTCGACGACACCTTCCATCACTTTGCTGATGATTGAGAGTAGACTGATGGGGCGGTAATTGGCCGGATTGGATTTGTCCTGCTTTTTGTGGACAGGACATACCTGGGCAATTTTCCACATTGTTGTGTAGATGCCAGTGTTGTAGCTGTACTGGAACAGCTTGGCTAGAGGCGCAGCTAGTTCTGGAGCACTTCCTGACATCTAACCTCGTTCTATTCACGTAACATATACCCATGTCCACTGCCCCCCCCCCCCCCACCATATCTAACTCAATAGCTTATCCACTTGGAGCAAAACTAAATCTTTCATTATTTCAAAGACTTCAATCAAATCTCCTAATGCCTCTGCTTTTCTAGAGTAAAAAGCCCCTGTTCTCTAAGTGATTAGTGATATCTAAGAGCCTTTCAACCAAGTATCAATCGAGAGGCTCTCCTCTGAACCTTTTCCAGGGCCTCTCTACCACCCACTATGTGAATAGACCAAAGCCAGACAGAGTATTTTAAATAAGGCCTCACTGAGATCTTATACAAAGGCACCAGTATCTTTTGATTTTATTTAATCATCCTAGCAATACATCCTAAAAATCTATTTGCTTTTGCAATAGCTTTGCAGCACTGAAGATAAAACTTCAGACATTCACCTGCTATGACACCCATGTCTTTCTCCCATTCAACAGTCTTAAGCTTGAAACCCTGCATGATGTACACGTACTTGGTGTTAACCTTACACACATGCACAACACTACATTTATATATATTAAATAACATCTGCCTGACGCAGGCCCAGTTCGCCATTGCATTGAGATCTGCCTGTAATCCATTTTTCTCATCTAAGGTCTTAACACTTGCACAAATCTTTGTATAATTTGCAAACTGCCAGACAGTTCTCCCAATGCTTTCATCCAGATCACTGATAAAGATGGTGAGGAGCAACAGCCCTAACACCAACCCCTGCGGAATTCCATTAGTAACTCATGCCCACACAGAACCACTACCATTAATAACAGCCTTCACTCTATGAGAAAGCAACCAATGAGATGTAAAACTGGCTGCCAATTCGCTATCAGCCATTTTACACTATCGGACAAAGTCAAGATCTACCCCAATTAGTGGTATAAAGTGCACGGAATGCAGCCATTTACACTCCGTGGAGTGAGATAAAAAGTAGGATTAAAATGAAAAGTTTGCCAACCACTTTGCAGGTCATGTGTCTGAGAGTTGTTGGGCTGCAAAAGTCAATCAGATGAAAGGTGGCTTGATCCTTCAAAACCAAATCACGCTATCGGAACAGAACACAGATAACCCACCATGGTCATTACTTCCCATAAATGTCACAACCAGCATACATTTCTAGGATCTTCAACTCTTTGTGACAGCAGCACGAACCTTTCGTTCTTAAGAACAATCCCCAGAGAACTTGCAACTTTGACTTATTCCTCTGCCAACACGATGAAGAGCCAGTTTGTCAGATATTGATCACCTTTCGCGCTTTATGTTACTCATATATTTACTAGCACCGGGCACTCCACCCCTTTCCCTTATCGCTATCGGGAAGAAAGCAAAGATGGCTTATTCCAGACTCCCAACAAGGACATTGGACGGAGCCTGGAAAGAAAAATTCCAACATTTTTTTTTCAATCTGCTACGGTTTAGCAAGTTTGACAGCTTATCCACATTCTACACAAAATGACAGCTCGGCAGTGATGCTGTGCTGCAGGTATTTATTAAAGTTTGCAGTTAAATGCCATCATTAAACCCAGTCATCAGTCTCCAGTTGCTAACTATATGGTAGGGAAGGGGGGGAGGTCATCATTTTATAGGTTCGGAAGCTCACATCGACCAGTCAAGTTCCCAAGCGTAAGGATATGATGACATGTGCCTTCCTTCCCATTTTTGTTGATTTATGATTTAGAACTTGTCAAGATTATAGCTGGTATTTGCAGACTAAGGATCTTACAATTCCCAATCCAATTGCACAAATGCGGATATAATTCTGATTTTCAATTAACCTGTAATTAATCTCTAATTTTTTTAACCAGCCACGCACCATCCAAACTAGGTGTTCAGCCTCACGTTTGAGTGATCAAACCTGGTTAGAGTTTTATACTCAATTATAAGATGTCGAGATATAATTCACAGACAGTCAATCATCAATGAATATTCAGCAAGTCAAAGGGATTTGTTGAAGGCTGTCAGATTTTTAACTACTTTAATCCCTTCACTGATCCATTTGATTACTGAGATTCAGTCAAGAGAGAACTGAGGATTATTTTTGTTTATTTAAATATTTTCCCTCTATTACTGTGACATTCTGATTTTTCTGAAATCCCTAATGCTGCCTCTGCCCATTATCCACTTTCCTTCAGCTAAATAGAGTGAGTGTTGTAGGCCGTAGATGTCTCTACAGGAGCTATTAATGATATCCTGTATGGATCAGTTGGAAGCACCCTCACCTCTGAATCAGAGGACTGTGCACCCCAGAAATTGAGCACATTATCAAAGTTGACACTTCAGGGCAGTACTGAGGGAGTGTGGCATTGTCAGAGGTGCTTTTCTTTTGGATGAAACGTTAAACCAAGTCTGTCTGTTCAGGTGCACGCAAAAGAACTCAAGGCACTATTCAAAGAGAGTTTGCCTGGTATCCTGGCCTGTAATTGTACTGCTAAAATCACCAATTTACCATGTGGGAGTCAGTTTTAGTTATTTAATAATGTTACTTAATAAAAAAAAATTATTCAAAATAGTCTGAATACCACTGTTGGTTTGAACAGCAATGTTATCACTGATATTTCTCTGCACTATAAAATATACCAGCAGCTAGAAGTGGGATATCAGCACGCTACACAGTTAGTTAAATTATATTCTTTGAAATATTCTTTTGACGCATCTATGTGCCAATGGCGTGATCATATGAAGGAGCAAGACCCAAACCATGATCTGCTGAAGTCTATAAAATGTTATTGATTCCACCGCATGAGAGCACTTCAAAAGCAATCTGTTTTCTCCGCAGCTAAAATTCAACACTGTGATCACATCCCACTAAATAACGGCTGATCCATAAACACCCCATAACAATTTGTTGGAAGAAAAGAAAGGAAGAAAGACTTGAATTTATGCAGCGCCTTTCACAACCTTTGGGCGTCCCAAAGTGCATTAAAGCCGATGAAGTACTTTTGAAGTGTAGTCACTGTTGTGGGAAATGCATCAGCTAATTTGCACACAGCAAGATCCCAAAAACAGCAATGGAATAATGACCAGATCGTAGGGTTTTTTTTAGGTATTGGTTGGGGGATAAATATTGGCCACTGGGAGAACTCCCCAGCAATTCTTCGAATAGTGCTGTGGGATCTTTTATATCCATCTGTGAGGGCAGACTTTTAACGTCTCATTCGAAAGAAAACAGTGAGTGGCCTGCAGCCTTTGGAATTAAATTCTCTATCTTTCAATTTTCAGTCAGTTATCCCTCTCTTTTCACTCATACTTGTCAACTTCAGGTCCATTTTGTTTATTTAAAGTGATGGCTCCAAACCTGGGCTACACCAATAGGAAATTAACTGCTGCAACAAATATAATGAAACATCTTAATAAATAGAATGGTGCAGTCACTGAATTTTAACCATGATGGACTGTTATTTGCTTGTAGATTTCAGATCCCGTCAATGGCTGGCCCAGGACATTGAATGCTACGACTTAAGAAAGAGTCCAGCTAACTATAGTTGCCTTAGTAGATTCCTTTTTTGTAATCTAAGTGCATACTAAGAACGAAAGAAAGACTTGCATTTATACAACACCTTTAACATGTCCTCAGGATGTCCCAAAGCGCTTTACAGCCAATGAAGTACTTTTTGACGTGTAGTCACTGTTGTAATGTAGGAAACGCGGCAGCCAATTTGCGCACAGCAAGCTCCTACAAGCAGCAATGAAATAATGAGCAGATCACAGGTTTATTTTAGGTGTTGGTTGAGGGATAAATGTTGGCCAGGACACCGGGAGAGCTCCCCTGCTCTGCTTTGAAAAGTGCCATGGGATCTTTTACATCCATCTGAGAGGGCAGATAGAGTCATAGAGTTATACAGCACGGATAGAGGCCCTTCGGCCCATCGTGTCTGCGCCGGCCATCAGCCCTGTCTACTCTAATCCCATATTCCAGCATTTGGTCCGTAGCCTTGTATGCTATGGCATTTCAAGTGCTCATCCAAATGCTTCTTGAATGTTGTGAGGGTTCCTGCCTCCACAACCCTTTCAGACAGTGAGTTCCAGACTCCAACCACCCTCTGGGTGAAAAAGTTCTTTCTCAAATCCCCTCTAAACCTCCCGCCTTTTACCTTGAATCTATGTCCCCTTGTTATAGAACCCTCAATGAAGGGAAAAAGCTCCTTAGTATCCATCCTATCTGTGCCCCTCATAATTTTGTTCTTGGTTTAACGTCTCATCCAAAAGACGGCACCTCCGACAGTGCAGCACTCCCTCAGTACTGCACTGGCGGGTCAGCCTAGATTATGTGCTCAAGTCTCTGTAGTGGGAGTTAAGCCTCCGACCTTCTGACTCAGAGGCAAGAGCACTACCAACCGAGCCACTGCTGACTGCCGAGTCATTGGTCGAGTCTCAAGATGTGAAACTCCCAATATGCGATACTAACATGAAACTATATTATGTATGCAATAAGTCTGACCTGAAACTCCCAACATTCCAGTTGGGATTGAAGCCATCTGTCACTTCACAAACTGGTCCACTGACCTTGTTCATCCTTGCAAAAACCTTTGTGCAGAAAGTACCAAATGGACAAAAATTGCTGATGTGAACGAAATCTCTCCACATAGGGCTGCGCGTACAATTAAAATCATATTTTGGGCTGGTACCATATGTGACACCAGGTGTTATTTAAAAGAAACAGCTTGGGGTGCAAGAATTTGTCAATTAATTCGCCATTAATTGATTACGGCTGCATTTCTTAATCCAGCTTTTATGAAAATGATACAGACAGCACTGCATTGGCTATATGCACAGCTACAGATTCTCAGCACTAAGACTATGGAATCACTTGTAATTGTTTATATTGTAATATATAAGGAAACATCTCAGGAACTAGTGGCTCCGTGTAGAATCTTGCAGCACACAGCCTTTTATTCCAAATGTTGAATTCTGCATCGTGTTTTCAAAGAGTTAATTCTGACGGTGTGATTAGCCAGTCCAACTTCCTTGTATTGATTTATATTCAGAGAACTGAGTGATTCAGTGGTTTGGAACATCACTATTTCACCTCTAGGACCTAGGTTTGAATCCAGACCAGACTAACAGTATGCAGATTGCATTGTCACACTGGTGTGCTGGTGACTGCTCTTCTGAGGCTGAGGTTTAGGCATATTATTGGGGTAAAGCAGGAAAAGCTTTGATTCACATCTAGCCTGTCCTATTGCTGACACTGGGTGCAAGTAGAGAAGCATCCCATTCCCTACCACTGACGCCTGACACTAAAAAACCCCAAAACGTGTCCGAAATAACTTGGGATAATATGTATTACTCGGACCATCTATCTGACCTTCACTTAAATATTAATAGACACACTCACATACTGTATTCGAAAACTGCTGATGGGACATCACTATTCCACCACTCACAAATCATCAGCAGATTTTTTTTCTTGTAGTTGATTTTTGTCCCCTCCATTTAAAGGTTTTGCTGTCTCCTAACAGGAGTGAAAATGCACTAAAATAAACATGGAAACAGTCAGTATCACTAAAACAGATAATCTGCTCATTTATCTCATTGTTGTTTATGGGATCTTGCTGTGCACTTGTTGGCCACTGGGTTTTCAATGCTACAGCAGTGACTACACTTCAAAAGTACTTCATTGGCCGTGAAGCGCTTTGGGACGTCCTGAGGTCATGAAAGGCGCCTATATAAATTCCATCTTTCTTTCCATAGAAAATAATTCTGTCAGCATCTAAAAAGGGAAAAGACAGGTTAACATCTCGGGTGGGGATCCTTCAACATTTCAGGCAGAGAGTCTACACCCTCAATATTAATCTGTCTTTTTCCCTTTTCAGTGCTGATAGGCTTGCTGTGTATTGCCAACATTGTCTCTTATTATCTCAGATGTCCAGGATTCTGGTGAGTCAGTAACAAGAAGGCTGAGATCATTAAAAGAAAAAAAGGAAGAGGATAGGAGAACTTTTGTTTTAAGCGGAGGGCTGTTAGGACATGACATGCCCGATCAGAAACAGTGGGGAAAGCAGAATCAACAATAGTGTTTAAAAGGGAGTGGATAAATATTTGGAAAAGAAAAATGTAAAAGGGTATGAGGAAAGGTCAGCGGCATAGGACTGAGGGGATATCTCTCAGGGACAATGGGCTGAATGGCCTCATTTTGTGCCATAATATTCTATGATTCTATAACTCGGTTTGTTCTTTTAAAGAAAAAGTTCTACCTGGTTGAGTGCAGAATGCCTCACTCAAGTACCACTTCAGAAATGGCTCCCCTTGCATTGTAACCAGTTAGCCTGCTTTCACCCCCACAGAGAGTGCCAGCATCCTGCTTCATACACCCTACAAATGTGCCAGCTTTAAAATCAGTTAATGGACAACTGATAGAACACCAAGATACTCCCTTTCACTTCCATTCTCTTGTTTCCCTGTAGATGAATCACTTCCAGTAGCACGATGTCTTGTATTTGTATAGCACCTTTAATGCGTCCCAAGGCGCTTTACATAGGAGAATACTGAGTAGTAGTTGAAGAATAAGGTGCATTGACTGAATGCAAGGTTGTAAAGTACCAAGGTGAAGAGATTTAAGGGGGGAGGAAGTTCTAAAGAGTAAGACCTAGACAGCTTAAAGTCCCCAGGTGGGAGTGAAGAGGGCAGAGAAGCACAGGAGGCCAAAGTCAAAGGACCATAAAGCACAGGATTGATGTAAGGTTGGAGGAGGATGCAAATGTAACTTGGGGCAAGGCTATAGAGGGATCTGTAAACAACGGCAGGGGTTTTGATTCTGATGAATTGGGAATTGTAAACAATTTTACAACACCAAGTTATAGTCCAGCAATTTTATTTTAAATTCACAAGCTTTCGGAGGCTTCCTCCTTCCTCAGGTAAATGTTCAGGAGCTCCTTGAAGCCTACGCATTTATACATATAGAACAATACATGGTGTTTACAGAATGCCCCTGCAACTGCCCGTTGCCAAGGCAATCACCGTGTTCAGACAGAGAGGTGTCACCTGCAGAACCCCCGAATACACATTCAACAAAAAAACAAACAGGAAAAAAAACAGAGAGAGGCAGAAACATCCGGAAGGCAGAGAAAGCCAGCAAATGACCCATTATATTAAAAACAGATAACATTTGTTCGCTGGTGGGGTAACGTGTAGCGTGACATGAACCCAAGATCCCGGTTGAGGCCGTCCTCATGGGTGCGGAACTTGGCTATCAATTTCTGCTCGACGATTTTGCGTTGTCGTGTGTCTCGAAGGCCGCCTTGGAGTACGCTTACCCGAAGGTCGGTGGATGAATGTCCATGACTGCTGAAGTGTTCCCCGACTGGGAGGGAACCCTCCTGTTTGGCGATTGTTGCGCGGTGTCCGTTCATCCGTTGTCGCAGCGTCTGCATGGTCTCGCCAATGTACCATGCTCTGGGGCATCCTTTCCTGCAACGTATGAGGTAGACAACGTTGGCCGAATCACAGGAGTATGAACCATGCACCTGGTGGGTGGTGTCCTCTCGTGTGATGGTGGTATCTGTGTCGATGATCTGGCATGTCTTGCAGAGGTTACCGTGGCAGGGTTGTGTGGTGTCGTGGACGCTGTTCTCTTGAAAGCTAGGTAATTTGCTGCGAACGATGGTCTGTTTGAGGTTGGGTGGCTGTTTAAAGGCGAGTAGTGGAGGTGTGGGGATGGCCATAGCGAGGTGTTTGTCCTCATTGATGACATGTTGAAGGCTGCGGAGAACATGGCGTAGTTTCTCCGCTCCGGGGAAGTACTGGACGACAAAGGGTACTCTGTTGGTTGCGTCCCGTGTTAGTCTCCTGAGGAGGTCTAAGCGATTTTTTGCTGTGGCCCGTCGGAACTGTCGATCGATGAGTCGAGCGTCATATCCCGTTCTTACTAGGGCGTCTTTCAGCGTCTGTAGGTGTCCATCGCGTTCCTCCTCGTCTGAGCAGACCCTGTGTATTCGCAGGGCCTGTCCATAGGGGTGGTCTCTTTGACGTGGTTAGGGTGGAAGCTGGAAAAGTGGAGCATCGTGAGGTTGTCCGTGGGCTTGCGGTAGAGTGAGGTGCTGAGGTGCCCGTCTTTGATGGAGATTCGTGTGTCCAAGAAAGAAACTGATTCTGAGGAGTAGTCCATGGTGAGCTTGATGGTGGGATGGAACTTGTTGATGTTATCGTGTAGTCTCTTTAGTGATTCCTTGCCGTGGGTCCATAGAAAGAAAATGTCGTCGATGTATCTGGTGTATAGTGTTGGTTGGAGGTCTTGTGCAGTGAAGAAGTCCTGCTCGAACTTGTGCATGAAAATGTTGGCGTATTGGGGTGCGAATTTGGTCCCCATGGCTGTTCCGTGTGTTTGGGTAAAGAACTGGTTATCGAAGGTGAAGACATTGTGATCCAGGATGCGACAGCATCAATACTCAACACCAACAACAGCCAATCTCCGGAAGCCATCCTACAACTCATCCGCTTCATCCTGGATCACAATGTCTTCACCTTCGATAACCAGTTCTTTACCCAAACACACGGAACAGCCATGGGGACCAAATTCGCACCCCAATACGCCAACATTTTCATGCACAAGTTCGAGCAGGACTTCTTCACTGCACAAGACCTCCAACCAACACTATACACCAGATACATCGACGACATTTTCTTTCTATGGACCCACGGCAAGGAATCACTAAAGAGACTACACGATAACATCAACAAGTTCCATCCCACCATCAAGCTCACCATGGACTACTCCTCAGAATCAGTTTCTTTCTTGGACACACGAATCTCCATCAAAGACGGGCACCTCAGCACCTCACTCTACCGCAAGCCCACGGACAACCTCACGATGCTCCACTTTTCCAGCTTCCACCCTAACCACGTCAAAGAGGCCATCCCCTATGGACAGGCCCTGCGAATACACAGGGTCTGCTCAGACGAGGAGGAACGCGATGGACACCTACAGACGCTGAAAGACGCCCTAATAAGAACGGGATATGACGCTCGACTCATCGATCGACAGTTCCGACGGGCCACAGCAAAAAATCGCTTAGACCTCCTCAGGAGACTAACACGGGACGCAACCAACAGAGTACCCTTTGTTGTCCAGTACTTCCCCGGAGCGGAGAAACTACGCCATGTTCTCCGCAGCCTTCAACATGTCATCAATGAGGACAAACACCTCGCTATGGCCATCCCCACACCTCCACTACTCGCCTTTAAACAGCCACCCAACCTCAAACAGACCATCGTTCGCAGCAAATTACCTAGCTTTCAAGAGAACAGCGTCCACGACACCACACAACCCTGCCACGGTAACCTCTGCAAGACATGCCAGATCATCGACACAGATACCACCATCACACGAGAGGACACCACCCACCAGGTGCATGGTTCATACTCCTGTGACTCGGCCAACGTTGTCTACCTCATACGTTGCAGGAAAGGATGCCCCAGAGCATGGTACATTGGCGAGACCATGCAGACGCTGCGACAACGGATGAACGGACACCGCGCAACAATCGCCAAACAGGAGGGTTCCCTCCCAGTCGGGGAACACTTCAGCAGTCATGGACATTCATCCACCGACCTTCGGGTAAGCGTACTCCAAGGCGGCCTTCAAGACACACGACAACGCAAAATCGTCGAGCAGAAATTGATAGCCAAGTTCCGCACCCATGAGGACGGCCTCAACCGGGATCTTGGGTTCATGTCACGCTACACGTTACCCCACCAGCGAACAAATGTTATCTGTTTTTAATATAATGGGTCATTTGCTGGCTTTCTCTGCCTTCCGGATGTTTCTGCCTCTCTCTGTTTTTTTTCCTGTTTGTTTTTTTGTTGAATGTGTATTCGGGGGTTCTGCAGGTGACACCTCTCTGTCTGAACACGGTGATTGCCTTGGCAACGGGCAGTTGCAGGGGCATTCTGTAAACACCATGTATTGTTCTATATGTATAAATGCGTAGGCTTCAAGGAGCTCCTGAACATTTACCTGAGGAAGGAGGAAGCCTCCGAAAGCTTGTGAATTTAAAATAAAATTGCTGGACTATAACTTGGTGTTGTAAAATTGTTTACAATTGTCAACCCCAGTCCATCACCGGCATCTCCACATGATGAATTGGGAGGCAGAGAGTTAATGGAAGTCAGGGTGTTGGGTGCATCAGACAGGATGCAAGCAGTAGATATTTGGACAGGTTGGATGTATCATAGAATCATAGAAAATTTATGGCACAGAAGGAGGCCATTCAGCCCATCGCGTCCGCACCAGCCGAATATGAGCCACCCAGCCTAATCCCACTTTCCCGCATTTGGTCCACAGCCTTGTAGGTTATGGCTCTTCAGATGCACATCCAAGTACTTTTTAAATGTTGAGGGTTTCTGCCTCTACCACCCTTTCAGGCAGTGAGTTCCAGACTCCTACCACCCTCTGGGTGAAACATTTTTTCCTCAGCTCCCCTCTAATCCTTCTACCAATCACTTTAAATCTATGCCTCCTAGTTATTGACCTCTCTGCTAAGGGAAATAGGCCCTTCCTATCCACTCTATCTAGGCCCCTCATAATTTTGTACACCTCAATTAAATCACCCTTCAGTCTCCTCTGTTCCAAAGAGAACAACCCCAGCCTATCCAATCTTTCCTCATAGCTAAAATTCTCCAGTCCTGGCAACATCCTCGTAAATTTCCTTTGTACCCTCTCTAGTGCAATTACATCCTTCCTGTAATGTGGTGACCAGACTGTGCACAGTACTCAAGCTGTGGCCTAACCAGTGTTTTATACAGTTCCAGCATAACCTTCCTGCTTTTATATTCTATGCCTCGGCTAATAAAGGAAAGAATTCCATACGCCTTCTTAAGGTCGAGGAAATGGAGGAGCCAAGGATGGACCCTTGGTTAACACCTGAGGTGACCTTATGAGGACAGGAGCACATGCTGGCTCTGTTGGGACAAATAGGAGCAGAACCAGGCAAGGACAGTCCTCCAGAGATGGCCACAGAGGTGAAATGGTGGAGGAGGATGCAATGGTTGACTATGTTGAACATGGAGAAATTGAGGAAGATTTGGAGGGATAATGTACCACCAGTGAAAATGCCCTTCAACTGATTATGGTGGTCTCACTATTGTGGGCAGATTGTCGGATTTCAAAGAGGACATTTGGAGACAACTGGGCATAGAGCTGGGAGTGAATAATGTGTTCAAGGAGAAAAAAGGATTAGATATGGGATGGTAATTAGAACCATAGAAAATTTACAGCACAGAAGGAGGCCATTCGGCCCATCATGTCCGCACCGGCTGAGAAACGAGCCAGCCAACCTAATCCCACTTTCCCGCATTAGGCCACGACTCTTCAGGTGCACATCCAGGTATTTTTTTAAATGAGTTGAGGGTTTCTGCCTCTACCACCCTCTCAGGCAGTGAGTTCCAGACCCCCACCACCTTCTGGGTGAAAATTTTTTTCCTAATTTCCACTCTAATCCTTCTACCAATCTCTTTAAATCCATGCCCCTTGGTTATTGACCTCTCCGCTAAGGGAAATAGGAACTTCCTATCCACTCTACCTAGGCCCCTCATAATTTTATACATCTCAATCAAATCATCCCTCAGCCTCCTCTGTTCCAAGGAAAACAACCCCAGCCTATCCAATCTGTCATCATAGATGAAATTCTCCAGTCCTGGCAACATCCTCGTAAATCTCCTCTGCGCCCTGTCTATTGCAATTACGTCCTTCCTGTAATGTGGTGACCAGAACTATGCGCAGTACTCAAGCTGCGGCCTAACTAGTGTTTTATACAATTGAAAAGGATCCTTTGAGAAAGGGGTGATGATGACAGTTTTGAAGGGTGAAGGGGGGCCGCAATGTTGCCTGGGGAAAGGGAAACAATTTTGATGAAAGCAAACATTGCAGCAATGATCCTTTCTGTATCAACAAACATCTCTTTCTCTGTAAAGGACAGACATCCCTTCGGCTATGAAAACAGCACCATAGAGGTTTATTATGTTAACTGCCTTATTCTTGGTTAACAAAACATTCTTTATGCAGCTGCACCCCATGCACGTACAATACATGTCTATATGCGTATTATTCACAATATGCTGTATGTACATTTTGTATCAGTGGCAAGAACTCACAGGCAACCAGTGAAAGTCGGCCTTGTGACTTTTCTATCTGTGCAGGGTGCATGTAGGGCCCTGCCGGTGATGCAGGGCCTTGAGAAATGCATCCTTATGTGTGCATTACATGATGTGTGTATAATTTAATATCACATCATCAGACACCAAAGTATCTCCAACTGTGAGTGAAGATTATCTATCTTCAATTATTTCAATGAAGTGCAAGTGTGGTAAATTAATTGAAATACTACATATTTTTATGGTTTTTTTGAATGTAACCTATAGAAAATGGAACGAACAAGCTTCACAGCTCTAACTCACCCTATTGTGACATAATGAAGTTCTGCTCCAGTGGTATTATGAATGGGAATTTGTAAGTTCTTGGCCGCGCTCTCCACGCCAAGAGCAGAACTTCATGGTGTCACATCAGGAGGCTTCATCACTAGCTGCTCCCAAGCTGCCTCTAACTAACAGTTATAAAATATAAAGCAGAATAACAACGACAGATAGTGATGAGTGAATTGATATCTCCTTTCACAGCATTCAAAGATTATTGAACAATTCAGCACAATACAGCTCTCCTTTAAGATGCCATCTCAGTTGAAGTATCTGTGCCCCAGTTCCATATTCATAATGGGCTTATTGAACTTAGCAGCGACGCTCCGCTGAGCCTAAGGTCAGATGAAACATCAAACCATCCACTTTCATTAAGGTCTCAAAAGGGCATCATGTCTTGCAAAACAAGCCAGACCACATGTGGAGAGCATATGTGATCTTCTTCCATTATTAATGATTCTCATAAACTATGGTACTAGGTGCTTTGGATATGAATGTCAGCCTGATGTCATGTTATAAGGAATATATGTGTTTCTTGAGTAATTATTCTCTGTGCCCTCTATTAATAATCAATAAATGGGTCCAAAAGACAGTTTTCCCTTCGCTGCCACAACATAGCAACCATCGCCTGAGCCCAAAACGAAATGCATTTTTCTGAGGGTCACAGGACACGTGGATTGTAGCAGCGAAGTCTGGATTGAAGTTAGATGTGAATAGTCCTCCATACTCCAACCAATGGTGTTACAAAGCTAAGTATTGACGAGGGGAGAACATTTGGCTCTTCTGATTCATCCTTCCCCAGCAGGTCCAGGGAATAGGTTGACAGTTTCTGCCAACTGGAAGGAGGATTTACAGATCTATGGAATATAAATGTCCCTATAGCTGACAAATGAGGTACAAAGACAAGCAAGCAGGCTTCTGACAAACAGAAAAGCTTGAAGCCTGATTAAATTCCCTATTATGGCATCCAACCAGCTCTTGAATCAATCCAGCAGACCATTCCAGGGATTCATCACTCTGTGTGAAGAAAGAAAGAAAGAGAAACTGACTTGCATTTATACAACGCCTTTCACGACCTCAGGACGTCCCAAAACGCTTCAGAGCCAATGAAGTGCTTTCGAAGTGTAGTCACTTGTAATGTAGGAACCGCAGCAGCCAATTTGTACACAGCAAGCTCCCACAAACATCAATGAAATAATGACCAGATAATCTGTTTTAGTGATGTTGGTTGAGGGATAAATATTGGCCAGGACACTGGGAAGAACTCCCCTGCTCTTCTTCTAAATAGTGCCATGGGATCTTTTACATCCATCTGAAAGACGGCACCTCCTGACATCAATCCTGACCTTGTCCCTTCCCAGCTTGTACTTATCTCCTTGTCTCCTTGTCCTGCAACCATGGTTTAATTTGACACTGTGCTCAGGATTAACCTTTTCTATGCCACTTAGCGTCCCCTCTCATTTGCCTCTTTTCAAAGCTGGAGTCCAAGGGCTAGATGTTCCAGAGTGGCCAGTTTACCACTGGAATTGCACCAGATCTACACCTGCGTCCACACTGCAATGTTACATCACTAAAACCAGCTCAATTTCTCTTGGTACACCCTCATTAAATATTCATGCTGGACTCCCAGTACTTAGCGCTCTCAAAAGAGAGTCCACCTCGGTGATGTTGGGGTGGGGGGGCACAGGGGGAGCAGTGTGGCGGAGCATTCCACTGCTAATGGAGCAGCTCGAAGGATGGATGTAGCCATTTTGTAGCTCAGTAAAATGTCTGAGGCTGTTTCTTCAGGGCACTGAGTCCTCTAATTTAGACTCTTCAGCTGAGGTACTGCTGTCCCTATTCTGGTAAAGGAAGGCCCAAATTTTTGGTCCCAAGGGAAGAGGAGGGCATGATCTAGGTCCCATGGGAGGTGGCCTTGACAGTGAGTGCCACCTCCAGCTACCCTTGCATGGCTACTCAATGTCGGAAGAACTTAACTGACCTCTCCAGGGAAGCGAAGGTAACATCGGGCAGTCGTATATTGTAACAGTGCACCATGATCCGATTGCATTGAACACCATCTGCAACTTATCAGCAATGTGCAGGTGGTACCAAAATGCCCTTCACACCCCTGTCTTCACCTGGAAATTTTCGTTTACTCACAGCTGAATACTTGTGAAGATTCACATGATAGGTATTTCTTTACCAGCACCTGTTCTCACTCCCCATTGAGGAATACCTTCTGAAACCAGGGCTTCATTCCATAAGATGGCACAAACTCTTCCATTTTCTTTAAGGGGGAACGGTCCACAACCCAAGATTAGAAGGTACCACCTCAATCCCCCAAGGCTCATGCTACAAATCAACAGCCAGCTACCTTTAAAACTTCTTGCCACTCTAAGCAAAGTAGGAGGCTAGGATTGAAAGGGCACACAATAACTCAGGGGAGGCAGAGAGGTCTTAAACAGTAGGAAGATTGTCTGATTTAGAAAGAAAGAAACAAACAAACAAGCAAACAAACAAACAAATACTTGTAATTATATAGCGCCTTTCATGATCTCAGGATGTCCCAAAGCACTTTATAGCCAGTGAAGTACTTTTGAAGTGTAGTCACTGTTGTAATGTAGGAACAATGATTTTGTCACTTGTGGGATATGTGTAGCATGATTTGGGCAAGGTGGAGAATGCCTGGGTGAAGCAGTAGCAGAATGATCTCCAAATGTAGGACTCCTGTTGCAGTGGGCACAGATCTTAAGTCAACTGAAGGTCTCCATTATGAGCTGTCCTTATAGTGTCTGGCAGCTGGCCTAACTCCGTTATTGCTTGCTGAGTGAGTGTAGCCTTCTCAACCATTATCAAGGGATCACTGTGAAGTAGCCCTAGATGGATCTGTAGACAGGGAGATGTGGGTACCCGTGAGGAGGAGCCTGAACAGTGCATGTTCAGCCTATCTCTACCAAGGTCCTCATGATCCCACTCTTCTTCCCTCTCATAGCAGGGGAGCAGACGGAGGCCTAACGGGGAGACCCCATTGCTTCCCAAGGCCCTGTCTGCAAGATTAAACTTCAAAAAATCATATCATGCAACTACCAGGATGGTCGAAGGCAAACTAGATGGACCTTGATCTTTTCTCGTTTAGCAATTCCTATGTTACTATGTAAAAATTGAAAACATCTAAAAAAGAACTGTGGGTCTAAGGAAGGGGCAAAGCAGTCTCCTCCCATTAGTTCTGAGGCCCTTGTGAACTTCAGCTCTGCAGAATCTGTGGCCTACCAGAAGCAGGCCTCGACGTCTCTGTCAATGAGGTGTTCTTTCCAGTAGCCACGGGGTGGAGTATGGGGGGACTAAGATGCTGTATTAAGCAACACCCTCCCACGGTGAGATAGGTGACGGCCACATTCTGTGGGAGCAGAGCAAAATCTTGAAGGCAGTTTTTTTTGGGTGGGGGGTTGGGGTTATTCAGTGGTAGGCCTTCCAGAAACATTTTCCACTCTGAGACCACCCAAAAATGGGTGGATTCCAGGGGTAAAACCTATCTCCAGGTTTTTCTAACTTTTCCTCATAACTGAGCCACCTGGTACTAGAAATAGGCCTTGTGGCCCTTCCTCACCACATTGAAAGTTATCATGTGTCTCTTGTGTCATGGTGACCAGAAATGAACATTGTATTCAAGGGCAGCTTGAGCTGGGAGCAGGCAGCAAGAAGGTGGAACTGGGGAAAAGGTACATAACTCTTCCTGCAATTAGTTTAATCACTCTAAGTTTCAATCAGTTTGATCACTGTAATCTTCAATCAGTTTGATCACTGTAAGTTTCAATCAGTTTGATCGCTGTAAGTTTCAATCAGTTTGATCGCTGTAATCTTCAACCAGTTTGATCACTGTAAGTTTCAATCAGTTTGATCACTGTAAGTTTCAATCAGTTTGATCACTGTAATCTTCAACCAGTTTGATCACTGTAAGTTTCAATCAGTTTGATCACTGTAAGTTTCAATCAGTTTGATCACTGTAAGTTTCAATCAGTTTGATCACTGTAAGTTTCAATCAGTTTGATCACTGTAAGTTTCAATCAGTTTGATCGCTGTAAGTTTCAATCAGTTTGATCGCTGTAAGTTTCAATCAGTTTGATCGCTGTAAGTTTCAATCAGTTTGATCACTGTAAGTTTCAATCAGTTTGATCGCTGTAATCTTCAATCAGTTTGATCACTGTAAGTTTCAATCAGTTTGATCGCTGTAATCTTCAATCAGTTTGATCGCTGTAATCTTCAATCAGTTTGATCACTGTAATCTTCAATCAGTTTGATCGCTGTAAGTTTCAATCAGTTTGATCGCTGTAAGTTTCAATCAGTTTGATCGCTGTAAGTTTCAATCAGTTTGATCACTGTAAGTTTCAATCAGTTTGATCACTGTAAGTTTCAATCAGTTTGATCGCTGTAATCTTCAATCAGTTTGATCACTGTAAGTTTCAATCAGTTTGATCGCTGTAATCTTCAATCAGTTTGATCACTGTAAGTTTCAATCAGTTTGATCACTGTAATCTTCAATCAGTTTGATCACTGTAAGTTTCAATCAGTTTGATCACTGTAAGATTCATTCAGTTTGATCGCTGTAAGTTTCAATCAGTTTGATCACTGTAAGTTTCAATCAGTTTGATCACTGTAAGTTTCAATCAGTTTGATCACTGTAAGTTTCAATCAGTTTGATCGCTGTAAGTTTCAATCACTTTGAACACTGTAATCTTCAACCAGTTTGATCACTGTAAGTTTCAATCAGTTTGATCACTGTAAGTTTCAATCAGTTTGATCACTGTAAGTTTCAATCAGTTTGATCACTGTAAGTTTCAATCAGTTTGATCACTGTAAGTTTCAATCAGTTTGATCACTGTAATCTTCAATCAGTTTGATCACTGTAAGTTTCAATCAGTTTGATCACTGTAAGATTCATTCAGTTTGATCGCTGTAAGTTTCAATCAGTTTGATCGCTGTAAGTTTCAATCAGTTTGATCACTGTAAGTTTCAATCAGTTTGATCGCTGTAAGTTTCAATCAGTTTGATCGCTGTAAGTTTCAATCAGTTTGATCGCTGTAAGTTTCAATCGGTTTGATCACTGTAAGTTTCAATCGGTTTGATCACTGTAAGTTTCAATCGGTTTGATCACTGTAATCTTCAATCAGTTTGATCACTGTAAGTTTCAATCAGTTTGATCACTGTAAGATTCATTCAGTTTGATCGCTGTAAGTTTCAATCAGTTTGATCGCTGTAAGTTTCAATCAGTTTGATCACTGTAAGTTTCAATCAGTTTGATCGCTGTAAGTTTCAATCAGTTTGATCACTGTAAGTTTCAATCAGTTTGATCGCTGTAAGTTTCAATCAGTTTGATCGCTGTAAGTTTCAATCGGTTTGATCGCTGTAAGTTTCAATCGGTTTGATCACTGTAAGTTTCAATCGGTTTGATCACTGTAATCTTCAATCGCTTTCTATTCCACAGACTGCTAATTGTATTGATCTTCATCCCCATCCCTCTGTAAATGAACGATTGTTTGATAATAATACCTGCCGGGTTCTCTTAAAACATAAGTTTCCGAATAATAGCAATGGGAATTTGAGGCTTAGCCAGACAGAAAACCCCATCTCTGTTTCTTGCATACAATACAGCATCCACAATGCCACATGGTAAATAAAGAATCAATTTAGTTGTTATTTTGAACTTCCTGTCTAACTTTTTTAAAGCATTCTGTGAAACTTTGTTACGAGTTAATTGAAAATAATGTCTTGGGATTGTGTAAGTTTGGAATAATTCCACTTACCATATTGGTTTTATAGTCGCCCCTTCTAAATTATTCATCCAAATTTCCAGTTTTTCACTCCAAGGGCCTTCCTTCCATCCTGTCCATGGTTAAATAACGCTCTCTATTTACGTGGGTTGTATAACCTACCCCGTTATTCAGGACCACTTGGCTTGGAGTTATAACAATTGCCTTGTTCTTATTATCAAACGAAACCACCAGCGTCGCCTTGATATGGATTTCCAGTCTGGTTTTACTGCAAAAAGATTGCAATATCCATAAGTGGTTGGCCATACCCGAATGCGAATCACTCACCAGAGCAATACTGTCAGCAAAAGCAAGGGCAGTGTCCTTGATTTTCAGTTTGACCAAAAACAACCCAAAACCTTCTTCTCCAAAGTACACAACAATAAGGCTGAAGAGAGACTCTCAGTTTTGTACTTTCTTGATTTCAAGTGGGTTAGTTTTAGACGGTCTTGTCTCAATCAATGTTGCATCAGTTTACAGGTTATGGACCAGGACTGTAACGCTGTTTGTTAAATGATCAGAAAGAATGGGAATCCCAATTAATTTATGTCCTCACATGTCAAAAAATGTTGCCAAATCAACGCAAACTACTGCCAACGCATTTAGATTTCTTTCAGCTTCCATAATGATATTCTGCAAAAAACCATTTTCATTACAATCCAGGGTTGCCGCTATAAATCTCTTTTTTCCTCATGTTCAGACACAGTGTGGTCGCAAGAGGTTTAGCCAGAACTTTTGTGAGCAAAAGTAGAATAGGGCCCATCGTAATTGGCCTCCAATTATTGATGCTTCTAAGCTGTTCCATATACTCCATGATTGGGTATCAATGCAGTTCAGTTTGCTTTTACAACACCCAGGACAGTCTGTCTGATTAAACATAATAGAAGTGGTCTGGGTCAAACTGTCAAGTTCTGTGGCGCCAGAACTTCCATTCCCTGCGGGACAGTTTTCCTTTAGTTCACTCAAAGCCTCCTGTACTTCCTTCTAGTCTGTCAATGATGTTAAATGTTCCAATTTAGTCGACTATTCACAGCAGAATTGTCCTTTCCATCAAATTAAGCAGAGAGTTGAGGGAGCTCCCATCAATTGTCTTGCTAGCCTTTTCCAATCTTTTTTTAAGTAATATATTTGGATATTCTTAAATGCTGCCTGAACTTTATGACCTTTACATGTACCCATAATAACATTGGCATGCTTTGATCATCCCACAGCCTTTTGATGTCGAATTTGCCATTCACCTCCTACCAATAGGGTAGAAATTGGACTTTGTTGCACCTGCTTTACAATTTATTTTCTAATTTGATCTTTCTGCTATTAATTTCCTTTCTTCATGGTCTCAGCTGTAGCAGTGATTCCAAGGTGATGCTTCATCTCAGGAGTGCATCTGCCCAAAGAACACATTGAAATATAGGCAGTCACAACTTCTCCAATATACGGGGAGCAGATATGTACTGGACACTCATGCCTGCTGACAAATGAGTTGAAACAATTCCTAACTCATTTCAGGCAGGTGTCTTCCACCCAGCAAAGAGAGGAATTCCATCTCATTAGTCTGGGCTGGATTGAAACCCAGATCCCAGAGGTGAAAAAAATGTGGGAACCTCAGAAAACTCCTTCTGTGTGTTTTTTTTAATTCATTCTTGGGATGGGGACATTGCTGGCAAGGCCGGCATTTATTGCCCATCCCTAGTTGCCCTTGAGAAGGTGATGGTGGGCCTTCTTCTTGAACCGCTGCAGTCCATGTGGTGAAGGTGCTCCTTCCGCAGTGCTGTTAGGTAGGGAGTTCCAGGACTTTGACCCAGTGTTAATGAAGCGTACTCATAGTAAAATTGAAAATTCATTCATGATTTTGCTACATCTAGCACACAGTGAAAAGCCCTCCCTCATCATCTCCTTCTACGGGACTCATTTAATTTCATGGACACAAGATGAAAAAGAGCACATTCATACAACCTGTCTCTTTGATCACTGTTCCTGCTCAAATAAGTGCAAACTTTTCTAAGATTATTCTAGCATTTTGAAAAGTTTATTGTGACACATTATTCATACTAATGAGTTCCACTGTACGACTTTATAAAAACAAGCCTAGTGTCCATAAATTTGTGCTTGCGGATATGAATGCTTCTACTCAGAAAAGCCACTGATGCTAAATTTTTATTGAGTTTATTTGTTCCTGCTGCTCAGAGAGATTATTGTGGCACTATTCACTATTCTTGATAATTGGTAATTATATCCTGAAAAAGATCTGTTTCTTGCAAACCGTTGAACATTTGACTGGAATCAGGTGGTCACGAGCAGAGCCATTGAAAAATCAGAGTCATATTTTTTTCTTTAATCACAGCATCTGCGAAAATCATCCTGCACCGATCCGGGTGGAGGGAATACTAAAATAATTAAAGTAATTACAGTAGGAATGACAAATAAGAAACATGTTAAGTTAAATGGTGTGAGAAAGATAGCATCAGGGCAGAAGGACAGATTAGGGCCTCTAGCCCAGATAAGAGCTTTATATACTAACGGACAGAGTATAAGAAATAAATTGAGTGAATTAGATGCTTAAATACAGCTTGGAGGATATGACATGGTGGCCATTGCTGAGACGTGGCTGCAAACTGGTCATGATTGGGATTTAAATATTCCAGGCTATAAGGTCTTTAGAAAGGATAGGGAAAGAGAAGAGGAGATGGGGTAGCTTAATTGATTAAAGACACAATTACAACATTCGTAAGAGATGATACAGGTAAGGGGAAGCAATCAGCATAGATTCTATGGTTAGAATTGAGGAATAAGAGAGTACTTAAAACTGTAATGGGAGTTGTTTACAGGCCCCCTGATAGCAGCAATGAAGTGGCAAGAATGTATTAATTCAGAGATTAGAGAGGCTTGTAGCAAAAGCAGTGTTGTTTTAATGAGAGACTTTAATCTTCATATAGATTGAGAAGAGCAGAGTAGCTCAAGTCAGAAAGGTAGTGAATTTCTTGAGTGCATTCAAGATAGTTTTCTGGAGCAATATGTTCTAGAACCAACAAGAGGGTAGGCCATACTAGATTTAACAGTAAGGGAGCATTTATCTAACAGTGATCATAATATGATCAAATTCAATGTTAGGTTTGAAAAGGAGAAACTTAACACAGTTACTAAGATTCTAGATCTTGGTAAGGATTAGTTTAACGGGATGAAGCAGAGACTGACGACAGCAAACTGGTCAAAACTGTTATTGGGTAAAACTACAGATTGACAGTGAGAGGTGTTCAAAAAAGAATTTAGCTTAATACAGGACCAGTATATACCCCTAAGGGACAAGAGCTCTACTTATCAAATAAAACAGCCGTGGTCAACAAAAGAGGTGAGAGATAACATGAAACTAAAGGAAACAGCATACAAAAGTACAAAGAATAGTGTAGATCCAGGGACTGGGAGTGATATAAAGAACAACAAAGGAAGACAAAAAAGATAATAAGAGCTGCAAAGGGACTACGAAAAGAAACTTGGCGGGGAATTTCAAGATTAACACAAAAAGTTTTTACTATTAGAAGTAAAAGGATAGTCAAGGGTAATGTGGGCCCTTTAAAAACAGATGCAGGTAATATTGCAAATGAAGATAAGGAAAAGGCAAACTTGTTAAATAATTACTTTGTGTCAGTCTTCACAGTAGAGGAAGAGGATAACATACCTGACATTCCAGGGAAACTAATAATGAATCAAAGACTGGAACTCAAGTTAATGTAAGCAAGAAAACAGTATTAGAAAAAATAATGGCACTAAAGACTGACAAATCCCCAGGACCTGATAGTTTCCACCCCAGGGTTTTAAAGGAAGTGTGTGAGGAAATTGCAGATGCTTTAACCATAATCTTCCAAAGCGCTCTCGATTCATGAATTACCACTTTAGAGTGGAAAATTGCAAACATAACTCCATTATTTAAGAAAGGTGAGAGAGAGAAACTAAGAAATTATAGACCTGCTAGTCTAACATCTGTTGTGGGGAAGTTACTGCAATCTATAATTAAGAACAGGGTGACTGAGCACTTAGAGAAATTTGAGCTGATTAGAGAGAGCAAACATGGATTTATAAAGGGTAGTCAATGTCTAACGAATCAAATTGCATTTTTTGAGGAAGTAACTAAAGTAGTAGACAAGGGAATGTCTATGGATGTAATTTATGTGGACTTCCAGAAGGCATTCGATAAGGTTCCACATAAGAGCCAGTTAGCTAAAATTAAAGCTCATGGAATTGAAGGCAAATTATTGACCTGGTTAGGAGATCAGTTAGGCAGTAGAAGACAGAGCATAAGGATAATGGGTATGTACTCGGATTGGAAGGAAGTGACTAGTGGTGCCCCACAAGCATCTGTGCTGGGCCCTCAACTATTCACTATATTTATTAATGACTTAGATAACACAATAGAGAGTCACATATCCAAGTTTACCGAGGACACAAAGATTGGTAGCATAGTAAGTAATGTAGACGGGAGCATAAAATTACAAAGAGACATTGATAGATTAAGTGAGTGGGAAAAACTGTGGCAAATGGATTTCAACGCAGGTAAGTGTGAGGTCATCCATTTTGGACCAAAAAACGATAGACCCAAGTATTTTTTAAATGGTAAAAATGGAGGTCCAAAGAGATTTAGGGGTCCATGTACATAGATCACTAAAATGTAGTAGTCAGGTAAAAAAAAAATCAAAATGTCTAATGGAATGTTAGCCTTTATAAACTAGAGGGCTACAATATAAAGAGGAGCAAGTTTTGCTACAGATATATAAAGCACTGGTTAGACCACATCTGGAGTACTTGTACAATTCTGGGCACCGCACCTTAGAAAGGATATATTGGCCTTGGAAGGAGTGCGACGCAGGTTCACCAGAAATGTTATCAGGGCTCCAAGGGTTAAATTATGAGAGATTACATAAACTAGGCTTGTAATCATTGGAATATAGAAGGTTAAAGGGGTGATTTGATTGATTTAGGATTTTGAAAGGAATTGAGAGAGTGGATAGAGAGAATTATATTCCGCTGATGGAGCTCTCTCCCACTAAAAACAGTAGATGCTAGCTACTACTAATAATTTTAATTTTAAGTTAATAATTTTAAATCTGAGATCAATAGATTTTTGCTAGCCGAGGATATTAAGGGATATGGAGCCAAGGCGGGTGGATGGAGTTAAGATACAGATGAGCCATGACCTCATTGAATGGTGGAGCAGGCTCGAGGGGCTGAATGGTCTACTCCTGTTCCTATGTTCCTATATTCCTATGTTCCCGGCTCCCGGCTGATGCTGCTCCACGGGAACTGAATGCTGCTGCACGCTCCAGATGGAAATTCCCGTTCTGACGATAGTCTTCAGAGATTAGAGATTCTGAGCCGTAGCATGAAGCAGTGTTTCAGACCCAGTGTGGCAGCAGTAACATGTAGGAGCCAGGAACAGCCCACCTGGGTGAGAGGGGCGAGTTGAGGAATCTGGGCACTGTGTTTGGGCAGATGAGAGGGGAGAACAAGATGTCTGCCGTGGCTCATTGGTAGCACACTCGCCTCTGGGTAAGAGGATTGTGGGTTCATCGTCCCACTCCAGAGACTTGAGCACATAATCAGGCTGACAACTCATTGCAGTACTGAGGGAGTGCTGCACTGTTGGAGTTGCTGTCTTTCGGATAAGACATTAAACTGAGATCACACGGCACTATTTCAAAGAAGAGCAGGGGAGTTCTCCCTGGTGTCCGGGTCAATATTTATCTCTCAACTAACACCCAAAAAACGATTATCTGGTCATTGTCACGTTGCTGTTTGTGGGACCTTGCTGTGCACAAATTGGCTGCTGCGTTTCCTACATTACAACAGTGACTACACCTCAAAAAGTATTTCATTGGCTATAAAGCGCTTTGGGCTATTCTGAGGTCATGAAAAGCGCTATGTAAATGCAAATTCTTTCTTTTTCTTTAACAGTGCTAGCATGAACTTAAGGGCGACAAGAATGAGAGTGTGAACTGGGACAAGTTGGAAGAAGAGTGCCACCAGGAACTAGGGAGGCAAACGAGTGCCAGCATGAACTGAGGATGAAAGAATGCCAGTGTTAATTTCAGTAGGAAGAGAGCCACTTTAAATCTGAAGGAAAGGGGGAGAAGAGTGCCAGTGTAAATTGGAAGGAGGGCAAGGAAGAAGAGTATCAACATGATCAGAGGAGGGGAAAAGTGAACTGGGGAGGGGTGGTGAAGTCTTCCATAGTGATGGAGTTGGAAGAAAAGCACCAGCAGAAATAGGAGATTGGTGGGGGGGAAATGAGTGACTCCGTGAACTGAGAAAGGAGGGGGAATTAGTAAACAAATTTAACACAATCAGATCTAACAACACAAAATAACCACAATAGCCTGCAATTTCAATGTAAGAAATAAGGACAAATCTGTAATTTTGGCCATAATCTTCTGCAATTTTCCAGTGGCCCTAGTCATGAATTTAAGACACAGGACAATTTGACATTCAGAGCCACTGCCCTCAGTTTGAGAAGTTTCATTAACTTTCAGCTGAATTGGCAGATGCTCCATTGCACTGGCCTGTTCCTTTCAGTAGGAGATGGACTCTTCAGCTATCTTTTCGGTCACCTCGTCCCACTTCTGAACAGCTGTGAGGAAAAGTTAGAAAAACTTGGAGGGAGGTTTTCCTCCTGAAATCCACCATTTTTGACAGGCGTCAGGGTGGAAAATGGTTCGGGGAGAGTTACCATTGAACCCCACTCACACCCAAAAAAACTGCCTTCGAGATTTTCCTCTGCTCCCGCAGAGAGTGGACATCAATGATCCCCCTTCCCCCCTCTCCCCACCCTCCCCCCACCCCGGCCCCCCATCCAGGAGTCAACCCCCCTGTCTATAAGGAATGAGATGCCATGAAGTGATTTGAAAACAAAGGTTCTTTTTTTGGTGTGCAGTCCATTTCCCTCCACGTTCAAGCCACCCACGTCCTGTGTCCAGAAGGCCAGGGCACCTCCTCCAGGCCTCCATCAACACTGCTCTTTAACTGTTTTGTTAAGAGTTTCATCACTCACCCTTTGGTTTCCCTTCTCACTGCAGGGAGGTAGTGAGAGGAGAACAGTCACCTCCCCTCAGAAACATGACTGTGATCATGAAGCAAAGCTCATTTCTTTACCCCTTGACTCCATAGATTGGTGCATCCAAGTGTCAGCTTTTGGGATTTTTGCTTTATTGAACAGAAATGATTTTGGGATTGAGTTATGTTTAACTCTTATCTTTTAAGAGAAAGTTTATTTGCACAGGTTTAAAAGAGAGGCCACGGGCTGTAGGCATCGCAGAATGTGCAGTCAAGCCAGACAAGTCAGCTTGAGGGATGTCACAACTTACAGTTGATTTCAATCCAGTATTAAAAAGATCTATTGTCATGTCCCAGGCCCATTAGCCAGGGTGACTAAAATGAAAGAGAAAGACTTGCATTTATATAGCACCTTTCACAACCTCAGGATGTCCCAAAGCACTTACAGCCAATGAAGTACTGTTCAGGAGCAGTCAGGTTTCAAACAAGGTTGCAACAGGTTGCAAGACACAGCCCAGACCTGGAGGCAAAAATGAAGGAGGTCAGGTTTTGCAGTTATTGCGGTTACCGATGTGCTTAAAACAAGTAAGTCAGTCTATGAAGATGGACTGGGCGAGTGGAGAGAAGTGAAATTGAATTAAGTAAGTGACTGTTTGACTGTTACGAAAGTAAAAAGAAATTCAAAGCAGAACATGTACAAATTTCAACTGTAAAGTCTCACTTCTCTGAGGGACTCAGCAAAGTGAGGAGGGATGTGACTTCAGAGAGTTTAAATAAAGAGCAGACATCTACTTGGAGTGGGGGGAAAAAATACAGCCTGAATTCTGCAACTAGAACTCCCCTGTGTAACTTCAGGCTGCACTGTACATCAGTAGGCAGAAATTCAGTATTATGTTTGCACTGTGACAGTTTCAAGAAGTATGGCCTCAACCATATGAGGACCTACAATCCACGCCAGTCTGTGGAACTAGTAGTATCAAACTAATGTTGTCTCATGGGTGGTTCAGATCAGAGGTTTAGCTGTGAGGTGGGGGGGAGGGGGGAGAGGGCATTCACAAGTCTTACAGGTGAGCTCACAAAATCCTGCACAAAGAGCCAGCACAGGCATAATGGGCTGAATGGCCTCCTTCTGTGCTGTATGATTCTGTGTTTCTGGTTCGATCTTATGTATAGATAGACATTGTCATCACGTCTGTTGGTACAATCTGTATCTGGCAAGATACTCAATTGATGTGAATTGGATCAGATCGCTGGAGCAAGTCTTTGACCTATTCAGAAGGTCAAACATTTGGGGAGAATTTCCACAGGGGTTCCCTAATCTTCGGTGACACTCCGGTGAGATACTGTAATCGCCAGTTTATGCCGTTTCTCCGAGGTTTCTGCCAATGTTCCGCTGAAAATTACATTGGACAATCAGGAGAGCCCTCGTCCCACATGGAACTTCCAGGCGATTGTGTATCTCTGAAGCTGGCCGTGGGAGTACACTGTACAAAACTCATTAAGAACATAAGAAAAAAACCATTAGGCCCATTAGTTCTCAGCCCCACCTGCCCACTTTCTCATCATATCTTTCAATCCCTTCCCTCACCAGAAATGGGTCAAATTGCTTCATTTATTCTGTCTCCTTCTCTGGTAATTTACTCCACCAATCTATTACCCTCAGTGTATTACAAAAACATTCCTCCTGACTTCCTGTCTTACTCCTAACCTCTGTGCTCTGGGAATTAGAACCCTTTACCGCAGTAAACGATTTGGATCAAATCTGAAATTAGGTCACCCCAAAGTCTCCTCTGTTCCAAAGAGGTCAGCCCCACACTGGAAAACAGTGTCGCACTTTAGGTAAATATTGTAAACTCTCAGCATTTCTCAGGACCGCTCTGAAAGTTTTGGAAGAATTGAGCTTCATGGCCGCACAGGGATTTGAATGAACAAAAATCATCTAGTCTGCTGATTGATTAAGTTTCAGCCTGCATCTATGCTGCTTATTGGAGTGTTTCAAAATCAAAAAGCAACCTCCCCGAAATTATAACTTCAACCTGATCCTAATTAATGTTGTCAAAACTCTTGTGTGATTATGTTATACCGTGTGTTTCATTAAATCTAAATGTGATTATGCTAATGCTTGGATTCTACCAAAGTTAGTCTAATATAATAGATTAAAATTCTGCATGGAGTTCTAAAAGGTAATCATTAACTCTTTAAAAGGTAGCAATGTGGTAAAATCAAACACATTACAGTCCCCACCTCTTATAGCGGGTGCGCTGGTCTTAATGCGATTTGTCCGCTATAACCAGTGTCCGGTTAAACCATAATAGGTTAAGTCTCCTCATTTCGATCTCAGTGTTAAGTTTCCTCATTCCATTGCTCTAACAGGTTGCAGCATGCTAACATATACTCGAAAGGCTGAAATCAAACAGTATTCAGGTGCGAAGGATTAAACGGCAGTCTATGAATTCATGGCCAGTTTCAATTGTGCGTTCCTCTCTTCCTCTCTACCCCTTCACGTCTCTAATTTGAAGCCGATTTGATGTGCCGATTTCAAAAATGTAGGGGATTAACGAGGTGCAACCTCATTGAAGAACCTATTGTCTAAATAGCCGGCGCGCTCAATACGTTATAAGTGGTGCCTTTGTAATTGACTCCTATGGTAATGGCAAATGGTTACATTATTTGCCAAATATAGGCGGCTGCCCATGAAAAGCACAGACAGTCTAAATGGTGGAGACTGTATCTACAAGTAAAGCCCCAAGAAGATTTTATCAATATCTAAGGATAAGGATATCTAAGGATAATGGATGATTAAATGTTTTATAGAACATGATGGATCCTAGTAACATGGAAATGCCATGCTATACAAAGCAGCTAGTCTAGTGTTAGATGTAAGAACGAAAGAAAAACCTTTTCATGCCCTCAGGATGTCCCAAAACACTTTAAAGCCAAGGAAACTCTCTGGCCACAGGGGATGTGCCAGAGGACTGGAGAACCGCTAATGTAGTACCATTATTCAAGAAGGGGAGTAGGGAAAAACCAGGGAACTACAGGCCAGTGAGCCTAACATCAGTGGTAGGAAAATTATTGGAAAAAATTCTGAAGGACAAAATTAGTCTCCACTTGGAGAAGCAAGGATTAATCAGGGATAGTCAACATGGCTTTGTCAAGGGAAGATCATGTCTGACTAATTTGATTGAATTTTTTGAGGGGGTGACTAGGCGTGTGGATGAGGGTAACGCAGTGGATGTGGTATACATGGATTTCAGTAAGGCCTTCGATAAAGTCCCCCACAGGAGACTGGTCAAGAAGGTACGAGCCCATGGAATCCAGGGTGCCTTGGCACTTTGGATACAAAACTGGCTTAGTGGCAGAAGGCAGAGGGTGATGGTCGAAGGTTGTTTTTGTGACTGGAAGCCTGTGGCCAGTGGGGTACCACAGGGATCTGTGCTGGGGCCCTTGCTGTTTGTGGTCTACATTAACGACTTGGATATGAATGTAAAAGGTATGATCAGTAAGTTCGCTGATGATACAAAAATTGGTAGGGTGGTAAATAGCGAGGAGGATAGCCTCAGTCTGCAGGACGATATAGATGGGTTGGTCAGATGGGCGGAACAGTGGCAAATGGAATTTAACCCGGAAAAGTGCGAGGTGATGCACTTTGGAGGGACTAACAAGGCAAGGGAATACACAATGAATGGGAGGACCCTAGGCAAGACAGAGGGTCAGAGGGATCTTGGTGTGCAAGTTCACAGATCCCTGAAGGCGGCAGAACAGGTAGATAAGGTGGTAAAGAAGGCAAATGGGATACTTGCCTTTATTAGCCGAGGCATAGAATATAAGAGCAAGGAGGTTATGATGGAGCTGTATAAAACACTGGTTAGGCCACAGCTGGAGTACTGTGTGCAGTTCTGGTCGCCACACTACAGGAAGGATGTGATCGCTTTGGAGACGGTGCAGAGGAGATTCACCAGGATGTTACCAGGGCTGGAGCGCTTCAGCTATGAAGAGAGACTGGGAAGATTGGGTTTGTTTTCCTTGGAGCAGAGGAGGCTGAGGGGGGACATGATTGAGGTGTACAAAATTATGAGGGGCATAGATAGGATGGATACTCAGGAGCTTTTTCCCTTCGTTGAGGGTTCTATAACAAGGGGACATAGATTCAAGGTAAAAGGCGGGAGGTTTAGAGGGGATTTGAGAAAGAACTTTTTCACCCAGAGGGTGGTTGGAGTCTGGAACTCACTGCCTGAGAGGGTTGTGGAGGCAGGAACCCTCACAACGTTCAAGAAGCATTTGGATGAGCACTTGAAATGCCATAGCATACAAGGCTACGGACCAAATGCTGGAATATGGGATTAGATTAGACTGGGCTTGATGGCCGGCGCGGACACGATGGGCCGAAGGGCCTCTATCCGTGCTGTATAACTCTATGACTCTATGACTCTATGACTCTATGAAATACTGTCTGAGGTGCTGTCCTTTGGATGAGACATTAAACCGAGGGCCCACCTGCCCTCTCAGGTGAACGTAAAAGATCCCATAGCACTATTTCAAAGAAGAGCAGGGGAGTCCAGGCCAATATTTATCCCTCAACCAACATGACTAAAAAAACAGATTATCTGATCATTATCACATTGCTGTTTGTGGGACCTTGCTGTGCGCAAATTCGCAGCCAGGTTTCCTACATTACAACAGTAACTACACTTCAAAAGTACTTCTTTGGATGTAAAGCACTTTGGGACATCCTGAGGTCATGAAAGGTGCTGTATAAATGCAAAGCCTTCTTTCTTCCTATCTTGGATGAAAAGCAGGATTACATCCTTGCCCTCTGCCCTAGTGGAAGCTTTGATTCCTGCTCAACCAATGTCACCAACTAGCTGCACCAAAAAGGAAGTCTTTCAGAATGATTCCTTAATCATTACAGCTGAGCTCCACTGCTCACTGTTATCAACTGAGCAGGAGTCGGGACTTCTATTGGAACTGGAATGCTGTGTCTCCTTGGGACATGGTACAGGGTTGTAATTCTGCTTTTGTGCTAATAGGTAGGAGATCTTATTTTTTTTAAAAGCCTCGTATATGGCAGTGACAAAGCACTGTCCCATCATTCTGTTTATGCAATAGTACATGACACATAGTACCACTTATTTTCAAGTACACCCTTTATTATCCTATCACTTACTTCATGTATTTTCCAGCTCAAAAAAGCGCACAATGTCCTAGCTGAACAACATTCAGAACATTATGTAGAAATAGGGAACGAATAAACAAATGCTGGAAATCTTAATTGAGAACAGAAATGGTCCGTGGAGACATAGACTTAAAAGGCTGAATGTTCTTTTTTGTGCTTTCTTATGCTGATGAACAGACAGACTGTATTTTATGTCTTTACTCGTCTTCCTACAATTATTTCCTCCACCCCAGAAAGCCAATCATTCCCACATAACCTTCCTTATTGAGGAAAGTGACAGTAGAGTTAGCAGTGGAGGGGGAAGATGGGGGCAAATCAAGCCACGTACTTAAGTATGATTATTTTGGACTACTGATAGCAGCTGAAACTATGAAGGTCAGTTTTCTTCTTCTCGAGAGAAATGAACAGCTGGACTTCCTTGTGAAACTCCACCCAACACTCTTACAAACAATGGAGGAAACTTATTCTATTTCAGGCCGGTCGTGTCAGAATGCCAGGCAATATGGGGACTCAAAACTGCAACTCCAGCGCTAAGGAACAACTCAGAGACTCACTAAACTATGAGATCCCAGCATTTAACAACCCACATTAATTA
This sequence comes from Heptranchias perlo, assembly GCF_035084215.1. Classification (NCBI taxonomy): domain Eukaryota; kingdom Metazoa; phylum Chordata; class Chondrichthyes; order Hexanchiformes; family Hexanchidae; genus Heptranchias; species Heptranchias perlo. Next base: position 12,281,289 of record NC_090350.1, on the reverse strand, counting down.
TTACAAAAGCAAAATACCGAGCGGTGCTGGAAATCTGAAGTAAACACAGAAAATGCTCGAAACACTCAGCAGGTCAGGCAGCAACTGTGGAGAGAGAAACAGTGCTAACATTTCAGGTCAATGACCTTGCGTCAGAACGCACATTAATTATTAGCATATTCCCAGTTAAATGAGCAGTTCAAACTGCAATCTGTACAAGTCAGAGCTTAAGTGAACGCACAGCTTCTGTGTTAGTCACAAAAAGTTAATCCTGAGACGAGAATAATTGCTATTTGTTTCAATTTCATTGTGGAGATATTAATATCCGAATTCTGTTATCACACGATCAGAGTACCTATGGGTTCTTCGCTAGTTGAGCAGGAGCCAATTGATGCAATTGTCAAATAAGTAAACTTATGCCAAGATTTAACTAAGAAATTTCAATAGTGAATACATGACAAGCTTGCTGAAGCACTCTAGGTTAAAGGCTGTATCTACTGACCTTAATTCTGCTTCTTAATATGGGATCAGCAATTCCTCCCAGCTATCTCCCCCAAATTAGATCGCTTACCATTTGATCAAAAACATTCAAAGACGCTGACATTTTATCCCAATATTTTTCAAGAGGTACGGATGATGAAACTCCCTGACCATCAAGGAATCAATATTATTAAGATTGGGAGCCACTCAAGGTCGATTAAAATGAACCAGAATGAGTATAAGAGATGGTAGAGGAAAACAGAAAGGCTGCTGTTCGGTAACAACCAAAGGAGCCCAAGTAAACGTTTTAAACCACATATAAAGGGCATGAGCATTAATTAATATGCAGGAGGGAGAACCAGTCAAATTCCAGGTGCAGTCAAATTGATTCAGGAACCTACAGTTCAGTTGGTGTCAGCCGTAACTCAGTGGTATCATTCTCACCTGAATCAGAAGGTCGTAGGTCCAAGTCCCATAGCAGATACTTGAGCACAAAATCTACGCTGGCACTTCAGTGCAGTACTGAGGGAGTGCTGCACTGTCAGAGATGCTGTTCTTTGGGTGAGACGTTAAACTGAGATCCCATCTGCCCTCTCAGATAGATGTAAAAGATCCCACGGCACCATTTCAAAGAAGAGCGGGGGAGTTCTCCTCGGTGTCCTGGCCAATATTTATTCCTCATCCAACATCACTAAAAAACAGATTATCTGGTCACTATCATATTGCTGTTTGTGGGAGCTTGCTGCATGCAAATTGGCTGCCGTGTTTCCTACATTACAACAGTGACTACACTTCAAAAGTACTTCATTGGCTATAAAGCACTTTGGGACATCCTGTTATCATGAAAAGTGCTATTTAATCCAAGTATATAATTCTTTCTACAATATGCAGAGGTCAGTAAAGCTATAGAAAAACTATGGAATTACATGTCTATGGGGCATCTGTTCCAGATGGGATGCACTCTAGACTCCCTGAGGCAGTGAGTAAGGGAATAGGTAAGGCTCTAGGGAGTTTTTAAAGGAGCTTCACAAATATACCGATTATACCTTAGGATTTTACAATGTCTCATGTAACGCTGATAAAGGGAATTAATGACCCATTAGTTTAACTTGAATGATGGATAAAAAGCTTAAATGCATTGTGTAGAGAAGATGTTTCCACTTGTGGGGGAGGCCAAAACTAGGGGCCATAAATATAAGATAGTCACATAAATCCAATAGGGAATTCAGGAGAAACTTCTTTACCCAAAGAGTGGTTAGAATGTGGAACTCGCTACCACAGGGAGTAGTTGAGGCGACTAGCATAGATGCATTTAAAGGAAAGATAGATAAACACATGAGGGAGAAAGTAACATATGAACATACGAATTAAGAGCAGGAGTAGGCCATTCGGCCCCTCGAACCTGCTCTGCCATTGGATAAGATCATGGCTGATCTGATTGTGACCTCAACCCTACTTTCCTGTCTACCTACTATAACCTTTGACTCCCTTGTTAATCAGGAATCTATCTAACTCAGCCTTAAAAATATTCAATGACCCTGCCTCCACCGCTCTCTGGGGAAGGGAGTTCCACAGACTCACGACCCTCTGAGAGAAAAAATTTCTCCTCACCTCCATCTTTAATGGGAGACCCCTTATTTTTAAACTGTGGCCCCTAGTTCTAGTCTCTCCCACAAGGGGAAACATCCTCTCAGCATCTACCCCTTCTAGTCCCCTCAGGATCTTATATGTTTCAATAAGATCACCCCTCATTCTTCTAAACTCCAGTGTATACAGGCCCAACTTGTCCAACCTTTCCTCATAAGATAACCCCCTCATCCCAGTCGAGTGAACCTTCTCTGAACCGACTGAAAACAATTATGTCCTTTCTTAAATAAGGAGACCAAAACTGCACACAGTATTCTAGAAGTGGTCTCACCAATGTCCTGTACAACTGTAGCAAAACATCTCAACTTTTATATTCCATTCCCCTTGTAAATAAGGGAATAAAGCTTTATGCTGATAGGGTTAGATGAAGAGGGGTGCGAGGAGGCTCGTGTGGAGCATAAACACTTGCATGGACCAATTGGGCCGAATGGCATGTTTCGGTGCTGTAAATACTATGTAATTCTATGTAATTTAACAGGAGATGATCAATGTTCACCTGAACTGCATGGAAGCCTTAAGACAAAAGTCAGCAATCGGGCAGCAACCAGAAACGGACCAAAATTCTGAAAAGAGGTAAATAAATTAGTGGATGAGGAATAGCCAGTGGAAATATTTGGATTTTCCAAAACATTTGATAAGGTTTTGTTCCTGTGGCTTTTATATGAAGTGCTCAGAATTAATGACAAAAGAGCTAGGTGCCGTGAAAATTGGTTCAACAAAAGTAATCAGAAGGTGATAAATGGAAAATGCTTTTTCTGAGCAGCAGTGATTATCGGATAGCCAAAGGAATTTGTTCGTGGTCTTTAGCTGTTTACAATATTTACAGACAGTGGAGAGGAGGGAACTTTTGGTATAACAATATTATAAAATTCTCATATTATATCAAGCTCTGTGGCCAGATGACCAGCATGGAGAAACCTGGAAATTAAACCCAAGCAGTTTGTTTGACAGGTGGTCAAACTGCAACACCAGGCTGTATGCACGGGCAGCAAGGTGAAAATCTACCCCAATGTTTCTAGTAATACAGTAAATACAAATTACAAGAAAAAGGGTGCGTCCATTCAAAAAAACATCCGCAATCTCTTCAGCGAGTGAGCAGTAGGGTGGACATTGTCCGTTCTTCTAGGAGGAACGAGGGATCAAGTATGGATCCTTCTAATTTAAAAGCATGAATCAATTTTTTTAACAGTTAACTTTTAATCAACAGACTTTGCATAAGGTATGCTGAAACGATCACAGGGAGTGGAATGTAGCAGAAAAATAGGAAACGAGAGACAAAAAAACAGCTGGAAGAGTGCATTCCAACAGCATATGGATAAAATGCTCAGCAAGACCAGACTATCAGCACTGCAGACCCCTGGAGATACTTGGGAAGGGGATTAATGAGTAGGCTGCTGGGTCTCAGTGAGAAACCTTCCAGTAATTAGCAGTAACTGTCCCGAAACACGGACTAACCGCTTCATCCTCAGCTCGGTGTATAATCAACCAACTGAGGCAAGCATTATTTGACTTTAAAAGGGCCTCTCGTATTTGGAGCTATTTCTTAAATCCTGTTAACCCTTAGATGGCAGGAACAAACAGCACCGCCTCTCTTTTAATTTGCTTCCTTGCCATTAAAGTCTATTTTTCTCCATCCTCCTCCTCCTTGAACCCACTGGTTAGGACTGAGCTTAGCTATAGGTGAATGGTACTCAAGTTGATCCATGGACTGGAGAGTACAATGCACAGGTCAGCTAGGGGAAGAAGAATGATCGTTTTAGTCTTTCCTCTGCCCTCCGTGAGGTCCCATCCAGTAACTCAGCTAAGAGCTGGTGGGGTAGAAATTAATCTCGGACGATAGCGCTAAACGAAAGTTATCACATCGGCCGCCCATTATACGCCCATTTGACATTCAGTTCTATTGAAGTCAACGGAACTGAATGTCACGGCGGGGAGTTTAACTGTCAGGGAGTTTAACTGTCGGGGAGTTTAACGGTCGGGGAGTTTAACGGGCGGGGAATTTAACTGTCGGGGAGTTTAACGGGCGGGGAGTTTAACTGTCGGGGAGTTTAACTGTTGGGGAGTTTAATGGGCGGGGAGTTTAACGGGCGGGGAGTTTAACTGTCGGGGAGTTTAACGGGCGGGGAGTTTAACTGTCGGGGAGTTTAACGGGCGGGGAGTTTAACTGTCGGGAAGTTTAACGGGCGAGTAGTTTAACGGGCGGGGAGTTTAATAGGCGGGGAGTTTAACTATTGTGGAGTTTAATGGGCGGGGAGTTTAATGGGTGGGAAGTTTAACAGTCGGGGAGTTTAATGGGCAGGGAGCTTAACAGTCGGGGAGTTTAACAGTCGAGGAGTTTAACAGTCGAGGAGTTTAGTGGTCGGAGACTTTAATGGGCGGCTGATACAATACTGCCGGTTTTGCACTACTGCTCAAGACAGATTTCTACCGCGATGTGATTCACCCACCTGAGGCAATCACATCCATGTGCAAGGAGGCTAACTCTCAGGCTTAGAAGTTTAGCTGTCCAGCTGGTTGTGCTACTGGGGACCCTCGAAATCCTGTTGATAACATTTGAAGGGAATCACCCAGATGTTACTGAATTTGAAATGATCCGTGTTTTCGCTGCTGTTACTCAATTTAGTTAACAATGGGCCTTTGCAAAGTAGAAGCTTTGCACTAAAGGTAAAACATTTTAATACCTGGGAGTAGATTTTGTGTGCTAGACGTTGCAAAATCCTAAAGGCGTTTCTGAATATTGGGCTTATAGCCAGCATACATAAATCACTCCCGCTTATATTTTAATTCAAAACAGTAATACTTCTCACAGTTAGAGTATGGAAAACATTTGCATGATCCATTCCTGTTGATTTGCCACTGAAGCTAGCTACCCTTTCAAAATCCCTCATAATTTTGAACACCTCTATTAAATCTCCCCTTAACCTGGATCCTGCATCCAGTGTGGGTGCTGGTTATTTGCCACATGTCTTCAGCAAGTTTGTGGAATAAAAGATTTTCAGTAAATGCATTGGGCTTTTGAAGGTTAAACATCCCAAGGTCTGGCTCTCCAAAGATATGATTGTCCTCGAAGTGCTCTTCAAGTTACGATAATCTTCACAATAAGTTGAAGACGAATGCACAGATGCAGCTCTCAAGAGAATTGAATGTCTATTGTGAAGCTGCTATAAGCATTTGTCACATTTTAGTCACATCTGCCATCCCTCCTGAATGCACGATGGGATCTTCTGTAAATGCCATTTGCTGGAATGCGAGAGATTGTTAGCAAGTCCGAGGAAGATGTAAGCAGCTTTGCGGCAGACTGGAATTAGTGCAGAGCCTGGAAGGGGAGGTATTTTAATAGAAAAAGGATATTCTCTTTAAAAAAAAGTAAAGAAGGGCAGGAATCTAATTCAAGTGCGTTCAGTAGGTGGGACACTGGTGATGTCAAAGTACATTTAAATTGTAAACTTTTTTGTGGCAGGAGGGGTAAGAATGATTAAAACATCCAAAATTGCTCTTTGTGTGTGTATATTGTAAGAGATAAAGAGCATTATCCTCCTAAATTATGCTGAAATGTTTGATGTCCTAGAGCTGTCTCCCATTCCAACCCATCTGACACAATTGCAATGACTTTTGTAAGTAGAGATAAACAGCGAGATTATTTTACAATCCATCCCAACTGGCACAATTCGGACTGTTCAGCATATACCCGGAAACTGAAATTACACCAAGAGAGACAAGTGTGGAAAAAGCTCCCTGCGTTTATCTAAAATTCTACTCTCTGCTGCCTGAGGAGAGGCGTCAACCTGTTTATTTTAATCAGGTTATCCCCTCTGCTAAGAGGAGGGATTTCAGACAAACATGTTAAGTGTGTGTATGCTCATATTCCACGGTGCGATTTCAGTGTCCCCGTTGAAATCATTTCACACATTGCATATTACCTCGAACATATGAACACATGAACAATGATGGACAGGAAAAGACCCTCTGGTCCATCCAGCCTGTCCCACACAATTGCGACACTGTGTGCATCACAATATATACACTCTCCACCCCACCCAAAACTATGTTAGGATAGGCAGTTTGACAAATAGCTTGTTCTAGAACGTTGATAGTACTGTTGTTAAGAAATTAGTATCCCAGTTTTGGAGTCTGAGATCTACAAATATGAAATATCAAAGCTCACCTTTGAATTCAGGTCCCTTTGACATACAGAAGCCTGTTTGTAAGTTCTGAGTCACATCACTAGGTGGAACGCTGCGCAGCTGTAGTGCTCCATTGACAGGAGGAGGAAAGAGGGAAAAAACTGACACTGTCCCATTTCACCTGCCACAAACGTGCCCTCATCATTCAGTTGTAGAGGGGTCATGAGGAGATGAGAGATCTTTTGGATGTGGACAACGTTGGCATGGCTACGTTTATTGCCCGTGCCTAGTTGCATTAATAGTCAACCATATAATGTGGGCTGGAGTCACATGTAGGCCAGACCAGATAGGGACGGCAGGATCTCTTCCCCGAAGGACATTAGTGAACCAGTTGGGCTTCAATGAAAACCTAGTAGCTTTCATGGTCATTGCAGGAAGGACAGGGTTAAAAATGGATGAAAAGCAAACAATGATTCACTATTACACTAATGGCAGATACACTTAGATGAAGTAGGATGGGAGGAGGCTTGTGTGAAGCATAAACACCAGCATAAACCAGTTGGGACGAATGGCCTGTTTCTGTGCTGTAAATTCTATGTAATTCTATTAATTCTATGATAGTGAGTTATGGCACTTTTTCATGATTATGAACAACTACTATCATGAATGAGTCATGCTTGTCTTTTGTGCAATACAGTTTGAACTAAAACTAGTGAAATGTTTATTTAATGGGTGACGAGTATCTCCATGGGTGTTGTTAAAATATTACACAGGCTTTTGAAATAATTTTGGACAATTATCTGGACCTACTGATTGCCAAGAGTTCATGTCCAAGTGTGAATCATTGGGTTGGCACAGAGGCACAGGCTGGAGCACCAATGCACTGTGTGTGGCATGGAGTGACTGGGTCTGGTTCAGATTCATGGTTCCCACATTAGGACATTCTTAGTCTCAACAACACTGTCATAGAGGGCATCCGGTGGACAGCAAGTGCAAGTGTTTGTCTTGTTGTGGGAAAAAATCACCACTCGGAGTCAGACTTAAAGATTCAACATGCAGTTTATTGGACAAAGTACTCTGGGAGAAGGCTGGACATTCCGCAACACCGCAGCTCCCTTCTCAACTTTAAAATGGTTGTCATGCTTTTTTATACCTTTGAAATACAGATTTCAGTAGCTTTTACATCATAAATCTTGATTACACACATTAACCAATTAAGTCCGCACAGCAACAACGGACAGTTTATACATTAACCAATTAAGTCTGCATAGCAACAACAGACTGCTTACGCATTAACCAATTAAGTCCGAAGAACTGTTATCACCTTAAGACAGCATGCCTTTGTTTTATGCAGTCTGGTGCTATAGTTTTTATCAGTTCGTTATGAAATGTCCATTGTATTCTCAGACTGCAAGCCAGTTCTGGAATGTACAAACTCAACACTTTTAACTGTCTTTCCCACAGTCATAGAATCCATTTTATTTAATAGTGTCCCTTTGTTAATAGAATCCATTTTATTTAATAGTGTCCCTTTGTTAATAGAATCCATTTTGTTTTAATAGTGTCCATTTTATTAGTAGTCAAGTGTTATATTTAAGCCTTTAATTAAGGTTAGTCTAATCTACACAAAGCGCATTTCAATGTGGTTTTAGGGTAAATACCACTGTCATGTACCCATAAGTCACTTCATCATTGCCTTTAATTCAACAGTCCAAAATCCACGCTAACAGTCTGAAGGGAGAAAGGGGGTAAACTAGACAGAGCGCTCCCCCCGGCCATTCTCAGACAACTATCAAGAGGCACTGTCAGAGCCAGCTGCTCGCTCATCTTTTTTTTTATTCGTTCATGGGATGTGGGTGTCACTGGCGAGGCCAGCATTTATTGCCCATCCCCAAATGCCCTTGAGAAGGTGGTGGTGAGCTGCCTTCTTGAACCGCTGCAGTCTGTGTGGTGAAGGTTCTCGCACAGTGCTGTTAGGTAGCGAGTTCCAGGATTTTGACCCAGCGACGATGAAGGAACGGCGATATATTTCCAAGTTAGGATGGTGTGTGACTTGGAGGGGAACGTGCAGGTGGTGTTGTTCCCATGTGCCTGCTGCCCTTGTCCTTCTAGGTGGTAGAGGTCGCGGGTTTGGGAGGTGCTGTTGAAGAAGCCTTGGCGAGTTGCTGCAGTGCATCCTGTGGATGGTGCACACTGCAGCCACGGAACGCCAGTGGTGAAGGGAGTGAATGTTTAGGGTGGTGGATGGGGTGCCAATCAATGAAGAGTGACTATGGAACAGTAGCTTTCAGTTTTACTTCAACAGCACTGGATATGAACTTTAAAAAAACATGTTCCAAATCAGCAGACTCTGATGTCAGTAAACCCATAATTCCTACTGTGTCCTTAATAGGTTTGTGACTAACACAGTGACTCTGGCTACAACATATATATTTTAAATCAAAGTGAAATAATGTTGGTGCCAAACAAGTTACGTTACAGTACACTGCATTTTCTTTGATGTGATAATGTGCCAAATGTGTTTAAAGCTAATACTTACTATTTGCTGAAAATGTAAAATTCATCTTGACAGGGCGAAGCCACTGCTCTGCGGGAGAATTTTTCTTCTATTCAAAGTGCTACTTTCTCCAAAAGGAAGAATGAGTCACACTGGTCCAACTCAACCTATAAAGCTGAAGTATATACACAATTCAATTACTTTGAAAGGGTAGGCATCATACGGCTTATTTTATTTATTTGTGTTCCACCACGCTCTGGAGTCACAGTCAGAGAGAGGATGGAAATCTCTTCGCTGCCTGTGAGCTGTTAACCCCTCAGTAACTTTGGAGCTCCTTCAATGTAACCGGGTGCAATGGGAACAAATTGCTATTTTGCTAGCGGTAGCACTCTCCCCTCTGAGTCAGAAGGTTGTGGGTTCAAGCCCCACTCTGGGGACTTGAGCACATAATCTAGGCTGACACTCCAGTGCAGTACTGAGGGAGTGCTGCACTGTCGGAGGTGCCGTCTTTCGGATGAGACGTCAAACTGAGGACCTGTCTGCCCTCTCAGATGGACGTAAAAGATCTCACGGCATTATTTCGACGAAGATCAGGGGGGTTCTCCCAGTGTCCTGGACAACATTTATCCCTCAACCAACATCTAAAACAGATAATCTGCTCATTTATTTCATTGCTGTTTGCAGAAGCTTGCTGTGCACAAATTGGCTGCCACATTTGCTTACAAAACAACATTGAATCTGCATTTCAAAAAAGTACTCAATTGGTTGCGAGCACATCCTGAGCACATGAAAGGCATTATATAAATGCTGTTATTTTCCTTTACAACGTTACTCAATATCATCTATTTCATAATATTCATAAGAGCATTACAGTAAAACTTGCTTATAAGGTCAGCGTTTGGGGAATTGACTGATTCAGTGGGTTAACACATTTTCAATTTCAGATGGTCCAAAGTGAAAGCAGTTTGGACAGACTCAACCTAGTAGACTTCAAAGTTGATCTTCACATAACTCCTCTCAAAAATGGTATGTTAATCCCTCAAACATTTCTACTCTTCCACCTCCTCCTTCGCTACCCATCTACATGAAAGACATTGGAGGGGGAGAATGGAATATTTTTCCGTTTGGCATCTTCTCTTACCATCAAGCAGTCCTTGGTCAAATATCACATAGGCCAATTGTAGAGTAAATCACCCTCAAACAAATGCTAGCAAAGTACCTTTACTTCAAACACCGAGGTGCATCTTTGATGCCTCAGTGGGACACTTTTGATTTTCCACATCTGTCACTCTTGTGTCCTCTATGAGTCAGGCTGCCAATTTGGTGACAATTTAGAGGTGAATTCTAAGCAGTCTTACCCCGTGAATTTGTTTTTCTTCTTTTGTTAGATCACAGGGTCAACTTTAACCCTACCTCTTCATCCATAATCATCTAGTCAAGATGCTCCTCAGTGTTCAAGGTAAAGGTACTTAGGTCCGTTCGAGGCTGCATTAGTCTACAACTGACTTATTTCATATCTAGTCTAGGACTACTAGATGATAAGAGAGGATGCCAAATGGAAAAGTATTCCATTTCCCAACACAAACGTCTTTCATCTAGATGGGTGGGGAAAGAGGAGGTGGTCTACTTACTCCCCCAGTGGAAACTGGGTGAGTGGACAATTAAAAATGAGCAGGTTACTTACCCGTTCATATTCGAACCCTTTCACACCATTTCAGATTTTAATCGGCAGGGTTCTGAAAGTCGGGTGAGATGCCCACCTAAATCAGGCAGGGGGGGCCTCATGAATTTATGTAAATGAGAATCCTATTACACCAATGGGACCCCAATTGCATTTTAACTGGGGCCTGAGTGGGAAAGCTGCTGTGGGTTTCCTGCCAGACCATAGCGAGTCTTTAGCTGGTAGGCAGAGAGAGGAGGCCCGACAAGGCATGTTAAAACTGTGCTTTGTGAGGCAGGAGGAGCAGGAGTGCTTCTCCAGGCTCCACAAGAAAAATTGTGGACTCCCTGCCCCAAGACTCCCTCCCCCCTCCCACCCCCACATCCCACAAGACACTCCCGAAACCCACTCCTCGCGACCGACCTGCTCACCGGCGAGCCTCCCCCTAATGCCGACTGGTGTCATTCAACCGCCCAAGCTTCCCTTCCCTTCCCGCCCGCCGGCAAGCTGCCAATCTCCGTTACTTTTGGGCAGGCAGCTGACCGGCGGCATTTAGATGAGGCCCGGAAGTTAAAATAACCCCTGTCCTGAAACTTAGTTCAGCGGATTCGGACTTGCCCCACCTTCGCTACCTGCCTGAAACCTGCAGTGGGTTAAAATCAAGCCCCACAAGGTAATCATGGTTGAGGAAGTCTATTCAGCCCAACCTAACACAGCGTTCCAGAATGACCCCATATTCCTCCCATTGCAGCATCCAATAGTTCTTAAATGATTCCAGATTTTTTGCCTCCACTACTCTATGTGTTGACCGCTCTTTGTGTGAAGATGAACTTCCTGATATCAGCCCCAAATTTACCTGTGACCCCCTTCTCCTACTCTTACAATTTAATTTGAAGTAATTCTCCAGATTTACCTTTCCCGCAACATTTACAATAATGGCCCAGGAATTGCTCGCCTTGGAACGGAGTCCTCTCTCTCCGCCGGCGAATTGATGGAGTAAGTTCACGAATGCGGACATGCATACCGAAACCCAGAAATCGTGAACTTTCTCCCATTGGTTCGCCAGCGGTTTCACAGCTGCAAATTAAAGGGGCCATGCAACGCTACAATCACTCAAATCAATGAATATTCGTAAACTTACCCATCTGCCCAGCCGGAATGGAAATACTTACGCCACCAAAAGGTACGCTGTAAAATACCAGCTCTACACTACTTTTTAAAAGCGCAATGACTCCTAATGACTGCTAAAAAACTAAAGATTAAATTTTTAAAATGTGAAATGTCATATTACTCTTATTTTAATATTTTTTGATCATTAAAAAAAACATTAAAAAAAATTTTTTTTTTTACTTTTGACTTCATTAAATTAAATCATTTGCTTGGCTTTTTATAAAAAGATGTGCTAAATTTTTATTTACACTGAAATACAGAAGTTTACTTAAAATGAATGAGTTTTACTTGCCTGCTTGTGGGCGTGACTTCTCTTCCTGACAGATTCTGTGGGCGGGGCTTCCATTCCCACAGTCCATCCAATGAGAATGAGAACCTTTCCTGATTTCAGAGTGCAAAAGTTGAAAAGAATTCAAAATGGAGCAAGTGGACGTCGCGGGCCACAAAGTAAATATTTTCATACGCTTTATCCTCAGCATGTGCGGAGAGCCTTGCCACGCGATCGGCAAAAGTTCTGACCCATTATATATAAGAACATAAGAAATAGGAGCAGGAGTAGGCCAATCGGCCCCTCGAGCCTGCTCCGCCATTCAATAAGATCATGGCTGATCTGATCCTAACCTCAAATCTAAATTCATGTCCAATTTCCTGCCCGCTCCCCGTAACCCCTAATTCCCTTTACTTCTAGGAAACTGTCTATTTCTGTTTTAAATTTATTTAATGATGTAGCTTCCACAGCTTCCTGGGGCAGCAAATTCCACAGACCTACTACCCTCTGAGTGAAGAAGTTTCTCCTCATCTCAGTTTTGAAAGAGCAGCCCCTTATTCTAAGATTATGCCCCCTAGTTCTAGTTTCACCCATCCTTGGGAACATCCTTACCGCATCCACCCGATCAAGCCCCTTCACAATCTTATATGTTTCAATAAGATCGCCTCTCATTCTTCTGAACTCCAATGAGTAGAGTCCCAATCTACTCAAACTCTCCTCATATGTCCACCCCCTCATCCCTGGGATTAACCGAGTGAACCTTCTTTGTACTGCCTCGAGAGCAAGTATGTCTTTTCTTAAGTATGGACACCAAAACTGTATGCAGTATTCCAGGTGCGGTCTCACCAATACCTTATATAACTGCAGCAATACCTCCCTAATTTTTATATTCTATCCCCCTAGCAATAAAAGCCAACATTCCGTTGGCTTTCTTGATCACCTGCTGCACCTGCAAATTAACTTTTTGATTTTCTTGCACTAGGACCCCCAGATCCCTTTGTACTGCAGTACTTTCCAGTTTCTCGCCATTAAGGTAATAACTTGCTCTCCGATTTTTCCTGCCAAAGTGCATAACCTCACATTTTCCAATATTGTATTGCATCTGCCAAATTTCCGCCCACTCACCCAGCCTGTCTATCTCCCCTTGTAGGTTTTTTATGTCCTCCTCACTCTCTACTTTCACTCCCATCTTTGTATCATGTGCAAACTTTGATATGTTACACTCGGTCCCCTCCTCCAAATCATTAATATAGATTGTAAAGAGTTGGGGACCCAGCACCGACCCCTGCGGAACACCACTGGCTACAGGTTGCCAGTCCGAAAATGTACCATTTATCCCAACTCTCTGCTTCCTGTTCGATAACCAATCCTCCACCCATGCCAGAATATTACCCCCAATCCAATGATTCTTTATCTTGAGCAATAATCTTTTATGTGGCACCTTGTCGAATGCCTTCTGGAAGTCCAAATACATTACGTCCACTGGTTCCCCTTTATCCACCCTGTACGTTATATCCTCAAAGAACTCAAGCAAATTTGTCAGACATGACTTCCCCTTTGTAAAGCCATGCTGACTTTGTCCTATTAAATTATGTTTATTCAAATGTTCTGCTACTGTCTCCTTAATAATAGACTCCAAAATTTTACCCACCACAGATGTTAAGCTAACTGGTCTATAATTTCCAGCCTTCTGCCTACTACCCTTTTTAAATAAGGGTGTTACATTAGCAGTTTTCCAATCTGCCGGGACCTTTGCCGAGTCCAGAGAATTTTGGAAAATTATTACCAAAGCATCCACAATCCCCACTGCCACTTCCCTCAAGACCCTAGGATGTAAGCCATCAGGTCCAGGGGATTTATCCGCCTTGAGTCCCATTAATTTACTGAGTACCAATTCCTTAGCTCCTCCCCCCCTAGAGCCCCCTGTTTGTCCAGTGTTGGGATATTCTTAGTGTCCTCTACCGTAAAGACTGAAACAAAATATTTGTTCAGCATTTTTGCCATCTCCATGTTTCCCACCATTAATTTCCCGATCTCATCCTCTAAAGGACCTACGTTTGCCATAGCCACCCTTTTTCTCTTTATATAACTGTAGAAACTCTTGCTATCTGTTTTTATATTTTTTGCTAATTTATTTTCATAATCTAACTTCCCTTTCTTAATCAATCCTTTAGTTACTTTTTGCTGTCTTTTGAAGACTTCCCAATCTTCTATCCTCCCACTAAGTTTGGCTGCCTTATATGTCCTTGTTTTTAGACGGATACTATCCTTAATTTCTTTACTTAGCCACGGATGGCTGTCATTTCTTTTACACCCTTTTTTCCTCAGTGGAATATATATTTTTTGAAAGTTGTAAAATAACTCCTTAAATGAACACCACTGCTCATGTACCGTCTTACCCTTTAATCTATTTTCCCAGTCCACTTTAATCAATTCCGCTCTCATACCATCATAGTCTCCTTTATTCAAGCTCAGTACACTTGTTTGAGAACCAACCTTCTCACCCTCTAATTGGATGTGGAATGTAACCATGTTATGGTCACTCATTCCAAGGGGATCCTTAACTTGGACATTATTAATTAATGCTGGCTCATTACACAGGACCAGGTCCAAGGTTGCTTGCCCCCTTGTTGGTTCAGTTACATACTGCTCAAGAAATCCATCCCTAATACACTCAATAAACTCTTCCTCAAGGCTACCCTGCCCAATTTGATTTGTCCAGTTAATATGATAGTTAAAATCCCCCATAATTATAGCTGTTCCCTTATTACATGCCCCGACTATTTCCTGATTAACACTTCTTCCAGCAGAGTTGCAACTATTAGGAGGCCTATATACTACGCCCACAAGTGTTTTTGCCCCTTATTATTCCTTATCTCTACCCAAACTGTTTCATTATCCTGATTCTTTGTCCCAATATCTTTTCTCTGTATTACAGTGATTCCTTCCCTTATTAACATAGCCACCCCACCTCCCCTTCCTTCCTGCCTGTCCTTCCTGATTGTTAAATACCCTGGCATATTTAATTCCCAGTCGTTGTCACCCCGCAGCTATGTTTTTGTAATGGCCACAAGATCATACCCATACGTCGTTATTTGTGCCGTTAACTCGTCCATTTTGTTACGAATGCTACGTGCATTCAGATAAAGAACTTTCAAATATGTTTTGTGACACTTAGTTCCTGCTTTTTCCTTTTTTTAACACTTTACCTTTTACTCCATACCTTCTGTCCCTTCCTGATACGCTTTCCTCTGTCTCCCTGCTCAGGTTCCCAACCCCCTGCCACAGCTTTGATGCTGGGTTAATCGCCTTACGCCTTCTAGTTTTCATTTTATCTGTCGTGCCTAAAGTACCTAAAGTGCCTAAAGTACACTTTCTTTCCGCTGCTCTACGCTTTTCCCTTTCACTTGTTCTTGAACAACTGTTTGTAATATTTGTATTGTAGATTTCCCCTGGGTCTTCCCCTCTCTTGCTGCTCTCAAC
The DNA here is from genome assembly GCF_035084215.1 of Heptranchias perlo. Classification (NCBI taxonomy): domain Eukaryota; kingdom Metazoa; phylum Chordata; class Chondrichthyes; order Hexanchiformes; family Hexanchidae; genus Heptranchias; species Heptranchias perlo. The sequence goes on along the minus strand of NC_090350.1, from coordinate 12,265,981 downwards.
TTTATTCCCTTCTGACTCCCCGCTCAGGTTCCCATCCCCCTGCCACTCTAGTTTAAACCTTCCCCAACAGCACTAGCAAACACCCCCGCGAGGGCATTGGTCCCGGTCCTGCTCGGGTGTAACCCGTCACGCTTGTACAGGTCCCACCTTCCCCAGAACCGGTCCCAATGTCCCAGGAATCTAAATCCCTCCCTCCTACACCATCCCTGCAGCCACGCATTCATCCTGTCTATTCTCCTGTTCCTATACTCACTAGCACGTGGCACCGGTAGTAATCTTGAGATCACTACCTTTGAAGTCCTGCTTTTTAATTTATCTCCTAACTCCTTAAATTCACTTTGCAAGACCTCATCCCTTTTCTTACCTATGTCGTTGGTACCAATATGGACCACGACTACTGGCTGTTCACCCTCCCCCTCCAGAATGCCCTGCAGCCGCTCCGTGACATCCTTGACCCTAGCACCAGGGAGGCAACATACCATCCTGGTGTCACACTTGCGGCCGCAGAAACGCCTATCTGTTCCCCTTACAATGGAATCCCCTATCACTATAGCCCTGCCACTCTTCTTCCTCCCCTCCTGTGCAGCAGAGCCACCCGTGGTGCCCCGAACCTGGCTCTTGCTGCTTTCCCCTGATAAGCCATCTCCCCCAACAGTACCCAAAGCAGAATATCTGTTTGAGAGGGAGATGGCCCCAGGGGACTCCTGCTCTACCTGCCTAGTCCTTTTACTCTGCCTGGCGGTCACCCATTTCCTTTCTGCCTGCGTATTCTTTACCTGCGGTGTGACCACCTCACTGAACGTGCTATCCATGATAGTCTCAGTGACGAACCTGCTGACTAAGCAAACATATGGCCCAGCAGGAGGGCCAGGCCACTTGTATCAATCTCAGTTACTAACTAATTAACCCTTTCTAACCATTTTGCATTCTGCTTCTTTGCCACATAGGCATTAGCATCACGGATGCTCCACAGTGAGTCCACCCGCAGCTCCAGCTCCGAAAGACGGTTAGCCAGTAGCTGCAGCTGGACACACTTCCTGCACACATGGTCGCCAGGGACACTGGTAGTGTCCATGACTTCCCACATCGTGCAGGAGGAGCATATCACGGGTGCGAGCTGTGCTGCCATGACTTGCCTTAGACTCTTAGACTCTCTTCCCGCTCTAGGCCTCCCCTTTTATACTCTGCTCACCTCTCGGACTCTCCTGCCTCACCTGTGACGTCGCACAGTAGTTGTCTCTTGTTGCAGGTCTGCTGCTGCTTTTATTCCACAATCTCAGTCTTCTACTCTCAGGTCCACTGCCGCTCTGCGGGAAAAGTTAGGAAAAGCAAGGCAAAGCAGCACCTCCTTCCCCCACTTCACCGAACTCCCACACTTACCGAACTCTCAGCACACTGTGTATCCGCACACCGTGCAGTTCGCACTGACAGGCCCCTGTATTTCTACAGTTGAGACTCAGATGAGTCAGGCCTGCCCCACCTTCAAGTACCAGTTGAATCTAGCTAACCAATTAACTTGCTACAGTAGCTCTCTGCTGAAGCCTGACAGAAACTTAAAAATTTAAACTTTTAAATTGACCTTAAACAGTTGAAGCAATATGCACTAGATTTAAAGAGATTAACCCTTAAACTCCCACACTTACCGAACTCTCAGCACACTGTGTATCCGCACACCTTGTTGTAATATCTTATATAATCTTACAATCTCGTATCCAGGTGTTTTGGCCAATATTTATCCGTCAACCACTATCACTAAAGCAGATTGCTGTTTGTGGGAGTTTGCTGTGCGCAAATTTGCTGCCGTGTTTCCTACATTACAACAAAGACCACACTTCATAAAGTACTTCATTGGCTGTAAATCACTTTGGGACAACCTAAGGATGTGAAAGGCACTATATAAATGCAAGTCTTTGTTTTCTTTTTTTATATATGATCACCTCCCATCAAGGCTGCAAAGCCTAAGTTTCTCCATCTTTCCCTACAACATCAGCCTTGTGGTTCTTCTCTGGGTTCCCTCCAGCATTTGAATGCCTCCTTTGTGTAACAGTTAGAAACGTCCAATAAAAATCATTATTAGAAATGCAAAAATAAAGATAGAATACAATATAGTTTTGTGTGAATTCTGAATGTAGTATATTATGGCCACCAGAACCTTCTCCAAACACATCTAACTTCAGGTCCTTGCAGCTAATACAAAGGGGAGACATTCATCCTATCGGCCTGTCCTGGATTCTGACCCAGGTTCCAGAGGTAAAGGACAATATACCAATCAATCCCTCACAAGTTTATATCCTTCAGTTAATGGAATAATCTCACCCAGTCCCCTTTGAATCACAGAATCATAGATTCTTTCGGCACAGAAGGAGGCCATTCAGCCCATTGTGCCTCTGCCGGCTCTTTGGGACAGCTATCCAATTCCCCCTGCTCTTTCCCCATAGTCCTGCAAATTCTTCCTTTTCATGTATTTATCCAATTCTCTTTTGAAATATCCTATTGAATCTGCTTCCACCACCCTTTCAGGAACTGCATTCCAGATCATAACAACTCGCTGCGTAAAATAATTTCTCCTCATCTCCCCTCTGGTTCTTTTGCCCATTACCTTAAATCTGTGTCCTCTGGTTACTGACCCTCCTGCCAATGGAAACAGTTTCTCCTTGTTTACTCTCTCAAAACCCCTCATGAGTTTGAACACCTCTATTAAATCTCCCCTTAACCTTCTCTGCTCCAAGGAGAACAATCCCAGCTTCTCCAGTCACTCTACATAACTGAAGTCCCTCACCCCTGGTATCATTCTAGTAAATCTCCTCTGCACCCTCTCCAAGACCTCCTATTGGTTTAATAATTTCCCAATTAAACCCAAGCCATGCTGCATTTGTATTTGCACTTGGCATTTTGGTAAATCATTTTACTGCACGTTCCCATCTCATTTCTATTTAATTATCTTTAGTATTATAATTCAGGTGACTAGAATGCGTTTGAGGTATTTTGATTTTAAATTGCTTGTAAACATATAATCCTGTCCACTGGAAAAAGCAGTGAAATTGGATTTTTTTTTTGTCCACAGGCAGAGTTCAAATTATCAATGAGAAACTCTAAAAATCATTTGTAGCCAAGCAAAACAACCCAGATAGTCGATCATTCCGTGCGCACATTCTGAACATATTACATTTTACAGAAAATCCCAGTTTCCTTCCACCAACACGGTTAGAACATAATTGAATCCTTCAAGCTTAACACCTGCAAAGTAAAGTGAAACAATACAACATCTAATTATTTTAGCCCTTCAGATATTATCATGGGGTACTATTTTATAATGGAAAAATTACAAAAAAACGTTATTGTATGTGGTCGCTAAATGATTTAAGATCGGTGCACTTTGTAACAGCCTGAAAGGATAAATAAAGGTAGCACACTGCAGCCTAACCAGATTAAAAGATCGGGTTAGCATCGGGGCATGGCGGGAAGTCAGCGGGATCAGAGAGGGTAAGTCGCTGCCCTTGTTTTAATTGCCCCTCTGCTCGGCTTCCGCCAGGCGGGGGGAGTTAAAATTGGGGCCCATGTTTTTGGTTCATGTCACCAAGGGGCAACATAGATAAGGAAGAGGAAAAGGACAAGGATAAATCCTTAGGCGACCCCAGAGGTAACGGCGTTGGAGCACGAGACGAAACCATTGCTGGAGATGATCTGGCTACGATCAGTTAGGTAATGCAACAAGCAAGGGTAGTTCCATTGAACTAGACAACGGAGGAGATGCACAATAGGAGGATGGTGTGGCCAACCGTGTCCAATGCTACAGAAAGGTTGAAGAGGATGAAGAGGGATAATGCACCATGGTCACAGTCACAGACGGTGTCATTAGTGACCTTGGTTAGGGCCATTTTGGGTGGAAACCTGATTGGAGAGGTTCAAGCAATGAATTGCAGGAAGATGGGCACAGATTTGAGAGGTGGCAACATGTTCGAGGGCTTTGGAGAGGAAAGGGAGATTGGAGATGGGACGGTAGTTTGCAAGGACAGATGGGTCAAGGGTGGGTTTTTTGAGGAGGGGAACGATGATGGCAATTTTGAAAGGGAGGGGAATAGCACATGAGGAGAGGGAACTGTTTACAATGTCAGCTAACATGGGAGCCAGGGAGGAAAGTTAGGTGGCCATAAGTTTAGTGGGAATGAGGTCAAGGAAGCAAGAGGTGGGTCTCATGGAAGAGATCAGCTGAGAGAGGGCATGAGAGGAGATGGGAGAGAAAGTAGAGAGAGATGCGAGTTCATTGCCACAGCAAGGGAGATCCTGAGGGGAAGTTTGGCTTGGTGCACAAGAGGAAGGGAATGGAAGCAGCAGAGGCAGATGCACAGATAGGGGGGTGATTTTAAACCCCAAGAACAGGTGGGTTGGGAGCGGGTGGAAGTTGTTTTTTGGGTCGCAACCGCAACCCGGCTTTATTTCCAGGTTTAACATCGGCACGGAAAAGTACAGACTTCCCACTGGGAACGCCAAGTCCAAAGATTTTGCGGTCGCGACCCAAAAAAACAACTATTTTAACTCTCACCCGCCCCCAACCCACCCGTTCTTGGGGTTTAAAATCACCCCCAGGGTCTCAATCTTATTGAAAAAGAGGTCCTCACACTTGTTATTGGAGATGAGAATGGAGGGAGCAAGTAACCATTGATTAGAAGTTTAGCTGAACCAGCCATAACACTGTGACTACAAGAGCAGGACAGAGGCTGCAACAACACTCAAGAAGCTCGCCACCAGCCAGGACAAAGCAGTTCACTTGATCAGTGCTCCTGACACTGTGGTCAATAGCCATCCCTCCACCTCCAGCACACTGTGGCTGCAGTATGTACTATCACAGGATGTAATGCAGCAACTCACCAAGCTTACTTTAACAGCACTTCCCAGCCCCGCGACCTCTACCACCAAGAAAGACAAGAGCAGCAACATCGTGGGATCACCAGCAGCTGCAGGATCCCCTCCAAGTCTCACCACCATCCTGACTTAGACATGCACTGTCGTTCCTTCAACGCCGCTGGGTCAAATTCCTGGAATTTCCTATCTAACATCATCGCCACATGACTGCAGTGGTTCAAGACAAAGGCGCATCACCAGCATCTTAGGGCAATTAAGATGTGCAGTTAATGTGCCATTATCAGAATTGCCCACATCCCAAGAAGAAATTTTAAAGAACTGTATTCCAAATTGCTGTTGCAAACAGCTGCCATTTGGATTGTTTCAGAAGCAATTCAATCTAAGGGCTGGTAGCCTTTGCACCTTTTTTAAAGTATTCGTTGAATGTTTATGAGAGCTACAATGTGTTAATTTGTTTTGTGGTGACATGTCATTACAGGTTTGTGAACAGGTCATTCAAGTATTCTGGTAAAGATCAGTATGACAAGCCATCCAGGGGCAATGGTTTTGATTGACAGCTGTGTGTGGGTGAAGATCAAGGTCAGACCTGTGAGCAGGGATAGACCCAATGATTCTTGTGGTTTTGGCGGACAACTCTGCCTTGGCTCATGAGTCAGTCTGAGGCTAGCAGAGGGACTGAACTATTCTGACTCTGGTAGGGTTTTGTCATGTAAGAAGTGAGGTTTTCAAGGATTAATGTACATTGAGAGATAGCACAGGAAAACATTTTTTTCCTGCTTTTGATATATCAAGAAGAGTGAGGAGTGTAATTACTGTAACATACACTGTTGATACTGTGCATTCACCTGCTCTATGTTAAACAAACCGTCTGTTGATGCTGAACCCGAGTATAAAGTCTTTAGTGCTGATCCCAAAAATATGCACGGCAAGAACCACTCAAAGATGATCCTCAACATCAAGTAAAGTGAGCACATCATGAATAAGAAAGTAAGATGAGATCCAAAGCAGCCTCCCATGGTTCTGCAGAATAGTTGGGCTCGGTTACAATGAATGGCATGTAGATGAGAATCAAGGCACACAACTGACAAGTGAAAGCTGTCAAGAATAGTTGTGATGTTAAAAACCAGCTGGGAGTTCTCCCCTTGGATGGAAAAGCTTTATCTCTTCACAATCAGTTGGGAATGGGATTAAAAGTTTTCTAGTACATTGTGTAAGGAGTTATAAAATATTTCAGAGCATAAGAACATAGAAACATAAGAAATAGGAGCAGGAGTGGGCCATACAGTCCCTCGAGCCAGTTCTGTCATTCAGTAGGATCATGGCTGATCTTTTATCTCAACTCCACTTTCTCGCCCTATCCCCACATCCCTTGATTCCCTACAGCTTAAGAGAATCTAACTTAAAATGTACGAGAAACACAGGCCTACCAAAAGGATACAGATTGGTCCCAACAGGAGTTGAAACCAAAAAGAAAAAAAATTGCCAAGGAATTCTCATCTCACTCTCAACGATCAGAAGAAGGCTCAGGAGCATGACTAAAGATAATGGTGGGAAATCCCAGAGCAGCTTTGCAGTAGTGCAGAAATATTTTAGTCTCATTTCTAACAATTCTGAAATGGTCCAGCATTCATTATAATTCCTTTTCTTTCCCCCAAAGAGCATGCCAACAGAACGAACCCTCATGAATCTTCCTCCCGTTTGCTGAAACATATTGACCCAGATTTTGCTGGGGTGGGGCATCTCGCGGCATGCCCCGTCAGTTAAACATTTTCCCTCACCCTTCAGCTCGAACATTTTTTGCCCTGTAACGTGCTGGAAGTACGAGTTGATAACGGCGAGGCCAGGGCAACGGGACATCTGGGACCTCAGTGAACGGTGAGGCCAACAGCCTATCTCCTTAATGATGTGGAGATGCCGGTGATGGACTGGGGTGGACAAATGTACAGAGTCGTACAACACCAGGTTATAGTCCAACAGCCTGGTGTATAACCTGGTGTTGTACGACTCTGTACATTTATCTCCTTAATCAATGAGATTTAAGGATTGAGAAAGAAACAGAGGAACGATGGAGAAGGAGGTTGAATTAGAGTCAAACCAGGTACAGAAGGAGAAATAAAGAGAGGGAAAGAAAGATTTGATTAGAGATTGAGAGAAAAAAGCGACAGAAAGGAAAAATAAGACAAAAAAATTTCACATTTTAAATTTTAAATTTTAAAAATCTCTACTAAGCATTATTATGGAATGAGGCTCAACAGTTTAAATTGTTACCTTTTTGAGCTGGAGAGGTTGATTGGCAGTGCATTAACAATTGTCACGTCGTTAAAAAGGTACTCATGCTGTTAAGTACAATCCCTAACTTTCTGCGGCGAGTTTAGTTCGAGTTTAATGAGCAAATGCAGCAAGTTCTTAAAAATAACAGGGAGGTTGAGGGGCGAGTTGCCACTTTCACTAGTCTAAAGGCGGAGCGGTACAAAATGTCCAGCAACTTGCGGCGACTTGCAATTGACAGGGCATCTCTTCCTCGCCACAAATTGCTGGACGATTTACACATTAATAACGGCGAGCGCTATTAAACTCACAGTATTTTGTCAGCAAATTCTGGACCATTATGTTTATTAGTTATTTTGAGAAATGTTGCCACAAATGCTTTCAATAAATTAGTGGAATAACTTTACGAAATGGTGCTGACAGTGCGAAGACTCACCTGCTGGGAGAGCGCTTCAGGAATTTGAGTATGAGAATTCACGGGGGAGGTGGGAGGGGGGCAATGCCCAACTTTCTGATATACGCTGCTGGTGGGTGAGATTCTGCACCACAAGTGCAATTTCACAAAATTACCCTTATCCGTCACGGCGGGCATCCTACATCATGGTATGTTATGTGGAAAAGTCTAATAATGGAGGGGTATCATTTTTTATCTCTCCCTCTCCCTTCCATTTTGTTCACCTCCAGAAGGCACTGACTCAGACTGGGTTATGGTTCCATGTCTGCTGGTCACCATCCAGTACCTATTCCACTGATCATTCCTCACATGTGAGCCCAGACAGAGAGGGGAAGTGTTGGGGGTTGGGGTACGCAAACCAAGTCTGATCCTGTATTCACCCGACATCAGCAGATGCAAACCTTCTAGCAGGAAGTGCTGGATAGCGATCAGGACTGGGAAACCTGGCTGATTTTCTCCCCTCTCTAGTCTAAGCAAGCTGAGGTCAGCACAGACCGGAGATTGAACCTAGGGCCTTCTTGTGTAGCTCCATTCCACAATGGACAATGCATTTACAATACAAGCCATCAGTGCACAGAAGCACTTTTTTTTTAAAGAAAGGAAAGAAAGACTTGCATTTATACAGCATCTTTCATCATCTCAGGACGTCCCAAAGTGCTTCACAGCCAATGAAATAACTTTGAAGTGTAGTCACTGTTGTAATGTAGGGAACACGGCATCCAATCTGCGCACAGCAAGCTCCCACAAACAGCATTGTGATAGTGACCAGATAATCTGCTTTAGTGGTGCTGGTTGAGGGATAAATATTGGCCAGGAACGGAACTTAAATAAATCTTACTGGCAGTCATAAGGCAGCAGCGGCATTATAAAGAAGAATCCTATTAGGCTCATCCATTCATTGCCCACCCTTTGACTCTTCTGCTACAAGGACATCTATTATATTTGAACATTCGACAGTTTGTACAATCCAAGGCCAAACTCTCCGTTAGTTATTTTGTTGCAGAGAAACTACACAGCTGATTGGAGAATATTAACTGACCTCCAACCATGCTCTTCAGTAAGAGGCTCGCTGTTGATTCATTATTTGCAACCCAGATTTGCTATTCCTTCCACATTCGGCTTTTCACGGTCGATTACTCCAAGTGTCTATCAGTCTATGAAAGAGAAGAGGTGTTTTTAATAATGAGCAAGCCATAGGTAGATTTTATTCACTTTACTGCATCTACTTGGACTGACTGCGTATTTAAAATGAATTTTCTGACTGGGCAATGGGCCATCTTTCAGCCATAGCATACTAGGCAATTCGATGGTTGTCATTATAGATCGGCACTGTTGGATGTCAGCCTGTTAGAAGATGAACACATAGCTGTCAACATCCTGCATTTTTTGCCACAATTCATCGAGTGGATGCATTCCAATATCACAGACAGTGGCACTTACATGCTCAATACTATGTATGATAATAATCGCTGAATACCCTATTAGCTTGCCTTCTGTATAACCCTCCGGATCAGCAGTTTACAAACTTTTCTATGTGGGAGACCTCCTGCAAATATTGACACATTACTGGAGACCTCTGAGAAACAACGACACTGCTCAGGACACACTGCGATTATTGGGGGACCCTTCCAGAAAATCGTGACACCACTCCTGGAACCTCTTACTTGATACATTCTGGGAAACCCCCTCCTGGAAATTTTCACAAAATCCCAGAGACCCCTCCTCCTAACTTCCATCGTAGCTATCCAAATGAAAACTTTCTTATCATTCCAGAAACATTTTTTTATTATTATACAGCAACAGAAATATTTTTTATAGCAGATCAGCAGATGCAGAAAAATTCAGAAATTTGAAGACCTCATGGATCCATTGGGATCCTTTCACAGATCCCTATTTTAAAGCCCATGCTCTAGAGGACCAGAAAGGAAGTGCCAGCATCAACACAATTGCTCTGGTAATATACAAATATCTCTACCGTTCTATAAAAAACTTACAGAAAATAATTCAAAGTGCAAGCTAGCCATCCAATAGGATACAATAATAATCTGAATATATATAGCCATCCAATATCAAATCTCATTAATCTGTGGCACAGTGGTAGCACTCTTGCCTTTGAGTTAGAGGGTTGTGAGTTCAAGTCCCACTCTTAATAATCTTATCAAGAATCATCACTTTGGTTTTAGAAGGAGAGGATCATAGCTGACAAACTTTCTTGACTCCTTGAAGAATATTGGAGATACAAACACGCCAACCATCAGCTTTGTAACCCATGGGTCTGCTTGTCAAAGAGGATTCCAAGTGCAAAGCTGTGACCAATGAGAAATGGTTAAAAAAAAGTTTAACCATACAGCCTAGAGAAAAGATGGTTATGGGGAAACTTGATTAAATGGTTAGAGTGTGACAAATTATGACTATTACTTTAAAATAAGGCATGATAGCAGGACCAGAGGTCAAATGTCTGAACGAGTGAAGGAACTTCATCACACAAAGGATGATAAACGTCCAGAATAACCCGGGGGAGAGGTAGAGACACGGATGTTAAGACATTCAGAAGATGGTTGGATGGAAAGCTGGGACCCGGGAGGATGAACTTCATATGGGGTGGAATGACCTATTCGTGCCCTTAATGTTTCTTAATAGAATCAGAGGTTTGTATCTTTAAGTGTGTAACTTTGCAGTCTACAGAATGTGGTTGCTTTATAGTGTGGACCAGGTGTCCACAGTGAAGTACCTCGCCCAAAGACATTGTGGGGGGAGCTTTAACCTAACTCACCGGGCGGGACACCCATGGGATCGGGTGGAACGCCAGTTTTACACCCCGCTCAATATTACTCTCCACTGACTTCACTCAACCCCGTCAGTTTCTCAATGGGCAAGTTAGGTTAAAATTGCCCCCCCCCATGTACCAGAAAATCCCAGAATGCCACGGGGTCTTTTAATATTCACCTGAACCGGTAGCCAAGGCCTCAGTTTAATACCTGCTCTGAAAATTCCACTTCTGACACAGCAGCACCAGCCTCGGCACTGTACTGAAGTGTCAGCCTTGCTGGATTATGTATTGGAGTGGGGGCTTGAAAGCCACAACCTTCATCACTCAGAGGTGAGAATGCTACCGACTGAGCCAAACTGACACTCAGGGCAGCTTGCTGGCAACTTGACAAGTTCCCAACCAAGCAGCTAATAAATCTGTTGAGTTCTTTTGGAACAGCTATTTAAGACAAGCTACTGCTTGACCTCCATCAGTCAAATGGACCCAATTATATAAATGCTCCAGGCCAGAAGATGCAATTAGAAAGAAAACCTCTCGCTGAGTGAGATGTTAGAAGAAATATTTCAATGAGACTCAAGGGACAGTTTCCCAGCATATTTCAAAACCAAAACAGAATAGTTTCACCACGCTGTTTGTCCACCTATTTCAATTCTCACGAAAGATTTAAGGAGGGAAGACCAGACTTTCATGAGGGGGAAACAGAATCAGCTGGGTTTCTGGTCACCGTCTCTCACAAGGTGAGCTTGAATCCAGTCACCTTGTTAGCCGCTGCAGAAACACTCAGAAGTAAGATCTGGAATTAACTTATTGTAATCAAAAAGCTGGACCCAGACCATCGGCAATTAAACTCTAAATAAGCAGCACTGACCTGGTCCTTAAGAACAAAATATGTTTAAAAATGAACCATCAGAATTGGTGCCCCTGCTTCGAATAAACTGTATTCCTGAGGTAAATTACTGAGGAAATAGACATTGTTGAGAAAAAAAATTGCTGCGTTAAAACATGGGTAGGATGTCAAATGGTGAACAATTTCTCCTAACTGGTTATAGTGAGGTAAAGGAGACAAGTTTTTTGTTGCTAGTATCTTTGCAATTAGACTGTTGCAAATGATATGTAAAAGGGGGACAATGGGATTCTCTGACCCCCTAACAAGGTAGATTTTCAAATCAGTCACTGTCACTGATAATACAAAGTATGGTTTCTAAGCCTAACCACTAGCCCCAACATAAACCACTAAGCCTAACTCTAACCAGGTTGGCCACGTTGTCAATAGTCACTCCATATCATGGCCAAGTTGTCAATAGTCACTCTGTAGCGTGGTTGAGTTGTCAATAGTCACTCTGTAATGTGGTTGAGTTGTCAATAGTCACTCTGTAATGTGGTTGAGTTGTCAATAGTCACTCTGTAATGTGGTTGAGTTGTCAATAGTCACTCTGTAATGTGGTTGAGTTGTCAATAGTCACTCTGTAATGTGGTTGAGTTGTCAATAGTCACTCTGTAATGTGGTTGAGTTGTCAATAGTCACTCTGTAATGTGGTTGAGTTGTCAATAGTCACTGCAGGTCACGGCTGCGTTGCCAATAATCACTCCGTATCATGGCCACATTGTCATTAGTCGCTCAGTTTCACAATTTACAGTGACCTGTGCTCTTCTTCTTCATCCCCTCAACCCATTCCAGAGAACCTGGGCAAGGCAGAGTTGGTGGGGGATGGGGGTACTCTCCAGGCAGATGTTGCAATGTCTTTACAATAACTGTGTAGAAGTACGGAAAACTAGGTAGAAGGCTTACAAACCCGAGTGACCTGCCTGGAGAGATTTTGCAGCTTTAGCAGCCAAATAGGGTTCATACATTAACTGCACTCTCATATGTCAAACACGTCAGGAATGTGAAGTCCACTTATTCATTACCTGCAAATTACCTCCACAATTGTCTTAACACACAACTCTTCTAACAAAGCATGTCAAATTGAATTGCCGCTGAAAGGCCTTTGAAATGATTATCATGGGTACATATTAATTTCCATGTAAGTGACCATCAAAGGATATTAATTTTCCATTTAACATACTCAGGCTTTTTTTGTGTAACTTTTGATGATATCCTTTAAATATCCTTCTGCTCCTGACTACCAGTGAAATTGCTGAATGAACTCACACAGACTGTGTGGCTCTTCAATTACCAAGCAAGCAAAGAGAGTGTCCTCTTATACCTTGGGTATAGAAGATTGAGGGGTGATCTGATCAAGGTGTTTAAAATGTTAAAAGGATTCGATAAGGTACATACAGAAAAACTACTTCCTCTGGTGGGGGAAATCAGGAACGAGGGGGCATAATCTTTAAATTAGAGATAGGCCATTCAGGAGCAAAATCAGGAAGCGTGTTTTCACACAAAGGGCATTGGAAATCTGGAATTCTCTTCTCCAAAAGGTTGTGGATGCTGGGACAGTTAGAACTTTCAAGACTGAGATCGATAGGTTGGGTAAGGGTATAAAGGGATTACGGAGCAAAGGCGGGGAAATAAAGTTAAGGTTCCAGTCAGCCGTGATCTCACTGAATGGAGGAGCTGAATGGCCTGCTCCTACATTCCTATGTTTCGATCACAATGGGGTCCTAACTATTCTGAAGTGCATTTGCAATTTACCTGATGGATCAACAGGAATGTTCTCACCATACACATGAGCCATACTGTACCTGGGGTACCTATAAGCAGGTTCAGGGTTATATTCACAGCACTGCCCCAGCCCAGGTTACCTGGACACACCTGCAAGAGCCCTGGAACTTTTCTCTCTTGAAAAAAGGAGGCTTACGGGTAAGAAAAGAAAGAACTTGCGCCTTTCACAACTTCAGGACATCCCTAAGTGCTTCACAACCAATGAAGTACTTTTGAAGTGTAGTCCCTGTTGTAATGTAGGGAAACATGGCAGCCAATTTGCACACAGCAAGGTCCCACAAACAGCAATGAGACAAATAAATAAACTCGTTTGATGGCATTGGTTGAGGGATAAATGTTAGCGAGGGGACCTCTCCTGTTCTTCGTTGAATAGCTCAATGGGACATTTTACGCCCATCTGAGCAAGCAGACAGGGCTTTGGCAAAACCTTCCAGCTGAGAAACGGCAGCTCTGGCCATGCAGCAGTCCCTCAGTACTGCACTGAATTGTCAGCCTGAATTGGGTGCTCAAATCTCCAGAGTGGGACTTAAACCAGCAACCTCTGACTCAGACACAAGAGTGCTACTACTGAGCCAAGGAGGACATATAAATGCCTACATCTAATAGGGTAGCAACTTGGTATCGCAATATGGCAGTCACTGTCTTTTCATTGCTAGAGTGTGGGTTCCAATCCAGCCCAGACTGATCACATGAGAGTTTCTTCTGTCTGACTATTGCAAAGGCTCTGGGTCAAATCATTGAACAGTCTGAATCCATTCTCAGTGGACTTAAATCCACAGTATGCAACATCCTATAGTTTATGCCGATTGTCACCAATTGGGCAGCATCATGCTGACAAGTCATTGTTGACGTCTGTTTAGGAAATGGAAATGTTGAATTGGTAGCGTAATGGTTACAGCTTCACGGCTGGGTTTGGGGCGTATTCTAATGCACAGGAGAGGGAGTTTTATCCTTGATCTAACTCATTAAGTCTTAACCTTCTGCCCACATGCTCTCTGTCTCTCCTTTCACTGTAGAGGTCTCCCTGCTTTCTATCTGCTGCTGCCACACTTTCTCTGCCTATAACAATTCCATTGCCTTTATCGTAACTACAGCAATTCTGGACAAATGGGATGTTGCAGCAAATTTGAAGTAATGATAAATGTACAAAATATTGATGTGAGGAAGGACACTTCTTTTGGCTACGCACAGGTCTGTGTTATATTCTACATGACACTGTAGATGAACTACTTTCATTCAGTTTGCACGTCCTGATCAACCAGGGCCTCTCCAGCACACCATCAAACAGCAGAGGCCTGGGTCTAAATTACCAAGCTGCCCACTGCATCACCGGGAATGATGTGATGGTCTGAGGTAACTCCAAAAGGAGGGGGAGGGGGAGACAGAAATCCCCCCCCCATTGTTGCAGCGAAGCATTCTCTTCTTTTCCCCTTCTTTTATTGCCAATCGTCTCCCCTATGCCCTTTCTCTTGAAGTCATTGTAGGGTTTAGCAAGTGCTACTCACCCTCTGATAGCTCACTAACAACAACAATAACTTGCATTTATACAACACCTTTAACATGGTAAAACGAGAGGCTTAGCGAGGGAATTACGGAGCTTAGTGCCTTGGCAGCTGAAGGCACGGTCGCCAATGGTGGAGCGATGAAAATCGGGGATGCGCAAGAGGCCAGAATTGGAGGAGCGCAGAGATCTCGGAGGGTTGTAGGGCTGCAGGGGGTTACAGAGGTTACAGAGATACGATACCCATGGTATATTTAACCCGACAGCATGGGATGTTGACAACGAGTGCCAAAACAAGAAAAGCTTTCCATCCGCCTGCACTGGCGTTCCGCACTGTGGACACAAAATTCATCTTCTTGTTCGGAGGGAAAAGAAATGACTTTGCAAAGTTGGGAGGGAGGACAGGTCCATCACAAGAATCCAATCTCCTGTCCATAATCTGTTTTAGTCAATATCTGAATTTGTTTTTACTGCTGATCTTTAATAGGGAAAGAAAAACACACTTTAGATGGGAGGAGGGCTGAAGTTGAATTGTTAAGAAAACTGCTTCAGAAATCTTCCAAAATATCAGGTGCATCCCAGACTCACTCTGTGTCAGACTCAAGAATATTTAAATTTGCACACGAGCATAGGTTTGAAAACCGGGGGAAGAAAATTAATCTTGTGTGTTGTGTCTTGGAGAAAATCAGTACAAAGCTATTAGTGCCAGTTCAGGACTCTCTTTGACACCTTGCCACTGCAAAGGAGATAGTTAAACTGAGTCACTGGAAGGCGTGCTGGATTCCATTAGTCTCCGATCTATTTAGACATGTATCACCTCCTAAACCATTCTGCCATTTTGTTTTTTTAACTGAAAGATATTTCCATATGAATAGAAGGGCAGAGAGGTGTTGCATTGTCAGGGAAATGAGGTGAGTTCTTGGGATGACAATGGAACTGATAGACAGTACTGTACTGTGCGAGATAATTTACTTACAGTCAGGCAAATTAGATTTTTTTGTGCATGTGTGTGTGAGTATATTTCATTCCATTAGAATAAAGGGGCAAAGGTGAGCTTCATAAAGAAATTGCCCCAGAAATTGACATGCCCCATGGCTGCTTGACGTTCAGCCGTGGTTTCTTGGCAATGTCTGGACTTAGCCTGTATCACTCTGTGTCATCCGTGCCTTTTGCTGCAGAAGTGATTATCTACGCAAAAGGCAAACCAAGTGTTTGGGAGTGCACTCACTTAATGGCATCTTCAGCACATGGCGGAAGGTCTTCAAAAGCCCGCGACCATGTCACTGCGTTGACATGTTTGGATCAAGTGACGGGACACTTGTTGAATATTTGGGGACTATATGCACCTTTTAGAATGTGTAGAGTCTGTGCTCAAAGTGAGGCACATCAGTAATGGAGTAGAGCACTCTTTCCCACATCACTCAAGTCAGGAATGGTGCAGGTTAGATATAGAGGAGGGCTTCCTGTCAACTGCCCCCAAAATGTCTAGACCCCAACCTTAGAAGACCACCTCCTCTTCTGTGATGATTCTATTTCCAACGCTAGGTATCCTTGTTGCCTCTCTGAGTGAGACTGTCAGTTAGAGACAAATATGGACAGTTTGGTGTTGTGAACTCACAATAACTTGGAAGCAAATTCAGATTGCCCACTCATTTAAGACTTCATTGCACCAGTCTTGGTCAAAGATGAAAGGACAATGTGTTAATGCATCATTACATGAGTCTTGGTCAGAGATGAAAGGTCAGTGTGTCGATGCATCATTACATGAGTCTTGGTCAAAGGTGAAAGGTCAGTGTGTTGATGCATCATTGCTTCAGTCTTGGTCAAAGGTGAAAGGACAGTGTGTCGATGCATCATTACATGAGTCTTGGTCAAAGGTGAAAGGTCAGTGTGTTGATGCATCATTGCTTCAGTCTTGGTCAAAGGTGAAAGGACAGTGTGTCGATGCATCATTACATGAGAGTCTTGGTCAAAGGTGAAAGGACAGTGTGTCGATGCATCATTACATGAGTCTTGGTCAAAGGTGAAAGGTCAGTGTGTCGATGCATCATTGGATCAGTCTTGGTCAAAGGTGTGTGTTAATGCTCTGCTCTTGCCGAGTCCCCCCGTATAAATTCCATACAATCAGTGAGTGACCTGTTAAATACGGAATAATAAAAGTCACTTTCATTTGGGAGTAGAATTATAGTTCTGAGTGACTTGAAGTAGGGCTGTATTCATTAGAGTAGAGAATGTTAAGGGAGATCTAACAGAAGTGTTCAAAATTTTGTAAATATTGAAAGATTATTTCAAGAATATTTTGATGCCAAGGGCTATTAGAATATAGAATCATACAGCACAAAAGGAAGCCATTCGACCCATTGTGCCTGTGCCAGCTCTTTGAAGGAACCACCTAATTAGTTCCATTCTCTTGCTCCTCCCCATAGCCCTGCAAATTTTTCCTTTTCAAGTAAATATCCAATTCCCTTTTAACCTCCGATGTTTCCCTGCCCCTTATTCTATCGATTTACTCATCTACAAGTCCATCCATGACCTCACCCCTCCCTAACTCTGCAACCTCCTTCAGCCCTGTGTTCTTGCATGCACCCTCTGTTCTCCCAACTCCGGCCTCCTTTGCATCCCTCTGTCCCTGTACTCCACCTTCGACTGCACAGCATTGTGCTGTGGACTCTGAGCTCCAAATTCTGGAACACTGTCCCTAAATCCCTCCATTTTACTGCCTCTCTGCCCTCCTTCAAAAGCATCCTGAAAAGCCATCTCTTCAATCTTGCCTTTGATCACCGCTCCTAATTCCTCTCCGGACACTGTATGGTGTTTGATTATTTTTGACAGTGTGAAGCATTGCGGAATGTTTTATTATATTAAAGGTACAATACAAGTGCAAGCTGTTGTTGTTACAGTCTGTTCACAAGGTACATAATTTTACACTTGATTTCCTGTTTATTACCTTTGCAAATATTTTCCTCTGAACAAGAGAAAACAGAAAGAAATTTCTTTTACAAAGCACCTTTCATACTTTCAGGACATCCAAAAGCACTTCACAGCCAATGAATTACATTTTGAAGTTTAGTCACTGTTGTAATGTAGGCAAATGTACCAGTCAACTTGTGTACAACTGTGTCCTACTAACAGCAAATTAGCTAAATGACCAGGTTACCTGTCATGGTGATGTTAGTTGAGGGATAAATATTGGCCAGGACACCAGGAGAACTCTTCTGCTCTTTGGATAGCATCATGGGATCTTTTACATTCATCTGAACAGGCAGACAGGGCCTCGGTTTAACGTCTCATCCAAAAGGACGGTATCTCTGACAGTGCAGTGCAGCACTGTGTTGAAGTATCAGCCTAGATTATGTGCTGAAATCCTGGAGTGGGACTTGAACCCATAACCTTCTGCCACTAAGATGGGAGTAGCCCCAAATGAGCCAAACTAAGTGCTAATCTGTGTTAAATTTGGGCATTTTTTTCCCGTAGAATTATGTCCATTTGGAAATGAGTTCAAGATTTCTCAAACTCATCACCAGCAGAGAAAGGAGACTTTCATCCCATCAGTCTAGGCTGAATTCAAACCCAAGTTTCAGATGTGAAAGTACAGTATGCTAACCCAGTGCAACATCTAACACTTGTTTTGTGTAGTTTTCAACACATATGTGGTATAAGGAAAGAAAGAACTTGCATTCATACAGCAATTTTTTCCAATCTCAGGACGTCCCAAAGGGCTTCATAGCCAATGAAGTACTTTTGAAGTTGTAATGGTGGGAAAAGGAATCTATTCAGTGGGGCTTGGTGATACACTGATAAACAGTAAAGTGAGTCAGGCAGAATAGCTCTGTTGGTTCTCATGAAATAAAAACAGAAAATCCAGAAAGTACAGTGCATCAGGGCCTCAACTATTTACAATCTATATCAATGACTTGGATGAAGGGACCGAATGTATGGTTGCTAAATTTGCTGAAGACACAAAGGTAGGTAGGAAAGTAGGTTGTGAAGAGGACATAAGGAGCCTGCAAAGGGATATAGATAGGTTAAGTGAGTGGGCAAAAATTTGGCAGATGGAGTATAATGTGGGAAAATGTGAACTTGTCCATTCTGGCAGGAGGAATAGAAAAGCAGTATATTTAAATGGAGAGAGATTGCAGAACTCTGAGGTACAGAGGGATCTGGGTGTCCAGTACATGAATCACAAAAGTTAGTATGCAGGTACAGCAAGTGATTAGGAAGGCAAATGGAATGTTGTCATTTATTGCAAGGGGAATGGAATATAAAAGAAGAGATGTTTTGCTACAGTTGTACAGGGCATTGGTGAGACCACATCTAGAATACTGTGTACAGTTTTGGTCTCCTTAGTTAAGAAAGGACATAATTGCTTTGGAGGCAGTTCAGCGAAGGTTCACGTGACTGATTCCTGGGATGAGGGGGTTATCTTATGAAGAAAGGTTGGACAAGTTGGGTCTGTATACACTGGAGTTTAGAAGGATGAGAGGTGACCTTATTGAAACATGATGTGGAGATGCCGGTGATGGACTGGGGTGGACAAATGTAAGGAATCTTACAACACCAGGTTATAGTCCAACAATTTTATTTTAAAATCACAAGCTTTTGGAGATTGAAAGAGATAATCTCCGAAAGCTTGTGATTTTAAAATAAAATTGTTGGACTATAACCTGGTGTTGTAAGATTCCTTACATTTATTGAAACATATAAGATCCTGAGAGGACTAGAATGGGTAGATGCTGAGAGGATGTTTCCCTTTGTGGGAGAGATTAGAACTAGGGGCTACAGTTTAAAAATAAGGGGTCTCCCATTTAAGACATTGGAGATGAGGAGAAATTTTTTCTCTCAAAGCGTCGTGAGCCCAGAGAGCGGGAGAGACAGGGTCATTGAATATATTTAAGGCTGAGTTAGATAGATTCCTGATTAACAAGGCAGTCAACGGTTATAGTAGGTAGACAGGAAAGTAGAGTTGAGGGCACAATCAGATTAGCCATGATCTTATTAAATGGCAGAGCAGGCTCGAGGGGCGAATGGCCTACTCCTGCTCTTAATTCGTATGTTTGTATGCAGGTCCACCAATGCCTGAAGGAGATGCTTCAGGTAGAGCCTTTTCCTGAGAGTTCAGTTCTTCACCTCTTTCCCTTGCTGATGGACCTGCTGTGTATTTCCAGCAATTTCTGTCATTACTACAGATTTTTAGCATTTGCAAGTTTTTTTCCTCTCACTAATTTGTGAAGATTCAGATTCAAGGAAACTATCTTTTCAAGAATATCCTGCAGTCTGGTTTTTGTCTTTTTTGTGTGCATGCGGGCACATGTGTTTGTGTTTGTGCGTATATGCATGTGTATGTATATATGCATGTGTGCGTGTGAGTGTGTGTATGTACATGTGTGTGTATGTGTGTGTTTGCATGTCTGAGTGTGTATGTATGCATGTGTGAATGTGTGTGTATGAATGTATCTATGCTT
This sequence comes from Heptranchias perlo, assembly GCF_035084215.1. Taxonomy (NCBI): domain Eukaryota; kingdom Metazoa; phylum Chordata; class Chondrichthyes; order Hexanchiformes; family Hexanchidae; genus Heptranchias; species Heptranchias perlo. The sequence goes on along the minus strand of NC_090350.1, from coordinate 12,245,995 downwards.
GTGTGTGCTTGTGCGCGTGAGTGTGAGTGTGAAAATAAGAACATAAACATTTTTAAAAATTCATTCATGGGATGTGGGCATTGCTGGCAAGGCCAGCATTTATTGCCCATCCCTAATTGCCCTTGAGAAGGTGGTGGTGAGCCGCCTTCTTGAACCGCTGCAGTCCGTGTGGTGAAAGTTCTCCCACAGTGCTGTTAGGAAGAGAGTTCTAGGATTTTGACCCAGCGACGATGAAGGAACGGCGATATATTTCCAAGTCGGGATGGTGTGTGACTTGGAGGGGAACGTGCAGGTGGTGTTGTTCCCATGTGCCTGCTGCCCTTGTCCTTCTAGGTGGTAGAGGTCGCAGGTTTGGGAGGTGCTGTCAAGAAGCCTTGGCGAGTTGCTGCAGTGCATCCTGTGGATGGTACACACTGCAGCCACTGTGCGCCGGTGGTGAAGGGAGTGAATGTTTAGGGTGGTGGATGGGGTGCCAATGAAGCGGGCTGCTTTGTCCTGGATGGCATCGAACTTCTTGAGTGTTGTTGGAGCTGCACTCATCCAGGCAAGTGGGGAGTATTACATCGCACTCCTGACTTGTGCCTTGTAGATGGTGGAAAGGCTTTGGGGAGTCAGGAGATGAGTCACTCGCCGCAGAATACCCAGCCTCTGACCTGCTCTTGCAGCCACAGTATTTATGTGGCTGGTCCAGTTAAGTTTCTGGTCAATGATGATCTCCAGGATGTTGATGATGGGGGGTTTGGCGATGGTAGTGCCATTGAATGTCAAGGGGGTGTGGTTAGACTCTCTCTTGTTGGAGATGGTCATTGCCTGGCACTTGTCTGGCGCGAATAAGAACATAAGAACATAAGAAATAGGAGCAGGAGTAGGCCAATCGGCCCCTCGAGCCTGCTCCGCCATTCAATAAGATCATGGCTGATCTGGTCCTAACCTCAAATCTAAAATCATGTCCAATTTCCTGCCCGCTCCCCGTAACCCCTAATTCCCTTTACTTCTAGGAAACTGTCTATTTCTGTTTTAAATTTATTTAATGATGTAGCTTCCACAGCTTCCTGGGGCAGCAATGTTACTTGCCACTTATCAGCCCAAGCCTGGATGTTGTCCAGGTCCTGCTGCATGCGGGCACGGACTGCTTCATTATCTGAGGGGTTGCGAATGGAACTGAACACTGTGCAATCATCAGCGAATATCCCCATTTCTGACCTTATGATGGAGGGAAGGTCATTGATGAAGCAGCTGAAGATGGTTGGGCCTAGGACACTGCCCTGAGGAACTCCTGCAGCAATGTCCTGGGGCTGAGATGATTGGCCTCCAACAACCACTACCATCTTCCTTTGTGCTAGGTATGACTCCAGCCACTGGTGAGTTTTCCCCCTGATTCCCTTTGACTTCAATTTTACTAGGGCTCCGTGGTGCCACACTCGGTCAAATGCTGCCTTGATGTCGAGGGCAGTCACTCTCACCTCACCTCTGGAATTCAGGTCTTTTGTCCATGTTTGGACCAAGGCTGTAATGAGGTCTGGAGCCGAGTGGTCTTGGCGGAACCCAAACTGAGCATCGATGAGCAGGTTATTGGTGAGTAAGTGCCACTTGATAGCACTGTCGACGACACCTTCCATCACTTTGCTGATGATTGAGAGTAGACTGATGGGGCGGTAATTGGCCGGATTGGATTTGTCCTGCTTTTTGTGGACAGGACATACCTGGGCAATTTTCCACATGCCAGTGTTGTAGCTGTACTGGAACAGTTTGGCTAGAGGCACATGGAGTATCAGATTAGCCATAATCTTTTCAAATGGCAGAGCAGACTCCAGGGGCCGAATGGCCTACTCCTGCTCTTAATTCGTATGTTTGTATGCAGGTCCACCAATGCCTGAAGGAGATGCTTCAGGTAGAGCCTTTTTCTGAGAGTTCAGTTCTTCACCTCTTTCCCTTGCTGATGGACCTGCTGTGTATTTCCAGAAATAGGAGCAGGAGTAGGCCATATGGCCTCTCGAGCCTGCTGCGCCATTTAGTAAGATCAAGGCTGATCTTACTCAACCTCAACTCCACTTTCCCGCCCGATCCCCATATCCCTTGATTCCCTTAGTGTCCAAAAATCTAGCCTTGAATATACAGAATGACTGAACATCCACAGCCCTCGGGGTACAGAATTCCAAATATTCACAACCCTCTGAGTGAAGAAAGTTTTTCATATCTTAGTACTAAACGGCCGTCCCCTTATCTTGATTCTATGCCCCCTAGTTCTAGACTCTCCAGCCAGGGGAAACAGCCTCTCAGCATCTACCATGTCAAGCCCTCTAAGAATTTTATACATTTCAATGAGATCATCTTTCATTCTTCTAAACTCCAGAAAATATAGGCCCATTCTACACAATCTCTCCTCATAGGACAACCTTCTCATCCTAGGATGCGCGTGTGTGTTTGTGTATGTATGCGTGATTGTATATATGCTTGTGTGTATGTATGCGTGTGTGTATGTATGCATGTGTGAGTGTGTTTGTGTGCGTGTTCTCTCATTCTACTCATGCACAGGGAACTATAGCCAACTAGTTCAGCAAACGTCAGTCCACCTTTATATCTTGTGGGTTCTTCTGTGACTGGACCTGGAATGGAATGATGTCATTGATGTTAAGATTCCTTTGCTTTTCCTACAGTTGGGTGGACACAGTCTGGTGGTTATGTACATTCCACAGATGTTCTGTCCTTGTAAGTCAATGATGTCTGATGCTGTACAACTTCAGTTGGTAACTAGTCAGGGATGAACTGAAGAAAAGCAAGTTGCAACCTTCCACGTAACTTCAGCACATCTATATCTCCCTCCTTCAATCCTCCAAGGTTTCTTTCCCCAATTCTTTGCTGTAACTCACCCTTATCCCACAGACCAGCTTTTGACTTATGTCAAAAACAGATTTGTTTCTAGGATTTCTGTGCTTCGATTAAAGTTGCAGTTTTTTGGCAAATAAATAATTATTTTGAACAAGCTTTTGAAAGATTTTACTTGACTCTTGACAAGCGCTCATCAAAAGGATTTTACTACATGTACAAAGTGTGCTGTTATTCTGCAACATACAGTCCAATAAAATCTATTTGCACCTCAATGCAACTCATCCTTTGATGGAGGAAGCTTGTTGTCGTTTACTTCCCTCCATTTTACTTGTCATTGGCCAAAGATAAACGAAACTTTCTAAAAATGAAGTAAAGCTACCTCTCCTCTACCTTCCGCAAGCTTCCGCTGTACTTAAAGTAGATAAGTCACCCGGTCCGGATGGGATGCATCCTAGTTTGCTGAGAGAAGTAAGGGTGGAAATTGCGGAGGTGCTGGCCATGATCTTCCAAACATCCTTAGATATGGGGGTGGTGCCAGAGGACTGGAGAATTGTAAATGTTACACCCTTGTTCAAAAAACGGTGTAAGGATAAACCCAGCAACTATAGGCCAGTCAGTTTAACCTCAGTGGTGGGGAAACTTTTAGAAACGATAATCCTTGACATAATTAACAGTCACCTGGACGAGTGTGGATTGATTAGGGAAAGCCAGCACGGATTTGTTAAAGGAAATCATGTTTGATTAACCTGATAGAGTTTTTTGATGAGGTAACAGAGAGGGTAGATGAGGGCAATGCAGGTGATGTGGTGCATATGGACTTTCAAAAGGCATTTGATAAAGTGCCGCACGGTAGGCTTAACATCAAGATTGCAGCCCATGGAATAGAGAGGGCAGTAGCAACATGGATACAGAATTGTCTAAGGGACAGGAAACAGAGAGTAGTGGTGAACAGTTGTTTTTCGGACTGGAGGGAGATGTACAGTGGTGTTGCCCAGGAGTCAGTGCTGGGACCACTGCTTTTCTTGATATATATTAATGACTTGGACTTGGGTGTTCAGGGCACAATTTCAAAATTTGCAGATGACACAAAACTTGGAAGGGTAGTAAACAGTAAGGAGGATAGTGATGGACTTCAAGAGGATATAGACAGGCTGGTGGCATGGGCGGACACATGGCAGATCAAATTTAACACAGAAAAATGCAAAGTGATATATTTTGGCAGGAAGAACGAGGAGAGGCAATATAAACTAGAGGGCACAGATCTTAAAGGAGTTCAGGAACAGAGAGATCTGGGGGTTTATGTGCACAAATCGTTGAAGGCAGCAGGGCAGGTTGAGAAAGTGGTTAAAAAAGCATACGGGATCCTGGGCTTTATAAACAGAGGCACAGAGTACAAAAGTATGGACATCATGATGAACCTTTATAAAACACTGGTTCGGCCACAACTGGAGTATTGTGTCCAGTTCTGGGCACCGCACTTCAGGAAAGATATGAAGGCCTTAGAGAGGGTGCAGAAGAAATTTACTAGAACGATTCCAGGGATGAGCAACTTTAGTTACATAGATAGACTGGAGAAGCTGGGGTTGTTCTCCTTAGGACAGGTTGTGAGGAGATTTGATAGAGGTATTCAAAATCATGAAGGGTCCAGGCAGAGTAGATAGGGAGAAACTGTTCCCATTGGCGGAAGGGTCAAAGACCAGAGGGCATAGATTTAAGGTGATTGGCAAAAAAACCAAACGTGACATGAGGAAAAACTTTTTTACACAGCGAGTGGTTAGGATCTGGAATGCACTGCCCGAGAGGGTGGTGGAGGCAGATTCAATCATGGCCTTCAAAAGGGAACTGGATAAGTACTTGAAAGGAAAAAATTTTCAGGGCTAAGGGGATAGAGGTGGGACTAGCTGGATTACTCTTGCATAGAGCCAGCGCGGACTCGATGGGCCGAATGGCCTCCTTCCGTGCTGTAACCTTTCTCTGATTCTATAATCAACCTTGGTACGTTATTTAGAATAACACAAGCTGAGGGAATTTTGCTCCCTTTCCTACTTCTCTCTCGCAAGACACACTTGGGTCTGAGAACTTTAGGAGTGCTGGATACGTCATCCAGTACACATTAAACTGCACAAGATCACTTATTTAACAGCAGTTTCTTAGCCCCAATTTAAGATTTCATTTTCTCCATGTTGGATTTTTAAGATCATCTTGATGAGATGGGTGCTAGCCAGGAAACCAGTCGACATTCTATTCTTTTCCCTCATCTCTGTCTCCCCCTCCCTCCATCCCCACAAGGAGGTGCCTTATCTCCACTTGGTAGCTCCCAACAGAAATGTGGCTTATAATAAGATCCCAGCAGAATATGGAATACGGCTTGTGCCCCACCTTTCCTTGCCAGGTGTCAGCCATGGCTCTGTGAAAGCACTCCCACCTCTGAGTTATGAAGGTTGTGAGTTCTAGTCCCACTCCATGAGACCTGAGCAAAAAAATCCAGGCTGTCACTCCAGTGCAATACTGAGGGAGTGCTGCACTTTCAGACGTGCTGTCTTTTGGATGAGATGTCAAACCGAGGATCCATCTGCCCTCTCGGGTGGACGCAAAAGATCCCACGGCACTATATCGAAAAAGAGTAGGGGAGTTCTCCCTGGAGTCCTGGCCAATATTTATCACTCAACCAACATCACTAAAACAGATTATCTGGACATTATTACATTGCTGTTTGTGGGGTCTTGCTGCGTGCAAATTGGCTGCTGCATTTCCTACATTGCAACATTGGCTGTAAAGCGCTTTGGGACAACCTGAGAGCATAAAAGGCGCTATATAAATGCAAATTCTTTCTTTCTTTCCTGTCATTGTGAATTGGTGCTTCAGTGCACCATGCCACTCCTGAAAACTGCTTGGAACTTCTTTTGGTCCTGATATTCCAACTTTGCCAGTGTTGCTAATTAGTATTATAAACCATCAAGGCAACAAAAAGAAATGTCATTAATAATTACTGCTGGAATCTTGTTCAAAAAGCTGAGAAACTGGCCGCAGAATCACTAAGGAAAACATCACCGGCCATTCCCATATAGAAAGCCTCACGGCTGATACTTAACATGCTTTAGACCTCATTGTCCTAACTCCTGAGATCCATCAGACTTCCAAGTGGCTTTTTTCTTATTAAGAATGAAGCTTGGTGAGACCTGAGACTCTCCAGAGATATATTGATTGCTTGATCGGTAACTACTGTGTCGCTGCTAGTGTTGGCAATCATTAAAATTCTAAAAACTCTGTTTAATACAAACGAGCATGAAATTACTTTCTTTCTTTCTCTCGTTTTTAAAAACGTGGTGTAAATGTCAAAGGAAAACTGAAACTTAGAAATGAGGCTTAGAGCTCAAATATGAAACATTGGGACTATATAAATCCATGCCAGATGAATTTTAATGCTGTGTAATTTCTCCAAGAAATAGTCAGTAACTAGAACATTACATTTCTGAATCTTGATTTTCATTCCTAGGTGGATTTTTTTAGTGGTGTGTTTGTGCAGTCCGACTTTGAACCAGGTCCGATCTTAAGGACTGTACAGGTCGTAGTTGTTAAACATGATGAACCCCTGAAGTTGATCTGAATTGTTTGCTTTTTGTCTGATGTGTAGGATTAACTGATCTGGGCTGTCGAAAATATAAACATGCATAAAGTCCACATGGCCAAAACAAGATTGTGAAGAACGTGTCAGTGCCTGTGGAAATCTTGCAATTATATAGCCCCTTTAACGTAGAAAAACACCCCCAGGTACCTCACAGAGGCATAATCAGATCAAAATGGATGCCAGGCCAAAGTAGGAGATATTAGGAGGGGCGGCCAAAAGCTTGGCCAAAGAGGTGGGTTTTGGAGAGGGTCTTAAAGAAGGAGAAGAGGGTGAAGAAACTGAGGGGTTTAGGGAACGAATTCCAGAGGGTAGGGCCTAGACAGCCTGAAGGCACAGAGGGGGAATGCATGAGAGGCCAGAGTCAGGGGGATGGAGAGTTCTGAGGAAAGTGTGAGGGAGTTGTAAGGCTGAAGGAGGTTACAGAGATAGGGAGAGGCAAGGCCATGAAGGGATGTAAAGAATCCTCGTACACACTCAACTTCCTGTACATGCACAGTTCCCCATAAGCAAGCAAATTCAGTATCTGTGAACATTCACATGGTGAGCATCTCTGTAAATGTGTCAAATTTTGGGCAGCCTCACACTGCAGGTGTGAAAGGCACTATAAAAATGCAAGTTCTTCCTTCATGGATTACCTACTGATCAAATTGCATAACCCACCAAATGGACTAAAGCTCACACTCATAACTATAAGGTGTTCCTGTGAATCATCCAGCTGAGTGGTTGGAAAATATCACAGAATGCTAAACGTTTGGCATTCCGTTCTTTCAAACATTAGTAAAACCGCTGAAATGTGTCCTTACATTGGGCACATTAACTCTCGCTCATTTGCCAAGTAGAGTCTTTACACCTGCACGCAAGACAAGTCTCCTTTCTGTGACTTTTAGGTGCAGAAGAAAGTGGAGACGACATCTGGAGTTTAAAGAATGAGAGGTGATCTCATTGAAACTAGGTGTCATAGTCTCAGGATAAGGGGTTGGACATTTAGGGCCGAGATGAGGACAAATTTCTTCACTCAGAGGGTTGTGAATATTTGGAATTCTCTACCCCAGAGGGCTGTGGATGCTCAGTCGTTGAGTATACTCAAGGCTGAGATCGATAGATTATTGGACATTAAGGGATGCAAGAGATATGGGGATCAGGCAGGAAAGTGGAGTTAAGGTAGAAGATCAGCCATGATCTTATTGAATGGCGGAGCAGGCTCGCGGGGCCGTTTGGCCTATTCCTTCTCCCATTTCTTATTTTCTTATGTCTGTTCCTCTTACCATTTCTCTGTGAAGCTCCTTGGGGACATCTTGAGAAGCTCCTGTGACGGGCCTTGGGACGATTTACTGTGTTAAAGGTGCGATGTAACTGCAAGTTGCTGTTGTTGCACGTTAAAGGAGCTGTAGAGATGAAAGTTGCTATTAAGACTTCAGATAATTTGTGTTGGTGCTTTTGGACCGGTTAATGGATCTTTATTAATATAACTCAGAAAGTTGCAGAGATAGTGAGAGATGAAGAAAGTTCTCTCTGCGTGTTTCTTTTAGATTATTTAGCACTACTAGTATTTTTTTTTCTGCTGACATTATAACCTTGCTTACAGGAGGATATCTGATATTTAAATATAACCTTTTGATTTGAATGCAGTCTGCAGCAGTTGAGTGAGTTTGATCCATGTAGGAGTTTCTTTCTGCTTGTCTTTCTCAATTTCTGCTAACAATGGGTTTCACTTTCCCTGTGTTTTTCTGTCTGTGTCTGCACTGATTTAAGGTGACCCCGCATCCTTTGGTATTAATAGCCTCTTCACAAAAGGAACGACTAAGCATGCATCTTATTACCTGGTGGCCCAAACTGCTGGGTTCAGCATTTTCCTAGTGGTGCCTATCAGCTGCAGTTTGCTTTGTTGTGTGAGAGTGAAGGGGTCACCTCTGTTTGTCAGTACCTTAGATTGAAATGGGCATCAAATGATCATGATGCTATTGTAAGGTCAGGCTTAGAATCGGTTGCCACCTTACGACTAATTTTAGTTTCGGTTTTGAGCGGGCTGCTCAGAAATTTAAACAAGGGCACCAAAAGTTTGTTATTTTTTTACACAATACAATACTTTTGTGTCATAAGATAGAGAGGGAGCAGTGGAGTTTTGTCAGGCACAAAGCAAGCATCAGAACCCTGGATGCCAATCCCATCCCTCCCCGTTTTTAAACCCTGCCCACAGTTTTTAAATGAGCAAAAAAGTGGCAATCAGTTTGCGTACAGTAAGCTCCCACAAACAGCAATGAGATAACTGACCGGGTAATCTGTTTTAGTGTTGTTGGTTGAAGGATAAATGTTGGAGAGGACACCGGGGAGAACTCTCCTACTCTTCTTCAAATAGTGCCATGGGATCTTTTACATCCACCTAAGAGGGCAGACAGGGTCTCCGTTTAACGTCTCATCAGAAAAACGGCATCTCTGATTGCATGCTGAACTCTCTGACTCAGAGTTGAGAGTGCTACCCACTGAACCATGGCTGACACTTCAATCAGTTATAATTCTGTAGTTTAGATAGTAAAGTTGAAGAAATTATCTAGGTGTTCTGGTTAACAGGCGACTCCTATACAGGAAAAATTGTACAGTACTTACTGAACCATTTAGAGAATGAGATGTGTACACCAGCCAACTGTAATCACCATGCACTCTGCATAATTAGTCAGTTTCACAGGTAAGTGCAGTGCTTAATAGATTGCAAAGACCACTGTATAACACACCTTTACATCAGGTAGATTACATCGTCAAATACAACTTTTAAAGCTGAATTAGCAATCAGTTAGCACACAGTAAGCTCCCACAAACAGCATTGAGATAACTGTTAATAAAGTGGAACAGAGAAGGTTGCGAGGGGATTTGATAGAGGTATTCAAAACCATGAAGGGTCTAGACAGAGTAGAGAGAGAGAAACTGTTCCCATTGGTGGAAGGGTCAAGAACCAGAGGACATAGATTTAAGGTGACTGGCAAAAGAACCAAAGGTGACATGAGGAAAAATTTATTTACACAGCGAGTGGTTAGGATCTGGAATGCACTGCCCGAGGGGATGGTGGAGGCAGAGTCAATCATGGCCTTCAAAAGGGAACTGGATAAGTACTTGAAAGGAAAAAAATTGCAGGGCTACAGGGATAGGGCAGGGGAGTGGGACTAGCTGGATTACTCTTGCATAGAGCCAGCATGGACTCGATGGGCCGAATAGCCTCCTTCCTTGCTGTAACCTTACTATGATTCTATCTTCCATAGGATTCCCAGATCGTGATCCTGCTCTTCCTGGGCACTGTGGCCTCGATATATACGGGGAGGCGGAGGGGGAAACCCAGATATCTCAGGGACCCGGGGACATTAAATTCGGCAGGACCTCGTTATCTTTTTGTTATTCCATTTCCCGCCCAGCAGTCGGCCAGATTGACAGGCTGGGGATGGTCCCCGGCAATCGGGAAAGATCGAGGCTTGGAGGGTTGAGCAAGAACAATAAAACAACAGACTAATACCAAACATAGCAATGCAGGGACTAGTGCCAGTGCCATTGCCACAGCTACACTGGTACTGGCTGTGTTGTCAGAGCTCTTGGCCATGGTAAGATCAGTGCATTTCACTCAATCCATTTAATCTCCCATTTAAGGGCTGAAAAATGGCCCCTGCTCCCATACACACTGTGGCAGCCCCACCTTACTGAATTCCGCAGGGTTTACCGCTTTACATGATTTCAATAAACTCATTGAATCATATGGCACTGGCACTAGTACATGTGTTGCCTTGTTTGGTACTAGTCTCTTGTTTTATTGTTCTTTCACTAAACAAATTGTACACCACCCCCCTCCCTGCGCTCCATATAATCCTACTTTATTAAATCTGGACATTGCCTCTGAGCCTGTGGATGAAACAGTGGCTGTTAGTCCCCTGCGTTCTGCAGCTGACGCTGCTCACATCATTGCTTGCAAAATCATTAAAATTACTAGATAATTGAATGTTACTTTACTGTAGAATTTTTCTTTTTGGTGAAGGGCATTTATGAGCTTGTTTTGGTTTTTAAATGCCAGTGGTTTCTCTGGATGTGCACTGGTCGGGGGGGTTGTCGAAGCCCAGCAATCGGGGGGGGGGGGGAGGGAAAGATCGGGGGTTGGAGGGGGAGTCGGCCCATCGCGGGGCAGGCGGCTTGAGATCGAGGGTCGGTGCGAGGTGGGAGGGGTGGGGGGGGTCAGCCGATCGCGATAGCGAGGAGAGGCCGCGATCGGCAGATTTGCTTGAGAAGCCGGGGGGAAGCACTCCTAACCCACAGAAAGTGCAATAAAAAACACTTACCTACTGGATCCGGCTGCTCCCGTCTCCGTTTCAGTTTTCCGAGCCAGCGGCCGTTAAATTTAAATCAGTTTCCCAATTACACTGTGGAAGCCTGATTTAAATATTATAAGGTGTCCCACCTCTCCAAGACAGGACACAGACACGTCTCGCAGCCCACCACCGTAAAAATGGCGGCAGGAGCGTACACGGCGGGTCGCGTTTTGTGATTTTTAATTTTTAACCCCCCGCCCCCGATCCTCTCCTGCCCATCCTGGGGAGCTTAATATCAACCCCTGTATTTCTCCTGCACTTTTTTCCCTTTACAGTTAAAGGAGTGAAAAACACACAAATAAAAGCATGGAGTCAATGGAATTGCTCCGATATTTTGGGTAATCATCAAGAAATATAATAGTTCCACCTGGTTGAGACTGGTATACTGCATTAGCCAAAAGTTTGAATCAGCAATGAGGCCCTGTAGGTTGACTATAGTTGGTTTGGTGATGCAGGTTAGATAACCATGGAGGGAGCATATATCCCACCTTTTCTGTTTCACACACCCTATTCTGTCCCAGTTTGCAAAATCAATGCAACTTGTGACTCACCCATTATTGTGATACCAAATCATCTCCCCTCTCTCACTCTCTCTGCTTCTATTAGAAGAAGAGCAGGGTAGTTCTCCCCGGTGTCCTGGCCAATATTTATCCCTCAACCAACATCACCAAAACAGATTATCTGGTCATCATCTCATTGCTGTTTGTGGAATCTTGCTGTACACAAATTAACCGCCGTGTTTCCGACATTACAACAGTGACTACACTTCAAAAGTACTTCATTGACTGCAAAGCGCTTTGGGATATCCTGAGGCCATGAAAGGCACTATATAAATGCAAGTCATTCTTTTTTTCTTCTTTATTTCTCTCTCTTTATCCATCGATTACTCGCTCTCTTTATATTCCACATCCCTCTGTCCCTCTCCCTCCAATACCTTTTTTTCCCTCCATATTAGGAACGTAGGAAAGTAAAGGACAGAAAAAGACTGCAGCCCATCTCCCTAAAACTGAATACCCCTCAATTGCCCACTCTTTCAAATATCTATCCAATTCTCCCTTACATTTTTCTATGCTATCAGCCTTGACCTCCTCCCTGGGCACTCTGCTCCACGAGTTAGAGGAACTGCCATAAAGATTGGCCTTTCCCCCTACTTCAAGTGCTCAATCAAAATCATTTTGATAACTATATAAAAATAACAGATGACACAGCCTCTCAGCAGGTTATTGAGCACAACATTACCTCATAGGATTAATCACATTCCTGAAAAGCAGTCTGCAAACCAGGGTCTTTCAAACACTCACATTTACAGAATATAATTTCCATCAAGATGTAGCCCAGTATTGGAAGCTGTGTCCTTTTCTCATCGATATTCTGCGACAGTGTGCCGAAAATTTGCGATCCATCAAATGTACCACCTCCTGAAATCTTATCCCCACAAAAGGATTCAAATTGAATTTTGAGAAATACAAAAGGTACAGAATAGGAAGCAACATTGATTTGATAATGTCCTACTGATTGCCTCATTCAACTTATAACAACTTAGATCTAGTTAAAAATGATCTGTCACATATTATATAAAAGGGAAACTTGACACCCCTAATTGGTCAGATGGTTAAAGTGGTGAGTAGATGAACCATCCCGTGTCTGTGCTGTGTTAGCTCTCTCAGTTAGGGTAGAGCTCGGGGATCGGACTCAGCTGTGATTTCCCCCCATGGCGAGATAGCCTGGTAAAACTCACCCTCAAAGGCACATACATGAAAATGGCCACTCTGATCTAGCAATATCTCAAATTTAAAATTCTCATCTTGTGCTCAAATCCCTCCATGGCTTCATCCCCTCCCTATCTCTGTAACCACCTCCTACCCCGCAACCCTCCGCGATCTCTGCCTCCTCCAATTTTGGCCTCTTGCGCATCCCTGATTTTCATTGCTCTACCATTTTCGGCTGTGTCTTCAGCAGTCTAGGCCCCAAGCTCTGGATATCCCTCCCTAAACCTCTCCGCCTCTTCACCTCTCTCCCCTCCTTTAAGACGCTCCTTAAAACCTACCTCTTTGTCCAAGCTTTTGGTCACCTGCCCTAATATCTCCTTACGTGGCTTGGTGTCAAATTTTGTTTGATAACGCTCCTGTGAAACGCCTTATAAATGCAAGTTGTTATTGTTGGTGTTGATATGACATGTGAGCAGGAGAGTTGGATTAAACTAGTTGGCTTATGCGGAGAAGGACACCTGCACAGACTTGATGGGCCAAATGGCCTGTTTCTGTGGTGTGACCTTCTACAAATTGGAATATTGCTTGGTCATTGGTCCTAGGCATCCGTTGCTCTTTAGGAAATTCAGTTATTTAGTACATAACACATTTGATCATGCGGTACTGACTTTTTGAAATAGTACAATACTTTTGTGGAATTTCACTAGTTTTGAATGATCATCTCTAGCCATCATTATTTTTCACTCATTCTCGGGATATGGGTATCGCTAGCAAGGCCAGCATTTATTGCTCAGCCCTAGTTGTCCTTGAGAAGGTAGTGATGAGCCTTCATCTTGAACCACTGCATTCCATGTTGTGAAGGTACTCCCACAACGCTTTTAGGTAGGAAGTTCCAGGATTTTGACCCAGTGATGATGAAGGAACGGCGATAAATGTCCAAGTGGGGTGGGAAGAGGCTCGTGTGGAGCAAAACACCGGCATAGACCAGTTGGGCCAAATGGCCTGTTTCTGTGCTGTAGACTTGATGCAACTCGATGTAGGTCAGGATGGTGTGTGATTTGGAGGCGAACTTGGAGGGGATGGTGTTCCTATGCACCTACTGCCCTTGTCCATCTACATGGTGGAGGTCGTGGGTTTGGGAGGTGCTGTTGAAGAAAAGATTCTTATGGTCACTTTTCCCGCACTACAGCTACATTTGTAAATATTGAGAATTTTAGTTTGGTTTAGAACTATAGTGATATTACCAACTCCAAATTTATTGAAGCCTTTCAACCCTTTGAGGGAGATAAGTGTGGCTCAAAGACTGCAGAATACATTTTGTATTCAGGGATGTGTCTTGCCAACATATTTCATATGTAATTAGCTTACCATTTTTAACTCCTTAGCTTCATGTTTGGTTGATACATGGCACTTACATCCAAACCCGGCACCAATTGTTCTTATCAAACAAAGAATCAGGACCGAAGAGTGGAGATCATAACAATTTCTAATCAAAACTCCATCTGAGCCACCTGAATTCACCTACAAAAATCGAAACTGGAGCTGAGGTTTGGCAAAGGACATGTTTTTTGTAATCATCTTCAACACGAAAAGCTGCAGATGGGCAATTACAGCTTAAAGTTTTCTTCTGGCATGAAGCTACATGCGTATCAAAATGAACAAGATTCCTCCAGGACAGCATTAACCTTTACTTCTGTTTGCTCTGCCACTTTAGTTTTGTGCGATTAATGCAATTTTGTGTCTATGCTGCTCTCACTAAATAATGAACAAACGAAATCGACTCGCACCTCTAAGATTTTAACCGTTTCCTATCCCAAACTAACTGCAAATTAGGACGACTGAAGTCATCGTCTTCGGCCCCCACCACAAACTCAGTATCCTCACTGCCAAAGCCATCCTTCTCCCTGGCCACTGTTTGAGGCTGAACCAGATTGCTCGCAACCCCGGCGTCCTATTTGACCCCAAGCTGAGCTTCCAACCTTCATATTCTCTGCATCACAAAGATCGCTGATCTCCACCTCCGTAACATTGCCCGTCTCCGCCGTTGCCTCAGCCCAATTGCTGTGAAACCCTCATCCATGCCATTGTCACCTCCAGCCTCGACTATTCGAATGCTCTTTTGACCGGCCTCCCATTCTCCACCCAGTTCATCCAAAACTCTGCTGCCCATATCCTATCCTACACCAAGACCCCCGTTTACTCATCACCCCTGTGCTGAGTGACCTACATTGGTTGCTAGTCCCCCAACACCTCAAATTTACAATTTTCATCCTCGTGTTTAAATCCATTCACGTCCTTGACCTGCCCTATCTTTGTAACCTTCTCCAGTGCTACAACTTTGCAAGAACTCTGCACTTTTTAAACTCGGACCTTTTATGCATCTCTTCTCCTTTTGACCAAATATTGGGAGTCATGCTTTCAGCTATTTAGGCCGTTAGCTCTGCTTTTTCTTTCCTAAATCTCTCCACCTCTCCTCCTTTGAGACCCTCCTTAAAGCCCATCTCTTTAACCAAGCTTTTGGTCACCCCTCCTAATATCTCCATCTTTGATTCAGTGTCAATTTTTGTCTGATTGCGCCTCTGTGAAGCACCTTGAGGCATTTTTCTACATTAAAGAGGCTACATAAATACAAGTTGCTGTTGTTGTTTAATTATTGTCAAAGATAAGTATTGTATCTTCTAAGACTTTGATCTTTTCCTATCCAAATGTCCCAAACAAGATGTGAATTCTTGTCACTCCAAAGCAGAGAAGGTTAAGGGGAGATTTAATAGAGGTGTTCAAAATCATGAAGGGTTTTGATAGAGTAAATAAGGAGAAACTGTTTCCAGTGGCAGAAGGGTCGGTAACCAAAGGACACAGATTTAAGATAATTGACAAAAGAACCAGAGGTTGAGATGAGGAGAAATTTTGTTATGATCTTGAAAGCACTGCCTGAAAGGATGGTGGAAGCAGATTCAAAAATAACTTTCAAAAGGGAATTAGATAAATACTTGAAGGCAAAAAGTTTGCAGGGCTATAGGTAAAGAGCAGGGGAGTGGGACTAATTAGATAGCTCTTTCAAAGAGCCAACACAGGCACGATGGGCCAAATGGCCTTCTGTGCTGTATCATTCTATGATTCTATGATTCTACAACTGTTGGGTGTTCTTTTCCAAAAATACAGTGAAATTGCAGGAAGTTCCTGAGATATTTCAACTTGTACCTACTCTGAGAAGCACAAGGTAAGAATGAGAAATGGCTACTCAGCACACACAGCTCCCAGTTATTTACATCAATATGTAGGGACCTCTTAAAGTATTTTCATCTCTTGCTAACTTAAGCCCGTTTACCTCTGCCCCCTGCTGAATGAAGGATACGACCATTTCCTTTTTGAACCAGCATTCAGTACACAAATTGACAGCAATGGAATAATATTGTGGCACTGCAGGAGGCCATTCAGCCCATTGATCCTGTGCCAGTGCTAGCTCTTCAACTGGAACTGTCTAATCCGACTTACCTGCTGTTTCTCCGTATCCTACGTTTGTTATACCATAACTTATTAAGGAGTCAACGGCATTGAGGGGAAGAAAAGGGGAGGGGATAAAATTGTTAACAAAATAAAAGCTTTATCATTAAAATCCCTTTATAATTTCAAATCATAAATTGTTTCCTTAATCTTCATTTTAGTGAGAACAGATTGAACTCCCTCAGATACTCAGCGATCTTAAAGATCCTTACAGAGTGCCACATCACTCCCGTAGACCTAAATTTAGCAAAATGACCTAAAACTGACAAGATCAGCAGAAAAAGGACACTGCACTCTTAGTAACCCAGAGAGACAGCCTCATTTTATCTGTATCTAATAACTGACATCTAACCCTGCTTTAGTCATATTTTGCCCTAGCAGCTTATCACAAAGCTGCATTTGAAACAGTGATGAGATAATCTAATGCCTCAGGCAACTATCCACTTGGGAAAAGGACATATACCACAGTGCTGACACTCACGATTTAGATAATGGCTTATTCATTTCTCACTCTTTTTTAAAGTCTACAATCCAGGGGTCGAAGCCAGAGTGCATCGAAACAATTGTGAGAAATCAATAAATCAGTATTTTAAAATCACAAGTGTCAGTGATACAGTGGCCTTGATTTTAATCCGGGGTGAGATGGGTGCATATGGGGGTCGGGGTCAACGACAAGCTCTCATGCAGAGGTCCGGAGAGATTTTGACACCGAGGCCTCATTTAAATATTCAAGCCCAGACTCCCGCCCGAACCTGGTGGGAATCACTGCCTGGCCGACGGGCAGAAACAGTAAATCAGGCGGCAGGAGGCTGACCCGCGGGAGCGGTCCCCGGCATTCTGGTAAGTGGTACGGAGGTTGGGGGGGGGGCGGGGTTCCAGAGGTGATCGCAATCAGGGGGAGGGGGGGGGAAGACCGAGGCAAGGGAGGCCCAAGGTTTCCTTGTGGGCCCGGGGGAGGTACTCCTGCTCCTCCTGGGCCACAAGGAAACTTTAAAACAGCATTTTAAACTTACGTCGCTGGGCCCTTGATCCAGCTGCTGGCAGGTTTGATCTGGCGGAGAAGCCACCACTGCTCCCCCGCTCAGGCCTCGTGTTAAAATTGCAGATCGGGCCCTGATGATGTCATTTTTAAAGATGACCCCCATCAGCTTGGGGCGGGTATCCTAGTCGCCTGCAATTTAAAATTGCAGTCGATCAGATCGGGGCGGGAAAGAAATAGGTACGTCCCTCGATCCATTTTAACTGCCCCCCTTCCTAGTTTCCGCCAGGTGGGGGAGTTAAAATTGGGACCACTGTGTCTGGTGGTAAACGGTGGGAAGAAAGAATAGAAAAAATAAAAAGAAGAAAATGCATTCTTTTCTTGGTTGGCGTGAAAGGATTGTCTGTCCGCTTCTACCTGTAGAGTTCATTCACACTTCACTCATCTGGGGAAAATCATTGCTTCATTTGGGCAAGTATTTCATTAACAGCACATTCCCTGTTCTAAACTCCCTTGAGAACACTATCACCTTGTACTTTGGTTTTATATGAAGTTAAATATTTGCATTTGGCTGCCTCTGATCTATACCCCTGTCACATTATTTCACAAATACTCAGTTAATTCAATAAACCATTACCAAAATATAAGGTCTGTTTCAGTAAAGACCAACAGCCTGCTCTTATTTGTCTTGTTCCTCCTTTCAAGTCTTTCTTCTCATCTGGTCTTTTTTATTTATTTTTATTTTATTGAATTTCAAGTGCAGAAAGAAGACAAAATAATGAGCTGTAAGCAGGCAACATACATGATTTACATGACAAGCAGATAGTGCGGTACAGAGTAATTGCTGCCACTGACAGTTCACCCTAAAAGGAATCCATAGTCCCTTCTAAATGCATACATAAACCATATGCTTAACAACCAAGCATGGTCTAGTTTACATCAATGCAAGGTGTTCAGCATCAGACTTCAGACTGGATATAGACTTCCATCCTTGTATTTAAATCCCTCCATGACCTCACTCCTCCTTATCTCTGTAGCCTACTACAACCCTCCGAGATCTTTGCTCTCCTCCAATTCTGGCCTCTTGCGCATCCCCAATTTTCTTCACTCTACCCTTGGCAGCCGTGCCTTCAGCTGTCTAGGCCCTAAGCTTTGAAATTCCCTCCCTAAACCTCTTTGCATCTCCACCTCTCTCTCCTCCTTTAAGTTGCCCGTTAAAACCTACCTCTTTGACCACCTATCCTAATAGCTCTTTATGTGGCAGGGTGACAAATTTTGTCTGATAATGCTCCTGTGAAGCACCTTGGGTCATTTTACTATTTTAAAGGCGCTATATAAATGCAAGTTGTTGTCGTTCTGAGTGAGTGAAGCACCTATCAATTTCCTGTCACGTTGACTTTGCGCAACATTACGAGGTCAGGTAACTATCAGTTGACCTGCGAGCTCCCTGCACAATTGGGCCTGGCGCAGAGAGCTCACTCTTCGTGGGGCAGGCCATTTGCAGCAGCAATATCTCGTTAGGTGCTGCTGCTGCTATTTAAAGGGTTGCAGCAGGACCTTTGGCGTCAGACGCTTTCATGATGCAGGAGGCCAGCACCATTTCAAGAGGCTGCTCTTGAGATGCTGCTCGGCTGGGTTCAGCAAAGGAGGGTTGCCCTCTTTGGGGCTGAGGGACACTCTCCTCTCTTTACGGCTGGCTGCAATGGGGAAGTGCAGATGGTCAATAGGGCAAACAAATAGGCTCTTATGTCCATAGGTTAATGGAGTAAATTCTTAAGAAGTTTAGGAAAATTGCCAGGGAAGAGTACTCAGCATTTGCCTACACAAAGTATATGGTTATAGGATGTAGGGCACAAGGCGTTTGCTGGACATTCACTGAGGCAGCATGGACTCAGGAAATCTTTCAGCTTTTTGACACGTGCATGTCACATGGCTACAGTGCAAATATTGTATGTGGCACTGAAATATGCAACCAATGTTGCACAGTAAAGCATGCTTCCAAGAAAAGGTAGGTGCATGCAGTATGTTGACACACAAGTTGGAATGTAGGTTTGACACTTTGGGGGAAGGGGTCATTATCTTTGTCTTTCAATCTTCCAACATCCTATTAATTCCCTTTATTCCCATGAACTATAGGAATTACATACAAACATACAAAAATGACAGACAGGCAAAGACCTACTGGACTATCTAGCCTGTCCCACACAGTTGTGATGCCTTATGCATCATGTTACATACACTCCCCAGCCCATCCGGTGCCAAGTAATTTCCTGGGAGAGGTGAAAAACCAGACAAAAACTCAGGCCATTTAAGGGGGGGATAAAAACTGTAAAATTCCTCTCCGGCCCTCTTAGGTGATCGAAACTAGCCCAGAAGATCACCTTGGCCCTGATTTATGTTACATTATACCTACCTCTTGTAAGAGGTGATCTCCGCCCCAGCCAGAAACAGATCCAGCTCTCGCTTGAAGGAATTCAGCGACTCAGTGTTCAACGCACGAGTCGGCAGCCTGTTCCACAGGTCCACTGGTCTCTGGGAAAGGAAGAACCGCCTACATCCAACCTCGTTCTGCCCTTACATAACTTGTAATGGTGACCCCAGGTCCTCCCCAAACTATCCAGTTGAAATAATTGATTTACGTAAACAAAATCTAGTCCCTTTATTATTTTATAAACCTTGATGAAATCACCCACAAGCCTCCGCTTCTCTAAAGTATAGAGACCCAGCTCTTTGAGCCTATCTGGGTAACTAAGGTGTTTTAAATTTGGAATTAAACTTGCAGCCCTCCTCTGCACCCTTTCCAAAGCCTGAATATCCCCCACCCTGTGAGCAGATCAAAACTGGACATAGTGGTCTAACTGAGGCCTGGCCAAGGTCTTGTACAAGGACAAAATGGCATGCTTTGTTTTATAGTGAACAGTCCTGTGAATACAATCTAGAACCCTGTTCGGTTTAGCTATAGCTTCACGGCATTGGTCATCGATCTTTAGAAATTGATTCACTAAAACACCCAGATCTCTTTCTTCCACCGCTGGCTTTAATTCTTTGCCCTGAAGGGTGTATGTATGTTCAACATTTGGCCGCCCTCATGCATGACACTAAACTTTTCTAAGTTAAACATCATTTGCCAATCACGGGGCCAATCCTGCAGCACATCCAGATCTGCTTGTAGTAGTTGAGCATCCTCTACAGTCCTGAGTCTCGCAGATACCTTAATATCATCCACAAATTTGCAGATCTTTCCCCCAACACCTACATCTAGATCATTAATGAAAATAGTAAATAGCAAAGGTTCTGCGGGACACCTACTGATCTCCAGTCAGATCCAAATCCAGTGACAAATGCATTCTGCCTACGGGCATTCAGCCAATTCTCAATCCAAAATCACAAAATTACATTACTATTAGGAACTGTGAGATTACCTTTGGTCTGCCTTGTACAGACTGGCCTGAAAACACGAAACAGCAACAATTCTCAGTTGGCAGGAGAATATTTTTCAGACATGTTTGCACACTATCAGCTGTCACTGTCACTGGCAGAGTGAAAACCGGCCTGGTGTGAGAATTCCCATTTAGGAATACAATTAAGAAAAAGATTTGGTTCTGTTCCCCACTATGTCTTTGTGACTCGTCTGACCACTGATCCCCTCAGTCCATTCATTATCTGTTTGCTATGACAGATAGTTCTGGACCTGTCAACACTATATTGATTTTAGTCAAATCAATCCTTGGGCTGCAGCTGGGATTGCTTGATAGCCTACAGGTAAAAGCTTGAAATCTCTCTAACACCATTACTAGTATTCATAAAGGAACAAAATCATTTTCTTTTCAGGGGATTGTCCAATCTATCTTCTGTCCGTCATTTGATCCATCAATTTTGCGTTTTTCTTTTTGTACTATCTTGCGATGTTAAAACACTGGCACAGAGGAAGTGACAGCCCAATATTTCACATCAGAAAAACTACAGAGAGACCAGGTGTGAAGTGCCATTTAAACTGTCATAGATATCAGAACTTGACGACTGACAAAGCCGAGCTCCTTCTCGATTGAATATTTAGATGGAAAATGAAGTCGTGCAGCTACTTATGGTTTACCTTTCATTGTCACCAGCACAAAGCAGCAATGGACCTGTGCATTGTGCCAGAGAGGTAGAGATGGGCAGAGGTAGCAACAGTGGGCAAATTCTAGGTGCGAGATTGTTAGTTGGGAGTCAGATACCCAATGGTTAAAAGGAACAAGTGGGCCCCAGGGGATAGCCAAGTGGAATTAATATATTCCTCTTCTCACCTTCTTTCTCTTATCTACTTTATCCTGTCTTTCTCTGCTCTTTTTCTATTTCCGATTACTCTTTGCAGCCTGTCTGGCTGTGAGATTTGTGAGGTGATTACTCTTGCTTTTGCTTCTGTTGCAGTGAGCTACCCACCCCCCCCCCCCGCCTCCATATTGATAGTGAAAGCTTTGTGTCTGACCTGATATGGATGCTAAGCTAGTCCTACTTCCACAGTGCTTTTTTGCTTTCTCTTGCTCCCTAGTGACCATGGTGCTTCATCCTTTTTCAGCTTCTTCACAGCGCTCAACACAATCAACCATGCCAACCGTCTCCAACATCTTTCCACCGTCATCTAACTCAGTGAGACTGCTCTCACGTGGTTCCACTCCTATGTGTCCAAACGTAGCCAGGGTATCTCCATCATTGACTTCTCTTCTCTTCTCTTCCTCTAACCTTGGGCCTCTCCTCTCCCTCATCTATACGCTACCCCTTGGTGACTTCATCTGCAGACATGGGGTCAGCTCCCACCTGTGTATCAATCATACCCACCTCTTCCTCTCCACCACCTCGTTCAACTGACTCTGTACTGTGTATGAACAGTGCCCCATAAATTGCGTAACGGGTGCCTTCGAGAGTCATTGGGGTAATGTCCTATTAACCGCCTGAAATATGCCTACAGTGGAGTTTTTAGCTTGAAAGCTGGCCATCAAAATTGAGCTCAGTTGTTGAACTGAATGCTAGGAAGTGGCTGGAAAACAGGCCATCTCAGCTAGTTCAAGCCATGGAAAATCCATAAACCAATCAAAGCCATAAAGACTCCAGGTTAAGTGCTCCACAAAGAACTGTGTTTATACTACAGACATTCCTTCCTAATATGAGAAACCACATCCCTAACTCAAACCACTTAAATAACACCTACGGAGGGTAAACATGTCACATCTCCTCATATTAGGGGAAAAAACTCGAGGTTTGATTGACGCAAGGGGGTGTGAGACCTTCTGGCAAATATGTCACTCTGGTTGGTTAATTGAATGTAAGGAGACCTCCCTTTTAAAATTAAGATATAAAAATCGAAGATTCTGCATCCTCATGACAGACAGTTATAGCAATCAGTAGACAGTCTGTAGTAATCCTTTTCTAGAAGTAGTTCTGTAGTAGAGAGAACAAGCTGTCTCTCTCTTTGTTGGTTCTCTAGATTCTCTTTGTTCTTTAAGAACCTTTGCCTAGAAGTCACACAAGGGTACAGCGTATTAAGAACTGCTACAATTAATACTCAGCATCCGTTAATGGTGATTTATAGTAAATTGCCTGTGTAACTTCAGCTACTCATTTTGTTAAGTAACTTGGTCAATTAATGATTTGCTATTCAAATTGCTAGATAACTCTGACTACATCTATTCATGTCTATTAAGTATTTGTGTAGCCAACTTTAATCTTAAATTGTGATTTGGTAGCCGATAAATAGTCTTATGGTGCATGACCAGTTGTCTGACTATCTCTTTGATAATTTGGCTAGAAAGAGTTAATTCATTCACTCAGTAGCTTGTAGGTGTCCTAATTGAGGGTTGAACTAAATCATAAATTGGATCCAAACTGGTCAGCAGGCCAACTCAGGCACCATTCACTCAGTAACTTACCTGAAATTCCTTTGCATATTTAAAGTGACTGAAATAAATACAGAACAATATGGTTCACAACTTTCTCTTGATGTCAGTCTCATATCAGATTCCCAGAAATTCGACACCAAATTTATTTATGGCCATTGTTAGATCACTCGGTGCATGTGAGTCTAGTACGTTGTCTTAAAAAATGCCCACATTAAAAATAATCCATCTAAATTATATTAAATGCTCCATGCACATTATGTGAAAATTTATACTGTCTTCAAAATTTCATTAAACAGTTATACATTTTTTTTTTAAATACATCTGTGCACACTTTATTATATATTCTTACATCCACATTTGTAATGTGAACTTGTCATGCTGCAATTACACCCTCCCACCCATAGTGGCACTGTAGCCCCAAGTTTTGCATCTCCCAGTTCCTCAGATTGTATTGCAGAGAAACTCATACACTGCAACCAACCCTAACTTTCTATTTCCCGATTTGCCCTAAGCTTTGCTATTTATCTATAAATAATGGGAGAAAGTTAAAGTATATGGCATAAAAGTAAGGACAGAATGTATGATAGTAAGAAAGTTCGATACCCTTCAGAAAAAAAGATAGAATGTGCAACATTAGTGACCCTTTTCTATGGTTAGAAGGGAAATGATTCCTTGAGGTGAATGACTTCTTTAGGTGATAATAAAAGCAACACTTGGTCCCACATGGCAGATTGGTCAAAAAAGTAAAGGCCCATGGGATCCAAGGGAATGTGGCAAATTGGATCCAAAATTGGCTCCGTGGCAGGAAGCAAAGGGTAATGGTCAATGGGTATTTTTGCGACTGGAAGGCTGTTTCCAGTGGGGTGCCGCAGGGCTCGGTAATAGGCCCTTTGCTTTTTGTGGTATACATTAACGATTTGGACTTAAACGTAGGGGGCAGGATTAAGAAATTTGCAAATGACACAAAGATAGGCCGTGTGGTTGATAATGAGGAGGAAAGCTGTAGTGGCAAATGGAGTTCAATCCGGAGAAGTGTGAAGTAATGCATTTGGGGAGAGCAAACAAGGCAAGGGAATACACAATCAATGGGAGGATACTGAGAGGTGTAGAGGAAGTGAGGGGCCTTGGAGTGCATGTCCACAGATCCCTGAAGGTAGCAGGACAGGTGGATAAGGTAGTTAAGAAGGCATATGGAATGCTTTCCTTTATTAGCCGAGGCATAGAATATAAAAGCAGGGATGTCATGCTGGAACTCTATAAAACACTAGTTAGGCCACAGCTTGAGTACTGCGCACAGTTCTGGTCACCACATTACAGGAAGGATGTAATTGCACTAGAGGGGGTGCAGAGAAGATTTACGAGGACTGGAGAATTTCAGCTATGATGACAGATTGGATAGGCTGGGGTTGTTTTCCTTGGAACAGAGGAGACTGAGGGGTGATTTGATTGAGGTGTACAAAATTATGAGGGGCCTAGATGGAGTGGATATTTCCCTTAGCAGAGGGGTCAATAACCAGGGGGCATAGATTTAAAGTGATTGGTAGAAGGATTAGAGCGGAAATGAGGAAAAAAATTTTCACCCAGAGGGTGGTGGGGGTCTGGAACTCACTGCCTGAGAGGGTGGTAGAGACAGAAACCTTCAACTCATTTAAAAAGTACCTGGATGTGCACCTGAAGAGCCGTAACCTGCAGGGCAACGGACCAAATGCAGGAAAGTGGGATTAGGCTGTGGGACTCGTGTCTCAGCCGGCCCGGACACAATGGGCCGAATGGCCTCCTTCTGTGCTGTAAATTTTCAATGATTCTATGATGAATAAACAAAATAATAGAGCTGCTAGTTTTACAGGAAATGCACTAATGGAAAGGTACATAAAAATGACAGAGGTATGAGCACATGAACCCTGCAATAAATGAACAGTTTCCAGTTTAATATAACTATAATTCTTGTTAATATCACTGTGGCTGCTTTGAATGTTACTGTGACTTCCTGAAGGCATCAAAGAACAGTTTAATGGCTTTTGGTGTTGAACTATTTCAATTATGTGGAGAGACTAGAGAAGCTGGGATTGTTCTCCTTGGAGCAGAGAAGGCTAAGGGAAGATTTGATAGAGGTGTTCAAAAATCATGAAGGGTTTTGATAGAGTAAATAAGGAGAAACTGTTTCCAGTGTCAGTAACCAGTGCACACGGATTTAAGATAATTGGCAACAATGAAGATGAGAATTTTTTTTATATTGGTTCATGGGATGTGGGCGTCGCTGGCAAGGCCAGCATTTATTATCTATCCCGAATTGCCCTTGAGAAGGTGGTGGTGAGCCACCTTCTTGAACCGCTGCAGTCGTGCGGTGAAGGTTCTCCCACAGTGCTGTTAGTTAGGGAGTTCCAGGATTTTGACCCAGTGACGGTATATTTCCAAGCCGGGATGGTGTGTGACTTGGAGGTGAACGTGCAGGTGGTGTTGTTCCCATGTGCCTGCTGCCATTGTCCTTCTAGGTGATAGAGGTCATGGGTTTGGGAGGTGCTGTTGAAGAAGCCTTGGCGAGTTGCTGCGGTGCATCTTGTAGATGGTACACACTGCAGCCACTGTGCGCCGGTGGTGAAGGGAGTGAATGTTTAGGGTGGTGGACTGGGCTTGGTTTGCCTATGTCATGTCCAGTGCCTAGTGGTCCATCTGGTTTTATTCTTACTATGACTTTTTGTAGCAAGATTTTACAACTGAGGGTGATTAAGAATCAACCACATTGCTGTGGATCTGGAGTCACATATAGACCAGACTGGGTGAAGACAGCAGGTTTCTTTCACTAAAGGGGCATTAGTGAACCAGATGGGTTTTTACAACAATCCAGTAGTTTCATGGCCACCATTACTGATTTTTTTTTTTAATTGAATTTAAATGCCCCAGTTGCTATGGTAGGATTTGAACTTATAACTCTGGATTACTAGTCCAGTAACATAACCACTATGCTACCATACCCAGTGAGTCATTATGATCTGGAATGCACTGCCTGAAAGGGCGGTGGAAGCAGATTCAATAGTAACTTTCAGAAGGGAATTGGATAAATACTTGAAAAGGAAAAATTTGCAGAGCTATAGGGAGAGCGCAGGAGAGTGGGACTAATTGGATAGCTCTTTCAAAGAGCTGGCACAGGCAGAGGGGGGAGGGGTGCTGTAAGATTCCATGACATGCTTTAGAGTAACTTTGTAGTAAAGATAAAGCTAGATTATGCCAGAATGCCAGGTACTGAAGCTCCAACAAGCTGTGGTGTAGAATTGTGCATTCATCGTACAATGAATCCACGATCACTTGTAACCCTGAGGAGGCACAGCACAGGAGCCAAATTACAGAGCAGACATGGAGCCACTCATGGAGCAGTATTGGCAGTTTTTCACGTCGAGAGGCCAGGACCAGGAATTTTATCGGAGCTGCTTCCACTCTATCAACCATAGCTTCACCGGAAGTGTGGTCAGAAACTCTGTGACAACAGCAAAGCGGGAGCGGCTCCAAGGAAATTCCCAGCCCCGGAGAAGGGCTAAAAAAAATTGCTGAGCTGGTTTTTTGATCCCCATCGACCTTTGAATCCACAATGACCTTTGAAATGCTTTATAAAAATGCTCATTTGCAGATTTTTGTGGGTCCATGCTCCCAGTGTTCTTCCAGCTGCAGAATATTTACTGGTTACCACTTTCAGGAACAATTTGAGAGCAATCTCTGCAGGTCAGCTTATAGGCAACTCTGATTTTGTTCAACAGATAATTAGGAGAAAATTCAAAGGTCCCGTATTGTAGGATTGCCAACTCTGGTTGAACGTATTCCTGGAGGTTTCATCACATGACCTCCCACCCCCTACCAGTCACACAGCCTCGTTACCTATCTCCAATATTTTTATAACTAATAAATAAAAGTATTCAAAGAAAATGAAAGAAGCACACCATTTTTTTAATGCTCCTATGATTTTTCTCCCAGCTTGCTCGCAGCAGCGTCCAGGAGATTAATCTTTAATTCCTGAAGACTCCATAAAAATCCTGGAGGGTTGGCAACCCCATGGTACTGCCACTGGGGCACCGAACACGTAGGGAAAGTGGATCAGAGAATTGGTAGTGTTGTAGCCATGTCTCAAACCCACTGGGAGCATGGGATCGGTGAATTTACACTTTCGTTTTTTTTATTATTATTGGGAAACCCAGATGAAGGGGCCAAGATCCATCACTAAGGTTAAAAAAAGTAAGAGAGAAAAGGAGGCAAATCATATAGTTATGACTAGTTGACTGTATATAACAGACATTAAATACATATAATTAGAACCACTACCGTTACAGAACACTGAAGCTTTTGGTAATTACCTTCAAAGGCTATGAAAGTGAGACAATATTGTCACTGATTATATTTCTGAGTATGAAAGAAGACAACAGTTAACAAAAGGAAATAGAAAGGGCTTTGACAAGCATGTAAGAAGCAGCAGATAGTCAAAGAAGGGGTGGGATCACTTAGAGATAAAGGAAGCCATCTTGTACTTGAGAATGCAGGAATTGCGGAGATGCTCCATAAGTATTTTGCCTCAGGTTTACAGAGGAAGGAGTACCTGAGGAGGATGTTCATGAGCAACTCCTGACATAAATACTCAAAAAGAAACTCTATGAAAAAAAAGTTAATGGGACTAAAATAGATAGGTTCCCCACTCCAGATTGTATGTACCTCAGAATACTGAGAGAGGGTGAGAAGGAGATAGCAGAGGCACTAACCCATAATTTTCAAAAACTTTATGGAAATGGGAACTGAGCCAAAGGCTGGTAGGTGGTAAATGTTACACCCCTGTGCAAGGAGGAGAAACATCTAAGGCAGGAAATTATAGGCCAGTTAGTCTCACCTTGGTCCAAGATAAATTTATCGACTGCATTATATGGGAAAAAATTAGTGAATACTTCAAAAGGGGAGGAGCTAACCAGGGATAGTCAGCAATGGTTTATAAAGTACGGATCAGATCCTTTGATTTAATAACATTTTTCGAGGAAATCACAGAATGTAAATGAAGGGAATGAGGTAAATGATGTGTATGTGGATTTTCAGAAAGACTTTAACAAAAATTAAGGCACACAATATTAAAGAGAATGTAGTCTTGAATACCTCATATTTTCATTTTTGTTATAAGTCACATCGATGGTGAGATGGCTGAGGTCAGAGAGCAGAGAGAATGTGGAAATGGATCAGTGAAACGTGGGTAATGGTGTGCTCGGAGGAGTCTGTTCTATATACTCGTTTGTTTCCATTTATATAAATGATTTAGATATAGACATAAGACAAATGACTTTGAAGATGGTCATGATATCTAATTAGGAATGAGGAAGAATGCTAGAGATTGAAGGGGAACAATGCAAATGCATTTCAATGCAAAATGTGAAGTTTTTTTTATTCGTTCATGGGATGTGGGTGTCCCTGGCGAGGCTGGCATTTATTGCCCAGCCCTAATTGCCCTTGAGAAGGTGGTGGTGAGCCGCCTTCTTGAACCGCTGCAGTCCGTGTGGTGAAGGTTCTCCCACTGTGCTGTTAGGAAGGGAGTTCCAGGATTTTGACCCAGCGACGATGAAGGAACGGCGATATATTTCCAAGTCGGGATGGTGTGTGACTTGGAGGGGAACGTGCAGATGGTGTTGTTCCCATATACCTGCTGCTCTTGTCCTTCTAGGTGGTAGATGTCGCGGGTTTAGGAGGTGCTGTCGAAGAAGCCTTAGCGAGTTGCTGCAGTGCATCCTGTGGATGGTACACACTGCAGCCACAGTGCGCCGGTGGTGAAGGGAGTGAATGTTTAGGGTGGTGGATGGGGTGCCAATCAAGCGGGCTGCTTTGTCCTGGATGGTGTCGAGCTTCTTGAGTGTTGTTGGAGCTGCACTCATCCAGGCAAGTGGAGAGTATTCCATCACACTCCTGACTTGTGCCTTGTAGATGGTGGAAAGGCTTTGGGGAGTCAGGAGGTGAGTCACTCGCCGCAGAATACCCAGCCTCTGACCTGCTCTTGTAGCCACAGTATTTATATGGCTGGTCCAGTTAAGTTTCTGGTCATTGGTGACCCCCAGGATGTTGATGATGTGGGATTCGGCGATGGTAATGCCGTTGAATGTCAAGGGGAGATGGTTAGACTCTCTCTTGTTGGAGATGGTCATCGTCTGGCACTTTTCTGGGGCGAATGTTACATGCCACTTATCAGCCCAAGCCTGGATGTTGTCCAGGTCCTGCTGCATGCGGGCTCAGACTGCTTCATTATCTGAGGGGTTGCGAATGGAACTGAACACTGTGCAATCATCAGCGAACATCCCCACTTCTGACCTTATGATGGAGGGAAGGTCATTGATGAAGCAGCTGAAGATGGTTGGGCCTAGGACACCGCCTTGAGGAACTCCTGCAGCAATGTCCTGGGGCTGAGATGATTGGCCACCAACAACCACTACCATCTTCCTTTGTGCTAGGTATGACTCCAGCCACTGGAGAGTTTTCCCCCTGATTCCCTTTGACTTCAATTTTACTGGGGCTCCTTGGTGCCACACTCGGTCAAATGCTGCCTTGATGTCAAGGGCAGTCACTCTCACCTCACCTCTGGAATTCAGCTCTTTTGTCCATGTTTGGACCAAGGCTGTAATGAGTTCTGGAGCCGAGTGGTCCTGGCGGAACCCAAACTGACCATCGATGAGCAGGTTATTGGTGAGTAAGTGCCGCTTGATAGAGCTGTCGACGACACCTTCCATCACTTTGCTGATGATCGAGAGTAGACTGATGGGGCGGTAATTGGCCGGATTGTATTTGTCCTGCTTTTTGTGGACAGGACATACCTGGGCAATTTTCCACATTGTCGGGTAAATGCCAGTGTTGTAGCTGTACTGGAACAGCTTGGCTAGAGGCGCAGCTAGTTCTGGAGCACAAGGCTTCAGCACTACAGCCGGGAAGTTGTCGGGGCCCATAGCCTTTGCTGTATCCAGTGCATAGGAACATAGGAACAGGAATAGGCCATTCAGCTCCTCGTGCATGCTCCGCCATATGATAAGATCATGGCTGATCTGTGATCTAACTCCATATACCTGCCTTTGGCCCATATCCCTTAATACCTTTGGTTGCCAAAAAGCTATCTATCTCAGATTTAAATTTAGCAATTGAGCTAGTATCAATTGCCGTTTGCGGAAGAGAGTTCCAAACTTCTACCACCCTTTGTGTGTAGAAATGTTTTCTAATCTCGCTCCTGAAAGGTCTGGCTCTAATTTTTAGACTGTGCCCCCTACTCCTAAAATCCCCAACCAGCGGAAATAGTTTCTCTCTATCCACTCTATCCGTTCCCCTTAATATCTTATAAACTTCGATCAGATCACCCCTTAACCTTCGAAACTCCAGAGAATACAACCCCAATTTCTGTAATCTCTCCTCGTAACTTAATCCTTGAAGTCCGGGTATCAGTCTAGTAAACCTACGCTGCACTCCCTCGAAGGCCAGTATGTCCTTCCGAAGGTGCGGTGCCCAGAACTGTTCACAGCACTCCAGGTGCGGTCTAACCAGGGTTTTGCATAGCTGCAGCATAACTTTCTTGATATCACGTGGGGTGAATCGAATTGGCTGAAGACTGGCTTCTGTGATGGTGGGGATATCGGGAGGCGGCCGAGATGGATCATCCACTCGGCACTTCTGGCTGAAGATGGTTGCAAACGCTTCAGCCTTGTCTTTTGCACTCACGTGCTGGACTCCGCCATCATTGAGGATGGAGATGTTTACAGAGCCTCCTCCTCCCGTTAGTTGTTTAATTGTCCACCACCATTCACGACTGGATGTGGCAGTTCTGTTATATTTTGGGAGGAACAGCTAATGGGAATATACCTTAAATGGTGGGGGTGCAGGTTAAAAAATTCATAAAAAGGCAATTGGCATTCTAGGTTTTATTTATAGGGCTCTCGAGTATAAAAACAGGTTGAATTTCCAAAACAACAACAGCAACAACAACTTGCATTTACATTGCACTTTTAATGTCCCAAGGCGCTTCGCTGAAGCATTATCAAACAAAATTTGACACCGAGCCAAATTAGGAGATATTAGGACAGGTGACCAAAAGCTTGGTCAAAGAGGTAGGTATTAAGGAGTGTTTTAAAGGAGGGTAGAGAGGTGGAAAGGCGGAGAGGTTAGACGGAGGGAATTCCAGAGCTTAGGGCCCAGGCAGCTGAAGGCACGGCCGCCAATGGAGGAGCGATTAAAATTGGGGATGCGCAAGAGGCAAGAATTGGAGGAGCGCAGAAATCTCCGAGGGTTGTAGGGCTGGAGGAGGTTACAGAGATAGGGAGGGGTGAGGCCATTGGGGAATTTGAAAACAAGGATGAGAATTTAAAATCGAATAAGAGGGATCTTGAGGGCCCTTCTTTCAAAGGTCATGCATTGCACATGTACACTTAAAGGTCACACCAGCACTGACCATTTTCAGATAGCTGCAGGGACATTGGGCAACTGGCCATGTAATACAATCCTCAAGTCACTGCTGTTGTCAAAATATAGGTGGACCAGTAACATCACCAGGTCAAATACAGGGCTTCCCAAATCATTCTAGAGGACAATGCTACATATGGGACTCTTAGACAATTTACCTATATCGAAGGCATCTTTCAGAAAACAGCGCCATTCTATGGCTGTTTAGTTTCTCAAGTATAAATTAATTCCTTCACTTCCCATTGATTATCTGAGGATGAGGAATCTATTGCACCCTCTACTATTTCGAACCAGGTGATTCTCCCACTAGGTGAGCAGTAAGGATTTGTCCAGACATTTCATTTCATCACACATTTGCTTGAGGTCCATGGTAGATCTCTCCAGATTGGATGACTATATTGCTTTATTGGCTGAATTACCAAGGACAAACAGAGATGAGAATAACCAAAAAAGTTGATCAACACCCTTGGGAATGGAGATATCTAAGTCCTTGTTGGAAACGGTTCACTTCTTTGCTCTGTGCTCAGTAATAGCAGAAACGGTTTGCTTTCAGGAAGGGAAGTACCTATTACTGTTTATTTTCTACACCCTATGGCTATACATTATGGCTCTTCAGTTAGATACCTGGTGAATAGTAAAATGTTGATATGGTACTAATTTTCCACAATGCAAACCATATTTGTGAGAAAATATCAAAATAAAAGCTTTCTTACTGAATTGGACCTTGTCTGTGATACCTTTGATCAAGATTACCTACAGTGACTGTAGCTGTGCCAAGGATCTGCAATACACACTGGGTAAGAATAATGCCCATTGACCCATGGGACTTGGGTTTGACAGGATCCCAAACTAAAGGGGTAAAAATCTAAGATAAACTGAGTTTATGGTAGTCTTGACTCAGTTCCTATGGAGTGTAAATTCACAGGACAAAGCTACCCACAGCCTACGTAGTTTGTAATACTGCTGCCTATGGGAGGTTAGATGCTCGATAGCTATCTATAGTAGGACAGATTAATAAATGCCTATGATACGACAGATGTAGGATAAAGGTCTATGGCCAGTCAGATGTAGAACAGATGCCTATGTGTGAGACAGATGTAAGACAGATGCCTATAGTAGGACACATAAGTGAAGTACAAGAAATACCTATAGCAGAACAGATGTGGTACAAGCATCTATGTAGAACAGATGCCTATGATACAACAGACACCTATTGCAGCACAGATGTAGGATAGGAGCTTATGGTAGGATAGATGGAGGCAGATGTAGAACAGATGCCTATGGTAAGACAGATACCAAATACAAGACATATATAGGTAGGATAGATGCCTCTTGAAGGATAGATACCTATTGCAGAACATATGTAGGACAGATGCTGATGGTAGGACAGTGGTAGGACAGATGCCAATGGTAGAACAGATGTAGGATAGATATCAATCATAATTTCATTTGTAAAGTTAACATCTAATGATGAAAAAGAGGAAAATAACCAGCTCATTTTGGATGCTCCAGCTGGCCCATAAACGAAGCACACAAAAGAATCAGCCACGTAAGTGGGGAAAAAGGGAAATGCTTCAACATCATTTCATTACTACTTAAAGATGATACATTTCCAGTGGAAAATAGGATTCAGTATACACTGTGTAAAGCGTAAGTAAATACTTTTTCAACATAGCGTATTCTTGTATCGAAAAGGTAATGGACAGTGTCTGTTTCAATGTCCCAATCTGGAAACTTAATTCAGAAATCTGTTACCCTTTATGTAAAAAGGTTCCATCTAAATTCACTTCTTACTTCCTATTTGTTAACTTGAATCATAGTTGTCCCATGTACTACCTATGACCAAGAGGATGGACCATCTAGTCCCAGACATTGATCAATGATCATCGTACGAGATACGAGTCACAGCAGTCTGTGTCAACTCTCTCTCTGGGGGCAGCACCTTGGCTCCACTCAGAGCTTCTCCATCCCAGTACGACCAAGATCAGCAGTTAGGTGTGTGCAGAGAGAGGGGTTCATGGGCATTCCCTCCACTCCATGAAACATGTTGGTGCTCCAACACCACCTTTCAGTTTCTCAATTTCTTAACTCCTCTTCACACCACAGATATTCAATGGAATAAACACAAAAAAGTTACGTTCAACTTATAGAGCTGTCATGGGAGCATGCAATGCCCCCCCCCCGCCTCAGTGTATCGTGCATACATCTGTAATAATAAAAGCATACATTATGAGCACTAAATGTATGATTCACTATATAAATCACAGCTTGGATGTAGATCTACAAATATGTATCAGCTACCTGTACAATGCACCATCTGGTAATCAGATGAATCATAAATATACTTCTAGTCATGAATTTAATAGTCAGATGTTCTTGTGAGTGTTTGGATTTATCTCTTGTTGCAGTCTTTCCCTTAGGTTATCACTCTGCTGCTTCATGGTTGTAGCAATCAGTTATATTCTGTCAGTCTGGCTGATCAGTTGGACTTCAACAATGTTGAGCAGTGGTTTGTCTTCTTTCAATGATGCTTAACTGGCATTTGGTTTTATTTCTGAGAGTTCTTTATTTCTCCAATACATTGTTCAACTGCATTGACATTTTAACAGATGCACCAGTCTTGATTTAAGTGAAACAGAGAGCACTAAACAAGAAGCAGTAAGATGTGAGGTGAACCGTATAACCCATGAACAACAAATGCCCAAGTTGGTTATTGTAAACAATTTTACAACACCAAGTTATAGTCCAGCAATTTTATTTTAAATTCACAAGCTTTCGGAGGCTTCCTCCTTCCTCAGGTAAATGTTCAGGAGCTCCTCGAAGCCTACGCATTTATACATATAGAACAATACATGATGTTTACAGAATGCCCCTGCAACTAGCTTTCAAGAGAACAGCGTCCACGACACCACACAACCCTGCCACGGTAACCTCTGCAAGACATGCCAGATCATCGACACAGATACCACCATCACACGAGAGGACACCACCCACCAGGTGCATGGTTCATACTCCTGTGACTCGGCCAACGTTGTCTACCTCATACGTTGCAGGAAAGGATGCCCCAGAGCATGGTACATTGGCGAGACCATGCAGACGCTGCGACAACGGATGAACGGACACCGCGCAACAATCGCCAAACAGGAGGGTTCCCTCCCAGTCGGGGAACACTTCAGCAGTCATGGACATTCATCCACCGACCTTCGGGTAAGCGTACTCCAAGGCGGCCTTCGAGACACACGACAACGCAAAATCGTCGAGCAGAAATTGATAGCCAAGTTCCGCACCCATGAGGACGGCCTCAACCAGGATCTTGGGTTCATGTCACGCTACACGTTACCCCACCAGCGAACAAATGTTATCTGTTTTTAATATAATGGGTCATTTGCTGGCTTTCTCTGCCTTCCGGATGTTTCTGCCTCTCTCTGTTTTTTTTTCCTGTTTGTTTTTTTGTTGAATGTGTATTCGGGGGTTCTGCAGGTGACACCTCTCTGTCTGAACACGGTGATTGCCTTGGCAACGGGCAGTTGCAGGGGCATTCTGTAAACATCATGTATTGTTCTATATTTATAAATGCGTAGGCTTCGAGGAGCTCCTGAACATTTACCTGAGGAAGGAGGAAGCCTCCGAAAGCTTGTGAATTTAAAATAAAATTGCTGGACTATAACTTGGTGTTGTAAAATTGTTTACAATTGTCAACCCCAGTCCATCACCGGCATCTCCACATCAAGTTGGTTATAGTTGTCTTCATTATGAAGGTGCACATTCAACTCTTTCGCCTCCATTCACAGTTTTTATACCACAAGAATGAAGGTACTGTGTAACTATATTCAATTCATTTAAAAGGATACTTTAAATCATTTGGAAACACTTACATTATGTTTTTTTAAACTGCTTCATGATGCTGATGATTATGAAGCTATGAGAATGGAGAAGGCATTAGATATAGAGAGTGATGGGATCTGCAGAAGCATGTACAGCATGAGGTTTAAGTTAGTTTGAGGTCAGAATATACATGAGCAATGTGAAGCTAGGAGCGACCATATAAACTCCTGAGGGTGGTGATTCTCAATCTTGCTCACACAGGCTCACCAGGGCCAAACTATTCCTTTACCTGGACACATTTTTAACCAGTGAATTTTTGTGAACATCCTGGGGCGTCTGTCTGAACTTTGTCTGAACAGTAGATAAACTCTGATTTAGAGTTTCATTTGGTATTGGGCCAGCGAATTCTAGGTTCAAGCACTTGTGTGTTCCAGTGTATTAGGAAGCACTGCACCATGAAGACATTCCATACTCTGGACTGAGATGTTCCAGTTACATCCAATCTCCTTGTCCTGGTAAAGAATTAAAGACCTCACAATGTTTAATTCCAAAGATCAGTGCGGGGGGAAGGAGTAGCGAGCGAGAGTTTGTACCCGATCGTTAAAAACTGACTAAGTATGCTGAAGGACTGATGTCCAGAGTGAAAAATTTGTTACACTCTACACCGTCTCAACTGCTCATAAACTCCATCACTATTGATGTTAATATAGCATTTCAGTCAGTTCCTCAAAAGCCAATTTTCACCGATTCTTCCAACTCCAAGCATTAATATAATAATCTATTAGGGTTACAGGTGGAAATTGGGAGCATTTGCACCAGAAATAAAAAATAGTTTCTGGAGATGAGGGGATTCTATGGTTCAAGATATTTCTACCTCAATTAACATTAAAGTTTAATCAGATGTTTTTCTTGGAGATGCTAATACAATGGAAAGCACCTGAACTGAGAAAATGTCTTGTCGCCACCCTTCTCACCTCCTGTCTGATAGATGCTGTCAATCATCTTCCTATCTCCATGTGGGTACATTTTATGTGCAATTAACATTTAAAAATCATAACCGAAGCTGAGTTGGTGAATGGTCGCATTAAGGCACTAGAACTGTCCCATCCATCTTACAAAGTGACATTAATTGTCAATTTCACAAATTGCAAAACACTGGTTTCACCGCCATAAAACAAAATCCACTTACCGTCAACTGATAACGTCAAATATTACTTAACCTTTACCATGCTGCAAAAATCAGATCCCCATATAGTTACCACAACAAGTCGTATGATTAGTGCTTTAACGAATCAAAAAATTCTCCTGTGCTATGCCATTTTAAGTCATCATGATATAAAAGGAGTGTTCTTGGTTAAAATCCGTCCAAGACAGAAAAATCATACATAGCTGGTACAAGGTTTACAATTCTATGAATGATCTGCAAAATTGAAAGGTCCAATATTTCTTTTAATTAATTATGACCAGGGAACGATTCTTTCTACCCCACTGTCTCAGTCATTCTGCACATCAGCAGAGAATATATAGTTACAGATTTTTGTCTGGCTGTGATATGATCGACCTGCTGATTTTAATGCAGATTTCTCCATACGTAATGTTGAGAATTGTAAATTTCAACAGAATCTGCAAAAGTACCTCACAACAATGCAGAATTCCAGACAATCTATGAAAATTCCAAACCTACAAATTTACACCACCCCAGCTCATGAATTTATTTTATTGTTGGGAACCTAGCTGAAGGTCAAGGCTGAAAACGCAGGATGTTGTGAAAAGTGGAAGGACGGATGGGGCAAATGGGAACTGGTGTTAAATGGTGTGCTATTTGGATTGGGCAAAGCCTGCAGACTGTAGGAGGAAGGGCAGACAGAGAGATGATGTGATTTGCAGCCTTGAGATCCTGGAAAAGAATGAGTTACAATAGGAGATGATACGATGGGGTAGAATTTGGATTTCGTTGCACCCGTTTTACGAGGCCCAATTTGAGGGACCAAAGTCCTGCGCCCCAAAGCCGCCTGAAAAATGTCCGACTCGAAATTGGGTCGGGTATTTTGTCAGCCATCCCTGGCGGCCACCTAAAACAGCTGTTAGGTCCCCTACACAGTGGTCCAATGCTTTTTTTAGCTCTCTTCACAGAAATTGGGTTGTGATGAGAGGGGCAGACATCGGGGCTGCCTCGCTCAGGATTCATCAATGGTCTCTGCGGCCAAAGCAGCGGCGGCCAGCTAAAGGCAAGTTTTTTTTAAAATCTTTTAAAGCTCCTTGTGGAACCACAAGCAGCAGCAATGCTTCTTCCAGCTCAGCAGCACTCCCGACTGCCGCTGTCATTGTAATGCCCTGTCCCTCACACCAACCCCCTCCCCCACCCCTGGCACTTACCTCGCTGCTGCTGGCGAGGCAGGCAACCTGAAATAAGTTGCTTCAGAAGTGCGAGCTACCATATGGAGACACGATTAGTGCCAGCAGCTCGCCCCCATTACTTAGAAGAGGCCCGAGGCTCAATTTCAGACCGGTCTTGGGCCTCCTGGTTCAGGCGTATGTCCCATCGCTCCCTTCACGCTCAAAACTGGGAGCCGACAAATTTCCACTCCCATGAGTCTTGATTTAGGCAGGAGGAAGACCATCTCAGAGGGTCGGGAAGAACAAGAAAGGAAAGTTGAACAGTAAAGAAAAAAAAGAACTTGCATTTATATAGCACCTTGCACAACCTCAGAACGTCCCAAAGTGCTCCAATTAAATACTGAAGTGTATTCACTGTTATAATGTGGGAAACGTGGCAGCCAATTTGCGCACAGCAAGGTCCCACAAACTGCAATGTGATAATGACCAGATAATCTGTTTGAGTGATGTTGGTTGAGGGATAAATATTAGCCAGGACACTGAGGAGAACTCCCCTGCTATTCTTCGAAATAGAGCTATGAGATATTTTACATCCTACTGAGAGGGCAGATGGGGCCTCGGTTTAACATCTCATCCAAAAGATGGCATCTCCAACAGTGCTGCTCTCCCTCAGTACTGCCAATGTCAAGGTAATGTCAATAAAATAAGAGAGACACAAGAAAGGCTGCAGTAAAGAGAGACTGGAGACAAGAGGTACAAAAAGCATTGTGTGTCAGATGACAAAATATTTTTTGTATCATGTATAGGAATCAGAGAGAGATGCTAAGAGAGTTTTTGCTAGTCTGAGAGATTTTTTTTGAAATGCTCACATGTCTCCTTTAAGATCAAAATTTTTAATCATAATTTTAAGCCATGGTCTTTATTATATGTAAACTTAATTAAATCAAGAAGCTCCTGAAATTATCCCAGGGGATACCAGCAAACGCCTAACACATACATCTGAAATTCCTTACTTTAGTGGAGGCATCAAGTCATTAAAATAAATGTGTTAGCTCCTCTAATGAAACAGCAGAAGAAGGAATTTCAAGTGAATGTGTTAAATGTTCCTACACTAATATCCCAAAGCATAACCTGGCCTAATAATGGTGTCAGAATCTGGCAACACCAGCAAAACTGGAAGTTGCTCTTTGTAACTAGAGGCCTGGCTTAATGACGGTGACACACGAAAAGATAAAGCAGTGAATGAACCAAGGCCATTCAGCCCATCAAGCCTACTCCTTCCTCAGACCATGTTCAATCTGTCCTGTCATGGACTCCAACTAACCCATTTAAACTGCTGAAGGAAAAGTTCTTCATAAATACTCCCTGATCCCCCAAAGTTAATTCAGCAAAACTCCAGAATATCTCTCCATCTCAATATTTTACCCACATTGAGGGTTGTTAGATCGTGGAATGCTTTACCACAAGTGGTTGTCGAGGCAGAGACTATATTATCATCTAAAAGGGAATTGGATAAATATTTGAAAAGGAAGAATATAAAAGGATACAGGGAAATGGGATTAGCATGGCTAGCTCCAGTTGAAGAGCTAGAATCAGCACAGGTGGATGCACCAAATGGCCTCCTGTGCTGTAATTTCTATGATTCTATCTCCACAATTCAACACAAGCTACCCAGACCCAGAATACAGCAATGATTGTGTTCTGCACAGTATTGGATCATCTCAGCTTATACAGTCTCTTTAGATCCGAACTTCCCCAACAATATAAGACTGTAAACATTATCTAAATTAATTTCTTTCCGGAGATTTTGGGGGTGGGTTTTCATGTTTCTTGGGTGGTAATCTGGTGGAGCAAATCGTCCCTCCGATATTCATTCCATTGCAAAAAAAAACGCCATGGGACGGTTTTCTACACTTAAAGGCACTAAAACAATGCAAGTTGTTATTGTTGATGCTGACACTGCAGGGTAGATTTCCCAGTACAGTTACAGTTTTTACTCCCAGTCCAATAGTCTTCTCAGAATAAGAAACAAGAACTGCCGTTGGAATGAATGTTCCAAAGGTGAAAAATAAAATCCCTGACTGCAAGGTATAATTTCTTCTATGAAATATAAAAATGAAGTTGGTTACTGTTGAGTGTGTTGGGGATTTGCTGAATATTATGGTTCACAAAGTTAACCCAGATAAATGGAACACAGAATAAATATAACAAAAGAGAGTTGCAATCAAGCAGCACTTCATTCAATTTTTATCATGGTCTTTACAGTGGGCACAGTAAATCTTAACAATGGCAATTTTCACTGCATTAATATGAGCTGTTTCTGATAGTTCAGGTTGATAAATTACATCTAAATATTTCAATCCCTCATGGGCAACTTGGAAGGGAATTAAGTAGCCAAGGCTCTAGTACAAGAGGTGGAAAGTGCACTATTTCTGATCTATTGCAATTTATCTTGTGTCCCAAAAGAGCAGACGAGGCTTCCACCAGGCTCAGGAGTGCAGGAATGGCAGTAGGAGATTTGGTAACTAAAAACATGCTATCAGCATAAAATATAATTTTAAGTATGCGATTCCTAATTAGCACATCTGTTATGTCTTTATGAGCACAGATAGCTTCCTCTAGCAATTCCAGGGTCAGATTAGCAAGGGGAAAACGAGTTGCACAGTCTGGTCCATCTACCTAATCTAAATGGAGAAGATCTTACCATTGATCGCAATGACTACAGAAGGCTCATTGAAGACACTAAACTACCTTATAAAGGAGAGACTAAATTTCAAGCGACTAGATTACCAACCTAGGTGCCAGACTTGGCTCAGTGGTAGCACTCGCCTGTGAGTCAGAAAGTTGTGGATTCAAGCCGCACTGTGGAGTCTCGAGCACATAATGTAGGCTGGCACTAGTACAGGAGGAGTGTTGCACTGTCAGATGAGATGTTAAACCGAGACCCTGTCTGCTGTCTTAGGTGGACGTAAAAGATCCCACAGTACTATTTGAAGAAGAGCAGGGAAGTTCTCCTGGTGTCCTGGCCAATATTTATCCCTCAATCAACACCTAAAACAGATGATCTGGTCATTTATTTAATTGCAGTTTGTGGGACCTTGCTGTGCACCAATTGGCTGCTGCATTTCCTACATTACAACAGTGACTACACTTCAAAAGTACTTAATTGGCTGTAAAGGTCACGAAAGGCGCTACATAAATGCAGGTCTTTCTTTCTTTCTTTCAACTTGCCCGATGCATTCAGATACAGCCCAAATTGATAAGGTGAAAGTCTCCACTCTCTGACAGCTGTACAGCCTCTTTGTGAAATTATATTTGGACAGTCATAACCTGGTTCTTAGTGCGTGAGCCTACCGGATAAATGGGAGAGAGTTTGACACAAGTTTACAATCCCACCCTGAGAAATCATAAGGACAACAAGTGTGGAGAGTGGAAATGTCGCACTGATGAGGTAGAAGGTGTTCTTCTGAAGCTGAGGTTGAGGAATGTTGCTGGGGCACAGTACAGGAAGCTTTACTCTGCTTCGAACTAGTGTTATGCCTGAGCATGTAGTGCTTAATGCTGACACTGTTGCCAATGCTGATGCAGTTTATTGCTGAACGGTTAGAAATGGGTACAAAGCTATGCTTGCTGCCGCGTATTCTAATTAGTGCTCCAACAAATTTTGGCTTAAATTCGCCACTGGAGGATCAGGGAGCATAGCGGTCGTACTTGTGGTATCTGTGGCCAAATGCATCGTTCCTGGAAATTCCAGGCCGTTGTATTACAAAGTTTTAGAGCATGCAGGAGAAACAAAGTTCTTGAATATCCTTGCCATCTTATGCCATTATTACACCATTATTGCACTGAAAAAGATCAAGGAAACTAGCGTTTAGCACATTGTGCCACTTATGCATCATGAACTCACTAGATGCAAGCTTCTTTTTTGCAGCTTTGACGATCTGCCTGCCCATGTGCCAAGGGGCTCATTTGCATTGGAGCACCACTGACCTGGGGGCACTGTGCTCAGGAGTTTCCTGCTTTTATGACACTAGAAAGAAGAAAGAACTGGCATTTATTAATTGGATTTCATGACATCAGGACGTCCCAAAGCGCTTTACAGCCTTTTGAAGTGTACTCACGGTTGTAATGTAGGAAATGCAGCAGCCAATTTGTGCACAGCAAGGTCCCACAAACAGCAATGAGATAATGACCAAATAATCCGTTTTAATGATGTTGGTTGAGGGATAAATATTGGCCAGGACACTGGGGAGAACTCCGCTGCTCCTTCGAAATAGTGCCATGGGATCTTTCACATCCATCTGAGAGAGTGGTTTAACATTTCATCTGAAAGACGGCACCTCCAACGGTGCAGCACTCCCTCAGTACTGCACTGGAGAGTCACCCTGGATTATGTGCTCAAGTCTCTGGACTTGAGCCTCCACTGCGCTACAGTCTCACCCCACCCTTATATTTTCCAATTCCCCACCCCTGCACATACTCAGAACAATCTGGAGAAGATATGGCATTCCCCATGGCCATAACTCTCAATGCCATCCTTGTGCAGAAGGAGAAGGAACAGCAGCATGTGTTGGTGAGAAGAATAAGACAGCATGGCAGAAGACACCAGTCCACCAGGTACTACCTTCCACAATGTGTCTAGAGGCAGCAAAGGTCCTTGAAGGGATTCTCGGAGGAGCTCTATGTTTGAAGGGTGTGATTATCCAAGGCTGCCATTGCACATCTGGGATACCTTCTTCTCAAAGATCCTCAGCCTTGCTCCACTTCCAGGACATGAATGCGACAACTGTCCAGAATTTTTTGGCACCAGATCCTTTCAAGTTGCCACAAGGGGATCTGTGCAACTTTACCCAGGAGTCTGCCCCTCCTGCCTTCCACCTCTTCCAGGAGGCCTTGCCAGTTTAGTAACTTCACAGTCGTTTGGCGAGATGCTACCCCATTATGGTGCCCAATATTGGGCACAGCTGGCCTGTGACTGCTCATAGTTCAGGCAAGAGGCACTTCAGATGAGGATGGGAGGTGCCCCTGGTGGATAAAATGCAAAGGGGTCGAGTAAAATAATCTCTGGAGACTCCCCTTAACATCCCCAAGTGCACTAATAAAAACTAGAATCTTTAGAGGCTGTCCCACTTCTGCATCGGAGTTTCCTGGGACCTAAGCACTTTTAGAATGCAACTTACGCTACTTCAAATGCAAATGACCTTACCCAGGAAACTTGAGTGCAGCTCCCTTTGCTGGTGAGCAGCGTAACTTTCTGGCATGAGTGCAGGGTGACTACAGTGCAACGAAAGTCAGAGAAATTAAGGCCCAATGATTTTGGCTGTATTGTAACACACTCCCTGATCTTGACTGCTTCAAGATGCCAGTGGTATGCTCTATTAATGATACTGGTTGTTGGATGAGCCTCATTACATCTAACTCTGCTTCTGTCTGTGGCTGCCACAAGGGTGTTGTTAGTCAGGGTTGAAGAGGGTGACCTTGGACTCTGGTCTCCGAGAAGCTGTCCTTGCGCTCTTCCTTCATCTTTTAATAAGCCTGGCACAAATGACTGTCTTAGTAAGAAAGAATCGTGGCTGCTGCCTGGAAAGTGAGCATTGACTACCAAATATGACGTTGGTCACTGACCGGCTGCACACTGATGAAGTGCAAATCTTTTCTATCCCTGTACCCCATTGCATTATGCCAAGGAGTGTGATGGAATGCTCTCCAATTTCCTGGATGAGTGCAGCTGCAACAACACTCAAGAAGCTCGACACCATCCAGGACAAAGCAGCCCGCTTGATCGGCAGCCCATCCACCACCTTAAATATCCACTCCCTCCACCACCGGCGCACCGTGCCTGCAGTGTGTCCTACCTATAGGACGCACTGCACAACTCGCCAAGGCTTCTTCAAGAGCTCATCCAAAACCCGCGACTTCCACCATCTAGAAGGTCACGGGCAGCAGGTGCATGGGAACACCATTACCTCCAGGTTCCCCACACCATCCCGACTTGGACATATATCGCCGTTCCTTCATCATCACTGGGTCAAATTCCTGGAACTTGTAGCCTAACTGCACTGTGGGAGCGCCTTCTCCACACGGACTGCAGTGGTTCAAGGTGAAGGCGGCCCTCCGCCACCTTCTCAAGGGCATCCAAGGATGGCCAATAAATGCCAGCAGGGCCAGCGATGCCCACATCCCGAGAATACATTTTTTAAACATGCTTCATCTTTCT
Source organism: Heptranchias perlo (assembly GCF_035084215.1). NCBI lineage: Eukaryota > Metazoa > Chordata > Chondrichthyes > Hexanchiformes > Hexanchidae > Heptranchias > Heptranchias perlo. Next base: position 12,202,306 of record NC_090350.1, on the reverse strand, counting down.
ACACACAGAGGGCAACTGTACTTTGAAAAATGTAGCAATGTAGTGAAATTGGACAGCCCTGTTTTTACTGCAGTGTTGCCCTGGCTTAACAATGCATCAGTCATCTGTTTGCTACACTTCTCAACAGCAGACTGGTCGATATGCTGATGTCCCTTGAAAGCTAGAGGAGCTGGAAACATAAAACTTGAGGCCCATGATCACCTTGGCTGCCACCATGGTGGAGGTGAGCTGCAGGTCTCCCTGAAGCATATGGCATTGCTGTGTAACTTCTTATTTGCTGAACTTAAGCCTGCGGAGGCATTACTCCTCCTGTCATTACCAGGTGGGTGTGCCTCAACTGGTAGATGGAGTAATGGCAGGCGTGACCTCTGGCATTATCTGATATCCCTGGCAACCCTCCTTTGTTCCTCTTTGCTGTCTTTCATTAAATAAAGCGAGAGGGAGCAACAACAGTAATCCCCATCGCTTACAAGCGTAAGGCGGCAAAAAAAAGATAACAATGGAGCTTTAGGTGATCTCCTCCCAAAATGTAAGAATTTGGCTGGCCTTTAACACCCATGTGAAATGGGTGAGAGTATCGCATTGTGCCCTTCTTACCTCAGGAAGGATATACTGGCCTTGGTGGGGGTGCAATGCAGATTCACCAAAATTATACCAGGGCTAAAAGGATTAAATTATGTAAACAGGTTGCATAGACTAGACTTGTATTCCCTTGAATATAAAAGATTAAAAGGTGTTCGAATTGAAGTGTTCACGATGGTTAAAGGATTTGATAGGGTAGATAGAGAGAAACTATTTCCTCTGGTGGGAGAGTCCAGAACAAGGGGGGCATAACCTTAAAATTAGAGCTAGGCCATTCAGGGGTGATGTCAGGAAGCACTTCTTCACACAAAGGGTAGTGGAAATCTGGAACTCTCTCCCCCAAAAAGTCAATTGAAAATTTCAAAACTGAGATTGATAGTTTTTTTGTTAGGCAAGGGTATTAAGGGTTATGGAACCAAGGCAGATGGATGGAGTTAAGATACAGCTCAGCCACGATCTAGTTGAATGGTGGAATAAACTCGATGGGCCGAATGGCCTACTCCTGTTCCTATGTTGCTATGTAGCATGCATTAACTGATTTGCAATGATGATGTAGTAAATGCATATTCTGCATGAGAACATGTACTACTGATGGCAATACAAGAATACTGCACTCAAAGGGCAAAAAAGGCACGAGTTCAGGAATGTGCAAAGTTGCTGCCCTACCTCCTGCACAATTGCTGCCGGTACAGCCGGAATCTTCCGCCAACAGGAATCTTCAGGCTATAGCCAGACTAACAATTAACTCGAAACCAATTTAGATCAAAAGCAATCTTGCCCTTTGACACAATGAAAAATTGACATTTTGATCAATTTAGGACCAGAAAATCCATTGTTTTCATGCCAAGTCTCCACTCATCAAAGGAGTGAAGAACTTTGGAATAAAAACCATCTGTTCATGGATCAAATTCCCAAATGCATGTTTATCAGAAACCATTTGCAAACTTCTTATTGCAGTATGGAGATGCGTGTTCTCCTTTGTTCAAAATATTGATATCCGTGCTTGGCATTAGTGCTACATAATAGACCCAGCATTCCAAAACAATCAGACTCTCATCTGAAAAAGAACAAATTCTGCTTTGGCACTTAGAATAACATTGAATTTAAGATACAAGTCAATGAGACCAGCACATTCTAAATCAGCATGACAAGTCTAAATCTTCAATTCTAGGCTTCACTAAGAATTTTTTGGCTTCTTCTTCCCTTTATCACTTTGCTGATCATTGACAACAAATGGACCAGTTTAATATTATTACTTAAATCGAACAATCTGAGCTAGGAAGGGTTTTCCAAACAGGCCTTAGAGTGGGTGCAGAGGAGATTTATCAGAATGATACCAGGGATGAGGGACTTCAGTTACATGGAAAGACTGGAGAAGCTGGGGTTGTTCTCCTTAGAGCAGAGAAGGTTAAAGGGAGATTTAATAGAGCTGTTCTAAATCATGAGGGGTTTTAATAGAGTAAATAAAGAGAAAAGAACTGTTTTGAATAGCATGAGGATCAGTAACCAGAGGACACAGATTTAAGGTAATTGGCAAAAGAACCTAGAGGGGAGGTGAGGAGAAATATTTTTAATGCACTGAGTTGTTGGAATCTGGAATGCACTGCCTGAAAGGGTGGTGGAAGCAGATTCAATAGTAACTTTCAAAAGGGAATTGATATATACTTGAAAAGGAAAAATTTGCAGGGCTTTGGGGAAAGGGCAGGGGAGTGGGACTAGTTGGATAGCTCTTTCAAAGAGCCGGCACAGGCACGATGGGCCAAATGGCCTCTTTTGCGCCATGTGATTCTATGAAGTTTCCACCCCTCACTCCACATGCAAGATAATATTGGGGTCTCCCATTAAAGATGGAGATGAGGAGAAATGTTTTCTCTCAGAGGGTCGTGAGTCTGTGGAACTCCCTTCCCCAGAGAGCAGTGGAGGCAGGGTCATTGAATATTTTTAAGGCTGAGTTAGATAGGTTCCTGATTAACAAGGGAGTCAAAGGTTATAGTGGGTTGACGGGAAAGTAGGGTTGAGGTCACAATCAGATCAGCCATGATCTTATCAAATGGCATAGCAGGCTCCAGGGACCAAATGGCCTACTCCTGCTCTTAATTCGTATGTTTGTTCGTATGTCTCTCAAATGAAACTCAAACAAATTTCTTTACCCAGGGCGTGGTTAGAATACGAAACTTGTTACCACCTGGAGAAGTTGAAGCGAATAGCATAGACGTATTTAAGGGGTAGCTAAATAAGTACACAAGGGAGAAAGGAATAGAAGGTTATGCTGATAGGGTCAGATGAAGTAGTGTGGGAGGAGGTGCGTGTGGAGCATAAACACTGGCACGGACTAATTGGGCCGAATGGCCTGTTTCTGTGCTATAAATTCTATGTAACTCTGTAATTAAATCACTGGATTGGGGGTAATATTCTGGCATGGGTGGGGGATTGGTTATCTAACAGGAAGCAGAGAGTTGGGATAAATGGTACATTCTCGGACTGGCAACCAGTAGCCGATGGTGTTCCGCAGGGGTCGGTGCTGGGTCCCCAACTCTTTACAATCTATATTAACGATTTGGCGGAGGGGACCGAGTGTAACATATCAAAGTTTGCAGATGATACAAAGATGGGAGGGAAAGTAGAGAGTGAGGAGGACATAAAAAACCTACAAGGGGATATAGACAGGCCGGGTGAGTGGGCGGAGATTTGGCAGATGCAATACAATATTGGAAAATGTGAGGTTATGCACTTTGGCAGGAAAAATCGGAGAGCAAGTTATTATCTCAATGGCGAGAAACTGGAAAGTACTGCAGTACAAAGGGATCTGGGGGTCCTAGTGCAAGAAAATCAAAAGGTTAGTATGCAGGTGCAGCAGGTGATCAAGAAGGCCAACGGAATGTTGGCTTTTATTGCTAGGGGGATAGAATATAAAAACAGGGAGGTATTGCTGCAGTTATATAAGGTATTGGTGAGACCGCACCTGGAATACTGCATACAGTTTTGGTGTCCATACTTAAGAAAAGACATACTTGCTCTCGAGGCAGTACAAAGAAGGTTCACTCGGTTAATCCCGGGGATGAGGGAGCGGACATATGAGGAGAGGTTGAGTAGATTGGGACTCTACTCATTGGAGTTCAGAAGAATGAGAGGCGATCTTATTGAAACATATAAGATTGTGAAGGGGCTTGATCGGGTGGATGCGGTAAGGATGTTCCCAAGGTTGGGTGAAACTAGAATGAGGGGGCACAATCTTAGAATAAAGGGCTGCTCTTTCAAAACTGAGATGAGGAGAAACTTCTTCACTCAGAGGGTGGTAGGTCTGTGGAATTTGCTGCCCCAGGAAGCTGTGGAAGCTACATCATTAAATAAATTTAAAACAGAAATAGACAGTTTCCTAGAAGTAAAGGGAATTAGGGGTTACGGGGAGCAGGCAGGAAATTGGACATGATTTTAGATTTGAGGTTAGGACCAGATCAGCCATGATCTTATTGAATGGCGGAGCAGGCTCGAGGGGCCGATTGGCCTACTCCTGCTCCTATTTCTTATGTTCTTATGTAAATGCTTCAAATACAATGAATTACTTTGAAGTGATATCACTAAAATGAATGACCAGATAATCTGATTTTGGTGGTATTGGTTGAGGGGCCAATGTTTCCCAGGACACTGTGTGAACTTTCTACTCTTCAAATAGTGTTACTGGATACTTAGCATCCATCACAACCACAGCAATGTGCAGATAGACCGTAGTTTGATGTCTTATCTGATGGACAGCACCGCTCACAGTGCCTGCACTCCCTCAACACTGCACAGGAGTGTTAGCCTAGATTATCTGCTGAAACTTTTGAGTGGGGTTTGAACCCAAGAACCATCTTTGACAAACTGCAGATCAACAATAAAAAGACCTATCTCTCTCTGTCTCTTTCTCTCACACACACACTATCCTGCAAGTGACCCTAATACATTGGAAGAATAACTCAATCAAACCAATGGGATCACCAGTGAAAAATTCCACCTCCAAGCTAATGACCCACTTTAAACATATTAGCCCTGCAAGTAGAGGCACAGCGTATTATGGGGAAGAACACTTCAGTGAGAGGCCGATGTTACCCCTCACCCCTTAAAAAGAATCAGTAGATTCCTGCTTAAATAGAGACAAAAAGGGACACAACAAATTTAAAGAGAAAACTACTTCAAGCTCCTCTACCTCTCGTTCACAATATGAAATGAAGAAAACAAATCAATTATTGGTCTCCCCTACTGACTTGATTCAAGGAGGGTGATGATTGCCCCTACATTCATCTCGAGAGAGAGAGTGCACAAAGGAATTATATGTAACACAAACCTGGATTCACTTTATTTGAAAGACCAGCACCTCCATTTAAACGATAAATGAATTAGCTTATTAAAACCACACAAAAATGTTCCGACTGGGCAAGATAATATTCATCTTCACTGCTTGGGCTGTAAACTGACAGAACAGATCACTGGAAATGAAAATCGGCAGGACCTATAACAGGCTTGCGATCTGCTCCACCAGTATCGCACCCAGGCTTTGAAGGTGAAAATTACCCCTGATCTCTGATTTTAAAGAAGTTCTACTCAATCCAGCACTTCAGCTGTGGTCAGTGAACAAGTGCACCACAATCGATGGGTCTAGTGTTTAATCCTGGGGTAGTACAAGTAAAGCATTGTCCTATAAGTACATGTAGATCACTTCCACCTGTCGCACAGCTTTGAGCCAGTTGGTGGTGATAATAGACTCAAAGATTTGACAACCTGGGTAATGCTTAATAGACATACTGCCATCCCTTAGTCTCTCAACACCATTCTAAACAAAAATTACCATTTATTCTTTATAATTACCAAACCCATCTGCTGACCCAGATAGTCCTGATTATTGAGTATTCACTGAAACCATCCAGTCAATGTGAAGCTGTTAACAAGGCAAATCCAGGGCATTTGACTGGAAGCCAAAACAGTTTATTTTAACTCTGTATCATTGATGATACCACGCTTGAAATATTAGGTGCAATTTTGCACTTCCTACCTTTGAAAGGACATTGATACAATCAGCAATAATAATTCTGGGACTTGGGGAGGTTCCAAGTCATGAAGACTCACAGAAAAGGCTTTGTTTTCATTAGAGAAGAATATTGGAACACAATAATTCCTGGGCTGCTGGGACCAAAGGAATGTTAATGGATAGGCTTAAATAATGCAGGTTCCCATTTTAGTTTCCCATGTCGTAGAATTTTCTAGATTACATAAGGTTCAGGGAGAAACTTTACGGGGCATTTTCTTCCTGAAATTTTTATCCACGTTTATTCACCTCCCTCAGGAGATTAACTTGATTGGAGTGAGCCCATTTTTGCATAAATTGTACAGGACCTGTGGGAGGAACAGACTGAATGATTTTTTTCGCATTTCATATAAAGAAGGCACTTGCATTTATATAGCGCCTTTAAAGACCTCAGGATGTCCCAAAATGCTCCAATGAACTACTTTTGAAATGTAGTCACTGTTGTAATGTAGGAAACGCGGCAGCCAATTTGGACAGTGCAAGGTCCCACAAACAGCACTGAAATAACGACCACATAACTTGTTTTAGTAATGTTAGTTGAGGTTTAAATATTGACCAGGACTCCCCTGCTCTTCGTCGAAATAGTGCTACAGGATCTTCTACGGGCACCTGAGAAGCCAAATGGAGCCTCTGTTTAATGTCTCATCTGAAAGACAGCACCTCCAACAGTGCAGCACTCCTTCAGTGCTGCACAGGTCTGTTGGCCTAGATTTTGTGCTCGAGTCTCTGGAGCAGAACTCCAACCCACAATCTTCTGACTCAGAGGCGAGAGTGCCACCACTGAGCCATGGCTGACACCATTTTCTTACATCCTGCATAAACTGAGTTTTAATTTTACTCTTTCTGCAATTCCCTCTTCTTACCCTTTCTTATCTGAAGGAGGAAATCTGCTGGGAATACGAGGGGAAATTTTACAATGTGAAGTACTGGTCATGCAAGTAGAAAAGAAGAAGCAAATGGTCCTGGCAAAAAAAAGCCTCATTAGGGCTGCAAAAACTGTGGCTATTCAAGGGGCCTGAGGTTTGCCCAGGAAATGTGCAGGCAGTGCCATAGGCTGCAAAAAAAATGGTTACAGTGGAAAGTCTTTCTTGCCCTTTAACCTTCTCTTAAAGCTGTGCTATGCTGGTCTAGGATTGTGTCTCAGCTAATCGCAATTTGTACTTTTTTTGTTATATTTGATGCATTTGTTCATTCTTTTATCTCTGACTTACTTTTTGCACTCTATCATTTGGATGTTTTAAAGGTTTTGTTGAGCATTCCTCGGGGAATCCTTCTTGCCCTCAGGGAGCTTGAGAATAAAGAGGGGTCACTGCGGGATGATCAGGGGAGGCCTGCCTGTATCTGAGGCAATCTGCACGACCCCCACTTTTCCAGGTTTGCTGGCCTATAGACCATGCGAAAACTACTCGGGCATCTCAGTGGAGATATGCCTTCAGCACCTACACTTCACCAGAAAGGCTTTTCTGTTGATCGGGATACGAAACATACAAAAATGACAGGCAGGAAAAGACCAGTTGGTCCACACTATGATGGCTGGAGCACTGTTACTAAACACTTCCCAACCTCCAACCGCCCCCCAATCCCCCACCCCATCAACCCCCCACAGCCATGTAATCTCCCGGGACAGGCAAAAATACAGAGAAAAACCCAGAGCCTATAAGAGAAAAAATACACTGGAAAACTCCTCTCCAACCCCCTCAGGTCCAGGATTGTGCCCTTGAATTTTGTACCATCTTGTAAAAATAGAAAAATAGTCTTGAGATACTGTAAGTCCAACGAGCACATACACAGTGATAGAAATATGCCCAGCCTGGGTGTCAGCAAGTGATCATGCAGCTAGGTTAGTTTACAATGACTTGAAGTAACCTTGGAAAATTACAATGACTTGGAAAATGTGGACAACATTTTCAATTGTACCTTGTTTCTTGCAATTGTGTGCCCTGCTGAGGTAAGATAGGAAATGAAAGGGCTCTAAGTTTGCGTGAGGCTTGACGTGGGTGAGCAGTAAATGTGCTGCGCGTTGACGGGCAACACTTTGTGGTGCAAAGTCTTGAGCCATCTGCCCAATACCTGGTACCTTGCCAGGCTCCTTCAAGTGGGTCACCTTCTCCTACATCTGTTCCTAGATCCTGCAGGTAGTGTGCACGTGTTAAACCTGGACACCACCTCCTGCCAGGTATGGTGCGCTGCCGCCCTCCAGGGGCTGGGTGGGGTGGGGGAAGGGGGTGGTCCTGGAGTGCCAAGTGAAACAATCCTCCCTGCACCTTCTCCCACCTCGTGCAGCAACATTCTCACTTAGTCAGCCATGGAATGGGGGTGGGAGTGGGGATAGGGACAGGTCAGGTGCCACAGAGCTCCATCAATTGACAACAGAATCTGTTCCACACCAGCCTTCCTTTTACTTCATTTGTGCCTGACACTTCTTTCCCCCTCTCCTTCCAAGGTTTGGCAATGCAAATGTGAAGCTTTCTCAAGGCTCTACAAATTTTTGTCCCCCTACTTGGCCACTGACCTTTAAGCGACTGCAGCCCTTTAAATTTCAGATGAAACATGTTTTTGCCATCTCTCTCCCCGAACCCCCGCCATCCTCTCCAATTAGGCCAACTCCCCACTGAAGGGTTAATTTGACATATCTTAAAAGGACTGGAGTCAGCAGAATCGTGCAGCGCACTTTTTGAACATGTTTACAACTGTAGCTTGTTTACGAGACTGTGAATGAGCAGACATAAGGGGCTCAATTTTAAAACGGAGCCAGGAAGGGGGCGGGGGGTCAATTTGAGGTCTGGAAACCCATTAGTATGGGTTTCCCGGACGTCCTTACAATTTTGATGTAAGGACGTCGTTTATTTTTTTGTCGGTTTCCCGTCCAACTGACCGGCTGATTGACAGGCTGGTCTCAGTCAGGCGGGAGACCAGCCAGGGAGAGGCGTCCTCGGGTAAATCTTTGTTTGAATGGACGGAGGGGAGGCACGGGGGGGCGTGGGTGGGCAAGGGGCACAGGTGGACAAGGGACGGGGTTGGCAAGGGGCAGGGGTGGACATAGGTGGGCACTGGGGTCACAAGTCATGGGGGATGGGAACGGGGGTCAGTCACGGGGGGGTTGAGACCAGGGGTGTCCGAATGGTTGAGGGGGAGGATCGGGGTCGGAGGATCGGGGATCGGGGTCAGAGGATCGGGATCGGGGTCAGAGGATCGGGGTCAGGGTTGGAGGATTGGGGTCAGGGGATCGGGGTCGGCATCGAGGTCGAGGTCGGAGGATCAGGGTCGGGGGATCAAGGTCAGGGTCGGAGGGTTGGAGTTCGGGGATTGGGGTCAAGGTCAGTGTTGGGGTCAGAGGATCGAGGTCGGAGGATCGGGGTCGGGGGATCAAGGTCAGGGTCGGAGGGTTGGAGTTGGGGGATTGGGGTCAAGGTCAGTGTTGGGGTCAGAGGATCGAGGTCGGAGGATCGGGGTCGGGGGATCAAGGTCAGGGTCGGAGGGTTGGAGTTGGGGGATTGGGGTCAAGGTCAGTGTTGGGGTCAGAGGATCGAGGTCGGAGGATCGGGGTCGGGGGATCAAGGTCAGGGTCGGAGGGTTGGAGTTGGGGGATTGGGGTCAAGGTCAGTGTTGGGGTCAGAGGACCGAGGTCGGAGGATCGGGGTCGAAGGATCGGGGTCGGGGGATCAGGGTCGGGGTTTCAGGATTGGGGTCAGAGGATCAGGGTCGGGGTTGCATGATTGGGGTCGGGAGATTGGGGTCGGGGTTGCAGGAATGGGGTCGGGGTCGGAGGATCGGGGTCAGGGGATTGGTGTCGATGGTCAGGGTCAGAGTTGGAGGATCGGGATCGGGGTCGGGGTCGGGGTCGGAGGATCGGGGTCGGAGGATCGGGGTCGGGGTCGGAGGGTCGGGGTCGGGGTCGGAAGATCGGGGTCGGGGGATCGGGATCAGGGGATTGGTGTTGATGGTCAGGGTCAGAGTTGGAGGATCGGGATCGGGGTCGGGGTCGGGGTCGGGGTCGGAGGATCGGGGTCGGGGTCGGAGGATCGGGGTCGGAGGATCGGGGTCGGGGTCGGAGGGTCGGGGTCGGGGTCGGAAGATCGGGGTCGGGGGATCAGGGTCTGGGTCGGAGAATCGGGGTTGGAGGACCGGGGTCGGGGTCGGGGAATCGGGGTCGGAGGATCGGGGTCAGAGGATCGGGGTCGGGGTCGGAGGATCGAGGTCGGGGTCGGAAGATCGGGGTCGGGGTCGGAGGATTGGGGCTGGGGTCGGGGTCGGAGGATCGGGGTCAGGGTCAGGGTCGGAGGATCGGGGTCAGGGTCGGAGGATCGGGGTCAGGGTCGGAGGATCGGGGCTGGGGTCGGGGTCGGAGGATCGGGGCTGGGGTCGGGGTCGGAGGATCGGGGCTGGGGTCGGGGTCGGAGGATCGGGGCTGGGGTCGGGGTCGGAGGATTGGGGTCGGGGTCGGAAGATCAGGATCGGAGGATTGGGGTCGGGGTTGGAGGATCAGGATCGGAGTCGGAGTCGGAGGATTAGGATCGGGATCGGGGTTGGAGGATCAGGGGTCGGGATTGGGGGTCCGTGATCGGGATTCGGGGGCCCATGATCAGGGGGGAGGGGTCTGCGATCGAGTTGTGGGGGGTTGGTGCAGTTAGGCTTGATGGGCCTGGGGGAAGCACTCCTGCTTCTCCGGGCCCACAAGCTGTGCCTTTCCAGGCACCTACCTGTTAGTCTCGGGCCTTCTCGCCTCCTTTCACAAGGCGTAAAACAGAAGGCCCGGGAATCCGGGCCCCCCGGGGTTGAAATCGGGAATTAGTGAAAAATGGAGGCCTGAAGCCTCCTTGAAAGATTTTAAGGCCCGACCCACCTCTTGGGAGCGGGTTGGCCGCCCGCCCCTCGTCCCGCCCCCATGAAAACGGGCGGGTTGGAGGCAGGTTGGGGGCAGGTTTGAAATGGTGGCAATTTTCAATGCTCCCCCTGCCCTCAACCCACCCGTTTTTTAGTTTGAAAATCGAGCCCAAGATTTCAGAACAAAGGATATGATGTGCCAAAGATAAGCAAAGTTGTTGTTGAGATACAGGAACTGGGTAACAATTCCTGGAAATAATCTTGATGCACAGGCGAGTTAACCTATCGGGAGAGGCGACCACTCAAATCACCAACAAAGATTGGTGAAAGTGGGCATCATGGCAGCGATCATGCACTGCCCATGCCTCTAAGGAAGGATAAAAGAAAACCAGGATTGAATGTTCAGTGTGAGCCAACGGTGAGGAACCATACCATCCAAGAAGATAGACGTCAGAAAGCCCTGGTGAGCAGAAGAGACCAATCACCTCAGTGATCCATGTGCAGTGCAGCCCATTCAAAGGTTGTGTGTGTATAATCTGTTAAATTTGAGGGAAGTGTTTTGTAATATTACGCTGACAATTGTATTAGGAATTGCAATGCTGTTAGCGCACCATGTGATACACTGATCTACCAAGGCAGTGGGGAGGTTACGTAAGCTGCTTTAGGCAACAGTCTGCTCATGCCTGGCATTTCGATCAAACTATCAATTTCTGTCAAAATTAAAAGGACACGGCTGCTCAAAGATGGATTATTGAGTTTTTTTGATTTCTCTCCTTGATTTCAGTCAATGTCTGTCTGCTACCATCTGTATTTGAACTCAAGTTAAAACCATCTGTATCGGTATAAATCCATGGGTATAAATTGTTTCACTGCCAGTGCAAACTGACTATGGTGAAATTACAAATGCTAATTTACTGCAATAAATTGTTTTTTTTTTAAATGACTCATGAAATACATGGACGTACATTACTAATTTCCATTCACAAAAAAGATACTCATGAGTTATGAGTCTCAAACGGGCAATATTCTACATGTTAGTGGAACAAAACTTGTTGGACTCAAGGGTCACATTATATCCAGGCCAGTACGACGAAAGGCAAATAATACGTGTTCTATTCGTGAGGGGAGTGAAAGCAGCATTTAGTGACTCAGCTGGGGAATGTTCCAGAAATATCAACTTGTGACAGCTTAAAGAGCGAGGTCCCTATAGGAGAAGTACTTAGTCACAGTATGCAACACCGTATAAGCATCACTATCCCATGATGACCGCACGTACATTGTGATTCAATTTCTGAATGCCTTGGCCGTACTGTACGTAATGTATTTCCAATTGTCCGTTATTCAGTAAAATAAACCCAAATGTGCATCACTTGAATAAATGTATTTAAAAACCTTCTGAAGACTTATGAGGTGCTAGTTTTGCACATGCATTGTGACATATCTGAAGATTGTTCTTTTTGAGTCATCCAATGAATATTGAGATTGAAGTTTAATTTGAGAGGTTTTTTGGGAATATGGATGTCACTGGCAAGGCAACATTTATTGTTCATCCCTAGTTGCCCTGTGGGCATGAACAGTATGGGACTGGAGTCACGTGTAGGGCAGACCAGGTAGGAGCAGTATGTTCCCTTCCCTGAAGGCCATTAGTGAAGCAGTTTTGTTTTTACAACAATCTGGTACTTTCTCAAATTATCAGATTTTTTTTGAAATTCAGTTTCGCAAGTGGTGGGATTTGAACTCACCACCTCTTGGGCTACTAGTCCAGTACCGTAACCACTAAATTACTTTACCTTGAACAGCGAAACCAAGGGTGAAAAGAATAAAAGAGAAGCTGAGGTAAATCAGGAAGTAATGATGAGGTGACAGTGCTGACAACGTTGAATTTTAAAAGCCTGAAGAACGTAGGAGGGAAGGAAAAATTGAGAGTCGAGGCATTCCACAGGTTTGATATAATGTCGTGCAACAGTTGTAGTGTTACCGATTGCACCACAGAGAATAAAGGGAGCAAATTCAGCATGACAGGAAGCAGATCATATTGCAGAGTCACGATATAAATGGGCTGTCAGGTGTCAGCCATGGCTCAGTGGTAGCAGTCTTGCCTCTGAGTCAGAAGGTTGTGGGTTCTAGGCTGACACTCCAGTGCAGTACTGAGGGAGTGCTGCACTGTCAGAGGTGCTATCTTTCAGATGAGAGATTTAACCAAGGCCCCATCTACCCTTTCAGGTGGACAGATAAGATCCCATGGCACTATTTGAAGAAGAGCAGGGGAGTTCTCCCTGGTGTCCTGGCCAATATTTATCCCTCAACCAATGCCTAAGAAAAACAGATTATGTGGTCATTGTTGTTTGTGGGATCTTGCTGAGTGCAAATTGGCTGCCACGTTTCCTACATTACAACAGAGACTACACTTCAAAATAAAAGTACTTCATTGGCAGTTAAGTGCTTTGGGGCGTCCTGAGGTCGTGAAAGGTGCTATATAAATGCAAGTTCTTTCTTTTTAACTTTTTATTGCAGCTCTTTTTATTGAGTGGCTTAAACAGCAGCCTGAAATTACAGAAGCTGGTGGAAGGCTCTGAGGTTAGACTGATCACTCCTTCACGTTGCAGCACTGCAGACCTGACACCAGCTTCAACCTTGACGGTAAAGTATGTGATGCAGCACGGCTCCCTCCGCAGGCACCCAGGCCTACCTAAGGTGGTGCGTCTTCCCAGCACCAACGGAGTGATCCTTGAGACAAACCCAAGCCGTGCCACCAAAGGGAGAGCTTACCACCTTCTCCGACCACTTCTTTGATCCGGACGGACCTTCTCCAGCTGGTCGGGGAAGGCCTGGTGGCCAGAATCACAGTCGCTTGTTTGTTTACTCCCTGCCGTGGACCACACAGTGGGACAAATTGCACAGCACCAGCAGCATCGGCCTATAGACTAGAACCGGCTCTTAAAGCAGTTCTGCAGTGTGAAGAGGGTTAATCTCCCAACACTCTCACCGCCCAATACTCCATTCAGTTTAGTATCGAGGAGGGTAGTGTAGTGGTTATGTTACTGGATTAATATTTCAGAGAACATGAGTTCTGTTCCCACACTGGCTGTTTGAGAAATTGAATTCAGTTTAAAAAGCTGACACCAGTAAAAGTGACCATGAAGCTGTCGGATTGTCATAAAACCCCAATTTAGGGAAGGAAACTTGCTGTCTTTACCTACTCTGGCCCTTATGTGACTCCAATCCCACACCAACTCTTATGGCTCTCAGTGGTATCAAACTGTTACCAGTGGTTCAAAGAGAAGGCCCACCACCACCTTCTCAGGGCAAATAGGGATGGGCATTAAATGCCAGCCTTGCCAGTGATGCCTACATTCTGCGAATGAATAAAAAATATATATAATTTCAGAAACGAGGCACTGAGTTTAATGATACTGATAGCTGGACAATTAATAACTTATTATACTAACCCTAATTATGTGCTTTCCCTTAAAAGGACATTTATTAAATGCATAATCACTAAGCTGTCATCAGTTCAATCGTTTATTGTTCCCTTAGAATGTATTAATTAGTAACTGCGCATTTGAGCCATGGTGAACTGACTAAAGGCTGCAATATCAGGAGTCTGATAGGCAGCAGCCCTCAGGCATAAGGGCTGACTGGTCCTTTCATCACTTTTGCAGCCTCACAGTGATCCGTTATATCCTGCCTGACAATGGGTGATTTTGCTGATTTCAGTAATGTAATGCAGAGTTTATCTTATCTCTGCCTAAGGTTTTCCATTATTACCTTCAAAACTGCAGATTAAGGAGATCTCTCATTCTAAAACTTCAGGTCGATAGAAACATTCCACACAAATATTTTCTTGTTTGAATATTTTTGTCTGAAAGTGCAGAGTGGACACTTTAACAGGGGATCGGAATTGTGAGGCCCACAGTATCAAAAAGACACAGTAGTGGGATTGGTAGTAAACCTATCTCCTGAATAGGATGCCACTGAGTTGAGTCCCAAAGCTGCCTGTCAACAGCAACAACAACTTGCATTTATACAGTGCCTTTAACGTAATAAAACGTCCCAAGGCGCTTCACAGGAGTGTAATCAGACAGAATTTGACACCGAGCCACATAAGGAGATATTAGGACAGGTGACCAAAAGCTTGGTCAAAGAGGTAGGTTTTAAGAAGCATCTTAAAGGGGGGGGAGAGAGAGAGAGGTGGAGAGGCGGAGAGGTTTAGGGAGGGCATACAAGAGCTTAGGGGCTAGACAGCTGAAGGCACGACCAATGAGGAGGCAAAGGAAATCGAGGATGCACAAAAGGCCAGAATTGGAGGAGTGCAGAGTTCTTTGAGGGTTGTAGGGCTGGAGGAAATCACAGAGATAGGGAGGGGCAAGACCCTCTCTAATCCACCTGGCAGCTAAGTGAGTTTCATCACTTTATGGACAGGCTCCTGAGCAGAATTTAAGGGACCATGACGCTCTATTGGATGTGAGGAAACACCAATATTACCTGGCTTGCCCACCTAAACAGGCAGGTAGATCACAGAATCACACTGGGGGTTCATTACACTCTCTCCCCCACAAACTGGGGAACTGCTCTCCTCTGGAAGAAGATAAGGGGCCGGATCTTGCTGTAAAAGTAACAGTGAGGCTAACAGCGCTCACCGTTATTCATGTGCAAATTGGACAGCAACATCTGGTGACTGCACATGTGCAGTTAAATGCGGAAACCCAGAAGTTGCTGGCCGAGAAGCAATGCTCTTCCAAAAGCTGCATGAAAACGGCATCTCACTGTCTATATTGAATGGCGTGAGGTTCCTGTATATACCTGATAGAGACGGACAAAACGCACCAAAAAAATTTTAAGTCAAGTCATTTCAAGTCTAAGTCCCATTTTAACAGCATGGTAAGTCTTAATTACTGCCAAACAACCTCTCTAGCACTGAAAATGAACTTTTACCATTTAAGTTTCAGATTTTAATTATTGTTGGACATTTAAAAAAAATTAATACAAGGGTATTTGTCCTTGATTACCCGCGGTTCAGTATGAATCTGACCTCTGGTGGTCCAGTGGGAAAGTCTGCCTGCTCACTCCCTGGTGATATCAGCAAGGTTCATCAGTCAGGACTGGATTTCAAACATTCACAAATTCCTCAACTGTTTGAGCCTCCAAAACCAGAGCACCGACATAAAAGCTCATCTTTTTGCGTCACTTAATGAACCAGGAAAACAGTCTCTTCTCAAGCTCACTCCAGCTCAACTAGTGGAAGAGATGGGTACAAATTATGAGGGGTTTTGATAGGGTAGATAGGGAGAAACTCTTTCCACTGGCAGGTGGGTCGGTAACCAGAGGACACAAATTTAAGGTAATTGACAAAAGAACCAGAGGGGAGATGAGGAGAATTTTTTTTACGCAGCGAGTTGCTGTGATCTGGAATGCATTACCTGAAAGGGTGGTGGAAGCAGATTCAATAGTAACTTTCAAAGGGGAATTGGATATATACTTAAACAGGCAAAATTTGCAGGGCTATGGGGAAAGAGCAGGGGGAGTGGGAATAATTGGATAGCTCTTTCAAAGAGTCGGCACAGGCACGATGGGCCAAATGGCCTCCTATGCTGTAAGATTCTATGATTCATCAGTCCAGAGAACATCCCCTCATTTGCAAAACCAATGGGCATGGAAGACTGCACATGCACATTCGGCTGGCCATTTCCTGCAATGCTTGTTATGCACTGGCTCAGTTTGGAGGGCTCCCTCTGCACCAAAAATGGCCACATCCCTCTGCTGCACCTTTTCCAGCATGAAAGTGACAATTCTTGCAATGCTGCAAACACCCTCTTGGGAGCAATGTGCGACATCAGTCAGGCTGCAGGAAAAAATTAACTTCAGGCCTTTAAGTGCCGCAGGCCTTTAAAAGCTGATGTGCTGCTCTTTCCCAGGCCTACCTGTTGCCATTGTGCTCCCTACGTTCCTTGGAAATGCACAGGCGTGCAGGGAGCTCCATGACAACAGGCAGGCAGGCAATCAGGAATGCATCAGCTTTTAAAGGGCTGCTGCATTTATTTAAATTAAGTGGCCAAGGTGTGCAGGCTCCTCTTTTAGCCCAAGAGTGCACATAAATATTGCAATTGAGGAATCAGCTCTTATGTTAAAAAAAAATTATCATCACCAGATTGAGCAGTTAGCCGGAAATCTTTACCAGTAGTACTCCATTTTGTTTCTTTAATTCATTCTCGGGATGTGGGCGAAGCTGGCAAGGCCGGCATTCATTGTTCATCCCTAGTTGCCCTAGAGAAGGTGCTGGTGAGCCTCCTTCTTGAACCGTTGCTGTCCGTGTGGTGAAGGTGCTCCCACAGTGCTATTAGGTAGGGAGTTCCCAGATTTTGACCCAGCGATGATGAAGGAACGGTGATATATGTCCAAGTCATCCAGATGTGTGATTTGGAGGGGAACTTGGAGGTGATGATGTTCCTATGCACCTACTGCCCTTGTCCTTCTAGGCAGTGAAGGTCGCGGGTTTGGAAGGTGCTGTCGGAGAAGCCTTGGTTCTCCATCATCTACAAAATAAAGGTTTGTTTAGTAAATGTTATTTGTTTAACTTTAGCCTGAAGTCACTCTCTTACAATAGTGCTGATGCTAAGGACATACTGCTAATTATGTTTCAAAACTTGCCCTTATGTTTGGTGTGGTTGTCGTACCTACATCGCAGGAGGCTGTGCAGCCCAAAATATACCAGTCTGTGGACGTGAGGAAAATCCACCTTTATCAATTACAGTAGACAGTTTCTGCCAAAGGAACATCAGTTCACAGCCCAATCACTCCTGCTTCCTGACAGCTGTCATACTTTCCAGTTTACACCTGAAAACTTTCACATTAACCTGCTGTGACCTATAAATGTGTTTTCACCCTACATTAAAAAATATGGCCAAGCTGGTAATTTAAATTCATGGACTACCATTATTACAGAAACATTTGCATCGTCCTGTTGCCAGATGATAACAAGCCCCTGCCAGGACAGTGAGGTACTACCATGCCTGCCTGTTAAAGTGCGTTTCATATCACACTGTGCTCATTCTGCCCTTGGAGAAAGTGAAGTTACCAATTGGAAGTGTCCATTCTAGGGTCCAGGGTGCAGCTGTTAGGGTTTTCAACTAAAGTGCCTTCGATAAGATTGGTGACGGTTTGGAGTGTGGAAAGTAGAAAGCAACGACTTCTTCAGAAAAAGCAAATCACGAAAGGAGATCTGTTGCCTGACCAGTCCCTGTTACAGGTGCCTGTTACAGCACAAACTTAGTGCAGCATCTCATCCCCCTCCCCACAAGCCCAACCTGACCAGGGATGACCCACATCCATCACTGAGCATTATAGGAACATCGAAACAGGAGGAGGCCATTCAGTCCCTCCAACCTGTTCCAGCATCCTATGCCCTTAATGTGTGTTTCTCACTGCATTTACCTGCATTTATGGTGCATTGTGTACTATAGCATGTACTCTGTATCACACCATGTCCTGAGAGCAGGGAAACTTCTTGAGTAAAATACATTTGCAAATTGTTGATTGGTTGCACATTGGTGGATCAAGAGCTAGAGACAATGAGTCGTCTCCCATGGGGATGAAAGGAATCTGTAATTATGTTGTCGATACACCATTCACTAGCTTTGGCTGTTCATAATCTGAAATCCTTTTTAACTATAATGGGACCGACCAGCAGGGCATACTGGCTGCCCAGTCCTGCTGGCGGAGTGGGCTGGGCCTCATTACCATCCCACCAGCAAGCTGCCAAACGGACACCCCAGACAACTCGCCAGCCTCGAGCCAGCGCAATATTGGGCAGACTGGAGTCCGACCTGGCCAACAGGAGGGTAGGTCGGGGAGGGGAGGAGCCAATCACCGGGGGTGGTGGTGGAGTGGAACGAGCCTAGAGCAGCAGCAGCCCACATTATTCTCATGGGGGAGCACTCCTTCTGGACAGTTTTGTGGACAAGGCTCACTGGGGACCAGAGTGACACTTCCTGAACAAATTTCATTCAGGACACTTACAAGAAAAAAGAAAGAAAGGCTTGAATCAGGACATCCCAAAGTGCTTTACAGCCAATGGTGTACTTTTTGAATTGTAGTCACTGTTGTGATATAGGAAACACGGCAGTCCATTTACCCACAGCAAAGTCCCACAAACAGCAATGAGATAATCTGTTTTAGGTGTTGGTTAAGGGATAAATATTGGTTAGGACACCAGGGAGAACTCTCCTGCTCTATAGTGCTAAGGGATCTTTTACCCCCACCGAAGAAGGCAGATGTCTTGGTTCAACATCTCATCTGAAAGATGGCACCTCCAAATGTGCAGAACTCCCTCAGCACTACCGGCCTAGATTATAGGCTCAAATCTCTGGAGTGGGGCTTGAACCCACAACTTTCTGATATCTAAAGGCAAGAATGCTACCCACTGAGCCACGCCTGACAATAAGCAGAGTGTAGACATTTATCCCATCAATTTGGATTGGCATCAAACCCCGGCCTCACAGGCTTCCTTCTGGTGTAGCTAAGGTGATAAAGCTCTTGGCCGAGTTAATTATCTACAAGATGCAGGCATGTATCAAGGTATTACTTCCAAAGCCACATTAGCAAATGGTATCATGAGTTTGGCAGCTTTCGCTCACTGTGTTTCAGTGGTGTCCAAATCCAGATTAATCAACCAACTGTCCACAGCACTGTTAGTAAATTCAAAAGTGAAAATAATTCAGAAATCCCACTAAAAGAAACATAGCAACAGTGCACCCCAGAGAACGATTAATATTCAATGTTTGTTACTAATCAATACAGAGGCTTGTACACAGTGAACTAAAGGTGAGAGGAAATAAAGTCTGAGAGCAACATAGTAATAAAGGATAAATCGGGAGGAGGTTCTCCCCCCTTAATAGAATTTAGTGGCACAAGTCGCAGTTGGGATTCACAAGGGACAAAGCAAACAAAAAGGAATGATTTTAAACTCCCTTCCCCGGCCGACGGGAACAGTGCGAGCATGAGGGGGAGGGGCTCGCGCTGAGTACCCGCACCCCACCATTTTCATTCGCCTGAATTCCGGCATGGGAAGGCCGCTCGCCGTAGAGGAGCGGGGACTAATGTAACAGGCAGTGTCACGTCCCAGTGACATCATGGCACGCCATTTTAATCACGGGCCTGACTAAGGCCCGCCCGGTAGTCGGCCCACTAACAAACTCACTGTGACTCGCCTCCTGATTCCCTAAAGCCTCTCCACCATCTACAAGCCAGGAGTGTGATGGAATACTCTCCACTTGCCTGGATGAGTGCAGCTCCAACAACACTCAAGAAGCTCGACACCATCCAGGACAAAGCAGCCCGCTTGATTGACAGCCCATCCATCACCCTAAACATTCACTCCCTCCACCACCGGCGCACAGTGGCTGCAGTGTGTACCATCCACAAGATGCACTGCAGCAACTCGCCAAGGCTTCTTCGACAGCGCCTCCCAAACCCGCGAACTCTACCACCTAGAAGGACAAGAGCAGCAGGCATATGGGAACAACACCACCTGCACGTTCCCCTCCAAGTCACACACCATCCCGACTTGGAAATACATCTCCGTTCCTTCATCGTCGCTGGGTCAAAATCCTGGACCTCCCTTCCTAACAGCACTGTGGGAGAACCTTCACCACACGGATTGCAACGGTTCAAGAAGGCAGCTCACCACCACCTTCTCAAGGGCAATTAGGGATGGGCAATAAATGCTGGACTTGCTAGCGATGCCCACATCCCATGAATGACTAAAATAAAAGCTGGCAGCAGCACGAATTCAGGCCACAGGAGGCTCAGGTAAGTGGTATTTTTTTTTTAAATTTAAAGGTTCCTTGTGGGCCAGAAGGAGGACGACTGATCCTCCTGGCTCCGCAAGGAAACCTTAGGCCTCCCCTAAACCGGGCTTCCCTGCCTCCCCTGATCACAGTCTCGCCGGCCCCCAAACCGTACTTACTTCACCCTGATCACCACCCTACCAATTTTGACTAACTCCTGCCAGCGGTGACCTCATTCCTGCCGGACTCAGAGTTGGGGCCTCTAAATGAGGCCCAAGAGTTAAAATCTTCCAGGCCTCACGCTCCGAGGGGTCGGATGGTAAGCTGCCCGCTTCGGCCACCTGCACCCCCAATTCCCGCCTCATGTTAAAATCGGACCTACAATTTCTACTTGGAATTACATTACGAATGTCTTAGTCCAGTCAATTGAGGACTCTTAGTTGTGAAGAATGGACAGAGGGATGAATCTTCAATATGAATTACTGCCCCCCGAAAGATTTAATACGTAGTGGCGATCTCCTACCCTTGCAGGCAATACTGATTTTATTGCTCTTTCCCCTTGGCGGGCTGCTGTTATTTTGGGTCCCTGCTCATGTCGGGAACTATTCTCCACTGATAAGAGTAAATCAGGGAGAAGATTCATGAAGTATTCCAGAAATTCAGAGTACTTGGGGTTGGCCTGGGTGGTAATTTGAACGTCTCTCAGAAATCAAAGATCAGTGACAAGAAGTCATCTAACACTTATCCCAACCCTCTCCCTCCCACCCTCTCCCCCCCACCCTCAAACCCCCCACCCTCAACCCCCTCACCCTCATAACCACCCTCAACCCTCACCCCCACCCTCACCCTCCCACCATCACCCCCCACCCTCATCCCCCCACCATCACCCCCACCCTCATCTCCCCACCCTCTCCCCCACCCTCAACCCTCCCACCCTCACAACAACCCTCAACCCTCACCCCCACCCTCGCTCTCCCACCATCAACCCCCACCCTCATCCACCCATCCTCAACCTTCCCACCCTCACAACCCACCCTCATCTCCTCACCCTCACCCCCACCCTCAACCCCTACCCTTACACTCCCCCTCTCATCCCCCTCCCTCACCTCCACACCCTCACCCTCTCAATGAAATCATCACAATCTAAACTGTTGTCAAAAATACATATTTCTGGGAATTTGCAGGAATTTAAATAACAAAAACAACAAATAAAATCAAAGGAATCTCAGAGCTGATCTCAATTCTTTGTAAGTGTAATTTTTAAATGGGCTCCCAAGAGTGGCTCTCTCTCTCTCTTTAAATTGTTGCACCCTCGTGCTTTACAGAAACTAGTGGGGAGGTTTTGACAAAAATATCCATTTTGTGGGTTTTCTCCTATTTCTTCCTGAAATCAATATTTATAATTGGAACGATTCTGCTTCAAAGCTTTGACCGTTTAGCTCCCAGCTCCTGCCCTTGTCCACCAGTGCAAGGTTAAACCCATTCATCCATCGAATCCTCAACCTGCACTCTCATTACATGTCAACTTATGCACACAAAGGCGTGATCTTGCTTAAGATGCATCATTTTCGAGCACCCTTCATTAAAATCTTCCCCCACAAACATAATGGGCGAAACTAAACGTTGAAAACGCAAAGCAAAAAAAATATATAACATTTAAAATTTAAAAAAACTATTTTCTAAAACTGTTCCAAAATGATAATAAAACACTCTTTTTCCCCCTAACTTGGAAATGTAGACAGTTAGTCGATACATTTATCATGTTACAGCATCCTTTAGGTATCTGTCAGAAACTGACTTTGCAGCAAAACCTGTCATATGTAAGAGTCAGGAATGCCGATAACTAACTTTCTGTGCTCAGCTACTGCAGGATATTTTTATAAAGCATTTTTCAAGATATTAAATGTCTTTCTTCCAACATTAAATTTGGACAGCTCGTCAATACATTTAGTCTGTCAGATCATCCTTTAGAAACTACTCAGGAAGCTTCGCTTAATAGTCATGTCAGGCTCCTGTGGCAATTTAAACCATTTTTCTCATTCAAGGGTATTACCTTGCTTGACATATTATGCAAATAATAAAGGTCGCTCTACATTAATGAGTCACCAATTTTAATTATTCCATCTTGCTTGTGGTTCTATCAATAGACTAAATCTGCAAAACTATTTCTCTCCCTGAACGTGAAGAGGATAGAAAGCACAGTTATAGATATCTGTAGACTTCACTATTCAATCGTCCTTTCTGCCTCAGTTCACCCATGTGCCTTAATCCTTTAATAATGTTACATTGTATGTGTCAGCTTGGCTCAGTTAGTATCACTCTCACCTATTAGTGCCCTTAAATTGCATTTGTGGGACCTTGCTGTGCGCAAATTGACTGCCGTGTTTCCTACATTACAACAGTAACTACACTTCAAAAAGTACTTCATTTCTTGTAAAGCGCTTTGGGACGTCCTGAGGTCGTGAAAGGCACTATATAAATGCAAGTTCCTTCTTTTTTTCTTTCTTTCTCTGCTTAGTTCCCAAAGCACCAGCCAAATCTGGAACTCTCTCCCACAGCTTGGAAAGTCCACTGAAAACAGCCTGTAGCGGCTGCACAAGGTCCAGGCTCCAGGAACCCTGCAGAACTAGCACAGGCCTCAAGAGACAGAAGGTGTAGGTTCAAGCCTGACTCCAGGACTAAGCCACATAATCTACACTCCAGTGCAGTTCTGAAGGAGTGCTGCATTGTTGGAGATGCTGTCCTTCAGCTGAAATGTTTAATAGAGAGTGCCTACTGCATCGGTTATGGGAATCATTAAATATATAACGGCATTATGTGAGGAAGAGCAGAGAGCTTTCTGGAACGCAGGCCAATATTTCGTTTGCACCGATCACCCACCAATATCAGATTACCTTGTCATTCACCTCATTCCTATTTGTGAGCTGTTGCCATGAGTAAGGTGGCTACCCCGTTCGCCTACATAACAACAATCATAGAATCATAGAAGTTTACAACATGGAAACAGGCCCTTCGGCCCAACATGTCCATGTCGCCCAGTTTATACCACTAAGCTAGTCCCAGTTGCCTGCACTTGGCCCATATCCCTCTATACCCATCTTACCCATGTAACTGTCCAAATGCTTTTTAAAAGACAAAATTGTACCCGCCTCTACTACTGCCTCTGGCAGCTCGTTCCAGACACTCACCACCCTTTGAGTGAAAAAATTGCCCCTCTGGACCCTTTTGTATCTCTCCCCTCTCACCTTAAATCTATGTCCCCTCATTATAGACTCCCCTACCTTTGGGAAAAGATTTTGACGATCTACCTTATCTATGCCCCTCATTATTTTATAGACTTCTATAAGATCACCCCTTAACCTCCTACTCTCCAGGGAAAAAAGTCCCAATCTATCTAACCTCTCCCTATAAGTCAAACCATCAAGTCCCGGTAGCATCCTAGTAAATCTTTTCTGCACTCTTTCTAGTTTAATAATATCCTTTCTATAGTAGGGTGACCAGAACTGTACACAATCATTGCACTTCAAACAGCCAAGCTGTTCCAGTATGGCTACAACACTGGCATCTACCCGACAATGTGGAAAATTGCCCAGGTATGTCCTGTCCACAAAAAGCAGGACAAATCCAATCCGGCCAATTACCACCCCATCAATCTACTTTCAATCATCAGCAAAATGATGGAAAGTGTCAACGACAGTGCTATCAAGTGGCACCAACTCACCAATAACCTGCTCACTGATGCTCAGTTTGGGTTCCGCCAGGACCACTCGGCTCACGACAGCCTTGGTCCAAACATGGACAAAAGAGCGGAATTCCAGAGGTGAGGTGAGAGTGACTGCCCTTGACATCAAGGCAACATTTGACCAAGTGTGGCACCAAGGAGTCCTAGTAAAATTGAAGTAAATGGGAATCAGGGGGAAAACTCTCCAGTGGCTGGAGTCATACCTAGCACAAAGGAAGATAGTAGTGGTTGTTGGAGGCCAATCATCTCAGCCCCAGGACATTGCTGCAGGAGTTCCTCAGGGCAGTGTACTAGACCCAACCATCTTCAGCTGCTTCATCAATGACCTTCCCTCCATCATAATTGATTGCTGCAGTTATATAAGATATTGGTGAGACCGCACCTGCAATACTGCATACAGTTTTGGTGTTCATACTTAAGAAAAGACATACTTGCTCTCGAGGCAGTACAAAGAAGGTTCACTCTGTTCATCCTGGGGATAAGGGGGTGGACATATGAGGAGAGGTTGGATTGGGACTCTACTCATTGGAGTTCAGAAGAATGAGAGACGATCTTATTGAAACATATAAGATTGTGAAGGGGCTTGATCGGGTGGATGCGGTAAGGATGTTCCCAAGGATGGGTGAAACTGGAACTAGGAGGCATAATCTTAGAATAAGGGGCTGCTCTTTCAAAACTGAGATGAGGAGAAACTTCTTCACTCAGAGGGTAGTATGTCTGTGGAATTTGCTGCCCCAGGAAGCTGTGGAAGCTAAATCATTAAATAAATTTAAAACAGAAATAGACAGCTTCCTAGAAGTAAAGGGAATTAGGGGTTACGGGGAGCGGGCAGGAAATTGGACATGAATTTAGATTTGAGGTTAGGATCAGATCAGCCATGATCTTATTGAATGGCAGAGCAGGCTCGAGGGGCCGATTGGCCTACTCCTGCTCCTATTTCTTATGTTCTTATGTTCTTATAAGATCAGAAATGGGGATGTTCGCTGATGATTGCACAGTGTTCAGTTCCATTCGCAACCCCTCAGATAATGAAGCCGTCCGAGACCGCATGCAGCAAGACCTGGACAACATCCAGGCTTGGGCTGATAAGTAGCAAGTAAGATTTGCGCCAGGCAAGTGCCAGGCAATGACCATCTCCAACAAGAGAGAGTCTAACCACCTCCCCTTGACATTCAATGGCATTACCATCGCCAAATCCCCCACCATCAACATCCTGGGGGTCACCAATGACCAAAAACTAACTGGACCAGCCATATAAATACTGTGGCTACAAGAGCAGGTCAGAGGCTGGGTATTCTGCGGCGAGTGACTCACCTCTTGATTTCCCAAAGTCTTTCCACCATCTACAAGGCACAAGTCAGGAGTATAATGGAATACTCTCCACTTGCCTGGATGAGTGCAGCTCCAACAACACTCAAGAAGCTCGACACCATCCAGGACAAAGCAGCCTGCTTGATTGGCACCCCATTCAACACCCCAAACATTCGCTCCCTTCACCACCAGCGCACTGTGGCTGCAGTGTGTACCATCCACAGGATGCACTGCAGGAACTCGCAAAGGCTTCTTTGACAGCACCTCCCAAACCCGCGACCTCTACTAACTAGAAGGACAAGAGCAGCAGGCACATGGGAACAACACCACCTGCACGTTCCCCTCCAAGTCACACACCATCCCGACCTGGAAATATATCGCCGTTCCTTCATCGTCGCTGGGTCAAAATCCTGGAACTCCCTTCCTAACAGCACTGTGGGAGAACCTTCACCACACGGACTGCAACGGTTCAACAAGGCAGCTCACCACTACCATCTTAAGGGCAATTAGGGATGGGCAATAAATGCTGGCTTCGTCAGCGACGCCCACATCCCATGAACGAATAAAAAAAATAACAATTTGTTGTATGTGATGCATTTTGAGGTGCTTCTGAGAGATGTGATTAAAGCATTAAATTGATGCAAGACTTTCTCTAAGTCTTTGGAAGAGGGTTTATGGGAGCTCCACAAGGAGATTAAGGAGGCCGTAACTGTGATGCCAATAGCACAACAACAACAGGAGAGCAGCTACTGAGCCCAGGGCCATAGCGAGGTAATGAGCTATCAGGCCAGTTTAGTGAGCATAACCTTAAAATGAGAGCTGGGCTGTTCAGGGGTGATGTCAGGAAGACATCTTCACACAAAGGGTAGTGGAAATCTGGAACTCTCTCCCTCAAAAAGCTGTTGAGTCTGGGGATCAATTGAAAATTTCAAAACTGAGATTGATAGATTTTTGTTAAGCATGGGTATTAATAGTTACGGAAACAAGGCGGGTAGATGGAGTTAAGATACAGACCAGCCATGATCTAACTGAATGGTGGAACAGACTCAAGGGGCTGAATGGCCTACTCCTGTTCCTATGTTCCAATGTTCCTAGCAGGGCAAACCCACCGACTGCAGATGCCGGAGGCAAAGTCATATGGAACACCAATGTCTGACTTGAGGGCGCCAATCATTGGAGCCAGCTTTAAACTAGCGTCATCCCAGTGTTGAGGGCAAGATGTTGAGGCATGATGTAGATAGCCCTACTCAGGACTCAGGACAAGAACTTGCCTAATAGGAGATCGCCCAGTGGTGTGGGTGGTAATGGATGGAATCAAAGTCCCATGTTTGTTTGACATTGGCGCCTAGCTCATGGCACTGGGTGAAGCTTCATCAGGCAATAACTTTGAGGAAAGGAGACAATCTGAAGGACATATTTAGCTGGCTGGTCCAGGTGCCAGTAATGCACTAGTAATACCCTATGGAAGATACGTAGAACTGGAAATATTGGGACTTGGAAAGTTGACCCCAAATAGGGGTGTGATTATGGCGGAGGAAACCTGCCTGTTTGCCTGTCTTAGAATCTCCTACCAATTTCTACCCCCCTTATATCTACAGTGCCTCCAATGGGGGGAGGGTGTAATTAAAGCATAACAAATATGGACAGATGAATTTATAATGTAAAAGTTGACAGGAAGAGCACACAAATGTAAGATTTTTAATGTACTATAGATGAATACATACATTGGCATTAAACCTAGACTGATGTCGATTGACATCTTTTTTTTGAAGGCTCAGAGGAAACAAGCAAAGCAAATGTCACTTGTGCCCTCCTGCCTTTCCTCCCTAATCCTAGTCATGATGGATGGTATTGATCACTTTTCTATTGGCTTATTGACCTCTCATTAAGATAGTATGGGACAATGACCTATCCAATTGTATAGGGCTAACTTTTCTACTGTAGAACACCATGGGCTGTGAGAATACTGGCCGAAGAAGTTCAAGCCAATAATGACACACCATGGATGAATACAGAAATAAGGGCAAAATTAAAAGTAAAGAAAAAGGCATACACTGAGTACATAGACAGCAAAGGAGAGGATGACAAAAGGTAACACCAAGAGGTTAGGAAATAGGTCAAAATGACTATTAGGAAAGCAAAGAGAAACTATGAAATTAAATTATCAAGGAATATAAAAAGAAATAGTAAAGTATTCTACAGACATATAAACAACAAAAGAAAAATCAGGGTAGGGATTGGGCCACTGAGGGATACACATGATAAACTCACAGGTATTGGCAGCAAAATTGCAGAAATATTAAATAATTACTTTGCCTCAGTATTTACCAGGGAGACTAACATGGTGGGCATGACATTAGAAGAAAAGATCAAAAAAGATATAAAAACATTTAAGCTAGAAAGGAGGGAGATAATTAATAAACTAATCAAACTTAGAGAGAGTAAAACCCTTGGTCCAGATGGATTACATCCTCACATATTAAAAGAAGTTAGGGAAGATGTAACAGAAGCACTATTACGTATATATAAAAATTCACTAGAAAAGGGAACAGTGCCAGAGGACTGGTGGACAGCTAATGTGATTCCTATATATAAAAAGAGAGATAGAACAAGTTCAGGGAACTATAGACCAATTAGCTTAACATTGGTGGTAGGAAAGATAATGGAACCCTTATTCAAAGATGTAATAGAAAAACATCTAGAAACCGAAAATATAATAAATAGTCAACACGGATTTCAAAAGGGAAGGTCATGCTTGACCAACCTTATTGAATTCTTTGAAGAAGTAACAGAAAGGGTAGACAAGGGTAATGTAATAGATGAAATGTATTTGGATTTTCGATAAGGTACCACATAGTAGACTCGTGACTAAGGTCAGAGCATGTGAAGTCAGGGGACAAGTAGCAGAATGGATAGCAAGCTGGCTACAAAACAAAAAACAGGGAGATGGGGTTAAAGTTAGTTACTCAGACTGGCAAAATGTGGGAAGTGGTGTTCCACAAGGATCTGTGCTGGGACCACTATTGTTCACCATTTACACAAACGATTTGGACTCGGGAATCGGAAGTATAATTTCAAAATTTGGGGCCGACAGCAAATTGGGGGGTACTGTGACAAAATACAGGAAGACATTAATAAACTTGCAGAATGGGCGGGTAATTGGCATATGAATTTCAATGTAGGTAAATGTGAGGCGGTACTTTTTGGTAGGAAGAATAAGGTGGCCACATACGCCTTGGAAAATAAGAGTTTAAATAGGGTAGAGGAGCAGAGGGATCATGGGGTACAGATATACAAATCAATAAAAGTAGCAACACAGGTTAATTAGGCCATAAATAAATCAAACAAAGCACTGGGGTTCATTTCTAGAGGGATAGAATTGAAAAGCAGGGAAGTTATGTTAAACTTGGTTAGACCACACTTGGAGTACTGTGAACAGCTCTGGTCTCCATATTATGTGTACACACTTACACAAAATGATCTCCTCATCTTTAGGCCTCTTTGTAAAATTTATATTTTTGGTGAGCTTTTTGTGCTGGAAAAGCTGAGGAATGAAACATAATAAGGCTCATTGAGTGACAGGTCTCCTTGTGTTTATTCCCCAACATGGGATTGTGTTGCAGAAAAGCATTTTGGGGACTTTACAGGGAGAAGTAGTAGGGGTTAAAAATATATTAGGGAAGTATTTAGGAAACACTTCTACACACAAAGGGTGCTAGAAGTTTGGAATTCTCGTCCGCAAACGGCAGTTGATGCTAGCTCAATTGTTAATTTTAAATCTGAGATAATAGATTTTTGTTAACTAAAGGTATTAAGGGATATGGGGCTAAGATATAGAGTTAGGTCACAGATCAACCATGATCCCATTGAATGGCGGAACAGACTCGAGGGGCTAAATGGCCTTCTCCTGTTCCTAAGTGGCTTCACGAGTAATTTGAAGACCATCTCTAGCCTTCACTCGGGGTCTTCCTGCACTGGTACAGCTCAAATTGATCTGGCAATGGAGTCAGGTGGGACCAGAGTGAGGTTAGCATATTGCATCATATAGAAGGTAAGTGCCTTTATAGATAACACTTTGTCCATGTGATCTCCTGGATTGGTTTTGTTCGCCTGAGGGGGTCAGAGAAAATATTTTTTCCCTCTTGGCCCTGGGTTTTTCTCTGTTCTTTTGCTTCTCCCAGGAGATTACATGGCTGCGGTGGGGGGGGGGGGGGGGGGAGGGGGGATGGCGGCAGGGGGGGAGGGGCGGGGGAAAGGGGGAAAGGTACAGGTAGGAAGTGTCCAGTCACAATGCTCCAGTCATCATGAGTGTGGGGCAGCCTTTTAGACCAGTTCGTCTTTTCCTGCCCCTCATTTTTGTATGTTCGTAACGACTTCTACAATGGGAATTTGGTGACAGTTGGAATTCAGTACTGAGTAAGGGATAAGCTGTGGATAAATAGTACAGAACATGTGCTTTTTCTTGAACTGAAATTTAAGTTATGGTTTTAATTTATGTAACTGCAAGTCAGTTTGCAGTTAACTGTCAGTCAATTGTAAATAGTTCACTGGCCAGATGTTAATTAGATACTGTGTAGTTGGGGGGGGCTGACTGACCGGTTGAAGCTGGTTTGTGTCTGAAAGGTATATTAAGGGAGGTAGTGGCGTGAAATCCAGCTCGAGCCATGAGCACATCGTGGAGTGCGCTCGTAACAGATTGAGGTGAGAGCAGGAGAGTAAAGACTTCTAAAACAAAATATGGTGAGAGTGGGAATTAGGTACAGTGGGGGAAGGAGGTGCTAAGTAGTCTACTTATAAACTGTAAAGCAGAACAAACTGTGTCTAAAAGTGGCAGCACGGGAGGGGACAGTGATGTGTCATTCCATGCTGCACCAGCTAATTTGAGTGGGGTTGTTTTGGTTCTCTGATGACCCGTCTTCCTATCACATGGAATGCCATCCCACGGATGAGGTGTTAAAATGAAGCCCTTCTGCCTGTTCAGGTGGTGATAAAAGATTCCATATCGCTGTTCAAAGAGCAACATGGTGTCTTGATCAACATTCGTCCCTCAACCAATGTCACCAAGAACTACTTTATCTTGTCATTCATCTCATTGCTGTTTGTTGGATTTTACTGAGTGCAACTGGCTACCATGTTTGTCTGTATAACAACAATCAATGCAATTCAAAGTAATTCATAGCCTACGAACCACTTTGAGGTTCTTTCTTTCTTTCCTTCCTTCCTTCCTTCCTCCCGCCCTCCCTCCAGTTTTGAATGTCTAGCCTCCACAGTTGAGCTATCTGCCAGTTGACTAGACTAGCTCCTCTGAAGCCAGGTCAAAAGAGGTAGAGCTCCTGGCCACTTCGTATAACATGAAGGCGTGCTATGAGTACCAACACAACTGTACTCAGGTCAGCTAGTGATGAAAAAAGTATCAGGTGAACCGAATGGAACTGCTGTAAATTCTGGTAAGGGTATCCACAGGAGACAACTATCCAGTTTCTAGCAATTGCTGGATCTACAGAAGCTGGATGCACAGGTGTCATCTTACATTCATTCCATTGCAGGGTTTACATTCATTATGGGAATATATATTATCCATTTTCCATAATTCAAACAATTTCCCTGAAACTGTATGTCTGTCCCCTCTGGGCCCACATATCACATTTAATGATGGTTCAATTCAGAAACCTCAGCAAGGACCGAGTTCAGGGAATAAACAGAAACACTTTGCTCTGTAACGTTCCATTACTGCCACCTCATGGCTGCTACAGGCTGTGGCATACTTGATGGCCAATAAGTAACGTATCCAATTCTGACAGTAAAATAAAGACATAATCATTACATTAGACTTCTACTAGACAGCAACATAGGAAATGCAAAAAGGACCCCTTCTGTTTAACTTGGAGATTTTCACAATGAGCTCCTCTTGTTTAAATGTTTACACAATGAAACGATTTGGCAGAATTAAATGCTTCAAAATGTTAAAACTCTAAACTGGTCAAATAGCTTTCCCAAGGATACTGTAGAATATCTCATTTAGCAGGTAGCGGAGACAAAGGAGAGTATTTCTGTACTTAACAGTAGTGGGGAGGAATTTAAAATGCCAATTAGAGGCTTGTTCTTCAGGCCTATTCAGAGCTAATGGAAACCCGTACTCTGATCCCCTCATCAGTCATCGCCATAATAACGAACATTAGGGACCGCAATTTGGGATGAAGACACCTTTGAACCTATTATAGTTTGGGAACTTTCACAACAGTTTTTGGGGGAAAACTAGTACATTTCAATTGGAGGTGCAAAGATTCATCTACTTTTTACTCACAGCTCTCTTTCTCCCTTTGTCTCTCTTCCTAGCTCTGACCATTTATTAAGAAGATGTGACCGTTTGAGATGTGGTTGCACAGAGACCACGGCTAGATTTCCAACTTGCCACCCGGGCATAAAACTGGCCAATTTTCATTTTGATCCGCAACGCCAGGGCAGCAAGTTGAAAATCTACCCTGATGTGTGTTAATAAGGTGGTCGCGCAACAGATAGCTTCTGCGACAGGTTAGTAAATCTGCCATTTGCACTTACTATGTATGAAACAGAGGTATTTACTGATTTGAAATTGCAGGCAACCTACTTGTATTACTGGGACTGCTTGCCTGCACGCTGCATTATCCTGACCTGCTGTGTGGTGCATTGTCTGGGTTGCATTGAGTGATATCCTATTATCTCAATAATTATTTTTTAAATTGAATTCCATCGAACTTTCCATTTCAACTTTGTAATGAAGAATGGTTGAGGGTCTGTCTCGACTAGAGAGATGGTTAAAAAAAAGACAAGGATAAATGGACCTCTGTTGCACACAATCTTTAACAGCCAAGAATTCCACATTCTATTCGACTGAACTCTAGGTCATTTCTTTTTTTCAGAGACAGAGACTTCAGATTCATTTTGTGTTCACTGAGGTGAGAGATTATCCTGGGAATGGAACACTTTCATTTTTGGCAACCAGTGTCATCACTGAGCACTCCCAGTTCAGAAGCAGCACAGGGTATCAGTCTCAGCATGAGTGGTAGCGCTCTCACCTCTGAGTCATTAGGCCGTGGCCCCACTCCAGAGCACATAATCTCGACAGGTACTTTAGTACAATACTGAATGAGTGCTGCACTGTCAGAGGTGCCATCTTTCAGATGAGATGTTAAACCAAGGCCCCATTTGCCCTTTCAGCTGAATGTAAACCATCTTATTGCACTTTTCGAAGACCAGGGGTGTTCTCCCTGGTGTCCTGGCCAATGTTTATCCTTCAAACAACATCATTAAAAGACATGATCTGGCCATTTATCTCATGGATATTTGTGGGAGCTTGCTGTGCGTGAATTAGCTGCCGCGTTTCCCTGCAACAGCGCTTCAAAAGTACTTCATTGGCTGTGAAACACTTTAGGACGTCCTGAGGATGTGAAAGGCACTATATAAATGCAAGTTCCTTTTTAGGTGCAAAAACTAAACTTTCTGTACTCTGCCACAGCAATTCACCTTACCCCAAACATCAGAAGAGTGTCCCCCATTCCACACACATGACACACACATTTCCCACATCCCCAGCCTCCGCCAACTTGTCCCCTGATTACCTCTCCTCCCTTTTTTTTCTATCGGTAGTGGGAACCTGCAGGAAAATGGTTTCACCCACACCTCTAAATATGACCAGGTAAATGCCAGGTTAAAAAAACAAGCGGTGATGCTCACCCCCTACCGAAACATTCCGCTTCTTCTAACTGGAACAGTGAGTGAGAATTTGGCCTCCTCCCCAATGCTGAGAACACGGTCATTTTGCCCACTTATATTCTCAACACTCAGCGCTGGAACATAAATAAGTTAATTTCTTAACAAAGGAAATTTGAGGGAATTGCAATGAGTGAATGGATTTGCCACTGATATAAATTTGACTACTTGTATCACTCAAAGTAAATCTCGTATGAAATTCAAGGCGCATTTATATAGCCCCTACTCATCACTGTCACTCAAAACTGATTTGCCTCAATTGTTTTGCATTTATAAGGGAAGCTAGATAAACACATGAGGGAGAAAGGAATAGAAAGTTATGCTGATAGGGTTAGATGAAGAGGGGTGGGAGGAGGCTCAGTGTGGAGCATAAACACCAGCATGAACCGGTTGGGCCGAATGGCTTGTTTTTGTGCTGAAGATTCTATGTAATATGTAATAGAAAAAGGCAAAACGAT
The DNA here is from genome assembly GCF_035084215.1 of Heptranchias perlo. Taxonomy (NCBI): domain Eukaryota; kingdom Metazoa; phylum Chordata; class Chondrichthyes; order Hexanchiformes; family Hexanchidae; genus Heptranchias; species Heptranchias perlo. Next base: position 12,168,793 of record NC_090350.1, on the reverse strand, counting down.
GTCCGTTCTAACACCATTGAAGTGTTGCTGACAGCAAGCCTGTTAAACAATTAAGTATTTGTTACACACTCCGCTTTCCATGATTTCTTTCTTTGGACCAAGTAGCAATGGCGATTGCAATAAAATATCCTCTTAAGGAATCAGTCTCATCAGGAAGTCACATTTTCACTAGTAATATTGATGCAAGACCACGAGCATGGATTGCTCTCGAGCTGTTAGAAGAAAATTTAAAAAAATAAAAAACAAACTTTACTAAACGAATGCCTCAGCCACAGATTTTACTTAGTAAGGGGGTGTAATTCCTCCTATCAATAAAGTTTAACAATGGCGAACATTTAAACATTTAAAGAAATCGTTCATAATTCTCAACGAATATACATTCCCTTCAGGAATAAAAACTCCACAGGATAAATGTTCCAACTGGGTCTAAGTAGAGAAGTTAAGGATAGCACTTGATTAAAAGATGGGGCTTACAATGTTGCCAAAAAGAGTAGTAAGCCTGAGGATTGGGGGCATTTTAGAAACCAGCAAAGGATGACCAAGAAATTGATAAAAGGGAGAAAATCAAATATGAGAGTAAGTTAGCAAGAAATATAAAAACAGATTGTAAGAGCTTCTACGAGTATGTAAAAAGGAAGAGATTAGCGAAAGTAAACATGGGTCCCTTAGAGGCAGAGACAGGAGAAATTATAATGGGGAATAAGGAAATGGTATAGACATTAAACAACTATTTTGTATCTTTCACGGTAGAAGACGCAAAAAACATACCAGAAATAGTGGGGAACCGAGGGTCTAATGAGAGTGAGGAACTTAAAGCAATTAAGATTAGTAAAGAAAAAGTACTGGAGAAATTAATGAGACTAAAATCCAACAAATCCCCTGGAACTGATGGCCTACATCCTAAGATTTTAAAAACGGCTGCAGAGATAGTGGATGCATTGGTTTTGATCTTCCAGAATTCCCTAGATTCTAGAACGGTCCCCATGGATTAAAAGATAGCAAGTGTAACCCCACTATTCAAGAAAGGAGGGAGAGAGAAAACAGGAAACTATAGACCAGTTAGCCTGACATCAGTAGTAGGGAAAATACTAGAATCTATTAAGGACGTAGTAACAGGGCACTTAGAAAATAACAATATGATTAGGCAGACACGGTTTTATGAAAGGGAAATCATGTTTGACAAATCTATTAGAGGTTTTTGAGGATGTAACTAGCAGGGTAGATAAGGGGGAGCCAGTGGATGTAGTATATTTGGATTTTCAAAAGGCATTCAATAAGGTGCCACACAAGAGGTTGTTACACAAGATTAGGGCTTATGGGATTGGGGGTAATATATTAGCATGGATTGGTTATCAGACAGAAAACAGAGAGTAGAAATAAACGGGTCATTTTCAGGTTGGCAAGTTGTAACTAGCGGGGTACCGCAAGGATCAGTGCTTGGGCCTCAACTGTTTACAATGTATATCAATGACTTAGATGAGGGGACCGAGTGTAATGTATCCAAGTTTGCTGACAATAGGTGGGAAAGTAAGCTGTGAGGAGGGCTCAAAGAGGCTGCAAAGGGATATAGAGAGGTTAAGTGATTGGGCAAGAAGGTGGCAGATGGAATATAATTTGGGGAAATGTGAAATTATCCACTTTGGTAGGAAGAATAGAAAAGCAGAATATTTTTTAAAAGGTGAGAGACTAAGAAATGTTGGTATTCAGAAGGATTTGGGTGTCCTTGTACACGAATCACAGAAAGTTAACCTCCAGGTATAGCAAGCAATTAGGAGGGCAAATAGTATGTTAGTCTTTATTGCAAGGGGGTTGGAATATAACAGTAATGAGGTGCTGCTGCAATTATATAGGGCTGTGATGAGACCACACCTGGAGTACTGTGTACAGTTTTGGTCTCCTTAACTAAGGAAGGATATACTTGCCTTAGATGGCGTGCAACAAAGGTTCACTAGATTGATTCCTGGGATGAGAGGGTTGTCCTATGAGGAGAGATTGAGTAGAATGGGCCTCTATTCTCTGGACCTTAAGAGGTGATCTCAAGAGAATAAGGGGTGATCTCATTGAAACATATAAAATTCTTAAAGGGCATGACAAGGTAGATGCTGAGAAGCTGTTTCCCCTGGATGGAGAGTCTAGAACTTGGGTCATTGTCTCAAGATAAGGGATCGGCCATTTAGGACAGAAATGAGGAAAAATTTCTTCACTCAGAGGGTTGTAAATCTTTGGAATTCTCTATCCCAGAAGGCCATGGATGCTCAGTCGTTGAGTATATTCAAGACTGAGATCGATAGATTTTTGGACTCCAGGGGAATCAAGGGATATGGGGATCTGGCGGGAAAGTGGAGTTGAGGTAGAAGATCAATCATGATCTTATTGAACGGCAGAGGCTCGAGGGACCTAATGGCCTACTCCTGCTCCTATTTCTTATGTTCTTATGTTCTTGACAACTCATGTCAGTTCATTCAACTTGTTCCTGTGCTGTATCCATGTTCTTAGAGCTATGCTCCTGGCATTGACCTCGTCCGCTACTCCCTCCCACTACCTCCTAAGTACATGTCTGGAGGGCCTCCTGCCCCCCTGCAGATACAGGATGTCCCTCTTTCTCTCCATCTCTTGCACCAAGGCCTCCAGTGCATTATCAAAAAACCTTTGTGCACTCTCTCTCGCATGTTCAGCCATTCTTCAATATATTACAGCACAGGTTCAGTTCACAAAGGACTCCCACCACTTCTTGCAGCCACAATGCACTACCCCTTTAAGAGGTGCAGGCTGCCTTTAAGTAGTGCTAGCCGCTCATGATATCGGGTCCCCCGCTGATGCATGCAGCCAACGAATAGCACAGGTAGCGCAGACTGCCCGCAGCAATCATGTAAAACAGCAGGCAGTGCAAATTTAATGCTCTGCCTGCAGCGCAATGAACGGGCGTGGGTTAATCGGGTACCGCAATTCCCGAGCCCATTTTTGGGGGTTATCCAATTTAACCCCCATAATGTCCCTTCTTGGCTGTCACTCTGCAACATGTCTTGAATATAGCAAGAAAGAGTTGTTGCTGTTCGCTAATAGTAAGCAGATGCTAACTATTATAATTTTTAGGATTATGTGACAATTCAGAATTAAAATAATCCTCTAAATTTGTTCTGGGTGCAGTTAATAAAGAAGAAAGAATGAACCTTCTTTTATATAGCACCTTTCACTACCTCAGGGCGTCCCAAGGCATCTCACAGCCAATGAAGTAGTTTTTAAAACTTGGTCACTGTTGTAGGAAGCATAGCAGTCAATTTGGCCCCACAAACAGCAATGAGATAAATGACCAGACAATACACTTTTGGTGGTGTTAGTCTTTATATCTAGAGGGCTAGAATATAAAGGGGAGGAAGTTTTGCTACAGCTATAGGACGTCCTGGTTAGACCACATCTGGAGTACTGTGTACAGTTCTGGGCACCGCACCTTAGAAAGGATATATTGGCCTTGGAAGGGGTGCAGTGTAGATTCACCAGAATGTTGCCAGGGCTCCAAGGATTAAATTATGAGGAGAGATGACATAAATTAGTCTTGTATTCCCTGAAATATAGAAAGTTAATGGGTGATTTAAATTGAGGTTTTTAGGATTCTGAAAGCAATTGATAGGGTAGATAGAGAGAAACATTTTCTGCTGGTGAGGGAGTCTAGAACAAGGGGACATAACCTTAAAATCAGAGCCAAGCCATTCAGGAGTGAAGTTGGGAAACACTTCTTCATGCAAAGGGTGGTAGATGTGTGGAACTCTCTCCCACAAAAAGCAGTAGATGCTAGCTCAATTAATAATTTTAAATCTGAGATCGTTAGATTTTTGCTAGCCAAGGGTATTAAAAGATATAGAGCCAAAGGAGGTAAATGGAGTTGGGATGCAGATCAGCCATGATCTCATTGAATGGTGGAACAGGCTAGAGGGGCTGAATGGCCTAGTCCTGTTCCTATGTTCCGGTTGGGAGATAACTGTTGGGAAGAACACCTGGGAGAACTCCCCTGCTCTTCTTCGAAGAGTGCCATCTGATCTTTTGCATCCACCTGAGAGAGGCAAACGCTGCTCGGTTTAACATCTCATCCGAAAGACGGCAGCTCTGACAATGCAGCACTAGGAGTGCCAGCCTAGATTTTGTGCTCAAGTCTCTGGAGTGGGCCTCGAACCCACAACCTTCTGGCTACTAACTGAGCCATGGCTGACAGGGTAGATGGGATCGATCCATCTAAAAAGGTTGGCAATGGGGCCCAATAGCCTCTTCCCTTTCCTAAAAATCCTTATTTCCCTTCTTGTCTTATGTCATTAAAGCCACTTTAATGAATCACACTGATATTCTGCCTGTATGATCATTTACAAAATGTGCTTAATTTTCTGTTTGACGAGGAATTAATTGATGAATGATGCTGCAAATGAGGGTGCGAGGGAAAAGGGCTGGACTTTATTTTTTTGATCTACTGTAACTTTCCAGTTACTAAGATTAATTTATCAACGCCACCCAATGAGTGAAGCATCTTTTATCCTCATTTACAGCAATCTTTCTTCATATTCTTTTCTCATCAGCAGGCATCTCTGCCTCGGAGTTATCAATTGTTTGCTGCAGATTTACTCATAGCTCTGTGGAGAGTCCTGAGGTAAGCATTAATCAACCGTTTCTAATTAGTCTTGCCGGATAGCTCTGCCAACCTGCTATTACTGTCTACCATCACCGATTGTCAGTGCTTTTCTCCTCGATAATACATCACTCTTAGGATCATCATCACATCAGGAAACCATTTACCCAGAGCTCACGTCTGAGGGTCGCTGATTGATGAAGTCTAGCGCTCAGTGGGATTATTATATGTCTGTATGTGAAGGGGGCATACGCTCATACCCCCAGCATTGCAAATTAAAATCCATTTTTATGTTTCTCAGTTCCCTGCGCTTGTGTCTGGTTAAGATAACTTCAGAAGGATTCCAGACAGATGAACAGCAGAATTATTACAACAACTGTACCCATAAGTATTAAAAAAATGTATGATTTTTCCAGTGATTTTTAACATACATCTGCATTCTGACCTAAGCCAGCTGCTGGTAGTGTGCTGATAAACCTGCATGGTTACCATGCCCCAGTTTTGCATTATACCGAGTCGATGCTGGTGTTGCTGTCCACTGTTCTGTGGAGGATGTTTTCTTTCTGTAGATGAAAGAAAGAAAGAAAAAAGAAAAAAAAGACAGAAAGACAGAAAGAAAGACTTACATTTATATAGCGCAGTTCACAACCTCAGGACGTCCCAACGCACTTTACAGCCAATGAAGGACTATGAATACTTTACTTAACTGAAGATAATCTTGATTAAAAAAAGTACAGTTAAAGAGAATTGTCTTTGTTTAAAACTGTTTGACAAGCATGACACAGTCCATCATAATCCTTTTGATGAGAATGATGCACAGCTCTTCTGAATCTTCTCCCTCCTTGAATGTGAAAAGGTTTTCCAAACACTTCTGCATGAAGATGATGCCTGTTTCTACACAATGGAAGAGGGTTCTTGCTTGAAGATATAAGCCTGGCTTTGTGAATCTTGGTTGCTGCAGGCCCAACCACGGCAGCTGTTAATGATTTTTATTCTTACCAGACTCCCGGAGATGAGTCATCCTTGGGCTTGACGATGCACTTGATTGAGTAACGACACGAACTGATTCCTCAAGAGGTTGGACAACCAATTGTTTTAAATTGAGAAAGCAATGTGGAGGGTTGAGGCCCATAGTATGGGACGTTACTAAGGTTGAAAAGCGCAGAAAAGAAGGCCAATTGTCCCAAAATTAGTACAAGATCTGCCCCAGTTGAAGTATCACTTAGGTAGGAGATATAAAAATCTCCTGATTGTCCCTCTTGCTTTATGGTGAAAATACCTTCCCTTCAAGAATGGTCTTTTAAGTAGTGCTGTATTAAGAAATGTATAATGATGATTAGCCTGTGAGGAAGTGCCCCATTGTATATCTTTCTCCGCCTCTGTTTCTCTTCATCTTTGATCTATTTGAAGTCAGTGTCCAAGCAAAGGTCTTGTAGGTAAATCTAAAATCATCAGCTAGCCTTGCTATCCTGTGCCTCATTGCACCCCCTCTGGCAGTGACACTGCTTTGCACAGTTACAATGACAAGAGCTGATAAATATGGTTAACTCAGTGTCAGGGTGTGACAGCCAACAGCACATGGGAAACCTCATTCCTGTGGACAGGAGCCTTAGGCAAATTTACTACCTTCTGACCTTTGAGAATTGTCCAGCCTACCAACCTTGTGTAATACAGCAATGGAATAAAACGAGTCTTCAGTTTTTCATGATGAATACAAGTAATATACACTTAATGTGTGGATTTATACAGATGAATCTGCCTCTGTTTATATATAACAGCCATCTTGAATGAAATGTATAAAAGTTACAGCACGGAAACAGGCCATTCGGCCTAACCAGTCCGTGTTGGAATTTACCCTGCATGCGAGCAAATAGTTCTGATCACATTTACCCAGACTGTTCCCATATCCCTTCAACCCCTTTCCTTCATCCACCTGTCCAATCCAACATAGTTTCTGCCTCAACCAGTAACCCTGAAAATGGATTTCACAGACTCTGAACTCTCTGTGTGAAGAAGTTTCTCCTGCCCTCTGTTCTAAATCTCTTTTGTTCAATCTACAGTCTGCTTCTATCAACTGACTGCATAAAAATAACACTTTTAAATCTTAAAAACTGTGGAGGGCATAAATTCAATGCGGGTCTGATTAGCCCAGGGTGTAAAGGTGAGGAAGGTGTAATCGCACCAAAGCTACAATGACCAAACATTACCTTTATCCATTCAGTCTTGTTAAAGGGAAAGGGGAGGGAGGAATACTCTTTATGTGACATGCTCTCCTCATAAGACTTCTTAAAGTAGGTTGTTCATTGCATTTGCTCCATGACAGGAAGGCATTTACACCTTTGCAGGCCGGGAAGGAGCTTGTGGTGAGGGCCGCAGTTAGGACTGAGCCTTGGATGTACGCTTGAGTGTTGAGCTGCCATCCAGGATGAGGGAGGATGCAGAGTGCCTCTCGTTTTAATAGTAGCCGGCCCGAAAAGCCACATGGCGAACAATCTTTAATAGTCTTTATGGAGGAGGTGGAAGAGACAATATTTCATCTGGTAAATGCACTCCCCCGCCCCCCCCTACTCCAAATAAAGCCTCCCTGTAAAATTGTATTTTCAATGGTAAAGCTAATGAGTTGGCGGCTGAGCAAATGTCCCCTGCAGGCGGGGGTCTCCATTAAGAGGGAGCCATTAACAGGTTTCTACCGTATCGCAGCATCCAATTATCTAGACCGCTCAGGAGACGAAGAATTAGTTCAGATAATTGAATGTTTTAACTGGAATCAGCTGAGGAATGATTCCCAAAGCCCTAACTCCCCGCACTGAGCTCTGATCTTTGAAAAGGATAGATTTGCTTGTGGAGAAATCGTCAAACTCTTTACATCTAATTATATCGTGGCAGTGAATGTTTGAAATATTGGTTTATTCCGTTAATGCCACTGCCTTGACTAAGAATTCTTATCTTAAATAAATCAAAGGTAAAATCACCCTGCATGACTGTCCAAAGGGAAAATCAGATTCCTTATAGACACAGTTCTGCACTAACAGGGATTTAGCATCACAGGGCGACCGTTGGGAGGAACCGAGAAAAGCTTCATGTTCCGCCAATCTACGATTTTGTCAAGTAAAAGATTCAGGGGGTAATTTTCAACTGAGTGCCGGAGTGTAAAGTGGGTCAGTTGATTGTTGTAGTAGCTGCCTGATTATCCTTTCCATTGGAATCAGCCTGCAGAGCTCAAGGGGTCGATTTTCACTGACAGGTGGGATCGATCACAGCCTGGTGAGCGGCCGGCCCATCGGTGGCAGGCAGGCTCAGCCCATTTTATCGGCCAGGCCTCGTTAAGCAAGCCGCATACCGACCTCCCGGTCAAAACAGCCGAGAAGTTGGTGGGAAGCGCCTGGCCGGCCATTGCAATCGGGCAGATCAGAGGCTGCTGCCCAGGGTAGACAACACTCCCGGATTGCCCGGACTTCTCAGGAGTCTTCCAGGATGGGACATTTATATTTCTTGCCGCAGCAGTGCCACCTCCCCTCCCCCGCTCCCTGACATCACCGGCTGCTGCCACAGAAAAGCCCCCCCCCCCCCCCACTCTGCCATTGCAGAAAGCCGAACCCCGCTTAGGGGTGACTGGAAACAGGACCAGCTGATGGAGAAGCAGCCAGGATTCAAGGGGGGTGGGGAGAGAGAGAGACCGAGCGAGGAGAGGTGTGGTGCTGGGTTGGAAGAGGGTGCATAGTGACTAGGGGGCTAGAGGGGGATAAATGGGCAACATGGGACTGGGGGTGTTGGGGATTGGGGCGGGGGAAGAGAGTGACAGCGCATTGGGGGTTGGGGAGAGGGAGACTGGGGTCCGGAGGCCAGGGGTTAGGGGTGGTGACTGGGAAATGGGGGTCAGTGGGATCGGGCTTGGATGGAGGGAGGCAAAGGAGGAGATTGGGGAATGGAGTAGGGGTGGACGTGGGGCACCAGCATTTCATTCAGAGCCGGGAGGAGCAGCAGCAGCAACGTGGTGAGTGGGAGCCACACAGAGAGAGGAGCAGCCAGCAAAGAGGTGAGTGAAACCTGAAGACCTTACTGTGAGTAAACAGTGAAAGATTGTTTCCACTGGTGGGCAAAAGTGGAACAAGGGGACGGAGACTGAGGATTCACATTGGGAGATCCAAGAGGGAAGGGAGAAGGAAGGTTGTTGAACTGCGGGATTTAGACCATGTGATGCTTCACTACTTGTGGCTATTGAAGCAGAAACCAGAACATCATATAAAAGGGAATGGGATAAGTACTTTCTAAGGAGGAATATAAAAGGACCTGGGGGGAATGGGGTTACAGGAGAGAGGGCCAGCAACGGGGTCCGAATGGTTTCCTCCTGTGCTGTAATTTCTATGATTCTATGAATACTCTCCTGTATTGAGTATGAGCCCAGGAAGTGGTTTAAGTGGTTTAGAAATGTTGGTGCTGAGCTGAGTTTAGGACAATGTGCCCTGTGAGAAGTGCCCCAAACACTGAGCCCGCTGCCCTTTGCGAGATCGCTCGGTTTGGTTCAGGTCGGTCAGTACCGGCCGGTTTTGCATCTGAAGTCCAAGTAGAGATCGGCTCCAAGTTGAGACTTGTCACCTTCACCCAGAACCTGTGTCCAAACCAAGAGTCCAAGGAGAAAGGGAGAGAGACGGGGCCTGTTAAAATTAGCTTCAAGTGGGGAGCCTGACTGCACCTTGTGCAGTGCAGGGGGATTCTGGCTCTAGATACAGGGTGAATATCAGCAGGTTGTAGGATTACTATTAGTTACAGGTAGGATATCGTTGCATTACACCTATATTATACCAGTTACATGTAGACTATTAGTGAGTTATTGTACTACTATTGGTTTTGAGGGGAATCTGAGTGTTATTATTATTTCAAGTTGTTATTGGTGCAACTTCAGTGAGTTACTACTAGTTACTGATGGAATCAAAGTTCCTCCCACCTCTGCTTCCCTCCTGTGAATCCCTCTCCACCTTTGGTTTCCCCTCTTCCCTGCCTTCGGTTTCCCTTCTTCTCCTCCTCCTCTATCAATGTGCAGCTGGTTTGCGACCACCGGAAAAGGTTTCTGCAGGTGTGGACCAAATTCCCTGGTAGCTGCTATGATTCCTTCATTTTGCACAAATCCAACTTCCCGGCCCTCTTCCACACACAAGACAGACTTAAGGGCTGGCTCCTTGGAGACAAGGGATACCCCCTGCAGACGTGGCTCATGACACCTGTGAGAAACTTCACCAGCGAAGCACAGCAGTGGTGCAACGACAGTCACATCACCACCAGGTCTGTCGTTCAACAAGCCATAGGAATGCTCAAGATGTGCTTCAGGCCCCTGGATCGATCTGAGGGATCCCTTCAGTATTCACAAGCGAGAGTGTGGAGAATAATAGTCGTGTGTTGCACAACAGAGAAGATTACAGGTGGATGAGGTCCCATTTGCTCATAAAGCAGCCGCACCTGCCATCAACATTGAAGAAGACAATGAGGAGGAGGACGATGGGCAATCCATCGACAGGCAGCGTCTCACCTGGCTGCTCGTGATGCCAGAGAGTCACTCATATTTGATAGATTCTCATAAGGAGATCTGCAAAGTGAAGATAGTCAAGTACTCAAACCACCTGGAATGACCACCACCAACACCATCCCACCCCCGATTGTACAAAACAGTCCTATAACCACACATACAGGTCCAATCGGTGGCATCAAATCTTGCCATTCATGATGAGGCAAATGCAAGGGCGCTTTCACAAAAGGGACTCAAGAATGGGCAAGACGTGGCAGTGGTGGCAACAAGTATTACATTTAATGTGAATGTAACAAAAAAACAAAGAGAAATGAAAAACATGACATTTAGTCAGACACCCTCGGTGATCACAAAACCTTCGCCTTCCTCTTCCTACTACTTCTACGTGGTGCTTCAGCAGAGGTAGTGGTAGGTTGATGAGGTCCCTGCCCTGACTGCTGAGATGCTCTCGGCCTATACCCTCTGGGTTTTGGTGGCTGTTAGGGCCCCAGTAAAGACTGTTCCACCTGCACCTGTGCAGGGACAGACTCGGCCATCGTGAGAGGAGGCAGCATTGCAGGTACCAGTTGAGGAGGGTGGGGAGCAATGGGTGTGATGTGGGAACGTTTTGAGTAGAGTCACAACTTCCATGTCCCCTTTCACCATCATTCCTCTCCTGGGCCAGGGCCACATCACTCTTACGACTCTGCTGGACAACAGCTTGGAGCACATCTGTGATGGGTTCTAAGACCAAGTCTAAAGTACCTGTCTGCCTGATAAAGGCGGCAGACATGTTGGCATCCAGAGTCTGCACGATCATTGTCAGAACCTGAATGGACTCATTTGCGTGCCAATCTTGAAGTTCAATGGAGGCTGTCATTGTCTCCATTGCAGACATTCCAGCAATTGCTAGTTGCACGCTTGGAGGTACACTAGTGTAGTGGTTATGTTACTGGACTAGTAATCCAGAGATGTGGACTAGTTAATCCAGAGAAAGTAAGTTCACAATCCAATCATGAGAATTTGAATTCAGTTTAAAAATAAAAAGTACCAGTAAAAGTGACCATGAAGCTGTCGGATTATCATTAAAACCCAACTGGTTCACCAATGTCCCTTTAGGGAAGAAAACCTGCCGTCCTTACCCAGTCTGGCCTACACATGACTCCAATCCCACTCCAATGTGGTTGACTCTTAAGTGGCCTAGTAAGCCACTTAATTGGACCCATCACCACCTCCTCAGGATTGGTAGGGATGGATAATAAACGTAAGCCTTGCCAGTGATGCCCTTATCCCATGAATGAAAAAAATTATCTGTTCTATACTGTCAGATTTTTTTTAATTAATGAAAAGAAGACATTTTAAATAGAAACTATTGTCTACATTGCCAGCTGAAACTCAGAGTATCTGTCCAGCAAATTAGTCACTGAAGCTGCCCTCTGGTTCAACCTACTTCAATACCTGATTTCTATTCTCCCTGCAGACTGCTATAGGCCTCGACACTTGCTGAATCCTTGACACGCCAGTAATGGAATTTGCTAACTCGCAGTCTATCCGCCTGCCAGCTGCCTTCTCCCTGTGTTGTTGTGAAGACATCACCTCTATTGAAAGGGGTTAGAAGCTGACTGCACATACCAAGCCTCCATTTTGGCTTGTTTCTTTTTTTCCCTCCCCAAACACAGCAATATTCCAACTTAATAGAAAATAAATACATAATGCCCTCAATCAAAGCAATTTGTCATATTAAACAGTGCACATTAATCAACTGGATCCTAACACACAGACGATTTGAAGGCTTGAAAATTAAAATCTTGAACTTTAGCGGACTAAAAGGGGTTAAGTTATGAGGACAGGTTGCATAGACTAGGCTTGTATTCCCTTGAGTATAGAAGATTAAGGGGTGATCTAATTGAGGTGTTTAAGATGATTAAACGAGTTGATAGGATTGATAGAGAGAAACTATTTGGGGGAAAGTCCAGAATAAGGGGGCATAACCTTAAAATTAGAGCTAGGCCGTTAAGGAGTGATGTTAGGAAGCACTTTAAGCAAAGGGTAGTGGAAATCTGGAACTCTCTCCTGAAAAAAGCTGGTGAGGCTGGGGATCAATTGAAAATTTCAAAACTGAGATAGATAATTTTTTGTTAGGCAAGGGTATTATGGGTTATGGAACCAAAATTGAGTTAAGATACAGATCAGCCATGATCTAATTGAATGTTGGAACAGACCCAGGCTGATCTGTATCTTAACAGAATGGTCTACTCCTGTTTCTATGTTCCTATAATTGAGTTGCAATGGATTGAGCAGACTGCACTCCCATATCTGGGACCTGCATTGTATTCAGCTCAGGAAGTTTTCTCTCCAATATTGAGCCATACCAATCGAAATGTCCATCAGTGGTCTGTACTGAGTTAGCTGACTTCAGCCAAGGCACCAGTTGGTGTGCTACCCGATGAAGGAAAGGGGGGGAAAAATCAGCCATGGTTCATTGCTATCCAGTGATCCATATTGACGTATGTATTGACATCAGACAAGTACAGGGCCAGTGGTCAGTTGTGAGATCCCCCCCTCCAACAGTTGAATAGCCTGCCAACACTTACTGTCTAGGTCACATGTGAAGAATGACCATTTGTATAGAGGTATCAGAGAGCAGCCTGGATCTGGGAAACTGTACCCTGCAACGGCCAATGACTTTGGGAGAGAGAAGGGGCCAGGAAAATACAGCATCTCCTCTGTCTGCTGGCTGTAAGGGTCCTTAATGGAATGCGTCTCAGGCAGTCGCAATCCAGTTCTTAAAACTGCCCATAATTCAGCCAGTACAATGGTGACTTTGGACTGAAAGGGAATCAGAGGTTGCTGTGACAAAAATCGATCCTTTCTGTCCAAGATTTGGCTTGGTATTGGCTGCTTTGATTGTGTCATGGTAAACGAGGGGTTAAAAATCAGCTTCACTCCCAGAAGCCCATGGGGTTGTCCTGGCGCAGTGACCAATGGCCAGTGAAGGCCTGAAATGTGTAGCCCTATCTCTGTACAAGGCTCACTCATAACAAGGTTCAACACTGAGAATGAAGCCTTGTAAAATTACCCCCTTATTGCAACATAACTTCATATATTTACCACAGATTTTAGTTGGTTTATTAGTGCCTGGTGTATAATGGGAGCAGTCAAGCCATTTGATTCAAATTTTGATTCAAAATCTTACGGGATATGTTCAAAAATATGTTTGATTAGCAGTTTCTATTTTTAATTTAGCATCTCAACCCCAGTCACTTTTTTGAATGTTTTCAATCATTCAGTCCCGTTTAAAGCAGGGAATCCATCTAAAGCCTTCGGAGAGAGAGTGAGCCCAGACAGATTTTAAATATGGTAAGAAAAAGGAAGGAACCATTACACAGGAAATATTACTTATCCCATAGTTTAGTGCAGCAGTCACAAACTATTTATTATTTGCTGTTACTCAATGAGCTAGTGAATCTTAAATACCGTGAAACTACATTGTGTTAGTGCTACTATTCACTTGTTCCATTACAGTTTAATACATTTGTTTGCTAGTTGAGGGATCAAAGTTAAGTATCGTGCTGTGTTATTCTTCCAAAGACAAAGAGAATCACAGAGATAGAATCAATAAACTGAAAAGAGTTCACTGGGCACGCCATATAGAAAAAGATACATAGAAATTACGGCCTCGATTTTAACCCCCCTCACCCAGCGAGAATGGTGCGTGGGGGAAGGGTTAAGATTAGGCCAAACCCGCTTACCGGCCTGAGGTCGTTCCGTTCATGAGAACGTAAGAAATAGAAGCAGGAGTACGCATACGGCCCTTCGAGCCTGCTCCGCTATTCAATAAGATCATGGCTGATCTTCGACCTCAACTCCACTTTCCTGTCCGATCCCCATATCCCTTGATTCCCTCAGATTCCAAAAATCTATAGATTTCAGCCTCGAATATTCTCAATGACTCAGCATCCACAGTCCTCTGGGGTAGAGAATTCCAAATATTCACAACCCTCTGAGCGAAGAAATTCCTCCTCATCTCAGTCCTAAATGTCCGACCTCCTATCCTGAGACTATGTCCCCCAGCTCTAGACTCTCCAGCCAGGGTGAACATCCCGCCTGGCGCCATCGTATCTTCACCGACATTGACTGCGGGCAGGCGAGGGCCTAATTTCAATCCAAAAGTGGCAGCCCGGTGATGTCATAAGACCATAAGAGATAGGAGCAAGAGTAGGCCATTCGGCCCCTCAAGCCTGCTCCGCCATTCAATGAGATCATGGCTGATCTGATTTTCACCTCAATTCCACTTTCTCGCCTTTTCCCCATATCCTTTGATTCCCTTGCTGGTCAAAAATTTGTCTAACTCAGCCTTGAATGTATTCAATGACTCAGCCTCCACAGCTTTTTGGGGTAAAGAATTCCAAAGATTCATGACCCTCTGGGAGGTGCCGCGATGTGATTTTCGCGACAACTCAGGAGGAGGCCCTGTTCCAGTTCAGCTACAACATTGGCATCTACCCGACAATGTGGAAAATTGCCCAGGTATGTCCTGTCCACAAAAAGCAGGACAAATCCAATCCGGCCAATTACCGCCCCATCAGTCTACTCTCAATCATCAGCAAAGTGATGGAAGGTGTCATCGACAATGCTATCAAGCGGCACTTACTCACCAATAACCTGCTCATCGATGCTCAGTTTGGGTTCCGCCAGGACCACTCGGCTCCAGACCTCATTACAGCCTTGGTCCAAACATGCACAAAAGAGCTGAATTCCAGAGGTGAGGTGAGAGTGACTGCCCTTGACATCAAGGCAGCATTTGACCAAGTGTGGCACCAAGGTGCCCTAGTAAAATTGAAGTCAATGGGAATCAGGGGGAAAACTCTCCAGTGGCTGGAGTCATACCGAGCACAAAGGAAGATGGTAGTGGTTGATGGAGGCCAATCATCTCAGCCCCAGGGAATTGCTGCAGGAGTTCCTCAGGGCAGTGTCCTAGGCCCAACCATCTTCAGCTGCTTCATCAATGACCTTCCCTCCATCATAAGGTCAGAAGTGGGGATGTTCGCTGATAATTGCACAGTGTTCAGTTCCATTCGCAACCCCTCAAATAATGAAGCAGTCTGAGCCCGCATGCAGCAAGACCTGGGCAACATCCAGGATTGGGCTGATAAGTGGCAAGTAACATTCGTGCCAGACAAGTGCCAGGCAATGACCATCTCCAACAAGAGAGAGTCTAACTACCTCCCCTTGACATTCATCGGCATTACCATCGCCGAATCCCCCACCATCAACATCCTGGGGGTCACCATTGACCAGAAACTTAACTGGACCAGCCATATAAATACAGTGGCTACGAGAGCAGGTCAGAGGCTGGGTATTCTGCGGTGAGTGACTCACTTCCTGACTCCTCAAAGCCTTTCCACCATCTACAAGGCACAAGTCAGGAGTGTGATGGAATACTCTCCACTTGCTTGGATGAGTGCAGCTCCAACAATGCTCAAGAAGCTCGACACACCATCCAAAACAAAGCAGCCCGCTTGATTGGCACCCCATCCACCACCCTAAACATTCACTCCCTTCACCACCGGTGCACTGTGGCTGCAGTGTGTACCATCCACAGGATGCACTGCAGGAAGTCGCCAAGGCTTCTTCGACAGCACCTCCCAAACCCGCGACCTCTACCACCTAGAAGGATAAGAGCAGCAGGCACACGGGAACAACACCACCTGCACGTTCCCCTCCAAGTCACACACCATCCCGACTTGGAAATATATCGCCGTTCCTTCATCGTCGCTGGGTCAAAATCCTGGAACTCCCTTCCTAACAGCACTGTGGGAGAACCTTCACCACACGGACTGCAGCGGTTCAAGAAGGTGGCTCACCACCACCTTCTCAAGGGCAATTAGGGGTGGGCAATAAATGCCGGCCTCGCTAGCGACGCCCACATCCCATAAACAAATAAAAAAACAGAAACCCAGCAGGAAGCATCAACTGGCTAGAAGAGGCCAAGTTAAGTTTTTAAACATTACTTTTCTACGAAATCCTTGAGGGCCAGGAGGAGCAGGAGTGCTCCACCCCCTACCCAGGTCCCACGAGGAGTCCTTGGGCCTCCCCGGCCCAGGCCTGACCTCTCCAAGCTGACATCAGCTGTCAAAGCCCTTGCCCAGCGCTGAGGTTATGGCAAGGACTGTTCTCAGCTTCCTAAGGCTCCGACCCGATTTCCCACTCCAGCCCGCCGGCCCTGCCATCAATCCTGCTGGTTTCAGGAGGGAGACTGTCCTGGATTATTTAAATGAGGCCCGGGGGTCAAAGTGGCCCGGTCGTCACACTGTGATCCCTGTGGGGGGTTTCTCTCCCACCCGGTCTCCCCCCCCCCCAACATCCCCAATGCTCCCCCCCCCCCCACCTCGGTTATAATGAAGGCCTATAGCACAGAAACAGGCCATGTTGGCATTTACCCTAGGGTTGCCAACTTTGGTTGGACGTATTCCTGGAGGTTTCATCACATGATCTCCTGCCTCCAAGTACCCCGCCCAGTCAAACACCCTTTTTTCCCATCTCCAATACTTTTATAACTAATAAACAAAAGCGTTCAAAGAAAATTATAAAAACACACAATTTTTTTAATGCCCCTATGATTTTTCTCCCGGGTTGCTCGCAGCAGTGTCCAGGAGATTAATCTTTACTTCCTGGAGACTCCAGGACAATCCTGGAGGTTTGGCGACCCTAATTTACCCTCCACATGTAGCAAATGGATCTATTCATGTTTACCCACCCTGTTCCCATATCTCTTCAATCCCTTTTCCTTCATCCACCTAGCCAATCTAATCTTGAATGTTGACATAGTTTCTGCCTCAACCACTAACCCTGGAAGTGAGTTCCACAGCCTCACAACTCTCAGTGTGAAGACATTTCTCTTGCCCTCTGTTCTAAATCTTTTACCTTTAATCTTGTACCTAAGGCCCCTCATTCTTGACTCCTGAACTGCTGGAAACAGTCCACTTCTATCGACCCTTCCCATCCTTTCACAACTTTAAACACTTCCAACATATCGCCCCATAATCCGTGTTGTCCTCGTGCAATTTTTTCAAGCTTTTCTACAACTTTTACCGACACATTTAGACACGTGAAGCACTCTCTAGTACGTAGGGAATTAGGGCTGACCCATAATTGTAGTCTGAGACACAGCAGGCAAAATATATCCAGAGCAAGGAACCCGAAAACCATAACCATGGCATTACACCACACTGGAATCGCAGTGATGCTCTGCGGCTAAATATACAATATTGCAGTATGAGAACCAGTCGTTGTTAAACTCATTTACCTCTGAAAATGGAGCCCTGTGAGTATGATTGATCAGACTGTGATACACCCACCGTAAAGAATGGCACTTGGGCTCCCCCAGTGGCCCAGTCAATAAATGCACTAGGTCAGTGATGTCCATTGGAAACCGCCGACTAGCCACAGGTGTGTAAATATCGGTCACGTGAATATGTTTACTTAATAAACATCCACCACCGTTCGGTAACCAAGGAAGTAAAACACTCACAACGATCAAAAAATCACTCGCACACTCTGCTGTTCCTCTTACCATTTTACCAACAAACACACAGAAAGGTTAAAGTTCACATGCATACACCATGCGAATGAGTATTGAGATCACAGGCCCAATGACAGTGTCTATTACTCATTTTTTATTTATGGATCAGAAATGGTATTAGCCACATCTGGATTCCCAATTAGTCACATGTGGCTAGTGGCTAAAGTATGGGACAAAGCTGACATGGACTCTGAATTGTGTGTTCTATTTCTTTACTTTTTATTCTTTATTTTGCTATAGCTAAACACGTACATGTGTAAATATTATATTCACACAGCTATTACCCCCATGTGACTAGTGGCTAATGTGTTAGCCAACGCTGCACAATGCGGTCTAATACTGAGCTATATAGACCGGGGCAGTGATTTTAGCATGGCGGCGGGAACTCAGTGGGTGGGTAATTAGTCGCGTGGGAAGCCCAGAAAAAATTTTAGCGCGCGGAATTGGGAGATCGCATCTGAATTGAAGGTACTTAATTTTACTTCTGGGTTTCGCATCTCCAAGCTGCGCTGCGGGCGTACTGCACACCCGCATGACATGCTGTGAACTAGAGTATTTAAACGGCCAGTGCAAAAATGGATTTTGAAGGAGAAAGGAGGAGCAATGAAAATGGAGCAGCACAGAGCAAAGGCAGCACCCTGGTTCAGCAACGCTCCCCTGGAGATTGTACTGGGTGGCGTGAGAAGCAGGAGGGAATTCCTCTACCTGGCTGACAGGCGGAAATGACCTGCTTCTGCCACTAAGAAGGCATGGCTGGAGGTAGCAGAGGAGCTGAGCAGCAGGAGCATAGTGGCCAGGTCCTGGGTTCAATGGAGGAAGCGGTTTAACAACCTAACCAGGTCAGGAAAAGTGAGTACATTTGCTGATTCACCCGCATCCTGTGAAAAGAACCCTCCCCCACTCTCTCTCACTCTGTGTTGGCGAGGCTACTCCGTCACATCACTCCTCACTCCCACTTAAGTTTCATCATCAATTTACCTTCACTTTCTGTGCACTTCCTCACCTCCCCATTCGTGAACCCACCACTCATTCTCACCCCAATCCTGATGCAATGTGATCAGTTTGTCTGACAGTCACCCTCTGATGCATTTGCTTCATTGTCAGCCTCACCCAAAGCAATGCATCCATTGGGTGAACACATCACCCTCACTCACTCACACGTCTGTTCTTTCTCCCCTTGCAGGAGAAGAGAGTGCAAAATGCACACAAGGGGAGTAGGACTGGAGGGGGACCACCACAAATAGTGGCCCTGACAGAGACGGAGGAGGCGTTAGATCTGAGCCGCACAGTTGAATGCCTGGCCGTAGGATATAGCAAGACTGGCACCCCACAAACGGCTGGTGACAGAACTTTAACATCCCTCACACACAACATGATTGCCCTGTTGCACACCTCAGGATGTTCATCGCAACATCACTTCTGCAATGATTCTTAATATTGCAGTATGTTCTCTTCCAGGGCCTTCAAGGAGTGCTGAAGAGGCCGATGACGTAGATGAGGGCGATTCCTCAGAGGAGCTCCCCGCCTCCATTAGATAGTTAGTTGGATTGTACTACCTGGTGGGTTACCACACACAAGTGAGCACGAGCAGACACTGGTGGCAGGGGCAGCTGTGGAGAGTCCTTATCGGCAGGCACACTCCTCTCCAACCTCTGCTTGACACAGATGCTGAATCCCAGGGACCATCTTTGAAAAGGAGAATGATTGAGGTACAGATGCAGCGTTGCGACGTATTGGAAGACTTGCCACGCTCAGTCTCCACTGTAGCGGAGCGGATGGAGGACTCCACCTCCAGCATTAGTGGACTGGGGGCACAGGTAAGTGCAGGAATGTCTTCAATGGAGAGAATGAGAGGCTCCAATGCATTTCAAACACGGCTCAAAAATGAGTCCATTCAGGCCCTGACAATGGCCATGCGGACTCAGGGTGACCAACATTCTGCAGACAGATATATTAGCACTGGCCTCACAAAGCATCACACATGTCCTCCAAGTTGTTGTCCAGCAGAGTGGTAGAAGTGATGTGGCCCTGGCCCAGGAGAGGGATGATGGCGAAAGGGGACATGGAAGTGGGGACTCCACTCAAAGCGCTCCCATGTCTCACCCATTGCCCCCCCCGCCCCCAACCAGTACCCGCAATGCTAACTCCTCTCCCGATGGCCAAGTCTACCCTTGTACAGGTAAAGCAGTCTTTGGCGGGGCCCTAACAGCCTCCAAAACCCAGAGGGCATAAGCCAAGAGCATCTCAGCAGTCAGGACAGGGACCTGAGCAACCTGCCACTACCACTGCTGAAGCCACAAGGGATGCACCGCGTAAAAGTAGTAGAAAGAGGAAGGTGAAGGTTTTGTGATCACCAAGGGTATGTACAAGGGTGTCTGACTAAATGTCATGTTTTTCATTTATCTTTGTTTTTCTTTTATATTCACAATAAATGTCATACTTGTCACCACCACTGCCACGTCTTGTCCATTCTTGAGTCCCTTTTGTGAAAGCGCCCTTGCATGTGTCTCATCATGAACGGCGAGACTTGATGCCACCCATTGGACGCGTTTACAATGGGTAGTTGTAGGACTGTTTTATGCAAACGGAGGTGGGGGGGAGGGGGGCTGGTGTTGGTTGTCGTTCCAGGTGGTCTGAGTACCTGACTTTCCTCCTCCTCGTCTTCTCATCCACCTGTAACCCTCTTTGTTGAGCGATGTTGTGCAGGACGCAACACCCGACTATTATTCTCCACACCCCCACCGGTGAGTACTGAAGAGATCCCCCAGATCAATCCAGGCGCCTGAAACCCATCTTGAGCATTCCTATGGCTTGTTCAATGACAGACCTGGTGGTGATGTGACTGTCGTTGTACCGTTGCTGTGCCTCGCCGGTGGGGTTTCTCACAGGTGTCATGAGCCATGTCTGCTGGGAGTATCCCTTGTCTCCAAGGAGCCAGCCCTTAAGTCTGTTTTGTGCTGGAAGAGGGCCGGGATGTTGGACTCACGCAGAATGAAGGAAACTTGGCAGCTACCAGGGAATTTGGCACACACCTGCAGAAACCACTTCCGGTGGCCGCAAACCAGCTGCGCATGGATGGAGTGATATCCCTTTCCATTGATGAACAGTCCTGGCTCATGTGGAGGTGCTCGGATTGCTAAATGTGTGCCATCATCTGTGCCCTGTACCAATGGGAAGCCAGTCAGAGAGTGGAAACCCATTGCCCTCTCAGTCTGGCTGATGTCGTTGATGGGGAAGTTAACGTAATCAGATGCATGGGCAAACAAGCCATCTGTGACCTGTCGTATACACTTATGTGCAGACGACTGAGAGATCATGGAGATGTCACTGGTGGCACCCTGCAAGGATCCGGAGGCAAAGAAATTGAGGGCAGTGGTGACTTTAACTGCGACGGGCAATGTGTGCCCACCAGGCCCAGCCGGGAGTAGCTCTACATGAAGGAACCTGCAGATGTCTGTGACCACCTTGTAACTCAATCTGACCGTCATAGGCACTGCTCCTCAGAGAGGTCCGGGAAGCTCAGCCTCCGTCTGCAAACCCTCTCACGAGGGTAGTGCCTCCTGTGACTTCGGCCCCTCCGTTGGTCCCCTCTCTGCTCTTCTGCAGGTCCTTGTGGCGCACCTCTGTCTTGTGGAGCTGCAACTCCCAGAACTGCACGCCGTGCCTGCCTTGTGGATGGTGATGTGCCTCCTCCTCAGATGTATTGCTGAATAAATCCATTGCGACCCCCATCCTGACGGTGTCCGTTTGAGGGGGTCCAAAAAGAAGGTAAATATGTCTGAACACAAGAATTCTCAGTGAGAACCAAGAAATCTCAGTCTAAACACAAAGATCTCCCAGCCAAAGGTTTGTCCGAGAGAACTGATTGCCCTGCTGCAAAAACTTACCCTTTGACATGTGTCAATCATTGGTTTAAAAGGTGCAAATGGCTGCTGGCTGCAACTCGCCTCCATTTCCATGGCGTCTTTCAGAGGCCATGGGAGACACGTTCAGAAACTGTTAAAATGGCTGGTGTTACTCAGTACACAAAAATTTAACATCCTTAAGTAGTTTAAATAACTCAATTGGCCCTTTAAATATCATCCCGCCAGACTTCTGGGTTTCAGAAGCGCACGCGAGCCGAGATGCGACCCCACTCCCAAAACCGTCAATTTTCACTGCCCACCCACCCGTTCTTCGGGGTTAAAATTTACCTCCAGGTGTATCCCAGGTTCACCTCCAATCTCGGTCGAGTTAACTAATCCCAATCAGGACAACGGTGGAGACATTACATTTGACCTCAGCACCCGGTGGACCAAGGAGGAGAGGGAGGGAAAAGAGCCGGGCTTTCCACTCCTGGTCGCAGTCCAGTTATCCCTGCTGGAAAACGTGCACGTGCGAATGACGGGGAGGACAGGATTCAACTCAGCTGTGATGCTTTCTACAGTTGAATAGCCCACAATCATTCAGGGGGGGAGTTTTAACCCCCGCCCCCAACGACGGGTAGGAGAGGGTTCCGGGGTGGAGGGGGGGTGGAGGTTAAGTTGCTAAAAATGTGAAACCGGACCCCAGCCCGCCACGAACGCACCTACTTCCCGTTTAACCGCGGGGAGTAACCCGCTCTGGAGAGGCGGGTCCATCATTATAATATGTTAATGAGGCTCCGTTCCTCAGACTTTGACAGACATTTAGACTTAATGGCTGCAGGCCGGGTTTCCCAGGACTCAGGAAACCCAGCGGCTGAAGGGAGGCAGGAGCTGCTGGATCTACCGGGTAAGTCCGTTTCCAGCACTGCTTGTGGGCCAAGGGGAGCAGGAGTGCTTCCCCCCCGGCACCCCGGGCAAACCTGCCACGATTTCTCCCTCCCTGCAATAGGCCGACCCCTCCCTCCCCGGTCTTCAGAAGCACCCCCCCCCACTGCGATCTGCCAACCTCCTCCCACGATCTTCAGACCCTCCCGTGATCTTCTGACACCCCCCCCGGGATCTGGCGACCCACCCCCCGATATCTCCACCCCGGTTATCTTTCCCCCGCGATCTCTCCCTCCCTCCCTCTCTCCTCGCTGCCACGGTCCCCCACCGACCTCTGATCTTCCTGATTTCCAGGGACCATTCCAAGCTGCTGCCTTCTACCGTAGGACTTCCAGATTGAGAGGCTGGCCGGCTGCCAGACGGGAAACAGAGTAAAAAAATTTTAATGAGGTCCTGCTGAACCTCCACTTTCCCGGTATTTCCGGGGTTCCTCCACCTTCCCGGTATTTCCGGGGTTCCTCGCCGCTTTCACACGCCCCCACGCCCTCCCCGTAAATATCGGGGCCTCGCAGTCTAAGACCACAAATGAACAGTGACCCCTTGAGCGAGGTCTCAGAGGGCTACCAGTGCTCGTGAAAGACCAGCCGCAGCAAATGCGTTGTCATGAGACTTTACCTGAATAGCTTTAATTCGGTGCTGTGTCCCTTTGTGTGTCCAATAGTGTAATGTTTATGTTATTGGACTAGTAATCCAGAGACCTCAACAAATTAATCCAGTGAGTTCAAATCCCACTGTGACCATGAAGTGACCAGACCTTTCAGGAGTGAAATTAGAAAACATTTCTACACACAAAGGGTGGTAGAAGTTTGGAACTCTCTTCCGCAAACGGCAATTGATACTAGCTCAATTGCTAAATTTAAATCTGAGATAGATAGCTTTTTGGCAACCAAAGTTATTTAGGGATATGGGCCAAAGGCAGGTATATGGAGTTAGATCACAGATCAGCCATGACCTTATCAAATGGCGGAGCAGGCACGAGGGGCTGAATGGCCTATTCCTGTTCCTATGTCCCTATGAAGCTGTTGGACTGTCATACAAACCCAATTCTTTCACTTTAGGGAAGGAAACCTGCCGTCCTTACCCAAGGTCTGGCCTATATGTGACTCCAGTCCCACACCAACATGGTTAACTCTTAACTGCCCTCGAAGTGCCCTGGCAAACCAGTCAGTTGTATCACCGTCTTCTCCAGATAACTAGGGATGGGCAATAAATGCCGGCCTTGCCATCGACGCCCACATCACAAAAATGAATTAAAATAATGAAGGGGTTCGATAGGGTAGACGTAGAGAAGATGTTTCCACTTGTGGGAGAGTCCAAAACTAGAGGTCAAAAATATAAGATAGTCATTAATAAATCCAAAAAAAGAATTCAGGAGAAACTTCTTTACCCAGAGCATGGTTAGAATATGGAACTTGCTACCACATGGAGTAGTTGAGGCGAATATCATAGATGCATTTAATGGGAAGCTAGATAAGTACATGAAGGAGAAAGGAATAGAAGGATATACAGATAGGGTGAGGTGAGGTAGAGAGGGAGGAGGCTCGTGTGGAGCATAAACACCGACACAGACCAGTTGGGCCAAATGGCCTGTCCCCGTGCTGCAAATTCTATGTAATTCTATATAAATCCTTTGTGTGTCAATGCAGCTTTAGCAATATGACTGAGAGCGAGGATTAATGTTCGTTGGACTAATAACCACAATCCAGAGTTATTTTCAGCACAAGCTCAAAAATAAGGATAAAGGAGTAGCTTCGTGCAAATGTTGTAAGATTTAATTATTAACCTTTAACGCTGCACCAGTCACGGCATCTGTTGTGCTAATCGCATGCTGTTCCTGTTTAGAAGCTGAATGTGACTATAATGCTGCAGCTCAGAGTATCAGGTTGGTGAACAGCTCTTACACAATCTCTGTTTGGATTACGTTAGGGGCACAGCTGGAGTTGGGAGAAAGGCAAGTAGTTTAAAACCAGAGATGAGGGACATAAGAAATAGGAGCAGGAGTAGGCCGTACAGCACCTCGAGCCTGCTCCCCCATTCAATACGATCATGGCTGATCTTCTACCTCAACTCCACTTTCCCACCCTATCCCCATATCCCTTGATTCCCTTATTGTCCAAATATCCATCGATCTCAGTCTTGAATATACTCAACGACTGAGCATCCACAGCCCTCTGGGGTAGAGAATTCCAAAGATTCACAACCCTGTGAGTGAAGAAATTTTTCCTCATCTGGGTCCTAAATAGCCGACTCCTTAATCTGAGACTATGACCCCTAGTTCTAGACTCTCCAGCCAGGAGAAACAGCCTCTCAGCATCTACCCTGTCAAGCCCTCTAAGAATTTTATATGTTTCAATGAGATCAGTGACATCAGTTATCTGGAGAGACAAGAGAAGCTGGGATTGTTCTCCTTAGAGCAGAGCAGAGAAGGTTACGGGGAGATTTAATAGAGGTGTTCAAAATTATGAGGGGTTTTGATAGAGTAGATAGGGAGAAACTGTTTCCAGTGGCAGGAGGGTCGGTAACCAGAGGACACAGATTTAAGATAATCGGCAAAAGAACCAGAGGAGAATTTTTTTTAAGCAGCGAGTTGTTATGATCTGGAACGCATTGCCTGAAAGGGTGGCAGATGCAGATTCACTAGAAACTTTCAAAAGGAAATTGGATATATAAATGAGAAGGAAAAATTTGCAGGGCTGTGAGGAAAGAGCAGGGGAATGAGACTAATTGGATAGCTCTTTCAAAGAGCTAGCACAGGCATGATGGGCCAAATGGCCTCCCTTGGCAATATGGTTCTATTGAGGTACCCTCACAAGATTCTCTACCATGTGACAGGACAAGAACCTCTTCGGATATTGGAGCGAGGAAGATAAATTCATGTTTCAGATGGATCCCCTTGTCACCAGGCCCAGCACCTTTACCTTTCAGCTGCTGACCGGCCTTCTTCGGATTTCCAGCATTTCCTATTTTTATTTAAGACTCCTTTTCACCTTAGTGTGTCAGCAGCAATGGAGGGCTCTCTGTTTCTCTTAAAACCGGTCAGTGATTTATTTTTAAAAGCTGTAAGTGAACCAGAAGAAACCAAATAGCACGTGAGACAGAATCTGAAACTGTGACCGGACAATAATAATGGACTCTCTGCATTCTGTATTCTGAATGCAGCATACTATTCCTCATTACTACAGGCACTCATCTATTTTTAATGAAGTGATATATATATATATATAGATATTTATATATTCAACACACTTCATTTCAGAAAAAAAGTTGAGGTCTTTACAAAATTGTCTGCCTGCTCCTCATATGGATCATTAATTTATTGCTTCACTCCTCATTAATTTCCTTATAGAGATGGTCTTCCCACCAGGTCGCACAAAGAAAATATTTGCATTTATGTAGTATCTCATCACATCCCAAAATGCATTAAGAAATAAAGAAGGAAAGAACTTGCATTTATATAGCACCTTTCACAACCTCAGGACGTCCTGAAGTGCTCTACTGCCAATGAAGAACTTTTGAGGTGTGGTCACTGTTGTATTGTAGGAATCGTGACAGCCAATTTGCACACAGCAAGATCCCACAAACAGCAACATGGTAAATGACAAGATAATCTTGTTTTTTTAGTCATGTTGTTTGAGGGATAAATATTGGCCAGACCACCGGGGAGAACTCGCCTGCTCTTCTTCAAAATAGTGCCATGGGTCTTTTACGCCCACCTGAGAAGGCAGACGGGGCCTCGGTTTAACATCTCAACCAAACGGCAGCACCTCCGACATTGCATCACTCCTTCAGTACTACACTGGGAGTGTCAGCTTAGATTCTGTGTTCAAGTCTCTGGAGTGAGACTTGAACCCACAACCTTCTGACTCAGAGACCAATAGATTACCTTTGAAGTACAGTCACTGCTATTATGCAGGCAAACATCACAGACAATTTGCATGCAAACAGTAAATGAATGATCAGATAATCTGTTTTTGGTGGTGTTGTTTGCGGGAGGGATGTTGGCGAAGATTACACTCTGCTTTTCTTCAACTACTGCCATGGGATCTTTTACACCCACTTAAACAAGCAGGCGATGCCTTGGTTTAATGTCTCATCCGAAAGTTGATTTTTCCAACAATGCGGCCATCCCTCCCTCAATACTGCACTGGGGTGTCAGCCTAGATTTTGTGCTCAGGTCCATGGTGGGGCTTGAACTCACTACCTTCACAACTTAGAGGTAAACATGCCACCAATGAGCCAGGCAGACACTTAGAACGGGCAACAGTCCTCATCTCAACAGACTGGAGCTATATGCACAAAACTGTGAACTGACTAATTTCACTTTGACTAGGTTTTTTGAGGATGAATCCAAAGCAAGAGGCTATCATCTTAAAATCAGATAAGGATATCAGGGAAAATGGAACAAAGGCAGATAGATAGAGTTGAGGTACTGATCAGCCGTAATCTAATTGAGTGGCGGAACAGGCTCAAGGGGCTGAATGGCCTCCTCCTGTTCTTATGATTTGGCTGAGGACAGCCTTGTCACCTTTTAGCCACCAAAATCAGGGTCGCCTGGCCATAAAGTTCCCAATGGAGTCAATAAACCAGCTGTTAATATTTGCTGCAGGAATGACCTTCATCAAACTCTGTTCCCAGCAGACTTTTGTCAATGTGCTTGATGACTTCTTATGCACACTGCATGTTTGGACATTTCGAGACGTAAAAATAATAAAATATATCAGTGCTACAGATAACAGTCTGTGGACACTTATGCCCTGCCCCATCAGCTGTGGCCACATTTGTCAACATAGGTCGAATCCTAGGTGTGAGATTTTCAGTTGCAAACCATATACAACACTAACTTGCATTTATATAGTGCCTTTAACGTAGTAAAACATCTTCACAGAAGCGTAATCAGACAAAAATTAACACTGAGCCAAAGAAAGAGATTTTGACAGGTGACCAAAAGCTTGGTCAAAGAAGTTGGTTTGAAGCAGCGTCTTAAAGGAGAATTGAGAGGTGGAAGAGGCGGAGAGTTTGGGGGAGGGAATTCCATAGCATAGGGCCCAGACAGCTGAAGGCGCGGCCGCCAATGACGGGATGAAGGAAGTTGGGGGATGCACAAGAGACCAGAGTTGGAGGAGCGCAGAGTTCTCGGAACAAAGGAGTCTCCTTGCACCAAAACAAAAATGGCTTAAGGCAACAAGCTGCAACTGCCACGTTGACTGCAAAGGATAGCAAAATAAAAATGTACAGCACAGAAACAGGCCATTCGGCCCAATAGGTCCATGCCGGTGATTATGCTCCACACAAGCCTCCTCCCTCTCTACTTCATCTAACCCTTATAGGAAATTCCTTATTTCCTGTGATTCTTGGACACTGACGAATAGTCAAGCAAAGAAAGTCACCCTCACTCACGGTAGTTTCGTTAATCAAAAGTAATTATTTAATGATATCATTCATACAAGTATTCATGAAGCAAAATCAAACCATGCACATGACTTTCCTCTATAAAATCCCACATATACACTTAATAATTCACAAAGATATTATATAATGATTTAATAATCCATACACACACCAGACAAATCATTAATACATATACAACCTTTAAACCAAGGATTTTGTTCATCGGGCCTGAAGGTTGATCAGCTCTTCAGTCCTCGAGATCCTCTTCTTCTTGCGGGATGTTCAACTGCAGTGTGCGTTCCTTGTGACTGTCGAGTGGTGAAGAGACTGTTCTTCTCTCAAAGTCTTCTTTTTATATTGTTTTTTTACCAATAGGACGTAGGATTGCGGAGGGTCATTCTTTTTGACTAATAGCTCCCTGTTGCTCTGCCTCAACCATTAACATACTTCAATGATTGACAGTTTAGACTTTGAATCATGTGACTGGAGACCCTTTGATGTAGAAAAGACCATGTGCTCAAACCATGGAATTTAAAAGGCCCCTTTACTGTCTCTGCTTATGACCTTTCATGTAGAGATAGCCCCTTTCGTTTCTATGCACAGACATTCTTAATGGTCCTTACGTCTCCAATTTTGATTGCTTCAGTGGCTTCAAATCCATTCCTTATACCATTTGACCATATGCTGGGTACAATACTTTTGATGTTTTACAAATCCCAGTTCTTTGAACAGATTGCCAGGTAGGAATGAAAGAGCCACTGCCCTTTCACATTATCATTGCTTTCCTGATCCGAAGCCTTTGATGTATGCCCTTGTTGCCTTTTCTTACATTACCCCGTGCTGTGTTGAAAAGCTTGTGTTTCCAAATGCCTATGTGTTTTGAAAGCCTGACAACACTTTCAGTTCAATATTATCCATCTTGTTTATTTATTTAATAATCTAGATATCTATCCGATCCCGAAACTTAGACTTCTCCAATGCCATCAGCATCAGTGAGGGAAAAACAGGATTTGCACAAACACAATTTACCACATTACTGTGTTTGCAGGTTTTCAAATGTCTTTGTTTAAAAGGGGTACAGTTAACCCTTTCCTTCAAATATCTTTTGAACCCCACACCCTATCTTTCCAAAAGATGGAAGGTCCTACTGAGATTTGAACTCAGATTGCTGGATTCAAAGTCCAGAGTGCTAACCATTACACCACAGGACCATCCTCGTTACTATGACATTGTCTTCTTCTGTCTTTTCCTCTTTTGCCTGTCCTTTATTATTTTCTCTGTATTTCTCTTTCTCTCTTTACAGCGACCTGGGTGTGGGGTTTGCACGGTTCTCATTTTCATTCACTCTTCAGTTACAGAAAGCAAGAGACAACTATGGAGGCACGGCTGGTGGAGAGAGCCCTGTAATAAAACTGTAGAGCAACTGTAGATTTAGGCGTTCCATTATCCAACAAAATCCATACGTGTAGAATTGTACAATGGGAGGACAGGAGATCACTGCAGCAAATGAGTTTCAATTTATATTTATAATTATAAATCTATATATCTTAATCTCTACAGATGGGAAATGGGTAATCACCTTAAATGTTAATTGCTACAAGAGAGTTTTATAGAAATTGTGTTTCATAGTCAGGGGCCCTGATATTAGAATGGAAGCAGGATGGCAGCGGGGGATGAGGGGGTGAATGGGCGCATGGGTAACCCAACCAATAAAAAATGTCCATTTCCCATGCGCTCGCAAGTGAATTGGCGCCACTTAACGTGGCTTCTGGGTTTGCCATCGGAAAGCTGCGCAGCGGGCGGACTGCGCACCCGCATCACAGGCTGTCAACTGGCGAAACTCTATTTAAAGGGCCATTGCTCCAAAGGCTTTTGCTAGAGCAAAGATCCTCAATGGAGCAGCACAGGGGCAAGACTGCTCCAAGGTTTAACAATGCCTCACTCCAGGTGCTACTGAACAGGGTGAGGAAGAGAAGGGAAGTGTTTTACCCCGCGGACGGGAGGAAGTGCCCTGCCTCTGCCACCAAGAAGGCCTGGCTCGAGGTGGCAGAGGAGGTCACCAGCAGGAGCAACATCTGCCGCACTTGGATCCAGTGCAGGAAGCACTTCAATGACCTAACTAGGTCAGCAAAAGTGAGTACACTTACTCATTCTCCTACATTCTGTCTTCCACATCACCGCCCCCACACCCCAACTCATTCTGCACTGCCAACACTACTCTATCACATCACTCCCCACACGCACTTAAGCTCATCCTCAACTTACCTGCACTTCCTCAGCACTTCCTCACCTCCACGTAAGTCACCCCACCACTACCACTCAATCCAATCCTCATCCAATGTGATGTCTCTGTCTCATGCTCACCATTTGATGCATCTCTTTCACGGTCAGCCTCACCCAAACCAATGCATTCATTGGCTGGTCACTTCACCATCACTCACTCACTCACATCTGTTCTTTCTCCCCTTCTAGGAGAAGAGAGTGCAAAATGCACGCGAGAGGGCGAGGACTGGAGGGGAGGAGGCCACAACAAATAGTGGTCCTCATAGATGTGGAGCACGAGGTGCTGGAGCTCAGTCGAACCCTTGAGTGCCGAGACTGGCACCCCACAAACGTCTGGTGACAGAACTTTAACATTCAGCACACACAATATGAATTGATGTTGACATGCCTTGCCATCTTCGACACCTCAGTATGCCCATCACAACATGACACATCTGTAATGATGCTTAATATTGCCTTCTGTTCTCTTACAGGGCCTTCAGCGACCGCAGTGACGGCAGAGGGCATTTCCTCAGAGGACCTGCCGGCCTCTGAGGGTGCACCGTCAGATCTTAGTGAGCCATCCACCAGCGCAGATACTCACACCTCAGTGGGTCCTAGTACTCGTGTTGTGTGGCACTACCACCGTGCTAAATGGGATAGATTCAGAATGGATCTAGCAGCTCAAAACTGGGCATCCATGAGGCGCTGTGGGCCATCAGCAGCAGCAGAATTGTATTCCAGCACAATCTGTAACCTCATGGCCCGGCATATTCCTCACTCTACCATTACCAACAAGCCAGGGGATCAACCCTGGTTCAATGAGGAGTGTAGAAGAGCATGCCAGGAGCAGCACCAGGCGTACCTAAAAATGAGGTGCCAACCTGGTGAAGCTACAACTCAGGACTACATGCATGCTAAACAGCGGAAGCAACATGCTATAGACAGAGCTAAGCGATTCCACAACCAACGGATCAGATCAAAGCTCTGCAGTCCTGCCACATCCAGTCGTGAATGGTGGTGGACAATTAAACAACTAACGGGAGGAGGAGGCTCTGCAAACATCCCCATTCTCAATGATGGCGGAGTCCAGCATGTGAGTGCAAAAGACAAGGCTGAAGCATTTGCAACCATCTTCAGCCAGAAGTGCCGAGTGGATGATCCATCTCAGCCTCCTCCCGATATCCCCACCATCACGGAAGCCAGTCTTCGGCCAATTCGATTCACTCCACGTGATATCAAGAAACGGCTGAGTGCACTGGATACAGCAAAGGCGATGGGCCCCGACAACATCCCAGCTGTAGTGCTGAAGACTTGTGCTCCAGAACTAGCTGCGCCTCTGAGCCAAGCTGTTCCAGTACAGCTACAACCCTGGCATCTACCCGACAATGTGGAAAATTGCCCAGGTATGTCCTGTCCACAAAAAGCAGGACAAATCCAATCCGGCCAATTACCGCCCCATCAGTCTACTCTCAATCATCAGCAAAGTGATGGAAGGTGTCGTCGACAGTGCTATCAAGCGGCACTTACTCGCCAATAACCTGCTCACCGATGCTCAGTTTGGGTTCCGCCAGGACCACTCGGCTCCAGACCTCATTACAGACTTGGCCCAAACATGGACAAAAGAGCTGAATTCCAGAGGTGAGGTGAGAGTGACTGCCCTTGACATCAAGGCAGCATTTGACCGAGTGTGGCACCAAGGAGCCCTAGTAAAATTGAAGTCAATGGGAATCAGGGGGAAAATTCTCCAGTGGCTGGAGTCATACCTAGCACAAAGGAAGATGGTAGTGGTTGTTGGAGGCCAATCGTCTCAGCCCCAGGGCATTGCTGCAGGAGTTCCTCAGGGCAGTGTCCTAGGCCCAACCATCTTCAGCTGCTTCATCAATGACCTTCCCTCCATCATAAGGTCAGAAATGGGGATGTTCGCTGATGACTGCACAGTGTTCAGTTCCATTCGCAACCCCTCAGATAATGAAGCAGTCCGAGCCCGCATGCAGCAAGACCTGGACAACATCCAGGCTTGGGCTCATAAGTGGCAAGTAACATTCGCGCCAGATAAGTGCCAGGCAATGACCATCTCCAACAAGAGAGAGTCTAACCACCTCCCCTTGACATTCAACGGCATTACCATCGCCGAATCCCCCACCATCAACATCCTGGGGGTCACCATTGACCAGAAACTTAACTGGACCAGCCATATAAATACTGTGGCTACAAGAGCAGGTCAGAGGCTGGGTATTCTGCGGCGAGTGACTCACCTCCTGACTCCCCAAAGCCTTTCCACCATCTACAAGGCACAAGTCAGGAGTGTGATGGAATACTCTCCACTTGCTTGGATGAGTGCAGCTCCAACAACACTCAAGAAGCTCGACACCATCCAAGATAAAGCAGCCCGCTTGATTGGCACCCCATCCACCACCCTAAACATTCACTCCCTTCACCACCGGCGCACTGTGGTTGCAGTGTGCACCATCCACAGGATGCACTGCAGCAACTCGCCAAGGCTTCTTCGACAGCACCTCCCAAACCCGCGACCTCTACCACCTAGAAGGACAAGGGCAGCAGGCGCATGGGAACAACACCACCTGCACGTTCCCCTCCAAGTCGCACACCATCCCGACTTGGAAATATATCGCCGTTCCTTCATTGTCGCTGGGTCAAAATCCTGGAACTCCCTTCCTAACAGCACTGTGGGAGAACCGTCACCACACGGACTGCAGCGGTTCAAGAAGGCGGCTCACCACCACCTTCTCGAGGGCAATTAGGGATGGGCATTAAATGCCGGCCTTGCCAGCGACGCCCACATCCCGTGAACGAATTTAAAAAATAAATAAATAAATAAATGTTGTGCAGGGCACAACACACGACTATAATGCATCCCACTCTCTCCGGTGCGTATTTGAACGCTCCCTCAGAACGATCAAGGCACCTGAAGCGCATCTTGAGCAGCCCTATAGCATGCTCAATTGTTGACCTGGTGGTGATGTGGCTGTCGTTATATCGACGCTGCTGCTCAGTGTTGGGGTTCCTCAGAGGTGTCATGAGCCCCGTGTGCAGGGGATATCCCTTGTCCCCGAGGAGCCAGCCCTTACGGGTGTTCCTGGTGCGTGGAAGAGGGGCGCGACGTTGGATTCCCTCAGAATGAAGGAATTGTGGCAGCTGCCAGGGTATCTGGCGCACACGTGAAGGAATCTCTTGTGGTGGTCACAAACGAGCTGAGTGTTGATGGAGTGATAGCCCTTCCTGTTGATGAACAGTTCTGGTTCGTGTGGTGGTGCTCGTATTGCTATATGGGTGCAATCGATTACACCCTGCACCCGAGGGAAGCCAGCCACAGAGTGGAATCCCACTGCCCTCTCCGTCTGGCTGAGGTCGTCCATGGGGAAGTTGACGTTCTGCGAGACTCTGCGAAACAAGCTGTCGGTGACCTGCCTTATGCACTTGTGTGCAGACGACTGAGAGACCCCGGCGATGTCCCCGGTGGCACCATGAAATGATCCGGAAGTGAAGAAGTTGAGGGCAGTGGTGACTTTGACAGCGACGAGTAATGAGATGCCATTTGGCCCAGCCAGGAGCAGCGTGGCATGAAGGAGGCTGCAGATGTCTGCGACTACCTGGCGACTCACTCTGAGCCTCCGTATGCACTGCTCCTCAGAGAGGTCCAGGAAGCTGAGCCTCGGTCTGTAGACCCTGTGGCGAGGGTAGTGCCTCCTGCGACATCGCTCTCTCCGTTGTTGCCCTCTGTGCTGTTGTGCAGGTGCCTGTGGTGCAGCACTGTGTTGTGGAGCTGTAAGTGGCGGAAGTGCATGCCGTGCCTGGCGAGAATGGTGATGTTGCTCGTCCTCAGATGTAGGGGTGAATGCAGACATCGGGCCCCCCCCTCATCCTGATAGTGTGAGTTTGAGAGAGTCCGAAAAGTTGTTAAATATGCGTGAACAAAAGAATTGTGAGTGGAAAGTAAGAATTTTCAGTGAAAACACAAAGATCTCGCAGCTGAAAGAATTGAGTGCCCTGCTGCAATAACTCACCTTTTCTCCCCATCTGCCAAACAAGCATTTGAATGTGCAACTGGCTGCTGGCTGAAACACGTCTGGTAGAACATGGAGTGTTTCCCACAGGATGGGAAACATGCGGAGGATGTTTAAAAATTGGACCCCTGCCTCATTGTGGACAAAATTAAGTATTTCAAGTTCTTCAAGTGTCTTAACTATCATCCCGCCGGCGTTAATTGGCGGTGGGACTTCCGCATTCGGGAGGCGCGCACGCACCCAGACACGTCGGTGGGGAACCTGGAAGTCTGCGGGTCGGAGCTGGGTTCCAAACCCACTCGGGATTTCCCCGATTTTCGGAGCCCCCGTGCCCCCAATGCACCCGCTGCTTCACTCGAAAATCGAGCCCAGTGTGTCTGCAGGTTGCTGCAATGAAACAAAAAGTGGCTTCAATATGCTAATGTGTTCAGTGGAAATCCATTCGTATTCTGTCCAGAGATCTATCTGTTTAGGAGTCGATTTATTCAATCTGGCTGATTGTCAGCTTGATCTCTCAGTCGGGTGAACGCAGACCGATAGGGAGATGGGTGGAATGGCTTTCAACCCTGCTGTGAGTGGTGGCTGTATTTAATCGGGTAAACGCCGCTTTGATTCCTGTTTGAGGGAAGACCCAAGCCAGGAGCCGCCTGATCAGGGATTATATTTGGCAGCCTGAGCCCAGGCCGACTGAGGCCATCAGGGAGCAAGGCAGGAGGATCTGTGAGAACTGCGAACCCCACATTGTCAAGGGAATTGATCTCAGGTCCAGTGTTTGTTTAAGATGATTAAAGGATTTGATAGAGTAGATTGATATTTCCTCTAGTGGGGGAGTCCAGAACAAGGCGGCGTCACCTTAAAATTAGAGCTGGGCCATTCAGGGGTGATATCAGGAAGCACTTCTTCACATAAAGGGGAGTGGAAATCTGGAAAACTCTCCCTCAAAAAGCTGTTGAGGCTGGGGGTCAATTGAAAATTTCAAGACTGAGATTGATGGATTTTTGTTTGCAAGGGTTATGGAACCAAGGCGTTAAGATACAGATCAACCATGATCTAATTGAATGGCGGAAGAAGCTCCATCTGTTCCTATGTACTTGGAATTTTACAGCAGTGCGCGTTTGTTTGTTATTTTCTGTAAACAAGAAGGAATATTTTATGTTCTGTTTGTCTTTGCTAATAATGTACTTATTCATAATAAATCTGTTCAATAGTATACATAGCCGAAGTCACAGTCCGATGGACCGTTCAGTCTGATACTTTCTGAAGTCTAGGAGATTACAAAAGAGTTTGTGATGTATCCAATAAGGAAGGTTTCTGTTCGACCCTGGGCTCGCCACATTGCTGGATAGTGAGGGTATAAAGACATACTGTGGCCATAGGGAGCAAGGGCTCACTTACAGGGGTGAAAGAGCAGACTGGGTATAGGGAAACCTTCCGAGTGCCCTCTGTGAATGGTTCTCAGAAGACAAAGGGAGCAAATTGCAAATCTACAAGTATCGCCTATTTGAAATGAGAAGAAATGAAATATTCAACAGGTTAACTGACGGACTGGGGAAAAAAATCACTTTAGCATAGAATTTCCAGTCGGAGTAGTGGAACAGTGGCAGGATCCCAATGAACACAATGCTCGTCAGAGCTCGGATATACCAGTTTTCCACCCCTCGTTACTTCCCTGGCAACGCAAGTTGTTATAAATTGGATAGCCAGGTGGTGAACGATAGAATACTAGAGCCTCCTCTTCAGTTGCTTCCAAGTCTTTATTCACAGAGCTCCATATTACATCCACCCCACACCCTAGATCAGCGCTCATATAAATGGATACAAGAGAGTTGCCAATTGATACCCACCACCTGAATACAATTAACACCAATTGATATAAATCACATGGACACAATTAACAGATTTCTTTCTCTCTCTTTAAATAAAAAAAAACTTTATATAAACAATACAAACAAATATCCCACAATGAACGATTGTCTACATAACATTCAATGGGTATACTATCTCCAGTATTCCCATTGTACAGGATGTCACTCAAAATATTTGCCAAATAGAATCCCATATCCACTATGTCGACAAGGGTCAGTGTTTCAGCAGCCAGAGTACTTTTACCAGCCATTTTTATTTCCTTAGCTTCCCAAGCTAAAGGATAACATTTCCCATTCTCACCCATGAGACATTAAACCGAGGCCCTGTCTGCCCTCTCAGGTGGATGTAAAAGATCCCATGGCACTATTTCGAAGAAGGGCAGGGGAATTGTCCCCATTGTCCTAGCCAATATCCTTCAACCAATACCACTAAAACAGATTATCTGGTCATTTATTTCATTGCTGTTTGTGGGACCTTGCTGTGGGCAAATTGACTGCCGTGTTTCCTGCATTACAAAAATAACTACACTTCAAAAGTACTTCACTGGCTGTAAAGCACTTTGGGAAGTTCTGAGGTTGCGAAAGGAGCTGTAGAAATCCAACTTCTTTCTTTCTTTCTGTGACAATTCCTGAGCCCCTTCGAGGAGCCAGTCCTCCACCGCCTTGGAGAGGAGGCCAAGGAGATTCATGAAGGTGATACCAGGGATGAGAGGCTTTAGTTTCGAGGAGAGGCCTGGGTTCTTTTCATTAGAGCAGAGAAGGGTAAAAGGAGAACTGACAGAGGTGTTCAAAATTATGAAGAATTTTGATAAGACACAGGCTAGAAGGAGACCATTCGGCCCATCATGCCTGTGTCTTATCAAAATTCTATCTCTGCTATTCAAAATTGACCTGTTGCCCTCCACATTCATCACCCGCACTCTGGCACCAAAGGAATCACTTCAATATTTGCTCACCTCAGCCTGTGCCTATATCTGTAACTCCAATCCATTGCAGCCAATTTATCCAGCCCTTTTCATTAATTTTATACATCAGAATCTTCGAGCTGCATAAGATGTAGACGTGGCAACTATTCATTCATGTTCAACAGGACTGACTCTGCTCACTCTGTGCCTGTCCCCATATCTAAACCTGTCCAAAAAGTATCCCAAGATGATGACCAAGCTCTTTTTTGATTTTTCACTGATATCACGTCCTAAATTAAACAAACATTTATAGATTTCATACTTTTGTTTTGTTTTTATGCTTTTAATAATTTGAACTGTGGCATCTGAAGTGAGAAAGATAGATAGATAGATGGATGATAGATAGATAGATAGATGGATAGATAGATAACGAGAGAGAAGGGGCAGAGAGAGAAAGGGAGAGAAAGGGAAAGAAAGAGAACAAACAGACGAATGATTATTAGACAAACAAAAAAATCTCCTTCATTTATATTGGGACTCACTGAATCTCTGCTTGGGACCGCCCCAACTCTCTTGGACCTTCTCTCTCCAAAGCCTACTACAGTTATTACTAGTCATATTCATAGGTATTGTCACTAACCCCGGGTACGAGAGCATCTAATTGATAGCTCCCCCCCTTGTCTAAATATGCATCGAACTGATCAACAAAATGTTGCATTTACAGAATTCTTCCACTGAGAGTCATCAGTGTTTCACCAACATCAGA
This sequence comes from Heptranchias perlo, assembly GCF_035084215.1. NCBI lineage: Eukaryota > Metazoa > Chordata > Chondrichthyes > Hexanchiformes > Hexanchidae > Heptranchias > Heptranchias perlo. The sequence continues at coordinate 12,131,092 of NC_090350.1, read as the reverse complement.
TCCTGGTTATAATCCCACGCTACAGAGCCCTGGAGCAGGGTGATGCTTTTCTGATGACAGTTCAGGCAGAAGAAACAATGTAATAAAACCTCCCAACCTCCCAGGTCAGTACTGAAGATCCCTTTTATCTACTTCATTTATCGTTCTCCCCCCACCCCCAGTCCCATAGGAGGTTTTCTATGTTCAAGACGCTATATAAATGCTAACTGCTGTTGTTATTTGGACAGCAAGCAAAACTAAGTCAAGTATAGCAGGGGCTTGCTGCAGAGTAAAGTTCCCTCTACACCACCCTGAGAAATGAACCCGAACCTTCACCACACTGCCTCCACCGTGCCAGTGTGACAGATGCAATTTCCACTCCCGCCATCCTTTGGGACTCTCTAAGTGAAAGAGTCAATCCATTATTAATCGCTGGGGAATTGTGGGCAGTTTCAGACTGTGGCTTCATGTTTGCTGAAAGTTGGGTTGAAATTACTCAAACCCAGGGGGACTGGTTGGTACAGTGGGTTAGATGCCGACCTTTCACCTCTGGGACTTGCTCTAAGGGCCTGGAATGAGTTTTGTCAGTTTCAATCCCGTTGTCACTTGACATAGGTCACTCCAGAGATGTTGCCCTGATTTAATCTATCAGCACCAAAACAGTCTCCCATCATTCTCTCATAACTGCAACAGGCCCTGGTTTAAAGTCCTTTTTGATGATTCCTGCACCCCTGATTGAGACAGGTTTGTACAACATTGGTTACGTTCTTGTGGAATTCGGGCCTTCTTCAGCGACTAGTTTGGGTGAGGCAACATGAGTGCCACCACCTATGTCTGCCAGTTTGGTCCAACATACTTTGGAAGAAAGTAGGAATTGCATTTATATAGTGCGTTTCACGATGCATCGTGAGAACGGATTTCAGCCCTTGTATTAGGGATATGTTCCAGCCCCTGAGGTGGAAGAAGCTGTGAAGGTAAGTGAGTGTGTGCGTGAGAGAGAAAGAGTGTGTGTGAGGGAGTGTGTGTGTGTGAGGATGTGTGAGGGTGTGTGAGTGTGTGTGTGAGAGTGTGTGAGTGTGTGTCTGTGTGTGTGAAAGTGAGTGTGTGTGAGTGTGCATGTGTGTGAGTGTGTGTGTGAGTGTGCATGTGTGTGTGAGTATGTGAAAGTGAGTGAGAGTGTGTGTGAATAAGTGTGTGTGTGAGTGAATATGTGAAAGTGAGTGTGTGTGTGTGAAAGTGGGTGTGAGAGAGTAAGTGTGAGTGAGTGTGTGTGAGTAAGTGAGTGTGTGTGTGTGTGTGTGTGTGGCTGTGTGTATTGAGTTTTACTTTATACAATCTCTCTGATCAGCAGCAGAGGGAGCTCCTAACCCAATCTTTACAGTCCATAGCAATTTGCAGGACAAGTTGTATTGAGTTGCTTTTTGGTGGTTTGGCAAATTTTCTGCCAGAACTCGGGGCAAAGGTCACAACATTTGCCGAAATCTCATCGAGCTGATCTCACAGGATTTCCTCAGGCCGTCCCCAGTAGCTGTTCAGAGGGGCTCCCAGGGCCCTGCCTGGAGAAGCTCCCCGCCACCAGGGGCAAGGGAGATAGCAGCCAGCTGTAGCTCTTAAAGGCAGCAGCTGCTAATTAAAGGGACTCCGTGTTTCTGGGCAGAAAAGGAGAAACAGCTGCAGAAAGCCACAGAACTTCTCCATTTTCTGAGCCATGTCTGGAGGTGATTGCGGAAATAGTGCCAGAAAGGAAGAAGAAGTTTTGCTTAGCAAGAGATGGTTACCAGAGTCTCTGCGGTCTCGACAGCGGTGGAGCTCAGTTTAGCCAATTGCGGGGGTGGAGGGGACCGAGCTTGGAGCTGGGAAATGCCCATCTAGATGCTCTTCAAACATCTAACACCCAGTACTACATCTCTGTCTGCAGGTGATGGGGCACGTTGCGAAAGAACTGGCCAAAACCAGAGGGAGGTCCCCCTCATTTTAGACCCCCCCAGTCAGCTTGTGATACAGATGGATTGCACTGAGGTGAAGCCGGAGGCTTCCCCGAAGCTCAGGGCTAATATTACCCTTTTCCTATAATTCTTCCTCCGCTCACTCCTTCACTCCCTCACACACTCCCTCACTCACTCAGAGCAGAGCCTAATGATACCCACAAACCCAACAAGTCGCAGGTCCCTGAGCACAAATATTTTCTGCAGTCATTAGCGATGTGGCAATAGTGAGATTTGTCTGAATAATTGCACTGAAAAGGCAAAGGAACATCCAACAGCAATCTCTGGGACTCCAGGCTCTTCCTTTAAATCGGGTCACAGTACATAGAATCATCGAGCACAGAAGGAGACCATTCAACCCATTGTGCCTGTGCCAGCTCTTTGAAAGAGCTATCCAATTAGTCCCACTCCCCTGCTCTTTCCCCATAGCCCTGCAAATTTTTCCTTTTCAAGTATGTATCCAATTCCCTTTTGAAAGCTACTATTGAATCTGTTTCCACCACCGTGTTGGGCAGTGCATTCCAGATCATAATAACTCACACCTTTCATGACCTTATCAGGACGTCCCAAAGCACTTTACTCTTTGAAATGTAATAATTGTTGTAATTGCAGCAGCCAATCTGTGCACAGCAAGGTCCCATAAACATCAATGAGATAATGACCAGATCATCTGTTTTAGTGATGTTGGCTGAGGGATAATTATTGAACAGGGAGAACTCCTCTGCTCTTCAAATAGTGCCATGGGATCATATACGTCCACTTGAGAGGGTAGACAGGGCCTTGGATTAACATCTTATCCGAAAGAAGGCTCCTCCGACAGTGCAGCATTCCCTCAGTACTGCACTGGGGTGTCAGTTGAGATTATGCGCCCAAGTCTCTGGAGTGGGACTTGAACCCACGACCTTTATGAGTCAGAATTGAGAGTGCTACCACTGAGCCACAGCTGACCCTTGGAGTAGTTGGAATAGGGGGCATTAGAAAGATGTGGCATTGTCAGGGGATTGTTAGCTTTCATTTTGTTCTCTAAGAGGACATCTCTGTTACTATCACTGCTCCCGTGTGACCTCGTCATCTTACTTTACAGCAGCAAGAAAACAAATCAATAAAACATTTCATTAGTAAAAAATAGGGCCAATGAAACTATAAGAGTCTGCGCAATGATAAAAAAAATAACATAACAATACCACAGATGAGAGTGAAATTGGAGGATAATGTGTTTGCTTTGAATTCTGTCCTTTCACCTCTGGGACCTTAAGTTGGAATTGAGCCCAGACAGGTGGGGTGATCACACTCTCTCTCCATCAGCTTTTAAAAGTTCCTAAGTGGAAAGTATTTGGCCTGCTTAACCCATTTAATATAAAATTTCCAACGATTCAGCACAATTAACTCTAATTTAGCAATGTCTTTCAGAGCGGCCATCAGCACATATTGTGGGAAATGGGAAAGTTAGCCGAGGCAGCAAGTTGGCACATTGTCCATTCACCCCTGAGATTTGGGTTTGGAACCAGATTGAGAGGGTGAACATCTCCACAGAGATAACCAACTGTCATCAGAGATGTTACCATAGACGTTACCATGAATGTTACCAGGGACGTTACCAGGGACATTACCAGGGACATTACTAAGGACATTACCAAGGACATTACCAGGGACGCTACCAGGGACATTACCAGGGACATGACCGGGGACGTTACCATGGACATTACCAGGGACGTTACCAGGGATGTTACCAGGGACGTTACGAGAGACATTACCAAGGATGTTACCAGGGATGCAGAATTAGAGAAAGAAATGAAAATTACCCCTGCCCTCCAGACAATAACATATCTTTTGGAAGATTGCCATGTGAAATTAATTTGGGGAGTCATACACCAGGTTATAGTCCAACAGCTTTATTGAAATCACAAGCTTTCGGAGCTTTCCTCCTTCGTTCTGACAAAGGAGGAAAGCTCCGAAAGCTTGTGATTTCAAATAAAGCTGTTGGACTATAACCTGGTGTTGTAAGACTCCTTACATTTGTCCACCCCAGTCCATCACCGGCATCTCCACATCAAATTAATTTGGATAGTCTCAGCCCAACTATTTGTGGGTGCAGGCCCAAGCCCAAAGGTGTCTATCATCTATTACTGAACTGACAAGAAAAGCCAACATGGAACAGAGGAAAGTAGAAAAATCCACATTGAAAAAAAGAGATTTGCATTTATATAGCACCTTATCATGACTTTCATAAACATCTCAAAGCACTTCACAAACAATGAATTACTTTGATAGCAGTGGCTGTTTCCCAGGCCCTTTCCTGCACAGCATGATCCCAAAAACAGCAAGCAGATGAATGACCAGATAATCTGTTGTTGATGGCGTTGGTTGGGAGGAATGTTGGTCAGGACAGCGGGAGAAATCCCCTGTCTACAAATAGTGTCCTAGGATCTTTGACATCCACTTGAACCACCAGAACATGCAAGCAGGGCCTCGGTTTAACATCTCATCCAAAAATGCAGCACTCCCTCACTACTGTAAAGAAAGAAGAATATAAACAAAGATAGGGAAGAGAGAACTTGTATTTATATAGCACCTTTCATGACCTCATGATGTCCCAACGTGCTTCAAAGCCAATGAAGTAGTTTTGAAGTGTAGTCAATGTTGTAGTGTCGGGAAACGGAGTGACCCATTTGTGCATAGCAAGATCCCACAAACAGCAATGTGATAAATGACCAGATAATCTATTTTTTTAGTGATGTTGGTTGAGGGATAAATATTGGCCAGGACACCACAGAAAACTCCCTTGCTCTTATTCAAATATTGCTATGGGATCTTCTACATCCAATTGACAGGACATATGGAATTTTGGTTTAACGTCCCATCCAAAAGATGGCACCTCCAACAGTGCAACACTCCCTCAGTACTGTGCTGAAGTGTCAGCTTAGATTTTGTGCTGAAGTCCCTAGAGTGGGGTTTAAACCCTCACCCTTTTGACTCAGAGCCAAGAGTGCTACCAACTGAGCCAAGTGTCATGCAAAATTCACACAGGTACAGTAGGAATTGGTCTTGAGGCTGGGGTCAAGACACATTTTTGGGGGCTAAGCAAAGGGAGCCGTGTTCTGTCCTATGCCTGGCCTGTGCTACACCTGACCTGGGAGTGCTCACTACTAACACTGGGTGACAATACTGCAAAGAAAGTGCCCCATTGCCCAGCTCCAGCATCCTTCCTCTTGATAACCACTAAACTTCATTTAATTTGTAAGTGTCAGCTGTGGCTCGCACTCTCACCTCTGAGTTAGAAGGTTGTTGGGTTCAAGTCTCACTCTAAAGACTTGGACACATAATATGGATTAACAATTCAGTATAGTACTGGAGTATTTGTCCCTCAACCAATATAATTAAAACAGATTTTCTGGTAATTTATCTAATTGCTATTTGTGGGGCCTTGCTGCTCACAAATTAGTTGCTGTGTTCCCTACATTACAACAGTGACTACACTTCAAAAAAAAGTACTTTATTGGTTGTAAAGCACATTTCTTTAAATTAAATATTGTATTGAATTTGCTGCAGGTACTTTTGCTGTTGGATGAGTTTTGTGTCCATAGCTGAAAATGTGAACAAAGCAGGCCCATTACCAATCTGCATTCAAAACTCTTCATTTGTCTTCTAAATGAGACTCATCATATTACAATTTGAACATTATGCAAATTTTAAACAAGAGAACTGCTGTTCAGATAGTTCCCTTGTGGAATTAAATAATTTCATTGCAAATGCAAAGTAAACAAACCAACACACACATACACACAGCTACCGTCTGTTCAAAGCATACTTCCAAAACAGCCCATTGTACTGTTGCATTTTCCTTTGCCTGTCACCCAGGATACAGCAGAAAGTTTCTCATTAAAGAGACATTAATCTTTGGTTTCAAGGACTTTGCATACAAGATAAGGAAGTGTGTGGAACTGCAATGAAATAGCAATTAATTAGCAGAGCTGAAAATGCCTCTTCTGAATGGTCACAGTTGTGAAACACCCAGTTCATCAGTAAAATACTTGCTTGTCACATCCAGCCATCAGCTACAATGCCAATCTGTGTGGTTGAGTCCCTGCCAGCCTCATCACTCCAAACACTATCCTTTCACAAGGGAAAAACAAATGTTGGTGACTTTCAATCAGATTATCTGGTCAGCAGCTTTAAAAACCTTCAGTATCTTACTGACCCCAGTTCCTTAAAACCTTATCGCCCATGGTATCTTACTGACCTCAGTTCCTTAAAACCTTATCGCCCATGGTATCTTACTGACCTCAGTTCCTTAAAACCTTATCGCCCATGGTATCTTACTAACCCCAGTTCCTTAAAACCTCTACTGCCCATGTACCTTACTGATCCCAGTTCTTTTAAACCTCCAGCCCGTGGTATGTCATTCATGCCGGTTCCCCTGGTAACAACACTGGAGTAAAGGAGACATTTGGCATTTAGATATCATCTTCCTAGTGCAGCCCTCAGTGGCAGAGATGCACTTTACTGAGGATTTTGTACATTTAGATAGAAATGGCCGCAAGTTTATCTGAGATAAAGAGATAAAAGCATAAGAAAACATAAAACCAGAAAAGGCCATTCAGTCCTAAGTCCCACTCCTTTCACAAAGCTGGTACAGCTCACTATTCAATCTTGCAGAAAGGTTCTGCTAACTTCACCTTGTCACTCCCCAAAGGTAAAGAAAAAAGGACTTTGGAATATCCATCTAGCCTCATATTGCTTCTTAAAAGATAGGTAATTTACTTTGGCACAGAATTGGCATGGTCCCAGCAGATCAGGAACTATCGTGTTCTAGACAATGTTTGGCTTGGTTAGTGTCAACCATGGCTCTAAGTCAGAATGTTGTGAGTTCAAACGGTACTCCAGAGACTTGAGCACATAATCCAGGCCGACACTTCAGTACAATACTGAGGGAATTCTGCACTGTCAGAGGTCCCATCTTTCGGATGAGACATTAAACCGAGGCCCAGTCTGCCGTCTCAAGTGGACGTAAAAGATCCCATGGCACTTTTCGAAGAAGAGCAGAAGAGTTCTTCCTTATGTCATGGCCAATATCCCTTAACCAACATCCGCAAAACAGGTTATCTGGTCATTATCACATTGGGCCAGAAATCGCTCGTGAAATATCGGAGGAGCTCAGCAGCGCTCTCCGTCGTTAGTGGTGAAATGGAGGAGCAAGTTTCAGCGTTCGTGCACACGCAGTGAAACACGGAAATCCAGAACTTGCTCCTACTGGATCGTCAGTGATATGACAGCTTTGAGTTAAAGGGATATTACACACTGCAATCAGGGAAATCATTGAGAAAATGCCAACTTGCTCATCTGTCCAGCTGGAAAGTGACTAATATCACCACAAAACAGGTACACTTAAAAATACCAGGTCTAAACTAAGTTTTAACAATGTGGTAAGTCATAATGACTGCCAAACAACTAAAAATTAACTTTTTAAAATGTGATATGTCATTACTCCTTATTTTAATAGTTTTTGGTCATTAAAAAAAAATTAAAAATTTTGTTTTTTTTTACTTTTCCCTTCTGCCTCTTTTATTTAATTCAATTATTTCTTACCCTCTCTTTTTCACTGTCTATAACTGTTTTTACAATGATTTTAATGTTGTACCTTTCACTTCCTGGTTTAACGTTTCAAGCCTGCAGAGACAGTGAACGCAGCGTGTCAAAAATGCTGCGATCTGATTGGTCGAGGGGAGAGATCGATCCTTTCGCCTCTCCCAGGGTCCTAGCTTCACCTGAACTGACGCTGGGCTCTTCTCCATTTCCCATTTGAGGAATTGCCTGAAGAAAAGACCTTGGTAAGTTAGTGGGTTAGTATAAACCCATGGAGCAGCGAGCACTGTTGGATCGCCTCTCCGAGGAATTTCTGCCCCAACGTTTGTGGGACGTTGCTGTGCACAAATTAGTTGCCGCGTTTCCTATGTTATAATAGCGACTATACTTCAAGAGTACTTCATTGGCTGTAATGTGCTTTGGAACATCCTGAGGTCGTGACAGGCGCTATACAAAAGCAAGTCTTTCTTTTTCTTTCTTTTATTTGATCAGTTCTCTTTACTTATCTACTGTAACCTTCAATTCCATTCCTCCCCAAATTCCTTCTCCAGTTCAACTTCCACATTTACCATTTTTATTGCAAGTCTGACTCCCATATCCACAGAAAACAGATTATTTTTTCTGATGTCAATTTCTTTTGAACCTTTGTTAATCTTGTATTCATGTTCTCTCCCTACTCACACTTTATCTAGTTAAATACCATCCTTATTCACACTTTAGTTAAATACCCTCTTTGGACATTATCGTTTCCAAACAATATTTTACTTTTTGTAAATCTTGTGCTCATCAAGTTGAGGGAATATTAGTACTGGGGAAATGGAATAACTTCAGGTGTCAAATGTTAGCACCAAGCATTCTCAGGTCAGATACAAATTAGTAAAAAGGCAGAGCATCTCGTTAAAGGGTCATTAATCTATTGTTTCAGGGCTTCTGGATGCAAGACAAGGAGTGCGCTGAGCTGCAATGGAATTACAATTAATTAGCAGAGCTGAAAACTCTTCTTGTAGCTGATAACAGTTGTAAAACAACCAGCCCATTTGACCCTACTCTGCTCCAATACTGTACCCCAACCTCAGGAAAGCATCCCTGTGACATTTTCTATTGGCTACGCCATCCATCCTATAGCCTTTAGGAGTGAGATTGCCCATTTAGTAGCAAATTAGTGAGAGATTCATGCTGTGAATCCATCTCCCATAGGGGACAGACTGACAGTCAGTTCACATAGAATCCTTAAAGCAATGAGACGGAAGAGATTTTCACCCCCTCAGTTAGTGTTGAACTCAGATCTCAGAGGTAAAAGGCAAGTGTCCAGCTCACTGCACCTTCCAGTCTCCCCCATTCCCCTTTCAACTCTCAGGTGGACCTAAAAGATCCCACAGCGCTATTCGAAGAAGATTGGGAGAGTTTCCCAATGTCCTGGCCTATATTTATCTCTCAACCAACATCACTAAAAATCAGATTATCTGGTCATTATCTCATTGCTGTTTGTGGGACCTTGCTTTGCGTAAATTGGCCGCCGCGATTCCTATAGTGACTGCACTTCAAAAATACTTCATTGGCTGTAAAGCATATTGGGACATCCTGAGGTCATGAAAGGCAACTTCTTTCTTTTTCATGTTTACTGCACTGGATGAGATTAGCTAACTTGTCTCAAATCTAGTTCCTTCCTGTCCTGAATAGCGCATATATTCCCTGGATAAACACCTGACCCATTGGTGGAAAAGAAGAAGAAATAACATGCATTTATATAGTGCCTTTCTCATCCTCAGAACATCCCCAAGTCACATGAATTTAAGACTTAACTCCATTTAACTTTTGATGAAAGGTGGAAGGCAAAGTCAGAGAAAAGTGAGAAGGCTGCTAGCCTCTACAAGATCGCCACCAGAGGAACACCAGAGTTACCAAATGATTCAGCCAAATATCCAGAAACGCGCCAAGAACGTAACAGCTAACTGTACCGATCCAAAATGGCTGCATGCAGTACTAGCAGTGAAGCTTCACCTGCTGCTTCTCCTGCCTGTGGAAGTCTGTCCCAGTCAGTGTCACCACCGGAGTTCAAACACTGAGTTAACCATTACTGCTGAATGGGTTTTTCAGAACAAACACTGCTCCGTGCCACCCTTCATTTTTGATCCTCAGAAGGTTTGCTGATCCATGTTGTCTCTCGACGTCCAGTCACTGCCTGCGGTTGTGAGACCCTCACTAAGCTGGGACTCTGTGCTATTCCGACATTTTGTTTGCTGTCTAGCAACTGTGTCAGTTTACTTCCATTGGTGACACTATCCTGGGCCAGGGGATTATGGGTTCACGCCCCATACCAGAGATTGAGCTCATAAACTAAGCTGACAGTCCAAGTGAAAGTGCTATAGTATGACTTAGCTCAGTGGTGGCATTCCCGCGTTCCCTCCTTTTCTGCCAACTAATGTATAAAAAGTGTAGTATTAAATTGCCCAAATTCAACAATCTCCACAGAAATAATATTTACACTCATTCGATAGCTCAGCGGGTGGTGAGAGGTGGTACTGAGACATACAGCCCAGGGAAGCCCCAGTTTTGTCCCCCTGATCTGTGAGGTGTCAACTGATCTCAGCCAGAACAATGTTGAGCCATTAAAGTTGGCCTCAGTGTCCCCAAACTATGGTGTGAAAATGTCAACCAGGGTTTCTGTTGCTGGTCACCATTCAGCAATAGTAATCGCAGACTGGAAAGTGCCCTGGGGGTGAATGGCCCAGTTGAGAATAGGATCGAGCTCAGCAGTGATCGCCCCCATAGAGGATTAACCTCTCGACACTCACTACTGAAGCAGGTCACGAGGGCTGCCAGCACTGCAGAACAGTGCATCTGCATAAGTCAGCACTTAGAAATTAGAGGAACCATGCTGACCCATCGTATTTTAAACATGAGGCATTAAAAGGTCATTGCTAAACAGCAAAGCACGAGACAGTCTTACACTCAAATGGCTGACAGAGGGGGTGAATTTCTGTGGCAATTTTCCAGCTCGTCTGCCGAAACTTCTGTGGAAGAGCCCCAGAAAAATGATGTATATACTCTGGGTATGTGTGCATGAAATACTAGAACAGTACAATATTTAAAAAGGAACTCTGGTGCCAAGGTGTTGTAATGTATCAGAGTGCCAATACACAATGCCAGGGTGTTGTAATGTGTCAGAGTGCCAATACACAATGCCAGGGTGTTGTAATGTGTCAGAGTGCCAATACACAATGCCAGGGTGTTGTAATGTGTCAGAGTGCCAATACACAATGCCAGGATGTTATAATGTGTCAGAATGCCAATACACAATGCCAAGGTGTTGTAATGTGTCAGAGTGCCATTACACAATGCCAGGGTGTTGTAATGTGTCAGAGTGCCATTACACAATGCCAGGGTGTTATAATGTGTCAGAATGCCAATACACAATGCCAAGGTGTTGTAATGTGTCAGAGTGCCATTACACAATGCCAGGGTGTTTTAATGTGTCAGAGTGCCATTACACAATGCCAGGGTGTTATAATGTGTCAGAATGCCAATACACAATGCCAAGGTGTTGTAATGTGTCAGAGTGCCATTACACAATGCCAGGGTGTTGTAATGTGTCAGAGTGCCATTACACAATGCCAGGGTGTTGTAATGTGTCAGAGTGCCATTACACAATGCCAGGGTGTTGTAATGTGTCAGAGTGCCATTACACAATGCCAGGGTGTTGTAATGTGTCAGAGTGCCATTACACAATGTCAAGGTGTTGTAATGTGCCAGGGCACCAATACATAATGCCAGGGTGATACATGTATCAGAGCAACAATGGACAATTCCAAGGTGTTGCAATGTTTCAAGGCTTCAGTACACAATGCTAAGAGGGCAGGAAACATAGGTTTGCTATTAACACCCTCATTGCAATTTCACGCATTTTGCCAGGGTGAAAGGTCAAAGCAGAGGGTCGGGGTGAAACCTCACCTACCAGAAACATACATCTGGAATTACTTGTGCAGCCCATGATTTTCCATTGATAGATTGTGAGATTTCCCAATGTGGGCTCCCAGCAGGCAAGACTCCATGCTAGAAGACCACATTTAGAAAATGTATTCTTAGGGGTCACAGTACTGGAAAGCACGGAGAGAAATTCAGTCTCGGAACACACTCACACACCTCATAGAGAGGTTTTAAGGAACCTATGTGAATAAAGTTTGGTAGTTTTAAGCCAGTTTCTTCTGAGAGTGGGTTTGCAGTGCACAAATTTCCCCATAATTCAGAACTGGCAATTTCACTCAGGCCATAAGGATGCTATTTGAGGGAAATGGAATTGAAAGACTAGTGCAAATAATTGTGCTCTTCTTATGGCTAAAATTAGAGGAGTTTTGCTCTAGATTTGCTATAATTAGCCTAGGAATTATCTCAAAGGGGGCTGGAATCCAAAGGGGAGGAAGTCATGCTTCGGTTGCATACAGCCTTGGTCAGACCCGATCTGGAGTACTGCATTCAGTTCTGGGCACTGCATCTCAGGAAGGGTGGATTGGCCTTGGAGGGGATGCAGCACAGATTCACCAGAATGATACCAGGGCTTAAAGGGTTAAATTAGGAGCCCAGATTGCATAAACGTGGCTGAAATTCCCTTGAGTATAGAAGATTGAGGGGTGATCTAATCAAGGTGTTTAGAACTGTAAAAGGATTCGATAGGGTGGATGAAGAGAAATTATTTCCTTTGGTGCGGGAATCCAGAACAAGAGGATATAATTTTAAAATTAGAGCCAAGCCATTCAGGATTGAAATCAGGAAGCATTTCTTCACACAAAGGGTAGTAGAAATCTGGAACTCTCTCCCCCGAAAGCCTGTGGATGCTGGCTCAATTGAAACTTTCAAGACTGAGATGGATACATTTTTGTTAAGTAAGGGGATCGAAGGATATGGACCAAAGGCGGGTAAATGGGGCTAAGGTACAGATCAGCCATGATTTAATTGAATGGCGGATCAGGCTCGAGAGGCTGAAGGGCCTAACTCCTGTTCTTATGTTCCTATGAATGACTGATGCTAACATTGGATTTAAAGGGGAAATATCCCATTCCCCAGCACAAATATCCCTCATCTTGTCGAACAAAAATGGTCATCAGCCTAGCAAATAAAACCTTGTAATATAGCAGTGAATGTGTTAACAGCATAGACGGAGGTTGGCAATTACTAATTTGCAGTATGAAATGTGATAAGCAATTATCTACTGTAAACTATATAGATAGCAATGGTATAAAGAACACAGCTGCAAGCACTCTCTTTCTGTAAACCATGAAGTATTTTTATCATTAAATATAATAAAGAAATTAATTTAAAATTGTTCTTTTACTACAGTTCATTCAGGGTACGTGCATAATTGCAAGTTGCCAGGTGCATGGGTGATGGAGGAGTCATCACAATCAAGAGTCGTTGGCAAATTGGCTGCAGCTGGCACAGGGAATGTTGCACTGCGTGGAACAGATGCCATAGGGACCACAAAGGATGTGGCTGGCACAGGGGCAGGTTGTGCAGGCAACGTCACCGTCACAGCAGTGCAGAGAGCAAAGTTGACAGCTGTGGCAAAGTTAATGAGAGCCGGGCAAGATGGTAAAAGCTGCAGGTATTGAGGTCTAGGTTTAGGAAAGTGGGCAATAATGTCAGCTGTGGCTCAGTTGGTAGCACTCTGGTCTCTGAGTCAGGATTTTGTGGGTACCAAGTCCCACTCCGGAGACCAGGCTGACACTCCAGTGCAGTACTGAAGGAGCACTGCACTGTGTGAGGTGCCGTCTTTCGGATGAGATGTTAAACCGAGGCCCCGTCTTCCATCTCAGGTGGACATTAAAGTTCCCATGGCACAATTTGAAGAAGAGCAGGGGAGTTCTCCCGATGTCCTGGCCAATATTTATCCCTCAACCAACACCCAAAATAGATGATCTGGTTATTATCTCATTGCTGTTTGTGGGACCTTCCTGTGCGCAAATTGACTGCTGTGTTTCCTACATTACAACAGTGACTACATTCTAAAAGTATTTCATTGCTTGTAAAGCACTTTGGATATCCTGAGGGCATAAAAGGAGCTATACAAATGCAAGTCTTTCTTTCTAAAAAAAAGCAAAGCCCTTTAGAAGTTGAAGTCAGACATGAAATAAAAACTGGCACAAAAGTGAATAGGGTCAGAAAACACTTGTTGGATTAAATTGAATCATTAGTTGGTATTTTCTTCAGCTTTAAAGGAGATGAACGTGTTGCTTTGTTTTTTGTGAATTTAGTACAAATATATCGGGGAACCAGGGTTGATTCCAGAGAGGGAGTCTGAGAATAGGGGAGTGGAACTATTTAGATAGCTCTTTCAAAGGCACGATGGGCAGAATGGTATCCTTCTGTGGTGTATGTTTCTATAATTCTATGATATATGAGGTACAGAAGAGGCCTAACTAATTAGGGGAGCTGTTTCCCTCATCCACCCGGCCCCACCTCTCTCAAGAGCGAATCTATCACACCTCTGCATCGCCTGCTTCCTTCAATATAGGTCATGCTGCAGAGCCAGGAGAATGTATGCACCTCAAAATAACAGACTTTAAACATCCAATATCACCCCCTTTTGCCTTGCACCATCATCCCTTTTGTCATTTCACCCTCTCACAGACCTTTCCCTTTGTACTTCCCACCCACCCACCCCCCACTTTTCCCTGGCTCTGCACTTGCTTAAAAACTGTTAAATCTCTGATTGCTTCCAATCTGATCAAAGGTCATCGACCAGAAACGTCAACTCTGTTTGTCGCTCCGCTGATGACCACCTGACCTGCTGAGTGTTTTCCAACATTTTCTGTTTTTATTTCAGACTTTAAACAGCATTCAGTCAAAACAGCCGAAAAAAAACGTTTAATTGATTTGTTTATCTTTTTCAAGGTGGAATATGGATCTCTGTGATTAACTGTACAGAGAAGTTAGCATCCCTTATGAAAATGTAACTGAGACCATCACAGGTACAGCCACGTGCAACTGAATGACTAAGCGGAAACACGAAGGGAGGGGGCACGCAGAAGAGATGATTGAGGTCAGCTGAAAGGAAGATTTTTCCACAGCTGTCAACTGAACAGCTGTACAGGTTCGTTTCTGAGATGCGAGAAATCTGAACAACAGCATAAAACCATCAGGAATGTTCACCAGCTTCTTTGGGGAGATGGTGAGGGAGGGGAGGGGAAATCAGATCCGCAGATATGGTTCTCCCGATGACCACCCCCCACCCCCCCCTCACCCTCCTTTAAGGTTTATCTATTAATATATTAAAATAGCCATTCCGACATTCATAAAAATTAATATAAGCATTAACCTTATTGGTCACTTCTTTTGTTCATCCAGTTTGGGGCCGATGAGAACACCAACCATGACCTCAGAAAAGCCCCTCCTGAGAGAGAAATCCCAATGTTTCCTCCATTATCTGCATCCCTGCCCTTCCCTTTCTGATTATCTGACAGACTTTTTACAGGACAAAGCTGTGCACGAGACACTGGGGGCGAATTTTGTCTTGGACAGTGGCAGAGAATGGGCGGCATAGCAACGGCAGCCCGCTATATGCCCCCCCACCCTCACCCTTCCCCCCCCCCACCGATATTCACTTCTATTGGGTTTAATGACCAACGTAAGAACATAAGAAATAGGAGCAGGAGTAGACCATTAGCCCCTTGAGCCCGCTCCGCCATTCAATAAGATCATGGCTGATCTTCGACCTCAACTCTACTTTCCCGCCCGATCCCCATATCCCTTGATTCTCCTAGAGTCCAAAAATTTATCGATCTCAGTCTTGAATAAACTCAACGACTGAGCATCCACAGCCCTCTGGGGTAGAGAATTTGAAAGATTCACAACTCTCTGAGTGAAGAAATTTTTCCTCATCTTTTTTTTTATTTGTTCACGGGATGTGGGCGTCGCTGGCAAGGCCGGCATTTATTGCCCATCCCTAATTGCCCTTGAGAAGGTGGTGGTGAGCCGCCTTCTTGAACCGCTGCAGTCCGTGTGGTGACGGTTCTCCCACAGTGCTGTTAGGAAGGGAGTTCCAGGATTTTGACCCAGCGACAATGAAGGAACGGCGATATATTTCCAAGTCGGGATGGTGTGTGACTTGCAGGGGAACGTGCAGGTGGTGTTGTTCCCATGCGCCTGCTGCCCTTGTCCTTCTAGGTGGTAGAGGTCGCGGGTTTGGGAGGTGCTGTCGAAGAAGCCTTGGCGAGTTGTTGCAGTGCATCCTGTGGATGGTGCACACTGCAGCCACAGTGCGCCGGTGGTGAAGGGAGTGAATGTTTAGGGTGGTGGATGGGGTGCCAATCAAGCGGGCTGCTTTATCTTGGATGGTGTCGAGCTTCTTGAGTGTTGTTGGAGCTGCACTCATCCAGGCAAGTGGAGAGTATTCCATCACACTCCTGACTTGTGCCTTGTAGATTGTGAAAAGGCTTTGGGGAGTCAGGAGGTGAGTCACTCGCCGCAGAATACCCAGCCTCTGACCTGCTCTCGTAGCCACAGTATTTATATGGCTGGTCCAGTTAAGTTTCTGGTCAATGGTGACCCCCAGGATGTTGATGGTGGGGGATTTGGCGATGGTAATACCGTTGAATGTCAAGGGGAGGTGGTTAGACTCTCTCTTGTTGGAGATGGTCATTGCCTGGCACTTATCTGGCGCGAATGTTACTTGCCACTTATCAGCCCAAGCCTGGATGTTGTCCAGGTCTTGCTGCATGCGGGCTCGGACTGCTTCATTATCTGAGGGGTTGCAAATGGAACTGAACACTGTGCAGTCATCAGCGAACATCCCCATTTCTGACCTTATGATGGAGGGAAGGTCATTGATGAAGCAGCTGAAGATGGTTGGGCCTAGGACACTGCCCTGAGGAACTCCTGCAGCAATGCCCTGGGGCTGAGATGCTTGGCCTCCAACAACCACTACCATCTTCCTTTGTGCTAGGTATGACTCCAGCCACTGGAGAATTTTCCCCCTGATTCCCATTGACTTCAATTTTACTAGGGCTCCTTGGTGCCACACTTGGTCAAATGCTGCCTTGATGTCAAGGGCAGTCACTCTCACCTCACCTCTGGAATTCAGCTCTTTTGTCCATGTTTGGACCAAGGCTGTGATGAGGTCTGGAGCCGAGTGGTCCTGGCGGAACCCAAACTGAGCATCGGTGAGCAGGTTATTGGTGAGTAAGTGCCGCTTGATAGCATTGTCGACGACACCTTCCATCACTTTGCTGATGATTGAGAGTAGACTGATGGGGCGGTAATTGGCCGGATTGGATTTGTCCTGCTTTTTGTGGACAGGACATACCTGGGCAATTTTCCACATTGTCGGGTGGATGCCAGTGTTGTACCTGTACTGGAACAGCTTGGCTAGAGGCGCAGCTAGTTCTGGAGCACAAGTCTTCAGCACTACAGCTGGGATGTTGTCGGGGCCCATAGCCTTTGCTGTATCCAGTGCACTCAGCCGTTTCTTGATATCACGTGGAGTGAATCGAATTGGCCGAAGACTGGCTTCCGTGATGGTGGGGATAT
The DNA here is from genome assembly GCF_035084215.1 of Heptranchias perlo. NCBI lineage: Eukaryota > Metazoa > Chordata > Chondrichthyes > Hexanchiformes > Hexanchidae > Heptranchias > Heptranchias perlo. The sequence goes on along the minus strand of NC_090350.1, from coordinate 12,114,023 downwards.
CGGGAGGAGGCTGAGATGGATTATCCATTCGGCACTTCTGGCTGAAGATGGTTGCAAACGCTTCAGCCTTGTCTTTTGCACTCACGTGCTGGACTCCGCCATCATTGAGAATGGGGATGTTTGCAGAGCCTCCTCCTCCCGTTAGTTGTTTAATTGTCCACCACCATTCACGACTGGATGTGGCAGGACTGCAGAGCTTTGATCTGATCCGTTGGTTGTGGAATCGCTTCGCTCTGTCTATAGCATGTTGCTTCCGCTGTTTAGCATGCATGTAGTCCTGAGTTGTAGCTTCACCAGGTTGGCACCTCATTTTTAGGTACGCCTGGTGCTGCTCCTGGCATGCTCTTCTACACTCCTCATTGAACCAGGGTTGATCCCCTGGCTTGTTGGTAATGGTAGAGTGAGGAATATGCCGGGCCATGAGGTTACAGATTGTGCTGGAATACAATTCTGCTGCTGCTGATGGCCCACAGCGCCTCATGGATGCCCAGTTTTGAGCTGCTAGATCTGTTCTGAGTCTATCCCATTTAGCACGGTGGTAGTGCCACACAACACGTTGGATGGTGTCCTCAGTGCGAAGACGGGATTTCATCTCCACGAGGACTGTGCGGTGGTCACTCCTACCAATACTGTCATGGACAGATGCATTTGCGACAGGTAGATTGGTGAGGACGAGGTCAAGTAAGTTTTTCCCTCGTGTTGGTTCGCTCACCACCTGCCGCAGGCCCAGTCTAGCAGCTATGTCCTTCAGGACTCGGCCAGCTCGGTCAGTAGTGGTGCTACCGAGCCACTCTTGGTGATGGACATTGAAGTCCCCCACCCAGAGTACATTTTGTGCCCTTGCTACCCTCAGTGCTTCCTCCAAGTGGTGTTCAACATGGAGGAGGACTGATTCATCAGCTGAGGGAGGACGGTAGGTGGTAATCAGCAGGAGGTTTCCTTGCCCATGTTTGACCTGATGCCATGAGATTTCATGGGGTCCAGAGTCAATGTTGAGGACTCCCAGGGCCACTCCCTCCTGACTGTATATCACTGTACCGCCACCTCTGGTGGGTCTGTCCTGCCGGTGGGACAGGACATACCCAGGGATGGTGATGGAAGAGTCTGGGACGTTGGCTGAAAGATATGATTCTGTGAGTATGGCTATGTCAGGCTGTTGCTTGACTAGTCTGTGGGACAGCTCTCCCAATTTTGGCACAAGTCCCCAGATGTTAGTAAGGAGGACCTTGCAGGGTCGACTGGACTTGGTGTTTTGCCGTTGTCGTGTCCGGTGCCTAGTGGTCCGATGCCGGGTGGTCCGTCCGGTTTTATTCTTATTATGACTTTTCGTAGCGAGATTTTACAACTGAGTGGCTTGCTAGACCATTTCAGAGGGCAATTAAGAATCAACCACATTGCTGTGGGTCTGGAGTCACATATAGGCCAGACCGGGTAAGGGCGGCAGGCTTCCTTCCCTAAAGGACATTAGTGAACCAGATGGGTTTTTACGACAATCCGGTAGTTTCATGGCCATCATTACTGATACTAGTATTTTAATTCTAGATTTTTATTTAATTAATTGAATTTAATTAATTAATTGAATTTAAATTCGCCAGCTGCCGTGGCGGGATTTGAACTCATGACTCTGGATTTTTAGTCCAGGCCTCTGGATTACTAGCCCAGTAACATAACCATTATGCTACCGATCCTAAATGGCCAACCCTTTATCTTGAGACTATGACCTCTCGTTCTAGACTCTTCAACCAGGGGAAACAGCCTCTCAGCAAATACCCTGTCAAACCCTCTAAGAATTTTTAACGTTTCAATTAGATTGCCTCTCATTCTTCTATGGGAGAGTATAGGCCCATTCTACTCGATCTCTCCTCATAGGACAATCCTCTCATCCCAGGAATCAATCTGGTGAACCTTCGTTGCACCCCCTCTAAGGCAAGCATATCCTTTCTTAGGTAAGGAAACCAAAACTGTACACAGTACTCCAGGTGTAGTCTCACCAGAGCCCTAAATAATTGCAGCAAGATCTCCTTATTCTTATACTCAACCCTTTTGCACTGAAGGCTAACATACCACTTGCCTTCCTAATTGCTTGCTGCACCTGCATGTTAACTTTCTGAGATTCGTGGACAAGGACGGCCAAATCCCTCTGAATACCAACATTTCTTAGTCTCTCACCTTTTAAAAAATATTCTGCTTTTCTATTCTTCCTACCAAAGTGGATAATTAAACATTTCCCCACATTATACTCCATCTGCCACCTTCTCGGCGAATCACTTAACCTCTCTATATCCCTTTGCAGCCTCTGCATCCTCCTCACGGCTTACTTTCCAGTCCCACGCCAATGTGGTTGACTCTGAACTGCCCTCAGTTGTATCAAACCACAACTGCTGCGGTTGAAGAAGACCCACCACCACCCTCTCAGGGCAACTGAAATGGGCAATAAATGACAGCCTTGCCAGCGACACCCACATCCCGAGAACGAATATTAAAAGAAATTGCTTTTAAGCAGCATTTGGCAGCAACATTGAGTTATACAGCTGGCTCCACCTCACTCTCTGATCAGATAAGAGGATGTCTGTGCATGTTTAACAACCACGTACAGAACTCCACACATCCCCAGTTAAACTTTAATGTTCATGCTGAACCAGTGCATCAGTCAGCTCTTGACATACACTAAAACTCAAGTCTAAAAAGTCCTCAGTTGGTCCAACATTCTAAATTTCACTTCATACCAACTGCAGTTTTGCTACTAACCATCAGGTCGAGCAAAGCCAAAGTGATCAGTCACCTCGAGGTCTCACACTACTTGCACCACCAGTCATACTGCAGATTTCCCATTAACACAACGCCAAAGCTATGTTGTATGGACATGAACCCTGCAATAGAACTAACCCCTGAGAATTCCTTAAAGGGAACATATGACCTATGAAGGAAATGTGCAGAACAAACAAAAGGCACCAGAAAATGCAGGGAGTCTCCTTTCAATGCTAATATATTTAAAAATTGGCCAACATCCAAGTATTCATGAATTAACCTGGGATTTTTAAATTGACCGTTAAGGTCTGTCTCGCTCTTGCTAGGGATTCTACTGGAAAACCATTAAGAGAAATAATGAAGAACAAATGCACATTGAAAATTAGTTCTGCTACATAAGCTTTATGTAAATTAGCATGATATTTATATATTAGTTGCACAAACAGAAACTGTCTGTTATCTTTGTGGGGCCTCACCCTCTCCTTACCTCTGTGACCTCCTCCAGCCCTACAACCCTCCGAGATCTCTGCGCTCCTCCGTTTCTGGCCTCTTGCGCCTCCCCGATTTTCATCGCTCCATCGTTGGCGGCCGTGCCTTCAGCTGCCTAGGCCCTAAGCTCTGGAATTCCCTCACTAAACCTCTCAACCTCTCTCTCCTCCTTTAAGACACTCCTTAAAACCTACCTCTTTGACCAAGCTTTTGGTCACCTGTCCGAATGGGCTTGAAATTGCACACATTGGCGTGGCAATCTCCGCAGCAGTCCCTACGAAGAAAAGGTACGGATTTACTTACCGCAGATCAGAGGCATCCACTAGCGTGAATTGGAAGATTTGAAAAGAATCGCGACATCAGCCCAGTCTCTGAACAGCGAGGGCTGATGCGCACAAGAAATGGCTGTGGGAACGGAAGCCCGCCCACAAGCAGGCAAGTAAAACTCATTCATTTAAAGCGAACTTCTCTATGTTAGTGTAAATAAAAATGTAACATACCTTATTATAAAAAGCCAAGCAAATGCACTGCAGCAATTCGTCAAGGCTTCTTCGACAGCACCTCCCAAACCCTCGACCTCTACCACCTAGAAGGACAAGAGCAGCAGACACATGGGAAGAACACCACCTGCACGTTCCCCTCCAAGTCACACACCATCCCGACTTGGAAATATATCGCCGTTCCTTCATCGTCGCTGGGTCAAAATCCTGGAACTCCCTTCCTAACAGCACTGTAGGAGAACCTTCACCACACAGACTGCAACGGTTCAAGAAGGCGGCTCACCACCACCTTCTCAAGGGCAATTAGGGATGGGCAATAAATGCTGGCCTCGCCAGCGACGCCCACATCCTATGAACGAATAAAAAAAAATAAAAATAAAAAAATGATTTAATACAATGAAACTTACAGAAATTAAAAGTAAAAAATATTTTACCTTTTTAAATTTTAAAACATTTTTTTAATGATCAAAAAATATTAAAATAAGAGTAATTTGACATTCCAAACTTTTAAAATTTAATTTTTTGTTGCTTCACTGTCATTAACAGCCACCGCACTTTTAAAAAGTAGTGCTGGGCTGGTATTTTCCAGTGTTCCTTTTGGTGGTGTAAGTATCTTCGTTCCAGCTGGGCAAATGGGTAAGTTTACGAATGTTTAATGATTTCTTTGATTTTAGCATAGGTGGCCCTTTAATTCGGACCTGTCAAACCAACGGCAAACCAATGGGAGCAAGTTTGCGATTTCCTGGTTTACTTACTCCACGGATTCACCAGCGGTCGGAGAGGACGTCATTATGGAACGGCGTCCTCAGGTGAGTAATTTCTGGGCCAATATCTCCTTTTGAGGCTCAGTGTCAAATTTTGTTTGATAACGCTCCTGTGAAGCGCCTTGGGGCACTTTACTATGTTAAAGGCGCTATATAAATGCAGGTTGTTGTTGTTGTTGTTGTTGTTGTTGTTCCTCCTCCTCCATCTTCTCTCTCATGCTCAGCATCAAGTACCATTGCTGGAAGCAAGCCTTCGCTCCATGCAAATCAATGTGAACTTTATATGCACAATATCTGGGTGTGTAGAGCCTGTGACTTTATTTAACTTATTATTTAAGTCACAAGCCATCTTGTGATCCCTTAGACATCAAAGAGCAATATAATAATCACTCTACCAGAAAGAAGGTGGCTTCACATATAACCTGCACAGGTAGCAAATGAGTGGTAGAAAAAACAATACAGCAGATTACAGAAGCATACAGAATGTTAACCATACCTCGATACAAAAATAACAAATGTGCAACCCTTGACTAATTCTCTCAGTAGCAATGACGCAGCCTCCATAGCATGACTTATACGCAAGGCTTTTGTTTGACCCACCAAGCCTTGACCCTCTATCCCATGGCCTCTGAAGAACTGAAGGAATTGCCACAAGGCGAGCCGAGATATGCTTTCTGTAACTTTGAAGTTTGAACGGGGACAAAGGCAATTAAATATGTATCTTTCCAAATCGAATAAAGCTGCTATTGTTTGTAGAATTAAAGACGCTGAGAATTTCTGCAGACGTAAGGCCTGTGGAGTGTCAGCAGATTCTAACAAATAGCTGTTAGAAACATCCATTTGTCACCTTGATGCAGACCCCACTTGCCTCGATCAACCACTTACAGAACAGAGCAAGCAGTTAAAAGGAAAAGCTTCTGGTGAGATCAACCGAAATGCTGCAAGACTGCCATTAATAACTAATAATGCATCAACAGCAATTTGCCTCATCAAAGTAGGTTTATCTCTCAGAGTGGGTACACTGGCATAATAAAAAGTGTAAACTAGATTATTCCTTTAAGCGAACCTGGAAAAAAACCATGAAGAAGAAAACAGAACAAAAATACACCATGACAGTTATATATACGGAAACTGAGAAAAACATCATTTTCTCCCCTAGCGATACACGATGAATAGACTGAAATGTATCTCTGGTATGTGTAGGGAATAATACTGGGAGCCTCCCATTATAAAAATTAATAATGTAAAATCTCAGAATTGGAAACTTAAAATTATTACGGTGAAAGCATCAAAGGGTTTAAGTACTAAAGTCTTCTCCTTCACGAAACCCTGCCTCCTGAGAACAGCAAAATGGTTTTAAAGTCCATTTAATGAAAATCATAATCTATACTGAGCTGCATTAATATTCAAAATATGTTTCAGGCCTATCACTGAACCTCACTTGGGTCTTTCAAAAGGTTACACAATTAGAATAGATTACTTAGAGTGTTCCTTCTGAGGGCTCCCTGTGGATTATAGTGTGACAACAGAAGGATGCTCTAGAACCTTCTATTAATAACGGTCATCTTTGTTGCTCTCTGAGCCACCTTATAGGGAGACAAGTGGCCCTGGTTCAAACACAAGTTTCCCATTTAATGTGCTGCATGCCTGGGATGACCTTTGGTTCAATCTTTAGTCTACACCGAGTTGGCTCATCTCAGCCAGGGAAGCAGTACAATTGGCTATGTCAAGAATATAAGAATATAAGAAATAGGAGCTGGAATAGGCCATAAGGCCCCTCGAGCCTGCTCCGCCATTCAATAAGATGATGGCTGATCTTCAACCTCAACTCCACTTTCCCGCCCGATCCCTATATCCCTTGATACCCTTAGTGTCCAAAAATCTATTGATCTCAGTCTTGAATATACTCAACAACTGAGCATCCACAGTCCTCTGGGGTACAGAATTCCAAAGATTCAGAACCCTCTGAGTGAAGAAATTTCTCCTCATCTCAGTCTTAAATGGCCAACCCCCTATCCTGAGACTATGCTCCCTAGTTCTAGATCCTCCAGCCAGGGGAAACAGCCTCTCAACATCTACCCTGTCAAGCCCCCTCATAATCTTATACGTTTCAATGAGATCACCCCTCATTCTTCTAAACTCTAGAGAGTATAGGCTCATTCTACTCAATCTCTCAACCCTCTCATCCCAGGAATTAATCTAGTGAACCTTCATTGCACCGCTTTTAAGGCATGTATATCCTTCCTTAGATAAGGAGACCAAAACTGTACACAGTACAGTTCTCCTCGCCTGAGACAAACTTTAAAAATCAGCTGGTGTTCCCACTCCCGATCACTTATCCACTGACCCCTGTTGGAAAGTGCACGTGTGTGGGCATTGAGTCAGATTTGGCTCTGCTGTGGTATCCCTATAGTTGAATAGTCAACTGTCTCGCCGATCTGCAGTGACTCCCTGACCCACAACGCCTCAAATTCTTATCCTAGTGTGTAAATCCCTTCATGGCCTCGCCCCTCCCTATCTCTGTAACCTCCTCCAGTCCTACAACCAGCACCCCCTCCCTGAACTTGCTGTTCCTCTGGCCTCTTGTGCATCCACCTCCCCCCCCCCCTCGATTCACCATTTACAGCTGTGCATTTAGCTTCACGCTCTGAATTCCCTCGCTAAACCTCTCCGCCTCTCCATCTCCCTCCTTAAAACCCACCTCTTTGGGTCTACCTTTTGGTCACCTCTCCAAATATCTCCTTCTTTGGCTCAAAATCCATTTTTTTAATTATGCCTTTGTGAAGTGCCTTGGGAGATCTTTCTTTCTATCTTTCTTTGTATAAGGTAACTATTACTATAAGAGCTACTTGTGGCCTTTGACTAGCTTTATCACTGAAATATTAATGAAATCATAAGTGTAAAGGGGAATGAGGTACAAGAAAAGATTAAAGAAACTTAATCTGAACAAACTAGAGAGAAGATTAAGGGGCAACCTCACCAAAGGATATAAAATATTAAATGGTGTAGATAGGGCAAACCCAGAATAATACTTCAAAATACATCAGGCTAGTAGGGCCAGTGAGCATAAATTTAAATTAGTGAAAGGTAAATTTAGAACACTTATCAGAATTTCTTCATTCTTTGGGGTAGATTTTGACTTTGTGCAATAGTGTAAAATGGATGACAGAGAATCAGCAGCCCGTTTTACAGCTCTCCTGATTTTTATTTACATTGAAATCAATGGAAAAAGGCAGCGGCGTAGATTATACAGTGTTATGGAACTAATCACAACGGCACTCAGGAATTCTCCCAATTTCCCATTTAGCCAGTCCGCTCCCAACACTCAACGTTCAAAAGGAATCAACAACTACTTGCATTTATATAGCGCCTTTAATGTAGTAAAACATCCCAGGATGCTTCAGAGGAGAGCAATCAGACAAAAATTGACACCAAAGAAGGGGACACGAGGACAGGTGACCAAATGCTTGGTCAAAGAGGTAGGTTTTAAGGAGGAGAGAGAGGTAGAGAGGTGCAGGGGATTAGGGAGGGAAATCCAGAGTTTGGGGCGAAGGGAGTGGGAGCAGAAAATGGAAATGATCAAACTATCAGCAATCTCTCCAATCTTCTAATGTTAAGCTTCTTAATAGGAAAGTTCCCCCTTTAATGCTTCATGGAACCCAAATAGTTTTAATTTTTAACAATCTGTTAAATATATATATATATATCCACCCTGGTGTTAAAAATTAAGACAAATATTTCTACTTCCTTATTTGATTGCTTTGGAGATTTTTTAAATTAAACCCATTTAAAAACAAGTGATTTTTTAAAAATCCCTTTCAGGCTGGCGACAAGGATTGATGCTAATGTGATTTCAGAGTGGGCTGGAAACCGCTCCCCATGAATTCTCTGGCTGCTCCTCTCAGTCCCAGGTGCTGTTTGATTTTTGTAGGAGGAGACAATGAGGAGGGAGCATCATCTCTAAACAGACACCCAGATTCAGCATCACTCCTCCAAGCTCGTGTGACAGCCAGACGCTCCTCCCAGTGGACCTGGCAAAAAGGCGATCGGTTTCTGCTACATTTATATATATATATATATATAGGTTAAAAAAAAAACTGCATTCACTTCACAAGACAGCACTCCCCTCTTAAACCCCTGCCGTGAGATGCGGGGGAGGGAGGAGGAGGAGGAGGGGGGATATCTACAAATGGAAGCAAGTGCATGCACTGGGCTGGGCAGCCTCTGTGCTAAGTCTCGGGTTTGGGGAGATGCTTTGTGTGTGATTGACTTTGCAGATTGCATCTGATCGGCGGCCTCCATGGAAAGCTGGAGACTCTGCATCCAGCCGATCCTCTACATGTCTCCATCCACACATTGAACAAGGGGGAGGAGGAGAGGGGGGAGAGGAAAGACAGGAATAGGTGGAAGATCGGATTAGGGGAATGTGGAGCGTGAAACTGACCCAAGGATATTGACCTGGATTCCTGTGGATTTGTGGAAACAGATTGGACTGAGTTATGTGTCACCAGAACGATAAGACTACATTTGCGGCATAGCTTTGTGAAATAAACCCGGGGCTTGTTTTTTTTTTGTTCTAAATATATTAAAAGATAAATAATACAACAACAGAGAGGGGAAAAAAGGGAATTTGAGAAATCATGGCCAGGTTCCGCAGGAAAACCTGCATCGTCTTATCACTTTTCACACTTTTCATTTTCGGCACTATGATGGGTTTGAAGACACTGAAACCGACAGATGGCTTCGGAGACCTTGGCCCTGGACTTCATTTGATGCCCTTTGCGGAGAGAGTGGACCCCAGGCGGCCTATCTCGCCCAAAGCCAACTTGATGCTGCCCCCCACCGTTACCAGAGCGAACGCCGCCCACCTGGAAGGTTACCCCGCCGCAAATTACGACCTCCACATCTTTTACTACGGCTGGTACGGCAATCCCAGGTTCGATGGGAGATTCGTGCACTGGGATCACCTGCTGGTGCCTCACTGGGACCCTAAAGTGGCCGCCAGTTACCCTAAAGGCAGGCACAGCCCTCCCGAGGACATCGGCTCCAGCTTCTACCCAGAACTGGGACCCTACAGTTCCAGGGACCCCCGTGTTATAGAGGAACACATGAGGCAACTTCGATCTGCAGCCGTAGGTAAGGTGTCTAAAAACTTAAAAGTGAGCATGTAATTATACCATAATCAATATTTTAACAATGACATTGTATATTGGAGTGAGGCCAGACTGAATCCTTAAAGACAATGTACTAAGATATCCGTGTAATCTTCACGATGTATAATTATGTAAGTGTCTGGTGTATATATATATATATATCAATATATAGTATGTATAATATCAATGTACAGTATGTATGATATATGCACAGAGTGGATATAATTACACACAATCATGGATGCAGATATATATTACTAGGTTTAACCCTCCATCACCATATTCTGCACAGGTTTATGCCTTGAAGATGCATACTCAAGGATTTTGTTGGAGCATTTAATCAAGAATTTTATTATGGAGATTAAAATCTCTCAACAAAGAGATCAGCTTTGCTATGCATGAAGAAAGGTGAAAGTCTAACACCATGTTTTTCAATAGTGCACAGTGTTAAAAATGTAAACAGACCAATATTCATTTCGGAAATGTTACGATACATCAGTTTGAATGAGAATCTCCAGACGTTGCCTCAATAATAGTAAATGCAGCATCAAGATTGCGATTCTGCAAATGGTTAGAGCCAGACTAGAGAAGTCGGTTAATCTGCAAGGTGAAAGATGACATTTTGTATGATAATGCTCCTGAGAAGAGCCTTGGGATGTTTTACTATGTTAAAGTCACTATATAAATGCAAGTTGTTGTTGTGGTAAGAGAAGCCTTGCTGCTGAATGTGAAATTGCTTAAAACCCACAATAAGATCTAACTGTCCCTTTATCATTCAATGCTGGGTCCTTGAGAACCATAAAAACAATACAAGAAGAGTTGTAGGGAAAATGGGACAATTCCTTGATCAGTACGTGCCTGAATGACAGACTTACAGTCAAACCCATGAATTGACAGAACCACAATTTGTCTGAGAGAAAAGCTGCCAATGAAAAAAGATCTTAGCTTAGCAAAAAAAAATGTGTCCAAAGAGTTGTGAACTGAGAAAAAAAAACCTTTTGAGCTATAATTTGGAGAAGGATCAATAACAGTAAAACAAGAAATGATAAATACTACCCATCAAGGCAAAAGAGAGAGTGAGATAAGAGAAAATTGTGAGGATGGTAGGGAATAGGGGTAGATCCAAAAGCTGGAACAAGTGAGCAGCTAGCTACTAAAGTAAAACAGTAACTGTAGTTACCATCCGACTGGGCTGGTTTGATTGACAAGCTAGCCATTAATTAGGCGTGAAAGTACGAGTGGCTGGGTGAACCATGTTGATTGGCTGTCTTGGAACTGGTACCTGTGTTTGGCTGTATCTGTGCGACCATGTTGCTTTAAGAAGACTGAATCATTGAATCATACAGCACAGAAGGAGGCTATTCGGCCCATTGTGCCTGTGCCAGCTCTTTGAAAGGGCTATCCAATTAGTCCCACTCCCTTGCTCTTTCCCCGTAGCTCTGCCAACTTTTCCTTTTCAAGTATATATCCGATTCCCTGTTGAAAGTTCAGTTGAAGTATATTGTACAAGGAAGAGGCAATCATGTTGATCAGAGTGAGAAGACAACTGAGTGAGTATTGGGAGATTGGCCGGAACGGGAATTCAGCACTGGAGTGTAGTTGGCTTGAAACTACTTTGAGTCCATTTATTATGGCAGAGTAATGGAAAGCAACATTGTATGGAACTCGCATGACTTGGACATTTCTAGAAACGTTGAGGGGTCCAGGGCAACCAGAGGTGTAAGAGGTGTCTCCAGGCGGAATCACTCAAGCTCAAAGCTACTGAGCTCAAGAAACAGTCGGAGCCATTTTGGACTCTACTGGAAGAGGAAGGGGTTCCTACAGCAAACATTACAGGAGGTGGTCACCCTGCAGCTAGGGAGAGATAGTGAGGCAGAGAAAGAGAAGTGGGTGATCATCCCCCAGGGAGGAAGGAGGACTCGGATGGAGGCAGTTCAGGAAACTCCTGGAGTCTGAAGTTGTTGATAGGTATCCAGCATTGTATACCTATGAGGCAGAAGAGGATGGCAACTTGGGATAGAATTCATAAGCAATGTCAAATTTAAAGTAATCACAAAAAGAATTAAAAGGAGAGATTGGAAAAAAAAAATCTTCACTCAGAGCATGGTTAGAATTTGGAATTCTCTGCCACAAACTAGTGTTGAAGCAATAACCACAACACACATTCTGTTAAAAGGCAATTAGAGAGTTGCTAGAAAAAGAGGAATATCAAAGGGAATGGAGAGTGAGCAGGAGAGTGGGATTGGACTCTTGGAGAAAAAGACATGATGGGGCACATGGCTTGTTCCTGTGCTGTAACGTTCTATGATTCTATGTTGCAGATCACAGAGGAAGTAAAATCAAGCGCACTCTGTGGGAAAAAGGTCATTGGAGATATTTAACTTGAATGTAGTAGTTGCAAGGCAAGTGAATGAGAGATTGGATGCTGTCATCAGCAGTAACTAAAAGAGTTATACCATTTAAATTAAATATAGGAGCACAGGTGAAAGCAATGGCTGTGCGAGATTGCAACAGATTATAGAGTAAAAAAAGACTTGCATTTATATAGCGCCTTTCACGACCTCAAGATGTCCCAAAGCGCTTTACAGCCAATGAAGTACTTTTAAAGTGTAGTCACTGTTGTAATGTAGGAAACATGGCAGCCAATTTGTGCACAGCAAGGTCCCACAAACAGCAATGAAATAATGACCAGATAATCTGTTTTTTATTGATGTTGGTTGAGGAATAAATGTTGGCCAGGACACCAGTGAGAACTCCCCTGTTCTTCAAAATAGTGCCATGGGATCTTTTACATCCACCTGAGAGGGCAGACAAGGCCTTGGTTTAACATCTCATCTGAAAGATGGCACCTCTGACAGTGCAGCACTCCTTCAGTACTGCACTGAGAGCGTCAGCCTAGATTATGTGCTCAAGTCTTTGGAGTGGGACTTGAATCTACAACCTTCGGACTCGGAGGCGAGAGTGCTACCACTGAGCCACGGCTGTGTAGTACTCAGGAACAGAAAAACTAGTGAAAGGAAGGTTAGTTGCTAGCATTGCATATAACAACGCTAAATGCAATTTGACGTCGGTAGTGTTGCCAATTTTAGGCCTGCGTGCTTATGAAATCTTGATCTCCTATAGTGATCACAATAAAGACTCAGTGTGACGTGAAATACTGAACACTTGTACAGGAATACAAGGATCAATTTCCAGGTTAGGACTGTTTCACCATAGGAGTACTGAATCAGGTTAGGTAAACAAGTTACCAATGTGGAAAGCACCATTTGCACTGCAGGGGGAGGGGGGAGTGAACTAAAAGCTTGATAAAATGGAGGACTTAGAGGTCATAAACAAAATAGATGAACCAATGGAATGGCTGAGTTCAGTATTGGTTATTGACAAAAGAATAAGCACATTTTGAATTTGGTTCAATTTCACAGACTTAAACGGGATTTTAAACTGAAATTGTAGCCCAGTTTGCTATTGCAAAATGTCTCAGGATATTCTCAAGTTTCGGGCAACTGAAACTGAATGAAACAATTTCCACATGTCGGCATGTACAATACTTCTTATGGGAGGTACAGATTCGAATGACTTCCCTTTGACAATGCCTCCGCTCTGGTAGTTTATTAGCAAACCACTCATAAGATATGTGAGTAGATTGTTGATATCAAAGCATCGAAGGATGGCAAAATGGTGCAGTGTTCATCCAAAGAGGAACATGAAATCCAGAAGGTACCTAAAGTTATTGGAAGAGTCAATCTAAAATTTAGTAAAAATAATGTCTATTTGGAGTCAATGTGCTGAGAATGTTGGTGCCATCATTACTGGTGAAGGCATTAAATCTGACAATATGAAAGTCTCATAAATGACCACATACCACATCTCCAGCAAGAAAGGTATGAGGAGGATTCTGGGCACTGTCAATTACCTGGGTAAATTCATGCCAAATCTTTCAGGAAAAAAAAAATCAGCTCTTGCAAAACTGTTAGAAAAGACTGAATGGAACCAGAATCAGGAACAACAACAACAGCTTGCAATTATATAAGGCCTTTAATGTAGTAAAATGTTCCAAGCCGCTTCACAGGAGCGTTATCAGGCAAACATATTAACACCGAGCCAAAGGAGACATTAGGACAGGAAAGAGGTAGGTCTTCAGGAGGGTCTTAAATGAGGAGAGAGAGATGGAGAGGTTCAAAGGTAGTATTCCAGAGCTGAGAGCCTCTACGGCTGAAGGCACGGCCGCCAATGGTGGGGCGAAGGAAGTCAGGGATGCACAAGAGGCCAGAATTGGAGGAACGCGGAGATCTCGGAGGGTTGTAGGGCTGGAACAGGTTACAGAGATGGGGGGATGGGGGGCCATGGAGGGATTTGAACATGAGAATGAGAATTTTAAAATCAAGGTCTTCGGGGTCCGGGAGACAATGTAGGTCAGCGAGCATAGGGGTGATGGTTGGAAGGGACTTGATGTGAGTCAGAATACGGGGAGCAGAGTTTTGGATGAAGAGGAAGAAATATGACAAACTGAAAGGCCAATAAAAATTCCAACTAATGCATCACCAATGGAATAAATCACTGAAAAAGTATAATTTATGACATAACAACGTAAGAAATAGGAGCAGGATTAGGCCATCCGGCCCCTTGAGCCTGCTCCGCCATTCAACAAGATCATAGAATCATAGAAGATTACAGCATGGAAGGAGGCCATTCGGCCCATCGAGTCGGCGCCAGCTCTATGCATGAGCAATCCAGCTAGTCGCATGGCCCAGCCCTATCCCCATAGCCCTGCACATTTTTTTGTTTCCAGTACTTATCCAGTTACCTTTTGAAGGCCATGATTGAATCTGCCTCCACCACTCCCTCAGGCAGTGCATTCCAGATCCTAACCATTCGCTGTGTAAAAAGGTTTTTCCTCATATTACCTTTGGTACTTTTGCCAATCACCTTAAATCTATGCCCTCTGGTTCTTGACCCTTCCGCCAATGGGAACAGTTTCTCTCTATCCACTTTGTCTAGACCCTTCATGATGGCTGATCTTCAACCTCAAAGCCATTTTCCTGCACTATCCCCATATCCCTTGATGCCTTTAATATCTAGAAATCTATCGATCTCTGTTTTGAATGTAGTCAATGACTGAGCCTCCACAACCCTCTGAGTGAAGAAATTTCTCCTCATCTCAGTCCTAAATGGCCTACCCCTTATTCTGAGACTGTGACCCCTGGTTCTAGACTCCCCAGCCAGGGGAAACATCCTCCCTGCATCTACCCTGTCGAGCTCTGTAAGAATTTTGTATGTTTCAATGAGATCACCTCTCATTCTTCTAAACTCTAGAGAATACAGGCCTAGTCAACTCAATCTCTCCTGATACGACAAACCCACCATCTCAGGAATCAGTCTGGTGAACCTTCGTTGCACTCCCTCTATGGCAAGTATATCCTTTCTTAGGTAAGGAGACCAAAATTGTACACAATACTCCAGGTGCGGTCTCCCAAAGGCCCTATATAATTGCAGTAAGACATCTTTACTCCTGCACTCAAATCCTCTTGTAATGAAGGCCAAAATACCATTTGCCTTATAATTGCTTGCTGCACCTGCATGTTAGCTTTCAGTGACTCATGTACAAGGACACCCAGGTCCCTTTGAACATCAACATTTCCCAATCTCTCACCATTTAAAAAATACTCTGCATTTCTGTTTTTCCTACCAAAGTACCACATTATATTCCATCTGCCATGTTCTTGCCCACTCACTTAGCCTGAGTGTATCCCCTTGAAGTCTCTTTGCATCCTCCTCACAACTCACATTCCCACCTAGTTTTGTGTCATCAGCAAACTTGGAAATATTATATTTAGTCCCCTCATCCAAATCATTGATATAGATTGTGAATAGCTGGGGCCCAAGCACTGATCCCTGCGGTACCCCACTAGTCACAGTCTGCCAACCTGAAAAAGACCCGTTTATTCCTACTCTCTGTTTTCTGTCTGTTAACCAATTTTCAATCCATGCCAGTATATTACCCCCAATTCCATTTGCTCTGACTTTGTTCACCAACCTCCTGTGTGGGACCTTATCAAAAGCCTTCTGAAAATCCAAAAACACCATATCGACTGGTTGCCCCTTATCTATTCTACTAGATACATCCTCAAAGAACTCCAATAGGTTTGTCAAACATGATTTCCCTTTCATAAATCCATGTTGACTCTGCCAAATCCTATTATTATTTTCTAAGTGTCCCGTTATCACATCGTTTATAATAGATTCTAGCATTTCTCCACTACTTATGTCAGGCTAACCGGTCTGTAGTTTCCTGTTTTCTCTCTCCCTCCTTTCTTAAATAGTGGGGTTACATTTGCTACCCTCCAATCTGCAGGAACTGCTCCAGAATCTATAGAATTTTGGAAGATGACAACCAATGCATCCACTATCTCTATAGCCACCTCTTTAAAAACCCTGGGATATAGATCATCAGGTCCTTGGGAATTATCGACTTTCAGTCCTATTAATTTCTCTAGTACTATTTTTTTACTAATACTAATTTCTTTCAGTTCCTCATTCTCACCAGACCCTTGGTTCTCTAGTATTTCTAGGAGGTTTTTTGTGTCTTACAGGCACAAAATATTTGTTTAATTTCTCTGCCACTTCCTTATTCTCCATTATAGATTCTCCCGTCTCAGTCTGTAAGGGACCCACATTTGCCTTCGCCAGTCTTTTCCTTTTTACCTACCTAAAGAACCTTTTACAGCCCGTTTTTATGTTTCTCGCTAGTTTACTCTCATATTCTATTTTCTCTTTCTTTATCAATTTCTTGGTCCTCCTTTGCTGAATTCTAAAATGCTCCCAATCCTTAGGCTTACTGCTTTTCCTGGCAACTTTATACACCTCTTCCTTTGATTTAATACTATCTTTAATTTCTCTTGTTAGCCACGGTTGGACCACCTTTCCTGTTGGGTTTTTGTGCCTTAAAGAAATATATATTGTTGCAATTTATATATTAATTCTTTAAACGCTAGCCATTTCCTGTCTACCATCATACCTTTTAATGTAGTTCCTCAATCAACCACAGCCAACTTGCGCCTCATACCTTTGTAGTTTCCTTTGTTTAGAGTTAAGACCCCAGTTTCGGATTGAACTACATCACTTTCAAACTTAATGAAGAATTCTATCATATTATGGTCACTCTTCCCTAAGGGCTGCTTTACAACAAGATTATTAATTAACCCTTTCTCATTGCACAATACTAGATCTAAAATAGCCTGTTCCCTAGTTGGTTCCTCAACATACTGATCTAGAAAACCATCTCGTATACATTCCAGGAATTCGTCCTCCACAGTATTAGTGCTAATTTGGTTTGCCCAATCTATATGCAGATTAAAATCCCCTATGATTACTGTATTACCCTTGTTACATGCACTTCTAATTTCCTGCTTTATACCGTGCCCTACATTACCACTACTGTTTGGTGGCCTATAAACAACTCCCACCAATGTTTCCTGCCCTTGCTGTTTCTTAGCTCCACCCAAACTGATTCTACATCTTGATCTTCTGAGCCAAAATCCTTTCTCACTATTGTACTGATCTCATCCTTTATTAACAGGGCTACCTTTTCCTTTTCCTTTTCCTTTTTGCCTGTCCTTCCTAAATGTCGAATATCCTTGAATATTCAGTTCCCAGCCTTGGTCACCCTACAGCCACCTCTCTGTAATGGCAATTAGATCATACCCATTTACTTCTATTTGTGCTGTCAATTCATTTACCTTGTTGCGAATGCTGCGTGCATTCAGATAAAGTGCCTTTAATTTTGCATTTTTAACATTTTTTCCTATTTTGACCTTATTTGCTGCTGGCCTTTGTTTCCGCTGCCTTCCAATTTCACATACATTCATTCACCAATAGAGATTCAACATATCCAGGGATTGAGAAGGAACTGTTAAGCTTTACAACTGCTTGTGAAAGCTCATTCAATCTGTAATGTCTCCACCATTAGTCTTGGAGTAGGCTTCAGAACGATTATTACAAAAGTATAATCTATGGGTATCATATACACCAGACAAATTTTATGTGCAGCACTGATCCACTACCAAGAGCAATAAACCAGAATGCAAAAGTCAATGAAAAAACATACTGGGGTATTCATGCTGACTTGGACATGGCCACTATAGGTATGTTACTGTCCCTCTAAAATATGAAGCTAACCAGGATTGAGACTGATGGGGTCACGACCTTTGCAATTCTGAAAAAAACAATAGTGGAGGATGGCAGGACATTAAAAAATATCAGAAATTAAAAGAGGAATTAACAGTAATAGATGGAATAATGTATAATGGAAGTGAGATTACAATGGCAAAAAGAATCATGCAAAGAAATGCTGCCAAAGATTCATGAGGACATGCAGGCAGAGAACTGTAAAAATCGGGTTTAGGAGGTCCTGTTTTCATCCAGAATAACTCAGGACATTGGTCATTGTGCGTAAAATATAGACTAAACCATTAAAGTTCACATCAACTGTATGAGAATCTTAGTATCGTTCTATTCATTTGTCAGGGGAAAGACTGCTCACTTGTGACTAATTACTATTCCATTTACCCAGAGGTGAACAAACTGCACAACGCCACTTGCAGAATGGTGATGAATTGCATGAAACCATTTTTCTCCAGACATAAAATACCTAATGGACTACAGTTTGTAAAAGATTACTTCAGGCAGTTGGCCAAAGAATGGGATTTCATTTCACACAACTTCAAGTCCGAATTTTCCACATTCAAATGAACTCCTGGAGAAGTCAGTGCAGACTGTAACGTAGAAATAATGGGACAGTGAGAGTGATGGGTATGGGAGTCCTATAGTTTAATGTAGTACCCTAGTACATAGTGGATTAGCATTAGTACAAGTACTCACAGGAAGACTGATAGGAACAAATCTACATACTGGGAGAATTACTGAAGACCAGTAATTCAAAGATGGCAAGGCACAGAAAAGAACAAAAGTCTAAGCAACAGTAATCTTCCAACACAGAAATCTGGTGATAGTGCCTTAAAAATAGAATCACAAATACAAGGATACAGCAATATACAATCAAGAACCAAGTGTGTCCAAGGTGAAACTTGGTGTGATCATAGAATCATAGACCACAGAAGGAGGCCATTTGGCCCTTTGTGCCTGTGCTGACTCTTTGAAAAAGGTACCCAATTAGTCCCACTCCCCCTGCTCTTTCCCCATAGCCCTGCAAATTTCTCCTTTTCATGTATTAATCCAATTCCCTTTTGAAAGTTACAATTGAATGTGCTTCCACCGCCCTTTCAGGCAGGGCATTCCAGATCATAACAACTCGCTGCATAAAAAATGTCTCCTCATTTCCCACCTGGATTTTTTGGCAATTGTCTTAAATCTGTGTCCTCTGATTCCCGATCCTTCCTGCCAGTGGAAACAGTTTCTCCTAATTTACTCTATCAAAATCCCTCATAATTTTGAACACCTCTATCAAATCTCCCCTTAACCTGCCCTGCTCTACAGCATAGAATGTTTGTGCTATTAGAGATGTATTTCTTGTGCGTTCATATATTTTTATACATAATGTATGAATAAATGTCTTTTGAAAGTGTTGGTGACCCAATTCTAAAACAGATTCCATGCCCTTTATTGAAAACTGAAATGGCTGCTCGGTGGCGCTAAATTTCTTCGGAGCTGCCATAATTTCACCGGAAGTGTGGCGGAAGCCCCGTTTTCGCCACACTTCCGGCAGAGTTACAGCAGCGGAGCGGGAGCAACTCCGAAGAAATTCCCCAGCCAGTTTTGACATACAAGTGCAGGCCTCTCTGTGACTGTTGCTTGCATCTCTCCTGGCGCGGTGGGACGGACTGATTTGTAATTCCTGATTTTCAGGCGTTAAACTAAGGAGGCCATTATCCAGGGAAGCCAAGGCCAAGTCATCGTCCTGTTGATTACTAAGGTATGGAGAGTGTTAATAGTTTGTTTGCCAGGCCTCTTTGAAGAAACTGCTTCAACTTCAAAGGGGAACTTCATCCTTATATCCCAAAACCTACCAGTGCTCATCGGTTTCTGGTCATTATGTGGTTACGAGCAGAAATTTTTAGAGGTACATAAGCAGGGCATAGGTATTTATCACCAGAGACTGTGGGGCTAATTTTAACCTAACTCACCCGTCGGGAAACTGACAGGATCATTTGCAACATTGGTTTTACACCCGCCCGATTTTACTCACACACACACACACACAGATGCACACACGCATAGGGGCGTGTGCGCGCGCACACATGCAGACGCACACAGTCACACACACAGTCACACACACAGTCACACACACACAGTCTCACACACACATACACACAGTCACACCGACACAGACGCACACAGACACACACACAGTCATACACACAGTCACACACACAGTCACACACACACATTCTCACACACACATACACACACACACACAGTCACACCGACACAGACGCACACAGACACACACACAGTCACACACACACAGTCTCACACACACACACACAGTCACACCGACACAGACGCACACAGACACACACACACAGTCACACACACAGTCTGTCACACACACACACACACACACACACAATGACACACACAGTCACACACACACAGACACACAGGCAGTCACGCACAGACACACAGTCACACACACAGGCACACACATTTATCCACACACAGTCGTACACACACACACACATATAAACACACAGAGTTTGATCCTGGTCTTTATAGGAGCACTGATTTCACGTGGATGAAACACAAATACACTTATGTTTTTTGCGGATACAGTTATGCAGTTTTGCAAGAACTCTGGAGTCGGATCCTGGTCTGACTGTGGAACAGAGCAGTGTGATCCCCTCCTCTCCACTCCTCTCCCCCTGGGGAAGCATCTCACACTTTTGTTGAAATTGATTGTGTAACCACAGGCCTCAAACACAGCCTCAGACCACAATTTATTCCCTGATCAGTGGGCAAAGCTAGAGAAATGTAAACTTGACTTGTCTGGTGCAACCTCCGCCATCCACTGAGCAAGAAGCTGAACACAGCTTTCCTCTCGGCACTGGACATCGGACTCCTGGATTCATTGTTAACAATCCAACAACCAACTATCAAATTTATCGACCGGCCCAGCTGGAAACAGCATTTTCTACAGGTACAGGCATGACTGAAATTCTAAAATTTGATTTTCTTTTTAATTTGAGAGCAACTCTTTGATCCTTAGCGATCTTTTCACCATGTCAATCTTGTGAGGCTTTCAAAGTACACATGCTTAAACAGGACTCCATTTGGAGGAGCCATTTTCTGTAAATTTCCAGTCACAATGCTATGCAACAACAACAACAATGTGCATTTATATAGCGCCTTTCATAACCTCAGGATGTCCCAAAGCGTTTTACAAACCATGAAGTACTTTTGAAACGTTGTCACTGTTGCAATGTCGACAAACACGGCAGCAAGAGAAAGATTCTGAATACAGTAATGGTAAATAGGGAGCATAAAAAGATATAGATCCAACAAGCCCATCATTTATTTGATAGATCTCAACTCCACCTGTCTTTTCACACTATCCCTCAATCAATTTTTTCTTTTCAGAAACACCCATAAGAATTGGATCTTCTCGCAGTTAAATCTCCTCGCATTTAGATCACCGCATTTAGATTACCTCACATTTAAATCTCCTTGCAGTTAAATCTCCTTGCATTTAGATCACCGCATTTAGATTACCTCGCATTTAAATCTCCTCGCAATTAAATCTCCTCGCATTTAGATTACCTCGCATTTAAATCTCCTCACAATTAGATCATTGCACTTAGATCATACACAATCTCCTCTTCATTAGAAAAAACAATCTCTGAATCGCTGACTTTTCCTCATATAAATCCTCTCAAGGGCAATAACATCCTTCCTATAGGTGATCAGAATTCCACACCATTCTCCAAATGGAGTCCCACCAACAAACATTACAGAAGCAATATAACTATTTTTTCCTCTGCTAAAATAACCCATACCATTTTTGCCATTTTCACTGTCTCTACCTCTGAAGGAGATGTAGAGGTAGCTAACACATCCTGGTGACAATACCCTTCATTATTATTTATCTTTCCTTCCCCTTCACTCTTTGTAATTTCCCATACACCAGCCCTGGCCTTAAAGACAGCAAACAACCTGTCTCGATGGCCTCTGCCATTGCTACTCTATGGCCATGTGTGAGGAGGGCTGCGGGGGGCAGCTGGGGATCAATCACATGCTTTTTCTGGGTACCACTTGTTCACTGCATGTGTCTCCCTGTGACATCACTCCTGAGAGTCACTGTATAGGCTACATCCCGATCTTACTCCTCTGTGTAACACTCATTTATTTTTCCAGAGACAAGCTACCTATTTTTAAGGTATCCCACTCCCCTTTATCGTGTGTTTCCTTAAGCAAGAGCATGGGTGGGTGATCTATAGCAGCTCCATAACGCTGCTCAGAAACCAGTAAGTATTGTCCAGGATGACTCTACTCTCCCCATAAACCCAATGGTCGGTCACTGTTATAGGCTGTGCTGCCATCTTCACCATTCAGTATCTTTGCCTTTCATGTACCATATTCTATGATCTCTCATATGCTAGACCCCTGTCTGAATGCTCCAAATTGGTAGTGTCCAGTAAGGACTCACTCATGGTGAGACATAAGGTTTGTTGCTCTTCAATGGTGATAGAGGTAAATTTGTGGCTGTCAGGCCTCAACTATTAGTTATCATCTCAATCATAACTGATAATGTGACACTAACTCCAGGTCAGTTGTTCCTAATGTGGAAAGGGTAGAGCTAGTTGGCAGATTAAGTTATGCAGTTAAGTGACCCAAAAGGCCGCCTCAGCCATGCTGTAATATACTACATGAGACTGTCCTATTGTTAAGTCTGCTCTTGGCTTTGTAAAGATACAATTAAGAAGCTACTAAGAGGACAGTCTTTGCCGGAATGCTAGTAGCATTTTATAAATGTTGCTTCTTTCTCTTCTAAGGATTGACGTGCACTGTATTATTGATTGTGTACAGTACGTGATGCTCTTCAGGTATTGCAGGAGTTGTGTCAGGTCAGTACTACCAGAGGCCGACAGATTGCCAATGTCACTACAATGCCCCACGTCACTACAAAATCTGCCACTAAAAGGGATTTTTGTGGGATGTCTATTCAGTCCAGAAAGCTCACCACCTTTTAAATAATGGGAGTCCCATAGGATACCCAGATGCTGGGTCACCCAGCTTTGCAATCTATTTTGACCTGATATAGCCTGAACTTTCAGTTTCCATTTCCAGTGGGCAGCGGGGGGATTTTAAAGTCCTTTGCTGTTACTTTTCCTAGTTAAATACCTGTTAAGACATTGTGAAGCCAGCATTATCAACAATGTCTCGCATTTGCAACAGATAAATGGGCAAAGGACCCTCACAGCAGAAAACTAACTCCAGATAAAATAAGAGAGTTATTAATGCCGTTATTCCCAACATTTGAAAATATGGCCGATGGCTTTAGAAAATGCAAGACATAGTTGTTTTAAAATCAACTTTTAAGCAAAGTACTGGACAACCAAAGTGTACCTTCAATATTGTGTCATGATGGAGATAGAGATAGAGATTCAAGGGGGAATTATTTAAAACAATACACAAATAATTCAAAGAAACAGAGAGTCAGAGCCTAGCTGCCAGAGGTCAAATACAAAGGCTACTTTTACCTTCTTAAGGATAAATTTTGAACGGTATTCAAGAGAAGGCATGATAATCCCATGATTTTTATTTTGGTCACTTTTTGTTTTGCTCATTGAGGTGAGGAATGCCAGAGCTGGAGTATGGAACACCTTTTGCAACTGGTCTCTACATCAAGCCACCCAGCTCAAGTACGGGACCATAAGGTGCAGAGTAAAGCACTCCTCTGTCCCACAATGAGGGGGAAGATTGCTGTGGCCACTATGTGTAGCAGCATTGTAAAGACATTCTTCTTGAATGCATTTATGATGTTGGTGCAAGTAACAACAAGAGCAGTTCTCCTTAACCCCAACCTCAACAGTGTGACATTTCCATTTCCCAAGCTAACCATCCTCGGGGCCTGTGTGAGTGAGAATGCCAGTTTAATGGTGATTGTCAGAGGTTGTGTTTGGTTGACCTGCATCCACTGGTGAATAGACCGAGAACCATTGTAAGCCTGTTTCACTTAGAATCCGTGCAGACAGCGTCAGCCTGGGCTGAATTTGAACCCAGATCCCAGAGGTGGAAGGACAGCAATATACCAAACCTTAGAGCTTGAAAAAGGGACCCCATGTGCTATTTCAGATTTGGATTGATTGCTCATTATATATTTTTTAATTGTTCCAGACACTGATCGCTCAATGGATTAATATTGCGATATTCAGTCGTACACATGATGCAGCTTCCAGGTTCAATCCCTGGTCTGTGCTTAGTCAGCTGATCACAGCAGGAATGATTGTGGCATCTCTCTAATTGCCCTTAGTCCCCCTGGGTTAGGGAGGGTTGGAAAAATGTGATTAAATGTCCTGCTGACACTCACTCTCTTCACTCACATGTAAAGAGTGGCCACTTGGACAAGAAAGTGGCTCCTGTCCTCCATGGTACACACATGAGTCACCGCCTCCGAGAAGGGAAGAAATCTGGAAACATTATTTTTTAAAGCTGATATGAATATGAGGTGTTTTGATAGAGCAGATAGAGAGAATCTGTTTCCACCGACACGAGGGACAGTAACCAGAGGACACAGACTTAAAATAATTGGCAAAAAAATCCAGGGGAGATGAGGAGAAATTTTTTTACGCAACGAGTTGTAATGATCTGGAAGGCACTGCCTGAAAGGGTGGTAGAAGCAGATTTAATAGTAACTTTCCAAAGGAAATTGGGTATAAACTTGAAAAGGAAAAATTTGCAGGGTTATGGGGAAAGAGCAGGGGAGTGGGACTAATTGGATAGCTCTTCCAAAGAGCCAGCACAGGCATGATGGGCCGAACGGAGCGACAATCGACAATGCGGTCGGCATGCAGCGTCAAAGATGTCACAATGACTATTTGCACTGTAGCCAGCCGTGTGCCGCGCTATTGACACTGTGCTGTTTAGGGTTAGGACTAGGGGTTGGGGTTAATGGTTTGGGTTAGGGATTAAGGTTAGGGTGTTACGGTTAGTGGTTAGGGTGTTAGGGCTAGTGGTTATAGTTAGGGGTTAATGGGTATGGTTACTGGTTTGGGGTTGGGTTTAGGGTTGAGGTTAGAAACCACTATTACTAATGCCGTTGTCACTAGACTTAATTGTTTCCCATTCTTTTCCATGGAAGTTTGGATTGCTGAGGGCACGATACAGTTCAGTCAGTCTTTCCCCCATCCCCTTTGTTTAGATCTGGAATTCCATACCTTGGGAGTGAACGGAAAGGAGTGTGCTCATTCAGAATTCCAAAACGTAGGAAGGATTTTGTTCCACGCAGAGTTTGGTCCTTTGGAATTCTCTATAACGCAGGCAAATGGGACGGACGTGTCACCATTGGAGTTCCATGCAATGGTGGCTAATTGGAATGGGTTTGACGCAGTTCTCCACTTGAATCTTTGCTAATCCAGCAGCAACAATCTGCAAAGCACAAATCAGCTCGTTTGCAGTTTTGAAAACGATTATGTTAATTGTTCATGTGAACTAATCAGTTTAAACACCTCATTATTCCTCAACTGTTCAAATAGAGTGTTGAAAAACTCTTTCAAATGTTCTTAATCTGTCCTATCATTGTAAATCTAAGACAACACTTTACAAAGTAAATGAGTTTTTCCTCACACAGCACACTTTACATGTATTCCACTTTACTTTAGATTCCAGAAACGTGTATAAAATCTGCAGAAAATCAGTTTTACACTGAAGTAGTGTTGAAGTAGGTCCTCGCAGGCCCCCGATGAGGAGATGTGAATGAGAACTAATTGGAGGTGAAGCCCATATTTCACATCAATGATTAACTTATTTCGGCCCATAAACTGCAGTGAGACTCCCAGCTGCATTAAGATTATAATTTGAGGGCCGTGCTGGCAATGCTAATGCAGGAGCTGAACGCTGCTGTAATCGCAGATCTGCATTCACTTACATTACCATAAAATCAGCACCTTCCATCAGGTTGTATGAAATCAAAGCTCAATAATGTTGCATTAGTGGAAGCGAATTGTTTTTACGAACAGTGCTTCACTATGTAGTGCACTGACTCGCATTCTGCAAAAGCTCAGAAGGTTTTGTGATCTTGTGTCAGCCGAGACTTAGTGGTAACACTCTGGCCTCTGAGTCAGAAGGTTGTGGGATCATGGTCCCACTCCAGAGATTTGAGCACAGGCTGACACTCCAGTGCAACACTGAGGGAGTGCTGCACTGTCGGAAGTGCCGCCTTTCGGATGAGATGTTAAACCTCTCAAGTGGACGCAAAAGATCCCATGGCAGTATATCGAAGAAGAGCAGGAGAGTTCTTTCCGATGTCCTGGCCAATATTTATCCCTCAACCAACATCACTAAAACAGATTATTTGGTCGTTATCACGGTGCTGTTTGTGGGGTCTTGCTGTGCACAAATTGGCTGCCGTGTTTCCTACGTTACAACAGTGACTACACTTCAGAAATGCTTCATTGACTGTAAAGTGCTTTGGGACATCCTGAGGTTGTGAAAGGCACTATACAAATACAAGTTCTTTCTTTCTTGGCAAGATGTACAGAGTGGCATTAAACATCTCTAGTAAGCTGTGCAGTTTAAGATGGTTACAGTATCCCTGTGCACACTTGGATGGGGTTGGGGGGGGGGGTCCCTAAAACCTGATGTTGCCCACCTGTGATTAATCTCTCTCGATTTGAGTAAGTGGAACATGTCCCTATTGGGAAAGAGTGTGTGCTCCATATTGGTCAAACAAAACCCCTACAGGTAGGTGTACACTTCTCAGTAGCTTGATTTGGAGACTCTTAAACTTGGTGACTAGTTTCCGCAAGTTAAAAACCCAGCTGACCCA
Organism: Heptranchias perlo; assembly: GCF_035084215.1. Lineage (NCBI taxonomy): Eukaryota > Metazoa > Chordata > Chondrichthyes > Hexanchiformes > Hexanchidae > Heptranchias > Heptranchias perlo. Next base: position 12,087,370 of record NC_090350.1, on the reverse strand, counting down.
AAGAGAAAGTTTGCCAACAGTTCTGCCATGATGTAAGGCAATGGCTCGGATACCCTGGGTCAACTGCCAGTGCCCCCTCCTTCATCCATGAGTACTGGGGCAGTGAGTGGCTGTGATGTAAGCACAGCAACGTTGCCATGTTTCAATCAACAGTTTATTGAAAGAATATGGTTACTAGATACATGCTAATAAGGTTTCAACTTTATTTCTGTGCAACTGTCACTGTATTTCCTCTAACCCAATTCCAGGTGTATTGGTGTTGTCCTGGTATCCTTCTGGACTAGAAGATGACAACAGCAAGCCAGTGGATGACCTGGTACCTGCCATACTGGTTGCTGCAGACAGATACGGTTTAAAGGTACTTTATGGGCTGCCAGCAATGTATTAAATGCATATCCTCTATTCATCAGCGCGTATTCACTTTAATGAGTTCTAGCATGATTTTCTCTCTCACTTTCTCTTTTCTCTCTTTCTCTCTCTCTGTCTCTGTCTCTCTCTCAGAAAATCCTGAGGATTATAGAAGGTGTAGTGGGGAGGTACAAAGGGAAATTAGAAGGATTAGAAGGGAGTATGAAAAGAGGCTAGCAGATAATATGAAAGGAAATAGTAAATCTTTTATGAGCACCTAAAAAGATAATTAATAGAGGATAAGACTAATCAGGATGAAGGGGGAAATCAATTATGGAGGAGAAAGGTGTGACAGAGACATTAAATAAATATTTTGCATCAGTTTTACAAATGATGGTAGAACTGAGAATGTAGGCGTAGTGAGGAAGGATGTGGAACAGTTGGGAGGGATAACTGTAGAAAAGGAATTCTTTCTTAATAGATTAGCGGAACTCAAGGTGGTAAGTCACTAGGCCCTGATGCCATGCTGCCCAAGCTGGTGAGGGAAGCTCAGTGAGGAGTAAGCAGAGGTTGTAACCACAAATGTAAATGTTCCTTAGATATACAAATTATGCAGGGGACCAAAGAATAATTAGTGTAAAAGCTTTGTTCAAGAAGGGAAAAGGATAAGCTGGGAAACCACAGACCTAACATCAGTGGCCAGGAAACTCTTAGAATCCATAATTTGAGGTCAAATTAGTGAGCATTTAGAGGTGCACAGATTAATCAAGGACAGCCTGCATGGATTTGTTTCAAGACAAGTGTGTTTGACAAATTTAATAGACTGTTTTTAAAGAAGTGGCCAATTGGATAGATGAAGGCAATTGCGGAGGTGCGGTCTTTATGGATTTTCATTAGGCATTCAATTTAGGCACAAAAATTCAGGCATATGGGATAAGTGGAAATGTAGCAGGATGGTTAGCAAGTTGGATGATGGACAGGAAACAAAAGGGTTGGGTTAATGGCTGTTGTTCAGACCAGAGAAAGTTTGGAAGTGATGCACCACAGAGGTTAGTGTTGAGTCCATTTTGGTCCTTGATATATACAGATGATTTGGACTTGGGCACAGGGTGCATGATTTCAAAATTTACTGATAACACAAAAGTAAAGGGTTTGATAAACAGCGAGGCAGATTATAAAAGACAGATTAGGAGAATGAGCAGGCAGGCGGCTGATGTAACTTAATGTGGAGAAATGGGAGTTAATATAGTTTGGGAAAGAAAACAAGGAATAGGCATATACACTCAACAGAAAGAGCACAATGAATGTGAGGCATCCGGGGGTTGAAAATACAAAATCCCCTGAAAGTGCAAGTACAAGTAGTTAAAACTATAAAAGGATCAATAGCATTTTGTATTTTATAAATTGGAGCATAGAGTACAAGAGCAAAGAGGTAATGATAAATCTGTACAAGGCACAGTTAGAGTACTGTATGCAGTTTTGGGCATCCCATTATAGAAAGGACATTAAAGCTGTAGCGAACATACAGTGTAGATTCACCAGAATGATGCCAGGGATGGGAAACTATAGTTATGAGAAGAGAATTGAGATACTGGGAGATGGCTAAGAGGAAATTTAATTGAGGTTTTTAAAATTATGATGGGTTTTGGTTGGGTGAATAGGGAAAGACTATTTCCTTTGGTTGGGCAATCAGTGATGAAGGGTCATCAATTTAAAAATTGTCATAAAGAGACAGAGAAGAAAGATAAGGAGAAATTTCTGTACTCAGAGATGTGGCAGCATAGAATGCTTCACTACAGGAGTAATTCAGTCAGAAACCACTGCTTCTTTTAAAGATAAACTGAATAATATTTGAAGCAGAGGGCAGTGGAGAGAAAGCAGACCGGTATGGTTAGCTTTGGATTGCTCTAGCAAAATGCAGTGCAGTCTCCTTCTGTTCTGTGAGGTTCTATACTTCCTGCCCTTTCTTACTTTCTTCCATAAACACTTTCTATCTACCTTTCACTTTTTTTTGTATCTGTTAGCTCTCTTCTCACCTGAGATCTTGCACTCTCAATTGTTCTTCACAACCTCCTCTCACTAAGTGCGATTGCTTTCCTCTGTCTCTCTCTCTCTCTCTCTCTTTCTCTTTCCCTCACCATTTAAGTCACTAACTCAAGGTGCTTTCCCACAGGATCAAATTGAATCATTGATATTTTGTTTTAGTATGAAAATTAGATGGACAGTATTCATGGTTACCATATTATGCAGATACATCACAACCACTCTTGGTTGTACTCCTATATTAAAAGATTCATGCAGTGGAGAGGGTGCGGAGAAAAGCAATTAGAAAGGATCCCAAACGCGAAGTGCATGAGCTATGAGGAAAATGAAAACTAAATTTAAAACAAATATTAAGAAGAACCTCTTTATTCAAAGAATGACGAATAATTGGAATAATCCTGCAGCCACATAGTAAAGACAAGAACATTTGAGGCATTGAAAATGCAATTGGATTCTTGGTTTGGAGAGTCAGGGTATAGGAGGAATCAATGGAATGAATAGCCTTTGCTTGTGTGAACATAGGAAAAGGAGTAGGCCATTCAGCCCCACGAGCCTGTTCCATCATTCAGTTAGATCATGGCTGATCTGTATGTTAATTTCATTAATACTCTTATTTAATAAAAATCTATCAATTTTGAAATTTTCAATTGACCCTCAGCCTCAACAGCTTTTTGAGGGAGAGAATTCCAGATTTCCACTCCCCTTTGTGTGAAGAAGTGCTTCCTGACATCACCCCTGAACGGTCTCACTCTACCTCTGTATTTAACTCATGTCCACAAAATAGATATTCTTGAAAAGATTGTGAAACACAAAATAATCTTTATCTGCGTGTGAAGATTGGGTGAACATGTCAGGGATGATTCCGTGATCCAGCGCTCCCAATATGGAGTGGTGCTCACACAAAAGTGCATCTGTGGAAATCGTGGGCAGGCAGGATCACAGGGTAACGCCTGCAGTGAATTATGCATTTGCTTCATTCAATCTGGAGAAACTGCACAATTTGTGGCCTGTAGTAATGTTGATGTATATAGCACATCAACCATAGGATTGGGCAGGTGCTGGTGCTTAATATTCATAGAATCATAGGTTCCTACAGCACTGAAGGAGACCTTTCGGCCCATTGTGCCTGTGCCGGCTCTCTGAAAGAGCTATCCCATTAGTCCCACTCCTCCGCTCTTTCCCCATAGTCCTGTAAATTCTTCCTTTTCAATTATTTATCCAGTTCCCTTTTGAGAGTTACTATTGAATCTGCATCCATCACCCTTTCAGGCAGTGCATTCCAGATCATAACTCGCTGCATAAAAAAAATTCTCCTCATCTCCCGCCTGGTTCTTTTGCCAATTATCTTAAACCTGTGTCTTACCGACCCTCCTGCCAGTGGAAACAGTTTCTCCCTATCTACTCTATCAAAACCCTTCATGATTTTGAACAACTCTATTAAATCTCCCCGATCCTTCTTTGCTCAAAGAAGAACAATCCCAACTTCTCCAGTCTCTCCATATAACTGAAGTCCCTTATCACTGCTACCATTTTAGTAAATCTCCTCTGCACCCTCTCCAAGGCCTTGACATTCTTCCTAAGGTGTGGTGCCCAGAATTGGACATTTTTGTATTACAGTTACTTATTCCTTTTGTAATTCGATGCTGTTCTCTTCCTCACTAGCACCTGAGAGGAGTGAGGGGTTTCCCTGCTTCCTAATAATAGTGCCTTAGACTTGAGTAATTAGCTGCATGAAGCAGAATAATTAAAACAGCATCACTGATTCCATTGTGCACAGGTGCACAATCTCTTTGTTTTTCTTGACACCTAAAATATGTTTTCAGAAAGTGGCTGAATCTGCTCAGGTTTGTAGTCTGAATAAGATAACTTTTCTACTGTGGAAGGAAAAACCATATTTCATTGTACAGTGGGCTAAAACGCTGCCCTTTCACCTCAGGTACTTGAATCCCTTCTGGACTGATGGGATGAAAGTCATCTCTCTCTGCCAGCTGTTTAGAGCCTAAGTGAAATGAATTTGGGAAGTGTCAATCCAATTTTTAGCTTTTCAATAAGGGCCAAATTGTTTATAATATGCTGCAGTAGTAGATGACGCTATATAACCTAGTTGTGCTCAGAGTGGGTATAAGTACAGCTGTTCCGTACTCTCATACTGTTACAGTAGGGTGGGGTCTTCTGAGCTCAGGGCAATGGGACAATCAAATTTCCTCTGAAGATTCACTGAAGTTCCATGGCAGTGATATTGTGAATGGGAATTATGGGGTCTGGACTGCACTGTTTATTCATGAGTTGCACTGTGGGGGGAAGGGGTTATTAGGTACAAAAGTGATCTATTTTGGTATCCAGTATTCATCGAGCAGGCATTGGGCATTTGGGCAGAGCACCCAGTCTGCCCAATGACATCGTGGTCAGGCCTCATTTTAATATGCACAGCAAGCTGCCAATGCTGAGTGAGCGCAGACAAGCAGCTCACCGATGGGAGGTGCGGGAAACCTGGCAACTGTTCTGCAGAGCCAATCTACACACCAGGTATGTCTTTAAAGGGGAGAACATGGAGGGAGGGGCATCAGGAGGAAAGATTTTTGTGGGGTCAAAAGGACCATTAAAGTCACAAATGATATTCTATATAACTGGCCGTGACCATGGTGTATTATTCGACTTCATTCTCCTTGACCTCTCTGCAGCCTTCAACATGGTCGATCGTACCATCCTCCAACACCTCTCCGATTGTCCAACTCAATGGGACCGCCCTCGGTGGGTTCCGGTCTCAGCTAACCAATCATAGCCAGAGCATCTCCAGCAATGGCTTCTCATCCCACCCAGCACTGTCATCTCAAGAGCTCCCTAAGGATTCATTCTTGGCCTCCTTCTCTCGCTCATCTACATGCTACCCCTTGGCGACATCATCCACAGGGGTCAGCTTCCAAATGTGTACTCGTGACCCCTCCACTGCCTCTGTTTTGTCAGATTGCTTGTCCAACATCTGGTTTTGGATGAGTCGCAATTTCCTCCAGTTAAACGTTAGGTAGAGCAAAGCCGTCATCTTCAGCCCCCGCCACTGCCTCCACCCCCTCGCCTCCACTGCCTCATGCAATTTTCTTCATGCCTCTGTGAAACTCTGGGACGTTTTTCTGCATTAAAGGTACTGTATAAATGCATGTTGTTGCTGTATTCATTTGACTCTGCACGTAGTGACTGTAAGTGGTGCAAAAGGCTTGTACCACTGAGATTAGGATGATGTTTTTGTAATAGTGTCGGTGGTAATGAAACAGCATGAATTAAACTCGAGTGCCCAATGCACATGCACCCAAAAAGGAATCTAAATCCTGACTTGTGGTCCTGTATTAGGGGAAATATAAGGAAAGCTTATAGTCTAACAGAGAGAGATTATACGAAAGCAATAGAGCCTGGATGCACCCACAATCTTCTGTACAGATTTACCCACCTTGACTGTACGATTGCTAAGTGGAACTGGCAACTGCTTCCTCACAGGGAGGGAAAGTACCCCTAGTTGCTGCCTCACACCTCTTGGTAGCAGAAAGGCTGGAAGCGAGTAACCTGTCCTCTCAGAAAGAGAATTGGGCAAGAAAACCCAAGAAGTGGTCAAAAAGAAAGGAGGAGAAGACATCCAAGTTGTCTTTAGTTAGGTCCAGCTCCTTGGCTTTGTAGCTGTACTGGATCAAATGGACGTCAAAGGCAGCTCAGGCAGCTTTTAGCAGAATGGGAATCCTCAAAAAGACTTGGGACTATTTGTTGCAGTCAACAGAATCAGTGATGGAATACTGTAGACCTGTTGGTTGCTCTGTTGCCTCTGAGTTAGAAGGTTGTGGATTTAGGCCCCACCACGGGACTTGAGATCGCAATCCAGGCTGACACTCCAGTGCAGTACTGAGAGAGATTTTAATGGAAGCTGAATTTTAATTACAGTAATTCCACTGAAAAGATAAATGCCACGTGACATCTCATTACCACTTTCTCAGCTCTCACTCAGTACTGTGGCCTAATGTACAACCCAAACAAGAGCTTCAAAATCATCAGTAAGTAGCAAGTCTTTAGATGTCTGCACTCACTGGAGATCTGTCCTGATGCAACATATCAACTTGTAATTAAACAATAATGCATATTTAGATTCATAAAGAGGACATTTGGATGTCATGAGAAGGTTTTTATTACAATGCGCGCCAGGCCTGCTGCTTGGGTTTCCTCTTGCAGTGTTTAATTTCATTGCTAGACCCAAGCATTTGAAGTTTAATTCTCATCCTTCCCTATCTCTGTAACCTCCTCCAGCCCTACAACCCTCTGAGATCTCTGCGCTCCATCAATTCTGGCCTCTTGCACACCCCCCGATTTTCATTGCTTCACCATTGGCGGCCGTGCCTTCAGCTGTCTAGGCCTTAAGCTCTGGAATTCCCTCCCTAAACCTCTCCGCCTCTCCACCTCTCTCTCCTCCTTTAAGACGCTCCTTAAAACCTACCGCTTTGACCAAGCTTTTGGTCACCTGACCTAATATTTGCTTAAGCGGCTTGGTGTCAAATTTTGTTTGATAACGCTCCTGTCAAGCACATTAGGATATTTTACTACATTGAAGGCGCTATATAAATGCAAGTTGCTGTTGTTGTTATTGTTTAGAATCTACATAGACGACACAATATATTCGGCCCAATCAGTACGTGTTGGCATTTACCCTGCACGCGAGCAAATAATCCTAATCACATTTAGATGCCCTGTTTTCATATCCCTTCAACCCCTTTTCCTTCAGCCACCTATCCAATATAAGCTTGAATATTGACAAAGTTTCTGCATCAACTACTAAACCCTGGAAACTAATTCTACAGCCCCACAACTCTCTGTGTAAAGAAGTTTCTCTTGCACTCTGTTGTAAATCTCTTTAATCTGTGGTCCCGCACTCTTGACTCCTCACGTACTACTTATGGCTACACTTCCCATCCCTTCACATTTTTTTATTATTCGTTCATGGGATGTGAGCATTGCTGGCAAGGCCAGCATTTATTGCCCATCCCTAATTGCCCTCGAGAAGGTGGTGGTGAGCCGCCTTCTTGAACCGCTGCAGTCCGTGTGGTGAAGGTTCTCCCACTGTGCAGTTAGGTAGGGAGTTCCAGGATTTTGACCCAGCGACGATGAAGGAACGGCGAGATATTTCCAAATTTAAACACTTCTATCATATCACCCCGTAATCTGTGTTGTTCCAATCAAAATGGACCCAATTGTTTCAAGCCTTTCTTCATATTTCTTCATTTGTATTTCTTCATACCATTTTAGCGGTATCACTGTCGCTCTGAGTCAAAAAGTCGTAGATTCAAGTCCTACTCCAGAGACTTGAGCACATAATCTAGTCTGACACTTCAGTGCAGTACTGAGGGAGTTCTGCACTGTCAGATGTGCCATCTTTCGGATGAGACATTAAACCAGGCCCCGTCTGCCCTCTCAGTTGGATGTAAAAGATCCCATGGCACTATTCGAAGAAGAACAAGGTAGTTCTAATGGTGTCTTGGTCAATATTTGTCCCTTAACCAACACCTAAAACAGATTATCTGGTCACTTATTTCATTTCTATTTGTGGGATCTTGCTGTGCACAAATTGGCTATTGCGATTCCTGCATTACAACAGTGACTACACTTCAACAATACTTCATTGGCTGTAAAGCGCTTCAGGACGTCCTGAGGTTGTGAAAGGCACGATATAAATGCATGTTCTTTCTTTCTTTATAAAGATGGCCCAATTTGGAATACTGAGTTAATGTGCGATGCACACTACATACTTCCATTCACTTTAATATTTTATGGACAGCATCTCATTGTGGCTTTTGTTTGTGGACTGACACAGAAATCAAAGGACGTTGAGGCATACAAAATGATTCCCAGTGAAACGGTTATTACAATTGATTCTGTTGCACAGAGTGTTTTAGGGGAAAAATTGTTCGAGATAAGAAGAAAAAAAACAGATGCTGGAAATCTGAAATGAAAATAGAAGATTTTGGAAATACACAGCAGGCCAGTCAGTATCTGAAAGTAAAAGAGAGATCTGTGTAGAAAAGGACTCTTCATCTGAATCACTCACTTCAGAGGAAGGGTGCCAACTAAAACATTAATCTATCTTTCTCGTTCAGATATTGACCTGACCTGCTGTGAGTTTCTTGTTACTTGGAGACCTGGAACGCTGTAGTCAGATTATGGAACTCTCATCGTGTACAGATTTATTAATGTTACACTATTTGAGACAGTATATTTCAGAGAAATTTAGATAAAATAGAACAAATTTCATTCCTTCAGTCTGTTATTTCCACTTGGACCAGGCCCCCTTGCCATTTACAACCATTGTGTAGTATTCACATGTATATTGGAAGGAATAACAGGCTGCAGCCATAGACAATAGTAACTAGGACAGATATCTCGTGAAATGGGACTTGGTGGGTGCTGAGAGCACTAAACCAGAGAACTTCTCTTGAGATGCCAGTGGCCAAAATGGAGAATGTTCCCAAGGCCTAATGATGGCTGCAGCAAGTGAATCATAGAAAGGTTACAGCATGGAAGGAGGCCATTCGGCCCATCGAGTCCATGCCAGCTCTATGCAAGAGCAATCCAGCTAGTCCAACTCTCCCGCCCTATCCCCTTAGTCCTGCAATTTTTTTCCTTTCAATTACTTATCCAGTTCCCTTTTGAAGGCCATGATTGAATCTGCCTCCATCACCACACCCCCCCCCCTAACCCCCGGGCAGTGCATTCCAGATCCTAACCACTCACTGTGAAAAAAAGTTTTTCCTCATGTCACCTTTGGTTCTTTTGCCAATCATCTTTTGCAAATCTATGTCCTCTAATTCTTGACCCTTCCGCCAATGGGAACAGTTTCTCTCTATTTACTCTGTCTAGACCCTTCATGATTTTGAAGACCTCTATCAAATCTCCTCGCAACCATCTCTGTTCCAAGGAGAACAACCCCAGCTTCTCCAGTCTATCCACGTAACTAAAGTCCCTCATCCCTGGAATCATTCTAGTAAATCTCTTGTGCACCCTCTCTAAGGACTTCACATCTTTCCTAAAGTGTGGTGCCCAGAACTGGACACATTACTCCAGCTGTGGCCAAACCAGTGTTTTATAAAAGTTCATCATAACTTCCTTGCTTTTGTACTCTATGCCTCTATTTATAAAGCCCAGGGTCCCGTATGCTTTTTTAACCGCTTTCTTAACTTGCCCTGCCACCTTCAGCAATTTGTGTACATATACCCCCAGGTCTCTCTGTTCCTGTACCCCTTTTAGAATTGTGCCTTTTAGTTTATATTGCCTCTCCTCATTCTTCCTACCGAAGGAAAAGTGAAGGAAGAGATAGTGTCCCAGGCAATGCCACTGTCAGGGAGATTTCCATATGTAGTATGTTGAGAGTGACTCTTTGGGCCCGATTTTAGCAGGGCTGCGGGTTCTCGGTGGATGGGCTAGCGGGCGCGTGGGTAACGCGCCCGGTGAAATTAGTGGGTTTCCCGCGCGATCGTAGCAGGCAACCCACTAATTGGATTCACTTACCTGCTCCTCCGGGTTCCCCGCTGCTGATCTGCGCGTCGGGCGGGCTGCGCATGCGCAGTAAGATCGGTCAGCTGGAGGCGCTCTATTTAAAGGGGCAGTCCTCCACTGACAGATGCTGCAACCAATAGCAAAGATGACTGCATGGAGCAGCCCAGAGGGAAGGCTGCTCCCAGTTTAATGATGCCTCACCCCAGGTATCAATACATGGGGTGAGGAGGAGGGGGAGGACAGAGATCTTCCACCCGGCGGGCGGGAGGAAGCGGCCCGCCTCCGCCACCAGGAAGGCCTGGCTCGAGGTGGCAGAGGGGGTCACCTGCGCCACCAACATATCGCCCACCTGCACACAGTGCAGGAGGCGGTCCAATGACCTCAGTAGGTCAGCCACAGTGAGTACACGTAGTCTTTCCCCTACACTCCGTCTGCCACATCACTGCCCCCACCCCACATCTCCTTCGGCACTGCCAATACTACTCTGTCACATCACCCCTCATACCCACTCAAACCCCATCCTCATCTTACCTGCACCTACTCACCTCGCCAGTACTCACCCCGCCACTACCACGCAACCCAATCCTCATACAATCTCATGGCTCTATCCCATACTCACCCTCTCGTGCATCTCTCTCACGGCCAGCCTCACTCAACCTGCCACCACCTGTGCTGCAGCCACAGGGCATGCATCACATATGTGCAGTAGGCAGCGTAAGGCAAACGTGTCGTGAGCATGAAGGGGATGCACAAGGGTGTTTGAGGGTTCGTCATGGTTGTTAATTATATTGAATTTCAGAACAACTCACATCACACATTATATTGGCACCACTACTGCCATGTCTTCGCGAATCCTGTCCGGTTTGTGCAATAATGCCCGCTCCTGGGTATCACTATGAGGACTCACCACTGATGCCACCCATTGTGTCACTGCAGAGTGGGTGTAGGTGTATTTGCAGGGCTCTTCTGCGCTGACGACTGAGAGACATCGGCGATGTCCCCGGTTGCACCCTGGAAGGTTGTGGAGGAGAAGTTGTTGAGGGCAGTGGTGACTTTGACAGTGACAGGTAAGAAGATGGTGCTCGGGCCAGCCAGGAGCAGCTCGGCATGAAGGAGGCTGCAGATGTCCACGGCTACATGTCGAGCGGCATGAAGGAGGCTGCAGATGTCCACGGCTACATGTCGAGTGACTCTGAGCCTCCGTGTGCACTGCTGCTCAGAGAGGCCCAGGAGGCTGAGCCTCGATCTGTGGAACCTGTGGCGAGGGTAGTGCCCTCCGCGACGCATCTCTCTCTGCGGTAGCCCTTCCTCCTGCTGTGCAGATGGATGTATCACAGCACTGTGTTGTGGAGCTCCACGTGTCAGAGGTGGACGGCGAGGCTGGTGAGACTGGTGATGCTGTTCGCCCTCCGAGGGGGTCATGACTGCAGCTACGGCGGCCCCCATCCGGAAGATGTACATCTGAGGGGGTCCGCAAGGTAGGTACATGTCTCCGGGAAGTTCAGGGAAGAATGCTTCATTAAGTAGGAACGCTTATCCATCAGCCAAATTAAAGCATCTTCGTTGAACTCATTCCCTGGCTGTCAGTCTAATAAACATGAACGCAGGATAGGCCCAGCGGGAGCAATAGAGTTCCGTGTCTAATTACAGCCCGGGGTAAGTGTGCAGGTTGGTGACTTTGACCGTCAGGAGGAGGGTGGTGGAGGCCAAACTTTGTCCCAAGGGACAGAATGGCCTCCTGCAATGGGTGAGGGTCTCCCCCACCCACCTGTCAAATGGACCTTTGCAGCTGCCACAGGCTGACAGCTGCAACACGTCCATTCGAGCTGGGAGTGTTTCCCCCAGTGTGGGAAACAGTCCCATGTTGTTCAAAAATCCCACATAGTCCCTTAATCAGGTCAGTTAATGACCTGAAATACCTAATTAAATATTGTCAAGTGGCATCCCGCTGGCTTTAATTGCCTGCGGGATTCCCACCAGCGGGGGCTGCGCGCGCACGCCGGCGCGTCAGCGGGGAACCCGGAAGTGGGCGGGATCGAGGCGGGATCCGGTCCCGCTCCTGGATTTCGCGATTTTCGGGGCCCCCCCCCCCCCCCGCCGAGAACGCACCCGATAGCGGGTGGTAAAATCGAGCCCTTTGTTTCTGACATTCCATACAGATATTTTAGATTGGTACAAAGCATTGAAATGCAGCTGCAGCACTTGTGTTCCTGTTCCAAACTCGGCTATCTGGCCTAAACGCAAGTGAGTCTTGTAGTGTTCCAGTCTCAACGTTGCCACCGTTTTAAAATTCTCATCCTCGTGTTCACATCCCTCAATGGCCTCAACCCTCCCTATCTCTGTAGCATCTTCAGCCCGACACAACCCTCCGAGAACACTGCTTTTCTCCAGTTCTAACCTCTTGTCCATCCCCCCCCCCTTCCTACACCCCACCATTGGCAGCCGTGCCTTCAGCATGGTCCATGCATGAAAAGTGTCTGTTTTGCACGAGGTGCCCGAGGGAAGCTATTGCTAAAGGAATGTACACTGGCAATAGTCATCGTCTTCAGGAGAGGAGGAGAGGTCATTGGAAGGTCTAAAGGAATCGAGATTTCAGAGCAAATGGAGAGCACACAAATCTATCTTTGCATTGTAGAAACTCCCAGCGCTTAATGGATATTAAATATCACTAACTACACTGGTATGGATGCTGCACTTATTAGGATTCCCTTTTATTTTTAAAAGGGAATGTATACTAGCTGAATCTCTGCAATTTTCTTTTTTCACTGGGGTGAGGGCAATGCGATGTGGCTGATTAAGGCTTTTAATTAATTTTCTGGGCTGTAATTAGACACGGAACTCTATTGCTCCCGCTGGGCCTATCCTGCGTTCATGTTTATTATACTGACAGCCAGGGAATGAGTTCAACGAAGATGCTTTAATTTGGCTGATGGATAAGCGTTGCTACTTAATGAAGCATTCTTCCCTGAACTTAGCCTGAATTACGCTTAAAACAAGCTTCCCGCAACCTCCATTTTAATTAGCTAATGTAACGTAGCTGCTGGCCGTTGGAACTGGACACACTCTTCATCCAAATGTAGGGTGCATAAAGAGCCTCTCACACTCAGTCCAAAATAAATAAGACTAGACAAATTTTTTGGAAAATATTTTATCTTCATACACATGCATAATTTAGCGTGCATCTCTGCTTTATTAATATTCATGAGTTTCCTTTAATTGCTCCTCCACACAAGTCAGGTGAGGGATGGAGCAGCTGTAGTCAGTCTGCTTGAGCACTGCTTTTAACTCGCTGGGATGTGCCCTTAAAATGCACCCATGCCCATTCCCCAGTGAATACAGAGCCCCCAGACACACTGAGTTCACTGCCATAATTTACCAATTCCACAGAAACAGTATGGAGTACAAGCACTCATTGCTACCAAACTTTTAATGAGCTGAGGTAGCCTCAGCATAGTATTCTAGGATGGGATGGGATGCAGCAACATCTGAGTCCTTTAAAGCATCTGTCGATAAGGGAAAAAAAAGACTTGCATTCATACAGCGCTTTCCACAACCTCAGAACGTCCCAAAGCATTTTACAGCCAATGAAGTACTTTTGAAGTGTAATCACTGTTGCAAAGTAGGAAACACAGCAGCCAATTTGCAGACAGCAAGGTCCCACAAACAGCAACGTGATAATGACCAGATAATCTGTTTTAGTGATGTTGGTTGAGGGATAAATATTGGCCAGGACACTGGATGGGGGAGCTCTGCTGCTCTTCTTCGAAATAGGGATCTTTTACGTCCACCTGAGAGGGCAGACGGGGCCTCAGTTTAATATCTCATCTGAAAGACGGCACCTCCGACAGTACAGCACTCCCTCAGTACTGCGCTGGAGTATTATGTGCTCACTGTCTCCAGAGTGGGCCATGAACCAACCCATAACCTTCTGAATCAGAGGCAAGAACACTATTGCTGAGCCACAGCTGATAGATGCCCACCCCTCCACACCCTCTCTTCCCTGGTGGAAGTACATTAATCTGTTCTTGCACCCTGCCAGCACTGTGTTTTGGAGCAGCATTATTTGGGGGGTCTTTGAACAGTCTGCCACATCTGGTGTTAGCCAGCAATAGTAGAGAGAAAGCCAAGAAAAGGAAAATAAATAATTATTTGACAAATGCACACACTGCAATCTCTGGAGGGATAATCTACTAAAAATAAAACACTCCTCTCACCTCTTTGTACACAACAATGTGCCTCATTCCTGGAATTGTTTGTGTTTAAAAACAGTTTGAAGCAAATTCACAGAAAATCATTCTGCCAGACTGTCTGTTAAGGAGAACAATTTTGAAAGGTGCCTCAGGTCTGAGAGGACTAACGAGGTTCATTGTTTTAATTGTTTTTTACTGTGCAATTAATAAGAATGCAGAATATAATGAGTCATTGCAGCAGTAATTAATGAGGCATCATAAATAAATGCTTGATTGGACCCATGACAAGGTTCCAGCTCTATGAGTTATGGAGACGGGTGACATTGTAGACACCTCAGAGTATAGAAATCATGTGACCTTGTACACAGCGCTGAGGAGTCGGAACATCGGAACAGGAGTAGGCCGTTCAGCCCATCGCGCCTGTTCTGCTATTCAGTTAGATCATGGCTGATCTGTATCTTAACTCCATCTGTCCGCCTTGGTTTTGTAACCCTTAATACCCTGACCTAACAAAAATCTATCTATATCTGTTTTGAATTTTTCAATTGATCCCCAGCCTCAACAGCTTTTTGGGGGAGAGAGTTCCAGATTTCCACTACCCTTGTGTGAAGAAATGCTTCCTGACATCATCCCTGAATGGCCTAGTGCTAATTTTCCATAAAAAGTGCAAACAAAGCTCTGGGGTTCATTGTTATAGGGATAGAATTGAAAAGCAGACAAGTTATGTTAAGCTTGTATAGAACCTTGGTTAGACCACACTTAGAGTACTACATACTGGTCACCATATTACAAAAACGATATAAAGGCACTGGAGAAGGTGCAAAAAAGATTTACAAGGATGATACCAGAACTGAGAGATTCTAACTATAAGGAAAGACAGAGTCGGCTTGGGCTGTTTTCTCTAAAAAAAGAGAAGGCTGAGGGGTGACCTAATAAAGCAGACAAAGTTAAGAGAAGATTTGATAGAAGTGTTCAAAATCATGAAGGGTTTAGATAAAGTAAAGAAAGAAAAACTGTTCCCATTGGCGGAAGGGTCAAGAACCAGAGGACACAGATTGCCGGCATGGGCTCGATGGGCCGAATGGCCTCTTTCTGTGCTGTAACCATTCTGTGATTCTGTGTCTTTAAAATTATGAAGGGGTTTGATAGGATAGATGCAGAGAAGATATTTCCACTTGTGGGGGGGTCCAAAACTAGCGGCCATAAATATAAGATAGTCACTGCTAAATCCAATAAAGAATTCAGGTGTAACTTCTTTATCCAGACAGTAGTGAGATTATGGAATTTGCTATCATGTGGAGTAATGGAGGCAAATAGCATTGATGCATTTAAGGGGAAGCTAGTTAAGTACATGAGGGAGAAAGGAATAGAAGGATATGCAGATAGGGTGAGATGAAGTAAGGTTGGAGGAGGTCCGTGTGGAGCATAAACACCAGCGCAGACCAGTTGGGCCGAATGGCCTGTTTCTGTGCTGTAAATTCTATGTAATTGTCCTGGACTCCCCCACCAGAGGAAATAGTTTCTCTCTACCTACCCTTTCAAATCCTTTAATCATCTTGAACATCTCAATTAGATCACCCCTTAATATTCTATACTTAAGGGAGTACAAGCCTAGTCTATACAACCTATCCTCATAATTTAACACTTTTAGCCCCGGTATCATTTTGGTGAATCCACACTGCACTCCTTCCAAGGCCAATATATCCTTCCTGAGGTGCAGTGCCCAGAACTGGACACAGTACTCCCGATGCGGTCTAACCAAAACTTTGTACAGCTGTAGCATAACTTCCACCCCTTTGTATTCCAGTCCCCTTGAAATAAAGGGTAACATTCTATTAGCCTTTTAAATTATTTTTTGTACCTATTCGCTAGCTTTTAGTAATTTCTGTACTTGGACCCCTGCTTCTCCACAGTTCCTAGCTTCTCACCATTTAGAAAATACTCTCATCTGTCTTCCTTAAGTCCAAAGTGGATGAACTCACACTAGAGTATAGAAATCATGTGACATCGTTGACACCTCAGAGTATAGAAATCATAAAAATCAGAATGCAAAACCTTCAGAAATCTGTTGAACAGCACTCTGTGAGTAAGACCCAGAGAATGTCTTACATCATACAACCAACACATCATCTTCAAAAGAGAACTGAAAGGATACCAGCAGAATTGATGTGATATATACCTCTACAAGTTAATATTAATAGGCAACAGATCTAATTGTACCTGGACTACTGCCACCGCCACCTCTCATAGACATTAAGACACCCAAAGATGTTCTAAGCCAACGTTCCCCCTCTATCTCACTCTTACAATCACTGTCTTGACATTTCCTTTGGTCCCTCTCGATGGTTCCCTGGCTCTTTGCCTAATTCTCTCCTCTACTACCTGAATTAGCTCTTCTTCAATTTTAGTCTTTTCAGCCATGGTAGTGTCCTATAATATGGGCCTTGGATCTTCATCTTGATTTTTCAATTTTAAAAAAACGTGACACTGACTGGAGAACTCACAAGAAACAAAACTCAACCTTGTGTGAAAATGCTTGTGCTCTTCACTGGTACGCAAGGCACATTCTGATTATTCTTTGTTTCACTCAATGTTCAATGGAGGTCAGTTCCGAGGCCAGTGATAGCCCATTCTTTTGCATCTAGTGTCAATGTAAAGCACTTATAAGTCAGGTTAGAGGCAGAGTGAAGCTGTGCTGATCTGGTCATGATCTTGTAGAAGATTGGAGGAGACATCTTAACCGACCCAAATTGAGACCAATTCAGATTGGTTGAATAAATCCACAGTCCAATTTAGGTTCAATCAAATTAGAAATTTCACTAACAACAAATACCAAACTGTAGCACCGATAATCATGGGAAAAAATTGATGACGAGTTTATTTCAGAATCTCATGCCACGGTTCAGGAGGAAGGCTTATTCTCCTCTTACCATGGATTCAGGTAAACCATGTTAATTTAAGGAGCTCATGTAGTACTATTTTGATTAAGCTGTGTTGTTCTATCTGAGCAAACACGTTATATACACAGTGCCAAATTTACCCCAACAACATCCTTAACCCCTACCTCAGAAGAGCAGCCCCTACAGTGTGCCATTTCTGTTTCCTCCACCACCTATCCTTGTAGACTCTTTCTGAGTGAGACCAATTTAATGCCAATCTACGGGCAGCTTTGCACAATGAACTCTGACCCGAAAGGAATGAGATTCAGATCACCACAGATTTATTTACTGCATAGTCCTCACAGGAGCGGAGAGGGCAGTCATTATCTCATTGATGCCGACTGCATTTGAAGCCTGGTCCCAGAAATGAAAGGATGATATTCCAGCTCACCACACCGCTGCGTTGCCAATCTTTTTTAAGTCTTTAAATCTTGACTTCCCTTACAATTAGAGGATTACAAGGACATACTGATCAATATACATAAACTAAAGTGTACTTAAATGCTGACATGTTCTCATTTTAATCAATAGCCCCTGACAACGGTTTAAAAAGATGAAAAATAAGCATGTCAAGGACAGAAGGAAAGCAACTAATTATGTATTGAGATTCATTATTGTGCATTAAGAGTTATTCCTATGTTTAATTATAAATAGAGTTATTTTGGTTTTGACGTTTTGTAAATTACTTTCAGAGGGTGAAAACAATGGTCAAAAGCAAAATACTGCGGATGCTGAAAATCTGAAATAAA
The DNA here is from genome assembly GCF_035084215.1 of Heptranchias perlo. NCBI lineage: Eukaryota > Metazoa > Chordata > Chondrichthyes > Hexanchiformes > Hexanchidae > Heptranchias > Heptranchias perlo. The sequence continues at coordinate 12,069,580 of NC_090350.1, read as the reverse complement.
AACAGAAGCTCAGCAAGTCAGGCAGCATCTGTGGAGAAAGAAACAGAGTTAATGGCCTCCATTTTAGCACCCGCGATCGGGTGTGTTCCTGGCAGGGGGGGCTCCGAAAATCGGGGAATCCCGGAGCGGGTGGGAGCCCGGCTCCAACCCGCCCACTTCCGGGTTCCCCACAGACGCGCCGACGTGCGCGCGCAGCCCCCGCATGTGGGATTCCCGCAGGCAATTAAAGCCGGCGGGGTGCCACTTGAGACTATTTACCGAGGTATTTCAGGTCATTAACAGAACTGGTTAAGGGAATATGTGAGGAGGGGTGGGATTTTAGAAACAACTGGGACTGTTTCCCATACTGGGGGAAACACTCCCAGTTGAAATGGACGTGTTGCAGCTATCAGCCTGTGGCAGCTGCAAAGGTCCATTTGACAGATGTTGGGGGGGGACCCTCACTCATTGCAGGAGGCCACTCTGTCACTTGGGACAAAGTTTGGCCTCCACCACCCTCCTCCTGACAATCAAATTCACCAACTTGCACACTTACCCCGGGATCCAGACACATGTACCTACCTTGCGGACCCCCTCAGATATACATCTTCCGGATGGGGGCCACCGTAGCTGCAGTCATGACCTCCTTGGAGGGCAAACAGCATCACCAGCCTCGCCAGCCAAGCGTCCACCTCTGACACGTGGAGCTCCACAACACAGTGCTGTGACACATCCACCTGCACAGCAGGAGGGAGGGCAACCGCAGAGAGAGAGATGCGTCGCAGGGGGCACTACCCTCACCACAGGGTCCACAGACCAAGGCTCAGCTTCCTGGACCTCTCTGAGCAGCAGTGCACACGGAGGCTCAGAGTCACTCGACATGTAGTCGTGGACATCTGCAGCCTCTTTCATGCCGAGCTGCTCCCGGCTGGCCCGAGCACCATCTTCTTACCTGTCACTGTCAAAGTCACCACTGCCCTCAACAACTTCTCCTCCGCATCCTTCCAGGGTGCCACCGGGGATATCGCTGGTGTCTCTCAGTCGTCTGCACAAAAGAGCCCTGCAAATACACCTACACCCACTTTGCAGTGACACAATGGGTGGCATCAGGTGTGGGTCTTAATTGTGATCCTCAGGAAAGGGCATTATTGCACAAACCAGACAAGATTTGCAAAGACATGGCAGTAGTGGTGCCAATATAATATGTGATGTGAGTTGGTCAGAAATTAAATATAAGTAAAAGCCATGACAAACCCTCAAACACCCTTGTGTATCCCCTTCATGCTCATGACATGTTTGCCTTACGCTGCCTACTGCACATATGTGATGCATGCCCTGTGGCTGCAGCACAGGTAGTGGCAGGTTGAGTGAGGCTGACCATGAAAGAGATGCATCAGAGGGTGAGTATGAGATAGAGCCATGAGATTGTATGAGGATTGGGTTGAGTGGTAGTGGCGGGATGAGTACTGGCGAGGTGAGTAAGTACAGGTAAGATGAGGATGAGGTTTGAGTGGGTGTGAGGGGTGATGTGACAGAGTAGTGTTGGCAGTGCAGAAGGAGATGTGGGGTGGGGGCGGTGATGTGGCAGACGGAATGTAGGGGAATGAGTAAGCTCATTTGGCTGACCTACTTAGGTCATTGCAGCGCCTCCTGCATTGTATGCAGGTGCGTGATATGTTGGTGGTGCATGTGACCTCCTCTGCCACCTCGAGCCAGGCCTTCCTGGTGGCAGAGGCAGGCCGCTTCCTCCCGCCCGCCGGGGGGAAGATCTCTGTCCTCCCCCTCCTCCTCACCCCATCTAATGATACCTGGAGTGAGGCATCATTAAACTAGGAGCAGCCTTCCCCCTGGGCTGCTCCATGCTGTAATTTTTCCTATTTCTTGCAGCATCAGTCAGTGGAGGACTGCCCCTTTAAATCGAGCTCCTCCAGCTGACAGACGTTACTGCACATGCGCAGTCCGCCTGACGCACAGATCAGCAGCGGGGAACCCGGAACAAATAGGGTGGTAATAGTAGGGGACTTTAACTTTCCCAACATTGACTGGGACAGCCATAGCATTAGGGGCTTGGATGGAGAGAAATTTGTTGAGTGTATTCAGGAGGAATTTCTCATTCAGTATGTGGATGGCCCGACTAGAGAGGGGGCAAAACTTGACCTCCTCTTGGGAAATAAGGAAGGGCAGGTGACAGAAGTGTTAGTGAGGGATCACTTTGGGACCAGTGATCATAATTCCATTAGTTTTAAGATAGCTATGGAGAAGGATAGGTCTGGCCCAAAAGTTAAAATTCTAAATTGGGGAAAGGCCAATTTTGATGGTATTAGACAGGAACTTTCAGAAGTTGATTGGGAGAGTCTGTTGGCAGGCAAAGGGACGTCTGGTAAGTGGGAGGCTTTCAAAAGTGTGTTAACCAGGGTTCAGGGTAAGCACATTCCTTATAAAGTGAAGGGCAAGGCTGGTAGAAGTAGGGAACCTTGGATGACTCGGGAGATTGAGGCACTAGTCAAAAATAAGAAGGAGGCATATGACATGCATAGGCAGCTGGGATCAAGTGGATCCCTTGAAGAGTATAGAGATTGCCGGAGTAGAGTTAAGAGAGAAATCAGGAGGGCAAAAAGGGGATATGAGATTGCTTTGGCAGATCAGGCAAAGGTGAATCCAAAGAGCTTCTACAAATACATAAAGGGCAAAAGGGTAACTAGGGAGAGAGTAGGGCCTCTTAAGGATCAACAAGGTCATCTAAGTGCGGAACCACAAGAGATGGGTGAGATCCTGAATGAATATTTCACATCGGTATTTACGGTTGAGAAAGGCATGGATGTTAGGGAACTTGGGGAAATAAATAGTGATGTCTTGAGGAGTGTACATATTACAGAGAGGGAGGTGCTGGAAGTCTTAACGCGCATCAAGGTAGATAAATCTCCGGGACCTGATGAAATGTATCCCAGGACGTTATGGGAGGTTAGGGAGGAAATTGCGGGTCCCCTAGCAGAGATATTTGAATCATCCACCGCTACAGGTGAGGTGCCTGAAGATTGGAGGGTAGCAAATGTTGTGCCTTTGTTTAAGAAGGGCGGCAGGGAAAAGCCTGGGAACTACAGACCAGTGAGCCTGACATCTGTAGTGGGTAAGTTGTTAGAGGGTATTCTGAGGGACAGGATCTACAGGCATTTGGAGAGGCAGGGACTGATTAGGAACAGTCAGCATGGTTTTGTGAGAGGAAAATCATGTCTCACAAATTTGATTGAGTTTTTTGAAGGGGTAACCAAGAAGATAGATGAGGGCTGTGCAGTAGACGTGGTCTACATGGACTTCAGCAAAGCATTTGACAAGGTACCGCATGGTAGGTTGTTACATAAGGTTAAATCTCATGGGATCCAAGGTGAGGTAGCCAATTGGATACAAAATTGGCTTGACGACAGAAGACAGAGGGTGGTTGTCGAGGGTTGTTTTTCAAACTGGATGCCTGTGTCCAGCGGTGTGCCTCAGGGATCGGTGCTGGGTCCGCTGTTATTTGTTATTTATATTAATGATTTGGATGAGAATTTAGGAGGCATGGTTAGTAAGTTTGCAGATGACACCAAGATTGGTGGCATTGTGGACAGTGAAGAAGGTTATCTAGGATTGCAACGGGATCTTGATAAATTGGGCCAGTGGGCCGATGAATGGCAGATGGAGTTTAATTTAGATAAATGTGAGGTGATGCATTTTGGTAGATCGAATCGGGCCAGGACCTACTCCGTTAATGGTAGGGCGTTGGGGAGAGTAATAGAACAAAGAGATCTAGGAGTACAGATTCATAGCTCCTTGAAAGTGGAGTCACAGGTGGATAGGGTGGTGAAGAAGGCATTCAGCATGCTTGGTTTCATTGGTCAGAACATTGAATGCAGGAGTTGGGATGTCTTGTTGAAGTTGTACAGGGCATTGGTGAGGCCACACTTGGAGTACTGTGTACAGTTCTGGTCACCCTATTATAGAAAGGATATTATTAAACTAGAAAGAGTGCAGAAAAGATTTACTAGGATGCTACCGGGACTTGATGGTTTGACTTACAGGGAGAGGTTAGACAGACTGGGACTTTATTCCCTGGAGAGTAGGAGGTTAAGGGGTGATCTTATAGAAGTCTATAAAATAATGAGGGGCATAGATAAGGTCGATAGTCAAAATCTTTTCCCAAAGGTAGGGGAGTCTATAACGAGGGGGCACAGATTTAAGGTGAGAGGGGAGAGATACAAAAGGATCCAGAGGGGCAATTTTTTCACTCAAAGGGTGGTGAGTGTCTGGAATGAGCTGCCAGAGGCAGTAGTAGAGGCGGGTACAATTTTGTCTTTTAAAAAGCATTTGGACAGTTACATGGGGAAGATGGGTATCGAGGGATATGGGCCAAGTGCAGGCAATTGGGACTAGCTTAGTGGTATAAACTGGGCGACATGGACATGTTGGGCCGAAGGGCCTGTTTCCATGTTGTAACTTCTATGATTCTATAACAACAGGTAAATGGATCCAATTAGGCAGCGATCGCGCGGGGGGCAGACTGATTTCACCGGGTGCGTTACCCACGCACCCAATAGCCCCCCCCGCCGCGAACCCGCAGCCCTGGTAACATTGAGTCCAATGTTTGAGGTTGATGGCCCTTTGTCAGAACTGGAAGAAGTTGAAGATTAAACAGTTTATAAGCAAGTACAGGAAAAGGGGGGAGAGGGAGGGGAGGAAAGAACAAAAGGGAAGGTCTCTGATAGGGTGGAGGGTAAGAGTGATTAAATGACAAAAGGGATGATGGTGCAAGGTAAGGAGGGTGGTAATGGGACAAGTAAAGAAACAAAAGATGGGTCTAGAGGAGCTGTAAATGGCAACAGCAGAACCATTACCAGCACTTGCTGTCTGAAAAAACGGGAGCAATGGTTATGATCTGAAGTTATTGAAATCAGTATTGAGTCCAAAAGGTTGTAAAGCGCCTAAACAAAAGATTAGCAGTGGGCTTGTGAGATACTGAAATAACAGAGAGACTCCCGGGTGTCCCAAAACAGAATATCGAAACAGCCGCACAATTACTGTCTCTGATTGACGCTGTCAAATCTTCACAATGGAAGTGTCAGATTATCATCACCCTGTTTGTGTGGAAATTTGATCAATTTGCCTCATGATTTTAGAATTTTTTGTACGCAAGGCCAATGGGTAGTGTTAGATACCATTAACATTGAAAAGAATAGGAGAGACAACAAAATGTATCAAGAAATGGTATTTTTGACTTTGGGTGATAATGTAAAACGGGTGATATCGATTGAGCCACTCATTATATTACACACGGTCAATGTGATCTCTCTGGTTTCGATCGCCGGGGGAGGGGGGATGCGGGGGGGGGGGGGGGGGCGGTCAGAGAGGAATTTTCCAAATTTTTTTTCCCTTATTGGCGGTGGGTTCTTTTCTGGTTTTCTGCCTCTCCCGGGAGATTACATGGCTGCTGGAGTGTAAGAAGTGTCTAGTTAGGATGCTCCAGGCGTCATTAGTGTGGGGCAGGCTTGATGGACCAGCTGGTCTTTTCCTGCCCTTCATTTTCGTATGTCCGTATGATTTCAATGGAAATAAAAATCAGGAGATATGTATGGCTGACGGCTGAATCAATAGTCAAAATTGCCCCCATTGAGTTTTAAAAGTTTGTAGATTAGAGCAGGAAAAGAATGAAAGAAAGAAAAGACTTGCATTTATATAACACCTTATTATGACTGCAAAAAAATGCTTTTGAGTATTTTTTAAAGCATTAGTTCTTAGGGTCTGGGCATTTGCCTTGTGGGGATCTCGTGGAAAGGTTTGGTTTGGAGCCCCTAGAGTTCACTGCACAATGATCCTAAATACAACCGACTTACTCCGGCAACAAATCCCCACACGTACGATAGTGAAAAGGCGTGTTTGCAATAGGTAATATAAAAATAGTTGACCAAATGATCAGGAAACAGCTATTACCATTGAGCAGGTGTCCTGTCACTGGATCCACTCAGTGGCTCGAGGCCCCGTACAACCACACAGGTTGCACAGTCCTAACGCCATCCCTGGCCCAACCCTAGGTCCAGAGAAGGTAGTGGGCCTTCTCCTTAAACTGCTGCAGTCCATGTGGTGATGGTGCTCCCACAAAGGCATTAGGAACTCCAGCAACAACGAAGGATCGGGGATATTTGTCTGAGTCAGGATGGTTTGGGACTTGGAGGGCAACTTGAAGGTAATGATGTTTGTAGATCTTGCTGCTCTTGTTCTTGGTGGTAGAATCATAGAAAATTTACAGCACAGAAGGAGGCCATTCGGCCCATCGTGTCCGCGCCGGCCGAAAATGAGCCACCCAGCCTAATCCCACTTTCCAGCACTTGGTCCGTAGCCTTATATGTCATGGCACTTCAGGTGCATATCCAAGTACTTTTTAAATGAGTTGAGGGTTTCTGCCTCTTCTACCCTTTCAGGCAGTGAGTTCCAGACCCCCACCACCCTCTGGGTGAAAACATTTTTCCTCAGCTCCCCTCTAATCCTTCTATCAGTCACTTTAAATCTATGACCCCTGGTTATTGACCTCTCTGCTAAGGGAAATAGGTCCTTCCTATCCACTCTATCTAGGCCCGTCATAATTTTGTACATCTCAATCAAATCACCCCTCAGCCTCCTCTGTTCCAAAGAGAACAATCCCAGCCTATCCAATCTGTCATCATAGCTAAAATTCTCCAGTCCTGGCAACATCCTCATAAATCTCTTCTGCACCCCCTCTAGTGCAATTACATCCTTCCTGTATTGTGGTGATCAGAACTGTACGCAGTACTCAAGCTGTGGCCTAACCTTTGTCTTGTACAGTTCCAGCATAACTTCCCTGCTCTTATATTCTATGCCTCGGCTAATAAAGGAAAGTATTCCATATGCCTTCTTAACCACCTTATCCACCTGTCCTGCTACCTTCAGGGATCTGTGGACATGCACTCCAAGGTCCCTCTCTTCTTCTACACCTTTCAGTATCTTCCCATTTATTGTGTACTCCCTTGCCTGGTTTGCCCTCCCCAAATGCATTACATTTAAGTCCAAACCATTAATATACACCACAAAAAGCAAGGGACCCAGTACTGAGGTCGCAGGTCTGCGAGGTGCTGGCGACGTAAACTTGGTGAGTTACTGCAGTGCATCCTGTAGATAGTACATATTGAAGCCAGAGTGTGCCAGTGGTGGAATGCAGAGGCAAGGACGCCGATTTAGTAGATTTGTTCTGTCCTGAATGGTGCCTTGATTGAGTGTTGTTGCTGCTGCACCCATCCAGCCAAATGGTGAGTATTCCATCACACTCCTGACTCGAACTTTGTAGATAGTGGAGAGGGTTTGAGGGGTCAAGTGGTGAGCCATTCATCGCATAATACCCAGTCTCAGCCTATCTCTTGATGATACGACTAGTCCAGTTAAGCTTCAATGGTGACACTCACCAGGTTGTTAGGGTACCTGGTGATGATGCTGCCGTTGAAGGCTGGGGAGATGGTTGAGCTCCACATACAATGAATTACTTTGAAGTGCAAGAGACTGTTGTTACGTAGACAAATAATAAAGCGGCTGTTTTTGCACACAGCAAGATCCCACACACAGAAATGAAATGAGTGATTGCTTAATCTGTTTTTCGTGGTGATGTGTATTGAGGGAATAATGCTGGTCAGGACACTGGGAGAGCTCCCTGCTCTTCTTCAGATAGTGCCATGGGTTTTTTACACATCTACTTAACATGCAGACCGGGCCTCAGTTTAAGCTCCCATTTGAATGATGCAACCTCAGAGAGTGCAGCACTCCCTCAGTACTGCACTGGAGCGTTAGCCTAGAACTTATGCTAAAATCATGGAATGAGCTAAGCCACAGCCGTCTGACAAAACCATTAGATGCTACCAACTGAGGCAAGCTGGTACCTGGGGATGAAGTGTTCCACAGTTTTAAGCACCTGATAAAGAATGAATTAGAAGAAGTGATTAAAATAATTCTTGATTTCAGTGAGATCTAAGGGGGAAGAGTTTGTAGAACAACATATTTGGAGCTTAGGAGGAATGGAATACTCCCAACTTTTATGATTCAGTGTCAGAAACAAGTATTCCTGGATACAGTTGTGCTTCAGTTAGATGCAAGACTCCCCTAGTCCCACTCCAAACCACCGCTGACCAAGTTTCCAGCCCCCACCCACCCACCCCCATGAGCAAAATTATGGTCCCTCTCCCAATTAGCAAGATTTTAACCTCTTCCCCCCTCCCCTGCTGCCCACATTTCACATTCCACCCCCCTCACCACCAGCCAATCTGTCCCCCCTCAACTGCACTTCCAATCTGCAACAACCCCGTCCCCTCCCCCCCCACTGGCAACATTTCTCCTCCTCTGATGGCTGATTGTTCCATGTCTTAAACCTCCTACCCACCCCAATTTGAATTCCCTTTCCTCAGCACATCCTTCCTCTCCACCTCCCCTCTCCCTTTCTCCCCTTCCCCTTCCCCCCTGCTCTACTTGCCCCTCTCTCTCCTTCTCTCACCCACCACCTCCTCCTTTGTCCCTCCCCACACTCACATTGATTCCATTATCCCTAACCTCTAACCCTGCTTAATGTGAACAATTTGAATTGGTCTTGACTACCCATTATGGGAGATCGACTAATATGTGGAGCATGCATTCCATTGAAAGCTCCTTTGCAAACTAGCTCTTCTGGAAAATCTCATTCCAAAGGTGTCCAAATTGTTACCTACGATACTTGGATTTTCTGTGTTAGATGTGACACGATTTGCCTGTCACATAACATTGTTTTAATGAGTGTACTGCAAGCCATCTTATTTATCTTTTCTTTGCAAATCACTCAAAACTCTTGCTGGAAAAAAAAATGATTGACCATTTTTCCCAGTAACTGAAATTCCCAATGTCCAAAATAATGTTTTAAACAAAATCAAAAATTCATAAAAATTACATATTTCACTATAACATAATTAAATGTATCCATTGATTCATCCTTTGTGTCTTTTAATGCCTTCATTAAAGTTTTAACTTGAAGGCCTCAGCCTTTCTCAGAAGCCTGGGCTTGATACTTTTGCCCAGAACTGTGCTATTGTAAGCAAAATTACATAAGAATATAAGCAATAGGAGCAGGAGTAGGCCATACGGCTCCTCAAGCCTGCTCCGCCATTTAGTAAGATCATGGCTGATCTTCGACCTCAACTCTACTTTCCTGCCCTATCCCCATATCCCATGATTCCCTTAGAGTCCAAAAATTTATTGATCTCAGTTTTGAAAATACTCAGCAACTGAGTATCCACAGCCCTCTGGGGTAAAGAATTCCAAAGATTCCCCACCCTCTGAGTGAAGAAATTACTCCTCATCTCAATCCTAAATCGCCCACTCATTATCCTGAGACTATGCCCCCTAGTTCTACTCTGTCTAGCCAGGGGAAACAGCCACTCTGCATCTACCCTGCCAGGCCACTAAGAATTTTATACGTTTCAATGAGATCACCTTTCATTCTTCTAAACTCGAGAGTATAGGCCCATTCTTCTCAATCTCTCCTCATAGGACAACCCTCTCATCCCAAGAATCAATCCAGTGAACCTTTGTTGCACTGCCTCTAAGGCAAGTATATCCTTCCTTAGGTAAGGAGACCAAAACAGTACACACAACTCCAGGTGTGGTCTCACCAGAGCCCTGTATGATTGTAGCAAAATTTAGTCTATACAATCTGAGCATGTGCAGTATATTAACCTTCCCGGGATGAATCAGTACCATTCAGTAGTTGAACTGCTGGAATATTTTTCTCTAGCATCTAGAAGTTTCTGCTGAGTTGTTTTGCAATATTATTTGAAAAAAAGCTAGAGAACAAATTTCAATAACTTTGTTCAGGTAAAGTGTATATTGACTTTTAAAAAAAACAGAGAGGCTGCGTGGGCATGGATTCATGTGAGAGAGAAAAAAAAAACAGATTACCGATTTCACACCTGCTTTGTGTTCTATAAATGTCAAAAAGGGCATTAAAGAGACAGAATGTCTTTTGTTATCATAAAGTGAGTTCATTTTTTTGAACAAACAAATTAGTTGAATTTTGAAGCAAACTGCCTTTGATACTAGCTTAGTGGTATAAACTGGGCGACATGGACATGTTGGGCCAAAGGGCCTGTTTCCATGTTGTAAACGTCTATGATTCTATATAATGGCCTGTGTTACAATGACAGGTAGAAAATGATAACATTCTAATTAGTGATACTTGTTACACAGAGATAGGGGAAGTATGTGAGAGTGAGAGTGAGAGTGTGTGAGAGAGAGGGGGGGAGAGCAATCAAGCCTCTGATTAGCATTTATATTGACAGTCAGAAAATGTTAACATTGTAATTAATTAGTACCTGTATGGCACAGAAGGAAAAAGGCAGTGTGCTTTTCCTCATCATAATTTGAGTTCTTTTTTTCAAACTAAAAAAATTGAGTTGAAATTTGACAGCTTTCATTCTCACCTGGGTTTTGCTTATAGTAATTAGCATTTTCAGATTTACTTACAGGTGTGTGTGTGCGTGTGACTCAATGAGTGAGTGAGGCAGACAGAGACAGAAGAAGAGTCAGAGAGATACATATCTGGGAATCCAAATTCAATGTTTACACAGATCCTTTAGAAAGTCATAAACCAGTGCTGCCAGATATGGTACCCTCCATCCTGTGCTGTCAGGCCTTTGCCCTGCCCCCTCCCCTCCCCACTCTGCTAACAGGAATCCACCAGTGAGCCAAACCTCACATTCCAACCCCAGTCCTGTCAAACCTCATATAGCACCCGCTTGTATTGGGTACTCATATTTCTCTTTTTTCCACTCCACAGTGATGCCTGGTCAAAGGATCCTCAATGCTGCCAAAGTCCAGTAGCCCCTCTGCAATACTATCAAGCCTCAGACCCCCATTCCAATTCTTCCAAACACTGGGCCATTCCCAGTCCTGCCAAAGCCCAAAACCTTAATACAGGCACATCTAGAATACTGAGTCCCATTTTGGGCCCCTTGCAGTGTAGAGGATCTAAAGACCCTAGAGAAGGTTCAGAGGAGGGCCACTAGAATGATACCTAGTCTTAGGGCTTTTAGCTATCAGGATAGGCTTAAGGAACTGGACCTTTTTTCATTGGAGAAGCATAGACTCTCAAGCTAATATGATTCAGCATTTTAAAATGATGAAGGGAATGGATTGTGTTTGGGTGGATAGGTTATCTGAGCTACATAGGGAAGGGAGGACTAAGAAGCATTAGTATACACAGGAAACCAAAGTATTAGGTTAGATGCCAAGAAATATTCCTTTTCACAGCGTCATCAACCTCATAAATAGATTACCAGAATGTGCAGTAAATATTGATTCACTGCAGTCCTTCAGATGGGAGCTGGACAAGTTCCTGAGATTCAAGGGCATCTCAAGTTATAGGAGGTAGATGAAGGGCACCTGTAATTATTGACTCCAGTTACTGTCGGCTCCTGGAGCTTGCTGAATTCCATTTGAGGGTCAGAAAGGAATTTCTGATAAGTCTTTTCCTAAATTGGCCTAGTGTTTTTTTTCTGCTTTTTTGTCTCTTTTAGGAGATTGTGTGGGTGGGGGAGTGGGAGAGAAGAGGTTAGTGGTATATATAGGCTGGCTGGGATAGTCTTTATGGACCAGTTGGTCCTTTTCCATCCATTTTTTGTATGTTTTGGATTGTCCTCGATACCAAAGCACAGAGCTGCCCCCAAGTGCAGCTTGACAGGGTAGACGCAGAGAAGCTGTTTCCACTTTGGAGAAGTCCAAAACTAGGGCCCATAAATATAAGGTAGTTACAAATAAGGAATTCAGGAGAAACTTCTTCACTCAGAGAGTGGTTAGAATGTGGAACCAGCTACCAAATGGAGTAGTTAATGCGAACAGCATAGATGCATTTAAGGGGAAGCTAAATGAGGGAGAAAGGAATAGAAGGATATGCTCTAGGGTTAGATGAAGTAGTATTAAACCCCTTCATGATTTTAAAGACCTCTATTAGGTCATCTCTCAGCCTCTTCTTTTCTAGAGAAAAGATTCCCAGACTGTACACTCTTTCCTGATATCATTCTGGTATCATTCTTCTAAATCTTTTTTGCACCTTCTCCAGTGCCTCTGTATTGAGTCATGATATATCAGTGGCCCTGATGTTATCCCTTACGTGGCATACAACAATAAATCCTCTGATTCACATGAGCTCTGCCACAGGAGATCTACTAATACACAGTGCTGCCAGAGAGAGGTGTACCTGCCTATCAGCCACACCCCATAGTGTAAATAGTGGGAAACCAAAAGACATCACAGACCCATGAATACACAGAGCTACAAATGTGCCCTCAGACTAAGCTAGTTAGCTTCATTGAAGTAAACACAGAGATTTCACATTTGACTGATGGGGCAAGTCAGTTTCCACATTTTATCACAGGGTCAGGTGTAATCGACATCCGACTGTAAAAGTAAAAGGGGGGAGCGCGATGCACGGAGATCACACTCCCCGGACAGGAGGGAAACAATTGGGCCACGTAACACGCCTTATTATAGAGTAAAGCTCCTTTTACTCTGCATCATCACCCAGGTCAGGTATAGGAACATAAGAACAGGAGCAGGCCATTCAGCCTGTTCCGCTGTTCCACTAGATCATGGCTGATCTGCACCTCAACTCTATTTACCTGCCTTTTCTTCGTAACCCTTGATACCCTTTACCGAACAAAAATCTGTCAATCATAATCTTGAAAATGTCAATTGACCCAGCATCCACAGCCTTTTGGGGAAGGAAAGGTCCAGTCACAGCATGGGTTAGATCCAGGGTGAAACACCCTCCACTCCACCTCCACAGCATGTTTTAATCTCAACCCCACAAAGAGTCCCTGGTGTAGCAGTGTGAAATTTCCATTTCCTATTTCTGCTTCTCTTCAAGAAGTGCCATAAGATCTTTTATGTGCATCTAAGAGGGCAGACAGGGCCTCAATTTAACATCTCGTCAGAAAGACGGCACCTCTGGCAGTACAGCATTCAAGTGTCAGCCTAGATTATGTGCTCAAGTCTCTGGACTGGTGCTTGAACCCACGACCTTCTGATTCAGAGTTGAGAGTGTTACCACTGAGCCAAGGCCCATTCTAGCAAGGGTCGCTGGACATCAATCAGGAGCAGGAACCCTTGTTGATTGTTTCCCCTCTCTAGAGGGGTGCTAAGGTCAATTGTAGAGCTTCCGACAGCAACCCAGCTAAAATCAGCTAACTCGGCACAGATGAAGGATGGAACCTTGCTGGTCTGTACAGATGAGTATTACACCACATTCTGCATCTGCTTACCATGCCACTCCAGGAGTATAGCCAAATCTAAATTGCAACACAGGTGACAGATGAACACTCGCATACACCGTAGGAGATGAAGATTGTTTGAGTTTAGAGCAGCTTTGGTTTGCTACATCCAAACTCTTCTGAAATTACTGTTCTGTAACAGGCTCCCATCTAATGTGAAACAGAACTGGTTACTCTCCAGTTATATCGCTGATATTACTCCAACAAACTTTTCTCAAATGTCCTATTTCAGCTGTGGATCATTTGGCGTTTAATCTAAAATAACTCTGTGCCCTTTCACCTTTTTAATTGTGTGCCCCATCACTTTTCCTAGGTGGCTTTTCACATCTTGCCGTACATAGGACGCAACGACCACACGGTGTACGAGAACGTCAAGTACATCGTGGACAAGTGAGTGCTTGCAGCGAACCTCTGCGAGTCCATGGGCTACAGGCACTGTATGATGGACACTAGGATGAGCTCCCAGAGACTAAGATTGTAGTGAATGAGGTGGACAAGAGGAGGGGGTGAAGGATATGCCCTTTTGGATACAGCAGTCATAAGATTTGAGTTAGCTGAGTCTAGGGACAGAGGAGGGAAGGAGGGAGGAAAGGGATGGGAATGGGGGAAGGGAAGGGAATGGACCAAGGGAAACGCACAATCAGTACCCTAAAAATGGAGGCAGAAGGAAAAAAGAATTGAAAAGTTAAGAGAACTGATCACATGCCTCCATATATAAGTGTCTACATGTTTAAATTTCCTGTATGATTGCGAGTACCAAAAAAACCCACTTCAGAACATCATGAGATCGATGAGTGGATCACGAGTGTTACTAACTTTGGATTGGAAGAGTCAGGTGTTGCGTAGAACAGATCTGAAGGAGGGGGAGGGGAACCAAACTGGCGAACTATTGGTTGTGGGCAGAACCTAAAAGAGGAGGTACGCAGTGCTAAGTTATTCCATAATCATTCAATTTTCTAAAGGGAGGTATCTACACACTTGGTGTCACTCAATCACCCCTAATTAACATGTTTAACATGCTTTAAAACTGCTAGCTAGGGGCAGATATATGGTGTAGAACTGCCCCAATACAACGTCATTATGTTCAACTCCAAAGACATCATGAAAGAAGACAAGGGAGAGGGCCAGGGGTAGAATATCACATGTATGATGGATGCTCCCAGACTGTCTCCATTCAGCAGCAATGAAAAAGCAAAGATAAGTGTACAGTTACCTCCCTGTACAATATTTAGAAATTGTGGGGAATTCAGTGGGATATCTTTACCTTTTAACACCCTGCTCACCACCAAGATAAAATCACCCCGTTAAATGCTCCAAACCCCAGCAGCTTCCAAAGCAAGCCTCTCCATTGCTAGGACGAGCAGTGTCCCACACAGGCCATGCTATGACCAAGACCAGCTGGGCTCACGAAGGTCTTGCCATGGGCTATATCTTTCCTCGTTTGCTTAAATTCTGTAATAGTTTGTTGTCCAAGATCTCCGTTCTTCACACTTAACTAATTAATTATATATTTTTTGTAGATATGGGTCCCATTCAGCCTTTTACAGGTACAGGACCAGCACTGGCAGATTACTGCCCATGTTTTACATCTACGACTCCTACCTGACACTCCCAGCTGCCTGGGCCAATCTCCTCACACCCTCAGGATCTCGCAGTGTCCGCAATACGCCATATGATGGCATGTTCATTGGGTTGATAGTGGAGGAGAAGCACAAACAGGACATCCTGGAGTCGGGATTTGATGGATTATACACCTACTTTGCATCCAACGGATTCTCATTTGGGTCATCCCACCAAAACTGGAAGACTATCAAGACCTTCTGTGACAGCAACAACCTGATGTTCATTCCGAGTGTGGGGCCTGGATACGTAGACACCAGGATACGCCCATGGAATAATCATAACACAAGGAACCGGGTCAGTGGAAAGTACTATGAAACCGCACTCCATGCCGCTCTCACGGTGAGGCCAGAGATCATCTCCATCACATCTTTTAACGAGTGGCACGAGGGCACGCAGATAGAGAAGGCGGCGCAAAAGAAGACCGCACAGTACACCTACCTGGACTATCTGCCACATGGACCGAACCTGTATTTGGAGCTGACCCACAAATGGGCAGAACACTTTTGCAAAGAGAAAGAACAGTGGCTGATGTAAGGCTTTATAGACAAAAAAGCTCCTCCTAAAATACCCGCAACTGAACTTTGACTTTGTTTTTTTAAAAATAAATTTACCACAAGCCTTTTCTGATCTATGAAGTTTACAGAATATGCCTTTAGCAGCCCCCTGCATCTTTGGTTCCAGTTTGCTATGCTCCTAGTGCTGGAGTTGAGGAGTTTATGTCAGCAGGCCTCAGAGGCATTTTAGCTAATAGCACATCCCAAGAGACCATTCAGCTGGTACACTGTTCAGGTTTGGGATAGGGTTTTGGATTGAGTTAATGTAATAGTTGGGTTAGCTTGGAGTCTCGGCCTTTAGTCCGCTCATATCAGTGTTCAGCTGTTGATAAAGTCAGTGACAGTGTGCACGTCCTTCTCCTTGCCCACACTCACCCCTCAAGAAAAATAGTTCAGCATTTATTTTTTCCCAGAAGCTGCCCTCCCGCTAACTGTTAGAAATATTGTCTGTAGCAAATTGACCTCAAAAGCAATTAAGACGCTCCTGTTTTGGGGGAGGATAGGTTACTAGTTCAAGTAAGGAGCACCATCCAATTAAGGGTATTATTCAAGGCTGTGGTCCACATGTTTGCTCCTCTGTGGCAAGTAGTAGCTTAGGTAGCGCATGTCCTATCAGGCATCCCCAGTGACCCTGTGGGTTATAATTATTAGTGTCAAGCAGTGGTACTCATTGCTGAAAGTACACTATTGGGGGAAGAGTCTGAGGTTTGTGTGAGATTCCAGTCTGCACAAACAAGAATGCGTGATGGGACTTCTATTCACTTGATGTTTTACCTGATCCGCTTAGGCAGTGAAAAGCCAAGTCAGCTGTTGGATTGAAGGGTGAGATGGTTGAGCGAGATCCTTCAGTCTACAAGCCTGTCCTTCAGCAATGAAACAAAAAGCATATTCGATATACAGTTCAACTCATCTCTTTTTCACCAATTCAAAAGGGCATTTCTGAGGTTCCAAGCAACCCTTGCTATTAGCTTTAGCTGATTTGTGGTCGAGACCTAATGGTGTTTAGATATCCTGACAGAGGTTGCAAGATGCAGTTTTATATCCATGGTTCACCAGATACTGTAATCATGGTGGGGAAAGGGGTGGCAGCGAGGAGAAAAACTAACCAGACAGCAACTTAACCCGGCTATTTCTGAACATCCCCTAATGGCTTTTTACACAAAAACACCCTGGAAACATCGGCTATATTCACTCCCTTAAAGGCTGGGTATCATGGCAAAACTTGGGGCAAGTAGGGAGGGGAAGAAGTGAATTTAAAACAAATAACATACAGCATTCATCCAGCACTACAGCAGTCCATACAGCCGTGACTGAATTACATTAGGGTGCTCAGTGTATGGAAGGACATTATGATAGCCCCCTGAAATTTGCAGGGCAGGAGAAAAGGGACGAGATAAATAGTCGAGGGAGTCTTGGTGCACTTGCTCATAACTGGAGACAGCTGTGTGAGTATAATATTTACACATGTACATATTTAGCTACAGCAAAATAAATAAAAACAAAACACACAATCTTGCTGTGTGCAACTTCAGAGTCCATGTCAGTGTTGTCCTATACGTTAGCCACTAGCCACATGTGGCTAATTGGAAATCCAGATGTGGATAATTGCATTTTTGATTAGTGAATTAAAAAAATGAATAGACACCGACTTCAGGCCTGTGATCTCAATACTCATATTCGCAAAACGTATGAATGTGAATTTTAACCTTTCTGTGCATTTGTTAGTAAAATGGTAAGAGGAAAAGCAGAGTGTTTTTTTAGGATGCCACAGCTTTAGAGAGGGTCCAGAGGAGATTTACCAGAATGCGACCAGGAATGTGGGACTTCAGTTACATGGAGATCAGAGAAGCTGGGGTTGTTCTCCTCAGAGAGAGAACGTTACGGGGAGATTTAATAGAGATGTTCAAAATCATGAAGGGTTTCAGTAAGGGTAAATAAGGAGAAACTCTTTCCAGCGGTAGAAGGCTCGATTAACAGAGATTTAAGGTAATTGGCAAAAGAAGCAGAGGTGAGACGAGGAGAAATCTTTTTACGCAGCGAGTTATGATGATCTGGAATGCACTGCCTGAAAGGATGGTGGAAGCAGATTCAATAGTAACTTTCAAAAGGTAATTGGATAAATACTTGAAGGGGAAAAATTTGCAGGGCGATAGGAGAATGGGACTAATTGGATGGCTCTTGCAAAGAGCCATCACAGGCACGATGGGCCGAATGGCTCCCTTCTGTGCTGTATCATTCTATGACTGTTGTGGATGCTTTACTTCCTTAGTTACTGAACAGTGATAGATGTTTGTTAAGTCAATATACCAGTGACGTACATTTACCTATTGTGTAAGGCATTTTCAATTAAAATATGGTTAAAATGGTGTGCCGTAGCCACGCCTGTGGATGGTTAGCGATTTCTAGTGGACAACACTGCCCCATGTGTTCACTTTACCAGAGGCAAACAGTTGGAAATTTCATCTTTAAAATCTAAGGGGAAGCTTTGTGAGTGGGACTCACTGTGGTGGTGGTGGGGAGGTGTGGGGGGGGGGGGGGGGGGGATGGTGGAGTCAACTGTAGCCTGATGTGAGGTGAGGTGGGGTCTCCCCAGGATGCAGGAGCCAAGTGCTGTAGCCAAACAGCAAAAGGCACCAGTGCACATATACCTAGAGGCAAAGGGTTGCTGTAGTCCAGAGTTGTTTTTCCCCAGAAAGATGACCTTGGACTTGTGGAAATATTTCAGTGAGCGAGTGGTCAATCTATAGAACAGGTTCCCTAGGGAGACGGTGGAAGCAGTTAGTACTGATTCATTCAAATGCAAATGTGATCGATTTCTTTCACGCAATAACATTTTGGGATACAATATATGAGTAATTGGAGACATGACATGTGGTAAGTGCAGCATGTGTGGGAGGATCAGGTGACTATTGACCTATGATTCCCAAAGTTCTCCACTATTGGGGTTTTCCTCACCTCACGTCTAGGTCGACTAATTGATGGAGATTGCTATGATTAGTCAACAACTCCATTATCATGTGGCCACCAGGGTGGCAGAAGGCAAACTGGATGGACCTTGGTCTTTTTTTTTTAAATCTAGCAAATTCCTATGTTCCTATAGTGCATGTGTACTCAGTGCACTGGTTTGGACACACAAACACAACTCAAAACACAAACCAGTCAAGACTCATCAACGATGTTGCCTTTGGTTCCAGTGCCAGGAATTGCCTCGCAATCGGCCACTCTAACTTCGGCAGAAACCTCTGATAAACCGTGTAAACAGAGTTTCTGCCAATCATCCACTTAAAAATCGGGTTTGATCTACACAGCAAGGGGCTGCTGTGTTTAGTTTGAATGGCTCGGTTGAATAGCGCGCCCACTGCTGGGGTCGAAGGTTGTGACTTCGTGGCCCTAGGCCTGGGACTAAGTGTGTAATCTTGATATACTGTATTATATACTGTGGCTGGGATGTTAAACTGAGTTCCTGTTTACAAGATCCTATAGCATTAGAATAAAAAGTTATGCTTCTGATGTCTGTCATTATTTCTTCTTCAACCAAAAAAACTCAACAAATTAGCTATAGAATGCTGCTGTTGCCGAATGGCACGTTTGCTTCCAGCTTAGGTTTTCAAACTATGACCCCTAAAATTTCTGTACTTGTTGCTTTATTAGTGCACTATTTCTGTGTGCGCCATACTAAAACATTTTCTGCAAAGATGCTTTTGGGGAAACTGACACTGTCCTCCAGAACTAGAAACAGGAAGAGCCTCTTCAGTGTGTCAGGTCCCCACATGGAAACATTTGAAAACCACTCAACAGCCTCTGCACTCCATTCCAGAAATAATTTCTTCACAATTATTTTGCTGATTAAACCCAATGTTTTCTGAATATAAATGCTGTTTTATTTAACTTTCAAAAAGCACATAATTCTGAATGGGGGGGGGGACAAAATCCAGGGCCACTAGTTCATCTATAAAGAACACTATACCAACCACAGGTTATGTGTCTGTCAGGGAGACCGCTTTCAGAGATTTCCTAACGATGTATTTTTCTGCAATTTTTCAATTTTAAATGGATGTTAACCAAAGTACCAGTGGTTTAAGAGGTACACATTAAGACAATATTCAACAAAAAATCAGTTTTGTTTAAAAGGAGGCAAGAATCACAGTGCAGTAAGTGATAAACAAGTGGCTGCTCTTGTTGATTGGAGACTGCATGATGGAGGGTAAAGTCCCCCTTTTACCCTACACTCTGCATTGTTTCCAAGATGCTGCATTATTGCTCAACGGTACAAGACTATTTTATATACGGATTTCTCATACGTACAGTATTTAATACCCCTTGAATCATCATTCAAGATTAAAACATTTGATGGCTATCGCTGCTTGAAGCTCATAATTTAACAAAATCATTTAATTTTCAATGCAACATTTTGAGTGAGCACAGTGTCAACTTCGATTGAAAATTGGCATAGCTGCTCAAAACAGAGTCTAAACCTGTCACACACTGCAGATCAAAATAAACGCCTCAAGTGTGTCATTTCAATGTTTCCGTTTTTGGTTTTCATTACTTCAGATTTGCACAGGGGTAATTCCAATAGTTGGAGCAGATGGGCAGAGGTTGCTCTATTGAGCACTAACTACCACTGTCTTTTTGGGTAAAGCAACAGAATCCCTTTCCAATGGAAAGATGGCAGGGTTGGGTGGAGGAGAAGCAGATGGCCCAGTGCCATCAAGTGAGCAGACACAGGGTCCATTCCCCTCTGCCCACTCTGCCTCACTGCTGTGGAAAGGTACTGAGCAAAGACCAGTCATTAACCAGAGAGTGAGGGAGTCAGCAGCAAGTCCTGGTCATAAACCTCCCAGCTCTTGATGAAAACCAAAATTGTTGAAGGACCGGGAGCAAGTTGGCCACTTACTCACCTTCCAGAGGGGAATGGATGAGCACGACCTGTACAGGCAGCAAACAGGGAAAGAGAGGGTCTCCCACGCCCCCCACACCCCAAACTCCAGTCCTTTAAACCCCTAATTACACGACACTAGAGCATAACATTTTCAAAAGGGAATTGGATAAATACTTGAAGGGAAAAGGTTTACAGGCTAAGGAGAAAGAGCAGGGGATTGGGTCGAATTGGATAGCTCTTTCAAAGAGCCAGCAAAGGCACAACGGGCCGAATGCCTCCTCCTGTGCTGTACCTACTATGATACGATAGACATCTTTTAATTTTGTTTGCTTGTCCTTACACCAGATCAACTTACTCTGGACTTTATGCTTTTAGTTCATTCATAAAAGTTACAGCACACTCGAAGCAACACTTATGGTTTAATTAAAAACTATATGAGTAATTGTACCTGAGACAGCAGACTGCATTTGAGGTTCTTTCGTACAACTTCAATGCAAATAACAATATTCAAACTGAACTCATGTTTAATATCTCCTTGACTTACAACTAATACTGAAACAAAATGAAAGAAGCACGAGTGTTAGGAGCTCCCCAGCACAGGACTCCACAACGGCAGTCACATAGAAAACCAACGCACGGACTTCGGCCGTCGTATCTCATGGAAGGCAGGTCCGGATCCCAGGAGGTCAGGTAGCTGTAGGAAGCGACAGAACAAAAGTGCAGAATTCCAAAACATAGCTTGGTCCTGACCATTTAACAAAAGGTTTGACTGCGTGCAGCAATCCTGGTACGATGAAAGCGTGGCCATGGAGCACACAAGTTCGACGTTCACACCTGCATTATTCTTGGAACAGGCCCTCGCTTTCCAAAACTGCGCCATGGAAGAATGACAGCGAGGTAAACGTGCAATGGGAAGTCAATCAGCAGGGACAAGGAGGATTCGGTAGTGCTTGCACAGTGCAATCAATAGGAAACGGACGAGTTTTCTTCTTTTATATGAGAACAAATAAAATAAAGACACAGATGCAAGAGTCAGTCCGACGTATTGTGCGTAGGAAAGAAACCACTTCCGATAAAGTTTCTGCTAGTTCTAGCACTGCAAAGACAAGCCATGCTCATTCTGGAGAATTCCCACTGTAGCAGCAAATGCACTGCTCGGGGGGCGGGGAGTGGAAAAAAGAAAAAAAATCAATTACATACTTGTTCAGTAAACTCCCAAATGAGAGACGATCTTTGCAAACAACAAAATTCCACTTAACTGTAACGCAGTAAAAGTAGATATTTTCTTGTTAAGATTAGTTACTGTATTGTACAATAAGCTATGAATTTCAGTACTGCTGCACAAATTTGTTTTGTTTCCTAAATAAGGTGAGGCTGATTACCCACTAAAACGTGAATGTACCATGCCACCCAGCAATTAAGTGGCAGCAGCAGTTTTTCCAAAAGTGCAGGATATCCGAAATCTCCTGAGTTCCACAACATTAGTCACCAGCCCAAGAGGGTTCCTGCTCCTGATTACTATTCAAAGTAATCGCTGAAAAGTGAGTATGTGCATTGCGGATGAGAAAGGATATACTTGAGTTTACCTTTCACGTTCTCAGGATGTCCCAAAGTGCTTCACAACCAACGAGTAATTTTTGAAGTACAGAGACTGTTGTTCTGTGGGTAAACGTGGCATCCAATTTGCCCATTGCAAGATCCCACAAATATATAAATTAAAGATTAATTAATCTGTTTTGGTGTCGTTAGTTGAGGAAAAGATATTGGCCAACACACCTGCCTACTCTTTGGACAGCATAACGGGATCACCTGCACAGGCAGACAGGACTTTGGTTTAATGTCTCATCTGAAAGTCAGCACCTCTGACAATGCTGCACTACCTCAGTAGTGCACTGGAGTGCCAGCTAGACTTTGTACTCAAGTCTGTAGTGGGATTTGAACCCACAACCTTCTGACTCAGAGGCAAGCATGCTACCAATACAAACAAGCTGACCTGGAATTGTTTTGACTATGATGTTCCCTGTGGAAATATAGTCCCCAATATCACTCTGTAGGTTCACACATCAAGTGTGGCCATCTGGGCAAGGTACCAGAGAGATCCTGGTGCCCTTGCAACTCATCCAGGAGAGGAGTTGCAATCAAGTTAAAAAAAAAACAGCAGGGGTGGGGGGGGGGAAATGTTGGTAACCAGAGGACACAGATTTAAGATAATTGGCAAAAGAACCAGAGGCGAGATGAGGAGAAATTTTTTTACGCAGCAAGTTGTTATGATCTGGAATGCACTGCCTGAAAGCATGGTGGAAGCAGATTCAATAATAACTTTCAAAAGGAAATTGGATAAGTACTTGAAACGGAAACATATGCAGGGCTATGGGAAAAGAGCAGGAAGGTCACAGGATATGCCATTTGGATGCACCAGCCAACCTACTTGAAGAAAAGGACAAGGACCTGTTTGACTAATGCTGCTGAGTGACTTTGGTTGCCTGCTATTCATTGAAGTAGCACGCATTTTGAGCATGACAAATATTAACACCTGTGACGTATTTGTATATTTAATGTAAGATGTTTGACCCGGATAGCTCTTTCAAAGAGCCAGCAAATGCACAATGGGCCGAATGGCCTCCTTCTGTACTGTATGATTCTATGAAAGAAAGAGATATTACCCATTCAAAACATAAAATGGATACTTACCAACCAGGCCTGATGATGCTGTATTTTCCAGGTACGGCCAAGTTAACCACAGTTGATCCCAACCGACATTCAGGGCTCATCATGTTACCAACAGGCCCACCGTCAACAACAAGACCCAACAAAGGCCAAAGGTCCCGAAATTCCTATAGACATTTGGGAGAATTTTTTTTCCAAAAGGTTAGATTTCAATTCTACTCAATCATCATCTACATACAGCAGTTAGAAAAGCAGAACAGTTGAAATAAAAAATGAACAGGGAATGGGGAGTACGTCGCTGCAATGCAGTTTCACTTGAGAAGCCTGGGTTCAAGTTTAACCTAGTCTGAAGGAACCGAAGTCTGGCACAAGTCTTAATGGAAAAGAATTTGCAACACTGCCCATAGTTTGTGATGAATGACTATTCGCATTCAGAAATTAAAACACATTGGTACAGATGGAGTGCTCTGAGGGATCGGCAGTAATGGGAGATTTACTCTGCACCCAACCTTACAAAGTGCAAAATCGTTTCAACACCTGGTACAGACATCCCTCACGTTCATAAGGATAAAACTCACCAAAAGCTCACATAAATCTGCCCAGGAAAATTACTGGAAAAGTAGTGGGAGATGTCACGAGTAGTCCATGCACAAGGTGCCAGAGGCATTATACACTGAAAAGGGCCGAATTTCAACCTCGGGGGACAATCCCACAAGAAACGCAGTGCGATAAAAGAAAGTTACTCAACAAGTTTGCTAGAAGTTTGTTTTTAAATTTATTGGGGCAACTATAGTTAATGCAGACTGAGCCATTAATAGCTCAGCACACACTGAGGCACATGGGCAACTTCCAAGCCAAGGAAGTGGTGCAGAGAAGGGCTGTGAGGCTAATAGTGTCGGAAGAAGTGCTTCCTGATATCAATCCTGAACTTGCCTACTACCAATTCGTATCTAAGTCCCCATATCCTGCAGTCATAGTTTAATTTGAAATAGTGCTCTGGATTAACATTTTCAATTCCACTTAGTATCTTGTATACTTAAGTAATGTTCCTTCTCATTTACCTCCTTTCAAGACAGAGTCCAATTTTTTTCTAACCTTTCATCATAATACAGCTCTATGACACTATTAGCCTCAGAGCCCTTCTCTGCACCACTTCCTTGGCTTGGAAGTTGCTTGTTCGCCTCAGTGATTGCAACTGAGTGCAGTATATTGCCTGGGCCGCTAGAGCCTGCTCCACTTAGTCAGTTTTTCCTATGTTCATTTCTACCTGCCTCACCTCCCCACCGCTTCTGCTATTCACTCATTCTCAGTGTCTTATAAATGTCTAATTTCTCTCATTTGCCTCTTATTGTCTCATATTTATAGCATTTCAGTGCTGGGTAAATGGAAAGCAGGCAACTGATGGCTTTCGAATGACATCTGCTAAAGAGTGCACGTTTGAAGACAGAGTCAAGCTCATCTGTCATTCCCCCTGTGGTCAACACCCCGTGTCACATTCCCTCAACACGAATGGTCACTTGCGCAGTACTGGAAGATCGTCAGTACCTGAGGAACAATGTTCACTGCTTTCAGGAATGAAGAAAATAAACATGTATTAAAGTTAATGAAAAGTCAAGTGAACAGTTCAGAGTGCACCCAAAACAAATCTCAGGTAATTTAACAGTGGTTACTGGCACTGAGCAATACCCACCTCTGTGGTGAGGGTGCTGGTCTGAGAGCTGACATTGGCACTTGTCAAAGCCAGGGGTTCACCACACATCTGTGCCAGCTTCTGAATAAATGGATGCTTTGGAATGCGCACTCCCACCAACTGCAAGAAGTAAAATGGACAAGGCGGACAATATTACACTAGCCGGCATCGCAAGGTAATCGAGGAACTAACAGCAATCGTAATTAAATAAAATCAAGTAACAGGTGGTTTGAACAAAGGCTCTTTTATTCTAGTCACAGATTATTCAATTCATTCTTACTTCAGTGAAAGGATTCAAATCTTCGTTCAGCTCATCCGACCGCTTAAAGACCAATGTTACAGGCCCTGGCAGGAGATCTCTTAATACCTGGTCAGATACAGTGACCTTACAGTACCTGTGAAAACCAAGAAAAGTCCTCAATCCACAAAATATTTGCAGACTAGTATTTTCTATATTAACAAATAATAGTGGGTAGTTAATCTTTTAAGAACATAATTTTTTTTTTTGAGGAACAGCAAAATGCCAAAAGGCCCAACAAGTCACCATCTTAGATCAATCAATTCCATCAACCCACCCTTTCACCATCCAAGCAAGGAAATTATAAATCACTGGTTAAGCCTCAGCTAAAGGATAGTTTCCAATTCTAGGCACGACACTTTAGGAAGGATGTCAAGGCCTTGGAGAGGGTGCGGGGGAGATTTACCAGATCGGGGCCCGGGATAAGGGACTGAGTTACGTAGAGAGACTAAAGAAGCAGGGATTGTTCTTCTTAGAGCAGAGAAGGCTAAGGGGAGATTTAATAGAGTTGTTCAAAGTTATGAGGGGTTTTGATAAGAGTAGATAGGGAGAAATTGTTTCCATTGGGAGGAGGTAACCAGAAGACACAGATTTAAGATAATTGGCAAAAAGTCCAACGCCGGGGTCGGGGGACGAGGAGAATTTTTTTTTTTAAATGCAGAGAGTTGTTATGATCTGGAATGCACTGCCTGAAAAGGTAGTAGAAGCAGATTCAATAGTAACTTTCAAAAGGGATTTGGATAAATACTTGAAAAGGAAAAATTTGCAGGGAAAGAGCAGAAGAGTGGGATTAATTGGGTAGCTCTTTCAAAGAGCCAGTACAGACACGATGAGCTGAATTGCCTCCTTCTGTGCTGTATGATTCTATGATTTCTTCCAATCCCTGTCTCTTGAGCCCATTTATACTGTTCACTTCCTTGTCCCTCCCTGGTAATCTATTCCATAATTCTATTACCCTTTGGGTTGAGAAATTCTCTTCTGGCTCCCAACAACCAGCTTGTGCCCCTTGGTGTTTGAACCCTTCATCGTATTGAACAGTTTGCTTGAATTAACGTCCCAATTCCTTTTATAATCTTGAAAACTTCAACTAGGTCTAATCCAAGACCCCACTTTACAGCCCAACCTCCTTAAACCTGTCCTTGGAAACTAAATGGAACTCAAGTTAATTATGGAGGAATTAAAGAGCAGTCTGCAACCACACACATTCAAATACAATGAAATATCAGACAGTATTTTAAAGGTTTGGTCTGTTCTGTACTTACACTCACCTATAAATATCTTCGACACTTCCAACACAAATAGCTAAAGGCTTGTCCTCATTTCGTCCTTTGATTTCATAAATCCTTCGGATGGCTTCCGAATTCTGTGCCAAGCAGGCGATACCGTAGATTGTGTCTGTAGGAACACCCACCACCCGACCACTCTGCAGAACCTTTACAGTCTCTGTTAAGACCTCTGTCCAATCTGGGGTAAAAAGAGAACAGTTCCAATTTGAGGAGCTGTGGCTTCATCATGTTTCACTGGTGAAAACAATCAAGTAAATGGAACCAACATCCCTGTATAGTGGTGCTCTGGTAACCTCAAAGGACAAAGAAAAGTCAAGGACACGACCAATCGATCCACTGAAGCTTGCCTCTCCAGTATTCCAACCCTCCCAGCCTAGCATCCAATTGGGTTCTCAGTGTCTCTAAAATCTACATCTCTACTCCCTACCTAACAAGTTGTTCCAAATAGTTAGTGCCAATATCTGAGCAAGGCCAGTGCTGGAGGACACCAAGATTGAAAGAAGAAAAAGAAGACACTGGATGAACTACTTCTGCTTGTAGCTTAAATTGTTGTCCAGATGCAAAACCAAGTAATGAACCGTTGAAAAATAAAGTCTAAGGAACATTAAGGTTTTTTAAAATAATAAAATATTTGGCCAAATTTTAATACAGGATATTCCCATTTCTCCTGTATGCTGGCTGAAGATGTGGAAAAAGATTTTCTCCCAAAATAAAATTGCCTGATTACACTCCTGCGAAGCACCTTGGGATAGTTTTCTATGATAAAGGCATTATATAAATGGAAGTTGTTCTCAACACAGACACCTGTAAGGGAGGCTATTGCGAACTAGAGCCTTCCACTAACTACCAACTCCATACAGTGACTGTCCAACATAGGAACGAGTCTCTTTAATGGCATATCTGGGGATCCGCACGTTTTCTCTCTGCCAGACAATGAATTCCTACATGCCGTCTCATCACTCTTGCACTCCCTTCTCTTTCTATACTCCATTCTAGCAGTCTACTGGAGACCTCACTCAACTCAAACCAGGGAGAAGAAGATCTTCACTGCTAAATCTCCATCTGGTGACTTAGCTGACAGCCTGATATTAATGCATTGTATCTGCACCTTCTTCTAAAAACAAATTAATATTTTATGTTTTGATTTCTTCCCCCCACCCAACCCTGAATTTTTGTCAAAAGGCTTTTCATCCACAAGGGATGCTGCAGTCAAGCTCAATCCTATCCTTACCCACTATCGACAGCCGTACACTTCCAGTTGACATTTTTGCTCAGCAACAGGAACTCTGATCGACCCCGTCCTAACCCAACAGTGCTGAGACAGGGATCGAATGTGGGGCCTTCCTAGTCTGTGTGCCTCACACTTTTAACCTCCTCACCTGAGGGGAGCTAACAATTCACAATTCTCAAGAATAAAATGTTACAAATTGGATAGCCATGTGGTGAAGGATAGAATACTACAGCCTGCTCTTTAGTTGCTTCCAAGCCTTTATTTGTAGAGATTCCCCTTACACACACACCACACCCTAGATAAGCTCTCATATAAGGATACAAGAATCCCCAATTGACATACAATCTGAATACAATTAACACTAATTGATATAAATCACATGATTCAATTAACATAAAAGTCCCATCAGCCCTCTCCAAAAGCTTCCCAGTTGGAGTTGTCTGAGGGGAGGGGGAAGACACTGGATTGTCTATTGACACTAATTCATGCAGTTGACGTTCTGTGTAAATGAGATTTAACTGGAGTGAGGTTTGCTCCTCGCCAGTTAGAAGCCTTTTTCAGGTCAAACGCTGAGACTGCCATGGCCATTGTTCCGCTGAATTTTCCTGTCCTGTTCCTCCTGAACTGCAAAGTCTCAGGCCCACATTTCTTCCTTCTCCTTACTGTGTCAAAATCAAACCATCTCCTACTTTAACCGAGGGCCTCAAAAGTATGGAACTGATTACAGAAGGAAGAAAGATTGAGGGCTAGGTAATCACACAAAACGCACGCTTGGGTTCACCTCGTCACCACTTCCTTATTTATCTTGGCTTTTCCTCTATTTAATCCTGGTGATGTCCTGCTCACAATGGCACAAGAGTGTTCAACTTTATCCCAAAATCTGTTCTCCATTTCTCTCCACAAAGGTCGTGACCAAGTTCTGAAACTAGATCTATAGAATTTAACACATTCAGCAGAGTTGGTAAGCTAATATTAAATCATTAACCATGTATCACTTTCCAATGGGGGTTGTTCAGTACTGATCAGAAAGACAACCCTTGGCCATGGGCAACCACTGGGGATGGATGAGGGAGAACATATCTCTCCTTAAACTCAATTTTTTTTTGTCATCGATTTGAAGAGGGGGGCAAAACCTCAAATACTTCTGATAATTCCCCCCAACTCTTTATACAAAGTTGCAACTTTGCCCCAGCTGGGGGTTTTATTCCATCCAATGCCCAAGGGCACTGAGGGCAACTGTAATGGTCCAGCTGCTGCCCTGGCTGGGATTAGGTAACACTGATTGGGTAAATGCACCTGAGACGGTAGTAAGAAAAGGAAGGCCCCAATGAGCAATCAGGGGTGCCGATATGGTCCCTGTTAATATGCATCAACAGCAAAACCTGATGTTCACCCAGGAAAGAAAGTATTATTGTATCATACAACAACCAGGATGTTAGAGGCAATCTAGATGGACCTTGGTCTTTCTTCATCTAGCGATTCCTATGTATCTAAGAGATATTATAGAGCGATACAACATAGTTAGGGGAACGGAAATGCTAAATACAGAATATTACTTTAAATTAAATTGCAAGGGTGGAATAAGGGACACACTAGTAAAAGCTAAATTTAGGACTGATAAAGAAGATCATCACACAAATACATGGAATGGACTTCTAAATAATCCTGATGGCAAAAAATCTTGGAATTGTTTTGGAAATAATTGGATGTTGCAATTGGAGAATGTAGGGTCTTTCTGGATGGAGGAACGAAGATGGGCCGAGTAGTCTTGCTCATGTGTATTTAACCTGTGATCACAATGGGGACTAAACTATTCTGAAGGGCATTTGCAATTTACCTGATGGCTTAACAGAGTCACAGGAATGTTCTCTTTATATACTCCAGTTATCCTACACCTGGGGTATCTCTGAGCAGGTGCCAGGGTTACATTCACAGCACTGCCCCAGCCCAGGTTACCTGGAGCTCTCCTTCCCCCTCCTGGATGATGCAACCTGCAGATATTACCCCAGCCCAGGTTACCTGGAGCTCTCCTCTCCCTTCCTGTAAGACCATAAGAGATAGGAGCAGGCCATTCAGCCCCTCGAGCCTGCTCCGCCATTCAATGAGATCATGGCTGATCTGATTTTTACTTCAACTCCACTTTCCCGCCCTTTCCCCATATCCTTTGACTCGCTTGCTGATCAAAAATTTGTCTAACTCAGCCTTGAATGTATTCAATGACTCAGCCTCCACAGCTTTTTGGGGTAAAGAATTCCAAAGATTCACGACCCTCTGGGAGAAGAAATTCCTCCTCATTTCCGTCTTAAACGGGTGACCCCTTATTCTGAGACTACGCCCCCTGGTTTTAGATTCCCTCATGAGGGGTAACATCTTCTCAGCATCTACCCTATCGAGTCCCCTCAGAATCTTGTATGTTTCAGTAAGATCTTCTCTCATTCTTCTAAACTCCAATGAGTATAGACCCAACCTGTTCAATCTTTCCTCATAAGACAACCCTTCCATACCCGGAATCAACCTAGTGAACCTTCTCTGAACTGCCTCCAATGCAAGTATGTCCCTTCCTTAAATAAGGGCACCAGAACTGTACGCAGTACTCCAGGTGTGGTCTCACCAGCGCCCTGTACAGTTAACATAAGAAATAGGAGCAGGAGTAGGCCAATCGGCCCTTCGAGCCTGCTCCGCCATTCAATAAGATCATGGCTGATCTGATCCTAACCTCAAATGACTTCCCTGCTTTTATACTCCATCCTCCTAGAAATAAAGGCCAATATTCTGTTTGCCTTCCGGATTACCTGCTGCACCTGTATGTTGACTTTGTGCGTTTCATGTACGACGACGCCCAGATCCCTCCTGGATGATGCAACCTGCAGACATTGCCCAGGCACAGTGCCCCCGCCCCCGCTAACCGGCCCATAAACCTTCGCCGCAGTTTAAAATGAACCCGAATAACCCAGCACTCAACGGCTGACAAACCGAGCGGTGGTGGCGGCAGCCGCAGCGCCCCCCTCGCACACCCGTCCCCGCTTACCTCCTACTCCAGCCCGAGGCTGCGGCCTGAGTCCGGGCCCGAGTCCGAGTCCCTCAGCCGCCGGTAGGCGGAGGCAGAGTCGGCGGGGGGCCCTGACCCGGAGCCGGCGGCGAGGAACCCTGGCCCGGAGTTGGCGGGGGGCCCGCTCGCTACCCCGCGCCCCGGCCGCCACTTCGCTCCTCATCGACGGCAGCAGAGACCGCGCCAACACCCGCAACGTCCGCATGGAAGGCGCCGCACCATGGCAACTACCGGCTCCCGTTCCCGGGGCAACCGGTGACTGACAGGTGGTAGCCGCCGCGCGCCTCCTATCGCAATCAGTAGTTGTTGCATTTTTGCAGCAGTGGGGAATGAAGCATGTTTTTTTGGTTGTTTTATTCCTCCCCATTTATTTGCATCCCAGCTTCCTACCACCTAAAGTATCCGTCAGTCATTGTCAGTGATATTTTTTAAAAGTGCCAATTTTGATATATGCCATCGCTAAAAGTGAATACAAATCCAGATGTTCAAATACGTTGTCTTCCACACTGGCAGAATGCTAGATTGATGATGGAAAGGTGCGAGAGGGATCTTTAGAAGTAGGTCGTGAAAGTACTGCTGTATGATATTGACCTATGAAGGCTTAACAGCAACATGCATTTACACAGCACCTTTAACAGTAGTAAAATGTCCTAAGGTGCTTCACAGGAGCGTAATCAGACAACAATTGACACCAAGCCAAAGAGGGAGACATGAGGACAGGTGACCAAATGCTTAGTCAAAGATGTGGGTTTTAAGCAGAGTCTTAAAGGAGGAGAGAAGTGAAGAGGCAAAGAGCTTTTGGAGGGAATTCCAGAGCTTAGGGCCTAGAAGGCTGAAGGCATGGCTGCCAATAGTGGGCGAAGAAAGTGGTGGATGCATCAGAGGCCAGACTTGGAGGAACATAGAGTTCTCGGAGGGTTGTAGGGCTGGAGGAGGTTACAGAGATACGGAATCTCAAACATATGTATGAGATTCTTTTGTTCATTATTTTAATTGAGGTGTTAACTCATTTTAAAAAGTCAGCAAGATAGCAGACAAAGGAATATCAGGCAAATACTTGTTCAAGTGTTAAAATGCCAATATCCTATAGTTGGTTCATGGAGTTGTGTTTATTTTGAAGAGAGATACTTTGAAATAAGTCATGTTTTTAAACTACAATGAGTGAACTCAAATATATGAGTCCTTTGCATCTGCAATCAGTCTCATTCCTAATAAATCTCACTCCTTACATGTCCTCAATATTAAAGAATCTTACAACACCAGGTTATAGTCCAACAGCTTTATTTGAAAATCCCAAGCTTTCGGAGGCTTTCTCCTTCGTCAGGTGAGATAGAACAATACAGTAACAATGTCCTTCATCACTCACCTGACGAAGGAGAAAGCCTCCGAAAGCTTGTGATTTTCAAATAAAACTGTTGGACTACAACCTGGTGTTGTAAGATGCCTTACATTTGTCCACCCCAGTCCATCACCGGCATCTCCACATCATGTCCTCAATATTGGCAGTCGAGCACATGCTTCCAAACCACTACCAAGCCAGCCATTGGAACTGTGCACTGGAACAGGCTGACTTTCCCTCTATCCCACTGAGAAAATGCTTGTTTTATTCTTCCCCAGAGCAAAGCAGCTGAAATCAGGAGCTCAGCACATGGAAGACAGCAGCGGTGATCTCACAGCAAGGCAGTCAGGGTTCTCAAAATTTGCCCCCAATACAGTAACAATGTACTTTTAATTAGTGTCAGCCATGGTTCAGCGGAATCTCTCTCGCCTTTGCGTTATGAAGGTTGTGGGTTCAAATCCCACTCCAGTGACATGAGCAAAAAAATCTAGACTGACACTCTAGTGCAGTACTGAGGGAGTGCTGCACTGTCAGAGGTTCCGTCTTTCAAATGAGACTTTAAACCGAGGCCCTGTCTGCCCTCTCTGGTGGATGTAAAAGATCCCATGGCACTAATTCAAAGACGAGCAGAAGAGTTCTCCCCGTGTGCTGGCCAATATTTACCCCTCAACCAACACCTAAAAACAGATGAACTGGTAACAGAGAGGGTTGATGAGGGAAG
This sequence comes from Heptranchias perlo, assembly GCF_035084215.1. NCBI lineage: Eukaryota > Metazoa > Chordata > Chondrichthyes > Hexanchiformes > Hexanchidae > Heptranchias > Heptranchias perlo. The sequence goes on along the minus strand of NC_090350.1, from coordinate 12,036,939 downwards.
TGCTTTTGATGTTGCGTATATGGACTTTCAAAAGGCATTTGATAAAGTGCCACAAATAGATTTATTAGATGGACAGTGGCAGCGTGGATACTAATTTGGCTAAGGGACAGAAAGCAGTGGTGAACAGTTTTCAGATCACTGCTCCTTTTGATATATATTATTGACCTGGACTTGGGTATACAGGGTATAATTTCAAAGTTTGCAGATGTCACAAAACTCGGAAATGTAATAAACAATGTGGAGGATAATAACGGATTTCAGGAGGACATAGACAGACTGGTGAAATGGGCAGACACATGGCAGATGAAATCTAACGCAAGAAGTGTGAAGTGATGCATTTTGGTAGGAAGAATGAGTAGAGGCAATATAAATTAAATGGTACAATTTTAAAGGGGGCGCAGGAACAGAGAGACCTGGGGGTTCACACACACAAATCTTTGAAGATGGCAGGACAAGTTGAGAAGGCTGTTAAAAAAGCATATGGGATCCTTGGCTTTATAAATAGAGGTATAGAGTACAAAAGCAAGGAAGTTATGTTAAACACTTATCAAACATTGGTTAGGCCTCAGCTGGAGTATTATGCTCAATTCTGGGCACCACACTTTAGGAAGGATGTCAAGGCCTCAGAGAGGGTGCAGAAGAAATTTACTAGAATGGTACCAGGGATGAGGGACTTCAGTTATGCGGAGAGACTGGAGAAGCTGGGATTGTTCTCCTTGGAACAGTGAAGGTTAAGGGGCAATTTGACAGATGTGTTCAAAATTATGAACAGTTTTGATAGGGTAACTAAGGAGAAACTGTTTCCTGTGGCAGAAGGGTCCGTAACCAGAGAACACAGATTTAAGGTGCTTGGCAAAAGAGCCAGAGGTGACATGAGGAAACATTTTTTTACGCAGCGAGTAGTTATGATCTGGAATGCACAGCCTGAAAGGGTGGTGGAAGCAGATGCAATAGTAACTTTCAAAAGGGAATTGGATAAATGGTTGAAGGGAAAAAATTTACAGGGCTATGGGGAAAGAGCAGGGGAATGGGACTAATTGGATAGCTCTTTCAAAGAGCCAGCAAAGGCACGATAGGCCGAACGGCCTCCTCCTGTGCTGTACCTACTATGATGCTTTAGTCATTATCACACCGCTGTTTGTGGGGACCTTGCTGTGCGTAAATTGGCTGCCACGTTTCCTACATTACAACAGTGACTACACCTCAAAAGTATTTCATTGGCTGTTAAGCACGTCCTGAGGTCGTGAAAGGCGCTATATAAATGCAAGTTCTTTTCTTTAATTCATTACTATCCTCTCCAGAACGTAGAGGTATTTAAATCAATCCACAGAACTCCGATCACTAGCCAGTCAAATAATTATTGTAATATCTAAGGCTACCTGAATTTTCATATCAGTATCATGGGCACCTGAGCTAATCTCTCTGCTCGTTAACACTTTTGTTCCGCGACCTGCACCACCTAGTAGGACAGGACAGGATAGCAGGTGCATGGGAACACCACCATCTCCAAGTTCCCCTTCAAGTCACACACCATCCTGACTTGGACATATATCGCCGTTCCTTCATCGTCGCTGGGTCAAAATCCTGGAACTCCCTTCCTAACAGCACTGTGAGAGAACCTTCACCACACGGACTGCAGTGGTTCAAGAAGAAGGCCCACCACCACCTTCTCAAGAGCAACTAGAGATGGGCAAAAATGCCGGCCTTACCCACATGAATAAAAAAAATTACTGAATTCTCAATGCTGGAATTGGATAACCTTGAGTGACAGATATCATACACCTGAAACTGCTGATCATACATCTGCAGTCCTGCCACATCCAGTCGTGAATGGTGGTGGACAATTAAACAACGGACTGCAGCGGTTCAAGAAGGCGGCTCACCACCACCTTCTCAAGGGCAATTAGGGATGGGCAATAAATGCCGGCCTCGCCAGCGACGCCCACATCCCATGAACGAATAAAAAAAAACTAACGGGAGGAGGAGGCTCTGCAAACATCCCCATCCTCAATGATGGCGGAGTCCAGCACGTGAGTGCAAAAGACAAGACTGAAGCGTTTGCAACCATTTTCAGCCAGAAGTGCCGAGTGGATGATCCATCTCGGCCTCCTCCCGATATTCGCACCATCACAGAAGCCAGTCTTCAGCCAATTCGATTCATTCCACGTGATATCAAGAAATGGCTGAGTGCATTGGATACAGCAAAGGCTATGGGCCCCGACAACATCCCGGCTGTAGTGCTGAAGACTTGTGCTCCAGAACTAGCTGTGCCTCGAGCCAAACTGTTCCAGTACAGCTACAACACTGGCATCTACCCGACAATGTGGAAAATTGCCCAGTATGTCCTGTCCACAAAAAGCAGGACAAATCCAATCCGGCCAATTACCGCCCCATCAGTCTACTCTCAATCATCAGCAAAGTGATGGAAGGTGTCGTCGACAGTGCTATCAAGTGGCACTTACTCACCAATAACCTGCTCACTGATGCTCAGTTTGGGTTCCGCCAGGACCACTCAGCTCCAGACCTCATTACAGCCTTGGTCCAAACATGGACAAAAGAGCTGAATTCCAGAGGTGAGGTGAGAGTGACTGCCTTTGACATCAAGGCAGCTTTTGACCGAATGTGGCACCAAGGAGCCCTAGTAAAATTGAAGTCAATGGGAATCAGGGGGAAAACTCTCCAGTGGCTGGAGTCATACCTAGCACAAACGAAGATGGTAGTGGTTGTTAGAGGCCAATCATCTCAGCCCCAGGACATTGCTGCAGGAGTTCCTCAGGGCAGTGTCCTAGGCCCAACCATCTTCAGCTGCTTCATCAATGACCTTCCCTCCATCATAAGGTCAGAAATGGGGATGTTCGCTGATGATTGTACAGTGTTCAGTTCCATTCGCAACCCCTCAGATAATGAAGCAGTCTGAGCCTGCATGCAGCAAGACCTGGACAACATCCAGGCTTGGGCTGATAAGTGGCAAGTAACATTCGCGCCAGACAAGTGCCAGGCAATGACCATCTCCAACAAGAGAGAGTCTAACCACCTCCCCTTGACATTCAACGGCATTACCATCACCGAATCCCCCACCATCAACATCCTGGGGGTCACCATTGACCACAAACTTAACTGGACCAGCCATATAAATACTGTGGCTACAGGAACAGGTCAAAGGCTGGGTTTTCTGCAGTGAGTGACTCACCTCCTGACTCCCCAAAGCCTTTCCACCATCTACAAGGCACAAGTCAGGAGTGTGATGGAATACTCTCCACTTGCTTGGATGAATGCAGCTCCAACAACACTCAAGAAGCTCGACAACATCCAGGACAAAGCAGCTCGCTTGATTGGCACCCCATCCGCCACCCTAAACATTCACTCCCTTCACCACCGGCGCACTGTGGCTGCAGTGTGCACCATTCACAGGATGCACTGCAGCAACTCGCCAAGGCTTCTTCAACAGCACCTCCCAAACCCGCGACCTCTACCACCTAGAAGGACAAGAGCAGCAGGCACATGGGAACAACACCACCTGCACGTTCCCCTCCAAGTCATACACCATCCCGACTTGGAAATATATCGCCGTTCCTTCATCGTTGCTGGGTCAAAATCCTGGAACTCCCTTCCTAACAGCACTGTGGGAGAACCTTCACCACACGGACTGCAGCGGTTCAAGAAGGCGGCTCACCACCACCTTCTCAAGGGCAATTAGGGATGGGCAATAAATGTCAGCCTCGCCAGCGATGCCCACATCCCGTGAACAAATAAAAAAAAACAACTAGGATTGCAATATTTTGTCAGACATGGGATGAGATTGACAGCTTGAGTTATGAGGTTTGCTTTGCTGATGATGAAAATTCATTGAAGTCCTTAATAATTAGCAAATCTCCTCCCTTAATAATTAGCAAATCTCCTCCCTTAAAAATTAGCAAATCTCCTCCCTTAATAATTAGCAAATCTCCTCCCTTAAAAATTAGCAAATCTCCTCCCTTAATAATTAGCAAATCTCCTCCCTTAAAAATTAGCAAATCTCCTCCCTTAATAATTAGCATGGGTATTTGTTTCTCTCCAGCCCTGTAAAACAGAGTTTCAATGTACTGCTGCAGCCACAGTCCAGAAAAGAGACTGTCCGTTCCTAGCTGCCACACACAGTCACATGACAGCTTGCTCCAGTCAGTGATTTGACCAGGTCGTCAGGTATACCATGGGGCAGAAGGCTTGGGAGGCGAGTTATCTTGAGTTTAATCTTGGACTGTACTTCAGCAGTCTTTGCCAAGAACCCAGAGAGCAAAACTGGAGGTAGTCAATCTGGTTGTTTGCCCATTTCGTCATATCCCATTCCCTTTGTAGGTTTGGTGAAGTACTCTGCATCTTTCTGAAACAACTATTGATTTTTATAGTTTGTAATCCAACATAGAAAGGTAAATGAATTTATTATTGTTGTAAATAAATGTACATTCAGGCAACATTAAACAGCTCACTGCCACTCCTAACGACCTCCTATTTTCCTGACAAGTTCCTCCAACCAATTTATGACTGGTTAACTGAAACAAGGGGCCGGATCCCGCTGGAAAAATAATGGCGTGTTAACGACGCGCACCGTTATTAATGTGCAAATCGGCCAGCAAGTTCAGGGGTTAAAGAGATACGCCATGAGTTGGGGATCTCCCGAACTTGCTGGTCGATTTACGCCGCTCTGCCATTTTCTTCGCACAAACCACATCTCGCCCTTAGCCTCCCCGGTATTTTTAAGAACTTGCTGGATTTGCACATTAATTGCCCGTTAATCTCGCCACAGAAAGTTAAGTCTGATAGTTAATAGCATAAGTATCTTTTTAACTGCGTGATAATTGTTAACGCAATGCTAATCAATCACTCTGGCCCAGAAAACGGAACAATTTAAACTGTTCAATCTCATTCCTGCAGGTAGTAAATTGTTGTTGGAGATTTTAAAAATGTCAAATTTTAAATTTTAAATTTTTTTCTTACTTTTCCTTTCTGTCTCTTTTTTTCTCTCTCTCTAAATCCAATCTTTCTTTCCCTCTCTTTGTTTCTCTTTCTGTACCTGATTTGACTCTAATTCACCCTCCTTCTCCGTCGATCTTCTGTTTCTTTCTCAATCCTTAAAATCTCGTTGCTGTTGGTCCTGCCGTTCACTGAGGTCCCAGATGCCCCGTTGCTCTCCGTTATCAGCTTGGACTTCCAGCAATTTACAGCTGAAGGGTGCAGGAAAATGTCTAACAGCGTACACTGCGAGATGTCCCATCACACAGCAAGATCTGGCCCACTGACATTTACTGACATCTCTGCAACAATGAGTCAATCCCTGGAACGCACCTGAGTGATCAGAGACTATAACTTTCAGCGACTGGGGGGCACCACAAGGTACTGACTGTTTCACTGAGTTAAAATTTCTAAATTGTCATTTAAATTCCCTGGTACTCATTTTTAATTTGAACAGCCCATCTGTTTGTTTTTTTAATCATTGGTGACTTCCTTCAACTGGCCTGGAACAAAACGTGACACACTGTTGGGCACGACTAGAGTTTGAATGTGCAATCCACCCAGACTTTACGTTTGTCATTTGATTTCCAGTTTACACAGGCTGTCTTGTCATTTTATTGGTGGGGCTTGAAGTTGTTCCAATAGTAATAATTTCCAGTCAAAAGTAAATAAATAAATCACCAAAGATAGACGGTACTTCTTTCCAGAGCACTGAAAGAGACAAGTGAGGAGATTTGTGAGGTGCTGATGATCATTAATAACAGAGTGACTGGACATTTGGGAGGTACCAGTAGATTGGAAACAGGCCAACGTAGTACCCATATCCCAAAAAAAGGGGACAAATCAGACAGAAGCAACTAAAGACCCATTGGTCTCACTTCCATTCCATGTAAAATAATGGAGACAATTATTGCAAGTTACCTGGTCAGGCTAAAACTCCCATTCATAGGTAAGGGATGTGTAGGGTCCGCGGGAAAGGTCGCTCCAACTGATTGCCTCTCTTCCGCAGCCTTATGCACATCTGGTTGGCCCTGGAGAGGGATCCCTCTGTCACCATTGGCACACTTGAAGCCTTACGTTAGTTGTACGCAATGAGAAAAGACGGATTATGATTTACAATTTCAGCTTTAGGGTGTACATATCTTAGTTTGGACAGACTATCTGTGCGAGTCGGGTATTAGTGGGTGCCCTCTTCCTGAGGAGGGTATATAAAGTGATTCTTTTGTTCAGGTTGCAATGGGTTTACCACCAGTGCCACTCCGATGGTCAGTTGAAAATAGACCTGATCCACTCGCATGGTTGTCCTAGCAACCCACCTCAAAAACCGCACAAGTCAGATAGCAGGTCAACCGGCTAATTTCTCAGTTGTGGAATGATGTGTGTGATACAGGGAAGATCTGAAGGGGAAGATTAAAAGCATTTTATAATGGGTCAAAAAAAAGTAAAATCACAAAAATGATGAAAACGACATCAATCCAAAACGTTTATTTGAAGTTCATCTGATTTATGAGTTGGAACAACTAATAAATCTCCAGTTATATTGGCACCAGGATCAAAATCAGCCTCATAATTATCCACTACTGCTTTGTTTTCTATATTTGGTCTCACATACATAAACCATTTTTTGTACTCATAGGGACATTAGGAACAGGAGGAGGCCACTCAGCCCCTCGAGCCTGCTCCGCCATTCAATTAGATCATGGCTGATCTATTATACCTCAACTCCACTTTCCCGCCTTTGCTCCATATCCCTTGATACCCTTACCCAACAAAAATCTATCTATCTCAGTCTTGAAAGCTTCAATTGACTCAACATCCACAACTTTTTGGAGAGAGTTCCCAATTTCTCCTACTCTTTCTGTGAAAAAGTGCTTCCTGATTTCACTCCAGAATGAAGGAAACTGTTTCCTCTGGTGGGGGAATCAAGAACAAGGGGGCAAGATTGTGTCCCCTTGATTCCCCCACCAGAGGCAACAGTTTCTCCATATCTATCCTTTCAAATCCTTTTATCATTTTAAACACCTCAATCAGATCACCCGTCAATCTTCTATACTCAATTTTTATTTTCTTTTAGGTTTAAGATAGTACTGGACCAGTATTTCTCGTACTGTTCAGATGATTTGTATTCACTCAGCAGACTGTGACCTCTGCCTCAAATCTGTCAGTTCTTGATTGGATACTTATTGAGGGAAATGTGTTAGAGCTTGTAACCAATCACTTTTAATTAAGTAAACTGGTTAAAATCCAATGAGTCTATGAGGGGTGAAATGTACTTTGACTGTCCTGAGGTAAAATTAAATCAATCAAATGGAGGTTAGAAGTATTTTTATGGCATTCTGTAGATGAAAGGTTTTGTCTGGGTTGGAGTTTAGAATGAGAACAGCAAGACTGCTATTAATCTGGAAGTGGTGTGGTTTTGATTAAATAACATAAATATTTATGTTTTGATTTTCTAGAAATCTCATTGTTTAAAGGCTCAATTCCTTCTGAAACATTTAATTTACTTGAAAAATATTCTTTCAAGTGAAAGAATTCTGCCAAGATGTACTTAATTTTAGTACTAAATGATTTTTTTTTGGGAGCCTTTCCCAGTGGAAAGTGGAACAAGACTGCTGACATCTCCTCCCTTTACATTAATCCCAACAAAGGCTTTCCCTGCTGTCTCTGGGCCTGATTTGAGCTGTACCTATATCACACAGGTGAATGGGACTATAATCATAGAATTTATAATTTAGAGGGGGACTATTTACACAGCTCTTCAACTAGAGCTGTTTCAACCTCTTGTACCTCCTTCTCTAAGCACAAAATGGAAGGATTTTTGTGTCGCCAATTTACACTTCAAATGGTAGAAGTTTTCCTGAATTTCCAATGTTTAGTTCTATAAAATTATTTAAAGTGGGTAATTAAAAAAAAAAAGCAGGATTTCACTAATCTGTCAAGAGAGAGGTCCTTTTGTTCATTCTCAGTGAAATTCTGATGCCCAACAGTTAGAGGAGTTTGGTGAGAATACTGATAATTTTCAATAGGTGACTCTGCTTTGCAGAATCTGAGTGTGTTGATATGTGCACAGCACTGTAAAACTGGGGGGATTATTCAGAGAAGGCTGGTACAAAACCTTTAGGATCTGGATGTGGGTAACTACTACTCCCACTTGGTGACTCTTCAATTAAATTATTTGTGACTAAACAACCTTGTTGTATTTTAAAATGGAAACTCTAAGTTTGATGGTGGATTTAGCCTATTGAATGTTAATTGATAGTAAAGTGACAATGGTGGGGAAGATGGTTGATTACTTCCTTTGTTCCAGTTAATGTATTCATTTGGGGGGGGGGGGAGTGAAGTGAGTGAGTTAGGTTTAGTTGAATTTGGACTGTGTTGATGGCCGGAGCTGTGTCCAAAATTAGATGCCAAGTGTCTTTCCAAGGTTTGCAGATACTATAGAGCAACATTGATACTTCAAAAATAAAAACAGAAAATGCCGGAGAAGCTCAGCAAGTCAGGCAGCATCTGTGGAGAAAGAAACAGAGTTAACATTTCAGGTCAAAGACCTTTCCACTTGCTGAGCTTTTCCAGCATTTTCTGCTTTTTATTTCAGATTTCTAGCATCTGCAGTATTTTGCTTTTGACTGATGCTTCACAGTTAATCTGTCTGGTTGTTGTCTGTCTTGCAGTTGGATAATTCTGTTTCAGCATTGACAATGGCTGAAGAAACAATGGACCATCAGCTTCATTCTCCACTGCAGGCCAAACCAATCACTCAGGAAGTGAGTGTTGATTCCAAACTGCAGCCAGCCATTGGTACCACTCAGGAGGTATGTGTTGGAAGAGTCTTCCAGGAGGTCATTGGTATACTTTAGTGGGAGGGGGAGGGGATGTGGATGTGTGGAAACCATTAAACTGTTACTATTGCTAAATAACAAATCAATACAATTACCCACTCCCTGTCAAAACTGATGTAATCTCATTAACACATGCATTGAAATTGGAGGATGTACATGTTCCGCTTCCCAAAGCTTATGGTGGGCTGGTTTCAAAAACTAGATTTTGTCAGTATGTAAATCTTTTAGCTGAGTGCAATTTGTCTTTTTTGCAATTTCATATAGCACACCATTTTAACTGGTAATATTTTTATTCATGAATTCATTCTGGTCCAAAAGGTAACTGACAGCTCAAGGATTTTTAAATAGTTCATTCCATATATCTGTATGCATTGAGTGTCCGAAGGCACTTCAACCATGGGGAGTATTAAAGCTGGGCCTGTTCTAATCCAACATCCTTACCTACACTTTCTAACAGAGGTCACTGGAAGGTGATCTGGATCTGATTAAACCCCATCGTCCAGAGACTTGGGAGGCAAGTATAGCATCCCATTATTGCCTCCTAAATCCAGCGGTGTGGGGGGAACACTTGTAGCACCCAGTGCAATAACATTGCGTGGGGGGGAGGGGGTGGGTGATTGTACTGCTTGAGCTTAAAACAGTCCAGAAGTCAACCCAGATTGAATTAGATTCCTTTGTGATCTGCATGGCTCAGAATCACACCTAGCTCCTTCATCAAGTAACAAATCTGATAATGCTGATTGTGTGTGAGTGGTTTGTAGTTTATTGAATGCTGCAGTAACCCAACTGAAATAATGTCCAAAACAAACCATTAGCGTTTTACAGTGTTGTATCCTTTGTGATATTTCTGGGTTGGAGTGACACTTTGCATGTGATGTACTGGATCTTCTAACTGGAACACCTTGGGGTTTTGGGGATCATAGATGGTGATTTGAGTTGCTGTCCATATAGCACTAAGGACAGGAAGAAGGTAGGAGCAGTATTGCTCATAATTGTATATAAAATAATGGATACCTGGGTGTGATTTATAGAACGTAAACATAGAGCTGTAATCTTATCTCTAGGCTCAGATAAAGAGTTTATGATGATCACCTTTACTCTGTAGCCACTCTTGAGATATATAATGTATTGCAGATTGTCAAGTGGAGGAAGAGGATGTTGACACCTCCATCATTAAAAGTAGTGATGTAGGTAACAAAGCCATAAAAAGTACAAAAAAAGCACTGGAGCTCATTTCTAGAGGAATAGAATTCAAAAGCAGAAAAGTTACATTTAAACTTTTATATGGAACTTTGGTTAGGCCACACTTAGAATACTGCACATAGCTCTGGTCTCCATATTACAAAAAGGATATAGAAGCATTGGAGACGGTGCAAAAAAGATTTACAAAAAAGATTTACAAGGATGATACCTGAACTGAGAGGGGACAACTATCAGGAAAGCTGAACAGGCTGGAGCTCTTTTCTCTAGAAAAGAGAAGACTGAGAGGTGACCTGATAGAGGTCTTTAAAATTATGTAGGTGTTTGATAGGGTATACGTAGAGAAGATGTTTCCACTTATAGGGAGTCCAAAACTAGCGGCCATAAATATGAGAGTCACTAATAAATCCAATAAGGAATTCAGGAGAAACTTCTTTACTCAGAATGGTGAGAATGTGAAACTTGCTACCACATTGGAGTGGTTGAGGCAAATAGCATAGAAGCATTTAAGGGGAAGCTAGATACGTAAATGAGGGAGAAAGGAATAGAAGGATATGTTGATAAGGTTAGGTGAAGTAAGGTGGGAGGAGGTTTGTGTGGAGCATAAACACCAGCATAGACCTATTGGGCAGAATGGCCTGTTTTCTGTGCTATATAATTCTATGTAATCATGGTATTAAAAAATCACCAAAGTAAGAAAACTTATCTCTTTCAGCTACTACTTCTCTCGTCATCTTTCCCCAAAGAACCTTTCATACAAACTATTTTCATTGGTTAGTTATATTTAAACATACCTTTTTTGTCAGACATTTTGCTGTCCGTTAGGAACATAGGAATAGGAACAGGAGTAGGCCATTCAGCCCCTCGCGCCTGTTGTGTCATTCAATTAGATCATGGCTGATCTGTATCTCAACTCCATTTATCCGGCTTGGTTCCATAACCCTTAATACCCTTACCTAACAAAAATCAATCAATCTCAGTTTTGAAATTTTCAATTGACCCCCCAGCCTCAACAGCTTTTTGAGGGCGAGTGTTCCAGATTTCCACTCCCCTTTGTGTGAAGAATTGCTTCCTGACATCACCGTTGTTAAACAACCTTCTAGTTAGAACATTTTTTTAAAGTTTTATTGCATAGTAGAAATGGCACAGCCAAACCTATTGTGTAGTCTTGGCCAATGGCATCTGTGAAGTTTTTTATGAATAGTCAATCTCTCTTCTGTTGCAGGCTGAGCTTGATCATCTTACATATCAACAGCTGTTGGAATATATTGAAGCTCGACAGCAGGTTTTATCATGCAACATTGACTGTTGCAATCGCATGCTAGAGCTACTCTCAACACTGCTGAGTATCAAAGAGGTAAGTGACCAATGTGGGGGGGAGTGCTGCCTCATACAGCTGCATGTGTACAATTTCCATTGCCTCGTGATCTGGTTCTTTGTGCCAAAGTTTGGAGTGTAGAGTCTTCCAGCCCATTCCACATGGAGCTTGTTTCTCCATACTACCTTCCTCAAAGAATGGAAAGGACTTGCATTTATATAGTGCCTTTCAAGACCTCGGGAAGTTCCAAAAAGCTTTACAGTCAATGAAGTACTTTTTAAGTTGCAATGTAGGGAAGTGTGACTGAAATTAGGATCTCAGAGTAGGGGATCACATCTGCATCCCCAATCAGATCCATTCCTATTAATAACAGCCCTCTGCTCATGTGATTTCAACCAGCTACTTATCCAATATAACAACTGTCGGTCCTATATCCCATGAGATTTTTATTTCTCTCGTGGTTTTATCGAGTAGTTTTTGGAGGTGAAAGCATACAATATCAATCAGACTATCTTGATCCACCGTTCTGCTCGTCTTCCTCAAATCAATGAAGTTGGCAAGGAAGGACCTAGATTTCCTAAGGCCATGTTATGTAACCCTACTAAACGCTGAGGTCTCCAAGTGCTTTCGTATTGCATAGCATATAATACTTTCCAACAGTTTCCCTACTATCAAAGTAAGCTCACAGGTCTATTTATTTTCAGAGGATTTCTTCCCTTTTTTGGATGAGACATTAAACTGTCTGCCCTTTCAGGTGGAAGTAAAAGATCCCATGGCACTATTTTGAAGAAGAGCAGGGGAGTTCTCCCCGATGTCCTGGCCAACATTTATCCCTCAACCTATGTCACTTTCTTAAAAAAAAATAATCTGGTCATTATCACAATGCTATTTGTGGGACCTTGCTGTGTACAAAAACTGTTGTCTCCCAACAGCGATTACACTTCAAAAGTGCTTCATTAACTGTGAACATCCTGAGGTTGTGAAAGGCACTATATAAATGCAAGTTTTTTAAATAATGGGATCACTTGAGTTGCAGTCTGACTCCATGCAAGAGATTGCTGTGTATGTGTATATAATAAACTCTGAAAACACCTCTTCAAAATATAGTGATTGTCCTATATGAGTTGCCACATCATACCCACGATGTCCTGTAATTGTGAAATTGCCCTTCATCCGTGTGACTTAGGGCTGTCAATTCAATTGTTAATGGCATAGCATTTGAAAGAATATAACTACCTTACTAATTTAGCTCTGCACTCACTGATCTGCATCACAATTCAGATTCTCCCTTTTGATCAGTTAATTTCTGCTAGGTTTTCTGATGGATGTATGAATACAGTTTTTTAAAAAAGCCAATGTAGAGGACTGCAACATCTTTAGGTTCAAGTGTTAAACTGTATTAGCGTCACTCTCACTGCCATTTTATCTCTATAAAGTTTGTAACAAATTCGTGTCTAGTCCCATATTTACAGGTACCTTTTACGAATTTGGAATTTTTTTTTATTTCTGCAGCCTTTCTCAACTGAAGCTGAGGAGAAATGTGAAAACAGTGACTTAAAAAACCAGCCAAGAGAGTGAGGAACCTGCTGAAGATCCCAGGGCTGATTCTGATCTGCTTAAAACTCAACCTGCCTGTGATTTAGAAAAACCCAACTGAACCTATTAACGTGGGAGAACTGAGGAAGTTTAAGTGTCTTCTACTGATCTGTGATGCTCAGGTATATCGGGGTTGAGCTGCTGGTACAATCTCCTAAATAGAACTTGTTCATTGAAAATATTGTAGGGTTAAACTTATGGGTGAACCAATAAAGAGGAGATTGAGGCTGGATTTATACCATGTTCCCAATGTTCAATTTGTATTGAATCACACCCAAATCAACACCCGTGGACCTCCTAGAAGGAGCATTGTTGCACATCAAGGAAGTACCACAACAGTAGAGTAACTCTTCAATGACCAATTGTTTTCTTAGCTACAATGAGTAAACCGAATTTACACAGGCTATGAAGAGATTGGGAGACTGAAATAAATTCATACAATTTTCTGTCGCTATATACGGTTACTGGCTTGATATGTTTTATACAGCCATGATCACGGTGCTTACTAAAGATAGCTAGTGCTGAAAAGAGGGTGATTCAACTTTATCTTCAGACTGCAGAAAATGGGCTCCAGTCTCAATGGCCGTTACCTAACAAACTGTTGAATCAAGAAACCAGATAATCTTGAATCAAGAAACCACATAATCTTGAATCAAGAAACCACATTACCTTTAGACAGCAATCATATCCATTTGATTTCATATCTGCATTTGACTGAAAATGTTAAAGGACCATTGTCTCAGATTAACTTGCAGGACCCTTTAGCTTTGTGTTTGTCATGACAGTATGTTGTACTACAGATATACCTGTGCATCACAGAACAGTAGAAGGCATTTGAACTTCTTCAGGTCTCCCAGAACACTGAATTGCTAGATTCAATCAGACAGTGTGTTTTCTGCAGATAACAGGTAAACAACATAACATCTCGTAAAGCAAGTTTATAATTTTTAAAACTAACGACTTAAATCACAATAGGAGACCCGATAATGAGACTCTGAGCAAGTGGGAACTGGTGAAGGATTAAAAAGTAAAAGGCCCTCACTTTATTTGGGTAGGACATCACACCATTGCTTGGTTGGATTTTGCTCTGGTACTTGTGCTTTGTGAAATGAGGTAGTCTGTACTTTGATACAACACTACTATAGACATTTAACAGATGTTCTCCAATAAAACTGTATTTACCCTGCTCTTTTTTAATTTAGCATTAAGGATTAAAAAATCAAATTTTACTGGAGTACATTGGAGTAAACAAGGTGGAGGTCTACATTTCAAAACTCTACAACTTATTTAACCAAGCAACTTCAAGAAATTTTGGCTTGCATACTATAATTTCTGCATTACAGTAGGGTATGACCATTATTGATACTTTAGAATGTAAACTGATTTTTAAACTTTCTAAAATACTTACTGCTGGAATTGCTGATGGGAAATTCCTTAAAATATTTTATTGAGTGGTAAACTCATGATCAGTAGTTCTTGTACAATGTCCCCTTTTCTCTTTCACGCTTGAAACTGTTGAAGTATAATCAGTGTTTACACCTCTATCAAAGAAATGCCTTTCAATAAATTTAATTGAGTAGCAAAGCTTGTGAATTAATCTGGGAGGAATGTGCTGTCTATATAATTAAAGGCCTTGGCTTATTGGTAACACTCTTGCCTGAGTCAGAAGCCCCACTTTGGAGAGTTGAGCATGTAATTTAGGCTGATATTTCAATGCAATAGTGAGGGAGTGCTGCACTGTTGAATGTGCTGTCTTTTGGTTGAAATGTTAAACTGAAGCTATATCTGCGCTCAAATGAATATAAAAGATCCCATGGCACTTTTTTTTTGGGGGTGGGGGAAGAGAGGAAAGAAAGTATAGGCATGCTCCTGCCCAACATTCACTCCTCAAACACCACCCACAAAAACATATCTGGACATTTATCTCTCTTTGTGGCACCTTACTGTGTGCAAATTGGCTGGTGTATTTCCCTACAAGTGACTACACTTCAAAAGTACTTCATTGGCTGCGGGGTGTCCTGGCTGTGAAAGGCACTATATAAGTGCAAGTTTGTTCTATATAACACATATTTCATGTGTCATATGCACTGTCCATCGAACCATATCTTGTCACTCTTTTATCCCAATTAAATTTACCCATTTGACACTTGCTTCTGATTGAATCCTCCAAGATAGGTGGTGCTGTGGCATATTTACCTCTGACCTCATTGCCATCTCCAAGATATGATGTGGAGATGCCGGTGATGGACTGGGGTTGACAATTGTAAACAATTTTACAACACCAAGTTATAGTCCAGCAATTTTATTTTAAATTCACAAGCTTTCGGAGGCTACCTCCTTCCTCAGGTGAACGATGTGGAAAAATTTTTCCACATCGTTCACCTGAGGAAGGAGGTAGCCTCCGAAAGCTTGTGAATTTAAAATAAAATTGCTGGACTATAACTTGGTGTTGTAAAATTGTTTACAATCTCCAAGATAGGCAGTGCTATTGTCCATAACAACATATGCTATGGAGCTTCTAAAAATCAGGCCTGTTGCCCAATGTTACTTACTGCACTTCTTTGCTGCTGATTGATTGTAGCTCCTGTCTCCTTCCCTCCTGGATATTGAGTCTCAAAGCCCCAACCTTACATTGAGAAACTGCATTCCTGGAAATAAGTTTCAACATTTAAAAATGATGCTAATAGTTTTTGCATCTTCACACACTTCCCTTGGAACAGTGAAGTAGAAAGGTTACAGCATGGAAGGAGGCTATTCGGTCCATCGAGTTCACGGCGGCTCTATGCAAGAGTAATCCAGCTAGTTCCACTCCCCTGCTGTATCCCCATAGCCCTGCGAATTTTTTCCTTTCAAGGATTATCCAGTTCCCTTTTGAAGACCATGATTGAATCTACCTCCACCACCCCCTCAGACAGTGCATTCCAGATCCTAACCACTCGCAGTGTAAAAAAGTTTTTCCTCATGTCACCTTTGGTTCTTTTGCCAATCACCTTAAATCTATGTCCTCTGGTTCTTGACCCTTCCACCAATTGGAACAGTTTCTCTCTATCTACTCTGTCTAGACCCTTCAGGATTTTGAGTACCTCTATCAAATCTCCTCGCAACTGTCTCTGTTCCAAGGAGAACAACCCCAGCTTCTCCAGTCTATCCACGTAACTAAAGTCCCTCAGCCCTGGAGTCATTCTAGTAAATCTCTTCTGCACCTTCTCTAAGGCCTTCATATCTTTCCTAAAGTGTAATGCCCAGAACTGGACACAATACTCCAGTTGTGGCTGAACTAGTGTTTTATAAAGGTTCATCATGACTTCCATACTTTTGTACTCTATACCTCTTTTATAAAGCCCAGGATCCCGTATGCTTTTTTTAACCGCTTTCTCAACCTGCCCTGCCGCCTTCAATGATTTGTGCACATAAACCCCCAGATCTCTCTGTTCCTGTACTCCTTTAGAGTTATGCCCTCTAAGTTTATATTGCCTCTCCTCATTCTTCCCACCAAAATGTATCACTTTGCATTTTTCTGCGTTAACTTTCATCTGCCACATGTCTGCCCATGCCACCAGCCTGTCTATATCCTCTTGAAGTCTATCACTATCCTCCTCACTGTTTAATACCCTTCCAAGTTTTGTGTCATCTGCAAATTTTGAAATTGTGCCCTGCGCACCCAAATCCAAGTCATTAATATATATCAAGAAAATGGAAGGATTCGCAGGCTGATTAACATTCGGACAGACTGCAACATGAATGCTCATTCCCTGGCCGTAACCATTTTTATATTCGCCAGTGCGGTGGTTAGGCCTATATGGCCGGAGAGTTTATGGGCTCCCACTGCTTCTGTAATCTGACAAAGAAAAAAATATTTTTTTTTAAAAAAAGGTCCTTCTTCCAGGGCTTCACATTGGTTTGAGTTATCATACATTTTGTTCACATATATTCTGTATACATCTGCCAAGTGCTGCACATTTTGAGGATCAAGGTGGATTTGTTGACTGTGATGTGGGGTTCGACGAATGTTGGAACTTCTCTACCTGGTTCTGCGGAGCTTCAAGTTTAGCTACTCCTTGTGCTGCCGCAAGGAGGGGGCATCATTCCCACCCTCCTCTCATCCGCACGACATACAATTTGTGAATCATTTGTGAGTATACAAACGGCAATGAGGATAATTCATAATTGTCCCTGTTGGTTACTAGTAGCATAGGAAAACTGACACCTAATGAGGGAAACCCAATTTCTCCTAATACACTCTCCAGCAACTGCAATGATGCAATTTTTTTTTTAAAAAAAAGGAATATTGTGCCCACTAACAAGTGGTTCTAGGTTAAATAATGAATACTAAAGAAGAGCTGAAGATTGTTTTGGAGTGGTCAGGGGAAGACAATGGAGAATCTATTCTACAATAAATATTACAATAAAACTCATCCTACTCATAAGTCAGTATTTATTAGTCAGGCTTTCTTATGCATCATATTGCTCAGTTTCAAAAATGTTAAATTTTCCACATTTTAGCAGATATTCCAAACCAAAAGTACAATATTAATTTTATACAAAAACAAGCAATTCAGCAAACAGCATTTTTTCACATTTATATTCTTCAAAAATACAAATCCATTGTTATTCTTCACTCTTTGGGTTTTGGAGACATTCTCTTCCTTTGGAAGCAACTGTAACATTTTTTTCTTCTTTCACATCCAGGAATGAAGACACTCCCATGTATTTACGCTTTTAAATAGATCCATTAATACAGTACACACTGCAGTGTTTGATCTCCAACATCCCTGCCCCAAACCCTTGGCTTCACTACGTAAGGCCTGTTGAACATTACAAAAAAAGTCAGAACTCGAGAATCTTTTCTCTTCCCACACTACATCGGTGATGTGCTTAGCTCTTACGGGGTTGCATATACAGTCATGACTCAACAATCCAAACATGTGTTATGAGCCAATTGTGCTATATGAATGAGTGACTGGACAAACAAGTCACATCTATATAGTGTGCAGCATGAATGTTGTAAGGTATGTAGCAACGGGCTCACTTTAGAATCATCACATAGACCATTTATACCTTTCAAAAATCAACCAGTTACAAAGGATTAAGATTAAGCACTCTTCCTCTGTCTGTCCTTTTATTCATTCTTTGGGAAATGGGCGAAGCTAGCAAGGCCAGCATTTATTGCCCATCCCTAGTAAACATTTACTGTTAATTTAAAAGATGTTTAGACACACCATCGGGAAAATGGGATTAAAGTAACTCAGTCCAAATGCATGTGGGCACCAAATTATCAGGAGGTATGGTCACTGCCCTGAAGAAGCCTTAAAAAGCAATATATTTCAAATCGGCATTAATTCAGCTCCTATGGTATTGCTGGGCTCAGCCACTGCTCCAAGGCAGCTTCTTCTAGTTATCCAAACTGATTTTTACAAATATAGAATGAAAAATAAATTTAAAAAGCCATAGTACAGCAGCCAGGGAAGCCATTCCTCGTGTCGCCGAGGTAGTTGCACTGCTGTTTCAAGCAGAGACCAAGGAGGGAAAGGTCAGAAAGTGAGTCATCCCTGACTTGGAAAACAGGAACAAAATGGAAGGATATACCACTAAAAATAAAAATCACACGAATAAAGAGATTTTTATTGTATTCCTTTGTAATAGTTCCATTTTCAAAATGGTCACTGATTGAGCTACTCACTCTTAAAATGCAATGCAAGCATTTTGTAAGTCCACTTTAAGTTGCCTTGAATCCAGCTGATGATGCCCTAAAGTATCCCTATGCTACATACTTCACAATCATGTTACTCCACACTAAGCAGGAGCAGTAAAAAAAAAGTGGATGTGGAGTGTTTCCATGGGTTTAAAAAAAAATCCAAATCAGCAAGGGAAACTCATGGACATATCCACACATGTACACACACCCTCCTATCGCACCATGGACATATCCACACATGTACACACAGCCTCCTATCGCACCATGGACATATCCACACATGTACACACACCCTCCTATCGCACCATGGACATATCCACACATGTACACACAGCCTCCTATCGCACCATGGACATATCCCCACATGTACACACACCCCCTTATCGCACCTGGGGTTTGAAAGAGTTGCTCCCCACATTAAAAATTTGTACAGTAATAAGCCCATCTGCCTCAGTCTACTTGAGGACCATTACGTAGAAGTTTCAGCTCAATTCACTGAGTTAGTTTGCCATAGAGATAGTTTCAATTGGCATCACCAGTTGGCATGTGCAATAGATTTAAAATGAACTTAAAAGTAGCTCAATGTGCATAATTTATAGTAATATATATTTCTAAATCAAACTTGGAAAAAAAATCGTTTCTGCATCAGGTATCCAATTAAATGGTTATACAATAGAACAAAGTGGTTTGACTCCCAAGTTTGCAGAGCCTAATAAGAAGCAACACAGTGCCACTAACAAAGCATATGAAACAGCTACAGTTAATATGAGCCAGGAGTGTGAAAAGAACCAGCACTTTCTGGGGGTGTAATCACGTTACATAGTGCTCTCCCGAGTACTTACTGCTAGCATTAATGGGTATCCTTTTAAAACACTAACTGCGATATAACATGGACATAGTCTCTATTCTTCATACAACCTTAATTTTCATAAAGTAACATGTACAATTTAAAGCAAAATATATTTACACAAGGTTTTTGCAACAAAACAAAAAAGTCCTCTCAGTAAAGAGTGCAACAGCACAACACAACTGCAGATTAATTAACCTAAAGTGCTTCAACTTAAGGGGAAAAACAAAAGAAAAAGACTTGTAGTAAGGTACCCTAATAGCTTTTCTAGTTTGTGTGCAGATTCAACCAAAAAAGAAATTGCAGATATTTCAGATTCATTCTCTCTCCCCCAATTAAATAGTGCCATAGAATAAAAACATGTTTCACTGTATCAAAAACAAGAGCCCTAGATAACTTATAATGTATTTAAGAGTTTTCAAAACAAAATGGGTCAAAAATCTTCCTTTGGGATGGAAGGAAGTGTAGAAGGTTGGCTGTGGTTGATAATGTGATCAACAAATAGATACATGGGAAGATTTTCCAGAACTAATGCATCTATTCCATACTAAAAGTCATTTATTCCATGTAACAACCACACAGCCACATAGTTTTAACAGGATTTTGGCACCGAGTTCTCGGGGGGAAGTGGAAGAGGAAGGTGTTCATTCAGTTCTGAACCAGATTTTAGGCAACCCTCACAATTCTCTTGCACCACCCTGCTCAAAAGGAGTGTTTAATGCTGCCAGTTGCTCTTATGCAGCATTAATATGAACCCAATAACCACTCTGCCACTGCTCAAGGTGCCCAGTTGAATACCGCCTTTGTTTGATAAATCAAGATGCGTGCAAAAAGTAACAGCGAACTCATAAAATACTATGTTTGGTCAGTGAACTTACACATTAGCTGCAAATGGCCAGATTCAAACTCTGGTTTTGAGAAGCAAAAAAAAATCAGTGATACAGACCATAATGCTATACAGTGCCCCTAACTCCATTAGGGGGTCAGGAAATTCTCAGCACATAGCAAGTACAGACTCAACAATAACTACAATTTCAGTGCAGGTTGCATCAAGAATGAAGTTTTCCACTAAGGTGCATAAAATATAAAACCAAGCCACAATCCCAAAAAGACTAAGATATGGAGGTGAAGTGTAGTAACACTGGCGGGCAATCCACTGGGCCGTCTGCAAGTGAAAGAATGAATTTTAAATTTGTAAAATTTATCACTTTTCACAAATAGTGCACTAGTCTCTTCAGAGTTTCAATATCAAAAGAATAGGGTAGCTGCAATGGTGCAGAGCTACATTATGTCTGCAATTTACCTTACTGTGGCCATACACAGGCTGCGACTTCTCTAAATTTATCCTGTCATTTTCTCCTCGTCTTTTCATAGACTCCATTTACACTACATTGGTAAGTTTACAACTAGACTGCGGTTATATTGTGAAGTGCAGAGTGCGATTTGCAGCAGGCCATGATGCAGTCGTACTGCCTGGCTGTGAATTGCATTCAGTCTGCCAGGATGTGCTGACATACTTGCTCAGAGTACTGCTCCCAGCCGATACATTTTTACCCATTTCAAGATGTCCAGGTCTTGGTGCCCATTTTCTCAAAACATTTTTAAAAACTCTGGGGTTTGTACAGTGCCCAACAGGTCCAAAAGGCCACTGAACATTTTTTGAAGCCACATTGTCTCTAACCCAAGTGACGCGAGATGGCCTCCCCAAAGGGTCTCAGATTCTGCCCTCCGTACTAAATTAGGACCCATTTCGAGTTATGCTGCAACATGTGCTTTCCACTGTACGTCATCAATAAAATGGCAGTGTAACTGTACTCATTCATCTTAAGGGTGCAATTACCTACTCGTTTCTTACTTTCAAGTTAAAAGAAAATTCTGCTCTCTAGATAGATTACGATGCATCTGGAGATTCATACAGTATGGCTATTTGTTTGAGGGAATCAAAACTCTGCACTTGTATTTTTTTAATATTTAGAAAGAGCACGTGGGTCAATCAGTACAAAGATGAGGACAGTGGACTCAGTTCATTATCCAGACGTGAAATGAGCATTTAGCCATCTTCCTTTAATTAAAATAGTAGGCAATCATCTTCCTCCAGCCAGGGGAGTGACTGAATGGAACACAGATGCCCAATACCAAAGTCACTTTGGGTTACAGGCAGTAAGAAGGCACACTTCCACAGAATCAGAGGGAAAAAAAATCTCCTCTCCCACCCCAACTCCCAAAAGTAACAGCATTTGAAACGCTTAAAAACCCACTTGATTTGAGCTTCGAGTTAGGTGATATTTAGGGAAATTAAATTTGATTAACAGTTTTGAAGTCTATGTAAACTAACTAGAGAGACACCCGTTTAAATCTGGATACTGCTGCTAATAAGATCCCATTGCTGCAAATTAGTTTTAATCAACCGTAAGGAATAGATTGTTTTCCCCATGGCATATGTGGCACAACAATGAATGATAATTAAGTACCAGTTAATCTTTATCCTCTTGCTGTTCTAAGCAAGCAGCGGAAAAATGTAACTGCTGGACATAAAAAATAACTCGTTAAACAGAGATGGTAATGCACTTATTTCTGGACTGGTAAATAACAGGTCAAACTCATTGTTTCTTTTACACTTATGAAACCCTATTAAAAATTCTTAAGCAACCTAGTTATGGTTTTTAAGTCTTTACTAGTATATAAACCATTGCAGCCAGATTGTGACAGCATCTGAATTCAAAGCGTACTCCAACAGTGTAACTACAAATTATTCAGTGAACTCCACAGCGTAGTTCCCTCTTAATCCTGTTTCATATTTTTAAGCTAATGTTGAATAAATTGGCCAAGATGCAAGATTCTAAAAATTAAAAGTATATCAACCTATAACCTTAAGCATGCCTATTCAAATATTCTGACCTACTAATTTAAGAGATAGGGAAAGTGGCAAAATTAGAAAAAAAGGCTTTAGTCAATGTGTAAATTTTTATAAATATAATTTAGTTTATCAATTTTACTATTCTATATACAGAACCTTCACTCCTTTGCCTCCCTTTCTTTTTAAAAATTTGCTGCATATCCCCATGATCTGAATTCAAGGCTCATCATCTGTGCAGTCTACAGTACATTACGTTTGTACAAGCTCTGAATATTCCTATGTACTCTGAATTGCAGATTATTCAAACCTTGCATATTCCAGTCATTTTAAAAGGAATCTACTCCAGGCCAACCTCATCTTACAACTCGAGGCATTTCATTCTAAAGCAATGACGGCACCGACCGCCGCCCCATGCTAACTGACGGCACCGACCGCCGCCCCATGCTAACTGACGGCACCGACCGCCGCCCCATGCTAACTGACGGCACCGACCGCCGCCCCATGCTAACTGACGGCACCGACCGCCGCCCCATGCTAACTGACGGCACCGACCGCCGCCCCATGCTAACTGATGGCACCGACCGCCGCCCCATGCTAACTGACGGCACCGACCACCGCCCCATGCTAACTGATGGCACCGACCGCCGCCCCATGCTAACTGACGGCACCGACCGCCGCCCCATGCTAACTGACTGTATTGACCACTGCCCTATGATAACTGACTGCACCGACCGCCGCCCCATGTTAACTGACTGTATTGACCACTGCCCTATGATAACTGACTGCACCGACCACCGCCCCATGTTAACTGACTGTATTGACCACTGCCCTATGATAACTGACTGCACAGACCACTGCCCCATGTTAACTGATTGCATTGACCACTGCCCCATGTTAATTTGTAAACTGAAACACAAAGAGCTGCCCCATACACACACAAAAACACAAATCAGAAACTTTACTCAGAACCTACATGGATCTGTTTATCAATTGTACATCTACACACCTGATTCACAGGGTAAAGAACTGGCCAAAAAACATTTAAAACATGGGATGTACCTTGTGATTAATTTGAATTCTGCAGGAATGAAACATATAGAATAATGGATAACTTGGTAAATCACAAACTCAGGTTAGATGACTACATACACAACAAAAACTAAAGAAGTTCGAACATCTTCCACTGTCCAGCCTCTTGAAACTTATTTTACACATCATCATAGCTACTGGATTAAAAGGCCTCGGTTCAGCACTGGAACACCACTATCCTATCTGGGGCACTAGTTTGATCTCCAAATCAGAGCGATGCCAATCTTAGCTGCATTGCTTTGCGAAGAGATTCGATGGAAGTTAGGCATTTTGTCACTGGAGTGATGGGCAAGAAGTTGGCAGAAGTTACTCTCGAACAATGCCCAAATACGCCATTCACAGCAGCATTGTCAGAGGACTGCGTAGGGCATTGCTTCACTGCGCAGACTAACACAAATGGTCACTTAGGCAAGATACTGGTGGACCACCGACCTGTGGAATCATAAGTGCTTTAGTGATAAGGAAAAGATTAAAAAGAAAAGATGAAGGAATGCGATCAGCTGTAGCTGGAATTAATCCATGATCAAGTCCTATACTTTTAGGAAAGTCAATATATGTATTAGGGAAATTCAAGTCTATTATGAAAACTCCTGCTAGCCCGCAGCACAGCAGCATTGCACCCATACATCATAGGCAAATTTTATCTGTACAATCTGGAAGCTGCTAAACACACAATAAAAATGGAACGGTCAGCACAAACTCAGAGTCTTCTCTATTAACTTAGTAAGTACAGAGTTCAAATGGAGACACAACATATTGCAGTTGAACCCTATAGTACAACTAGCAGAATCTCATGTGACGGGGGGGGGGGGGGGGTGTATGAGGAGGCTGTGCTTTTAATTTATCTGAAATGAGGATTATAATGACGCTTGTTTTTGGTAGCAATTTAGAAATTGTAACCCTCTGCCCTGTGGCAACAAGGTGGCAATATTTGAAATCACCTATTTCTTTCTATCCTAGAAAATGCATAGATTTAGCAAGTGGATGGATCTAGACCAGAATTCACAAGATGTCCATAAGGATGTAGCAAACACGAAAGAAGCTCAGAGTGATTAGAACCACAAAATGTAATTGCGGCACTGTAACTCCTTCCTCAGCATGTGTTAATGTGTTTACATATAATTGGAATATTTGTATATTTACCATTTTACACTGAATAAATTGGCCATATGCGGCATCACATCATGTGATTAGCACGTTATCTGGACCTTGTCGTCAACAAAGCAGAATCTCATGTGACACGGGGGGGGGGGGTGTATGAGGAGGCTGTGCTTTTCACAGGCTTGTTGAATAACAGTTATAGAAGTATTCACAAAGAAATATCATCTGAACTTGTTGTTAACCCAAACTGAGTTAATGCCAGGAAAGGTTTGTAAAGGCAGAGCTGGTAAGAAAGGAGAGAAGCAGGGCAGCATTATTCATTTTAGTACGTCATTCAGGGAGGGGAAAAAAAGCACATTTTAACCTAAGGTTCAAAAAAGTATTTTAAATGCTTCTGAGAAAACGTTTCCAGCTATGTTTGAAGACTCAGGATAATTGGTTGGTTCAGTTACTGAACTATTGACTTAACCCTATTATCGTTTCTACTCTAGGTAATGACTCATTTAAATTGATAACTGTTCTTTTAGATTTAAAATAATCAGTGTTAGATTTTTGGTTTTAACTATGTGGTTCTATGCCTTAAATTACTTTAGGACATTAGAAAACAGTTTACATGCAAGAGGAATATTAACGCTGAGCAACTAATAGAAGTGTATAATTGTATGATTTTGATCGTGAGACTGGGTAGTCATTAACACACTGATCAGAGGCAAGACATTTTCCTATGTAGGTGGGAAGTGAAATGAAGCAAGTATTACCTTTGTGCAATGGCAGAGATATAGGAAGGAAGGGTGTGTGTGTGTGTGTGGGGGGGGGGGGGGGGTGGTGGTGGTGGTGGTGAGGGGGGGGGGGAAATTGGGTGGAGAGAAAGGTTTCCTCATTTAACATGACTTTCATTCATTCTGTAGAAATTATTTTAACGTTAACAAAATGGAACTTTAAAAGCAAGCTCAAATAATTTTTTTTTAAAAACATAGTCCTGGCAAGAAGCTTAAGATTCCTTACTCTGTTTGGAGATCAGCGAGGACAGATAGTGTTTCATCATGCACCAACCTGTCTGTCTCACCTAACCTATCATCAGCTTAGCTGCAAGCGTCACAAACCTAGCCAGACACACCTCGGCTTCACCATATTTACATCTTCCACAGCTGCACCAAAATAATCTGATTCAATACACACTCCAAATGTGATTTCAAAGGTTGTGTTATGAAGACACTTATGTTAAGTAACATGAATCTTATGAAGCAAATAGTGCATGAGTGACAGTATTGATTAAAAAAAACTTGAGACAGAATTTTCTTATGGTAACGCTAACTACTTGTATACAATATTTTTTGCAAAAGTTTTTAAATTGGAATGGAGAAGGAGTTTCATTCATGGATCCTACAAGTTAAGCAGAAATATAAAGGCCATCAACTAAACGCAAGCACTTCCAGAAATTCACCAAACTGACAAATCCACAGATCCTGCCTCAACCATTCTGGGTTTGGATATAAATTTTAAAAAACACTTTCACATTTTTAATATCTAAGCTGCTGAGAAGTTTTATAATATAGTAGACAGGAGCCACACAAAAAGCATGCTTTATAAAGTTGATCAAAGGAAGAGCCGCAAACAATGCATTTAGTACCAGCTGGTTATTGGGAGGGACTGCAGAAGTCTAATTGAGTTTGGCACTTGGAGGAATTAAGATAACCACACCTGTCAAATTGAACTATAATTGAGAAGGAAGATAAATTTATGTGATATAGCTAAATCTCTTATTTGTGGTCTTCATTGCGACCATTCTATCCAATACTTCCCTCTCACTGGTTATTTTTTCCTTGCAAACATTGAAATTGGTAGCTCAAAGTACGTCATAATCAGCCATTTCCCAACCCTGGAGATTTGAGATCCAGGGTCAAACAACGCCAATGTTGAAACTATGTCATCTACATTATCCATTAGCAGTGTCTAACTTTTTATGCTCAGGTAACAACGGATACCCGATACTGATCAAAAGACAGTACTGCAATTGGTGGGGGGGGGGGGGCTCGCAGGTTACCATCATCTGAATCCCATGATTAATTAAGCCTTTAATCATCCCATGGTATTTAACTTTTGGGTCCAGTTTAGTGCCAGCAGTCAGTGATGCTGATGCGAGTTTATGTTCATACTCCAGGATAAACAGTACATCATAACTATGTTTTGAGAAGCAACTTGTAGGCGATTACAGGTCACAGAATTTACATATAACATAATAAATGTGTAAGGAGCCCTGAGTTGGTTGGATCCAGTTCATTCACAGGTTGCTGTGCTTCTCATGTGTACTGTACAAGCCCTAGATCTACAAGGAATTCCATGTGCCTTAGTAATTCACCCTGACTATTCACTTTGAATACGTCCAAGCTATGTGTGTTTACTTAAAACTGATGGTTAGCTTCTAAAAATAAGTCCTCTTGCATTATGGTACATAGAGTTTACAGTGAAACAGGCCACTGGATAATACAGGAACCAAAAGAATTTGAAACAGCGGTGAAAATAATGAAGACGGCACGCGACAAAGGTTGTAAAATGTATGAAAATATCCATCTTCTGGTGCCGCAACACAGAGCAACATTTTTCGGGATACAGAGAGATCCTGTATATAGCTATACCTCGCCTCAAGTTTGATGCTGATTATAGGTCACATTCTAGTTCCCAATCAGTAGGCAAGCTCCTCATTACCAGAGAATCAAGCTAGTTAGTCAATAAATAAAAGTTTCTATCAGAACATAGTTAGCTCTTCTTTGCTGCTGGGTTGCATTATGAACGGAGTTCTAACTAAACTCAGACTGCAATTCGAAAAAAAAAGATATTTTATCCCAAATGCCTAGATTAATAAATTACAGCAAACTTATGCTGCAAATTTACCTCTACCGCTAGATGAATAGGAAAGTAAATATATTAATAGTATGGCTTTAAGAAATAAAATTTTACATTTTCCAATGTTAATTACACTCTAAACAACAAATATTCCATCAAAATATATTTTGATATTTGAATTATAAAATGACACTAGAATAAACTCTTAATACAAACATTAATTTAATTGCAATTTTAATTGCACCTTCCAGGTCAGTAACACTGAAAAGAAAATTGCTTCTATTGCACATAAACTCACCAAGAAAGGAATAACTTTAGGCAATTGGTTTATAATCCCTTCTCCAAATTACAGTCTACTCCTCTTAATTCTGAATTGCCACTTTACTCTTATTAACATTGCTTAATTCAAATTACTGGATAATTCATTTTTTTGAAGCACAAAAATGGCTTTGGGTTATCTGAAGTAGACTGTAATTTCTTTCGACAACTGAAAAGATTCAGATTCCAAACAGTAGTTCAGTGATGCCACCTGTACCTTGAAACCAAATAAACACTGACAGTGTGATTGGATCAAGCATTCAATCACTGGTCCTCCTGTTTACAGAAACTATAAATCATAATCCAGACAAAGCTTGTTAATGAAGTGAAAGCATTAGTGTTGGTATGAGAATGCCTCGAATACCAATACTTTGATATTACAGAACTGGTCCTCCAATGCCAGTCCAGCCCAACGTTACATACAGATGCAACATGTGATGGTTTTGGGATATGGTGTAATTGTTTAAACTTTTCTATTCTGAACCCATTTGAATTACATTTTCAACTATCCCCTCCCCTGTTTTGTTATTTATTAATAACCAAAAAAATATTTCAGTTGGCCTAACATGATCATTAGTTGTCAACTGCCATAATAGAACAATTCCTATTCAAATCTTAAAAGGGAAGACCTGAAATTTTATAAGGATTGGAAGCTTATGTTTAGATTATTTTTTTTTAAGACATGTGACTTTTCAGATGATAAGAACAATTTTGCAATGAGTTCTCCTCTCCCTTCTGTGAGATAAAAGTTATAATCCAAACTCTTAAGAAACCATCCAAAATAATAGTCTGAGTTGGTAATTAAGCAATGTAAGTTGCAATATAACATTTACAAATAGTTAGTACACTTATCCTAAAATATATAAAGAGATCCTATTGATATCAACATATTTAAATATGACATCCCCAATGTAGAATGTTACTCTGATCAGGCATAACAGATGGCTTAATTTTAAAAGAAGAAAATGCTGGGTTCCGGGACTGATAAAGGGTCAGGTCCAAAGGGCTCTTGGTCTCTAGCAAATACTGACTGACCTAATTTTCTATGTCAGATTTGCAGCATTCATAGTTTTCTTTTTACCTCCAATAGACGGGATCCTGCATTACTTTACCCACCTTCACCAAAGAAAAAGCACCAAAACAAGTTTTTGTTGTTCTTCTCCGATCACAACTGTGCTGAACACCTTTTGCATCAAATGTCAGCACCAACTATTCCCAGGTGTGTATAGCACGGGCAGGTGCAGAGTTAAAACACCTTCTGCCCCAAAGTGACTTAAGGCAGACATCAGAAAAGCACCCCAATGATCTTTCCATTTCCAACATCAACAATTATGGCCTCGCTGAGCGACAATGTAATTGGTATAAAATTAGGGACAGTTGTGGCTCAAACTACTTAAAACTGGGTTGAAACTGCCTAAACATATTTCAGCTAGCACCCTTACAGTGAGAGGATTCTTTCAGTTTCATTGATTTGGGCTGAATCATCCCTGGGACCTGGGTTTGAAAAAATTATCAACAACTTTACACTATTGTGGCAGGTTGGACTTAGTGTGTTGATATATAAACAATTTATTTTGTGCGGACTTCCACTGTCACTTGGAGCGGTTTCATTAATTAATTGTTTGAACAAATACAGGTGAGGGAACTTGGTTTAAAAGGTGTGCCAAACAGGAATAAACTTTTGTAGTATTACTTGTTAAATTTGCGGCCACAGTAGCAGCATCACAATTACTGATTTCACCTTTCATTATCTCAGTTTTATCCAGAAGTTTCGAACCTCTGAATGCAACTTGGTGAAGTCTTGCAGTGGAAAACAGAAGCGGAATGGTCCTAAAACAGATTGTGATAAATATGCCCAGTGTTAATATATAAAAAACACATTTTAACACAACTATTTAAAATCTAAATCTGTGGGCTTTAGTAAGCTTCTGCAAGTGGCCTACAAAGTCAGGACTCTTTCGCATGTAGCACTGAAAAATTTCTCATTACATTCCCATATATTCAGTTCCCACATTCGTAATCTGAAGGGCTCCATTGTACATTCACGTGCAGTTACAAGTGGAATCTGCATGACTAGCAACCTTACACAGTTGTCTAGTGTTAATTGGAAGCAGTTGGTTATTTAATATGCTTGCATTTCCCAGCCACATTGCATTTATGGGAGGACCTGTCACAGCAGTAAATGTGCAAAGAATACTAATCACGCAATATATTAAATCATTCAGTTGACTAATTCTGAATTCTTAAGTGCTGGAAACATTTTGAAAACACATTGGGACATCCTATAGCATTTTGGTACGGAGACTTGGATTTGTTCTAATTTTGGAACACAATGAGTTTTAGATTTTTCTTCTCTCAGCGGAATGGTTTTCCTGTTACAAAGAGCTCATTTTGATATATTTTTTAATTAAGAGACTGCATGCTCATCAAGAAAAACAAGGATTATAGGTGTGTAAAGAGAAAATGTTCCCTTCCCCTGCAGTGTCACCATGTTCAATCACAACTTAAATACAACTTAGAACCCTTGCAAGACTGCCCAAAACATGTACCTCAACTCAAGCTCAGAACAGTTTTTCTTCCTGTACCAGTGTGACATTGCCATTTCTCAAACCAGCCATTTCCCAAAGGCTTCTCTGATTGAGATTTTCCAATCCAGGCCAAATAGTACTCAATTGTGAAAAGTTTCATTCAGTCATCTCATGTCCTTCAGGAATTAGATAGAGACAGCCTGAACATTATTAGCAGCTCATTCCATTGCCCTGGACAGGATCCCAACCCAGCTCCAAGAGACAGCATTGTAGCACATTGCATCACACCAACTTACTGAAATCCAGCAAGTCTTACTTAACTTTGGAAAACAGGCCAGGTAACGTAATCCATTCTAAACAGTATTCTGCGATTCTCACCAATCGTAATCCAGGAGAAGCACAATATAAGGACTAAAGTGACCTGAATTTTTACTTACATTTATAATAATTGGAAACATCCCACTTCAGATAAGAGTTGAAAATAAATTGCAGGCCTGACCATGTAAAAATGTTCAGGATCCAAGACTTAATGTACAGATTTGCTCAGTGCTATAGTGCTGCAGTTCTGTGTTTGGTCACTAGGGGCTCTAAGTGAGCTATGTAATGGCTATCACAAAAGCCTCTGGTGGCAGAAATCAGATGCTCACCATAATTTTCTTTTTTTTTAAAACTGGTCCATCAGAACTTCCACCAGCATTTTCTGTAGGTCAAGAAATAGCAGCTCACAGATTTTGAACCAGTGAAATGATGCAAACCCAACTGGCCTCAGGCCTGCAACCTGCCCACTTACAGTGCAACCAATTTGGGAGAACTCTCAATACAGCTTGCTGTTCAATGCGCACACAATGCATTGAACACCAATAGGCTGCCCTCGCGTCACAGCACTGATGTTTGCCATTCATTTTCTGTGGAACGATTCCAGGCCACCCCCCCCCACCCCCTCTCTCGCTTGCTTGCCGAGACTCCAGATACAATCCAGGTCCAACCAAACCTTCCAAGGCTGTCAGAAGTTTCGACTCCGAACTGAACCTGGAGTAGAAGCTTCTTTCTTCTTTTCGGTTTACACAAAGCATTTCTGGATCCATTTCACAGCAAAATGCTCAGTGCAAACGGCACTTCTGTGTAAAAGGGTCCCTTTTTTTTAAATCCTGCATAAGTAAAAGCTGGGAATTTCTTTGAAAAATCCAGAAAAACAGCCATGACTGAGCACCTTTACTTGGAGAAGCTGCTGTTCAAGTCTATTTCTTCTTCCACCTTTTGCAGCAGCGCCTGAATGTCATTTGCCTCGATACCAGACAGATTTGAAGGGGTTACGGGACTCTCGAGAGAAAGAAACGCAGTCACATCCATATTGTTCAAGCCTGTTTGGGGGTCTGTCTGCAAGAGCGGCTGTGTAGCCTGACTGCTTCCCTCGGAGCCGGAAGGAAAAGTCTGAGACTGCAGCCGTGTCTGCTCCTGAACAGGGGGAATCTGGGAAGAACCGGCTTCCTGTGGTGGGTTTTCCTTGCTGCTGGAGGCTTTTTCTTTGCTCAAATCACGGCAGGCACAATGGCACTGACAAGACTCCTCTTGCTTGATGATTATGACAGGAACACTCAACCCTATTTGCTGCACTGGGCTTCCTGCAAGAATGAGAAATGGAACATTACGCACATTTATAAGATACCATCTGGTCCACAAAGCAGAGGCAGCTCCATCACCGATATTGTGCTTTTATTACTCGCCGGTTTGCCTTGTTGGAGCCTGGAGCTTTGGGAAAAATAGTTCTTTGCAGTGTTGCTTCATTTTTAGATAAAGTTTGAATCAGAATATCAAGATATGTTGGGTTTGCAGCTTGAGATACATGCAAATTAATGGAACATTGATTTCAACTTTATATGCAGCCCACAAAAACAAAATACTTGGACAGCTGGCCTGGTTGGTAGCAAACATGCAGGGTTAGTGAAAGGTAGTTCGACATGCTCCACCACACTTCCTGGGCACCCTTATTCAAATATCCATAGGTCTGAAATGTATGGCAGCCACGTGAAGTAACCTATACACTGTTACCAACTATTGTATGGACTTAGCAACCCCGGAATACACTGAATTTAGTAAGTCTGCTTAGCCGCTGGAACCTCTGTTTCCCTACTCCATGAATACTTGTTTCCCTACTCCTTGAATGCTTGGAAAGGGAAAAATTTCCAGGACTATGGGGAAAAGGACTAATTGGATAGCTCTTTCAAAAAGCCAGCATAGGCATGATGGGCTGAATGGTCTCCTTCTGTGCTGTTTCATTCTTTGATTCCTCTTGCACTTGGTCCGTCTACAGTAGTGAGTGGAGGATGCGACCTCTCACCATCTCCTACTGCACTAGAATCAGCACAAATGAAATACTGCAAACTATTTACTTTTATTAAAAAACCTTTATCTGAGATTACATTGGACACTGTTTATATCCCACTTTTAGTGCTAACTATCCCAGTAGTCTCATGAATTATCAGGTCAGCCTGCTAAATCACATCCTACTGATCTTCATGAAATGCTTTCATGTATTCCCACACCCTAGCCATCGAAGCCCAGGCAATTCAGTCCTGTGTGTGCTAATATTTCTTGTTTGCTGGTTTGTGAGGGCATTAAGTCACCCACAGTGTGGAGCTGGACTCATTTGTGGCCCAGACTGGATAGGGGTGGCACCTCCCTTTCCTGAAGGATATTTTTGAGACAGTTGGGGTTTTACAGTTATTTTCTAAGTGCATAAATTACCAAGTTTATTGAATTCAATTTTACAACTTGCCATGACCTCTGGATTGCAAGTACAATACCATAACCACTGGGCTACCATACCATTGTGAGAGAACCATCACCACAAGGACTGCAGCGGTTCAAGCCAGAGGCCTCTCATCACACCCTCAGGTCAACTAGTGATGTGCAATAAAAACTGCCTTGCTAGTATCATCCACATCGCAAGAACAAATAAAAAAAATAGTTCTTAAGGTTTGGAAAGGATGCTCTGGTCTCTGTTGGATAAGTTCTAAATCAGAACGTTGTCTGATGCCCAAGATACCATAGCATTCACCTGTGTGGTCCATGAAAAAAAAAGCTCAGACACCTTAATGTATTCCACCTGAACGTGAATTAATCCGCTCAAATTTTTTTACTAAAATTTGAAAAACCTGGTAATTTGGAGAAAATAGAAAATCTAAGTTACCTGTGTTGCCAGTAACTGGTATTGCTGTGGTAAAAAACACCTTTTCTACTTTAGGCCCCTGTTTCTGAAATATAAAATGCAGTTATTAGAAGAAAGAATAAATGTTGAACTTAATCAATAATCACAAGTAACACACATTAATATTCAGTTTGATGAAATAATTAATTTCGGCATCTAACTGCACCAATGATGACAGCATTCACAGGGCTAATATCAAATTTATTCTCCACTCTGGTAGTCAAAATAGCTGGTCAGCGTGACAGGAGCAGAGCTCTGTGATACCTCCAACAATAACCATTCTACATTTTGTTTGGGTTGGTGATTATAGAAAGACAGGCAAATGTAAATGTAATTTAAAGAATGACTTCAAGTAGCTGTACATTTTATAAAAATCCATCACCTCATGTGTGGGCTAAATACACTAAGCTGTCTGGAGACATCTAATTTAATCATTGTTGCCTTTATTTGTTAAAGTAAAGAGAGCGAGCAAAAGAGTGTGCACATGGGAGAAAGAGGGAAAAGAAAATGAACAAAGAACTTGCATTTATACAGCCTTTCGCAATCTCAGGATGTCCTAAAGCGCTTCACAGCCAACAAAGTACTTCTGAAATGTAGTCATTGCTGCAATGTATGGAAATGCAGCAGCCAAGTTGCACACAAGATTCCACAAACAACAATAAGATAAATGGCCAGGTGATCTGTTTTAGTGACAATTAGAAACTACCTCATTCCTTCAATATAGAGATTTACCAAGGGGGAGGGTGGTGAGAGAGAAGATAAAAGACTCTCCCCAATGGTGACTGACCTGGTTTGTTTCCAGCATTTTCTATTTATTTGTAAGAAAACTCATCTTTAATTGCTGAAGCATCAAGGAAGTTTCATGCTCCAATATTTATCCTTTAGGCAGAGGCACCTAGACAATATGCAGCAATTGTTTTCTTTGCCTCATTAGTATTTTGCATACTGTGTTTCTTTTAAATCTGCAAAGGAAATGTGCCTTTGGAGGCCCAGAGGAATAAATGCTGGGGGTTTTCCAGGATTGTTTGTTCCCTGCCTGGACTGCTTGTCACAGTAAGGCAATAAGAATAGGATCTGTGGAAGGCTTGGCCAAGTAACAACATGCAGTGACTCAGTGAAAATATTCAGGAAAGATTTTGGACTCATCATTTCTCAGAATCAGTTTAAGCACGCTCAAGTCAAATACTGTACCTCACACATGAATGTACAAGTTTTGATTCATAGGATGCATCTGCTTGAAATACTATAACATAATGCCTTCTGGATGATAATGTTCTCAGTGATGCTAAATCAGCGCTTTTCAAACTTTTGTGAGGGGGACCCCCCACCGGAAATTATTAACCATCCCCCAGGCCACCCCTGCAAATATCGACACAACTTCTGAAACATAGTACATCAGTTACACAAAGGAAAACAATGCCTTCATTGCAGAAAATGCTTTTATCAGCATTCAGCGATGGAAACGTGCTAGTAAGCAAACACAGAAATTTGGAGCAGAGAAGATTAAGGGAGGTTTAAGAGATTTTCAAAAGGACAAGGGAAAGGGCAGGCAAGTGGGATTAGATGTAGTACCAGCACAGGCTCAAATGAGCCAAATGGCCTCCTTCTATGCTGTATTTAGTGTGATTTTATCTGATGACCTTGTGGACCCTCTCCCCGACTCCTCCTAGAGATGCTGTGGGATCCTGGGGACTTCAGTTTA
This sequence comes from Heptranchias perlo, assembly GCF_035084215.1. Classification (NCBI taxonomy): domain Eukaryota; kingdom Metazoa; phylum Chordata; class Chondrichthyes; order Hexanchiformes; family Hexanchidae; genus Heptranchias; species Heptranchias perlo. Next base: position 12,001,808 of record NC_090350.1, on the reverse strand, counting down.
AAAAGCTATTCCCTAAAGCAGTAGACTAAAAAAAATGGCATGCGTAAAATGAGACTAGAAATTAGAAATGTTTCAGAGTGTCTGGAATAAACTTCCATGGAAGATAATTAATACTGTGCTAATTAACTCCTTTACAAGGAAAATGAAAGGATCAGAGATTATAGAGAAGAAGCAGTTCAAACACTTCATTGAACATTATGGTATCAGTCTTAGGTGGAGCCAGAGAAATCTTTTTTTTTGCAATGAAACTGGCCAGGGGTATATTATATTACATTGATATCACGGTGCTTTTGTTCACTGTGAAAAGTTTCCCTGTGGTTCTTCACTCCATGCAAGAGATTAAATAAACTAACAAGCGTCCATGAGTGCAAACTGCACAGTCTGTTGGAAGCAGACTTCATGGGCTATCAGCCTTCCGATTCCATACTTCGTTATGATGAGCACAACTCAAACTGGAGCAAAATTTCAAGTTAAGCATCAACAACACCTGAACCATGCCCACCCAACATCATAATTATGTGATGCTAGTTTCCAGCAACATGTCAAGTTACATCAAAACTACAACACAGACTATTCGGCCCAACTGGTTTCTGCCGGTGTTTATGCTCCACACGAGCCTCCTCCTTCCCTACTTCATCTGACCCTATCAGGATACCCTTCTATTCCTTTCTCCCTCATGTGCTTATCCAGCTTCCCCTTAAATGTATCTCTATTTGCCTCAACTGCACCTTGTGGTAGCGCATTCCACATTCTTACCACTCTTTGGGTAAAGTAGTTTCTCCTGAATTCCCTATTGGATTTATTAGCGACTATTTTATATTTATGACCTCTAGTTTTGGACTCCCCCACAAGTGGAAACATCTTCTCTGGAAGTTTTTCTACTACCAAGTACAAAACTTTTAAACAAAGGTTTTCTGAACAGATACCATCAGGCACCTGTCTGAGATTATATTTAATCAATAGGCAGACCCAGCATCTCATCACAATGTAGCTGCGTTGCTTGTAAATTATTTAGAAGCAGCATCCATGAAATACCATAATCATTTTTGTGTGGGTGGCGGGGGGTGGGGGGGGGGGGGGGGAAGGGAGAAGAGGAGGAAACACAGATATGGGGAAAGGACAGTTCTGGGCGGTTATACATATTATTTTAATTTATCAAGTAAATCAACAGAAATACTTATATTTACATATTGCCTTGTCCCATCAAAACATGGCAAAGCACATAATGAATTACTTTTGAACTCAGTTAACAGCTGCTTTCTAGGAAAACTTGCCATCCATTGCACCCAGCAACATTCTACAGAGAGCAATAGGGTGAATGATCTAGTTAACCTGTACTTCTTTGGTGTTGGTTGAGGGACAAATGTTGGCCAGAACAACGGGAGAAGTTCCTGCAAACCTATGACGAGTGTTATGGGATCTTTAATATCCACTAAAACCACCAGGACAATCAGGCTGAACCTTGATTCAACAGATCATCCAAAGGATGTCACCTATAAACAATGCAGGACTCTCGTTAGCTGGAGTGTCAGCCTAGATTACATGGTCAAATCTAGGTATGGGATTTAGGTCTACAAACTTCTAACCGAGGGGAAGAATTTTACCAATTCAGCCAAGCTGACAAGTTAGATTGTGGCAATACTTGAGTTGTCCCTCCATCTCAACACTACTCAAAAGTTTTGGTTAAACGATACACACTCACCATTTGCTCAGAGTTTTGCTGAACAGTGCTGGCTCCATTGATGATCCATTGTAGGTTCTGGTCTGCCATTACAATGCTGGGCTGTAGAATAGTGGTGCTCTGTGATGGAGTAATTGTTATAGCAGAAGTGTTTGTACCTAAAGGCACAGTTTGTACCATGGCTGGCATTGACTCTGCGTTACCAGATGATGGAAGGCCATTACTGGGCATAGCTGGAAGCCCTTGTGTGGGTGGCTGTTGCGTTTGAGTAGGTTGAACGAATTCTTGCTGACTGGTTGAGAATTGCGTGATCGGTGGGACAGGCACTTGAGGTGTCTGCAAAATGCTGGTGGGATTCACAAACGCTGTTTGGTGTGTGTTGGTAGCCAGAGCATCCAATGAAGTGGAGACAGGGCCTGCTGCTTGCTGGGAATGGTTCTCAACATTTGGCTGTGTCATGGTTTGAAGTGGGATGGAAAAAGACAACAGCGATCCAGGGTCTCCTACAGCAGTATTAACATTGGGTGCAGGCTGAGCATCATTGCCATACAGTCCAGGTATTCCAATCATCCCATCTTTGGATTTAGGAGAGAAAAGAACAATTTATTTTTCCAAAAAGTTTCTACAAAATCATAACTACAGTTTAGCAAGTTACAGGCAACTTTCAGACCAATTTTTCAACTATGATTTTATTCCCTCTTCTTACCCCCTCAAATCATAAATGCCGAGCAGGAAGAAACACCGCTGTAAACCCACGCTACAGCTCGGATGCTCTATAATTCACTGACCAGCCAGAAAAAGCAAACTTCAACTTAATGCAGAAACAAACAAACAAACCATTTCCCAAATAAGTTGAATGAAAGGTTTAAGCAATGATTGAAGTTTTATTGGCCTATGGGGTGTATAGTTCTTATAATCAATTCTCATTTACTAGAAGGGAAAAAATATCCTTAGAGGGATTTGATTTTATCTGTTCATTTTCTTTGAAAGTGGCAGAGCACGGTGTGGCACAAAGTCCGAGAGACAATATTCACATTTCCATACCTCCAAAAGCTATTCTGAAGATTGTAGCAAACTGTCCCGCTACAAGGGGAACTGGGTCAAGTCTAAGGTTGTAGCATTCTGAAGCAATTTTTCCACGTGAAAACTACAATTTGCCTTTCCTTTCACTGTCCTGAGAATTCAGCTAAAGAGGAATTTGGAGTTACACTTACTTTTGCCTCCTACTCTGTGCCAGATAGGCCTTGTGCAGGAGGGTTTAGAACAAGAGTGCAGTTTAGTTGGTGTAAAGTGGGGGTGGGGGGGTGGAGAAGGAAGAGGAGATAAATTTAACTAAAATAGTAATTACACCAACTAAACTGCACTCTTGTTCTAAATCCTTAAATCCGTTCCTCCATGAATCTTTAAAATATATATGATCCAATGGGGACCCAAAGATTAAGAATTACCATATCTTTACCACTCTCTCTCTCCATGGGCAGAAAGGTACTTGTCTACCTCACTTTTTACTGTCTGGTCAAGACAGAGTAGAAAATACAAATAATTCTGAAATAACTAACACATTTTGAGAAAGTCATTATGCTTTCTAGTAATGTATGGTAATCCTCATTCTTCACCTGCTCCATAATGAACCTAGTCTACATGGCACTACCAACCCCTCCCCTCCCCTCCCCCTCCCTATTTTTCTGGTTATCGCTCTTCCTCTCCTAAGGCAATGGCTTGTGCTAGTGCGCTGCTACACAGATAAAGGCAGCCCTTTAGTACCTCAACCAACTGCCTGTATATAGTGTGTATTAGTGGGTAATTGCTACCTTGGAGCTTAACAAATCCAATCCTCAGTCAGCCTCCACATGTGCTCATTTTCCAGCAAAGGTCATTGAGCAGTGATGAGTAGCAGAAAGCCTGGCTGATATCCCCCCATCCCCCTCTAGTCCAGGAACGTAGAAGCCAATTGTGCTGCCTGACCACTGCCTCGGCTGAGACTAGCCAACTCAGTACAGATCAGGGATCAAACCTAAAGTCCTCTTGGGCTTCTATTTTTGTAGCCCTGTAACACTCTACAGGCAATATTTGGGTCCTTTCCAGAAGGCATTCAATAAGGTTGCACATAAGAACCAGTTAGCTCAAATTAAAGCTCATGGAATTGAAGGCAAATTATTGACCTGGTTAGGTGGCAGAAGACAGAGTAGGGATAATGGGTATGTACTCGAATTGGAAAAAAGCGACTAGTGGTGTCCCACAAGGATCTGTGCTGGGGCCTCAACTATTCACCATATTTATTAGCAACTTAGATAGCACAATAGAGAGCCACATATACAAGTTTGCTGATGACACAAAGACAGGCGGCATAGTAAGTAGTGTAGACAGGAGCGTAAAACTACAAAGAGACATTGACAGATTAAGTGAGTGGGCAAAACTGTGGCAGATGGATTTCAACACAGGTAAGTGTGAGGTCATCCATTTTGGACCAAAATAGGATGGATCCAAGTATTTTTTTAAATTGTGAAAAGCTAGGAACAGTGGAGGTTCAAAGAGATTTAGGGGTCCATGTACACAGATCACTAAAATGTAGTAATCAGGTGCAAAAAATAATCAAAAAGGCTGATGTAATATTAGCCTTTATATCTATAGGGCTAGAATATAAAGGAGAGGAAGTTTTGTTACAGCTATACAAAGTCCTGGTTAGACCACATCTGGAGTACTGTGTACAGTTCTGGGCACTGCACCTTAGAAAGGATATATTAACACTGGAAAGAGTGCGCGCAGATTCACCTGAATATTACCAGGGCTCCAGGGGTTAAATTCTGAGGCGATTACATAAACTAGTCTTGTATTCCCAGGAATATAGAAGGTTAAGGGGTGATTTAATTGAGGTTTTTAGGATTTTGAAAGGAATTGATAGGGTAGATGGAGAGAAAGTTTTTCTGCTGGCGGGGAGTCTAGGACAAGGGGACATAACCTTAAAATCAGAGCCAGACCATTCAGGAGAGAAGTTGGGAAACACTTCTTCACGCAAAAGGATGGTAGAAGTGTGGAACTCTCTCCCACAAAAAGCAGTAGATGCTAGCTCAATTAATAATTTTAAATCTGAGATAGTTAGATTTTTGCTAGCCAAGGGTATTAAGGGAGCCAAGGCAGGTAAATGGAGTTAGTACACAAATCAGCCATGATCTCACTGAATGGAACAAGCTTGAAGGGCTGAACGGCCTACTCCTGTTCCTATGATCCTTTCACCGCCGCCACACCCCCATCTCCAAACTTCCATACACTCAGCATTCCCTGCAGAGTACCTAAGCAATTTAATAGGCTTATGTCAATACGGCTCTTTAGCTGGTTTGGAAGTATACAAGAGCAACCCACAAAGGGGACTCTCCCTTATATTTCCCACACCACACTGAAGAGTATCTGCCTTTCAACTGTTGTCTTCCATTCAACCGTGGTGTACAATCTCAAGGAACAGTAGGTGGGGCCAAGATCTTTATGGAAGACTTCAAGAAGAATGCATCTTGAGGCATCTTATCCTCCCCGGACTCAAAGTTCAGCTTCATCAACTCAAAAGATATTTGTAATGTTGTCTCATAGGAGTTCATAAAGTCTGTTTAGTATATATCCTAATTTTGTGAAATATATAATTTTGTGAAAACCTACGCATTATCAAAAACCATTAATCTATATACTTTAACATTAAATTTCTTGACACTCCATTTCTAAGCAGATGATTACAACTCCTTCCAAATCGTCCATGTAATCAACATGTGTTTCAAACTGATGTTGTGGGGACTTCAAACACTGCCTTATTTTGTAATTATTTGGCTGCAAAATAAATGTTTGTTAGAAGAAAACTAAATCATATTAAACACAAAAATCACAGGAGTTACTAGAAATTTCCATTTATTTTTGGCTGAAGAGAGTAAACCCGCAGTGTTAATAAATTTGAAATAAGCTGCAATGCTGCAGACAACAGAGATTCAATCAATCAGTCTGTTTTTACCTGTTTGCTGGGAGCCTTCATGGCTGGTACAGCTATCAGTATTGTGAAACATGGATTCAAAGATACTTTCTGCTGAAATGGTGCTCAGGTCCCGTCCTTGGGTCTAACAGAGGAAACAAAACAGGAATTGTACTGCATTACAATCAATGAAAGATGTGTGTGTGGAGGGGGGGGGTGGTGGGGAGGAGAATGGGGGTGGAGGTGAGGAGTTGTACTAAAGTGGCTTGACATTTCTGGCTTCTGATAAATTCAGAACGTGACACTCAGCCAGTCCAGTTTGCTCCATCATAACCCAATCTGAACTTTTTCATCTTTTCCTCCCATCACAAATTCACATTCCAACTGTCTGCTCAATTAGGAATTACAATTCCTCCCATTCCATATTTCTTCCCCTCCTCCCCCTAAGTCTCCAGTTCCCATTGGATTGAGAGCCCATGGGCTCTTCAACACTTCAGTCAAGCCTCACTCGGTTCTCACTCCAGGGTGAATTCAGTGATCTCGAGAGCACGAGTCAGGGATAAGGCTACAACACTCCACTGTTGATCCTTTGACTTGCATTTCCTTCAACCGAGGGGGTCACTAAATTTGCCCTTATAGTAGTTTCATAGTATGATACAGCACAGAAGGAGGCCATTCAGCCCATCATGCCTGTGCCTTCTAGGTTCACAGATTCATTTTCCAGGGTCACTGACTTGCTATCAGGAGCAGAAAACCTGGCATACATTTCCCCATCTTGGCTCAAATACCCCAATCATTGCCCCAGTTGAGATAAGTGGGGGGAAAAAAATCCTGAAAACAAATGAGGCAAAACAATATAGGGGCAAGGTTTTATCTGCTTGCTATTGGCATCAAAATTGTAAACTTGTCCTTGTATAAACAGTGGACAGATTCTTTTTTCATCTTAATGATTAAAGCATCCTGGAATTCTGTTCATAGGCAAAAGGCGAGAGGGATTAAAACAGTGGGTAGACTAGGTCTGATTACCAATTGAGGAAGGAATAAGTCTGGGACACTTGTATATATTGGTACAGAGCAAAGAATTTGCTTACATCAGAATTGATTAGTTATCCCAACGACATTAATCACCTTGTGGAAAGAAAGGAAAAGGAAAAAAGAACTTGCATTTATTTAGCACCTTTCATATCCTCAGGATGTCCCAAAGCACTTTGCAGCCAATAAAGTACACAAACAGCAATGAGATAAATGACCAGATAATCTGCTTTAGTTGGTTGAGATATAAACGTTGGCCAGGACACTGGGAGAACTCCCCTGCTTTTCTTCAAATTGTGCAACAGGATCTTTTACATTCACCCAAGGGCAGATGGGGCCTCGGTTTAATGTCTCATCTGAAAGAAGACGTTCGACAGTTCAACGTGCCCTCGGTATTGCACTGAAGTGATGTGCACAAGTCTCTGAAGAGGGGCTTGAACCCACAACCTTCTGACTCAGATGACAGTGTTGCCACTGAGCCAAGGCAATACCTAAATACAGCGAGACAGTTCGGAAAAGATTTTCTTCTGGGTAAGTGAACGATTTAGGTATGTCAGTAAATTGGATGACTGATCGTGACTGCATTAAATGATATTAAAATCAACACAGAAACAGATCCACAGTGAGATTAAATAATTATACATTCAGGGCATGCTGTGAGGTTCAGCCGGTTGTATTATGTGGTCAATTTGGACAAGCACTGTTTGGATAAATGGTGCCCACTGAGCGCTTCAAAAATACTTTTGAAAACCTTAGCACTAAAGAGATAATTGCCTTTCAAGTATAAGCTGTAGCATATCGCAGTTTCGTTACAAAAAACATGCAGTGGCTTACCGACTGTGAATTTTCTCGGAGTTCTGAATCTGTAGATATCAAGCTCAGATCACTTAAACAAAGTGACTGGTTTGTCTCCTAGTGACAAATTAAAAAAATGACACCATTAATTTGTAAATCTACCATAATTACCCAAAATATAACCCAAATATATCCTTTTTAGTGGGATGGACAGTATCCTGCAATTAACATGGTCAGTACTTAGTGTCTCATATTGCTTTCGACAGATGCAGGTTTTCTACTACAACAATCTGCAGACTTGACAAAGCGACCCAGAAGAGTCCAAAAGTACATGAAACCCAGATCCCTTGCACTGGTCCAATAGAAGGCATTGTACACTGCATTTGTCGGAACAGACTTAAAAATAATTAGGCACATTTCTCAAACTAAAATGAGACACACACACATCACTCTGTGATCCACATAACCTATGGTGATAAAATCCTTCATCGATTTCAACCCACCTCCACAATGATCTTTAGTACAAGTATAATGCATATTCTATTCTTCATCAATGCTCTGTATATAAATCACATTTTGCAGAAGCAAATTTGTGAAGCTAAATACCACTATTTTTATTTCTTCCCCTACTAAACATACAGTTCTAAAGAGGGTTCTTCACTCAAAACATTAATCTGTCATTTTTCCTTTCTGATGCTGGCTTATATATTTCCAACATTTTCTGGTTTTATTTCAAAACAATGCTTTTCTACTAACCCACTTGCTTAACCTCCCCTCTCTTCACTGCCTCTACACCTCCACAAGTATGCTGACCCACTATTCTATTTTACACAATTTCCATGAGCAAGTTGAATGATTGGTCAAGGAGCCGAGAGCACACTAACTGTTGGCACTGAGAGTGTTTACTGAGTGCTACAAGCCCAAAGGAACAAAGGTCTACAGCTACTAACCTCATTCACGGAATTCTGGTTCGACACAATAAACGGGTTCTCTTTGTCATGGCCCTTCATGTGACTCTTGAGACTATACTGCGTGCTGAAATTCTTCTCACAGCCATCACTAGGGCACAAGAACGGTCGCTCGCCTGTAACACAACACAACAGTAATTTAGTTTTAAGTCCCAGTCATTTCTACAGACTCACACATCAGATTCCATTGCAAGAGACAAAAACACAGTTTATTATACTAAAATATTTGCAATACCATTTACACAAAGGGGTACATTTCATTTGGACTGAAGGCAGCTTTAAGTAAGGGATAGATGGGATTCATCATGTTAATCAAAAAGGCTTTTTTCCAATTCCTTCTGCCCTTTCTGTGGTATGCACCATGTCCAGCTGAATTCTGTCATTCTGCAGCCCCGAATAATTCTCCCTTTCATGTTCCTGCTTTCCTCAATAGAAAACTACTTACTGACTCCCCACAGCCAGAGATCACCAGTGTGGAAAAGAGCAGGCACCGTCCTGCTGTGGTCTACTTGCATTCTGTGAGGATCTATACTATTACATAACTTGGAATAGTCTGAATGGTTACCAATAGCAACTTGACAATCCAAAATGTTGGGGTGCTGCCAATTTCTCTTTGCAAGAGCACCATGTGAATTGTTTTCAATTGCAGAGTCATCGACAAGATAACACGCTTTAAACTCTTCAAAAAAAACTGAAAATACTGCAGTCTTCCAACATATAGATGCTTCCAAGTGAATAGTTCAAAGCAAAGATTCTTGAAAATATCCATCCACTTTTGCAGTAGAGTTTTCAACTCATCTATTTTTGGGCACACACCTAATCTAAAACCAAGTGAAATGGCTCCTCTGCGCAGCTGATCGATACATAAAAATAGCAAAATATGATGCCACTTTTTTCGAACAGTGGTTTAGAATGGGTCTAATCTTTGAAGTAATCCTTCTGAAGGATTCTTTTTGAATATGGGAAGTACCTTAAAAGCTGCTAAATCTTTTTAAAAAATCTTCCCAACATTGACCACTAATTTTGAATGAAGATTTTATAATAGCTCCCAAAAAAAAAAATCAGGAATATTTAAAAATACATTGCGTTACATTTCAATGCAGCTATATGTTGAACCACTACCCGATTTTCCTGTGCTGCCTGAAATATGGCTGTGTAATTTTACAAGGACTATACTGTGTCAAGACCAATGCTACAGGGAACATTTCAGGAGTCAATTAAATTTCACATCAGAGAAATCACTCAGGTAGGCTTCATAATATTTTGTATTTAGAGGTGTGCACTTCTACGGTTAGTGATATTTTTTAAAGTTAATTTATTTTGCAACACCTTGTATACTTTCATCATCCTTGCCCATATCAAAAATCTAATTGTTTCCTGCAACGTACAGAAGCTATAGCTTTACAGCTGAAAGTGCTATAATAAGTTAGCAATTCACAATTTCTTGTTCCAGTTTTATTGCTAATAACAGCTTAAAAACATGAAAATACTGCAGCCCCTTCCACCACCCCCAAACCAAAAAAAGTTGAAATAAAAAACTATTAAAATGTCAAGACTATAGAATGGATAGGTGAACTTCAGGAGCTTTGTTTTAGTAATTTATTTTAAGAAAACATATTCCCATTAAAAAGGATTAACTCTTACACATCAACCCATGTAACTCTTTAAGCATAGCAGAAAAATACACACGCACTTTTGGGTGAGATTGGGCGCGTTTTCTAGCATGAAATTATTAACGTCATCAGCTGTTACGCAAAATAATTTCTGCTGATAGAGACAAGGCTGTGCATACATCACTAAACCTCTGCTCTTTCCCAAAACAGGGAGAAAGGGGGGAAAGAAACCAACACTGGATTGATTACCTGTGTGCGTTCTGATGTGCGTTCTGAGATGGTGACTGGCAGCAAAGGCCTTCCCACAGCCGTCATGATCACACCTACAAATGCAACACAAAGAACCATAGAATCCCCAATCACTCCTGTACCACATACAGCCTGCTATGAAAATAGCTGCAGTGCCAAACTGGTTTAAATTTAGAAATGGCAGTTCATAGTTCTTGTCCCAAGTTTTAAAAGTACTGTGGTTTTGAATATTTCAATGATATGGTGTATAATTCTAAATCTTTAAAGCTGATAAGGGGGTGGAGAGAGTGTGATGTCTCAGTCAGGTATTTTAAAAGTAGCTAAATAGTTCTTAATATTGTTTCTGAAAGGTTCCCCTGTAGCTTCCTGAAGAGCACTTCATATGAGGGGAGTCTCTTCTCTGAAGCAATCAAGAGAGATGATAAGGGAGTGGACCCACCAGGCAGCTACCAAATCCAGTAAAGGTTGCTTTAAAAACAAAATACGTCTGCTTCAATCATTGAGTTTTGCTGTTGGGCAGCTTTTGAGCATCGCAAAGCTTGGCAGGGGTGGCTTTTACAACAAAATAAAAGAGAGCAAGCAATGCTCCCTGTTGGCCTCTATCAACTCAAATTATGCTGGAATCAATCGTGCCTGGTGGACCCTGTAGAATATCTCCCTACAAACTGCTGTTTTTTGCTGGCAGCTGAGGAACAGTACTCATAAGATGGTGAGTGCTGCAACATAGTTACCTGTGCAAAAAAACACTAGCCTTTCATCTCCTGAAGGCAGCAACTCATGCTGTGGTCAGTTTTCCTGGTGGTGGTGCCCTATAGTATCTCAGCTACGTGAGAGCCCATATAGTCAACTGACTATTCACACAGATGCACACATACAGACAACTCGCTGGATAGCCATCAGAAGTGGTAACATTAGTTGATTTTAAAAAAAAGTCCCCTGCCTGAGCGCACCAAAAGGTTTTCACCCCTCACTCCTCAAGTAAACTTGTTAAACTGGCTTATATTGAAACTCATCCACATCGTTACTTGACGCCTACACTATGCATCATTAGCTGCTTTTACATTTGTTTAGTTCTGTAGTAGCGTTGCCAGCTTCATTAAGGCAGGCAGCAGAAAAATCCACATGTTTTTCCCCCAAGTGGGAAGGTTTATTTTGGTGTCGTCACCTGCTGTGTGAGAGCAGCACATCGTGAGTTGGCCATGTTAAATCAATGCAAAAGTCGCTTTTGATACTTAGTTGGTGTTTTTCTTCCGCATTGTTATTAACAGCATCATACAGATTTAGTAAATAAAACACACATTTTTTGAAATACACGAATGTACACATCTGGTTGTCTGCATATATAGAAAGGCAAAATTACAAAACTTGTTCCCCAATATGTAGACAAATTAAATGGCAGCTGTGCCCAATTAAGTAACTAGAAATGTCAAAAGCAAGGATAGTCCCATCTGTGCTGCATCTATTTTGTGTCCTCTTGAGTTGAATCTCATGAAATCGATTAAAAGCAAAGTCTAGTTCAGCTGGCATAATCCAGAAATTTTTGGAGAACTGTGCAATATTAAGGAAATAGGGGTTTAAGGAAAAAACTAAAAATTGAATGATGACAAAATTACAATTTTTTCTGTTTTGAAACAACGCATGCAATACAGTCTCAACTGTGCTCCAATTACAACAGCTTTCAAACTCTGAATGCCAACAGATTAAACATATTTCATTTATTTGCAACGTAACTACCCCCCTGGATTTTGTAAAATTAACTGATCAGATAGACCAACTTTCCTCTGGGCCTGGATGACAGAAAGAGAGGTGAGGGATAAATATTGGCCAGGACACCAGGGAGAACTCCCTGCTTTTCTTTGAATAGTATCATGGGATCTTGTATGTCCACCTGAGAGGGCAAACTCTCAGTTTGATGTCTCATCTGAAAGACAGCACTTCCCGTCAGTGCAGCACTCCCTCAGTACTGTCCTGAAATATCAGCCTAGATTTTGTGCTCAAGTCTCTGGAGGGGGACTTGACCCACAACCTTATGACTCAGAGGCAAGAGTGCTGCCACTGAGCCACAGCTGACACCACAAATTAGGGAAGACAGACACTAGCTAGTGGTCCTGCTTGCATCCCAATGGTCCAGAGTATCACACCACAACCACTGCAGGTAGTGCACGTGGACATTTGATGACAGAATAAGACTCAGCTGTGATGTCCCTTGGTACAGGTAGCAAAGGCCACAAAAAAGGAAAATAGGATTCTGGGTTTTATACATCGAATATAAAGCAAGGAAGTGATACTGAATGCGTAGAAGGCACGATGAAGCATTATATACAGTCTGGACACCCCGTTATAGGAAGGATATTAGAGTTATGGAAAGCGTACAAAGATTCACCAAGATTAGATCAAGAATGAGAGGTTATAGTTATGAAAAATAAAAAAAGTGGTATTTTTTCCACTGGAATAGAGAAGGTTAACGGGGAATCTAATAGAGCTTTTCAAAATTTTGAGAAGGTGAATACTGATTGTTTACACTGGTTGTAGACTGGTGATACGGGGGAATATTGAGTATCACTAGAAGAAGGGGGAAGTTAGAAAAATCTCCTTCATATGAAGGGTTATTAGAACATGAAATACTTTAACACAAGTGTCTATTGAAGCAGAGACTACAACATTATTTAAATATAAATTGGATAAGTATTTGAAAAGAATATAAAAGGACAAGTAAATGGGATTAGGATAAATAGCTTCAATTGAGGAACTAGAACTAACACAGGCTGGATGGACTCATTCTGTACTTTAATTCCTATGACTCATGCCTAACATTTTAAACTTAGTGATTCAGAAACAATTAACATAGTACTTAGTTAATGTTCAACTGAATTACTTCAATATCAGTGGTTAGCATGCTACGATTCTAGAATCCCCAAACTACACAAGCAGTGAAACCCTTTCAAGCCCAGGCAGATCACTAAGTATCACCATAAACTGCAAGTCTGAACCCATCGGAGAACTTTACCAATATACTACGGTGTCTATGACTATAAGGATACTAGTCAAACCAAGAGGCATCTCAGATATAGAAGCAGTCAAAGTATGCCACAAAGGACTTGACCATTTTGGAATGGGAGGAAGAAAAGGCAGAAATCTAGACTAGTATTAAAAGTAATAGAACTTCACAAAACTCTTCAAAAAGTATTTTTTTTAAAAAACTGTTTCATTTCACATGAAAGTTTGACACCAGTCCTGGGAAAAATCAATTAATTACATGCTTGGTCTATATGCAGTAGACCCTTTCTATGATTGTATTTGAAAGCCATTCAGGAGCATTTCTAAAGCACAAGTTCATAACCCTCACTGTAACAAAATATGTATTAACAAGGCACATAATGCCAGAAGTCATGATCTAGTGCAGTGTCATTACAATATATATGATATATATCAGTGTTAGTGAGGAGATAGTAGATTTACCAACTCCCCTTAAAACTTGTGAAAAGTTACAGTGCACAAATTTCTCAAAGCAGGAACAGACACCATGAAGCAGTAAGTTTTAAGTTTACTTTTTAAAATTTCTACTCAAACAAACATCAACATCTCACCCTTCAGATTAGTTTTATTACTGGTTTGAAAATATATTTAATACTTGTAGTTGTGTCAAGTTGGCAGTGGCAAGTCATTATAGAAAGTCTCTGAAATAAGTGGAGATCCTAGACAGATTTATCACAAATACCCTCCATTCTAGCATCATTTTCTAACTGCATTTAAGTACAAATAATCAGCTTTACAGAAGAACTGTGGCACTGTAGAAAGCTTTTACCTAAATGGCTTCTCTCCTGTATGCGTTCGGACGTGCTTTCTCAGGTCACTGAGTGTAGTAAAGTACTTAGTGCAGCCGTCTGATTCACAGTTAAATGTTTTCCCTGTGTGAAGCCTCTGATGGGCTTTCAGCCTGGAAATGAAATGGAAATGAAGGCAGTTATTACTACAGTGTGTAGTTCAGAGTTGACAACCTGGTGAGTGATACATTAGCAATTACTAAATCACTGGTTACACCAAATTCAATTATTTGAAAGCTCTATATGGAAGAGTTGTCATCACAAATAATTTCTCTTCAGGAGAATGCCACTTAAAAGAGTGTCTAATGCCTTACTTAAAGTTCAGAGTTTACCACACAATGTCGTAAATCAAAACAAAAGGTCTGATACGTTTGAGTGTAGCCATCAAGCTTTATTGCATTGGTATCACTTTAATACTGTACCGATACATTTTGCACACTTAATTCATCTCAAATTGCATCTATTACTGCTGCCCCATCAGTCACAAACCTGAGGCTACTAGAAGTTTATCACAGTGTTACATAAAACCCTCTCTCCAGAACAATTTAAGTTTCAAAATCTGCTGGGTATATTTCCAGTCACTATGGGCATACAGTATAAAAATCCATCCACTACTCCGTTTTACTGAAATTACACTGGATGGCGATTTCCCATTGCTATAAGTTGCAGTGCTAGTCGTTGTCCCTACCATAATTAATGGTCCCTACCATAATGTCATCAATGAGGACAAACACCTCGCTATGGCCATCCCCACACCTCCACTACTCGCCTTTAAACAGCCACCCAACCTCAAACAGACCATCGTTCGCAGCAAACTACCTAGCTTTCAAGAGAACAGCGTCCACGACGCCACACAACCCTGCCACGGTAACCTCTGCAAGACATGCCAGATCATCGACACAGATACCACCATCACACGAGAGGACACCACCCACCAGGTGCATGGTTCATACTCCTGTGACTCGGCCAACGTTGTCTACCTCATACGTTGCAGGAAAGGATGCCCCAGAGCATGGTACATTGGCGAGACCATGCAGACGCTGCGACAACGGATGAACGGACACCGCGCAACAATCGCCAAACAGGAGGGTTCCCTCCCAGTCGGGGAACACTTCAGCAGTCATGGACATTCATCCACCGACCTTCGGGTAAGCGTACTCCAAGGCGGCCTTCGAGACACACGACAACGCAAAATCGTCGAGCAGAAATTGATAGCCAAGTTCCGCACCCATGAGGACGGCCTCAACCGGGATCTTGGGTTCATGTCACGCTACACGTTACCCCACCAGCGAACAAATGTTATCTGTTTTTAATATAATGGGTCATTTGCTGGCTCTCTCTGCCTTCCGGATGTTTCTGCCTCTCTCTGTTTTTTTTCTCTGTTTTTTTTCCCTGTTTGTTTTTTTGTTGAATGTGTATTCGGGGGTTCTGTCTGAACACGGTGATTGCCTTGGCAACGGGCAGTTGCAGGGGCAGTCTGTAAACACCATGTATTGTTCTATATGTATAAATGCGTAGGCTTCAAGGAGCTCTTGAAACATTTGCCTGAGGAAGGAGGAAATCTCCGAAAGCTTGTGAATTTAAAATAAAATTGCTGGACTATAACTTGGTGTTGTAAAATTGTTTACAATAATTAAATTCATTCTTTGCGGGGGGGGGGGGGGGGGGCGGGCGTCAACGACAGTGCCACTTTTGTATTAGCATGAGGTTGACTCCTAAAAAAGATTGTGTATACAAGCATACTAAACAAAATTGAGGGAGAAACCAATCAAAAATAATTAGACCACAGCAGGTCAGAGTAATAATCAGTTGGGATACCAAAAGCCATGTAATTTTTTCTGCACTGGATATTGTTTTCTCTCATCTAAATGGAACCACCCAGCGGCATAAAGAGAGCTGTTTCAGCAAGAGGCAATAACTGCAGGTCCTTAAGAGCTGGTTTTCAAAATGGCATTGTATCATGAACACAGAGCAAGGCCAACGTGAAGCAGCATAACTATTTTTGGCACCAACTCTTCAGACTGAACATACGCACCCTTTCAAGCTCAGTGCCACAGTGGATTACAACACTTCTGGGACCCAAACTTGAATACAGCCCAAACACTTAGAGGAAACTATTTCTGATTCAGTCAGTTTTAGGAGATGTTGAGAAATTGAGCAAAATGGAGACGATTTATGACTAGTTGGAAGTTCCACCATTAATGGATGGCAAAGACAGAAAAGATAAACATTTTGCTGCTGATAAGCAGTAGGTTAGCATCAGTAATTGTAATGATAGGCAACTCCAGACCATTGCAAAGTTGTTTTTCTCCCTTCAATTTCACCCCTCCCCATCTTAACCAGCTGAGCTACAAGGCCACAAAACTTTATATAATTTGAATAATCTTAGTAAGCCTGCTCAAAACTATACTGACTGAAAGCTGATCTGCTAGCTTTTCTAATACTGAACAGACTGCTCCAAGTATCAAGGTATGAGGTTTTACACACAACAGGGGCTTCTCTCATTTGTAATTCCTGCCAACAGATATTATGAAACAAAAGCAATCATGAACCTGTGGATGCTGAAACCATGTCCACTAGTTGCTTAAGAATACACACAACTGATGTGGTGATGTGTTCCTCGGAGTCATTCTGAAGTATATTCCATTGATTATTTCTCCACCAATGGCCACTGTGCCTTCAACTGCCTAGGCCCTAAGCTCTAGAATTCCCTCCCTACACCTCTCTGCCTCGCTCTCCTTCGAGGCGCTCCTTAAAACCTACCTCTCTGACCAAGCTTTTGGTCACCTGTCCTAATATCTCATGTGGCTCAGTGTCAAATTTTGTTTGATAACGCTCTTGTGAAGTGCCTTGGGACATTTTACAATGTTAAAGGCACTATATAAATGTAAGCTTTTGATTTCAAAACTTGGCTTTCACATTGATAAAATAGGCTGTGACCCTACAGTAAACAGTTATGTCTACAGGGGCTGAGAACTGTCATTTGTTCTAGGTACAGCTTCTTAGTAAGATTTTTAAAAATTCAATTTTCAAAAACTCAAGTCTCCCTGGACCCAAGCCAACACCCAAGGTATAACCCTTAGCAAATACATTCCTCCAACTTAGAAAGGTTTTATCTATTGGGAGAATTAGATTCCTGTTGAATTGCTTAAAACACCATAGCCAATAAATCAGATAATGTACACTAAGTAACTGGTGGATTTTTTTTAATTTACAGTACTTTAGGTTATGTAAATAAATACTCCAGCAACTACTGCAATTGTTTTATTAAAATATTTAATATATCTTAAATACTAAAAGGAGACTTTTCCACGTCCCTGCGCTTGTTTATTTTTTATAATTTTTTTTTCTAAAAGAGAGTGAGGGAAAAAAGTTTTTTAAAATCTTCAAAAAAAACCTGCCAAAAATCCTTTGATGCAAAGGACTGAAATGGTTACACTAAGTGGTAGCGTCACAGCTGGGGCCAGCTCTGTTTCCTTTGATGAGCTCAATGCACTTTACAAGAAACAAAAATCAATGCATAGTTACCACACAGGATTAGCTTGGTTGCTAAGGTAATTGCAAATACAAAGTGAGCAGTTGTGTGGCTGACAGGCCTGCTTAGATATAAAAGCTACCTGCCACTTTTCCTGTAACTCTGCACCCCAATTTAAAAAAAGAATGTGAAGGCTTAAAACAGCACTTTCAAAACACAAGTATAACATTTTATAGGAAGAAAACGGTGAAGGCCAACACACTCACTATGCTGCTGTGTGGACTTGATTGGGTCTGAGTTCAGCAAGTGGTTGTAGTCCCTTGCATGGCCGTATACACAAAATCAGCGTTGTCCAGCAGAAATTGCTGACGAGCCATAGGTGTTTTAGCCACATGCATTAATTTTAGTAGCAAAAGCCTTATACACAATACAGGTAAATGCATGTCACATGTATAACAAACATCGACCACTGTTCAGCCATGTCAGTTCAGGGGTCAGCGGTGGCTCAGTGGTAGCACTCTCCCCTCTTAGTCAAAAGGTTGTGGGTTCAAATCCCACTCCAGAGACTTGAGCACTAAATCTCAGCTGATACTCCAGTGCAGTACTGAGGGAGTGCAGCACTGTCAGAGGTGCCGTCTTTCAGATGAGATGTTAAACCGAGGCCCCACCTGCCCTCTCAGGTGGATCCCACTGCGTAATTTCGAAAGAGAGTAGGGTAGTTCTCCCCTTTGTACTGGCTAATATTTATCCCTCAACCAACATCACTAAAACAGATTATCTGATCATTATCACATTGCTGTTTGTGGGATCTTGCTGTGCGCAAATAGGCTGACGCATTTCCTACATTACAACAGTGGCTACACTTCAAGAGTACTTCATTGGTTGTAAAGCGTTTTATGACGTCCTGAGGTTGTGAAAAGCGCTATATAAATGTAAGTCATTCTTTTAAATCTTTTTCAGTAACCAAGGAAGTAAAGCACTCAATGATCAAAACACTCTGCACTCTGTTTTTCATCTTACCATTTTATCAAACACACACAAAGGTTAAAGTTCACATGAACAGGCCATGCGAGTATTGAGGTCAAATGCCCAATGACAGTGTCCATTATTCATTTTTTTATTCACTAGTCAGAAATGCAATTAGCCACATCTGGACTCCCAATGAGCCATACGTGGCTAGTGGCTAATGTATGGGACAAAGCTGCACTAATCTTATTGCTGGTTATTTTAACAACTCTCCTCTGTTTATAAGCTCTGGTCATGCGACTCACAGGTTGGAAAAACATGGTCAGATTGTCACAAAGATAAACATGAAACGAACAACAAGCTGATTAACATGGCCACAGCTTTTGAAAACACACAAATAAAAAGCAAAATACTGCAAGTGCTGGAAATCAAACAAAATCAAGCAATGCTGGAAACTCTTAGCATGTCAGTCAGCTCTAGAGGAAACAGACAGGTTAATGTTTCCGATGTCATCAGAACTGGTGGGGAGGGGTGGGGGGTGGCGAGGAATGAGAGAGGATCATTTAAAAAAGGGAACAGGACAAAGAGGCAAAAAAAAACACACACGTACGAGAGAGGAAGTACTGCACATCAAAAACAACAGAAACAGATAGCAAATAAAGGTGGGCAGTTTAAAAGAGACAAACGGAAAAAACTACGAAGAGTGGAACAGAACTTCAAGGCATTCTTGGAGAAGGGTTACACCTGAAATGTTAACTTGTCTGTGCTCTCCAGATGCTGACAGACCTGCAGTATTTCCAGCATTGCCTGGTTTTGTTTCAGATTTCCAGCTTTTTATTTCTAATGTTTAATTCAAAAAGAAAGAACTTGCATTTATATAGTGCCTTTCACGGCCTGAGGACGTCCCAAAGCACCTTCACAGCCAGTACTTTTGAAGTGTAGTCACTGTTGTAATATGGAAAATGTGGCAGCCAATTTGCGTACAGCAAAGTCTCACAAACAGCAGTGCGATAATGACCAGATCATCTGTTTATAGGTGTTGGTTGAGGGATAAATATTGGCCAGGACACCAAGGAAAACTCCCCTGCTCTTCTTTGAAATAGTGCCATGGGATCTTTTACACCCACCTGAGCAGGCAGATGGGGCCTTCGTTTAAAGTCTCATCTGAAAAACAGTGCTCAGTCAGTAGTGCACTGGAGTGTCAGCCTAGATTTTGTTTTCAAATTTCTGGTGGGACTTGAACCCACAACCTCTGACTTAGAGGGGAGTGCTGCCAACCGCCATTGCTCTTCCAGGAATGTCTGCCTTGAAGAAATTCTGTTCCTCTCTTTCTCTGGCCTTTTACTCTGTTCACCTTCAGTGCTATCGTTTCCCTTCTTGTTTTTGATACACGTACTTCCTCTCTTGCTCGAGTGTACATATTTTCTCGTCTCCACCTGTAAGATTATAGCGTCACCTGTTGAATATCTATCGAACATGTAGTTTGGGTAATTTTGTATTAATCAAACATATATCCAATGATTGTTAACCAATGTATTGCTGTAATTACATGTACCTTGACTCATTGTAGCATATGTATTAGTGACATGTACCTTTTACTATCCATATATGAACACATTTCTCTCTTCGGTACTAATTAAGCAAGTATATAGTAATTAACCACATAACTTAGAATCTGTAAAGCTTTACAAAAACTCTTAAAAAGCCCTTAATAAAACTAATAAAAATATGAAATTGCCAGCACAGCACACAAGCCGTAACCATAGCTACTTTAACATGTCACTCAGTCATGCCCACGAGATAAGAACTTAACTGTCTGTACGAGACAATGAAGTCTTAAAGTTACCAGCCTGGGCCCAGACAGGGGTATAAGATAATAGACCTACAAGTTGCTAAAAATGTCCTTGAGAGAAATGCACCAGATAAGATGAGGGGCCAGTCCCATGGGAACGGTAGCAACTGGTGATTTGACCAGAGGGGCATGGCACTGGGGAGAGCGGGGGGGATACCCCATCATCCCCTGTCCATCAAAGAAAAAGATAAGGAGTAGGCCGACTCTTCTTCCTTTGTCTGGAAGATACTCGACACCCACTTGGCAAGATCTCCATAGAGTCAAACACCTGTGTCAATAATAGCCCCTGTAACCATCCTCAACAGTGGCATAAACGAGAGAATCCTTGCGAGAGTCAGGTTGTAGAGGACACCGACGGGGATAAGGGTTGACTCGAGTGAAACCAGGCATCCCCGAGGAGAGGATCTGGATCCGATAAGGTCAGAGGCCAACAATGGGAGCCTTGTCCCTAGCAAGGGGGCAGGAAGAGGAAACCCCAGGCGGGGTAAGGCCATGAGCCTACAGTGGTATCAACGGAACAGACTCCAGGCAGGGTGACTGTGGGCGAAGTGGGCACGCCCTCTACCCAGGACGGGTGATATAGCTCTTGTTCTGTACTACTAACTATTGCTTAAGCGTGCATAGTCCTGAACCTTGTGTGAAACTTAATAAAATTCCACTTTACCACATTGGTGTCACGCCGGTCACTGGCAAGAGGGGTAAAGTCACCCCCCCCACCCCCTTCCTTTTGTTCTGTTTCTTTTTAAATGCGGTTTATCTCTAATGTTTTTCCAGTTTGTGATGAAGGGCCACACCTGATATGTTAGTTTGTATGTTCTCTCCACAGACCTTGACTGACCTATTGAGTGGTTGCAGCATTTTCTGTTTTTTCTTCCTTGTATAGGTGCAAAAAGCTATGTCACACTATCTTCGTGGCTGGTGGAACATCACTGCTCTTTACCAGCAACTTGATGCTATGTAACACTGTATAAACAGCAATATGAAATGAAGTATTTATGCCACCCCAGCTCATTAGTGCACCAGTCTGAATTTAGAAATTAATAGTGCTAAATACAGACCTCACCCAAAATTTGATGCCAGTTCTTGCAACCAATTCTCTCTGGTTTGACTTTGCTTTGAAGTGTAACTAAGACTCTTACTCGTGACATTTATGCACGGTACATATCGGTATACTTTTGGGATTACCTGCCAGGACTAATGACACAAGTTATCACGGTTTTAAAGAGGCAAGATGCAGGATTTAATTGCCTAACATGGCCAAAAGAAAGATCAGCGAAATTTGATGTGAAAGATTTTTTTTGAAGGTGGGGGCGGGGGGGAAGAAGAGGAAGGCAATTACAGGAACGAAGAGATGAGCTAAAAGCTACTTCAGCTGAAACATCTTGAATTTCAGTTTCACTGTCTGTTCCAAGATCTGGACTTCTAGATTAACAAAGCCTCACTGCTAGGGGAGGGGGGAGGAAGCAACGAAGAACAGACAGAAATATACAAAAAGCATACTACATTTTAGGAGTTGCAAAAAAGTCCTATTCCATGTTGGAATCTTTGGCTTCCATCACCCAAGGGTTGCCAGTGTTCACCATTATAGCAGCTGCCTGCTGTACCTGTCTGAATTTGACCATTGCAATGCATGATCATAAGCCTCCCTCAGTAACCAAATTTATTGGTGAGCTGGATGCACCTTTCAAATCTCCCCACAAGTTTGCTAAATCCTCCTTCACCATACAAACCAAGCTTATGTTCAATATCAAGCACACATCCATACATCACAAGATTTTACAGCACAAGAACATTTCTACTCCAACTCAGTTCGTAGAGTGTCACTGATGCAGAACATTTTAATGAATTTAAAACTACAAATTGCTTCCAACCATCTTTTTTCCACATAATCACAGTAACAGCAAATAGATCTCACCAGCCTCATATACTGGATTACTGTCCTCGTGAGAAAGACAATAAAGTTCACCTATACCCGTCTATCCCTAATCTGGGACAGGGACTTGGTATATAAAACCAGTGATTCATGTATCCCTTGCTCATTTAATAAAACTAGCTTGTTTCTGTCAGGTTTCCAATCGATTAGCAATTCATTGTGGCGTCAAAAAAATGAAATGTAGTTGCTTTCAGCAGGAAAGCTTTCTGGTTGGAACCGGTGGTTGAGAATACACAGTGGTGGGCAAAACTAAGCATTCCACTGAAGTCAGAAAGGGCTGTGGATCCAGTTTTAGCAAATGAAGCCTTTAGACATGAGTTTTCTTACATTCCTAACAATATGACGTTTCCTACATCCAGGTGAAAAAGTAATGCGAACTTCTTGCTAAAACCAAAATCAGTTCAAAATGCCCATATTCAAAATTCTAAATTTTAAAAAAACTGAATAGGTCTAAAAATCCATAAGAAGGGCAGACCAGCAACTAAAACTGAACATGTACAGTGCTGGATTAGCAAAACGCAAGCCTTCTATTACAACTCTGCAGACAGTAACTTTCTAAATCTAGTTTGGCTGGGGCTGGGGCTGAAATAATTAACAGGGTGCAGACAATGCAGTACTGCTATACTTTAAACAGGATAAATGGGAATAGTAGAATAAAAGTTTTCAGGTTTGAACAAATCATTCTTTCTTTTGCCCAAGGCAATTTTAGTTATTTGAAATCCTCACACTGGGTACACCTTCGTATAAAATTCTTTGATAATGCTCTGTAGATCTCAAATGCAAATCGGATAAGGATGCAGTTTTTCAAATGGAGATCAATGCAACGGCTATTATCAAAACACCATTTTCCAACATTAAACAGCTGTATGAAGAAAAAGACAGAATCCAAACTAAAAATAAAATGGAATTAAGACAGGCGGTACCAAAAGAAATGTTGGAGATTAAAGAGGATTAACCATTTAAGGACTGAACAAGTGCATCATTACAGGGTAGACAGAAGCAGACTGTTTCTAGAAGTTGAGAGCCACAGATACAAGATTAAATGGAAGAGATTTAGAACCAAGAGCATGCAAAATTTCTTGAGTTGGGAGGCTGTGGAATTCATTTCCAGATTGAATAGGTGGATAAAGGAAAAGGGGACGAAACGACATAGGAGCAGGATGGATGTGGTTAGGACTATTTTCTTGCTTGAAAGGTAAACTCTGTCATGGATGAGTTGGACTGAATGGCCTGTTTCTGTGTTGTTACATCTATGTGCTTCTATTAGCTTTTCACAAGCAAACAAATGACATGTCTAACTCCATGACTCAAGTGACGTGCAATTTTCCAATCTAAAGGAACGGTTCCTGAATCGAGAGAACATTGGAAGATTATAGTTAGGGCCCCTGCAATGTTCTCACTTACTTCTTTTAAAACCCTGGGATAGAAGCTACCTGGTCCTGGGGATTTGTCACTCTTTAGTGCCATTATTTTCTTCATTACTGTTAATTTGCTTACGTTAATTATGGTGAGTCCCCATCCCTGATTCAAAATTAGTTTCTTTGGGGTGTCCGGCATGCTATCCTCTTCCTCTACTGTAAATACTGACACAAAGTCATTATTTAACATGTCTGCCATTTCCTTATTTTCATTTACAATATCACCATTATCAATTTTTAAGGGGCCCGCATTACTCTTGACCACCCTCTTTTTCCTAATATAATTGTAAAAATTTTTTGTATTGATTTTGATATCCCTTGCAAGTTTCTTTTCATACTCCCTTTCTGTAGCTCTTACTATCTGTTTTGTCACCCTTTGCTGTTCTTTGTAACTCTCTCAGTTGCCAGAATCTGTGCCATTTTTTGCATTTTGTATGCTTTTTCTTTTAGTTTTATGTTGTCCCTTACCTCTTTTGTCATCCATAGCTGTTTTTTTTGGTAAATGTAAGGAATCTTACAACACCAGGTTATAGTCCAACAAATTTATTTTAAAATCACAAGCTTTCGGAGATTATCTCCTTCGTCAGATGAATGAATGAAAAGGTTCTCAAATCGCATATCTTATACTATGTTGGGACAGCATCACACCAATCAAAAGGTGTCGTTGTTATTCAAACAGGCCAGTCACGGAGAACAGCACGTCCCAGTACACTCGATATACATTGTGTCTATTACACAGGCAGGCAGAAAGAAACTCAAAATGGCAGAGAGAGAGAGAGAGAGAGAATTTTAAAAAACATAAATTTTTTCCCCCTTTTTTTTTGGTAAGTAGAGCTCTTGCCTTTTAGGGCAATAAAATATTTCTGGATCACGTTAAATTCTTTTTTGAACACCTTCCACTGATCTTCTGTCGTTTTACCCATTAACAGATTTGCCCAGGTTACTACGGACAGTCTCTGTCTCATCCCGCTGAAGTCGATAAATTTAGAATCTTAGTAACTGTTACGGGTTTCTCCCTTTCAAACACAATGTTGAGCTCGATAATATTATGATCACTATTAGATAAATGTTCATGCACAGTTAGGCTGTTAATAATGAGTAATGAGCCAGATTTAATTAAATCTAAATCAGGTAATTTCCTGAACCCTTTAACCAACCCTACGCACAAAGTTGTGAACCTATACAACAACAGGGAAATTACACAATTAAAAATCAAGACTAAGAAATGAAACAACAAATAGCAACAAATCCACATTGGAAATGCTCCACAGATTAACAAGCGACCAAAACTAGAATCCAATTCAAAACTAATAACCATATACAATCGTACAGAAAGCTGTACAAAGAACTCTATAACCCAATCCAGGGACAGGTAAACCTCGACAAGACTATTATCAGATCTGATCAAAAGTAAACATCTCATCACTCAGAAATGCTAGTGTAAACTGAAAAGCTAATAAATGACTGAACTGAATGCATGAGATAACGTGGTTGACTGAACTAGAAGGCAATAATTCAGCAGCGTAGATAAGGTAAAGTCATAATTTTGCGTGAACAGAATCTCAAGGTTTATTACTGCCTTAAATCAAACATTTATCTTTGGGATAATGCTCATTTCTTCTGATCTATGACTGGTTATTGTAGAGGTGGCATGACAAAAATGAAATGGAACCAGAGACCAGAGGTGTGCAGCACATGACTGGCACTCTAGCAATATACCCTCAAAAACAGATTAGGAAAATACTACACTTCAGTTGTTTTATAGCGATCAATGTTCACAGACAAACTCTTAATCTGAAAATAAAGTTCAAGTGCTCTGATGGCTCAATGGGTAAATGTAAAATGGGGCATGTTATGGAGCAGCACAGAACATGAAGGGGGATCCTAATGAGCTTGAAAACTACCGAGGAAGCTAGCCAATATTAGTGGCTCTTAAGGTGGTTCTTCAGGTTGTCACAACAAGCATATCAAAATACTCCCGAGGATCACAGCACAATCAGAATGGAGCAGGCTGGATTTCACTTGTGTGGGACAAATTGCAACTTTACACAAGATAAAGTCACAAGGCTCAGGGAAACACTGTTTTCATTTGGGGGTGGGGGGGGGGGTTGACCTAGTGCTTCATGAAGAAGCTGAGAACTATGGGATTACAAGCTCTTCAAGGTATGTGTGTAAGGATGGGGAAAAGACACAGTGAACCTGTTTCTCTCAAGAGAAGACAGACAAGGTTTACACTGTCCCCTATCCTATTCATTGTTTTCATCAGTGAACTGCTGGATGGCATTGTACGGGACATCCTTGGAGTGTCTGTTCCAGGCATTTCTGTAAATATTCTGGCACTCCTTTTGTAGATTTAATTGCGTTGTCGGCAGACTCACCTAAGGATCGAGTGTGCTCTACACACCTTGAACAATGGAAGTGGCTGCAAGGAGGGTGAGCTCCAGCCTATACCAGTCACCAAGTACACCGGAGGGGAGGTGGGTGGGTGAAGTCAGTCTCATGCGGGCATGCTTCTTTGCTAAAACCCCTCACATAGAGGACTAGATTATGTAGCGCATGAGTAAGCCTATTAACAGCACTGTACTTGGAAGTCTAGAACATCAAGGTTGCTTGCATGATACAAGTTGCCCTGTGTTGGTCCCTCCACCAAGTTGAAAGCCCACGGCATAGCTAATGAGGAAATTAAGTTTTGGGATGACAGCTGCTGCAAGGCTTCACCTGGAGTCTGCTCATCTATTCAGGGCTCAGTGTTACCACAAGTAGTTTGCCGAGAAGCAAGCTGCTGCTGCTCTGCACCCCCAACAGCAAAATCATCCTTCAATGGGATATACTATTTGCCCATTCTGTGATCAGCAGCAATGCACCAACACACATGAGAAGTCCCCAGTATCTGCTGTCCATTTAACATGGCCTCAAATCTTAATTTGTCAACTAGTGACTATTCTCTTCTTGGGGGGCCGGGTGGAGAAAGGGATCCTAAGCCTGGTCCCTTTCTGCTTTTGTGGATTAGCCTCCTGCATGTCCTTCCCCTAACTAATAGAACTGTTCACAGACCTGCTCCCAACAACGCCAAGATGCATAATGGCAGCCTGCGGTGACCACCCCATTCAATTTCCAATCAAATGCCGGGTGAAGCTGTGTCGCTTGTTTCCGAAATAGGAAACAGCAACAGAACTGATTTATTTAAAAAACGAACATAGTTCTTGTTTTTGCTCTCATAAGATCACCATGTCAGTTTTTTTTCTTAATGGCTAAAGATGCAATGAGTCAACTCCAAAATTGAGCTCACTTCTTAAACTAAATACCCACTTCCTAAAATGTTGGCGCCAGGGGTCAGGTTTACACACGAGGACGTGATGAGAAACAGAAACCAGATCAGTCTTACATGTTACAGAAATTCCGCAATGTGCACAATGTAGCAAAACTAAGCCACATCTCGGATACAAGTCACCTTACATGAGTCCCTTCGTTCATTGACCATACAATGGTTTCTGCAAATTTCCCAAAAGTCATGCAGGTTAACATGACCTTTCTTCAATTTTCCAGGAAGTTTTCAGTGTTTAAATTTTTTTTTTTAAATCCAGGAAAAGATAAACAATTTCACTTAATAGGTGAAAATTGAAGCTTTACTTTGAGGTTATAGAAATAATCTTAATATACAGATACAATTAACTACCTGTTCAGCTGCTTCTGTTTTAAGCATGCATGGAAAGGACAATGTCGAGCACTGCTAATGCCCATGATTCCCCACATGGCAAGTGTCTTTGGTTTGCTGCAGAGAAGAGGTTTGACACTTTCCAACAGGGAAGGATTCATTGTCAAAGCAAAAATGAGGGGAGGCCCCGCATGTACTTCCTAACACCATGTTTCAAAGTGAATTGGAAAACAAGTTAGCTGCCTGCTTCCTTGCCTCAGAAATTGTATTCATCTGTGTGGAGAAAATTAATGAGCTACTCAGAAAATCATCATCACCCTTCGTTTGTAGAGGAAAAACAAGAATCAAATCACCAAAAAAGAAAAACCAGGCCAGATTCTTTCCAATGGCAATACCTCTGAGCTATGGCTAAAGACACTGGTGCTAGACTAGTTGGTCAGTGGTAATTTCATCACAAATTTAAGAGGGTTTCAAACTAGTGACCTCCATTCATCAATTAATGTGGCCTTTACAGCACCTACCTCCTGTTTCTACTAGTTTCTCTAGGAGCTACCTTGGATCAAAAAGGAGTATTTGTAGCTGTCTTCATCCCAGACCCAGAAAACAGACAGGCCAGTTTTTCCCCCATTTCCCACAGCAACCACCTGAGGCCTGTTGCCAATTAGTGCCAAATTACAGCCAGTTTTGTGCCCAATGGAAACTGAACCGAGACTGCTCCAACTCAATTCACATAGGACCATTACAGCCATCAGACAATGAACACTTCTCATCTCACTAGATGGATTTGAATGGTCTTTCCAGTCCTACACATTCCTACATAACAAATTCCCAGAGGTGATTTGAACCTAAGGCCTGTCTGACTCCCTGCCCCACCCAGCACCCGCTTGAATCCATCGTGCGGTTATACTCTAGCTATCAATCTCAGATTGGTAGCTACAGTATTGATTTACAACTGACGGTGCCGTGTTATGTTGTTTGCCTAGAAATATGATTCTCTTGGTTAGGATGCTGAGAGTTCAGCTCCAGACTAGTAAATTTGTCCATATTCTCATGACATTTAAAAAGACTCTGCTGAAGTTTATAAAGTGAACAGCAACTTAAAATGACAGTATAACTGCACCCTCAGACTCCCCGTTTAAACTGATAACCAAAAAATATTTAGTACATTATAGTCCTCACAGCCACTAGGCCAAGGCAACCCCTTGTACTTTGAGACACATTAGATCCAGAAATTAAAAGAACAAAAATCAATGACAAGTCTTTTTCATAATTAGCTTCTGTAATTCTGGTGACGTCCAATATTATGCCATATTTCTGTGTGCCAGTCCAACAGGCAATCAAGATTTGGAAGAAGTTTGTTTTCTGTGAAAAGTATAAAAACTACATTGGGCACAATAAAAAAAAAAACTGGTGAATAAAGTCCCTGGTTATAGGAGTACAATGGTTGGTCTTGGGTCTAAAAGTTACAACAGAATACATTAATGACCAACCTAACCTTTTGTAACCTACCATGAAACGAAATCTGTGGGGTTGCAAGTGATCCAACAATATACCTTCAGATCATAAGCCATAAAATTGCCAACAGCCTTTTGTACAATATATTTTGCACCACTTTCGAAGAGTCAAGATGGATCCAGCTGTTGGAAGGGTACATATTCCAGCAGCTCAGTTTAAAAAACCCTTCGTACTTATGGCATCACAATTTTTTCTTTTAAATGTTAAGTTTATTTATTCTTATTTTGTCCGCTGGTCTCCTTCAGGTGATCGAGTTAATCGCTGCCAAGTGCAGGTATTTGACCGGGTCTCAAATCTTGGATAATGTTGCTCTGAACGACCAGTCAGGAGATTCACCCATGTAACTCAAGACGATCCCCAAGCCCCTTACCCTGCCTCTCTTCCACAGTGACGGAACTGAAATTAGACGATGTGCAGAGTCTAACTTGTGTCCACTGCTCTATGCTGTAGCACTTCGCAGTTCTGCCCCACCGACATAATCTTGACATCATGTTAAAAGGCACAGGTCCAAGTTTAAACAAAGTTGTTTCAAGTACTCTCAGTTTGGCACTGCCTTACAGTATAGAAATCGCTGTATAATTACCAGAACCATCACTGTTCAAAACAATTAATTTGTTCACAGTAGGTTGGCATATAAACCAAAGAGACTGCAGTAATAGAGATTGCAGCAATTATTTTGACACCATTTCTAAGGGAACATATGGTTGGATGTTGGAAAAAAGAGTAATGTTTGCTGAGAACTCCTTTGTGAGGTGGCCACACTAGACCTCAGTTTGCAGACTGTGACCTCTACTCAATATAATTTTAATCACTCAGGTCACAATGGGGCTTTCCTAGGGGAAACCTCATTAACCACTAACAAATCTCTGAAAAGTTACTGTACGCAAACAAAATCCACATCCTTAGGCATTAATTAACTGAAACAGATGCGTGCTTCCTTTGCCATTACTTATACTACAATACCTCACAAACTCACACTGCTATTGGAGGAAAAAAGCAAAAACTACAGACAGAATGAAGCAAATGGTCATCAAGTCATAATTTCTTTCAAATGTCACCTTGGCTCAGGAGGTGGCAAGTTTAAGCCACAACCCAGGACTGGAGCACACATTACAAGCTGGAAATCCAGTGCAGCACTGAGGGAGTGTTGCATTGTTAAGAGTGCTTTCTTTTGGATGAGATGTTCACCAACAGGCTAAAGGGACTTCAGGTTAATTTGAAAGGTTCCAAAGCACTATGTGAGCAGGGAGTTCTGTGTCCTGGCCAACCATCAAAAAAACAAATTAATTGGCCATTCATCTCATTTGTTGTTTGTGGAACCTTGCTGTTTGCAGTTTGCTACTACTTCACATAACAACTGACAATTACTTTTGGACAGCATTGGTTGTGAAGCACAGACATCTTGAGGCTGCAATAAGGTATATATGCAAATATTTTCATTCTTCAACTGATACAGATAATACATTAAACCCAGTTAGTGACTCAGTGCATTAGGTAACATATTGTGAAAAACAAATCTGTGCTTAACTCATTCCCTTATGCACGTCCCTCAAGATGGGGAGGAAAACAAAGCTGCCCGTTGGCCAAGTGCCTCCCAACATAATTTGTGTGTCAAGGGAACGCAGGCACTCATTAATGCTAAACTTTCCACAGATTTTTGAAAATAAAGACGCAATAATATAGACATTGATAACTAAGTTTGGCTTCCCATAGTGACTGGTAGCTAAGTCAGGAGTTGGGAGCAGGTGTTGCATTATATTTTGCACAAGCAGGTTAAATTCAGCTTTGCAAAACAGGAGTTGCTGAAGCTGTCTTAATTTTCGGTCCTGATGTTAATGAATACATTTAGAACAAATGCAGATATACTGAAGAAAAAGAAGATTTGAAATAAAAGAATCAGAATGCTGGAAATACACAGTAGGTCTTCTAGTCTAGAAAGTCTGGAAAATTCTAGTTTTCAGTCTGTTGTGGAATCTACTTGCTTATTCGACAGTCAAAGGATTAAGAGATGGTTGAGCTCTGCAGCACTTTGAGCAATGATCAGTCTTAACTCTAAAGGACCAGATATCACAATGCTACAATTTTGGGTTGAGTGAACTTGAACAAATTCAGAAACAGGCAAAATATGTGACCTAGAACCTTTGTTTAATTTTCAGAAAGTGCTCAGTTTAAAAAAAAATCCACTCCCCTCCCTCTACACCACCCAAATTAAAGACCCATCTCATGCTAATCAATTCACCTGTCAGGGACATCTCGTTCAAAGGTCAGCTGTAAAGAAGTCATGCTGTGCAAACATACACACTGGTGCCTCAAACTCCTTTTATACATAATGAAAAATTATTAACTATAAAGCTTGAGGGCTGGAACATGTGAATTTTAAGTGAATCCATTATAATCGCAGACTGAAGAAAGCCAACAGCCCTTTATATTGCAGTGCTGCTTCCAATGGAAATGGCTCTGCAATGGAGTCAATGCCTGAACTCCCTTGATGGTGAATCCACCCTATTGATATATCGAGGTGAATTTAACAACCTAACAACTTTGCATAGGAACATTTGTACCTAGCACTTCTGCTACCTGAATAAATTCTTACGTTATTAAATTTTCTCAATTGTTTGGTTTAACCTTTTTTTAAAAAACAACTATCATCATGCCTCCTGCAGAGCAAAAACAAAAGAGGAATTCTGACCATGGACAAAACCAAAGCTCATGGAAGGAAGGAAAAGAACTTGCATTTTCATAGTGCCTTTCAAAACCTCAGGACGTCCCAAAGTGCTTTACAGCCAATTAAGTACTTTTGAAGTGTAGTCACTATCGTAATGTAGGTAACCAAATTGCACACAGCAAGGTGCCACAAACAGCGATGAGATAAATGCCCAGATAATCTGTTTAACTGACGCTGGTTGAGAGATAAATGTCAACCAGGATACAAGAACTTCCCTGTTCTTCTTCGAGCAGTGCCTTAGGATTTTTTTTATACCCATCTGAGTGGGCAGGATGGGGCCTCAGTTTAACGTCTCATCCAAATGACGACACCTCGCTCAGCACAGCACTGAAGTATCAGTCTGGAATATGCGCTCAAGTATTTGGAGTGGGGCTTGGACCCACAGGCCTTCTGACTCAGCTATTACTGAGTGTGTTATTACTGAGCTATGGTTGACACAATAACTTAACTTACCTATACAGTGTGTTAAATGCTTTTTCACAACCCTGCACGTCACACTCAAATGGCTTTTCCTTGGTGTGGACTCGGACGTGGATTTTTAGGCTGTAGGAGGTGAGAAAGGCCTTGCCACAGCCTTGCTGGTTGCAAACAAATGTGTATTCACCGCGGTGCGTCTTCTGATGTGTCCGCAGGTTCCCTGCTGTGCTGTATGTACGTGGACAGCCTTCAAATGTGCACTGATATCGTTTTACCTTGGGGGCAAAAAAAATTAAGAAAAAAGTTAAAATACTGCACTTTCCAGTTGGAGTTTATTCATTCAACCTCTATGGTGGTTTAACTGGCAATGGCCCACCAATCAGCTTTTAGACAGAAGTGTGAAGAGACAGCAACTTTAATCCAGAGTTGACCAGTTTAAGTGATTGTTGAGGAAGTAGGCTAATATTCAATATTGGGTGTTAAATGGATTTTGATTACAATACACAAACTCATGCAATTGGAAGTGGACAAAGAACATAAGAAATAGGAGCAGGTGTAGACCATACAGCCCCTCAAGCCTGCTCCGTCATTCATTAAGATCATGGTTGATCTTCGACCTCAACTCCACTTTCCCATTCGATCCCCATATCCCTTGATTCCCCTAGAATTTTAGAGTCCAAAAATCTAGCTATATCAGTCTTGAATATACTCAACGACTGAGTATACACAGCCCTCTGGCGTAGAGAATTCAAAAGATTCTCAACCCTCACCTCAGTCCTAAATGGCCGACCCCTTATACTGAGACTATACCCCCTAGTTCTACACTCTCCAACCAGGGGAAACAGCCTCTCAGCATCTACGCTGTCAAGCCCTCTCTGAATCTTATATGTTTCAATGAGATCATCACTCATTCTTCTAAACTCCAGAGAGTATAGGCCCATTCTACTCAATCTCGCCTCATGGGACAACCCCCTCATCCCAGGAATCAATCTACAGAATATGCAGCTGCCCCAGGCAGAGCCACAGTCAGTCAACAGAAGTCATCTCCAAGGCTTAACCATTTAAGACATTTAAACAGCTCCAATTATCAAATGCAGCAAAATACTAATCAAAACAAGATAAACATAGAAATATAAATCCATGACTAGCAAGGTGTACCCATCAACTCATGTGAAACTCTGCTGTCCTTATCCTATCCCATACCAAGTGCTGCTCATCCATCACTCCTGTTCTTGCTCACCTACATTGGCTCCCGTTCCCCTACCGTCTCCAATTTAAAATTCTCACCCTCGTGTTGAAATCTGTTCATAGTCTCGCCCCCCCCCCCACTCCCTCCCTCCCTCCCCACCGACCTCCCAAATCTCTAACCTCAAAGCACAACAACCACCCCAGAACTCTCCCTTCCTCTGACTCTGGCCTCTTGCTTATCCACCCCCCAACTTCACTGGCAGCCGTGCATTCAGTTGTCTAGGTTCCATGCTCTGGAATTCCCTCCCTAAACCCTTCTATGTCGCCATCTCCCTCGCCTCCTTTAAGGTCCTCCTTAAATTCCACCATTTTGAATAAGCTTTTGGCCACCCTTCCCAATATCTCATTTTTTTGGTCAGTGTCCATTTTTGTTTGATTACAAATTTACAATGTAGGATACCACAGACATGTAGTAATGTAAAAAATGTAAAAACAAGGCAGTGAATTACTATGCTATAATTCAATGAGCGGTTCGCAACAAAAATAGGAAGTTATACTTCGCCAGTTTGCGAACATCAGAATACACAGTGAAGTACAGACTCAAAGCAAACTTAGTAAATATTGTACATTTGCTAGAAACTAAGTTTCAAAATTTTTACTTCTAAAGGACCAGGTATTACAATACCACAGCTCAGGTTGAGAACTTGAACCAATTCAGAAATCGGCAAAAGTGACATAGATCCAGTTCAATTTAATGAAAATCTTTCTCCCCCACCTGCCTCCCAAATTAAAAGACCATTTCATGCTGATCTATTCAAATGGAAGGAATGTTTTGTTCAAAAGACCCGGCATGACCATCCACAAATCATATTGGTGCCTCAACAAATTTTCACTACATGAAGAGTTTAACTATAAAATGTGTAGGCTGACATTTTTGTGCTCAAAGCAAGGGAGTTGACATTGGTGAACACCTTCTATATTTTTTCTGATCAACCATTGTTAACATAAAGCACTCTCCGACCAGGTATTGGTAGATGCAGTCAAGCTCCTACTATTTGGGCATACCAACCCTAACAGTTGGTTCGACCCCTAGTGTGAGCATTCTCTTCCCACACCAAGACATCATTCCATCTTTATTCAGGCTGCCTTTAGTGCCAAGTCATAGGCAGTTAATTAAGACCAATCTCATTGCAGTTCATAGCTTTATCATTGGCACAGTCTGGGCTAAATTTATGCCTGATGTGGAACAAAGATCCACATAATTAACGTTTTCATTTTCAACTCATTTCTACCTTCCTTCAAATTCTACTCCAGGATTTCAGAACATAATCTGAGATGACATTTCAGTGCAATACTGAGGAAGGGTTGCATTGTCAGAAGGGGTACCTTTTGGATGAGTCATTAAAGCGAGGACCCATCTGCCTGCACAGGTGGATGCAAGAGATCCCATGGCAGTATTCAAAGAATAGCAAGGAGTTCTCCTCTTGTCCAAACCAGCATGTCTCCCTTGACAAACACCTCCAAAACCACTGAATTAGTCATTTATCTGATTTGCTGTTTGCGGGACTTTGCTGTGTGAAAATTGGCTGCAATATCTGCCAACAGAAGTGAGGCAATTTGAGCAGTCCTGAGGTCATGGCAAGATGCCATATAAATTCAAGTTTTTCCTTTTTTTCTACTATCTAAAAACTAGGAGAACGAGGCACACTGGTCAATTCAGTAAGCTATTGTGACAACAAAGGGTTTCTGTTTGATCCCTGAGCAAGACTACAAGATGATATTGTGCTTATCAAGTCACACCTCAGTACCTAGGAATAGGGCTTGCCTATGGGAGCGATGGTCAGTGCTGGTAAGAAAATATCTGGAGTAAAACCTAAGAATATCATACTTCCTATATGGGAGGGAATGAAACTTGGAATTTTAAGACAGGTTTTTTTAAAATCAGCATTGTAATGCAACAAGTGCAAGGGCTACTTGAGAAGCAGTTACTATAGTAATACACTAAACAGAACATTCCTGTAATCTACTGTTAATTATTCCTGGTAATGTTGCACTCATGACATTCACAAGAGTAGTACTGCTTTGTGATCGCACTAATTACTGGATCTTGCCTAAGAGAAAGGAAACAGGTTTCTAACAGTACAAAATTAACCTGACACTAAGGCAGAGCTCAGGGCCGCTTATGCTCCGAGACACCATCTGAACCTCTTGTTAGATTACAGTTTTGCAACTCACTTCCAGTAATCCATTCTTTAGTTGAAAATAAGCTTCAGTCAGATGATGTGAAGATGTCATTACCCATTCTTAAATGAAATTAGTTTTGATTTTCAAGCTTATTGTTTCAGTACTGATAACAGTAATTATTCTGAATTTTCCTTCCTATATAATACAACCACATAAACCGTACGAAAGCACTCAACTTTAACATCGCAAGTTTCCTGGACTCAGAGTTATCCTACTGGAAATATTCAATTTCCTGGATTTTTTACATTTTAGAAAAAAACAAGTGGTGCAAACAGAAGACAGCAGATGAATGAAAAAGCTGCAGCACCAGTTGGCAATATTCCCATTGGAGCACGTGGTCCAAGGAGACACGACACTGTCTTACTGCAGCTCTGCTGAATAGTTGCAGGCAATGCCGAAGTGACATTATGAGGGCAGAACATTACATTTTTATAATTCTTCATGAATGCTCCTATGCACCCCAATTTAAAACTTGTCAATTACAACAGCACTTTCTTGCTTCAGTGATACATTGTGTGGAATTTGCACAAATTCTGAGCTAACACTGGTAATATGTTGCTCTAATTAAAGATATGTGAGCAATTGGTTTCTATTCCGTCTTCAGTAGTGTGCAAAATTCTCTCAAGACATTGCGACTCACTAACACAAGCATCTCCAGTATAGCAAATTTAACACAAAAAAAAACTAAAATCCATTTGATCACATATAGCCCTCATGGCAACAATGAACTATTCCAACAAAAATTTTGTAGATTTGGTAAGTCGTAACTGCAGGGTGACCAAGTGTAATTTAAGTTAAGGGCCCAAAACTGCCAAGAGTCCCGCTCAGCCAGCACAACTATCGGGGAGCAAAACTCCAGGTCGCTCCTACAGAAGAACGCAGACCACATCTCAAATTTAAGAACGGGGTCATTAGTAATGATCAAGGCAGGTGGCCTGGGCTATTAAAGGTGCACCAGAAGAGCCCGTCCCATCAGTGGATTAGAGGCGTCCATAGTTGCCCCCATGGCGGATCAGAGGCCTGGGAAGCGCTGGAGAGAAGCAGGGCAAAATAAGGGCGTTCAGTGCCACTGTTGAAAAAGTAATCACCCTCCACGTCTTCAATGGAACTCACACCAGCTCTCAGCTTGCAAGAGTTTCATTGAGGCCTTACAAGAACATAATGAGCAGAATTCCAAGGTAGCCCAATAACTCTTCTGGATACGCCCCCTTTAGTTGGGGGAGGGGGAAGTTAGGCAGACAGGTGGAAGACTCGCCCACCCTGGGTGGAATTTAGGGCTGAAGTTAAATAGGGCTGAAGCCCAAATGTATCTTCATTTATGCCTGATTACTGCAAGTGTAACAGTAAACTAAGTCAGGAACTAAACGCGGTTTCCAAAAGCTCTTAGTTTTTATTTGAAGACTAGGCAAAAAGACTACTTAAACAGGAATGTCCAAGATTTTTGTCGTTGGGTCACCTAGGTGAATGGCATTGAACTGCAGGGAGTCATATACAGTTTAAATCCATGTTCCTATTAAATTGCATATCTCTCAAGTTACAAACACTAGTAGTGTTCTGATTTAGGATTTATCAACCAATGAGACAACAGTGTTAAGAACATAACCTCCTGGCCTACAAAATTCAAACTGAACAAGCCAATGGATGATAAATCAAAGTAAATATATAACACAGAGTTAATTGGGCATAGTGAGCTGCAATTTGGTCATTCTAATCTTAAGAAACCATTTTACAACACACTTGCCAAATGTCACTTTCCCTTCTCCCTCCCCCTTGTGTTACACAGGTCGCTGTGTCAGCACAAATAAGTTCCACCGGTGAATAATAAATGAAACCCAAAGGACAGCAGCTCAAAATGTCATTCAAGGCTGTAAAATACATGATATTTATACAAATGCTGGGACAGGTGAGGGTTTGAGTTTTAAAAGTGGTCATGGATTTACCAGCGCTGCTTGCAATTGTTAAGCCAACACAGGCATGGATATAAATTTGCTCTAAAACATGCACACAGCAAGTCACCACTGAATAATTGTTTACAGCAATGAATATAGAAAATCAAGGTCAAAGGGTTTACATGGTGAAGGGTGACTAAACTGAGGAATAATGCCAGATACCAGTGCACATTAACTGCCAAGCTCATTTTTCCACAACATTCACCTGAGGAAGGAGGAAGCCTCCGAAAGCTTGTGAATTTCAAATAAAATTGTTGGACTATAACTTGGTGTTGTAAAATTGTTTACAAAGCTCACTGAAGTGGAATTAGTTCAGAGACTGGTGGAAAAACCCACTAATTGCCATGTCATGATTACTAATCTTATTTTTACTTAGAAAGTAGGTTGCACTGCGCATTGCCTGTCTTTTAGCTAGTTTCAGGGCACAGAAAGATCACTGACCCAAAGATGACAGTTTTAATATATATATCTATCTATCTATATCAAACACATACATACATTACATACAATATAAAATTCAATCAAAAACATGTAAATCCAATATGTAAAGGGAAGTGGGTCATTATGTGAACTCAGTTATGTTTTACTTCTAAAAGCGTAAAATTATTCCTCTTCATTTTATTGTAAGTTCATGGCTATTTTACTAGAAGCACTTTTACACTGGAAAATTCAGGCCTACAATTCTGCCATGAGAATAAGGGAGTTGGTTTTAGCAATGTAAACACTGAGCACAGCCAGTGCATGAGTCTCACTCACCCCAATCTTAATTAACTAAACAAGTGCCTACGTAAACGCCTCACTGCAGCTATGTGTCCTGTACCCAACTGAACAGATCCGCTGGTGACAGAAGAACGAACTTGCATTTATACAGTGCCTCTCACAACCTCAATGTCCCAAAGCACTTTACAGCCAAACTACTCTTGTAATGTAGGATACGTGGCAGCCAATTTGCACACAGCAAGGTCCCACAAACAGCAATGTGATAATGACCAGATAATCTGTTTTAATGATATTGGTTGAGGGATAAATATTGGCCAGGACACCAGGAACAATAGATACTTGACACCAGGGGAAGCAAAGCTATGGACACGCTTGTTCAGGGCCATGCCAAAACATTTACAGCATAAATGTCTGTTAAGTGAACAAAGGTTCATCTAGCCTTGTAATGATGCTGGATCAGGTTTCTGCTGCTAGAATTTTTCAGTGAACTATGAAAATGCCAGAACTCCCTCCAGTAGCACAGAAGAACTAGTGCAACATTTGAATTCAATGAACAGTACCCAATGACCAACGTTTTTCTGCTGGGGCTATAGCGCAGGTCTGTAGGACTTCAAACTATATTTCAAAAATGGGGGCACTACCATTTTGCCTTCTACTCCAAAGCTTTGGCAATCAAACTTCTGTTGCAACAAATCAATCCATGTAAAACTGGTGTCAGCTGTGGCTCGGTGGTAGCACTCTTGCCTCCGAGTCAGAAAGTTGTGGGTTCAAATCCCACTCCAGGAACTTGAGCACAAATTCTAGGCTGTCACCACAGTGGCATACTGAGGGAGTGCTGCTTTTGGATGAGACTTTAAACCGAGGCTCCTTCTGCTGTCTCAGGTGGGCGTAAAAGATCCCATGGCACTGTTCCAAAAAAGAGAGAGGGGGAGTTCTCCCCGGTGTCCTGGCCAATATTTATCCCTCAACCAATATATAAAAACAGATTATCTAGTCATTTATCACATTGCTGTTTGTGGGGCCTTGCTGTGTGCAAATTGACTGCTGTGTTTCGTACGTTACAACAGTGACTACATTTCAAAAAAGTAGTTAACTGGCTACAAAGCACTTAGGGACATTTTGAATTGCCAAAAGTATATTCAAAAAGAGAAGGGTCAATGTTGCATGTTGTTTTTTTCACTGACCTGGAGCTATAATTTACAAAACACCTTCTAGTTTGCAAACAGCAATTAAACTGATTGGGGAGTGTGCATACTTATAGCAATTACACTTTATGACCTTAAAGGGGCAGGGTCTATTTAAACACAGCTTCACCAAAGCAATTGTGCGTTACATGGTATAATGCCTCGATCATTATAAAGCAGTGCATCTTTGACTTACTGTGAGCAACACACAGAAGATTGCTAGTTTTTTTTCATAATTATGCAACATAAATGTGTAAATTCATGCAATAAAATTGAAAGATTGAGAGTAGTTCCTTGCTTTTTGATTTGCTGCTCATAAAGTAGAAAGGAATGCAAGAGAAGGCTCTGGATATAGCATGCTCACAAAACACTCTGGGTATAGCACTCAAGGTGTACTGGCTAGTCTGCAAAATTATGGATACCAATTGCTTGTCGGGACTCATTACACCAAAGTAGTAATCCCTAGGACATGTTTAAATTGACACCATTAGATTTTACAACATATGCTGAACACAGAATTCCCTAGTAACCAATCCAGATGATTTCTCCAAAAACCTGCAGGAACAACGACACACATCAAGGATAAGTACACTAACAGTTGCCTTTCACAATTACAATTGCTATTGGCATAAAAACTGAACAAAATCCCAATATAAAATGGAATTTGTACATACTATAAATACCAGACAGTGGCTGTAATCAAATCTTGTGGGATCAAGTGATGGTTGGTTGTGAGCTTTATTCTTTTGGTCCAAAA
Source organism: Heptranchias perlo (assembly GCF_035084215.1). Lineage (NCBI taxonomy): Eukaryota > Metazoa > Chordata > Chondrichthyes > Hexanchiformes > Hexanchidae > Heptranchias > Heptranchias perlo. The sequence continues at coordinate 11,961,699 of NC_090350.1, read as the reverse complement.
TTGCACCTGAACCCCTTATTCAGATGTAATCAATCTAGGAACTGCTTATTTTGTAAGCACATTCCTTGGGCCTAGAGCATTTTAATATTTTACAAAATCACTCAGATCAGATCATCTTTTGTAAAATTACAATTCTTTTAACGTTTACCACCTGTGAGCAAATTATACTGCATTTTCAAGAACTTGCATTTACGTAGTACCTTTAATGTAGAAAAACATCCCAAAGCACTTCAGACGCACAATGAAAATGGACACCGAGCAAAATATCAGGAAATGATGAAAAGCTAGGTCAAAGAGGCGGGTTTTAAGAAGGATATTAAAAGGAGGAGGCGAAGATGGAGGGGCTTAGGGAGTGAATTCCAGAGATTGGGACCTAGACAGCTGTAGGAACAGGCACTATAGCTGGGGTGAAGGGATACAGGAGGTTACAGGAATAGGGATGGATGAGGTCATGGAGGGATTTAAACACACACGAGAATTTTAAGTTTGAGGCAATGGGGAACCAAAAGCTAATATGGGTCAGTGAGGCTGGGTGTGTCTTGGCGATGTTGGCCAGGGGCTGCAGAAGTAACCTGAGATTCCAAACTGCTGACACACAGGCAAAAGCAACTTTTGAACTGAAGTAACCTGAGTTCAGTCGCTGGCCTGAGCTGGCCGGAACCGGTTTGAATTAGCTAAGTTTTGTGAAAGACAAAGGAGATGTGATAAGACACAAGTCCTTATTTAGAAAAGGAGTAATGAGGTAATGCTACCTAAGTCCTTGGGACAGAGCCAATGAGGAGAAGACACAGATTAGGCGAGCAAGCCTAAACCAACGGGAGAGAGAGAGAGACAGCACAGCTTGAAGAGATAAGATTCGGAATAAGAATGAAGAATCTGGGGCGTGGAGCCAGAGCGAAGACTCCGGAGACCAACCATCGCGGAAGTGGAAGAACCTACGTCAGGGAAGTAGAGACGACGTCGAGAGAGAGAGAACGGAACGCCTGGCCAGCGTCAGCTCTCCTTTTCGGGTATCATCCTTTATATTCTGTGACCACTCAGGGAGTGTCAGAGAAACCAAGTGGGTGCGCGTTTAGATCCTAGTTTGGGTATAAAACTGTATAACCTGGTGCAAACTGCATGTCTCTATCTAACCAGACGTATAAGCTATATGTATATGATCTAACGGCGTGAATAAAGCGAATTGAGAGTTAAGAGAGAATTGACTCTTCTCCTCTTTGTACTAAGCCAAGAACCGTAACCGGTAACCTCCGGTCAACAGCGAGACATAGGATATGGAAAGCAAAGTTTGGATGCGCTGAAGTTTATGGAGGGTGGAAAAAAGGAGGCCAACCAGGAGAGCATTGGAGTAATCAAGTCTGGAGATGACAACGGCATAAATAAGGGTTTCAGTGTCAGATGGATACGGAGCTGGACAATGTTAGAGGTGAAAGTGGATGGTCTTAGTGATGGAGAGTACATCAGGTCAGAAGCTCAGCTCGTGGTTGAACTGGTTGCCAAAATTGTGAACAGTCTGGTTCATCCCGAGACAGTGACCGGGGTGACCAGGGAGGAGGCTGAAATCAGTGGCAAGGGTACAGAATTTTTGGTGGGGACTGAAGACAATGACTACTCATTCCAATTATTAGCAAGTTACTGCTCATCCAAGACTGCACATTAGACAAGCAATCCAACAGCACAGAGGCACAGCAGGGGTCAAGAGAGGTGGCGGAAAGATAGAACTAGGTGGCATCGGTGTACTTGTGAATGCTTGCTGGAGATTTTGTTGGGCACAAGCCCCAAAGTCCTTGCATATTACACTAGCACTTAAAATTTATACACTATTACACACTGAATAGAAGTCTGAACTCATTTTTTATGAATTAGTTCTACAACACCTAATTATGCCCTCTGCTTCTAACCCCACTTGTACTTCACTAAGCTAAATACAGTAGCTTGAAGTTACTACACAAGACCTCCTCAGTATAGCTGAGTCACACAGAGGTACCAGATGAGATTCCTGGTCTGTGCTGAATTAGCTAATCTCAGGGTGGCAATAGGAAAGACTAGAATTAACCTTCGTGCTCCTGGACTAGGTGGAGATTAACAAAACGAGTTCCCATTCTCATCACTGATTGGCTGGAAAGTGCGTATGGTCATCCCTGGGCAAGGCCATGATGTGACAACCCCTGCAGTCAAATAGCCTGTCAATTTTGAATGCCTGGGCCCACATGAAAAATGGCCACTTGGGCAAGGTATTGGAGGTGACTGGCACCTGTGGATCCTGCAGTAGTCAGTGAGCTCAGGACAGGTGGGCAGAAAAGTTGAAGGGGGAAAAAAGTTGCTAATTAAGGTTCAAAACAAATTTAGCTTGGATTTTTTCTTGAAGCAATCTTTTCTCCCTAAATCAAAACCAGTGATGTAGTGCCAATTTTAAAAGTTAATACACTGTACATGTAGACACACTAGACATAGAGAAGATGCTTCCTCTTGTGGGGGAGTCCAAAACTAGGGTTCACAAATATAAGATAGTCACTGATAAATCCAATAAGGAATTCAGGAGAAACTTCTTTACCCAGAGAGTGGTGAGAATGTGGAACTTGGTACTACATGGAGTAGTTGAGGCGAATAGCATTGATACATTTAAGGGGAAAAGCAATAGAAGGGTATGTTGATCGGGTGAGATGAAGTAGGGTGGAAGGAGACTCGTGTGGAGCATAAACACCGACATAGACCAGTTGGGATGAATGGCCTGTTTCTGTGCTGTAAATTCTATGGGTCATAATTTGTTGTCGCAGGGCATCTAACGGTGTCTGCCATTAGTTAGACATGCCCTTGCACGTTTCAGTTTTAACATTTTTTACATGGCAAGTGTAAATTAGAGTGTGTGAATTCAATGTCAAATCAGGTACAGAAAGATTGGATTAAGAGTCAGAAAGGAAAAGTTAAAAACAAAATTAAAATTTTATATTTTTTAAATCTCCAACAATTAAAACCTGAAGGAATGAGACTCCGCAATTGTAATAGATAATTTTCAGTGTCAGAGAGGTTGAATGGCGGTAATTAATAATTATCACATCATTAAAACGGTGCTTAGACTGGAATGGACAAGACTTAACTTTCTGTGGTGAGTTAAGTTCGTAACTACCATGCAACTACAGCAACTTCACGCCACTGAATGCATTCTAATGGTGAGGCAGACAGCATGGTGCCGTTTTTGCGAAGCTAATGGTGGAGCAGCGCCTCTTGGACAGCAACTTTTGGATATTTGAGTTTAACCGCACATCTGCCCCTCACCTGAAGTTGCTGCACCATTTGGACATAAACAACAGTGAACACCAATAGCCTCACCGTTATTTTGACTGCAAACTTTGGGCCATTGTAATTCTATGTACATCAGGGATGGAATTTATTTCCAAAAGAAAAGGATGGTGTCTGGGATCCTTTCTTTTAAAAAAATACTAATTTATTTACATTTTATGTGGTGCATTTTACACCATTACTTCAAAATTTGTACACTATTTCTTGATATGTAAAAGTACACAGTTAAAGAACACTCCCCTATTGACTCAGAGATTGTACCACTAGTAGCTGATCAGTACAGACCAAGAAACCCATCGACCCACCACCCCTCATGTATTTTCTCTGCCCCCACCCCCCATGCATTTTCTCTACCCCCAACCCCCACGCTAAGTGTCCCTTCCCAGCTTCGGCTCCCAGGTTTTCCCCTCTCTTCCCGTTGTCTATCCGAGCCTTGCTGGCTCCGAGTCCTGTTGTTGACAGAGCTGAAGTGATTGAACTTGCTACCATTTCAGCTTTTACTACGGCAGTAACAGGACCCATTATGAGGTGGCAGAACTTGGGTAGGGGCTGAGGAAGGATTGACGCATGCCCTGGCATGGTGGGCAGTCAGTTAACGGATTTATACTACTGTTGAGTTCCCTGGAACTGAGCATACACTCACCAACAAAAATTTAAAGTGGGTATTGTATACCCTTCACTACATCCAACTGAAACCTCCTACTTCACCAGTCCCTATTGTGTTACAGCATTCTACAAAGATCAAATCTTTTCATTAAAAATGTTAAATAATAAAACAATATTACAATACTGAACTGCCATTCCACCCACTCTAGCAAGAGAGGAGCTCAGGGAATCACTCATCTACCTTGCAAATACATTGTAGCAGTGGTAATTACTCTAGTCCAATCCACAACTATAGTTAGCATTGGTACCAAGAGGATGCAACTACCCCAAAGGAATTTATTGCTGTCAAATGGCCTGTTGACTTTATATCCACTAAGTAATTATTGACTTGGCAGTGCTACAGTCATAACTGCTTATCCTTCTACAGGGGCATTACATTTAAAATTACACAGGAGCCTCTGGCCACTGGCATATGCTGCAACACTTGCAGTTTGCAACAAAAAAAAAGCCCAAAATGAAACAGATGCCAGCTCCAGGGTAATAAATGTCTATTCTTGCACTGATTTCCATGATAATTTCATTTCTAAGCTCAGGAGCTACTTTTTTTTAAAATGGGTAATATCACCCAAACGCAATGAGATCACTGCCTCACATAGGGAATGAACCTAGTGTTTAAGAGGTCCCCACTGTCCAAGATTTTATGATTTGAGGATTTTCAGTTTGTAACATTACCCCTTGAAAACTTCTCTCCTCTCTTCCCTTCACATCAAGTTGAACTGTAATATAATATTGGCATTTTTGATTAATATATGAATTAGATAGAGAAGCTCTGTGCATTAAATAGTTTCAAAAGCTGCACTGATGGTTTAAAATACATGATTCTTGATGGAAAACACTGCCAGAGGAGCATAAACAGAAACAGCATTGGGCCTTTTTTTTTAACAGGGTGTGGGATGCTGAGGTAAAGGAGAAATTTAGGGATCTGCCAAAAACACACACACCAGAGCAGAGCAAACTGAAATGCTGAAGGTTCTTGTAAAGTGCATAATGACCCAACGGTGATGGAGGTGGGTTCTGCAGCAGCATGCTTACAAAACAAGCATCTACCACTGTAGAAATTAAAGAGATACGTATAGTCTAGTATAATATTATTGAGAATTGTATCGATGAAGGCGTCATCGCCATCGGTTGTAAGGGCTCCGACAATAGTGAAACAGACCAGGTATGGACTCTTTAAATGTTTCCGTTCAATATTTGACATGAATGGTTAATCATCACAATATTAAAAGAATGTTTCTATTCTATTATAATTTATGTTTTTGTCTTCTGATTTATTCCCTCTCCTCCAGAGGACGCCGACTCTTATTGGGGCACAGTTCCATTGTTGCCAACAACTCTATAGAGCTTCCCCCCACCCCCACCCCCCATGCTTCATGTGTGAGTAAGAGACAGAGTTTCAACAGACAATTTGACTGTGAGCAGGCTTGTTTGAGCCTGTGCGTCCGATGACCACACTCCCCATCCTTCCCAGCAGGAGGTAACCAGACAGCTTTCAAGAGCGGGAGCCTTGGGTAAACGTTTCCTCCTGCTTGGCCTAAGACACCCCTACAATTTAGCATTTCAATCCGTTGTGTTTTTTTGGGAAGAAAACAGCTAGTTACAATATTTTATCAGAAATGATTAGCTGTTTAAAATAAGTGTAATAATTCTGCAGCACCACAACTGCCTCCGGAGGACTCGCCACACTCGAGACGTCACCTTTCTAAGCTCCTCTACAGGTAGTTGCATCAGAGAAACGATGCAAAAGGCCACCTCTGATGGTGGCAAACTGCCATTTATTTATTTGCCACAGGCACTCACAATGGAGAGGATCTTGCAGATAGAAACTGAAAGCACAGCCATGCAGCAACTGTGCCCAATGTTTCTAAACATTAAGGAGAGATTCGCAGGTCTGCCCTTTCAAATAGAATATCTAACTAATATCACTGCACCTACCGGATATAGATAAATAATTTGCAATATTTTAGTCCTTAAGGAATGGCATTTTTAATACAATCCACAGTACCAGAGCTCCAGGATGGAACCTCTGATGTTAATGTGAGTTGTAGTAATATTATGCTCCATACAGCTTCAGGAATTTGAAAAAATTCCCACTGATCTGTAACGGCTACTATACTTCGGACAAACCCTTGCAGCAATATTTTGCAAAACAGTTCAGTAACACTCCAGTTACTTTTTTTTCCTACAAAGCTTTTTTAAAAAAAATAAAGAGTCTAATCCTGGATGTAAAGAGTTAAAACAAAAAACCGCTGAACAATGCAGTTAGAAAAAGATAATATAGAGCTTATAAGGTTGGTGGTGGGATTCCATAGGAAGGGCCCACTACTTTAGAGCTGTGCCTCCCCTGTCAAAAAGGTCTGCAGCCAGCACTGCAGGATACCCAAGCACCTACACAGACTTTTGATAATCCACTTTTTGCCAATTTCCCTGCAGGCATTTTGTAACCAAATGATTGCTGGCTTTTCTAGCCTCGATGTAACAAGGGTTGGCACAAGTTCTCTTTTCCACAAAACTATTATTATCATACATTTTTGTAGCATTTCTTAAATGCGGCAATCAAAGTACTTTACATTATGGAGGGGAAAGGGTGGATATTAAGCAGAAGGAAAGAAGGGAAAATGGAGACGGTTAAGCTGGGATCTTAGAGTCAAGGCCAAAGAGAAGGAGAGGGAAAGACAGAGGAAATTAGGCCAGGAGTTCCAGAGGACAGGAGTATGGTGATTGAATCAGCTGCCACCAATGGTGGAGTCTAGGAAGTGGAAAATGAGGAGCAGCCCAGTTAGGAGAGATGGAACGGTGCAGGGAAGGGGATGCAAGCCTTAGAGGATATCACTACGTTAGAGTGGGGTGAAACTATAAAGTAATTTGAAACCAATGATAATTATTTTGAAGTCAACTTTCGTGGGGCACGAGGAACCATTGGACTGAGAGAGGATTGGGGAAGGGGGTGACAGGAGTGCAGTACCTCACACATGCACCATTTTGATTAAAAGGTAACAAGAGCAACTGTTAGCCTGCCTAACTGTTTTGATTGTTTACCTCTTTAACCTTGGTTTCGGGACACACCGACTGCAGGGTGAGCGTGGCTCCCTCTATGTTCCTGGGCATTGGGGTGGATCCAGGGTTGATGGTGAACTGAATCTGATCAGGAGAAATGGTGTGATGCACGTACCCCTGCGACATTCCATCAGGATCTGATATCAAATAAAAGGTGTCCTCTCCACTTTCAGATAAAAAAGACACCAAGTTATTATTGTTCCCTCCTTCGTCGTCATCTTCCTCCTCCTCCTCTTCTTCTAGGTCAATTGGGTCCTGTTCTATTAGGACAGTTGTCCTATCATAAACAGTTCCAGAGGAAGAGGACACCAGGCCATTTTTACCAGAAAATCCCATCTTCTCCTCCCTCGTCATCTCCTCTTCATCATCTTCTGTTTCATAGTATGTGACGTTGTTATTCTCAGATACAAGTTCGTCTTTTTCTGGGTCATTGTCACCCATGTTGTATTCTGGATTATGGCAGGATAGCAGAATTTTCTGGATGGTCATGAAACAGACACAGATAGTGAGTTATTAATGCAGGAAAACAAAGCACAATATTAGCTCTCCATAAAAGAAAGACTTGTATGTCTATAAGCATCTTTCACGCCTCAGAACATCCCAAAACGTTTTGCAGCCAATGAAGTACTTTTGACGTGCAGTCACTGTTGTAATATAGGAAACATGGCAGCCACTTTGTGCACTGCAAGGTTCCACAATCAGCAACGTGATAAAACTAGAAACAGGCGCCAATGGCTTTATGGGTAAATCCACTGTCATGTGGTATAAGTCACACAGATCAGTAGGTCCCACGTTTGATTTACAGTCTGTACTGAGATAGCTGACCTCAGCAGGGGTACTACAACTAACCTCAGCATCCCTGAGCTAAGAGAGTAAAAAGGCTAGGGTTCCCATTCTGATCACAGTCAAGTGACCCTTCCGGAAAGTGCAGGTTTGATGGAAACCACTTGCCATAACTTACTGCATAGGAATATTTATGAAGAGTGCAAAGCAAGAGGGCAGTGGTGCCCAATGAACTGTAACCCAACGTACGTCAGGGGAGGAGAGGAAGAGGAGAAAACTGGGACAACAAATAAATCATTAGAGACTTGATTTTCAGTGCCATCACAGGCTGGATTTTAAAGCTTACCACTAATGCAAGGTCATTTCAAATACTGTACTCTAGATTAATGTATACCTGATTAGGGCATAATTCTGATCCAAGAGTGCCAACATACCAAATTGCATTCTATTACATAGTTTCTAATCCAAGAATAAAATGCTTTTTTAATTTAATCATCTTTTAATACTTGGCACACAAGCAATATAGTCAATAAACTGCCCAATGTCACTGACGACGGTTGCACTTTTTTATTTTACAAATTTGACCAAGTGGGCTAAATTCCTGAATTATCAAATGGACTGCGGTACAAAGGTTTGCCGCAGATAAAATTCTGATCCAAGCTTAATATTTCTTAGGTTTGTTATGAATTAATCAGCATTTAAATGCACTGTATAGACCTGGCTTGGCAAGATCTAAACCAGGAAAATGTGATTTCAAAACATTTTATAAAAAGCACACATATTTCAAAATTACATTGTGAATATGGAATTTTTAGTTAGACACAATTAGTTTACAATGAAAAACACACAGATTTAAATACAAATTGTGGGAGTCGTGAGATTCAGTTTATTAATAAAAATGGCACAATGGGTAAATTGTGATGCCTTACTGAGCCATATAGATTAAGAAGGTCCAAGATTCTTTTTTTAAAAATTCATTCTCAGGGTGTTGGCATTGCTGGCAAGGCCGGCATTCATTGCCATCCTGTTGCCCCAAGGTGGTAGTTAGCCACATTCTTGAACCACTGCAGTCCTGTATTCTTTGTAGCTGTTTGATAACCATAAGAGATAGGAGCAGGAGTAGGCCATTCGGCCCCTCGAGCCTGCTCCGCCATTCAATGAGATCATGGCTGATCTGATTTTTACCTCAACTCCACTTTCCCCGCCTTTTCCCCATATCCTTTGACTCCTTTGCTGATCTCCTCTCATTCTTCTAAACTCCAATGAGTATAGATCCAACCTGTTCAATCTTTCCTCATAAGACAACCCTTCCATACCCGGAATCAACCTAGTGAACCTTCTCTGAACTGCCGCCAATGCATGTATGTCCTTCCTTAAATAAGGGCACCAGAACTGTACGCAGTACTCCAGGTGTGGTTTCACAAGCACCCTGTACAGTTGTAGCATGACTTCCCTGCTTTTATACTCCATCCCCCTAGAAATAAAGGCCAATATTCTGTTTGCCTTCCGGATTACCTGCTGCACCTGTATGTTGACTTTTTGTGTTTCATGTATGAGGACACCCAGATCCCTCTGTACTGCAGCATTTTGTAGTATTTCTCTATTCAAATAATATTTTGCTTTTTTATTTTTCCTCCCAAAGTGGATGACTTCACATTTTCCCACATTATCTTCCATCTGCCAAATTTTTGCCCATTCGCTTAACCTGTCAATATCCCTTTGCAGACATTGTGTCCTCATCGCAACTTGCTTTTCCACCTCTTTGTATCATCAGCAAATTTGACCACAAAACACTCTGTTCCTTCATCCAAGTCATTGATATATATTGTAAATAGTTGAGGCCCCAGCGCTGAGCCCTGCGGCACCCCACTAGTTACAGATTGCCATTTTGAAAATGAACCTTTTATCCCGACTCTTTGTTTTCTGTTAATTAGCCAATCCTCTATCCATGCCATTGATACAACTGAGTGTCTTGCTAGGCAACTTCAGAGGGCAGTTAAGAGTCAACTACATTGGTGTGGGACTAGAGTCACAGAGGCCAGACCAGGAAAGATGACAGATTTCCTTGCCTAAGGAACCAGTTGGGTTTTAACGACAATCAGACAGCTTCCTGGTTACTTTTACTGATACCAGCTTTATATTTCCATATTTGTTTTTAAAAAATGGTGGAATTTGAACTCCCATTCTCTGGATTACTAGTCCAGTGCACGTTAATCTAACCAGTGGAGGGAGAGGATAGTGCAACAACAGGTCTCAAGTGTCCTTGCGGCAGCAGGGAGGAAGCAACCAGGGCTCCCATACCCATCCAATGGGTGTTTTGTTGGTGTGCGCATTTCTGTTTAGGCTCACAGACAAAACATGCCCTTGTGGTGGAGTGGTGAAGAGCTGCAATAATTAACATCTCAATTTTAAAATTCTTATCCTTGTGTGCAAATTTCTCCATGGCTATTCCCCTCCGTATAAGAACATAAGAAATAGGAGCAGGAGTAGGCCATCCAGCCCCTCAAGCCTGCTCCACCATTCAACAAGATCATGGCTGATCTTCTACCTCAATGCCATTTTCCTGCACCATCCCCATATCCCTTGATGCTTTTAATATCTAGAAATCTATCAATTTCTGTTTTGAATGTACTCAATGACTGAGCCTCCACAGCCCTCTGGGGTAGAAAATTCCAGAGATTCACCGCCCTCAGTGAAGAAATTTCTCCTCATCTCAGTCCTAAATGGCCAACCCCTTACCCTGAAACTGTGACCCCTGGTTCTAGACTCCCCAGCCAGGGGAAACATCCTCCTTGCATCTACCCTGTTGAGCCCTGTAAGAATTTTGTATGTTTCAATATCTCTACACCCCTCCGCGAACTCTGTGTTCCTCAATTCCGGCTTCTTGTGAAATGTCCACTCCCTTCACCCCACCAGTAGCGGCCGTGCCTTCAGCCGTCTAGGTCCTAAGCTCTGGAATTCCCTCCCTAAACTTCTCCATCTCTCTCTCTCCTCCTTTAAGACACTCCTTAAAAGCTACCTTTTTTACCAAGCTTTTGGTCACCTGTCCTAATATCATCTTAGGTGGCTTAAATTTCAAATTTTGTCCGATAACCCTCCTGTGAAGCACCTGGGGGCATTTTACTTCGTTAAAAACGCTATATAAATGCAAACTGTTGTTGCTGCTGCACGATTCAGTGCCTGGAGGAGAAAAATAGACTGTGGCTCTTAATTTCCCCAAAGCAGATCTTTTGTCACCAGGACATGGGTGAACGCAAACCTCTCGGTCACAGCCTGGAATTTGAACAAGGAAGTTTTAAGTGACGGCTCTGCGCCCCAGCGACTGTGGCGCGGGTGGAAAAGAGACTCCTAATAAAGTGCGGTGACCCAGGGGGTAAATCTGTGGCTCAAAGGGGGGGGGGGGAGGAAGAAAGTCCACTGCCCCTTACACGGGGGGGCGGGGAGATCGGCTCCCCTCTCTCCCTTACCTCAACTGAAGCGCTTTCACTTTCCAAGCGCGGCCGAGGCCCTTCGCCCGGTGGAGACGCAGTGACAGCCCGGGCCCCGGGCTGCAAATAGAGCCCGGCGGCGACCCTCCGCCTGACGGGGAGGGAGACGGGGAGGGGGAAGCTGGTGACCTGTCACGGGAGGCCTCACTTTCTTCCGCGGCTGTCGCGAATCTAACGCTGCCCACTGGGGCCCGGTAACTGTCCCCGGGTTCCTATCCCCCCCCCCGATCCCCGGGCCCGGGTTCCTATCCCCCCCCCGATCCCCGGTTCCTATCCCCCCGATCCCCGGGTTCCTATCCCCCCCCCCGATCCCCGGGCCCGGGTTCCTATCCCCCCCCCGATCCCCGGGCCCGGGTTCCTATCCCCCCGATCCCCGGGTTCCTATCCCCCCCCCCGATCCCCGGGCCCGGGTTCCTATCCCCCCCGATCCCCGGGCCCGGGTTCCTATCCCCCCCGATCCCCGGGCCCGGGTTCCTATCCCCCCCCCCCCCCCCCGATCCCCGGGCCCGGGTTCCGATCCCCGGGCCCGGGTTCCGATCCCCCCCCCCCCCCGATCCCCGGGCCCGGGTTCCTATCCCCCCGATCCCCGGGCCCGGGTTCCTATCCCCCCCCCCCCGATCCCCGGGCCCGGGTTCCTATCCCCCCCCCGATCCCCGGGCCCGGGTTCCTATCCCCCCGATCCCCGGGCCCGGGTTCCTATCCCCCCCCCCGATCCCCGGGCCCGGGTTCCTATCCCCCCCCCCGATCCCCGGGCCCGGGTTCCTATCCCCCCCCCGATCCCCGGGCCCGGGTTCCTATCCCCCCGATCCCCGGGCCCGGGTTCCTATCCCCCCCCCCGATCCCCGGGCCCGGGTTCCTATCCCCCCCCCCGATCCCCGGGCCCGGGTTCCTATCCCCCCGATCCCCGGGTTCCTATCCCCCCCCCGATCCCCGGGCCCGGGTTCCTATCCCCCCCGATCCCCGGGCCCGGGTTCCTATCCCCCCCGATCCCCGGTCTTTACCTGCTCTCTCAGCCCGACTCCAAGCTGCGGCTCCGCCAGCCGCCACCATGGTTCCCAACGACGTCAACCCCGCGGCATGCCGGGAGAGCACGGCCACCCCCCCTCCCCTCTCAATAAATAAATAAATAATTAATAACGTCTTTTTTTTCTCCCCTCCCCCCGCCGCCACTTCAATCTCCCGCCGCTGCGGTTTTATCAATGAGTTAATCCGAAACGGGTCGAGTTTTAGAGGGGGAACTAAAAAGGATTTAACCCGGTTTCCGTAGCAACGACCCCCACAGGCTGAGGTCGGAGTAGACGTCAGCCCCCCCCCCCCCTCCGTGTCACGTGACTCGGCTCCTGGCCCCTGCAGTGATGGAGGGGGAGGAGCTTCCCACAAACTTCATGTTCATTGCTCTGAGCCACAGCTCACCAACCCAGCCTGGACCCTGTGTGTTTCCCCCTCCCTGCACCATCAGATGGGTTTTTTGTTATGAGTTGAGAAAAGGAAATGTCTTCTCTTTGCAAATCTGCTCATGCCCCACAGCCCACCCCTCTTGCTCTTCCAACTTACTGCCCTTAATATTGTTACTCCCTCCAATCATGGAAGCTATGGTTTGCTCCCAAAAACTGTCTGTCACCTTGGAAGGTCTAACCTAACCCATGATCACCGGTTGTTTTATTTTGGTGTAGCCGCTTCACGTACACCCCCAACCATCAGTGGTTTAAGCTGACAGTATCACAATCCATGTGTCAGCTTGCCAGTTTCACAGGAAAGTTCATCTTGTTTCACCGGGATTGGAGAGTGCCAGTATTTCTCCTCCCACCCCCATATGGTCATATTGGGTCTATCCCGATGAACTGTCCATAGCCCCCTTTTCTTATCTATTATGGTGTCCCACAATGACATCATTCACAGGCATTGGGTCATCTTTCACATGGTTGCCGATGACACCCATCTTTACTTCTCTTGCATTGTTCTTTGTTCCTTGGCCACCAATTTACTGTTCCTTTGCTTAGTTCTGCCAAAACTGATCACTACTCCAGGATAACCCGCCTTTTTTGCACTGCCAACCGCCTCCTTAAATCCCTCGCCCTTTCCACCTCCACCTTCACCTCCAACAACAAGTGCAAGGAGTTCATAGACTTTTTTGTCACTAAGACTGAGACCATCCGTTCAGCTGCCTCTGCTGTATCCCTCCCGTTCCCTTGCCCACCAAGCCAGACTCACCCCAAGGATCCCCCCTACCCTAGCCCTGAATCCGCAGCCGATCGTTGTATCTCCAAGCTCACCTTGTCCATGGGACCCACCTCCTGCTCTCTCGACTCTATTCCCATTAAACTGCTGACCACCCAACATCCCTTCCTGGCCCCCATGCTAGCTGACAATGTAAACGGTTCCCTCTCCTCAGGCACTGTCCCCTCCCTTTCAAGTCTCTCGTCATCACTCACTTCCTCAAGAAAACCCACCCTTGATTCCTTCATTCTTGCAAACTACTGCCCCATCTCCAACCTCCCTTTCCTCTCCAAAGTCCTTGATGGTGTTGTCGCCTCCAAAATCCGTGCCTATCTTTCCCACAACTCCATGTTTGAACCTCTTTAATTAGGTTTCCACCCCTGCCACAGGACAAAAATGGCCCTAATCAAAGTCACTAATGTCATCCTATGTGACTGTGACTGTGGCTCACTAATCCTCCTCATCCTTCTCGACCTGTCTGCAGCCTTTAACACGATTAACTACACCATTCTCTTCCACCGCCTCTCCTCCACTGTCCATCTGGCTGGGACTGCCCTCGTCTGGTTCCACACTTACCTATCCAGTCATAGCCAGAGAATATCCTGCAATGGCTTCTCTTCCTACTCCCGCACTGATACCTCTGGAGCCCCCCAAGGTTCTATCCTTGGCCCCTCCTATTTCTCATGTGCATGCTGCTCCTCGGCGACATCATCCGAGAACACAACGTCAGCTTCTATATGTACGCTGACGATACCCAGCTCTACCTCATCACCACCTCCCTCGACCCCTCCACTGCCTCTGATTTGTCCAACATCCGGTCCTGGATGAGTCGCAATTTACTCTGTTAAAAATTGGGAAGACCAAAGCCATTGGCCTTGATATTTACAGAGAGGCGGGGAGGGAGCAGGGTGGTGTGGGAGGAACGGAAATCCCAGCGATGCGGAGGTCCTGCCAAAGTTAGCGGAAGAACCTCATTATTACTTTTTTATGCCATTTCCTGCCCGGCAGCCAACCCAGATTGACAGGCTGGCCAGCTACCTGGTGACAAAGCCAACTGCAGAAGGCCGCTTCTGGGAATCGGGAAAGATTGGGGCTTGGAAGTGGGGGGGGTGGGGTCGGAGCCCGGCAATAAGAAGGGAAAGATCGGGAGTTGGTGGGGGGGTGGGGGTCGGCCGATCATGGCAGCGAGGAGAGACCGCAATCGGCAGAAGGTTTGTTTGAGGGGAAGCACTCCGGCTCCTCCTGGCTCACAGGGAGTGCTGTAAAATGCACTTACCTGCTGGATCCGGCTGCTCCCATCTCCATTTCCCGAGCCCTGGGAAACCTGGCCGGCAGCCATTAAATTTAAATCAGGCTCCCAACTGCACCGTGGGAGCCTGATTTAAATATTATAATGAGGTGTCCCGCCTCTCCAAGACGGGACACTCACAACCCACCGCTGTAAAAATGGGTAGGCGCATACACGGCGGGTTGGGGTCAACTTTTGTGAATAGCCAGTCATTGCCTTGGATATTTCCAAAACTTTTGACAGGGTCTTCAAAACAAGTTGTCGCAAAATGGCCTCCCACCAAAGCCATTTTCTTGACTATGCAGTTTCCTTTCAAATTGCTCTATCTATACTGTAATAATGGCTCATCCTCTGACTCTTTTAATATTAAATTCATGGATTCCTCAGGGCTCTGTCCTACTCTAACTCTTCTTCATACAATGATCTCTACTCATAGAATCATACAGCACAGAAGGAGGCCATTCAACTCATCGTGCCTGTGCCGGTTCTTTGAAAGAGTTTGTCCAATTAGTCCCACTCCCCTGGTCTTTCACCATGGCCCTGCACATTTTCCCTTTTCAAATATTTATCCAATTCCCTCTTGAAAGTTACTGTTGAATCTGCTTCCACCGCCTTTTCAGGGAGTGCGTTCCAGATCATAACAACTCGTCCAAACCCTACCTACTCTTTTGCTGATGATTCCATTCAAAATTCAATTTTCTTTATATTGCATACGTTCAATATTAACCTCTATTCCATTCGCAGGGTGCTGGCAGAATCACAACATCTCTACCCTGCTCTTCAACGTGGCAATGAAAATGTTCTTCATTTCAATTCTGGCATGTCTTTCATAAATCCACCCAACAGCAATCATTTTTTACCTTAAGGGCACCATCTTTACTCCTTCATTTATTGCTATTCTTGTCCTCCCAATCTTCCCCTGACCTCAATTGGATATCCAAATCTGCTCCATTGCTGATACTGCCTCCACTCAGTTTCCTCTTTCATGCCAAACGCTCCTTTCCCCCTTCACAACTCTTAATTTTCTATAAAGCCCAAGTTCATCCAAGACACCAATACTGCTCCTATATTTGGGGACGTTCCTCTAGGGCCTCTCATGCACTCCTGGACAGGATCCAAGAAAAGGCTTATCATCTGACAGGCAAAACAACTGTTGCAACATTTCTTGTCTTTGGTACTTTGTCTATACAACAATGGTCAGTGCTTCTCTGAGTGTTCAGCACAGTGCTCTCCTTGAACTCATTCCTTCCTGGGACTTCAAACCCTTGAAACTCCTTGTCTCCCTCAGTCTCTCCTTCCTCCTACAATCCTCAGATTTCCATATTTGAGGCTAGCATCACGTAATCACTACTTCCTGATTTATCTAATCTTCTCTTTTACTTATTCCAACCTCGCTGGTACCTGCCCTATTTGGCTGTGTCAAGCCCAGCAATCTGACTGTCACGCACAGGCAGCAGGGTTGAATTCCTGCTTGACCTGCCTGTCTGTCTCTCTTCTAATAAGATATAAAAAAAGCCAACAAGTAAACGTCACTCGAGTCATCGAAGATGATCCACCCATGCATTTAGGAAATGTGGATCTATTGGCTACTCCGTCTTAGATAACATATTAATATTCACTGCAGTAGCCAAACCACTTTACCATTTTCTTGTTTGACTTAGCAGCCACTATTTCTGTGTGGATTCCTTCAGATAAAGCACTGTGATATCATGGACACATGATTCTCAGAATCAAGAAACAATTTTAGCTCATTGCTCGTTCCGTCAGAAGGTGATTTTTTTTAAACTTTGAGAATGCCTCACCCTGATTTGTCCAAGGAAACATCCCATAACAACACTGTGCCAGAAGCACATGCATTACTAACCCAGATCAGTTCATAACCGCATGCATTACAAACCCTGATCAGTTCATAACCGCATGCATTACAAACCCTGATCAATTCATAACCGCATGCATTACAAACCCAGATCAGTTCGTAACCGCATGCATTACAAACCCAGATCAGTTTGTAACCGCATGAATTACAAACCCAGATCAGTTCATAACTGCATGCATTACAAACCCAGATCAGTTCATAACCGCATGCATTACAAACCCAGATCAAAGCAGCACAATGCATTGGGTTTGTTTCTGGTCAGTTTGGGAACAAACCTAGACAGTTGTACAGCAGCTCAGGAAATTAATTTGCAGCCATTTAGGTTCCAAAAGCATGGCAGAACTGGGCTACAGGTTTAAAAAAACACTTTGAAAAGATTCAACTAAATGATTGAAAAGCTGGTTCCCCCAATGCTCAGTGGGCAGATGCATTGCCTGATGATTTAATGGGACAATACAGACCAGGAGGGCTCTGGTCTGTACTGTCCCATTACTGAAACGGCAGTAAGGCCACCACAGTCTTCAGCAGTCTTGCATTAGGATTGTAAACAATTTTACAACACCAAGTTATAGTCCAGCAATTTTATTTTAAATTCACAAGCTTTCGGAGGCTTCCTCCTTCGTCAGGTGAACGATGTGAAAATGAAATCCTCGAAATGAAATCGCATTTATAATTCATTTCATTTCATTTTCGAGGCGATTTCATTTCGAGGATTTCATTTTCACATCGTTCACCTGACGAAGGAGGAAGCCTCCGAAAGCTTGTGAATTTAAAATAAAATTGCTGGACTATAACTTGGTGTTGTAAAATTGTTTACAATTGTCAACCCCAGTCCATCACCGGCATCTCCACATCATGACTTGCATTAGGATGGGGAAGAGGCTGATTGCTCTCCAGTGACCCCTGCAGGGAAATGCGCGGGTGGTGATGATGGTTTGGAAGGCCCGCTGGCACTCACTGGGGGTAATGTTGGTCTTGGGGGCAGTAGCGCAAAGCGGGAGAATCAGCAGAATGTTTTACACCCCGCCCGATTTGTTTGCCATTGAACTCAATGAATTGTTGGTAACAAGGGAGGTGCACTAAGGTATCAGTCCAAGCCCTGGTCACAGAATTACAGAACTTTAAATGTTAACTAAAGAAGCAATTGTTTCAATTGGAGTGGATTTAAGATCTTATTGGAGATGGACAGTGACTTTGAGCACAAAAGGTTCACAGTGATCACAAGGATAAGTATAAAGGAGGGAGGCCACTCGGCCCATCAAACTCATCCTTTCTTAGACATCTAAGTCCTTTAGTCACAGCACCTAATGACTCCAAAGTTTTCGCCCCCATATCTTACCCGCAGATCATTCCAAGTATTAATTACTCAGTGCAAATTGCTTCCTGACATCAGTCTGAAAGTCTGAAACTTGCCTTTTACCAGTTGTATGTATACCCTCTTGTCCTGCAGCTATGGGTCAACTTGAAAGGATTAACCTTTTCTATTCCACTTAGTATCCTAAAGACATCTACCAAGTCCTCTCTCATTCACCTCCTTTCATTTCACTTTTTTCCTTCCAGCTGTGCCATCTTTTAGGTGAGAGGTTAAACTGAAGCCCCATCTGACCTGTCAGATGGATGAAGATTGTAAACAATTTTACAACACCAAGTTATAGTCCAGCAATTTTATTTTAAATTCACAAGCTTTCGGAGGCTTCCCCCTTCCTCAGGTGAACGATGTGAAATGAAGTCCTCGAAATGAAATCGCATTTATAATTCACAGAACAATGCTTGGTGAGTACAGACAGTTTTTTCAACTGCCCGTTGCCAAGGCAATCAGTGTGCAGACAGACAGGTGTTACCTGCCAGGTCTCACAGAATATACAAATCACCAAAAAAAAAAAAACCAACAAACAAAAAAAAACAGAGATAGAGAGGTAGAAACATAGAAAAGACAGCAACTGACCCGTTATATTAAAAACAGATAACATTTGTTCGCTGGTGGGGTAACGTGTAGCGTGACATGAACCCAAGATCCCAGTTGAGGCCGTCCTCATGGGTGCGGAACTTGGCTATCAATTTCTGCTCGACGATTTTGCGTTGTCGTGTGTCTCGAAGGCCGCCTTGGAGAACGCTTACCCGAAGGTCGGTGGATGAATGTCCATGACTGCTGAAGTGTTCCCCGACTGGGAGGGAACCCTCCTGTTTGGCGATTGTTGCGCGGTGTCCGTTCATCCGTTGTCGCAGCGTCTGCATGGTCTCGCCAATGTACCATGCTCTGGGGCATCCTTTCCTGCAACGTATGAGGTAGACAACGTTGGCCGAGTCACAGGAGTATGAACCATGCACCTGGTGGGTGGTGTCCTCTCGTGTGATGGTGGTATCTGTGTCGATGATCTGGCATGTCTTGCAGAGGTTACCGTGGCAGGGTTGTGTGGTGTCGTGGACGCTGTTCTCTTGAAAGCTAGGTAATTTGCTGCGAACGATGGTCTGTTTGAGGTTGGGTGGCTGTTTAAAGGCGAGTAGTGGAGGTGTGGGGATGGCCATAGCGAGGTGTTTGTCCTCATTGATGAAGAGCAGAGGAGTTCTCCTGTTGTTCTGGCCAACAATCCTCCATCAACTAACACCACCAAAACAGATTTAACTGCTCAATTACCTCATTGCCGTTTGTGGGACCTTGCTGTGCGCAAATTGGCTGCCACATTTTACTACATTACAACACTGACTGCACTTCAAAAGTAATTCATTGGCTGTTTGGTGCTTTGGGATGTCTTGAGGATGTGTTTTAGAAATGCAAGCTTTCTTTTTCCTTAAAGGTTGAAGAACCTGAGATTTTCTATCCTTTCCTCATGACTTTTTCGTCAGTCTCTTGGTCCTTCTTACACTGCTTTCAGGGCTTGGTTGTGCTTCTATGACCAGAGCTGAATTTAGTGCTCACAGTGCAGCCCGAGCATAATGTTGTACAGCTTCAGTTATACCCTATTGATTTAGCAATATAGCTCAGTATTCCATTTACTTTGTTGATTGTTGCTATGCAATGACTGGACATTGTAAACATTGAGTCTACCATCATTTTTAGATCTCTAGTTAGTTCAGCACTATTCATTATCATCCTACTGAATTTCATTTACCATAGTACTCTGTACTCACACATTGTGGGGATGGTTTTAACCCTACCCACCCGGTGGGAACCGTGCAGGTGGGCATTTAAAATCGCCCCGGTTACTTACTCGTGAAAGCCACCAGGGTACCAACATTCCAAATTTTAACCTGTTCTTCTCAACAGGCAGCAAGGACACCAAAATCATCCCCAAAGCTGGTGGGGCCCTTATTTAAATATGCATGTCAGGTCCCGATGATGTCAGTAGACTTCACCCCTAATGTCACTTTGCGCCTCTGGGTACATACCATCTATCCATGGGGATTTACTGATTTTAAGCTCTTTGGACCCATCTTAGGACTTTTTGAAAGTGATGTCGAGGTCTTTGCAGTTAATTGTAGAACCTTCTATGATGCGTGTTGTGTTGCTAATGTCTTCTCCAGTGAATAGTTCCAGGAAATAATCAATTAGTGTGCTAACTAATTGTTGTTCATCCTTAGTTTCAATCCCATTAAGGGATTTCAATTCTTTGGTAGTTCTCACTGTTACATTACTGGCAGAATTTCTTACTATTGCATTTGGCTTCTATAGCTCTGTTCATTTCTATTTCCGTCATTTAAATTTTTTGGAGATTCCTGTGTGCTTCCCAGCAGCTTAAGAGTGTCAGCTTGGCTCAGTGCTCGCACTCTCACCTCCAACTCAGAAGGTCATAGGTTCAAGCCCCACTCCAGACTGATGCTTCAGTGCAATACTGAGGGAGTGCTGCACTGTTGGAGGCACCGCCTTTCGGATGAGGCACAAGTTGAGGCCCTGTTTGCCCTCTCAGGTGGATGTGAAATGTCCCATGGCACGATTTGAAGAAGAGCAGGGGAGTTATCCCTGGCATTCTGGCCAACATTTATCCCTCAGCCAACATCACTAAAAAATAGATTAACTTGTCATTTATCTCATTTGCTGTTTATGGGATTGTGCTATGGGGAAATTGGCTGCCTACATAACAACATGATGTGGAGATGCCGGTGATGGACTGGGGTTGACAATTGTAAACAATTTTACAACACCAAGTTATAGTCCAGCAATTTTATTTTAAATTCACAAGCTTTCGGAGATTTTCTCCTTCCTCAGGCAAATGTTTTGCTTGAGGAAGGAGAAAATCTCCGAAAGCTTGTGAATTTAAAATAAAATTGCTGGACTATAACTTGGTGTTGTAAAATTGTTTACAATACATAACAACAGTGATAGCAAGAGTAATTAATTGGCTGGGAGGTGCTTTGGGATGCTCTGAGGATGTGAAAAGTGCTGTATAAATGCAAAATATTTCTTTCTTTCCTCTCCTCACCTTTCCCCCTACAGGTAAAAATGTAATTTTGCATTGTCTTGTTAAACCATTTAGATTTATACTTATTCGGTCTGCACTTCATAGTTCTGGTATAAAGTTGATCAAAAAAGAACAATGTTGTAGGGACACATATTGACTGAGGTGGTCGAATACATCATGGGACCAAATGGTTCCTGTATTTCTGGGCCATGGATGGAGTTTTGTCAGGGCTGAATAATGGAGATGTCGGTAATGAAGGGTATTCTGGAGTCTGCTTATTTTTTTTTATTCATTCACGGGATGTGGGCGTCGCTGGCGAGGCCGGCATTTATTGCCCATCCCTAATTGCCCTTGAGAAGGTGGTGGTGAGCCGCCTTCTTGAACCGCTGCAGTCCGTGTGGTGAAGGTTCTCCCACAGTGCTGTTAGGTAGGGAGTTCCAGGATTTTGACCCAGCAATGATGAAGGAACGGCGATATATTTCCAAGTCGGGATGGTGTGTGACTTGGAGGGGAACGTGCAGGTGATGTTGTTCCCATGTGCCTGCTGCTCTTGTCCTTCTAGGTGGTAGAAGTCGCGGGTTTGGGAGGTGCTGTCGAAGAAGCCTTGGCGAGTTGCTGCAGTGCATCCTGTGGATGGTACACACTGCAGCCACAGTGCGCCGGTGGTGAAGGGAGTGAATGTTTAGGGTGATGGATGGGGTACCAATCAAGCGGGCTGCTTTGTCCTGGATGGTGTCGAGCTTCTTGAGTGTTGTTGGAGCTGCACTCATCTAGGCAAGTGGAGAGTATTCCATCACACTCCTGACTTATGCCTTGTAGATGGTGGAAAGGCTTTGGGAAGTCAGGAGGTGAGTCACTCGCCACAGAATACCCAGCTTCTGACCTGCTCTTGTAGCCACAGTATTTATATGGCTGGTCCTGTTAAGTTTCTGGTCAATGGTGACCCCCAGGATGTTGATGGTGGGGGATTTGGCAATGGTAATGCCGTTGAATGTCAAGGGGAGGTGGTTAGACTCTCTCTTGTTGGAGATGGTCATTGCCTGGCACTTGTCTGGTGCGAATGTTACTTGCCACTTATCAGCCCAAGCCTGAATGTTGTCCAGGTCTTGCTGCATGTGGGCACGGACTGCTTCATTATCTGAGGGGTTGCGAATGGAACTGAACACTGTGCAATCATCAGCGAACATCCCCATTTCTGACCTTATGATGGAGAGAAGGTCATTGATGAAGCAGCTGAAGATGGTTGGGCCTAGGACACTGCCCTGAGGAACTCCTGCAGCAATGTCCTGGGGCTGAGATGATTGGCCTCCAACAACCACTACCATCTTCCTTTGTGCTAGGTATGACTCCAGCCACTGGAGAGTTTTCCCCCTGATTCCCATTGGCTTCAATTTTACAAGGGCTCCTTGGTGCCACATTCGGTCAAAAGCTGCCTTGATGTCAAAGGCAGTCACTCTCACCTCACCTCTGGAATTCAGCTCTTTTGTCCATGTTTGGACCAAGGCTGTAATGAGGTCTGGAGCCGACTGGTCCTGGTGGAACCCAAACTGAGCACTGGTGAGCAAGTTATTGGTGAGTAAGTGCCGCTTGATAGCACTGTCGATGACACCTTCCATCACTTTGCTAATGATTGAGAGTAGATTGATGGGGCGGTAATTGGCCGGATTGGATTTGTCCTGCTTTTTGTGGACAGGACATACCCGGGCAATTTTCCACATTGTCGGGTAGATGCCAGTGTTGTAGCTGTACTGGAACAGCTTGGCTAGGGGTGCAGATAGTTCTGGAGCACAAGTCTTCAGCACTAAAGCCGGGATGTTGTCGGGGCCCATAGCCTTTGTTGTATCCAGTGCACTCAGCCAGTGAATCGAATTGGCTGAAGACTGGCTTCTGTGAAGGTGGGGATATCGGGAGGAGACCGAGATGGACCATCCACTTGACACTTCTGGCTGCAGATGGTTGCAAATGCTTCAGCCTTGTCTTTTGCACTCACGTGCTGGACTCCGCCATCATTGAGGATGGGGATGTTTACAGAGCCTCCTCCTCCCGTTATTTGATTAATTGTCCACCACCATTCACAACTGGATGTGGCAGGACTGCAGAGCTTTGATCTGATCCGTTGGTTGTGGAATCGCTTAGCTCTGTCTATAGCATGTTGCTTCTGCTGTTTAGCATGCATGTAGTCCTGAGTTGTAGCTTCACCAGGTTGGCACCTCGTTTTTAGGTACACCTGGTGCTGCTCCTGGCATGCTCTTCTAATTGAACCAGGGTTGATCCCCTGGCTTGTTGGTAATGGTAGAGTGAGGAATATGCCGGGCCATGAGGTTACTGATTGTGCTGGAATACAATTCTGCTGCTGCTGATGGCCCTCTCATTGATGCCCAGTTTTGAGCTGCTAGATCTGTTCCGAATCTATCCCATTCAGCACATTGATAGTGCCACACAACACGTTGGATGGTGTCCTCAGTGCGAAGACGGGACTTTGTCTCCACGAGGACTGTGCGGTGGTCACTCCTACCAATACTGTCATGGAGAGATGCATCTGCGACAGGTAGATTGGTGAGGACAAGGTCAAGTAGGTTTTTCCCTCGTGTTGGTTTGCTCACCACCAGCCGCAGGCCCAGTCTAGCAGCTATGTCTTTCAGGACTCGGCCAGCTTGGTCAGTGGTGGTGCTACCGAGCCACTCTTGGTGGTGGACATTGAAGTCCCCCACCCAGAGTACATTCCGTGCCCTTGCTACTCTCAGTGCTTCCTCCAAGTGGTGCTCAACATGGAGGAGGACTGATTCATCAGCTGAGGGAGGGCGGTAGATGGTAATCAGCAGGAGGTTTCCTTGCCCATGTTTGACCTGATGCCATGAGATTTCATGGGGTCCAGAGTCAATGTTGAGGACTCCCAGGGCCACTCCCTCCTGACTGTGTATCACCTGTGGTCGGTCTGTCCTGCCGGTGGGACAGGACATACCCAGGGATGGTGATGGAAGAGTATCAGGTATAGAGTGGAATGATCCAATTCTCTATTGGCATGATGGCTTCTGTGCTTCCAGACTGGGGTGGGGGTGATGTCTGAAGAACAGCAGGAACATAGGAACAGGAGTAGACCATCCAGCTACTCAAGCCTATTCCATCGTTCTATTATATGACTGACCTGTACCCCAACTGACCTTATTCTCCATGCCCCCTGATACCCTTACCCAACAAAAATCTATCGATCTCAGTCTTGACTATTTCAATTGACTAACTATCCACAGACACTTGGGGGAGAGAGTTCCAGATTTCTTTGTGTGAAGAAAATGCTTCCTGATTTCACTCCTGAATGGCCTAGCTCTAATTTTAAGATTGTGTCCCCTTGTTCTGGATTTCCCCACCAGAGGAAATAGTTTCTCCATATCTACCCTATCAAATCCCTTTATCATTTTAAAAACCTCAATTAGATCACCCCTCAATCTTCTAAACTCAAAGGAATACAAACCAAATTTATGCAACCTGTCCTCATAATTTAACCCTTTAAGCCCCGGTATCATTTTGATGCATCTATGCTGCACCCCAGGTGAACAGTGGAGATGTGAAGGATAGATTAATATTTTGGAGTTTTGCATTTGGGGATCAGGGAGAAATTTGTGCAGAACATTATAGTGTGCAAAACATAGAATTTATAACATTGTCAAGAGATTAAGCCGATGGGGTAGAGTCCATGATTGGGCTGCAATGCATAGGTTCTGCGGAAGAAGCAAGCTTGTTACCCCTTTCTCTTTCTGTGCTTTCTTGATATAAAGCAAAGTTACAGGGGGTGAGACACAGGTTCAAACATTCTATGGAGGTGGAGATGCTAACTATAGAAAGGCCACAGGAAAGGAAAACCCAGGAGGGGGCTCACCGCCTTCTACTCACTGGCTCAAGTATGGCACACGTCAAAGATCTGGGAGCAGGTCGGCCAAGGACGCGTGTAGCCCAGTGAAGGCAGAAAGCGGAGAAAAATTACCGAAAAATTAGAATGTAATTTACTCTAAAAAAATAAATCTGTCAAATCTCCTTATATGGCAACAGAAAACAGTATAACTGAGTTGGCTGCTACAGAGCCAGCCCCTGATCTGAAACCCACACGACAGATTTAGCACCTGAAAGGAACCTGACTGTTTCTAACAACTTAAGACCACAGACACAGTTGAGCAGATTGTAATAATGTTTGCATTGATACAATAGTTTATCTTGATGAACTATCTGAAAGCACAATAAGTTATAACTTACATACGGTTATTAATCAAATTGACTTTCCTTTTTGATTTAGATACTGTTTATCACACAGGCACAATACCCTGGTGTCATGGTGTTTAATGCTGCACTTACCTCACAGCACTACAATTGCTCCATAATAAGTACCATTAAGTCTGGAGTTTTTGTCTTATTTGACACTCATTGGGCTTCACACAGAGTCAGAAACACAGTCGTGATCAGATGGTGACACATACTGTGCTGTGTCTGGGATATTACACATAGGCAGGCACAATATGGATGAACAGAAAAAAATATTTTTTTGAATCTCAAGGAAATATTGATGTAGCGAAAGGATCCCAGCCCAAGAATAAAAACCCCTTCCCCAGTTGGTGCCTTGGATTGATATTAATTTAACTGCTTTAACAATTCAAAGTGGAACCGTTACAGTTTCTTCAATAGAGACAGGAAAAAAGAACTGGGTAGGAGGTCGAAAAACAAACATGAGATCTGCCTGCTGCCAACTTTTTAAAGGGCTCCAGAAAGTCTTGCTTTGGGCTGCCACTGTAATCTCTCTCTTTGTGGGATCTTCCCTGGGCAGTGCATGTGCTGGAGCTGTGGGCGTACACAGACCTCCACCAATGCAGCTTGGTAGCTAGTTGCTTGAAAGCCTAAGAGAGAGTTCCCCTGTTGGTTTAGTAACCAAATACACTGCTTGATGTGATGTTTACCCGTACAGACCAGAAGGTCCCAAGTTCGATCGTGGTCCATTCTAAGTTTGCCGATCTCTACTGCGGCAACAGTCGGGGTTTTCTGATTGTAACACTGATGGGAACCCATTCATTTTAAATGGGTTACAACTGGACAACCTAGGCTAGGCATAAATGACGGTCACCTGGGTGAAGGCCAGGAGGGCAGCCAGCAACTGTGGCACTGCACTCCAGCAAGAATCAGTACTTCACGAGAGCATGTGAATATAGGAACAAGGACAGGAAAAAGACCTGTTGCCCCATTGAGCCCCAAACGTAGCCACGCAATCTCCTGGGAGAGGGGGGAAAAAAAATAGGAAACAGCATTAGGCCAATTTAGGAAAAACAAATTCTGGAAAATTCCTCACCGACCTCCCCCCCACCCCCCCCAAAGGTTAGCAAACAATTTACAGGAGAACACGGTGACTGGGAGACACCTCCTCCAATACCCCACCTACCTTCTATACGTAGTTACTTGAGCCACACTCAAGAGCTCGATCAGCTTCATTTTGAACGTGTGCTGTGAATCCGCAATCACTGCACAAGCTGGCAACTTGTTCCAGAGGTTGACGACTCTGTGAAAAGAAATACCATCTGACATCCAACCTTGTTCTATACTTAAGCAACTTATGCGCATGTGCCCTGGTCCTCCCTAACCTATCTAGTTCCAATAGCCTATCCACATGGACTGAGTCCAATCCTTTCCTTATTTTAAAGAGGGTGGAAGAAAATTGGATAAGAGGTAAAGTGAGAGCGGCCTGCAGCCAACTTGCCTCCAATTTTCCCATTGGGAATCATAGAATCGTTATGGCACAGAAGGAAGCCATTCAGCCCATTGAGCCTTTGCCGGCTCTTTGTAAGAGCGATCCAGTTAGTCCCATTCTCCCACTCTTTCTCCGTGGCCTTGCAATTTTTTTCTCTTCAAGTATTTACCCAATTCCTTTTTGAAGTTTTTCCTCACGTCGCCTTTGGTTCTTTTGCCAATCACCTTAAATCTGGAAGATCAACGCCTCTCCTGAAATCACGATCTCAGTGTATCGGGGATCAAACCTGCATCTCACTCTGTGGTAACGACCGTTTCCAGTGGGCTGTGACATCGTGTTTGTTAGAACATTGTTATTTTATCTCTGCGACCATTACCTCTGGAAAGACCTTGTGCATAATTGCAACCCAAATCTCGTTTTGACAGACTTGATCTAACCTTGTCCACTGTCTCCACAGTTCTTCATTGTTGTCTGAAGGTCACAGTTCAAACAATATATTTTCTGAATCCTTTTAGTTTATAATATCTGCCTGAGTGGTACGAAGCCAAGATCCCGTAAAAGGATAAAGCTAAAGGTCACAACATGTCTTCCCACTCCCCGAATCAGGTTTGATAGCCCTCTCAGGGTATTAGGGAACAATTAAAATGATTGTAGTAGGCAATTTGGTGCAGATGTTAAACAGCGTAAAACCAACACTACACAGCAGGCTGGCTACAATGCTGCAGGTTGTTACAAATGTGGAGGAGTATTTTGTGACTTCATTAAGTTATATTACAGAGATAAAGAAAGGAATTTCAAACTTAGAAGATAAATACAAAGTGGGACAAGAGATCAAAGACACAATACTAACTGTTAAACCGGCAACTGGGTGAAGCGGGAGGGATAGAAGACTGGAATAATTATAAGAAGGCACATCTCTCCCCAATAACCAACCTCTCCCTCCTCAAGACCAGAGATCAGGATGCAGGGATCACCACACCTCACCAGCCTACTCCAACTGAACTATCTCCATCTCAGATTCCTGGAGCCAAATCAACATTGTCCAAGATAGAAGTGTACAACAGGAAGTGTATAACTTTGATATGTTGTCAATCATCCACCTCCCCGCTCCCAAGCCAAAACTCAAAATGCTGAAAGAGGCGTAACAATGGAGAGAAGAGTGCGAGGAGTCCCATTATATGGGCAAAACTCACAGCCATATCTTCAGAGCTCTCTCCTAAACACGCACATTTTAGCATCCTACATTTTCGACGTGAGCACAAAAATGAACTGAGATTTCTGTCGCTTAGTCAAAATTAACACAATAACTATCCCTCATATACAGGGCCTTGGTGAGACCACAGCTGGAGTATTGTATGCAGTTTTGGTCTCCTTATCTGAGAAAGGATGTCCTTGCCATGGAGGGAGTGCAACGAAGGTTTACCAGACTGATTCCTGGGATGGCAGGGCTGACGTATGAGGAGAGATTGGGTCGACTAGGCCTATATTCACTAGAGTTTAGAAGAATGAGAGGTGATCTCATCGAAACATATAAAATTCTAACAGGACTAGACAGACTAGATGCAGGAAGGATGTTCCAGATGGCTGGGGAGTCCAGAACCAGGGGGTCACAGTCTCAGGATACGGGGTATGCCATTTAGAACCGAGATGAGGAGAAATTTCTTCACTCAGAGGGTGGTGAACCTGTGGAATTCTCTACCACAGAAGGCAGTGGAGGCCAAGTCATTAGATGTATTCAAGAAGGAGATAGATATATTTCTTAATGCTAAAAGGGATCAAGGGATATGGGGAAAAAGCCGGAACAGGGTACTGAGTTAGACGATCAACCATGATCATTTTGAATGGTGGAGCAGGCCCGAAGGGCCGAATGGCCTACTCTTACTCCTATTTCCTATGTTTCTCATAATGTAGCCTGAATACCAGGTGTAGCCACCTTTCCTTCGCCAGTGACCCTCAGCAGATTTGCAGTTCCCTGTGCTGCTGGATCTCCATTTAAGACATTCCTGGCAGTAAGAAAGGGGTCAGATTTCCTCTTCTTTTCTTGCCGTCCAGCAGGAGGAAGCATGGCAATGGTATTAGGAGGCAGGACTAGTACTCCCAGTATCTACTGAGCAACAAAAAGTACCATTCTGTAAGAGCCCACAACAGCACAGTTGAAAACAAGCACACTGTGAGAGAATCATGCGCACAGATCGAGATCTCCTCACTTTTCAGTACACAGTATTCTTATAATATACGCATTCTTCAGAGTTCCTTGCACAAGCTGCCACACAATCCATGGGCCTTGGCAAAAAGTTAGGGACAGTGCACCCACTTTGATATTCCGGGCTGTTCAGGAGGGAGCTGACCTCCAATCACCTGGCATTTGGAGGTTAACTCAGAGCCTCTGGTCTTGATGAATGAGATCCAAAGGGTGTTAAAGAGCCTATGGTTTAGGAAAGTCCAAGTCTCAGTGAGTTACAAAGAATGTACAACACAGAAACAGGCCGTTCGGCCCAACTGGTCTGTGCCGGTGTTTATGCTCCGAACGAGCCTCCTCCATCCCCTCTTCATCTAACCCTATCAACATATCCTTCTATTCCTTTCTCCCTCATGTGTTTATCTAGCTTCCCCTTAAATACATTTATACTATTCACCACAACTACTCCTTATGGTAGCGAGTTCCACATTCCAACCACTCTCAGGGTAATGAAGTTTCTCCTGAATTCCTTATTGGATTTATTAGTGACTATTTTATATTTATGACCCCTAATCTGGTCTCCCCCATGAGTGGAAACATTTTTTCTACATCTACCCTATCAAACCCTTTCATAATTTTAAAGATCTCTATCAGGTCACCCCTCAGCCTTCTCTTTTCTAGAGAAAAGAGCCCCAGTCTGTTCAGTCTTTCCTGATAGTTCTAACCTCTCAGTTCTGCCGTCCTTGTAAATCTTTTTTGCACCATCTCCATTGCCTCTATATAATTTTTTGTAATATGGAGACCAGAACTGTTCACAGTACTCCAAGTGTGGTCTAACCCAGGTTCTATACAAGTTTTACATAACTTCTCTGCTTTTCAAATCTATTCCTCTAGGAATGAACCCCACTGCCTTTTTGCACTTTTTAGGGCCTTGTTAACCTGTGTTGCTTCTTTTAATGATTTGTGAATCTGTACCCCTGGATCTCTTTGCTCCTCTACCACAATTAAACTTTTACTTTTTAAGGAGAATGTGGCCTCCTTACTTCTTCTACCAAAATGCATCACCACACTTATCTATATTGGAATTAATTTGTAAATTACACCCCCATTCTATCCCTGTAGAATTCTACACATCCCTTTCACCAGCTTCTTGCAGCTAAGGGCAGCCTAAATGTCCCAATGCTTACCAGTTCCTAGCAGGCATGAGTTCACAGGACAAAACTCCCCTAATTCAGCATTAATTGGACAACTGATGTGCGTAAGTGGAACATGTCTTACTGGTACAGTACTGGATGCTCTTCTGAGGTTGGGGCTGAGTGAAAGGTACTTAACACTGCATGTAACCATACTATACCCAGCCTGCGAATGCTTGAAGCTTGCCGTGGATACCCAAAATGGGAAAAAGTTCCATTCCCCAGCACTAACACCCCACACTTAATGAGTAGGTATATATACATAAAAAGGTCTCAATAAACTTGGAGCATCTGCACAGAAGGATTATATTTTACAGATAAGTCGTCTGGAGGAAACCAAGGATGTAGGAACTAACAGGAAGCATAGTCACAAAGGCTGCTCACCGCTGTCTGCAGGTCATTTCTATGAGGGTAAGACTTGTCCTGGAGTCTGAGAACAGTGCCATGCACTATTCAGGAGGGCATGTTTTTAAAATCTTTGAATGAGAAAATGGAAACGAGGCTGCACAATGACAGATGGCAGTGATAAATAGGGAGATTTCTGTATTGTATTTCATGTGATGGCAGTTGGTTCGAATAAATCCAATTTAAAGATGGCTTCAATCAGGATAACTGGCTGTACACTATCAAACTCTTCTCAGTGTACCGTTAGTGCAATATGGCATAACTAGGGGTTAATTGTTAATCCCAAGCACACTAGATCATACATATAAAGATGGGCACAGGTTTTGATTCATAGGTGACTTGTCTGGTAATGGAAATCACCTTTGAGGTCTGAACCAAGACAACAGCATTGGGAGAAAGCCTGGCCTGTGACAATGCATCCACATTACGATTGGGAACACATAACATGGGGGCACATCTTAGTGGTGCTGGGAATGTTGAATGGTAGAGGAGACAATTCATCATAGAGATGGAAAAGATACATCAAGTTAACTGCATCCTGTTCCTACATACACCCTAGAACCAGTAATATGCTGGCATTATTGAAGATTTAATAGAGGTGCTCGAAATCATGAAGGGTTTCGATAGAGTAAATAAGGAGAAACTGTTTCCAGTAGCAGCAGGGTCGGTAACCAGAGGTCACTGATTTAAGGTAATTGGCAAAAGAACTACAGGCACGATGAGAAGAAATTTGCATATGCAGCGAGTTATGATGATCTGGAATGCACTGCCTGAAAGGGTGGTGGAAGCAAGTTCAATAATAACTTTCAAAAGGGAATTGGATAAATACTTGAAGGGAAAGATTTGTAGGGCTGTGGGGAAATGGCAGGGGAGTGGGACTAATTGGATAGCTCTTTCAAAGAGCTGGCACAGGGACGATGGGCTGAATGGCCTATTTCTGTGCTGTATCATTCTAGAGACTTAAGCACAAAATCTAGGCTGACAGTCCAGTGCAGTATTGAGGGAGGTGCTTCACATCGGAGGTGCCATCATTCGGATGAGAAGTCAAACCGAGGCCCCATCTGCCCTCTCAGGTGAACATAAGAGATCTCATGGCACTATTTTGAAGACGAACAGGGGAGTTCTCCCCGGTGTCCTGCCCAATATTTATCCCTCAGCCAACATCACTAAAAAACAGATTATCTGGTCATTAGCACATTGCTGTTTGCAGGACCTTGCTGCGCGCAAATTGGCTGCCGTGTTTCCTACATTCCAATGGTAACTTCACTTCAAAAGTACTTCATTGGCTGTAAAGTGCTTTGGGATTTCCTGAGGGCATGAAAGGCGCTGTATAAGTGCAGGTCTTTCTTTTTTCTCTTTTTTATTTCTAGTTTTTGGACTGTTGATGATCGCTCTTTGAGATTCTTTTATAATGGGAGAGTGTTTAGAAAATCCTTTATTCCATCAATTAAAACAAAGAATACCACCTGATAAAAAAATCTTCATATGTAATAATAATCTCATGGCACTTTCAGATGGACTGTGGCAATTAGGAAAATTGTTCACAATTTAAACGGTCGCTTCTACTGTGCACACTTGGAAGTTCTGTTGCAAAATGGGGTTGATCTTCGCTGGGTTTAGCTGCGTGTTTTTTAAACTTCTGCAATGGTTTTAAAACAACTCCGGGCAATGGTGACGTAAGTGAGCCATTTCCAAATCACATCCCAATGCAAGATGCTGACAAAAAGGGTTTAGAGGCTGGGATTTTTCAACAAATGTATAGGTACAATTATTGCCATTCTCCATCCTTCATAAAAGTACATTTGTTTATCTTTTTTCTTATATATTCTACAAATTTCTCTCATAAGAAGGGAAATCATTGTTTCATGATAATTAAGGAACTTTAAAGTCAGCTTTTCTTGCTAATTTAAAAACTGGTGTTTTTTCAGGTTTTATTTTTAGTGTTAAAAAATGGGAGAAAATCAGTGGAAAAAATTGGACGCCCAAAACCCAGGTAAAGGTCAGAGAAAATTGGTAAAAAAGTTTTTATTTTGAACATTGCTAAAACTCAACAAGCAAGGGACTTAAAAAAGGCAGTTAAGCAAAATGACAACTTGCAATTATTTAGTTTACGGACCCACTTTCATGGGGCTCACCATCAGACTTAACCTCTAGATAATTAAAAAAAACGTAAGTAAAATTGAAGAACCTATCCATATTGTTTTGGCTCCAAACTCTGACCTGCTACTGTGATGGTGGAATAATAAAACCCGTTGCAGGTTATGCGCAGAGGAACAGTTGCTTTTAATAAACAATGCCTTGGTTTGTGGCCTCAATCATCATTTGGTTGATGACCTATCTTCAGGGGACAATCAGCGTGCTGTGTCAGTGCAGTGTTGTCCTCCCTCCTTACCCAACCAGAAAAGAGTGATATTTGCTAAACCCTCCTAGAACTCTGCATTCCTCCAATTCTCACCTCTTGTGCATCCCCGATTTCCTTCACCCCACCCTTGGCGTCCCTGCCTTCAGCTGTCTAAGCCCTAAGCTCTGGCATTCTCTTCTCTCCTCTAAGACGCTCCTTAAAACCTGCCTCTTTAACCAAGCTTTTTTCACCTGTCACAATGTCACCTTTTTTGGCTTGGTGCCAATTTTTTGTCTGATTACACTCCTGTGAAGCACCTTGGGATGTTTTACTATGTTAACGGCGCTATATAAATGCAAGTTTTTGTTGCTACAGCAGAAAGAATAGTTCTCACAGCAGGATGTAATGATGATCTATGTCCGCTTAAACAAAATTTAAAATTGCAGCCTTCATTTCTTTTCCTGCTGAAAATCAGGTCCAGAGATGTGTGTGCATTACATTTGTGACATCAGAACAGCATGTACAGCCCCCAGTGTGTATGTTGATGTAATGGATGTGATCCCCACACATCACAGTATTTATTATAAAATGTTGGGAAATTTGGGGGTTTTGTTTCTTCAAATTTGGGAGGAAATTTTTTTTCCTCCCATTTTACCATCCAAAAAAACCCTGTAATTTATCAGTTGATATAGGTATAACCAATGATAATGAACCAAGTTTTAATTTACGTGGAGAATGATGGACATCCAGGAGTAATTAACAGCCAGCAATCTCACTGAAGGGTTCAGAGAACATCAGAAGTTGTGTGAGGAGTTTAGAACCAATCACCTAAGCCCCAAGATGAGATCACTGACTCAAAATCACTCCTACGTGTTATACTTTTACTGTTTTGCTGGTAGAATGAACCATAGCAAATACCGACGGGCAGATGATCCACATAGTGAATGTGGCATGTGACTCTCACTGAAAGGATAACAACTGTATCACAGCAACTGCAAGTATGAATCTTCGGTTGATCCCGGGAAGCAATATTACAAAATGATATGTTTACTTATTCAGGTCGAATCTTTTTAAGATAACAGCTTCCTTTTTATGACAGTGGGCCGGCTGGAAGCCTATTTACCATTATAGCTTTTGCTTTGTGTTCAGTTGAACAAACAAGACTTGCTGGGCCAGCCCAGTTTTTACAACCAGCCACTTTGCTTCATTGGACGTAATGGCCATAGTGGAAAGAAGCTGCGTTTCACCCCAGTCAAATTCCAAACACCACGGGCTCATCCTGGAGCTGAAATTATGTTCCAAAATTTACTAATCTTGCAGGATGTGTCTGCTACCAAAATGACTAGATTGGGGGGGGAGGGGGGGGATCAAACCGAAAATGCAAGAAGCATGAAAATTGTGTAAGGTGAAAACTGACATAAGAATTTAACTTCAGGTCAAAGCTATAAAAGACTGAGATTTGTTTACAGTACAAAATGATGCATAACACTAGGATATTAAGATGTTCTTATTCGTGCTGTGACATTGACGAGCTCCACAATATTAAAAATAATGAAGACCTTTGTCAATGTATAAATAATTTTAATTCAATCACATACATAGGAAGGCAACACTTTACATAACAGAATATGAAACACTGCTTCACTTGGTCCTAGTTACAGGGGCACTGTCTTGGTCCATGGGGCAGAGAATGACAGTTGCCTGTCATATTTATTATTTGATGTGTACATGTTTTGCGATGCAGTGACCCATTTTGATGCAGAATGCACCACAATTTTCAGCAAACACAGACAGGAAGGGTGGCCAAACACAACGTCCCTGTAAACAATATCGGCACAGGTACGATTCCTCAATAACAACTTTGCTGCTGAAGTTTCTTTCAGGTACATGTTAACTGCACAGTCTTTGATAGCATGCTTTAAATGATTAAGTATGTCTCTCTTCCCCCGAACCTTGCTTTCTTCTCATTTCCATGCAGTCAGGTGGGTAGGGTGGCATCTGCTGCAGATCTCTCCACTATTGTTGGCGGATAGGACAGATCACACTGATTATCTTTCCACCCCCACTTTTCCTTAAGATGAAGCACTGTGCTACCACAAGGTGCTCTGTCAATCAGCCTGGCGAACTCGTGCCTGAGGCATTGGAGTCCATCGCTCTACAGCAAGAGCTACTGGAAGCCCTTGAAGGTGATATTGGAAGTACTCTACGGGCTTCTCGTTCAACATTTGCAGACTCTGCAGATTTATTTTGAACAGATGATGTACATCACTTAAAAAACTATGATTCGCCCTGGGATTGAGAAGGCCGGCCAATGGCCTGTTCTCATGCTGCCTAGGGCTCGAGAACTGGTCACTGTGAGGTACATATTAACTTTCCCTCCCATCCTCCCTCTCTCAGGATGCTGCTTTTGTTTGGCACCTCCCCCCAGATGGTATGGCTGAAATCAGGACTCATCACAGCAGTTATGGGAATTAACCTGGGTGTTACCTGGTGCCGCAGAGTACATCACTCGCCCGATGGACAAAGTATGTTTTCTTGTGAAGATTTAAAAGAAAAAAGATTATTTATTTTCTCTCTTTTTGGTCTCATTACTTCCAATTCATGTTTAATTAAAAGGGAGAGATCTTCACTTAGTATACACCTCAAAGTTTTTCATGCACTTTGGGCCTCAGCCCAGACACCACCGTGCCATATTCGATACAGTAATATACCATCGCTGTGTCTGCTAGGTTTAGAAGCCGGTATATACACCAGTTTTCCTGATCTATCCTGGTGGTTGATAATAGCTTGTGCAAGAGGATGGCCGCTTAATTGCACATTGAGTTATTGCCCCTGGCCATGTTGTTCTGAATGGGAGACAAATGAGAAGAGCACAATCATAGCTGGGATCAAGAAACTACCAGCTGAAGGAGAAGAAAATTCAGTGTATTAATTTGCCTCAGTCAATGATTTACCATTGTCTCCTTTGTGGCCAATAACAGTAGTATTCTAGAGAACGAGGCCTTTCATTTCCACATTCACCTGAGGAAGGAGGAAGCCTCCGAAAGCTTGTGATTTTCAAATAAAATAGTTGGACTATAACTTGGTGTTGTAAAATTGTTTACAATTGTCAAATCCTGCAAGGAGAAAGGGGATGGAGCTCCCTGGGATTAATATAAGAACATGCAGAAACATGTTAAAAGGGTGATCAGAAGGACAAAGAGAGACTTAAGATAAAAGCATAGCTGCAGATGCAAAATGTAACAGTAAGAAATTCTTTCAGTATTTCAATTGTGTTCATTGAACTGTACTTGATGTAACCTGCAAATTGTATAATCTGTATTGTGTACATTTGGAATGTGATATGACAAATGTATTGTATGTATTGCTGCAAATTTTATGAATAAAGTATATTTTTGGGAAAAAAAAAATTCAATAGTAAGAGGGCTGCCAGAGAAGGGGTAAGAACCTTAAAGATACAAACAGGCTCAAAACAGGACAAGCACATAACAGGACAAGCACATTTTGAATGGCTACTTCCTCCAAGTATTCACAAGGGAAGACATGAACAATAAGAGCAAAGAGTTATCCCAGGAAAAATGAATGACTTCGATATAACTGAGGTGGAAGTCCTAGACAGGTTAAAATGACTCGAAAACATTAAATCGCAGGAACAGATGGTATTTATTCCAGAGTGTTGAAGGAGATCGGGGAGGAAAATATAGAGGCACTGACAATCAATATGAGGGAGCCACTGGACACTGGGGGCTTCTAGTAGATTGGAAACTGGCCAATGCCCAGAGTCAAAAAGGGTGACAATCAGACACAGGCAACTACAGACCCATTAGTCTCACTTCAATCCTGTGTAAAATAATGGATTCGATTATCAGGTGTAAAATTGAAGACTGTCTGTACAGTAACACTTAGTTCAATATGGATTAAACAACAATCTAATTTATATAGCGCCTTTAATGTAGAAAAAAGTCTCAAGAGGCATAATCAGAAATAAATGGATGCTGAGCTAAAGAAGGAGATATTAGGAGGGGTGACCAAAAGGTTGCTCAAAGAGGTGGGTTTTAAGGAGGTTATTGAAGGAGTTTAGGAATGTGGAAAGGCAGAGGGGCTTCGGGAGCATGGAGCTTAGATGGCTAGAGGCACTGCCACCAATAGTAGGGCAGATATAGGGGGATGCATAAGAGTCCAGAGTGGGAGGAATGGACGGGGGGGGCGGGGGGGGTTGTAGGACGAAGGAGGTTACAGAGATAGGGAGGGTCACGAGCAGAAGGGATTTAAACATGAGGTTGAGAATTTTAAATTGGAGCCATTGTAGGTTAGCAAGGAGAGGTGTGATGTATGAGCAGAACTTGGTGCGGGACTGGATATGGATTCAGAAGGGTAGATAACAATGGTTACTTATTCTAGAAGTTGCATTGGGGAGGCTGAAGTACTCTGTGTGGGGGGGGGCGCCAGCTATTAGTGTTGGGACCCCTACTGCTTCTAATTTAAACCAATGACTTGGATTTAGAAACCCAATGCAAATTGGTTAAATTTGCAGATGGTACCAAACTAGGAGGGGCAGTTGAATGGGAGGAGGCAGCTCAGAAGTTACAGAATGAGCTGGACATAATATGTATGTAGGCAGAACAATGGCAGATGAAATGTAATGCAGACAAGTGTAAAGTATTGCACATAGGAAGATAGACGACACATGTACTCCACGAGTGATGTTGAAATAGTTAATGGTGAAGTTAAAAGAGACCTCGGGGTCTTTGTAGACTTGACACTCAACATGTGTTACCAATGCAGAGCAATAATCAACAAAGCCAATAGAATGTTGAACTACATAGCCAAATCAATAGAATAAAAGTGAGAAGAAGTCATGATCAAACAGTAGAATGTTCTGGTCAGACCACACCTCGAGTACAGTGTCTAGTTCTGGTCACTGAGACACGAGAGATATTCAAGTCCAAAGTCCAGTGCAAAAAAGAGGCACAAGAATGAACCCATCTCAGAGGTCTGAGCTATGAGGAAAGACTGGATAAACTTGGACTTTTCAACCTCGAAAAGAGATGCCTGAGAGTTTATCTTGTAGACATATGCAAGATTGTGAACAGTATGGAAAAGGTAAATCTGGGAAATTACTTTAAACTGCGCGAGTAGGCCAAGGGGTCACAGGTTCAAACTAGTAAAAGGCAAATTTCAGACTGATAATGGGAAGTTTTTCTTCATACAAAGACTGCTCAACATGTAGAATGGACTTCCAGATAAAGCAGTGGAAGCAAAAACCCTGGAATCATTGAATAACCAACTGGATGATGCAATGGGAGGACTTTACGGTCAGTCTAGATGGATGAACTAAGATAGGCCAAATAGCATTCCTTATCTGTAATTATTTTGTGATGTCAGTGACTCAGCATTCAAGTTCAAGTTCACTATTTGAAAATCTTTACAGCCTACCACTGAACTATCAATCCAGAACCCGTCACATCACACCCACTGCCGTTACAACATAGTTTCAAGGACCGTGCAGTTAAAAATACCTTTTAAATAAAGCAGCAATTTTTCCGAAATTTAAATAGTTTCAGTAGTGGAAGTCCTCAAATACCAAATACATCCCAGGAGCATAAACCTGGGAACAGACACAGTATGGGACAGGCCATGCATAGATCCTGAAGATCACAAAGGAACAATTTATCATATGGTGTAAAAAAAAACAATCTTACACTTTGCTGAATTGGTTACCTGTGCATTTGAAGTGTGCGTGTTTCAGCACTACGCAAATAACTCAGCAGGCAGCATCAGCAGTCAGTGAAGGTGGAAGAGACCGAGTGGCATGATGGCTATTTGTATTGGAATGCAATAGTATTGGAGCAGAGGAGGGATGTAGTGCAGGGATGCAGCTACAAGCTTCCAACGCTGCCAAGCTCCCCCTCTCAGCGATGTTGCTGTGGGGAGCTGCTCAACAGGAGGTCGGGGACTCCATGAAAAGGGCCTGGAAAAAATTATATATCAGATGGAAAGTCATCACTTGGCTACTGTCAGCCGTCCCCTGGCAGATTGTCAAGAGCAGCGTTGCAACTGGCGGTTTGGGAACGAGCTTCCTGCGATATGCTCACTCCCCTCCTGGCTTCAAGAGGTCATGGCTCTCAAGTGGGACTCAGGGGGAAAACTGTGTGGGGAGGGGGATAAAAAAGGTAAATGCCTCTCATAGGAAAAAAGACGGAAGAGAAGAGGACATGAGTGCATAATTACATCTTGGTGGAATCCCTGAGTTTTGACTAACATCCATGACCACTCATTACAACAAAATCCTTAGCAAAGCAAAGCTTTGGAAATGCATTTAGGAAAAAAAATTCATGATATTACTTCAGGCTGTGAAAAGTAAACAAAATGTGTCAGTAAAATGGAAAGTGCAATGTCAAACCAATTGGAAGCTTGTCTGTGTCAGACGGGATAAATGGACTGCAGGATCCTGCCTGTGCCCATTTCTACTAATGCAGTGCTGGACATGATTTACAGTATGGAAACATAAAGCAGTCATAAGCTCCACTACAGTGGATTCTAGGTATAAAACCCCCCACCTGATCCACGTATACAATTTCAATGGAACAAATCACTTCCAACTCACTCCTACTACATGATATTATTTATCCAAGTACAATATCTTAATACAAAA
Organism: Heptranchias perlo; assembly: GCF_035084215.1. Classification (NCBI taxonomy): domain Eukaryota; kingdom Metazoa; phylum Chordata; class Chondrichthyes; order Hexanchiformes; family Hexanchidae; genus Heptranchias; species Heptranchias perlo. The sequence continues at coordinate 11,922,132 of NC_090350.1, read as the reverse complement.
GAATCTTGATCAAGGATTAAAACATTCACCCAAGCATCTAGATTTAATGCTGGGTTCACCATTTCATGTGGAAACAGCAACATGTCTTAGGTGTTGAATCACTTGCATTTAAAATACCTTTGTTTTTATTCAGTGTCTGTTTACTCAGATTGAAGGGGCTATGGTACAAAGATTTACAAATTTTTACAGAAATCCTGCTCTAACATTTCTTGGCAAACTATTTAGCAGGATCCCACCATGGAAAGAATAAAAAGCTCCCAAATCCGTCATATAACATCAGTTCAAGGAAAACTTGTTTCAAATGAGACCTGGGATCTATGCACGCTGCACATTGCTCCACCCGCTCATCTCTCACCCACTTCTGCACATTTCTCATTTAGATAAAAACTCTTTGTTCTGATGGTTCAGTTTGTATAAATACAGGAAATATTTTGTATGCAAGTCAGGTTCCGCTTTTCTCACTGGCTCTCTATATTTTTCTAGACAAAGTGATGAAATTATTTTTTTCTCCAGTATTTTGGTCTGGAATTGGATCTATCATTACAGTACTTCTTCAATTCCAAAAGGTAACACATTATATTTAACGCGGGGGCAAGCTTCATGTGACTGTAGTACAGTTACCACCGCACATAGCGGGCGTGGTTTGCACATTATACGCTGTGGCCGGTGTATCAGCTTAGATCAATTTTAAGTAGAATTTTGACAACTTCAGAAATTAAAACTTAACATTGTTATTTAAGTACTGTCAGCTCTGGGATTTGAGTTCCGATCCCCTTCCCACCGTCCCCCCCACCTCTCTCTCTCGGAGGTGATTCTCCGAAGTAACAGTCAGGAAGTGGCCCCTTGCAGGCAGTCTCTCCACTTCTTTCCCGCTCCCAGTCGGAATTTGCTGTTGGTGATCTGAAGAGGATTTCTGAGCTTCTATATTGTTAATATTTCTTATAATTATATTGGTGGAAAATACACCAGGCTACAGACAAGCTATGCGAGGTGGAAGCTTTTCATCTTATTCAGCTATGGAGAGCTGAACGGGGCTGAAGTTTGCAGCAGTCTGGTCAGTTTCACCACTACAGCAGGTATTGTAAATGCAGCTCGAGTTTCAGCATAAGTCACATAAGGCTGCCTGAAAGAACTTAATCACAGGTAATCGCACTTTAACAAGATGCGAACAGCTTCTTGAACTGCCCAAAATAGTCGGCGCGCTTAATACGGTTTAAGCGGCGCCTCTGTAATTGACGCCTATGGTAATGAAAAATGATTAGTGCCATTTGCCCGATATAGGCGACAGTCCAGGATAAAGGGGACGGTGTAAGTGGTGGGGACTTTACTTACAAACTGTAAAAGACCATTTGCATGCAAAACTGTCAGTTCCCTGCCACTGATGCATGACAAGATGCAACGTTAATAACATTTCAATGTGCTTCTATAAAATAGAGGTGATCAGAATGATTCCAGGTCGGAACCTTTAAATATACTAATGGAAAAAGTTACATTACAAAATAATTAGAATCTTAGCTTTGTATACCAAAAACACTTGCATAATTGTAAAGGTGTTTACCTTTATCTTCATATAAAAATACTCTTGAATGAAATTGTACAATTTTATTGAACACTAGAAAATAAACACTATGTTGGGCTGCGTCAGGCTGCTTCAGTTTAACCATCTTTCATTGTAAGCAAACGTGCAATGAACAGCTGTGCTGCCTTCTTACTATTAATGGTGTCATACTGCCTCACGGCACAGGGAAGTGGTCTCAGCAATAACGCTCCAAAGATGCTCGCTGTGGAGAGAGGAAGAGTGGCTTGTAAATTTAAAATTAAAGAATATAATCCTGATTCACAAAACCAGGTGAAGTGTGGGATATGGGACAAATATTCAGCATTTTGCATATGAAATCATCATTTTCTGCATCTGATGTATTACGACACTTCTTTAAAAAAATAAATCCTCTCATCCCTCACTGGTCTTGTGCCATGAACCATCCCATACAGAGGTGGGGGTACAGGAATCCTCTCAGGCCACTGGAGTCTCGCTCGCCCTGAAATTATTCACTGGGAAGTGAACGAGATCTGCCCAAGTTGAGTTGCGTGCTCTTGGGCACCTCCCAATGTTCATAGAACAGCAGGAACGATCCAGCTATTACAACTGGAAACACCACACATAGTGCACGTTACCCCTATAGGATCAGGTGCACTGTTCAGTGCTGGAGCTGGAGAAGTGAAACGCCAGATTTATGACATATCCTGTGGGCCTGCCCTAGGTTACTTTGCCTACACTCACACTGAATTACTTTGAAGTTCAGTATGCAAAACGTTTCCTGACATTTCTGAAATATGTAATAAGGCGCTATACAAATCCAAGGCTTTCTTTCATTCTCTCCGGATTTGTGTACAAGGATTATGCAGATTTCCTTTGTTATTACCCTTGTGTACTACAACACATCTATGGCCTAATAGTTGTCAGAATTTCATTTTAACATTTTTTTACTCTCCGACGCCATCTGATTTCCATTCACTGATTTTGTATCAAGTGTCCTTGACAGAATTTCTCAGCACAAACACCACGTTCTGTCTTCAATAGAACTATCCCACACTCCTACTGGATCATCGAAGAGGCTGTCGATTACACTGATACACAACATACCACTACTGGATTAGTCAAAGACAAAACGCTAGGATCTCTCAAAATAAAGACACTGTTAGAAGTGCTGGTTAAAGAATGAGAATCACTTTCTACAGTAGACGTGTAACAACAGGAACTGTTTACAGAAATTGTTGTTGCTTTCAGACAATATCATATTTCTTAAGGGGTTGGTCATACGTTAGAGACTGTAGCAGGTTCGCCTGTAAACACGACAGCTGATTCGCATTCGCTACTGTCACTGTGTTAAAGTCACATCTTCACTGTGCACTGAAAAGTGCAATGGTGGATCCAAGAACTTGACATTTTAAAACTGGATACATTGTTAAAATCTGCACAGCGCTGAAGGAGACTGCAGCTTGTGCCAAAATGCTCAGAGGGTTTTACATTTAGAAAAAGACTTGCATTTACTCAATGTTTTTATCAGCTCTTTCAGAAACATCTCACGAAGCTTCAAATGCTATGAATTACTTTGAAGTACAGTGACTGCTATGTGGACAAACACAACCATTTTGTACACAGCAAGATCCCACAAACAGTGTCAGCCTAGTTTGGGTACAACTGTTGTGGGGCTTGAACCAACTACCTTCTGACTCAGAGGCAAGATTACTGCCCATTAAGCCAAGCTGACAACTTGTTGCTGATATTGCTTGTGGCACAAATGGGTGAAGTTGAGCTCAGTATGCTGCACCATTACCTTTCCCCCATGAATTTAATTCCACAGCGACCTTTTTCAGTGCAATAAACAACAGAAGTTGCGCTCAGAATTACTTCCTCATGGACTTCAGCTGTCAATGTGCTGTTTACTATATCACCCTTTTTATCTGGGTCACAAATTATAATTCAAATCCCATCATGGCAAACTGAATTCAATAAATCTGTAATGCGTGGTCTGGTAACAGATAATCACCATGAAAGCTCTGGACTGTCATAAACCCAACTGGTTCACTAATGTCCTTCAAGGAAGGGAACCTGTCACCCCTACCTGGTCTGGCCTGCAAGTGATTTCAGTTCTACACTATACGGTTGGCGTTTAATGTCCTCAGGGCAACTAGGGATGGGTGATAAATGCTGCCTTGCCCACATCTCACTTGTCTGTGAAAGCCTGATATGGGCAAGCTTCCAAAATATTCTTAGAAACTGTTAAATTCAGAATTGTCTTTCATTCTCAATCAGCAATGGTACAGTGAGCTTTGCTGTATGCAATGTTTTAGCAGATGTGAATGTTAAAGCCATTTACAGCATACAGTGTGGCTTTACCAGGGATGGGAAACTATAGTCATGAGTATGAGACACAGGGACTGCTTCCACTAGAGCAGAGAAGGCTAAGAGGAGAATTCACAGAGGTTTTTAAAATTATGAAGGGTTTTGATAGAATAAATAAAGATTATTTCCTCTGGTTGGAGAGTCAGTGAAAAGAGGCTATCAATTTAAAATTGCCACTAACAGGGTGAAAATGGTAGTTGTTGGAGTATGGAATGCTTTGCCACAGGGAGTGGTTACATTAGATAAATATATGAAATGACAACAACTTGTATTTATATAGCACTTTATCATAAGAAAATGTCCCAAGACACTTAACAGGAGCGTAATCAGCCAAAAATTGAAACCGAGCCAAAGAAGGGGATATTAGGACAGGTGACTAAAATCTTGGTCAATGAGGTAAGTTTTAAGGCAGGTCTTAAAGGAGAGATGGAGAGACAGAGAGGTTCAGGGAGGGAATTCCAGAGCTTAGGGCTTAGACGGCTGAAGGCATGGCTGCCAATGGTGCGGCAAAGGAAGTGGGGTATGTGCAAGAGTCCAGAGTTGGAGGAATGCAGAGTTCCTGGAAGGTTGTAGGGCTGGAGGAAGTTAGGGAGGGGCGAGGTCATGGAGGGACTTGAACAAGAGGATGAGAATTTTAAAATCGAGGCATTTATGGACTGGAAATCACTGTAGATCAACGAGCACAGGGGTGATGGGTGAGCAGAATTTGATGTTGGTTAGAGTACGGGCGGCAGAGTTTTGCATGAAATAGAGTAAGATACAGGGCTCTGGGAAGAGAGCAGGGCAGCGGGATTAGTTTTGGATTGCTCTAGCAAAGAGCTGGTACAGGCATGATGGGCTGAATGGCCTCCTTCTGTGCTGTTAACTTGTGAGGTACTATAGATCGTAGAATGAAATTTCAATATATTTTGCACAGTGCAGATTCCAGTATTTGGACAGTTCAATTATTCCATACTGTTACTCTTACCGTCCTTATTTAGGCCCAAGTTTAAAAGAGGAATGCCGGGAGTACAGAGTGTTTGGGTGGGATTAATTGCGCTTGTGTAGTAATCTCAGTAATGCCAACACAGCTCAGAAAGTTGGGAAATCAGTCTGATGCTGAGTCTGCACAGCACGGGAACCTTCAGTCTGTGTACTGTGCCACCTTGTGGTGACAACAAGGAATGTCGGCCAGCTGGGAAGCCAGTGACAGCTACATGAAGGTCCAAGAGGGTGGGGAGTGGGAGGGGACGGTGAGGCCGATGGGGCAAGCCCAGGCTGGCAATGGCCTGCAGTAGTTCTGTGGGGTCAGAAAAATATAAGCATAACAAATTTTTGTGGGAGTTTCCGGAGTGGCCACCAGTGGTCCCAGGCTCAGTGTCACTTCACCGCTCTTCAAAGTAATTTACTATGAACGAAGCACATGGAGATGTTTTTGAGAGCCATGATAAAACACCAGATAAATGCAAGTTTATTTTTCTTATCTTTCGAACTACTCTTTTCTTTTACCCTTCAATTGGAGCTGGTAGGACAACATTTTTTGAGTGCGAAATCTGTCTATGGGATTTTGGGAGCGGAGAGCTCCCTGCTTGGAGCATTCAGGTGGGACTTCTAAATCTTATTAAGGAGCACTGAGCACTTGGACTGCATATAAAAATTCAAGCGGATCCAAAGTACAAATGTGCTCCAAGTAATTCACTTCAAATCCAAATCAAGGTCAGTGCTAGAGCACCCCTCAAACGCAATAGAAGCAACCTATGTTAGATTTGTCTGAGGAAAGCAAGACTGAACCGGAGGAGGGTGAGTATTGTGGTCAGTAGTGAAAATAATCTCAGGAGCCATGAGTTTTGTGACAAAGTTATTGTTTTACATATCATGTACCATTTCAAGGAATCTACTTTCTTTCCTTATATAGATAGCCCAGCACATGCTTAATTTGTAAACTGAAAGCAGTCGTTTCCCTTTCATTTACAGAAAATGATACACTCGCCAATAAGGAAACCTAAACTTCCAAGTAGAAAATGTCCCTTCAACCACAACTCGACCCAACATCATACCACACTTTTGAAACTCACTGTTCATCCGCTATTCAGTAAAATCTAACACTGGAGAAATGACGCCCTAGAAATTCGGTCGCGCTGCACCCAATTTTTGCACACTGACCGGCCAACTAAGCTCCCAATTCCACAGGCCGGAAGCATGCCGCCTGCCATATTGGATAAGGTAGGTACACTGGTGACAGGAGCGCACATTGGGAACATTTAAAGGCCAAATTAATTTATTCAAATTAGGGTCCCGCGCAGGATCTGTTTTCGACTTTTGAACGCCCCACTGGCCACGTGCTGAACTCTCACGGCATAATGGGGAAGCTGACTAGTAGGAAGGCCCCCATAATGTGGAACCGGGAGGAGTACGAGTGTTTCTCCCGACCCCACATTAAAAGAACACGGGCCACTTCCCCCAGACCACTGCTACCTCCCAGCCTGATCGTCCACCCCTCCTGGCCCGATCCCCGATCGTCCACTCCTCCTGGCCCGGTCCCCGATCGCCCACTCCTCCTGGCCCAAGGCCCGATCGCCCACCCCTCCCGGCCCGATCGCCCTCCCCTCCCGACTCAAGGCCTGAGGCCCCATATCGGAGGTGCCTCGGTCCTCTCCATTCAGGCGCAGGGATCTTACCAGAAATGGGCTTGTCTGAATTTCTAGGCCATCAAGTCCAAGTGGTTCTCAACATGCAATTCTCCAATTAGTATTTGATTTTATTCTCTCTAATACATAGTTTACTGCAATTGTCCATGAGAGGAATCTTTTAACTTACCAAGTGTAGGTACATCAAGATTGTTGTAAGCTGCATTTTTCAGAAGCTCTCGAAGAAAAGCCATTAAATAATTGAATACATTCTTATGGCATTGAGGTAGCATGGAGACAGCCTAACAGAGGATAAAAAGGTACAGAAATGCAGGTGACATTATGTTGGGTATAACTCATTCACTGTTCACTAAAACGCGTAACAAAAATATTCTTCTCACTTGAGTTTACAGATGGAGGATAAATTCATCATCAAAATTTGTATTTATATAGCACCTCTGACATGGAAAAATATCCCAAGGCACTTCTCAGAGAAGATAAAAAGTAGATGCCAAGTTTTTACAGGGCAGTAAGGAGAGATTACAGAAAGTTTCATCAAAGAGATTGATTTTGAGGAGGGTTTTTAAAGTTGGAGAGGGGGGTGAAGAGGTGGAATAGGTTGAGGAGGAAGTCATGGAGTAGGGCTGAGGCAGCTAAAGGCTGTGTGGGCAAAGGTGAGTGCAGCGAGCGGAATGCCCAGGAGAACCAAAGTCCAAGCATTGGAGGGGAGGTGATGTAACGCTGGAGAAGATGGTGGAGATAGGATAGGACAAGGCAGTGGAGGGACTTGTAGATGAGGACAAGCACTTCAAATTTGATCTCTTGGGAGATGGGAAGCGAGTGTAAGCGACAAGGACTCAGTGTGGGACAGGACGTGGGCAGGGGACTTTGAACAATTTTGAGTTTATGAAGGTTGGCATGCCAGCAAAGAGGACATTGGAGAAGTCAAGTGTAGAGGTGACAAAACTGTGAACAGGGGTTTCAGTGGCAGTGGGAATAAGGTACGGGTAGAGACGGGCAGTGTTAGAGATGGAAATAAGTGCAGCTTGGCTCAGCCTGAGCAAAGGTGCGTGATATGAGTCAATATCGTAGGTGTGGAGTTTTGTGGGGCCCTGAAATTATGGCTTCAGCCTTCTCGATGTACAATTGAAGGAAATTCTGGCTTATGCACGACAACGTCAGACAGGCAGACTTAGCAAGTGACCAGTCACGTGATCTCAGCCCTCCGCTGTGATTTGCCCATAATTACCTCATATAATGAAACTGGGAATACACACAGTCTACACTGGCCATAAAGAAGCTGGATAATAGTCTTTACCTGTTCACTCAGTATGTAGCTGTTGGAACTCTGTAAACAATTCTCATACAGGTTGTAAGTGATTACTGGCTCCGGAAGGGCATCCAGAAAGAGCATCAAAGCTTCAGACACAGAATGGTTATTGCCAGCTGCAAACACAAGTTAAGGAAAAAGACAAGGTACTTCATGTCACTTGTGCCCAGAAAATACATTAGTTAGTCTCACAGGAGAAACTCTCTTGAGCACAGAAAGAGAAGGTTAAAAATATATCACAAATATATCACTTTAGTAGTGCAATTAACTTTCCTTCCAACCTAATACTGCTACACAAATAAAAGTTTAAACTGAACTGTTCCAGAATTTCCACAGTATATTTGTCCATTTACTGGTGTCTCTCTGTTGCACTTTGTTACCATGCTTTAGAATTGCTGATGTAAGGAATCTTACAACACCAGGTTATAGTCCAACAATTTTATTTTAAAATCACAAGCTTTCGGAGATTATCTCTTTCAATCTCCAAAAGCTTGTGATTTTAAAATAAAATTGTTGGACTATAACCTGGTGTTGTAAGATTCCTTACATTTGTCCACCCCAGTCCATCACCGGCATCTCCACATCTTAGAATTGCTGGTCAGTGTAAACCTTGCAGTCGTTGTTTTGTGCAAACCACTCCTGCAAACTGTCAACCTGAAGTTCTACTCTAGTGACATCATAAATAAGGAAGGTTGCCTACATCCCATTTGCCCCTATTTCCTGCAGGGAGTGGGGGGGGGGGGGACTTCATAATGAATCCCCTCCCACGTGATACAACATTACTCTTACACTTTGTGGTAATGGGGTACCTTAGGCAACCAACGCTGTTCCTATGGGAACTCATAATGCGCTTTTATAATTGGACGCTTTAACCAGTCTAAAACAAATGGGTTAACGTCCAGGTCAAGATATCCTGAAGAGGAATTGTGGAACAATGCTGGTCAGCAAATATATCCGTACAGACTATATGGGGAAAGTGTAGAGTGGAAGATAATTGTAACCATAAGAGATAGGAGCAGGAGTAGGTCATTCGGCCTCTCGAGCCTGCTCCGCCATTCAATGAGATCACGGCTGATCTGATTTTTACCTCAACTCCACTTTCCCGCCTTTTCCCCATATCCTTTGACTCCCTCGCTGATCAAAAATTTGTCTAACTCAGCCTTGAATGTATTCAATGACTCAGCCTCCACAGCTTTTTGGGGTAAAGAATTCCAAAGATTCACGACCCTCTGGGAGAAGAAATTCCTCCTCATTTCCGTCTTAAACGGGCGACCCCTTATTCTGAGACTATGCTCCCTAGTTTTAGATTCCCCCATGAGGGGTAACATCCTCGCAGCATCTACCCTATCGAGTCACCTCAGAATCTTGTATGTTTTAGTAAGATTTCCTCTAATTTTTCTAAACTTCAATGAGTATAGACCCAACCTGTTAAATCTTTCCTCATAAGACAACCCTTCCATACCCGGAATCAACCTAGTGAACCTTCTCTGAACTGCCTTCAATGCAAGTATGTCCTTCCTTAAATAAGGGCACCAGAACTGTACGCAGTACTCCAGGTGTGGTCTCACCAGCACCCTGTACAGTTGTAGCATGACTTCCCTGCTTTTATACTCCATCCTCTTAGAAATAAAGGCCAATATTCCGTTTGCCTTCTGGATTACCTGCTGCACCTGTATGTTGACTTTTTGTGTTTCATGTATGAGGACACCCAGATCCCTCTGTACCGCAGCATTTTGTAGTATTTCTCCATTCAAATAATATTTTGCTTTTTTATTTTTCCTCCCAAAGTGGGTGACTTCACATTTTCCCACATTATATTCAATCTGCCAAATTTTTGCCCATTTGCTTAACCTGTCAATATTCCTTTGCAGAACTTTGTGTCCTCATCGCAATTTGCTTTTCCACCTATCTTTTTATCATCAGCAAATTTGGCCACAAGACACTCTGTTCCTTCATCCAAGTCATTGATATATATTGTAAATAGTTGAGGCCCCAGCACTGATGCCTGCGGCACCCCACGAGTTACAGATTGCCATTTTGAAAATGACCCTTTTATCCCGACTCTTTGTTTTCTGTTAGTTAGCCAATCCTCTATCCATGCCAGTATATTACCCCCAACACCATGAGTTCTTATCCTGTGCAGTCATCTTTTATGTGGCACCTTATCGAATGCCTTTTGGAAATCCAAATATACTGCATCCATTGGTTCCCCTTTATCCGCCCTGCCCGTTACTTCCTCAAAGAACTCTAATAAATTTGTCAGACACGATTTCCCCTTCATAAAATAAAGAGCTTGCATTTATCATCTCTTCAATGCACTCCAATACACTTCACAACCAATGAATTACTTTTCAAGTGTAGATGCTGTTGTTATGTAGGCAAAACAAATCATTATGTTTGTGTATACATGCACACACACACAAATACACCGCTATTGCACATCTTGCAGTTGCTAGTTGATGGCAGATACTCAGAGCCTTGGAACAAGACAGCTGCCATCTTTTCATTGAGCCATAGAGTTTTGAAGGACAGAGGGAGGCCATTTAGCCCATCGAGTCTGTGCTGGCTCCTTGCTAGAGCAATCTCAAACTGACTGCCATGGGAAATGGTGCATGGTATGCAGGGGAGCTATTTAAATTCATGGATGTGATTAAAAACAAATCGTATTGTTAAAAACTTCAACTTTACAAAGAGCACTTTGTTGCAACATTTCCCTTGGACCAGAAACTGAGTGCAGGTCATATTCAGTTAACACGAGATGTATAAAGATAGGCCTGAGTTTTCATTATTTCTGTCTTTCTCTGCTGCCTCAAGATTTATGTCCAATTCTGATGGTGAAGTATAGGCTGTAAACTCAGTTTTTTCGACTGTAGGTCAATGGGAAACTGCAGGCTGATTTCAGGTACTGTATACAGACAGGAATATTATGGTGGCCACCATTATACGGTAACGACACATTGTCAATTCCTAATCAGCTCTTTTATCAGCAATTCACTAATCACCATTTAGTGTTATACCATCATGAGAGGAAAAGCCCTCATAATGATAAAGAATCAATGCACCAAACCTACACTTCAATACTTAAAATGCAAGTAATGTGATACCTTAGAATATCTGTAAAGTCATTATGAAACACAGTTACAATTTAGAAAAGGATACGGAGAAAATCTGGTATTCCAGTATCTAAGCAGTCTCGAATCTCATCAAATTCCGACTTCAGCCCTGGCTGCTGGAACAGGTCTTCCTACACACAATGACAACATTTAACACACGTCAATAAAGGCACTCTGCAATTCCATGGAAAAGCAGGGGGGTAAAAGGGAAGAAAAAAAAGAGAGTGAGACTCATATTTTGGAAATAATTCCTACTGCAATAAACATGTTGACGAGACCTGGTGTGAAGCATTGCGGTACAGGTGGTCAACCATCATCCAGATTTCTTTAGGGATATCAATTGGCACTTCATTTGGAAAGCAGTCACAATATTTGTAATCTAACGCCATTCTTTCCTGCAGAGTAAACAAATTGCATTGAAAATCCAGTGCTGTTGAAATAAAACATATCTTTCATCTGTGGAAAAAATCTTTCCACTTCCTTTTTCTTTCACTACCAGTTACACTCCACAGTTATACTCCTGGTTAATTTCTTTCTTACAAATTCTATCATCCATAAAACTATAGTTTTGTTTTGGAGTTGGAGGGGACGGGGACGGAGGGCAGGGTGCTTAGAACAGGGAGACGTAATGCCAACAGGATTTCATAATGGATAGAGGGGGCAACAGAAACATTCATACACACATCGAATATAAAGGCACAATGCCACATATGTGCAATTGGTGCTCCCCATAGGTGGCTGCAGTAACATCTCCGTGGTAAGAACACACTTTATAAGGGAAACATACATATTCAGAATATTTTTCTGTGTCTTGTTTCACAATACAGGGGGTGTGAGATCTCCAGGGATTCAAAATTAAATTGTGGTGGAGCTGACTAGGCTCACAAAGAAAGTTTAACGGAGATTGTATGTTGTTACACAACTGCTCTGCATTATTTCACCGAGAAGGCATTTGTTAATGGGTCAACACAATGCCTTCAGCAACAAAGGATTCCTGGAGCTTGAGGCGGCGCAAAACAAACAGGACGTGTAAATAACTGTATCAAAAGTCTGTATTCACAACACCTTTCAAGCCTTTGGAGACTTAAAAATAAATATTAGTACAAGAAACCTGACCCAGGTCTAACCCTGCCACACCTAATACAATGGGCATGATTTTGACCCTGAGCCGGGAAGGGGGCAGGGGGGGTCAAGTTGCCGATGGGAAACCCGGAAGTACGGGTTTCCCGGACCTCCTTACGATTTTGACGTAAGGACGACTTTTATTTTTTTTGATGGTTTGCCGTCCAACTGACTGGTTTGATTGACAGGCTGGTCTCAGTTGGATGGGACAGCAGCCAGGGAGAGGATGCCTTCAGGTAAGTCTTTGATTGCATGAATTGAGGGGGGGGAGGCAATGGGTGGGCATGGGTTGGCACGGGAGTATCAGGGGGCATGGAGGTCACGGGGGGATCGGGTGTCATCACAGGGGTCCGCAATCGTGGGGGGGGGGGGGGGGGATATCGCGGGGGTCCACGATTGTTGGGGACATCAGCGATCAGGGCGGTGGGGTGGTCCACGATCGTTGGGGGGGGTCGCTGCAGGTAGGCTTGTTGGGCTTGGGGGAAGCATACCTGCTCCTCCGGGCCCACAAGCAGTACTATAAAGGCACTTACCTGTTAGTTTCGGGTCTTCTCGCCTCCTCTCACATCGCATAAAAGAGAAGGTCCGGGAATCCTGACCCCCAGGGGTTGAAATTGGAAATTCTGCAAAAATGGAGGCGCGCAGCCTCCTTGAAAGGATTTACTCACCAACCCGCCTCCTAGGAGCGGGTTGGTCGCCTGCCCCTCATTCCACCCTGGTGAAAACCGGAAGTGGGTGGGTGGAGGCGGGTCTGAAGTGGTTGCGATTTTGAATGCCCCCCACTCCGCCCCCAACCCACCCATTTTTCAATGTTAGAATCGTGCCCAATGAATTAGCAAGAGCTATTTTTAAGATGATCTTTGGTTCAATGATGCAGTAGCATCCAACCTCCTGAGGGCGACATTACTGCAACGCATAAATTACGGCACGCACATGCTGTCCATCGTACCTATGCTGTACAACTGGAGCTATCTACTCTAATCTCATTCCCCATCATCCTTTTATATTCTTCTTTTTCAAATAACCACCCAATTCCCTTTTAAAGATGCTATGACGTTCCCAAATATCTTCAGAATGCAGCAGGTTTGTTCTTTCAAAGGTTTACAATCTTAAATTGCACAAATTGGCTGCTGCGTTTCCTACATTACAACGCTGACTACACTTCAAAAAGTGCTTCATTGACCGTGAAGCACTCTGGGACATCACAAAGTCGTGAAAGGCGCTGTATAAATACAAGTCTTTCTTTCTTTAAATGCCCCAATGTCACATTTTTCTGGGCTTCCACCCACACAGGGGTAAATGGGGAGTTAGCAAAGTCCTCACTAGTTACAGTGCAGGAGCCTGCTTGATGCAATACTTCTAGAAGACAGGGTTTTATACAAAGAGAGCACAATTCAGATGCTTTTTTTCTGGCTGCGCCAGGAAATTGCAGTCTTCCTGCATTAACTGGTTATTACATTCACAATTCCTGCACCATGATGCTGAGATAAATTGCAATAATACAGAAATAAAGCTATTCGGGTGAAGTAACTATTAATATTAATCTACACTACTAAATTAAGCTTTTGAAAACTTATAAAAATAAGAAAAAGTTTCTAAATGTTTTATTTGGCATTCCCACTCTCTTTTCCCTTGTTCTCTTTATTATTTGTCCATTTTCTGCACCTTTTAAACTGTATTTACTTGTTTTCCTAGGCCTCGATAGGTCAATTTTGGATATGAAAAACACATTGTGGAAAACCAGCTCCAAAAATCAGTTTTTAAGCAAACCAAGGTTCAGGAGTTGAATCATAGAGGTAGCCAGGTAAAGTCCAAACTATTCTTATTTCTGAAAAACCAAGGTGAAAGTGTGACCGTGAGTTTTTCCCCCGTTAGTGGCCCTGGCAGAGACATTGGGCCCAATTTTAGCACCCGCTATCGGGTGCGTTCTCGGCGCGGGGGGCCCCGAAAATTGCGAAATTCAGGAGCGGGACCGGATCCCGCCTCGATCCCGCCCACTTCCGGGTTCCCCGCTGATGTGCGGGCGTGCGCGCGCAGCCCCCGCTGGTGGGAATCTCGCAGGCAATTAAAGCCAGCGGGATGCCACTTGAGAGTATTTATACTGGTATTTCAGGTCATTAACTGACCTGATTAAGGGACTGTGTGTGATTTTGGATCAACATGGGACTGTTTCCCACACTGGGGGAAACACTCCCAGATCGAATGGATGTGTTGGAGCTGTCAGCCTGTGGCAGCTGCAAAGGTCCATTTGACAGGTGGGCGGGGGGGGGGGGGGGAAGACCCTCACCCATTGCAGGAGGCCACTCTGTCACTTGGGACAAAGTTTGGCCTCCACCACCCTCCTCCTGACAGTCAAAGTCACCAACCTGCACACTTACCCCAGGGTCCGGAGACATGTACCTACCTTGCGGACCCCCTCAGATGTACATCTTGCGGATGGGGGCCGCCGTAGCTGCAGTCATGACCTCCTCGGAGGTCGAACAGCATCACCAGCCTTGCCATCCACCTCTGACACGTGTAGCTCTACAACAGAGTGCTGTGACACATCCACCTGTACAGCAGGAGGGAGGGCAACCGCAGAGAGAGATGCGTTGCAGAGGGCACTACCCTCGCCACAGGTTCCACAGACCGAGGCTCAGCCTCCTGGACCTCTCTGAGCAGCAGTGCACACGGAGGCTCAAAGTCACTCGACATGTAGCCGTGGACATCTGCAGCCTCTTTCATGCCGAGCTGCTCCTGGCTGGCCCGTGCACCATCTTCCTACCTGTCGCTGTCAAAGTCACCACTGCCCTCAACAACTTCTCCTCCACATCCTTCCAGGGTGCAACCGGGGACATCGCCGATGTCTCTCAGTCGTCTGCGCAGAAGAGCCCTGCAAATACACCTACACCCACTCTGCAGTGACACAATGTGTGGCATCAGTGGTGGGTCCTCATAGTGATACCCAGGAGCGGGCATTATTGCACAAACCGGACAGGATTCGCGAAGACATGGCAGTAGTGGTGCCAATATAATATGTAATGTGAGTTGTTCTGAAATTTAATAGAAGTAACAACCATGACAAACCCTCAAACACCCTTGTGCATCCCCTTCATGCTCACGACACGTTTGCCTTACGCTGCCTACTGCACATATGTGATGCATGCTCTGTGGCTGCAGCACAGGTGGTGGCAGGTTGAGTGAGGCTGGCCTTGAGAGAGATGCACGAGAGGGTGAGTATGGGATAGAGCCATGAGATTGTATGAGGATTGGGTTGTGTGGTAGTGGCGGGGTGAGTACTGGCGAGGTGAGTAGGTGCCGGTAAGATGAGGATGGGGTTTGAGTGGGTATGAGGGGTGATGTGACAGAGTAGTGTTGGCAGTGCAGAAGGAGATGTGGGGTGGGGGCAGTGATGTGGCAGACGGAGTGTAGGGGAAAGACTACGTGTACTCACTGTGGCTGACCTACTGAGGTCATTGGACCGCCTTCTGCACTGTGTGCAGGTGGGCGATATGTTGGTGGCGCTGGTGACCTCCTCTGCCACCTCGAGCCAGGCCTTCCCGGTGGCAGAGGCAGGCCGCTTCCTCCCGCCCGCCGGGTGGAAGATCTCTGTCCTCCCCCTCCTCCTCACTCCATGTATTGATACCTGGGGTGAGGCATCATTAAACTGGGAGCAGCCTTCCCCCTGGGCTGCTCCATGCAGTCATCTTTGCTATTTGTTGCAGCATCTGTCAGTGGAGGACTGCCCCTTTAAATAGAGCACCTCCAGCTGACAGATCTTACTGCGCATGCGCAGCCCGCCCGACGCGCAGATCAGCAGCGGGGAACCCGGAGGAGCAGGTAAGTGGCTCCATTTAGTGGGTTGCCTGCTACGATCGCGCAGGAAACCCACTAATTTCACCGGGCGCGTTACCCACACGCCCGCTTGCCCACCCGCCGAGAACCCACACCCCTGGTAAAATCAGGCTCATTGTATCATGACAAGGTAGTTAGCAGCACTGAGGTTCAAAGGACATCAATTGTAAAGATACTTAAATATTTAGTCATAGTCCAAAACATCTATTTAAATAACTTGCATTTACATGGTGCCTTTCACGACCCGAGGCAATAAAAGAACTTCATAGCCATTAAATTACATTCAAAATACAGTGCTGTTATGTAGGCAAATGTGGCAGCCAATTTATGCAAAGCAAGGTCCTGCAAACGGCAGATGAGATAAATCACCAGGTTATCTGTTTTGGTGGCACTGGTTGAGGGATGGGTGTTGGCCAGGACACCAGTAAACTTTCCCTGCTCTTCTTTGAATAATGCTGTGGGATCTTTTACAACCATCTCAACAGGCAGGCTGAACGTCTCATCCAAAAGATGCCACCTCCGACAGTGCAGCACTCCCTCAGTACTGCACTGAAGTGTCAGCTGAGATAATGTGCTCAAGTCCTGGAGTGAGGCTTGAATCCACAACTTTGAGGGTCAGGGACAAGAGTGCTCTACCCTTGAGCCAAGGCAGATGTTAAAAATAGCAAGCAAGGAAAAATTATACCATCTTGCACTAAACTTTTAAAAGCCAAGCCCTTTCAGTTCATTTCCATGGCTGCAGGTGTCTTCTTGTGGCTGCTTTACACTATTTTAAACTCATTTACTCACCAGCTCTTTTATTCTTTCAGGTGGCATGTCTTGGATTGGTTCCCTCATGTAGCAAAGCGCTTGCAACGAGGATCCGAAGCAACTCGGGAGGTAATTCCCAGAAATGGCCAGGAAGTAGTCTTTTCCTCGTAGTAGATGTAAGATTAAAATATCCCCAATGTGATCCTCTCCCACATTCATTGCGAGAGCAGTAGATTTATTCACGTATACTTCGAACTCAATTTCTATTCTAGCTCCTGAAAAAAAAAATAAAACCATGACTGAAATAAGATTTCTGCAAAATTGCCACCGAACATTTTTATTGCAGCTGCTTCATTGACACAAAACAAGCTATCTGAATCTGAATCTGATTACTGCAAAGAATGTTACACTAAATTTGAGAGGAGCAGGGGTACGCTTTTCTGTTTATCTTAGAAGTGTTTTAAGATGCTAATTGTACTGCAGTCAAGATATTTTTGTGATTAGTCTGCGTAGATAAAAGTCACAATAATTCAATTCATTAAAAACAAAATCAAGAAGCAAGTGCTGATTTAGGACAGACAATGAGGGCAAACAACTCTTAACCCTCGCAAGTAAACGTTATTTCTATTTTTTGAGTGAGTTGAGGCCAGCCAACCCTCAAGTACTAAAGGGAATTGGATATATAGTTGAAAAGGAAACATTTGCAGGGTTATGGAAAAAGAGCAGGGGAGTGGGACTAATTGATTGGCTGTTTTAAAGATGGGCATGATGGGCTGAATGGCCTCCTTCTGTGCTGTATGATTCTACTATCAGCACTCTCTGGATTTCCCAGAACCAAGCATTTGATTTCCTCATGTATTTAATGTGGAGTATGAAAAAGTGAATTTCTTTTAAAAGAGATTAATCTCCAATAGCAACCACTGAAGCAGCTCTGCTGACTGGCTAACGCTGAACAAATTTGCCTGTTTCTGATTCCTGCTAACGATAATGGAATCTGTCTGCATTGTTTGTGCTTAAATTTCAACTAGTGCATTTGGTAAGAGGCTATGCCTCTTGCCCCATGTGTCCAGCTGCTTAGACTTCTTTTCACAAGAACCTGGAGCTATCTTTTGGATGGCAGGTTTGCCACGCTTTATGTGGATCTAGCAAACTCTCCAGGTGCCTGGACCATGTGGTACAGCCTATTAGCTCTGCTGTAGCTGAGGCTGAAGAGTCCAGGCCTTTGCAGATCTTTGTACAGTCGTATGAAGGAGGTGGACAGAACTCGGTGAATGACTGGCTCATTGACGTGTCTCATTATGGGTAATGCCTGTGTCTGGACTTCGAGCTATGAGGCAATCCAGGTATTATATTCATCAAAGAAAGCGTGTATGTTTAAAGACTATCTTCACAGCACCTATAATGCTCAACGGTCAAAAGACCTAAAGCAAAGTGAAACCAAGTGTCTACCTCCAGCTATCACCATTCAAAGCTATGGTCAAATAATTCTTTTCTTTGAAGGTTCTTTCAAAAAAAAAGGTGAATATTTCTGCAAATAAAAGTGAGCAATGTTGGCACTGGGAAATGGAACACGGTTCCCCTTTAGACACCCAGGGTAATTATCAAGTCATCCTTGGTCAGGTGTAGCATGGTTTAGGGGTAAATGGACTCTCAGAAGACATTTCCATTTCCACACCAGCCAAACTTATGGGCCCTGATATTAATAAGGAGGCGGGGACGGTGTGGGGTAGGCCGAAAATGGTCGAAGAACCTGGCAAGGCCGGGGACGTGGAGGCCCTGCCGATCGTAACGGCATCAGCCGCAGCCAGGGACGGTCATAGGCCAGGGACATCCTAGGCCGCAGCCGGGGACAGTCCCCAGCAATGGAAAGGAAGATCCAGTTGGCAATCGGGAGGCTGGAGATCGGAGCTGGGGGAGGTCGAAGGCTTCCTTGAACGGCCTGGAGGTGGAGCACTCCTGCTCCTCTTGGCCAACAAGGAGTGCTAAAAGCACCACTTACCTTGGGGGGTTGGTTCAGGTGCCGGGAATCCCACAGCTCGAGCCTCCCCCTCACTTTCTGTTAAATTTAAGTCGCAGCAGACCATGATGTCATCAGGCCGCGACTTAGGAATATTAATTAGGTCCCCACCTGCTTTTTGCTGGAGCCTTGTCTGTGCTCTGAACTGTGCCCTTTAAAATTTAACGGGGCGAGAATGGGGCCAGGTTGCCCGATCCTGATATTTTAATCCCCCCACCCCGACCCTCTCCCGCCCATCTTGGGTTGGGGGGGGTTAAAATCAAGGCCATGGTGTCTCTGAATGAGATTACCACTTTAGTGCTCATTTTGTCCTAGGAACAGTCATTAGGAACTGAGGTGCAATGGTCTCAAACTCACTTTTATGAGTGATCCATAGAGTTAACTACAAGCACTTTCTTCATACACTGGACTGAAAACCAGGTGAAAAGACAGCAGGCACATTCTATGTGGTACCTGTACTTTTCTTTTTTAATTTTGATCATTTGAAAAAAGAAAGACACAAAATCAAACTGGGAACAGGGCTCAATGTTCAAAAGAGATGCATTTATGCTTTTGTACAGAATGACATACCCTCAGTCAAAATCCCCTTATTAGGGGTAGCACTAAACCATGGTTTGCAGTATGAAGACTCGTCCAGTTTGGTGATGAATTCAAACTGACAGGGCACGAGTCCAGTATTCTCAATAATAAGTGTTTGAACCTGGAGCTGCATGAACTTCACATTCTCAAAATGGAACTGGAAAAAGAAAACAGTTTTTTAAAAATGTACTCCCAGCACTGAAATGGTTCTTAAAACAGTCAAGTTTTTGAATACAATTCTCTACAGGATTGCAATTAACACTTTAACAATGCAACATCTATGGGTAAAGGCACTGTTGTGAGATAATAAACTATACAAATCAGGAAAGTATCAGGTTCAAACCCTGGTCCATGCCGAGGTCTCTGATTTCAGTGAAGCACCAAAATTGCCTAAGCATCCCAGACAAAAGTGATGCTCTCCACACTGGAGTGGCCAATCAACACTCACTGCCTTGGTGGTCAGGGCACAGTCACCTGAGTGAGATACAGGAATGCTGCAGGTGCCTGTGCAATTAAACCCCATGCAAAAGACATCAGGATTTTTAGGAGAAGGGAGAAAATGAGGAGGGAAAATACGGACAAAGACCCTAAAATTGTGATGGGGTTCTCTCTCCTGGTCTCCCGCTGTAACTTTGGTGGGAGATTGTCAGAATCCCCGGAGATATGGCGTACACGTCTGTTTTCAGTCATTTATGTCATTTGTCTGAGGGTTCTGCTGGTCTCCTGCTGCAGTTACAGTGCGAGACTGGGAGAACCTTAGTGAAATTTCAGGCCCAAAATGTGACCACCTGTACACCTTTTAAAATGCATACAGTGAAATGAATTCTGATTCATATTTTATATTTAAACAGTGAGTGCTAATGGGCTACCTGATTTGGGGAGATGCACTGTATGGTGCAGTGTGGTGCTGAGCCATGCAGGTCAGGAAGATCCCAGCTTCAATCCCTGGTCTGTCTTGTGTTAAAGGGCTCAGCCAAAGAGACAATGGGGAGGAGTGGAGTATGACAATTGGCCTCAGTGCCTCCTGCCTTGGGAAGGCAGTCCATGCTTATCACTGCTAATCACTATCCAGGGATCCTGTTAGAAATAGGTGTGTCACTCATCAGCTCTGTCCTCACTGACCTATATTGGCTCCTGGTTTCCTGGCACGACAAATTTAAAATTCTCATCCTCGAGTTTAAATCCCTTCTGGGCTTTGCCCTTCCCTATCTCCGGAACCGCTTCCAGCCCTAACCCCTGCTGCAACTAGGAATGGGCAATAAATGCTGGCCTTGCCAGCGACGCCCACATCCCATGAACAAATAAATAAAAACTCTTTGCTCCTCTGACTCTGGCGTCTTCTGTCTCACCATTGGCGACAATGCCTTCACCCACTTAGGCCCCATACCTTGGAATTCCCTGCCTAAACCCTTACACCTCTCCAACTTCCTTTCCCCTTTAAGAACTTCCTTAAAGCCCACCTCTTCAACCAAGCTTTTGGTCACCCCTCCTAATTTCTTTTTGCTTTGGCTTATCATCCATGCTTTTGTTTGGTTATGCCTCCGTGAAATGCTTTGGGATGCTTTTCTACATTAAAGGTGCTATATAAAATGCAAGTTGTTGTTATTGTGTGTGAATATTGAGTAAGCTTCCATGGTCATAAAGTCTCAACCCTCACTACACTCGGCTCACACAAGAAGAAAAGGGACTTGTGTGAGGTACTGCACCTGTAGAACTGCATACATCACCACTTCCAGAAGAGTATCGGTAATGGGAGAAAGTTGGAGCTTGCCAAGTTAAATAACTTAGCCAAAGTAATATGGAGGGAACTGAGACACCAAAATGGTCTTAATTATTCTTGGTTTGGGAAAGAGAAAATAAAAGCAACACTCAGGACACTGGGAGGTGGATAGTTTTCTGGGAGAAGTTGCACGGCTGAATTCACCTCAGGAGCAGGAAAGTATCCATGATTTCAGATGAGGTCAGCATTACTATTTAAACAAAAAATACAAAAAAATCCCCATCAAATTTACTCATATTGCTTTTAAAATGGGATAATGATGGCAAAATTTAGAAACACAAGTTTTACATAAAAAGTTGGTTTGATAACATTTTGGAAAGATTCATTCAGAATGAATGGTTAGCATTCCAGGGACCAAACCAGGTACCAAATTAAGGATACTGTTATAACTATACCGTATATACTGTTTTATAAGGATACTGTTGGTCATTCAAAGAATGAGTCACCACTATAAAACCGATTTTAAAATATAATCAAACACCGTCTGAGCTTTGAATAGTTGGACATAGTGTGTTTTTAAAAAATTTCTTCTTTGCAACTGTCTCCCTTTCTCTCCTGAAGGCAATTCTATCGGTGTCAGCAACCTCCGATGTGTTAACCAAACGCTCATTCTTCATGTCTGATTATGACAGTGCGGGTTGGCCAGCTATTCAGTTGTGGCGCCTGATCCTGTCCACGTCAAACATATCTACATGCACTTGCTGCGAAGGGTCACTGGATAGCAATCAGGAATGGCAACCCCGGCTGATTTTTCCCCTCGTCTTGCTCAGGAATCCGAGAACAACTGTAGCACTCCACCTGTTTTGCTGGTTGAGATCAGCTAACTTTGTACACACCATGGTTTTGAAGCTGGGATCTTCTGCTCTGTATGGCTTAGTACTACAATACAATGGGTCGCACTGTTGCTCACTAGACCATTTGGGGGGAGTGGGGGAGGGGGACTGGATCCAACATTAAATACGTAAAATCTTCTCACGGATAACAACAGTTTGCATTTATATAGCGTCTTTAACGGAGTAAAACGCCCCAAGGTGCTTCACAGGAGCATTATCAAACAAAATTTGATACCGAGCCACATAAGAAGATATTAGGACACCTGACCAAAACGTTGGTCAAAGAGGTAGGTTTTAAGAAGCTTTTTAAAGGAGGAGAAGTGGAGAGGTTTAGGGAGGGAATTTCAGACCTTAGCGCTTAGACAGCTGAAGGCACGGCTGCCAATGGTGGAGCGATTAAAATCGGGGATGCACAAGAGGCCAGAATTGGAGTACTGTGAGAACTCCCTGCTCTTCTTCAAATAGTGCCCTGGGATCTTTTACATCCACCTGAGAGGGCCTCATCTGAAAGACGGCACCTCCTACAGTGCAGCACTCCCTCAGTACTGCAATGAAGCATCGGCCTAGAGTGGGGCTTGAACCTACGACCTTTTGATTCGGAGGTGAGAGTGCGACCACTGAACCATGCTGACACTCTAAATCCACTAGGAAGAACACAGGAATCTCCAAAAAAAATGTAAAGGACGGAAATAGAAATGAACAGAGCTATAGAAGCCAAATACAATTGTAAGAAATTCTGCCAGTAATGTAACAGTGCGAGGACTACCAAAGAATTGAAATCCCTTAATGGCGCTGAAACTATGGATGAACAAAACCTAGTTAGCACACTAATTGATTACTTCCTGGAACTATTCACTGGAGAAGACTAGTAACATATAACACATCATAGAAGGTTCTATAATTAACTGCATGACTTCGACATCACAAGACGCCAGAATTATAGAAGTGCAGAGATCTTGGAGGGTTGGAGGGCTGGAGGAGGTGACAGAGATAGTGAGGGGCGAGGCCATGGAGGGATTTGAAAACAAGGATGAGAATTTTAAAACTGAGGCGTTGCCGGAACGGGAGCCAATGTAGGTCAGTGAGCACAGGAGTGATGGGTGAATGGGATTGGTGCGAGTTAGGATACGGGCAGCAGAGGTTTGTATGAGCTCAAGTTTACGGAGGGTGCAAGGTGGGAGGATGGCTAGGAGAGCATTGGAATAGTTAAGTCTAGAGGTAACAAAGCTATGGATGAGGGTTTCAGCAGCAGATGAGCTGAGGCAGGGAACGTTACGGAGGTGGAAATAGGCGGTCTTGGTGATGAGGCGGATATGTGGTCGGAAGCTCATTTCAGGGTCAATTAGGAGGCCAAGGTTGCCAACGGTCTGGGTTCAGCCTCAGGCAGTGGCAAGGGAGAGGGATCGAGTCGGTGGCTAGGGAACAGAGTTTATGGTGGGGACCGAAGCCATTGTCTTCGGTCTTCCCAATATTTAGTTGAAGGAAATTTGTGCACATCTTGGATGTTGGACAAGCAGCCTGACAAATCAGAGCAGTGGAGGGGTCAAGATAGGTGGTAGTGCATTGGCACTGGTGTCGTCAGCGTACATGTGGAACCTGATGTTGTGTTTTCGGATGATGCCGCCGAGGGGCAGCATCTAGATGGGAAATAGGAGGTGGCTAAGGATAGATCTTTGGGTGACTTCAGAGGTAACAGTGCAGGAGTGTGAAGAGAAGCCATTGCAGGCGATTCTCTGGCTATAACTGAATAAATAAGAATGGAACCAGGACAATGACATTCCAATTAACACCATAAAAATGAACGAAGTTAAAGAATCACTGTACAATATACATCTAAATTACACATTCACAAAGCATTCCAAACATGGTATGTAAGGAATAAAAGACATTTTTATATTGTATTAATTTGTGCTCTTCGAAGTGAATGAGAACTGTATGGAGGACCTGTGAACACTATGGCACAATCCTAGCTGGCTGTGTAGCAGTTGGAACTATTTTTCCATATTCTGAAGGTTCGTTAAAGACTTCACGTACAAATTCCACGTGGGGTGTTTTCACATGGTCCCTGAAGATTTCACAAAACATTGTACGATTTTCATGCCACTGTCACTTGGGAGCATTCAGAACAAATGAGGAAAAATAAAATGCAGATGCGAACAATGATTTGAAATGAGGAGAGTCCAATTAGGCTCCTGGGTCTAATATTCAGAAGTTCAACACGTGATTTGGAGTAAAAGCTGAGAAAACAGTGGTGCAGTGTGGATATTCTGACCTTGGATGATATATTTTATTTATCAAGCACTCTAATGGCAGATCAGCACAAGCCAACCTCGAGTTTTCTTGTATTGACAGGTAATACAATTTGGACAACTTCAATTATTGCTGTAGTACCTAACTGAAATGTCGCTGTGCATTTGGATTGAATATGAGATGCAGTTACTCAAGTGTTGATTCACATTACACTTGTAGCTTTAAACTGGTTCTACAGTTTTGTAACAATGGGATTGCAGCTTACATTTGTGTTGTAACTTTATATTTATATTTCTCATGAATGCATCTCACCAATTAGAATTTGGACTGAAAGATTATTTTAGTGACAAACGCTTGAATTCCACCTTTTCCCCCATTCAGCTCTCATTAAATACTTCCAAGGTGCGAATCAGATCCCTTACCATACGCTGAGAATGTGTCCCAAAGTCTCACTTCAGAAGACACCCACCAACATCATCCTAATTTCTCACACTCTATGCAGTCAGTCAGACAAAATCAGTGCCCATTTGGGTTGAATTATAAAACAGTATCAAGTAAGAGCTGGTTGACATTGTCCAATCCCATTTTGATTATTCTGACCCTTAATATTCATTAAAGGAAAGAGCCTTTCATCCTGTTTGTCCGGTTGAATGCAAACTTGGGTGTTAGAGATGAAGTTATAATTGACCAGAAAGGTGATGAAAACAACAGGCTGAAAATAGCATTTTTCATCAACTTCCTTTGGCAATAACAAAAGTTCAACATAAACAGCAACATTTAAGCATAATGTTAGAAAATATAATATGCCAATGAGTTCTCTAAGAACTCTACAATTTCACTTCATTGACACATCCTTGACCCTCGTAGCTAAGTAAGTGTGACAACGTATCGCCTAAGTTGAATTGAACTGATGACAACACAGAATGGGCCAGTCAGAAAGCTGGATGGCCTAAAAAGGCAACAGAATGACTTACCTCAGTCTTGGACAGTGACACTGAAGGAATAGAATCATTCTCCATTCTGTCTAGTACGCGAACAATATTTTCATATGTCTTCTTGTACAAGTCTTGATTGACCACCTTTATCTGTAAAAATATGGACTGTCCTTAAGAACCCAACATCGCAAAGTTCCCCTTTAAACCAACCTAAAGATTATTCCTTAAAACTAAACCAAAAAATTAGGGATGCTGGAAATTGGAAATAAAAACAGAAAATGCTGGAGAACACTCAGCAGGTCAAGCAGTATCTGTGGGGAGAGACACAGAGTTAATGTTTCAGGTCAATGATCTTTCACCAGGTCAGTTTTGATGAAAGGTCATCGACCTGAAATGTTAACTCGGTTTCACTCTCCACAGATACTGTCTGATCTGCTGAGGGTTTCCAGCATTTTCAGTTTCTATTAAAGATTATTCCTGCTTAGTCATTACTGAGGATTACTTCAAGGGTAAACATCTAGAATAAAGATCACAATGAACAGAAAGGTCTCCCATTTACTGGTCTGGCAGAGAATGGATTAAATTCACCCAATAAAGGCAACACCAATTCGTAAATATCGGGCTCAAAGTCAAGTATTCAAAAGCCTGAGCTGCCAGGCCATCCGAACATGATTAGGATAAAAAAATGTACTTCTAAAACAAGGGTGATCTTGGACACATTAACCCAGTCATCACCTTACTGATCCAGATTTGGTTCAGATAGAGAGCAATGGTTAACATTTAAGGGAATTTCAGGTGACAGCCACAAAAACTTCAGAAAAACCTACAAAAGCCACCAGCTGTGAATAGTTCACTCCCACGCTACGGTTATTTTGATTGTTATAATTTCCCAATATTTTCACAAAATACATAATGCCAAATGAAATTCATTCCTCTTAGGCACTTGTGATTGTGCTGAATACAGCACATACACAAATCTTTGAAGGTGGCAGGACAAGTTAAGAAGACTGTTAAAAAAGCATGTGGGATCCTTGGCTTTATTAATAAAGGCATAGAGTACAAAAGCAAGGACGTTATGCTAAACCTTTATAAAGCACTGGTTAGGCCTCAGCTGGAGTATTGTGTTCAATTCTGGACACCACACTTTAGGAAGGATGAGAAGGCCTTAGAGAGAGTGCAGAAGAGATTTACTAGAATGGTACCAGGGATGAGGGACTTCAGTTATGTGGGCAGACTGGAGAAGCTGGGGTTGTTCTCCTTATAACAGAGAAGGTTAAGGGGAGATTTGATAGAGATGTTCAGAATCATGAACGGTTTTGACACAGTAAATAAGGAGAAACTGTTTCCAATGGCAGAAGAGTTGGCAACCGGAGGACACAGATTTAAGTTGATCGGCAAAAGAGCCAGAGGCGACATGAGTAAACATTTTTTTACGCAGCGAGTTGTAATGATCTGGAATGCACTGCCTGAAAGGGTGGTGGAAGCAGATTCAATAATAACTTTCAAAAGGGAATTGGATAAATACTTGAACGGAAAAAATTTACAGGGCTATGGGGAAAGAGGAGAGGAATGGGACTAATTGGATAACTCTTCAAAAGAGCCTGCACAGGCACGATGGGCCGAATGTCCTCCTCCTGTGCTGTACCTATTATGATACTATGAACTGTTTATAGAGTGTGGGAGGGAAGAAACCCTGCTCCCTAAACATGTAAATTAAAGGCAGATGGATTTAAATGTGGAGGTCTAACAGATCTGCCTAGAATTTTGTGAGCCAGGTTTGACGCAGCACTCGATGTACACTCTATGTGGTGTCAACCTCTCTCCTCTGGGGGTCTCACTCTGCTTCACTCGGAGTCAGGTTGCACCTCTCTGGGTTTACACTGTACATTTAGTGCTCAGACCTCTGCTGACTCAAAAAATTGATAGATATAGTGAAGCCCAATTAATATCAACAGTAATACAATCAAGTTCAATTTAGCATCACATTTTTCCACATGCAAAATATTTCCTATCATTCCTGCAACGGTTAAATTTCACAACTGTCCGTTTTTAATCCTTTTTCTAATTCTAAGGTGTTTTGAGTCTTTGTTCAATCCAAATAAACTATTTACAAAATGATCAGGTTTTGTGATACTTGATAGTTTTAAGAAACTGTTCAGTATTAAAGTAAACATGGAATATTATCTGACAATTCCTCTTCACAGCAGATGACCAAGAGCTAAGATGGAACACTAGTGAACGTGAAAAGATGGTTCCATTACCCCAACTAGGAACAGTGAGCTAACGGGTTTATGGTCACTGATTTTCAAAGCCATGTGACTGCGATACTCCAACTGCTTGACGCTGCTGCCTTTCCAAAGGATTCGATCGCACCATGCGGGGACTCGACATTTCTCACTAAGAAGTAAGTAAGACAACACATCTGTAAAAGCCTTTCAGACACACTGCTAGTTGTTTCTACATGTACACACATATATACATTACTGTTGAAAACAGTTTAAAGTTGCATTAGGAAAGAAATTAAATGACATTCTGTTGATTCTCAATCACAGCTGAATTTGTTGGTCTCAGACAAGTATTTGGGATAACTCAGCTCAGTGTCTCTGGGCTAGGAAGGGAGCATTCTCTTGTGGAACTGTACCTCAGCAAAAGCTAGTACTTATTGGAGAAAACTAAGGGGAAATGGCACTCTGTATTTGCAACTATTTTTAGTTGGACTCTGATCAGAATAGGATTCAAGTTAAAAACAGTAAATCCAACATTGAAAATCTCCCATTAAATAAACAATCCAAGGGATCGATTACCTTGTGTCCCAGTTATCAGAGCCAACATCGTATTTGTAGGTTGGTTGAAAGTTGAGTTCTCCTTCTTTGAATCCTTTGAACACACCTGACTCCTCCATGTGTTTCTTTAGCTATGCAACAACAGTAGAAGTTCTTATAGTTTCAGTGTTAACACTGTGAGACAACAACTGGTACCATGTGTTAAATTTACTTCATGTCATTACATTATAAAATACCATTAATTTTGACATTACTTTTTTTTTAAAAAAGTACTTGAGGATTTAATTCACCATCCTGAATTAGCCACTAAAATAAGCTGTTACACAAATTTATATATGGTAATTCCGCTTCGTGTATGGAATAAAATATTGGGAAATCCAAACAGAAATACACACACTTTGATTCTTTCACATTTTCACAATGCAACTTTGTTTAAGTGCACCATGAAATAAGGAGAAAAGAGAGTGTGGAAAGAGAAAAACCTACGCAGCCCATCAAGCCTGCTTCTTCCACGACCATGTACAATCTATCATGGGCCTAATCAATCTCCTGAAGGTTGTTAGATTTTGTGATCTGGTCGCAGGTGTTTTGGTCCAACCTTCCTAAATGGATACTCCTTTCATCACGTGCTCTTGATGCATCTCGTTTCGGAATGCCTCAGATTTTACATCTCATGCTGGTATTGTCTATGCGGCACATTTTGTAACTGAAGCTGGTAGCACCATTTGGGGATTGTTGTTTTTTTCTCCTGATGAAATGTTGTGCATTAACTTCCCCCAATCCCCAAAGGTGATCAAGCAAAACTCCAGAATATCTGTCCATCCCACATCTCCACTATTCAACTTATTGTTGTTTACCACATAGCACCTGATCATCTTGGTCTATACTTGGTCCCTTAAAACCTCCAATCCTCTCCCCAACCAGACACTTAACCATTTCCATTTTGAATAAGTCAAAACAACTTTAAGGTAATTGGCAAAAGAACCAGAGGCGACAAGAGGGAAAAAAAAATTATACAGCGAGTTGTAATGATCTGGAATGCACTGCCTGAAAGGATGGTGGAAGCAGATTCAATGGTAACTTTCAAGAGAATTGGATAAATACTTGGAGGGAAAAATTTGCAGGGCTATGGGGAAAGAACAGGGGAATGGGACTAATTGTATAGCTCTTTCAAAGAGCCGGCACAGACACGATGTGTCGAATGGCCTCCTTCCGTGCTGTATGATTCTATGATTTGTTGGCAGTCTATTCCACATTCACTATTTTGTGGAGGGGAAATATTTCTAATTTTGCTTTAGGTTAAACCCACGTCCTCTGGTACGGTGCTTATAGTGCAAGATAAATAGCGTGCTTGCATCCGAGCCTTTCAACATTTTAAAGCTCTGGATCATGTTTCTCCCCCTCTTCCAACCAACCCATCTTTTCACCAGTGGAGTCAAGTTCAGCTTTGTGAGCCTCTCCTCATAACTCAGAGGGCTGAGTCCTGGAATTATCCTAGTTGCTTTTCTTTTAATCTTGCTTACTCTCCATACTTAACATTTTGTACAGGTTTTTTTTTAGATGGTAAGAATCTCCTTTTTAAATGGTAATTTCTCCCTTTTGGACTCTATCTAAGCCAAGCACCAGCCACTTGTTAATATGTGGAGACAACCTTCTCCTAGAGCTCCTGTCTCCTGATGCCACTGCAATGTCAATGGCCATTGTAACTTCCATCTTACCTGATCATATTTGGCGAGTTTCTTATAATCCTTCGCTGCTATTAGCTTTTTAATTGATTCTACCTCCGGATGACATATCCTGTAGTTCAGATCGCCAAGCCATAGTACCACGCTTTATTATAAAGAGAAGAAAAAGAACAAAGTAGTAAAAATATCCTCATTAGGAACAAAGAGAAGATCTTTCCAGATCACACTTTTATGTAGAACAAGGCTGCTGTGGTCTTGCCTGCAACACATTTATATCATCAGTTTAACACCACACATTCAACTATGAAGCATTCTTCATGTATGAGTCTGGACAGTAAGTGTCAGCGGGCTACTTGGCAGTGGAAAACATAGCTGATGTTATCGCCCAACACTGCCACGTGCACTTTCCAGCAGCAGTCACTGAATTATCATAACTGAGGGTATGAACTGGCTCAGGAACAGCATGGGCTAGGTGCAGACTCAAAGCCCCTCTACTCTGTCCCACCAAGCACTTTCAGGGTAGACAAAGCTCCATCTATTCTACTTCACTCCAATCTTTTAGAAAAACACTCCCAAATTAATAAAAGGGAAGAAAATAACTAAATAAAACAATTGCTTGTTCTACATCTCAAATGTAAAATTTAGAAAGGACCAAATCTTAGGCAAGGAAGTCACAGCTCACAATGACGCTATCAACAAATCCACTACAACAGTTGGTAGTTCTGATAATCCCTTTCTTGCTGGTTAATGATTGCCATACATGTGCAGCTCTAAAGACCTGAGAGATGAAAATATTCTTTACAGCGCATACAAGACTCTTATCTGTTCTCCATGAGGATGTGCGGGTGGTCTTGTCTTATTTTGTGACTCACTAACCCATGCTGACAGGCTAACATGGACATTAGTTTTAAAAAACCTACTGATACAGCGTCTTCTTACTGCAGCACTGGGAGATAACATCAGGATCTGGAATTGTCTTTGCAACTGGAGAGGGGGTTGTGGGGGGAGAAGTTAACAAAAAAGAGTTGCCAGTTAAATATGCTACCACTAACTAACACTCTGTTGCCTCCATTTCTTTCTTTTTCAATTTTCTCTCCTCCTCTCCTAAAGGTGATGACTTCCGCAAAGGTGCGGTTCTACAAGTGACTACGGTATCTAGCCCAAGATCTAACCCAACAACCCTGACTGTTCTTCGTATGTGAGCCTGGACGGCGAATGCCAACAAGCTATTCTTTCACAGTGGACATTACACAAGGACCCGGGGGGGGAGGGGGGAGGTGTTAGGGGGAAGATTCCCTCTGCTCACTATCATAAATGCGTTTATGATTTCACTACAAACTTCACACAGAGAAACTCTTCTCCACAGAGGTAGGAACCCAGGATGTATATCCCCCCAACCAGCCCAGGAGGATGGTGACCAATTACAGCACTGTCAATGTTGCCCTTACTCAGATCGGCAAACTCAGCAGAGACTCTATTGAACTTTGTATCTTCCTGGTTTGCACTCCTCAATATCACACCAACTGATACAAAATACCCTTGCAGCCATTGTGTGTGTGTGTGTGTGTGTGTGTGTGTGTGTGGAGGGGGTGTTGACTGCTGCCTCCTACATGACGTCAACAAATAATGATTGATGAAGAAAATGGATGTTTCCTAGAACCAATGTAGAAGTATGAGGTATTCTCCTGAATCACAGGCAGGACTCACTCTGAAAGAAATGTATCTTGTGCAAGGAACCTTTTCAGAAGTATAGCCAACTGATGTTGGAGACTTACTCATGCTTCATGATTGAGAGAGCTGTCAGTGGCAGGTTAGGCTGAATGAAGCGCATTCTGTTGCAGATTTCTTTGTAGTCTTGGTTCCGTCTGTCACATTCTTCTGTGTGAGCTGCGAGATGCGAGTTAACGAGACACAAGGTGGTGTTATGGAACTGAAACCTTATGCTCACTCCACCCTTGTTACCCTAGGAGGGAAAAATAGGAAAAGGATAGTTGGGAAAGTTTAAGAGAGAGATTTAGAAAGACAAAGAACAAAATGATACAGGACTTCACAATGGGCCAGACTTTGTTAGAAAAATAATGGCATGTTAATGACGCGCGCCGTTATTAATGTGCAAATCGATCATCAAGTTCAAGGGATTAAGAGATGCGCCGTGAGTTGCAAATCTCGAGAACTTGCTGGTTGATTTAAGCCTCAGCTAAATGGCATCTCACTCTTAGCCTCCCTGTTATTTTGAAGAATTTGCTGGATTTGCACATTAATTGCCCATTAAACTCGCCACAGAAAGGTAAGTCTAGTAATTAACAGTATAGGTACCTTTTTAACTACGTGATAATTGTTAATGCATTGCTAATCAATCACTCTGGCCCAGAAATTGAAAAATTTAAACTGTGGACTCTCATTCCTTCAAGTGGAAAATTGTTCTTAAAGATTTTAAAAATATCAAATTTTAATTTTTTGTCTTTACTTTTCCTTCCTGTCTCTTTTATTTCTCTCTCTCTTAATCCAATCCTTCTTTCCCTCTATTTCTTTTTCTGTACCTGATTTGACTTTAATTCACCCTCCTGTTCCACCTTTCCTCTGCTTCTTTCTCAGTCCTTAAATATTATTGGTTAAGGAGGTAAAATGTTGGTCCCACTGTTCACTGAAGTCCCAGATGCCCCGTTGCCCTCACCACACCGTTACGCCGCAAAAATGTTTTGAGCTGAAGGGTGCCATGAGATACCCCACTCCAACAAGATTCGGCTCGATAACTTTTCTGGAATCCTCACTCCTGCTTGCTCTGTACCTTTAGATTCACATTCAGAGTACGGTTGAGCCTTAATGATCTGCACGCATGTTATCTGTGTTTTCAGTTATCCATGAGATTTTGTGTGGGTGACGGCAGGCCAGCTGGGGGCCGTTACCACTTTCTTTCTTCGTTCATTGCAGAAGGATAGATATTTCCCATCCGTGGGTGGGAAGAGAAGAGCTGAAATATTTATTTTTTAAAATATTGTGCTATCCCAATGCCTCAGTGGGTTGATCCAGTGTTGAGCTGAGCCATACAGATTAAGAAGCCGCCAGGTTTGATCCCCGATCTGTGCTGAGTTGCTTGATCTCAGCTAGGGACGTAGTGGGACCCATGGGAAAACTGTCTGGAGTTTCCACTCCTGATTACAATCAACTGTACCCTGCTGGATGTCGGCACATGTGGATGTCTGGTGAGGGCAGGACCGAGCTCCATTGTGATGCCTCCTTGCTGTCGAGTAGCCTGCTGACAATCACCATCAAGGCTAATACAAGAGTAACCACTTTGGGGAGGTGGCTGATCCATCTAACCGTTCCTCAATGAGGCCAATGATTTCAGGAAGGGAGGGATGGGAGGGCAGAAGAAAAAGATGGTGAGAAACTCAATTATATAATATATTGGTAGCACGATTATGCTGTCCATTGAAATCGAGGGGGAACAGAATCTGTTGTTCTTTCTTGCTCCAGAGGTAGTGCTATAACCTCCCTCAACCACAACAAGATACAGCTAAAAGATATACTATTTCCTCCAACTAACTGTGAGCAAGGCCACAGGAGATTCACGTAAGTAGAACTCATGAGCAAATAAATAAAGACTGTATCATTATTTGCGTACAAGAGTAGCATTAACAGAGCTCTAGGTTGAGAACACCCACCACTTTGGCTGGGGATGCTGCATGAATACCACAGACAAGAAGGGGGAATTTATCCTCAATTCTCACCATAATTTGGGTCTAAACCATATTTACACACATTCCTTTTATTGTTACAATAACTCCAGCACATTAAATGTTGATAATGTAAGCAGGAGACCAGTTACAAACCTGAAAATCTATTTAAAATTATGTAAAAAAAATGGCAAACAGAATATTCACTATGAATTACCAATGAGTGAATGTTTGGTGGGAGACAGGTTAATCATTAACAGTAACTGGCAGGACCCAATTCTGGACACAACAATCTAAGGCAGTTCCACAGCGTACTGGTGCCATATATAGTGGCAGGAGCTGAGTACTGTGCAACAGTACAGACAAAGGCAGTCCTGTCTCAGAACAGTCGTGTTATGTCAGGCACTGGAACTCTATACCATTTTCAAACATTACTAGTTCTGGTTCCCTGCGATGTCCACTGTTAATGTTAATCTGTAATGGGTACATCACTCAGGGCTTAAATGTGAAGCTGCAGAAAGACAATGGAATGTTCACCAACAAAAGAAACATGGGCAAAACCATCACATTTCCAATGTACACATATGAAAACAAAAATGGAGGGAGCAATGACAATGTAATGGTGCATTCAAGGGATTAAGATCATGGTAAAAACTAGCAGAGAAAAGCTCAAGCAGTTTGTAATCCAAACTGTGAGATTAGATTATTTTCTTCAATCACACTTTATTTTAAAAATAAGATTTTGGAGTCATGGGAGCGGGGGCAGTTTTATTTTTGTCCCTTTCACTTCCCCCTTAGCATTGGGCCTCAGAGTTACCTATTTCGTCCACAACAGTGGAATCTCAGTTACCTATTTTACCACTAGTTGCATGAACTTTCATTGGTGGCTGCCAGCATTTCTTCCTCATCATCTCATTTCTATCCTGGCTTGCAACGTTGGCTGATGCTGGAACAGCAGTTCTGCAAACCTTAACGAGTCATCAAAAAGTGCTCCAGCTAAAGAGGTGACTGTTCAAGACGGTGTGCACTCACCTCCAGCAATCTCGCTCTGAGCACTCTCGGCGGGGCAGATTTAAAATTAATACAGCCTACCTACTTAAACTAACTTCTGTGCCAGTGAGCGGAAGACATGTTGAATGTTGCATCAGATGGCTTAACCTACTTAACAACAGTCCATGCACTTCAAAAATGTCTTCAAATTAATTCATTGTGTAAAACACGAAAGGACACGAAAGGAGCTACAACTATTATTATTTCTATTATGTAAGTCAGTAACTCCGCTGAGACAGCACTTATTAGTTATATTATTATGTCAGCAGCTCTGCTAAGGTGAGTGTTATGGAGGTGGCAAAAAAGGATCTCTGAAGATGAGCATATGCTGCCTTTGGTATTCACCTCTATAGCTGGAGACTGCTGGTGGACTTGGAGGAGCATTGGCTGGCGTTCTGGGTGTACAGCTGGGCCAGCACTTGAGGTCCAGTGCATATGGCAGCTTCAGGCCCTTAGATCAGCTGAGACACGGGTGCTCCTGTGCTATATGATCTCGCCAGCAGGAACAGAGCAACGAGGGGAGTGCTGCTGGACAGAGCGAGGCTGAGGCACAAGGACGAGAAAAGGCACTGCATTCAAAATCCAGAGCAGCTGCCAGTGGAATTTGGAGACTCGCCGCTATCCGCACTCGGGAGGATATTTGAGATTCTTACTGTATCATAAAAAGCACAAAACTGTAGCTCAAAAAATTTTCCTAATCTGAATGATTATAAATTTTTAATCATAAAAGTTTCTCTTACACTTGTGATTTAACATAGGTGAAGGAATGTGTGACCAACTATGAGTTTCTGCCTGAAGGTGTACACAGGCATAATTACATAGAATTTACAGCACAGAAACAGGCCATTCGGCCCAACAGGTCTATGCCGGTATTTATGCTCCACTTGAGGCTCCTCCCACCTTACTTCATCTCATCCCATCAACATATCAACATTGCTAAGATCAGGACTTTAGCATTATGTGCAGTATGTGTCTGGTTTATAAATTGTTACTGCATTTTAAAAGGATGACGACCATTTACAAACCTGTTGCAGGTCTATACTACTCGCTGTTGAAACCTAAAGCGCATGTGTAGTCTGAGACACAGGAAGACTAGTTATTTTGCTGAGAAGCTTGCATATCCTTCAGTTAAAGGATACATATTTATTACTGTCTCACATAAGAAAAAGGAAGCTGTAGAATTGCAGTACTAGAATAGAACTGCTGACCCAGGAGTAGCAGGAGAATAGTTTAACAGATGACATTGGGAGGGAAATACATGACCAACATGTGTCCTTAGGATCTCCGAGTTAAATCTTCCCAATGTCACACAGTAAATCTTTTCTCACCACTACTTCCCATTGCAATTCGGTTCAAAAATTCAAAGGCAGCACAAAGTAGAACCACCAGCAAAATTACCACTCAACTCCAAAGCAACAATGCAAGCAACTAACATCTTGTGACAGGAAATATCAATTACTAAAAATAGATCATTTTTGAGGTTACATTTACCTTAGTTCTGTTTTGAGGTAATAAGGTCTATAAGTGAAATAAATGGATAGCTACACAATAATTGTGCCGCATGAAGAAGCAGAAAGGTCTCTTTTTAACAATGATTTAAATCACATGCCTCATTTTTAAACCCGTAAAATGAACGAACGGGGCATTTGAAGGGGAAATTAGTGTCTCTTTAATTTATAAATATTACATTAATATCCCAGGAATAAA
The DNA here is from genome assembly GCF_035084215.1 of Heptranchias perlo. Classification (NCBI taxonomy): domain Eukaryota; kingdom Metazoa; phylum Chordata; class Chondrichthyes; order Hexanchiformes; family Hexanchidae; genus Heptranchias; species Heptranchias perlo. The sequence continues at coordinate 11,886,174 of NC_090350.1, read as the reverse complement.
AATGTCCGGCAAGGATTGTGTAAAATGCAGTATCTAAATGAGCTGTTTACCACTCCACACAGTGAGTTTCATTTAAGTCCGAGAGGAATGTTCCGGTTGGTTTCACCCATACAGAAGAAAGCCCTGAACAGACAGCAAGCCTGCCCCACGCCTTTTTTTTATTCGTTCACGGGATGTGGGCGTCGCTGGCGAGGCCAGCATTTATTGCCCATCCCTAATTGCCCTTGAGAAGGTGGTGGTGAGCCGCCTTCTTGAACCGCTGCAGTCCGTGTGGTGAAGGTTCTCCCGCTGTGCTGTTAGGAAGGGAGTTCCAGGATTTTGACCCAGCGACGATGAAGGAACGGCGATATATTTCCAAGTCGGGATGGTGTGTGACTTGGAGGGGAACGTGCGGATGGTGTTGTTCCCATGTGCCTGCTGCTTTTGTCCTTCTAGGTGGTACAGGTCTCGGGTTTGGGAGGTGCCTTCGAAGAAACCTTGGCAAGTTGCTGCAATGCATCCTGTAGATGGTACACACTGCAGGCACAGTGTGCCGGTGGTGAAGGTAGTGAATGTTTAGGGTGGTGGATGGGGTGCCAATCAAGCGGGCTGCTTTGTTCTGGATGATGTCGAGCTTCGAGTGTTGTTGGAGCTGCACTCATCCAGGCAAGTGGAGAGTATTCTATCACATTCCCGACTTGTGCCTTGTAGATGATGGAAAGGCTTTGGGGAGTCAGGAGGTGAGTCACTCGTCGCAGAATACCCAGCCTCTGACCTGCTCTTGTAGCCACAGTATTTATGTGGCTGGTCCAGTTAAGTTTCTGGTCAATGGTGACCCCCAGATGTTGATGGTGGGGGATTCGGCGATGGTAATGCCGTTGAATGTCAAAGGGAGGTGGTTAGACTCTCTCTTGTTGGAGATGGTCATTGTCTGGCACTTGTATGGCGCAAATGTTACTTGCCACTTATCAGCCCAAGTCTGGATGTTATCCAGGTCTTGCTGCATGTGGGCTTGGACTGCTTCATTATCTTTGGGGGTGGGCAAAGGATAAAATGGTAAGCAACAAAGAGGAACATGAAATGGGAAAAAGAGAGGGCCAATTTTCCTGACATTTTCACCTAAAGACCACCCAGTCCCTGGATGAAATAATTAAGAAAGAGGTGATGGAGGCCTTTATACCTATTGCTCCCTGATTTCCAGGGCTTCTGGGGGGAAGGGGGCCCCAAGCCGGCAATAAGCACAGGCCCATCACTGAATAAGGTGGGAGGAGTATTCCTGGCCTCCTGCCTCTTCTTTTGGGGCCCCCAGATGCAGGGGCACCCCAGGAAACTGGTGGAGGGCTTGACCAGGGCACCCCATCAGCCTGGAGGGTTTGAGGGGGGAACCACACAGCGAGCAGAAGAAGACCCCTGAAGGTACTCGCCGGATCTTCAGGATTTCCTGGTCTCTGGTGGAGAGCAGCAGCCAGAATGCCCAGAGGCTGGCAGCCAGGCCGACAGCTGCACTCCTTTCCCCTGCTCGGTCTTCTGGCAATAGGGGAAAGGGGGCCATCCTGTGCCAAGGGGTGTGCCTGAGCTATTTTAATAACATGGCAAACCAAAATCGGTTACAGCTCTGTCTGGACAGGTACAGCGTACTTTGGACATGCTGTTCTGGCTGCCAAGCAAGGCAACTTGTCTATCTGCCTCATCTGGCTTTCAATGTGATATGTGCACCATATATGTGCGTCCAGGCTCTTCTCTCATCGGGCTCTTCTCTCATCAGCGCACCCATAACAACTGAAACATCCAGCAATTGCACAGGAGACTCCATCCTTATCCAGCACCAGGGGAGGGGCAGGAAAATTGGCCCCTAAATAGTTTATATATAATCTGAGTGACTAACATCTATTCTCCAATGGTGTTCCTTTTCCAATCTTAATTCAGATCATTCTTATAATACTTAAAATAGATGCACAAAACTAGATGGCAGTGCCTAAATAAAATCAAAACTACCTATTAATATTTTCTCCAATTTAAGGTGCCTTTGAAATTACATGCACTTTCATTTCTGCATCAGTTTATTAGTATTGCTGCTGCGAACTACAAATTACCAGATTGACAGTCAGATTATTGGCCACTGTTGTGCTGCATTATGAGATACTGTGAAACAGTCACAGTATTCCCCTGTACCAGTCACAAATAAATTCCACTACCACATGCATCTGTCAAGAAGGCAGACAGTCTGTTTCTCACTGCCACCTGCTGGCAGTGATAGTCACAAGTTCGCTCCTGTGAGTAAATACATGGATGGCTGAGTGCTCTGCAGTTTCTGAAGGAATGCATCGTTACCTAATTTTTTTCTTCTTAATATGACAGTGCCTAAAAACTATAATTACGATAAATGCGTAAGCAAATAAATAGAAATTCCTGTTAATTTCACTAGCCAGAATAATTTTATCATATATAAATATTAGATTAGATTGCAGCATAAATGTCAAATCACCATGAACAAAGCAGCAATTGTAACTATGATCAGGTTTGTGGGAGAGAGGATGCTTACATATATTTTTGTTACTGATCTTGTGTGTTAAAATATGTTTCAGTTGTAAGTTTCTGAGGCACAGTTAGAATAGGAAGTTTCATCATTGATAAGACTCAGGACAACCTTTTATTTTTTTTCCTCCATGCCTCTTTGTACCTTGATTAGTCTCAACACTCTTAACAGTGACCAGTTGAAACATATATAGCACTTGTAGGCCTCAATGCAGAGGGACTTAACAATATTATATACCACCGTATATCCCCATAGTGCGAGAATGGGGTCTGTTAAGCCAAGGGAGAAAGTACCAGAGGCACAATTCCACATTACAGTGAAGTTACAGCAATTGCGATACACTAGTTCCTGAAACATAATGGAATGCTCAGTCCAGCAAAGACTTTTTTTCCTCTGGCAATTTATTTCAGTACCCTTTTTTTTCTCCTTTAAGTCTGCCATACCATACATCTGCCCTGCCCAAGAGAACAGGCTGAAGACCTGTCTCAAGCCTCCAGGAGTAGGCATTCAGCCCTTCAAGACTGTTGCACCATTCAATTATATCATCGCTGATCTGTATCTCAACTCAATTTACCCACCTATGTTCCATATCTCTTGATACCTTACCTAACTAAAATCTATCGATCTCAGTCTTGAAAGCTCCAATTGTCCTGGCATCCATGGCCTTTTGAGGGAGCGAGTTCCAGATTTCTACTACCCTTCGCGTGAAAAAGTGCCTCATGATTTCACTCCTGAATGGCCTAATATTATCCCCTATTGTTCTTGATTCTCCCATTAGAGGATATAGTTTCTCTGTATCTAATCTATCGAATCCCTTTATCATTTTAAAGACCTCGAATGGATCGCCCCATAACCTTCTAAACTCATGATGTGGAGATGCCGGTGATGGACTGGGGTGGACAAATGTAAGGAATCTTACAACACCAGGTTACAGTCCAACAAATTTATTTTAAAATCACAAGCTTTCGGAGATTATCTCCTTCGTCAGATGAAGAAGGATCATCTGACGAAGGAGATAATCTCCGAAAGCTTGTGATTTTAAAATAAATTTGTTGGACTATAACCTGGTGTTGTAAGATTCCTTACTTCTAAACTCAAGGGAATATAAGCCTAGTTTATGTAATCTGAACTCATAATTTAATCCTTTAAACCCTGGTATCGTTCTGATGAATTTGCGCTGTATCCTCTCCAAGGCCATTATCATTCCTGAGAGGGAGCCTAGAACTGCACGCAGTACTCCAGATGGGCTCTGACCAAGGCTCTGTACAACTGAAGCATAACTTCCTTCCCTTTGTATTCCAGCACCCTTGAGATGAAGGCCAACCTCGGTAAGATGAGCAGATTTATGTGCTTTACCTACAAAATTGTTTCCTACTCTATCTACTATTGTGACAGTATCTCCTCAGAAATATATCATTCATCAACCCAACGGACACCAGACTGCCCAAATATTCTTAAGATTTTTTTCAATCCACCTTACTTACCATTCTTCCCATGATGCCTGTTCCTACTGTTTCCACTTCCACTTCTGTGACATAGGCAGCATGTTCTTTCTTCACATACAATATAAGCATCATTCCAACCAGCCGGACGAGCTTGATCTGAAATAGAAGATGTGTTTTATTGGGGCTTCAAATAACCATTTTTCATCTTTTGATACCGAGCATATAAACTTAGCTCAGAGCTGGAGAACAGTAGTGGTATATGGTAACTATTAAACTGCCTCACTAGAACTGGGGCCTTTATATCAGATTTGCACCAACTTAAGATGTTAAATCAAATCATCTGCGTTAGTTGATCTTAGAAATGGCAGTTAGGAGTGCTGCAATTGACCTCAGTACCCTACCCCGAGGGCAAGAGAGGGAAAAAAATCCATTGAATGTCCCACTTCTAATCATTATGTAGTTTCATTCCTGCTGGAAATTAGAGGACAGGATGGGGCTCGGCTCCAAATGCCTCTGCTGTCTCCTGGTTGATTCATCTTCCAACACGGGGTCCAGTAGTGTAGTAGTTATGTTACTGGACTAGAAATCCAGAGAAATGCGAGTTCAAATCCCACTGTGGCAGTTTGATCATTTGAAATGCCCTTTAGTGAAGGAAATCTGCCATCCTTACCTGGTGTGGTCTATACGTCACTCCAGTTTCACACCAACATGGTTGACTCTTAACTACCCTCCGAAGTGGCCTAACAAGCCACTCAGTCAGCAACTAGGGATGGGCAATAAATGCCAGCGATGCCCACCTCCCAAGGATAACTTCTTTAAAAAACTCACTGCCAATGCTCATTCACATGGAACAGAGGGATGCCACACCTTCACAACTGTATTCTAGTTCCCAAAAGCTATCCATCTCAACAACAACAACTTGCATTTATATAGCAACTTTAACGTAGTAAAACATCCCAAGGCACTTCACAGGAGCGATTATCAAACAAAATTTCACAACAAGCCACATAAGGAGATATTGGTGCAAAAGCTTGGTCAAAGATGCAGGTTTTAAGGAGCGCCATAAAGGAGGAGAGAGGTAGAGAGGTTTATGGAGGGAATTCCAGGACCTAGGCAGCTGAAGGCACAGCCGCCAATGATGAAGCAATTAAAATAGGGGATGCGCAAGATGCAAGAATTGGAAGAGCCCAGAGATCATGGGAGGGTTGTAGGGCTGGAGGAAGTTACAGAGACAGGGAGGGGTGAGGCCACGAAGGGATTTGAAAACCAGAATGAGAATTTTAAAATTGAAGTGTTCCTGAACTGGGAGCCAATGTAGGTCAGCAAGCACAGGGGTGATGGGTGCTCATAGACCTACATTGACTTAAAGGGTCTCCTTTAAGGTTGCCTCGGCAATAACTTCAGACCAAAGTTGAACCAAGATGTTTACTGCATTCCAAGACCCCGGACTCAACAATGGACCTCAACTTTGGGTCTCCGAATCCAGTTGGAGCCACTGCATCACTCTCACTATCTGACTGACTTTATAAAAATGAAATAATAAACGCAAATTATTTAAGTTTAGGAAAGAATTGTTCCTACATAACTTGGGGCTTACATTGTGCAAAAGTAACGAAGATTTTTTAGAAAGAATGTGAGCGCTGCCTCTAAGTGATTGGACGAGGGAAACAGAATTTCAAAACCAATTCTGTATTAGTCAAGCACAAGCTCTGAACAAAGCTGGAGGTTTATCTGGCACTAACAAGGAGCTTGCAACCTGGACTCTCTTATTCTGTAAGAAATAGAGAAAAGTGGAGTACCACAGCAGCCAAAGAAATACAGTAAAGTATTTAAAGATTAACATGGCTACATGTTTCAATATCTCAAACACTGTAGTTTGGGGTGGGGGGGGAGGGGAAGACAACTTGTACACTGGATTGAATAATAATTTCCCCCTCCCCTGCAAACAACCAATTTCTCCCCTCCTTTCCTGAAGGCAGTGATTCATGCTGGGCTTGGATCCACAGTGGTTGGCAGCCTCACCACTTTATCGAAAAGGTGTTCTTCACATGTAAGCCTTGACAAGGAGACTGGGACTTTCCATGTCACCATGGTCGGAAAATCACGGGCCGGGGCCACGCAATTTCCCGATACGTGCTTCTGGCGTACAACAGGAGCACTAACCCATTTGCATGCTATTTGACAATGGGGCCATCGTAACTAGATGCTGTGCTCGCCCAAGTTCCACACATCTGTACTTTCCCGCAAGGTCACTCAGTGGCAGTCAGGAGCAACAGTCCTTGCTGATCTCGTCTATTAGTCCAGGTTCAGAGTTCAATCATGCTGTCCCACATTTGCCCTGGTTGACACCAGTTAACTGAACAGGAACCAGGAACATGGCAATTCTTAACGACTTATTGCAAGGTACGTTGTTCTCTTACAATCTCTGGGTAAGGTTAATCTTCTTTATAAATTGATGCTTCTGCTATGTTGTTACTAGAAATAATGATATTAGAATTATACCAAATTATATTGCACTATCCTGACAGGAATTGAAAACCCTTAAGGATAACACAATAATTTTACCTTTGCATATGTGGCCAATGGATGAAGACTTTCAGACACAGCTTTGAACCACTCCTCTTCCTTTGGCGTATCATTAAAAAGGAATGCTTCTTTGCTCAGGTCAATTTCTTGAAAACTTTTAAAAGCAAATAACAAAAAGTTCTGTCAATCATCTGGCAGGATCCAGAAATTAAACATGATTCCCCGAAACAGGTTTGGATGGCAACCTATTATCACAGCTTTCATTTTTGCAAGCGTGTAATCAATTATTCAGTCACAATTGAGACACCACAAGTCATTCCAAGTACAGATGTTACTGGGCCTTCTAACTGAGTTTTGTATGATTTCACAGTGATGCCAAAGTTGTTTGTAAAACACCTATTTTGTCCTGAAGGTACATTTATGCAACTGCACGTGGCATCAACCGCAGTCTAATGCCAGTGTGAAGTTTTTGAGTTGAGGGTGCTGGGCAGCTTTCAGAAAAAAAGACACACGACTATTAACAGTACATGTGCAGAAGTCATTTTCTGTACAGTTTGAATACACATTTTCTGTTCCACTCTTTAAAGGGTTATCATAGAATCATACAGCAGAAGGAGGCTATTCGGCCATTGTGTGTGTGCCGGCTCTCTGAAAGAGCTACCAATTAGTCCCACTCCTCTGCTCTTTCCCCATAACCCTGCATATTTTTCCTTTTTAAGTATTTATTACTGAATCTGCTTCCACCGCTCTTTCAGATAGTGCATTCCAGATCATAACAACTAGCTGCGTAAAAAAAATTATGCTTCTGTCATGGAGCTCAGTTAGGAACTAGTTTTGTGGACAACATTTATTCTAAATCAATGTTCCTTTCAGTGTATGTAAAAAAAAATTCAGCAGCCCAAAAATTCCTTCTCTTCCCTCCTTTCAGAGCTGGGAAATAACTTAACAATTTTGTCCATTTTGGGCTGCAGTCTGTAATTTGCGCTTTAATAATGGCATTTTATTCAGTATAGTAAATGATTTCAGAATAATGAAAGGGCCCATTAAAGTTTTAGGATTTCTGACTAAAAATAATGTAGTCACAGGCATACCCAATACAGTAGATATCAGGTGGTTCATTATCAAAGCTCAGCCAAGGCGTCAGGTCCTCCTTGGGTGATTTGCCATTCACATTGTATGTCCCTGCAAAAATCCTGTACAAAACAAAAAATATATACTTTTTGAATACAAAAAGCAGAATTAAAGCAACGCACAAAGGCACAAACATGATCTCTCCTGGTACCTTTCGTTGTTGCAGTGAAGTTACTAGTTGGGTAAAGTGATGTCATTAGCCTACAGGGAAAAAAAGCATTTGCAAATGATTTACAATTACAGCATGTCATGTTCAACACACATGGCATACATCTTAGACTGCGATGTATATGTACGAGTGTAGACCTAATGCATTAGGTAGGTACACTACTGTAGATGACTTTTGGAAGACCCTGGTAGCTTGCGCAGCGCTTCTACAGTGTTTTTCCTTATGCTTGATGAGTGGAGTGAATGGGATGTGTGAGAAACTCAGCCAAACTGCCCATGTGCGTCTGTAGCGCATACAAGTAACAGTCATAATATCTCAGTTACAAGGATGAAACCAAGTGAAGGTGCAGATTAATAGAAGCAAACAATGATCTTCAATGCAAACCAGTTTCTGCATTAGTCTGAGTTCCCTTACTGAATGACATGTTTAGCGCACATAAATATTGGATGTACCACGCTGGTGCTATGGACCTCCAAGGTAGACGCAGAGCAGTCTAATGTTTTCATATGGTTAGAGGAAAGAAAAATTCTCCCTTATAGACCCCTGGGGTTGATTTTAACTCCTGGGTGGGAAGGCACCCTAGCAAGCGGCAGGAAGCAGATGGCTGGCCACTAAAACCGGGCAGCAGGAGCCGCTGGGTACCAGAAACAACGGTCCCTGGCAGTAAAGCAAGTGATCAGGAGGGGTGTAGGGAGGGGATCGCATTCGGGGGAGGGACAGGGAAGGCCCAAGGTTTCTTTGTGGGGCCCAGAAATGCACTCAAGCTGCTCCTGGGTCCACAAGGGAACTGCAAAAAATGTAAAGTAACTTACCATGCTGGGCCTCTTCTGCCCCTAGGTCTGCTTTCTGACAGGTTTGGCCTGGTGTTTCCCTACATAGGCTTGGGGTTAAGATTTCAGTTGTGCCCCGATAATGACATTGGAGCCCGAACTACAAATTTAAACAAATACCCTTCCGGCTTCGGGCAGGTGTCCTTGGCACCTGCAATATAAACCTGCAGTTGGCAGGATCGGGGCGGAAGGCCAGCAGACGAGTATTCCGCTCCATGCTAACTGCACCCTCGATCACCCAGTTTCCGCCAGGTGATGTTAAAATTCTTTCTCTAATTCCCACATTGAAACAGGTACAGCATCTGATCTATCATTAAGCATCTTGGGGAGATTTCCCGATATGTTCTCCAAGCGCGTGCAGAAAATCTCCTCTGTTGTGTCTGTTTGGGGTCGTGGGGTGCATACACTCAGCTGTACAAACCCAATCTATCAGTTAAAGCGGCACTGCTGTTTGTCCAAATACAACTTGTTTCAGCACACAGCTGAGCAAAGCTAGATATTTATAATTAGAGGTGGAGCTTCACATTGCGACTGCACAGTATATGCGGAGTGCATTTAAACTAACCTGTAGTTCCTGATGTAAATGTACTTCTCTTCTTGCTTCAGCAACTCAGATTTGATCAGATTGTCTCGCAGGCCAAATTGTGGCATCCCGAGGATATGAGCTTTGCTTGTAGCCATCACGTTGGCGTTGCGGACCATGTCATCGGTTATGTCGGGCTTCATTTTATCAGGCCTTGAAACCCAAGCAAAATATTTTGCTACCATCTTAAATGTCCCAAGGTATGGAATATAAATGACAAGATATAATGGTGAATCTATATAAAACCTTTGTCAGACCACAGTTGGATGTTCTGGGTTCCACACTATAGGAAGGATGTTGTGGCAATAGAGAGGATACAGCACAATAAGGTGGAAATACAGATATAAAGAAGTACTTGAAAAATTGGGGCTGTTTTTATTTGAATAGAGGAAGTGAAGGGATGGGACAGAAAATTTCCAGTGATTGAGGGGTCTAGAAGAAGGGAACATAGATATAAGATTAAATGTAGGAGATTGGGACAGAAAGCAGGAGAATTTTTTTTTTTAAACACAGTGAGGCTGTGGAATGCACTAGCAGTTAGTGATTAAAGCAGAGTCCAAGTCAATATTTAAGAATGGGTGAGATAGGTAGTTGAAGGAAAGGGGAATAAAGGGAAATGGAAACAGAGTGGGCACATGGGCTTGGTCATGTGGAAGATAAACACCAACACAGACTAGCTGGGTCAAATGGTCTGTTTCCGTGTTGTAATTTTGACGTAATTCCATGTAATCACCTCCATCACTGCCTTCAGTGAATTTTAACCCTGACGATGGTTTTTAACTTGTTTTTTAAGCACAGAATTCAACCGACATTAACCTTAGGTTGCATGCTCACTGAGGCAAAAAGTTTAATGAAAGCAACTGGATTTTAAGTTTTCAAAAATAAGCAAATGTGACAGATAAGAGTTATGGAAAAACCTTGACTCAGACCCTAATTTTAAACAATTCTAGTAACTGGAGTACGACTGCAAGGCCATCTGGTTACTATACTAATTTGGTAACTTCCTCTATGATCAAGCAGGTGAGGAAAGCAGAATAGTGGTAATTTAAACATGTTCATAGTTAAAGTAATGTGCAAGTAAGTGGAGTAACTGATGGGAGAAGCCTTCAGGAACACTGGGACTCAGGTGGGCAGGCAGCCTTGTCATACACTTCATACACCACTGGTGCTATCAACATTTTTGTCGACTGAAAAGGTCCCATTTTTAACTGCTTTGGTAGAATGGGGAAGGAGGGAGAAAAGGAGGGAAGGAGGGAGTGAAGGAGGAGGTAAGAATCATAGAAAAATTTACGGCACAGAAGGAGGCCATTCGGCCCATCGTGTCCGCGCCGGCTGAGAAACGAGCCACCCAGCCTAATCCCACTTTCCCGCATTTGGTCCATAGCCCTGCAGGTTATGGCTCTTCAGGTGCACATCCAGGTATTTTTTAAATGAGTTGAGGGTTTCTGCCTCTACCACCCTCTCAGGCAGTGAGTTCCAGACCCCCACCACCTTCTGGGTGAAAAATATTTTCCTCATTTCCACTCTAATCCTTCTACCAATCACTTTAAATCTATGCCCCCTGTTTATTGACCTTTCCCCTTAGGGAAATAGGCCCTTCCTATCCACTCCCCTCATAATTTTATACACCTCAATCAAATCACCCCTCAGCCTCCTCTGTTCCAAGGAAAACAACCCCAGCCTATCCAATCTGTTATCATAGCTAAAAGTCTCCAGTCCTGGCAACATCCTTGTAAATCTCCTCTGCACCCTCTCTAGTGCAATTACATCCTTCCTGTAATGTGACGACCAGAACTGTGCACGGTACCTAAGCTGTGTCCGAACTAGTGTTTTATAGAGTTCCAGCATAACATCCCTGCTTTTATATTGTATGCCTCAGCTAATAAAGGAAAGCATTCCATATGCCTTCTTAACCACCTTATCTACCTGTCCTGCTACCTTCAGGGATCTGTGGACATGCATTCCAAGTCCCTCAGTTCTTCTACACTTCTCAGTATCCTCCCATTTATTGTGTATTCCCTTACCTTGTTTGCTCTCCCCAAATGCACTACCTCACACTTCTCCGGATTGAACTCCATTTGCTACTTTTCTGCCCATCTGACCAGTCCATTGATATCCTCTTGCAATCTACAGCTTTCCTCCTCACTATCAACCACACGGCCTTTCTTTGTGTCATCCGCAAATTTCTTAATCCTGCCCCCTACGTTTAAGTCCAAATCGTTAAAGTATACCACAAAAAGCAAAGGACCTATTACTGAGCCCTGCGGCACCCCACTGGAAACAGCCTTCCAGTTGCAAAAACACCTGTCGACCATTACCTTTTGCTTCCTGCCACTGAGTCAATTTTGGATCCAATTTGCCACATTCCCTTGGATCCCATTGGCCTTTACTTTTTTGACCAATCTGTCATGTGGGACCTTGTCAAAAGCCTTGCTAAAATCCATGTAGACTACATCAAATACGCTACCCTCATCGATCGATCTTGTCACCTCCTCAAAAAATGCAATCAAGTTAGTCAGACATGACCTCCCCTTAACAAATCTGTGCTGACTATCCTTGATTAGTCCATGCCTTTCTAAGTGACAGTTTATGCTGTCCCTCAGAATTGATTCCAATAATTTGCCCACCACTGAGGTTAGGCTGACTGGCCTGTAATTACTCGGTCTATCCTTCGCTCCCTTTTTAAACAATGGTACAACGTTAGCAGTCCTCCAATCCTCCGGCACTATGCCTATATCCAGTAAAGTTTGGAAGTTTGGAAAATGATTGTTAAAGCCTCCGCTATTTCCTCTCTCGCTTCTTTTAACAGCCTGGGATACATTTCATCTGGCGCTGGTGATTTATCCACTTTCAAAGATGCTAATCCCCTTAATACTTCCTCTCTCACTATGTTTATCCAATCCAATATTTCACACTCCTCTTCCTTAACTTCAATCCCTGCATCATCCCTCTCCTTTGCAAAGTATTCATTAATAACCATACCCACATCTTCCACCTCCATACATAGTTTACTTTTTTAGTCTCTAATAGGCCCTACTCTTTCCTTAGTTATCCTCTTGCTCTTAATATATTTATAAAACATCTTTGGGTTTTCTTTGATTCTACCTCCTAAAATTTTTTCATGCCCTCTCTTTGCTTTCCTAATTTCCTTTTTAACTTCACCCCTGCACTTTGTATACTCCTGTTAGCTTTCTGTAGTATTGAGTTCCCGGTGTCTATCATCAGCTTTCTTTTACTGCCTTATCTTATCCTGAATGCTTCTTGACATCCAGGGGGCTCTAGATTTGGTAGGGAAGGGAAGGAGGAGCCGAGGAGGGGATTGGGGGGGCTGGGAGGAAGAGAAGGACTTGCGTTTATATAGTACTTTTAACAACCTCAGGATGTCCCAAAGCGCTTTAGAGCCAAATAAGTACTTTTGAAGTGTAGTCACTGTTGTAATGTAGGGAAACGCGGCAGCCAATTTGTGCACAGCAAGGTCCCACAAACAGCAATGTGATAATGACCAGATAAACTGTTTTAGTGATGTTGGTTGAGAGATAAATATTGACCAGGAAAAATATCGCTCAGTTCCTGATGCCTGCTCCTTCCACACAATGTGAATAATCTATCCTACCATGGGATGTGCCCCATCTATTAGTCACTGGGGAAAGCTCTGCATACATTCTGATCTGCCAAATGTAAATCATGCAACAGCACTAGGATATTCAGCCATTCCTACATCACAGTTATTCAACAGTGGAATAGGTGCCTCTGTTGAAAGCCAAGTAAATAATAGCTTAAAAATAAATTTATATTAGATAGGGCATAGGTTTAAGGTGAGAGGGGAGAGATACAAAAGGGTTCAGAGGGGCAATTTTTTCACTCAAAGGGTGGTGAGTGTCTGGAACGAGCTGCCAGAGGCAGTAGTAGAGGCGGGTACAATTTTGTCTTTTAAAAAGCATTTGGACAGTTACATGGGTAAGATGGATATAGAGGGATATGGGCCAAGTGCAGGCAATTGGGACTAGCTTAGTGGTATAAACTGGGCGACATGGACATGTTGGGCCGAAGGGCCTGTTTCCATGTTGTAAACTTCTATGATTCTATGATTCTAAAAACATCTTTAATGGATTTGTATCTACCTCTGCTCTAAAAAAAAGCAAGGACAAACTAGAGTAAAAACACTGCTGTTGTCCTCATTATGAAAAGTAAAGAGGAGATTATCTGGCCATTTCCTGCAGACTTGCAGGATACTGAGGGTGACAACCAGTCACATCAGAATCATTGACGACTGCCACACAACTCATGGCAAGCCAGTCATTCTAATAATACATGTTTAATGTCTTAGCCATCCTTATACATGGAACTTTTAATCCGAGTGGCAGACAAGTTACACAAAACAAGCTCTGATGTACAATCTTTCAGTAAAATTATGTTAAAAGGTACTTTTACCCGTTGCTGCTCACTGCCAGTAAGAACTTCCACAGAATGCAAGTCTTCCACAAGAAATGTCTGCCACTTTAATATCCCCGTAGGAAATATTTAGCTGTTTCTCCAATGGCTGAGTTGATAAGTGCACCTCCTACTGTGGAATTTAGCTAAATCCCATAATGGGAAGCCCCACCTTGTCTGGGACACATCTGTCAGCACTGCCTCTGTGGGGCAGGTTATTGCAGAGGGCTGCCCTGCAGTATCGAAGCCGACATAGTGGGTGTGGCTTGGGGAGAGCTACAGAACAACTTTTTTTTAACAGGTTTATTTTGGACCATTGTGAGATACATCACGTGACTAGGTGACACACTGTTGCTCAAATTTCATGAAAAAGAAAACAGCAGTAAGAAAAAGCACTTAATGGGAAAAAACACACACAAGCTCATCAACAATAAAGCAATTAAACACGTCAAAACAGTATTGCAAAACAGCCTCAAAATTAAATCCTCAAAACAAATCCACACAAATATCTTCACTAGCTACATTCACACCAACACTGACTTTTCTTTGCTCTCACATACCTCATAGCAGGGAGGCTTGCAGTGGAACTGGCAGAGGCCTCAGAACATGATTCTAGGTCAGAGGGATACCTACAAAGAGTGGAAATGTACTTTTAAACAAGAGCAATGTTCTAGATACGATTGCCTATAAATTACAAGGTGCAACATCAGTGTACAATGCTTGAAATAATTGTATCACATTAATTACTTTGTTCGCTGTTTAATGGAGGCGCTAGCCAATTTAGCCTCCATTGAAACATGTAAACACATTAAGCATTCATATGCCAATACATAAATACTAATTTCTAGGCTTAGATGTTTAAATAGAATGAAAAACAAAATTAAATTGGGCGACATCATTCAACTGTTTAATTTATGTCATTAAAACACTAAACATAACAAATGTAAATTAATTTTATAACTATATTGTATCACTAACTCTTACTTTTCTGGAGTAGACTCAACATAGCCATCCTCATGATTGTGACTGTCCCCCTGTTCACCATCATGTACAGCTGCCAGCAGATCAGTATCGCCTGCAATTAAACAGAAAAATGCATAATGTTCACATAAAGGAAAGCATTAATAGCATGAGCAGCAGGAAGATCCCAGGTTCAATTCCTTGGTCCACATTGAGTTAACCAATGTCAGCCAGTATGACAGTGACAGGGGAAGAGGGGTTTGCTTTGATTGGTCTCTGTCTCCCTGGGTCAGACAGGGAAACAAAGTCAACAATGATTCTCGCTGCCAATCAGTATTAATGACCGCTGTGTATATGCGTGGGTAGTGGATGTAATGTGAGCACAGGATCACACTTGCCAGTGATACCTTCCTGTAGCTGACCAGCTTGCTGACAGTCACTACTCATGCGTACACCTGAAGAATGGTTTCTTGATGAGGTAATGAAGAGCATCTGAGGGCCAGGGAACCATAGACCCCCGACATTAGTCACCAGCTTCAGGAATCAGGGGAAAAAGTCGGGGAAGCTAACAAATCCCATTTCTGAAAACACAATACATCCATTCGGAATACAATAATGGAGATGGACTTGTCTGGTCCGGGTGTGGATAAGGTGGGATCTTTATGGGAAAGGGCAAGAGACATGAGGGGAAGAAAACTAACTTCAGGCATCTGCTATAGACCACTATGTCAAGGGGAGAGAGGGGAACAAGAACATTTCACTCAAGTAAGATTTGCATTTATAGGAACAGATGCACCCATTTGTCAAATAAGGGAAGCAGTTACAGAACAGATGTTACTGCTGACTTTAATTCACCAGTGAAAATCTATAAAGGGTGCACTAGGCAGCAAGTGTCAGTGGGCTATGTGACCGTAAAAGCCATCATAAGCAAGCTTCACCCTGCTTTCGTCCATCATTCACACACGTGGACTCCCCAGCTCGGTTCACTGGTTAGTCATCAGGAGTGAGAACCATGGCTGATGGATCCTGTCCCTAGCCCAGGGCACTGAGTTCCAGAGATCATGGGGTAAATTTTAACTTTCAGAGCTAGGGGGAGGGGAGGAAGAAATTTCCAGGTGCAAAACCCAGAAGGTAAGTGGATGGCGCGTGCGACCTTAATGAGGCCCATCAATTGCACTTCCAAGTTTCGGGCCTGACGGCCAGCCTGATTGACAGGAAGGCCTGCTGCAGCAGGCTGCAGCCAGGGATCAGAGGGAGGGAGGGATCATAGGCGGGGGAGAAGATCGGGGGGGCTGAGGAGAAGATCAGAGATTGCTGGAGGTCGGGTGAAGAGTCGGAGATAGTTGGGGGCCCACCATTTGAGATGGGGGGGGGTTGTTCGGCCGATCGCGGAGTTCCTGGCGGTCAGCTGAGCTTGTCGGGCATGGATGAAGCACTCCTGCTCCTCCCGATACACAAGCAGTGCAATAAAGGCACTCATCTCATGGATCCGGCCCTTCCCACCTGCTTTCACCTGACGTGAATCGGAAGCAATGGGAAACCTGGACAAGGTTAAATTTATTTTATTATTCCAATACCTCAAGTATCCCAATGAGATACCTTGCCCCTTTAAGTACCGGCCCGCCGGCTTTAAGTGGGGGCGGGACTTCCTGGTGTCTGCTCGCCACATGCAGACAATCTGCCTGGGTTAAACTCAGAAGCAGGCGTGTTGGAGCCGGGATGCGGACCGCTCTGAAAACAGAATATTTTTACTCCCCACCCGTACTTGGGGGTTAAAATTTACTCCCAAGAGTACAAATCCCACCATAGGAAGTTGTGAAACTAAATTCAATAAGTCTGGAAATTTATGGACCAGCACCAGAAAAAAAATGACCATGAAAGTTGTTGGATTGTCATAAAAATCAAACAGTTTCACTAAAATACTTCAGGGAAGCGGACTTTCCAAGGAAAAGAAAATGGTGCAAAACGGACTGACAATTCGCCATGAGCCCATTTCGCACCACTGGCATAGACCAATTGCAGCCCTGCTATATAAAAACAAGTACGAAGCTGAACTAAACAACTATCTACATTCAGGCTAATCATAAAATCAGGAATAAACATAAACTAATCCTTAAGCAGCTCAGTACTTACTGGGAGCAGCAATGGCAGCAATGGCGGTAATGGCAGCAGCAGCAGCAGTGGCAGCAACACCAACAGAAAAATATGTGCAAAGTATTGTTGAGTGAATAGATGGCGCACAGGCAGGGCTAGACAGCAGTAGGAAAGCACTATTAGTAAAGAACCAGGAGTGACTTGCCTATACAGGTGCAATGCTATTTCTACGTAATAAAAGAGCTGGGGAGAAAAGCAAAAGCTCGGGAGTAACGTATGCGTTACATTTTGCAGGATGCACTACTGCTAAAATCCTTAAAACAACAGGGACCATCAATGGATTGGTCCTATCTTGTGTGCAGCAAGAGCAGAATTTGATTATGGGTGATCAATTCCCGCTTCAGAGGTACACAACATTTAGCAATCAATATAAACGAACTGGGTATAGAAACCGAAAACACCTCGTCAAACTTGCTGATCATATTAAAAGAGGGAAAGGTTACAGCTAAAGATTTGCAGAAGGATTTAAATTGGTTATGCAACTGGGCAGACAATTGGCAAATTTAATTTAACATTAAGAAACATCAAAAAAAACTGTGCGTCATAAGTGTACAATGAATGGAAGTGAATTAACACAGGGAGTAAGAGCAGACAGATGATTTGCAGCGCCCACATAAACGGATGAGGCAATTTTTTAAAAAGCTAACAGGATGCCAGCAAGTAAAACCAGAATACAAGCATGCAGAGGTTATGTTAAGGCTTTAAAGTGGACTGGCTAGACCGCACTGGGAGTACTGTGTTCAGCTCTGGTCACCACACCACAGTAGGGCCTGTGCTAGGTGCATACTCGCAGAGCTAACGGCCAGCAGCAATACTGCCCCCAAAAAGCACAAACTTATAGCCTGCTGTTGGCCTGTGGGGAAAAGAGAGAAGGAGAGATGAATCTGGTGTCTTGTGCTACCATAATTAAGGACAATGTCCCTCTTTCCACCACCAATGTACACTAGTGAATATGCTGTGTGTTTATAGTTGTACTGTAAAGAGGTGCAAGTTAAAAAAAAATTGAACTTTCTGGACAATTCTTTTAAACCTCATACACCCACTTCCTGTATCAGAAGCATCGTTACTTAACTGCAATACTTAAACATACCCTCATTAACCTTGCGAACCATAACCATTTCAGAACAGCTACCTTATTAGCTTCTGCTCATCACTTTATATCATATACATGAATCTCATCAATCTCTCTACAGACTCCTCTCAGTGTATACACACAACTTGAACTTAGGAGAATGCTATTAACCCAGATACAGCTATGGTTAGGCACATGTAGAACAGTACGAGAATTTTTCAGCTCATCATTTGGAATAATTACAGTAGAATTCCATTTGAGGAGATGATCGCCATGAAACAATGTACACTTGCTTAATAATCAAACTCACCGTGGAAATATGTTGAATGGAAACAACACTACCCTCCCACTCCAACAGGAGAAAGTAAACACTAAGGTTAACAAAACAAGTTCCTTCCAATGCAAAAACAAATAATAAACGAGCAGCATATGGGCTTGTATTAATTCATTCTCAGCCAACTACAAGTAGGCTCAACTGCACTAGATGACATTGACCTGCAGAGTTCAGACACATTCTGAGCATCTCTTAAAAGCAAATGTGTGTATCCCAGGCAAGTACATAAATGGCCCTTCCCTTTGCACTCTGTTGTTCTATAACAGGTTTTATTTGACTACTTGGTTTTAATCTATTCAAGACTGCACCTCCCAGCCCCAATAATGTAGAACAGACTCCTGGCCAAAGCAATTAATACTTTGTCGATTAACACCTTTAAAAACAGAGCTGCATGACCATCTGGTTCGGAAAAGGTTTGAGGGTGAAGGATAAATTCAGATGCAGATGGCCAAATGCTGTGTGGCACATGAACATCTGGTACCATGGAGGTATGCCAAGGAAAGCCATTGGTCAAGGGTGAACAATGTAAATGAAATTGGAAAGATATTCTGATATTTCTCTTAATTTACTGTTGGGAAAGAAAGAGCAGAGACCTTTGTAGAGTCTTTCCACAAAGGTTAAATGGCTTTGATGGGGTCGTGTTAGGGCAGATTGTACATAATCTGTGGAAGAACTAGGCTTGATGCATCAACATGAACATGATCGATCATTTTTTACACTCTTAGATTCTATCTCATAATGTTCACTATTTTAAAATTCGTCACTGACGTTTCTATGTTTCAAAGTGAAAGGGTTTCCCTGTTCTGTTTTGCAAATTGTTGTGAGGAGACGAATCCCTCTCCTGTCTCCCTGATCCTCCAGGTCAATGGTTTAGTAACATAAATGAGCCTGCATCTCCCCCCAGAGGAGTTTCTTTTCCTTAGACTTCCTTTGGTCAGTAAAAAGATGGTCTCTCTTACAAAACCATAACCAAGTAGGACTCTTAATATCTAATTTCCCCTCTGGAGGAAACATCATATACTTACCAACACCTCCCACTTCACCAAATGTTCTCTCATGAAGGGGATTTTATTCTCGAGTATGGTTCCATGGCATCAATGGCTCCCCAGTATTTCACCTAAGCAGTTATTCTTCATGCTAACTTGGAAGTGAGTGTCAGTATGCGATTTGGCTATAGTAGGTTTACAGCTAAGCCTGATTCTGCTCTCTTTTGATGTTCACACAGCTGGGAGGCATTGGATACTTCCCAGGAGAACCCTGGTTGATTTTTTTCTCCCTCCTTAAGTCAGAGGTTAGGGAGTGGCCTAACTGAGATTGGCAGATTCAGCATAGACTCGGAATCAAAGTTGGCGCCTGACTGGTCTGAATTAGTTGGTATTAATCCTCTTAGCCACCAAGATAAACATAAAAAAAGAGTGGGATTCCCCTTTAATACCTCCTGCACTCTGCATCTGTCTTGGAAAAGTTCTCATCATAAACCTTGATAGCACATGTTCTATGCAGGTCATCTTGACCCAAAACTCAATATAATTTCTACAGAAAGATCAAAGGAATCAACAAAACCAAAGAGGAACGACTAGAAGAGTAAAGATGAGGAAACAGAAAATGATCCAATTTTTCTTCTCCAGCCCAAAACCTCCCCTTAAGAGTGAAAGTGAAAGACTATTTGTGACAATCCTTGAAACCAGCCATGTAACACAACACACTGTATCTTAATGAAGCAACTAAAATTACATTCGAAAAGCTATACATCTGGATTCAAGAAAGCCAAACATCAACTGATGCAATGTTTACCAATTCACAATTCATTGACTTTGGCTTCTTGCACATCCCCGATTTTCATCGCTTCACTATTAGCAGCCGTGCCTTCAGCTATCTAGACCCTAAGCTCTAGAATTCCCTCTCCAAACCTCTCTCCCCTCCTTTAAGACGCTCCTTAAAACGTACCTCTTTGATTAAGCTTTTGGTCACCTGTCCTAATATCTACTTATGTGGCTTGGTGTCAAATTTTTGTCTCATTACGCTCCCGTGATGCGCCTCGGGACTACCGTTACAGGCACTATATAAATGCAAATTGTTGTTGTTGTAGAGGAGCACTGGGCTGTTGCTCCAATAAAATATACCATAGCAATCCTAACAAGGGTTCGCGATTCTACATGATGAGCTCCTGATCAATGTATGGTGCTCAACTGTGAGCTAATTTCAGCAGTACAACTTACTGAGTAAAAACCTGGTGCACAATTACAGTACCTCAGCAAAGAAATTAATGTCACAAATAGCTGACAGCCCACTTTGAAGCACTGCCTTAACAATAAAGTTGGTTGTTCATTAAGCAGCGAATAACAGACTGTGCAACACATTTCCTTTCACCAAAGACGCTGCTTCCTTTACTCTCTCCCTATCAGAGTGGCAGAACTAACAGCCAATTTTACTCCTATGCAAAATCCACAATTTCAGCGCAAATTGCGATCCTCTTTCTCACCTATACTGAGCAGTCATCAAAAATAACTTTCAGGTTGCTGTTACGGCTGCAACGCTACCAGTTCTCTTCTCCTTTTAACCCTGCCCCACACTTGTTCTCTTGTTGACAAAGTGGCTGGCTGCTCTGTTCCATGCCCTACCACATCATGGTACTCTACAGCAGATTGGTACACCATGCCCAAGCTGTCAAGGGCACTGTCCAGCCCAACGACAATTGTTCTTAATCCAGCCACATGTAGAAGAGTTACAGAACGCTATCGGCGCTCTTCAACTTCTAAGGGCCGATATTGTGTTCCGAGCTCCTCATGATTGGCAGCTGTGACCTTGCATAATGTGGTATCAGCCAATTCGCATAATTTATTAATGCTGCAGGTGTCACTCATACAACATGCTGGAACACCGGAGGCTGCATCATTGGATGCCAGCAGCTAGTGAAGGGCTGCAGGCTGCCCATTGTGCACTGGCCACTTTCCTGGTGTGGGAGGAGGGGGTGGGGGGGGACATAAGGCACAGGGTGTGAGCATGGGACAGGAAGTAATTGGGGGGGGGGGGGGGTAACAGACATTGGGAGCATCGATATTGTGGAGGAGGGGCACAAACAGGCACTCTGCAGTTGGACTGCTGCTCAGGCACTGCAACCCCATTATGAGAGGGGTAATTAACTTAAAATGAAAGTCTTGTGTGCTGACACCCAGCCCTTATTGTGCTTTTCACTCACATTGGCACATGCCGAGTATCTTAGGCACACTGGAGACCTTCATGCCCAAATTTTTGGGTGCCTGCCATATTATCTGTGCTCTGAAGTCTTTGAATTAATTAAAGTAAGTTCAGCTCTGCAGATCTCTCTTCAGAGCCCAGAGCTTCAATCAATCAATCATCTCCAACATAACAATGTTTTAAAGATGAGGTGCTTAAAAGTGTGCACAATATTCTAAATATGGCCTCACCAGTCATTCTTATAGGGTTGGATTAATTTGTTTAGATTTATAATCCAATGGCCTGAAGATCATCCTAGCACTTGATTAGCCATTAGTGAAAATGATCAATGAATCATCAATAATTAACTCCAAATCCTTTTCCACCTTTGGAAAGAATTTACATTTATTTAGCGCCTTTAACATCCTCAGGACATCCCAAAGCTAATTAAGTGCTTTTTTTGTAGTGTAGGGAAATAAGGCATCCAGTTTGTAAACAGCGAAGTTCCACAAACATCAATGCAATAAGTGACCAGACAACCTGTTTATGATGGTGTTGGTTGAGGGATAAATGTTGGCCAGGACACTGGTAGAACGGCATTGCTCTTCTTCAGTTTAACATTTTAGCTGAAAGGTGGCACATCCAACAGTGCAGCACTGAAGTATCACCCCAGATCATGTGTTCAAGTCTGCTGAGTTGGGATTAAACCCACATCTTTCTGACTCAGGAGAGTGCTAACACTGAGCCAAGGCCGACACCTTACTTTCATTGTGCATATGTTTCACATTTCCTATTCCTGTGTGTTACCTTACATTTATTCTTATTAACTAACTACAGTGAGAGGCCGGTAGGTGGGGCTGACATCAATCAAAAAGGGACAGGCTTGTTGGGCCAAATAGCCTCTTTTATATTCCTATAAATTCTTATATGCTTACCTGTCATTCCTTAGTTTACTAAGGCCATAACATAACAACATAAGAACATAAGAAACAGGAGCAGGAATAGGCCATACGGCCCTTTGAGTCTGCTTCGCCATTCAATAAGGTCCCGGCTGATCTTCTACCTCAACTCCACTTTCCCACCCTATCCTCATATCCCTTGATTCCCTTAGTGTCCAATATCCATCGATCTCAATCTTGAATATACTCAACATGGCCCTCTGGGGTAGAGAATTCCGAAGATTCACAACCCTCTAAGTGAAGAAATTTTTCCTCATCTGGGTCCTAAATGGCCAACTCCTTATCCTGAGACTATGACCCCTAGTTCTAGACTCTCCAGCCAGGGGAAACAGCCTCTCAGCATCTACCCTGTCAAGCCCTCTAAGAACGTTATATGTTTCAATGAGATCACCTCTCATTCTTCTAAACTCCAGAGAGTTTAGGCCCATTCTACTCAATCTCTCTTCATAGGACAACTCTCTCATCCCACGATTCAATCTAGTGAACCTTCATTGCACCCCCTCTAAGGCAAGCACATCCTCCCTTAGGTAAGGAGACCAAAACTGTATACAGTACTCCAGGTGAGGTCGCACTAGAGCCCTAAATAGTTGCAGCCACCTTCTTGCCCACTCACTTAACCTGTCTATATCCCTTTGCAGCCTCTTTGTGTCCTTCTCACTGTAATAAATTGGATAGCCGGTGGTGAAGGAAAGACTACTAGAGCCTAGTCTTCAGTTGCTTCCAATCCTTTATTCATGGAGCTCCACACAACACACAGCCCACACCCTAGATCAGCTCTCTTATAAATGTATACAAGCGAGTTCCCAATCGATACACAGCAGCTGAATACAATTAACATAATTGATATAAATCACATGGATACCATTGGCAGATTCCCTTCTCTCCCTTTAAATAAAAACTTTGGGCAATTGCTCTCTGGATGTGATAGCTCTGTCATGTGTTTCTTGATCACTGACATTACCACTGTCCAGCCCCTGATCTGCCTCAGCCTGTAGCTCAGGAACCTCATCAAAAAAATCATTAACATCTGAGGCACAAGATGCCTCATTTACTTCTATCAACAGCTCAGAGTCCGAGATTTTATAATTAATTCCAATTAATCGCGAGGAATGAACCTTAACAGTTTGAGTGCCATGTTGGACACGTACCACTGTGGCGGCAGCCATTTTTGATTTTTGAATTTTTGATCAGCGAGGGAGTCAAAGGATATGGGGAAAGGGCGGGAAAGTGGAGTTGAGGTAAAAATCAGATCAGCCATGATCTCATTAAATGGCCTACTCCTGCTCCTATCTCTTATGGTCTTATGGTACTGTCTTACCATCACGACCTATTACCTTACCAGGGCCTTTCCATTCCCCATGACCCTCTCTTTTATAGTATACCAAATCTCCTGAATTGAACTCTGTCTCATATGGTCTAATACGATGCCTCAGTGCTCTACGAATTTTATGATACCTCATCCTTGATGATTCCTTTCGCAAAGACCATTGCTAAAAGGGCTCTCAGTTGCTGAATTCATGACAATTATATTCATATTCTCACACATATCTCTGAACTCCACATTAGCGAATTCACTTCCATTAATCGGTCAAAAACTTGCTGGTGTCAAGTCCAGTCCCTATCCATTTTTCCATAATTTTATCTAGAATAACCTTCCTTTCCTTACTATATATTAGTGTAGAAATACTAAATCTCATAGCCATATCATTAAAATGTAATTTGAAAACATTTCTGTCTTTGTACCATACCTTTAGATCCATGGCAAAATCCTCGTTAAAGTCACATGCTAATGGAACACTTACAATAGGACGTGGGGGCATCCATCTATACATCTTACTGATTTCAGTTCTCACTAATCTCTTCTATGAACCTCGTATATTCCTCGTCAACTACACCTGTATCTTTTAGCAGGATCTTTAAAAGTGGACAAGTTGGGTGGGCAAATTGTCTATGTAACTTTAAGACAATTTGTTTTTTTCCCTCTCTTATCCTTAGCGCCTGATCCCATTAATACTTGCCCAATACACTGATGAGAAACATCAGGTTTTATTAAGGGGATACAATAATGCCCTGACTGGGTAAACTGCAAATCAAACGATTTCCCAATAATGATTGCCTCATCATGTTCCATGTCAAGTTTCATTTTTGTCATTTTCATGGAAACTTTACACAAAAGCATAGGTATCTCACTGGAGACTACATCTGTACTTATAAAAAGGCTTACTCCAGTTATCTTACATGGAATTACCACTCTCTTGAGTAACCTCAAGGTGTCGTCATCTCCAAACCTAAAACATGTAGATTTTTTATATTCCTTAACCTTGTGTCGATCCTCATAACTTAGTGAATCAAGATAACGTTTTAACCAATGTACCCCGCATACAGTTGTAGTACATGCACTAATGCCGCACAATTAAAGGAATCCGCAACTAATACATTCATCACAGGATTAAAACTCCTTATGACTGGTATAATCTGTTCATAGTTATCATTATCTTCATCCTGTTCCTCATTATCTTTATCCTCTTCCTCAGAACTACTTTCTTCATGTGTCATTTCAAAGACTCTGCGTCTTCACTCTGGACAATTCACCTCATAATGATACTTAGTCACATCTAAAGCATCCACTGATTTTGCCTTGGTTATCCCTGGGATTCACTTGCCCATTATTGCTGTCCCAATTTTGTCTTCTGGTGCTAAAACTGGACTTGCAGTACCCGCTTTCATCATCAATCTGGCTGTCATATCGATACCTATGTCTGGTCTCTTGAAAATTTTGAAACCTGGACTGGCGCCTGCCTTTAGTATCTGGAACATTTTGAAACCTGGTAACCATCGATCTTCCATTCTTTGCGTCGCAGCGGAAGGCCCCATTTGTTCCATGAAAGCTGAAGGGAATGACTGTTTCCCCAGGATTCTTTAAGGCAGCAGACATTTGATCCAAAAAAGTATCCTTTTCTGAGAACTGGACGCCAGTTAGAACCAGTTGCCTGTCCATATCAGACACCTTAGCACAATCTAGTAATTTAAACGCTAGTATCGATCCAGGGATTCCCAATTGGAACTTTGTCAACCTTTTGTACAATTTGTTAAAGTCCATGATATACTTTTCCATTGAATGACCGTCTGTTTTCCAAAATTTATCAAATGCTGACCAGGCCTCATAGACATTTAACAGGTAATCTTTCTTGTAGATTTGATGCAAAAATCCTATTAGAAAGGTAAAACCTTCAACATTATCCAAAAGATCTGCATCCATCTTAGAAAATACCTTACTTCTGATTTTACTTCGTTCAGGAAGCGACAACCCCTTTTCTTTGGCAGAGATGTAACCCGTGTCTACATATTAACCTCATTCTTCCACTGGTCATACGGTTCAAACTCCGAGAACATCGGAGGGAAACCGTATCTCAACAATTTAAACTTACTTTCTGCCATTTTCCACAATGGCCACCAGGCTTTCAAGTTTTGTTTCAAGTCCAAAAGAAAATCGTAGTTTCCAACCTCCACCTTTAGGCAACCATCCTCTGCTAACATGTAATAAACTGGATAGCCCGGTGGCGAAGGATAGAATACTAGAGCCTCGTCTTCAGTTGCTTCCAATCCTTTATTCACAGAGCTCAACACAACACACAGCCCACACCCTAGATCAGCTCTCTCATAAATGGATACAAGAGTTCCCAATTGACCCACACCACCTGAATACAATTAACACTAATTGATATAAATCACATGGATACAATTAACACTCACAGCTTACTTTTTCACCTAGCTTTGTATAGTCAGCAAACTTGGATACATTAAACTCGGTCCTCTCATCTAAGTCATTGATATAGATTGTAAACAGTTGAGGCCCAAGCACTGATCCTTGCAGCACCCCACTTGTTACAACCTGCCAACCCGAAAATGACCTGTTTATTCCTATTCACTGTTTTCTGTCTGTTTTCCAATCCTCAATCCATGTTAATATGTTATCCCCAATCCCATGAACCTATACCAAGTCAATTTCTTTTGCCTAGGCAAAGGGATTTCCTCGGTTCAAAGTAGTCAGGGCATTTTCACTTGGGAGCGTTGAGAGACAGAAGTTAAAAGCAGAATAGTTTATATTGGACTGTTCCTGATATCACCATTCCTAATTTTAAAAAAAAATGTGGACTAATCTATCAAACGGTCATAATGTGTCAGCATACTGACGAGTTCCTTCTTTGGCGAGATTCTGCAAGCTAATCCCAGGAGAGGGCTGAATTTCAAAGTTAAATCTGGATTACAGTTCCAGGGTTGCAGTATATCCAAAAGATACTTTCTTTAAAAAATAAATGGCAACAGCCACACCAGTCCATAGAAGAACGCTTCCTGTTGGTTGCTCGGCTACTGAGTCTTTCAATTGAGTCAATAGTCTTTAACGTCCTCAGGATTTCCCTTCTCACATGAAAATGAAATGTGTGAAACTGAAACCATGTGAACTAAGTTTGGGAGGATTTTTTTTTGAATACCAATGGAAAGAATAAACACTTTCAGGAAATAAGCTCTGACAGTGCAGCACAAATCAATCACAAAAACAAACTGGATGAGGAAAACTAAAAGTGAATTATTCCCCATTTTAAAAAAATACCAAGAGTTATGATCGACTTTAAGGAGAATAAGTTCAAATAAGTTTGGGGCAGCTCTAAATTAGTTCCTAGTTGGTCTGAATCCACAGCACGAAAGTGTGCCTACCTCGGCGATAATTGACAAATCAGACAGGCCATTAAGAAAAGGAAATGTCACACACATTATAGCAGTAGTACTCTGACATGCGAGTTCTTGATGCAGGTCCTAGGTAAAGAAAATGTCCGAACCCCAACACTAACATTCCTCACTGTTAGCAAATATTATAAAAGAAACATCATAATTGTTTGAAACTGATTTCAAACAGGTACAACAGATAACACCGCCAGGTTAAAACCATACAACTAAATTATAAAGGAATGAAACTTTACAGGTCTCCAGGATTCATATGCCTTAAATTGTACTATCTCTAATCATATTGATATTGACTGACCTTTGCAGATTTTCAGATGGACTACATGCTCACTATACCAGTCCCTGAAAGCACAATATAACGTGAAATGTGTTGCAGTTAATCTTCCCAAGCATTGAGTGAACTCAAAAAAGCCTGGAGCAAAGGCCTGGTTGTCGTCTGTACATGTGCAGTTTATAAGGCGTTGGTATAGTCTACTGGTCCGAGACTGGTAGAGGCAGAGACCAGTTTGCATCCAGTAGCACCTGACTTATACTGCAGACTGCACGTAGCTGCAAATTGACATTCCCATCATCGTGCAACAGCTCTGCATAAGCTTGGTCACAATCCCAGCTGGCACACTGTAAATGTTTTGAGAACGTAAGTGGGAGTTGCCACACACAGCACTAAAAGGAATGCAGTGGTTTCTAAAGTGTCCAGGAAGTCCAACAGGCACCATGAGCACTTTTTAAAGCTTGTGTGACACCAACACTGTAGTTATATTCCACATCAAGCACAAGGTGTGCAAGGCAGCATCTCTGAAAGGATCTTACCACGCAGTGCTTCGGAGACAGATCAGAACCAGGTTCCTTTTCCATCACTTCACGTTGATGGAAAAGTGGTAGAGTAACTGAACCGATAAAAATATTTGTGAGGATGGGTTGTTTGCACAATTTGTTGCTTATATATACCCAAACTTATACAGAACTAAGAAATATGGAGAAATACGGTATGAAAACTTCCACTCCCCAATACTGTCAGTCATTTAATACAGGTTCACAGAGGTATCCGGAGTGGTTTTGGGCTCATTCGCAGCGCTCCCTCCCCCACCAACGATCACACTCTCACATAGCAATTTTTCCCTTGGTAGTTGCACTGCGGCTGGCTGGAAATATTGGGGGCCATTTCCTGTCCCCTCTGCACCTGGACACTGGGCAGGTGGAGAATACTCGTCCAGATGTGGCGTGAACCCACTTCTGTTTCTGGATTCAGGTCACTTACATAAGGCAAACACTCCCCCAATGCAGACCCAACCCTGGAAGGGCTTAGTACCTCAAAGTGTGAGAGAAGCCTCCCATGCTGTTCCTGTCCTGGGAAGAAAAAAAGAGACTGACCTTGGGTCTGTTGTCTTTGCTATATGCCCCTAGGCAATCTTCTGATCAAAGAATGCATGCGCACAGGGCCAAAGGCCCACTTGTTCAGTCACCCCTCAAAACGGCCACCCATCTGGTGTTCCGGGAGGAAAATGAGGTGCAAGGGCTGGGAAGCCCAACTCCCACCTCATTACTGTGGAGAACGTGAGCTTGAACCTGTTGTAGGCACTCCATCCTTCCCAATCGAGAAAGGCCTGGAAATCTCGCAGTAACGTAAAGGGGAGGGAGATGGAGTCCCTGCCCCCTTTTCCTGTGCTTTGCGCCAGGAGAATAAGTGCTGCCCAGGAGGAAAGCACTGGAACATAGGCCTGACTAATTTTAAAATATAAATTAAATTTTAGGTTCCATTAATTCACACAATGGGCAAACTGGAATGGCCATATTGTTAGTTATGCGGAATAAAGGCGTGGAATGTGTCTGTTTAATGCCCTACAATGAGCTAAACTCTCAAGGTCTATCAGGTCTCAGCCGAGAAGGGGGCGGGTTTGCATTAAATTCAAATCTGATATTTTCTTGTAAAACTGAAGAAGGTATCAGAGTGCTTTAGATTTCAACCCAGATACTGTTCAGAGCAGGAAACTGTATCAAGAGCTATTGTATAACTTCATTGTTTCTACGGTGATTAATGATAATGTGCTAACAGTCAAGAGTCCCAAATGTAATCAAGAAACAATGGGCTCCGATTAAGCTCTTTGTCTTGAATGTAGAATAATCACACTGTATTCATGGAGTAATGTAATCATTAAGACAATCAATTTCCAAAAGGTCATTTTACAGAAGATTACAAATTACAGTAGAAAATGTAGCTTTGTTAGATCAGACAAGAAAGTTTCTTCCTCTTCATACATGGAAATGTGTTGCACTGTCTGTCTCGAGTTATTGTGGTCTTGAGTGTCACAGATTGGTAGGATACAGATCTGCTTTACCATCAGTGCAGTGGTTGCACCCCATACTCTGGAAATAATGTCTCAGCCCTTCTGGCCTTGCTACATAACACCTCTCTCTTCAACTAGGCCTTCCGCTATCTCTCCTTACTCATTCCAAACTCATTCCCCTACTCCTGGTCAGGTCCAACTCTTAATTTGTGAAATGCCATGGGATATCTTGCTATGTTAAAGGCAAAAAAGTAGCTGAAACTTTGAGGTTTGATAAAGACAAGGCCTCAAAAATTCACCAGGTGCTGCATCTTGAGCTAAGTGCCGAGATGTGCCTGCCTGCCTCTGATTCTTGATCTTTCCGCTAATGGGAACAGTTTCTCTCTATCTACTCTGTCTAGCCCTTCATGATTTTGAATACCTCTATCAAATCACCTCGCAACCTTCTTTGTTCCAAGGAGAACAACCCCAGCTTCTCCAGTCTCCATGTAACTAAAGTCCCTCGTCCCTGGAATCATTCTAGTAAATCTCTTCTGCACTCTCTCTACGGCCTTCACATCTTT
The DNA here is from genome assembly GCF_035084215.1 of Heptranchias perlo. NCBI lineage: Eukaryota > Metazoa > Chordata > Chondrichthyes > Hexanchiformes > Hexanchidae > Heptranchias > Heptranchias perlo. Next base: position 11,856,297 of record NC_090350.1, on the reverse strand, counting down.
AATAAAGTATGGTGCCCAGAACTGGACACAATTCTTCAGTTGTGGCCGAACCAGTGTTTTATAAAGGTTCATCGTGACTTCCTTACTTCTGTACTCTGAGCCTCTATTTATAAAGCCCAGAATCCCGTATGCTTTTTTAACACTTTCTCAACCTGCCCTGCCACTTTCAATGATTTGTGTACATATACCCCCAGATCTCTCTGTTCCTTTACCCCTTTTAGAATTGTGTCCTTTAGTTTATATTGCCTCTCCCCATTTTTCCTTCTGAAATTCATCACTTCGCATTTTTCTGCGTTAAATTTCACCTGCCACGTGTGCGCCCATGTCACCAGCCTGTCTATATCCTCTTGAATTCTATCACTAGCCTCCTCATTGTTCACTACCCTCCCAAGTTTTGAGTCATCTGCAAATTTTGAAATTGTGCCCTGTACTTCCAAGTCCAAGTCATTAATATATATCAAGAAAAGCAGTGGTCCCAGCACCGACCCCTGGGGAACACCACTGTACACCTCCCTCCAGTCCGAAGAATAACCGTTCACCACTACTCTGTGATTCCTGTCACTTAGCCAATTTCGTATCCATGCTGCGGATAGATTGTGGCCGGTATACGTGACAGCGACTGGAGGAAATCTAGTATGTTGGCAGTTATTAGGAGCTTCTAGGAATCATTGGCTGAGGACTGTAGTGTCCAACAGTTTGCCGTGGATCAGGGCAGTAGCCGAGTCATGGTTTGACCCTGAGGAAGATGATAATACAGAGGCGGGCGGGCTAAGAAAGCTTACTTTGGCTTTTAAATCAAAGGGGAAGAGAATAAACAAAAAGGGAAGGTGCACGAAGTCAGAGGGAATGTGGGAGGTAAAAAGGAATGGAGACAAGAGGGGGGTAATGCAGGCAGATCCCAAGCGTGTTTTAACTGTGGGAAAATGGGAATAAGGAGTGTAGGTTCCCGAAAGGAGGGAAACCAGGATACGAGGGTCTTGGAGGGTCAAAACCATGGGTGGTAGAGACAAAGCAAGAGAAGGCAGAAGATCCAGTAAAACTCTTAGTGGCCACATTACAGCAGGTTATGTGTAGGGATCAACGAAAACTGGATACTGCAGTAAGTAAGGAGGGATCTGGTGAATCTATACTCCCACAATGACTAAGCCGTGCACAGCCAGAATATCTGTGCCCACTGACCTATGATGAGTAGGGCAGACCGTGTGTCAATATTAAAGTAGGGACCACTTGGGGAAGTTATCTAGTTGAGCATGGTGGTTCACTCTCCCAACCCCACCACTTCTCCTTGGTCGAGCGGGGTCCTGTTTAAATTGACAGGTTTTACAGGTAATGAACAGGCTGGGGCGGTATTGATACCCTTGACTATAGAAGTAGGACCTGTTGTCACCAAATGGGAATGTGTGCTTATGAAATGGGAAGAACCCAGCTCGGGACTTCTTGGAGCCGATTACATGTTGGCCCATCACGTGATTGTAGATATGAAAAATAATTGCCTATGGGGGGGCAGCTAATTCGGACAAGCCAGGGGAGATTTTAGTCATTCCCAAAGATGAAAAGGTTAAAGGCAGTGCCTACACGATGAAACCGAAGGGGAGCTATGACCTGGAACAATTGGTCGATAGCATCCCGGCGAGGTATCGAACGAATGTACGGCATAACCACACCGTGTTCGCTACTCACGGTCATGATTGTGGAAGGGTGACAGGGGTAGAGGTGAGGGTAGATGGGGATCCAATGTCACGGCCTCAGAAACAGTATAATTTTCCCCGAGAAGCAGAAAAGGATTTGCGAACTGCGATAAACTCCTTGGTGAAGTAGGATGAGGTCCTGCCCCTAGTCCTAATGAACATCAGGGCCAGTCTCTCTAAAAGTACGGGACATTCCCCACATGAGTTGATGACAGGGAGGTCAATGAGGACCCGACTTGAGCTGGTGCCGATCCTCTCAGAAACGCAGACTAAGGAGGTCACCGGAGACAGGCTTGTGAGGGATCTGCATGATACTTTAAGGAAGCTGCACTGGGAGGCAGTTAATAACATGGGAAAACAGAACCAAAAGAATAAAATGCTGTTGGAACCACTGAAAGCGCAGGAATGGAAAGTAGGGGACCAAATCATGATTAGAAATTACGAGAGAATAGAAGCATTCGAACCATTGTATAAAGGGCCGTACCGTATTGTGGATAAGGCAAGTCCCGTGGTATATGCGGTACAACTGCCGAAACGGGTAAAATGGTCCCATATTAACCAGTGTAAGCTCTATAAAGAGAGGAGAACAAAACAAACTAAAGCCCAGGGAACGATCATGAGTTTGATCAGTGCAAGCCTTCCTCCCATGTTGTGGGATGATGAGGATAACTCAGGGGGAGGGGCGGTGAGAAGGAGTAGTCGGATACCTCGGCCTAGGGTGCCCTGGACGCCTCCTCCTACATCACCCCTAGGCCCCAAGCAGCCCAAACCTCGAGGGAAAGGAAAAAGAAAGCGGTGATTAACCCGTACTATGTAAATATGTGAATAACTTTAGTCGAACCTGTGAAGGGAAGACCCCTCACAGAGCAGTGCTTTGTACTTTATTTTTCTTTTGTAGAAGCGAGTCAAACCAAAGACACAAGATGAAGTGGACACTGTGGCTGAACGTGTTGGTGATCCAAATTGGAGCAGAGCAGGGGAGCCAGGGGGACATTGAGATGTCTCTCGTTTATGGGCGTATGGGAGGAATCGGTCCCACTGTAATTAAGTGGGGGACGACATGAGGTAACAATGGTATGGATACATACTCCCACGATGGGAATTGGCCAGGCTGGCTAGGGTCAAATTCCACCAAGTTACTCAGGTCAAACCGGGTACAAAATTAAGGAAGTATCGGTGTCCTGTCCAAAAGTAAATATCACAGTCAGCAAGGTACAGGTGAAGGAGGGTAGACAGGTTTGTCTAGAATGCCAAGGGAGCACCTACATGGGTTGGTGGTGGTGGTTACGAAGGAAAGACGAAAAGAAAGGTGACGCATCCACGGATCGGGAAAAACTGGGTAATAACTCAAACAGACCCGACTAAGGAAGGGGTAAAATCGTTTTGGGACAAATGGTGGAAGAGGGAGCAAGGAGTTTATGTGTGTGTGGTTGGGTTGAGGCATAAATGTCAAGGAGGGTTCACCATTGCTTTTAAATGACAATAGCAAGACTCCGGGTCAGGAATGAATTGGACTCAGAGTATTGACTCTTGCGTGGTCGCCGATCCTCCAGAGATAATCAATGCTACCGAACTGGTCGCGCACGAATTAAAGTCCCCACCAAAAACCCCAAAGACTCGGGATATAGAGGTTAAGTGTCCCATAACGACACCCGGACCTAGAAATGGGATGGTGTTGATTCCAACAGGGAAAGTGCTGTATCACGGTGTGCATTACGAGGTAGCCTCGATCATTCTCAATTTAACAGAGTTACAGTTCCCCAGGTGGTGCTCACCAGAAACGGTGAGGTTGTATGAGAAACTGCGAAAGGAGATGTTCCTGCAATTTTATGAGAAAGACTATGGGGACGAGAGTTGGCAAGATTTATATAAACCGGTAAAAATCAGTCACCCAGGTCACTGGTCAACAGTATGAATAATACTCAGCTGCAAATGCAGGTGAATACCTTAAAGGACCAGCAAAAGGAAATACTGGGGAAGGGTAATAATATTGAGGGACAAGAGTTGCAGGAAGGCCAAGTGATGACAATTCACTTGAAGAAATAATAGCTGAGTTGGAAACTCACGCCCAGACAATAAATAAATTAATGAGGACCGAAATGCATCTGATCAGGCCGCCTGAAATGACGTGTGTGTCATGTACGGCGCCTGTTTGTTAAACGAGGGGCGCGCTAATCTGGAGGATTTAAAGCAAGGCCGCGTACCATCATGGATTGGCAACGGACACCTAAGAGCTATAAGTGCATAAAACAACCGTATGAATCCATGTCAGTTACGGTGGGCCTCCGAAGCACACCCAGTCCCGGTCAACTGTGGCCATAACAAACAAACGGTAATGGGAATAGCCCTTAGGATGCCGGTGATGGATCAGTCACAAGGACCCGCGCTGGTATACCGGATAGAGAAAGTCGGTGTTATTCGGAATGGGGTACATGTAACGCATCATAAGACCCCTCCGTATGTGGTTAAAATGGGAAACTCTATAACCGGCACCAATCTGGACGGATGTCAGGGACGAGGTACACATGTGGCGTTGTGCCCATGCTACCTGAATCTTTTCAATCAGCCAGTATGTGGGTTCAAATTTGGGGGTGGACAGCCTATCAACTGTACCATGGAAGTAATGGCTCAGGGCCATGTCCCGCCCCAGGTTGCGTAAAAGGGTAATGGAACTTACTGTGTCACAACTAGTGAAAGCCAATATCGGGTACCCAATGATACCTGGTGCCCAGTTCAAGATTCTACCTTTTGCTTCAGACCCCAGGTGGAGATCTGGGTAGCACAGGAAAGGATAATCTCCATCTCGGATTACACCCCAATCAATATCACAATTAATGGTAGTTTGCCGAACATATCGCGTTTTGGATATGATATGGACATGTTGGGCCGAAGGGCCTGTTTCCATGTTGTAACTTCTATGATTCTATGATTCTATATCCCGCCATTACCAGAACACTTGACTAAACTGGTAAAGGAAGTAGAACTTTCCCAAAAACATTACTATACGCTACAGCAACAGAATAATAAAGCGAGGGGTGAAATTGAAGAAATAGTTACCCCTTCTTGGTGGGATAGTGGGTTCAATATTGAATTCAAATCGCATCGCATGTATTAGTGATTGTGCAATTGATTGTGTTGTATTTATTGATACTGCTTTGTAAACAAAAAGGAAAGGCTAAGAAGGAAAAACGTGTAAGATTGTTAAAAGGGGATCTGGGATGGTTAGACCAAATGTATTGGTGTGATTAAAAAATTTAAGCCATGATGTGGAGATGCCGGTTATAGACTGGGTTGGACAAATGTAAGGAGTCTTACAACACCAGGTTATAGTCCAACAGCTTTATTTGAAATCACAAGCTTTCGGAGGCTTCCTCCTTCGTCAAGTGAAGTGTAGGATTCCATAAAGGTGCAGCATATATAGTCAGAGAACAATGCCTGGTGATTACAGATAATCTTTCCAACTGCCCGTTATCAAAGCAATCAAAGGAGTTGAATGGTGTTCAGACAGACATTTCTCTGTCTGAACACCATTCAACTCCTTTGATTGCTTTGATAACGGGCAGTTGGAAAGATTATCTGTAATCACCAGGCATTGTTCTCTGACTATATATGCTGCACCTTTATGGAATCCTACACTTCACCTGACGAAGGAGGAAGCCTCCGAAAGCTTGTGATTTCAAATAAAGCTGTTGGACTATAACCTGGTGTTTTAAGACTCCTTACATAAAAAATTTAAGATTTGGCTGAAACCGGCAATGCACCTGAGAGTGGAGGAGAAGCATCAAAAGTAATATCTCTAGTGTATACGAGATATTAAAGGAGGGACTGTAAGACTACAAATATGGAAAATACTGTAAAAACACTGTAAAACTGCAAGACATGAAACAGGCTGTGAGATATGAAACAGTTAACCCCAGGTGCCAGTCAAAGAGGCTCCAGTCCATGATCAGTTTTGGAGACTCACTTACATCAAACAATGGTCCCCTGGCGAAGACACATTAATATTGAGATGTATAATCAAACTGAGCCTCTGAGCTATGCTCAGTCTCGGACAAGAACGGAAAGCCTTTCAGACCTAAACAATGCTGTGAGCCAAGGGCTCATCACAGTGAGGAATATCGCATTGTCCTGATGCTGTGCAGGTAGCAGGGGAGGAGATAAGAAGTTGTCTCTCGACCTCACAGCTCTGCACAACTAAGGAGTTTTGAATCACCGAGATGCCCAGATGAAGACGTGTGAATGTCAAGCAATCCAACAGATTGATAGCTGAAACCACAGTTGAGGCCCGAGTGGGGGCTTGCATGACTGGAACACTATAAGAAGGTACAACATCAACACGAGGAGGCTGCAGTCAAGGGAAGAAGGATGGAAACTGGCCAATTCCAGGTCCAGGCCGACCAAAGGGCGTCTTTCACCGAGTTGATGGTCTTCCAGCAGCAGTTCATGTCAGTCTCTGTGTGCGTCCCTGGGAACAGCCTGTAGAGCACAGAGTCCTGTGTTACGGAACTGCTCGGGACGAACCTGGTCAGATACCACAACATCTCTCTCCAGGCTTTCTTTGCAAAGGCACATTCCAGAAGGAGATGGGTGACGGTTTCGTCTCCACCGCAGCCTTCTCGGGACAGCGCGCGGTGGCGCTGAGAGTCCGGGAGTGCATAAAGGATCTGACGGGAAGGGCCCTTCTCACCACCAGCCAAGCTATGTCTTGGTGCTTGTTTGAAAGCTCTGGCGATGAGGCGTTCTGCCAAATGACATTGACAGTCTGCTCGGGGAACCAACCAACAGGATCCATCATCTCCTTTTCCCGCAGGTTCTCGAGGACGTTACGTGCGAACCACTTACTGATCGCCTTGTGGTCAAAGGTGTTTTTTTGCATAAACTTTTCGACGAAGGACAGGTGAGGCGGAACGGTCCAACTGGACGGAGCGTTCCGTGGCAGCGTGGCCAGGTCCATCCTTCGCAACACCGGGGACAAGTAGAACCCCAGCACGTAGTGACGCTTTGTGTTTGCGTACCAAGGGTCCACGCAAAGCTTGATGCAGCCACACACGAAAGTGGCCATCAGGATGAGGACCATGTTGGGCACGCCTTTCCCCCCTTTCTCTGGAGATTTGTACATCGTGTCCCTGTGGACACGGTCCATTTTTGATCTCCAGATAAAGTGGAAGACGGCTCGGGTGACTGTCGCGGCGCAGGAGCGAGGTATGGGCCAGACCTGTGCCATGTACAGGAACACCGAGAGCACCTCGCACCTGATGACTAGGTTCTTGCCCACGCCCGAAACTTGCTGGTCTTCCAGTGCAAGGAGCTGTCCTTGACAGAGCGCTGCAGACTGGCACATTCCAAGGTCCAGGACTACGTGTTCAGGGACGCACTGAGGACGGGTGTGGCCACCGCAAAGGCTCTGTGGAGAAAGGCAACCGTTTAGAGCCTTCCCGCCATTGTATACCGAGGGGCTGCAATCAGGGAAAAACCCCTCGAGCAGAACGTAAAATTCAAATTGATGTAATGTACCTGTAATGAATCTGTAATCAATAATCGGTATTGACTGTAATGCAATGAGGCACCCTACAGTGTCATGAACTGTAATTATGTACAATGTGTTCATTGAACTGTACTTTATGTAACCTGCAAATTGTATAATCTGTATTGTGTACGTTTGGAATGTGATATGACAACTATTGTATGTATTGCTGCAAATTTTATGAATATAGTATATTTTTGGAAATAAAAATTCCAGGTCCAGGCCTACGATCAGCATTGGTAACGACTAGCCGCATGGGTGATTGTAAGTTCCAGGCAAATCATAGAAGGGTTTGTACTGGGGTTTTGTTGGTCTAATAAACTAACAAGTTTGGGTTGAGCCAAAGCCTGTATGTTGCCTGCAATTTTGTTCTTGTAATTCCGAGGTCCAAGAACCGGTGTAAGGCGGAAGGGAACAGAACACCTTACATCCCTCAGCAACCTAGGATGCATCCCGTGCGGGATGCATCTATTTTAAGTACAGCTAGCCTTTCTAGTATCTCTTCTTTATCAATTTTTAGCCCATCCACTATCTCAACTATATCTTGCTTCACTGAGACTATGGCAGCATCTTCTTCCTTGGTAAAGACAGATGCAAAGTACTCATTTAGTATCTCGGCCATGCCCTCTGCCTCCATGAGTAGATCTCCTTTATGGTCCCTAATCGGCCCCACCCTACCTCTTACTTCCCGTTTACTGTTTACATGCCTACGGAAGTCTTTTGGATTCCCTTTTATGTTGGCCACCAGTCTATTCTAATACTCTCTGGCCCTCTTATTTCCTTTTTCACTTCGCCTCTGAACTTTCTATATTCTGCCTGGTTCTCATTTGTATTATCAACCTGACATCTGTCATACGCCCCTTTTTTCTGCTTCACCTCTGCTCTCTTTTGTCATCCAGGAAGCTCTGTCTTTAGTTGCTCTACCTTTCTCCCTCGTGGGAATGTACCTAGACTGTACCCGAACCATCTCCTCTTTGAAGGCCGCGCTCTGTTCAATTACAGTTTTGCCTGCCAATCTTTGATTCCTATTTACCCGGGCCAGATCTGTTCTCATCCCATTGAAATTGGCCCTCCTCCAATTGAGTATTTTTACTTTAGAGTGGTAAGTGGCCTTTTCCATAGCTATTCTAAACCTTGTGATACTATGATCGCTGTTGCCTAAATGTTTTCCCACTGACACTTGCTCCACTTGGCCCGCCTCATTCCCTAGAACCAAGTCCAGCAATGCCTCCTTCCTCGTTGGGCTGGAAACATACTGGTCAAGAAAGTTATCCTGAACACATTTCAAAAATTCCTCCCCCTCTTTGCCCCTTATATTATCATCCTAGTCTATATTAGGATAGTTGAAGTCCCCCGTTATCACCACTCTATAGCTTTTGCTCCACTCTAATTTCCCTGCAAATTTGCTCCTCTATCTCCTTCCCACTAGCTGGTGACCTACAGGATACACCCAGTAATGTAATGGCACCTCTGTTGTTTCTTTACTCTAACCAAATAGACCCCTCCAGGACATCCTCTCTCTTCAGCACTGCAATATTCTCCTTAAATCAGTACTGCCACCTCCCCACCTCCTTTCTTCCCTTCCCTATCTTTCCTGAGCACCTTGTATCCAGGAATATTTACTACCCAATCCTGCCCTTTTTTGAGCCAGGTCTCAGTTATCGCCACAACATTGTGTTCCCATGTGGCTATTTGCGCCTGCAGCTCATCAACCTTGTTTACCATGCCTCCTGCGTTTACACACATGCACTGCAAACCAGTCTTAGGCTTTCTTGTATTCTCTCAGTCTGACCCCACCTAATACTGTACTATTTCTTGCTCTGGTGCTATCTTTTGCTCCCGATCCTTTGTGTCCCTTGTTTCTCCTTTCCAATGGCTACATCCTGGTGCCCATCTCCCTGCCAAATTAGTTTAAACCCCCCCTCCCCCCACAGCACTAGCAAACCTCCCCGTGAGGACATTGGTCCCAGCTCCGTTGAGGTGCAACCATCCAGCCTGTACAGGTCTCACCTCCCCCAGAACTGGTCCCAATGCCCCAGTAATCTAATGCCTGCCCTCCTGCACCATCTTGCCAGTCATGCATTCATTTGCTCCATCCTCCTATTTCTATACTCACTAGCACGTGGCACCGGGAGTAATCCGGAGATTACTACCTTTGGAGGTCCTGCTCCTTAAAATCTGCTTGCAGGGCTTCATTCCTCTTTCTACCTATGTCGTCGGTACCGATATGGACCACGACCTCTGGCTGTTCACCCTCCCCCTCCAGAATATACTGCAGCCGTTCAGTGACATCCTTTACCCTGGCACCAGGGGGCAATATACCATCCTGGAATCACATCTGCGGTCTCAGAAACGCCTGTCTGCTCCCCTAACTATAGTATCCCCTATTACTATTGCTCTCCTGACCTTTCTCCTCCCGCCCCCGTAGAGCTGAGCCACCCATGGTGCTACGGTCTTGGCTCTAGCTGCACTTCGCAGAGGAACCCTCTCCCTCACCATTATTACTAGTTAGAGAGAGAGATGCACTCAGGGGACTCGTGCACTACCTGCCTGGTCCTCCTTGTCTGTCTGGCAGTCACCCAGTCCCTCTCTGCCTGCACCCTCTTCAGACGCGGGGTGACCACCTCCTGAAACGTGCTATCCACGAGGCACATTCTCTACATATGGTATTGGCTACCATCCCTATATTTGTATCAACAGAATACAGGATTACTTCTACTGATCAGAAATTCATTCATAGTTCGCAAGTTCCTTTTTTGTGTTCGTTATTGAATTGCCCATCATGTTGCCTCTGTATTAACAGGAGAGGCTCCAGGCATTCAGAGTAATGATATTTCTCGGCCTTCTTAAAACTTGTCTGTATTTTCCCTCCCTACCCACATAGCATAGAATCTGACACTTTGCCCTAGAAATTCGACCGTGCAGCCTCCTAAACCTCTAATATGGGGGGCACGAAGCACACGCTCATTACAAGCCGGAAATGCGCCACCCATCATATTGGTGTAGTCAATAAAATAGACGTCCAAAACCTACGCTTGAAACAGGCTTTAGGCTATTTACATATTCAAATAAAGCGCCTAACGCCTGTTTCAGATCCCGTCTGCAATACTTGGTTGCCCTGAACGGTGCCGGGCCAGCTGCATTCAGGAAAACCAGGTCTACATGCGGCCTAACATGCGGTCCTTAAAGAGATCACTGCAGGCCGCAACGAACAAGGTTAAGTGTTTAAAATCTACTCACTTGAATGTGGAGCCAGCCACTGCTCCCATACACAGAGGTCCGATCTTTGATCCCTCTTCTCTGGTGAGCTGCCTGGGGGCACCCATTAGGCGTGTGCAGCATGCAGGCTCGATGATAACGAGGCCCGAGGCACAATATTATGTGTGCCTCGGGCCTAGCCCCTGTTTTTGGCCGCGCTTGAATTTCTAGGCCATTATGTTACAAAATGCTCTACTACGCACACGTAAGGGAGTTAATCTTCTGAAGGTTAGTGATTATCATTAAAGAAAAAAGTCGTCTAGCATCAGTTGTGTAATTTAACAGTTTATTTTCTGTACACAATCATGAAACACACAGCATCCTCATGAAACTACAAAGGCAAAAAAACATTGTTGTATGAAAAGGAAATGATTTGCATCTATGTGGTTCCTTGTGTTTCTCAGAGATATCGTAACATATTTCATATTATGTTACTTTCGAAATGCAGTGGTCAGACGTGGTAGCCACATTGTATACAAGAAGATTCTATCAATGGTTGTTAAACAAATTAACCAGTTAATCTCTCCTTGGTGATGTTGGCCAGTAGGCCGAGATCTCTTTGCTCCTCTGAATAATGCAATGCGACCTTTAACATCCATCGCAACGATTTATTGTCTCTTCCAAAGAAAGACACCTGCAACAATGCAGCACTCCTCACATGTGTCCTGCTGTGGGGTTAAAACCTTCAACTTATGATTCAGTACAACCAACTAAGCCAAGCTGACGCAAATGTTATAAAATACATAAATTATTTTCCACCAGAAGCTAGTTTTGTACGTCTATTACATTCCTCTGCAGTCTCGTCTAATGCCACACACAGTGGAGCATTAAGGTATCTGCTTTCAGATTACATGCAAGCTCTGTTCTTATCACTGTCTGATTCACTTTGATGAGTACACATTCTAAGTCAGTATTCTCATGTGGCAGAGAGAAAAATCTCGTCAGGTGAGTTTGAGCAATGAAAATATTATCTGACTTCTCTGGAAATTTTCAGGTCCCTAGTGCCACCATGATACTGATCCACAGCAACAACTTCACTTCTTCCATTCATGTTCCAACATGTAATCCTCCCTCTGTTCTACAATTGCATTTGCTCCTTTAATAACATTAGAAAACCAGTCAACTAAGGACACGAACCTGCCTTCTGTGGTGGTCTTTTTTGATTCTCAGTTTTTGTGTAACTTTTCCCAAGGTTCCGCAAGCAATTATTAGCAACAAAGAATATTTTACCCAAAGACACAAAGCTATAAACTATTTGCTGTGTCATCCTTTAGTCAGTAAACTTGTGTCTTACAACCTATTTTGCCATATGCAAGGTTACAGGTACTGGCCTTCATCATCTGTACCCATCATCTCTATAGGGGCCGATTCCTGAAACTGAAATGGAACAAACTTGCATAGGAATGATCTCTGCAGAGTCACGGTGTTGTGCATGACAGTGAGAAATAGTCTCTTTTGTAGGGATAACAAATTAAAGAATGGTAGGAAGAACACGATTTAGGAACCTACAGATGAACATCAAAGCAGTTTGACAGTGCAAAAAAAAGCAATGAAAACTTTAAGAGGGCCACTAACGATCAAACTTCCTGCAAACTGAGTCACTTAGTCAGGGAAGACCTCTGGAGCCTTTATGACTCAGTTTCAGTACTCTTTATTTTGCACGCTCTTCAAAATCAACAGCCAAAAATCAGATGCCAATTGCAATAAGTACAACAACAAAGCATATGTTAAACACCAAAGGGCGTTCTCCCATCAGCATTCTCCCACAGTGTGCTCTACAGAGACCACATTAAAAAAAAATTAACAACTGGTTATTCATCTGAGTGCTGTTTATGGAACTTTACTGGAACAAAGTGGCTATTGTGTTGCCAACTGGCAATGTAATTCAACAGTAATTCATTGTATGTAGCATTTTGATATGTTTTGAGGCAATAAAGCACCAAATAAATGCCAATTTAAAAAATTTATTCCAATGCCACTGTAGAATTATTTGGTCTGCACTAAGGTCTTCCTTTGCTGTCATCACTACCAATGCAAACTTTTTTTTGTGCCACAATATCTGTGTTTGTTCAACTCTCTTCCCACAGTAGGAAAACACAAACCAACCTATTTTGGACACCATAACAAGAATGGGAAAGAAAAAAGCCATTTTTAAATTCTGCTGCTCACAGCTGCTACTAATACAACAGCCATTTCTATTTGAATATAAGTGAATACCAAAAAAACACATGTAGCCAATTCAAGGGAAATTACAAAATCTTGTTTCTATCTATAGATTGCCAAAACAAGCTAAAAAAAAAGCTTCTGTTGGCAAAAGTTGGTGTTGTATTTCATGCACTTGGTGGCATAACAGGATGTTGCTGTTGGCAATTATAAGCAGAGGTCTCAATACTGACCCTATTGATGGCTCGTTACACAGAAATACATAGGAGGGGGTCATTTAGTGAGGCTCACTCTAGGCACAAGACCTGCTAGCAGCGAGTGCAGGTCATAAAAATCGGGACAACAATGCTGTAGGGTTATCTCCGCTATCACCCTTGCCGTTAGGCTCCATGTCAGGAGCAGAGCCTCACAAAATTACCCCAAAGGATCAATGAACTAATGCATGCTCCAACTACCCACGGTTCAGCAAGTGCGGCTGCTTATGTCCCTCATTAATATTTTGGACTGCACAGAAGACAGAAGTTCTCTTTGTAGATAATGTGTTGTTGGCAGATTTGCCCAAAGATGTATCGTGCTCCACTAACTTACTTGAATAACGGGCTAATCAGTGGGATATTGTGGTGGGCACCCCAAGTGTTATGGCTCTACGCGGCTCAAGATGGGATCTCTAAGATATTGACACAAAAGTACGTTTTTCCCAATTGTTGATTCAAATTGGTATCTGGAGAGGTTTGGTAAATGCTCTTTGCTTTACAAGAGGTGAAGGGCACTCCGGTCTTCCTCATGTATCGTCAATGACTTCAAAGTCCCAATGCAAATCAAGTCAAGTGTCTAAACATAGTTCCTTCATGTTTCTAAGGCATGCAACAGAAGGGTTTTCTTTGAGCCTTCATTGAGATGCAAGACCAAGTTTGGAGCTGGATCTGTGACAAAATGGGGAAAATGATTGCAGGGAAGGAGGATTCTGCCTACAGTGAAATGTCATTCAATTCCATAGAAGGAGAATCAACTCACAATGGGTAAATATTTTTCCCAAAGCCCCTCACCTGAGAACATAGATTAAGCAGATGGAGACAAGTAAGCCTGGTCTGCAGCATCTGACATGTACTTTTAGAACATATAAATGGGTTGCATCTTGCGAGATGAATTGAATAGGTTCTCCAAGAGAAGAATAAGGCAACAGCTGCTAGTAGGTGTAATCTGAACGTATGCTCATATATGCAAGTTCAGTGCCTACCTTGATGGGATTCAAAGAAGCAAGTGGTGTGTGTCCCTATGGGAGAATACATGTAGTGCGTACGCGATTGTTGTGGGAGATATGAGTTTCGATTCATGGGCACTGGCACCAGTACTGGGGAAAGTGGGAGCTGTACCGTTGGGACGGGCTTCATCTGAACCATGCTGGGGCCAGTGTTCTGGCGAATCATATAACTAGGGCGGTAGAGAGGGCTTTAAACTAAATAGTGGGGGTGAGGGATCAAGTAAGGGAAGATGTGATAAATTAAAGAAAGAAGACAAGGCACGAGAGCAAGGTAGCAATAAGGGAAATGATAATCAGAGAGTGGCAGGAAGGGACAGAACTTAAGAGTGCGCCAGTAGATAAGGTTAGAGGTTTCAAAAATAGTAAAAAGACAGCACTAAAGGCTTTGTATCTGAATGCGCGTAGCATTCCTAACAAAATGGATGAATTGATAGCTCAAATAGAAATAAATATGTACGATCTGATAGCCATTACAGAGTCATGGCTGCAAGATGACAATGACTGGAACCTGAATATTCAAGGGTACTTAACATTTCGGAAGGACAGGAAGCTAGGAAAAGGTGGAGGGGTAGCTCTGTTAATAAGGATGACATGAGTATAATAGAGAGAAATGACCTTAGTTCTAAACACCAAGATGTAGAATCAGTTTGGGTCGAGATAAGAAATAGTAAAGGCAAGAAGTCACTTGTGGGAGTAATTTATAGGCCCCCTAACAGTAACCACACTGTAGAACAGGGTATACAGGAAGAAATAATGGGGGCTTGTGAGAAAGCAACAGCAGTAATCATGGGTGATTTTAATCTACATATAGATTGGAAGAACCTGATTGGCAAAGGTAGCCTGGAAGATGAGTTCAGAGTGCTTTCGGTACAGTTTCATACAGCAGGCTATTCTAGATCTGGTAATGTGTAATGAGACAGGAATAATTAATGACCTCATTGTAAAGGAGCCTCTAGGTAGCAGTGATCACAATATGATTGAATTTCGCATTCACTTTGAGGGAGAGAAGAGAAAGTCTAAGACTAGTGTTTTAAACTTAAATAAGGGCAATTATGAGGCATTAAGACAAAGCTGGCAAAAGTGAACTGGGAAATTAGGTTAAGAGATAGGTCAATAGAGATGCAGTGGCAGACATTTAATGAGATATTTCATAACACTCAGCAAAGATACATTCCAGTGAGAAAGAAAGACTCTAGGGAAAGGACGTACCATCCGTGGCTAACTAAGGAAGTTAAAGATAGTATCAAATTGAAAGAAAAAGCATACAATTCCGCAAAGATTAGTGGCAGGTCAGAAGAATGGACAGAATATAAAAAAACAGCAAAGAATGACTAAAAGAATAATAAGGAGGGAGAAATTAGAGTACGAGAGAAAGCTAGCTAGAAATATAAAAACAGATAGTAAGAGTTTCTACAGGTATTTAAAAAGGAAAAGAATAAGTAAAGTGAGCGTTGGTCCTCTAGAGAGTGAGTCTGAGGAATTAATAATGGAGAATAAGGAAATGGCTGATGAATTGAACAGATATTTTGCATCTGTCTTCACTGTAAAGGATACAAATAACATGCCAGAAATAATTGTGAATCAAGAGGTGAAAGGGAGGGAGGAACTTAAAACATTTATAATCATCAGGGAAAGGGTTTTGAAAAAATTATTAGAACTAAAAGCTGACAAGTCCCCAGGTCCTGATGGACTTCATCCTAGGGTCTTAAAAGACGTGGCTGCAGAGATAGTAGATGCATTGGTATTAATTTTCCAAAATTCCCTAGATTCTGGAAGGGTCCAATCAGATTGGAAAATAGCAAATGTAACTCCTCTATTCAAGAAAGGAGGGAGAAAGAAAGCAGGAAACTACAGGCCAGTTAGCTTAACATCTGTCATAGGGAAAATACTAGAATCTATTATTAAGGAGGTTATAGCAGGGCACTTAGAAAATCTCAATGCAATCAGGTAGAGTCAACACAGCTTTGTGAAAGGGAAATCGTGTTTGACTAATTTATTAGAGTTCTTTGAGGAAGTAACAAGCAACATAGATAAAGGGGATCCTGTGGATGTGGTGTGCTTGGATTTCTAGAAGGCTTTTGACAAGGTGCCACATCAAAGGCCACTACACAAAATAAGAGCTCATGGTGTAGGGGGTAACATATTAGCATGGATAAAGGATTGGTTAGCTAACAGGAAACAAAGAGTAGGCATAAATGGGTCATTTTCAGGTTGGCAAGATGTAACGAGTGGAGTGCCACAGGGATCAATGCTTGGGCCTCAACTATTTAAAATCTGTATCAATGACTTGGATGAAGGGACCGAACGTATGGTTGCTAAATTTGCTAAAGGGACGTAGGAAACTAAGTTGTGAAGAGGACATAAGGAGTCTGCAAAGGGATATAGATAGGTTAAGTGAGTGGGCAAAAATTTGGCAGATGGAGTACAATGTGGGAAAATGTGAACTTGTCCACTTTGGCAGGAGGAATAGAAAAGCAGTATATTATTTAAATGGAGAGAGATTGCAGAACTCTGAGGTACAGAGGGATCTGGTTGTCCTGGTACATGAATCACAAAAAGTTAGTATGCAGGTACAGCAAGTGATTAGGAAGGCAAACGGAATGTTGTCATTTATTGCAAGGGGAATGGAATATAAAAGTAGAGATGTTTTGCTACAGTTGTACAGGGCATTGGTGAGACCACATCTAGAACATTGTGTGCAGTTTTGGTCTCCTTATTTAAGAAAGGACATAATTGCTTTGGAGGCGGTTCAGAGAAGTTTCACTCAACTGATTCCTGGGATGAGGGGGTTATCTTATGAAGAAAGGTTGGATAAGTTGGGCCTGTATACACTGGAGTTTAGAAAAATGAGAGGTGATCTTATTGAAACATATAAGATCCTGAGGGGACTAGAATGGGTAGAAGCTGAGAGGATGTTTTCACTTGTGGGAGAGACTAGAACTAGGGGCCACAGTTTAAAAATAAAGGGTCGCCCATTTAAGACAGAGATGAGGAGAAATATTTTCTCTCAGAGGGTCGTGAGTCTGTGGAACTCCCTTCCCCAGAATGCGGTGGAGGCAGGGTCATTGAATATTTTTAAGGCTGAGTTAGATAGATTCCTGATTAACAAGGGAGTCAAAGGTTGTAGTAGGTAGATGGGAAAGGAGGGTTGAGGTCACAATCAGATCAGCCATGATCTTACCAAATGGCAGAAAAGGCTCGAGGGGCTGAATGGCCTACTCCTGCTCTTAATTCGTATATTTGTATGTAGGTTACAGAAAATGAACTTGTGAATTTTTCAGTATTTTAGTTTGAAGACTCGAGTAAGATGATCGCTTGCCATACATGCCAGACACCCAGACACCCAATACAAAACCACAATTTAGGTGCACCCACCACAACACTTGTGTTCCCCTCAAACATGAAATTCATGCCTGTTTTTTGGGCAATAAAACGGCCTCCAAAGTCTCCAATATGGCAGACATGCTCATTATGAACTGGAAGTAGTGCCCGCCATATCAGTAGACAAAAAAAAATCAGTGTGCAATGCTCATGCCTGAAACCCAATATCGGGAGTGCCTCAGGCCTCACCATTCAGTGCAGGGATCATTCCCTGCGTCCCCTGTGTTCCCAAAAATGGGCATGACCGAATTTCTAGGCTGAAGACTTAACTTGGCTTAAATGTTAGTGACTTCTGTGCTTCTACTCTGGTCTTATTTTGGACCACTAACCTGATATTGTCCTTAACCACATGCAGAGCTAACATTAACTGCTTAGGAACAAAACTATTTTGTTTAAAAGTCTGATACATACATTAGCCCCTCAAAATGAAAGCATGAATCACTTATGGAACCTTTTTGAATGAGAAGCCACATTAAAATTTGAGAACACAGCACCTACTGCAACATACTGTGATTAAAACTGCCAAGTGCAGGCAATTGGGACTAGCTTAGTGGTATAAACTGGGCGACATGGACAAGCTGGGCCGAAGGGCCTGTTTCCATGTTGTAAACTTCTATGATTCTAAAATATTAAAAAACACAATGATATGGGGGAGCAGTGTATTAATCTCTGATGTTTCAATTTTTATTTACTGGGCGTTGAAAATTGAAGAGCCGAAAAATTTTGTGCAATATTTCAAATATTTCTAAATAGTTTTATTATGTAGCACAGAATTTTTAATTTCTGTGCTGCTAGCATTGAGTTTGCACATGGGCAGGGGTGCTGGAAAAACCTGAACATTATCTTCCCTCAACCAGTGTCAGCCGAAGTATTTAATGTATAATATAATGGCTACATCACAGAGATTTTGGAAATGGTACAAAACTAGCTGTCGGGTGCAGAGCAAATGTTTGCCAGTCAAAAGCCCAAGTTTTCTTTCAGCCATAAGATAACAGGCAGCAAGAACGATTTTTATGCAATCGGACCAGTTCTTTATATGAATATAAAAGAACAGTGAGAATGTTTAAACTCCAACAGCTGCTTTCCATTCATCTCACAGCTGTAAAAAAAAACCCACACTGAACAAACATTACTTTAACAACCACACGGCCCACCAGTGAACAGGAGACTAGTGCTCCATTGACATAATAGAGCTACCAGCAAGGGGAGCAGCCAAGGGAGAAAAATAGATCAGTGTAAGGAGCGCTGAATGGACTCTGCCTTAAACCACAAATTCTTAACATTAAAGCTAATAGACAGCCAAATACATTTTCACTTAGATAACTGCATTTGTGAAAATGTTGCTACAAATGGCACCGACTGGCAGCACATCTTGTTGAAAATAATCTCAATTTTTTTTTCTTATTTTGGTTGCTGAAACCTCCACTAGTTTCTGAGCATGTTTCTCTTTCCTCAGTGATTGATTTGGAAAAGTTTAATTTGCTCTCCTTGCTGAAGCATCTTCAATGAAATTTCAAAATCACAAAGAATTTAAGTCACCGTTCACATTCAGTCTCTATGGGCAAGAAATTGGTCCTCACTGTGCCCATTTTCTGGGCAGAAAACAGGGGGCAAAAAGGACCAATTTTGGGGCGCGATGTCCCATGCCCGCATTTACTATGTTGGCAATGGTGGCTTTCCAGGCATCCCTGGCAACCACCTGAAATAGGTGAGCCTTGGGCCTCAGACTTCTGGCGGCATTCCCAGTGCACCAACAGGACAAAACCAATTTTTAGCCCCACGAACTTCCTACTCAACACTGCTCACAAACAGCAGTTGCCTGCCTCTAAACTAAAATCTGGTATCGTGTGCTCAACTACTCGAGACCATCTGATAGCTGGAAACCTCAGGAAGTACAAACCACAGTGCCAGCACTGAATGTAAAAAGGGGAAGTGTTTCTACCTGAATATGCTGCTTCTTCTGTGGACATTTCACAGTTCAGTGCTGCAGTCTGCCTTCAGCTTCTAAACAAGTTCCTGGTTATATAAAGCCTCGGTGACATCACTGCACTCATTTTACAGGCTCCACTAATCAATCACTGAGCGATTCATGTATTTAAACCCAAGTGCACCGTACATACCAAAACACACATAAATGCATTTAATAAACTAAATGCAACATGTTATTGGAAAACCTGATTATTTTCAACTCTACCATATTTGTTAACACATTCAGAAGGGAAAAATCAAAACCTGCTTAGTATCAAAAGGCTGATTTAATCTGCAGTACTCCTTTACAGGCAGTGGCGGTGCAGATTTTATGCTTACAAATGCAAGATGCATAATTCTCAACACCCACAACTGCACCAGCAGTGCCTGAGTGTGGTAGAAGAGGCTCTTAACACAGAAACAACAATATCACATAGGTGGAAGGAACCACTGGTTCATAAGAAGGCAACCGAAGGACTTCCTCTGGGCTCGTGTGAGATCCAGGACCAACTGTGAGGTGGGTTTGTGGCAAAAAGGGAAAACAATTGGGACAGAGGGCTTCATCTTTCACTGATCAGTTACTGAATAACTAGAATCATAGAATCTTATAGCACAGAAAGAGGCCATTTGGCCCATTATGCCTGTGCCGGCTCTTTGAAAGATCCAATTAGACCCAAGCCCCTGTTCTTTCCCCACAGCCCTGCAAATGCTCCCTTTTCAATTTTTAAACCAATTCCCTTTTGAAAGTTATTATTGAATTTGCTTCCACCACCCTTTCTGGCAGTGCATTCCAGATCATGACAACTCGATACGTAAAAACATTTCTTATCTCCCTCCAGGTACTTTTGCCGATCACCTTAAATCTGTGTCCTCTGGTTACCAACCCTCTGCCCGTGAGAACAGCTTCTCCCTATCTACTTTATCAAAACCCTTCATAATTTTCAACATCTTCATTAAATCTCTCCATAATCTTCTCTGCTCTAGGGAGAACAACCTCAGTTTCTCCACATAACTGGAGTCCCACATCCCTGGTACCATTCTGGTAAATCTCCTCTGCACCCTCTCCAAGGCCTTGACATCGTTCCTAAAGTGCAGTAACCAGAATGGGACACAATACTCCAGCTGAGGCCTAGCCAGTGTTTTGTAAAAGGTTTAGCTCAACTTCTTTGCTTTTGTACTCTATGCCTCTATTTATAAAGCCAAGGATCCAGTTTGCTTTTTTAACAGCCATCTCAACTTGTCTTGTCACCTTCAAAGATTTGTGTAGGAGGGGTCAAACTTATGGCTGATCAAAAAAAACACTGGATGAAAAAAGGCACTTTTACAGAATAGGACTGGTAACAGAGCCATGCTCTGGGAAACGAGACCATGTATTTTTGGGCATAGAGGCCCGAGACTTACTCCACACCCGATGGGCTCAGTGCCACCAGAGTCACGGGCAGCACCTAATACAGTGATATTTGGCCCCCACAATCAAATATATTTGAAAAAAAATGTTGGCACTGTACGGGCAGCTAACAGCCCTTCACTGGCTGCTAGTGTCTGACATTCTGATCCTCAACTCACATGATGCTCCCAGCATGTCATGCACTACATGCTGGGAGCGCCATAGAAAGATTAAATGAATGGACTGTGCATTATTGAGTAAGGTCAGTACATTTCAGTGCATGGTCCTGATGAGTTGGAATTGCATTATTTGCCCCATATGGGGCAAATAATGCAATAACTCCACGAGCTACATGGAAATGTGGGTCTGTGATCCTGCAGTCAGGACTAAAGAGTTTTAGCAATGTAAATCAGGTAGTCCTTTGCATCACCTAAAACCAGTTTATCCATTCAATGTAAAAGCTGGGAAGCATTGCAGAGACAGCCATCTGAAACTTAGTGAACTACATCATACAAATTTAAAAGCACCTAAAATCTTCCATTCAAATACTGATATTAATTTAACTGCAACAGAAGGCTATCCCAAACTCAACAAGTTACTGGATTAATCTGTGTCAACGGGATTTCTTTTCTGGAGACTGGAGCCAACTATAGTATTGTGCCAGTACAAATGGTGCCATTGATGATTGATACTGGCACAATACTAGCCTCCAGAAAAGAACTGCCTGACTATGGTATCTTCTGTTGCATCCCTTCATTGCCCCAGTGACTGTTGGCTCCTACCCGATCTGGTGTTTTGCCCCCTTTAACTGGTAAATCAACTCTCTGGTGCTTTGTGTCAGTGTCGGGCATTTTTTTTTATTCCTACTTGCCTGACCGTTCGGGTTGCCACCTGTTCAATTTTGGTTTGAATCTTCTGACTCTTTTGAGTGCTGTATCCAGAAATTTCTAAAATGAAAACAGTACACCAATTTTTCCATTTGCTTCTGTGTTTTGTGAGTTTAAAGGTTGGTAGGATTTTAATTAATTTTCATCATCAGTAAAGCAAACATCAGAATTCAAGCCCCCTTCTTTTCTCCGCAATATTGGGTTTTGGATCTGGCAAAAGTGGCAACCTTACTGCCAGTACTGACCCAATGTAAAAGTGGGTACTGGCATAGGTAACCACTGATTACAACATGGGGTAAATTCTAACAATGTCCTTTAATCGTTACTCATCAGGGTTAAAGCCAACATAACTGACCACACTGTACAGTGTGGTCACTGTACCTTTGAGTAATACCTCACACTACTTTTCTTGTGTCCAAGCTACATTTGTTATCTTATACTTTATTATCTTTCTCTCTTCATTGGTTACTTTTTTAGTTTTTACCCATACTGCTCAGTATAGGTAAAAATGGTCTCTAAGGCATATACGGTAGTTTTACCAATGCTAAAGAGTGTATTTACATTACAGCAGACAACATAATGGGCAACATGACATCATAATGTTGCAGATCACATCTGGCACTATGGATTACTTCTACATTGTAAATATTTACAATTCAGGGTATACAGCTGCTGATGTAGTACAAACTTTCTTTGCAGATTTCTGTGCTCATGAAAATTACAAAAAACTTTTTTTTAAAGATGAATATTATAGCATAGAGCAATATTAGTACAATGCAATCCCGCAGGAAAACTAGGGACTTTCTGGACATATTCTTAGGAAGCGTAATCATCCTGGGAATATTAAGAGGATTGCTCTTTGCATGCTGGGACATCTCAGGCACAAAGGACTCGTACATCCTTGTATCTGAGGGTTTCCAATTAAGCTTCTGCTGCCAACAAAACTGAGCAGTAGACTGATGGATGTGATACAGTCCTCACGCAGATAAGGCCTTTAGGAAGAATCTTTAGCAATCTTACTATCAGAAAAGTTGTTTAGTCTTATGTGATTGAAACACACAGCAGAGGAAAAGATTGTAACATCTAACTGAAGTCCTGTCATAGAATGATATAGAATTTACAGCACAGAAACAGGCCATTCAGCCCAACTGGTCTGTGCTGGTGTTTATGCTCCACATGAGCCTCCTCCCCCCCACTTCATCTAACCCTATCTGCATATCCTTCTATTCCTTTCTCCCTCATGTACTTATCTAGCTTCCCCTTAAATGCATCTATGCTATTCAGCTCAACTACTCCTTGTGGTAGCAAGTTCCACATTCTAATCATTCAATGGGTAAAGAAGTTTCTTCTGAATTCTTTATTGGATTTATTACTGACTGTCTTATATTTATCACCCCAATTTTGGACTCCCCCACAAGTGGAAACATCTTCGCTACATCTACCCTATCATAGCCCTTCATAATTTTAAAGACCTCTATTAGGTCACCCCTCAGCCTTCTCTTTTCAAGAGAAAAGAGCCCCAGCCTGTTCAGACTTTCCTGATAGTTGTAACCTCTCAGTTCTGGTATCATTCTTGTAAATCTTTTTTGCACCTTCTCCAGTGCCTTTTTGTAATATGCAGGTCAGAACTGTAGTGTCCTTCATCAAACTAATTATAATTTGGCAATTATACTTTCTGATACCGCCAGCCCAGTTGAATGACACTGTGAAAAAGGATCCACGTAACTGAATTTATCATTTTCATTGCTTGTGATCCTTGTGGGATTTTCTTGGTGATAAACTAAGGTATGTAAGATCATAGTGCATCAAACGCAGAAGGTTCGGAGAAGGTTTTCAGAAAGGGTAGAAGGTTAAATGAAGTTCTAAAGAGCTTCTGGTCTTGAAAAGCCAAGAAGGTGTTAAGAGTGGATGTTGAAAGATTAAGTGTTATAATCATCAAAAATAAAACTACAAAAAGTGTAGCACTACACTTAGTTAATAGCTAAGGTTCTGAGCACAGCTATTAAGGTAATAGTATAACAACATAGCAGAATAATGTACGTGCAAGGTTAGTTAAGCTGGGGCAAGAATAAGACAACCAAAGGAAGAAGAAATCAACCACAAATGACGACTCGCTGCAAGCGTCCCTATAGGTGAAGCCTGAGCATCCCAGAGGAAGGAAGAATTGCCCAATGCCATAGCAACCAATCCACTATAAAGAGACATGGTTTTGTATCTTATGCTCAGATCACAAACCTCAATACTGGAACTTATCAGTGATTTATGAATATAAACTACAAACTAAATCTTGCTAAATTTGTACTGTACTCTTGGACAATGAAGTAACTTTGTTATACTATTATTCAGCAGAACCCAGCCAATGCTGAGCTTTGTGATACTTAAATTACTGTTGTGCCTATGATGATTTGGACTCTTGTTGATTATTGTAAATATCAAATTATTTTATGTAATCTTCAATGCTTATCCTTGTAATGATAATCCTGTTATCACAGATGTTATTAAATAAAGTAAAGTAGTGTTAGCAAATGCATCTCCGTGTCCAACTTTATCTTTTACGATTGGTAAGTAGGAGTGATTACAAATTGTTGTAATGTGGTCCTGTTGTGATTGATTTAGCTGGGTTAGCTATCAATAAAGATACGTGGGACAGTCCGAAGGCGAGATAATTTAGGCATCTTATAAACCTTAGACAGGAATGGCAGAACTCAAACCAATCTTCCAGTGCGTATGTCAGGAAAAGGGATAAAGATTTGCCGGATAATCTTTATAATAATAATTACATATTGGAATTTTGGATACAATATTTTGAAACATATTATATGGGATTTAGCGTTCATCTATCCAACAAGTAATTTATAACTGAGTTATCTGTGCATTACCGGTATCGCCAAAGGCCACTGTAACCAGACAAATCAGCATTTACGTGCAGTAGCCTCGAGAGTGAGAGAGATCTGGAGAGTCAGAGAGTGGGGAGGCCTGGACACACTTGTAAAATGTTTGGCTCAGGCTGATGCAGCTTGTCTGGTTTGTCCAGACAAACCACATTCAGTATAAGTAGAGTGTACTGCAATCACCATTCAAGAGCATTCCTTCAAGTACAGAGTTTTCTGTCAATACAGTAGCATTTAAAGAACATTAATGACATTAATGACCTCTATTTCCACCAGTGCAAATCCTGATCAGTCATTCATTTGAACATGTCAGTTTAACAATTCATTACCACATGCAAACTACTAGAAGTTTAGACAGTATGTATGTTATTCTTCTTAAACTGCCTTGTAAATGATACTGCAGAAGATTGCTTACAGACGTTCCCTACGCACCCAGGATAATTATAAACAATTTTGCAAAAATAAACACAATTTATGAGAAAAGAGAATGAATCGTTCAAAATAAAAGCTAAATGTTTTCTACTGTGACAAACAGGCTACAGAGGGTGCCTTGAACACAAATAAGCCATTCAGCCCCTCGAGCCTGTTCCGCCATTCAATTAGATTATGGCTGATCTGTATCTTAACTCCATCTACTCGCCTTGGTTCCGTAACCCTCAATACCCTTGCCTAACAAAAGTCTATCAATCTCAGTTTTTATATTTTCAATTGTCCTACCTTCAACAGCTTTTTGAGGGAAAGAGTTCCAGATTTCCATTACCCTCCTTTGCGTTAAGTACTTCCTGACATCACTCCTGAACGGCCTAACTCTAATTTTAAGGTTATGCCCCCTTGTTCTGGACTCCCTCATGAGAGGAAATAGTTTCTCTCTATCTGCCCTAGCAACTCCTTTAATCACCTTAAACACCTCATTTAGATCACCCCATAATCTTCTATATTTAAGGGAATACAAGCCTAGTCTATGCAACCTGTCCTCATAATTTAACCCTTTTAGCCCAGGGATCATTCTGGTGAAATGCACTGCACTCCCTCCAAGGCCAATATATCCTTCCTGAGATGCGGTGTCCAGAACTAAACGCAGCACTCTAAATAGGATCTAACCAAAGCTTTATATAACTGGAACCTAACTTCCATTCCTTTGTATTCCAGCCCCCTTGAAGTAAAGGCCAACATTCTATTAGCCTTTTAAATTAATTTTTTGTACCTGTCCACTAGCTTTTAGAGATTTCTGTACTTGAACCCCTAAATCTCTCTGTTCATCCACAGTTCCTAGCTTCTCACCATTCAGAAAATACTGTTCTAGCTTTCTTAGTTCCAAAGTGGATGACCTCATACTTCCCCACATTGAACTCCATCTGCCACAGTTTTGCCCACTCACTTAATCGATCAATGTCCCTTTACAACTTTCTGCTCCCATTTACACTATTTACTGTGCCACCTGACTTGGTGTCGTCAGCAAACTATTCCTTCATCGAAGTCATTTATAAATATAGTGAAAAGCTGATGTCCCAGTACAGATGCCTGGGGGACACTGCTATTCACATCCTGCTAATTTGAGTACATACCCATTATTCCCACTCTTTGTCTCCTACCTCCAAACCAATTTCCTAACCTTCAAGTCCAAACCAAAACGTTCCAAGCCATGTGTTGAATACAGTGCCTGGTCTGTGTCCAAGGTAACTGATCTCAGTTGAGGTAGCAATAAGGGCCCTACCATTGGCTCAGTGTCCTTGAACTAGGGAAGGAGAAAAAAAGAAAACTGGCAAGATTCCCACTCCTAATCATTACTCAGTGAACTCTGCAGGAAAGTGTGCATTCATGGATGTTACATGCAGACAGGATCTGGCTCAGTTACGAACATGGATGTTTAAGGTACAATCTGTAATGGTTTGCTTCAAAAGAATCTCTGCATACACAACAACCATTTGCACTGGAAATCAGGCTCTGAGAGTTAAAGTGAATCTATCTGGTTGACTAGGAGCCTGTTCAAAAAACTTGTCAATTTGAATTCACAAAAAACTGTTCCCATAACGACTGTAAAGATTAGTGCGGGTAAAGGTGGCCATTTGGCCGATCTAGATGATCCTTCCACAGAAACTCAGTCCCCCCCCATCACAACATATAACCACCTCTTGAATGATTCAAGAAAGATCATGAAGTTAAGTACAGATAAGGAATTCCAATCCAAATACAGTTTTATGATATGGTGCTGATGGCATTAATTTTTATATGCAGTATTATCGACAGATTATGCAAGTAAAACTCAGAACTACAAAGCTACAAACAAATAACAGCACAATGGAAAACAACAGATAAAAGTAAACCAGGGAGAATAATAATGAAAAGATTCTTTAAACCAACTTTCATCATCTTATATTTTCCCTAACTGCATTCTATTGTACTACCATCAAACTTTATAGTTATGTCCTTTTATAGGATTAATATGTAGTTTTACCCGCTTTCATTTTCTTTATTTGATTCTCTGCCATTTACCTTGTTTTCTATTATGCTTTCACCAAACTATCTCTTACCTTACTTCCTTTTCTAACTCTCCTATTTATTTTGTGCTTTTCCCCATCTCTATGTTTTTCTCAACAGTTTGAGTGTTTGCCAATTTAACACAGCTTTAACCTCCACTGCCAGTCTTGGATTTCGGCCATTTCTAGAATAAATATTTACCACTGATTTGGGGTGCATTTGGTTACATAGTAAGCTATCTCTGAAACTGTCCAAACCTGAAACTGAACTCTGCAAGATTATTATGTTGAACAACTTCTCCTTTGACTCCACTCACTTCCTCCAAATAAAAGGTGTCGATATAGGAACCCGTATGCCTGCCTTTTTGTGGGAAACGTGGAACATTTCTTGTTTCGGTCCTACTCAGGTCCCCTCCCTCACCTCTTTTTCCGGTATATTGATGACAATATCGGTGCCGTTTCCTGCTCTCGCCCCAAACTGGAAAATTTCATTAACTTTGTTTCCAATTTCCACCCTTCCCTTGCCTTCACGTGGTCCATCTCCGACTCTTCCCTTCCCTTCCTCGACTTCTCTATCTCCATTTCTGGGGATAGGCTGTCAACTAATATCTATTACAAGCCCACCGACTCCCACAGCTACCTTGACGACACTTCCTCCCACCCTGTTTCCTGTATGGGCTCTATTCCCTTCTCCCAGTTTCTTCGTCGCATCTGTTCTGACGATGCCACCTTCCACACCAGTACTTTCAATACGTCATCCTTTTTCCTCAACCGAGGATTCCCCTCCACTGTAGTTGACAGGGCCCTCGACTACGTCCGTCCTATTTCCTGCACTTCTGCCCTCACCCCTTCCCCTCCCTCCCAAAACCATGATAAGGTTCCCCCTTGTCCTCACCTTCCACCCCACCAGTCTCCGCATTCAAGGTATCATCCTCTGCCATTTCCGCCAGCGCGATCCCACCACAAAACACATCTTCCCTTCCCAGCATTCCAAAGGGACCGCACACTCCGCGACACCATGGTCCACTCTTCCATCACCCCCAATACCCGCTCTCCTCCCCATGGCACCTTCCCATGCGAGCGCAGGAGATGTAACACCTGCCCTTTCACCTCCTCCCTTCCCACCGTCCATGGGCCCCAAACACTCCTTCCAGGTGATCAGCGCTTTACTTGTACTTCTTTCAATTTAGTATACTGTATTCACTGCTCACAATGCGGTATCCTCTACAATGGGGAGAACAAATGCAGATTGGGTGATTGCTTTGCTGAACACCTCCGCTCAGTCTGCAAGCGTGACCCCGAATTGCCGGCTGCTTGCCATTTTAATTCCCTGTCCCAATCCCACTCTGACTTCGCCTTACACTGTTCCAATGAAGCTCAACGGAAGCTCACGGAACAGCACCTCATCTTTTGTTTAGGCATTTTACAACCTTCAGGACTCAACATTGATTTCAATAACTTCAGATCATAACCACTGCTCCCATTTTTTTCTGGACAGCAAATGCTGCTAATGGTTCTGATGTTGCCATTTACAGCTCCTCTAGACCCATCTTTTGTTTCTTTACTTATCCCATTATCACCCTCCTTACCTTGCACCATCGTCCTTTTTGACATTTAATCACTCCTGCCCTCTACCCTATCACAGACCTTCCCTTTTGTTCCTTCCTCCCTCCTTTCCCTGGCCCAGTACTTGCTTAAAAACTGTTTAATCTTCAACTTCTTCCAGTTCTGACAAAGGGCCATCAACCTGAAACATTAACTCTTTTCTTTCTCCACAGATGCTGCTTGACTTGCTGAGTATTTCCAGCATTTTCTGTTTTTATTGCAGATTTCCAGCATCCACAGTATTTTGCTTCTGAAAGGTTATTCCTTCACATCGTCATAAAGATCATTCAGTTTGTGATTGGGGAAAAAAAAACAAGATCATATCTGTGAAGACATTAGGTTTACCTTGCCATTATAAATAAAACATAAATTGGGTAACCAACAGTTGGGGCCAGATCAAGTAGCTGCAGCCACAACTGTATGAAATGGCAGAGGCCTATGTATGCAGTAAAGCTATGCTTAAAATTTGCTCTGCACAGATACACCTTCCCAACATTGGTCTGGATCAGTCCTCCCCATGCTTATTGGGAATAATTGGCTGCACATAGTCCAGGGTGACCTGTTTTCAGTATAAAGTAATTGGGGTAGATGTTGACTTTGTGTGATAGTGTAAAACAGGTGATAGAGAGTTGGCAGCCCGTTTTACATCTCTCCTGATTTTTATTTCCAGTGACTTCAATGGAAATAAAAATTGGGAGAGATGTAAAATGGGCTGCCGACTCACAATCATCCATTTTACACTATCGCACAAAGTCAACATCTACCCCATTGCGTATTACATTTAGGTATATAAAAAAAACTATTTTCATTATTCCAGCAAAATAGCACCATGATTGAATATTTATAATACTTCTTTACATTCATTTCATTTTTGACATAACAGGAAAATATAGCCACAATTTGGTAAAAGATGGATTAGCAGTTGGGAGTTCTGAAATAGAAACAGCCTAGTATAAAAGGAAAGAGTTATCTAGTACAAAACTAAAAAGAAAGTGCAAACTACAACAGCTAAACTAGATGCACCAAACATGAAAACTAGACGCATCACAATTTGCAATTGGCTAACACCTTTACACTTATAGGAAAAAAAATTCTATTAGCACATTAATTTGTGGCTCAATTTTTTGCTTCACCTTTACCTGAATGGATAGCTGAAGGGTATCTTCAACTTTCATTTGAGAATAGGTGGGCTTGAATGAGGCTATATGATGCTGTGAAGTGACAATGATGGTGGGTGATGTCACAATAGTCTCCATCACATTGTTAGGGAGACCATCGGAACCATCTAGTGTTTCACGTACAAATTTAAAGGTCCTTGCAATGTAATCTCTTTCTTTATTTTATCACTGAATAGTGATAATGGTCGGTGCTTGGATTTGGCAATACAGTAACACATTGTTCCAATCTCCAGTCCAGTAAAGCTAAACTACCTTATGCAGAGGTGGTTAGAATGTGGAATTCCTGGCCACAAACCATTGTTGAAGCACAGTCCTTTTAAAAGGGAATTAGGAAGTTGGTTAAAAAATGGAACATTAAAAAGGTATGGGTGGCACGTTGAAGAGTGAGATTAGACTATGTGGCTCATGCAGAAAAACACCAGCGCAGACTTGATGAGTCGAGTTGCCCGATTCTATGCAGTAACATTCTATGATTCTAACCCTGCCACACTCATGTCGTGTGTAGATCATGGGAGATGTCAAGTCTCCCACCATGAACTAGAGAAACTAGCTGACCTAAGCTGCCATTCAGCAAGTATGGCCTGCCAACTACAAGTGTCCCCAATTTAACCTAGTATGTATTAAGTCCCTCATATATGTCACATTTACCATAAAATATGTAAAAGTTGTACCAATACAAGACTGGACAGCAAAATATCACTTGCACCAGTGAATGTCACCACTATGCACTTGTACAACACTGGGCAGCAAAATATCGTTTGCACCAATGCATAAGTCCCCATCGCTCCCCAAGTTCACCAGTTAGAAAAATCTGAGTGACAATGTGACTTATGCATTGGATTTTTACAGTAAGTCAGAGTACCTGCACTGATAGACACGAAACCCAACCATGGTGCAAACAGAACACTCTGGACTTCTGCTGAATTCTATACTAATATAATTCTCAGATAGATACTACAGCATATGTGTCAGTCAGTTAAGTCTGCAACTGTATAAATATCCAAGCAACAAGGCACCAGTCTTTATCTTCCATATCTTGGAGTCTCTTTTATTATAGTTAATACATATACTTTTAATTCTAAGCAACAAAGATTTGCTTTGCAGAAACAAAGACAATGGAAGTGGAAAGTGACAGCAAATTCAACAGCACGCTAGATAATATTTTGGCAAAATTGATTCAGTGGTAGGAGATATAATATGGCATTTGTTGAACTTTAGGATTAGTCAAAAGGACTGCAATGGTCTTCTCCTTTGCTGTCCTATTTACTGCTCAGTGTGGTACTGAGCATACAGTTCAGGAAAATCTCACGTACAATTCTTTATCTGTACTGAGTTAGATAATGTCAGCTGGGGTGGCTATAGGAGAGCTACAGTCAGCCTCTGAAGCCCTGGGTTAGGAAGGGGAATTCAGCTAGGGTTTCCATTCCTGACCATTTTCCAGCCAATGTTTGGATGTCAGACAAGAGGATGATCACACTTAGCTGTGATGTTCCTCCACAGTTAAATAGCCTGTTGATACTTACTGTCTAGGCTCACAATGAAGCCACTGTGCCCAGTCCCAGTGGAACTACACCACAAAACACAGTCAATTCCTTCAGGAGAGGAGACAAAACTGGCAGAAACAGAAGAAAGACTAAAAGGACTTTACCGCCTATTTTGCTGACCATCTTCTTTCCTTTGTGACCAGATGAGGACGGAGTTCTATTTGCAAGATCTATTTCCAGGGATCTGTGCATCTGAAAATCTCGCTTTTGTCTGTACTTTGATAGCCATAGAAATTGGGGTGGAAATCCTCCAGTAACAGCTTGTTTGAATAATTCTGTAACAACAAACACATATGTAAAGCAGTGTACACCTTGCATTTGCTTTTCAGTCTCCACTGTTAGGCATTTTGTTTCGCAAAACCGAAAAATTTGCATTCTGTTTTTAAACTTTTTACACATCAGCCCCAGCACTGCTCCAACAGTACTTGACGATGTTGTGTTGCTGTGCAGAATGAATGGATTCAGACCAGAACCCCATCTGACACAATAATTACTGCAATGCCCGCTCCTGGGTAAAGATGCCAGATGATTTTAATGCAGAGTGAACGTCAGCTTCGGGAAGTGACAGCATAGAACCATAAAAAAGATACAACACAGAAGGGGGCCATACGGCCCATTATGTCCGCGCCGGCTCGAAGAACAACCAGGTGCCTATTCTAATCCCACCTTCCAGCACCCGGTCCGTAGCCCTGCAGCTTACAGCAATTTAGGTGCAGGTCCAGGTACTTTTTAAAAAGAGTTGAGGGTCCCTGCCTCTACCACCAATTCGGGCAGCCAATTCCATACACCCACCACCCTCTGGGTAAAAAAGCTTTTCCTCATGTCCTCTCTAATCCTTCCTCCAATCTGCTTAAATCTGTGTCCTTTAGTTCTTGAACTCTCCGCTACTGGAAACAGGTACTTCCTGTCTACTCTATCTGGGCCCCTCATAATTTTGTACACCTCGATAAAGTCTCCCCTCAGCTTCCTCTGCTCCAAGGAAAACAACCCCAGCCTATCCAATTTCTCCTCGTAGCTGCAATTTTCAAGCCCTGGCAACATTCTTGTAAATCTTCTCTGCACTCTCTCCAGAGACGCATTGAGTCAGTAAACACAGTGAAATCTTTGGGAATGCACAGTGCTGCTGCACACAGATTGAACTAATTCAAAAACAAAATGCACAACACTATGCAAATCTCGTGTTATTCTGCTAAACGTACACACTGGAGAGGCACTCCAGCATCTCATTTGCCTTCACTTGGCATCTGGCAATTCCTTAAGTAAAAAGATTTTTTTTTCAAATTTAAATTTAACAGCGAAAGTTTGTTAACTTTCTAATACCTTCCCAAACGACCATCCCATGGATAAATGTGACCATTAGTTGCTTCTTGTACTCAATGTCAGAGTACTACAGTGGCAAAAAATGACACAGGATACTGTGGGAGTACTTGATACCTGCTCCTGACTATGGTGCTGATCGATAGTAAACATATTATTTTCAGAGTATGCTGCCCTCCCAACAAGCAATTCCTTTACATTTTCCAATTTAATTTCTGGTGGGATGCCAATATATCTGAACATTAAAACTACTTCCTTCTGTGCTCATCTCACTACTGAAGGTGGAGGAATGTTGATCTAGCATTCCCATGTCATCCTGCAATGGTCACAGATGTCGAAGACTGAAAATCAGCACAGAGAACATCTACTGATTTCAGCACAAGTCTGTCATTGGAAATTAAAAATACAGTTTCCCCCAATTTTGCTCTCTACTCTCTCAAAGATAGTCAGTCCTGGTGGAGTACGGTTTCAAGGGTGCTGCCAGCCCTCTGCTTCCTCACACAAATGGCCACACTCCACATGTGGGTTGAGACAGTGAGCTATTTGGCTATTGAGGCAGCACAGTTGGGGACAATACTGCCTTTATCTGAAGTCCACACATGGAAGGAACCATGATGAACTTTTCCCCTCCTTAGTCCGTGAATACTGCGGCCAACTTTAGTCTTCCCACTGTCAAGGCTGAAATCAGTTCATGCAACACGGACCTAGGATTAAGCCTGTGACTTTCCTCGTTTTTGCAGCTCAAACCACATCATGAGCTGAGTCACATTTTTTTTAATTCGTTCGTGGGATGTGGGCGTCGTTGGCGAGGCCAGCATTTATTGCCCATCCCTAATTGCCCTTGAGAAGGTGGTGGTGAGCCGCCTTCTTGAACCGCTGCAGTGTGTGTGGTGAAGGTTCTCCCACAGTTAGGAAGGGAGTTCCAGGATTTTGACCCAGCAACGATGAAGTTGGGATGGTGTGTGACTTGGAGGGGAACTTGCAGGTGGTGTTGTTCCCATGTGCCTGCTGCTCTTGTCCTTCTAGGTGGTAGAGGTCGCGGGTTTGGGAGGTGCTGTCGAAGGAGCCTTGGCGAGTTGATGCAGTGCATCCTGTGGATGGTACACACTGCAGCCACGGTGCGCCGATGGTGGAGGGAGTGGATGTTTAGGGTGGTGGATGGGATGCCAATTAAGCAGGCAGCTTTGTCCTGGAGGGTGTTGAGCTTCTTGAGTGTTGTTGGAGCTGCACTCATCCAGGCAAGTGGAGAGTATTCCATCACACTCCTGACTTGTGCCTTGTAGATGGTGGAAAGGCTTTGGGGAGTCAGGAGGTGAGTCACTCGCCGCAGAATACCCAGCCTCTGACCTGCTCTTGTAGCCACAGTTTTTATATGGCTGGTCCAGTTAAGTTTCTGGTCAATGGTGACCCCCAGAATGTTGATGGTGGGGGATTCGGCGATGGTAATGCCATTGAATGTCAAGGGGAGGTGGTTAGACTCTCTCTTGTTGGAGATGGTCATTGCCTGGCACTTGTCTGGCGCAAATGTTACTTGCCACTTATCAGTCCAAGCCTGGATGCTGTCCAGGTCTTGCTGCATGCGGGCTCGGATTGCTTCATTATTTGAGGGGTTGAGAATGGAACTGAACACTGTGCAATCATCAGCGAACATCCCCATTTCTGACCTTATGATGGAGGGAAGGTCATTGATGAAGCAGCTGAAGATGGTTGGGCCTAGGACACTGCCCTGAGGAACTCCTGCAGCAATGCACTGAGATTGAGATGATTGGCCTCCAACAACCACTACCATCTTCGTTTGTGCTAGGTATGACTCCAGCCACTGGAGAGTTTTCCCCCTGATTCCCACTGACTTCAATTTTACTGGGGCTCCTTGGTGCCACACTCGGTCAAATGCTGCCTTGATGTCGAGGGCAGTCATTCTCACCTCACCTCTGGAATTCAGCTCAAAAGCCATGAGGGATGCACCACAAAATAAATTTAAACTTATTTACTCAAGTTAATTTTTTTTATTCAGGAACTGTCAATTACCAGGTGATGTTATTTATATTGTGTTTAAACTTTCCATCCATAGGCTTCCCTCAGTACCTGTGAAAGATACCAAAGTCTGTGCCACAGCATGCAGTGTCAGTTTTGATTTCAAACCTGTTGGATACAATATTAAGCCTACGGAACGGTCACACCCATCAGTTCATCTGGACAGTTCTGGGCACCGCACCTTAGAAAAGATATATTGACCTTGGAAGGAGTGCAGTGCAGATTCATCAGAATGTTACCAGGTCTCCAAGGGTTAAATTATGAGGAGAATTTACATGGACTAGGCTTGTATTCCCTGGAATATAGAAGGTTAAGGGGTGATTTGATTGAAGTTTTTAAGGATTTTGAAAGGAATTGATAGGGTAGATAGAGAAACTTTTTCCACTGGTGGGGGAGTCTAGGACATGGGGACATGACCTTAAAATCAGAGCCAAGCCATTCAGAAGATAAGTTAGGAAACACTTCTACACACAAAGCGTGTTAGAAATGTGGAACTATCTCCCACAAAAAGCAATACGTTAGCTCAATTAACAATTTTAAATCTGAGATCGATAGATTTTTGCTAGCCAAGGGTATTAAGGGATATGGAGCCAAGGCGGGTAAAAGGAGTTAGGATATTGATCAGTCATGATTTCTTTGTATGACAGAACAGGCTCGAGGGGCTGAATGACCTACTCCTGTTCCTATGTTCATGTACCTATAAACCTCCCTCCGTCTTCGAAGGCAGTGGTACCAGAGGTATTGGCAGCTGCCCATGTATTTTCATGTGCAAGCCTGAACAGATTACAAGCTATTTGACTATGTTGGGAAGAAAGGTATCACAACATAGAATCATAGAAAGGTTACCGCACGGAAGGAAGCCATTCGGCCCATCGAATCGGCGCCGGCTCTATGCAAGAGCAATCCATCTAGTCCTACCCCCTGCCCTATTCCCATAGCCCTGCAATTTTTTTCCTTTCAAGTACTTATCCAGTTCCCTTTTGAAGGCCATGATTGACTCTGCCTCCACCACCCCCTCGGGCAGCGCATTCCAGATCCTAACCACTCACTGTGTAAAAATGTTTTTCCTCATGTCACCTTTGGTTCTTTTGCCAATCACCTTAAATCTATGTCCTCTGGTTCTTGACCCTTCTGCTAATGGTAACAGTTTCTCTCCATCTACTTTAGATAGACCCTTCATGATTTTGAATAAGTTAATCAAATCTCCTCGCAACCGTCTCTGTTCCAAGGAGGACAACCCCAGCTTCTCCAGTTTATCCACGTAACTAAACTCCCTCCTCCCTGGAATCAGTCTGGTAAATCTCTTCTGCGCTCGCCCTAAGGCCTTTCCTCAAGTGCAGTGCCCAGAACTGGACACAATACTGGCCGAACCAGTATTTTATAAAGGTTCTTCATGACTTCCATACTTTTGTACTCTATGCCTCTATTTATAAAGCCCAGGATCCCGTATGCATTTTTAACTGTTTTCTCAACCTGCCCTGCCACCTTCAACAATTTGTGCACATAAACCCTCAGATCCCTCTGTTCCTGTGCAACTTTCAGAATTGTACCCACCAGTTTATATTGCCTCTCCTCGTTCTTCCTACCGAAAGGTATCACTTCGCGTTTTTCTGCGTTAAATTTCATCTGTCATGTGTCCGCCCATGCCACTCTTGAAGTCCATCACTATCCTCTTTGCTGTTTACTACCCTTCCAAGTTTTGTGTCATCTGCAAATTTTGAAATTGTGCCCTATACACCCAAGTCCAAGTCATTAATATATATCAAGAAAAGCAGTGGTCCCAGCTCTGACCCCTGGGGAACACCACTGTACACTTTCCTCCAGTCCAAAAAACAACCGTCGACCACCACTCTGTTTCCTGTCATTTAGCCAATTCTGTATCTAAGTTGCTACTGCCCCTTTTATCTTGATGATAAGCCTACCATGCGAACTTTATCAAACGCTTTTTGAAAGTCCATATACACATCTACTGCATTGCCCTCATCTACCCTCTCTGTTACCTCAGCAAAAAACTATCAGGTTAGTTAAACACGATTTGCCTTCAACAAATCCATGTTGGCTTTCCCTAATCAATCCTTTTTTTTTATTCGTTCACGGGATGTGGGCGTCGCTGGCAAGGCCGGCATTTATTGCCCATCCCTAATTGCCCTCGAGAAGGTGGTGGTGAGCCGCCTTCTTGAACCGCTGCAGTCCGTGTGGTGACGGTTCTCCCACAATGCTGTTAGGAAGGGAGTTCCAGGATTTTGACCCAGCGACAATGAAGGAACGGCGATATATTTCCAAGTTGGGATGGTGTGTGACTTGGAGGGGAACGTGCAGGTGGTGTTGTTCCCATGCGCCTGCTGCCCTTGTCCTTCTAGGTGGTAGAGGTTGCGGGTTTGGGAGGTGCCGTCGAAGAAGCCTTGGCGAGTTGCTGCAGTGCATCCTGTGGATGGTGCACACTGCAGCCACAGTGCGCCGGTGGTGAAGGGAGTGAATGTTTAGGGTGGTGGATGGGGTGCCAATCAAGCGGGCTGCTTTATCTTGGATGGTGTCGAGCTTCTTGAGTGTTGTTGGAGCTGCACTCATCCAGGCAAGTGGAGAGTATTCCATCACACTCCTGACTTGTGCCTTGTAGATAGTGGAAAGGCTTTGGGGAGTCAGGAGGTGAGTCACTCACCGCAGAATACCCAGCCTCTGACCTGCTTTCGTAGCCACAGTATTTATATGGCTGGTCCAGTTATGTTTCTGGTCAATGGTGACCCCCAGGATGTTGATGGTGGGGGATTCGGCGATGGTAATGCCGTTGAATGTCAAGGGGAGGTGGTTAGACTCTCTCTTGTTGGAGATAGTCATTGTCTGGCACTTATCTGGCGCGAATGTTACTTGCCACTTATAAGCCCAAGCCTGGATGTTGTCCAGGTCTTGCTGCATGCAGGCTCGGACTGCTTCATTATCTGAGGGGTTGCGAATGGAACTGAACACTGTGCAGTCATCAGCGAACATCCCCATTTCTGACCTTATGATGGAAGGAAGGTCATTGATGAAGCAGCTGAAGATGGTTGGGCCAAGGACACTGCCCTGAGGAACTCCTGCAGCAATGCCCTGGGGCTGAGATGACTGGCCTCCAACAACGACTACCATCTTCCTTTGTGCCAGGTATGACTCCAGCCACTGGAGAGCTTTCCCCCTGATTCCCATTGACTTCAATTTTACTAGGGCTCCTTGGTGCCACACTCGGTCAAATGCTGACTTGATGTCAAGGGCAGTCACTCTCACCTCACCTCTGGAATTCAGCTCTTTTGTCCATGTTTGGACCAAGGCTGTAATGAGGTCTGGGGCAGAGTGGTCCTGGCGGAACCCAAACGGAGCATCGGTGAGCAGGTTATTGGTGAGTAAGTGCCGCTTGATAGCACTGTCGACGACACCTTCCATCACTTTGCTGATGATTGAGAGTAGACTGATGGGGCGGTAATTGGCCGGATTGGATTTGTCCTGCTTTTTGTGGACAGGACATACCTGGGCAATTTTCCACATTGTCGGGTGGATGCCAGTGTTGTAGCTGTACTGGAACAGCTTGGCTAGAGGTGCAGCTAGTTCTGGAGCACAAGTCTTCAGCACTACAGCTGGGATGTTGTCGGGGCCCATAGCCTTTGCTGTATCTAGTGCACTCAGCCGTTTCTTGATATCACGTGGAATGAATCGAATTGGCCGAAGACTGGCTTCCGTGATGGTGGGGATAGCGGGAGGAGGCTGAGATGGATTATCCACTCGGCACTTCTGGCTGAAGAGGTCCAAGTGACTGTTATATCTGTCCTGGATTATCGTTTCTAAAAGTTTCCCCACCACTGAGGTTAAACTGACTGGCCTATAGTTGCTGGGTTTATCCTTACACCCTTTTTTGAACAAGGGTGTAATATTTGCAATTCTCCAGTCCTTTGGCACCACCCCCGTATCTACGGATGTTTGGAAGATTATGGCCAGCACCTCCGAAATTTCCACCCTTACTTCCCTCAGTAACCTAGGATGCATCCCATCCGGACCGGGTGACTTATCTACTTTATGTACAGCTAGCCTTTCCAGTACCTCTGCTTTATCAATTTTTAGCCCATCCAATATCTCTACCAAGGAAGAAGATGCTGTGTCGTCTCAGTAAAGGAAGATATGGTTAAGACAGATGCAAAGTACTCATTTAGTACCTCGGCCACGCCCTCTGCTTCCATGAGTAGATCTCCTTTACGGTCCCTAATTGGCCCCAACCCTCCCCTTACTACCTATTTACATGCCTGTAGAAGACTTTTGGATTCCCTTTTATGTTGGCCACCAGTCTATTCTCATACTCTCTCTTTGGCCCTCTTATTTCCTTTTTCACTTCCCCTCTGAATTTCTATATTCTGCCTGGTTCTCACTTGTGTTATCAACTTGACATCTGTCACACGCCCCTTTTTTCCATTTCATCTTACTCTCTATCTCTTGTCATCCCGGGAGCTCTGGCTTTAGTTGCCCTACCTTTCTGCCTCGTGGGAATGTGCCTAGACTGTACCCGAATCATCTCCTCTTCAAAGGCCGGCCACAGTTCAATTACAGTTTTGCCTGCCAATCTTTGATTCCAATTTACCTGGATCAGATCTGTTCTCATCCCATTGAAATTGGCCCTCCGCCAATTGAGTATTTTTACTTTAGAGTGGGCCGTGTTCTTTTCCATAGCTATTCTAAACCTTATGATACTATGATCGCTGCTCCCTAAATGCTCCCCCACTGACACTTGCTCCACTTGGCTTGCCTCATTCCCTAGAACCAAGTCCAGCAATGCCTCCTTCCTCGTTGGGCCAGAAACTCATTGGTCAAGAAAGTTATCCTGAACACATTTCAAAAATTCTTCCCCCTCTTTGCCCTTTATATTATTATTGTTATCTCAGTCTATATTAGGATAGTTGTCATTACTCAGTTATCACTACTCTATAGCTTTTGCACCTCTCTATAATTTCCCTGCAAATTTGCTCCTCTATATCCTTCCCACCTTTATATCCTTCCCATTAGTTGGTGATCTATAGAATACACCCAGTAGTGTAATGGCACCTCTTATTTCTTGGGCCCTATATTGGCACCCGCTATCGGGTGCGTTCCTGGCGGGGCGGGGGGGGGCTCCGAAAATCAGGGAATCCCGGAGCGGGTCGGGAGCCCGGCTCCAACCCGCCCACTTCCGGGTTCCCCTACAGACGTGCCGAAGTGCGCGCGCAGCCCCCGCATGTGGGACTCCCGCAGGCAATTAAAGCCGGCGGGGTGCCACTTAACAGTATTTATTCTGGTATTTCAGGTCGTTTACAGACCTGATTGACCTGTTATATTAGAAGGGGTGGGATTTTACAAACCATTGGGACTGTTTCCCGTACTGGGGGAAACACTCCCAGTTGAAATGGACGTGTTCCAGCTATCAGCCTGTGGCAGCTGCAAAGGTCCATTTAACAGGTGGGGTGGTGGGGGGGAAAAAAAAAGAGACCCTCACTCATTGCAGGAGGCCACTCTGTCACTTGGGACAAAGTTTGGCCTCCACCACCCTCCTCCTGACAATCAAATTCACCAACTTGCACACTTACCCCGGGGTCCAGAGACATGTACCTACCTTGCGGACCCCCTCAGGTGTACATCTTCCAGATTGGGGCCGCCGTAGCTGCAGTCATGACCTCCTCGGAGGGCGAACAGCATCACCGGCCTCGCCGTCCACCTCTGACACGTGGAGCTCCACAACACAGTGCTGTGACACATCCACCTGCACAGCAGGAGGGAGGGCAAAGGCAAAGGGAGATGCGTCGCAGAGGGCACTACCCTCACCACAGGGTCCACAGACTGAGGCTCAGCTTCCTGGACCTCTCTGAGCAGCAGTGCACACGGAGGCTCAGAGTCACTCGACATGTAGTCGTGGACATCTGCAGCCTCCTTCATGCCGAGCTGCTCCCGGCTGGCCCGAGCACCATCTTCTTACCTGTTGCTGTCAAAGTCACCACTGCCCTCAACAACTTCTCCTCCGCATCCTTCCAGGGTGCCACCGGGGACATCGCCGACGTCTCTCAGTCGTCTGCACAAAAGAGCCCTGCAAATACACCTACACCCACTCTGCAGTGACACAATGGGTGGCATCAGGTGTGGGTCTTCATTGTGATCCTCAGGAAAGGGCATTATAGCACAAACCAGACAAGATTCGCAAAGACGTGGCAGTAGTGGTGACAATATAATATATGTGATGTGAGTTGGTCAGAATTTAAATGCAAGTAAAAACCATGACAAACCCTCAAACACCCTTGTGAATCCCCTTCATGCTCACAACACGTTTGCCTTACGCTTCCTACTGCACATATGTGATGCATGACCTGTGGCTGCAGCACAGGTAGTGACAGGTTGAGTGAGGATGACCATGAAAGCGATGCATGAGAGGGCGAGTATGAGATAAAGCCATGAGATCGTATGAGGATTGGGTTGAGTGGTAGTGGCGGGATGAGTACTGGGGAGGTGAGTCAGTGCAGATAAGATGAGGATGAGGTTTGAGTGGGTGTGAGGGGTGATGAGACAGAGTAGTGTTGGCAGTGCAGAAGGAGGTGTGGGGTGGGGATGGTGATGTGGCAGACGGAGTGTAGGGGAATGAGTAAGTGTACTCACTTTGGCTGACCTACTTAGGTCATTGCAGCGCCTCCTGCACTGTATGCAGGTGGGCGATATGTTGGTGGTGCAGGTGACCTCCTCTGCCACCTTGAGCCAGGCCTTCTTGGTGGCAGAGGCAGGCCGCTTCCTCCCACCCGCCGGGGAGATATCTGGAGTGAGGCATCATTAAACCTGGGAGCAGCCTTCCCCCTGGGCTGCTCCATGCTGTAATTTTTCCTATTTCTTGCAGTGTCAGTGGAGGACTGCCCCTTTAAATAGAGCTCCTCCAGCTGACAGACCTTACTGCGCATGCGCAGTCCGCCCGACGCACAGCTCAGCAGCGGGGAACCCGG
Organism: Heptranchias perlo; assembly: GCF_035084215.1. NCBI lineage: Eukaryota > Metazoa > Chordata > Chondrichthyes > Hexanchiformes > Hexanchidae > Heptranchias > Heptranchias perlo. The sequence goes on along the minus strand of NC_090350.1, from coordinate 11,814,766 downwards.
AAGACCAGGTAAGTGGATCCAATTAGGCTGCGATCGCGTGCGGGCAGACTGATTTCACCGGGCGCATTACCCACGCGCCCAATCGCCCCCCCCCCGCCGCGAACCCGCAGCCCTGGTAATATCGAGGCCCTTAACTCTAACCAAATAGATTCTGTCCTTTTTCCCCTCTAGGACATCCTCTCTCTCTCCTGTACTGCCTAATACGGTCATCACCTGATGTCCACACATGCACTATTACTACACAAACAGCAATCAGGGTCATTTTTCCTTTCCATGAATGAGCCCAACTCTAGTGCCCTATGCTACAGCCAAAAACACGTATCAGCACCTGAGCAGAGATCGAAACTGGACTTTCCTCGTCCATTTGACCAGGTACCATGACAACCGATACATTTACTAGCAAACTTTGACAACTTAGACAATGTATGGAGCACTGTATTAACATGCACACTATTGCTTAAGCACTCCTGGGTTACTGACAAGTGTCTCTAATGTGTTAATTCAGTTTCCTCACACTGAGCTTGACCACAATAAAGAAGCCAGGAAAGAACATACCTGAATGATGATTTTCACCCTGAAACTATTTTAAAGCTACCACAAAAAGCACAGCATTAAATGGCAAGTTTTACAATCGATAGCTTGGTGTACAATGGATTCACTCTCCACATGTGCAATGCATTTCTAAGTGTTGCACGATGCTGCTTGTGCAACAAACAAACTCATTCTACTTCCGTTTAGTCAACACCAATACTTACCACTGCCATTTTTGGGCTGCTTATACATTTGAGAGTCTTTCTACACAGTCGGAGAGCCGCGATTTAACAGCACTGAGGAGGCGGTGATGTTCCAGTTTGGTTATTCAGAGGATCAGAAATGAATACACAATTGGGTGAGGTTTTTGAGAGTGTCATCGCTGACTAAATAAGCATGGCAATGAGAAAAGTGTTACCAGTATGACACTGACCCAGCTCCCTAGAGAGCTGTGAAAAACTAACTGGCTGCAGCATGTAACAGCACAACCTCACTACAGCATACCTCTCTCCTTTTATGGAGGGGAGGGGAAGTGCAAACCAGTTATAATCACAATTATCAAATGAATTCAGTTCACACACATCTGCTCTGAATGAAGAGCTGAATCAGACACTGCCAAATTATATTCAATGCAACAGATCAACATACAGTCAGTTTACATCCATCAATGATTTGAATTAAAATGCATAAAATAGCAAAATTAGCTGCTTTTAAACTTGCTCATTTAGGTCGGATTCAAATATCTGCGAGCTGACTCCTGGCAAATAAACTGGTAAATTACGAAGCCTAGTGGTTATGATAGTGGACTAGCAACCCATGGGTCATGAGTTCAAATCCCATCATGGCCAGTTGTGAAATTGAATTCAATAAATGTGATAATTTTGTGGCCTAGCACCAGAAAATGACCATGGGAAAGTTTCTGGATTATTGTAAAAATTCAACTGGTTCATTAATGTTTATTAGGGAAGGGAACCTGCCACCCCTACCAGATCAGGCCTACACGTGACTCCAGTCCCACACTATGTGGTTGACAGTTAATGCCCTAGCAAAACACTCCGATTGTAAACCACTGCTAAAAGTTCAAAAGTATGGAAAACTTCTCCAAGTCACACGCCATCCCGACCTTAACTAAGGTCAAAAGGGAAGGTAGAACTAAGCTATACTGCCACAAGGTTCAATTCCCAGCCTGTGCAGAGTTCGCTGATCTCAGTAGAGTAGCAGTTGTGCTACAACTAGCCTCAGTGCTAATTTTAGACAAATTTAGTGGTCAAATCCATGCCCTGTGAGGTTTGGCTGCAGCTGTAGCTACAGATATGATCCACACTCAAATGGGGTCTGCGCCTGTCTCCAGCAAGGAAGAGGAAAGGTGCTCTCCTGGAATTGACCAATTCAATTTTCAAAAATGCAAGCAATTTGCATGTGCATTCCTTTAGGTCTGCACTGAGCACATCACTGAGAGAGAGGGTAGAACTGGGTACATGCTTCCTTTGATAAACACTGCCTATGCACACAGATCAACTCGAGGTCAACAGTTGAACTGAAATTATGCCTACATGCAAATCAAGAAAATAAATATCCAAACTACAAAGGGAAAATAGTGCTCAGAGAAGTTCAGAGGGTTTGAACCTCCCCTCCTCCCAGCACACCAACTGCGGCTTGTTTTATTTTCTCAATCTCCGTCTCACAGCCGCTGTTAAGTCTTGTAAGTATCTTATCCATTCACGGGATAATATTTTTCCTTGTGAACTGAAACTTTGGTTAAAAATAGCTCCACTCCTTGGAAAACATCCAGAACCATAAATTCCTTTGGGTTTACTACACTGAAGAAGTTAGTTTGCCTCATCTATACACGGGATAAAACAAAAATTTCAAGACACTCCTTAAAATTGCACCAGTCGGAATTGTGCAACATTAAGCAAGTTACATTTTCAGTAGCAGTGAAGAAAGACCATTTTAGACACAATGATAAACTGTTAAAATATTTGGGTAAGAGTATATAATTTCATATCCAACATGACAATCGAGCAGAAATAATGCTTTAAGCACCAGATGTTAACCAATAGTATTTTATAATTGTGCAGACTATTTTTCTTACAATTAAATGACATTACACCTAATTTTCACAAATGTGATCTTTGTTGTCAGAATGCCTGCTTCAGGAATGATGATAACCAAGTGGCTAAGGTTGAGAAGCTGCTACTAGTGTTATACTAGCTTGTAGGGTCTGCAGGCCTCAATACCAGGTCCCTTGCTTTTTGTGGTATATATTAATGATTTGGACTTAAAAGTAGGGGGCATGATTAAGAAGTTTGCAGATGATACAAAAAAAATTGGCTGTGTGGTTGATAGTGAGGAGGAAAGCTGTAGACTACAGGAAGATATCAATGGACTGGTCAGGTGGGCAGAAAAGTGGCAAATGGAATTCAATCTGGAGAAGTGTGAGGTAATGCATTTGGGAAGGGCAAACAAGGCAAGGGAGGACACAATAAATTGGAGGATACTGAGAGGTATAGAGGAAATGAGGGACCTTGGAGTGCATGTCCACAGATCCCTGAAGGTAGCAGGACAGGTACATAAGAACATAAGAAATAGGAGCAGGAGTAGGCCATCTGGCCCCTCGAGCCTGCTCCGCCATTCAACAAGATCATGGCTGATCTTCTACCTCAACGCCATTTTCCTGCACCATCCCCATATCCCTTGATGTCTTTAATATCTAGAAATCTATCAATCTCTGTTTTGAATGTACTCAATGACTGAGCCTCCACAACACTCTGGGGTAGAGAATTCCAGAAATTCACCATCCTCAGAGAAGAAATTTCTCCTTATCTCAGTCCTAAATGGCCTACCCCTTATTCTGAGACTGTGACCTCTGGTTCTAGACTCCCCAGCCAGGGGAAACATCCTCCTTGCATCTACCCTGTCGAGCTCTGCAAGAATTTTGTATGTTTCAATGAGATCACCTCTTATTCTTCTAAACTCTAGAGCATACAGACCTAGTCTACTCAATCTCGCTTCATACAACAATCCCACTATCCCAGGAATCAGTCTGGTGAACTTTCGTTGCACTCCCTCTATGGCAAGTATATCCTTTCTTTAGGTAAGGAGACCAAAATTGTACACAATACTCCAGGTGCGGTCTCACCAAGGCCCTACATAATTGCAGTAAGACATCTTTACTCCTGTACTCAAATCCTCTTGTAATAAAGGCCAACATACCATTTGCCTTCCTAATTGCTTGCTGCACCTGCATGTTAGCTTTCAGTGACTCATGTACAAGAACACCCAGGTCCCATTGAACATCAACATTTCCCAATCTCTCATCATTTATAAAATACTCTGCATTTCTGTTTTTCCTACCAAAGTGGATAACTTCACATTTTTCCACATTATATTCCATCTGCCATGTTCTTGCCCACTCACTTAGCCTGCCTCTTTGCATCCTCCTCACAACTCACATTCCCACCTAGTTTTGTGTCATCAGCAATCTTGGAAATATTACATTGGGTCCCCTCATCCAAATCACTGATATAGATTGTGAATAGCTGGGGCCCAGGCACTGATCCCTGCAGTACCCCACTAGTCACACTCTTGCCAACCTGAAAAAGACCTGCTTATTCTTACTCTCTGTTTTCTGTCTGTTACCCAATTCTCAATCCATGCCAGTATATTACCCCAATTCTATGTGCTCTAACTTTGTTCACCAACCTCCTGTGTGGGACCTTATCCAAATACACCACATCCACTGGTTCCCCCTTATCTATTCTACTAGTTACATCCTCAAAGAACTCCAATAGGTTTGTCAAACATGATTTCCCTTTCATAAATCCATGTTGACTCTGCCAAATCCTATTATTATTTTCTAAGTGTTCTGTTATCACATCCTTTAGAATAGATTCTAGCATTTTCCCTACTACTGATGTCAGGCTAACAGGTCTGTAGTTCCCGGTTTTCTCTTTCCCTCCTTTCTTAAATAGTGGGGTTACGTTTGCTACCCTCCAATCTGCAGGAACCATTCCAGGATCTATGGAATCGATTTTGCTATGGTGGCAGATTGGCAGCAAGGCAGGGGGGGTGGGGGGGCGAAGGTGCACGTGGCAAACCCAAATGAACAAAACGTTGATCGCACGTTGATTGTTGATGATTAACGTCCTCTGATTGACAGGCTGGCTGCTGTCAGGAGCTGCATGCGGGGGGGGAGGAGAAGAGAGGGGGAAAGATCGGGGGGGGGGGGGAAAAGAGGGAAAGATCGGGGGGGGGGGAAAAAAGAGGGAAAGATCGGGGGGGGGGGGAAAGAGGGAAAGATCGGGGGGGGGGAAAAGAGGGAAAGATCGGGGGGGGGGAAAAGAGGGAAAGATCGGGGGGGGGGAAAAGAGGGAAAGATCGGGGGGGGGGAAAAGAGGGAAAGATCGGGGGGGGGGAAAAGAGGGAAAGATCGGGGGGGGGGAAAGAGGGAAAGATCGGGGGGGGAAAAGAGGGAAAGATCGGGGGGGGGGAAAAGAGGGAAAGATCGGGGGGGGGGAAAAGAGGGAAAGATCGGGGGGGGGAAAAGAGGGAAAGATCGGGGGGGGGGAAAAGAGGGAAAGATCGGGGGGGGGAAAAGAGGGAAAGATCGGGGGGGGGAAAAGAGGGAAAGATCGGGGGGGGGAAAAGAGGGAAAGATCGGGGGGGGGGGAAAGAGGGAAAGATCGGGGGGGGGGAAAAGAGGGAAAGATCGGGGGGGGGGAAAAGAGGGAAAGATCGGGGGGGGGGAAAAGAGGGAAAGATCGGGGGGGGGGAAAGAGGGAAAGATCGGGGGGGGGGGAAAGAGGGAAAGATCGGGGGGGGGGAAAGAGGGAAAGATCGGGGGGGGGGAAAGAGGGAAAGATCGGGGGGGGGGAAAGAGGGAAAGATCGGGGGGGGGGAAAGAGGGAAAGATCGGGGGGGGGGAAAGAGGGAAAGATCGGGGGGGGGGAAAGAGGGAAAGATCGGGGGGGGGGGGGAAAGAGGGAAAGATCGGGGGGGGGGGAAAGAGGGAAAGATCGGGGGGGGGGAAAGAGGGAAAGATCGGGGGGGGAAAAAGGGAAAGATCGGGGGGGGAAAAAGGGAAAGATCGGGGGGGGAAAACGGGAAAGATCGGGGGGGGGAAACGGGAAAGATCGGGGGGGGGAAAACGGGAAAGATCGGGGGGGGAAAAAGGGAAAGGGAAAGATCGGGGGGGGGAAAAGGGAAAGATCGGGGGGGGGGGGAAAAGGGAAAGATCGGGGGGGGGGGGAAAGGGAAAGATCGGGGGGGGGGGAAAGGGAAAGATCGGGGGGGGGGGAAAGGGAAAGATCGGGGGGGGGGGGAAAGGGAAAGATCGGGGGGGGGGGAAAGGGAAAGATCGGGGGGGGGGAAAGGGAAAGATCGGGGGGGGGGGAAAGGGAAAGATCGGAGGGGGGGGGAAAGGGAAAGATCGGGGGGGGGGGAAAGGGAAAGATCGGGGGGGGGGAAAGGGAAAGATCGGGGGGGGGGAAAGGGAAAGATCGGGGGGGGGGGAAAGGGAAAGATCGGGGGGGGGGGAAAGGGAAAGATCGGGGGGGGGGGGAAAGGGAAAGATCGGGGGGGGGGGGAAAGGGAAAGATCGGGGGGGGGGGGGAAAGGGAAAGATCGGGGGGGGGGGAAAGGGAAAGATCGGGGGGGGGGAAAGGGAAAGATCGGGGGGGGGGAAAGAGGGAAAGATCGGGGGGGGGGAAAGAGGGAAAGATCGGGGGGGGAAGAGGGAAAGATCGGGGGGGGAAGAGGGAAAGATCGGGGGGGGAAGAGGGAAAGATCGGGGGGGGAAGAGGGAAAGATCGGGGGGGGGAAGAGGGAAAGATCGGGGGGGGAAGAGGGAAAGATCGGGGGGGGAAGAGGGAAAGATCGGGGGGGGAAGAGGGAAAGATCGGGGGGGGAAGAGGGAAAGATCGGGGGGGGAAGAGGGAAAGATCGGGGGGGGAAGAGGGAAAGATCGGGGGGGGAAGAGGGAAAGATCGGGGGGGGAAGAGGGAAAGATCGGGGGGGGAAGAGGGAAAGATCGGGGGGGGAAGAGGGAAAGATCGGGGGGGGAAGAGGGAAAGATCGGGGGGGGAAGAGGGAAAGATCGGGGGGGGAAGAGGGAAAGATCGGGGGGGGAAGAGGGAAAGATCGGGGGGGGGGGGAAGAGGGAAAGATCGGGGGGGGGGGGGAAGAGGGAAAGATCGGGGGGGGGGGGGAAGAGGGAAAGATCGGGGGGGGGGGGGAAGAGGGAAAGATCGGGGGGGGGGAAGAGGGAAAGATCGGGGGGGGGGGAAGAGGGAAAGATCGGAGGGGGGGAAGAGGGAAAGATCGGGGGGGGGAGGAGGGAAAGATCGAGGGGGGGAAGAGGGAAAGATCGGGGGGGGGGGGAAGAGGGAAAGATCGGGGGGGGGGGGGAAGAGGGAAAGATCGGGGGGGGGGGAAGAGGGAAAGATCGGGGGGGGGGAAAGAGGGAAAGATCGGAGGGGGGGAAGAGGGAAAGATCGGGGGGGGGAGGAGGGAAAGATCGGGGGGGGGAGGAGGGAAAGATCGGGGGGGGGAGGAGGGAAAGATCGGGGGGGGGGAGGAGGGAAAGATCGGGGGGGGGAAGAGGGAAAGATCGGGGGGGGGAAGAGGGAAAGATCGGGGGGGGGGGAAGAGGGAAAGATCGGGGGGGGGGAAGAGGGAAAGATCGGGGGGGAAATTGGGAAGGGGAAATCGGGAGGATATCGGGGGGGGAAATCGGGAGGATATCGGGGGGGGAAATCGGGAGGATATCGGGAGGGGAAATCGGGAGGATATCGGGGGGGGGAAATCGGGAGGATATCGGGGGGGGAAATCGGGAGGATATCGGGGGGGGGGAAATCGGGAGGATATCGGGGGGGGAAATCGGGAGGATATCAGGGGGGGAAATCGGGAGGATATCGGGGGGGGGGGGGGAAATCGGGAGGATATCGGGGGGGGGGGGGGAAATCGGGAGGATATCGGGGGGGGGGGGGGGGAATCGGGAGGATATCGGGAGGGGGAAATCGGGAGGATACCGGGGGGGGGGGGGGGGGGGAGATATCGGGAGGGGGAAATCAGGAGGAAATCGGGAGGGTGGGGGGAGAAATCGGGAGGATATCGGGGGAGGGGGGGAGAAATCGGGAGGATATCGGGGGGGGGGGGGGAGAAATCGGGAGGATATCGGGGGGGGGGGGGGGGAGAAATCGGGAGGATATCGGGGGGGGGGGGAGAAATCGGGAGGATATCGGGGGGGGGGGGGGAGAAATCGGGAGGATATGGGGGGGGGAAATCGGGAGGATATGGGGGGGGGGAAATCGGGAGGATATGGGGGGGGGGAAATCGGGAGGATATGGGGGGGGGGAAAATCGGGCGGATATGGGGGGGGGGGAAAATCGGGAGGATATGGTAGGGGGGGGGGAAATCGGGAGGTTATCGGGGGGGGGGGGAAATCGGGATGGGGGGAAATCGGGAGGATATCAGGGGGTGAAGAGTGGGACATCGGGGGGGGGCAGTCGAAGTGTGGGACATTGGAAAGGGAGACATCAGACATCGGAGTGGGGTGCAAAGGTAGGTTTATTCTGTGTTTTCACCAGGTGTGAATCAGAAGCGGTGGGCAAGCTGCCCAGGTAAGTTAAAAATCGTTCTAATCACTTACTCTGTCACAGGTAAAGTGCCTTAAGTACCTGAATGAGGTACATTTGGCTCTTTAACTGTCATCTCGCCGGCAATCGGGTCGTCCGTGCGCACACAGGTGGGTCCCTGGGAAACTCGGAAGTCTGCGGGTTGGAGCTGGCTTCCGAACCCGAATGGGATTTCCAGTGCACCCCCCCGCCTGCAATTGCCGCCTAAAATTGAGCCCTATAGAATTTGGGAAGATGACAACCAATGCATCCACTATCTCCATAGCCACCTCTTTCAAAACCCTGGGGTATTGATCATCAGGTCCTTAGGATTTATCAACTTTCAGTCCCATTAATTTCTCTAGTACTATTTTTTTGTACTAATACTAATTTCTTTCAGTTCCTCATTCTTACCAGACCCTTGGTTCTCTAGTATTTCTGGGAGGTTTTTTGTGTATTCTTCCGTGAAGACAGACACAAAGGGCCCGATATTAGGAGGGCGGCGGGTTCGCAGCAGGCGGAGGGGTGGGGGGTCAACTGTGCGTGTGAATAACGCGCCCAGTGAAATCGGGCCACTTACCTTTGCTTCCGGGTTTCGCGCTGGAAAGCTGCGCAGCAGGCGGACTGTCAGCTGGAGGAGCCCTATTTAAAGGGGCAGTCCTCCACTGACTGATGCTGCAGGAAATAGGAAAAATTACAGCATGGAGCAGCCCAGGGGGAAGGCTGCTCCCAGGTTTAATGATGCCTCACTCCAGGTATTATTGGATGGGGTGAGGAGGAGGGGGAGGACAGAGATCTTCCCCCCAGCGGGCGGGAGGAAGCGGCCTGCCTCTGCCACCAAGGCCTGGCTCAAGGTGGCAGAGGAGGTCACCTGCACCACCAACATATCGCGCACCTGCATACATTGCAGGAGGCGCTTCAATCACCTAAGTAGATCAGCCGAAGTGAGTACACTTACTCATTCCCCTACACTCCGTCTACCACATCACTGCCCCACCCCACATCTCCTTCTGCACTGCCAACACTACTCTGTCACATCACCTCAAAGCTCATCGTCATCTTACCTGCACTTACTCACCTCATCAGTCCTCATCCCGCCACTACAACTCAACCCAATCCTCAAACAATCTCATGGCTCTATCTCATACTCACCCTCTCATGCATCTCTTTCATGGTCATCCTCACTCAACCTGCCACTACCTGTGCTGCAGCCACAGGGCATGCATCACATATGTGCAGTAGGCAGCGTAAGGCAAACGTGTTGTGAGCATGAAGGGGATGCACAAGGATGTTTGAGGGTTTGTCATGGTTTTTACCTATATTTAATCTCTGATCAACTCACATTACATATTATATTGTCACCACTACTGCCACGTCTTTGCGAATCTTGTCTGGTTTATGCAACAGTGCCCTTTCCTGAGGATTACTATGAAGACCCACAAATGATGCCACCCATTGTGTCACTGCAGAGTGGGTGTACGTGTATTTGCAGGGCTCTTTTGTGCAGACGATTGAGACATCAGCGATGTCCCCGGTGGCACCCTGGAAGGATGCGGAGGAAAAGTTGTTGAGGGCAGTGGTGACTTTGACAGCGACAGGTAAGAAGATGGTGCTCGGGCCAGCCGGGAGCAGCTCGGCATGAAGGAGGCTACAGATGTCCACGACTACATGTCGAGTGACTCTGAGCCTCCGTGTGCACTGCTGCTCAGAGAGGTCCAGGAAGCTGAGCCTTGGTCTGTAGACCCTGTGGCGAGGGTAGTGCCTTCTGCGACGCATCTCTCTCTGCTGTTACCCTCCCTCCTGCTGTGCAGGTGGATATGTCACAGCACTGTGTTGTGGGGCTCCACGTGTCAGAGGTGGACGGCGAGGCTGGTGATGCTGTTCATCCTCAGAGGAGGTCATGACTGCATCTACAGCAGCCCCCATCCGGAAGATGTACATTTGAGGGGGTCCGCAAGGTAGGTACGTGTGACCAGACACCGGGGTAAGTGTGCAAGTTGGTGAATTTTATTGTTAGGAGGAGGGTGGTGGAGGCCAAACTTTGTCCAAAGTGACAGAGTGGCCTCCTGCAATAAGTGAGGGTCTTCTCCCCATACCTGTTAAATGGACCTTTGCATCTGCCACAGGATGATGGCTGCAACACGTCTATTTGAACTGGGAGTGTTTCCCCCCAGTACGGGAAACAGTCTCAGTTCATTAAAAAATCCCACCCCTCCTAAAATATCAGGTCAATCAGGTCTGTAAACGACCTGAAGTACCTGTTTAATTGCTTCAAGTGGCACCCCACCGGCTTTAAGTGCCGGCGGGAGTCCCACATGCGGGGGCTGCGCGCGCATGTCAGTGCGTCACTGAGGAACCCGGAAGTGGGCGGGTTGGAGCTGGGCTCCAGACCCGCCCTGGGAATCCCCGATTTTTGCAGCCCACCTGCCATGAACGCACCCGCTCGGGGGTGCGAAAATCGAGCCCAAAGTATTTGTTTAATTTCTCTGCCATTTCCTTATTCCCCATTATAAATTCTCCCGTCTCTGTCTGTAAGGGACCCACATTTGCCTTCGCCAATCTTTTCCTTTTTACATACCTATAGAACCTTTTACAGCCCATTTTTATGTTTCTCGCTAGTTTACTCTCATATTCTATTTTCCCTTTCTTTATCAATTTCTTGGTCCTCCTTTGCTGAATTCTAAAATGCTCCCAATCCTTAGGCTTACTGCTTTTCCTGGCAACTTTATATGCCTCTTCCTTTGATTTAATACCATCTTTAATTTCTCTCGTTACCCATGGTTGGACCACTTTTCCTGTTGGGTTTTTGTGCCTTAAATTAATACATATTTGTTGCAAATTATGTATTAATTCTTTAAACGCTAGCCATTGCTTGTCTACCGTCATACCTTTTAATGTAGCTCCCCAATCAACCACAGCCAACTTGCGCCTCATACCTTTGTAGTTCCCTTTATTTAGATTTAAGGCCTTAGTTTCGATTGAACTACATCACTTTCAAACTTAATGAAAAATTGTGTCATATTATGGTCACTCTTCCCTCAGGGCTCCTTTACAACAAGATTAATTAACCCTTTCTCATTGCACAGGTAGATAAGGTGGTTAAGAAGGCATATGGAATACTTTCCCTTATTAGCTGAGGCATAGAATATAACAGCAGGGAGGTTAAGCTAGAACCGCATAAAATACTTGTTAGGCCACAGCTTGAGTACTGCATACAGTTCTGGTCACTGCATTACAAGAAGGATGTGATTGCACCAGAGAGGGTACAGAGGAGATTTATGAGGGTGTTGCAAGGACTGGAGAATTTTAGCTATGAGGAAAGATTAGGTAGGCTGGGGTTGTTTTCCTTGGAACAGAGGAGGCTGAGGGATGATTTAATTGAGGTGTACAAAAATATAAGGGGCCTAGATAGAGTGGGTAGGAAGGACCTATTTCCCTTAGCAGAGAGGTCAATAATCAGGGGCCATAGATTTTAAGTAATTGGTAGAAGTATTAGAGGGGAGCTAAGGAAAAATTTTTTCACCTAGAGGGTGGTGGGGGCCTGGAACTCACTGCCTGAAAGGGTGGTAGAGGCAGAAACCCTCAAGTCATTTTAAAAATTCCTGGATGTGCACCTGAAATGCCGTAACCTACATGGATACGGACCAAGTGCTAGAAAGTGGGATTAGGCTGGGTGGCTCATTTTTGGCCGGCGCGGAAGGAAGATGAGAGTCCGACATCTATCAATCAATAAATCTGTTGTACTTTCCTGAATTATAGTGGACCACAAGAAATAGCATACTCCCTGATGCATGAAACTAGTTCATAAAACATAATTTCTTAACTCCAGGATGACCAAAATCTACCAGGTTATACATACTTTGTAGTAAGAACTTTACTTTGTCTTATGCTCTATCTGGGAGTTTGCGGAGATGTTTAAAAAAAAGAGGTCCCTGTAAGAAACCTCATCAAGTTGATTTCAATCCTGCATAGGCGAGGAAGGTCTTGCATTCTGTAAAATATCTTATTTAGTTTAATTTTCAGTTTCTTTTGGACTGATGATAACACTGAAAATGACAAAAATACATGTTAAAAATTCAACCTGCTGTCACAGGTGGGAAAAGTGCTATCCACGGTGATCTCATACAGTGCAAAAAGCAAATGAGGTCACTGGACTATTGCCATTCAAAATTAGAATAACTTGCCTTCACCTGGGTATGAATGCAGCATTAACCATGACTAACTAATCATCAAATTTAACTACCATTAGTCAACAATGTTGTGGTAGTTTATACAGTCTTATGCAACAATTGCGCAAAGTGAGGGAAGTCATATGAAATTTGATAAAGTAATCATGGAAATAAAGAAAATTACAATACAAGTTAGATAGTCTATTGGAAAATGCAATGTTACAGTTTTGTCTTTTAAAAAAGTTCTCTCAATCAAATGGCCTGGCAATAATGCCCAAATGCACACCACGACCCTTAGCATCTGAAATCTGTACCTTTACTTTTCTGCCTTGCAGAAATAATGCTGATCCTATTGTTAACCTTTATTGTGGTAAATTGTACACTCGAGATATATGTATATATATGTCTAAGACGGTGGAAAATATTACCCAATTCAACCAGATCTGCATCAGCTAAAATAACTAATGGAATTTATTAATATTTGAATCAGTGGACCTCCGAATGCAATGTTGACAGTGAGTTGGGGATATGCTGGTTTGAAATGGCTGGATCTTCTTGGTAAGGAGTTTCACAGGGAATACACATGCCAAATTCGGTCAGATTTATTTTAAGCAGGGTTCAGATTTCCAGCAATTACAGAACATGGAAAGATTTACATGTAAATTACAGACACCTTAGGGACTGGCATCAGCTGTCTTTTTTGCAGGTGTCCATTTTCAGTAGAATGGGGAGTTCTTGACCCAGCAACCAGAGCGGCAGAAACCACTCTATCTCTGGGATAGAGCCGTGCAAGCATTCAATCCGAGATAGAGGGTTTCTCTGCCGGCATGCTGGGTAGAGCTCCCCATTCCACAAAAACCGTTTCTGCCGCCACCTGCTGGCCTGCACACGCTCAGCTCATGAAAATTTGGAGGCAGAAAGGAAGTAAGCTGCAAGGGGAAGCGCCAGTGATCCCGACTCAGTGAAAGTTCCTGATTGCAACAGGCCGTTTCCTGTGTTTTAAGTTGTAAATGGGCTTGGTGCGTAGCAGGCCGTCAGTAGTTCGTAATTTGCGAGTGTCGGTGGTTTCAGAGTGCCTCTTGCATATTTTACCGTGCAAGTTATTTGGGTCTCTCAATAAGTGTCTGTTTTTTGGGAGTGACTGTTTATACAGTTTTCAATGTACTCCTCTTAAACCTGGCTTACTTTAAAAATCAAAACATTATTTTCATACTTGGCAATAATGCAGATTATCTTAATAGTTCTACAAAGCTGTTTGTATATTGCACCGAGGACAGTTCTTGATATGAAGGGTCTCGCACAAAAAACTGCAACACCAAAATGATCATGCCAGATTCACTTAAGACCGGAGCCTGGGTAGAAAGACCCATTTTAACAGCATCTTCCCTGCTGCTGGCTTTAACAGTTCTGTCAAGTTTACTTTACAGTTTCCACTGGATGCATGATACGCATGTTTTAAGAGCCAAGGGCATGATCAGGACTTAAGATTTGATTACATTACATCATGAGGAGAACTTCATGGATTACTAACGAGGAAGGAAATACGCATTTGGTGTGTCAGCCGTAGTTTAGTTGTAGTCGGAAGGTTGAGGGTTCGAGTCCCACTCCAGAGACTTGAGCACAAATCTAGGGTGACACTCTAGGGAGGGAGCACTGCACTGTTGGGGGTGCCATCTTTCAGATGAGATGTTAAACCAAAACCCCGTTTGCCCTTTCAGGTGAATGTAAAAGATCCCATGGCACTATTCGAAGAGCAGCGAGTTCTCCCAGTGTCCTGGCCAATATTTATCCCTCGACCAAAATCATTAAAAAATAGATTATCTGGTCACTGCAGTTTGTGGGACCTTGCTGTGCGCAAATTGGCTGCTTAGTTTCCTACATTACAACAGTGACTACACTTCAAAAGTATTTCATTGGCTGTAAAACGCTTTGGAACGACCCGAGGTCATAAAAGGCGCTATATAAATGGAAGTTCTTTCTTTCATTGCCTGGAATCTTGGTTTCCATAAAATGCCAGTATCTGCAGCAAAAGTATTGTGCCGCTTGCTGGCATACCACCGACCTGGGTCACTATAATCTAACATTTAGATCTAGGTGTGCATTTTAAAGGGCTGCAAAGCTGTTGAACCATCTTAGAGTAGCCACTTTAGATTCAAGAAAGCAAGTGGAATCCATTTTAGATCTGCATTACTACAGCTTATGTGCACATATGTAAGCCTACCTGGACAACATTATTTGTCACACTAATGAACCCTCTTTTTAAATCTTCTGGAAAAATAATGTTTCTCTGCCAAAGTAAAATCCTTAGTTATGGTCTTCACAACTGAATTTTTAAAATCAGTTTTTCAAAACAGGGACCAAATTGGGAAAGGAAAAAAAAGTAAAAGGTGACAAAATAATGAATCTCTGCATCATATAAAGTTATGCTCTAACTTCAAATTTATATATAAAATTAATTGCACTTTGTGTACATTGTTACATTTTGGCAGTCAGTTGTACCCGGTAAATTTGCAGCAATTATATTATGATTATTAATCCTTCAGTAAGGAGTCATCATGCACCAACTGCATGGAACTCACTGGTAGATATGTCATAAAACCAGCCATCAGCATAAATGGAGCTAAAGATGAACAAAACAGCCATCACCAACTTCACACTATGCATTATCCTTTAACAACATAATAATGATAAGAAATAGGAACAGGAGTAGGTTATATGGCACCTCGAGCTGCTCTGCCATTCAATAAGATCATGGCTGATCTTCTACCTCAACTCCACTTTCCCGCCAGATCCCCATATCCCTTGATACCTTTAGTGTCCAAAAATCTATCGATCTCAGTCTTGAATATACTTGATGACTGAGCATCCACAGCCCTCTGGGGTAGAGAATTTCAAAGATTCACAAGCCTCTGAATGAAGAAATTCCTCCTCATCTCAGTCCTAAATGGCCAGCCACTTATCTTGAGACTACGACCCCTAGTTCTAGACTCCCCAAGCCAGGGGAAGCAGCTTCTCAGCATCTACCCTGTCAAGCCCTCTGAGAATTTCACACGTTTCAATGAGATCATTCTTCTAAACTCCAGAGAATATAGGCCCATTCTACTCGATCTCTCCTTATAGGACAACTCTCTCATCCCAGGAATCAATCTAGTGAACCTTTGTTGCACCCCTTCTAATGCAAGTATATCCTTCCTTAGGTAAGCAGACCAAAACTGTACAGAGTACTCCAGGTGTGGTCTTACCAGAGCCCCATATAATTGCAGCAAGACCTCCTTACTCTTATACTCCAACCCCCATGGCACCAAAACAACCTGAGCAGGTGCTTATATAGACTGCTTTTGATTACATAAAGAAGTATAAAAATAATTTTGGTAATCTTTTAATGCTAGGCAATCTAAAGTAAAATCAGAGCATTGTAAGAAACCGCACAACATTCACTAGTTTGCATTACTTTCAAATAAACCAAAAATTACTATGAGTCCTCACTCACTGGCGGCCTGGTCTTAACAAATCCCCACCTACAACACGTAGTTTAAAATATCCCAATTTGAATCCAACAGTGCCCTATGGCGCTATCGCTTGCATATACCGAGAGGATAACCCACTTACAATGTTGTAAGCAAGTGGCATAACCATGCAATTTGGGACATTTTCCCTGCTTCTCCCCGACCCATTACCATCACCTCCATTCCTGGCGACTCCTGCATTACCACTTTCATATTGGTACCCGAAACATGCTGCTCACATACAATCTTGTAAACAGCTAACCCATTCACTATATGGAAGCAGTATTAGAATAATAGAAAAGAGTACAAGATATCGTTGGCAGGTATGACCGTCAAAATATAAGCTGAACTGGAAAAGTAACTTGGGTCTTGTACCTTCCTATGCGTTTTTCCAAATAAATCTGTCATGACCATGAAAAAGAGAGTATAGTTATAAATCCTCTGTTAACGGAGAGTAATTGTGTTTTAATAGCACTGCCACAAGTCACTCTGTACAGTAAACACAGATTCCTCACCCAGATGCCCCAGAAGAAGAATGAAAATGTGGTAAAGAAATAAGATCAATGTAACTTTTACACCATTGGTTTTAAGATTTTCACTGTGGTGATCGTATAATTCTATTTTTCTCTCCATGAAGACTTGGGCACTAAGAATCCACAATCCTGCTCTGTCACCGTAACAATGGTGGAGCTCCATTGAGCCCCATGGTAAAGTGCCTGACTGCGTCAGATTTACTGAGGTCAGGCCACCTGCATATGGTTGGCGGGCACCCATGCCAGTACTGCGGCAGCTGGAGCACCTATTGGGTGGTGGTGGTGGTGGTGAGGAAAGGAAAATGCAGCACTGGACAGTGATTTGGGGGCAAAGTCAGCAGGTCTGGCTGAAGAATGAAATCGGAAATAAATTGCCCTTTTTCAGAGAGGCCACTTCACCTGGTGCCACAAACTCTTTTCCTGAGTATTCAAGGCAATGAAACCAGCCTGGAACATGCTTTTGAGCCCCACTTCCACCACTGGTGCTCCTTGCAGGTGTACAGTGCACTGGGGGCACCGGAGGAGGCACTGTGCGGAACCCCCGTATGGGAGGTTATGCCATTCCGCTGATCCCTCCTCCATTTATGATGTTAAGCTCTCAAGGTGCAGAAGCAACAAGTGCCCGCCCCATAGGAAATCCCAGCGCTTGTTCCAACAGGGCAGAGACTTGGCGTAACCTGGGCCTGACCCCATTTCCGACACTTGCCCCGAATCTGCTGGCAAGAACGCGAATTTTTGGGCTCTTTACATTTTAAATCACTCAGAACCAAATCTAAGTGTAGCAAACTTTTTCTTACCTTCACATGCTTTGTGGGCTTCTTGTAGGAATATCCTGGTTTGTGAACCAAAGGGTAGCTGAAGTTCTAGGTCAGCATCTCTTGATATTATTTTGACTGTGGTATCAGAACCTGCGTGGAGTGTCAACATGCACTTCAGATCAATATTGCTGCACTTGGTCATCTAAAGCTGCGTACACACAACCAAACCCCCTCACCATGCACTACAGCTATATTTAAACCATCAGTTCATCATAAGCCCAGGTGACAGTGCAACACTGAACTTGCATCAGAATGATGCACAGAACCTGCTTTACTCTTTACACTCAGGCTGGTCTACAATTCAATGTACCACTTTCAACTTCTAAAGGCCGCAACAGAATTGTTTAATGTTCCAGTAAGTACCATATAAAATCGGACAGATTTGCCCACTTTTTTTGCACCAGTACATGGACAAAATTCCCAATTGTTAGTGTGGCCCTCTCTTGGGGGGGGGAGGGGGGGGGAAGGCATCCGGGGGAAAGCCCCCTTGAGGAGTTAAACAGTTTTGTATTTTAGAAATATAAAATGCATGTCAAATTATAAGCAACAATTTTTAACCTTTTCAAGCTCATTCAGAGAATCTCACCTTCAAAATCTGAGTAAGCATATTTAACTAAAAACAGCTGCAAGTATGAATTTAACAGAAAAGTATACATTCTTTGCAAACTAAAATGTTAATGCTATGGTTACATTTTCAGCCATTGAAATGAAAACACTCAGTGAACGGTGGTATGAATGCTTTGGTTATACTGATACCCATTGGCACAACCTAGGCACTAATTCAAAACTGCAAAGGCAGCTTGAAAGCTGAAATTTCTTTCTCTTTTGCCCATGTGCAGTTCGTGCCACACGGACTATTTTTCTTCATTAAAATGTTTTTTTTTAAAAAGTGGGTAACAGCTGGTAATGACAAAACTGAGCAACTGCAACATGTGGATAAGGTGAGCACAAGGGAAACATTTACAGCAAAGCCCACTGGCATGTTTATGAATTGCTGCAGGTATGAAGCCCACCAAAAGTGAGTGCCGTTTACACCAAGATTGACGCTGAAAGCACAAACTGTTCCAAATACATTATATCTCATAGGTTGAATTTTCTCCGCACACACATCCAGCAACTTGAAAATTAAAAGCTCCAAAAGGTGCACGAAGAAAAATAAAATCTAGAAAACTCCTTATAAAAATTGCAAACTCTACAAAGCACCACAAACTGACCAGACACTTATTCCTTCATGGATACCATCCCCCTACTCCAATTCAAAATCTAAAATGATGAATCCCAATAAATTATAGTACAGTCACATTTTTGAGGGAGCAAGGAGGGGAAACAGAAAGCAGGAAAGTACAGGCCAGTTAGCTTAACATCTGTCGTAGGGAAAATGAGTGTGCAAAAATTTGGCAGATGGAGTATAATGTTGGAAAATGTGAACTTGTCCATTTTGGCAGGAGGAATAGAAAAGCAGCATATTATTTAAATGGAGAGGTACAGAGGGATCTGGTTGTCCTGGTACATGAATCACAAAAGTTAGTATGCAGGTACAGCTGATGGGACCCTTCCAGAATCTAGGGAATTTTGGAAAATTAATACCAATGCATCTACTATCTCTGCAGCCACTTCTTTTAAGACCCTAGGATGAAGTCCTGGGGACTTGGGGACCTGGGGACTTGTCAGCTTTTAGTTCTAATATTTTTTTCAAAACTCTTTTCCTGGTGATTGTAAATGTTTTAATTTCCTCCCTCCCTTTCACCTCTTGATTCACAATTATTTCTGGCATGTTATTTGTATCCTCTACAGTGGGAGGAGGAGGATCCAGTTGTCGTGGTCCACGTAGGTACCAATGACATAGGTAGGACGAGGGAAGAGGTTCTGCTTAGGGAGTATGAGCAGCTAGTGGCTAAATTAAAAAGCAGACCCTCAAAAGGTAATAATCTCTGGATTATTAACTGAGCCATGAGCAAATTGGCATAGGGCAAATAAGATTAGAGAGTTAAATTTGAGCCAAAGATTGTTGTGGGAGAAATGGGTTTCGATTCATGGGGCACTGGCACCAGTACTGGGGAAAGTGGGAGCTGTACCGTTGGGACGGCGTTCATCAGAACCGTGCTGGGGCCAGGGTTCTGGCGAATCATGTAACTAGGGCAGTAGAGAAGGCTTTGAACTAAATAGTGGGGGGCGAGGGATCAAGTAAGGGAAGATGTGATAAATTAAAGAAAGAAGACAAGGCAAGAGGGCAAGGTAGCAATAAGGGAAATGATAATCAGAGTGTGGCAAGAAGGAACAGAGCATGCAAACTTAAGAGTGTGCCAGCAGATAAGGCTAGAGGTTGCAAAAATAGTAAAAAGACAACACTAAAGGCTTTGTATCTGAATGCGCATAGCATTTGTAACAAAATGGATGAATTGACAGCTCAAATAGAAATAAAAATGTACGATCTGATAGCCATTATAGAGACATGGTTGCAAGATGACAAAGGCTAGAACCTGAATATTTAAGGGTACTTAACATTTCGGAAGGACAGGAAGCTAGGAAAAGGTGATGGGGTAGCTCTGTTAATAAGGATGACATGAGTATAATAGAGAGAAATAACCTTAGTTCTAAACACCAAGATGTAGAATCAGCTTAGATAGAGATAAGAAATAGTAAAGGCAAGAAGTCACTTGTGGGAGTAATTTATAGGCCCCGCAACAGTAACCACACTGTAGGACAGGGTATACAGGAAGAAATACTGGGGGCTTATGAGAAAGCAACAGCGATAGTCATGGGTGATTTTAATCTACATATAGATTGGAAGAATCTGATTGGCAAAGGTAGCCTGGAAGATGAGTTCATAGAGTGCTTTCGGGGCAGTTTCTTTGAGCAGCACATTCGAGAGCCAGAGAGATCTGATAATGTGTAATGAGACAGGATTAATTAATGACCCCATTGTAAAGGAGCCTCTAGGTAACAGTGATCACAATATGATTGAATTTCGCATTCACGTTGAGGTAGAGAAGAGAAAGTCTAAGGCTAGTGTTTTAAACTTAAATAACGGCAACTATGAGGGCATTAAGACAAAGCTGGCAAAAGTGAACTGGGAAATTAGGTTAAGAGATGGGTCAGTAGAGATGCAGTGGCAGACATTTAATGAGATATTTCACAACACTCAGCAAAGATACATTCCAGTGAGAAAGAAAAACTCTAGGGGAAGGACGTATCATCCGTAGCTAACTAAGGAAGTTAAAGATAGTATCAAATTGAAAGAAAAAGCATACAATTCCACGAAGGTTAGTGGCAGGTCAGAAGATTGGACAGAATATAAAAAACAGCAAAGAATGACTAAAAGAATAATAAGGAGGGAGAAATTAGAGTTCGAGAGAAAGCTAGCTAGAAATATAAAAACAGATAGTAAGAGTTTCTACAGGTATTTAAAAAGGAAAAGAGTACGTAAAGTGAGCGTTGGTCCTCTAGAGAGTGAGTCTGGGGAATTAATAATGGAGAATAAGGAAATGGCGGATGAATTGAATAGATATTTTGCATAGGGAGAAACTGTTTCCTCTGGCAAGTGGGTCAGTAACCAGAGGTCACAGATTTAAAATAATTGGCAAAAGAATTAGAGATGAAATGAGGAGAAAAGTTTTCACACAGAGGGTTGTTAAGATCTGGAACGCACTACCTGAAAGGCTGGTGGAAGCAGATTCCATAGGAACTTTCAAAAAGCAATTGGATACGTACTTGAAGAGGACTAATTTGCACTGTTACGGGCAAAAAGCTGGGGCGTGGGGTTAAATTGGACAGCTCTTTCAAAGATCCAGCATAGGCACGACAGGCCAAATGGCCGCCTTCTGTGCTTTAAGATTCTATGATTCTACATAGGGAATAAACCATACATGGGTGGGGGGATAAACCAAAGAACCAGTTGCAAAAACTGAAAGGGTCTAACTCTACTATTATGCCAAAAGCTCACTGTTCTGCAGCATGACAAAATCCACTTTAAACAAGTTCCACATTGAGAGACCGACCTATTTATAATTGCTTTAGCAACAAAATGTATAGATCATGCATTTTCTTGCTACATCACGAGTTACCACCAATGCATCTGCAGCGCCAGGTTTAAGTATGCCAGTACATAAAATGCTTTAAAAGGATCATAAAGATGATTGATTATTGCAAAATTAACAGAATTCTACATTATTTTTCTACATGTGTACTAGAGTCAAGGTTCAGCACAGAGCGAGTTCCCTCGGTCAAGCTACCTGAAAGATTTGAGTGAAGCCAAGGTTATAGGCACTGACTTAAGGGGAGCAAAGAGAGCATGTTCTCCTCTACACTTCACATCCCCGAATCGGAGATACTTGTTCTTGCCTCTCAGAGCTGCTCATTAGCAGATAGCTCGCCCATTCCCATCCCTGGTGGTGAACTGCTCAGCTCTTTCAATCACCCCAGGTTGGATTGAGCTGCTGAATCGCTGAAATTCAATGCTCTCAAGCTGATGTGGTAAAGGTTCTTCTTTTTTTATAAGCTGACCTACCAGTTACCCACAGCTCCTGAGCACAGGAAAATATGAGTCAGCTTTTCAAATGCACAGAAGCGATGCTGTTGAGTCCCACTCTCTCTGATGCTGCCTCTGTGCCCTGTCCACTTTCTGACTACAAGGCAAGCCATCAAACTATAAATGCTTCAACAGTCCAGGAAATATTCTGTCTTGTGTAAGGGGTAGGCCAGCTTCTGAATCAGCTCAAGAGTGCTGAATTTCAGCAATTCGAGATTAAGACCAGAGACCCTCCTAGGACTGTTTGAAGAAGCTCAGTAGCTTGCCTGCAGCGAGAGAAGTGGTGCAAGAACCAAGGCCCGTTGCTCAGTTTTGTTTCCCCAAAGTTTCACAGAAGTCAGCATTTGTGGCCAAGGCAATTTCCTGTTGGAAATTGAGTGAATCCAGGCTGCTTTCACACGCCACCTAGTGGCCAGTTGTATAGCAACACAGGCAAAGGCCTGGAACTATGCACCTCTCAGCAAATGATAAATTCATAAACTCCATGAACTTCAGCTCATTGAAAACTCTGCTGTCTGTATCCTAACCTGCACCAAGTCCTGCTCACCCATCACTCCTGTCCATGGTGACCTACATTGGCTTCCAGTTCCACAATACCTCCAATTTAAAATTCTCATCCTCACTTTTAAACCCTTTCATGGCCTTGTCCCTCCCCATCTGTTACCTCTTCCAGCCCTAAAAGCCACCCCTCCGAACTCTCCATTCCTTTGACTTTGGTCTCTTGTGCATCCTCCCCTCCCTTTGCCCATCATTGGTGGCCGTGCCTTCAGTTGGACCATGCTCTAGAATTCCCTCCTTAAACCTCTCCGCCTCCCTCTCCTCCTTCAAACCCACCTCTTTGATCAAGCTTTTGGTCACCTTTCCTAATATCTCCTCCTTTGGCTCAGCATCTGTTTTCTTTATTATGCCTCTGTGAAACACCTTGGGATGTTTTCTGACGTGAAAGGCAATATATCGGAAACATAGGAACAGGAGTAGGCCATTCAGCCCCTCGTGCCTGCTCCGCCATTTGATAAGATCATGGCTGATCTGTGATCTAACTCCATATACCTGCCTTTGGCCCATATCCCTTAATACCTTTGGTTGCCAAAAAGCTATCTATCTCAGATATAAATTTAGCAATTGAGCTAGTATCAATTGCCGTTTGCGGAAGAGAGTTCCAAACTTCTACCACCCTTTGTGTGTAGAAATGTTTTCTAATCTCGCTCCTGAAAGATCTGGCTCTAATTTTTAGACTGTGCCCCCACTCCTAAAATCCCCAACCAGCGGAAATAGTTTCTCTCTATCCACCCTATCTGTTCTCCTTAATATCTTATAAACTTCGATCAGATCACCCCTTAACCTTCGAAACTCCAGAGAATACAACCCCAATTTGTGTAATCTCTCCTCGTAACTTAACCCTTGAAGTCCGGGTATCATTCTAGTAAACCTACGCTGCACTCCCTCCAAGGCCAATATGTCCTTCCGAAGGTGCGGTGCCCAGAACTGCTCACAGCACTCCAGGTGCGGTCTAACCAGGGCTTTGTATAGCTGCAGCATAACTTCTGCCCCCTTGTACTCTAGTCCTCTAGATATAAAGGCCAGCATTCCATTAGCCTTCTTGATTATTTTCTGCACCTGTTCATGACACTTCAATGATCTATGTACCTGAACCCCTAAGTCCCTTTGGACATCCACTGTTTTTAACTTTTTACCATTTAGAAAGTACCCTGTTCTATCCTTTTTTGATCCAAAGTGGATGACCTCACATTTGTCTGCAATGAATTCCATTTGCCACAGTTTTGCCCATTCACCTAATCTATCAATATCACTTTGTAATTTTATGTTTTTATCTACACTGCTTACAATGCCACCAATCTTTATGTCATTGGCAAACTTAGATATGAGACTTTCTATGCCTTCATCTAAGTCGTTAATAAATATTGTGAATAATTGAGGCCCCAAGACAGATCCCTGGCGGGACTCCACTAGTCACATCCTGCCAATGTGAGTACCTACCCATTATCCCTACTCTCTGTTGCCTTTCGTTCAGCCAACTTCCTAACCAAGTCCGTACTTTTCCCTCGATTCCATGGGCTTCTATCTTAGCTAACAGTCTCTTATGTGGCACCTTATCAAATGCCTTCTGGAAGTCCATATAAATAACATCCATTGACATTCCCCTGTCCACTACTTTAGTCACCTCTTCAAAAAATTCAATCAGGTTTGTCAGGCACGACCTACCTTTCACAAATCCATGCTGGCTCTCTCTGATTAACTGAAAATTCTCTCTGATTAACTCTGATTAACTGAAAATGTGAGTAGTAGATGTGAATTTAGCAGTTTAGAAATGCATGTGGTACAGCTAAAACAAATAAGACTTACCAATAACATGTACATTCTGATGCACTGAAAAGCAAATAGAAAAATAACATAAGCTTATTATGCAATGCTAAATCTTATTGGTACATTTATTCATTTAGATGCAATCTCTGTGATGATCAAGAGGATTGATAACAATGATTGGATTAGAGCAATTTCTCCCTTGCACTCAGTGACTGGCTAGTTCGACTTACTTCTGTTGCTGAATTACATAGAATTTACAGCACAGAAACAGGCCATTCGGACCAACAGGTCTATGCTCCACACAAGTCTCCTCCCACCTTACTCATCTCACCCTATCACCATATCCTTCGATTCCTTTCTCCCTCATACTTATCTAGCTTCCCCTTAAATGCATTTATGCTATTCGCTTCCATCACTCCATGTGACAGCGAGTTCCACATTCTCACTACTTTCTAAGAAGTTTCTCCTGAATTCCTTATTGGATTTAATTGTGACTATCTCATATTTATGGCCCCTAGTTTTGGACTCCCCCACAAGTGGAAACATCTTGTCTATGTCTACCCTATTAAACCCCTTCATAATTTTATGGACCTCTATCAGGTCACTTCTCAGTCTTCACTTTTCTAGAGAAAAGAGCCCCAGTCTGTTCAGTCTTCAATCTTAGTTGACATTTACTAGAACCTATAATATGGGATGAAATCACTGAACATGAGTTAATCAGGAGCAGTTAGCACAGATTTTTAAAAGGCAGGATGTTGACCAACCTTAGAGAACTGTTTCAAGTAATAAAAAGAGGGTAGATGAATGAAATGCTCTGGAAGTGGTACCACATCAGAGACTTGTGGCAAAGATAATTGTACATTGAATTAAGCAGAATGTGGCCACACCGATAGAGATGGTTGCAGGGCAGAACACGAAGGGTGGGAGTAAAGGGAAGTTTCTCAGACTGGACAGATGAATGATGTTCCACAGGGCCGCTTTTGTTTACTGTAAGCATAAAATGATCTATACTTAGGAATTCTGGGAACAATATTTAAATTTCTGGATGCCATAAACTGGGAGGGTGATGCAAATTGTGATAAGGATTGTGGAAGACTGCAGGAAGGTGGATTGATAGGTTGTCAGGATGGACAGACGGATGGCAGATTCAATGCAGAGAAATAGGACGCAATATATTTTGGAAATTAGAATAGGGAAAGAAAATAAACCTCAAATGGTTAAGATTTTAAATGTAATGAAGAAGTAGAATAAGCTTGGTGTGGAGATACAGACCATTAAAAGGTGGCAGTGCAAGTAGATAAGGACATAAAAAAGGCAAATGGAACCTTTGGTTTAGTACCTAGAGGCATAGAATGCAAAAGCAAGGAGGCAATGTTGAACTTCTAGACAGAGAAGACCGTGACCATCAATCAGGGTTGCGTTCAGTCTCAGGGATGAAATGGCAGCATTTAGGTAAATAGTTCACTTTAAAAAAGCACTTCTAACTTTCTTCCCATGAGAGCTCCCTACTGGGGTCTGGCACCCCAGGCCATGGCATTCTCCACAACCACTACAAGCTGGAAGGAGAACCACTTGTTATAGAGTAAAGAGAGCAACTTATGTTTTTCCATTTTGTGAAGTGGGAAGCCGACTGAACAACCTCAACACGAGTAAGCAAGAGAGTACCCGGAAGCTGAAATTAACAATTCTTTGGCCTTAGAGCTACGCTTAACCCACATAACTCACTAAATATTAAAACAGTAAAAGCAACTGTGATGGAAAAGAAAGGCCCAAAGAAAACAACATTATTGCTTTCAACAAAAAAAAACTTTAAGAAATGAAGGCTGAAAGTACGTTGGCATACTACTAAAATCTAGGTTATTGCACACTACATCGTTTCACAACTCGAGCTGACTGCACAGGAGAATGAAGTGCAAGAGAGGCTGTAAACTTTAGAGACCATTCACCACATGCTGGAATTTATGTCCTTTTTGTATTACTTTTACTGATACTTCAAGTTATTTCAACATTTTTACTGGGTGCAGTGGCAATGTAACTGCATCTCCAACAGCTCGAACATAAGAAGCAGCAGAGCGGTGGGTGGCTCAGTGTAATTCCCTGTGTGGTGAATTCACAATATTGACTCATCACCTGGGAAGAGCTTCCAATGGGAGAGAAATATTTATCCTGTGAGTGGACAAAATTGTTAAGTCACTTTCATGCACCATCTGGTGCCATTTTTAGAATTACAATAGCAGCAAGTCAGTACCTTCCTCAATCACTAAATCTTCTGACACGGGCACTATTTCTTCCAATGAAACATCTTCTGCAATGATTGCCATTCTTCTATGAGTGTACATAAAAATTCTAAAAAGGAAAACTCAAGTTTAAAATGTGAAACAAATTGTTTGAACAAAACTGGAACAGTAAGTGCCATAATTTTTTTAAGTTAATTCTTGGGATATGGACTTCACTGGCAAGGCCGGCATTTAGTGCCCATCTCTAGTTGCCCTGAGAAGGTTCTTCTTGAACCACTTGAAGTGGTTTGATACAACTGAGTGACTTGCTAGGCCACTTCAGAGGGCAGTTAAGAGTCAACCACTTTGGTGTGGGACTGGAGTCAAGCGTAGGCCAGACAGGTAAAGATGGCAGGTTTCCTTCCCTAAAGGACATTAGTGAACCAGTTGGGTTTTTACGACAGTCCGACAGCTTCTTGACCACTTTTATTGATACCAATTTCTCATTTCTAGATTTTTAAAAACCGACTTCAAATTCTCAAGCTGCCATGGTGGGATATGAACTCACGTTCTCTGGATGATTTATCCAGGCCTCTGGATTACTAGTCCAGTATCATAACCACTACACTAGCATACCCCATAATACTTCATAAAATCAAGTTTTGTTCAAATAATCACTGCTCCTTGCAACAAAATGTCAGTTTGGTGATGGAAATACTTTGTGAAACACACAATCAAATGTAATTCCCCCACTGCAGAAGGTTGAAAAAATCCTTCAGAGATTCAGGACATGACATTCAACTCATCAAAAGTACTTCCCCTATTAGAAATGTGATTTTTTTCAAATCTATTTAAAATCAATTTCTTTAGTAAAAGCTTACTTTTGATGTTAATTCTTTCACCAGTACCTTGGGATTTAGTAAAGCTAAGTATGAACGGAGCTTGTAATGACCACCGTTGCAATTGACTTCATATTGTCTTCCTAACACAGGGCTTGTTTGAATTATTACAATTCGATTTCTCATAGTAAGTATCAGCATGAAATGATCTGACAGTTAGATAATATCTGCATAGGATACTAGGCACGTAGGAACAGGAGTAGCCCATTACCCCTCGAGCCTGTTCCGCCATTCAGTGAGATCATGGCTGATCTGTATCCTAACTCCATTTAGCCACCTTGGCTCCATATCCCTTAATACCCTTCGCTAGGAAATATCTACCGATCTCAGATTTAAAATAATTAATTGAGCTAACATACACTGCTTTTTGTGGGAGATAGTTCCACATTTCTAACATGCTTTGCATGAAGAAGTGTTTCCTAACTTCTCTCCTGAATGGCTTGGCTCTGATTTTAAGGTTATGTCCCCTTGTCCTAGACTTCCCCACCAGCAGGAAAAGTTTCTCACTATCTACCCTATCAATTCCTTTCAAAATCCTGAAAACCTCAGTCAAATCACCCCTTAACCTTCTATATTCCAGGGAATACAAGCCTAGTGATACATTTTGGTAGGAAGAATGAGCAGAGGCAATATAAACTAAAGGGAACAATTCTAAAAGGGGTACAGGAACAAAGAGATCTGGGGGTATATGTGCACAGGTGGCAGAGCAGGTTGAGAAAGCGGTTAAAAAAAGCATACGGGGTCCTGGGGTTTATAAATAGAGGCAGAGTGTACTTGGGAAGTTGGGAAGTTATGATGAACATTTATAAAACACTGGATCGGCACAACTGGAGTATTGCTTCCAGTTCTGGCACCGCACTTTCAGAAGGGTTTGAAGGACCTAGAGGGTGCAGAAGAGATTTACTAGAATGGTTCCAGGAATGAAGGATTTCAGTTATGTGGATAGATTGGAGAAACTGGGGTTCTTCTCCTTAGAGCAGAGAAGGTTGAGAGGAGACTTGATAGAGGTATTCAAAATCATGAAGAGTCTAGACAGAGTAGATAGAGAGAAACTGTTCCCACTGGCAGAAGAGTCAAGAACCAGAGGACATAGATTTAAAGGTGACTGGCAAAAGAACCAAAGGCAACACGAGGAAAAACTTTTTTTACACAGCGAGTGGTTAAGATCTGGAATGCACTGCCTGAGGGGGTGGTGGAGGCAGAGTCAATCATGGCTTTCAAAAGGGAATTGGATAAGTACTTGAAGGGAAAAAATTTGCAGGGCTACAGGGAAAGGGTGGGGAAGTGGGACTAGCTGGATTGCTCTCACATAGAGCCGGCACGGACTCGACGGACCGAATGGCCTCCTTCCATGCTGTAACCTTTCTATGATTGTATGATTCTAGTTTATGTAATTTCACCTCATAATTTAACCTTTGGAGAGCTGGTAACATTCTGGTGAATTTGCGCTGCACTCCTTCGGTGCCCAGAACTGTACACAGCACTCCAGATGTGGTCCAAACAGGGCTTTGTATAGCTGTAGCAAAACTTCTTCCCCTTTACATTCTAGCCCCCTAGATATAAAGGCTAACATTCCATTAGCCTTCTTTGTACCTGATCACTACATTTTAGTGATCTGTGTACATGGACCCCTAAATCTCTTTGGACCTCCACTGTTCCTAGCTTTTCACCAACAGCAACTGTTGGAGCAAAAAACTGACCCAGTAAAACCATTGTCTTTAAGGTTAAACAAATAAAAAGGTATTAAAAAAAAAGGCACCATAACATGATTTGAAGGCAATAAACCATCTCAGGTTACAGACTATGATTGTAAATCACCCCCCTGATTTATGGAATGCTCCAGACCCCAGCAATAGAAAGCTACCTTATAATATATCACAGTAATCAGCTGAGGCTCAGTGATAGCACTCTCGCCTCTGAGTCAGAAGGTTGTGGGTTCCAGAGACTTGACCACATAATCTAGGCTGACACTCCAGTGCAGCACCGAGGGAGTGCTGCACCGAGGGAGTGCTGTCTTTCCAATGAGATGTTAAACCAAGGCCCCGTCTGCTCTCTCAAGTGGATGTAAAAGGTCCCATGACACTATTTCGAAGAAGAACAGGGGAGTTCTCCCCAGTGTCCTGGCCAATATTTATCCCTCACCCAACATCAGCAAAAAACAGATTATCCAGTCATTACCCTCATTGCTCTGTGTGGGACCTTGCTGTGAGCAAATTGGCTGCCGCATTTCCTACAAGTGACTACACTTCAAAAAAAAGTAATTCATTGGCTGTAAAGGGCTTTGGAAAGTCTGGAGGTTGTGAACGGCGCTATATAAATGCAAGTCTTTTTTCCTGTGAAGGATGACAAACCCTAGAGGAAATGAGGCTCTTTCCCGCAGAAGGAAAAATCAGGGTAAGAATTATCTCTGGAATTGTCGGAGGTCTGATTCAATCTCAGTTTATAATATTATTTGAAATCTTATAATGTACTGCCTTATAATGTACTGCTAGGCTGTCACTGTCCTCATACCCAGCTATCTATCATTTGCTATTTATTGTTAACTATGAAAGATTATACTATGGCAACACTGAGATGTAGGCTCTCTATGTAGATGATATTTAAAAGCAGGAGTGACAATAAAACTTTAAGCTTAGAAAAATAAGTAACTTACGCATATTCACTGCTGCATTCCACAAGTCCTATAATACGGCTTTCATTTGATTCTCCATTCCGTACGGTGCCTTGTACCGCATACAAAAAAATGTTAAGGAACAAACAGAGTTCACTGCAAGTACAAAGAGTGATACACTTGGAAACGTAACAAGTCTTGTCAATAGTGCACCTTAAACTGCTTACAATCTGCAGGTAGAACAAGGTCACATTCATGACCTTCCCATTCTGACTGCAACCTTTCCTTGGGGGGTGGGGGGGGGGGTGAGTTATGTCCATCTAGCTTGGCAATGTCAAAATCAGGTTTGTCTGTACAGGCGGGCGAAGCCCACTCAAAGCCAGGATTAAATAACAGCTCAAAAGCAAGTGGCTGCAGTCATTTACTTTATTGCTGCGTAAACCCCACCTACCACCACCCACCCCACAGAGGGAGTCAGAAAAGCCATCTGCTGAGGCAATGTTCCATGGTTCTCCAGATGCATACCACACCTCACATATGTTACCGTGTTGCATCCAAAGGCAGGGCTGTCTCAGGAGGCAGTGCTGTAATATGAATGGGTTTCTAAACGGGTTTCGTCAGTGTTTGGTCAGAAACGCAGAAGAACCAAAATATCAAAGTGAAATATTGCATATTGGGAGGGAGAGGAAACATTAACACTCTTTGTTTCACTCTGTCTGAATCCCACTTTCTGCTAGTTGGTCACAGAAGAACTGTTGGAGCCTATGGAAGAATCTACACCCAGTCCTCCTGACTCCCAGCTGAGCAAGAAGCAAGGGAGGGTCAACAAACAGATGAAAATCAAAGTGCAAGGGAGGGGAAAAAGGAGTGAGGAACATCTAAAAACAGGAGACCAACATACCCCTTTGTAATTAATTTACGGTCAAGGTTTTAAGATTTCTAAAACGTGTTTGCCAGTAGGCAACTCAGGTACAGTAGAGGCTGGGGAGCAGATCTTGCTTGGGGCGATGACATCATTGCACCACTGCTTAAAACTTGATAGAGGATTTTACAGCAACGTCACATGGCAACTCCCCCATCAACTAAATCCCAATCTCAAACCATCAAAAAACCCAATCAAACAAATACACCCCCAACCATAAACCCTCAAAGAAACCCTCCATAATCAAGCAACTCCACCACCAAATCGATCAATCCGCAAACATCAAACCACACCCGCTAGTGACCTCCCCAAACCATCAAACCACACCCGCTAGTGACCTCCCCCAAACCAAACCATCAAACCACACCCGCTAGTGACCTCCCCCAAACCAAACCATCAAACCACACCCGCTAGTGACCTCCCCCAAACCAAACCACACCCACTAGTGACCTCCCCCAAACCAAACCACACCCGCTAGTGACCTCCCCCAAACCAAACCACACCCGCTAGTGACCTCCCCCAAACCATCAAACCACACCCGCTAGTGACCTCCCCCAAACCAAACCACACCCGCTAGTGACCTCCCCCAAACCAAACCACACCCGCTAGTGACCTCCCCCAAACCAAACCACACCCGCTAGTGACCTCCCCCAAACCAAACCACACCCGCTAGTGACCTCCCCCAAACCAAACCACACCCGCTAGTGACCTCCCCCAAACCATCAAACCACACCCGCTAGTGACCTCCCCCAAACCATCAAACCACACCCGCTAGTGACCTCCCCCAAACCATCAAACCACACCCGCTAGTGACCTCCCCCAAACCATCAAACCACACCCGCTAGTGACCTCCCCCAAACCATCAAACCACACCCGCTAGTGACCTCCCCCAAACCACACCCGCTAGTGACCTCCCCCAAACCAAACCATCAAACCACACCCGCTAGTGACCTCCCCCAAACCAAACCACACCCGCTAGTGACCTCCCCCAAACCAAACCACACCCGCTAGTGACCTCCCCCAAACCAAACCACACCCGCTAGTGACCTCCCCCAAACCAAACCACACCCGCTAGTGACCTCCCCCAAACCAAACCACACCCGCTAGTGACCTCCCCCAAACCAAACCACACCCGCTAGTGACCTCCCCCAAACCAAACCACACCCGCTAGTGACCTCCCCCAAACCAAACCACACCCGCTAGTGACCTCCCCCAAACCAAACCACACCCGCTAGTGACCTCCCCCAAACCAAACCACACCCGCTAGTGACCTCCCCCAAACCATCAAACCACACCCGCTAGTGACCTCCCCCAAACCATCAAACCACACCCGCAAGTGACCTCCCCCAAACCATCAAACCACACCCGCTAGTGACCTCCCCCAAACCATCAAACCACACCCGCTAGTGACCTCCCCCAAACCATCAAACCACACCCGCTAGTGACCTCCCCCAAACCATCAAACCACACCCGCTAGTGACCTCCCCCAAACCACACCCGCTAGTGACCTCCCCCAAACCAAACCATCAAACCACACCCGCTAGTGACCTCCCCCAAACCAAACCACACCCGCTAGTGACCTCCCCCAAACCAAACCACACCCGCTAGTGACCTCCCCCAAACCAAACCACACCCGCTAGTGACCTCCCCCAAACCAAACCACACCCGCTAGTGACCTCCCCCAAACCATCAAACCACACCCGCTAGTGACCTCCCCCAAACCAAACCACACCCGCTAGTGACGTCCCCCAAACCAAACCACACCCGCTAGTGATCTCCCCCAAACCAAACCCGCTAGTGACCTCCCCCAAACCAAACCCGCTAGTGACCTCCCCCAAACCAAACCCGCTAGTGACCTCCCCCAAACCATCAAACCACACCCGCTAGTGACCTCCCCCAAACCATCAAACCACACCCGCTAGTGACCTCCCCCAAACCAAACCACACCCGCTAGTGACCTCCCCCAAACCATCAAACCACACCCGCTAGTGACCTCCCCCAAACCATCAAACCACACCCGCTAGTGACCTCCCCCAAACCATCAAACCACACCCGCTAGTGACCTCCCCCAAACCACACCCGCTAGTGACCTCCCCCAAACCATCAAATCACACCCGCTAGTGACCTCCCCCAAACCAAACCATCAAACCACACCCGCTAGTGACCTCCCCCAAACCAAACCATCAAACCACACCCGCTAGTGACCTCCCCCAAACCAAACCATCAAACCACACCCGCTAGTGACCTCCCCCAAACCAAACCATCAAACCACACCCGCTAGTGACCTCCCCCAAACCAAACCATCAAACCACACCCGCTAGTGACCTCCCCCAAACCAAACCATCAAACCACACCCGCTAGTGACCTCCCCCAAACCAAACCATCAAACCACACCCGCTAGTGACCTCCCCCAAACCAAACCACACCCGCTAGTGACCTCCCCCAAACCAAACCACACCCGCTAGTGACCTCCCCCAAACCAAACCACACCCGCTAGTGACCTCCCCCAAACCAAACCACACCCGCTAGTGACCTCCCCCAAACCAAACCACACCCGCTAGTGACCTCCCCAAACCAAACCACACCCGCTAGTGACCTCCCCCAAACCAAACCACACCCGCTAGTGACCTCCCCCAAACCAAACCACACCCGCTAGTGACCTCCCCCAAACCAAACCACACCCGCTAGTGACCTCCCCCAAACCATCAAACCACACCCGCTAGTGACCTCCCCCAAACCAAACCACACCCGCTAGTGACCTCCGCCAAACCAAACCACACCCGCTAGTGACCTCCCCCAAACCAAACCACACCCGCTAGTGACCTCCCCCAAACCATCAAACCACACCCGCTAGTGACCTCCCCCAAACCATCAAACCACACCCGCTAGTGACCTCCCCCAAACCACACCCGCTAGTGACCTCCCCCAAACCACACCCGCTAGTGACCTCCCCCAAACCAAACCACACCCGCTAGTGACCTCCCCCAAACCAAACCACACCCGCTAGTGACCTCCCCAAACCAAACCACACCCGCTAGTGACCTCCCCAAACCAAACCACACCCGCTAGTGACCTCCCCCAAACCAAACCACACCCGCTAGTGACCTCCCCCAAACCAAACCACACCCGCTAGTGACCTCCCCCAAACCAAACCACACCCGCTAGTGACCTCCCCCAAACCATCAAACCACACCCGCTAGTGACCTCCCCCAAACCATCAAACCACACCCGCTAGTGACCTCCCCCAAACCACACCCGCTAGTGACCTCCCCCAAACCACACCCGCTAGTGACCTCCCCCAAACCAAACCACACCCGCTAGTGACCTCCCCCAAACCATCAAACCACACCCGCTAGTGACCTCCCCCAAACCACACCCGCTAGTGACCTCCCCCAAACCACACCCGCTAGTGACCTCCCCCAAACCAAACCACACCCGCTAGTGACCTCCCCCAAACCACACCCGCTAGTGACCTCCCCCAAACCAAACCACACCCGCTAGTGACCTCCCCCAAACCACACCCGCTAGTGACCTCCCCCAAACCACACCCGCTAGTGACCTCCCCCAAACCATCAAACCACACCCGCTAGTGACCTCCCCCAAACCATACCCGCTAGTGACCTCCCCCAAACCACACCCGCTAGTGACCTCCCCCAAACCACACCCGCTAGTGATCAAACTGCTGGAATCTGCAACCACTCTTCCCCCACCCCCCCACCCCGAGTAAATTATAATTTAAAGGAGGGACCTATCAGCCCTTCCCCGAGTGGGGTCAGAGACCCCCAGGCTGACTCTCCCTGTATATACTTAGATCATTATGCTCTCCTACTCTAATTATCAGTAGAGGCCGGCAGCCCCTTTGGAAAACAGGCCCGGGGAGGTGAAGAGGGCTGCGGGCCGCTCGAAGGGAAATGCGGCCCAAGCCCGTGGGATCAATAGAACAGAGTGCCCCCTCGGCGGCATCGGCCCTCCGGGCCGGGGCCGGGGCGCGGCGCGGCCTTCCTCCCGCCCCCAAGGATACTGCCCGGCACTTCTCTCCCGGCGCCAGCGTTTCCTGCACGACAACCGACTGGTCCATGGCGACCCCGGGCTCTCTCTCGGGCTCCCTGGCAACGGCGCGTGCCCCGGGCACACAGTGCGCGAGAGCGGCAGCGCGCGCTCCCGGGGCGCTGCTGCCTCTTCTCTTCGTGCAATCCCTTTCTCCCCGGTTCCCGCAGTCTCTCCTTCAATTCTTCTTTTCCGTCCTTTAATTTTGCAACTCTCTCTTGCTCGGATGCTCCACCCTCTGCTCCCTCCTGAGTTTTTTTTCGGTGGGGGGCGGGGGGGGGGGGGGACTCGCCTTCCTTTCTTATTCCAGCCTCTTTCTCAATTCTTCCCTCTTTCTCTCTTTTCTCAATTCGTCTTCCCTCCTTTCGTTTTTTTTTTGCAATTCTGCTCACTTTTTTTTCCCCAATCCCCTTTCTTGCTCCTGCTGGGTTTTTATTTTGCAATTCTCTCTTTATATTCCAGTATCTTGCCTTCTTTGTTGCAATTTTTTTTCTCTCCTGTCGATCTATTTTCAAAGCGAAATGCTGGTGATTAGTCCTTAGCTGCTGTTAGCTGCCAGCAGTTAAGGAGCCCGGCTGCCACGTTTGATTGTTGATGCCAAACTTCAGACCGCCGGAAATCGGACTGCAGCATTGCCAAGCCCCCTCCGTTTGTAAACACGACAATCACGACGTTAAATGCCATTGTATCTCATTTGCATCAGAGAACATTGTGCTATGAAAATGTTGTTATATTGCTGGTAGGTAACGTTATGGGGAGAATAACACGCGGGTCTTCTACGTTCTTACCCTTCTCAAAGGGTAAATGAGTATATTACATTCCCTACTCAATGGAAAAAAAATGCATCACCTCGTGTCCCATTCAGGCAGGCAGACTAGGTCCGTCATGAGTTAGTCAGTCTCAGTTGGGCAAAGGAGGCACAACTGACCTTAATGCCCCTGGGCTGGAGCCAGGATAAGATAAACAGCCAGAGTTCCAGCTCCTAGCCATTATTTAGTGGCTCCAGTGTGAATCCAGGTCATCTGAAATGAGAGAGGCAATAAGTACATAAGAAATAGGAGCAGGAGTAGGCCAATCGGCCCCTCACACAAGGTGGTAGAGGGGGGTCAGGACAGAGTCATGTGTTATGAGTCTGCAGTCTGCTCATTGGTAAAAAAGTGATCCATGAAGTATCACTTTCACACATAAAGAAGTTGCATTTATATAATGGTGTTCGCAACCTCAGGATGTCCGAAAGTGCTTCACAGCCAATGAAGTACTTTTGAGGTTTACTCACTGTTGTACGGCAGGGAAATGTTTTAAATTATGTTTTCAAATAATGTATATTACTAGTGGTAGCATCACAATATTGGCCAATTATGTCATGTACATATTTCTCCTTTAAAGAGATATGGAATAAATATGTTAACATATGAAATGACAAATCTGAGTTGCCAAAAGCTAGGTTATATTTAAACAGACGTGATTGCTGGTCACCTGTCTTACAAATCACTAGATTGAGTATTAAAATAAGGGAAATATGAGTGATGTGATTAAGAAATAATGCCTGTTTCCACCTCAAATATAAACAAACCAACAACAAAACACATTGATGTAACATTTTAGGAATTTTACCCCGATGACCTGGAAGGGATTTGTTTTAATTTATGTTAGGCTATTGATATAAGGTCAGGTTCAGCTTTAAAGGGGTTTACTTGAAAAGATAAAACTTATTTTTGATTTAACATTTAATAGCCAGTCACCCCAGACATGGCCTCCCCGCATGTCAGAGGGGTGCGGCAGGTAGCAGGAATTCCCCACACAGGGAGATCCTGCTTTCCTGACTTCATTTGGATCTGGCGTAAGGTTGGAGGACTGTATGGCCAGTGACATGAGGGCGCAAATTAACCACTCGTGGGATGGGGGAACACGAGGCCAGGGATGTGGCCTGGACTTCTGAAGATAAGGTAATTTTTTTTTAAATTATCGGTCCCCTTAGAAAATTTGCCTTGAATAATGGCACAGACATGAATTTTGTTATTTTTCTGGTACAAGGAGGGGTGGGAAATAAATGTACCTTAATTGAAAATGGTATTCTGTTCATTCATGTATTCTGTGTAAAGTACATTGACCTCGCCAACCATCAAACCACACCCCTATATATTGACTTCCCTCCAACCATTAAACCATACCCCTAGACATTGACTTCCCGCTGACCATTAAACAACACCCCTATAGATTGACTGCTCTCCAACCATCAAACCACACCCCCATACATTGACCTCCCCCAACCATCAAGCCATACCCCCAAATACTGGCCTTCCCACTAACCATCAAAGCACACCCTGAACACTGATCGGTGGGAAATAAATGTATCTCAATGGAAAATGGTTCATTCATAGATTCTGTGTAAAGTAGTTTGTTGTTTTACAGCCATGCCTCATCTCACTGGATTGGTTTGCAGTCCACCTTCCGTAAGGAGAAGGAGTACACATGTGATGGCACATGCAACATTATAGTGTCCAGTGCATGGTACAAAGTGGTCAAGCTATCATTTAACTAGATAAGAAAGAAAGACCTTGCATTTATATAGTGCATTTTATGACCTCAGGATGTCCCAAAGCACTTCACAACCATTGAAGTACTTTTGAAGTGTAGCCACTGTTGCAATATAGGAAACTCGGCAGCCAATTTGCACACAGCAAGGTCTCAGCAATGACATAATGACCGGATATTAGGCAATTACCATATATTAGATAATGACCAGATATTAGGCAATTACCATTTATTAGATAATGACCAAACATTTGGCAATGGGAGTGACCAGTGATGTTGAGCTTGAGTGATTGTCTACTGTCGACCTATGAAATTTGTAACATCCACCAACAAGATAACACATTGCAAAAATTTGCACTGCTGCAGTTATGGAATAACATGAAGAAGTACTGAGCTATGGCAGGCTGTGTTTTTGGTGTGGGTTATTTCTCACTTTTCCAGGGACTTCCCCCACCGGAATCCCCTCCAAAACCGTTCAATGTCTTAAGTGAATATCCAATTTAAATAAACTAAACAAGAGCAGATGAGCACCAGACTTCGATGTCAATGCTGAAATGTAGATCTGTAACAAGCGGTGAATGAGTGAGAACAATGTTGTGGGTCATTTGTGACCATGCAGGCACTCGCACTCTTGCAAGCACAGGTAATGGGTGTCTGCATTGGTGAAGTTAACCACCTCCAAAAAACAAAGTATATCACCTTTGATGAAGCACCAGGTCAATGATCTTATAAATTTGTTTTTTGATACCTCCTGTGATATTGATGACCTTTGGGGAGACTAATGAGTGGTGAAGTTGAGATACGGAAGTCTCATGAGTAACTAATAATTAACCTCAATATCAGGAGGTAGTGTTGCATTGGAACTTTTGTTTCCATGACGACTGGATGAAATGTTTGGAAATGTTTAAAAAATGACTGCCAGGAATATGGATTGAATATGAGCTGCCATAAAGTTCAGATCTTCTATGGGCTGTAACTAGGACATTACCATTCAGGGACTGACCTCAAAAGGGGCAAAGACACACTGAAGATGGCTTGATAACTTCCTGAGCTGGTGCTTGCAGGTGCTAATTATTTCCTTAGAAGTAGACATGTGTATTTTTGGATCTGTGATGCTCTTCAATTATTGAACAGCACTTTGGAAAGATTGGGAGCTGAAGTGATGTCAAACAGAAGAATTCTGTGTTCGTTGTCTTTACCCAACCACAAATACTTCCACTGATTGTGCCTTAAGGCTTCTCTCTCTCTTCCCCTCGTCAGAGTCATCTTTTCCATGAGACCCATCATTCCCTCAAATTCCTCCTGACCCAGATCCTGAACACTCAACTAACTCTCCTCAGCCCAATATTCATTCAGATGGTTAACTGCTTCCTTTCCTTGAACACTAAACCAAAAGCAAAATACTGCGGATGCTGGAAATCTGAAATAAAAACAGAAAATGCTGGAAATACTCAGCAGGTCAGGCAGCATCTATGGAGAAAGAAACAGAGTTAACATTTCACGTCGCTGACCTTTCGTCAGAACTGAAAGAAGTAAAGATTTAACAGTTTTTAAGCAAGTACAGAGCCAGGGAAAGTGGGGGGGGGGGGTAGGGGAGGGGAAGGAAGGAAGGAAAGAACTAAAGGGAAGATCTGAGATAGGTTGGTGGGCAGGAATGATTAAATGACAAAAGAAATGATGGTGTAAAGCAAAAGGGGGGTGGTAATGGGACAAGTAATTAAACAAAAGATGGGTCTTCTGTTTTCTCTGACCTTCAAAATTGCTACCATCCCCCAACTTAAAAAGCCTAACCTTGTCCTCAGTGCTAGCCAACTGCAAACCCATTTCTAACCTCTCCAAGGCCCTTGAACTCAATGTTGCCACCTTAATCAGTGCCCACCTCTCTCACCATTGTCTGTTTGAATCTTTTCAGGGCTTCCTTCCTGCTCACAGTGTTACAACTGCCCTGGCCAAGGTCACAAACAGTAACCTGTGTGATGGTGATTGGAGTGCATGATCCCTCTTTATCCTTCTCAACCTCCTCAAGGCCTTTAATATGATCAACCACTCCGTCCTTGCCTATCACTTCTCCTGTGTGGTCCACCTCCATGGCAGCACTCTCTTGTGGTTTCATTCTCTACCTGTCCCGACAGAGCCAGCATATCTCCGACAGTGGGTTCTCCTCACATTGTCACACGGTCACCTCCAACATGCACTGAGGTTCCGTCCTTGGCTTCCTCCTATCCATCATTTACAGGCTGCCTCTTGATGACATTATCCATAAGCATGGGGTCAGCTTCCATATGTACGTCAGTTTTACCCAAATACGCCATTTGACTACCTGACAATAAGTCATGGATGAGTCAGAACTTCCTCCAATAAAACATTGGTAAGAATTAAGCCATCTGGTTTTGTTCTGGATAGAAACACCATGTCGTTTCCATCATCCCACCCCCTTTCCCAGCTGTTCAAGCTGAACCCAGCAGTGTGTCACTCTGAGCTGTGCTTCAAACCCCCACTTCCAGTCCATTACCAAGACTGACTATTTCCAGCTCCAAAATGTCATCCACTTCTGTCACCATCTCACTTCCACCATTACCCTCAGCCTTGACTTTTCCAGGATCCTTCAGCCGGCCTCCCAAGCTCTACCCTGCACAAAGACCAACTTATCCAGAACTCTGCTACCTTATTTTAACCCATAATCCTGCTCAACCATCATCTCAGCCTTTGCTAACCTTCATTGACTCCCCATTCCCCAGCATATTGAATTCAAAATCCTTGTTCTCATTTACAAATTCACCCAAACTCTAATCTTGCCCCACCTGATCTCTGCAACTTCCTCCAGCTTTTTGTCTCAGGTCACATTCTAAGTCTGAAATTTTGTGCATTTTCCCTTCCCTCTACTCCATCAGGTGGGAGTTAAAAGGGTGAGACATAAAAGAAGCAAGGTTGCTGCTGAGACAAAGTCCCCTGAACACAGTCCAAAGAGGGATGGGGGGGTGGGGTGGGGGGGGGGGGGTGGGTGGTGGGAACGGGAACTTTGTGTGGAGTGAATTAAAAGAATGTGGTATGAAGTACAAATTGGTCGAGGACTATTGTTTATCGTTTGCAGAGGGTTACGAAACGGAAGGACTCTGTGACATATGATCTCAGAGAAAAGAAAGAGACCAACCCAATATGGAGGAAGTGCTTGAGGAAATGTTTCGACCTCAAGGGAGGACCAA
Organism: Heptranchias perlo; assembly: GCF_035084215.1. Taxonomy (NCBI): domain Eukaryota; kingdom Metazoa; phylum Chordata; class Chondrichthyes; order Hexanchiformes; family Hexanchidae; genus Heptranchias; species Heptranchias perlo. Next base: position 11,774,307 of record NC_090350.1, on the reverse strand, counting down.
TCAGATCCTGCTGCTTGACGCCCAGCACGAGTCCTGGGGTAAAGGGTATGCGTTGCTGAGTGACTAAAGCAACGTGCTGTGTACAATTAGCAAGGTGTTGTGGATAAAGAAGCTGATGTCCTAAACCAGGATTGTGATGGGGACGCGTTCTGGAAACTTTGTAAAGAAATGATGGTGGCTGACATTAAGGGGTTTGAGGGTAAGTACAATTACACATTCACCGAGGGACCATAGTGGAGGCCTCTGGGAGTGAGCTGAGGAAGTATCGTGTGGGAATTTTTCAGGAAACCTCTGCCCATTCTGAAGAGATGCAGAAGTCCAGAAAGGGTCACAGCGGAAGGCCTAGGAAGTCCATTTGTAACCAAAACTGTCCTGTAGAAGGCTTTCCCTAGGATGAGGGTGAGATCAGTGACATGTGCTTGTGGTAACAGTCAGAAGGAAAATGGCATGGATCGGGTCCTCAAATTGCCAGCCGAGCTGAAAGACACCGCCGGAACTCTGGGGAGGACCAAGTCCAAAGCCATCAAACTGGCCAAGGAGGTGTCAAGTTTGGAGTCCCACCTAAAGGACACCCAGAAGTTGCTCCAGCAGGAGAAGAGGCTGAAGCTGGGGTGGCAGGTGTTCTCCCTGCGGGCTCAGTCGCTGAATAGCGAGAAGAGATGGGTGCTGGTTAGACAGGTTCGCGAGTTGCATGAAAAGCTCGAGCATCTCAACAAGCAGCACTGGGCTGAGGGAGGACTTGATGAGCGCCATAGACGATGTGGGCAAGAGTGTGCATGAGTTGGAGATGGTGAAGAGAGCGCTGGAGCAGCATAAGAACATCAGAACATAAGAAATAGGAGCAGGAGTAGGCCAATCGGCCCCTCGAGCCTGCTCCGCCATTCAATAAGATCATGGCTGATCTGATCCTAACCTCAAATCTAAATTCATGTCCAATTTCCTGCCCGCTCCCCGTAACCCCTAATTCCCTTTACTTCTAGGAAACTGTCTATTTCTGTTTTAAATTTATCTAATGATGTAGCTTCCACAGCTTCCTGGGGCAGCAAATTCCACAGACCTACTACCCTCTGAGTGAAGAAGTTTCTCCTCATCTCAGTTTTGAAAGAGCAGCCCCTTATTCTAAGATTATGCCCCCTAGTTCTAGTTTCACCCATCCTTGGGAACATCCTTACCGCATCCACCCGATCAAGCCCCTTCACAATCTTATATGTTTCAATAAGATCGCCTCTCATTCTTCTGAACTCCAATGAGTAGAGTCCCAATCCAACCTCTCCTCATATGTCCACCCCCTCATCCCCGGGATTAACCGAGTGAACCTTCTTTGTACTGCCTCGAGAGCAAGTATGTCTTTTCTTAAGTATGGAGACCAAAACTGTATGCAGTATTCCAGGTGCGGTCTCACCAATACCTTATATAACTGCAGCAATACTTCCCTGTTTTTATATTCTATCCCCCAGCAATAAAAGCCAACGTTCCGTTGGCCTTCTTGATCACCTGCTGCACCTGCAAACTAACTTTTTGATTTTCTTGCACTAGGACCCCCAGATCCCTTTGTACTGCAGTACTTTCCAGTTTCTCGCCATTAAGATAATAACTTGCTCTCCGATTTTTCCTGCCAAAGTGCATAACCTCACATTTTCCAATATTGTATTGCATCTGCCAAATCTCCGCCTACTCACCCAGCCTGTCCATATCCCCTTGTAGGTTGAAACAACTTGTATGAGAAACAAGGCCTTGTAGCAGATAGAGGTGAGCGGGCCGACGAGCTGCAGGGCACCGAGGATGCCAAACTCCGCCTGGAGGTCAACCTGCAGGCCACAGAGGCACTTCACAAGTAAGAGGAAAGCCAGCTAACCGCGACATCGTCAGCCTCCAGCAGTTCGTCAACGAGATGGTTGGTCAGAAGGAGCTGCTCGAGCAAGCTGCGTAAGTTCAGGAGGAAAGGCTGACCGGACAGCACAACGTGTTGAACGTGGAAATCATGAAGCTCCACAATTCCTAGCTCCAGAACTAGCTGCGCCTCTAGCCAAGCTGTTTCAGTACAGCTACAACACTGGCATCTACCCGACAATGTGGAAAATTGCCCAGGTATGTCCTGTCCACAAAAAGCAGGACAAATCCAATCCGGCCAATTACCGCCCCATCAGTCTACTCTCAATCATCAGCAAAGTGATGGAAGGTGTTGTCGACAGTGCTATCAAGCGGCACTTACTCACCAATAACCTGCTCACCGATGCTCAGTTTGGGTTCCGCCAGGACCACTCGGCTCCAGACCTCATTACAGCCTTGGTCCAAACATGGACAAAAGAGCTGAATTCCAGAGGTGAGGTGAGAGTGACTGCCGTTGACATCAAGGCAGCATTTGACCGAGTGTGGCACCAAGGAGCCCTAGTAAAATTGAAGTCCATGGGAATCAGGGGGAAAACTCTCCAGTGGCTGGAGTCATACCTAGCACAAAGGAAGATGGTATTGGTTGTTGGAGGCCAATCATCTCAGCCCCAGGGCATTGCTGCAGGAGTTCCTCAGGGCAGTGTCCTAGGCCCAACCATCTTCAGCTGCTTCATCAATGACCTTCCCTCCATCATAAGGTCAGAAATGGGGATGTTCGCTGATGACTGCACAGTGTTCAGTTCCATTCGCAACCCCTCAGATAATGAAGCAGTCCGAGCCCGCATGCAGCAAGACTTGGACAACATCCAGGCTTGGGCTCATAAGTGGCAAGTAACATTCGCGCCAGATAAGTGCCAGGCAATGAACATCTCCAACAAGAGAGAGTCTAACCACCTCCCCTTGACATTCAACGGCATTACCATCGCCGAATCCCCCACCATCAACATCCTGGGGGTCACCATTGACCAGAAACTGAACTGGACCAGCCATATAAATACTGTGGCTACAACAGCAGGTCAGAGGCTGGGTATTCTGCGGCGAGTGACTCACCTCCTGACTCCCCAAAGCCTTTCCACCATCTACAAGGCACAAGTCAGGAGTGTGATGGAATACTCTCCACTTGCCTGGATGAGTGCAGCTCCAACAACACTCAAGAAGCTCGACACGATCCAAGATAAAGCAGCCCGCTTGATTGGCACCCCATCCACCACCCTAAACATTCACTCCCTTCACCACCGGTGCACTGTGGCTGCAGTGTGCACCATCCACAGGATGCACTGCAGCAACTCACCAAGGCTTCTTCGACAGCACCTCCCAAACCCGCGACCTCTACCACCTAGAAGGACAAGAGCAGCAGGCGCATGGGAACAACACCACCTGCACATTCCCCTCCAAGTCATACACCATCCCGACTTGGAAATATATCGCCGTTCCTTCATCGTCGCTGGGTCAAAATCCTGGAACTCCCTTCCTAACAGCACTGTGGGAGAACCGTCACCACACGGACTGCAGCGGTTCAAGAAGGCGGCTCACCACCACCTTCTCGAGGGCAATTAGGGATGGGCAATAAATGCCGGCCTCGTCAGCGACGCCCACATCCCATGAACGAATAAAAAAAAAAGGATGTGGAGCTGGAAGAAGATAAGAAACTGAGGCACCAGCTGGCAGAAGACTCGCAAAGTAAAGAGTGGGCGGTTCAGCAAGTTGTCCTCAATCTCTGCTGGAAGTGGGAGACCCTCGATGAAGCCCTGAGGGCTAAAGAGGATGCAGTGCTCAGTTTTGAGAGGGAGAGGGAGAGGGAAGCCGAAACAGAGAGTAAGTTGCAACAAGTGTCCGCATTGAAGGAAGAGGCGGAAAGGATGGGCAATGAGAAACAAGGCCTCTGTTGTCATGCAGTACGAGACATTGAAGGTTGAGAAGGAAGCTGAACTAGAGATGCTCACTCAACAGATTCAGACTTTGGAAATTAACCAGATGGGCCTCGAAGACCTAAAGAGGGTGAGGAATGAGCTGGCGCAAAAAGTGGAAGAGTTGGACACAGAGTTTGCAGAGCTGACCTCTCAAAACCAGAGCCTCCAGTCCGCCTGGGAAACCCATCAGCAGACCCATGTTGAAGAGGTTGTAGCTCTTCAAAGGAAACAAGAGGTGACTGAAGGTCAAAGGAGACAATCCAATGATGAACAGGTGGAAAGAGCTGCAAAACTGTGATCTCTTTGACGCAATGACGATGGTCAAGAAGATCAGAGGCAAGTTGGAAGAGTCCAGGAATAAATTGGCCGGTCTCACAATCCTCGGAATAACAAGACCCTCCAGGAGCAATTTGCTTCCCGTCAGGGAACAATTGGAAAGCTGGAAAACGAGAGGAAGTAATCGGAAGAGGTTTTGTAAGGAGGTTGCTTGACAAAAGTTCAGAGGGAAAGGACCAGCGATGAGTTGAAGGAGCAAGTTGCTTGATACAAAGCGACAATCAAAATCACTCCAGCAGTGGGAGTGACTAAGGTTGTACGGAGTGAAGTAGCTCCTGAACCAAAGTGACCATGAAGTAAAATTACACTCTGCTTCTATTGACAAATTTCAAGCTCTACAAAATGGGACAATGACCCCGACGGTGGATCTTTCTGGAGTTAAGAATCCCATGAACAGTGGTTCCTTGTGACTGCAGTGGCCATAGAAGAGCAAGTTATTGCAGAGACTGTAGCCTCTGTGGAGACAGAGAATCCAGAGTTAAGTGCTGTAGATCAGGTTCTACAACCCGGTGAGCTTGATTCAGGGGTTGTACAAAGACCGGTGATCAAAACTACAGCTGCCATTACATAGGCTGCACTAGAAGCACCAGCTGGCCCGCTTGTGAGCTGCAAGCACAAATAGCCACATGGGAATATGATGTGGCGATAATGGAAACCTGGCTCAAAAAAGGGCAGGATTGGGTACTAAATATTCCTGGATACAAGGTGTTCAGGAAAGATAGGGAAGGAAAGAAAGAAGGGTGGGATGGGGTGGGGTGGGGCAGTATCGATTAAGGAGAATATTGCAGTGCTGGAGAGAGAGGATGTCCTGGAAGGGTCAAGGACAGAATCTATTTGGTTAGAGTTAAGAAATAAGAGGTGCTATTACACTATAGGCTACCAACTAGTGGGAAGGATATAGAGGAGCAAATTTGCAGGGAAATTAGAGAGGTGCAAAAGCTATAGATGACGGGGGATTTCAACTATCTTAATATAGACTGGGATAACAATAATATAAGGGGCAAAGAAGGGAAGGCGTTTTTGAAGTGTGTTCAGGATAACTTTCTCAACCAGTACGTTTCTGGCCTAACGAGGAAGGAGGCATTGCTGGACATGGTTCTAGGGAATGAGACGGGCCAAGTGGGAGGACATTTAGGGACCAGCAATCTTAGTACCATAAGGTTTAGAATAGCTATGGAAAAGGACACGGACCACTCCAAAGTAAAAATACTCAATTGGAGGAGGGCCAATTTCAGTGGGATGTGTTCAGATCTGGCCCAGGTAAATTGGAATCATAGATTGGCAGGCAAAACTGTAATTGAACAATGGGCGGCCTTTGAAGAGGAGATGATTCGGGTACAGACAGGTACATTCCAATGAGGGAGAAAGATAGGGCAACTAAAGCCAGAGCTTCCTGGATGACAAAACAGATAGAGAATAAGATGAAGCAGGAAAAAAGGGGCGTATGACAGGTGTCAGGTTGATAACACAAGTGAGAACCAGGCTGAACATAGAAAGTTCAGAGGGGAAGTGAAAAAGGAAATAAGAGGTGCAAAGAGAGAGTATGAGAATAGACTAGTGACCAACATAAAAGGGAATCCAAAAGTCTTCTATAGACATGTTAACAGTAAACGGGTAGTAAGAGGAGGGGTGGAGCTGATTAGGGACCATAAAGGAGATCTACTCATGGAGGTAGTGGGCATGGCTGAGGTACTAAATGAGTACTTTGCATCTGTCTTTACCAAGGAAGAAGATGCTGCCAGAGTCTCTGTAAAGGAAGATATAGTTAAGATACTGGATGGGCTAAAATTGAGAAAGAGGAGGTACGAGAAAGGCTAGCTGTACTTAAAGTAGATAAGTCACCCGGTCCGGATGGGATGCATCCTAGGATGCTGAGGAAATAAGTGGGGAAATTGCGGAGGTACTGGCCATAATCTTCCAAACATCCTTAGATACAGAGGACTGGAGAATTGCAAATATTATGCCCTTGTTCAAAAAGGGTGTAAGGATCAACCCAGCAACTGTAGGCCAGTCAGTTTAACCTCAGTGGTGGGGAAACTATTGGAAACAATAATCTGGGACAGAATTAACAGTCACTTGGATGAGTATGGATTGATTAGGGAAAGCCATCAAGGATTTGTAAAAGCCAAATTGTGTTCAAACAACCTGAGAGTTTTTTGATGAGGTAACAGAGAGGGTAGATGAGGGCAATGCGGTTGATGTGGTGTATATGGATTTTCAAAAAGCGTTTGATAAATTGCCACATGGTAAGCTAGCTATTAAGATTGTGGCCAATGGAATAAAGAGGGCAGTAGCAACATGGATACAGAATTGGCTAAATGACAGGAAACAGAGAGTAGTGGTGAGCGGTTGTTCTTCGGACTGGAGGGAGGTGTGCAGTGGTGTTCCCCAGGGTCGGTGCTGGAACCACTACTTTTCTTGATATATATTAATGACTTGGACTTAGGTGTACAGGGCACAATTTCAAAATTTGCAGATGAAAAAAAACTTGGAAAGGTAATAAACAGTGAGAAAGATAGTGATAGACTTCAAGAGGATATCGACAGGCTGGTGGCAAGGGTGGACACGTGGCAGATGAAGTTTAATGCGGAAAAATGCAAGGTGTTGCATTTCAGTAGGAAAAACGAGGAGAGGCAATATAAACTAGGGGGCACAACTCTAAAAGGGGTAGAGGAACAAAGGGATCTGGGGGTATATGTGCACAAATTGCTGAAGGTGGCAGGGCAGGTTGAGAAAGTGGTTAAAGCATACGGGGCCCTGGGCTTCACAAATAGAGGCATAAAGTACAAAAGCCAGGCAGTCATGATGAACCTTTTATAAGACACTGGTTCGGCCACAACTGGAATATTGGCCCCGAAATTAGCGGGGAGGCGGGTTTGCAGCGGGGGGCGGGGGGTGAAGGTGCATGTGGCAAACCCACATGAACCAAACTTACCGTTTCTGATGCAATCGCACGTTGATTGATAGTGATTAACGTCCTCTCCGGGTTTCGCGCCCGGCAGCTAGCCTGATTAACAAGCTGGCTGCCATCAGGAGCTGCAACGCGAGGGGGGGGGTGGGAAAGAGAGAGAGCCAGACGTCATCTGGCGCTGGACTGGAAGACCAGGGCGCGCGGCGGGGGGAGGAGAGGGGAAGACCCGGGGGGGAGGGGGAAGGAGAGGGGAAGCACAGGGGGACAGGGAGGAGAAGAGGGGAAGATCGGGGGTGGGGGGAGAGGGGAAGATTGGGAGGGTGAGATCAGGGGGACATTGGGAGGATGAAGAGGGGACTATCAGAGCGGGAGACATCGAACATCGGAGCAGGTAGGTGCATTTAGTGTTTTCACTTCATTGGACGTTTTTAAATTTAATTTATTTAGTTTCTTTCTCCCTGATCCGGCCCTTCACGCCTGGTTTCATCAGGCATGAATCAGAAGCCGTGGGCAAGCGGCCCAAGTAAGTTAAAAATCTTTCTAATCATTTTATGTGTCACAGGTAAAGTGCCTTAAGTACCTCAATGAGGTACATTTGGCTCTTTAACTGTATTCCTGTTGGCAATTAAAGCCAGCGGGACTTACGGTTTCTGGTCACCCGCGCGCACACAGGTGGGTCCCTGGGAAACTCGGAAGCTGGTGGGTTGGAGCCAGCTTCCGAACCCTAACGGGATTTGTGCGCTTTTCGGAGCCCCCAACGCACCCGCATTTGCCTCCTAAAATCACCCCCATTGTGTCCAGTTCTGGGCGCCCATTTTAGGAAGGATGTGAAGGCCTTAGAGAGGGTGCAGAGGAGATTTACTAGAATGATTCCAGGGATGGGGGACAAATTACATGGATAGACTGAAGAAGCTGGGGTTGTTCTCCTTGGAACAGAGAAGGTTGAAAGGAGATTTGATAGAGGTATTCAAAATCATGAAGGGTCTAAAAAGAGTAGATAGAGAGAAACTGTTCCCATTGGCAGAAGGGTCAAGAACCAGAGGGCATAGATTTAAGGTGATTGGCAAAAGAACCAAAGGAAAAACCTTTTTACACAGCGAGCGGTTACGATCTGGAATGCACTGCCCAAGGGGGTGGTGGAGACAGATTCAGTCATGGCCTTCAAAAGGGAACTGGATAATTACTTTGTATTCCAGCACAATCTGTAACCTCGTGGCCCGGCATATTCATCACTCTACCATTACCAACAAGCCAGGGGATCAACCCTGGTTCAATGAGGAGTGTAGAGGAGCATGCCAGGAGCAACACCAGCGTACTGAAAAATGAGGTGCCAACCTGGTGAAGTTACAACTCAGGACTACATGCATGCTAAACAGCGGAAGCAAAATGCTATAGACAGAGCTAAGCGATTCCACAATCAACGGATCAGATCAAAGCTCTGCAGTCCTGCCACATCCAGTCGTGAATGTTGGTGGACAATTAATCAACTAACGGGAGGAGGAGGCTCTGCAAACATCCCCATCCTCAATGATGGCAGGGTCCAGCACGTGAGTGCAAAAGACAAGGCTGAAGCATTTGCAACCATCTGCAGCCAGAAGTGTTGAGTGGATGATCCATCTCGGTCTCCTCCCGATATCCCCACCTTCACAGAAGCCAGTCTTCAGCCAATTCGATTCCTTCTACAGGATATCAAGAAACGGCTGTGTGCACTGGATCCAGCAAAGGCTATGGGCCCCGACAACATCCTGGCTGTAGTGCTGAAGCCTTGTGCTCCAGAATTAGCTGCGCCTCTAGCCAAGCTGTTCCAGTACAGCTACAACACTTGTAGGGGGTGGTGGTGTGTGACAGCTTCACCTCTGACTTCTGAGCGGTCCGAATCGCTCCCACTCCCTGGGTTCTAGACCTTGGACTTATTTGGGGGTTGTGACAAAGTGCAGCAGACAACTGATTTTGGTGCAAGAAACTTTGACCTTTATTCAAGAGAGGAAATACAACACAACAATCTTAACACTCTAATAAAATGGGGAACACTTCAGTACACGCGAGGGAAATTACAGTAGAAAGATACCTCACCCCTCCCAAATCCCACTGTACTAGTTAGGTTGGACTCTAAAGGACCAGGAATAATGCTCACCAAACAAAACCTTGACAGTAATTCACCCAGAGGTAAGTCGGAAATAGATTGTAGAGTGGAAACTTTGCAGATCTTCGGTTTTCCCCCGAGTTGGTTTTCTTTGGTCGCGGTGGCTCAATATTACCCGGTTGGTTGGTGGTAATATTTGGTTGGTTGTTTCGTAAGGCCCTTGTTGCCGCGAGGTGTCTGACGGTCACTGGGACTGTTGCTCTGGTTTCTTCTTGTGTGTCGGCCTGCTTCTAGAGCTGCTGACCTTCCCTGTCGAAATGCTTTCCTTGTTGTCTCCTGGAAACTGCTCTTCTTTTCAGAGACAGGCAGAACCAACACAAGCAGCCCACCAGAGCCAGCAAGCCAGAGAGAGAGAGAGAGCTTTCGCCTTGTGGCTGTCTCTCTTGCAATGGTCTGTTTAAAACAGTTCTTACAAAGTTCTTTGATGGCCTTTTGATGGTCCCAATCATATTGCAGATTGCTTCTCCCAATGTGTCATTGTTTTAATTCTGATTTAGAGCTTGTCACATAAGGCTTCCTTTTGTATCCAACATCCTAGGTGTTGATAGGTTTTTGTAAACAATTTTACAACACCAAGTTATAGTCCAGCAATTTTATTTTAAATTCACAAGCTTTCGGAGATTTTCTCCTTCCTCAGGTAAATGTTTCAAGATCTCCTTGAGATCTTGAAACATTTACCTGAGGAAGGAGAAAATCTCCGAAAGCTTGTGAATTTAAAATAAAATTGCTGGACTATAACTTGGTGTTGTAAAATTGTTTACAATTGTCAACCCCAGTCCATCACCGGCATCTCCACATCTTGATAGGTTTTGCATTAAAACAAAAGCATGGCATCCAGTCTGGAAAGTTGCCTCTTTCAATGGCTGACTGCCTTTTGAATTCGTGCTGAGTGTCGACCACCTGCTGTGGGCTTTGCATTAAAACAGAGACATGTCTTAAGCTCCATGGTGTGTGTTGTTGATTTCGTCTGGTGACCTCTCAACTATCCTTCCATTTTAGGATTATAGTCAAGTTTTCCCATACTCAGGGTAAAGGTGAATTTCTTTAGGGTTTTTCTCTGGGGGATCTGTGAATTTTGAGAATCTTACACACCGACAATGTGGAAAATTGCCCAGGTATGTCCTGTCCACAAAAAGCAGGACAAATCCAATCCGGACAATTGCCGCAACATCAGTCTACTCTCGATCATCAGCAAAGTGATGGAAGGTGTCGTCCACAGTGCTATCAAGCGGCACTTACTCACCAATAACCTGCTCACCGATGCTCAGTTTGGGTTCCGCCAGGACCACTCGGCTCCAGACCTCATTACAGCCTTGGTCCAAACATGGACAAAAGAGCTAAATTCCAGAGGTGAGGTGAGAGTGACTGCCCTTGACATTAAGGCAGCATTTGACCGAGTGTGGCACCAAGGAACCCGAGTAAAATTGAAATTAATGGGAATTAGGGGGAAAACTCTCCAGTGGCTGGAGTCATACCTAGCGCAAAGGAAGATGGTAGTGGGTGTTGGAGACCAATCATCTCAGCCCCAGGACATTGCTGCAGGTGTTCCTCAGGGCAGTGTCCTAGGCCCAACCATCTTCAGCTGCATCATCAATGACCTTCCCTTCATCATAAGGTCAGAAATGGGGATATTCGCTGATGATTGCACAATGTTCAGTTCCATTCGCAACCCCTCAAATAGTGAAGCAGTCCGAGCCCGCATGCAGCAAGACCTGGACAACACCCCGGCTTGGGCTGATAAGTGGCAAGTAACATTCGTGCCAAACAAGTGCCAGGCAATGACCATCTCCAACAAGAGAGAGTCTAACCACCACCTCCCCTTGACATTCAACGGCATTACCATCGCCGAATCCCCCACCATCAACATCCTGGGGGTCACCATTGACAAGATACTTAACTGGACCAGCCATATAAATACTGTGGTGTTGACCGGAAGTCACCGGTTAACGGTTTTAGCTTAGTACACAGAGAAAGAGTCAATTCTCTCTTAATTCTCAATTCGCTTTATTAACGTTATTAGATCATGTACATACCGCTTATACGTCTAGTTAGATATAGGCATGTAGTTTACAGCAGGTTATACAGGTTTATACTCAAACTAGGATTTAAACGCACACCCACTAGGTTTCTCTATTAATACTCCCCGAGTATCAAGCTTTAAACGCACACCCACTAGGTTTTCTGACGACACTCCCAGAGTGGTCCCAGAATAGAAAGGATATTATATTACCCGGAAAGGAGAGACGCTGCTGGCCAGGCAATTCTCCCTCTTACTCCCGACGTCGTCTCCACGTCCTCGACGCAGTCTTTACGTCCCGGACGCAAGGTTCCCACTTCCACGAGGGTTAGTTTCCAGAGTCTCCCAGAGCCTCCTTCACAAACAAAGACGCACCAACAAAAACACACACACACACTCTCTCTCTCTCTCTCTTGCTCACAAACAAACAAAGACACACACTGACTCCAAGCTAGCAACTCCTCAGTTTTTATTCCCCAAGTCTGTCTTTTCGAACGATGCTGTCTTCTCCGGTTGGCTCAGAGTTGCTGGAGTGACCGATGTCATCCCCTGATTGGCTCTGTTCCAAGGGCTCAGGTAGCATCACCGTCCCTTTGTCTCTCTAAGAAGCGGAACGAATTCAAACCGGTTCTGGCCAGTTCAGACCAGTGACTGAACTCCAGGTCACCTCAGTTCAAAAGGTCAGTGTCTTTGTTAGCACTTTGAATCCAGCTCAGCAGTCCTCTGCAGCCTCTGGCCAACAGTGGCTACAAGAGCAGGTCAGAGGCTGGGTATTCTGCGGCGAGTGACTCACCTCCTGACTTCCCCAAAGCCTTTCCACCATCTACAAGGCACAAGTCAGGAGTGTGATGGAATACTCTCCACTGGCCTGGATGAGTGCAGCTCCAACAACACTCAAGAAGCTCGACACCATCCAGGACAAAGCAACCCGCTTGATTGGCACCCCATCCACCACCCTATACATTCACTCCCTTCACCACTGGCGCACTGTGGCTGCAGTGTGTACCATCCACAGGATGCACTGCAGCAACTCGTCAAGGCTTCTTCGACAGCATCTCCCAAACCCGCGACCTCTATCACCTACGAGGACAAGAGCAGCAGGTTCATGGGAACACCACCACCTGCACGTTCCCCTCCAAGTCACACACCATCCCGACTTGGAAATATATCGCCGTTCCTTCATCGTCACTGGGTCAAAATCCTGGAACTCCCTTCCTAACAGCACTGTGGGAGAACCTTCACCACACAGACTGCAGCGGTTCAAGAAGGCGGCTCACCACCACCCTCTCAAGGGCAATTAGGGATGGGAAATAAATGCTGGCCTCGCCAGCGATGCCCACATCCCATGAACGAATAAAAAAAAAAGAGAAAATGCTCAGGGCTACGGGGATACGACGGGGGCAGTGGGTGTAGCTGGATTGCTCATGCATAGAGCCGGTGCAGACTCGATGTGCTAAATAGCCTCCTTCCATGCTGTAAGCTTCTATGATTCTATGATCGTCAGTCACTTATAGTGTGGTCCGTGAAAAACGGCTCCACTCTTGCTGAGCTGCTGAGCTCCAGAGCTGAACAGCTTGAAGGAGGGTTGGCTGAATGCAAAATCAAAGGAATTGGTGAATAAAAATTAGTCTTTGGGAATGGGTGTTCAAGTAGCTGACCCAAGAGTGGGAACTATCCTAACTGAAGTGGTAACAGAAAGAATTGGGACCGTTTGGGATGACGAACCGGAAGTCCTGCAATCGGCGCAGCTGGAAGGAATCAAAGTGGAAACCCAAACGGATCTCAGACAAGAAACTGATAGGGCGGTACTTCAACAGTGTAAAGACACTGAAAAGGCATCAAAACAGCATGAAATCGAGTCTCCTAAAGCTTGGGCCTCCACTAAATCGTCAATTGCAGAGTGCAAAGAAGAACCAGCACCTCAGAGTCAAATAAGGACTGGGGAAAGAGGAACAAAGCGCATGGGGAAAACCCACAGGAGAGTCAGATGGACCAAATCGAGGGGCAGGCGCAAACTGCACGAATCAAGTGAAGTGAGGGATGGTTGCTTTAAAATGGAGGATGAAGCCAAGCGCTCACGGTCGGAAAAGATGATGCAGTTGCTCATCATCCTGCGAAGTGCGGCCGAGAAGCAGTGGCTGGAGTTGGGGCGGTTAAAGAGAAGATCGTATGAGGAGAGATTGGGTCGACTAGGCCTGTATTCACTAGAGTTTAGAAGAATGAAAGGGAATCTCATTGAAACGTATAAAATTCTGACAGGGCTAGACAGACTGGATGCAGGGACGATGTTTTCCCTGGCTGGGGGGTCCAGAACGAGAGGTCACTGTCTCAGGATACTGGGTAGGACATTTAGGACTGAGATGAGGAGAAATTTCTTCACTCAGAGGGTGGTGAACCTGTGGAATTCTCTACCACAGAAGGCTGTGGAGGCCAAGTCACTGAATATATTTAAGAAGATCGATAGACTTCTAGACACAAAAGGCATCAAGGGGTATGGGGAGAGAGCAGGAATATGATATTGAGATAGAGGATCAGCCATGATCATCATGAATGGCGGAGCAGGCTCGAAGGGCTGAATGGCCTACTCCTGCTCCTATTTTCTATGTCTCTAACCCCAAGAAACCAGTTCCAACCTCTGAGGAATCCAAAGAATGGGATCGTTGGCCACCACCAGCGTTTGTTCACTATCTTATGGGATTGAGTGCCGGTGCGGGCAGTGGAGAGTTCCACATCTACAGACCCCGATTTCGAAGTGAGTACATGGGGCGGGGGGCGGGGGGGGGGAAGGATTAAAAAAAAACATAAGGACAAAAGGTCCAAAGATGTAATTGCAACAGAGGTTGTTAAACAGTGGAAAGAGAAAAAGAAGTCTGCTCCAGACCAGGAAGCAGTTCAATTGGGTACTCCTTCCCTCGGACCTTTCTTTGATGGTCCATTTGATGAGCATGCTGAGAAGACTATGCTCTGAGGGGATTTGGCTGCCAACAGTCTTTGAAAAGTGCACCGGAAAAGGAGACCAAATGGACTGAGCTCGGGGAGAGCCAGACTGAAGGAGTCCTTCATTGAGAAGGAGGCTGGAAAGGTGAAGCGATCGGCAGGTCGGATCGTGTCCTTCCGTAAAAAGGTGGCTACACCAGAAATGCAAGGCAACGGACATGAGTGGGAAATTTCCACGAGGAAAATCCAGCATGAGGACTCCTGTGAAAGGTGGGAAACATGGACACTGCATCATTGGCCCTTTTTGAAATAGCCAAAGGAACTGTCCAAGGGGTGTGTGAACATGGACGGCAAGAGCTTGGTGACATGATTGCAAAGGCAGTTATTGGGCACGGAGTCAGGTCGACTGAGGGGAATAGTGTATGCCATCACCAGGGCATGCTGCCTCGCAGCACAGGCTGCAAGAGCCAATGGCTCTATGCTGGGGAGGTGGTGGGGGGGTGAAGGATGTGTAGCAGAGTAATTGAGGGCCCTGATCCCTGAGATAGGGTGTGGCCCTTTTAAGAGACCTCACCTTTTTAAGAAGTGATTAAGGCTGAAGAGATGGAGACCTTCCCCAGTCAGGTGAGAGTTAAAAGGATGAGGCACAAAAGAAACGGGGCTGCTCTTGAGACGGAGCTGCCTGAACACAGCCCAAAGAGGAAGCTGGAAAGCCTGAGGGCAGTAGCAAGGCAGCTGCGGACAGCTGACAGAGTCTGGGACTGGGAAAGCTTATTAGGCGTGGCCAAAGGTACTGTAGTGTGACTTTTTGTGTGGAGTGAATCAAAAGAAACGTGGTATGAAGTATGAATTGGTCAAGGACTATCGTTTGTCGTATGAAGAAAGTTACAAGCCTTAAAGCACTTCACAGGGGCGTTATCAGACAAAATTTGATACTGACCCACATAAGGAGATATTAGGACAAGTGCCCAAAAGATTGGTCAAAGGTAGGTTTTAAGGAGCATCTTAAAGGAGGAGAGAGAAGTAGAGGTTTAGGGAGGGAATTCCTGAACTTAGGGCATGGGCAGCTGAAGGCTTGTCTGCCAAAGGTGGGGCAAAGGAAACCGGGGCTGCACAAAAGGCCTGAGTTGGAGGAGCGTAGAGAGCTCAGAGGGCTGGAGGACGTTGGAGATAGGGAGGGGCGAGGCCATGGAGGGATTTGATCACACGGATGAAACACAGCAAACAAATGCACCACAAGCCCAAAAATGGATTAATTAAAGTAAGTGGCATGATCTGATCCTGCTCATTTGGATTGCAGGGGCTGGAGTTTCTGAATCGGGTGGGATACTGGCGGAAAACAAGGAAAAATTGGGCGGTGAGGTATCCTGTCATATTTCCACCCTTCCCTCGATTTCTAACCCCTCCCCTTTGCCAGGACATCCACCGGGTCTCACCTGTCACATGTAAATGTCTGTAGGCCTGGGAAGCTGCCCAAATTTCCTGCTTAATGCTGTTAATGTCAGCCACTAGGAGAAAGGTGACAATAGGCCCCGGGAGAGTGGCGAGAAGCATACCTAGATATTGCATGGAGGGATAGGGCATCCTCACACTGCATAATGGTCAAATATATTTCCTCTTCCAGGCTTTGGTCTCAGCCGAGGCCTAAAATAAATCTACTGTTCCTCTTTGGGGGCTCTTCGGTGCCCTTTCAATCTCAGGCCGCCTCTTTAGGTGCTGAGGCAGGACCTGCTCCCAACATGGAGTGTAAAGAGGGGAGAGTGGTACACAAAGGTTGCACTGCAGAAACAGGACCAAAAGTCCCCTTAAATATAATAGGGACTTAAGCTGAAGTAGGAGTGCATAATATAAATATGGATTGTAATAATTCCTTTGTTACGAGTGCTAGCCGTCACTCTCGCCTTTGAGGCAGAAGGTGGTGGGTTCAGGTCCAATTCCAGAGACTTGAGCACATAATCTAGGCTGACGCTACAGTGTAGAACTGAGGGGGTGTCAGAGGTGCCGTCTTTCAGATGAGACATTGGACCAAAGTCCTGTCTGCTCTATCACACTGAGGACACCATCCAATGTGTTGTGTGGCACTACCACCGTGCTAAATGGGATAGATTCAGAACAGATCTAGCAGCTCAAAACTGGGCATCCATGAGGCGATGTGGGCCAACAGCAGCAGCAGATTTGTATTCCAGCACAATCTGTAACCTCATGGCCCGGCATATTCCTCACTCTACCATTACCAACAAGCCAGGCGATCAACCCTGGTTCAATGAGAAGTGTAGAAGAGCATGCCAGGAGCAGCACCAGGCGTACCTAGAAATGAGGTGTCAACCTGATGAAGCTACAACACAGGACTACATGCATGCTAAACAGCGGAAGCAACATCCTATAGACAGAGCTAAGCGATTCCACAACCAACAGAACAGATCAAAGCTCTGCAGTCCTGCCACATCCAGTCGTGAATGGTGGTGGTCAACTGAACAACTAACTGGAGGAGGAGGCTCTGTAAACATCCCCATCCTCAATGATGGCAGAGTCCAGCAACCAAGCGTTTGCAACCATCTTCAGCCAGAAGTGCCGAGTGGATGATCCATCTCAGCCTCCTCCTGATATCCCCACCATCACAGAAGCCAGTCTTCAGCCAATTCGATTCACTCCACGTGATATCAAGAAATGGCTGAGTGCACTGGATACAGCAAAGGCTATGGGCCCCGACAACATCCCAGCTGTAGTGCTGAAGACTTGTGCTGCAGAATTAGCCGCACCTTTAGCCAAACTGTTCCAGTACAGCTACAACACTGGCAACCACCCGGCAATGTGGAAAATTGCCCAGGTATGTCCTGTCCACAAAAAGCAGGACAAATCCAATCCGGCCAATTACCGCCCCACCAGTCTACTCTCAATCATCAGCAAAGTGATGGAAGGTGTCGTCGACAGTGCTATCAAGCGGCACTTACTCACCAATAACCTGCTCACCGATGCTCAGTTTGGGTTCCGCCAGGACCACTCGGCTCCAGACCTCATTACAGCCTTGGTCCAAACATGGACAAAAGAGCTAAATTCCAGAGGTGAGGTGAGAGTGACTGCCCTTGACATCAAGTCAGCATTTGACCGAGTGTGGCACCAAGGAGCCCTAGTAAAATTGAAGTCAATGGGAATTAGGGGGAAAACTCTCCAGTGGCTGGAGTCATACCTAGCACAAAGGAAGATGGTAGTCGTTGTTGGAGGCCAATCATCTCAGCCTCAGGACATTGCTGCAGGAGTTCCTCAGGGCAGTGTCCTAGGCACAACCATCTTCAGCTGCTTCATCAATGACCTTCCCTCCATCATAAGGTCAGAAATGGGGATATTCGCTGATGATTGCACAGTGTTCAGTTCCATTTGCAACCCCTCAGATAATGAAGCATCTGTGCCCGCATGCAGCAAGACCTGGACAACATCCAGGCTTGGGCTGATAAGTGGCAAGTAACATTCGTGCCAAACAAGTGCCAGGCAATGACCATCTCCAACAAGAGAGAGTTTAACCACCTCCCCTTGACATTCAACGGCATTACCATCACCGAATCCCCCACCATCAACATCCTGGGGGTCACCATTGACCAGAAACTTAACTGGACCAGCCATATAAATACTGTGGCTACAAGAGCAGGTCAGAGGCTGGGTATTCTGCGGTGAGTGACTCACCTCCTGACTCCCCAAATCCTTTCCACCATCTATAAGGCACAAGTCAGGAGTGTGATGGAACACTCTCCACTTGCCTGGATGAGTGCAGCTCCAACAACACTCAAGAAGCTCGACACCATCCAGGACAAAGCAGCCCGCTTGATTGGCACCCCATCCACCACCCTAAACATTCACTCCCTTCACCACCGGCACACTGTGGCTGCAGTGTGTACCATTCACAGGATGCACTGCAGCAACTCGCCAAGGCACCTTGGACAGCACCTCCCAAACCCGCGACCTCTACCACCTAGAAGGGCAAGGGCAGCAGGCACATGGGCACAACACCACCTGCAAGTTCCCCTCCAAATCATACACCATCCCGACTTGGAAATATATCGCCGTTCCTTCATCGTCGCTGGGTCAAAATCCTGGAACTCCCTTCCTAACAGCACTGTGGGAGAACCTTCACCACACGGACTGCAGCGGTTCAAGAAGGGGCTCACCACCACCTTCTCAAGGGCAATTAGGGATGGGCAATAAATGCTGGCTATAAAGTGCTTTGGAACATCCTGAGGTCATGAAAAGTGGTATATAAGTGCAAGTCTTTCTTTCTTTGTTTCTTTCTTTGATTTCAGTATTGTATTTGATAGAATACAAGACGTGTACACACGCCTATAGGGCAAGGGCTCTACTTGTGTAATTGAACAACCTTGGCCAACAAGAGATGTGAGAGATAGTATAAAACTAAAAGAAAGGGCTTATACAAATGCAAAGAACAGTAGGGATCCTTTGGACTGGGAGAGATATAAAGAACAGCAAAGGGTTAAAAAGCAAGTAGTCAGAGCTGCAAAAAGGGACTAGAGAAAAAACTTTCGAGGGGAAATCAAGGATAACACTAAAGGTTTTTACAAGTATATTAAGAGAAAGAGGGTAGCTATGAGTAATGTGGCCCCTTAATGACAGACGCAGGTGATAGTACAATTGAAAATCAGGTAACAGCAGACTTGCTAAATACTAACTTTATCGGTCTTCATAGTAGAGGAAGAGGATAAAGTACCAGAGATACGGGGAAAACTAAATCAAGGGCAGGAACTTACTAGATTTTTAAAAAAAGTAACAAAATGATAATGGAAAATATAATTAGACTAAAGATAGATAAATTTCCAGGACCTGATGGTTTCCATCCCAGGGTATTAAAAGAAGTAGGTGAGGAAATTGTAGGTGCTCTAGTCATGATCTTCCAAAAGTCTCTTGATTCAGGAATTGTCCCCTTGGATTGGAAAATTGCCAATGTCACTCCACTATGTAAGAAGGTTAGGCGAGATAAACCAGGAAATTATAGGCCTATTAAACTAACGTCTGTTATGGGGAAATTACTAAAATCTGTTATTAAGGACAGAGTGACTGAGCATTTGGACAAGTGAACTGATCAGAGAGGGCCAGCATGGATTTGTAAAGGATAAGTCACGTCTAATGAACCTAGTTGAATTTTTTGAAGATGTAACTAAAGTGGTAGATAAGGGAATGTCTATGGATGTTATTTATATGGACTTTCAGAGGGCATTCGATAAGGTTCCACATAAGGGACTGTTAACAAAAATTGGAGGCAACCTATTGACATGGGTAGGGAATCAATTAGGAGGTCGGAGACAGAGTAGGGATGAATGGGTATGTTCTCAAATTGGCAGGATGTGACTAGTGGTGTCCCCCAGGGATCTGTACTGGGGCCTCAACTTTTCACTTTATTTATAAATGACATAGACAAAGGAATAGAGGGCTGTATAACTTAGTTTGCTGAACACATCAAGTTAGGTGGCACAGTAAATAGTGTAGATAGGAACCGAAAGTTGCAGAGGGGCATTGACAGATTAAGTGAGTGGGCAAAACTGTGGCAGATGGAGTTCAATGTGGGGAAGTGTGAGGTCATCCACTTTAGACCTAAGAAAAATAGATCAGAGTATTTTCTAAATGGCGAGAGGCTAGGAACTGCTGAGCGATTTAGGGGTCCAAGTACAGAAATCACTAAAAGCTTGTGGACAGGTACAAAAAATAATTAAAACGGCTAATGGAATGTTGGCCTTTATCTCAAGGGGGCTGGAATACAAAGGAATGGAAGGTATGTTATTATTATATAAAGGTCTGGTTGGACCCCACCTGGAATATTGCTTTCAGTTCTGGGCACCGCACCTCTGGAAAGATATATTGGTTGTGGAGGGAGTGCAGCGCAGATTCACCAGAATGATATCTGGGCTAAAAGGGTTAAATTTGAGAGAACAGATTGCATAGACTTGGCTTGTATTCCCTTGAGTATAGAAGAATAAGGGGTGATCTAATCGAGGTGTTTAAGATGATTAAAGGAGTTGTTCGAGTAGATAGAGAGAAACTATTTCCTCTGGTGGGAGAGTCTAGAACAAAGGGGCATAACCTTAAAATTAGAGCTAGGCCATTCAGGGGTGGTGTCAGGAAGTATTTCTTCACACAAAGGGTAGTAGATATCTGAAACTGAAATTTCAAAACTAAGATAGATTTTTGTTAGGCAAGGGTATTAAAGGTGGGTGGTTGGAATTAATATACAGAATGTTGTCAGGGGTAGGCCAGGTGGGGAAGACCCTGATAATTCTAATAACTTTAGTAAACATTTCTCAATGTTAAAAACACCTACACATATGAAAACTAAGAATCTGCAATGTAAGCAAGTTCCAAGAGGTCACAGTCAGGACAAGACTAGAGCCTGCAAACAGACATTAATGGACTAATAATCTGCAAGGACAAACATGGTGTGTTCTAGGCGCCGAGCCAAGCAGTCAGGAGATGATCTGAAGACTTACTGAATATCGTAGACTAATAGAGAAAGGTGTGAGAAAAGAGGAGATATTTAAGGTACAAACTGTGAGAAAAGCAATGATAGTGTTATGCAGACGCACTGTATGTAGTGGGTCGTGTAATATGGATAAAAAACATTAAACCGATGTTTCATTGCTTTCTAGTTTTCGAGCTTGTTTAAAAGGTGTCTGGATACGGATTATCCTATAAAAGCCCAATGTATATTTAGCCTATTAGGGGGCAAAAGCCTAACGCAGATCAGCTATGATCTAATTGAATGGTGGAACAGGCCTGAGGGACTGAATGGCCTACTCCTGCTCCTGTGTTCCAGTGTCTATCCTCCTCTCCATTTGCCCACAAATTTGCTCCAACAAAAAGCTGCATTTAAAGTCCATGTTCTTCAAAATAGCATATAAGTGGCTATTTATCTGATCAAAGAGTGCTTGTGCAGCATTGTTGCAGATGTAATTTGATTAGTTGTTCAGTTGTGGGTCCAATATAGTTCATTCCCCAAGGTCAAAGAAAGACTAATTGGAATATTCCAGCACCTAGGTAATAGGAGGTCACCCACCATTTACCTAATACTTAGCCACGGAGGGAAGATTCTGGCTAAATGAATCTATATAGACACACTGTACTTAAAGTCCTCCAGAATATTAGTGCAAGAGAAGGAGAAGTAAACACTGGGGATCCACTGGCGTGGGATTTGAACAGCAATTGATGAGGACCTGGGAATTATTTTAGTAGTGTTTCGTGTTAGTTTCTTTTGCTTTGCTTGGCATCTTTGGGGACAATCCTACCCACTAAAATTATGCTGGATGATTGAACTTTGACATTTCTACTGTTAAATATCTCGTTAGCTGCTAGAGAAGCATATGCAAAACATGCAAAATATGAACATGCAAAAAATGACAGACAGGAAAAGAGCTACTGGTCTATCCAGCCTGTACCATATAATTGTGAGGTCTTACGCATCACGTTACAGGTACTCCCCTCCCTACCTGGAATGTAATCTGGCAGAGGCGAAAAAACAGATAAAAACCGAGGCCAAATAGGGAAAAATAATATAGAAAATTCCTCTCCGACCTCCCCCCTCCAACTCCGCTTAGGGAATCAAAACTAGTCCAGAAGACCACCCTGGTCCTGATCAATGTTACAATGTACCTCCAGTACCTCCATCTTGTGCAAGGCGAGCCAGAAACAGGTCCTCCTTTCGCTTGAAGGAATTCAGTGTTCACTGCATGAGCCTGCAGCCTGTTCCACATGTCCACTATTCTCTGGATAAAGGAGAACCTTCTAACATCCAACTCAGTTCTGGCCTTATATAACTTGTAAAGGTGACCCCTAGTCCTCCCTAACCTATTCAGCTGAAACAACTGATCTCCACAAACACAATCTAGTCCCTTCATCATCTTATAAACCTTGATCAATGACCCCAATTGTTATTGATGGTGGAGTGTGATTGATTGCTGGTTGTTCATTGCCTTAAATAAAATACCATGCTCTTAAAATTGCATGTTTAAGATTTCGTTTTTCTGCCAATGCATTAAATTTAGTTAATTACGCTGGAAAACAGGCACTTCCCTTGTTCCTCCATAAGAAAGGAATGGAAGACTCCTGTTGCTGGCACAGAAACTTTCAAGTATCCTCAAGGACATGAAAGTCAAAATGTTCACCCATCTATAAAATAATACATTCCATGCATTGTCGTGTTACACTATTGAACGCAACCTGTATCTCTCACTTGCACCTCTTCACTCATGGGACAAACCATATTCAGCAAAGCCTGCAGTTTCTTCCTTGTGGGGGATGTATGAGAACACTTTAGTAAGCACTGGTTCCTGGAAATGTTTTTATTTTTGACACTTGCTACAGTTTGTTTTAGTGACCACACACTGATAGAAAAAGTTGCATTGCTTGCCTTGTGATTTAATTGGCAGTGTTTCAGTGGTTCTGGCTTTAAATTGTGAAAACACAGCTCTTATCGACCACGACTTTGTTTTAACCCCAGAAGCTCTTGATAATACTCAAGTAACGAGATTGTATTCCAAATAAAACATTAATACGCACTCCATTTGATAGCAACATGAAGTGGTGATGGGCATCATTAGAGTGTCGATGAATGCCAAGGAAGCTCCACTGGATTGGAAACAAGCTAACATAGGTAGGGCCTGATATTGTGCTCCTAACACACTGCTGGCACAGGGGGAACCTGCAGTGCAGTTTGCACCACTGCAGTTTTTGGCTCATAGTGGCCATAATCGAAACTCTGATAGAACACATCTGGATAACTAGTGAGCCACTGTCAAACAATAATGGAATTCATTACTAGGAGTACATTTTCATACTACTATCCAATAATGCCCATAAATATCCATAATATTTTTAAATGATCTAGTGTGCATTTGTTATTCATCACATTTCTCTGACACACTGACATTTCTGTGTCGCACTTCAAAAAAAAATAAGCAAAGGCACTCAAAGTACCAGATCCAGAATATCTGCAGCTTCTTAATTTACCTCTGTATGAATTCCCCAAGGAAGTCATTTTCACTTTGCACGATGATGTAAAACAGATGAGATCAGATCAGACACACATTAGTACACTGCTCTCCATTTTCATTTCCATTGACTTAATGATACTGATAATTCCAAGTTAATAATTGCTTATACAATGTGTATTTATTTCTCCTCCATACTAAATTAAACATTTTTTGAGTTTTTTTTTGTTTTCCAAATGAGTTGAAAGTAAACTGGCAGATATAAGTTTCATGTACAAACTATGATCAATTGCTACTTTTACTTCATAGAGAGAAAGGCAGATGATTTACAATTATTTTTCCGAAAAGATTTAATTATGCAGTTGTCCCTACCTATACCCGGAGTGTACTATCATCTGATTAATGGAAACTGCATTGAAATACTGGACAAAAATGCTCTGGTGGATGAGAAAGGCCAAGCAGCCAAAAGGGTGGAATGATCAGTTATCTTGGTGCTTTGTCCCAGGTGCAAATATTTCATTGCTTAAGTCTAATACGTACTGTATGGTAGTTAGATACATTTCAGGGATTGGTGAAATATAGTGAAATTTGTATTCAAAGGCAGATATGTGGTTCAGGAGAAACCATAATGACCATATTGGTCAAAAAATCATCTGAAATCCAGTAGCTAACATACTTTGTGCTGTACATCCATCAAAAACATTAGCATTGGCTCAAAGTCCTGGTTAATGGAAGCTGCATTGAAACAATCGGCTAAAAGTTGAAATGCTTTGGTGGTTGAGAAAGGAGCCAAGCACTTAAGCCAAGCTTGATCTTGAGCATGACTCAAGATCAAACCCAAAAAAAGTAAGCAACTTCCTTCCAGCTTGATCTTTCAAACATGACTCATCCCAGTGGCCCGGGAGCCAAGATCTCACATCATGTTCTCAATAATTGGATGCTCCCCATGTTTATCTATTTTAACTTTCCCTATCAACCAATGTTTTCCCATTCGGGTAGAAAGCAAGAAATATTGATATATATTTTCTGATTGCCAAACACTTAACATGCTCGTAGCAAATTCCTGTTTGTGCTATTTTAAGGGATTGCTGAAAGTCAAACAGCAACTGAGTAACTGCAGGCAATTATCTAATACACAAAGAAAGAAGGAACTTGCTCCTTTCTCAACCTCAGGAGGTCCCTAAGTGTTTTACAGCCAATGCAAGTACTTTTGAAATGTAGTCACTGTTGTAACATAAGCGAAATCCCACAAACAGCAATGAGATAATGGCACAGAAACAGGCCATTTGCCCCTTCAAGTTTGCACCAGTGTTTTTTTCCACAAGCCACTTAGTAATCTCATTGTCCTGTTTACTCCACGTACCCTTTAATATCCCTCCTTTTTAAGCAACTAATTTCTTTTTAAAAGAATTTCTGGACTCTGCTATAACAATGGTTTGTGGTAAAGAATTCCACATTCTAACCATCCTCTGCATAAAGAGATTTATCCTAACCTCCCCTTTAATTCTTTTGTAATTATCTTCAATTGGTGCCATCCTGTTTCTGTCTCACCAACCAGTGGAGACAATAAATCACAATTTACCCTTTTTATAACCCTTCATAATTTTGAAGACCTCTATCAGGTGACCCCTTAACCTTCTCTGCTCTAGTGAATAAAGAGCTAGCTTTCAAGTTTTTCTTCCTAACTGTAACCCCTCATCCCTGGTAATATCACCTCTCCCTATTTCTGTAACCTCCTCCAGCCCTACACCCTCCGAGATCTCTGCACTTCACCAATTCTTGGCTGTTGCGCATCCCCAATTTTAATTGCTCCACCATTGGCAGCCATGCCTTCAGCTGCCTGGGCCTCAAGACCTCTTTGCCTCTCTACCTCTCTCTCCTTCTTTAAGACATTCCTTAAAACCTACCTCTTTGACCAGTCTTTTAGTCACATGTCCTAATATCTCCTTATGTGGCCCGGTGTCAAATTTTGTCTGATTAAGCTCCTGAGAAGCGCCTTTGGGTGTTTTGCTATGTTAAAAGCGCTATGTAAATGCAAGTTCTTCTTGTTGTAAATCTGCATTGCACCTTTTCTATTATTTTTATATCCTGTGCGGAATACTCTAATTGCGGCCTAACTAAGGCCTTGTACAAGTTCAACATTACCTACTGCTTTTGTGTTCTATGCCTCTGGATACAAAACCAAGGATTCTGTTTGCCTTTATGTGGCCTTATCTACTTGTGCTACCACCTTTAATAACCTTTCATGAGTCACACAGTCCCAAGTACAAGTGAAGAGGGTTTCACAATCAAGAAGAGTCTGACCCCTGAGTTGAGGGTCTCTTGACATCTTTTGGTACAGCAGGCCCCTGCTGAAATATTTCTTCACTTCTGACATTTGTCACTTCAGCTACTTGACACCAATGCCATAATTCCTCAAACATTTTACCCGTTTTACTTCTCTGCCAGTGCTGAAATATTACCCCATTTTTACTAGAATAGTTTCATTTATTTGCGTTGGACAAAACATCTGAAATTAGCACATCCAGTGAACATTTCCATTATTTGACCTCTGTATTTACTTCTGTTTGTTAATCAGTAACCAAACGGCTGCGATAATTCCACCTGCACTGAATATAGAAAAAGTGAGATGAGGAGCTACCAGGATCGGAAAATGCGAGTCACTGGGAAAATGTTCTCTGGGAGCACTCCAAAACTGGTCTTAATTATTATGTTGTGTGGTGTGAGCGTTACTGTAGAACAGGAGCCTGGCACTTGTCCTGGTAAGGACTAAAGTAATGCTTTTACTTTGCTGTAAGATTAACTTCTCATTTCCTTTTCTTTGATGTTGCATAACTAAAAAGAGTTTTCAAGGCTACTAGCCATTAGGTGGTGATACTTTCCCAAAAAAATGCCTAATTTGCTCAGCAGTAACTATCGTTTGAACTTTAAGCAGAGAAAATTAATCTCCGAAATAAAGGACACACTTGGTATAGATGAAGGATGAGTCAGTGGAGGTGTGGAGGGATCAGATTAAGCATAATTTAGGTGTTAGCTGTAGCTCACTGATAGCACTCTCACCTCTGACTCAGTAGGTTATGTGTTCCCTGGTTTAAATCCCACTCCAGAGACTTGAGCACATAATCTAGGTTGCTCTTTCCCAGTAGCCCTGCAAATTTTTTCCCTTCAAGTATTTATCCAATTCCTTTTTGAAAGTCATGATGTGGAGATGTCGGTGATGTACTGGGGTTGACAATTGTAAACAATTTTACAACACCAAGTTATAGTCCAACAAATTTATTTTAAATTCCACAAGCTTTCGGAGGCTTCCTCCTTCCTCAGGTGAATGGTGTGGAAATGAGATTTTCGAATCCTTCGCATTTGAAAATCACAGAACAATGCCTGGTGATTACTGCCCGTTGCCAAGGCAATCACAGTGAGCAGACAGAGAGGTGTCACCTAAAAGGCCACCGAATATACAAACCCCCCCAAAAAAAGAGAGAGAGAGAAGGAAGACAGTCAATGACCCGTTATATTAAAAACAGATAACATTTGTTCGCTGGTGGGGTTACGTGTAGTGTGACATGAACCCAAGATCCCGGTTGAGGCCGTCCTCATGGGTGCGGAACTTGGCTATCAATTTCTGCTCGACGATTTTGCGTTGTCGTGTGTCTCGAAGGCCGCCTTGGAGTTACTCCAAGGCGGCCTTCGAGACACACGACAACGCAAAATCGTCGAGCAGAAATTGATAGCCAAGTTCCGCACCCATGAGGACGGCCTCAACCGGGATCTTGGGTTCATGTCACACTACACGTAACCCCACCAGCGAACAAATGTTATCTGTTTTTAATATAACGGGTCATTGACTGTCTTCCTTCTCTCTCTCTCTTTTTTTGGGGGGTTTGTATATTCGGTGGCCTTTTAGGTGACACCTCTCTGTCTGCTCACTGTGATTGCCTTGGCAACGGGCAGTAATCACCAGGTATTGTTCTGTGATTTTCAAATGCGAAGGATTCGAAAATCTCATTTCCACACCATTCACCTAAGGAAGGAGGAAGCCTCCGAAAGCTTGTGGAATTTAAAATAAATTTGTTGGACTATAACTTGGTGTTGTAAAATTGTTTACAATTTTTGAAAGTCATGATTGAATCTGCTTCCATTACCCTTTCAGGCAGCACATTCCAGATCATAACTACTCGCTGCGTAAAAAAGTTTTTCCTCATGTCGCCTTTGGTTCTTTTGCCAATCACCTTAAATCTGTGTCCCCTGGTTCTCGACCCTTCTGCCAATGGGAACTGTTTCTCTCTATTTACTTTATCTAAACGCTTCTTGATTTTTATGCTTCTATCAAATCTCCTCTCAACCTTCTCTGCTCAATTAGGTCACCCCTCAGCCTTCTCTTTTTTAGAGAAAAGAGCCCCAGCCTATTCTGTCTTTGCTGATAGTTAGAACTTCTCAGTTCTGGTATCATCCTTGTAAATCTTTTTTGCACTTTATCCAGTGCCTCTCTATCCTTTTTTGTAGTATGGTGACCAGAGCTGTACACAGTACTCTAAGTGTAGTCCAGCCAAGGTTCTATACAAGTTTAACATAACTTCTCTGCTTTTCAGTTCTATCAGTGCAGTACTGAGGGAATGCTCCACGTGTGGTTAGTGAAAGACAATGTCCAGCTCTAATCACTATCTAAGATTTCTCTCAGCAATGAACATCGCCCGCTCTCTTTACATAGCAGCATCGATACCTGTGCCATGCTGAGAAATTTGGCTTTAAACCACGACCTGCTTCCTTCTTCATCCCATCTCCCACCCTTCATTTTGGGGCTGAGAGCAACTTTCAAAAAGTGCACTTGTCTGGCTAAAAAACTGGCCTTTGGATCACTCTTTAGCCAATCAAATGTCAGAAGTGTGACAATTGCAGCCTATTTTAAATGGTTTAATGACAGGGATAAAATGGCAGAGGCAGGAAGTTCACCAGTGTGCTACAAATAGCACGCAGAAGCAATTAATATAAGGCTGATATGCCCCAAGACTGAGGGGGTAATTTTCAGCTGTGCTGCCTGGGCAGTACACATGGAGAATGCCCATTCTTCTTCCATTGATTTCAATAGAATGAAAATCGGGCGAGTTCTACAACATGTGTGCAATCTGCTCCATCAGATCACTGCCCCGCGGCCAAGTTGAAAATTCCACCGCCCCAGTAACTGTCCATATTGCAAATTGCAAGAGCGATTATACATCTTAAACCCCATTTTCTTTTCTGTAAAACTCATTACGGTGTTCCGTGCATGCTGGAGTTTTTTGCAAAATGCATTTTATATGAAGATTTTTGTGAACTGCGAGATCCTTAACTACTTTATAATCACAGATGTGAAAATTGAAGGACCTGGTTGCTCAGAGAAACATCATGTTCTTCCAGGATGCCCAGGAATACCTGGAGTTCCAGGCATCCCAGGGATAAATGGCTGTAAAGGTGATCCCGGATCTCCTGGACCTAAAGGTAAGACCCAATCGATGCAACAAAGCTATTTGTGTGCATGCTTGAGGCAATGGGATGGGGGAGGGGAAGGGAGGAGTACACTGGTCACATTTGTATAGATGTTGTCATAGAGTTTATAATATCAATTAAATGTGATATAATTGTTATGCAATCTCATATGTACATATTAATTCTCATAATTACCAGTTCGTGAGGACTTCATTTTAATTCTGTTTCATTAAAGTCTATAATCCAAATGATTGTAAACAAAGGAAACCATCAGGCGAATGGAAATATTTTAGAATTTACTCTTGGGGTTTTACTTGTGATTATTAATGTTCCTCCGGAGAGTCCATGAGAGTTCATCTTGTACAACGAGCAGCAAGGCTGACAAGTTCTCATCTTTCTCATTTCCCACTTACGTTACACAAAAGCATCAAAGGTAACTCTGTGTACCGTGTCAGTTTATAGAAGAGAGACGACCACCAGGTAGCACGATGAAAGGCAGCTCCCTTAAATCATTGGAGGGCATATTTGATGCAAGAGGGCTAGTGGGATAAGGGTTCAGGGCTGGAGCAGGACAGGAGTGAAAATTGTTCAGCTTGAGTCTTGAAAGACGCCCTAAACACGAGGGTGAATGGCATAAAATGAAAGAAAGAAGGACTTGCATTTATATAGCGCCTTTTATGACCTCAGGACTTCCCAAAGAGCTTTACAACCAATGAAGTACTTTTGAAGTGTAGTCACTGTTGTAATGTAAGAAACGCAGCAGCCAATTTGAGCACAGCAAGATCCCACAAACAGTAATGCGATAACGACCAGATAATCTGTTTTGTTAGTGATGTTGGTTGAGAATAAATATTGGCCAGGACATCGGGGAGAACTCCCCTGCTCTTCTTCAAAATATGTTCAATCCAGTTTAAACAGATAATTCTTTGATGTCAGCCCTTTATATATTTCTCCAGCCTATGAACAAGGGAAAAGAGATGATGTTTCCCTTTGACTCAGCAACACCACTACAGTCAGGGTTAGTGCCAGACACCAGTCTACACACATTCAATCAAAACACGATCACATGTTGCTTTCCCTCAATTGGTGAGATTATTACTCCATTTAAAAAGATAAATTGATGCCTTTTCTTCTTTTAATTATAGGGGAAAAGGGTTTTCAAGGGACTTCTGGTAAGATTGGACCAAAGGGTGATAAAGGTAGAGAACAAAAGTCATACCTTTACAAACAGTTCTGTGTACCCCATGTGTAACTGCTTTAATCAAAAAAGTTCTATATTAAAATTGTATAATTTGTGTGTGATTCACATGAAAGCAACTATCTAATCATATGCAGTCTCAGATGCTCAAAATGCACTGACCCTTTTCTGTTAAATCTATGACCTGGATGACTAACTGATTTATGCAAATATATTCTGCAGGATTGTGAAATTCATGTTATAAAATTAGTGACAGCCCAATGAATTTTTAAAAAGTATTTCATTTATTTGTGAATATTCTTTTTAAATGGTAGCTGCTTTTCCTTTCTCCCCTTTCTATCTGTAATATTATTTACGGTTTGCCTAGTTCCCTACACTCCAGCATGTGCCGATGCCAATCTCAAACCATCTCCTGAAGCTGAGCTAAAGCAGGTTGGGGTGATTCACCCACCAAGTGGGACGACATTATATCCACTCAGGGCCAAATTTGGGAAGTCACCACGGGCAGAATTAAGGAGGGAAAGGTGCAACTAACAGTGGGGCCATTGCTGCCCCTTAGCATTACCTGCCCTCGCCAAGGTGACCATTAACCCTGTGTAAATCAGAGGAACGAATGTCAGCAGGCTATTTTATCATGGGGGAGCAATGCCAAGTCCACTCATATCCTCAACCAATACACGCAATCATGCACACACATACAGACACACGCACCCACACATATGCGTGCATGCATACATACACATGTACACACACGTGTACACAATCACACTCATATTCACACTCACACACACTTACGTTCCTGCCAGGATAGGTCATTGGATGCAAGTATTTGTGGAATGATGCCGAGATCAGTTATAGCCATCTACTACACCCAAACTGAGATCAGCTCATTTAAGATGGACCTTATGGTTCAGGATCACAACTGAGTCATTAGGTGAGTTATAACAAGTAGACTGATAAGAATGTGAGAATTTAGCCAGTAGTAATGGCAGGTTTGCAGTTGACCTGATCATGATGGATTATTTAAATTATCCTTATTCTCTTTCCTGTGTCCATGTACAGCTCATTTTTTCCTGTAAAGTAAAGAAATTTGCGTAGATATAGGAACATTGATATCTATTGTCCACAGTGTATATCGTTGGATAATCCATGTCAAGTGAAAAGATGTTGCATTTTGCCTTTTATGAGCAAGACCAGGACATAGGAACATAAGACAGGAGGAGGCCATTCGACTCCTCGGGCCTGCTCCCCCATTCAATTAGATCATGGCTGATCTGTACCTCAACTCCATTTGCCTGCCTTCGCTCCATATCCCTTGATATCCTTACCTAACAAAAATCTATTGAAAGCTCCAATTGCCCCAGCATCTGCAGCCCTTTGGAGGAGAGAATTCCAGATTTGCATTAAAATATGCATGTTTTTTCCTACAGGTGAGAAAGGAGATATCAACACTTTAAATTGTGAAATGGGTAAGGCTATTATTATCTTCTACTTTGTAGTTCAGCATTTTAAAAATGATTTTTCTCCCTTTTCTCCTTTGTGCTTTCCTCATGCCACACAACACCCCCTCCCCAGAGCTCCCCTTTGCTGTTTTATAACAGGCATTCTTTTTTAATTGATATATTTTCTAATGTTTTTAATAAATGAGCTAATTTATAATGCAATGTATTAGCGGACCCCAGGGTCTCTCAGCCTCATATTCCATCCCTCCCTGTTTGGAAGCATCTGCTTTTGCTCATTACCTCTCAATGATAGCATATCTGAGACTGACGACACACTGTGTGAGGAATCACACGTCCCAACATTCTGCGGCGATATGATAAATATCAAATACACCTCAGACAATGTGCCATCCCTACTCAGTGATTTTATATCATTTTCGTCACTCAGGTCTAGGTGTAAAATTCATCTAGTTACAGTTCAATCTCCATTAGCTGTCATAACGTTGGATAATGGGAGTAGCGGATAATTGAGAGTCTAGAAATTTTGGTCTTGCACATTTGGCACTGTAATCCCCTTGTCATTTTGTATCAGTCTTGGTATCATGGGTGGGGCTATGAGGCGACATCTTTCATCGAGTCTACTGCACAGAAATGGGCCATTCGGCCCAACTGGTCTATGCCGGTGTTTATGCTCCACACGAGCCTCCTCCCACCTACTTCATCAAACACTATCACCGTATCTTTCTATTCCTTGCTCCCTCCTGTGCTTATGTGGCTTCCCCTTAAATGCATCTATGTTATTTGCCTCAACTACTCCTTGTGGTAGTGCATTCCACATTCTTACCGCTCTTTGGGTAAAGAAGTTTCCCCTGAATTCCCGATTGGATTTATTAGTGACTATCTTATATTTATGACCTCTAGTTTTGAACTCCCCCAAAAGTGGAAACATTTTCTCTACGTCTACTCTATCAAAACCTTTCATTATCTTAAAGACCTCTATTCGGTCACCCCTCAGGCTTCTCTTTTCTGGAGAAAAGAACCCCAGCCTGTTTAGCCTTTCCTGATAAGAATATGATAAATATATCCTCCCAGTGCTGGTATCATCCTTGTGAATCATTTTTGCACCTTCTCCACTGTCTCTATATCTTTTTTTATAATAGGGAGACCAGAACTGTGCACAGTACTCCAAGTGTGGTCTAACCAAGGTTCTATACAAGTTTAACATAACTTCTCTGCTTTTCATTTCTACCACTCTAGAAATGAATCCCAGTGCTGGGTTTGCCTTTTGCGGTAGCCTTGGTGTTGGTGGGTGGGGCTATGAGTGAACATCTTGCACTATCTCATGAAAAGTCTGTCAGATAATGAGGAAGGCAATTAGCCGAGTGCAGATAATGGAAGTTCTACTGTACATGATTATATTGTTAGGTGCCATCCACTATCCTCAACCATCCATTAATTTTGAAATATTTCAATATTGGGAGCAATGTATAAAGCCATGGATCTTGCTATCCAATTGGACTTAAATTTCTTCTTATTTCCTCCTCAAATGTATTATCTCACACTTATTTGTATTAAATTGCACCCGCCACCTGCCTGCTCATTCCTCTAACCTGCCTATGTCTTCCTGAAGTCTTTTACAATTCTCGACATTTGCCAAGTCATTAGCAAATTTTGAGACTGTGCTTATCAAGTCCAAATCATCCATATATTCACTGAGAACAAATATGGAATCAGCATTGACCCTGGGGTACACCACTCTCAATTCTTCTCAAGTCCAAGCAACACTTATTTACCCGAATTCTTTGTTTCTTACCGAGATACAGCAATGAGGAGGAGAAAATAACCAATGCGTCAGTAGGAGTTTCTAACGACAAACATGGCACTGAGGAATGAACCATTCTATCCCTAGTGTGGTCTAGCCAAAACTCAATAAATGTCTCCTTTCTCATTAGGTGCAAAGAACTGTAAAGAGCTATTGGACAGGGGAAGCACACTAAGTGGCTGGTACACGGTCTATACTGAAAACTGTGCAGCACTGAATGTCTACTGTGATATGGACACAGATGGGGGAGGATGGCTGGTGAGCTGAACTTAAGTTTGGAAATGACCTGCATGTTATTAACGTGTAATTATTTATTATTGCATTCATTACATTTATTAAGCTCAATTATTCTTATTGTAAATAAATGAGATGCATCGACAAAAGGAAATCTTCTGAAAGTTCTCTTGTTTTTAGACAACATTGTATTTTAACACATGCTTTTCCCAGAATAACATTGCTATAAGTAGCTTGAAGTAGTATTTGTTTCACTGTAAGTCGAACAAGCCTGGAATATGGTGTCAGTTTGGCTGTTGGCAACATTCTCACTGCTGAGTCAGAAGATTGTGGGTTCAAGTCCACATGCTCTTGCCTGACACTTCAGTGCGCTGCTGAGGGCATGCAGTATTGTTGGAGCTGCTGTCTTTCAGATGAGAGGTTAAACTGAGGCTCCATCCTGCCTTTAGGTGGATATAAAGGCTACCATTGGCACCTTTTGAAGAGGAGTAGGGTGTGGTGTCCTGCCCAACATTCTTCCCTCAACCAGCACCACCTAAAACAGATTAACTGGTCATTCATCTCATTTGCTCTTTGTAGGACCTTACTACATGCAAATTAGCTGGTATGTTTGCCTACATAACAACAATAAATTAATTTTAAAAGTAATTCACTGGCTGTGGAGTGCTTTGGGATGTCCTGTGAACGCGAATGGCGCCACATAAATGCAGTTTCCTCAGGTTTAACTATGGTCTTGAATGGATGCTCACCTCTACTACTGACTCTCACTGATCTTCTGCTGCTTCCACTTTTGTTGGGGAGCCCAACACTCCTCCTCTTCCACTGCCACTGTGCTGACGTCTCACACAAACTGTATTATTGGTCCCCACACTGTATCCATCAAGGCTGCTTTCTGTTTTTGGTGTGCAATTTTTTTAGTGGACATTTTTCTGTTTTACCTGCATTAATATATTTTGTAATATATAATAGCAGATGTATTAATATTTTGATCCTGGCAATCTTATTCAAATAATTAGTGAATGTATACATTAGCTTTCGTTTTCAACTCAAAGTAAAAGCCATCCTCGGCAATTAATTGTACAGTATTATAGTTTAAGGAGCAGGACTATAATGTAGTTGGAACTATCACTTTATAGGGCCAATTTGGTGACATCACACAAGATTGATTCTACAAAGTGGCAATGAAGGGTTGCATTTTGCGATGTGCGATTTCAGGTTGGTGTAAAGACGCTGCACTATAGGCATTTACACACCTCATTTGCATTGTATATTTATTTAAATAAAATGGGTGTGCCATTGCTAACTGGGCTAGGCCTGCCTTGGAGTTCTTCTTAAAACAAGTTCACTGTTGTTTCAGTTTCTGTCGAACTTTAGATTTTTGTTTTTTGACTGGGAGCAATTTCCTACTTCTGCATCGAGCACCCTGCAATCTTTTATTTCCTTCCACATTTCTGCCTCTTTCGCTGAAGCCTTCAGTTTCCAAAACCACACTTTCCTGATGTCTTGCCAATTCCGGCTGCAGTGCAAGTTGCAACCAACAAAGTTTGGAGGGTGGAATTTCTTTTGAGTGTTTCCATAGTGCTTCATGAATTGGATGAGGATGACCGATTTATGAATGGCCAATCTTTCTCTCCGTGGTGTTTGAGCTGCCTGCTTTGAAAAGAGTGCACACAGTGTGTATTGAGCTGTCGTCGCCATGAGGTGCAGTCGTACTCCTGTGTTAACATACAGGCCGCACTGAGGATGGTAACAGTCGGGTGAGCCAAGCAATTATACAGTGTGAGGTTTACAGTGGGTTGAAAGTAAGGAAAGAATATCTGAAGGGGAATGCTGGGGTATAAAAGGCACTTGCAGTAATTCTGGATGCCTTGATGGTGAGTGCATTTTTGGACAGCGTGGCTGCTTCCTCTTACCTTCCCACATCTGACAAAGGTCCTTAAACTTTTTGTGGCATTATGGTTGGGAATTTCCTCAGCTGCTCCCACCCTGCTGCCATGACTTTACCAGAAGTGCAGTGGAAATTCCAGTCCCTTGTTTCTGTGTGTGGGGTCATAGAGTTGGCACTGACACTGCCCTGCCCGCCTCCTTCTACTCCCACTGTGCTGCTGCCCCTGTCAACTGGCATCACGGAGCTGCATAATAATAACCCCCTCCCCTGAAATAACTTGAATAGGAAGCACTGCCACTGCCTCATGCCTGAACCTCGGAGGTGTCATTCATCCTCCCGCTCCCATCAAAGATCGTCTGCTGAACAGCTTTCAGAGCTGCTGCAGTTTTTGGTGTGTAGCCCCTTTAAGATGCTGCAGGCCTTTGAATCCTGCAGCAACGCACAAGTTCCCACTCCCACAGCTATTGATGCCAAGTGTTCGCCTTCATTATGTAAATTTGGCCAATCCTGGAAGCTCCAGTGGGGTCAACCCGCCGAGAAATGTTTAATAACGTAGAGATAAAGAAAAGACTTGAATTTATATAGCGCCTTTCATGATCTCAGGACGTCCCAAAGTGCTTCACAGCCAATTAAGTACTTTTTCAAGTGTAGTCACTGCTGTGATGCAGGGAATGCGGCAGCCAATTTGCACACAGGAAGCTCCCACAAACAACAATAAGATAAATGACCAGACCATCTGTTTTTTTTTAGTGATGTTGGTTGAGGGTTAAACATTGGCCAGGACATCGAGGCGAATTTCCCTGCTTTTGTTCGAAATTGTGCCGCGGGATCTTTTACGTCCGCGATGTGTAATCCAACGTACAATTTGCCATGTACATGAAAGGTCATGCCACTGTGAAATATTTCAGGTGTTCCAGAAACGCATGGATGGCTCTGTCAATTTTTACCGCGACTGGAATTCCTACAAGAAAGGATTTGGGAACCAACTCTCGGAATTCTGGCTTGGAAATGACAAGATTCACATGTTGACCAAGACAGGTGACTGGCCAGTTTATCATCTAGCTAAACCTCTGTAGCATGTTGATATCTCACAACTTACCCATGGTTTCTTAATACACTTGGCACAGGAGATTTTGAATTAAGAATTGACCTGGTGGACTTTGACAACAAGGACACCTTTGCCAAGTACCAGTCTTTCAAAATCCTTGGTGAATCTGAGCAGTACAAGCTTGTCCTGGGCAATTATTTGGCTGGAACTGCAGGTAAATTTGAACTGTATAATATTTAGTTGGCTGGTGTCAATATAAAAATGAGGATACAAATCTGGACAGATTATTTATTTAGAATTTTTAAAAAATTATACCAAGGACAGGAATATTAATAATTTTATAAACTCTGCTGCCCAGGCCCTGTTCCACACTAAAGCTCATTGGCCCATCATTCACGTCCTCACCAAACTCCATTTGCTTCTCATCCTTTAACATCATGGTCCTGAAATTCTACAGGTGATCTCCCAGTCGTCTATCATACCTCTGGTGGAAAACTGGCAGAACTGCTCCCCTGCCCCAGAACATGGTGGAAATCCAGCACAATACGGATTATGCTCAGTTTTTGGATTTTGATGGGGTGGGGGGCTCGGCCAGTCTCCTGCAAGCTTTATGACAGATATCGGGAGAACTCCCCCCCCCCCAAAGCAGAATTTCAGGGGCAACAAATTTAAAATCCTTGCCTTCTTTATAAATACCTCTATGTCTTTGCCCCACCCTGACTCCGCAAACTGCTCCATCCATATAGCCCTTCCTGAGCACTCTGCTCCATCCATATAGCCCTTACTGAGCACTCTGCTCCTCCAATTCTGACCTTGTATACAGAATAAAAACTAAGGCCAATTAGGGGAAAAAACCTGGAAAATTCTTCCCCAACCCCTTTAGTCGATCAAAACTAGTCCAAGAGATCACATTACACAATACCCACCTCTTGTATGAGGCGATCTCACCCCCAGCCAGAAACAGGTCCAGCTCTCGCTTGAAAGAATACAACTAATCATGAGTCGGCAGCCTGTTCTAGACGTCCACTGGTCTCTGGGAAAAGAAGAACTGCCTAACATCCAACCTAGTTTAGCCTTTACATAACTTGTAAGCGTAACCCCCTGGTCCTCCCTAACCTATCAAGTTAAAATAATTGGTCCACTTAAACATAATCCAGTCCCTTCACTATTTTAGAAACCTCGATCAGACCCCTTCAGCCAAGCTGTCTGTCCCATTTCCGAAACTCTCCCTGGATGTTATTTCCCAGTCACTATTTTATAACGTGCCTTGAGATATTAAAGGCACTATATAAATTTCTTGCAGAATGTATATGCGACAATATTGATTCGTATTAAAAGAGGTACTACAAAACTAAATTATCAAGGAATATAAAAATAAATAGTAAATATACCGGAAATATTGGGGAACCAAGGGTCTAATGAGAGTGAGGAACTTAAAGTCATTAAGATTAGTAAAGAAAAAGTACTGGAGAAATTAATGGGGCTAAAAGCCAACAAATCCCCTGGGCCTGATGGACTACATCCTAGAGTTTTAATAGAGGTGGCTGCAGAGATAGTGGATACATTGGTTTTGATCTTCCAGAATTCCCTAGATTCTAGAACGGTCCCCATGGATTGGAAGGTAGTAAATGTAACCCCGTTATTCAAGAAAGGAGGGAGAGAGCAAACAGGGAACTACAGACCTGACACCAGTCGTCGGGAAAATGCTAGAATCTATTCTTAAGGATGTCGTAACAGGGTACTTAGAAAATCATAATATGATTAGGCAGAGTCAGTGCGGTTTTATGAAAGGGAAATCGTGTTTGACAAATCTATTAGCGTTTTTTGAGGGTGTAACTAGCAGGGTAGATAAAGGGAAACCAGTGGATGTAATATATTTGGATTTTCAAAAGGCATTCGATAAGGTGCCACACAAGAGATTGTTACACAAGATTAGGGCTCATGGGATTGGGGGTCATATATTAGCATAGCTGGAAGATTGGCTAATGGACAGAAAACAGAGTAGGAATAAATTGGTCATTTTCGGGTTGGCAGATTATAACTAGTGGGGTGGGGCAAGGACCAGTGCTTGGGTCTCAGCTGTTTACAATATGTATCAATGACTTAGATGAGGGGACCGAGTGTAATGTATCCAAGTTTGCTGATGATATAAAGTTAGGTGGGGAAGTAAGCTGTGAGGAGGACTCAAAGAGATAGAGACAGGTTAAGTGAGTGGGTGAGAAGGTGGCTGATGTTGTATTATGTGGGAAAATGTGAAATTATCCACTTTGGTAGGAAGAATAGAAAAGCAGAATAATTTTTTTAAAGTGAGAGACTAAGAAATGTTGGTAGTCGGAGGGATTTGGGTGTCCTTGTACACGAATCACAGAAATTTAACATGCAGGTACAGCAAATGGTATGTTAGCATTTATTGCAAGAGGGTTGGAGTATAAGAGTAAGGAGGTCTAGCTGCAATTATATAGGGCTCTGGTGAGACCACACCTAGAGTACTGTGTACAGTTTTGGTCTCCATATCTAAGGAAGGATATACTTGCCTTAGAGGGGGTACAACGAAGGTTCACTAGATTGATTCCTGAGATGACAGGGTTGTCCTATGAGGAGAGATTGAGTAGAATGGGCCTCTATT
Source organism: Heptranchias perlo (assembly GCF_035084215.1). Classification (NCBI taxonomy): domain Eukaryota; kingdom Metazoa; phylum Chordata; class Chondrichthyes; order Hexanchiformes; family Hexanchidae; genus Heptranchias; species Heptranchias perlo. Next base: position 11,735,461 of record NC_090350.1, on the reverse strand, counting down.
CTCTGGAATTTAGAAGAATGAGAGGTGATCTCATTGAAATATATAAAGTTTTTAGAGGGCTTGACAGGGTAGATGCTGAGAGGCTGTTTCCCCTGGCTGGAGAGTCTAGAACTAGGGGGTCATAGTCTCAAGATAAGGAGTTAGCCATTTAGGACCGAGATGAAGAAAAATATCTTCACTCAGAGGGTTGTGAATCTTTGGAATTCTCTACCCGGAGGACTGTGGACGCTCAGTCATTGAGTATATTCAAGACTGAGATCGATGGATTTTTGGACACTAAAGGAATCAAGGGATATGTCTGGTTGTCCCTGAATAGATAATTATAGGAACTAAACAACGTCCAATAGTCCACAGCAATCTTGCGGGTAACTTTCCTAAACCCAGAGATCCACACATCAGCATCTGGGCAGGGGGAGAAAGTTTATTTAAAAAAATAATGGAATTGGCAGCCGTGCCTTCAGCTGTTTAGGCCCTATGCTCTGGAATTCCCTCCCCAAACCTCTTTGCCTCTCTCCTCCTTTAAGACGCTCCTTAAAACCTACCTCCTTGACCAAGCTTTTGGTCATCTGTCCTAATTTCTCCTTAGGTGGCTCAGTGTCAAATTTTGTCTGATTACACTCCTGTGAAGCACCTTGGGATGCTTTACTACATTAAAGGTGCTATATAAATGCAAGTTGATGTTGCATCTCATTGCCACGATGTTTTGTGCTCTAGCTCAACTAAACTCCCCAGTATGAAATAAATTACCATTACGATCACGAGATATTTAATGGAAATGAAATGTAACATTGTGACTCAGATACTTTTGACACATCAGGTTATTGTTTGAATGCTTCAGGTGGATAATTATACATAAAATATTGAATCGTTGAAATTTAGAAAATGTTATAATAAAAGCCAGCTACTTTTTTCCCCTTCTTTGCATGACGCTAGTTTCATCCCAGATAACTGGCAAAAGAACCAGAGGGGAAATGAGGAGAATCTTTTTTTACACATCGAGTTGTTATGATCTGGAATGTACTCCCTGAAAGGGTGGTGGAAGCAAATTCAACAGTAACTTTCAAAGGGGAACTGGATATATAAATGTTCATTTTTTTTTAAAGAAAGCTTCCTACAGATCCGGGAGGAGCTGGAATGCTCCTCCTGACTCCACAGTGGTCACGATCGCCCCCTCCTCGTTGCAGGCTCCAACCAACCTCCCAGGACTTACCTTTGGGCCACTGCCGGTGTGGCAGGTGACCCAACATTTGGCATCTGCATTGCCTGAGCTGCCTGTGGAGGTGCAACAGGTTTCGAATGTTGACGAGGCCCAATTTTGGGCTGGACTTGGGCCTCCCGGTTGGTGATCTGAGCAGCAACAACAACAACAACTTGCACTTATATAAAGCCTTTAACATAGTAAAACGTCCCAAGGGGCTTCACAGGAGTGATATCAGACACTATTTGACACTGAGCCACGTCAGAAGATTAGGGCCTAGGCAGCTGAAGGCACGGCCGCCAATGGTGGAGCGATTAAAATCGGGGATGCGCAAGAGGCCAGAATTGGAGGAGTGCAGAGATCTCGAAGGGTTGTAGGGTTGGAGGTTACAGAAATAGGGAGAGTCGAGGCCATGCAGGAATTTGAAAACATGGATAAGAATTTTAGGTGATAGCAGATCAGCCACCCTGTTTTGCACCCTGTCCGATTTCCCTTTCCACTGACTTCATAGGAACATAGTAACGTGGGAACAGGAGGAGGCCATTCAGCCCCTCAAATCTGTTCCACTGTTTTAAATCGTGGCTGATCAGTATCTTAACTCCATCTACCTGCCTTGCTTCCTTAGCCCTTAATACCCTTACCTAACAAAAATCTATCAATTTCAGTTTTGAAGTTTTCAATTGACCCCCAGCCTCAACAGCTTTTTGGGGGCGAGAGTTCCAGATTTCCACTCCCCTTTGCTTTCTGATATTACCCTTGACCCGCCCGGCTCCAATTTTAAGGTTATGCTCCCTTGTTCTGGACTCACCCACCAGAGGAAATAGTTTCTCTCGATCTACCCTATCATCCACTTTAATCAAATTAAACACCTCAATTAGATCACCCCATAATCTTCAACACTCAAGAAAATACAAGTCTGGTCTATGCAACCTGTCCTCATAATTTAACCCTTTTAGCCCAGGTATCATTCTGGTGAATCTGCGTTGCACCCCCTCCAAGGCCAGTATATCATGGGCTCAATGTGTTGAATAACCTTCTCTCATTGTCCTCAAGACAGGAATGAACATATAAATCCTGCGAGTTATATCATTTTTTTTTTGAATCGCAGGTGATTCTTTGAGCCCACATAGGAACAGCTCCTTCTCCACACATGACAGAAATAACGCAGGGCTGACAGAAAACTGCAGCAAGCTGTACAGCGGAGCCTGGTGGTATGGGTACAATAACAGCCAACGGCACTGCCATATCTCAAATCTGAATGGATTATATCTTAGAGGAGGCCACACGTCGTTTGCAGACGGCATCAACTGGGAAAGTGGGAAGGGATATTATTATGCCTACAAGTATTCTGATATGAAATATAGACCCAAGTCATTGCTATCAGCCTAAAGATATATTGTAGGTATATCCAGACCAATGTCTGATAATGTTAGAGTGTATTTTTTTAGCTTGTGCTTTGCAGTTGTGAGCTTGCACATGGTCTCAAAACTGCGATAAATTTAGGAGCCCGTGGTGTTACCTCCAAATGTAAATTTTCTCAATTACTGATTTTTAAAAAAAACTTGAACATTTTTATTGAACTGCGTTCATTAATTTGTTTCAATTTTGAACCAACCAAAAGGTGCAAAACAAAGCACATAGGCTCCTGCCATCTGGGTGTGCGTTGTTTAAATATAAGTTTTAAGCGGTTGGCTATTACTGTTCGGCTTACAGATTCATAGGGCTCAATTTTAAAACTGAGCCGGGAAGGGGCCGGGGGGGGTCAAATTGAGGTCGGGAAACCCATTAGTACAGGTTTCCTCGACGTCCTTACGGTTTTGACGTAAGGATGTCTTTTGTTTTTTTTTTGTGGGTTTGCCATCCGACTGACCGGCTGATTGACAGGCTGGTCTCAGTCGCACGGGAGACGAGCCAGGGAGAGGACGTCTTCAGGTAAGTCTTTGTTTGCATACGGGGGCGTGGGTGGGCACAGGGGCATGGGTGGGCATGGGGCATGGGGCATGCGTGAATGTCTTCATGTAAGTCTGCAGGTAAGTCTTTGTGTGCATGGGTGGGCATTGGTTGGCACCGGGGCCGTGAGTCATGGGGGATAGGATTGGGAATCACGGGGGGTGGGTGTCGAGATGAGGGGTCATCGCGGGGGTCCGCGATCGTTGAGGGGGAGGATTGGGGGTCGGAGGATTGGAGTGGGAGTGGGAGAATCAGAGTGGGGGGGGGGAGGATCGAGGTCGAGGTCGGGGATCGGAGGATTAGAGTGGGGGGGGGGAAGATCGGGGTCGAGGGTCAGGGGTCTGCAATGGGGGGGGTCTGCGATTGAGGGTCGGGTGCCTGCGATTGTTGAGGGGTCAGTGCAGGTAGGCTTGTTGGGCCTGGGGGAAGCACTCCTGCTCCTCTGGGCCCAGAAGCTGTGCCTTTCTTGGCACCTACCTGTTGGTCTCAGGCCTTCTCGCCTCCTTTCACGAGGCGTAAAACAGAAGGCCCGGGAATCTCGGCCCCCGGGGTTGAAATCGGGAAGTCGAGAAAAATGGAGGCCCAAAGCGTCCTTGAAAGGTTTTAAGGCCTGACTCGCCTCTTGGGAGTGGGTTGGTCGCCCGCCCCGGTGAAAACCTGAACTGGGCGGGTTGGAGGCGGGTCTGAAATGGTGGCAATTTTCAATGCCCCCCCGCACCCAACTCACCCGTTTTTGAATGTTAAAATTGAGCCCATAATGTGAATTAAATAAACAGCGCCATTTGATTAAAAAAAAGTAATAAAAAGCTGTACTTACACTCAGTAAATGTGAGTCTCCTCATTTTAAACATTTACGATGTCATTACCTCACATCACAGATACACGAATGTTTAAGAATGTGAAACTGAACTATTTGCGATACATTTATACGAGTAACTTGAGATATGACAAGCGCAGCATGCTTGAGAGGAACTGGTGAATTTGAACTTTGGACCTATGATTCCCGAAGCTCTTCACCGCTGGAGGGGTTTCCTTCACCTCATGTCTGGGTCTGTTGTAGACTAATTGATAGAGGTTGATCGCGATAATTAGTCAACAACTCCATTATCATTGTATCATGCTACTACCAGGACGATAGAAGGTGAACTAGGTGGACTGTGGTCTTTTCTCATCTAGCAATTCCTATTTGGATGACAGAGTCCATTCACAGCATTTTTTTCAGTGCTTGAGCCTAATTAAATATAGAACAAAAACAAGAAGTTGCTGTCCCTGAATTTCTTGAGTGCCAAAATGTGCTCATTTGGTTTATGCTGGAAGAAATTTACACTTCAATTAAATATTTGAGCAATTAAACCACATTTGTAATTTGCTCATCTCAGTTATTAATATTAATGTTGTTGTTTGGTTTAAAGACCCCCACCTTGTGGAGGCTGAACGCCAACTCTCTGACATCTCTTCCTACTCCCCCTGGACCATGACCCTACCACCGAACATCAAGCCATCGTTTCCCAGACCGCCATTGACCTCATCTCCTCTGGAGATCTTCCCCCCCATCCCCCATAGTCTCCAATCTTTTAGTCCCCCAACCCCACACAGCCTGCTTCTACCTGCTTCCCAAGATCCACAAACAGGGCTGCCCTGGGAGACCCATGGTTTCAGCCTGTTCCTGCCTCTCAGAACATATTTCTTCCCACCTCGACTATTTTTTTCTCCCCTTGTCCAGTCTCTTCCGACCTACATCCTCAACCCTTCAGAAGCCCTCTGCTACTTTAATCATTTCAGGTCCCCGGTCCTAACAGTCTCCTTTTCACCATGGATGTCCAGTCCCTCTACATCTCCATCCCCCACCAGGACGGCCTGCGGGCCCTCCGCTTCTTCCTTGAACGAAGGCCCAACCAGTCCCCATCTATCACCACCCTCCTCTGCCTGGCTGAATTTGTTCTTATGTTGAACAACTTCTCCTTTGACTCCACTCATTTCCTCCAAATAAAAGTGTCGCTATGGGAACTCATATGGGTCCTACCTATGTCTGCCTTTTTGTGGGATACATGGAACGTACCTTGTTCCAGTCCTACTCAGGTCCCCTCCCTCACCTCTATTTCTGGTACATTAATGACTGTATCGGTGCTGCTTCCCGCTCTCGCTCCGAAATGGAAAATTTCATCAACTTTGCTTCCAATTTCCACCCTTCCCTCGCCTCCTCACGTGGTCCATCTCCGACTCTTCCCTTCCCTTCCTCGACTTCTCTATCTCCATTTCTGGGGATAGGCTGTCAACCAATATCTATTATAAGCCCACCGACTCCCACAGCTACCTCGATTACGTTTTCTCCCACCCCACTTCCTGTAAGGACTCTATTCCGTTCTCCCAGTTTCTCCTTCTCTGTCGCACCTGTTCTGACAATGCCACCTTTCACACCAGTGCTTCTGACATGTCTTCGTTTTTCCTCAACTGAGGATTCTCCTTCACTGTGGTTGACGGGGCCCTCGACCTTGTCCGTCTTATTTCCCGCACTTCTGCCCTCACCCCTTCCCCTCCCTCCCAGAACCATGATAAGGTTCCCCTTTGTCCTCACCTTCCACCCCACCAGTCTCCACATTCAATGGATCATTCTCTGCCATTTCACCACCTCCAGCTCAACGCCACCACGAAACACATCTTCCCCTCCCCTTTCAGCATTCTGAAGGGACTGTTCACTCTGCAAAACCTTGGCCCACTTTTCCATCTGCTCCCCTTTCCTCGGCACCTCCCATGCGAGCGCAGGAGATGTAACACCTGCCCTTTCACCTCCTCTGTTCCCACCGTCCATGGGTCCCAAACACTCCTTCCAGGTGATCAGCGCTTTACTTGTACTTCTTTCAATTTAGTATACTGTATTCACTGCTCACAATGCGGTATCCTCTACAATGGGGAGACCAAACGCAGATTGGGTGATTGCTTTGTTGAACACCTCCGCTCTGTCCGCAAACATGATCCTGACCTGCCGGTTGCTTGCCATTTTAATTTTCCATCCTACTCCCACTCTGACCTCGGTTGGTAGCACTCTCACCTCTGAGTTCGAAGATTGTGGGTTCAAGTCCCACTCCAGGGACTTGAGCGCATAATCCAGGCTGATATTCCCAGTGCAGAACTGAGGGAGTGCTGCACTGTTGGAGATGCTGTCTTTCGGATGACACATTAAACCAAGGCCCCATCTGCCCTTTCAGGTGCATTTAAAAGATTCCATGGCAATATTCAAAGAACAGGAGGGGAATACTCTCCGGTGTCCTGGCCAATATTTATCCCTCAACATCACTAAAAGAGCTATAGTGATAGGGGACTCAATTGTAAGGGGAATAGACAGGTGTTTCTGCGGCCGCAACCGAGACTCCAGGATGGTGTGTTACCTCCCTGGTGCAAGGGTCAAGGATGTCTCGGAGCGGCTACAGAACATTTTGGAGGGGGAGGGCGAACAGCCAGCTGTCGTGGTGCACATAGGCACCAACGATATAGGTAATAAAGGGGATGAGGTCCTAAAAGCAGAATATAGGGAGTTAGGAGGTAAATTAAAAAATAGGACCTCAAAGGTAGTAATCTCAGGATTGCTACCAGTGCCATGTGCTAGTCAGAGTAGAAATAGGAGGATATTTCAAATGAATACGTGGCAAGAGGAGTGGTGCAAGGAGGAGGGATTCAAATTCCTGGGGCATTGGAACCGGTTCTGGGGGAGGTGGGACCAGTACAAACCGGACGGTCTGCACCTGGGCAGGGCCGGGACCGCTGTCCTAGGGGGAGTGTTTGCTAGTGCTGTTGGGGAGGGTTTAAACTAAAGTGGCAGGGGGTTGGAACCTGAGCAGGGAGAGAGAGGAAAGAGTGTCAGGAAGGGACAGAAGGTATGGAGTAAAAAGTAAAGTGTTAAAAAAGGAAAAAGCAGGAACTAAGTGTCACAAAACATATTTGAAAGTTCTTTATCTGAATGCACGTAGCATTCGTAACAAAATGGACGAGTTAACGGCACAAATAACTACGTACGGGTATGATCAAGTGGCCATTACAGAAACATGGCTGCAGGGTGACAACGACTGGGAATTAAATATGCCAAGGTATTTAACAAACAGGAAGGACAGGCAGGAAGGAAGGGGAGGTGGGGTGGCTATGTTAATAAAGGAAGGAATCACTGTAATACAGAGAAATGATATTGGGACAAAGGATCAGAATAATGAAACAGTTTGGGTAGAGATAAGGAATAATAAGGGGAAAAAAACACGAGTGGGCGTAGTATATAGGCCTCCTAATAGTTGCAACTCTGCTGGAAGAAGTATTAATCAGGAAATAGTCGGGAAATGTAATAAGGGAACAGCTATAATTATGGGGGATTTTAACTATCATATTAACTGGACAAATCAAATTGGGCAGGGCAGCCTTGAGGAAGAGTTTATTGAGTGTATTAGGGATGGATTTCTTGAGCAGTATGTAACTGATCCGACAAGGGGGCAAGCAACCTTGGACCTGGTCCTGTGTAATGAGCCAGGATTAATTAATAATGTCCTAGTTAAGGATCCCCTTGGAATGAGTGACCATAACATGGTTACATTCCATATCCAATTAGAGGGTGAGAAGATTGGTTCTCAAACAAGCGTACTGAGCTTGAATAAAGGAGACTATGATGGTATGAGAGCGGAATTGATTAAAGTGGACTGGGAAAATAGATTAAAGGGTAAGACGGTACATGAGCAGTGGTGTTCATTTAAGGAGTTATTTTACAACTTTCAAAAAAAAAATTCCACTGAGGAAAAAAGGGTGTAAAAGAAATGACAGCCATCCGTGGCTAAGTAAAGAAATTAAGGATAGTATCCGACTAAAAACAAGGACATATAAGGTAGCCAAACTTAGTGGGAGGATAGAAGATTGGGAAGTCTTCAAAAGACAGCAAAAAGTAACTAAAGAATTGATTAAGAAAGGGAAGATAGATTATGAAAATAAATTAGCAAAAAATATAAAAACAGATAACAAGAGTTTCTACAGTTATATAAAAAGAAAAAGGGTGGCTAAGGCAAACGTAGGTCCCTTAGAGGATGAGACTAGGAAATTAATGGTGGGAAACATGGAGATGGCAAAAATGCTGAACAAATATTTTGTTTCAGTCTTTACGGTAGAGGACACTAAGAATATCCCAACACTGGACAAACAGGGGGTTCTAGGGGTGGAGGAGCTAAATACGATTAAAATCACTAAGGAATTGGTACTCAGTAAATTAATGGGACTCACGGCGGATAAATCCCCTGGACCTGATGGCTTACATCCTCGGGTCTTGAGGGAAGTGGCAGTGGGGATTGTGGATGCTTTGGTAATAATTTTCCAAAATTCTCTGGACTCAGCAAAGGTCCCGGCAGATTGGAAAACTGCTAATGTAACACCGTTATTTAAAAAGGGTAGTAGGCAGAAGGCTGGAAATTATAGGCCAGTTAGCCTAACATCTGTGGTGGGTAAAATTTTGGAGTCTATTATTAAGGAGATAGTAGCGGAACATTTGGATAAACATAATTTAATAGGACAAAGTCAGCATGGCTTTATGAAGGGGAAGTCATGTCTGACAAATTTGCTTGAGTTCTTTGAGGACATAACGTACAGGGGGGATAAAGTGGACGTAGTGTATTTAGACTTCCAGAAGGCATTCGACAAGGTGCCACATAAAAGAATCACTGGATTGGGGGTAATATTCTGGCATGGGAGGAGGATTGGTTATCGAACAGGAAGCAGAGAGTTGGGATAAATGGTTCATTCTCGGACCGGCAACCAGTAGCCAGTGGTGTTCCGCAGGGGTCGGTGCTGGGTCCCCAACTCTTTACAATCTATATTAACTATTTGGAGGAGGGGACCAAGTGTAACATATCAAAGTTTGCAGATAATACAAAGATGGGAGGGAAAGTAGAGAGTGAGGAGGACATACAAAACCTACAAGGGGATATGGACAGGCTGGGTGAGTGGGCGGAGATTTGGCAGATGCAATACAATATTGGAAAATATGAGGTTATGCACTTTGGCAGGAAAAATCAGAGAGCAAGTTATTATCTTAATGGCGAGAAACTGGAAAGTACTGCAGTACAAAGGGATCTGGGGGTCCTAGTGCAAGAAAATCAAAAAGTTAGTATGCAGGTGCAGCAGGTGATCAAGAAGGCCAATGGAATGTTGGCTTTTATTGCTAGGGGGATAGAATATAAAAACAGGGAGGTATTGCTGCAGTTATATAAGGTATTGGTGAGACCGCACCTGGAATACTGCATACAGTTTTGGTGTCCATACTTAAGAAAAGACATATTTGCTCTCGAGGCAGTACAAAGAAGGTTCACTCGGTTAATCCCGGGGATGAGGGGGCAGACGTATGAGGAGAGGTTGAGTAGATTGGGACTCTACTCATTGGAGTTCAGAAGAATGAGAGGCGATCTTATTGAAACATATAAGATTGTGAAGGGGCTTGATCGGGTGGATGCGGTAAGGATGTTCCCAAGGATGGGTGAAACTAGAATGAGGCGGCATAATCTTAGAATAAGGGGCTGCTCTTTCAAAACTGAGATGAGGAGAAACTTCTTCACTCAGAGGGTAGTAGGTCTGTGGAATTTGCTGCCCCAGGAAGCTGTGGAAGCTACATCATTAAATAAATTTAAAACAGAAATAGACAGTTTCCTAGAAGTAAAGAGAATTAGGGGTTACGGGGAGCGGGAAGGAAATTGGACATGAATTTAGATTTGAGGTTAGGATCAGATCAGCCATGATCTTATTGAATGGCGGAGCAGGCTCGAGGGGCCGATTGGCCTACTCCTGCTCCTATTTCTTATGTTCTTATAACATTTTTGTCTCCGCCTCTCTATAAGCCCATCTGCTGCCAAAACCCTCATCCATGCCTTTGTCCAAACTTGACTATTCCAGTGCTCTCCTGACTGGCCTCCCATCCTTCATCCTCTGTAAACTTCAGTTCATCCAAATCTCTGCTGCCCTTACCCTATCCTGCACCAGCTTTCACTCACTCATAACTCCACCAATACATCAAATTTAAAATTCACATCCTTTTGTTTACATCTCTTCATGACCTCATCTCTGCCTATCTCTGTAACCTTGAATTACATTGAATAGAGGGACCTCACATGAGGAGATTGGGAGGCAGGATTCATAAGGAGTAATTTTGGGATGCTCTGCTCTGTGCCTGGAGCCTTGTTAGATGGGGGCAGGGCTTGGAGACAGGGCTACGACACTGTCACCCTGTAATACCTTGAGTGGGAGGGGCTTGGGTTGCTTTGTGATTGGCTCCTGGCTCCTTTGTGATGTCACCTGGAGACAGGTTTCCGCCCCTGGTTACGCTCCATCAGCGGGAGTCACTGTGGGAGGAGCTGGAGTGAGATCAGGGGCTCGATTTTCCAATGAAGCAGTGGGTGTGTTGGGAGCTCCGAAAATCGGGGAAATCCCGTTTGGGTTCGGAGCCCGGCTTCAACCTGCAGACTCCCGGGTTCCCCATTGACGAGTCTGGGTGCGCGTGCGCCCCCCGAATGCGGAAGTCCTACCAGCAATTAAAGCTGACGGGATGATCATTTACACAGTTGTTGAGGTAGTTTAAGTACTTCAAGTACTTAATTGTCTCGACATTTTGGCAGGGGTGCAATTTTGAAGCATCCTCAGTGTGTTTCCCGTGCTGTGGGAAACACTCCCTGTTGCAACAGATGTGTTTCAGCCAGCAGCCAGTGGGAGATTCAAATGCTTGTTTGACAGATGGGGAGAAAAGGTCACTTATTGCAGCAGGGCACTCTGGTATTTCAGACAAAGTTACGGCTGCAAGATCTTTGTGTTTTCACTGAAAATTCTTACTTTCCACTCAAAATTCTGCTGTTCAAACATATTTAACGACCTTGCGGACCCCCTCAAACTCACACCGTCAGGATGGGGGGGGGGGCGCCATGGCTGCATTCACCACTACATCCAGGAATAGCAACATCACCAGCCTCGCCAGGCACGGCATCCACCTCCGCCATGTGGAGCTCCACAACACAGTGCTGTGCCACAGGCACCTGCACAAGAGCACAGAGGGCAACAATAAAGAGGGGTGCCGTTTGAGGAGGCTCCATCCACATCTGCCACCCACTTTGAGGAGGAGGAGCAGGAGCAGGAGCAGGAGCAAGCCCTGGGCAGAGCAGCGGCTCAACTGTCTGCTCGTGAAGCCAGGGAGTCACTAATATGTGAATGGTTCTCCTAACATCAGACAGTGTGAAGAGTCCAGTCCTCACACCACCTGGAGAGAGCAGTGGCCACACCAGCACCTCCCCCTCCCTGCACAAAACAGGCCTGCAATTACACAGACACCCACTGTAGAGTGATCCAATGGGTGGCATCAAGTGTGGGCGTTCATGGTGAACCTCATGAAAGGGCCCTGTTACAGAAGCCAGTCAAGAATGGCCAAGACCTGGCAGTAGTGGTGACAATAATAATATTTAATGTGAGTTCAACATAAAGCTAATATAAATAAAAAACATGAACAACTGTCAAACACCCTTGTGCATCCCCTTCATGCTCACAAAACCTTCGCCTTTCTCTTCCGACTACTTTGATGTGGTTCATCCCCTGTGGCTGCAGCAGAGGTAGTGGCAGGTTGCTTTTGTTCATGCCCTGACCGATTAGATGCTTTGGGCCTACACCCTCTGGGTTTTGGTGCCCGTGAGGGCCCCTCCAAAGACTGCTCCACCTGCACCTGTGCAGGGGCAGACTCGACCATCTGGAGAGGAGGCAGCATTGCGGGTACTGGTTGAGAGGGGGGAAACGGGTGAGACGTGGGGGTGCTTTGAGTGGCGTCCCCCTTCCATGTCCCCTTTCGCCATCATACCTCACCTGGGCCAGGCCCACACCACTCCTACCACCCTGCTGGACAACAGTTTGGAGGACATGTGTGAAGCCTTGTAAGGCCAGTGCTAATGTATCTACCTGCCTGTCAGGGCCTGAATGGACTCATTTGTGAGCCATGCTTGAAGCTCCATGGAAGCTAGCCTTCCCTCCATCGCAGACATTCCCGCACTTACCCGTGACACTATCTCAGAGGTGCGCTCACGTCCCTGTGACAGAATCTCAGGGAGTTGCTCACGTCCCTGTGACACTATCTCAGAGATTCCCTCCCGTACCTATGTCACCATTCCACTCATGCAGGAGTTGGACTCCTCCGTCCTCTGCGCTATTGCGGAGAGTGCACACGGCACCTGTTCCAACACCTTGCGAATGTGCTGCTGCCCCTCGATCATTCTCCTTTTAAAGGATGGCCCCCTAGGGTTCAGCATCTGTGTCCAGCTGAGCAGAGCCTGGAGAGGAGTGCACTCACTGACGTGGACTCTCCACAGCTGCCCCTGCCACCAGTGTCTGCTTGTGCTCATGTGTGTCGTGACTCACCAGGTGCCAACCCAACTAACTGAGGGCTAGGACCCACCAAGGTGTGAGTATCTGCGCTGGTGGATGGCTCGCTCAGATCTGACGGTGCCCCCTCAGAGGCCGGCGGGTCCTCTGAGGAATCGCCCTCTGCCATCACAGCGGTCGCTGAAGGCTCTGTAAGAGAACAGAAGGCAATATTAAGCATGATCACAGATGTGTCATGTTGCAATGAGCATATTGAGGTGTCGAAGATGATAAGGCATGTTAACATCAATTCATATTGTGTGTGCTGAATGTTAAAGTTATGTCACCAGATGTTTGACGGGTGCCAGTCTTGGTGTCCCCGACGGACAGGCGCTCGAGGGTGCGGCTCAGCTCCAGCACTTCCTGCTCTGTGTCTGTGAGGATGACGATTTGTTGCGGTCCCCGCACCCCCCCCCCCACCGGTCCTCGCCCTCTCCCGTGCATTCTGGGCTCTCCTTTAAGGGGAGAAAGTACAGACGCGTGAGTGAGAGTTGGTGATGTGGCCAACTGATGAATGCATTGGTTTGGGTGCGGCTGACCGTGAAAGAGGTGCATCAGAGGGTGAGTATGAGACAGAGCCATGACATTGTATGAGGATTGGATTGAGTGGTAGTGGTGGGGTGAGTAATGGGGAGGTGAGGAAGTGTTGAGGAAGTACAGGGAAGTTGAGGATGAGCTTAAGTGGGTGTGGGGAGTGATGTGATAGAGTAGTGTTGGCAGTGCAGAATGAGTTATGGGGGGGATTGTGGGGGGGTTGTGGGGGTGGTGATGTGGAACACGGAATGTAGGAGAATGAGTAAGTGTACTCACTTTTGCTGACCTAGTTAGGTCATTGAAGTGCTTCCTGCACTGGATCCAGGTGTGGGAGATGTTGCTGCTGCTGGTGACCTCCTCTGCCACCTCGAGCCAGGCCTTCATGGTGACAGGGGCAGGCCACTTCCTCCCATCCACCGGATAGAAGACATCCCTCCTCCTCCTCACCCCATCCAGTAGCACCTGGAGTGAGGCATCGCTAAATCTAGGAGCAGCCTTTCCCCTGTGCCGCTTCATTGTGCTGTGTGGGTGTTTAATCCAGGAGCAGCCATTGGAGGACTGCCCCTTCAAACAGAGCTCCTCCAGCTGACAGCCTGTGATGCGGGTGCGCAGTCCGCTCGCTGCGCAGCTTTCGGACAGCAAACCCGGAAGACACGTTAAGTGGCTCCAATTGACTCGCGATTGCATGGGAGACGGACAGATTTTATTGGTTGGGTTACCCACGCGCCCAATCACCCCCCTGCTGCCATCCTGCCTCCACGCGGGGCCCAGATATTGTGAGTGAGTTTATTCCATATTAATAATGGAAAGGAAAGAAAAGAACAATTTAATATTTAAGTAATTTAGCCAAATACCCTTAATTGCAAATATATTCAAATTAAATACAATCAGTCATAAATTGGTCCTGTCGTATTCTAGTTACAGATTCTTGATTTTAACAAGCTATTAGTTGTCGGACAGCTGCCCACTGTGACTGGGCCCATGATGGTTCCTCACTTCCACTGGGTTAGCACCTTGCCAATATATACTGTGAAGAGGAGCTCACTGTGTAGGGAATGGGGGGGATGAAGCCAGGACCTGCCACCCCATGGTGTGGAGCATCAAAGCACGAGCGCCCTGCATCAAACGGGCCGTCCATTTCGACTATGACAACATACATTTGTACAGTACTCTGCACAAACAGAGAGATGTCTCAGAGCGCTTTACAGAGCAGGCAGCTCAGACTGGGCCCCAAGCAAGAGGGAGAAAGGGTAAAGAGGGGTTGAGTGGTGAGTGCCCTGTGAAAGAGAAGGTTATTGAGGAGACTTTTGAAGGCGGGGAGGGAGGGAGGGGACCAGAGGGAGGGTAGGAGTCCCAGAAGCTCGGGGTGCAGTGGCTTGAGGGGCGTCGGTGGTGGAGCAGAAGGAGCAGTGAATGAGGAGTAATCTGGTGCCATAAGAATGAGAGAGGAACGGAGACTGTGCACCATTGTATGGCTGGAGGAGATCACTGAGCTAGGGATGGAAACAGGCACAGAGAGATTAGAAGCTGAGGATAAGGATCTTAAAATCAATTCACCGGAGCACAGGAAGCCTGTGGAATTTGGCAAGAATGCCGGTAACAGGGGTTTGCGTCTTTGTCCTGGTCAAGATGTGCGCTGTGGCTTTTAGGATAATTTGTAGTTAGTGGAGGGTGGAAGTGGGGTGGCCGGGAGGGAGAGATTGAGCCTCGATGAGATAATGGCGGGATTAGGGTTTTGGCAGCAGAGGGTGTCGGAGGTGATAGAAAGCAGACTTGTAATGGATTGGGTATGGGGGGAGGAAACTGAGCTCAGGGTCGAGCAGGACACCAAGGTTCCACACCTCTGGGCTTAGCCTGAGGTGGCAGTGGGGAGGCTGATGGAGTCACTGTTGGGGGTGTTTTGGTGAGGTTGGGGACATTGAATAGTGGGACCTCATATTGGGAGGTTGGGATTTATAAAGGGTAATTTTGGGAGGCTGTGCTCCCTGCCTGAGGCGTCATTAGACAGGAGCTGGGGTTGGAGACAGGGCCATAACACTATTGGGCCAATTCTGTAATCTGCGCTCATGCCCAGTGAGACTGCACCAGGAGCAGAGCCTGGTCATGTGACCCTGTAACACCTCGAGTGGGAGGGGCTCCAGCTGCTTTGTGAGATCGTTCTTCGCTGCTGTGTGATTGGCTCCTGGGTCCTTTGTGATGTCACCTGGAGACAGGTTTCCGCCCCTGGTTACGGTCCATCAGTGGGAGTCACTGTGGGAGGAGCTGGAGTGACAGCAGATATTGTGGGTGAGTTTCATCCATGGAAATAGTGGAAAGGAAAGAACAATTTAATATTCAAGTGAGTAATTCAACCAAATGTCATTAATTGCAAAAATATTCAAATTAAGTATAATCATAGTAACAAAAATATTCCCATTGTGGTCCACTTACAGATTTTAGATTTAATATTAATCATTTTTATATTAAAAGTTTCTTGGAGTGAGCAGTATCTCAGGATTGTGGACAGAGAGAAGTCAAATCATCGTCACAGTAACTGGGACTGGAGAAATGTCACTGGGTTCACAGAGCAGATCAGGTGGGACCGGGACCCTCAGTGTTAAAGACCGGATAAAACGGAAAGTTTCAACAATGATTGAAAAGGTCTGGAACTCTACTGAGAATCCCATCAGTCCAGGATTTTGCTGCGGTGAGATTCTATCCAGCGACTAGGAGCTGTTGGACATCCGTCATAAGGCTCGACCTTTGATGCCGCAAGTTGAACAGAGCTTAACTCATATGTGAGTTCTGTCCATACCTCACCTGGGAGAGCTTGACGCTTACATATAGAGGGATTTTTATTCTGTAGACATACTGTACCTGAGCTGCTGTGCATCATTGGGTAGTGTCAAGAGAGCATTGAACATATGCTGTATCTGAGTTGGCTGAGATTGATGAAGCAATTTAGTAAGAGCTTTACTCTGTATCTAACCCGTGCTGTACCAGCCCTGGGAGTTTGATGGGACAGTGTAAAGGGAGCTTTACTCTGTATCTAACTCGTGCCGTACCTGCCCTGGGAGTGTTTGATGAGACAGTGTAAAGGGAGCTTTACTCTGTATCTAACCCGTGCTGTACCAGCCCTGAGAGTGTTTGATGAGACAGTGTAAAGGGAGCTTTACTCTGTATCTAACCCGTGCTGTACCTGCCCTGGGAGTGTTTGATGAGACAGTGTAAAGGGAGCTTTACTCTGTATCTAACCCGTGCCGTACCTGCCCTGGGGGTGTTTGATGAGACAGTGTAAAGGGAACTTTACATTATATCTAACCCATGCTGTACTTGCCCTGGAGGTGTTTGATGGGACAGTGTAGAGGGAGCTTCACTTTGTATCTGACCTGGCCTGTATCTGCCCTATGAGTATTTGATGGGACAGTGTAGAGGGAGCTTCACTTTGTATCTAACCCCATGCTGTACCTGACCTGTGAGTGTTTGATGGGACAGTGTAGAGGGAGCTGCACTTTGTATCTGACCAGGCCTGTATTTGCTCTGTGAGTATTTGATGGGACAGTGTAGAGGGAGCTTTACTCTGTATCTAACCCGTGCTGTACCTGAAGAAAAGAGAGAAAAGGGGAAATAGAACAAATAAGCCAGAAAAGGGACAAGGTCTGTAGGAAGTGAAAGAGATGAAGAGATAAGTGAGCCTAAACATAAGAGCTATGAAGGTGAACAAAACTAAGTACAAAAATGACAGAGACGAGAAGAGGAAAAGTTAAGTAGGATTAAAAAAGTTGAGAAAGAGAAAGAATGAAAAATAGAAACTTGAGAGATGAGAGGAGAAAAAGTAGGAAATAAGAGAAGCAAAATAGAAAAAAGGGAAATGAAAGGAAAAGGTAAATATAAAACAAGAGCAATGAGAAGGAAAGAATGAGGGAAACATAAAAGAGAGATGTGGAGAGGAAGAGAGAAATAGAAAAACAAGGATAATGTGGTGGAGACAAAAAAGGACGTAGAAAAGTGTGGGAGATGAGGAGAGGCAAAGGTAGGTTAAAAAAATGAGTGCATGAGGAGTGAAAAGGGAAATAGAATTAATATGAGAAAATAGAAAAATGAGGGAGAGGATAGAGAAAGAGAAAAATAAGAAGGAAATGTAGTTGAGGCAAGAAAAGGTAAGTAGAAAATGAGAATAACAAAGAGGAGAGAAACAGAGGAATCCATATCGAGAGATCACAGGAGAAGTGGTAAGTACAAATAAGAAAGATGAAAAGTGAAATCAGAAAACAAGTAATAACGAGGAAAGTTAAATAGAAATAAGAGAGATGAGAGGGGGCGAGTGTTAAATCGAAGAAAGAGGGCAATTAGAGAAAAAGATATATGGAAACAAAAGATGCAAAGAAGAAAGAAAGGGAAATAAAAGTGAGAGGTGACAAGGAGGAGAATTAAGACGAGGGGAAGGAAAGGGAAATAAGAAAATGATAGAAAAGAAGTCGAAGGAAAGGAGAGGAAAATTAAAAGAAAAAAGAGTTCAACAGAGGAAATTGAAAGGGATGAGAAGTGGAGGAAAAGAGTAGAAAATGAGAGGCGGGGATAGGAAAAGGTAAGTGTGGTGAACAAAGAGGAGGAGAAGAAAGAATAAGAAAAATGAAAGAGGTGAGAGAATTTGCAGTGAGAAAAGGTGGAAGAGAAAAAGGATGTTCTGGAGAGGAAACGGTGAATAGGAAATGAAACGGATGAGAAGGAGGGAAAGGGAAAACAAGAAAATTGTGATGAAGGGTGAGAAAGTTAATATTAAAGTGAAGAACGTAAGGTTAGGAAAAGGACTGTGGAAAGTTAAAGGACTGAGAAGGAAACCAGTAAAAAGATAAATAGAATTAAGATGAGAGATAAAATAATAAAATTGAAACAGACAAATCAGTTCAGGATAGTAAACAGTCAGTAGAAAATGAAGAATAGAAAAATGACACATGGAGACTAACAAAGTGTGTAGAAAAAGAGGACAAGAGAAGAGGAATAGGTCAAAGCAAAATTAAGTTACAATTAGAAACACAAGAAACAAAAGTTATAGTAAGATGAAAAGGAAAGATTTTGTGGCGAGGACAAGCTAAAGAACAAAGATTGGAATTGAAAAAGGTGTAAATAGAAATACAGAAGAAGAGTAAAGAATTTTTTTTTATACATGATAGTGGAAATCTGGAACTCTCTCCCCCAAAAAAAGCTGTTGAGGCTGGGGGTCAATTGAAAATTTAAAACCTAAAATTGATAGATTTTTGTTAGGCAAGGGTATTAAGGGTCACGGAACCAAGGCGGGTAGATGGAGTTAAGATACAGATCAGCCATAATCTAATTGAATGGCGGAACAGGCTCGAGGGGCTGAATGGCCTCCTCCTGTTCCTACGTTGCTAAGTGAAAAGCTTGGTCAAGGTTTTAAGCAGAGTCTTAAAGGAGGAGAGAGGGGTGGAGAGGCAAAGAGGTTTAGGGAGGGAATATTCCAAGGGCTTAGGGCCGAGACAAAGTGAGAGAGTTGCAGGGTTAGTAGAGAAATTTAAAAATGAAAGATGAGGAGAGGAAAAGGTAAGTAAGAAAAAATAAGCAGAGAAAGGTATGAGGAGGAAAGAAAAAAGTAACCAGCACAAAGATAATTAAAATTAAGATGAGAAGATAGATAAAATAGTAAAACGAGAGCAATAAGAATGAGAGAAAATGAAGGAAAAGGAGAGTAAAATTGGAACAGACAAAGCAGTTGAGGATTGTAAAAGGTAAGTAGGAAATAAGAGAGACAAGGAAAGGAAAGTTGAAGCAGAAAAAAGAGTTCAGCTGAGGAAAGTTCAGTAAAAAATGAGAAGGAGGCAAAGGAGCAAAACCGGGGAATATAAAAATCAGAGGTTTGGAGAATAAAAAAGTAAATAGGAAAAGAGGAAAAGGTCACTAGAAATAAATGGTGTTAGGACAGAAAAGGGGAAATAGGAAAAAGGAAGAAGAAATAAGATGAAGAAAAGAAAAAATCCAAAGTAGGAAACGTGGACGAGGAAAAGTAAATTAGAAAAAAGAAATCAGGAAAGGGAAAACAAGAGTAATGAGGAGAGAATTACAAAGAAAAATGAGTGATAAGTGTAAAAGGTAAGTACAATTCAGAGAGGTGAAAACAACAACAACAAGTTGCATTATTATAGCGCCTTAAACATAGTAAAATGCCCCAGGGGGCTTCACAGGAGTGTAAATCAGACAAAAATTTGACACAAAAAGAGACATCAGGACAGGTGACTGAAAGCTTGGTCAAAGAGGTAGGTTTTAAACAGAGTCTTAAAGGAGGAGAGAGGGGTGGAGAGAGGCAAAGAGGTTTAGGGAGGGAATTCCAAGGGCTTAAGGCCTAGACAGCTGAAGGCACGGCCGCCAATGGTGGGGCAAAGGAAATCGGGGAGGGGGGTGCGCAAGAGGCCAGAATTGGAGGAATATGAGAAAATGAAAGAAAGAAATTAGAAATAGAGGAGAGCATTTGAGCATTGAGAAGAACAGTTAAATAGAAAGATGGGTGTGATGAGGAGAGAAAAAGGTAACTGGCAAAAAAAGGCCTGAGGAGGAGAGAGGGGGGATAGAAAAATAAAAGATGAGAGGAAATGGTAAGTAAGTAAGAAAAATGAAAAAGAGAAGAAAAGGACACAGGAAACTGAAAGCAATTTGGAGAGGATTTGAGGAAAGCAAAAGTGAAATAGAAAAAGTAGTCTTAGAGAGGAAAAGGTAAGTAGAAAATAAAAAAATGAGAAGAGAGAAAACTGGAATAAAAAATGATATATGAGATATGATGGAGATAAAAAACTGCGAACTATCACGGTCTGAGGGCTTCAACAGTGCCGGGTCTCGCTAGAACCACCTTTTTTGTATAATGGGTTGAGTGGTGTTGATTTGCTGACCACCCAGTGTTTGTTTAATCGCGTACAACAGCAGACACTCATCATTGCGCAGTGTCACCATCATTTGTGGAGCCTAAAGTAGGATATAGGTAGGGCAGTCAATGGGATAGAGATAGGGCAGAGGGTGGGATATGGGTGGGGCAGTGAGTGGGATATGGACAGGACAGTGAGTGGGATATGGGTAGGGCAGGGGGTGGGATAGAGATAAGGCAGGGGGTGGGATATGGATGGGGCAGTGAGTGGGATATGGACAGGGCAGTGAGTGGGATATGGACAGGCAGTGAGTGGGATAGAGATAGGGCAGGGGGTGGGATATGGGTGGGGCAGTGAGTGGGATAGAGATAGGGCAGGGGGTGGGAAAGAGATAGGATAGGGGGTGGGATAGAGATAGGACAGGGGGTGGGATAGAGATAGGGCAGGGGGTGGGATAGAGATAGGGCAGGGGGTGGGATAGAGATAGGGCAGGGGGTGGGATAGAGATAGGGCAGGGGGTGGGATATGGGTAGGGCAGTGAGTGGATGGGGTTAAGGCAGCGGGTGGGATTATAGGTTAAATTCTGATGTTTGCTTTGCATCAAAATTCATCAGAAAACTTAATCACTGACATCTACACTTCAGGACATAGAAATTATTGGGGGAAATTGACTCCTATTTAAACAAAAACAGACTTTTGATATATAGTTTACACTTTAGACATTTCTGTGCAGCCCACACCAAAACTTCCAGACCCAACTGGGTAGGAACCTCAGTATTGGGCCTTTTTAGTTCTAATTTAATTTGATACATTTGCAGATTTCGCCACTTGGTGGCGCCAAATCTCATTTTTGGCTCACTGGCATTATCCAGTGAATTAAAGAGTAAGCACTCACCTAATAGCTGGCAGCTCATTTTCTTTTAAGAATGAGTGACAGTCGCGATTGGGACGAGCACACTTTAGGAAAGATCCACTTCAATCACACTTTAATGCTGTCCCAGGATGTGCCTCAATTTTAAAATTCTCATCCTTGCTTTCAAATCCCTCCGTGGCCTCGCCCCTCCCTATCTCTGTAACCTCCTCCAGCCCTACAACGCTCCACCATCTCTGCGTTCCTCCAACTCTGGCCTCTTGCGCATCCCCGTTTTCCTTCGCCTAGCCCTTGGCGGCCGTGCCCTCAGCTGCCTAAGCCCCAAGCTCTAGAATTCCTTCCCTAAATCTCTCCGCCTCTCTCTCCTCCTTTAAGATTCTCCTTAAAACCTACCTCTTTGACCAAGCTTTTGGTCACCTGTTCTCATGTTTCCTTTCTTTGGCTCAGTGTCAATTTTTGTCTGATTACGCCCCCGTGAAGCGCCTTGGGACGTTTTACTCCGTTAACGGCGCCGTCTAAGCGCACGTTGTGTTGAGCAGCGCTCTGAATTCAACGTCTCAAATTGCTCCCACCAGCCGTGACAGACTCTGTAACCACCAGCACTTCACCCCGCTGTGAAACAGCTCAGTGAGCTCCCTCAGCACAGCCCCCGTTTGGAAGCACAGACTCTATGATTGTCCTGCTTTCATGGTTCAAGTGGACGCAGTGTGAAAATTTCACCCCCTCCCCAGCACCGCACTTTACCGAAATCCTCGAGACAAAAAGGAATTAGTTGCTCGGTTTTCCTAATTGTCCAGAACTTATCCATGAAGTGCTCTGTATTCGTCCTTTTTAAGAGGAGTTTTATAAAATATGAAAAAGTATATGCGATTGAAGGATAGGGCAATCCCATCGACAGCGGCTGATGGACGAGGCAGGGATTGCTCTTTTACACCCGGTTTGTTTCTAACCCTCCCCTGCTCTGGTCTCCCCATCCCTTGTGCCCAGGAGTCATTTTAGTATTACAGTGTGCGAGAATGGTCCTGTGCCTGGAAGGTATGTGTGTGGTGGGGCCAGGGGAGTTGTCGTGAGGGGGTTCTGTACAGTTTTTTTCTGTTTGATCACCTAATGACACCAGACACTCAGCTACCAGTGGAGGCTACTGGATGATGTTCAGGAAAGGCAACTTTGGAAATTTCTTTCTCTCCTCCCTAACCTGGGAGTGCGGAGGCCAATCATGTAACTCAGTATATACCAGGGGCCCTGCCTGAATGGCTCAATTCCACCCCGAGGGGTGCAGTTACCTACTGATCCACTGTGGGGAAACTCGACCATCCAAACAGGGCTGTTGGGACTGAATGGAAGAGTGACAAGGAGTAGGTGGTTTCAGGAGCTGGCAGAGGAGAGAGTGCGATTACACGGTGTCAACACTGCCAATGGCATAACCATTGGCATCACAGGGTGCAGTCGCCTTCACCTTGAAATCAACTGAAACGATGAACAAAAGGAACAATTCCAGTGGAAAACCCCTACATTGATGCGTCTTTCACAAAAGCAGCAGCAAACCACATTACTCAGCAGCACCTCCCGGAGACGTTCCAGAGTCTTCCTCTCAGGTCTTTCACATCTTGTGGCAGAACTTTGCCACGTGGCTACTGTAGCTCCCCACTGTGGTCCTGGTTCCACCTTATCAGCCTGCATCGGCAACTCACAGTCAACCAACGTGCCAACCAACGTGCCTGCAACCATTGGGTTCTCCCAACAATGGTAGGGTGAAGATCACATCACTGAGAGGGGGAAGAAAGGGGTTAATTAAGCCTGCTATCAGAGACACTTGCTCCTCTTGACCTACCTCATTCCCCAGAACTAGATCCAGCAATGCCTCCTTCCTCATTGGGCCGGAAACATACTGATCAAGAGAGTTCTCCTGAACACACTTCAGAAATTCCTCCCCCTCTTTGTCCTTTACACTATTACTATCCCAGTCTATATTAGGATAGTTGAAGTCCCCCATTATCACTACTCTATAGTTCTTGCACCTCTCTGTAATTTCCCTGCAAATTTGCTCCTCTATATCCTTCCCACTAGTTGGTGGCCTATTGAATATTCCCAGTAGTGTAATGGCAACTCTATTGTTTCTTAACTCTAACCAAATAGATTCTGTCCTTGACCCCTCTAGGACATCCTCTGTTTCCAGCACTGCCATATTCTCCTTAATCAGTACTGCCACCAACCCCCCAACTTTCCTTTTTGTCCTTCCCTATCTTTCCTGATCACCTTGTATCCAGGAATATTTAGAACCCAATCCTGCCCTTTTTTGAGCCAGGTCTCTGTTATCGCCACTACATCATATTCCCATGTGGCCATTTGCACCTGCTGCTCACCAACCTTATCTACCACACTTCGTGCGTTTACACACATGCACTCTAAACCTATCTTAGACCTCTCTTCGTCTGATCCCACCTAATACTGTACTATTTCTTACTCTAGTGTTATCTGTCTCTCCCAATCCTTTGTGCACCTTATTTTTTCATCCTAATGCTACATCCTGGTGCCCATCCCCCTGCCAAATGAGTTTAAACACCCCCTCCCCCGTAGCACTAGTGAACCTCACTGCGAGGACATTGGGCCCAGCTCCGTTGAGGGGCAACCCGTCCGTCTTGAACAAGTCCCTCCTGCCTCAGAACTGGTCCCAATGCCCAAGAATCTGAAGCCTTCCCTCTTGCACATTTCTCTAGCCAAGCATTAACCTCCCTTACCTTCCTATTTCTGTACTCACTAGCGGGTGGCAGTGGGAGTAATCCAGAGATTACTACCTTTGAGGTCCTGCTTTTTAACTTCCTCCCTAACTCTTGAAACTCTGACCGCAGGACCTCATCCCTTTTCTTTCCTATGTCGTTGGTACCCACATGGACCACGACTTCTGGCTGTTCCCCTTTCCCCCACAGAATGTTCTGCGAACTCTCCGTGATGCCCTTTACCCTGGCACCAGGGAGGCAACGCACCATGTGGAACTCACGTTGACGGTCACAGAAATGCCTGTCTGTCCACCTGACTATCGAATACCCTATGACTACGGTATTTCTACACTCCTTCGAGGTGTCATCACCCTCACTGGTATTCAAATACCAGTTTGAGAGTGCCACACACCCAGAAGATTCCTGCACGACCTGCCTCTTCCTACCCTTTCGGATGGCCACCCATTTGCTATCCTGAACTCTCTGTGGCTGCGGGGTGGCCACCTCCTGGAACATATGATCGCTTCTGCTCTGCAGTGACTCCAGCCGCCCCTCAAGCTCAGAAACCCTCAGCTTGAGCTCGAGCAACTGGAGGCATTTCCTGGATTATGTGCTGTGAACTTTGAGCCTGCGACCTTCTGACTCAATGGGCTACCACAGAGCCACGCTGATATTTAAAAGACACCACTATGGGCCCGGCGGAGGCTCTTGCAGCAAATCAGCTTTGTCCTGCCGTGCGGCCTGACACAAAGATAGTGTGGGAGTACGTGGGGCAGTCTGCCAGCCACCCCTGGGCCAGATGGACTTTACAGCTGTCCACTGACTTTTCATGACCACTGAGGAACGCTTGTTTACACAGCCTCTGGTAACCTGTCAGATGGGAGTTCTTGTACAGAGCAAGTATACAAAAATACTAGTGTGGGGTAAATTAACTGGTCCTTCAGAGAAAGGCAAAAAGGCCAAGAACAGGGGCACAAGATTCTGTCTTTAAGACACCTTGCAGATGAGGATGGATTTGCACCGTTTTATCTCAGTCAATAGACAAGAGAAGCCATCTAGATTATCTGCGGCAATCAGAGACAATGGTGATATGGTCACAAAAAGATTTTCTCTTACTGTAGTTTACAAGCCACTGGTCAGGCTTTCACAGGGGCAGATTAACGTATGGGTTTATGGGGCCAAATATGGGGCCCTGTGCAAATTGTGCAGTTTCATTTCTGCGTGGCATATTATGATTTAATTTGCTTTATTATTAATGCAGTGTGTAATCTTTCTATGGGCCAATTTCTTCGCGCATTTTACTACATGTTTGTGCTTTAATGGATCTGGGGGAGAGGGGGTTACTCAGGGGGTGCGGAGGGGCCTTGAATGTTGTTCACGCTCAGAGCCCCAAGAATTCTTAACCAGGCCCTGGGCTTTCCGCAGATGTGTCTGTTCCATCTTCAAGATCAACCATTGGTATCACTTTAAAACCACCAGCGCTTGGCCAACATGGTTGAGCAATATGACGTTGGCTAAAAGAACTTAAGGGCAATGTTGGTAGTTACCTTCTAGATGGCACCTAGGCCTTGCTTAGATCCTATGATCTGATTGGAACGGAGCACAAGGCCTATCGCCTGCTTCTTCTGGGTGCTCCTCCAAATGGGTACCCACCCAGCCTTACAAGAGGCAGGAGGCACCCGCCCACTGCAAACCCATTTCCCCCAGTGGACACACTTAATGTGTGAGCCGAGGCACTAAGAGCCAGGTGACCATGTGACACGTTCCTGAGCCTCACATCCAAACCCATTCCTTTTCCCACCCAATGCCCATACATGTCAACTTCCCAGCAGCAGCCTCTGGATAATGGCCTGAATGGAAACCTGGGCTGATTTTCCTCTCCATAACTCAGAGGCGCCGAGGCCAAATTTAGCACCTTTCGAGCCGTCCCAGCTGAGATCAGCACCGGCTGGGATTCATCTATGTCTGGAAGGTATGTGTGTGGTGGCGGCAGGGCAGGTGTAGTGAGGGGGTTGTGTACATTTTTTTTCTGTTTGCTGTCCATCTTTTTTTGTACTGGTGCCCCTGACAGAGAAAGAGAAAGAACTTGCATTTATACAACAACTTCCACAACGCAGGACATGCCAAAGCGCTTCATAACCAGTTAAGTACTTTTTTCTTTATTCGTTCATGGGATGTGGGTGTCGCTGGTGAGGCCGGCATTTATTGCCCATCCCTAATTGCCCTTGAGAAGGTGGTGGTGAGCCGCCTTCTTGAACCGCTGCAGTCTGTGAGGTGAAGGTTCTCCCACAGTGCTGTTAGGAAGGGAGTTCCAGGATTTTGACCCAGCGACAATGAAGGAACGGCGATATATTTCCAAGTCGGGATGGTGTGTGACTTGGAGGGGAACGTGCAGGTGGTGTTGTTCCCATGTACCTGCTGCTCTTGTCCTTCTAGGTGGTAGAGGTTGCGGGTTTGGCAGGTGCTGTCGAAGAAGCCTTGGCGAGTTGCTGCAGTGCATCCTGTGGATGGTACACACTGCAGCCACAGTGCGCCGGTGGTGAAGGTAGTGAATGTTTATGGTGGTGGATGGGGTGCCAATCAAGCGGGCTGCCTTGTCCTGGATGGTGTCGACCTTCTTGAGTGTTGTTGGAGCTGCACTCATCCAGGCAAGTGGAGAGTATTCCATCACACTCCTGACTTGTGCCTTGTCGATGGTGGAAAGGCTTTGGGGAGTCAGGAGGTGAGTCACTCGTCGCAGAATACCCAGCCTCTGACCTGCTCTTGTAGTCACAGTATTTATATGGCTGGTCCAGTTAAATTTCTGGTCAATGGTGACCCCCAGGATGTTGATGGTGGGGGATTCGGCGATGGTAATGCCGTTGAATGTCAAGGGGAGGTGGTTAGACTCTCTCTTGTTGGAGATGGTCATTGCCTGGCACTTGTCTGGCGCAAATGTTACTTGCCACTTATCAGCCCAAGTCTGGATATTGTCCAGATCTTGCTGCATGCGGGCTCGGACTGCTTCATTATTTGAGGGGTTGCGAATGGAACTGAACACTGTGCAATCATCAGCGAACATCCCCATTTCTGACCTTATGATGGAGGGAAGGTCATTGATGAAGCAGCTGAAGATGGTTGGGCCTAGGACACTGCCCTGAGGAACTCCTGCAGCAATGCCCTGGGGCTGTGATGATTGGCCTCCAACAACCACTACCATCTTCCTTTGTGCTAGGTATGACTCCAGCCACTGGAGAGTTTTCCCCCTGATTCCCATTGACTTCAATTTTACTAGGGCTCCTTGGTGCCACACTCGGTCAAATGCTGACTTGATGTCAAGGGCAGTCACTCTCACCTCACCTCTGGAATTCAGCTTTTTTGTCCATGTTTGGACCAAGGCTGTAATGAGGTCTGGAGCCGAGTGGTCCTGGCGGAACCCAAACTGAGCATTGGTGAGCAGATTGTTGGTGAGTAAGTGCCGCTTGATAGTACTGTCGACAACACCTTCCATCACTTTGTTGATGATTGAGAGTAGACTGATGAGGTGGTAATTTTCCGGATTGGATTTGTCCTGCTTTTTGTGGACAGGACATAACTGGGCAATTTTCCACATTGTCGGGTAGATGCCAGTGTTGTAGCTGTACTGGAACAGCTTAGCTGGAGGCGCAGCTAGTTCTGGAGCACAAGTCTTCAGCACTACAGCCGGGATGTTGTCGGGGCCCATGGCCTTTGCTGTATCCAGTGCACTCAGCCGTTTCTTGATATCACGTGGATTGAATCGAATTGGCTGAAGACTGGCTTCTGTGATGGTGGGGATATCAGGAGGAGGCCGAGATGGATCATCCACTCGGCACTTCTGGCTGAAGATGGTTGCAAACGCTTCAGACTTGTCTTTTGCACTCACGTGCTGGACTCCACCATCATTGAGGATGGCGATGTTTGCAGAGCCTCCTCCTCCCGTTAGTTGTTTCATTGTCCACCACCATTTACGACTGGATGTGGCAGGACTGCAGAGCTTTGATCTGGTCCGTTGGTTGTGGACTCGCTTAGCTCTGACTATAGCATGTTGCTTCCGCTGTTTAGCATGCATGTAGTCCTGAGTTGTAGCTTCACCAGGTTGGCACCTCATTTTTCAGTACGCCTGGTGCAGCTCCTGGCATGCTCTTCTACACTCCTCATTGAACCAGGTTTGATCCCCTGGCTTGTTGGTAATGGTAGAGTGAGGAATATGCTGGGCCAAGAGGTTACAGATTGTGCTGGAATACAATTCTGCTGCTGCTGATGGCCCACAGTGCCTCATGGATGCCCAGTTTTGAGCTGCTAGATCTGTTCTGAATCTATCCCATTTAGCACGGTGATATTGCCACACAACACTTTGGATGGTGTCCTCAGTGCGAAGACGGGACTTCATCTCCACGAGGACTGTGCGGTGGTCACTCCTACCAATACTGTCATGGACAGATGCATTTGCGACAGGTAGATTGGTGAGGACGAGGTCAAGTTCTGAAGCATAGTTGCTGTTGGAATATAGGAAACACGACAGCAAGGTCCCACAAACAGCAATATGATAATGACCAGATCATCTGTTTTAGTGATGTTGGTTGATGGACACCAGGGGAGAACTCTCCTGTTCTCCTTCGAAATAGTACCATGGGATCTTTTACATCCACCTGAGAGGGCAGGTGGGGCCTCAGTTTAACGTCTCATTCGAGAAACGGCACCTCCGACAGTGCAGCACTCCCTCATTGCTACACTGGAGTGTCAGCCTAGATTTTGTGCTCAAGTCTCTGGAGTGGGACTTGAACGCACAACCTGCGGACTCGGCGAGAGTGCTACCCACTGATCCACAGTTGACATGTATAATAAACCAGGATTAAAACCTAAGTAAAAGATATGTGTAGTTCCTAGGGGCTCCCCAATTTCTATGTATTTTGTATGTTAAATTGAGGAGTTCCAAGGACAGATCCCATGTGTTGCTGCACACTCACCATTGACTGCGGTACGTCACTATTCATTGTGAAGTAACACACTTCTTTTCTCTTGTTGCTGGTGTTGGGGGAAGGCCACTGAGAACAGATGCAAAGTGCGTCCCTTAAATTACCGTCAGCCGAAAACTGACCATTGAAAAAGCTGATCAAGGCATAAGGTGTATGAAACGGCAGGGGATCTATACAGGAGGAGCAAATACCTTAAAACATTTTCAAAAATGTTCGTAAACACTACAGTCCAGGGCTTGGTTAGTCTCTTGTTTGTTTCCTTGATGTTAAAAAATAAAAACTGATTTTCTCCAAATTTACTCTGGTTATTTTAGGCACTTCCTCCCTCGATTTTTTTCCTGGTTTTTGATGTTAAAAATAAAAGCGGGAAAACACCCGAAAAAAACCCGGGTATTTAAATTGGCAATAAAGACTGACTTTAAAGGTTCTTATGTATATTGTCTGTGTAACATTAAACGGTTGACTAAAACACCAATAATGATAATTATTGGAGGATGAATATGAGCTGAATGAGAAATATGATATGTTTACTTTTGCTAAAATGAGGTACAAAGGCTGCTGAGAATCTCTTCCCCCCACCAAGCCCCCTTCCCAGTGTGAAGGAGGACTTTGTCCTGGCCAATGGTTATCCCTCAGCCAACGTCACTAAAAACAGATTATCTGGTCATTATCATATTGCTGTTTGTGGGATCTTGCTGTGCACAAATTGGCTGCCACAGTTCTTACATTACAACAGTAACTGCACTTCAAAAATACTTAATTGGCTATGAAGCGCTTTCAGATGTCCTGAGGTCGTGAAAGGAGCTACATAAATGTAAGCTCTTTCTTTTATGACTATTTAGTGTGTTTGCATTCAGATCCAATAACTCTTCCATCAAGCAGTCTTCATATAAAAGTAACTTTTTTTTTAAATTGACAAAGATGAGGATAGGGCTGCATTGATGGTTCATTTGGTCTTGACAACAAGTAACTGAGTCATGGAGACCAGAAGGTCAGTGCTGAGTTAACTGATCTCAGCCTGTGAATCAGCCTGTGTTCCTGCTCTTGATCCCTGTCCAGTGACTCCTGCTAGAAATTCTTTCAAATACCAGGGTTGGGGCGGGGCGGGGCGGTGGGCGGGGGGGGAATTTCATGGGAGCTTTTCGGCCAAAACAACAACAACTTGCCTTTATATAGCGTCTTTAATGTAGTAAAACGTCCCAAGGCGCTTCACAGGAACGTTATCAAACAAAATTTGATACCAAGCCACGTAAGGAGATATTAGGACAGGTGACCAAAAGCTTGGTCAAAGTGATAGGTTTTAAGGAGCATCTTACAGGAGGAGAGAGAGGTAGAGAGGCGGAGAGGTTTAGGGAGGGAATTCCAGAGCTCAGGGCCTAGACAGCTGAAGGCACGGCCGCCAATGGTGGAGCGATTAAAATTGGGGATGCGCAAGAGACCAGAATTGGAGGAGCGCAGAGATCTCGGAGGGTTGTAGGGCTGGAGGGAGTTACAGAGATAGGGGCGGGCAAGGTCATGGAGGAATTTGAAAGCAAGGATGAGAATTTTAAAATCGAGGCGTTGTCGGACCGGGAGCCAATGTAGGTCAGCGAGCACAGGGGTGATGGGTGAACAGGGCTTGGTGCGAGTTAGGCAGCAAAGTTTTGGATGAGCTCAAGTTTATGGAGGGTGGAAGATGGGAGGCCTGAGAAACCCTGTTTATGCGTGAGGAAATTCATGTCCACAGAGCGGTTTATTCAGATAAGGGTTTGTTGGGACACCAAGCGCAGTATTAGTGACTGACAATGGTGGAAACCTTTGTCCTGGGCTGTGAATGGTATTTCTTTTTGTTGCTCCCTCCCTCCCTTTCCCACACATCGTTGAGTCTCCCTTTATTAACCTGTTGAGTTTCATTTTCAGAACTGACTTGCCGGAGGCCTGTGCAGGATGAGTCACAGCCTGAAGAAAGCGCCCACACCAGGGAGTGTGGCTGATAAAAGGCTTAAGCAAAACAAGTGCTTAAAGCAGACAAAGTGGGGCATCAGAGGCGGTGATGACACATTTCCAGCGTTTTCCCTCTGTTAGTTCTAAGTGTGGGTGGGGGCAGGGTACCTTGGGATCCCCCTTTCCTGTTAATCTTTACTCATCCACGAAAATCAATCTGTACCAGGCAGCTATGGGCTGGATTGCTGAATATTAACCTGATGTTCAGTTATTGGTGGAGAAGATTGGGGCAGTAGTGAGTTGACTATAAGTGGCATTGGTGTCCTGAACTAAAGAGGAGGGTCAACCAACATGGGATCCTGCTGCTGCTTGTTAACCAGTGATGTCTGCTAGTGAGGGAGAACAAGATCAGGTTCGACTTTGAATTCCCCCAACAACAACAACTTGCATTTATACAGCGCCTTTAAAGTAGAAAAATATCCCAAGGTGCTTCACAGGAGCGTAATCAGACAAAATTTGACACTAAGCCACATAAGGAGATATTAGGACAGGTGACCAAAAGCTTGGTCAAAGAGCTAGGTTTTAAGAAGCGACTTAAAGGAGGAGAGATTTGGGGAAGGAATTCCAGAGCTTAGGGCCTAGACGGATGAAGATACAGCTGCCAATGGAACGATGAAAATCGGGGATGCACAAGAGGCCAGAATTGGAGGAGCACAGAGATCTTGGAGGGCTGTAGGGCTGGAGGAATTACAGAGATAGGGAGGAGCAAGGCCATGGAGGGATTTGAATGCAAGGAAGTGAATTTTTAATTCGAGGCATTGCCGGACTGGGAGCCAGTGTAGGTCGGTGAGCACAGAGGCGATGGGTGAACAGGACTTGGTATGAGTTAGGATACGGGCAGTAGAGTTTTGGATGCGCTCAAGTTTACAGAGGATGGAAGATAGGAGGGCAGCCACCCTCAAAGTGAGTCCGCTGAGACGCTCACTGCCTAGGTTCATACATCAAGAATGTCAACTTCAGCAGGCTACCACTGGGAGGCCAGGACCAGTGGGACGGCAGCTCAGGGTGAGACAATGCCTTGACAGAAAAAATTGGCTCTTGACAGCTTCACTCTGGGGCTCCCAGATGAGATTTGCTGCCCACTGACCTCCCACAGCTGGAATTCTCAGCCACAGCTGTGCACCACGGTGACGTGCCAAGAAAAGGCTAAACCATTCCCTCGGGCATCTATCCCACCTCCGTTGGGCCCGCTAAGTGGAGAGTTTGGCAGGGGGCCTGTGAATGTTCTTGGCTGGGGAGTGCTGCAGGTGAGTCTCACTCATACGAACAGAAAGAAAGGAAAAGACCGGCTGGTCCATCAAGCCTGATCCCCCAAACATTCACGATGCAACTAAGGATCGTTGATTCCCAGTGTATCCTTCGACTTGTAGTCATGTAATCTTCCGGGAGAGACAACAAAAAACTTTTTTAAAAAAACCTTAGGCCAATTTAGGAAAAAAAATTGGGAAATTTCTCTCGATCAACATGAGTTCCAAGAGATCACAGTGACCATGAGGTACATACCCAACATCACACCTACCTTTTCTACACAGTGATATTTGCCTCAACAAGGAAGTCGTCCAGCTCCTTTTTGAATTATTGCAGCAAATTCGCTCTCACCACATGTACTTGTTCCGCCTGTCACTGTGGCTAATATCACCCCAAACTATGCATCAGAACTACCACCGATGCCTTTATTAGAGATTTTAAACAAACATCTTCCAATGAAAGAAAGAACTTGCATTTATATAGCACCTTTAACAACCTCAGGATGTCCCAAAGTGCTTTACAGCTAATGAAGTACTTTTTCTTTTAAATATTGTAATGTAGGAAATGCAGCAGCCAATTTCCACACAAGTTCCTACAAACAACAATGAGATAAATAATTAGATAATCTCTTCTAGTGATGTTGGTTGACGGATACATTTTGGCCAGGACATCAGGAGAACTTCCCTGCTCCTCTTCGAAAAAGTACTATGGGACCTTTATCTTGAGAGGGCAGATGGTGCCTCGGTTTAATGTCTCAACTGGAAAGACAGCACCTCCAACAGTGCAGCACTCCCTCAACACTATGCTGGGGTGTCAGTCTGGGTTTTGCACTCAACTCTCTGGAGTGGGGCTTAAACCCACAACCTTCTGACTCAGAGGTGTGAGTGCTACCAACTGAGCCATGGCTGACACCTGCCCAATAACCTCCACCCAACCTGCTCTACAGTAAACTAATCACTGCCTTACAATTATGGAATCATAGAAAATTTACGGCACAAAAGGAGGCCATTCGGCCCATCATGTCTGCGCCCGCTGAAAATGAGCCACCCAGTCTAATCTCACTTTCCAGCACTTGGTCTGTAGCCTTATAGGTCACGGCATTTCAGGTACTTTTTAAATGTGTTGAGGGTTTCTGCCTCTACCACACTTTCAGGCAGTGAGTTCCAGACTCCTACCACCCTCTGGATGAAAAAAAGTTTTCCTCAGCTACCCTCTAATCCTTCTACCAATCACTTTAAATCTATGCCCTGTGGTTATTGACCTCTCTGCCAAGGGAAATAGGTCCTTCCTATCCACTCTATCTAGGCCCTTTATAATTTTGTACACCTCAATTAAATCATCCCTCAGCCTCCTCTGTTCCAAAGAAAACAACCCCAGCCTATCCAATCTTTCCTCATAGCTAAAATTCTTCAGCCCTGGAAACATCTTCATAAATCTCTTCTGCACCCTCTCTAGTGCAATTACATCCTTCCTGTAATGTGATGTCCAGAACTGTACACAGTACTCAAGCTGTGGCCTAACCAGTGTTTTATACAGTTCTAGCATAACCTCCCTGCTCTTATATTCTATGCCTCAGCTAATAAAGGAAAGTATTCCATATGCCTTTTAACCACCTTATCTACCTGTCCTGCTACCTTCAGGGATCTGTGGACATGCACTCCAAGGTCCCTCACTTCCTCTACACCTTTCAGTATCCTCCCATTTATTGTGTATTCCCTTGCCTTGTTTGCCCTCCCCAAATGCATTACCTCACACTTCTCTGGATTGAATTCCATTTGCCACTTTTCTGCCCACCTGACCAGTCCACTGATATCTTCCTGCAGTCTACAGCTTTCCTCCTCACTATCAGCCACACAGCCAAATTTTGTATCGCCTGAAAACTTCTTAATCATGCCCCCTACATTTAAGTCCAAATCATTAATATATACCACAAAAAGCAAGGGACTAGTAGTGAGTCCCGCGGAACCACTGGAAACAGCCTTCCAGTCACAAAAACACCCGTCGACCTTTACCCTCTGTTTCCTGCCACTGAGCCAATTTTGGATCCAACTTGCCACTCTCCCTTGGATCCCATGGGTTTATACTTTTTTGACCAGTCTGCCAAGTGAGACCTCTTCAAAAGCCTTGCTAAAATCCATGTAGACTACATCAAATGCACTACCCTCATCGACCCTCCTCCTTACCTCCTCAAAAAATTCAATCAAGTTGGTCAGACAAATCCATACTGACTGCCCTTGATTACTTCGTACCTTTCTAAGTGACGGTTTATCCTGTCCCTCAGAATTGATTCCAATAATTTGCCCACCTTCGAGGTTAGACTGACTGGCTTGTAATTATTAGGTCTATCCCTCGCTTCTTTTTAAACAATGCTACAACGTTAGCAGTCCTCCAACCCTCCGGCATCACGCCTGTATCCAGAGAGGATTGGAAAATGAAGGTCAGAGCCTCCTCTATTTCCTCCCATGCTTCTTTTAACAGCCTGGGATATATTTCATCCAGCCCTGGTGATTTCAAAGATGCTAATCCCCTTAATACTTCCTCTCTCACTAAGTTTATCCCAGCCAATGTTTCACACTCCTCCTCCTTAACTACAATGTCTGCATCGTCCCTCTCTTTTGTGAAGACAGATGCAAAGTATTCATTAAGAACCATACCCACATCCTCCGCCTCCACACATAGGTTACCTTTTTGGTCCCTAATAGGCCCTACTCTTTCCTTAGTTATCCTCTTGCTTTTAATGTATTTATAAAACATCTTTGGGTTTTCCTTGATTTTACTTGCCAATATTTTTTCATGCCCTCTCTTTGCTTTCCTAATTTCGTTTTTAACTTCACCCCTGCACTTTTTATACTCCTCTTGGCTTTCTGTAGTATTGAGTTCTTGGTGTCAAACAAAAGCTTCCCTTTTCTGCCTTATCTTATCCTGTATGTTTCTTGACATCCTTAGCCCTGAGATGTACTGGGATTGATTGTTGTGTGCCTACCGGCCCTTTTATGCTGGAATATGGGGCAGTAGGCAGACGACAGCTTTTTAAAAAAAACTACCACCAGGTCACCAGAGGCCCATTTTTTTGAACGGGCCTCAAAATGGGCGAACCGCACCACTGGCTGGATAATATGTGTAAACTGGGGTCCTACCTCGGTTGGTTGGTGTGTGTGGTTAGACACAGGGTCAATGTATTGTACTCGGAGGGTTGGCGCAGGGTTCGAAACCTGCTGTGCTATCCACACCCCTGACATAGCTTACTTGAACTGTGCAAGTGATGGGCAGAGCAATCACACCCCCCTGAGCCAGAAGTCAGAACTTAAAGGGCGGGGGAAGGAGAGGTATTACCGAGGTGCCAATGGGCAGAGGGTGCACGTTCTGCCCATTGGCATTGGGTGATGGGTGGCTGAATCAACACCTCCTAAAGAGATTTCTTCAAGTCACTCCAAAAACGATTCAGAGAAGCCTGTGGCTCTGATTACGAATGCTCCTCCTGGCCCCACAAAAACTTTCCCATCCACAGCCAGCTGCTCAGTGGCCCCAACCCCTCGGTAATACCTCTCCTTCCCCCGCCCTTTAAGTTCTGACTTCTGGCTCAGGGGGGTGTGATTGCTCTGCCCATCACTTGCACAGTTCAAGTAAGCTATGTCAGGGGTGTGGATAGCACAGCAGGTTTCGAACCCTGCGCCAACCCTCCGAGTACAATACATTGACCCTGTGTCTAACCACACACACCAACCCCTCCGAGTACAATACATTGACCCTGTGTCTAACCACACACACCAACCCCTCCGAGTACAATACATTGACCCTGTGTGACTAACCACGCACACCAACCCCTCTGAGGACTTTCTTTTACAGTTTTCAAAACACCTATAACATCCATCCTAAGTTGTTAACAATGCTACAAAGTAGAACACTGGGACTATCAAGGTGTTGTGGTGTTATAAAGCTACAGTGCTGGAGTGAATGGCTCAGAGTTACCAACCTTCTCTACATTCAGACTGTTTTCTAATATGTTTCCCTCTCCTATGTGTATTAATGGCATTGTCGGCTTTTGAAAAACACTGCATCAATCAGTATCTGTTACTGGGGGCAGACTGGCCATGTGGGAAATCGGGAGATTCCCCGAGTGTCACCATGAATGTTCCACAGCACTGTATTATCGGTGAGAATCCTGAAGGACCCCGCACCCTTTCGGCGGAGCCAGCCGCCCCTGCCTCTCACTGGTGACAGAAAGCTGTGTTACGCATGGGCTTCCCCTGCCCTACATGATTTGCTTTCAACGGTTCAGTTGCCAGTCTTGGCCGTGCCACTGGGACAGTGGATGCTGGGCAGGGAGCAGGGAATATCCCTCCCAACGCTCGGAGAGAAGGGAATAAAGGGAGAGTCATCATCTCGTTCAGGACCATTACTGTTCTTCACACCTCCTGATGTCCAGTTACCCAGTGGCATCAGTAAAACTACGGACAGAGGTGCCGTCTTTCTGATGAGACATTAAACCAAGGCCCCGTCTGCCCTCTCAGGTGGACGTAAAAAAATCCCATGGCACTATTTTGAAGAAGAGCAGGGGAGTTGTCCCCGTGTCCTGGCCAATATTTATCCCTCAACCAACATCACTAAAACAGATTAATTGGATGTTATCACACTGCAGTTTGTGGGATCTTGCTGTGTGCAAATTGGTTGCCGTGTTTCCTACATTACAGTAGTGACTACACTTCAAAAGTACTTCATTGGTTGTAAGGTGCTTTGGGACATCTTGAGGCTGTGAAAGGCACCGCATAAAATGCAAGACTTTCTTCCTTTTGCATGGGAGAGGTTCTTGCAGTCAGGGACTAGAGTGTCAGACTAACTGTGGAAGGAGTGCAGAGAAACAAATGAAAATTGGACTCCAGCTCCCTCAGTGGTTTCCCGAAAGCCCAGCTTTATTTTAAGTGCTGTGCTTGTACAAGCGGAAAAAAAGCATTGGCTGGGATTCACTGAATTTGTGTGGAAAATGTTTTTTACGATTCCAGCGACAGGGCAAAGACTGATTGCATGGAGAGCCAGGAAAACGAGGAAAGGTTCCTGGAGAAATGAGTCACCTCCTGATCACATCAGCCAAAACACGTCAGCTAAACAGCACATAATGAAAACATGTCAAGGCTTTTGACACAGCCACGTGAACATCAACAACATTGACCTGGTCACCCCCTACCAGAGGCATGCAAATAGTCTGCATGGCACTTTGAGGAACTTGGAGCAGAATAGAGTGAATTCCCTGCCTCTTTCAGAGCTGTAGAATGAACAGAGATTTAACAGCGGGAGGTGCGGATTCAGACCTCCACCACCTAGAAGGACAAGGGTAGCAGGCGCATGGGAATGCCATCACCTCCAAGTTCCCCTCCAAGTCACACACCAGCCCGACTTGGAAATATATCGCCGTTCCTTCATTGTCGCTGGGTCAAAATCCTGGATCTCCCTACCTATAAGCACTGTGGGAGAACCTTCACCACACGGACTGCAGCGGTTCAAGAAGGCGGCTCACTACCATCTTCTCAAGGGCAACTAGGGATGGGCAATAAATACTGGCCTTGCCAGCGACGCCCACATCCCAAGAATGAATTTTTAAAAAAGAAAACAATCGACAGATCTGCGAATCTAAGCTTTCAGTGCATTTTTTCTCGTCTATTCTCCCCTCCTCCTCTCTTGAAGACTCTCACTCTTGCCAATGTACGGTACAACTGCTGCTGGTAGTCGTCTGGTGTCCTGCCCAAATCTCCGTTCTTCATGTAGAGCCTGGACAGCAAGCATTGGGAAGCCAGTCAACCTTGGTAGGGAGGGTGGGCCTTCATAACCGAGACCGAATCTGTTCTCACCCAACATCTATTCACTTGGACTTTCCTGCACTCAGTGTAGTGCTGAGGGCCGGAGATTTTTTTTTTTTATTCGTTCACGGGATGTGGGTGTCGCTGGCGAGGCCAGCATTTATTGCCCATCCCTAATTGCCCTTGAGAAGGTGGTGGTGAGCCGCCTTCTTGAACCGCTGCAGTCCGTGTGGTGACGGTTCTCCCACAGTGCTGTTAGGAAGGGAGTACCAGGATTTTGACCCAGCGACGATGAAGGAACGGCGATATATTTCCAAGTCGGGATGGTGTGTGACTTGGAGGGGAACGTGCAGGTGGTGTTGTTCCCATGTGCCTGCTGCTCTTGTCCTTCTAGGTGGTAGAGGTCGCGGGTTTGGGAGGTGCTGTCGAAGAAGCCTTGGCGAGTTGCTGCAGTGCATCCTGTGGATAGTGCACACTGCAGCCGCAGTGCGCCGGTGGTGAAGGGAGTGAATGTTTGGGGTGGTGGATGGGGTGCCAATCAAGCGGGCTGCTTTGTCCTGGATGGTATCGAGCTTCTTGAGTGTTGTTGGAGCTGCACTCATCCAGGCAAGTGGAGAGTATTCCATCACACTCCTGACTTGTGCCTTGTAGATGGTGGAAAGGCTTTGGGGAGTCAGGAGGTGAGTCACTCGCCGCAGAATACCCAGCCTCTGACCTGCTCTAGTAGCCACAGTATTTATATGGCTGGTCCAGTTAAGTTTCTGGTCAATGGTGACCCCCAGGATGTTGATGGTGGGGGATTTGGCGATGGTAATGCCGTTGAATGTCAGGGGGAGGTGGTTAGACTTTCTCTTGTTGGAGATGGTCATTGCCTGGCACTTATCTGGCGCGAATGTTACTTGCCACTTGTAAGCCCAAGCCTGGATGTTGTCCAGGTCTTGCTGCATGCGGGCTCGGACTGCTTCATTATTTGAGGGGTTGCGAATGGAACTGAACACTGTGCAGTCATCAGCGAACATCCCCATTTCTGACCTTATGATGGAGGGAAGGTCATTAATGAAGCAGCTGAAGATGGTTGGGCCTAGGACACTGCCCTGAGGAACTCCTGCAGCAATGTCCTGGGGCTGAGATGATTGGCCTCCAACAACCACTACCATCTTCCTTTGTGCTAGTTATGACTCCAGCCACTGGAGAGTTTTCCCCCTGATTCCCATTGACTTCAATTTTACTAGGGCTCCTTGGTGCCACACTCGGTCAAATGCTGCCTTGATGTCAAGGGCAGTCACTCTCACCTCACCTCTGGAATTCAGCTCTTTTGTCCATGTTTGGACCAAGGCTGTAATGAGGTCTGGAGCCGAGTGGTCCTGGCGGAACCCAAACTGAGCATCGGTGAGCAGGTTATTGGTGAGTAAGTGCCGCTTGATAGCACTGTCGACGACACCTTCCATCACTTTGCTGATGATTGAGAGTAGACTGATGGGGCGGTAGTTGGCTGGATTGGATTTGTCCTGCTTGTTGTGGACAGGACATACCTGGGCAATTTTCCACATTGTCGGGTAGATGCCAGTGTTGTAGCTGTACTGGAACAGCGTGGCTAGAGGCGCAGCTAGTTCTGGAGCACAAGTCTTCAGCACTACAGCTGGGAGGTTGTCAGGGCCCATAGCCTTTGCTGTATTTGCAGCATGATGAGAACAGAGATGAGGAATGAGAACGAGCATCTTCCTCAGAGACATCCCTCTTAGGAAGCCGAGTTAAGGGAGAAGATGAAAATCTTGCCTCCTTCTCTGGGAAACTGCCTTGGGGACAACACTTTGCTCAACCAATTGGAAAAAGCTCTTTCATGAGAGGCTGGGAATAAAGCACAGCTATTTCTATTGGGACAGTAGATGGCGCACTCATGGGAGTACGCCACAGCTAAACTCCAACTTACTTTATGAATCATCCTTTATGTTCTAATTATTGTTGATGGTAAAATGAGCAAGACTTTCATTTTAACCACTAATAATCTGAAATAAAAATATATTGTACACATTCTTGTGGTAAGACGGTGTCTGAGACAATGGGGCTCCGTCACGTTTGTCACATCAGTTGACATGGCGGACAAAAGTATTCAGGTCGTACTGTCCACATGGCTGAATTCGCGGACCAAAATCAGTGCAGACCAGCCCCTCCCCCACGGCTGTGATTGAAGGCACTGCGCCATCATGGTCAGGAATTTCTGCAAGATCTACGTGGAGCGGCGCAAGGCTCCGACTCCCACAGCACAGGCCTGTCAGAAAAACACGGGGCAAGTGTAATTCCTTCGCACGGCCCTTGCCCCCGGTTTTCCACTCCCTTTGCGCCCTGTGCGCCTGCACTGCCTATCCATGTCAGTGTATTTCAGCCACTTCGTGCCTTATTCTCATTGAAGCCCCAGATTTGATGCAAACATTTTTAATTGAACAATTCTACAGGATTTTCCCAATTTAGAATGGGAGCATGGGTGAAGCAACATAAGAAGATAAGAAATAGGAGCAGGAACAGGCCATACAGCCTCTCGAGCCTGTTCCGCCTTTCAATCAGATCATGGCTGATCTTTGACCTCAACTCCACTTTCCTGCCCGATCCCCATATCCCTCGATTCCCCTAGAGTCCAAATCTATCTATCTCAGCCTTGAACATATTCAATGACTCAGCCCTCTGGGGGTAGAGAATTCCTAAGATTCACAACCCTCTGTGTGAAGAAACTCCTCCTCATCTCAGTCTTAAATGGCAGACCCCTTATCCTGAGACTATGCCCCCTAGTTCTAGACTCTCCAGCCATGGGAAACAACCTCTCAGCATCTACTCTGTCAAGACCCCTCAGGATCTTGTATGTTTCAATGAGATCGCCTCTCATTCTTCTAAACTCCAGAGAGCATAGGCCCACTCTATTCTTAAAGGAACTCTTAGAGTAGCACAGTCTTTGCATGTTTCCCAAATTGTGGTCCACCCGAACTGACAACTTAACCGTATTTGTGGGTTCACATCAGTAGCCTAGGCTCAATGGACCTCAGGCCCTTATACCTCGAAATTCGGCGTGGAAATGCAACCACAGATGCAGGCCCGAGAGGTCTGCTGCTGTGGTAATGGTTGCTGCTTTTGGGATGTTTGACTGCTGTTCAAAAACAGCAGCCAGCAGGTCTTCACCTCTGAGCCCCTATTCCTGAATGAAAAAGGGACTTACCTCTATTAGGCCTTTAACTTTTGCTGTCTGATCCTCTAATTGGAGAGGAGCTGGGCGCAAGGCCTGAGGCCTTGATTTTCTGGACCACCCCTCAAAATGGATGCCATTCCAGCACTAGGGATGCAAAATGAGGCAGGAGAACTGGTTCCCACCCCTCCCACCTCATTAGCATGTCTGCCCTTTGCTTGCAAGCACTCCATCACTCCTCTCAGGGGAGACCCGGGTAATCCCTTGGCAATGTAAAGGAGACAGAGACCGAGCGTCATTGCTTCTCTCCTTGTTTCCATCTCCTTTGCAGCTGCGCACACCTGCTGATACCTGCCAACCACAGGAGGGTGAGGAAGTCCCCTGTTATGGTGGAATTGCTGAAGTTTCCAGAGACCGCCCAGCTCGCAAGGTGCATGCATAAAATACTGGTTCTGAGTGGAGGAGGTGCGGAAGGAAATGGCTTTGGCTGATATTGATTGCTTGGGCAGGCATTTCAGCTCCTTTAACACCAGAGCTGCCTATACCTTGAATATACCAGATCTCAGAATCCTCAGCGTCGGAACGGAGGGATTGAGCCAAGTGTCAATGATGAGGTGGAGGGATTGAGTTGAGTCTCAATGATGAGGTGGAGGGATTGAGTTGAGTCTCAGTGATGAGGTGGAGGGATTGAGTTGAGTCTCAATGATGAGGTGGAGGGATTGAGTTGAGTCTCAATGATGAGGTGGAGGGATTGAGTTGAGTCTTAGTGAAGAGGTGGAGGGGTTGAATTGAGTCTCAGTGATGAGGTGGAGGGATTGAGTTGAGTCTCAGTGATGAGTTGGAGGGATTGAGTTGAGTCTCAGTGAAAAGGTGGAGGGATTGAGTTGAGTCTCAATGGCGATGACTTTCACTAATTTTTTTGCTCCTTTTTTTATCTTCTTTTCTCCCCTCCTCTCCTGAAGGTGTTGACTTATATTGGACTCACCTGACGAAGGAGGAAAGCTCCGAAAGCTTGTGATTTCAAATAAAGCTGTTGGACTATAACCTGGTGTTGTAAGACTCCTTACATTTGTCCACCCCAGTCCATCACCGGCATCTCCACATCATGACTTATATTGGAGTCCAGTTCTATGGACGCGTCACCAAGTGGCCTCATTTCACGTGAGCCTTGACAGTGAGCTATTCGAAAGCATCCTTTTCTCACCCAACATCTCTCTGCACTTTGCAGCCAGTGTCACTGGATGGTGATCAGGACCATTATCCCAGCTGATTTATTTTCCCCTTCTCTAGGCAGGAGCACTGAAGCAAATTGTGTCATCACCCAATGGCTGCCCCAGCTTAGATCGGCCAACTCAATGCAGGAAATGTCCTATATAAGTCACCACACACCAAACGTAATTCGGTGTGTGAGGTTTGTTGAGATTTTTCAATGTGATAAGGCTCCATATAAATGCAAGTATTTGACCTGGGACCTTATGGTATGACTCAGTGGGGTATGAATTAGTGCTGGACGGTGGCGCAAAACAGTTGGTCGTGAACCGATAGCCCATTTTGCACTCGATTTTCTTTTAAAGAAATGGGCTGCCGATTCACTATTGCTCGTTTTGCACTACTGCCCAAGATAAATGTTTCTCTCCAAACTGTGCTTTTACACACTTGAGTTACTGGGGAAGCTGATATTTATGGCTTTGCCAGCCCTTGTAGCAGGAACCGAGTTCATCTGGAAGAACAGGCAAAATCGAACCCCAGTTGCCCCATGGTCAACCTCTCCTACAGGCAGGATTGCCACCAACCCTCTGGGATTGTCCTGGAGCCTCCAGGAATTAAAGATTAATCTGTTGCGAGCAGCCCAGGACAGAAATTATAGGGACATTTAAAAAATTGTGGTTTTTTCCCATTTTCTTTGAATAGTGTTTGATTTTTATAAAAATATTGGAGATGGGAAAAAAGGCAGTTTGACTGACATAAGAACATGGGAACATAGGAACAGGAATAGGCCATTTAGCTATTCAATGAGATCATGGCTGATCTGTGACCTAACTCCATATACCTGCCTTAGTCCCATATCCCTTAATACCTATCATTAACAAAAATCTATCAATCTCAGACTTAAAATTAACAATTGAGCTAGCATCAACTGCCGTTTGCGGAAGAGAGTTCCAAACTTCTACCACGCTTAGCATGTAGAAGTGTGTCCTAACTTCATTCCTGAAAGTCCTGCCCTCTAGTCCTAGTCCAAAGACAGTCAAGAACCATTCATCTCGGGTCAGGAAAAGTCTGCGCTTTCCAATCTGCATGGGAAAGTGAGGGTGGAACG
This sequence comes from Heptranchias perlo, assembly GCF_035084215.1. NCBI lineage: Eukaryota > Metazoa > Chordata > Chondrichthyes > Hexanchiformes > Hexanchidae > Heptranchias > Heptranchias perlo. The sequence goes on along the minus strand of NC_090350.1, from coordinate 11,692,450 downwards.
GTTGGAGGCAGGAGGTCATGTGATGAAACCTCCAGGAATATACCCAAACAGAATTGGCAAATCTACCCACATGGTCCACATGCCTTTGTTGACCACCGATCACAGACTCTCTGATGGAGTATTTCATGCAGGGGTCTCCTGGGGAAGCCTCTTCATGGGATATCCCCTACAGTCAAATAACCAGCCGACACACATTCCCGAGACTTGCGGTGGCGGGGGGACTCTCGAATGAAGTCCCAGAGTGCTACTGGCATCTGCAGAGTCAGACCCCAAGCAGGAGTCAGTCAGGTAGCGTTTCCATGGGGGGGCGGGGGGGGGCTTCCTTGATCTCCCGTCGTCACTTCCGCACAAATCCCGGAGGAATGGCACAATCGGTCATTTGCGCCATTTCTCGGCGGTTTACGCTGATCTACTGCTGACATTAAAGCGGGAGATTGGGAGGAGGAATGCAGAGATTTCAGGCTAACTGCCTTCAGTAAAGGAAGGGCGAAAGGGACCAATTTTTTTTAAAAATAGAATATTGTTACCACTGGAACAATTACCTAGAAATGCAGCAGAAAGAACGTTTCATATGTTTAAAAACGAGTATAGGGTTAAATTCCAAGAATTCCATTTTAATTTTTCCTGAAATAGATTGAGATTTTAGCCAGAGAATATGATTGGACTCTGTGTCACGTGGCTCTATGTGGGCCCAATTTTCCTGAGGCCCACGTTGGGTACAGCAACCTTTGGACAGGAAGTGGTCAGAGAGTTGTGTCTAATTTTAATATAGTGGGTCTTCTGTGGGTGGATGCCGAGGGTTCTGATTGGTCACAATCAGAACCCTCGGCCTGTGGCTGCTGAAACAGAATTGTGCATCTTGGGGCTTTGGGGAAAGCCTGTGAGGGCCCTTGTGTTTGAAAATGCCAAGAAGGAAGAAATGGTGGCTGAATTAATCTGAATCATTTCCCAGGCCATCGGGGCCTCAGTAACGAGGGCTGGAAAGATCCAGACGCCCCGCTTTGGTGATGCGGTGACTGAGCAATTGCTGCAGGAAGTTGAGCGACGGAGGGCTGTCCTGTTTCCCTGCCATTGAAGGAATGGACTCAAGACCGTGGCCCACAGGTATGGCATGAAGGGGCTGAGGGATCCCTAGGTGGGCCCCAAGCCTGTTGGTCCTTGTTTCACTCGGCATACCCACCACCTGGCTGATCCTGGCCAGGGAGACCCCCTCCCCCACCCCAACAGATGCGCCTCCTCTGACGCAGTGGGCCACGTTTGGAGCAGATGGAGGTTTCTCCCCTAACACAGCCCCATAGAAACTCGCAGGTCACTTGCTGCACTCCTTTCCGGTTATGGCAGGAGTGCACTGGAAGCCCCATGGGTTTTCTGGCCCCTCACGCTGACGGTGAGGCCCCTGACAACAATGTTAAGTACTCCTTTAAATTAGATAATGATAGTGAGTGTCCTGCCCATTTAGGAATGTCTCCTTGGTCACAATCTCCATTGACTTCACACAAGTACTTGGAAGGATTTAATGCATGAAGCAACCTTAAGCAGCAGCATCTGCTACTTCACTGCAACTCCTCCTTAGCACACAGGGAGACACCTCAGCTGATGCTGGAGGGTGTCAGCCTCATTTAACCACTGTCAGTAATAAAGGCCTCATAATGTTTCTGCAAGTGAAGGTGGATTTTAATAGAAGACAAGTCCCTGCCACCAGAGCAGGACCTGCTACTGCTCAAGAAGATTTCCAGTTTGAGGAAAGGCTGGTCCAACTTATGTACAGGAGATTAATGGGTGATCTAATTGAGGTGTTTAAGATGATTAAAGGATTTGATAGGGTTGAAAGAGAGAAACTATTTCCTCTGGTGGGCATAACCTTAAAATTGGAGTCAATAGAAACAAAAATGGGGAGAGATGTAAAATGTACTGCTGATTTACTATCACCCATTTTACACAATCGCACAAAGACAATATCTACCCCAGTGTTGTATTTAAAATTCCTAGTCCTTGTTTTTCCCTGAACGACTACCTCCACTCCCAGTCATCTGCCAGCACTACCAGGATTTGTGGGGGAGCAGTGAAGGATGGTGATTTTTATTTTATTCATTCATGGGATGTGGGCGTCGCTGGCAAGGCCAGCATTTATTGCCCATCCTTAATTGCGCTTGAGAAGGTAGTGATGAGCCACCTTCTTGAACCGCCGCAGTCCATGTGGTGAAGGTTCTCCCACGGTGCTGTTAGGAAGGGAGTTCCAGGATTTTGACCCAGCGACGATGAAGGAATGGCAATATATTTCCAAGTCGGGATGGTGTGTGACTTGGAGGGGAACGTGCAGGTGATGCTGTTCCCATGTGCCTGCTGCCCTTGCCCTTCTAGGTGGTAGAGGTCGCGTGTTTGGAAGGTGCTGTCGAGGAAGCCTTGGCGAGTTGCTGTAGTGCATCCTGTAGGTGGTACTCACTGCAGCCACGGTGCGCCGGTGGTGAAGGGAGTGAATGTTTAAGGTGGTGGATGGGGTGCCAATCAAGCGGGTTGCTTTGTCCTGGATGGTGTTGAGCTTCTTGAGTGTTGTTGGAACTGCACTCATCCAGCCAAGTGGAGAGTATTCCATCACACTCCTGACTTGTGCCTTGCAGATGGTGGAAAGGCTTTGGGGAGTCAGGAGGTGAGTCACTCGCTGCAGAATACCCAGCCTCTGACCTGCTCTTGTAGCCACAGTACTTATGTGGCTGGTCCAGTTAAGTTTCTCGTCAATGGTGACCCCCAGGTTGTTGATGGTGGGGGATTCGGCGATGGTAATGCCATTGAATGTCAAGGGGAGGTGGTTAGACTCGCTCTTATTGGAGATGGTCATTGCCTGGCACTTGTGAGGCATGAATGTTACTTGCCACTTATCAGCCCAAGCCAGGTTCTTGTCCAGGTCTTGCTGTATGCGGGCTCGGACTGCTTCATTATCTGAGGAGTTGCGAATGGAGCTGAATGCTATGCAAACATCAGCAAACATCCCTACTACTGACCTTATGATGGAGGGAAGGTCATTGATGAAGCAGCTGAAGATGGTTGGGCCTCGGACACTGCCCTGAGGAACTTCAGCAGTGATGTCCTGGGGCTGAGATGATTGGCCTCCAACAACCACCATCTTCCTTTGTGCTAGGTATGACTCCAGCCACTGGAGAATTATCCCCCCAATTCCCATTTAGTTCAATTTTACTCGGGCTCTTTGATGCCACACTCGGTCAAATGCTGCCTTGACCTCTAGATTCACTTGACAATTTTCCCCCTCTCCCTGCAGTTACCACTCAGGCTCTTCCACAGGCTCCTGATTAGGGTGTGTGGGTGGTCTGTCCCCTCCAGTGAGCAGGTGAAGTAATTGGCAAAGCTACTGGAGGAACCAAATAATGACAGATGGAAATTACCATGGAAAACCGTAAGTTGATGCCTGTTGCCATGGGGATAGAAACACAATGGATGGATGCCCACTGGCAAATGTGCAGAAGGCAAAAGGTTGGGCTGTTAGTAATGACCATTCTTTGAAAGTATTCAATTATTGATGGACTGTTATCAACAAGGCTAATCAAGTCTTAGGATGCCTTCCAAGGCCATTTGATTTCAAGTTCAAGCAGGATATCCTGGAGTTGCTCTTGATTACCTAAGATACACGTGACCCTTCCAGTATCAGACAGTGCTTGATGCACTCGGTACACTTACAGGAGTTGACACTGAGACACACATGAGCCATTTTTACCAGTCGGGAGTGAAGCTGACACCAAGACCATACAAGCTGTATAGTATCAGATGGGAGTGAACTATTCCTTTTTAACTGGTGTCCTCGTATATAACTTTTGATTCAAATTTTAACAGTGAAAAAATAAACTTCTGTTGGTTAAGACCAATTTTTTGGTGGGGGGTGGGGCGGGCAGGACAGAGGTACTGATCTTCAGTTAAATGTTAATTCTTCTTTATTGTTCATGCATTGTGAGAGTGAATCTGAATGCAAGGAAACTAAGTCACAAGCAATTTAAGATTTTTGATGAAAGTCCTTCCCTTCTGCGCCATATATAAATCTGTCACTAGCAGAGGGAGGCTCCGACTTTACTGAGAAGTAGGGAGTTCCTGCTTAGGCAGTGTTTTAGGTCTTCTTTCCCAGGAGGCTTTGGGGACTCCCAGTTCCGATCCTCAAGTTATTAAGATAGTCTATCGCTTGCTGAACCTTCCCTCCTCGGTAGACCCAGAGTATGACTCTTCACCTCCTGATTGGAGGCAGCTGTTGACCCAGGGATTCATTTGTGTTAATAATGCTGTCGGGCAGCTTTATAGAGCTCTTCCCTGTTACCTGGAGATTGCAAAGCCCTCTGTCATATGCAACCTGAGGAGGTTCCACAGGGAATCAGGCTTTAAGGAGGATGAGAACCAGGCGGAAATGTCCTCTGCCAAGGGGGAGATGGCCCACGACTCTTCCTTTAAGGCATTTGCATTTAATTCCAGGATAGCCCACAGCCTGGTTGTGGAGGCTTTGGAAGCTTGAGCCTCAGAATTGGAACCTTTATTCCAAATATCACAAGACTCTACCTTTTTCACCATTGCAGGCTTTGACCATCTGTTCTCCCTTTGGACTGCAACCAAAGGAGGCTGGAGGGTAAGAGGGCACAAGGGAATCAAGGTTTCCAAAATGAGGGTGAAGCCAGTAAAAGGAGGTACTTGTTGGCTCTGCTCCAAATGCACAAGGGATACTCTTCTTCCCCTGCTCCATCGGGAACACAGGTGGGGGTGGCTGGCTTCACTTCTTTGCAGCCAGGTGGGAGGAGATCACCACAAGCTTGAGACACAGTTGCTTCCATTGTCACTGCTGTCCAGTTCAAGGAGAACCTAACTGAAGGACAGTCTGGCTGCTGGGAAAGAAATCAAGTGGTTTCCAACTGTGAAGATATCTTGACCTGTAAGACTCAGTTCTGTAGATATAGAGGAGGTGAAATTGGATATGGGCAATGACACAAAACAGGTGGAATCACATTTGCCGACCATTATACAACACCCTCGATATTCAATTCTATTGAAGTCAATGGAACTTTATACCAGGCGGAGCGTATAACATGCGACTGATGAGATACTGCCTGTGTCCAATATCACCTCTAGAGACAGAAGCTATCTCAGAACAGATGTCTCCAAAGGGAAGGACTTTGAGATGGTTACTATGCCTCAAGTCATCCAGATAGTTTGTCCAGGAGATTGCCAGGGCATTGTTGATCTCAGGAATGTCTGTCTCTGTGCCACCATTCAGCCATGCCACTGAAGCCTCTTACGCTGCAGCTTTCAAGGAGGACATTAACAACACAATGTACAATAATTGAGCGTTGAACTTCTTTCAAACAAAGACTCCACCTATGGTAAGCAATCTACAATTCAATTTTGGGGCCTGTGGGAAAATTAAAATGTTCTCACTGCCTTCTGTTGAGATAGATAATGCTCCTTCTTGCAAAGAAAAAAAAGGGTATAAAAAACACACGAAGATTGAAAATAAGTAGGTGTACTTTTGGAGCAACAAAATAGCCTTGCTAATGATTCATGTTTCCCAGTCATTAATTTGTGGTTGAGCTATAACATGTAATAACAGACATGCAAAAACATTAGGAGCAGCATCTCAATGGGGCTTAAAGGTCACTGAACACTTTTTGAAGCCTTTAGATGTGGCTGAAACTCTCCCACATCCAACATATGCCAAGTTTCAGAGCCTGACTGGGCCAGTCTGGTTGTCAGTTTGTGCGTTAGACTATATTTAGGGTCTGAATATGTCTGAACTCGTACTCAAAGATGACAAATTGTATGTGGTTAACACCTTTCTTCCCTCACTGTCCTTATCACTGCTATTCAAGTCAATCTGTTTTGTGGTGAAGATAATAGCCCAGTAAGGGTAAAAGGCTATCTGGCTCTTGATCTCTAATAGTAGTTTCCAATTGCCATTTAATTCTACATGGGTTGATGCCTTATTAGTACCTCACGAGGCTGGATTCTGTTTATCTGAGAATCATGGTAAAAATTACAGTAAATGTGCAGTTCGTCTTCACTTAAACATAAGCACGGAATGACAAAAGGGCCATTTGGCCCATCAAGCCTGTTTCTTCTGCAGACACTGTACATGAAATCTACCGCACCTGTCCTCACCCAGTATCCACAGACGCACGGACCTTTCAGTAGGATCACTGGACAGCAATCAGATCCATATTCCAGGAGTGCTGAGACCACTTTATTGTCCCATTGCCACCTTGACTGAGATCAGCTAAATCAGCTGCATACCACACCTCAGTGGCATTCTCCCATTGTGAGCCTAGATAGCAATCAATAGTGGGAACCCTGGCTGATTTTTTACCCCCACCATGCTAAAGCCAAATGTAGCACCCCTACCAACACCCGCACTGGAATCAGATAACTCAGCACAGATCACAGATTGAAGCTGGAATTTTCTTGCATCTGCATCATTAAGTTCCACACTTACCTATCGGGGCACTGAGAGACCAGAGAATCCAGGGACGATTTTAACCCTACCACGCCTGGTGGAAACTTGCTGGGTGGGCAGTTCCTTACCCACCGTGGAGCCACAGGGAGCTGACTATTTAAACTGCTGTACTGAGACAACTACCCAAAGGTGGCGGGGGTCCTTCTTTACATACGCACGATTACCTCATCGGGACCCGACTGCAATTTAAACTGAACCGGTCTGAGCCAGAAACCTGTGTGGCTTTCGAGCCAGGTGAAGACAGCAGAGAAGAAGAGCTGGGGCCAGAAGAGGCCCAAACAGGTGAGTTTATTTTAGTTTCTGTGTGAGGCCAAGAGAAGCAGGATTGCTCCTCCAGGCTCCACGAGGAAAACTTAGGCCTCCTCTGCCGTAGACACAACAACCCCCCCTCCCTATTCCCAAATGCGAGACCTCTGCAAGAATGAGAATTTGATCAAACTGATTCTAAAATAAATTCACTGGTCGACATTGAGTTTACCCTTGATTTGTTACTAGTCAGTACAGATCTGGCATTATTATTATTATTATTATAAAAAGATGTTCTAACACCAGAGAATGGTTTCAGGGCTGCCTTTCATTAGCAGCCTGTTGCTTCAGTTGAGTGGGACTGCTGAGTGATGGACCACAGGGCGCTGTGTTGCGAGGGGAAAGGAACAATGGACAAGCTCACAGTTTGTACATCAAAATATTTCAACACTGCTGTTGAAATTGAATCTAAAGCACTTTATGATGTAAAGTATAATCTGCACAAGAAGTTAAAGAGCGAAATGGGACTGAGCGAGCGATATTCAGTGTATTGAACAATTTAAGAGTATAATAAAATACCATTTAATGAGGGTCATTTCTGGCTGAGAAATTATTTCAGTTTAATTGAAGTTAATGGAAAGTCATTCGGTATCTTGTGGTTCTGTTCTTGGATTAGAAAGATGCTCAAAACATAAATATTATCAGGTGTCCATAGTGGGTATAATAGATGGCAGTGAGACGCAGCAGTGCTTTTAAAACCGAGGTTTTTGTTATACAAGTGATGGAATGATCTTAATGTGACTTTGGAAATGTTTGTTATTTATGTCGACCCTGCAAAAAAGCACTGCCGAGGAATCCATATTCTCAAAAATGTTAGTGTTTTAAAATCACTTTCTTCTTCATGTTTTGTAAACATAAGAAATTTTGCGAACAGAGAAAAAAGGCTTTTTGCCTCAGCAAACCATCGCCTTTTTGGTTGATTCCAATTCCAGTTTCTTACCATGTCTGGACATGATTTTAGATTTGAGGTTAGGACCAGATCAGCCATGATCTTATTGAATGGCGGAGCAGGCTCGAGGGGCCGATTGGCCTACTCCTGCTCCTATTTCTTATGTTCTTATGTTCTTATGTCTGTCAATCCCCTCTTTCTCCAGAAACACATCTAATTGTTTCTTAAACCCATTTATACTATTTCCTTTGATTGCCTTCTCTGATAAATTATCCTTTATCTATTCTCCTTTTGTGAAATAGTTCTTCCCGTAGTCTTTATTTATTCTTAATTTTTAAATGATGTCCCCTAGTTTTTGAACCCTTTGTCAGTGTCAACAACTTGCCCTGACCTCCTGCATAATCAATCGATAATATATTAGAAATAATACATCTGCAGACACCGCCTATCAGGTTTTCCATTATAAATTCCCACATCCATATTTGTAATGAAAATTGCCCATGTAAACTTATCACACTGTAATTACACCCTCCCATCAGTGGTGGCGCTTTAGTGCCTCAGTTTTACATCTCCCAGCTCCTCAGTCTGCACTGCAGAGAGCCTCTACTTGTCTGGTTCCCAAGTTGCTGTAAATCTCGCTATTTAACCTAAAATAAACATTTAAAGTCAAAATACAATATAAAAATGAGGACAAAATGTCTAACTTTAAAATGAGGACTGAATTAGGTCTGCACACCCTGGTCCAAATATCCCCCACCCTCAAATCCTGCTTGACCTGAACACTGCACTTGGTCTTGTCTTCCCGTGCGCAAAGCCACAGGAGACAGATTAGTTCTTCCCACGGTAAGTTCACACACAATACTCCAGTTGGGGTTTAACCAGTAAAACAAAAGCAAAATACTGTGGATGCTGGAAATCTGAAATAAAAACAGAAAATGCTGGAAAACACTCAGCGGGTCAGGCAGCATCTGTGGAGAGAGAAACAGAGTTAATGTTTCAGGTCAATGACTTTTCATCAGAACTGGATAATTTTGGAGATGGACAGCTTTTAAGCAAGTGCAGAGGAAAAGGGTTTAACGAGTGCCTTATATACTACCAATATAACCTCAGGAGGGATATGGAGGGAGTGCAGCACAGATTCACTCGAAAGATACCGAGGCAATAAAAGTTAAATTATGAGGACAGGTGGCATAGACTAGGCTGTATTACCTTGAGTATAGAAGATTAAGGGGTGACCTAATGGAGGTGTTTAAGATGATTAAAGGATTTGATCGGATAAACTATTTCTTCTGGTGGCGGAGTCCAGGAAAAGGGGACAGAGCCTTAAAATTAGACCCAGGCCATTCAGGGGTGATGTAAGGAAGTGGAAATCTGGAACTCTCTTCCCCAAAAAGCTGTTGAGGATAGGTCAATTGAAAATTTCAAAACTAAGATTGATAAACTTTTATTAGGTTAGGGTATTGAGGGATGTAAACCAAGGCGGATAAATGGAGTTAAAATACAGATTAGCTATGATCTAACTGAATGGCAGGACAGACTCAAAGGGCTGAATGGCCTCCTCCTGTTCCTATGTTCCTATTTCTTTTGCTTCACTGTTTCCACTATTTTTTTTCTGTATGGCTTTCATTCTCTCCTGCCTCGAGTCCTACAACCCGCCGAAATCTTTGCACTCCTCCAATTCTGGCCTCCTGCACATCCCCGACTTCCATCCCTCCACGATTGGCGGCCGTGCCCGCAGCTGCCTAGGCCCTAAGTTCTGGAATTCCCTCCCTAAACCTCTCCACCTCTGTCTCCTCCTTTAAGACGCTCCTTAAAACTTAAAACGCTCTATGACCAAGCTTTTGGTCACCTGTCCTAACATCTCTTTATGTGGCTCAGTCTCAAATTTTGTCTGATAACGCTCCTGGGAAGAGCTTTGGGATGTTTTACTATGTTAAAGGTGCTATATAATTGCAAGTTGTTGTTTCTAAAATACTGTATGCATAAACTTGGCTGGTGACAGCACCTCTTTCGGGAATGATTGATAGACAGAGAGAGTCATGGATTACTCACTCGCCCAGCTTTATTGCTATGCCTATTTAAATCTAATTTGCACTTTTGACGTTTTTTATTCATTGCGTTGGCACACAGTCACAACTCTCCTCTCGCCTGTAGGTTAGCTCACAGCCTGTTTTAGAGTCCAAACACGATTCCTTTTTTAAACTCCCGTTTTAATCAAATGGTTACTTGATATACCTGCTCCTAGAGGGAGGGGGAAGGGGGGTTTTATGATATCACAGGTAACTGGATTGGTTGGCGTTGTGTACTGTTCTGGATTTCCCCATTGGCTGACTGTGATCTCTGTGTGTGTGTGCTTTGCAATTACCTGGACGAAGGAGGCAATTTCAGCAGGAAAGGAGGGAGTTGGGGGAAGAGAGGAAATGTGATCGGATTCATTCGACGAAAAAAAAAGGATCTGCGACCTTTAAGATTCTGCAGAATGCGGGGGTTAGTGACACCAGTGTGAATGGAAACACTGTCAAAAATCCGAGTCTAGAGTCTAGAGCTGGCGAGAGAGCAGATCGCAATGGTAGGTAAAGCAAACTATTTCACCTTTCATCTGTGTGTGTGTGTGTGTGTGGGAGGGGGAATTTGACTGATCTTCAAATATATGTCAACTGATTCTAAATGATGTGTGATTATTTATAAAGTTTGAGTCCTCCGAGCTCGCAGGAGTGATTGGAAATAGTGACTTCCTTTTCTAATACAATGATCAAAACCATGTGTTTTTAATTTCCCCTCTTCCAGTATGTGTAAACGAAAAGATCCGATTCAAGTTACAAGCTGCGTTTTATGATGAATTTCTCATCTTGTCTTTAGACATACGCGGATCTGGAAAAGTAATTGTGAAAGGGGAGGCTGAATGACCTCTTGTTCCAATGAAAGATATTTCTCTTCTGGCAAATAAAGTTTTCAAGTGGTCGCCGCTAATAATCAAAGGCGTTTAACAAAAGTAATAAAACCTCATTGTGACTGAATCATAAATAAACTTGATCATAAATAAACTTGATCATAAATAACCTCACATAGTGCCTGCAAAGACAAATATTAAAACTGAACCGACAGCGATCTGGTAATGAAGGTTATGTTTAGCGTGCTGGTCGTGGGCTTGTCTGGCTTTTCCCCTCTTCAGCAGTAAATGTCCTGGCGTCGATTTTTTAAACAGGATTGCACGCTAATGTGATAAACGTGATAACCTCTTGAGGCTTCCAAACTTCTTCGAGTGCAGTTGAATCAAATCTTCAACAACATTGACTCAACAAACTGTGCATATTTCAGGAGAAGGATGCCCCACTCCCAAAATAAAGGGTCAAAATTCAGACTCTATTCAAGGCCACTGCTGTGAAAGGGCATCCCTCTGCTTAAAACCAGCGCACTGCTATATTAGGACAGGAGCCCAGGGGGAAATATATGTCCCTGATCAAAACTAAGAGTTACTGCACGGAGGTGGTTTATGATTGAAAATGGTTGGAAGTGCATTAAAATTGCACGTTAATGCATTAAAAAGTAGCAAGCTGCAGATAGATTGCGAGCTTAAAAATAATAAGTACATGCACCGTTTATGACAGCTTGAAGCCTGGTTTAAATACACTGGTCACCTCTGCATCGCGCAGACCTGCTCCCAATTCTATTTACGGAGCGGCACGTGCCCCGCCTTCGTGTGCCAAGCGCGCACTTGTGATGGCTCAGTTAGCTGTCAGTCTAGAGAGTGGACAGCGCAGCAAGACCAGGTGTGGGTCTAAAGTCCCGCCCTCCCCCCCGTGTGTCGAGCGGTGACTGGCTGATTCGACGGATTTACCATGTCAATCACAGCAACGGTAACCCGGGGGGGGGGCGGGGCTTGCGGTGAGTTGTGCGTCATTTCGTTGTCAGGTTGTCGCTCCGCCCGCACTGACCGCTCGGTGGAAAAGGCGAGGCCTTGCCGAGATGGAGTGCGTTTTTGCTGGGCCGAGTCTCGCCTCGTTCCGCGGGCTTCGGGCCGCTCCAGGCTGGCTTCTACCATCCATTGAATTCCCTGGGATAAATTAATAATAATTGTACATAGTTATTATTTTCAAAAAAAAAGCCCGAACGAGCGAATAGGTGAACCTGCGGGCCTGGCATGAGAGGCGGGAGCGGGCTTAGTGGGGGACGGCCTGCGAGCCGAGAGGTAGTGACGGTGGGTGGGGGGAGCGATAGGCACCGGGAGGGGGAAGAGGTCGGGAGAGCCCTAGGCGGCGGGGAGCGGAACCTCTACTTTCCTTCCCCCCCCCTCTCTTTCTCCCCCCCCTCCTCTCTTTCCTCCCCCCCCTCCTTCCCCCCCCTCCTCTCTTCCTCCCCCCCCCCTCAAGGGCCGCCAAACCCGCATAACAAGAAAACCCCCCCCTCCTCTCTTTCCCCCCCCCCCTCCTCCTCTCTTTCCCCCCCCTCCTCCTCTCTTTCCCCCCCCCCTCCTCCTCTCTTCCCCCCCCCCTCCTCCTCTCTTTCCCCCCCCTCCTCCGCTCTCTTCCCCCCCCCCTCCTCCTCACTTTCCCCCCCCCCCTTCCTCTCTTCCCCCCCCCCCTCCTCTCTCTTCCCCCCCTCCTCTCTCTTCCCCCCCCCCCTCCCTTCTTCCCCCCCCCCCCCCCCTCCCTCTCTCTTCCCCCCCCCCCCTCCCTTCTCTCTTCCCCCCCCCCCCTCCCCCCTCCTCTCTTCCCCCCCCCCTCCTTCCTCCCCCCCCCCTCTCTTCCTCCCCCCCTCTCCCCCCCCCCCTCCCTTCTTCTCTCTCCCCCCCCCCCTCCCTTCTTCTCTTCCCCCCCCCCCTCTCTCCCCCCCCCCTCCCTTCTTCTCTTCCCCCCCCCCCCCCCTTCTTCTCTTCCCCCCCCCCTCCTCTCCCCCCCTCCCTTCTTCTCTTTCCCCCCCCCCTCCCTTCTTCTCTTCCCCCCCCCCCTCCCTTCTCTTCCCCCCCCCCCTCCCTTCTTCTCTTCCCCCCCCCCCTCCCTTCTCTCTTCCCCCCCCCCCCCTCCCTTCTTCTCTTCCCCCCCCCCCCTCCCTTCTCTCTCCTCCCCCCCCTCCTTCTTCTCTCCCCCCCCCCCCTCCTTCTCTTCCCCCCCCCCCCCCTCCTTCTTCCCTCTTCCGCCCCCCCCCCCCCCCTCTTCTCTTCCCCCCCCCCCTCCCTTCTTCGCTTCCCCCCCCCCCTCTCGCAACCCCCCCCGCCACCCACACCTTCTTCTCTTCCCCCCCCCCCCCCTCTTCCGCCCCCCCCGCCCTCCCTTCTGCTCTCCCCCCCCCCCCCCTCCCTTCTTCTCTTCCCCCCCCCCCCCCTCCCTTCTTCTCTTCCCCCCCCCCCCTACCTTCTTCTCTTCCCCCCCCCCCCTCCCTCTTCTTCTCGCCCCCCCCCGCCCCCCCCCCTCCCTTCTTCTCTCCCCCCCCCCCCCTCCCTTCTCTCTTCCCCCCCCCCTCCTTCTTCTCCCCCCCCCCCCCCTCCCTTCTTCTCTTCCCCCCCCCCCCCCTCCCCCCCCCCCCTCCCTTCTCTTCCCCCCCCCCCCCCTCCCTTCTTCTCTTCCCCCCCCCCCCCCTCCCTTCTTCTCTTCCCCCCCCCCCCCTCCCTTCTTCTCTCCCCCCCCCCCCCCCTCCCTTCTTCTCTTCCCCCCCCCCCCCCCTCCCCCGCCGCTCCAACGCCCCCCCCCCCCTCCCTCTCTCTTCCCCCCCCCCCCTCCCTTCTCTTCCCCCCCCCCCCCCCCCCTCCCTTCTTCTCTTCCCCCCCCCCCCCCCCTCCCTTCTTCTCTTCCCCCCCCCCCCCCCCTCCCTTCTTCTCTTCCCCCCCCCCCTCCCTTCTTCTCTTCCCCCCCCCCCCCTCCCTTCTTCTCTTCCCCCCCCCCCCTCCCTTCTTCTCTTCCCCCCCCCCCCCTCCTTCTTCTCTTCCCCCCCCCCCCCTCCCTTCTTCTCTTCCCCCCCCCCCCCTCCCTTCTTCTCTTCCCCCCCCCCCCCCTCCCTTCTTCTCTTCCCCCCCCCCCCCTCCCCCTCCCTCACCTCTTCCCCCCCCCCCCCCCCCCTTCTCTTCCCCCCCCCCCCTCCCTCTCTCTTCCCCCCCCCCCCCCTCCCCTTCTTCCCCCCCCCCCCCCCCCCCTCCTTCTCCCCCCCCCCCCCCCTCCCTCAACTCTCCCCCCCCCCCCCCCCTCCCTCTTCTCTCCCCCCCCCCCCCCCTCCCCTCTTCTCTTCCCCCCCCCCCCCTCCCTTCTTCTCTTCCCCCCCCCCCCCTCCCTCTTCTCTTCCCCCCCCCCCCCCTCCTCTTCCCCCCCCCCCCCCCTCTTCCCCCCCTCCCCCCCCCCTTCCCCCCCCCCCCCTCCCTTCTTCTCTTCCCCCCCCCCCCCCCTCCCTTCTTCTCTTCCCCCCCCCCCCCCTCCCTTCTTCTCTTCCCCCCCCCCCCCCTCCCTTCTTCTCTTCCCCCCCCCCCCTCCCTTCTTCTCTCCCCCCCCCCCCTCCCTTCTTCTCTTCCCCCCCCCCCCCTCCCTTCTTCTCTCTCCCCCGCCCCCCCCCTCCCTTCTTCTTCCCCCCCCCCCCCCTCCCTTCTTCTCTCCCCCCCCCCCCCTCCCTCTCTCCCCCCCCCCCCTCCCTTCTCTTCTCCCCCCCCCCCCCCTCCCTCTTCTCTCCCCCCCCCCCCTCCCTTCTTCTCTTCCCCCCCCCCCCTCCCTTCTTCTCTTCCCCCCCCCCCCCCCCCCCTTCTTCTCTTCCCCCCCCCCCCCCCTCCCTCTCTCTTCCCCCCCCCCCCCCCCTCCCTTCTCCTCCCCCCCCCCCCCCCTCCCTTCTTCCTCCCCCCCCCCCCTCCCTTCTTCTCTTCCCCCCCCCCCCCCTCCCTTCTTCTCTTCCCCCCCCCCCCCCCCCCTCCCCCCCCCCAACCCTTCCTCCCCCCCCCCCCCTCCCTTCTTCTCTCCCCCAACGACCCCCCCAACCCCCCAACCCAACAAAACCCCAAACAAACCCACCCCCCCCCCCCCTCTTCTCTTCCCCCCCCCCCCTCCCTTCTTCCTCCCCCCCCCCCCCTCTCCCCCCCCCCCCTCCCTTCTTCCTTCCCCCCCCCCCCCCCCCCCCCTCCCTTCTTCTCTCCTCCCCCCCCCTCCCTTCTTCTCTCCCCCCCCCCCTCCCTTCTTCTCTTCCCCCCCCCCCCCTCCCTTCTTCTCTTCCTCCCCCCCCCCCCCTCCCTTCTTCTCTTCCTCCCCCCCCCCCCCTCCCTTCTTCTCTTCCCCCCCCCCCCTCCTTCTTCTCTTCCTCCCCCCCCCCCTCCCTTCTTCTCTTCCCCCCCCCCCTCCCTTCTTCTCTTCCCCCCCCCCCCCCCCCTCCCTTCTTCTCTTCCCCCCCCCCCCCTCCCTTCTTCCTTCCTCCCCCCCCCCCCTTCTTCTCTTCCTCCCCCCCCCTCCCTTCTTCTCTTCCTCCCCCCCCTCCCTTCTTCTCTTCCTCCCCCCCCCCCCCCTTCTTCTCTTCCTCCCCCCCCCTCCCTTCTTCTCTTCCTCCCCCCCCCCCCTCCCTTCTTCTCTTCCTCCCCCCCCCCCTCCCTTCTTCTCTTCCTCCCCCCCCCCCCTCCCTTCTTCTCTTCCTCCCCCCCCCCCCCCCCCCCCCTCCCTTCTTCTCTTCCTCCCCCCCCCCCCCCCCCCCTCCCTTCTTCTCTTCCTCCCCCCCCCCCCCCTCCCTTCTCCTCCCCCCCCTCCCTTCTTCTCTTCCTCCCCCCCCCCTCCCTTCTTCTCTTCCTCCCCCCCCCCTCCCTTCTTCTCTTCCTCCCCCCCCCCCCTTCTTCTCTTCCTCCCCCCCTCCCTTCTTCTCTTCCTCCCCCCCTCCCTTCTTCTCTTCCTCCCCCCCCCCCCCTCCCTTCTTCTCTTCCTCCCCCCCCCCCTCCCTTCTTCTCTTCCCCCCCCCCCCCTCCCTTCTTCTCTTCCCCCCCCCCCCCTTCTTCTCTTCCTCCCCCCCCCCCCCCTTCTTCTCTTCCTCCCCCCCCCCCCTCCCTTCTTCTCTTCCTCCCCCCCCCCCCTCCCTTCTTCTCTTCCTCCCCCCCCCCCTCCCTTCTTCTCTTCCTCCTCCCCCCCCCCCCTCCCTTCTTCTCTTCCTCCCCCCCCCTCCCCCCCCCCCCCTCCCTTCTTCTCTTCCTCCCCCCCCCCCCCCCCCCTCCCTTCTTCTCTTCCTCCCCCCCCCCCCCCCCTCCCTTCTTCTCTTCCTCCCCCCCCCCTCCCTTCTTCTCTTCCTCCCCCCCCCTCCTTCTCTCTTCCCCCCCCCCTCCCTTCTTCTCTTCCTCCCCCCCCCCCTTCTCTCTCCCCCTCCCTTCTTCTCTTCCTCCCCCCCCCCCCTCCCTTCTTCTCTTCCTCCCCCCCCCCCCCTCCCTTCTTCTTCCCCCCCCCCCCTCCCTTCTTCTTCCCCCCCCCCCCCCTTCTTCTCTTCCTCCCCCCCCCCCCTCCCTTCTTCTCTTCCTCCCCCCCCCCCTCCCTTCTTCTCTTCCTCCCCCCCCCCCCTCCCTTCTTCTCTTCCTCCCCCCCCCCCCCTCCCTTCTTCTCTTCCTCCCCCCCCCCCCCTCCCTTCTTCTCTTCCCCCCCCCCCCCCTCCCTTCTTCTCTTCCCCCCCCCCCCCCTCCCTTCTTCTCTTCCTCCCCCCCCCCCCTCCCTTCTTCTCTTCCCCCCCCCCCCCTCCCTTCTTCTCTTCCTCCCCCCCCCCCCCCTCCCTTCTTCTCTTCCTCCCCCCCCCCCCTCCCTTCTTCTCTTCCTCCCCCCCCCCCCCTCCCTTCTTCTCTTCCCCCCCCCCCCCTCCCTTCTTCTCTTCCCCCCCCCCCCCCTCCCTTCTTCTCTTCCCCCCCCCCCCCCTCCCTTCTTCTCTTCCCCCCCCCCCCTCCCTTCTTCTCTTCCCCCCCCCCCCCCCCTCCCTTCTTCTCTTCCCCCCCCCCCCCTCCCTTCTTCTCTTCCCCCCCCCCCCCCCTCCCTTCTTCTCTTCCCCCCCCCCCCCCCTCCCTTCTTCTCTTCCCCCCCCCCCCCCCTCCCTTCTTCTCTTCCCCCCCCCCCCCTCCCTTCTTCTCTTCCCCCCCCCCCCTCCCTTCTTCTCTTCCCCCCCCCCCCCCTCCCTTCTTCTCTTCCCCCCCCCCCCCCTCCCTTCTTCTCTCCCCCCCCCCCCCTCCTTCTTCTCTTCCCCCCCCCCCCCTCCCTTCTTCTCTTCCCCCCCCCCCTCCCTTCTTCTCTCCCCCCCCCCCCCCTCCCTTCTTCTCTTCCCCCCCCCCCCTCCCTTCTTCTCTTCCCCCCCCCCCCTCCCCTCCCCCCCCCCCCCCCCCTCCCCCCCCCTCCCCCCCCCCCCCTCCCCCCCCCTCCCCCCCCCCCCCCCCCCCCCTTCTTCTCTTCCCCCCCCCCCCCCTCCCCTCCCCCCCCCTCCCCTCCCCCCCCCCCCTCCCCCCCCTCCCCCCCTCCCCCCCCCCTCCCTTCTTCTCTTCCCCCCCCCCCCCTCCCTTCTTCTCTTCCCCCCCCCCCTCCCTTCTTCTCTTCCCCCCCCCCCCCCTTCCCCCCCCCCCTTCCCCCCCTCCCTTCTTCTCTTCCCCCCCCCCCCCTCCCTTCTTCTCTTCCCCCCCCCCCCTCCCTTCTTCTCTTCCCCCCCCTCCCTCCCCCCCTTCCCCCCCCCCCCTTCCCCCCCCCTCCTTCTTCTCTTCCCCCCCCCCTCCCTTCTTCTTCCCCCCCCCCTCCCTTCTTCTCTTCCCCCCCCCCTCCCTTCTTCTCTTCCCCCCCCCCCCCTCCCTTCTTCTCTTCCCCCCCCCCCCCTCCCTTCTTCTCTTCCCCCCCCCCCCCCTCCCTTCTTCTCTTCCCCCCCCCCCCCCCTCCCTCCCCCCCCCCTCCCTTCTTCTCTTCCCCCCCCCCTCCCTTCTTCTCTTCCCCCCCCCCTCCCTTCTTCTCTTCCCCCCCCCCCTCCCTTCTTCTCTTCCCCCCCCCCTCCCTTCTTCTCTTCCCCCCCCCCCCCCTCCCTTCTTCTCTTCCCCCCCCCCCCCCTCCCTTCTTCTCTTCCCCCCCCCCCCCCCTCCTTCTTCTCTTCCCCCCCCCCCCCCCCCCCCCCTCCCTTCTTCTCTTCCCCCCCCCCCCCCCCCCCCCCCTCCCTTCTTCTCTTCCCCCCCCCCCCCCCCCCCCCCCCCCTCCCTTCTTCTCTTCCCCCCCCCCCCCCTCCCTTCTTCTCTTCCTCCCCCCCCCCTCCCTTCTTCTCTTCCTCCCCCCCCCCCCCCCCTCCCTTCTTCTCTTCCTCCCCCCCCCCCCCCCCCCCCCTCCCTTCTTCTCTTCCTCCCCCCCCCCCCCCCTCCCTTCTTCTCTTCCTCCCCCCCCCCCCCCCCTCCCTTCTTCTCTTCCTCCCCCCCCCTCCCTTCTTCTCTTCCTCCCCCCCCCCTCCCTTCTTCTCTTCCTCCCCCCCCCTCCCTTCTTCTCTTCCTCCCCCCCCCCTCCCTTCTTCTCTTCCTCCCCCCCCCCCCCCTTCTTCTCTCCTCCCCCCCCCTCCCTTCTTCTCTTCCTCCCCCCCCCCCTCCCTTCTTCTCTTCCCCCCCCCCCCCCTCCCTTCTTCTCTTCCCCCCCCCCCCCCTCCCTTCTTCTCTTCCTCCCCCCCCCCCCCCTTCTCTCTCCCCCCCCCCCCCTCCCTTCTTCTCTTCCTCCCCCCCCCCCCCCTCCCTTCTTCTCTTCCCCCCCCCCCCCTCCCTTCTTCTCTTCCCCCCCCCCCCCCTCCCTTCTTCTCTTCCCCCCCCCCCCCCTCCCTTCTTCTCTTCCCCCCCCCCCCCCCCTCCCTTCTTCTCTTCCCCCCCCCCCCCCCTCCCTTCTTCTCTCCCCCCCCCCCCTCCCTTCTTCTCTTCCCCCCCCCCCCCCCTCCCTTCTTCTCTTCCCCCCCCCCCCCTCCCTCTTCTCTCCCCCCCCCCCCCCCCCTTCTTCTCTTCCCCCCCCCCCCCCCTCCCTTCTTCTCTTCCCCCCCCCCCCCCCCTCCCTTCTTCTCTCCCCCCCCCCCCCCCTCCCTTCTTCTCTCCCCCCCCCCCCCCCCCCTCCCTTCTTCTCTCCCCCCCCCCCCCTCCCTTCTTCTCTCCCCCCCCCCCTCCCTTCTTCTCTCCCCCCCCCCCTCTTCTCTCCCCCCCCTCCCTCCTTCTCTCCCCCCCCCCCTCCCTTCTTCTCTCCCCCCCCTCCCTTCTTCTCTCCCCCCCCCCCCCCTTCTTCTCTTCCCCCCCCCCCCCCTTCTTCTCTTCCCCCCCCCCCCCCTTCTTCTCTTCCCCCCCCCCCCCCCTTCTTCTCTTCCCCCCCCCCCCCCTCTTCTCTTCCCCCCCCCTCCCTTCTTCTCTTCCCCCCCCCTCTCTCTCCCCCCCCTCCCTTCTCTCTTCCCCCCCCCCTCCCTTCTTCTCTTCCCCCCCCCCCCCCTCCTCTTCCTCCCCCCCCCCCCCCCCCCCCCCCCCCCCCCCCCCCCCCCCCCCCCCTCCCTTCTTCTCTTCCCCCCCCCCCTCCCTTCTTCTCTTCCCCCCCCCTCCCTTCTTCTCTCCCCCCCCCCCCCCTTCTCTTCCCCCCCCCCCCCCTTCTCTTCCCCCCCCCCCCCTCTCCCTTCTTCTCTTCCCCCCCCCCCCCCTCCCTTCTTCTCTTCCCCCCCCCCCCCTCCCTTCTTCTCTTCCTCCCCCCCCCCCCCTCCCTTCTTCTCTTCCTCCCCCCCCCCCCCTCCCTTCTTCTCTTCCTCCCCCCCCCCCCCCTCCCTTCTTCTCTTCCTCCCCCCCCCCCCCTCCCTTCTTCTCTTCCTCCCCCCCCCCCCTCCCTTCTTCTCTTCCTCCCCCCCCCCCCCCTCCCTTCTTCTCTTCCCCCCCCCCCCCCCCCTCCCTTCTTCTCTCCTCCCCCCCCCCCCCCCCTCCCTTCTTCTCTTCCTCCCCCCCCCCCCTCCCTTCTTCTCTTCCTCCCCCCCCCCCCCTCCCTTCTTCTCTTCCTCCCCCCCCCCCCCTCCCTTCTTCTCTTCCTCCCCCCCCCCCCCTCCCTTCTTCTCTTCCTCCCCCCCCCCCCTCCCTTCTTCTCTTCCTCCCCCCCCCCCTCCCTTCTTCTCTTCCTCCCCCCCCCCCCCCCCCTCCCTTCTTCTCTTCCTCCCCCCCCCCCCCTCCCTTCTTCTCTTCCTCCCCCCCCCCCCCTCCCTTCTTCTCTTCCTCCCCCCCCCCCCCTCCCTTCTTCTCTTCCTCCCCCCCCCCCCCTCCCTTCTTCTCTTCCTCCCCCCCCCCCCTCCCTTCTTCTCTTCCTCCCCCCCCCCCCTCCCTTCTTCTCTTCCCCCCCCCCCCCCCCTCCCTTCTTCTCTTCCCCCCCCCCCCCCCCTTCTTCTCTTCCTCCCCCCCCCCCCCCCTCCCTTCTTCTCTTCCTCCCCCCCCCCCCTCCCTTCTTCTCTTCCTCCCCCCCCCCCCTCCCTTCTTCTCTTCCTCCCCCCCCCCCCTCCCTTCTTCTCTTCCCCCCCCCCCCCCCTCCCTTCTTCTCTTCCCCCCCCCCCCCTCCCTTCTTCTCTTCCCCCCCCCCCCCCTCCCTTCTTCTCTTCCCCCCCCCCCCCCCCCCCTCCCTTCTTCTCTTCCCCCCCCCCCCCCTCCCTTCTTCTCTTCCCCCCCCCCCCCCCTCCCTTCTTCTCTTCCCCCCCCCCCCCCCCTCCCTTCTTCTCTTCCCCCCCCCCCCCCTCCCTTCTTCTCTTCCCCCCCCCTCCCTTCTTCTCTTCCCCCCCCCCCCCCCCCCCCCCTCCCTTCTTCTCTTCCCCCCCCCCCCCCCCCCCTTCTTCTCTTCCCCCCCCCCCCCCCCCCCTTCTTCTCTCCCCCCCCCCCCCCCCTTCTTCTCTTCCCCCCCCCCCCCCCTTCTTCTCTTCCCCCCCCCCCCCTTCTTCTCTTCCCCCCCCCCCCCCCTTCTTCTCTTCCCCCCCCCCCCCCCTTCTTCTCTTCCCCCCCCCCCCCCCCTTCTCCCCCCCCCCCCCCTTCTTCTCCCCCCCCCCCCCCCCCCTTCTTCTCTCCCCCCCCCCCCCCTTCTTCTCTCCCCCCCCCCCCCCCTTCTTCTCTCCCCCCCCCCCCCCCCCCCTTCTTCTCTCCCCCCCCCCCCCCCCCCTTCTTCTCTTCCCCCCCCCCCCCCCCCCCCCCCCTTCTTCTCTTCCCCCCCCCCCCCCCTTCTTCTCTTCCCCCCCCCCCCCCCTTCTTCTCTCCCCCCCCCCCCCCCCCTCCCTTCTTCTCTCCCCCCCCCCCCCTCCCTTCTCTCTCCCCCCCCCCCCCCCTCCCTTCTTCTCTCCCCCCCCCCCCCCCTCCTTCTTCTCTCCCCCCCCCCCCCCCCCCCCCCCCCCCCCCCCCCCCAACCAGTTCAGTCTCTAAATTGCAACATCTGCCTAGACAGAAACAGGGAAGAACTAGCTTGTATAACTGTAGGACAGCCAATCAAATACTTGTTGAAGTGCAGTCACTGTTATGTGGGCAAATGCAGCAGCCAATTTGCACACTGCAAGGTCCCACAAACTGCAAATGAGATAATGGATCTGTTAATCTGTCTTGATGGTATTGGTTGAGGGAGGAATGTTGGCAGGGGCTGTGGGAGATCTCCCAGCCGAGTAATTTTCAGAAGAGATACACAGACAGCAAATGTTGGATTTAGAAAACATTAGGTTGCGCGTACATGCACTCAAACCAGTTTCATATGCAGTGCTTTTTTAGCAGTGCTCTATCTGGTTTCAGATTGGCAGGAGTGTGATCATCCAGTGTCTGCCATATCCCTCGCACCACAATGTGTTCAAAGTGTTGTTTTGGTTGCAGCTTGTAGTTTTCTTTAACTGGAAATTCAACTAATTCTGTTATTTAGTGAGTCCTAGGCTGTTTAATGTTGTGATGTCCTAGTTTAAATGTGACACTTTGTAGGAATGCTTTCAGTATGCTCCTCTTTTACCTCCCCTACTGACGTCACAGGAGAGGACTGCACTAGCGCCTTGTCTTTAACAAATCTTGCTCCCTCGCTGCTCTAGTGACTTTCCTGTCCTTCACTGTATCTGTACAATCAGAACTTGCCTTCAGATGTTCTCGTCCCATTGTCAGCATCAGTGCCAAACAAAACCCCTCAGCTCCAGAAGTTCAGCAACATTTAGAAGGACTGGAAATTGCATCGAGTCACTGGAAGCAATTTTCCCGAAAGAGTTCTTGTTGAACTTTACACAAATCAAATTTGTATTTAACTGATCTTCCAGTTGTCTTGATGCAGCTTTCTCTTTGTGCTGCAAGGTGACAAGCACTCATGTAAGGATTTCGGGTATCATTCAATTGTGGTGGTCCTTAAGTGGGACCTGAATTTGAGTTTGCAGTGACTGACTGATGTCTGTTATTTTATGCAATATTGGGATCTCTCTTAACCATAGAATATTTTCCAAGATGAGCAGGAAGGTGCACAATGATTGACTCGTGGCTGGAAAATGCTTGGCTTAGATTCTTCCGGATATCGGGCACTTGCATCTGAAAGAGAATTAAATGTATCAAGGGACGATTGCAAGACCATCCCCTCAAAAATATCTGAAAAGCTGCATTGAACCTTGTGTTGGCTCATAAAGCCAGCAACAAAGGCTTTGGATGGTAGGAGTCTTTGTTCCCTGATCTCCTATAGTCTTGGTCACCTGTCAGCTCAGCCTCTGGTACGGAATTGAGAGCTGGAGTTTCCATTTGTTGTCAAGGCATTCCAATTATCAACTGGCATTCTGAGTATTTTTATGGCCATTGTCGGTCTTAAGCAGTCATCTTGGCTCAGAAATCGACTAGTCAGTTTGAAGAATGAGTCTCTCAAGATCATGCCCTATGGCTGACAGTCCCCTGGCACCAATATTCATCTGTCATGTTTGTCCTTTGCCATCCAGAGCTTTTCCCAGAAATTGACCAGCCTTGTTGAGGTGGTTTTGCTCCTTCAAGTAGTCTTTTTAGATGTTGGAATCACATGACATTGGTGCCATTTGCTGAAAAGCTGAGTTCCTACTTTGAGGGAGTGGATGCATGTCCCTCTTCACTTCAGACTCCAGTGTGGCAGGACAGTACCACAACTGATTGGCTCTGGTGGAGCTTGCCCACTTGGTGTTTTTTTTCTCATGCAGACTGCATAGAAGGGGCAAAGACTGTTGGGGTTTCCTTTCAGCCAGGCCACTGAAGTCTGATCCATCCCTGCTTGTCCAATAACCTGCAGACTTGAAGCAGGAAATTCTGAGTCTTGGGGAAAAGAAACATTCAAATTATCCAACCCCAAGTTCTGAGCTGCAGGCACAGTATTAGATGATGTGGACTTTATGGCAGAACCCATTTGCATAGTTTGTGCATGGGAGCCCACTTGCGCTCTGATCTTCAGCATGCGCAGCTAAGCATATTTTACACATCCCGTGTAGTGTAATGACAGCGTAGTCTGCTGCACTTCGTATTCACACCTAGTGCTTTTTGAGTTTTCCCAGATTATGGTGCTAAAGTTCTCTACCACCCTTCAACGCTTGTTAGTGTTAAGCATATGTGGCAAGATGAGCATTTTTTTGTAAATATAGATGGTAGAATTTAGATTGCCCAGGGCTTGTCACCTCTGACACTAAAGCTGCCTTTTTATATTGGAATTAGATTCTACCTCCTGGATTCGTTGAGACTGGCCAGCAGGAAGATCAGTTTTATTACTGCAAGCATCCCACTAATGTCTGTAAAAGCATCTTAAGCTACACTAGGATGTTTGTGTCCTTTTGCATATTCTCCTTCACTTTTTCTAATCTTTTTCAACTTTGATGATATACAGTGGGCCCTGGGCCTTCACCTGGATTTCCATTTTTAAAATTCATCTGGCAACTAAACTTTTACTTAGAATTTACAGCACAGAAACAGCCATTCGCCCCAATCTGTACCATTGTTTATGCTGCACACGAGCGTCTTCCCACTCTATTTACTTCATCTCACCCTATCACACACCCTTCTGTTACTTTCTCCCTCATATACATTTATGAGGAAGCTAGATAAGTACATGTTATTCGCCTCAACCACTCCATGTGGTAGTGAGTTCCACATTCTCACCACTGAGTAAAGAGTAAACTGACTGAGAGAGTTAGGTTGTTCCCATGCTATGGCCACTTTTTTGGTTCATCTGTAGGTCCTTTTGTAAAGCAACAACCTACAGTGGTACATGTGCTTTTACTGAGCATAGCGGTCTTGCCAGCCCAGTGTGATCACTTTGGTTCCATGGTACTTCAAGCTGATCTGAAAATTATAGATTCTGTGCAACCCAGCCCCAAACGAGTAAGGGTGCTGGAAGACCATACCAAAAAGGTCTACAGTCTTTATTCTTTGGTTTGGAGTGGAACATCCACATACAGGGCTCTCTCTCCACCCACTCTTCCTTCTGACCCAGTGGAGCTTGGAGCTCCTTTTATACTGTCTCACTGAACTTTAAACCTCCTATTGCTTCCAACAGTGGCATTGGTGCTATCATCTCATCCTTTAAAATGAGGACATTTCTAAAACATAAGTTTACCCCAGGATGTTCTTTTCCCTTCTGAGCATAAGATTTTTTTTTAAAAGAATCCCTTTTAAAGTGAATGGCCCACCCCTGGGATGAGGAATTAATTCTTGCTTTGTGACCTGAGAATTTTAAGTTGGGTGGGGACTTGCAGCTTTTGAAGTGGTCTAGTTTCAAATTGTTATTTAGAAAGTGTTCTGCAGCTTAATTTTTATTGTCTGCAAGAAGTTACTTGCATCTTAAAATACATCTCATACCACTGAGTTTGTGTTTTGTTGTAGCATTTGACGACTTTTATCTTTAATTTTAATTTTTAATGAGGCAATATGGTGGAATGGACTTATCATATAGCATAGTTATATTGTAGAACTGGTTGCTGAAGTGGTTCTCCAATACTGGCCCCTAGCCCCATTCTTGAATGACTTGCCCTGCTTACAGTGAGGGGCTATTTTTACAATACCTGGTTCCAATTTAAAACAACTGCATGCGTGTGCTGTTTGGGACTATTTGTCTGACAGGGACCTTCCCTGATGCCTCAGTAGAGTCTGTACAGGTTGGCGATGTCTGTGCAGATTGAGCATGAGTGCTTCTGCTACTTGCCTCGCTGGCAGCCAAAAAGCAGGGCTATTTCCGGCAGCCAAGCAGTTTATTTGTTGCCAGCTGAGGTGGTAGTTGCAGTCACCTTTTTGTGAGTTGCACACTGACTCTGGCAGCAACAACACTACCCTGTTTACATCATCAGCTTGCTGCTGATAATGAAGCTGCTACCAACAGACTGGCAAAGTAAATGCAATGTTAGGGACTGAATATCTGTGACTCAAGTCAGAAATGGCAGCAGCTCTTCTGAAAGCTCAGGCAATGACAGTGCCAGCTAGCCAGTGAGGTAAATGGCAGAAGCACCCATGCTCAGTCTGTACAGATATTGATGATGTGGAGATGCCGGTGATGGACTGGGGTTGACAATTGTAAACAATTTTACAACACCAAGTTATAGTCCAGCAATTTTATTTTAAATTCACAAGCTTTCGGAGGCTTCCTCCTTCCTCAGGTGAACGTTGTTGGAAAACAACGTTCACCTGAGGAAGGAGGAAGCCTCCGAATGAGGCAATATGGTGGAATGGACTTATCATATAGCATAGTTATATTGTAGAACTGGTTGCTGAAGTGGTTCTCCAATACTGGCCCCTAGCCCCATTCTTGAATGACTTGCCCTGCTTACAGTGAGGGGCTATTTTTACAATACCTGGTTCCAATTTAAAACAACTGCATGCGTGTGCTGTTTGGGACTATTTGTCTGACAGGGACCTTGAATGACTTGCCCTGCTTACAGTGAGGGGCCATATTGCCTCATTTCCAACAACGTTCACCTGAGGAAGGAGGAAGCCTCCGAAAGCTTGTGAATTTAAAATAAAATTGCTGGACTATAACTTGGTGTTGTAAAATTGTTTACAATTGTACAGATATTATCAACCTGTGCAGTCTCTACTCAGGCAAACAGAAGGTCCTAGGCTTGGTTACTGGTCTGTACTGGCTTAGTTGAGCAGCAGCAAGTGTGACAATTGGCCTCAGTCTCCATGGGTCTGGGAAGGTACTTGCTACAAATTACTGGAGTGACTTCTGTTAAGTGTCCTCTTTCACTATCTCCATGTGGACAATTGTAAACAATTTTACAACACCAAGTTATAGTCCAGCAATTTTATTTTAAATTCACAAGCTTTCGGAGATTTTCTCCTTCCTCAGGCAAATGTTTCAAGATCTCCTTGAAGCCTACGCATTTATACATATTGAACAATAATAAATGGTGTTTACAGACTGCCCCTGCAACTGCCCGTTGCCAAGGCAACCACCGTGTTCAGACAGAGAGGTGCCACCTGCAGAACCTCCGAATACACATTCAATAAAAAAACAAACAGGGAAAAAAAACAGAGAAAAAAAAAACAGAGAGAGAGGCAGAAACATCCGGAAGGCAGAGAGAGCCAGCAAACGACCCATTACATTAAAAACAGACAACATCCGTTCGCTGGTGGGTTGCAGGGGCAGTCTGTAAACACCATTTATTATTGTTCAATATGTATAAATGCGTAGGCTTCAAGGAGATCTTGAAACATTTGCCTGAGGAAGGAGAAAATCTCCGAAAGCTTGTGAATTTAAAATAAAATTGCTGGACTATAACTTGGTGTTGTAAAATTGTTTACAATTGTCAACCCCAGTCCATCACCGGCATCTCCACTCCATGTGGACAATATTGGATTTGGCTGTGTTGCCTTTAATGGCATATAAATGGCTTGCATACGAAGAATGGCTACTTTGAGGCACTGGGGCTGTGTGGGTAACTGTTAGTGCTGATCCTAGCTGGGGTACAGTCCATCAGGATTAGGGGGAAGAGGGAAAAAGAGATAAAATTAGTACAACGTGGTGGAGGCAATCGTACTTCCAGTATCTTTTTTATTAAATACTGGTGTGAGTACAGTTGAAAGTTGTGAAAGTGACCAAATGGGGCAGAACATCTTCATCTCCTGTCAGAGTTGTGGTTACTTTAGGATTATAGGCTGTGGCATAATATGATTGTTGTGGCTAGTGAGATGTTGTAGTCTGTCTTGCTCAGACAAACAAGCTGCAAAAGATATTTGGCTTTTGGCACCTTTTTTAAATGCAAATGGAGAAAGTTATCTCATTGATAAAACTGTGAACTCTTTAAGTTCCTGTGTTGAAGGTATGTGTCATCTGCTATTTTCCCCCCAGAAACCCTGGGTCTTTTAAAAGAAAAGAGTAACTGTGCACATGTGTGTATCTGAGCATTGATACTGGCATTGTACCTACCTGTAATGAAATCCACCCAACCCATTGGTCCTCTGAAAAACGACTGTACGGGCAGTAAAAAGGCAGCCTTCAACCCGCTTTGTCTCAAGGTATTTTTACTTTTCACGTGAAAGCTTCCCCTGTTTAGGGACAGTTTGCACCCTACTGCTTTCATAAGAATGTAAGAAATAGGAGCAGGCCATACTGCCCCTCGAGCCTTCTCCTCCATTCAGTAAGATCATGACTGATCTTCGACCTCAACCCACTTTCCTGCCTGGTCCCCATATTCCTTGATTCCCTTTAGTGTCCAAAAATCTGTCTATCTCAGTCTTGAATATACTCAATGACTGAGCATCCATAGCCCTCTGGGGTAGAGATTTCCAAATATTCACCCTCTGAGTGAAGAAATTCCTCCTCATCTCAATCCTAAATGTCCAATCCCTTATCCTGAGACTATGTCCCCTAGTTCTAGACACTCCAGCCAGGGGAAACAACCTCTCAGCATCTATCCTGTAAAGCCCACTCATAATCTTAGATGTTTCAATTAGATCACCCCTCATTCTTCTAAACTCCAAAGAGTATAGGCCCATTCTCTTCAATCTCTCCTCATAGGACATCCCTCTCATCCCTGGAATCAATCTAGTGAACCTTTGTTGTACCTCCTCTAAGTATATCCTTCCTTAGGAGGTCAAAACTGTGCACAGTACTCCAGGTGTGGTCTCACCAAAGCCCTATACAATTGCAGCACTTACTGTTGTACTCCAACCCCCTTGCGATAATATCAGTAGGTGCCCTGGACTCTGCTGTTCATCTATAGACACAAAGGATAAATGTGTGGGACTGACTTCCTGTGTTTGCATTGCCGAAACCAGCAGCCAGCACCCAATGGCAAAACATTCATCTTTTCCTATGCCACTGAAACCTGGGCTTGTTTACATGGTGGAGTGTAGCTAACAGAAGGAAATCTGCTTAGCTGCACTTGTAGTGTAAAAGTGTCTGTAGCTTGTGTGTCAGTGTGGGTATTGACCTATTGTCATAGTCCTTTTATTGGTTGAATGAGAAGTGCTGTAAAACTCTTGACCTGGTCTCTCAAACTTGTGTTCTAAACTCCTACAAGAAAGTACTTGTTCTCATCAGTTTTGGCAAAGTTTAGATGGTTCATGCTATGGGAAGATTATTTGGTGGGTTTGGAAGTTGTCCCATAGGAGCCTGTGGTAATTAGTCACTATTTAAATGTTTGCTTCCAAACGCCTTGTTTTTTTTCTGAGTCCTATTGGGTTGCTATCTGGAATCACCACCTCAGCAGTGCTCTCTTTCCCCTCCCATGAAACACTCCAGAGCAACACTAGGTTTGTTTAAGTAGTATGTGAAATGGGAAAACATCAGATAGTGTTGTGCTAATACGTTCCTTGTGCAAAAACCTTTTTCCGCCTCAAATTGCCTCCCAACATTATTGCCATGAGTGACAGACCTGCAACTATCTGCATCTCACTTTGGTGTTATACAGCTCTCTCCAGGCAGAACCCAAGTTTGGAAGGACAGAAGCTGTGTATTGCTGGGAGTTATTCAGTTTAAATGCACGTGGTGTGAAAAGTTCACATGCCCATCTTCAAGCTTTACTGAAAACCAAGTGACAGTAAGAATGTGTATAATCAACAGAACCTAGTGTTGCCAATGAGCAACAGTACAATAGTCACTGAACTTCAAAATAAAAAGTGATTGTGTAAAGCTCCTTGATGTTTCAGTATGTAATATACTGTATGAATGGAAGTTATGAAGTTTAGTACAAATCTATAATTTATCTGCCTTTTGTAAAGCTTTTTGTTTTTGTGCTGGTTATTTTATTAAAGAGAGGCTTGTATTTCAGGTGGAGCTGAGGATACATAGAACTGCTTTGATTGAGATATAGTTGCTTACTTGCTTGTGATACTTGATTCTGGCTGTAGTAATTCATAGATATGCACATCCATTCAGCTTCTTGTGAATGATCTCTTCAGAAATAAATGGCGACCACTCCCAGCCAGACTGTCACTTATTTTTAATCTTTTGGCAACTTTTTATGGTTTAGTATGATGCACTCGTTCCTGTGAGAGCGATGGGCTGATCAAGCCAACATATATACGTAATGTACTCCTCAACTCATTTTTAAATTTATTCTTGGGATCTGAGTGGACTGGCAAGGCTGTACTTGCTCTGAGAAGGTGGGCATTCTTGAGTAACAATTTATTTTTACAACCTGAGCAGCTTGTTAGACCACTTCAGCAAGCATTAGGAGTTAGCACTAAGTGTGGGACTGCAGTCGCAGGCCAGACCGGGTTTATGACAATCTGGTGGCTTTTATTTTTTTCCTTTCCAATGCCACCCCACAAATTACTAGTTCTCATCGAAGTCTAATTGATGGGAACCATGAAAAGTGCAGATACTATCTTCTAGGTGTTCTTGATCAGTGGGAAGGAGTTCCCTGTCTCATATGTCTTGTCGTCCTCCTCCTCCTCGTGCTTTGCACTTTCCACAAAGTTTAGATGCTTTGTGAATTGCGTTGACCTAAATATGAGACAACAGTAAGTAGCCTTGAAGGAATTCCTAGGTGCTTTTAAATTACAGATTTACGAGCAGTATTTGTCATTGCACATTGACTTATGAGGAGTTTACATGGAAGGATTGATGAAGCTGCAAGCTTGAACAGATAATGGATTAAATAACTTTTTTAGCTCAGTAAGTGGACTGATACTTTGTATTGGTGCCAAAATAATCTTGATGGAAATAATTTCACTGTATTGGGTGTGGCATAAGTTACATGACAAAACATTATTTACAGCATTAAAAATCTACATGTATGGCAGTTTCACTGAAAAATGGAGTATCTTGGCTGAATTGCGGAAGTGTGAAATCTGGAGTTTGTTGTGGGTCGTTGTGTACATAGCAATGCTATGAGCGCATGTGGAAGCCCAAGAAGAAACACAGTACCATTGTGTTTGTGGAATTTATCCCTGGGATCGTCTACCTTCTTAGTATTCGAGGAATAGGAGTAGGTCATTCAGCCCCTCGAGCCTGTTTTGCCATTCAATGAGATCATGGCTGATCTGTATCCTAACTCCATTCATCCTCCTTTACTCCATATCCCTTAACACCCTTGGCTAGCAAAAATCTATCAATCGCCAATTCAAAGTTATTAATTGAGCTAGCATCTACTGCTTTTTGTGTGGAACTCTCTACCACCCTTTGTGTGAAGAAGTATTTCCTAACTTCTCTCCTAAATAGTCTGGCTCTGATTTTAAGGTTATGTCCCCTTGTCCTAGACTCCCCAACCAGCAGAAAAAGTTTCTCTATCTACCCTATCCATTCCTTTCAAAATCCTAAAACCTCAATCAAATCACCCCTTAGCCTTCTATATTCCAGGGGATACAAACCTTGTTTATGTAATCTCTTGGTGAGAATGAGGAACTGAAGGAAATTAGTATTAGTAAACAAAAAAATTGTGTTAGAGAAATTAATGGGACTGAAAGTTGATAAATCCCAAGGACCTGATGATCTACATCCCAGGGTTTTGAAAGAGGTGGCTAAAGAGGTAGTGGATGCGTTGGTTGTCATCTTCCAAAATTCTATAGATTCTGGAGCAATTCCTGCAGATTGGAGGGTAGCAAATGTAACCCCACTATTTAAGAAAGGAGGGAGAGAGGAAACTACAGACCTGTTAGCCTGATATTTGTAGTAAGGAAAATGCTAGAATCTATTATGAAGGATGTGATAACAGGACACGTAGAAAGTAATAGGATTTGGCAGAGTCAACATGGATTTATGAAAGGGAAATCATGTTTGATAAATCTATCGGAGTTCTTTGAGAATGTAACAAGTAGAATAGATAAGGGGCAACCAGTGGTGTATTTGGATTTTCAGAAGGCTTTCGATAAGGTCCCACACAGGAGGTTGGTGAACAAAGGTAGAGCCCATGGAATTGGGGGTAATATACTGGCATGGATTGAGAATTGGTTAACAAACAGAAAGCAGAATAGGAATAAACGGGTCTTTCTGGTTGGCAGACTGTGACTAGTGGGGTATCGCAGGGATCGGTGCTTGGGCCCCAGCTATTCACAATCTATAATCAATGATTTGGATGAGGAGACCAAATGTAATATTTCCAAGTTTGCTGATGACACAAAACTGGGTGGGAATGTGAGTTATGAGGAAGATGCAAAGAGGCTTCAAGGGGATATAGACAGGTTAAATGAGTGGGCAAGAACATGGCAGATGGAATATAATGTGGAAAAATGAAGTTATCCACTTTGGTAGGAAAAACAGAAATGCAGAGTATTTTTTAAATGGTGAGAGATTGGGAAATGTTGATGCTCAAAGGAACCTGGGTGTCCTTGTACATGAGTCACTGAAAGCTAACATGCAGGTGCAGCAAGCAATTAGGAAGGCAAATAGTATGTTGGCCTTTATTGCAAGAGGATTTGAGTACAGGACTAAAGATGTCTTACTGCAATTATGTAGGGCCTTGGTGAGACCGCATCTGGAGTATTGTGTACAATTTTGGTCTCCTTACCTAAGAAAGGATATACTTGCCATAGAGGGAGTGCAACGAAGGTTCACCAGACTGATTCCTGGGTTGGTGGGATTGTTGTATGAGGAGAGATTGAGTTGACTCGGCCTGTATTTTCTAGAGTTTAGAAGAATGAGAGGTGATCTCATTGAAACATACAAAATTCTTACCGGGCTAGACAGGGTAGGTGCAAGGAGGTTGTTTCCCCTGGCTGAACCAGGGGTCACAGTCTCAGAGTAAGGGGTAGGCCTTTTAGGACTGAGATGAGGAGAAATTTCTTCAGAGGGTGGTGAATCTCTGGAATTCTCAATCCTAGAGGCCTGTGGAGGCTCAGTAATTGAGTACATTCAAAACACAGATCGATTAGATTTCTAGATATTAAAAGCATCAAGAGATATGGGGATGGTGCAGGAAAATGGTGTTGAGGTAGATCATCAGTCATGATCTTGTTGAATGACAGAACAGGCTTGAGGGGTCGGATGGCCTACTTCTGCCCCCTATTTCTTATGTTCTCATAATTTAACCCTTGGAGCCCTGGCAACATTCTGGTGAATCTACACTGCACTCCTTCCAAGTCCAATATATCCTTTCTAAGATGCAGTGCCCAGAACTGTACACAGTACTCCAGATGTGGTCTAACCAGAGCTTTTCATAGCTGCAGCAAAATTTTCTCCCCTTTTTTATATTCCAGCCCTCTAATAATAAAGACCATTAGACTTTTTGATTTTTTTTGTACCTGACTACTGCATTAAGGTGGAAAGCTTGGAGTTGTGAAGGTCCAAAGAGACCATAATCTCTTTGGACCTTCACAACTCCAAGCTTTCCACCTTAATGCTCTGATCTATCCTTTTTTGGTCCAAAATGGATGACCTCTCACTTACCTGGATTGAAATCCATCTGCCAGAGTTTTTCCCACTCACTTAATCTATCAATGTCTTTTTAATTTTATGCTCCTCTCTACACTACTTACTATGCCAATGACACAAAGACACCAATCTTTGTGTCATTGGCAAACTTGGATATATGGCTCTCCATTGTGTTATCAGTGTAAACATGACCTACCCTTCACAAATCCATGTTGCCCTTCTAATCAGTTTAAATTTCTCTAAGTGCTCTCTCACTGTCCATAATTATAGATTCCAATAACTTCCCCACAACAGCTGTTAGACTAACAGGTTTATAATTTGCTGGTTTCTCTCTCTCACCCTTCTTGCATAATGGAATTACATTTGCAATTTTCCAATATAAAGGGACAATTCCTGAATCAAGAGAGCTTTAGAAGATTATGGCTAAAGCATCTGCAATGTCCTCGCCTACATCCTTTTAAACCCCTGGGGTGGAAACCATCAAGTCCTGGGGATTTGTCAGTCTTTAGTGCCATTATTTTTTCTAATACTGTTTTCTTGCTTACGTTAACTTGCGTTCTAGTCCTTGATTCATTATTAGTTTCCCTGGAATGTCAGGTATATTATCTTCTTCCGCTACTATGAAGATTGACAAAGTAATTATTTCCTTATTTTCATTTGCAATATATACCTAGTAATTCTTTCTCTAGTGTCTATGATTTTTTTTGGGCGGTGTTGGGTGTATGATAGGGGATGGTGAGCAGACTGCAGAAACGAGGGTGATCAGTGAGAACTGTGATTTGGGGTGTAAAGCAGAGGTTCAAAGCTAGTGAAGTTGTTTCCATGAACAAACATGCATGTTCCAGGGTTCCCTTGTTTTAAGACTGCCTAGTGCACTGAGATATCTAGATATGGAAGATCGTAGGTTCTGTTCCTTGTTCAGGTTGTAGCTCATATTGGTCAAGGCAGCAGTGGAAATGCTGTGGTTGTGCTCAGTGTCTCCATGCTGGGTGAGCAGGAGGGAAATTGGGCAGGATTGAGTTCAGTGCTATTCCTTCAAGATAAATAGCCATTGGTGCTTGCTGTCTGGAATCAAGCATGAGGAATGGTCATTTGGGCACATTGTTATACGTGATAAATATCCACACTCACGAGGCTGACCATAACTCAGTTGTGAATTAGATTAGCTTTAATATTCAGTCCTCACAGCCCAGTGTGGCAAGCTTCCACGGTTATAAATACTGGACAAGGCTTAAAAACCTGTGAATGTTTGTTTTCAAACAACATTGTAATTAAATTAAATTTAATGTTAACAAGCTCAATTGGGTGTAGTAGAAACCTAGTCTTTATTCTGACCCGCTTGTGTCAGGCATGTCTCAAAAGGATTTCTGTTTTTTGATGCAGTTTGTAAAAAGTTTCTGGATGGTAGTTGCATACAGTGGGGCAGTGTAGACTTGCTTTGATAGAAAACTTAGTCGTTCATCAGCCTTTGAATAATTCAGCCTTTGAAATAAAAGTTGGCTTTTTTTAGAAGAAAAAATTACTTGCCACTGTTGCCTAGGAATGACTTCACGATATTACTCATCATAAGTTGTTGCTTTTGAGCTTTAGCTGCAGGAATTTTAATCCTATAAAGGAATTAAATTATTCCGTTATTGTGTTTGACGGAAATGCATAGGGGAAGTAGAAACCTTCATGCTGCTTTTTGGAAGTGGATTCTGATGTGTACCAGCATAATTTCTCAGTGAATTTGAGAGAGCCGATCTGCTCTCTGCTCCTTGAACCTGCCTTAAATTGAAGGAAAATTCTGCATTTAAAAAAAAACACCTCTTTCTGCCATGTTGTTTTCTTGTTTCCTGAGTAGGTGCAGGATGCGTAGGGGAACTTGGCTTGACCCTTATGAGTTTGAGACACTGAAGTTGGATTTTGCCTTTGTATCACACTAACAAAGGAGACGCAAACAAAATCTCTCGTGACACAAAACACAGACCGCAGCGTATCAGAGAAACCAAAGAGCAGCAGAATTAAGATATTGAACTTGTTGCATGTAATTTATTCTAAATAAAACAGGAAATGCTGGAAATATGAGCTGGTCAGTGAGCATCTGAAAAGATAAATTCGCATTTTGGGTGGAATACTTCATCTCGCTCCTCTTTCTCCACCCTGTCTCAAAGTATCCGTAATAAATTTACCATTTCTGTATTGGTGCTTTGCTGTGTGAAATTACCTGACTGAAGAATTCCAAAATCAGCTGTGTGATGAATTCTCCCATTTGAGCTGTTCCAGAATATATTACATAAATCAATTTCACGTGTATAGTTAAATATACAATCCAGCTGTTAAACTCCAGTAAAAGTTCATGATTCTTAAGTCATATTTTAACTCGTGATAGCTGCAGTTTGTACTGTGCTTGCAAGCAGTGAAACTTGCTGGTGAGCCCAGCAATCACTGCCAGGTCCATCCCATCCTCCTACTTTTGCAGCCCGAGTGTCCTGCACTGTGGGCCTAGGTCTTTACCCGAGCTCTAAACAATGATGTGGAGAATTGACCTTGCCAGTTGAGTTCTGATGAAGCATCTGTAGTGAAAGCACTAGCTTGTCTCTTTTTCCCCTTCTTTACATGTTGACAGATTTTGTGTGGTAGTTCTGGCATTTTCTGGCTTCATTTCATATTCTTTGCATTTGAAGTTTTTATTCTTTGGTTTCAATAACTTTCAATCAGTTGATTTAAGCCAGCTATTTTACCTTCTCATTTGAAAATTTTATTTTCACTCATTCCATTTGCTGTTTCCTAGTCAGCTGGGCAGACCTCCAGTGCCCATGCATGTGCCATTTTATAACTGCCTGTTGGGTATGTGGTAGATGTCTGGATAGTCCAGACTCCATTCCTCCTCCCTGTAGACCAGAATCTTGGTTTCCATGGCACAAGTCACTAGTGTTCCTTACCATTCCTCTTCCTAGTAAAAGACTGCAGAAGGGTGTTCACTGTGCAATATTATCTAGTATAAAACTTTACAATGACTTTTGGTAGACTTCTTACCCCCCAAAACAAATCTTGTCTTTTAAAAGTGTGTGACTGCAAATGGTGTTCAATATTTTAAGCTACAGGAAATGTACTTGCAACAGTTTATATGATCTAATCTCTTTTTTAAAAAAAAACACAGCGAGGAGGAAGGACTGGATTAACGGTGAGAAACTTAATGGAGCTTGTAAAAATGGGAGCTGGTGTACTGCTAGCTTCGAAAGTTTAGAGCTGTTTGTGTCAACAGTGCAGCCTCACTGGTGGAATTTATCACGCTGCTTCTCTGCTGGGTTTAAACTGTAAATTATGCGTTGAAGTATGGAGCAGTTGTGATTTATAGATTCTATTTCTCCAGCATCGTCCTTGCCAGCCTCTGATTTCCCCCACTCTTCCTGAACAAAAATATAATAGATAAAAAATCTAGAAACCGAAAATATAATAAAGAATAGTCAGCGTGGATTTCAATAGGGAAGATCATGCTTGACCAACCTTAGATAAGGGAAATGCAGTAGATGTAATATATTTGGATTTTCAAAATGCCTTTGATAAGGTATTGCATTAGAATCATGACTAAGGTGGAGAATGGATATCAAGCTGGCTACAAAACAGAAAACAGTAGGGGTTAAAGGTAGTTACTTAGACTGGCAAAAGGTGGGATGTGGTGTTCTGCAAGGATCGTTGCTAGGACCACTGTTCACTATTTACATAAATGATTTGGAATCTGAAGTACAATTTCAAAATTTGTGGATGACACCAAATTGGGGGATATAGTTAATACCGAGGAGAACTGACAAAATACAGGAAGATATTAATAAACTTGCAGATTAGGCGTGTAACTGGCAAATGAATTTCACTAGGTAAGTGTGAGGTAGGAAGAATAATGGGGCCACATACTGCTTGGATAATAGTCAAAATGGGGTAGAGGAGCAGAGATCTGGGGATACAGATACACATCACTAAAAGTAGTGACGCAGGTTAATAAGGCCATTTTTAAAAAAGCAAACCAAGCACTGGGGTTAGTTTCTAGAGGGTTAGAATTGAAAATCAGAAGGTATGTTAAAATTGTATAGAACCTTGGTTAGACCACACTTGGAGTACTGTGAACAGTTCTGGTCTCCATTTTATAAAAAGTATATAGAGGCACTGGAGAAGCTGCAAAAAAGATTTACTAGGATGATACCAGAACTGAGAGGTTATACCTATCAGGAAAGATTGAACAGGCTGGGGTTCTTTTTTCTAGAAAAGAGAAGACTGAGGGATGACCTGATAGAGGTCTTTAAGATAATGAAAGGGTTTGATAGGGCAGACATAAAGAAGCTATTTCCATTTGCAGGGAAGACCAGAACTAGGGGGCTGTAAATATAAGATAGTCACTAATAAATCCAATAGGGAATTCAGGAGAAACTTCTTTACCCAGAGAGTAGTTGGAATGTGGAACTTGCTACCACAAGGAGTAGTTGAGGTGACTAGTGCAGATGCATTTAAGGGGAAGCTAGATAAGCACGAGAGAGAAAAAGGAATAGAAGGGAATGCTGATAGGGAGGCAGGAGGTTCATGTGGAGTATAAATACCGTCATGGATCTGTTGGGCTGAATGGCCTGTTTCTGTGCTGTACATTCTATGTAACTTCAACCTATTGAAAAATCTGTGTATATCCTAGCCTGCACTATATCTTGATTGCCCATTCCTCCCCCTCCCTGCTATCCTCGCTAATCTTCTTGTGCCCAATGCATTGAATTTAGAACCCTCACTGTATACATAGCCTCACCCACTTTCTGGTCCTTGGAGTTTAGCCTTCTGCGTACCTCCTTTCAGCTGCCTTGGCCTCATTCTCTTGAACTTGTTCCCTAAGCCTCTTTGCCCCTCTATTTATCTTTCCATCCTTTAACCATTTTCTCAAAAAACAGGCTTTCGCTAGCCTCTTCTGGCTCTCCCATCTTGGCTAGGCATCTCCTCATCAGCTCTTCTATCTTTATCTTCCTTTTCTCCCATTCTGTGACTCCCACCCAGCTATGAAAAATCTTGGGAAATTTTCTATGTTACAAGTGCTATAATTAGCTGATCTTGTGGTAGTTACTACAAGGTATCAAAATTAGTAACAAATCATTGCACCCACTTGCTATTTATGTCCTGCTTCTGTGGAGCCACCCGAAATTTATCTTGGCTGCTGAATTTTGAATCAGCCGTCGGTAGCTCAGCTTCAGGCTACTAATGAGCAACGACCTGATTTGGGGACAGATACTTTTAGCACAATGCTGAACTTTCATTGAATACTATTCTAATCAGCTTCTTGGAATTAAACCAAGTTATCTCTGTTCAAGACTTTTGTCACCTTGTTGGGAAAAAATAAAAATCTAACCAGCTTTCGCCACTCCAGTTGGGTGGAATGACTGACTGAATTGACTGATCTCAGCTGCAGCAGTTGGGAGAATTGGGCTTCCTGCTGATGAACGCTATATTTACCTCTGAGCTTATGGAGGCATCAAGTTGTGGTAAGATTGCCTTATGATCTAATAATCTACCAACACTTGCTGACTAGTCTTGCATATGAAGAATAGTCACCTGGGTCAAA
The DNA here is from genome assembly GCF_035084215.1 of Heptranchias perlo. NCBI lineage: Eukaryota > Metazoa > Chordata > Chondrichthyes > Hexanchiformes > Hexanchidae > Heptranchias > Heptranchias perlo. The sequence goes on along the minus strand of NC_090350.1, from coordinate 11,654,516 downwards.
TGCTGACTGGGCTGGTGGAATTATACTGCAGCAGGAGCCTTTGTTGCTCGTGCTGCATTAGTAGACGTGGTTTGTTGCAGTACGTGACAGTCCCTTCACCTCCAGTGAAACGTTCTAATGAATGGTTGCATTAATCAATCACTTATTTTGCAACTAAGTAGTGTGATTTATGTGGAAACAAATAGCTAATTTTTGAGAAACTTTCTGCTGTTTCCTTGAAAATGTAAATGAGTTTAGTCAACGTTGCCCTTGTGAAATAAATAACCAAATGATGCCTCAGCAGCCTTAACTAATCTGGTTACCCAATGAACTTGAACGGGGAAACCAAAGTGAAATTTATACTGCAGTATGTGTGTGCTTGGATTAAAGCCTTAGGAACGCTAGAAAACAAGACCAATACTAGAGCAACTGTTGGTCTGCTGTGAAAAAGCTCCATAATTAAAACTAAAAATATAGTTTACCCATTATTTCTGCATTTGTTAATTTTTTTAATTGAGCTGTTTTGCAGTGCAAATACAGATTTATTGGCAGTGTTGCTGAATGTACTGGTCTCTGCATGACTATTTAACTGCATCATGCATGAAGCTGAAGTTATGAGACCTGCTGCTTCCAGTGGTCTCTCTCCACTTGCCTAAACGTGACTCGGGTAGCTTTGCACCCATGGTGTATTACAGTTTACATTGATGCACACTGAGGTATAATTGGTTCATTTTGATGATTGCAAGCATAAAGTTATCAATTTTAATGTAATTTTGGATATACAGCCTTGGGGCATATACATAAAGGTGTATTGGTACTGTAAAGCATAAAATTGGATGTATTCTCAGCATGTTGTCTTCCCTTTGAACTCAAATGGCATGCACATTAAGATTTCTTTCATATCAAGTTTCCTTAAAAAAAAAAGCAACATAGTATCAATCAGCTCTAATTATGTGTGAGGAATACTTCATCCACCTGACAGGAACAGATAGAAAAATTACCTCCTCCACAAGTTCTTCGTCCCCCTCACCTCTCCCTTGCTCCCAGATGTAATGCAGACTCTTAAAAGCTACCACTGAATTGGAAAATATTTCCCTAGAAACTGGGACAAGCAGAAGTGTGGCAAATATTTGCCTTGTCACAGAGGAGAGATTCTTTTAAGCCACCATTTTCTCTGAGGTTTAAATGTTAATTAAATTGTGCAAGGGTGTTTCATCCATAGTGGGTTGAACAGTTTGTATTTGGTGCATTTATTTTCTCTAGCAGTGCTATTTAATTGTTGGCAGAGTTGTTATGTTGCAGTTCTGCAAATTTGAATGCATACTGTGCTACATTTAAAAAAAATCCTTTTTGAGGAGAGGCATGCTGTCTTGGGGCTGGGGTTTTAGAATATGGACAGACTGAAGTTGCATATAACTGCTCAGGGATCCCCACACCCTTGCCTTGGTTCACAGACTGCTAATGAAGTAGTGACAGCAGAAGAGTCGCCAGCATGATCCAGGGATGGGCTGAGCCAGCTAAGTGAGAGGTTTAGACTGTTACTGAATGTCAGTTTCTCTCAATCAATCATATCCTGCTTTAATGCAAATTCTGGTGTGCTGTACCTTTTTTTAAATCCGAGAAAACCTAGCTATTGGAAGATTTGTCAGTAGTACAAAGTGCCACTTAAGAATTGCTAAATCTCTCTTTCAGTTAATCTTGAGATTGTTAAATAGGGCTCTCCTATTTTAACAAAAGTAAGTATTGATAGCTAGCTTTGAAATGACTAAGTAGGAAAGTTAACCACAGGGAATCGATCACCCAATTCAGGCTTACGAATCGTTTTGCTGCCATCAGCATACATGTGTTTTGATTCATGGTTGGGTGCAAAAGTTCAATGCTTTGTGGGGAGTGGGGGGGTAATTTGAAAAAAAACATTCTCTTGACTGCTTTTTGTGGAGTAAAAATTCACTTCAGTTCAGTAGAGAACACAGATTCAAGAAAGTCAATAAAGTAAGTCTCATAAGCAAACAGCTAGTTAGTGCAGGGAAGAGCTGATAGGCAGAAAAGGATCTACAGCAAGAATCTAGTTGGAAAAACACAGGAATAAACACACAATTTTACTGGGAAGCTAAAATTTTTTTTGAAGAATGAAAACATTTTACTGAAAGCTAGGCTTTCCTCACCACTTAATTTGTGGTGACATGTAATTCATTGCACTGGGATGTTTTTTTGAATTCCACAAAAAAAAGCCCTGCCCAATGTGATAAAGGAGATTCTGTGATGATTACTCACCGTTATTGCTTTCCACGACTGGCAATTGTTGGTTGCATCATACAAACTACCATTGCTTCTCTTGCAGTGTTAGTGCCTCTGCTTCTAGGAGCTGCCAAGTCAATTAAATCCCTTGTAGTGGGGACTAATTTCAGCTTGTACGCATTGAACAGGTATTTAACTTGCACTGGTCAGCGAGGGTCATTTAAAATAATGCTGTTCAGTTGAATCAACCCAGGTGTAGCAGATGTTTTCAAATATGCTTGTTTCCTCTAGAGTGGAGACTGCAGGATGAAGAGGAGAGCGCCAGACAGAGGAGCCGGTGAATCCTCAACGCGATCCAAGGCTCTTTGTACTGGGATCTCTGGGAGCAACAGCAAAAGGGCAAGGCCGTTCATCTTGGGTGAGTTCAGTTGCAAGATTTTTTTGAAGGAGAATGCCGATTATGGCAATCAATTTATATATTTTTTGCTATTTCTCTCCCCCCTGCCCTGAACTTGTGCTGGGTTCAGTTCCAGAGGCACCCTTTGCTGTGTGGTTGCTCTTCATGAGTGAGTCTAGATGGTGAGTGTTGACAGACTATTCCAGCTATAGGGAATATTCCAGCCTACCCTAATCCTGACTTCACTTAGCATGTATATTTTCCAGCGCTGGATAGCGATAAGCAACAGGCTTTTCCCATCCCCTTCAGTAGCCTGAGGCTAATTGTAGCACTTGGTTGTGATCAACTCAGCATGTGGAGAATCAAACCTGGGACCTTAGGTTTCTGTGGCTTGGAGGCCAATTGCTATTACCAACTGCACCATCAAAGGAGCTGATCAACTTAATAGTGTCAGCGCTCAGGATTAATGAGGAGAAAATTGGCCAGAATTTCTGCTCCTGATTGTTACCCAGATTCCCCTACTGAAAACTCATATGTTGGAAGGCAGATGAAGCTGTGCTGTAATATCCTGCTAACACTCACTGCCCAGGCTCATGGGCAGTGGGCACTTTGTGGTGCTTGTGGTACCTTATTCCAGTAAGGAGATCGCTTTGAGTTGAGGGCAGGTTGGGGGGAACCTCTGACTGGATTTTCCTCCCAAAATGATGGATTCAGTAAATTGAAGCACTCAGACACAGGGTGAGTAAATGTGTGTATATATATATATATATATATATATATATCATTTTGAGCATGTTCTAGATGGATTGTGATTGTAGGAATGCAGATCTCATTTTGCAAGTGAGGATGAACTAGTTACAGTGGCTTCTCAAATAAAGGGAGTGTAGTTCTCTAAACTTCAGCTTGTTAAGGCAGGGAGTGGCTGAGCCACACTGGTCAGTTTGATCCTTAATTTGTGAGTTAGCTGATCTTGGCTTAGGCAGCAGTAGAGGTGTTGCAACTGGCTTCAGAGCCCCTGGATTAGAGAGGGGGAAAAAAAATCGGCTGGGGTTTCTGCCTCTATTAGCTATCCAGTAATCTCTGCTGGAAGTAATGAATGAGGACGGGATTAAGGTTGGATGTCACATGTAGTTAAGCAGCCTGTCAATACCGAGGGTTACACAAATAATGGCCATTTGGTTGCAGGACTGGCGCCTGTGAATCTGCGTGTGTGTTGGAGTGAAGGAGGAAAGAAAATTTACTCTGATTAAATAATTATTTCAACTCTCTTCCTTTGATATTTTTCCAGGAATGTTTGAAATAAACGACACACTAGCGTTGCTGTGTTTTATAAGGAATTGGAAAATGGGCTTTCGTCTTGTCAGCTGTATGTTGTTTTTATGGTCTCTTAGTGACTCAAAAGCAATTAGTCATATTCAGAGCAGTTCCCAGCGGGCACTTATTACACAAAATAACCTTGATTTTTAAAATGAGTAAGAAATCCTACACGTTGGGGAAGTCTTTTATGTAATTGTGTGTTAGTCATAGGCCTTCCACTAAATTGAAAAGAAACTCTGGGGTTTGTGGTTTTTAAAGCAATTTTTTTTCTCTATTTTAGGTCCTCGTTTGGGAAATTTGCCTGTACAGAGCATTGTTCAGTGTTTGGCTAGAAAAGATGGAACAGATGACTTCTATCAATTAAAAGTGAGTAAAGATTGCCTGCTAGTTTATTTTGTAAAGTTAGTTGCACAGCAGGACAAATGTACTTTCTATATGTGCAGTTCTTAAAGAACAGGTATTAAAAATGGCCCAAAGCAGTGCTGTCACTAAGATATCAGTGAAGCATAATGGTGGGTGTGTGGAAGTTTTCAAACTATAGCCACCAAACTGTGAGAGACCAAACAGAACAATTTAAGGTATCAATTTCAAATGTATCCAAAGAGAACATTTTGAGGATGAAGTACTAGTGATTATAGGTTTGTCACTGGTATTAGTATTCATGGGAGCAATTTCAAGTGATGAATTAAGAGTATTACACCGTAAAAGCCTATTGGTTTTGTTACTTTTTCTTGTAACATAATGGTACCAATATGCTAAATGAGCCCAGTGACTGGCTTCAAGGCCAATCCTGGTTGTCTGTTGTTAGCAACTGAACTGCTTTTAGTATCCCTACCTAGAAGAGGTGGTGACTGGAAGCCACGTTTCAACCACCGGCATTTAGAATTGGCTTTATTTATCTCCATGTATCATCGACTGTAGCCAGCAAGTCTGCCCTGTTCATTTGTGACTATTATTGGGTTCGCTGCTTGGGAGCCATCGTCATACAGAACAGAACGGACTATTGCAAAGAAGCATACCGACAACTGGACAACCAGGAACACTACAGACGGTTACCCGCAGATCCGACCGAAGAACACACCCACCAGCTCAACAAACTGATCAAGACCTTCGATCCAGACCTTCAAAGCATCCTACGCGCTCTCATCCCACGTACTCCCCGCGTGGGAGGCTTCTACTGCCTCCCAAAGATACACAAAGCCAACACACCCGGACGTCCTATCGTATCAGGCAACGGAACCCTGTGTGAGAACCTCTCTGGATACATCGAAGGCATCCTGAAACCCATCGTACAGGGAACCCCCAGCTTCTGTCGCGACACTACAGACTTCCTACAAAAACTCAGTACCCACGGACCAGTTGAACCAGGAACACTTCTCACCACGATGGACGTCTCGGCACTCTACACCAGTATCCCCCACGATGACGGCATCGCTGCGACAGCATCAATACTCAACACCAACAACAGTCAATCTCCAGACGCCATCCTACAACTCATCCGCTTCATCCTGGATCACAATGTCTTCACCTTCGATAACCAGTTCTTTACCCAAACACACGGAACAGCCATGGGGACCATATTCGCACCCCAATACGCCAACATTTTCATGCATAAGTTCGAGCAGGACTTCTTCACTGCACAGGACCTCCAACCAACGCTATACACCAGATACATCGACGACATTTTCTTTCTATGGACCCACGGCGAAGAATCACTAAAGAGACTACACGATAACATCATCAAGTTCCATCCCACCATCAAGCTCACCATGGACTACTCCTCAGAATCAGTTTCTTTCTTGGACACACGAATCTCCATCAAAGACGGGCACCTCAGCACCTCACTCTACCGCACGCCCACGGACAACCTCACGATGCTCCACTTTTCCAGCTTCCACCCTAACCACGTCAAAGAGGCCATCCCCTATGGACAGGCCCTGCGAATACACAGGGTCTGCTCAGACGAGGAGGAACGCGATGGACATCTACAAACGCTGAAAGACGCCCTCGTAAGAACGGGATATGACGCTCGACTCATCGATCGACAGTTCCGACAGGCCACAGCGAAAAATCGCATAGACCTCCTCAGAAGACTAACACGGGACGCAACCAACAGAGTACCCTTCGTCGTCCAGTACTTCCCTGGAGCGGAGAAACTACGCCATGTCCTCCGCAATCTTCAACATGTCATCAATGACGACGAACACCTCGCTACGGCCATCCCCACACCTCCACTACTCGCCTTTAAACAGCCACCCAACCTCAAACAGACCATCGTTCGCAGCAAATTACCCAGCTTTCAGGAGAACGCCGTCCATGACACCACACAACCCTGCCACGGTAACCTCTGCAAGACATGCCAGATCATCGACACAGATATCACCATCACACGAAAGGACACCACCCACCAGGTGCATGGTTCATACTCCTGTGACTCGGCCAACGTTGTCTACCTCATACGTTGCAGGAAAGGATGCCCCAGAGCATGGTACATTGGCGAGACCATGCAGACACTGCGACAACGGATGAACGGACACCGCGCAACAATCGCCAGACAGGAGGGTTCCCTCCCAGTCGGGGAACACTTCAGCAGTCAAGGACATTCAGCCACCGACCTTCGGGTAAGCGTATTCCAAGGCGGCCTTCGAGACACACGACAACACAAAATCGTCAAGCAGAAATTGATAGCCAAGTTCCGCACCCATGAGGACGGCCTCAACCGGGATCTTGGGTTCATGTCACGCTACACGTAACCCCACCAGCGAACAAAAGTTATCTGTTTTTAATATAACGGGTCATTTGCTGTCTTTCTCTTCCTTCTGGATGTTTCTATGTTTCTGCCTCTTTTTTTCTTTTTTTTGGTTGTTTGTATATTCGGTGGCCCTGTAGGTAACACCTCTCTGTCTGAACACTTTGATTGCCTTGGCAACGGGCAGTTGGAAAGACTATCTGTAATCACCAGGTATTGTTCTGTGATTTATAAATGCGAAAGGTTCGAGGATTTCTTGACGTTCACCTGAGGAAGGAGGAAGCCTCCGAAAGCTTGTGGTTTTCAAATAAAATTGTTGGACTATAACTTGGTGTTGTAAAATTGTTTACATTTGTGACTATTATTCTTGTATCCAGTTACTGCACTACTGTTGTTTCTTTTTTTTCTCTTCCCACGCCCGGAAAAAAACCATTAAAAGTATGCATGGGTGGGCACTAATTCAGCAGTGGTGCTTCCTACAGTCGAACACTCGCTGACATACTCACTGTCCAGGTCCTCACGGAATGAGTGGCTATTGAGACTAGATACCAGAAGACAATTTCCTTTTTTAAATGAATGAATACAGTCTCATGGAGAAACCTGTAAATTTGATATCGGCACTTTTTAAAAACATAAAATTTTAATTTTATGACATTGTTCGTAGTTTGGGCTCCTACTTCTTTTCACCGCTCTTGGAAGGCTGTCATTAGAACTGGGTCTTGTGCTCTTTCTCATTTCTCTTTTCCACAAATGTGCATACTTAAACATCTTGCCTGATGGCCTGCTCTGTTTTCTTTAACCAAATGGTTCACAAAATGTTTGAGAATATAACTAAAATGATCAAGCGGAGCGAGAGATCTGAGCATGCGGATAATCTGATCTTTAAGAGCATGATTGCAGGTGGAAAAAGCAAAAAGCCAAATGGGATTTTGGATTTTATATATAGGGGAATTAAATACAAAATATAAAAGCATGATGATGAAGAATCCGCATGCTATTTAGAGCTATTGAAAAGATGCATCATAGATTTGCTAGAATGGTGGGACACAGTGACAAACTAGTACTACGCACTGGAAAGGGCACATGTTTTTGAGATGATAAATAAGATTATTTCCACTGGTTACTGCATCTGTAACAAAGGGGCATAAATTTATGACTTGTAGAAGCATAAATGGAGAGGTTTAGAATTTTTTTCCCCCACAAAATGTTACTAGAATACAGCCAGTGTTTGAGGGAGAGAAGATATTAAAGGGAATGTGGAAAGAGCAGGTAGTTTCAATGTGGAGCTGGCATAGGCACATTGGTTCCAACGGTTAACTACTGTGCTCTGTGCTGAAATTTGAGGTTCTGTATTTTAAGGGACTCTTCTGGGAGCAAGTACTTCTGTACGTGCAGCAAGAGCTGCTTCTCGAAGAGTCAGTTAGGACCCTGTTTGCTTTTTCTGTTAGTACTTGTGTGTTTTATTAAATGCATTTGGTTGAAAAACTTTAAATGTGAAAGATTGATTCAGTATGTACTTCAATTGCAAGATGTTGGGATATAGGTGATATTCTGTCTTTAAAATAAAAAGGTACTCTGATGCAAATAATTATTTGAATTCTGGCTAATCTCTCTTTTCTTCCTCACCCTCACCCCCCACCCCCTTAAGATTCTCACACTTGAAGATAGAGGTGAGAGAATGGAAACTCAGGAAGAACGACAAGGAAAGATGCTTTTGCATACAGAGTACTCCCTTCTATCCCTGCTTCACAATCAGGATGGAGTGGTGCATCACCATGGTCTCTTCCAGGTAACTATATTAAAGCACAGTGCATGGGTACTTTCGCTGGCCTCGTTGATCATGCACACGCTTGTCGTGATAGTGTCTTGCCTTTTTTTGTTTTCTGTAAGTTACTTCTCTGTTTAAACTATATTTATTTCACACGTTGCATCATGGCCATAAAATATTCAAAACAGAACTGAGCCCAGTGGTACAAGAGATGTAAGTTGAATCTGTCTGGAGGACAAGTTTGTTCAAACCTTAATCTGGATTGGTCATTGAAATAATAAAGGGCAAATATCCTTATGGACCTCATCAATGTTTTCCTCCTACTTGGGCATTTCCTGGGCCAGGCAATTGATCACCTGATGCCCTCTGGCCACTAGGAGGGGTCTGAGAGCAGATGCAGTTGAAGTTTAATTTCTGCTTGGCATAAGGAAGCACTTGCATCAACATGAATGGAAATGCTGGAAATTAGGCTGTATCAAAGTAACCAACTTTATAAGTCTGCTGCTTTGTGCTGTTTTAATATCCTCTGCATTTAACTACAGGTAGCAAAGGTACTCTTATCCCAAATGGCAACTCTGCAATAGGGGTACATACATAAGAATGTAAGAAATAGGAGCAGGTGTAGGCCACGTGGCCCCTCTAGCCCGTTCCGCCATTCAATCAGATCATGGCTGATCTTCGACCTCAACTCCACTTTCCCGCCCTATCCCATATCTCTTGATTTTCCCTAGAGTCCAGATATCTGTCTCTCAGCCTTAAATATATTCAGCAACTCAACATTTACAGCCCTCTGAGTAAAGAAATTCCTTCTCATCTTAGTCTTAAATGGCCGACCCCTTATCCTGCAACTATGCACCCAGTTCTAGACTCTCCAGCCACGAGAAACAACCTCTCAGTATCTACCCTGTCAAGCCCCCTCATAATCTTATGTTTCAATGAGATCACTTCTCATTCTTCTAAACTTCAGAGAATATAGGTTTATTCTACTCAATCTCGCCTCATAGGCAACCCTCTCATCCCAGGAATCAATCTAGTGAACCTTCGCTGCAACACCTCTAAGGCAAGTATACCCTTCCTTAGATAAGGAGACCAAAGCTGTACACCATAGTCCTGGTACAATTGTAGTAAGACTTCCTTAGTTTTGCACTCTAACCCCCTTGCAATAAAGGCCAACATTTTATTTGCTTTCCTAATTGCTTGCCGTACCTGTATGCTAATTTTTTGTGTTGTACGAGGACACCCAAGTCTCTCTGAACACCAACATTTAATAGTTTCTCACCATTTAAAAAATATTCTGTTTTTTCCTATTCTTCCTACCAAAGGGAATAACCTCACATTTCCCTACATTATACTCCATCTGCCACCTTCTTGCCCACTCCCTTTGCAGACTCTGTCGTCCTCACAGCTTACTTTCTCACCTAGCTTTGTATCGTCAGCAAACTTGGATACATTACATTCTGTCCCTTCATCTAAGTCATTAATGTGGATTTTAAATAGCTGAGGACCAAGCACCGATCCTTGCGGCACCCAACTAGTTACAACACTCTGTTTTCTGTCCGTTAACCAATCCTCTGTCCAGTCTAATATGTTACCCCCAACCCCATGAGCCCTTATCTTTTATGTGGCCCCTTATCGCATGCCTTTTGAAAATCCAAATATACGATATCCACTGGTTCCCCTTTATCTACCCTGTTAGAGTTTTTTTTGAGGATGTAACTAATAAATTTGTCAAACATGATTTCCCTTTCATAAAACCATGTTGACTCTGCCTAATCATATTATGATTTTCTAAGTGCCCTGTTACCACTTCCTTAATAATGGATTCCAGCATTTTCCCGATGATTGATTGTCAGGCTAATTGATTGTCAGATGATTGATTGTTCCCTGTTTTCTTTCTCCCTCCTTTCTTGAATAGGTGGGTCACATTTGCTACCTTCCAATCCGCTGGGACCGTTCTTCCAAAATTCCCTAGATTCTAGATCATAACAATGCATCCACTATCTCTGCAGCCACCTCTTTTAGAACCCTTGGATGTGGGCCATCACGTCCAGGGGATTTATCAGCTTTGAGTCCAGTTAGTTTCTCGAGTACTTTTTCTCTACAGGTATTAGTTACTTTAAGTTCCTCACTCTCATTAGACCCTTGGTTGCCCACTATTTCTGGTACATTTTTTGTGTCTTCTACTGTGAAGGCAGATACAAAATATTAGTTTAACGCATCTGCCATTTCCTGATTTTTTTTCTCCCCCCCCCCCCCCCCCCCCATTATAATTTCTCCAGTCTCAGCCTCTAAGAGACCAACGTTTACTTTTGCTGCTCTCTTCCTTTTTACGTACTTGTAGAAGCTCTTACAATCAGTTTTTATATTTCTTGCTAGTTTACTCTCATTCTATTTTCTCCCCTTTTTATCAATTATTTGGTCGTCCTTTGTTGGTTTCTAAAACTCTCCCAATCCTTAGGCTTACTACTCTTGGCAACATTCTAGGCCTCTTCTTTCAATCTAATACTCTCCTTAACTTCTTTAGTTAGCCACGGGTGGATCACTTTTCCTGTGGAGTTTTTATTTCCCAATGGAATGTATATTTGTTGAGAATATTGAAATATTTCTTTTAAATGTTTGCCATTGCTTTTCAACCGTCATACCCTTTAATTTGGTTTCCCAATCTACCTTAGCTAACTTGCCCCTCATACCTATGTAATTGGTTTTGATTAAGTGTAAGACTCTAGTTTCTGATTTAAGTACGTCACTCTCAAACTCAATTTATACATCAGTTTGTAGGGAGATAAAAGTGGGTGTGAGCGAACCCTCGGATTTGAGATTAGGCTCGATCATTTTATGGGACTTAATCTATTCTCATTTTGCAACAAGCAGTCCTGCGCATCCGAACTGGTGCATCCATTTTAGTCGTTCCACTCAGACTAATGCTATTGAAGATGTGAAGTAAAACTATTGTTGGCTGGAAGGGCAGCATGTTCTTAAATGACAGTTTTGTGAGGAAGGGCCTAGGAACAGTTGGAGTGTGGGCTTGCTGCAGTCTGCAATCAGGGAGAGCCAGAATGTGTCTCAGATCAATGTTGGAAGAGAATAGGTATCTGAAAGTGGAATTTATTGACGAGTGAAAATTTTAATAAATGCCTTGGGCGACTTCAGTATCTTCTGGAGTGCTTATTGAAAAAGATTTAAAAATTATGGTGTAACAAGTTTGCAAATGTAATACCTATTGTATGTTCAGAAATGTTACTAAGATGTTCTGAAATACTGGGGCTCTACTCATAAGTGTGCAGTGCGCATGTTGCCTCTAATAATGGTCTGATCCTCAACATGTCTACCCTTTTACAGGATAGGGCTGTTGTAGAAGAGTTTGAATCCAGCAAGCTTGTTCGGAAGATGAAGAAAAGGATCTGTTTGGTTCTGGACTGCCTCTGTGCCCACGACTTTAGTGATAAAACTGCAGATCTCATCAATCTACAACATTATGTCATCAAGGAGAAGAGGCTCAGTGAGCGTGAAACAATCGCAATATTCTATGACGTGGTACGGGTAGTGGAAGCTTTACATAAGGTAAAGAGATTTTATTTTGTTTAATCGCTTTTTATTTGAGACGGGGGATGTTGGTGCTGCGGAATGGTGCAATTTCTATTTCAGCATAGTTAGATGTAGATGAAAGCTCCCTCTACCCTGCCTCTTTAGTGTGCATTGGCCCTAATCAAGGAAAAAAATTCAGAACAGTATGCAAGATCCTCAATGTGCTTATCTGCAAGTACTTGGGAACCTGTAAGCACCATGACTAGGGCTGTGATTTTTGTCAGCTAATTATCTGGGACTTTTTTTTAAAAAACGGAATAAGTGCTTCCTGGTTTCACTCTTAAATAAGTTAGCTCTAATTCTAAGGATATGCCCCCTTGTCCTGGATTCCCTCCACCAGAGGAAATAGTTTCTCTCTATCTTACACCCTTTGCCGTGACCCAAGATAACATGGAAACCTTGCTGAATTCAATAAAAAGAAAATTCAAAGAAATGCCCCAGTTGATCCAAAGTAGCCCTGAAGCATCTGTTGATATGAATTTAATCCCTCGTCCATTTCGCAGTCTGCTTAATGGAAGCAGTTTAATAAAGGGAGTGTTTGGGCCATCAGTGGTGTTCTTTACACAGGCTTTCAGTAATAAATCTCCAGATGGAGTCAAAGCTTCCACACCAGTAATTTGACTTTCATATTGTCTTGTTCTAATAGATGGCATTGTGATGTTTTGATCGTCTCTAGCTAGTCATAAGAATGATGTGAGAAAAGGCCACTTGATCCATCAGGCTCATCCCTCTAGTATTCCAATTCACCCTGTCTGGTATTTTACTTCACTGTATGACTTGGTAGATCATTCCACCCACTTAGTAATTTTTCAGTAAAGATGCAAGATCTGTTTTACTTCTCATTTAGTTGAACTTCGTCTACTTGAGTAGTTTTTAATATATGGAATAAGCATGCCAAAGGGGAGGGAACAGTTACCTAGCAACTAAGAGTAACTACAGTTCTGTGGGCATATAATGTTTAATCTGCCTATGCTCTCCTTACTTGCCCATTTGGTTTTCTCTTTCACCAGTGTAAGTGTGAAAGGATCAGTGGTATTGATAACCATTCCACTAGTAATTCAAACAATACTGTTATGTATTGTGTACTTGTCTGCTGATCTATCCACTGCTTCTGTATTGATAAATGCCATGGGGTAGGAATTCCTTTGGTTGGTATGTGTAGTGATATGATAACTGGGTTTCTGCAGATATCCTCTGTTTGGAAATTGTACATGTTCTAGTGACCAGAGGAAATCTTAGTTCATATGGGGCAACTGCAGGGACTAGGTAGGCAATCCCAGCTTGTAGGTGTGGTAAGATGCACTTTATTTTTAAAAAAAACCAATATGTAGTCTTTCTGCAGAGTTGTGCAACTAAGTTAGCAGGTACATGTTCTTGTTTAAATCTCCCCTGTCCCCTTTTTTGAGGAAGTGATTGGTACATGGCTCTTCCCTCTTTTTGCCATTAACCCCCTCCCGAGCCAAAAAAACTACAATCGGGTACATGCAATGTAGTTAAAAAGCAGCTGCGAGTGGATGTCCCAATCTCTATTGGACCATCCTGACGTGGTAAGGTCAAAGATGATCACACTCCACCATTATCTGTAGTTTGTAATGCAGTGACTTTGATCCTGAGAAACCGGATCTTCTAAATTATTTTTGATGCTGCGTAGTTTGACGTAAACCAAACTTCTGATCGATGATGGCTGTTTATAAACTGCTTTTTACTTCAATTTGACTCTAACTGCCCTGGCGAATACTGCTCAATTACAAAAAGTAATGGATTTTTCTCCTTGCTTCTGCAGAAGAACATTGTGCACAGGGACCTGAAGCTGGGGAACATGGTGCTAAATAAAAGGTAAATTGACACCACCTTGGACTGATTTTTCTATCAATTATTGAGTCAATATTTTTTTAATATTCTGCAGAAGATAAGGGATATTAATGAAGGGGAATGGAACCCTTGCTGCTTTTGGGCACCAAGTACTCCCAGATCAGATGTAGCACTTTTAGAGCCAAGGCTCCTCTACTCCAGCAATGTGCCTTGACTCGAAGTTCAGAAGAGTAACCCCTCTTGCACCACTGATATTTTACCTTTTCCCATATCGGCCATCTGCAGACTTTGTGTGCGATTGCCAGTTAGTGTCAGTTGCAGGTAGTTTAGTGCTGAGGGCCAATACCTACTAGTATTTGGGCCAAGGCTGCTTAAAATCATCTGAGGAATGGTAATAACAAGGAGACGTTCATCCTGTTAATCTGGGCTGGAATTGAACCCAGATCCAAAAAATGAAAGTGTCCAACACAATTCAGCAACCAAACCTCATTGCTCATTTATTTAATAGGAGAGCAGTTTCTGTAAAGTAACTGGTTTGGTTTGAGTCACTCAGGAGGCATCAGTAAGTCACCTCTTGGCAACGTGATGGGGTCCTGGTATTCAAGCTGTAAACATAAAACTTGGAAGCATAAGTTCCATGCGCAGATGTGCATAACTGAAATAATTCAGAGATTACAGAGGAAAACTTGAGTTTTACAATAATCTGCAATAAAAACAGCAAATATTGAACGTATAACTGGTCAGTAGGATGCGTGAAAGGAAAAGATCTTTTTCCTTCAGGTGCCGCTGATCTGTTGTGCAGCCCTGACATTTTCTGTTATTTAAAGCTTTAGTCTTGTGCTTTCACTTCTCTCTTCACCCTCTCCTCTTCACCAAGAGGGGAGACATGTGATGAATGGTGCTCTCTGGCCAGTTGCTTAGAGGTGTGTGGGAACAGCTTAATCAAATGTGTCTATTCAGCTTAACAAACATGATCAATTTTAATCTTATACAGCAATTGAATCTTTCTTTTGTGTAGGCACTGCAGTTCTTTTCTCTTGCTTTTCTCTGATCTTCTGTTCTTCCTCTCCCATTATCCTAATTTGTTTGGCTGGAACTCTGATCCAAAAAAGAAACTGAAGTCAACAACATTATAACACTGATTAATTCTTTGTAAAGCACTGTTTAATTGCAGAGTCTTTAAATCTCATCAATTGGTGATGGAAATACTTGAACATTAATAAAAACTATTGGGCACTCTAGATTAACTGATTCAGTTCAGCACTCCCAGTCCTAATTTGGTGGCACTTGAGATTGAAAACAAATTGTTGCACTTGGATTGCATTTAAATAGCTGGACTGGCAAAGTTTGAGTTCAGTAACCTGGGGCTGTGACATCATTGCAACTATCTGGAATTAAAGTACTAGTATCAGTAATGGTGGCCATGAAACTACTGGATTGTCATAAAAACCCATCTGGTTCACTAATGTTCTTTTAGGGAAGGAAACCTGTCGTCCTTACCCGGTCTGGCCTATATGTGACTCCAGACCCACAGCAATGTGGTTGATTCTTAATTGCCCTCTGAAATGGCCTAGCAAGCCACTCAGTTGTCAAATCTCACTTTTTAAAAAAAAGTCATAAGAATAAAACTGAACAGCCCACTAGGTACTGGATACGACAAAGACAAACCAAGCCCAATCGACCTTGCAAAGTCCTCCTCACTAACATCTGGGGACTTGTGCCAAAATTGGGAGAGCTGTCCCACAGACGAGTCAAACAGCCTGACATAGCCATACTCAGAATCATACCTTTCAGCCAACACCCCAGACTGTTCCATCACCATCCCTGGGTATGCCCTGTCCCACCGGCAGGACAGACCGACCAGAGGTGGCGGTACAGTGATATACAGTCAGGAGGGAGTGGCCCTGGGAGTCCTCAACCCCATGAAATCTCATGGCATCAGGTCAAACATGGGCAAGGAAACCTCCTGCTGATTACCACCTACCATCCTCCCTCAGCTGATGAATCAGTCCTCCTCCATGTTGAGCACTACTTGGAGGAAGCACTGAGGGTAGCAAGGGCACAAAATGTACTCTGGGTGGGGTCTTCAATGTCCAACACCAAGAGTGGTTCGGTAGCACCACTACTGACCGAGCTGGCCAAGTCCTGAAGGACATAGCTGCCAGACTGGGCCTGCAGCAGCTGGTGAGTGAACCAACACGAGGGAAAAACTTACTTGACCTTGACCTCGTCCTCACCAATCTACCTGTCGCAAATGCATCGGTCCATGACTCTATTGGTAGGAGTGACCACCGCACAGTCCTCGTGGAGATGAAGTCCCGTCTTCGCACTGAGGACACCATCCAACGTGTTGTGTGGCACTGTCGCCGTGCTAAATGGGATAGATTCAGAACAGATCTAGCAGCTCAAAACTGGGCATCCATGAGGTGATGTGGGCCATCAGCAGCAGCAGAATTGTATTCCAGCACAGTCTGCAACCCCATGGCCCAGCATATTCCTCACTCTACCATTACCAACAAGCCAGGGGATCAACCCTGGTTCAATGTGGAGTGTAGAAGAGTATGCCAGGAGCAGCACCAGGCGTACCTAAAAATGAGGTGCCAACCTGGTGAATCTACAATTCAGGACTACATACATGCTAAACAACAGAAGCAACATGCTATAGACAGAGCTAAGCGATTCCACAACCATCGGATCAGATCAAAGCTCTGCAGTCCTGCCACATCCAGTCGTGAATGGTGGACAATTAAACAACTAACGGGAAGAGGAGGCTCTGTAAACATCCCCATCCTCAATGATGGTGGAGTCCAGCACGTTAGTGCAAAAGACAAGTCTGAAGAGTTTGCAACCATCTTCAGCCAGAAGTGCCGAGTGGATGATCCATCTTGGCCTCCTCCATCCCCACCATCACAGAAGCCAGCCTTCAGCCAATTCGATTCACTCCACGTGATATCAAGAAACGGCTGAGTGCACTGGATACAGCAAAGGCCATGGTCCCTGACAACATCCCGGCTGTAGTGCTGAAGACTTGTGCTCCAGAACTAGCTGCACCTCTAGCCAAGCTGTTCCAGTACAGCTACAACACTGGCATCTACCCGACAATGTGGAAAATTGCCCAGGTATGTCCTGTCCACAAAAAGCAGGACAAATCCAATCTGGCCAATTACCACCCCATCAGTCTACTCCTTCCATCACTTTGCTGATAGTGGTGTCGTCGACAGTGCTATCAAGCGGCACTTACCAATAACCTGCTCACCGATGCACAGTTTGGGTTCTGCCAGGACCACTCGGCTCCAGACCTCATTACAGCCTTGGTCCAAACATGGACAAAAGAGCTGAATTCTAGAGATGAGGTGCGAGTGACTGCCCTTGACATCAAGGCAGCATTTGACAGAGTATGGCACCAAGGAGCCCTAGTAAAATTGAAGTCAATGGGAATCAGGGGGAAAACTCTCCAGTGGCTGGAGTCATACCTAACACCATGTTTGGACCAAGGCTGTAATGAGGTCTGGAGCCGAGTGGTCCTGGCAGACCCCAAACTGTGCATCGGTGAGCAGGTTGTTGGAGGCCAATCATCTCATTGCTGCAGGAGTTCCTCAGAGCAGTGTCCTAGGCCCAACCATCTTCAGCTGCTTCATCAATGACCTTCCCTCGATCATAAGGTCAGAAATGGGGATGTTCGCTGATGATTGCACAGTGTTCAGTTCCATTCGCAACCCCTAAAATAATGAAGCAGTCCTAGCCCGCTTGCAGCAAGACCTGGACAACATCCAGGCTTGGGCTCATAAGTGGCAAGTAACATTCGTGCCAGGCAATGACCATCTCCAACAAGAGAGTCTGACCACCTCCCCTTATCATTCAATGGCATTACCATTGCCGAATCCCCACCATCAACATCCTGGGGGTCACCATTGACCAGAAACTTAACTGGACCAGCCACATAAAGCAGCTCACTTGATTGGCACCCCATCCACCACCCTAAACATTCACTCCCTTCACCACCGGCGCACAGTGGCTGCAGCGTGTACCATCCACAGGATGCACTGCAGCAACTCGCCAAGGCTTATTTGACAGCACCCCCCAAACCCGTGACCTCTACCACCTAGAAGGACAAGAGCAGCAGGCACATGGGAACAACATCACCTGCACGTTCCCCTCCAAGTCACACACCATCCCGACTTGGAAATATATCGCCGTTCCTTCATCGTCGCTGGGTCAAAATCCTGGAACTCCCTTCCTAACAGCACTGTGGGAGAACCTTCACCACACGTACTGCAGCGGTTCAAGAAGGCGGCTCACCACCACCTTCTCAAGGGCAATTAAGGATGGGCAATTAATGCCGGCCTCGCCAGCGAGGCCCACATCCCATGAATGAATATTTAAAAAACATGTTTTGGATCTTGTGCTAGACAGCGTACCAGCGTGGGTTCATTTGTTTCCTGTGTCGGATATTCCATATGCTGTGTTCCCTAATCCTGTGTACGAGTCTCTATCTCTTGGTTGCTCACCCTGTTCTTTATACGTACCTTGTTAAATCTATTTCAACCACTTCTCTAAATCTTCCATTCCTGAGCAAATTTGCCAGCTGCATGTTTATGATTTTTTAAAAAATGAACACTTTGTGGGGTTTTAAATCTTAAAAAGTCCTTCTTCTTTCAAAAACCACTATTACTGCCAGCAGCAAGTTACTTAATGCGGGCTAATAATGTGCTATAATTCTGATGGTTTGAGGGGCCCTCCCCTTGCTGATCATAGACTTAGCAGTTCTGTCGTAGGTCAAGAGTCTATTACCAATATGAAGAGAATAGCCTCGAGCCTTTATTAGAATCCCCCCCCACCACCCCCAGTAATCATTTTGATTAAAGACTAGAAGGAATATTCATAATCATAAGGCCTTGCTCATTTGAATGAGCCACGTGCCAATTTGCAGTAAAGCACATCCTTCCCAACAGTCAGTACTTTTTAGGTTTTTCAGTCTGCAAAATCTCAAAACTCTGCCTGCTGGTTAGGCACTGTAATACCGCAATAAAATATTGAGGGTTAGTTCTGGACATGCATCATTTAAGTGTTTTATTAATTTGGGTGATTGCACTACATAAAAATACTGCAAGTTTTTAGATTTGATTTTCCAGAGGGATTGCAATTATGATTTGTGAGCCATATATCTGGAATATATTCCTTTTAATGGTGCAGTACTAGTCCAAACAGAGCTCATTCCTTGAGCTGGTGACTTAGATTTTTTTTAGTACTTTGAACAAATCAATCTTCAAACAAAACTAATTTTCAAATAATTTTTCTCTTTTTTTCATCCCTTACACGTGGGATGTTCTGCATGTGTTTTTCTTCAGATGGAAGCAGTGGCCGACAACACTAGTACTAGGGAGAGCTTTGCCGCTGTGTAGAAGCTATTCATAACCTTTTCCTTGTGTCGTTCTGTGGTGATTTAATGCAGGGTTTTGATTAGATGAACATTAGTTGGACTTAGGTTGGATAGTATCAAATTATCAAAGTCATTTACCCTTTTTAAGCATAAGCAGCAGATGTGTTTTTAAAATTCTGTAAAGAATAAAGAAACATAGCTGGTCTTGTACTGTAGTTGAAACTATGTGCAGAGTAAGGCTCCACCAGCACTGTGCCACCATTATTTTGGTGGCTGCCCAGTTACATACTTAAAGTTACCTCCTGAGCTCCTGTTAAGCAGGATTTAAATCTTTTGCTGCTCTTTGCCAGTTTCCATTGGAGAGAAACAATTCTGGGGGAGAAGAGAGTTCTTCTGCATTGCTTTGAATTGTTAAGTATTAAGTGAACAAAAGTAATCTGAATCCTTGGTCTTTGTTTGCACACGGTAGGACTTTCAGTTAATGGTTTGTGTTGAAAAATGTGTAGATTTTATTCCTTTCCCTTGCGTTGGTGTGGTTAGCTGTGTAGCAGTGTCTTTTTATTGGCTGGAGCCTGCCTTAATGGTTACCAACAAGCTTGTACACCTGTGTCTTTCAGCAAGGTGATATAGACCAGGTCCAGACTGAAGTTGAAGGTATGCTATGTAATGTATATGCAAGTTCCCTGACTGGTTCTGCAAAGATATTTTACCTCCTTTTTCTGACTCTTCTACTCAACCATAGGAAGAACAGATGTTTTTAACTTGAAAGCTTTACTGTTCCAAAGACTGGTCGCGAGAGTCCTTTTTTAAAGCTGGTTTAACGGCATGTTTTTTAACTGTAGAATCTTAATACAGCTAAAACTCCTAGTACCTGAACTGAGGAAATAAATCTCTACCTTTTGTGGCTTAGGAATGTTGTTTGGTTGGTTACTCTGGTTATCCAGGCACTTGGTCTTCGGGGAAAGGGAGAACTACTTGGATCCGGAACAGTTGAGTGTTCACATATTGATGACACTTTTCATTATGAAATTCTTATCGTTTGCATTTATCTGACTATAACTTGAAAGCTTTACTGTTCCAAAGACGGGTAGTGAGGAAAGCTGGTTTAACGGCATGTTTTTTTAACTGAATCTCCTAGTACCTTCAACTTCAGTCTGGACCTGGTCTATATCACCTTGCAGCTTTTTGAGCCATTTCATAATTTGTGCACCCTGTCAATTCTGTTTTTTTAAACTTCAATTAAGAAACTTCTCAGCTTTACAGAACTAATTGTTGGCTGTGAACTGCCCAGTGCCATCTCTCACAATCTGACTTTAAAGGAAACGGGAAATGACAGGTTTGTGTACACACTAATTCCAACCAGACGCTTGTTATAAATTTCTAGTCAAGAGTATTTGGATGGTTTGATACTCCCGTTTCAATTTTAACAACACAATTGTTTATTAAAATTCTTCTTAAACCCTTTTTAAGGACTTCATGTAACATTTTGACAACATACAATAATGAAAAATGCTTATTTTGAACGCACTGCAACAGACTTTTTTTGTTCCTCATTCACTTGCTCGTCCCATCCCGCAGTTGTGGTTTTCCATGACCTTGTGTTCCTGCGTATTAAGAGGTGGGGAGGGGAAGGCAGGGAAAGGAAACACTTCTCTGGGTAGGAAGCTAAGGAAATTAGGTAGTTGAAGGGTTAAAGTCCTTGCTTCTGTGCAAAGGGAGAGGCTCTCGCAGAACCCTTCACTACAAGCAAACAATAGCCATTTGCCAAAGGAACCATGGCTTGGGTGACTCATCCTGAGTAAATTGTGCTGACGCAAGAGAGGGCTTGCTCATATTTATAACCCTGGATAATACAACACAGGGAGCAATTAAAGGTGTGTGTGTGTGTCTCCAGCCACCCCCTCCCACGCTTGCTCGTAGTAGGTTTGCAGATGCAGTGAAACCCATACTGTGCTTCAGACAGTCTAGTTTCTGAGGGCACGAGTCTTCCCCGCTTCAGTAGTTGAACTTTCTGGTCATTTTGTTCCAGCTGGGTGCAAATTATAGGCAGTAGTGAGATCCTGAGGCATGTTTGTTTTTTAAAAAATAAACCACGTCAGCAATTTGATGGCCTGTTTCACCTTTGTGATAAGACAGCAGCATGATTGAAAAGCTTTTGTGTGCATATGTTTTTGGAGTTTGTGGTTGTTTACTGTTGTATCAATACTTGTTTTTGTGCCCTGTTATCGTCTGTAATGTGACTGTCACTTTCTGTTTGAAAAGAGTTGCACCAGGTGTGTGGGAGGGGAGTGTGTGGGGTGGAAGTGATTCTGGTTATACAGAGGCTTTCCAATGCTGTGATAGCTAGTCAGTGTTGCAGTTATTTCTGTTAGAATTCTTTCTCTATAGCCATACCACAGCTTCAAACATTTCAATGTAGTTAGTCTTCTATAGTTTTAAGGTGCAATTTCCGTTGTGACATTTTATGCCCATCCAAGTAAAAATACCCTCTGCTTCAGAAGAGCAGTCTCAACTGCACCAAGGTGGTATTTAGTTTCCCCTTAACCAGACATCCAGTGAGACTGAGACTGCAAAATTATGGGCACTTCGGTGTTGTAAACTCCAACCCACTGTTTTGAAAAAGAATAACACATCTGACCTTTTTGGGAAACTTTTTTTCCATTTTCTTCCCCCCGCCCCCCTCTCCCTCCCCTCCCCTCCCCTCCTCACCCTACAGACTTCTGTTAGGGGTGTAGTTCTACGGGTATCAGCAGCCCTGCAGTACTTCACCCATGTGCCCATTCTTCGTATGTGAGCCAGATGGTGAGTATTTGCATGCTTCAGTGTGGGAGTTACCTTAGCCCAGCTGGCTTCTGTCATGAACACCTGGACTTTCAAGTGGGAGTGGTTAATTTGCTGGACTAGTAATCCAGAGGCCTGGATTAATAATCTAGAGAACATGAATTCAAATCCCACCATGGCAGTTGGAGAATTTGAATTCAGTTTTTTTTTTAGAGGAAAAAAAGCTGGAATCAGTAAAACCCATCTGATTCACTAATGTCCTTTAGGGAAGGAAACCTGCTGTCCTTACCCAGTATGGCTAATATGTGACTCCAATCCCACACCAACGTCTGATGCATAATTGCCTTCTAAAGTGGCCTTGCAAGCCACTCAGTTGTATCAAAACTGCTACAAAGAACACCATCTTAAGGAAGCTAGGGGTGGGCAATAAATGCCAGCCTTGCCAGTGACACCCCCATGCTGATAAGGAATGGGAGGGAAAGAAGTCACTGGTTAGGGAGCAGAGGAGGGAACTTTGTTACACTGCTTCCTTAGACTGGAGTCACTGCGGCCAATTCTGGAAGCCCTGCTGCTTGGCTGAGGTACCCTAAATCAATACTGATAAGAGATCAAACCTAGTATGTCTGGCTTAGTGTAACACTACATTTACTCCCTGAGGAACCCCAGTGACTTTTCCCTTTCTAAACTTAAAAGTTGCCGAATAGCCCGTTCCTGTCACGTGTTCCTGGACTTGCTAGTGGGGCACTCCTGTTAAGCTACCGCCTTAGTTTGGGGACATCAAGTTGAAAGTGCCTCAATTCATCTCAACTAGGACTTTGGGATGCATTCAAATGCAGATTCCAGAAGTGAAAGGGTCCCATTCTCAATGACACTTCACCTAGTTCCCCCAGTAATGTGCTGTTTTGTGCATGTTTCTATTGTTCTGACACAGCAATTTTGCCACAAACATGTTTGTGCTGTGGTTAATTGGGTGGACCCACGAGCGAGAAGCTTCCTGTTATATAGAGCCTTGTGTTGAAATATCTCAAAAGTATTTCACACAATGAATTGCCCTTTGATGTGCAGTGACTTTTATGTAGACAGTGTCTTCGTGCTGGGCTTTCTACTGAGAGGTGTTTCTTGCTATTTTACCCTCTTTTTTTTTTCCCCCCTCACCCTCACCGCCCATTGATTTGATTCCACTGACATTCTCTTAGGTGTTCCCCAAGTACAGCTCTTACTGATGGTAAAATTGGGAGGAGACATTCCTCCTCTGTTGCTCAAGGGTGTGTCCTGAAGGTGCAGTAATACAGTAGGTGCATCTGGAGATGTACATGCATTTGATCTCCTCACTTCCCCATGGAGGATGTGAGCAGAAGAGAAAGTAGTAAGGGTAGGAGAGGTGAGAACTGCACAGAAATACTGGTGCAACTTGATAATAAGGATTCCAACTTCTTTCCAGCTCTTCCACTTTAAACATAAGGCGATTTATAAATAACTTTGAACATGCTTGTACAAGGATGGTACTTCCAAGAAAGTAGACACCGCACTGTCTGATCTCATTGGCCATTCATCTTTAAAAATCATGATTAACGTATACACTGTGGTGCAGTTCTTTGGGTGTGCTATAAATACACAAACAGCATGATACACTACATTTAATTGGTTCTGTGAAGAGCCCTACAAGTATTCTCCATATTTATAAATTAATAATGAATCTGACCGTTGGGAAGCTTTTTTCCATTTTCTTTTCCCCTCCCCCTGCCACTTCTCAAGCCACATACCTCCTGTTATGAGTGCAGTTACATGTATCAGCAGCCCTGCAGTACCTCATCCACGTGCGCATTCTTCATATGTGAGCCAGATGGTGAGTATTTGCAAGCTTTTTAAGTGAGGGGATTTATTGTAACCAAGCTGGGTTCTGTCATGAACATCTGGACTTTTAAGTGGGAGTGGATATGTCACTGGACTAATAATCCATTGGCCTGGACTAATAATCCAGAGAACATGAGTTCATATCCCATCATGGCCATTTGAGTCACAGGTTAGTGAGCAGGGGAGGATCCATGTGTGCGTGTGAGCCACTGCTGCCTCGGTCTGGGGACACGGGCCAACTCTGGTTGCCCCACTGCTTGGCTGAGGTATGCTACATCAGCACTTGACCAGAGATCAAACCTAGTATGTATGGCTCAGTACAATATTACATTTGCTCAGACACCCCAGCAACCTTTCCCTTTTTAAACCTAAAATAAATGAGGAATAGCATGGTGACTGGCAAATGTGATTGAGGTTACATGATGTGATGTCATGGCAACTGCAGCCCCCCTTTTTTCCCCCTTCCTGCACTTCTCTTTCCCCCCCCCCCCCCCCCCTGCACCACCACCACCATTCCAAGTTCAAGTCACTGACCTGTTGATCTAAAGTTAAAATTGGTCTTTGGTTTTAGAGGCTGGTGATGGGTATATATATTTTACATATCCTTTGGATCCAGGAACACTAAACACTGAACCCTAAATGAATTGCATTGAGGTACATGTTGGAATCTCTATGCTGTGCACTTGTAACTCTGGCTGCATACACAGCCCACTGTTTGAGTTGAATTTGATGTGTGGTGAGTCTGCATGCCTCAAACGTTACGTGATGTTTGCAGTGAATTACTGCAGCTCTGTGATTTGTGACTTAAACTGTTCAAATATGTTACCTCTTCTATCCCCTTCCCCACAACCCCCACACACATTCAATTTTGGAAAGGTCCATGTGTGCAGATGTTGTAAGGATACAGCAATTTAAGATTAAAAGCTGCTGTCTTTTGCCCCCTTAACCTTGTATGGTTGGCTCCGACTTTGACACATTGTCAAAGGTGACCCTATGGTGTAACTGGCCTGGTGCAAATGAAACCTACTTCAGGAGGTAATTTCACCTGATGCCTTTGATGGCAAAGTGCAGACAGTCGTAAAAGTAAATGACTACTGCCTACTGGTACTTGCATTGTGTCTGCCATCTCTGTGCCCACTAGCAGACTAACCAGTAGGGGCTTGCTATGCATTTTTGCTGCAAGGAGGACATAAATGGGCAGGTGGGGGGGGGGGGGGTGTCTCTGTGTATAGTTAGTTACAGCTTCCCTCTAGTTTGCAGTGATACACCCTTGCAGTATTTAGGTTCTGTAATCTAATGCAGATTCCCCGAAATCTCTTGCATAAGTGTTTATCATTTCCCTAATCTATACCAGAGTCATGTTTGGAAATATAAACTTAGCTTCAGGCTGTTGGTCTATACTTGGTGTGAGTTGTTATTGTGGTACGGCATTGCTGAAAGGTGAGTCATATTTGTTTAATTGCAGCCATCTGTGGTTTCAGTTGCTTAGTGATGTGTACCTGTTCCAGACTTTTAAAAAGAAATACTACTGTAGAATGGTTTAAAGTAAGTCTTTTGTCCCAGAGAAAGTCTCTTAATGAGCTGGTCTTCTGGACATGGTGTGAAGCTAGTACTTGTTTCCACTGCATAGTTAAAGTGCATCTGGTATCAACTGGCCTCTAGCGTAAACCTGTTGAAGTAAATGGTGTGGAAACTTGTTCTTCAACCACGAGCCTCCACCAAAGCTACTATGCATGCAGCATTAAAGCTACTGCTTTGACCAGTGCTGTCGTTAGACTTACTTAGCATATTGGTAATGATGCTCCGTGGGGGGGGGGAGATTTAAACCAATATACTTTACTCTCCACACTTTTGTGGTGCTCTTAATCCATCACCTCAACTGCTTCAACTACCTCAGCTGGATCTGTAATCACCAGTACTTGACTCTCTCGTGTTGAACAGCTCAAAATGCTCCCTGCCGTCACAGCCTAAGTTTGGACAGACAGCCTGTATTTGTATTGGATGTTCCACAGCTCAAATGGGCACACTGAAAACTTCGCACACTCTCCATTACACCTAACTCAAATTATAATGACAACTGAAGTCATTCGAGCAGAATTATGTGGAGAGATGAGAGAAGCTGGGATTCTCCTTAGAGCAAAGAAGGTTAAGGGGAGATTTAAGAGATGCTCAAAATTGAGGTATTGCTAGAGTAGATGGGGAGAAATAGTTTCCAGTGGTAGATAGGTTGGTAACCAGTGGACACAGATTTAAGGTAATTGGCAAAAGAACCGGAGGTGGGGGGAGGGGGAGATGAGAATTTTTTTTTTTAAAACAGTGTTATGATTTGGAATGCACTGCCTGAAAGGGTGGTCTGGATGGGATGCATCCTAGGTTGCTGAGGGAAGTAAGGGTGGAAATTGTGGAGGTGCTGGCCATAATCTTCCAAACATCTGGGGGGTGGTGCCAGACGACTGGAGAATTGCAAATGTTACACCCTTGTTCAACAAAGGATGTAAGGATAAACCCAGCAACTGTAGGCCAGTCAGTTTAACCTCAGTGGTGGGGAAACTTTTAAAAACGATAATCCAGGACAGAATTAGCAGTCGCTTAGACAAGTGTGGATTGATTAGGGAAAGCCAGCACAGATTTGTTAAAGGCAAATCGTGTTTAACCAACTGGATAGAGTTTTTTGATGAGGTAGCAGAGAGGGTCGATTAGAGCAATGCAGTTGATGTGTATATGGACTTTCAAAAGGTGTTTGATAAAGTGCCGCATAATAGGCTTGTCATCAAGATTGAAGCCCATGGAATAAAGGGGGCAGTAGCAGCATGGATACAAAATTGGCTAAATGACAGGAAACAGTAGTGGTGAAAGGTTGTTTTTCGGACTGGAGGAAGGTGCACAGTGGTCGGTAATAGGACCACTGCTTTTCTTGATATATTAATGATTTAGACTTGTGTATACAGGGCACAATTTCAAAATTGGCAGATGACACAAAACTTGGAAGTGTAGTAAACAGTGAGGAGGGTAGTGATAGACTTCAAGAGGATATAGACAGGCTGGTGAAATGGGCAGACATGTGGCAGATGAAATTTAATGTAGAAAAATGCAAAGTGATACATTTCGGTAGGAAGAACGAGGAGAGGCAATATAAACTAGAGGGCACAACTCTAAAAGGGGTACAAGAACAGAGATCTGGGGGTTATGTGCACAAATCATTGTAGGTGTCAGGGCAGGTTGAGAAAGTGGTTAAAAAAGCATATGGAATCCTGGGCTTTATAAATAGAGGCATAGAGTACAAAAGCATGGAAGTTATGATGAACTTTTATAAAACACTGGTTCGGCCACAACTGGAGTATTGTCCATTTCTGGGCACCGCACTTTAGGAAGGATGTGTAGGCCTTCAAGAGGGTGCAGAAAAGATTTACTGCATTGATTCCAGGGATGAGGGACTTTAGTTACATGGATAGACTGGAAAAGCTGGTGGTGGTCTCCTCGGAACAGAGAAGGTTGCGAGGAGATTTGATAGAGGTATTCAAAATCATGAAGGGTCTAGATAGAGAGAAACTGTTCCCATTGGCGGAAGGGTCAAGAACCAGAGGACATAGATTAAGGTGATTGGCAAAAGAACCAAAGGTGACATGAGGGAAAAACATTTTTTTACACAGTGAGTGATTAGGATCTGGAATGCACTGCCAGGGTGGGTGGTGGAGGCAGATTCAACCATGGCTTTCAAAAGGGAACTGGATAAGTACTTGAAAAGAAAAAAAATTGCAGGGCTACAGGGATAGTGCGGGGGAGTGGGACTAGCTGGATTGCTCTTGCATAGAGCTGGCACAGACTCGATGGGCTGAATGGCCTCCTTCCATGCTGTAACCATTCTGATTCTTTGGTGGAAACACATTCGGTATTAACGTTCAAAAGGGAATTGGATAAATAGTTGAAGGGGGAAAAAATGCAGGGCTATGGGGAAAGCACAGGGGAGTGGGACTAATTAGATAGCTCCTTCAAAGAGCTGGCATGATGGGCCGAATAGTTTCCAGTGCTGGATGATTTTATGAATGAGATTTCTATCAAGATCACCTACCAATGCAGGTGAGTTATTCAGTGGTACATTTTTCCCCCTTGGGCTAGTGAATGTTTTAGGATATCCCAAAGTGATTTTCCTGTTCACCTTCTGCTTATTGTAAATCCCTTTCATTTTCTGGAAAGAAGTAGTAGTGTGTTAATCTGGCCAGTCGCACCACAATGTAAAAATTAATTGGATATTAATTTTAATTTAAATGCAAAGAAAAGGTAATCACGTCTTCATTCTTCAATGTTCACAGCATTGGCTGTCTTAACGAAGCATCTGTAAAAATCCACCCTTCAATACTAATGTGTCCCCTCACAAAACAAAATAAAATTTTGTATTTTGGAATCTGAATTTCATTGGGCTTGGTAATTGACTTTTCCCTAACATGTTTCTTTGTGAATAGTGTGTGTGTGTGTGTGTGTGTGTGTGTGTGTACCCTTTGTCAAGAATCTTCCCATGGAGTTCATGCACGAAATGTTAAACTTTTTCTTTCACGTGATTAACGTGATGTGTATTAATAGTAGTTCTTTTTATTTGATTTCCAGAATTTGCCACTTTTCATTTTATTGCTTTTTATAATGCCGCTTACTAAAACTGCTTGTGCAACACAGTATATTAAGACTCACTTTACAGTATCTCTTGCCTTCTGCTGGGAAGGCAAGTGAGAAAAATTAGAGGGCCTAGAGAAGGTCACTCTCAGTTCGTGCTCTTGTTCTCTGATAGAGTAGGAGGGGAACATGCATACCCTCAAACTTTTCAGGCTTGTATTTCTTGTAGGCTTGTGATAACTGAAAACTTTTCTTCAGGATTGTGACAAGGAAGTATACTCCCACAGTTAAAATCAAATCGACAACTGTGTATGTATCAGAAATTGTTGCAGATGGGTCAAATAAGGGTTAGCTGTTCTTTCTAGGCCTTGTACATAATTTTCCTGATCTTGATTTGATCGGGTGGCTCAGGCGAAGAGCTAAATATGATGTGGTTAATAATCTATTCAGCATGGTTAGAAATGAAGAGTTGCATTTCAGAAGCCAAAAGGTGGAATGTTCAATTTAAAAAAAAAAAAAAATTTTCCTTATTTCCCGAAGGCACTGACTCATGCTAGAGTACGGCGCTCTGGGTGTTGCCTGCACTGTCCTGGAAAAAGGCCAAACTTCTCTCACCACATCATTGGTTTCTCCTCCTTCCAAACTACAGTAATTGTGTTCTCCAATGACTGCCCCATTGCTAAGGTCCTAGAACGAGCCGTTGCCACCCAGCTCCTGTGATCACCCCTTCAGTCCTTTCAGCCTAGTTTTCATGCTGCTCATTGCACTGGGTTCAATGACCAATGGCATATTAACCCTTCTCGTCCTCCTTGACCAGCCTTCATTGCAGTTGACTGCTCTGTTTTCTTCCATTGCCTCCTTTGTGGTCTGATTTGTGATGCGGCCCTCCCGTGGTTTCACTCTATTTGCCCCATGTGACCAGCACATCAGCTTCAGTGGCTTAACATCCTGCCCCTATTTCTGGATTTTCCCCAGCCTCCAAACTTGACTGCTTCCTGTTTCTCATTTACATGCTGCCCCTTGGAAGTTGAACCACGTGCACAGTGTCGCCATGTGCGAGCTGACATCTAGATTCACACCTCTGCCATTACCCTTGTACTGTGGTGTTCAGACTGCTTGTCCAATACCTGGATGTGGACACCAGAAAATCTGCAATGTAACTTCTTCCCTGCTGCTTGCTCAAACTGAACCAAGCTGTGCCTACTATATTTGTTTTATTTGGCCTTGAGCTGAGCTTCAAACCTCCTATTCTACCCATCACCAAGACCACCTGTTTCTACCTTAATATTGGCTGCTTCCAGGTGTATGTCACTGCTGTTGAAGGCATGAATGAATAAGAATTTCATCATCTCTATGCTTGACTTTTCTGCTGCCTTGCTAGCTTCTTGAGCTCCATCCTATACAAACTCTTAACTAATCCAAAACTCAACCACTTGCACCCCATCCTGTACTAAGTTTTGCTCACCCATCTTTTTTCTCATTGGTTCCCTGTTCCCCAACATGCTGATTTCAGAATCCTCCTAGTTTAGAAATTCCTTCTTGGCCTTGCTTCACTCTCCCTCTGGACATTTAGCCATATGCCACAGTTCTCGCTGTCTAGTCTTCTGATGTCGACCACCTTCCTCCAATCCACCATCAGTAGTAAAAACTTCAGCAGTCTCCTGCACTCTGGAATTTTCTTCCTAAACTGTTCTACCTCGCTAATCTCTTCCCACCTTCAACAATCTCCTCAGAACAAGCTATGTAAGTGTAAGTTATTGAAATGATTGGGGGAAGGGTCCTAATCAGTAAATAGATAATCCTGAGGGAGCTTCATCTTTGGATGTCTGCTGTCAAATATCCTGAGAATTCAAGGGTAGGTGGTCTTCCATGGTCCCATTGATCTGGAGATTCCTAGCAGCATGTCATGGACCTATGACTCCTATCACAGCCCTTTTGTCAGTGGTGGACTATTTAACCTTGATGTTTGTTTTCTGTTTGCTGCTTTTCAACATCGAGGAGTTGAGTCAGGGCATTTGTAGGTCTTATCCCACCTTTAAATTGAGGGCGGCAGGCACGGTTTGGGGATTGTGTCCAACAAGATCAGCTAACTGACAAGGCGTACTGGTATTTTTAGGACTTCTAAAAAAAAAAATCTCAGATTACAATGTTTATATGGTTGTGCCTTTGACCACCCTGTATTCTGGGAGGGTGGTGCTTATAATAGAATCTATTACTGATCTAGGCGATCTACCAATTCAACACTGGTGTCTAGCTCCTTCATGTGGTCCACCACAAAGGTAATTAGTGTAGTGCACAATTCAATTCACTTGCTGCTACATAGAAACTCTAGGATATTAACTGTACTTCCATTTGTGAAGCTGGTTGTAGGTTTGTATAATGACCTTAGTTGCAGAAATAAGAATCTAGTCAGACGCTCATGGGTTAATTCTACAGCTTGGTAAAGACAGCACCTTTTTAAAGTGAGCTCCTCTGCTGGATGAATGTATTTTCCATGGTTCTCCTTTCTCCTCCACCCTCAGTGCTTAATAAAAAAAAATGTGTACACTCACTTATTTTCTCTCACCTATAGGACCCACCGAATCACCATCACTAACTTCTGCCTCGGAAAGCATCTAGTTAGTGAGGATGATTTACTGAAAGATCAGCGGGGGAGCCCTGCCTACATCAGCCCAGATGTACTGAGTGGTGAGTTCCCAGCTCTATCTGATTACTAAAAACTGTTGGCAAAGGGGTGGGTAGGTTGCAGTGTTTAAGGCTCTGTGTTCTTGCGTCAGTGTTTACTGAGTACAGTGACATGACACAGGAAAGCCGTCTCTAGTCTCTACACCCACTGTTTTTTCCTGTTGTCCAATTCTTTCAGCTTACAGTGAAATGTTTCTGTATCTTAACAATATTTATCTAGCTGCTGTAACAGATGGTCTAGCAGTCAGAGAATATGATGCAGAACCATTACTTTTTTTGAGCTGAAGATAGGAGATCGTCATTGTAGTTTGTACTGTAACTCATTTGTGAATCCTCTTTTTCAAATATTAATTTTATTGATATGCATGTCAGGTGATTTTTTTTCCCCCAGTGTCCTCTTTTGTCTCCCTGAAGATGTTAATTCTTATTGGAGTGGTGTTCTGTGGGATCCAGCAGCCCTCCAATACCCCATCCAAGTGGAAATACTTGAGGTGAGCCCAGAGAAAGCGACAGCAAGCTATTCGACATGGAGGATGTCACAGGCGAGCTGGATTGTGTCCTTGCCTGACACCTGCACGCAGGCACTTTCCAGTATGGGTCATTGGATAGTGATCAGGAGTAAGAGCTGGGCTGCTTCCAGTTAAAGCCCCTCAGCTAATGACCAGCTAACTTAGCATAGACTGGAAATCAAACCTGGGATTTTCTGGTCTGTGTGGGTTAGTGCTGTGCTTTTATTTGTTTCTCGGGGTGTGGACAGTGCTGGCAAGGCTGTGTTTCTTTTCCATCCCTAGTTGCACTGAAAGGTTGGTGGTGGAATGCCTTGAAGTGATTGTTTTTACAGCTGAATGTATTGCTAGGCATTCAGTCTACCTCGTAATGTGGGACTGGAATTGCACGTATGACGGACCTGGTTACAGTCGCAGGTTCCCTTCCCTGGAGGACATTGGTGGACAATAACCTGACAGCTTACATGTTTTTCTTCCTTATTCAACTAGGGTTTGATGAAATAGGGTGGGAGGAAGCAGGTGTGGAGCATAAACACGGGCATAGACCAGTTGGGCTGAATGGCCTGTTTCTGTGCTGTAAATTCTATGTAACTTCACAACTTAGGTGGTGGGATTTGAATGTGCAATCTTTAGCTTGCTAGTCCAGTACGCGAGGCAGTGCCTTTGCCCACCATGTCATGTATATTTCTAAACTGCGATGTGATACTGTGTCATGCATTTACAACCCAAATAGCATCCAGCCTCCTTACTCTGTTATCGTTCTTAATTCTACAATCTCATCAGCAACATTAACTTAAATCTGAGAGGGTGATTGCACAATTTCTTGCAACCGTCTTCAGCCAGGAGTGCCGAGTAGATGATCCATCTCGGCCCCCTCCCGATATTTCTCCCCCCCCCCCCCCCCCCCCATCACAGAAGCCAGTCTTCAGCCAATTCGATTCACTCCACGTGATATCAAGAAATGTCTGAGTGCACTATTTACAACAAAGGCTGTGGGCCCAGACAACATCCTGGCTGTAGTGCTGAAGACTTGTGCTCCAGAACTAGCCGCGCCTCTAGCCAAACTGTTCCAGTACAGCTACAGCACTGGCATCTACCCGACAATGTGGAAATTTGCCCAGGTATGTCCTGTCCACAAAAAGCAGGACATATCCAATCCGGCTAATTACCGCCCCCATCAGCCTACACTTAATCATCAGCAAAGTGATGGAAGGTGTCGTCGACAGTGCTATTAACGCGGCACTTACTCACCAATAACCTGCTCACCGATGCACAGTTTGGGTTCTGCCAGGACCACTCTGCTCCAGACCTCATTACAGCCTTGGTCCAAACATGGACAAAAGAGCTGAATTGGTGAGGTGAGAGTGACCTGCCTTAATGTCAAGGGCGCATTTGACCGAGTATGGCACCAAGGAACCCTAATAAAATTGAAGTCAATGGGAATCGGGGGAAAACTCTCCAGTGGCTGGAGTCATACCTAGGAAGGTGGCAGTGGTTGTTGGAGGCCAATCATCTCAGCCCCAGGATATTGCTGCAGGAGTTCTTCAGGGCAGTGTCCTCGGCCCAACCATCTTCACCTCCATCAATGACCTTCCTGCCATCATAAGGTCAGAAATGGGGATGTTTGCTGATGATTGCACAGCGTTCAGTTCCATTCGCAAACCCTCAAATAATGAAGCATTGGGCTGATAAGTGGCAAGTAACATTCGTGCCAGGCAATGACCATCTCCAACAAGGGAGAGCCTAACCACCTCCCCATGACAGTCAATGACATTACCATCACCGAATCCCCCACCAGCCACATGAATTCTGTGGCTACAAGAGCAGGTCAGAGGCTGGGACTTCTGCGACGAGTGACTCACCTCCTGATTCCCCAAAGCCTTTCCACCAGCTACAAGTCAGGAGTGTGATGGAATACTCTCCACTTGCCTGGATGAGTGCAGTGCCAACAACACTCAAGAAGCTCGACACCATCCAGGACAAAGCAGCCCGCTTGATTGGCACCCCATCCACCACCCTAAACATTCACTCCCTTCACCACCGGCGCATTGTGGCTGCAGTGTGTACCATCCACAGGATGCACTGCAGCAACTCGCCAAGGCTTCTTCGACAGCACCTCCCAAACCCACGACCTCTACCACCTAGAAGGACAAGAGCAGCAGGCACATGGGAACAACACCACCTGCACGTTCCCCTCCAAGTCATACACCATCCTGACTTGGAAATATATCGCCGTTCCTTCATCGTCGCTGGGTCAAAATCCTGGAACTCCCTTCCTAACAGCACTGAGGGAGAACCTTCACCACACGGTCTGCAGCGGTTCAAGAAGGCGGCTCACCACCACTACCACCTCAAGGGCAATTAGAGATGGGCAATAAATGCCTGCCTTACCAGCGACGGCCACGTGCCATGAATGAATAAAAAAAATACTTGGAGTAATGTAACATTCTTATTGGGATTTCATTAAATTTCTGGGAAGTGACAACTCACTTGATCGGGACGATCTACCAGAAACTTTACACTAGAATGTTTATAAATAAATTGTTTAATTGTAGTGGGTTTAGGCTGTTCAAATGACAACCAAAAAGTTGTGCTGCAATACTAATTTGAATTCACACAATTCGTGTACCAGTTCTTCTTAAATACTTGTTAGTTTCCTCCCCACCGTCCCGTGCTCAAAAAAGGCAGTACTTTATTCTGCTCAATACTCTGTTATGGCAAAGATCGGGAGCTCCCTGTGAATTGTTTGGGGGAACTTGTGTGGTTGGTGTGTTTTAATTGTGGCTGTTCATTTAATTTTCTGGCCCCTTTTTTCTAAACCTCCCCCTTCTCATTTTCCTCCTCCTGAATACATGGACTCCATATTTCTAACTGTACATCCCACTATCACCTAAGGGTTAATGCCCCATGTGGAGGTCTTAAACTGTTTGTTGACATTCACTATTTACTGTGGAAAGTGTTCCAACCAACAGTATCCTTGCCTGATATCCACACTTACTAGCAGGGCTTTTGAGGGGGGGGGGGAAAGGGGGGTTGGTGCCAGCTTTTTTGCCTCTCCCTCGCTCTGGCATTAAGGCCACTTAGAATGGTTTTGGCACCCTGGTTGAGGTCAGCTAATTGAGCACAGATTGGTGATTGAAACTGAGACCTTCTGCTCTGTATGGCTCAGGAGAACGTCAGTCAGTTTACCAACTAAGCAATGGGAAAATGTTGGTGTTAGGTGGGAGTTAATAAGCGGAGGGTGTGTTTGAGTGGTTATGTAGTCATTCATGTGTTCTTTTGGCAGTTTTGGGGCTTGTAGATGTGTTACTGTGGTCATACAGTATTATAAAAGAATAGAGAATGCAGCTGTGCACCAAGTAGATCTGACACAGTCAAAGGAAAGAGTCAAGCATCAGTTTAATTTCACTGTGACCTTGCAAGGGAATGCAAACAGCAGTAGCCTGAAAAAGAAATGGCTCAGTTCAGAATAAAGCACCCTGTGCTGCATGTACAGTAACACTAAGTGATCGGTATTTAGTGCATAGCGTATCAATGACTCAGTTTGTAAGCTGGCAATGGGCGTTTCCTGCTCGTTATCTGGAAGCTCAGTCCTTGTGACTCCTAAGTGATACGCATTTGCAAATATTTTTTTAAAAACCTCGACCCGCTTCCTGGTCTGAAGTGTTGTGATCAGTTGACCTTTATTGCATTGGTTGGGGGAGGGGGGTAAAATGTTATGAAATCCAAGATAATGATTACCTCGTGCTCTGGGCAGTGCTGCGTTGCAAATGGTAAGATGCAGTTTTTGTTTTAATTGAGGCCCTGGTCATGGGCCAAGTCTTTGGTGCACAGTTTCACCAAAATTGAGAAGATTGAAAGAGGGGACCTAAATGGGAAATAGTAATTAGGTAATAGGATTCAAAAGTCTGAAGATCGTAGGGGGAAGGAAAGACCGAAGGAGCTGAGGAGTTGCGCAATTTGGAGGCCCTGGGAAATGATGACTTGGAGTAAAAGATGCTGCGACAAGGCTTGATTTCAACACTGTCTGGATGCAGATAAGATGTGGAGATGCCGGTGATGGACTGGGGTTGACAATTGTAAACAATTTTACAACACCAAGTTATAGTCCAGCAAGCTTGTGAATTTAAAATAAAATTGCTGGACTATAACTTGGTGTTGTAAAATTGTTTACAATGGATGCAGATAACACAGAGGGTTTTGGTAACCAGAAGTAGATCAACTGGAGTGAAGGCACTTCTGGGGAGGGTATGGGAGAGGAGCAGGGGGTGAAGTCAATCCACTTGTGCAGCCCTGGTTAGAGAGGCATTGGCATAGGTGTGAACAGGTCGCCTATTGCCTTAATGTTGGATAGTACAGGAAAATGGGGAAGAGGTGTGATATGAACTGATTTTTGATTATAGCATAATGTACATACTTGCGTATAAGACTTTCTATCCCTGTTTGGGGCTAAAAGTAAAGAGGGTCTTCCACTTGGGTCGTATCCTCTCCCAGCAAAGCATTGTTGGCACAGACAAGACACCGTACCATTACGTTCTAATTGCTGCCACTCTTTATTCCACTCCTCCAGTTTTGATTAAATGGCAGCCTCCCTTCACAACTGCAGTCCAAGTAGCTGCGGCTGATTTTAAAATCTGAAATTGTCCAATAGTATTTTAGGAGGGGGGTGCGGGGGCGCATGAGAGAAGAGATTTAAAGTCAGCACGGAAAGCCAGGACTGGAGTCTGAAGGGAGAGTTGCCGTTTAATTGTTATAACACTGGATGACCAGGGATACATGAGTTGAAGTGAGAGAGAACACAGAAAAATGTACCTCTTGGAAGTCAGCCGACTATAAGATCAAGATATTGGTGAATCGAAGTTTGAATGGGGATTGTGGTTTTTCTTTTGGGAATTAGAGGGGGTCTTATAGGTGGGTATATATGGTGATTAAAATGCTAATATCTAACAGTGCAGTTTTATGTTCTTAGAAATGTTACTGATGCAACACCACTGTTTAGGTATGTGAACATTAAGTCAGCACCTGAGTACAAGCTCCCTTCAAATGGAGACTTCCCACTTCCTGGTTTGTGCTGTAATGCCTTCTGAGACGGAGACCATCGATAAAAGCCAACATGAAATGGTCTGGTTCATTTAAAAACAAAAATGTCTTTTAAACTAAAAGTGAGTACAGTAGCAGTCGAGGACAAGGTCATTTGGCTCATCAAACTCGCCCTTCCAGTGCTGTAACTATCCAAGTCTCATATTTAACTGCATTTTGAATGTGCTAATGTCTCTGGTATCATGTCAGGCATGTTATTCCATGCACACCCTTTTGAGCTATTTAAAATTTTATTTTTAGGTCATTTGGTCAGGTTTACTTTGAAGTATTTTGGACCTTGCATGTATCACTTAATATGTTTTGCACCTTGTTTTTAACCCCTCCTGGACTGCAGAAGTATTCTCATCTTTCCTCAAGTCTCATACCGTTTATATTTGGAGTAATTCTGTTGCTTTTCCCTGCATGCTTGCTAATTCATGTCTGCTCTTTCTATATCTTGGTGACAGCATGGTACTACAGTCTGTTCAGACCATTGTAATAAACGCCTTAATGTAATCACCTACCTTTGCGTTACTCCATTGTTCTGGCTATATATCTCAACATTGTGTTTGTTTTTTTTAGTTTCATCCTTTTTTTTTAAAAGAGTAATTATTGGTCAACTTTCTGTGCACTGAATGGTTCAATTGTTATTTTTGTGGTAGAATGTGGTTTTTCATTGAATAATACCTTATGCTGAACCAAATTAGCGGGGGTTTCTCTCAGAAGTTTTATCCTGCAATTTCCTTCCCTATAGAATCATAGAGTATAGAAGGAGGCTATTCGGCCCATCATGCCAGTGCCGGCTCCTTGAAAGAGCTATTCAATTAGTCCCTTCCCCATAGCCCTGCAAATTTTTTCCCTTCGAGTATTTATCCAATTCCCTTTTGAAAGTTACTGTTGAATCTGCTTCCACCACCCTTTGTGGATGTGCATTCCGGATCATAACTCGCTGCATAAAAAAAGTTTCTCCTCATCTCTCCTCTGGTTCTTGTGCCCATTACTGTAAATCTGTGTCCTCTAGTTACTGACCCATCTGCCACTAGGAACAGTTTCTCCTTATTTATCAAAACCCTTTGATTTTGAGCACCTCTCTTAAATCTCTCCTTAACCTTCTGCTCGAAGAACAACCCCAGCTTCTCTAGTCTCTCCACGTAACTGAAGTCCCGCATCCCTGTTGCCATTCTAGTAAATCTTCTCTGTATCCTCTCTAAGGCCTTGACATTCTTCCTAAAGTGTGGTGCCCAGAATTGGACACAATACTCCAAATGAGACCTTACCAGTGATTTATAAAGGTTTAGCATAACTTCCTTGCTTTTGTCCTGTATGCCTATGTTTATAAAGCTACAGATCCCACATGCTTGAACAGTCTTGACTGCCACCTTCAAAGATTTGTGTATGTGCACCCCCTTTAAAATTGTACCATTTAGTTTATATTGCCCCTTGTTCTTCCTACTGGTGGATGGATCAATGAGATACTCCTAGGTACCTCGTCAAGTGGCCATTCTTAATGTTCTAGATGCTGAGTGCTGTCAAGCTATTCGCTTGTGGGAGGCATCATAGTCTAGCAGGATCCTGTCTTTGCACAATGTCCACATGCTTTTTCTAGCATGGGTAGCAGGATGTTGAATCTGAGAGATGGTCTGCATAATTCAGTACCATGAAGGAAAGCTGCCATCCTGGCCTGGTCTTGCCTATACGTGACTCCAGTCCCACACTGATGTGGCTGACTCTTAACTGCCCTCTGAAAGGCCCAGTAAGCCACTCAGTCGCATCAAAGACAGACAGACAGACAGACAGACTGCAGCGGTTGAAGGCAGTGGCCCATCACCACCACCTCAAGGCATCTAGGGATGGGCAATAAATGCTGGCTTCGAAAGCGACGCCCACGTCTCGAATGAGTAATAATAAGTGCATCTAATCTAATTCAAGAACCAGCTGCTAACTAACTGAGGCACCAGTTTTCCGTGAACCATTTGGGTTTATTGCAAATGAAAATAAGGAAATGGCAGACTTGTTGAATAATTACTTTGTCAATCTTCAGTGGAGGAAGAGGATAATATATCTGACATTCCAGGGACACTAATAATGAATCACGAACTTGAATTCACAAATTAACGTAGGCAGAAAAACATGAGAAAGTATTAGAAAAAATAATGGCTCTAAAACCCCAGGGTTTTAAAGGAAGTAGGTGAGGACATTGCAGATGCTTTAGCCATAATCTTCTAAAGTGCTCTCGATTCAGGATTTGTCCCTTTTTTAGATTGGAAAAATTGCAAATGTAACTCCATTATTTAAGGAAGGTGAGATAAACCAGGAAATTATAGAGTATATAGTCTAACATCTGTTGTGGGGAAATTATTGGAATCTATAATTAAGGACAGTGTGACTGAGCACTTAAAGAAATTTAAGCTGATTAGAGAGCGCCAACATGGATTTATAAAAGGTAGGTCATGTCTAATGAACCTCATTGAATTTTTTGAGGAAGTAACTAAAGTAGTAGACAGGGGAATGTCTATGGATGTAGTTTATATGGACTTATAGAAGGAATTTGATACGGTTCCACATAAGAGACTACTGGCTAAAATTTATGCTCATGGAATTGAAAGCAAATTATTGACCTGTTTAGGCGGTGGAAGACAGAGTAGGGATAATGGGTATGTGCTCGAATTGGAAGGAAGTGACTAGTGGTGTTCCACAAAGATCTCTGCTGGGGCCTCAACTATTTGCTATATTTATTAATGACTTGGATAACACAATAGAGAGCCATATATCCAAGTTTGCCGATGACTCAAAGATTGGTGGCATAGTAAGTAGTGTAGACGGGAGTGTAAAATTACTAAGAGACATTGATAGATTAAGTGAGTGGGGGAAAAACCGTGGCAGATGAGTTTCAACGCAGACAAGTGTGAGGTCATCCATTTTGGACTAAAAAAGGATAGCTCCGAGTATTTTTTAAATGAAGAGCTAGGAATGGTGGAGGTCCAAAGAGATTTAGGGGTCCATGTACATAGATCACTAAAATGTAGTGGTCAGGTACAAAAAATAATCAAAGGCTAATAGAATGTTAGTCTTTATAACTAGAGGGCTAGAATATAAAGGGGAGGAAGTTTTGCTGAGCTATACAAAGCTTTGGTTAGATCACACTTGGAGTACTGTGTACAGATCTGGGCACCGCACCTTAGAAACAATATATTGGCCTTGGAAAGAGTGCAGCCCAGATTCACCAGAATGTTACCAGGGCTTCAAGGGTTAAATTATGAGGAGAGATTACATAAACTCGTCTTGTATTCCCTGGAATATAGAAGATTAAGGGGTGATTTGATTGAGGTTTTTAGGATTTGGAAGGGAATTAATCGGGTAGGTAGAGAGAAACTTTTTCTGCTGGTGGGGAGTCTAGGACAAGGGGACGTGACCTTAAATCAGAGCCAGGCCATTCAGGAGAGAAGTTAGGAAATACTTCATGCAAAGGGTAGTAGAAGAGTGGAACTCCCCCACAAAAAGCAGTAGATGCTAGCTCAATTAATTTTAAATCGGAGATATAGATTTTTACTAGCCAAGGGTGTTAAGAGCTATGGAGCCAAGGCAGCTGGATGGAGTTAGGATACAGATCAGCCATGATCTCATCGAATGGCGGAACAGGCTCAAGGGGAAGAATGGCCTACTCTTGTTCCTATATCTTTAAAGACAATCGGACAGCTTTGTGGTCACTTACTGATGGGATTTGAACTCAAGTTCTCTGGATTACTAATCCACTAACATAACTGGTACACTACTGTACCCTGGTATAAATTGGGGGACACGTTTGTACTTGTACAAAACCTGCATTCAGCAAATGGTCTGTTGAAATAAAATTCCCTTATCTTTCACATGCTTTCAAAAGTTTGGTTTGCAAGATTTATTTATATTTTAAAAAAAATTCCCTTCACCACCAGAGCACCGTGGCTGCAGTGTGTACCATCCACAGGATGCACTGCAGCAACTCGCCAAGGCTTCTTCGACAGCACCTCACAAACCCACGACCTCACTACCTAGAAGGACAAGGGCAGCAGGAACATGGGAACAACACTTTCCTGCACGTTCCCCTCCAAGTCACACACCATCCCGACTTGGAAATATATCGCCGTTCCTTCATCATCAAAATCCTGGAACTCCCTTCCTAACAGCACTGTGGGAGAACCTTCACCACACTGACTGCAGCAGTTCAAGAAGGCAGCGCACCACCACCTTCTCGAGGGCAATTAGGGATGGGCAATAAATGCTGGCCTTGCCAGTGCCGCCCACATCCCATGAACAAATCAATCAAGAAAAATTCCAGCAACTTTGTGCTGTAGGGTGTGAAAAATAACACGTTTTTCTTTCAAATTGTTGGGAAGTCAAGGGAGAAAAGATTACCTATGAAAGTAGATATTAGTGCACATTGGTCCGTTCCAGTTCATTGCTGCCTATATGCTGTAGCAATGATTCCCCGTGTCCATTGCTGAACAGAGCAAGCGCTGCGGGGTTCCTTGTTTTCTCCCAATAGAATCATAGAAAGGTTACAGCTCTTGACTTCACACATTTGATTACCTGGTTCTCATTTTATCCTCCTCCAAAGGATTACGGTCTGAGTTAACTGTCATATTTTGAGCCCAAATCTTGTCCTACATGAGGCATTCAGCCAACCAGATCACCTGACATTGTCAATGGATGTAGGTGCTGTGGGGAGCATGGGGTTTGGTTGTTTCTGATGGGCGATGGTGGTGAGAATAGCTGACTCAAATTACCATAAATGTCTTGGCCCACCAAGTGATTGCAGAGCACAGTTGGAGGCTGTGGACCAGTACATTAAAATAGTGATGCAAACATGGGCGCAAGAGCTGAATGCCAAGGCAGCATTCGGCCAAGTGTGGTGCCAAGAGGTCCTAGTAAAACTGAGGATGTTGAAAGACTAAATGCTGGAATATGGGATTAGAGTAGACAGGGCTGATGGCCGGCGCGGACACGATGGGCCGAAGGGCCTCTATCCGTGCTGTATAACTCTATGACTAAGGGAAAACTCTTCAGTAGCCAAAGTCATAGCTGGCATACAGGTGGTTGTTGGAGGCTGCTCACTGCAGCTCAAGGGCATCACTGAAGAGGTTCCTTGCGGGAAG
Organism: Heptranchias perlo; assembly: GCF_035084215.1. Lineage (NCBI taxonomy): Eukaryota > Metazoa > Chordata > Chondrichthyes > Hexanchiformes > Hexanchidae > Heptranchias > Heptranchias perlo. The sequence continues at coordinate 11,612,649 of NC_090350.1, read as the reverse complement.
CGTCCTCAGCACAATCATCTTCAGCTGTTTCACCAAAGACCTTCCCTCCATTATACAGCCAAGAGTGGGGCTTTTCATTGATTCAGCTCAATTTGGACTCTGATAAAGCAGCCCATGCCATTCTACTGTAGGATATGGGCAGCAACCAGACTTGGACTGACCAGTAGCGGGTAACGTTCACAGTGACCATCTCCAACAAAAAAAACCAACAACCTTTCCCTGACCGTCAATGGCACCAGCATTGCTGAGTCCCTTACTGTCAACATCTCTGGGTCACTGCTGACCAGCAGGTTAGCTGAGCCAACCATGTCAACACCCTGGTTAGAGGCTGGGTACTCTGATGTGTGGCTTTGTTTTTGAAATGTTTTCCATTTGAATCTCCAGTTGAAGTGTCTGGCATGGAGAGGGGAAAGAGGGAAAGTGAATAATAAAACCAAACTGCCTCACACAATAGAATCCACTCTTGGGAATGAGCTGTTAGCGTTCTCACATTGTTGAGCTGTGCTCTATGCTCTTGGGTTTCTGCTTGCCGGAGCAAGAACTTGCCCTGTAAAGGAAAACCAGCAACATGAGCACACTGCTCATTCCTCACATTGCCTGTGTTTTCGGCAATGGTCCATTCCTGTTCTCTGAATTACGTATCTGATTCTGTCGTCTTCACCTGTCAGGAACTCTCAGCAAAATGGACTAAGATTTTTCCATCTGGACTTTCATTCGATACTTTCAATTTATAATGGAAAATATCTGAGATTTCGCCCATTTCATTCAATTATTAATCTACTGAAAGTTCATTATAGAAAAAATCTGATTGATAATTATGAACATTTGCATTATTAAACCTGGTATAAGTTTAGCGATAGAAACATGGCAGTTGCAATGTAAAAAGCAACAAACTCTATGCTGAAAAAACAAGACCTCACTCAGCAATTTGTGAGCATGTGGAAATAGTTGGTTACCTCTATGTTGGTTAATCATTCCACATGTCACTGCACTTTACATCTTAGTTTTGGCTGGAGCTATAAAAAGATAACTGGTTTCTGAGCAGAGATTTACTGGAACATAAATAGTCTCAGGAGAAGCTTCTTTTGGAGTTGTCTGATCCTGGCGTGTTTCTGATAAAGCGACCGTGTGTCCTCATCTTTTTCCTGTATATTTTGGCAAAAGTTTGAATTAGTATTAATTGTAAAGTACAGTAAGTGGATAGAAAATACTTTTTCCCCCCAATGACTTCATGTGTAGATTCTCTGGTGTGGAACTGAGCCAGAAAGACCTGAAGGCACCAGGTTCAGACCTGGTCTGTGCTAACATTAATCTCAGCTGGAGTGAAAGTTGAGGCGCTAGAATTAGCCTCAGCTTCTGTGGGTCAGAGAGGGGAAATAGATTAGCAGATAACATAAAAGGGAACCCAAAAGTCTTTTATAAACATATAAATAGTTTGGAGATCTTCTGGAGGCAGACGGCATGGCTGAAGTACTAAATGAGTACTTTGCATCTGTCTTCACTAAAGAAGAGGATACTGCCAATGTCACAGTAAAGAAGGAGGTAGTAGAGAAATTGGATTGGATAAAATAAATGGAGATATTTAAAAGGTTGGCAGCGCTCAAAATAGAAAAGTCATCCTGTCCGGATGGGATGCATCCTAGGTTGCTGAGGGAAGTAAAGGTGGAAATTGTGGAAGCTCTGGCCACAATCTTCCAATCCTCCTTAGATATGGGAGTAGTGCCAGGGGACTGGAAGATTGCAAATGTTATACCCCTGTTCAAAAAAGGGGAGAGGGATAATGTACAGGCCAGTCAGCCCAATGTCGGTGGTGGGGAAACTCAGACAATAATCCGGGCCAAAGTTAATTGGCACTTCGAAAAATATGACTTAATAAATGAAAGCTAGCACGGATTTGTTAAAGGCAAATAATGTTTGACTAACTTGATTGAGTTCTTTTGAAGTAACGTTCTTTGAAGGCGTTTGATAAAGTGCCGCATGGTCGGCTTATCAAGATTGTGGCCCATGAAATAAAGGTGGCAGTAGCAACATGGATACAGAATTGGCTAAGTAACAGGAAACAGAGTGAACGGTTGTTTTGCAGACTGGAGGGGGAGGTGTACAGTGGTGTTCCCCAGGGGTCAGTGCTGGGACCACTGCTTTTCTTGATATATATATATATATATTAATGACTTGGACTTGGGTGTATAGGGCCCAATTTCCAAATTTGCAGATGACACAAAACTTGGAAGGGTAGTAAACAGTGAGGAGGATAGCGATGGACTTCAAGAGGATATAGACAGGTTGGTGGCCTGGGCGGACATGTGGCAGATGAAATTTAACACCGAAAAATGTGAAATGATACATTTTGGCAGGAAGAACGAGGAAAGGCAAAATAAATTAGAGGGCACAATTGTAAAAGGGGTACAGGAACAGAGATCTGGGGGTATATGTGGACAAATCATTGTAGGTGTCAGGGCAGGTTGAGAAAGCGGCTAAAAAAGCATATGGGATCCTGGGATTTATAAATAGAGACATAGAGTACAAAAGTATGGAAGTCATGATGAACCTTTATAAAACACTGGTTCGGCCACAACTGGAATATAGTGTCCAGTTCTGGACACCGCACTTCAGGAAAGATGTGAAGGCCTCAGAGAAGGTGCAGAAGAGATTTATTAGAATGATTCCAGGGATGAGGGACTTTAGTTACATGGATAGACTGGAGAAGCTGGGGATGTTCTCCTTGGACAGAGTTGGTTGCGAGGTGATTTGATAGAGGTATTCAAAATCATGATGGGTCTAGACAGAGTAGATAGAGAGAAACTGTTCCCATTGGCGGAAGGGTCAAGAACCAGAGGACATAGATTTAAGGTGATTGGTAAAAGAACCAAAGTTGACATGAGGAAAAACTTCTTTACACAGTGAGTGGTTCGGATCTGGAACGCACTGCCCGAGGGGGTGGTGGAAGCAGATTCAATCATAGCCTTCAAAAGGGAACTGGATAAGTACTTGAAAGAAAAAATTTGCAGGGCTACGGGGATAGGCTGGGAGAGTGGGACTAGCTGGATTGCTGTTGCATAGAGCTGGCATGGGCTCGATGGGCTGAATGGCCTCCTTCCATGCTGTAACCTTTCTATGATTGTGGAGAGGTTTGATGAGGGTAGCGCGGTTGATGTGTATATGGACTTTCAAAAGGCATTTGATAAAGTACCACATAATAGATTTGTTAGCAAAATTGAAGCCCATGGGATTAAAGGGACAGTGGCTGCGTGGACACTAAATTGACTGAGACAATCAGCAAAGAATAGTGGTGAACAATTTTTCAGACTGAGGGATATGTGCATTGGTGTCCCCCCAGGGGTCAGTGTTGCTCTTTTTGATATATATTAACCTGAACTTGGGTATACGGGGCATAATTTAAAAGTTTGCAGATGACATGAAATGTGGAAATATAGTAAAAAGTAAGAAGGATAATAGACTTCAGGAGGACATAGAATCGTGAAATGGGTAGACACATGGCAGATGAAATTTAATGCAGAGAATTCTGAAGTGATTCAATTTCGTAGGAAAAATGAGGCAAGGCAATATAAACTAAATGGTACAGTTTTAAAGGGGGTACAGGAACAGGCACCTGGGGTGTATGTGCACACGTATTTGAAGGTGGCAGGAGAAGTTGAGAAGGCTGTTCAAAAGGCATATGGGATTCTTAGCTTTATAAACATGCATTGTGTACAAAAGCAAGGAAGTTATGCTAAACCTTTATAAAACACTGGTTCGGCCCCAGGAGGAGTATTGTGGCCACTTCCGGGCACCACACTTTAAGGAAGGTTGTCAAGGCCTTGGAGAGGGTGCAGTGGAAATTTACTGGAATGGTATCCGGGATGAAAGACTTTGTTACATGGAGAGACTGGAGAATCTGGGGTTGTTCTTTTAGAGCAGAGAAGGTAAAGTGGAGATTTGATGGAGGTGTTCAAAATCATAAAGGGTTTTGATAGTTTCTCCTTATTTACTCTGTTTCCAGTGGCAGAAGAGGGGACAGATTTGAGGAAATTGGCAAAAGAACCAGAGGTGATATGAGATTTTTTATGCAGTGATTTGTGATCTGGAGTGCACTGCCTGAAAGGATGGTGGAAGCAGATTCATTAATAACTCAAATACTTAAAAGGGAAAGGTTGCTGGGCTATGGGGAAAGAGTGGGACTAATTGGATAGCTCTTTCAAAGAGCAGGCATGATGGGCCAAATGGCTGCCTTCTGTGCTGTATCATTCTATGATTCTATCAGCCGCAGCTCCCACTTCTGATTATTGAATGCTACTGGAAAGCATACCTGTGTGGATCTTGGGTGAGCAAAGAATCAAATTCTGTTCCCTAGAGTAAAATGACCTGCGTTCACTCACTATCCAGGTACTCTCGCGAAGAATGGTCACTTGGGCAAGTTACCAGAGGGCTGCTGGCACCCAAGGGATTATACTCAGGCAAGGAATCCATGGGGAAATAATTACATAGAATTATTTAGAATTTACAGCACAAACAGGCCATTCGGCCCAAGTGGTCTCTGCCGATGTTTATGCTCCACATGATCCTCCTTCCACCCGACTTCATCTCATCCTATCAGCATGTCCTTTTATTCCTTTCTCCCTCATGTACTTATCTAGATTCCCTGTGGAGGAAAATGCTATTTTCAGCTTTTATTCACCTCTATGAATATGCGGAGTGGGTTAAACTGATTTGGAGAAGGCTCATTGTACAGCTTCAACTGGCTGTGAGTGAACACTAGCTATTCTTTCCCTCTTCTCCTCCCTTCTCCTCTTTCCCCCCCACCTTGCAACTGTAGCACAAAGATGCAGAAGTTATGGTTGCTAGCTTAGGCACAATCAGCCTAAACGAGTGTAAGATGAACAAAGATGAGATGATGGTCCTTCCCTTGATTGTGGGGTACTGCCCTACCTATCGTTCACTGAAATGTTAAATATGTCAAACACATTTCGAAATGAAGAAAATACTGGTTTTAAGATCCTATTTTGTTTTTAATTGTCATTACAGAAATGAGTCAGCAATTCACGTGCCATCTCTCATGGTGCTGAATAGGCCTTTTACAAACCACAAAACCCCCAGCTATCCCAGAATTTACTGAATTGATTTGCAGCCCTGATCTGAAGGTGACATTGATACTAAATTGAAACCACTCATTCCTGCCCAAAGTTTTGAATGGAAAGTGATCTTTCTGTCTAAAGCTTCTGAAATGAGCTTGCATGGACCGTATATTTGGTGTAATGGTGATGGGTGGAACTATGCATTGTGTTCGTGAAATAAGATTTCCAGAGTTGAGGATATAGGCTCTTCATTTTAAAGCTGAACGCGCAACTGCCTTAAGACTATTCAAAGGACCCTAGCCGTGTACAAGTTTGTGCATAGCTTCTACCCTGCTGTTACTGACTGGCCCTGAAACTCTCCCAGCTGCTCCAGACCACAATTCCTGTCTGGCCCAAAGTTTATTTCTGCATTGATCACCGTGCCCCTGACCCCTCTGTGCCTGAACTGTTTCTGTTATTGTTAAACCACAATTACTGTTCTGTGTGCACATATTGGTTGCTGCCCTAGACTTGAGCTGCTCCCCCTCCTCTTCCACCTGCTATGCTGTGTCTTCCTTTTCTCCATCTCCTCTGTCTAATGCTCTCATATCTCCTCAAATATACTCCCTGGTCCTCAAACTCCTTTCCCTTGATTGACCCAGGACAGGGTCACTGCTTCCCTCCTCTTCAAACTGGGCATCCTTTGCTGTGCTCATCATTGTCATTCTAACTTAAGTCCTGCTAATTGTTTTAGTCACCTTGCCTGCCATTTTCCCCTGAGGGCAAACTTCCATTTCCTCTTCCAACCCAACCCTCAGCAAGTCTTGACTCAACTTCCCACTGTATATTCCTGCATATGAGGCTGTCCGTTCAGTGTGAAGCACATTGATCATGGTCCTGACTGAAATTTAGTCCAAGGATGGCAACTCCTTCCCCCTCAAAAAAGCCACTAGTTGACACCAGACCCTAGGTACATGTTCCATCCTTTCCCTGCCTTAACTGCCCTGGTAGGAGTGTGCAACTCCTCCTACTATGTATTTGGCTCTCTTTCCAACCCCCATTCTTCTGGCTCCTTGCCCACTTTTGAGCACCTACAGCTCTAACGTTTCCCCCTTCCTCTGCTTGTTTACCATATCTTTCCATGCTTCCTCGCTGAAACCTCCCCCAGTGTTCCTAGGAGCTTTTTTCCCCAAAATTTGCCTACAGAAGGATTTCCTACCAATAGGCCAGTTCAGGGCCCTCAAGAACTTGATTGATCTCGATCATAGCCAAGCGATATTTACTCGGACTGATGGCGGTGGCCATATTCACAGTCCCCAACCTATTTATTTATCAGGGCCTTTAGCTGCTCCCTTGTTTCATCTGGTGAAAGTCTACCATGGTTCAGCTTGTGACTTCACCTGGTGGTCATAGGAGTGTCCTTATAAGGATTCTTCTACTTCAGCTGCCCCACAAGTAACACATACAAGTGGATGCATTCCTGCTGTAATAAGGACCTTGCCTACTGAGCAACAGAGTGCAGGCCAAATGGACCTGGCCTATTTTACTGGGCACATCAACTGCTGAGGGCTGATGTTGGAAACTAGCCCTGGGCTACTTCTAACCCCATATTTTAAGGAAGTTCAGTGTGTACAGAGACACAACACAATGATGCCCATTACATATCTAGGGAATGAATCTCTGCTTAAATTCGGTCCAACTAACTCACTGATCTCTGAGCAAATGAGTAATATTCTCCATTTAGAGCCTAACAGGAATAGACAGAACGGATGCTTTCTGCTGTTTCACTATCCATCCCCAGAAGTTGAAAATCCATGAGGAGGTGAGGCAATCAGATATTCCAAGCCTAAGTACCTCTGGAGATAGATGTGTTCACCTCTCCAGACATTAGCGAACTTCTGTTTTTCTTCCAGGATGCAGGCTGTTGGTATAAAGGTGATCATCTCACACCCAAATCCCACCCATCCATCCCCACAGGCTTGGCTGGGCGTCACAGTATCTGGGATACAGAAATCTCAGCTAGTTTCTTGCTGCATCCTAGGTCAGAATGAACTCATGCACAGGAGCAGGAACAGCAAGCAGATCACGTATTTGCGATAGCTGTGACAATTTTTACATGCTGAGCCTCTGTTCTTATGGACCAGTTGCAAGTGTAGAATGCTCCTGCTCAAAGAATGAGTGCCCACAAGCACATCACCTGCATTCGTGCACCAGAAGTTGAAATAACAGTCCTTCTAGTCAGAGTTTGTAATGGGCAAACCTATTTTGGGTGTGTATTTTGCACAATAACTGAATTGTCTCAGTGAAAGAGGCGCTTCTAGGTAATAGGCTTGGCATGATTTCAGCAAAATTTCATAAGGAGAATTTAATTGGGACAAATTTTGTTTCCACTTGTGCCAGATATGGGTGTGTTTTCCTGTATTGGACACAGATATGAAAGAAGAATTCCCTCCACTGAAGCTTTCTGATTTAAGTGCTTGGTGCTTCATGTGTAAGTTTTAAATACTGTTCCCTTGTTTTGGGAGACGTTTCTAACATCTCTGCCTCCTGGAGAGCATATAATGAAAGGCTGCTATCAAGTGCCAGGGGATCTTGGACGTCTATCACTAAGATTGAGACATCCGTTCAGACCACATTCATCGCCCCCGCTTCAAAAAATAGCCCACCCTTAACCCTTCCGTCGTTGCAATCTACCACCCCATCTCCAACTTTCCTTTCCAAAGTCCTTGGCATGTTATCACCTCCCAAATCCTTGCCCATCTTTCCAGTGACTCTCTCCAATAACATTTCCACCCTCTACGGAACTGAAGCGGCCCTAATCAAAGTCACAAATGACATCCTCTGTGATTGTGGTTTATTATCCTCCTCGACCTCTGCAGCCTTTGTCACTACCGGCCACATCCTCTTCCTCCAATGACACTCCTCTTGTCCAGCTCAATGGCACTGCCCCAGCTTGATTCCTCTTAGCTGTCCGATCGTAGCCAGAGCATCTCCAGCAATCACTTTTCTTTCTCCCCACCCCACACCGTTACCTCGACTCCCCCCAAGGAACTATTCATGGCCTCCTCTTCATCTACTTGCTACCCCTTTGACATTGTTAGCAGACATGTAAAGTGCAGGAACCCAGCACTTCTCCAAAACCCCTGCACTTGCCTCTGTGTTCTCAGTCTGCTTGTCGGACAACCAATCTTGGTTGAGTTCCAATTTCCGCCAGTTAAACATTGGGAAGACGGGCCATTGTCATTGGCCCTCACCACAGTCAGTACCCTTGCCACTGATTCCATTTTCCACCTCTCCGGCCATTGTCTGGCTGGACCAGATTTTGCAACCTCAATGTCCTATTCGATCGAGTTGAATTTCCGACCCCATATCCTTTCTATCACAAAGACCGCCTGCTTCTGCCTCTGTATCACCGTCTGCCTCTGCCCCACCTCATCCATGCTGTTGTCACCTCCAACCTCCACTATTCCCGCACCCGCCTAACTCACTCATCGCCCCTATCCTCACTGACCTACATTGGCTCCTAGTTTCCATATGCCTCCAATTTAAAATTCTCATTCTTGTGTTTAAATTCCTCCTCCAGCATTATAACTGCTTTTCCCCCTTGAGCTCTCTGTTCCTCCGACTCTGGTCTCTGTGCTCCCTTGCTGTTTGCACCACCATTGGTGCCTGTGCCTTCGACCGCCTAGGCCCCTTTCTCTGGAATTCTTTCCCTAAACCCTTCTGCTGTTCCACCTCCCTCTCCTCCTCCCTCCTTGCCACCCACCTCTTTGACCATCCTTTTGGTGACTCTTCCTAATATTCGATGTTCCTTTTTTTTTGTCTGACTACACTCAGTGAAGTGCTTTGGAACATTTTTTATGTTGATGGTGCTATATAAATGCAAGTTGTTGGTAGGCTGACCCTCTCTCTCATTTGTAGCCTCCAAGCTCTGACTTTTGTAACCCTCAATCTTCTTCATTTATATCAGAACCACTATGGTGAACTTTCTCTCTCATTCCTCCTAACCAGAATTTCCTACTCACTCTTCCTCCTTGTTTGTCCAGTATGTTAACCAAGACTCATCGCATTGACTGAGTCATCTATCCCAGGGCCTCAAAATTGTGGGGTTTCTTACCTCCATCAATCTTTCCTCCTCCAATTTTCGTGTTGCCTAACCACTAATTGATTTGCCAACTCCTCCAACCTTCGTGGTGTCTTGCAATTTGGGCTTTGGCTATTCACTTTGGGTTTCTAAATAATGAAAGTAGTCTTCCAGCATTGCTTTTTGCATATATTAGTGTGTCTTGTTGTAGTGCAATTTAATGTTTGCCTGCATATATCGCTGCAATCCAAGAGTGATTCATTGTGTGAAGTGCTTTGAGATTTAACAATGTAATAGTGTTGCATAAATGCAATTTTTTTCTTGTAGCGTACACAGTAACTTTTCATGTAGGACTCCATTGCAACAGTTTCACGGAGGCTAAGGATGGGTAACATTACGAAAATGAGCAGTCAGGCACTACACCATGGGAGTGTCTGCACTGAGTTTACGGAATTAGTCTGAGATGAGGTGGAGATGAAATTTTTAGAGCAAGTGATCTTTGGCTACATTGTCACCTCCTTGCAGCACTACAGAGTTGCAGGGGCCTGGGAGCATATTGCCTGAAGACCCAGATCTCTTGGTTGTTGATGGTGTGTGGGATTCATGTGCAATTGTTGTCTTTTTATATGTGTAAACATTGTATAATTGATCAACTGTTGAGGCCTTGAAGCAGTAGCTTTAGCCAAAGTAGGTTATTCTGTATCTCTCTTGTTTTTCAGGCCGACCATACAGGGGCAAACCCAGTGACATGTGGGCACTTGGTGTGGTGCTCTTCACCATGCTTTATGGACAGTTCCCATTTTATGACAGCATACCTCAAGAGCTTTTCAGGAAAATCAAAGCGGCAGAATATACCATCCCAGAGTAAGTTGGGTTTTTTTTTTGCAGGTTTGTCTTTGGCTTAAATTTTCCCTTGGACACCTAATATAAATGTGGTTTTGTGTAATTATTTTTGAATCCTAGCTTTCCAGCCCCCTGCATGTTGACTAATCAAAGCTGGGAGGAGCTAGATGGAATGATTTTTACACTGGGAAATGTTTTAAGGAAAACACTAGATTTTTGCAATATTTCAAAAGTCACTTCCCCATAGAGCATTGGCTCCTTTCAGGCTGTGTTGCAAATAGTTCATTTTACTGGAACCTCCATCGGTCATTAGTAAACACAAGTTCAGAAGACTTAACCAAACTTTAATATTAGACCCTCTTTTCAATGCAGTTAGAGTCTGCTTGTTCGCGGTACAGCATTTTTAAGGCTGTAGGAGGCCATTTGGCCTATCTCTGCTCACTCATCCAGAAAAACCTAAAGGTCCCCTCATTGCATCATCCAACTTAAGCACCAGACTGATTCCTGGGCTGGCAGGACTGATGTATGAGGAGAGATTGGGTCGACTAGGCCTATATTCACTAGAGTTTAGAAGAATGAGAGGTGATCTCATTGAAACATATAAAATTCTAACAGGACTAGACAGACCAGATGCAGGGAGGATGTTCCCGTTGACTGGGGAGTCCAGAACCAGGGGTCACTCTCAGGATATGGGTTATGCCATTTAGAACCGAGATGAAGAAAAATTTCTTCACTGAGAGTGGTGAACCTGTGGAATTCTTTACCACAGAAGGCAGTGGAGGCCAAGTCATTAGATGAATTCAAGAAGGAGATAGATAGATATATTAACGCTCAAGGGATATGGGAAAAAAGCGGGAACAGGGTCTGCATTAGACGATCAGCCATGATCATTTTGAATGGCGGAGCAGGGCCGAATGTTTCTATGTAAGCGATTCAATGGTTTTTAGTTCCACTGCTCTGCCTGGGAGTCCCTACCATGTATTGATTATGCCTTGTAGGAAGAACTTCCTGATATCAGTCCTAAATTTGCCCTTTATTAGATTAGACCTATGTCACCTTGTTTTACTTTGTTTGATTTCAAGTAACTTTCTGTATATGCCTTTTCCATATTGTTTACGATCTCTGATATCTCTAAGATCACCTCTCTGATGCCTCCTTTCAAGGCTGAAGAGCCCACGTTTCTTCGGTCTGAGGCCTCAGACTTGGGCCAGCCTTGTGCTTTTCTCTGTACTGCCCCCAAGGTGACCAGAACTGGACGCAGTACCCAGGGCGCAGTCTGACCAGAGCACTGTACAATTTGAATAAGAGTTCTCCAAGCTTGTGTTGTATAGTTCAACTTTCTGTTGGCTTCATTTGATGCTCTGCTTGGTGGAACAGTCTACCAAGACCCCTGGGTGTCTCTCAACTCACCCGTTGCTACTTCAGACATTTGTCGAGTGCAAGTGTCTCCCATTGTTCCTCCGATGTGTACCACTTTACGTTGATCTGCCATTGTTCTCGCATGTAGAACGTTGAGTCAGAGCCTTAGATCTGCTCCCTTCCCTTGTCACAGTTTGGTTTGTTTTAACCAGCGCACTCGTACGGTTCTATTGTTTTAAAAAAAAAATGTTTTTAATTGAGCGAACTGCTGGTTTGTAATGTTGTGGAGGTGTTGCTGAGCCTGACGGTGCGAGGAGGCTGAATTACATGCACGACTGAAATGAGCAACGTTGCTGAACTGCCTGGGAGTGGGGCTGGTGACCATACCTCTAATGCTGCTGAGACAGTTGCTTCACACTGGCTGGACTCTGCAGTGCCTCCAAATCAGCATTCTGATTATTACTCCGTGTTTAAACCAGCACTACTCAAAACAAATGCCAAGAAAGACACACGTTCAGAATTCTACCTGTTCAGCTGGATATTTAATGACCTAATGGGAAGACAGTAGGTTGGGATCCCACTATTGGGTTGCCTTTGTTCAAATCGGTCTTGAAAGATGGCCCTGTATGGTCTTAGATCTAGGCTCACATGTGAAGAATAACCACCTGGGCAAGCTACTGTAATGCTGTGGCACCCGTGGAACTGTACTCTATGCGTTGGCACCTTAAAGAAAGACAGACCTGCACTTAGCACCTTTGACATGCTGGAGCATTCCATATTTTATATGCAGCCAACGAATTACTTTTGAAGTATAGTCACTCATTTTATAGCAGACGTGGCAGCCAATCTGTGCTCAGGACAATCCTAAAACAGCAGTGAGATGATGACCAGTGAATCCATTTTAATGTATTAGTTACAAACGCATGAAAGGAAAAGGCCAATTGGCCCATCGAGCCTGTTCTATGCTATAACCTTTGTACATTAGGACCCCCATCCGCATGCCCCTACTCGTCCCCATCCACCAACCATGCAATCCCTTGGGGAAAACAAAGGGAAACAAATTTAGGGATTAAAAAAACTCTGGTAAATTCCTCTCCGATCCCCTAAGGCAATCAAACAAGTTCCAGGAGACCATGGTGACTCAGACGCATTCCTAAAGTATCTTCTATGTAGTTATGTTGGCCGCACTCTGGTACCTGTCAGGCTCTTTGAAGTTGAGTGAGGAATGTTGGCAGGGCACTGGGGGAACACTCTGGTCTTCAGAAAACTGCCATGAGGTCTTCCATATCCATCTGAACAGGCAAACATGCCTTGGTTTAATATCTCACCTGAAAGACTGCACCGATGATAATGCAGCACTCTTGCAGTACTGAATTAAGGTGTCGGCGTAGATTGTGCTCACATTCTGGAGTGGGGCACATACCCACTGTCTTCTAAAGTGAGAGTGCTACCACTGAGATGAGAAGAATGAAAAACTTTTAAAGGTGGAGAGTTGAGATTCTGTGAAATTGTAGTAGTTAGAAAGAGTCCTGATTGCGTTTGTTTCTGAATTGAATAATGTTGGTCAGAGTGAGTGAAAGCCAGAATACCAAGAATGATGATGTGAGGGAGATAAACGAATGGGTGCAGTTACTGCTGAATCATCTTTGAATGTGACTCTCGAAGGATGATTCAGCCCCTTCACAGGCTTGATTGTTTCCTCAGGCAGTACACTGATGGCACCAGCACTCGCTAAATTAAACTAAAATCGACAGATGGAAGAACAGACAAGCATGCTAATTTCAATCTTTTATAATTTAATGGGGATTTTGGTGCAGAGATCCCTTTAAGAAAACTTTACACTAAAGTCAACTGTAAATTTTGAGTGAATAGAAATTTAAAATCCAGTGCTGATTTACCTGTATCCATTAGGCTAACTTTTTTTGGTTGCAGGAAACAATTAAATAATTTGTATGGTATTCACCATTTGACCATGTTTACAGGCCAAGGTGACCATTCCCTTTCCTATTGCTGTACAACTGCAGCCAGTTAAAAGCAATAGTTCCCATTTCACAGACATCCATTTTATAATTTAAAGGATGAAAAAGTTCTTAGTAAAATTCACTGTCTATTGTTGATCAATGATTTGTTTTCCTCCCTGTTCACTTAAAGTAGTTTATTTGCAAAATCTGTTCTTTGCAATGTGTGGGAACATTAGTTTCCATTAACCCAGTAACATTTAGGCTTGCGGTGCTGTTTTTGAGAGTTACTGCTCCGATCTGTAGCGTTTGTTTTGTTTGGGGAAGTGGATTTTTGTGAGCATTGCTCACTGGTTTCTAGCCGCTTGTCCTGTGCCTGAGGTATTGGGTGTGCTGCTGTGTAACTCACTGGGTTTACTCGTTCTATGCTGCTTTGAGTCAAATTGACGCAAGGCTTTATTTTGCAGCTGGTACCGTGGTGTTGTGGGTTCAATGTATTTTCTTTTTTTTCCCCATGTAAGTACTTTCTGGCCAGTATTGATCTTCCCTTTTATTTTATTCTCTCCTTCTCCCTGACAGGGACTGCCGTGTATCAGAAAACACAGTTTGTTTGATCCGAAAGCTGCTGCTTCTGGACCCACAGCAAAGGCTGACAGCAACAGAAGTGCTGGATTCACTGAGCTCCATCATAGCTACGTGGTGAGTTAGCTGTGCAGTACAGCGTAGCTCCATACATGCATGCAACCTTAAATCACTTCCTGCTCACCTCAATACATGGCTCTAGATTTCCTGCCCTGCTCTTCTCCTCCTCCCCCCCCAAAACTTGTGTCGTCAGGGAGCCTGCATTGAGGGCCAGTCTAGCTCACCTGCATTACTGTATGTGGCTGACCGTGTGTGAATGCAACCAGGGAGAGATTTGCCATCAGGTTCTCCCTATCTGAAGCGGAAGCACTTTGTCTCCACTGTCTCCTTTTCCCTGATCAAAAGCTAGGTGTGCCATTTGGAACCATGAATTATGTTAAAACATTTCATAAAATAATAAACCTTTTAAACTTGCATACCCAAATATAACCCCTCACAAATTTCAAGGCATAGAAAATGAAATGCAGTGTCAGTAGAACCGCATACACGTAGCATATTCTGAAGAGAAACATTTTTCAACATCCTCTTCTAATCCTTGAAGGTTTGGTAATAGTTACTTGCAAATCTTGTAAGCTGGAATGATACAAAAATTTTCAGGAGCAGGAAGAGGTCATCCAAGCCCAACAGCCCTTTTTTGACAGATCTCAACCCCAGCTTTCTCCCTTCTCACCATATTGCTTGATTGTTTCTCTTTCCTGAAAGATATTTAGTTGCCTCGTGAATCCATTTAGTGTCTGATTCAGTGGCCCTCCCTGGTGATTTCCACAAGTAGATAAAGTTCTGCCTGACTTCTTGCCCCCGGCCTCCTCATTTTAAATCTCGTCCCCTTGTTGAAGCCTTCGGTTGCATAGGGTTTCTATTAATGCAAGCAATGTTTCCAAATATTTGCCACTTTATTGGCAAGATAACAAATCACTACATTGTTTAGAAATAGTTTAGATGAAATGCAGCAGCAGATTTTTCTGACTCAATGCTTGCGTGATCTCTTGCAGGCAGTCTCTTTCATCACTTAGCGGCCCTTTGCAGGTGGTGCCAGATATCGATGACCAAGTCAACAATCCAGAAACCTTGCAGGAGGTAAGAACCCCTAGAAATTAGGTGATCCTGTGCAGCTAATGCACGATGTATTGCACCATTCAGTTTACCAGCGGCAGGATTAAAGGTCAGTCCGAATGAATCTAATTACTCTGGTGTGTTGGGTTTGGTTCCATAACTGGGAATTGACTGTTCTGGACCGGAACTGTTGTATATACACACAGACCTCAGCCTGGAGACTCTAATTCTTGGCCACACTGCTCCATGACCAATATAGTTGTATAACTCTTAACGTGTGCAGTGCAATTATATTTTTGCTAATATCTAGTTTGTTAACTAAATGGAATGTGTGAAATTTGCCTATTAGCTTTACGGTGATGCAGAGTAGGAAAGGGGCTCATTTTCTGAAAACCCATCGCCTGCTGTGGCCAGTTTACCATGCAGCACCTCTCTGAAGTAGAGCTTTGGGTACTGAGCCAAGGTCACTTCAGTCAACAAGCTGGTTGCTGACTTTTTCTCTCCTGAAGGTGGTGACTCATCCATTGGTAACTCATTGAAAATACCACTTTTTTTTATTATTTATTCTCTGGCTATGGGCGCCAACCCCAGGCAGTGAGTGTTAGCAGTTCATTTAACCTTAGAAGGCATTACAGCCAAGCTGATCCTGTTCTTGCCCAATGGGGATTTTTCTCTTTCCCTCCTCCCTAGATCAGGGTGCTCAGACCAACAATAGCATCCCACTACTGCTCTGCCTGAGATCAGCTTCAATCAGCGAAGACTGGAGATAGAACCTGGGGCTTTCTGGTGTGTCTGACTTGGTGTCATACTGGCCAGTATCTTTTACCTACTTGCTGACTCCTTTTCTCAGTGACACTGTTACTGAGTAAACTGTTAATATAATTCAAATAACTACTTGATGGAGTTGGAAGGAGGAACAGGAAGATGCCATTCAGCCCCTCGAGCCTGTTCCGCCATTCAGTTAGATCATGGCTGATCTGTGTCTCAACTCCATTTTCCTGCCTTTCCCCGTACCGAAGAAAAATCTGAAGATCTGCCTTGAAAGCTTCAATTGACCCATTATCCACAGCCTTTTGGAGGAGTGAATTCCAAATTTCCACTACCCTTTGTGTGAAAGTGCATCCTGATTACACTCCTAAATGGCCTAGCTCAAATTTTAAGATTATGCCCCTTGTTCTGGATTCCCCCACCAGAGGAAATAGTTTCTCTCTATCTACCCTATTGAATCTCTCTCATTTTGAACACCTCAATTAGATTACCCCTCAACTGTCTAAACTCAAGGGAATACAAATCAAGTTTATATGACCTGCCCTCCATTTAATCCTTTAAGCCCTGGCATGATTCTGGTGAATCTGCAGTGTACCCCTTCCATGGCCATTATACCTTTTTTCTGAGAATCTGTGTCCAGTACTCCAGATGGGGCCTGACTAAGGCTTTGTACAATTGAATCATCATTGCCTCGCTTTTGATTTCCAACCTCCGAGATAAAGGCCAACATTCCATTAGCCTTTCTCATTTACTTTTCGTACCTGTGCACTAGCTTTTAGTGATTTGTGTACACGAAACACCTAAATCCCTTTGCTCCTCCACAGTTGTAGTCTGTTTCCATTAAGAAAGTATTCCGATTTGTGTCTGGGATCCAAAGTGGATGACTTCACGCTTCCCTGCATTGAATTCAATCAGCCATAGTTTTGCCCATTCACTTAGTCTATCTATGTTCCTTTTTAACTTTCGGCTCCTATCCACGCAAATTACTTGGTGTCATCTACAGATTTGGATACAACTCTCTTCCTTCATCCAAGTCAATAATGAATATGGTGAAAAGCTGAGGCCCCAGTACAGATCCCTGGGGAACACCACTTGGGGAAAAGAGAGGGCAAATTCATCATCTTTGAGGTTAATAATTACAGTTCAGCTTCCAATTATATTTGGTCTTTAGTTCCCATTTAAGATTGTCACTTATGGAATGACAGTAATGTGCTGCAGTTCTTCATGGTACAGGGTAACAAAGGTGGTGGAGTTGGTGATTTTTTTCAATATTGAATACTGTACATTCTGCCATTTAACTGACTTTTTAAATTAAGCACTGGCCCCATGAAACCAGGCTCCAGACAGCAGTTACTGTTTCTCAATAATTGGCCTAAAGACGAGTAGTGAGGTTTGTACAGCTGAAACTGCTGCTTTGTCTCCGACTGAATAGGACAACATTAATGCTCCAGAGTGTATGGCCTTGTGACATAACACCTTAGTGCACTCGATGGGCGGTAAGGCTTCTTGGCATGTTGATGATTGCTGCTGGGCTGTTTGGGCAGCACATGTGGGAAGGGAGGCTGAGATAAGACCAGGCCATTTCTTTCACGGGTGTTGGAGGGCAGTGGACTGACTAATAAACCAGTGCCAGCAATCAAACATTTTATAAAATGTACAATTAAATTGTCTCTTCACCTCTGGGACCTGGGGTTAAATCTAGCCAAGTGCTGGAATTAAGACTCCTCTGACTGTATGGGTCTAATAATGGGAATATGGGTAGTTTCTGTTCACCTACAGCACAAAACTAACTGTAATTTGGTGTAAATTGGCAAACATATTCAGAGAGATTACAGGATAGATTCTTTGGGAAAGGGACACTGTCAACTGGTGTGGTAAGTGTAAAGGCACTCCGGGGCACAGTAGAGGGAGATTTGCTCTGCGTCTGATTGCTGTACTGGCAAGGGAGTGATTTGAGTACCAGAAATGGAGACGGTGTTCTATTTCCTAGCACTAAATTGCTATGATGAGCAGAAATTTCACCAAAAAATGTGTCTCCATTAATGTGTGGGTACACTGAGCAGACAGCAGCTGCGGTTCAGTAACTGACTTCAAACTCCTGGTCCAAAGGGAGGTGGGTTGTGGTGGTCGTAGTGTAACTAATTTTAAAGTGCCCTTTGGGGGAAGATCATTTCAGTAACATCGAATGGTGGGTGACTTTTTTTTAAACTACGTCCATTTGAACTGCGAAAGCATTCAGCAGTACAGTTACAGCTTTAGGTTGCACCTGGAACTTGTTATATATAATACTGGGGTGAAGCACTGGTGGCTTCGTGTTTGTCACTACTGACAGCAGTTTGAGGTGGTAAAGTAAAAGTATCACATTTTTTTCTTTCTGTAACATATTTGCACTAAATGCACTGAGGGGAGGGGGGGAAGTGATGGACTTGGGAGACTTGCATTTTTATAATGTCTCCAGGCCTTTCATAATGAATTACTTGGAAGTGCAGTGAAAGTCGTTCAAACAAAAGTGGTACATTTCTTTAACTCCTTCCTCCCTCTCTCTCACTTTTAGGCCAAAGTCACAGAAGAGTCCTCACAATATGAATTTGAAAACTACATGCGGCAGCAGCTCATGCTGGCTGAGGGAAACACTATGCACGAGGTGAAGAGTTTTGCACACAAGCGACAGTTCAGCAACATCCCGCCTGTGCGGCGACTAGGCCACGACGCTCAGCCCATAAATCCTCTCGACGCAGCAATCCTTGCTCAGCGTTACTTGCGGAAATGATGGCCGGAAACGGGGTGCAAAGCTCTGCAAGCCAAGTTCACAGCACAGTAATACTCATCATGCCACGTACTACCGATCCTGAGCAATACAGTATTCTGTGACCGATATGTAGCATTGGACGGAGTCTCTTCAAAAAGGTTAACTAGTTTTAAGAGACAACTGAAGACAGCTTTTTTTAATAAAAAAAAGGACAATATTGCAGCATCTTCTGGGGCAGTAGTAGATGTTTAGTTTTACTTTATATAATCTACCTCTTTCTTCATTTAACCAAGACATGCTCTCGGAACTGTAAATTGAGAGACTCGGTTGAGGTCTTCGTCCTATGTTGTGACTCTGAAAGGACTTGTACTGCAAGAGATTTTGAGAGCATTAAGAATTGCGTGTGTTCATCGCTGTGGAGTCCCATTTGCCTGCATTACCCGCAGAATAATAGTGTAAAGTGTAGGTTGTCGGGATTATTATTTTTGTCTTCCCCCATTTGTGAAAGTTCTTTTTTCTTGCAGAATTTAGTGTGGTACAAAATGTCCATCAAAGGAAAATGTGAAGGAAAGAAAACCAATGTGATCCCCAGAAACATTGTTTTTACTGTGTTTAACGGCAAACATCAGTTTAGCCAGTCTTTCCCATCTTTTTTGTTTTTATTTTGTTGTTTAAAAGCTCTCGGCTTAGAGGTTCCCATTTTAACCTATGACATAAGACATACTTTTAACAATGGTTTGTGATCCAGGGCCGCAGGAATTTGTGAATTTCACTGAGCTGCAGAAACTGTTAGAACACTAAAGAGCAGTTGGGTGTGTTTTTTTTTAACAAGCTCAGGGAGAACATTCAGCGTTGTCGCTAGGATTTCAGTAAAGCATTATGAGCGTGTGAGATACCCACACAGCCGCACTAGTCGGTGCTTCAACGCCCAGTGGTACAAGGAGATTCACATCACTTTTGTCTAGAGGGGAGGTTTGAATTGTACAACACTGGTGGTTGCAGACCTCTCACTGGTAGGAGCAATTTGAGGTGAACTTGTCATCGCGCATTCATGTGTATTGGCGTTGGTGTGGTTTGGTACCAGTAGGCCTGGTGACAACACTGACCTTGCTGTAATTCTGAGCATTCAGGGAGTCTGCAAAACCCTTCAGTTCTAGTTTCACTGCACTAAGCGATGCACAGAGTTAAACTGTAAATTGTTCATCACCAAAGGAATTAACCAACTAGACAATGAGGGGGAGTCTTGGTTTGATCATGAGCATTGTACAGATCATGTACTGCTAAGTACATCATTTTGTGCCATGCCTGCCTCCTCCCCATCTCTTTCCTCTGGTGGGATGTGGTTTTTCTCTGGTAGTAATGGGCGGTCGATGTTCTGCAGTTTTATAAATGGCCTCTATGGGATGCACAATAATGGCCTGGGTCAGCCAATCCTCTTTCTTGCCACCTTTTGGGGGATGTTCCGTATGCTGCTTACTGCCACATCCAATTGGCCTGGCCGAGAGGATGCTCCCAGCTGGGAGGGTTGTGGATGCATCAAACCGCTCCGTGATCTGGCATTGCGTTGGGCCAGCATGATCGGACCTTTTCAAGACTCATCCTAGCCTGCTTCCAGTTGCAGAGGAGTCACCAGTGCAGAATATCCATTGACCCTTTTTAGTAGGGACAATAGATCCAATCCGACTCAGCATTGTCAATTCTTCACTCTTTCAAATGACAGCTAAGACTGCTAAATCTTGCCCCAACCCTCCCAAGACTGAGATTCAGTTGATGGTCCAATGTCCTGGCTCCTGGACTTCCTTTTAAAGGGTGGGTCTTCGGAGTATCATTTAACTGTAGCACAAATCACTCATGTCAGCCAGATATTGCCTCAGTGACTTCAGTATAACTTCAGATTCTCTTAGACCTGATGGAAAGGTATGTAAAGTGATTCAAACATGGTCTGCAGTGGTCTAGAGCTCTGTGTATATATTTATTTTGCTGTGGTGGGTTTCGGATTTCACTAGGTTTCCTCAATATTGCTGAGAATTTCAGTTAGTATTAAAACCAGTAATAAATGCCTGTCTTGCCTAAGTATATTTAACCTGTGAAAATATACAAGGAATCGAGCAGATTCAAATCATTTTAATTTCAATTTATCATTGCATTGTGGAAGGTCTGGTCTCTGGCATGACGGGAGGTTGTACAGGGAAATCTCCACCACTCAGGGATTGGCACGTGATCTCTTGTCGGTGTGACCTTGTAGATTGATGTCTTGGACAGGAGGGAGAGTGCAGTGACTCAGTCAAAGATTCTATTTATTAAATACCATGGTGTTCATCATAAAGCTTTTATACTGTGTGATCGGGGTAAACCGATCCATTGGTGCTTGGGGTGGGGAGGATGATTGGGGCTGGGTTGAAGGCTTGTAACTTTCTGAAGATCTCTTGGGTCCTCGTGGAAGTTAGTGTTGTGGGACTACTGTGCAGACTGTTGGACAGTTCCATTTTTTAAAAAAAAGTCTCTAAAGCCCTACCATTATCATTCAGCACATGAGACACTCGCATACAGGAGTAAAATACTGACTCCCTGTTGGGTAAAAAAATTTACTTGCATTGAGGCAAGTTTTTAAGCCAGTCTCACCTGTCTGTTCAATGCCTCACTAGCATGAGTTTGAAGTGGCCCCATTTCCACCATGTGTTGGGGGCTAATTGGATGAGTGAACATGTCCCAGTTTGAGTGTGGTATATTAATCTAAGTGGAACACAAAGTAGCAGTTTGTGATAACTCATGCAATAAAGTATGTAGAAGATCTAAAAAAAAATTTTTTTAATGGTCTTTTAAAGGCCACGGTAGCTTATAATGGTGCAACATGAGGGTTGTTGAAGAAATGGTGCCCATCTTTTGCTTAGACTGGATCTGAAACTGAGTCTGGAGATGTGATGTTGATAGAGCGGTGCTCAAATAGAGGTCTTGATCCACGAGCTTTGCTCTCCTTACTGTAATCTGCCACCTTACTGTAATCTGCCACCGGTCTCTCAGGCTGGTTGGAGGCTTGTGTTTTGGAGATGTGTTTTTGCACTGGCTCTAACTACAGTTCTCTGGATCAGTAAAGATTAGGCTCTGGGCACTTGTCAACTGTGGAATTAGACTGCTTGTACTAGGCGGTGTCGGTGGTGGGAGTACTGAGTCTCCCACCGAGGGTACATCAGTGTAAACCTGCTGTAAGGAATGACTGGTCTCCCCAAAGACCCCATTACGGAATGCAGGCCCACTGTGCTGCTCTTGGGTCTTGGCCGGCGCTCATCTGAAAATAACCGCCTGGGGGAGTGCAAAGTCTAACCATAGTCTGGTCGGTCCCGTCACAACTGTTGTCCCGGCTGAGATCAGCAGAGACCGAGGAAATAACCTGGGAGAAGCCCGGCCAAAAATAATCTTTGGGTCAAAGAAAAAAGGACCGTTTCTTCAATTCCTCATAATTCACTGAGTTCTGTCAGTTCTCTGAGCCTTACTCCAGTCTGGCTGCTCCAATTTTTTTTTGTAGTAATTTGTATATAATTTCAAATAACTTTAATTCAGTGAAGACACTTAAGTATTACCATTTGTCACAATTAGAAGCTGTGGCTTTTTTTTTCAACCTGGGGAATCTACTATTTTGTCGAGCAAGATTTTTTTTTGTTTTTATTCCCTCTAATTATGTGTTTATGGTAAGTGATTGTCTAATCAGACTGGAACAATGCAGCGCCCTGTGCATGGCGATGATGATTTGTGTGTTTGAGCTGCCTCTGGGTGTACCAAGTGAAGTAGGTTGTATGAGACGTCAGTAGAAAGAAATCGTGATCATTGTATACAAATTTGTATAAAATAAAGATGACATATTTTTGTACTTCATTAAAAATCTACTTGCATGTCAGCAATAAATTTCATACTGTAGAGAAGCTCATTCTGATTTGTTAAATGGGTTCCTATCCAGTTACCTGACATCAAATGTCTCCCATGTGGCAGTGCAAAATTTATCTCAATAGAACTGATGTGTGGTGTTCAAGAATATCTGCTTTTCTGTGCTTAACAAGGTGAAGGATATTGCTGCTGGTAATGCAACACTTGACATTTCAGGTTCTGAATGCCCACATCAAACACTCCCAGGGCAGGTACAGCCTGGGTTAGATACGGAGAAAAGCTCCCTCTATACGGTTCCTAATGGACAGGAGCCTATATTGCAAAACTCCCTACGTCACTCAGGCCGCAAGATGGCTGGTGTGGAATTGAGGAAATTGTCACACTGCTACAGTATGGGATGGTCTTCTGAGGTTGGGCTAGAGTAAGAAGGAGCCTTACCCTGCATCTGGTTTGTTGTACCTGGCCTGAGTATGTTTGATGCTGACCCTGAAATGGGAATAGTTCCATTCCTTAACATTCTTCATCTTGTTGAGCACAAATGAAAAGTGCTAAGAGCATCCTCCTATTTTCCCTTCTTTACTCTCTCATCCCTTGGTGCCGGTTGACACTGGCATGTCGTTCCTCCTCTCCAAGGGTACTGGCAGCACTCTGGGATCTCGCCCAAGTGGTCGGTCCTCACATGAGGATAGACTGAGTGGCTAAAGTCTATTTAAGGTGTCAGCCATGGCTCAGTGGGTAGCACACTCGCCTCTGAGTCAGAAGGTTCGAGTCACATGTCAGAGACTTGAACATATAATCTAGTCTGATACTCCAGTGCAGTGCTGAGGGAGCGCAGCACTGTCTGAGGAGCTGTCTTTCGGATGAGACGTTAAACTGAGGCCCGGTCTGTCCTCACATTGACTTGAAAGATCCCATGGCACTATTTGAGGAAGAGCAGGGGAGTTCTCCCCGGTATCCTGGCCAATATTTATCCCTCGACCAACACTGCCAAAAACATATTATCTGGTCATTTTCTCATTGCTGTTTGTGGGACTTTGCTGTGTGCAAATTGGCTGCTGTTTCCTCCATTACAACAGGGACTACACTTCAAAAGTGATTAATTAGCTGTAAAGTGCTTTGGGGCGGCCTGAGGTAGTGACAGGCACTATATAAATGCAAGTTCTTTTACATTGGTGCTGTCTGGTGCACTTTATAGCCCTTGCTGTAAAGCTCTAATATAACACTCTTCCAGTGCGAAACAAATTTGAACTGCTTTTGGTTTTATTTTTCTCATTGGTACCTAGAATGAAGTAAAGTTAGTGCACTGCAGCTACCACCAGCTGTGGTTGCAGCTGTACAAAGGGAGCTTTGGATGTTGCTGCAGGTGCAAAAGCACCCTCTAGGGGACAGAGTGCTATTATGAAATGAGAAGATTATTTAATATTCATGATGAATCAAACAATATTTAACAATGAAAGCACAAGCTGATAACCAGTTCAATAGTTAATTATAAAAGTGGTACAGATGTTCCAGTGCAGCCCTTTTATGCTCCTTTCTAATTAACTCACCAGATTTGGAGGTGTATACCTCTATTGAGATTGTCTCCTCTCCTGGGTTTTTATGCCTTATTTTGGTTCTTGTGCTGTTGTGTCTAAAATTGCCAACCCTGATCACTCTGTAGAGATCAGTGGCTGTGTGTGACCAAAAATGTGAGAGTGAAAGGGGAAAAATTAGGAGAGCTCTGCTATGGTCCATTTTAGGATGGTCTCCTAAGCATAGCTCCTTCCTGCTTCTTGACCTCGGCAGTGAAGTCAGGTCCTGGACAACTACATGGAAGGAGGGTTTCCTGTTAGTGAAACAACACCACTGCTTAAACCCTACTCCCAGGGTCTTCCTCCCATTCCCCAAATCTGGTGGTAACAGTTCAGTCTTCCCCACGTTACAGGCCGCAATCTCTCCAGATCCATACACTGGAGGGGTGCATTTACCCAATAATGTGAGTAGTTTCCCTGAATCCCACACCAAGCCAGGCCTCTTCAACAATGTCAGTAGAATATTAAATAAACACTCTGGAGTCTTCACCTCAGATGAATCCCAACAAGCCTATTGCAGGATCATTAGCAACAGTGTAACTAGGGCATCTACCCCCCCCCCCCCCCCACTGAAGGGGAGGTTTTAGGGCAATGCCACAATGTGTCATAACACCTACTGTAACGGGGGGCCCAATCCAGTCATTCTACATGGGGTATGTAATAGAATCTGTCGAGGATCTTCATCTGAATCAACCTTGTTCACACGCTGCTAGATGCTAAACATGCTTTGGCCCAAATTGTTGGCCAGTTGCTATCCGTTCATCAGAATACAAAGAGATGGAGAAAAGTCAGACAATAGCACCAAATGGGGTGAATTGTTCCCTTTTGTGGCATGTACAGAAACTGACAGACGCATAGGAACTTCCCAGTATCAGACAAGTGATTTGAGATTCCTGTTCCTGCATATAATGTGCAAAGTTGAGTACATTCAGCCATTTTCCCCTTTTACTAATTGTGGAACTGAGAATTAATATTGTTTTGTATGTTAGCTGTTTATTACAAAATTTTAAAAAAAATATCAAGCAATTTTGAGTCAACGTTGTCTGGTTAGCCATACAGCAAATTAATAATGGGCTTGCTATGCCATCAAGGTCACTTTACAAAGACAGACTTGAGAATAACAAATGGCCTAGGTGTAGTTTTTTTTTGCTGGGCATGAAGTTAAGTCTCCCATTAGAGCCCAGAATAAAATTTAAGATCATCACTCGGTCTGGTTGTCAGTGCATGGTCCAAGTTGTTACTAAAAAAAAGTCAAGGATGAGAAACTCATCTGGTGCAGTGAGCTCATCCCTCTAGTACTCCCATTCAACCAACCTAGTATCCAGCTGAATTTGACTCCCCTACCCTTCCTTGGAGTTTATTCTAAATGTTTATCATCTCTTGAAGTGAAGAGGCCAACTCCAACACGGTGAAATTCCTCCACTGCTTGGTGATGCTGGAGTTAAACAGATTGGTATCACAATCATCTTCCAAATTATCTCTTTTCGCCCATCGTCTCCTGCAGGTGTTGACGCAGGCAGGGTTACTGTTCCACGAATACTGGTGGCCCCAGTATCTCAATAAAATGACCATTCTTCATGTATGAGTCTGAGCATTGAATGTTGGCAGGCTGATGTCCCATGGGAGACAGCACTGTCAAACCCAATGTCCACATGCACACTAGCCAGCAGCACTGCAGGATAGAGAGCAGGAGTTGGAGTCCTGGCTGAAACCCCCTCCCCAACCTCAGATCAGAGATCAATTGGAGCACATCTTCTGCCACTGTGGTTGAGATCAGCTAATTTAGCAAAGAACATCATCAGCTTGTGTTTCTATGGCACCGTTAACATAGTAAAACGTCCCAAGGCTCTTCACTGGCGCGTAATCAGACAAAAATTGACACTTAGTCAAAGAAGGCGACATTAGGAGGACCAACTGAAAACTTGGTCAAAAAGGTAAGTTTTAAATAAAAGTAGGAAATACTGTAAAAGTTCAGCAAGTCAGGCAGCATATGTGGAGAAAGAAACAGAGTTAACGTTTCAGGTCAAAGACCTTTCGTCAGAACTGGTAAGTTTTAAGCAATGGCTTAAGGAACAAAGCGGTTTAGGGAGGGAATCCCAGAACTTAGTGCCTAGATGGATTAAGACATAGCTGCCAATGGTGGCGCGAAGATATCTGGGGATGTACAAGATTTTAACCCAAATGTCGCAGTTATCCAATTGGAATGCTAAGAGAAGCACCTTCATTTTGTAGCATTACCTGAGGTCAGCACTGTTCTCAGTTACACAATTATTAAATCTAGTCCATATCCTCTGACATTTCAACTCCATTCAAAATATCTAACTAATAATCTGCAGCTCTGGTTCAGACTTCAGTCAGTTCCTGTGGAGAACAAGTTCATTTTTGTGTGTGTGGGGAGGGGTGGTGAGAGAGGTTAGGTGATGTAGCAACACTGACCGTTTACCTCCAGTATCATCCAAGCTGCTGAGATGTCACAGCTCGATTGCAAAGCAGTTGAAAAAGGCTTTTAAAAAAAATATTACACATTACCCATAGGCCCCTTTTCTAACAGGGGTCCTCTGCTGTCAATCACAGCTGCACTGGCGCTACTCAATAAATACACTAAAAAGACTTGCATTTATATAGTGCCTTTCACGACCTCAGGACATCCCAAAGTATTTTAGAACCAATGAAGTACTTTTAAAGCAGTCAGTGCTATAAAGTAGGAAACGCAGCAGCCCAGTTTGCAAACAGCAAGATCCCACAATCAGCAATGACATAAATTACCAGATAATCTGTTTTGCATACAATTCCACAGCACAGAAACAGGCCAATTCTGGGCATTAATGCTCCACGCGAGCCTCTTCCCACCTTTATCTAACCCTATCAACATATCCTAATATTCCTTTCTCCCTCGTGTTTATCTAGCTTCCCCTTAAATGCATCTATCCTATTCGTCTCAACTACTTCATGAGGTAACGAGTTCCACATTCTCACCGTTCTCTGGAGTAAAGAAGGGCTCATAAGTGGTAAGTAACATTCGCGCCAGACAAGTGCCAGGCAATGACCATCTCCAACAAGAGAGAGTGTAACCACCTCCCCTTGACATTCGACAGCATTACCATTGCTGAATCCCCCACCATCAATATCCTGGGGGGTCACCATTGATCAGAAACTTAACTGGACCAGCCATATAAATACTGTGGCTACACGAGTAGGTCAGAGGCTGGGTATTCTGCAGCGAGTGACTCACCTACCTACCTACCCAAAGCCTTTTCACCATCTACAAGGCACAAGTCAGGAGTGTGATGGAATACTCTCCACTTGCCTAGATGAGTGCAGCTACAACAACACTCAAGAAGCTCGACACCATCCAGGACAAAGCAGCCTGCTTGATTGGCACCCCATCCACCACCCTAAACATTCACTCCCTTCACCACCAGCACACAGTGGCTGCAGTGTGTACCATCCACAGGATGCACTGCAGCAACTCGCCAAGGCTTCTTCAACAGCACCTCCCAAACCCGTGACCTCTACCACCTAGAAGGACAAGAGCAGTAGGCACATGGGAACAACACCCCTCCAAGTCACACACCATCCCGACTTGGAAATATATCGCCATTCCTTCATCGTCGCTGGGTCAAAATCCTGGAACTCCCTTCCTAACAGTACTGTGGGAGAACCTTCACCACACGGACTGCAGTGGTTCAAGAAGGTGGCTCACCACCACCTTCTCAAGGGCAATTAGGGATGGACAATAAATGCCAGCCTCGCCAGCGACGCCCACATCCCATGAATGAATTAAAAAAAAGTTACTCCTGAGTTCCTTATTGGATTTATTAGTAACTATCTTATATTTATGACTCCTAGTTCTGGTCTTCACCACAGGTGGAAACATCTCCTCTACATTTTTCCTATCAAACCCCTTCATAATTTTGAAGACCTTTTTTCGAGAGAAAAGAGCCCCAGCCTGTTCAGTCTTTCCTGATAGTTATACCTGCTTAGTTCTGGTATCATCCTTGTAAATCTTTACATCCAGAGATGGCAGACAGGGCCTTGGTTTAACATCTCATCCAAAAGATGGCACCTCTGACAGTGCAGCACTGAAGTGCTGGCATAGATTATATGCTCAAATGTCTGGACTGGGTCTTGAACGCATGACCTTCTGCGTCAGAAGTGAGAGTTCTACCACTGAGCCAAGGCTGACACTTGGCTGGGACAGCTAGTTTCTATGGGAATACCTTGGTGGGGGAAAGAAGGGGACTGAATTTTAAAATTTAGTTGCAACAGTCTCCCTCTACTGAAGACATTGACTCTCACTGGGAATTTTACTTTGTATCTTAACTGCATTACCTGATTCAGGAGTGCTTACTGATACTTGCACTCTGTGAGAAAAGTGGATGAAGATGCTCCATCCCCAATACGTTCACCTTGATGAGGACAAAATTCATAGCTTTTTTGAAAAATGGACTGCACTTGCAATACCACAAGCCACCAGGCAGTGGCACCGTTGGGCTTATAGATGTCATCTTGCTCATCAGCACCCCCAATAGGCCGTATAGTGACACTGCACCCATTGCTTTGAAGCAGATTTTCAGGTAACATTTTATATGTGTTTAAATAAAGGAGTCAAGATATTATAGGACAGTTATTATGCATAATACATCAGTACATTAGTATATATTATATTGCAGTTATTATATATCATAGTCATGACATTCTATTATGATTAATGTATATTTTATGATGCAGCTATCTATATTGTGTATTAGTACAGTTAGCGTATGCATTGTATCGTACAGTTACATATAAGTACAGTACAACACAGCTATATAAAACCACATGTTCTTCAACACTGTGGAGCTCTAGGGACAGGGAAGTGGAGACTTATTGTACTGTCTCAGGCTTGTTAGAAAAATTCAGGCACAACATCAACTTGCATTTATATAGCACCTTTAATAAATTGAAACGTCCCAAGGGTGTAATCAGACGAACATTGACACTGAGCAAAAGAAGGAGACATTAGGATAAGTGACCAAAAGCTTGGTCAAAGAGGTAGGTTTTAAGGAGCATCCTAAAGGAGGAGAGAGAGGCTGAGAGGTTTAGGGAAGGAATTCCAGAGTTTAGGACCTAGATGGCTGAAGGCATAGTCCCCAATGGAGGGGCGAAGGGGAAGCACAAGAGGCCAAAATTGGAGGAACACAAAGTTCTCGGAGGTTGTATGACTGGAGGAGATTACAGAGATGGGGGGGGGGGAGAGAGGCCATGGAGGGATTTGAACACGAGGATGAGAATTTTTATTTTGAGGCATTGCTGGACTGGGAGCCGATGTAGGTCGCCGAGCACTGGGGTTATGGGTGAACGGGACTTGGTGTGAGTTAGGATATGGGCAGAAGAGTTTTGAATGACATATAAGAAAGAACGAACTAACTTGCATTTATATGGCACCTTTCACAACCTTAAGACGCCCCAAAGTGCTTTACAGTCAAAATGAGGGGTGATCTAATCGAGGTGTTTAAAATGATAAAGGGATTGGATAGGGTAGATAGAGAGAAACTAATTCCTCTGGTGGGGTAATCGAGAACCAGGGGGCATAATCTTAAAATTAGAGCTAGGCCATTCAGGATGAAATCAGGAAGCACTTTTTCACACAAAGGGTAGTGGAAATCTTGAACTCTCTCCCCCAAATGGCTGTGGATGCTGGGGGTCAATTGAAATTTCAAGACAGATCAATAGATTTTTGTTGGGTAAGGGTATCAAGGGATCTGGATCAAAGGCGGGTAAATGGATTTGAGGTACAGATTGGCTGTGATCTAATTGAATGGCGGAGCAGGCTCAAGGAGCCGAATGGCCTACTCCTGTTCCTGTGTTGGGAAATGCAGCAGCCAATTTGTGCACAGCAAGATCCCACAAACAGCAATGAGATAAATCAGATCGTTTTTTTAGTAATGTTGGTTGAGGGATAAATATTGGCCAGGTCACTAGGGTGAACTCCCCTGCTCTTTTTCGAAAGGATACATGGGATCTTCTACATCCACCTGAGAGAACAGGTGGGGCTTTGGTTTTACATCTTACTAAAAGACACCACCTCCAACCGTGCAGCACTCCCTCAATGTTAGTCTCTGGAGTGAGGTTTGAACCCATAACTTTTAAACTCAGAGGCAAGAGGGCTACCACTGAACCAAGGCTGATATGGTATGTAAGGTAGTGTAGCAGCACGAATAGAATGTTGGTTGATGGACAGGAGACAAAGAATGGTGTACCCCAGGGGTCAGTGCTGGTCCATTTTTGTTCTCGGTATATAGAGATGATTTGTATTCGAGCACAGGGAGTGGGAGCTTGAATCCGTTGACATTAGAAAATTAGGAGCTTTGGCAAACAGCAAGGAGGACTATAAAAGTCTTCAGGAAGATGTAGATAGGTTAGTGGGATGGGCCGAAGGCTGGCAGATGCAATTTAATATGGATATAAGTTTGAGGTCATACATTTAGAAACGTAGAAACATAGAAAAATTTATGGCACAGAAGGAGGCACAAAAGCAAGGTGTAATGATGAACCTTTATAAAACACTGGTTCAGCCACAACTGGAGTATTGTATCTAGTTCTGGGCACCGCGCTTTAGGAAGGATGTGAAGGCCTTGGAGAGGGTGCAGAGGAGATTTACTAGAATGATTCAAGGGATGAGGGACTTAAATTACGTGGATAGGCTGGAGAAGCTGGGATTGGTCTCCTTGGAACAGAGAACGTTGAGAGGAGATTTGATAGAGGTATTCAAAATCATTAAGGGTCTAGACAGAGTAGATAGAGAGAAACTGTTCCCATTGGTGGAAGGGTCAAGAACCAGAGGACATAGATTTAAGGTGATTGGCAAAAGAACCAAAGGTGATATGAGGAAAAGCTTTTTTACACAGCGAGTAGCTAGGATCTGGAATGCACTGCCCATGGGGGTGGTGGAGGCAGATTCAATCCTGGCCTTCAAAAGGGAACTGGATAAGTACTTGAAATGAAAAAATGTGCAGGGCTACGGGGATAGGGCGCGGCAGTGGGACTAGCTGGATTGGTCATGCATAGAGCCGGCGCGGACTCGATGGGCTGAATGGCATCCTTCCGTGCTGTAACCTTCTATGATTCTATGAGGCCATTCAGCTCATCGTATCTGTGCCGGCCCAAAAAGAGCTACCCAGCCTAATACCACTTTCCAGCACTTGGTTGGTAATCTTGTAGGTTATGGCACTTCAAGTGCATACCCAAGTACTTTTTAAATGTGGTGAGGGTTTCTGCCTCTACCACCCTTTCAGGCAGAGAGTTCCAGACCCCCACCATCCTCTGGGTGAAAACATCTTTCCTCAGCTCCCCTCTAATCCTTCTACCAATTACTTTAAATCTATGCCCCCTGGTTATTGATCTCTCTGCTAAGGGAAATAGGTCCTTCCTATCCACTCTATCTAGGCCCCTGATAATTTTATCCACCTCAATTAAATCACCCCTCAGCCTCTTCTGTTCCGAAGAAAACAACCCCAGCCTATCCAATCTTTCCTCATAGCTAAAATTCTCCAGTCCTGGCAACATCCTCGTAAATCTCCTCTGTACCGTCTCTATTGCAATCACATCTTTCCTGTAATGTGACCAGAACTGTACGCAGTACTCAAGCTGTGGCCTAACCAGTGTTTTATACAGTTCTAGTATAACCTCCCTGCTCTAATATTCTATGCCTCAGTTAATAAAGGAAAGTATCCCGTATGCCTTCTGAACCACCTTATCTACTCACCCTGCTACCTTCAGGGATCTGTGGACATGCACTCCAAGGTCCCTCACTTTCTCTACACCTCTCAGTTTCCTTCCATTTATAGTGTATTCCCTTGCCTTGTTTGCCCTCCCCAAATGCATTACCTCACACTTCTCTGGATTGAATTCCATTTGCCACTTCTCTGCCCACCTGACCAGTCCATTGATAGCTTCCTGCAGTCTACAGCTTTCCTCCTCACTATTGAATCACACGGCCAATTTTTAATTGATCTGCAAACTTCTTAATCATGCCCGCTACGTTTAAGTCTAAATCATTAATATATACCACAAAAAGCAAGGGACCTAGTACTGAGACCTACAGAACACCACAGGAAACAGCCTTCCAGTCACAAAAACACCCGTCGACCGTTACCCTTTGCTTCCTGCCACTGAGCCAATTTTGGAACCAATTTGCTACTTTCCCTTGGATCCCATGGGCTTGTACTTTTTTGACCAGTCTGCCATGTGGGACCTTGTTAAAAGCATGGCTAAAATCCATGTAGGCTAAAATCCATGTGGACTACATCAAATGCATTACCCTCATCGACCCTCCTTGTTACCTCCTCAAAAAATTCGATCAAATTCTGGGAGGAAAAGTGCATATACTCAATGGAAAGATGCTGAAGGATGTGGATGAACAGAGAGACTGAAGGGTTCAAGTATATAATTCCCTGAATGTGTGAGTGCAGGTAGATAAAGCCATGAATAAGGGCCAAAAGCATTTTAGGTTTTATAAATAGGGGCATTGAGTACAAGAATAAAGCACAGTGATGAATTTGTACAAAACACTGTTTGCAATACTGTGTGCAGTTTTGGAGCCCCATTACAGAAAGGACATTAAAGCCATAGAGAGCGTACAGCATAGATTCACCAGGATGATGCCAGGGATGGGAAACTATAGTTATGAGGAGAGGCTTGAGATACCAGGACTGTTTCCACTGTAGCAGAGAAGGCTAAGAGAAGATTTAATAGTTTTTTAAATTGTGAAGTGTTTTGATAGGGTGGATAGGGAAAGACTATTTCCTCTGGTTGGGAAGACAGTGACAATTGGTTATCAATTTAAATTATCATTGAGAGAGAGAGGAGAGAGCTTAGGAGAAAGTTCTTAACACAGAAAGTTGTTGGAGCACAGAATGATTTGCCTCAGAGACCGTTGTATCTTTTAAGGGAACACAGAATAAACATTTGAAGCAGAGGATAATATAAGGCTATGGGAAAAGAGCGGGGCAATGGAATTAGTTTAGGATTGCTCTAGCGAAGAGCCGACACAAGCACGAATGGCCTCCTGTCCTGTAAACTCCTATGGTTATTCTATAGTTCTATGGTCTCCTACTGTAACTGATTGTTCCAAGGAACTCCTGACCTTCAGATTGGCTTTTCACCTAGAATCTTCTGGCTTTTAAAACCCAAGCTTAGATTCACCTAACAGCTAGTTCCTGAATTGCCTCTCCTTCTTTCCTTTCTCTTCTCCCTTGGTGATGTCCTGTACTATTGGCCTTGGGCATTCACCTCAAAAGGACACAGCAAAGGCTAAGGGTCCCACCAACATCCTGACTGTAGTGCTGAAGACCTGTGCTACAGAACTAGCCATGCCTTTAGCCAAACAGTTCCAATACAACTATAACACTGGCATCTACCCGACAATGTGGAAAATTGCCCAGGTATGTTCTGTCCACAAAAAGCAGGACAAATCCAATCCAGCCAATTACCGTCCTGTCAGATTACTCTCAATCAACAGCAAAGTGATGGAAGGAGTCATCAACAGTGCTATCAAGCGACACTTACTCACCCATAACCTGCTCACCACCAGGCTCCAGACCTCGTTACGGTTTCGGTCCAAACAGGACACAAAGAGCTGAATTCCAGAGGTGAGATGACAGTGATTCTAAACTGAGTTACAACACAATTAAATAAATTACAATAACAACTTGCATTTATACAGTGCCTTTAATGTAGTATAACATCTCAAGACGTTTTACAGGAGTCTTATTAAACAAAATTTGACACCGAGTCTGATGATGAGATATTTGGACAGATGACCAAGAGTTTGGTCAAAGAGGTAGGTTTTAAGGAGTGTCTTAAAGGAGGAAAGAGAGGTAAAGAGACGGAGAGGTTTTGGGAGGAATTCCAGAGCTTAGGGCCTAGGCAGCCGCAGGCAAGGCCACCAATGGTGGGGCGATGAAAATCGGGAATGGGCATTATGCCAGATTTGGAGAAGCACAGATTTTTTTTTATTAGTTCGTGGGATGCGGACATCGCTGGCAAGGCCAGCATTTATTGCCCATCTCTAATTGACCTTGAGAAGGAGGTGGTGAGCCGCCTTCTTGAACCGCTGCAGTCCGTGTGGTGAAGGTTCTCCCACAGTGCTGTTAGGAAGGGAGTTCCAGGATTTTGACCCAGCGATGATGAAGGAACGGCGATATATTTCCAAATTGGGATGGTGTGTGACTTGGAGGGGAACGTGCAGGTGGTGTTGTTCCGATGTGCCTACTGCCCTTGTCCTTCTAGGTGGTAGAGGTCGCGGGTTTGGGAGGTGCTGTCAAAGAAGCCTTGGCGAGTTGCCGCAGTGCATCCTGTGGATGGTGCACACTGCAGCCACAGTGCGCCGGT
This sequence comes from Heptranchias perlo, assembly GCF_035084215.1. Classification (NCBI taxonomy): domain Eukaryota; kingdom Metazoa; phylum Chordata; class Chondrichthyes; order Hexanchiformes; family Hexanchidae; genus Heptranchias; species Heptranchias perlo. Next base: position 11,578,318 of record NC_090350.1, on the reverse strand, counting down.
GGTGAAGGGAGTGAATGTTTAGGGTGGTGGAAGGGGTGCCAATCAAGTGGGCTGCTTTGTCCTCGATTGTATCGAGCTTCTTGAGTGTTGTTGGAACTCCATTCATCCAGGCAAGTGGAGAGTATTCCATCACACTCCTGACTTGTGCCTTGTAGATGGTGGAAAGGGTCTGGGGAGTCAGGAGGTGAGTCACTCGCCACAGAATACCCAGCCTCTGACCTGCTCTTGTAGCCACAGTATTTATATGGCTGGTCCAGTTAAGTTTCTTGTCAATGGTGACCCCCAGGATGTTGATGGTGGGGGATTCGGCGTTGGTAATGCTGTTGAATGTCAAGGGGAGATGATTAGACTCTCCCTTGTTGGAGATGGTCATTGCCTGGCACTTGTCTGGCGCAAATGTTACTTGCCACTTATTACATTAAGCCTGGATGATGTACAGATCTTGCTGCATGCGGGCATGGACTGCTTCATTGGAAGGTTGTAGGGCTGGAAGAGGCTACAGAAGTAGGAAGGGGCAAGGCCATGGAGGGATTTGAAAACAAGGATGAAAATTTTTAAATGGAGGCATTGCCAGACTGGGAGCCAATGTAGGTCAGTGAGCACAGGGGTGATGGGTGAATAGGACTTGATGCGAGTTAGGATACGGGCAGCAGAGTTTTGAATGAGTTCAAGTTTACGGAGGGTGCAAGGTGGGAGGCCGGCCAGGAGAGCATTGGAATAGTCAAGTCTAGAGCTTACAAAGGCATGGATGGGGGTTACAGCAGCAGGCGAGCTGAGGCAGAGGCGCAGACGGGCGATGTTGGTGGTCTTAGTGATGGAGTGGATATGTGGTCGGAAGCTCAGCTCAGGGTCAAACGGGACGCCAAGGTTGTGAACGGTCTGGTTCAGCCTCAGACAGTGGCCAGGGAAAGGCGTGGCTAGGGAACGGAGTCTGTGGCGGGGACCAAAGACAATGGCTTCAGTCTTTCCAGTATTTAATTGGAGGAAATTTCTGTTCATCCAATACCGGATTTCGGACAAGCAGCGTGACAAATCAAAGGCAGGGGCTGAGGGAGGTGGTGGTGAGGTAGAGCTGGGTGTCGTCAGCGTACATGTGGAACCTGATGTGTTTTCTGAGGATGTTACTGAGGGGGCATCACGTAGATGAGAAATAGGAGGGGGCCAAGGATAGATTCTTGGGGGACTCCAGAGGTAACGGTGCGGGAGCAGGAAGAGAAGCCATTGCAGGTGATTCTCTGGCTGCAAGTGGATAGATAAGAATGGACCCGGGCGAGAGCAGTCCCGCCCAGCTGGATGACGGAGGAGAGGCATTGGAGGAGGATGGTGTGGTCAACCATGTCAAAGGCTGCAGACAGGTGGAGAAGGATGAGGAGGGATAGTTTCTCATGTTCACTGTCACAGAGGATGTCATTTGTGACTTTGATAAAGGCCATTTCAGTGCTTTGGCGGGGGCGGAAACCTGATTGGAGGGATTTGAACATGGAGTTACAGGAAAGTTGGGCTTGGACAACAACAACTTGCTTTTATACAACACTTTTAAGATAGAAAAAGTCCCAAAGCTCTTCACAGAGGCATAATCAAAAAAAGAAAATATTATATACTCACAGCATTCTCTGTATATATTCATTTGTGCACCGATTATTAATTCTGCTATTGTGAAAGGCTTTTTCTTATTTTCCCCTGACCCAATCTAAGCGTGATGGAATGTCTGAGACGCAGAGATTGGACGAGGACTCACCTCTTCCTCCTCCACACTGCATCCAACATGGAGGGCCACTGATGTAAGGGGCAGGCTTCCACCAATGTATTTATTTATTTATTTTTGCTTTCACTTTGCTAACTCTGTCAGCAGTTGGCTCAAATGCGAACCACGCTGAAGGCTTGCTCCTCGGCTGCTGTAACTGAGACTTTCGTTGTCCCGAAGGCTGTTGTTTCAAAGAGCGCTCTGTTAAACCTGGAGGTTTGGGTCACATGCGAGCCAGATGTCGTCGCTCTCAGGAGGAACTGTGCGAGCTTTGAAGAGCCAGGAACTCCTCACGTCACAATATCCTGTCTGAATCCTCACCAACATAATAGGATTACTGTTAGCTCTCCAGCGATGGAGTCTGCCGCACTTTGTTTCTCTGAATCACAGAATGATAGAATGATACAGCACAGAAGGAGGCCATTCGGCCCACCATGCCCGTGACGGCTCTTTGAAAGACCCATCCAATTAGTCCCTCTCCCCTGCTATTTCCCAATAGCTCTGCAAATTTTTCCCCTTCAAGTATTTAACTTTTGAAAGTTATTATTGAATCTGCTTCCACCACCCTTTCAGGCAGCGCATTCCAGATTATAACCACTCGCTGCGTAAAAAAAATTTCTCCTCATCTCCCCTCTGGTCCTTCATTTATCTTAAATGTGTGTTCTCTGGTTACCGACCCTCCTGGAAACAGTTTCTCCCTATTTGCTCTATCAAAACCGTTCATAATTTTGAGCACCCCTATTAATTCTCCTCGTAAAGATCCTTTGATTTTTGATTTTCTTTCCTCCAGTGATTTCCTCTTCCTTTCCTCAGGAGTCTTGCCGAGGTGTGATTCCACGAGCCACCCCGCCGGCCATTGTTTGCGTGCGAGCTTTGACGGTGAAGGCTGGCAAGCTATTTGGCCATGGTGGGCTTGGCGATGACTTCAGGAGAGAGAATTGGTGGAAAAATCGGTGAGTGAAAGGTTAAAAGATTCAGTCAGAAACCTCAGGGATTCCTCACTCCCTCAGCCACTCCAACTGTACTAGTTAATTGAGCTCACACTCACTAGTGACCCCAGGACACCCTCCGAGCTAGTTCACTGTTGATTCTTTTAATAGTTGAGGCCACGCCTTGACTTCAATATTTATAGGGCAAATTTGTGGAGGAATTTATTAAGTAAATATACTTTTTTCTCTTAGTTTAAAAAAATGTGGTAACAAGTTAAATGGACCAGAAGATTTGAGGCTTCATCCACAGTCTATGCTGAGTTAGATAATCTCAGCTTTGTGGTTGGCCTACAATTGGCCTCATTGTCTGTGGACGAGGAAGGAGGGCGGAGGGAAATTCCCTTCTAAATCACTACCCAGTGACTCTGGCCAGAATGTGCATGTGGGTGGACGTCAGATGAGATCAGGCTTGGCTGTGATGTCCTCTCACGGCCAGCCAACACAAACTGCCTAGGCTCACGCAGAAAGAATGGCTGAGACACTGGAAGCTCGGTGGTACCATACCTCAGTGGGACTCAGCCCCTTCAGGAGAGGAACGGATGAGGAAGAGAACATTGGTAAGAAAGCAAACTTAGGGCTGGATTTTCCTCATTCCGCCCCTACAGGGTGAAGACAGGACTTCCCACCCTCCGCCCCGACCTTAACCCTACCCGGCCCAGTTTCCTGGATTGGCGATTATTATGTATTGATGCCAGGCTGTTGGCAAGATTCCTGCCAGCAAGCAGGAGCTGCTAGGGGCCCCCAGAAAAGGCCCGAAGAAAACTTAAAGAGGCCTTCAGCGGATAAGTCATTGAGGTGAATTGGAGTGAGAAGAGGCCTCTTCTGAGTTGATATTTATACATGGTGGGTGGTGAAGCAGCAACCAGTGGCAGTCCTGGCAGGGGCGAGGGGAAGGAAATTGAGGTTGGGATGATGAGCTGGCGAGAGGCCTCGCCAACCTATTTTGGCCCCTTTCTCGAGCAGCATCGAGGAGAAAAAGCCACCCCAAACGTGAAGGTATCCTCTTCAGGGCTGATTTTCCCCCGATACTCCCACCACTCCTGAGGGGAAGAAACCTGACATTCTGGTTCAAACCAGATAGACAGTATGAAGTACAGGTTCCTGATTGTATCTTCACTGACATTAATTCAGCTCACCGACTCTGGGCTGTAACCTAAGGAGAGAGTTCATTGAACATCCTGTGCTCTCTAAACACCCCACATAAAACAAACAATTCATTTGAATCTGCTGTCCTTCTGGTCAGGAGGGAGGTCGGCAGCTCTCCAATGGCTGGCTTTTGAATTTTATTTTGCCAAATTAAATTGTACATTGAACTTGATAACCACTGAGTGGCTGACTTGTCTGGAATAGCTCTCCCTCTTCAAGGGGCACTGCCCTTATGAGTGTGAGCATAGCAAACCTTTTATTGTTACAACAATTGCCCCAAAGCTCTTCTGCTGCTCTCCCTTCCCAGGCCCAAAGCCTTCATTTCTTTCTTCAATTTTCCCCCTCCGCTTCCTCTTCTAAAGGCGCTAAACTCTTTCTTGGGTGGTGTACTGACGAGCAGCAACTTCCATGGCCTCAGAGTGGAGTCTGTCTCCTCCCCATTACCGCTGGCGATGCAGTCAGCTCCGTTTTGGAAGGGGCCCACCGACGGGTGTCCAAAGTGCCTGCTTGTCTTAGACGATAGGCCCCTTGTTCCTCAGCGTTGGTACATTCATCCAATGGAACCGTCGGAGAAGCTGGCTGTGCTTATTTTAAAAAGGTCAAGTTAAACATGACACACATTGTACTTGGTTGCTTAACTTTTCCCTCATGTCATATGAGTGAGCTATTGGGGAGGGCTGGGGAGGAACAGACCTCTGCAAAGTTAGGCATTTATTCTGTGTTCTTGGAAGCTCGTAAATTAGACGTGAAAAGTGGACAGCTCAGTGCAGACGATCCTTTCCTTCAGTGCTCTGTAAATATTCCTTCCCCTGGGGCCTGAAGTAACTGTAGTAATCTGTCATGCTTCAGCCCACATTGAGCAGGCCGAGTTTGACAAGAGTACATTGGTGCTCAGTGTTCCGAAGTGTAAAGCCCGCCCCGGGGAAACATGTTGCGAGGAGCCGTGTTATCAAACAGGCAGCCTCCCTCAGTCGCCGCCCTGATCGACTTGGTTACAGGTCAGTGAAGCTATTGTGGATGGAAAGTTCGTTAATGGCCATGAGATCAGGGCTCTAATTCTCAGATCATTGGAACCGTTAAACTAATCCTGTGAACACTCATTGTAACTGGGTATTTCCACCGTTGATAAAGCGTCAAGCACAACACACACTGGGGTCTGCGAACAGAGGAGGACACGAGGGAGAAATGTTTGCTGGAACACTCCCCTTTTTGTACCCCTTCGAGTCGTTAACACTTCAGGCAAAGGGCAGGACCGCTGACAATGCTGCACTTCCTTAGTGCTGCACCGGAAGGCCAGTGAATTATGTGCTGAAGTGGGACTTGATCCCACAACCCTCATATAATCATAGAATCATAGATTAATACAGCCCAGAAGGAGGCCATTCGGCCCATCATGCCCGTGCTGGCTCTTTAAAAGAGCTAGCCAATCAGTCCCACTCTCCTGATCTTTCCCCATAGCCCTGCAAATTTTTCATGTAACAATTTTCCTGTAGGAACATGGCTATACCAGATAGCCTCAAAGATGTGTAGATATCCTTAGACCATATTCAAGTATTGTCTTTTTTTCCTCAAAGACAAAGAAATCCTTTTAAGAATATAACTAATTGAAATCAATTTTAAATTCACAATATTTTGCTTGGTTGAGATGATATGGAAAAAGATTATACAGAAATCTTACTGTTAGACCATCAAACCAACCTCAATGTTGGTCCAGATTGTTGCTAGTCAGATCTCTCCAAATACTGTGAGGCCTTTCTAGTATCTACAGCTGACATTATGCCCCACTCACTGTACCTCCTTTAAAAGCTGGCCTTCCCAATGTTCAGCAGCTTGTACTTTGTGAATAGATTCAGAGCCAAAAGAGTGAGCAATGAACCACTTGCCCAGCTACTTTTCGAATCGTCCACCCCTACCTCTGCCTCTTTATCAATCGTTATGATGGTAAACGGAAAGTGCATTTTAAAATGGTGGCCAACGCCCATCTCTGGAAAAAAGGATTTGGCCTCTTTCCCACAGAGGCTACTAACAATTTTTCTTTTAACTTTGTTGAATTTTTTTTTTTGCTCATTGAGGTGAGAGCTGCTTGTGTCAGAACATTTTCCACTTCAGGTCCTAAGGGTGAAGTGTTGCATGGACCTGGCGGAAAATCACAGGAAGCACACCCACGGTTTTCCGATGTGGGCTGGCTTTGAGGCTTTGGTGGCAGGGGCATTGCAGAATTCACCCTCTGGTGCCAGCGCCACAGCCAGCTGTAGGGTAAAGCTCCCTCCACTTGGCACCAACAAGGTGCCCACCTCAAAGAGTGATCCCTACTGCACCAGTGTGACAGTTTTCCACTTTAGCCCTCCTGTAACTTCTCCGAGCGATTGCCAATTTAATGCCAATTACTGCTGAATTCGAGGCAGTTTTGTGCTGCAGGCACTAGATTGATCTGGATCTGCTTTGGGACTGCTCCGAACTCGATTGATGTCGGATCCTCACAGCCGGTAGTGAGGGGAGACTTCACCCAAACAATCTGTGGCTGGATTTGTTTCAGCAGCACACTGATACTTTATTCTCTGTCCTTTCTCATCTGCAAATGGGCTGTTGAATCAAGTGATCCAACCAGAGCAGAAGGTCCACAGCCAACGGCAGTGTCTGAGAAACTAATCAAAGATCTCGTGTTAGCGAAAGCAAGATATGTGGAGACCATGATATGTTAAACTATTGTTCTGCCCCTCCCCCTTCTACATTGTCATGGTAATGTACTTGGTAATGGGGAAGAAGCCATGTCTGTCCTGACCGAGTTTGATTTACGATTTGCAAGACAATCTACCTGCTATAATTAGAAGAAGCTCCATTTCTCTCTCTCCTCTCCACACACTCTGTCTCTCTTTCTTTCCTTGTCTCTCTCGTTCATTGGCTGTGTAGCTCTTACTAGCAATTAAGAAAATGTGATTTATTTTTGTATATTGATACCAGGCTTTGTAATGTGCAGCTTCTGTAACAAATAGTTTGCCTGCTAGTCCCTCGCGATGCTGCTCTGCAAAACAGAAGAATTTTTTATTTGCTTGCTCATCTCTGTGCCGAGTGAAGCCTGTTGGAACAGGCCTGATTATGTGCATTGTTGAGTTTGATTGCAGTGTGACATCCACTCTGATTGATGACCTGTTTTCCATATTTTTTAATGCTCAATACATCATCTGAACTAGGAAATGGAAATTGGCCAAAGAGACTCCGAAGGTCTCTGTTACATAACTAATCAATCTATCTATCTGTTTATCTATCTATCTATCTATCTATCTATCTTTATCTTCTCACTCACACACAGTGCAAACATTTATCTTCCTATCAATATATGAATTCATTTATATATCATCTCTATTCACTTGTTTCTCTCTTGATATAGTTTTCTTGCTATGATTCTTGTCTTTCTATCCTGTTCTCCATCTATCTGTGTGTCTCCTCATTCCATTCCCGTGTTGGGCTGTCAGACTATCTGTCTTGTATCCAATCTCTTTGCTGCTGGATAATGACTGGCAATGGGCAGACAAATTGGGGATGGAGCGTTACCTTTCAATTGTGAAAATGAGCATGCTGTCACTGAGCCATGTATGAAGGTACAAAACCCACTTCTCTTACAAAAATTCAACACCTTATCTTGTTGACACCTCAACTACATTAGGACAAATAGGTGAGGAAATGACTGGGAAGGTTGGAAGAACAGAATTAACTGTTGAAAAAGCTTGGGGCTGCTTGTCACAGTCAACCTTTGCATTCTACAATGTCCATATCTGGCCAGTGATGAGATTTCGTAGCTCTGATTGGCAGGATGAAGAGGAACCTCATCTCTTGGCATTGAACGGCAATCCAAAGTCATGTAGACTATTGGATTGGATGAGAATGATCGGCTGCACGATGGAGTCCACCTTTTCCTGCACTATGGCTGTGGTGTCAGTTATTTGCAATTTAATGACTAGAACAGCACAGGAGAGTTACCAGTCCGGCCTCTGCCCTCCTCACAGCACTGAAACTGTCCAAGCAAAAGTCACGAACAGCATCTTCTGTGGTGGTGACCATGCTGCTTTGTTTTTCCTCACCCTGTTTGACGTCTCTGTGTAGCGTTTGACATGGTCGACTGCACCTTCCTCCTCTTCCTTGCACCTATCCGTGATACACTTTGGGACTTTATTTTACGTGAAAGGTGTTATATATAGATTGTTGCTCCTTCTCCTCCTGCTTCAGAGTTAGTCCAGCTTCTCCTCGGTATTATGCATCCATTATGGGTGTAGAGAACACCTGTGGTGAAAGCTTCTTTTCCTGCCTGTGGGACACCGGAGGTGAATCTCCATGGGAGAGTCCAGAACAAGGGGGCATAACCATAAAATTAGAGCTGGGCCATTCAGGAGTGATGTCAGGAAGCACTTCTTCGCACAAAGGGTAGTGGAAATCTGGAACTCTGTCCCCCAAAAGGCTGTTGAGGCTGGGGGTCAATTGAAAATGTCAAAACTGAGATTGATAGATTTTGCTAGCCAAGGGTATTAAGTGATACGGAACCAAGGCGGGTTAATGGAGTTAACGTACAGATCCGCCATGATTTAATTGAATGGCGGAACAGGCTTGAGGGGCTGAATGGCCTACTCATGTTCCTATATTCCTATGTAACAAGAACAAAATTGAAAAGCCTCTGGCCTTGTTGATGGGTGGTTGCTCTGGAAAGTTTTTAGCTCCTTATTGTGACATTTCATCAGCTGCGGGAACATTTAAACCAGGCCTTTCAACAGTCAACTTGAGCTCACCACAGGAGACTCTCCGATATCGGATGGGATCGTACCCAAGTTATCAGCCACTCTGCAGATGAGACAACTGGGAAATTCCTAGGAAAACTATCATGGTGTGAAGAAAGCCCACTTCTATTTATGTAAGGAAATTCCATCATGTGTGAATCTTCCTGGATTTTGAAGTATATTTGAAAGCTGGTCTCTCAGATATTTGAGAGGTGAACCTTACACTAACTATTTTGTTTTTGTTTTGTTCAGCCAAGGTTTTGTAGACAGTCGGAGGAGACTTTCAACAGTAGGCAGTCGGAGTCTCGCCTGAGAAAATGGGCGGCTGTCAATTGAAAATCCGTTGAGGATCTTGTAGGAACACAAGAGCAGGAGGAGGCCATTCAGCCCTTCGAGCCTGTGGCGCCATTCAGTTACATCATGCATGATCCATACCGCAATCCCATCTACCCGCCTTAGCTCCATATCCCTTGATACCCTTAACTAACAAAAGTCTATCGATCTCAGTCTTGAAAGCACCTTGTGCACGTTATTGCCCGCCGGAGTCGACTTTCAGTCATGCCTTTAAATGGACGCTCAGCTCTCCTGCCCAAAACAGGCGGGGTGGGGCTCTTTAAATATGCAAATTTGGGCCCTGCGCCAGTTGTAAGACCCCAATTGCAACAGTCAAAGAGAATGAGCAGAGTGTGCACAGCGCTTACTAGCCCCTCTTTCTCCAGGCGTTGAGAGGCCTAACCGGCGATCCTTAAAGGGACACCGCTGGAAATCTCCCCACAAAGGGTAAGATTTTGGGGGTGGGGGGGATTTGGGGGCTCCGCCAGGCCCCACAAAAAACTTTAAGGCCCGCTGACGGCCCGTTCTCGTCTTCCCCCCCCCGGCATCCGTTCTACCCACCGACCCCCCCGCTCCCAAGCACTCCTCACCTGCCTGTTCTCCTCACTAGACTGGCATGCGGCAGTGGGATGCCGACACAATGTTAGTGAGGCCCGAATCTGAAAGTGGTTTGGGCCTCTAGACTGCTGCATTGGGAGAGGAGGGGAGGAGAACTGCAAACACACCACCGATTCACGGCCATTCAGTGTCCAACCCGAAGACCTCTGATGTAATTCTGTCGTAAGCACAGCCTGGGTGTGTACATCTCTACAATTATATACCTCCAATATACAACAACAACTTGCATTTATACAGCGCCTTTAACGTAGTAAAACGTCCCAAGGTGCTTCACAGGAACATTATCAAACAAAATTTGACACCGAGCCACATAAGGAGATATTAGGACAGGTGACCAAAAGCTTGGTCAAAGAGGTAGGTTTTAAGGAGTGACTTAAAGGAGGAGAGAGAGAGGTGGAGAGGCGGAGAGGTTTCGGGAGGGAATTGCAGAGCTTAGGGCCCGGGCAGCTGAAGGCACGGCCGCCAGTGGTGGAGCGATTAAAATCACGGATGCGCAAGAGGCCAGAGTTGGAGGAGCGCAGAGATCTCGGAGGGTTGTAGGGCCGGAGGAGGTCACAGAGATAGGGAGGGGTGAGGCTACGGAGGGATTTGAACTAATTACATAGTGCATGTTTATATTCCTGTCATGAATACCAGGATTAAATCATTAGGACCGTATGAAGTTGTAATGAAGCAGCTTGGTCACTTTCAGATCACAGTCATACTGCTCCTGGAAGAGGAATGCCATCTGTTTTTCCTTCCTCCTCCTGGGAAAGCACTGGGGTTGATTTTGAGTGCCCTGGCCTGGCATTAACGGGGCGGTAACGGGCTCAAAATGGAGTCTGTCCCCTTACCGCCCCGTTAATGCCAAGAATGCGGCTGGCGCCATTTTGAAAGGGACCTACCACCCGGGTGTCCAAAGTGCCGCCTGTTTCAGGCGTTAGGCCTCATTCAATATGGCGATTGGGGTCCTGTGACGTAAATAGGACCCCGATTGCCACGTTATGTTGGAGCTGGTTGGAGCCTGCGCTGTGCTCACTCCGACCGTTTCCATGGGTGATGGAAGAGAAGGGGCCCAACCAAAGAAGCAGGAGTGCACACCCGGGGCCCACAAAAAACAACTTGGGCCGTTGCCGCCCTGGGACCTCCACCCTCTGCGATCGAGACCACCACCCCCCCACTTGACGTACCTTTCTGGCAGCAGCTCAGGCCCATTTCCCTGTGCCGACTCTGGCGAGCTGGGTCGGGAGGCCTGTCTAGCTCCCTGCAGCTCGCCTGGCGAATGTAAATGAGGCCGGAGCCTCCAAATCACAGGGGCCTCAGCTGTTGGTCTGACTGAGATCAGAGGGTGGAGCCTGTGGCCTACTTGGGCTCTGCGGGTCACTGTATTAACTAGGGAGCCATTAGGGACGTACTGTTCTCATCTTGAAAGAATATTTATTAAGTTATTTTTGGCTAAATGTCTCGCAAGCCTGGCGCTTTTTGCTGTTAGTGTGTTCTAATTAACTGATGCATTAAAGACACGTGTAGCATATCAGGCCAGATTTTGCTGTCAAAATAACGGTGAGGCTATTGGTGTTCACTGTTATTTATGGGCAAATGGTGCAGCAACTTCAGGTGAGGGGCAGATGCACGGTTCAACTCAAATATCCAAAAGTTCCTGACCGAGTTGCCCCGCTCCCTCATTCACTTTGCGAAAACAGCATCTCGCTGTCTGCCTCACCATTGAGATGTATTGAATGGCGTGAAGTTGCTGTCGTTGCATGGTAGATATGAACTGAACTCTTTAATGATGTGATTAAGTGTTAATTACCGCCAATCAACCTCTCCGGCACTGAAAATTAACTATTGCAAGTATGGAGTCTCAGGTTTTAATTGGTGTTGGAGATTTTAAAAATGTAAAATTTTAACTCGTCTGTGGAATTTGCTGCCCCAGGAAGCTGTGGAAGCTACATCATTAAATAAATTTAAATCAGAAATAGACAGTTTCCTAGAAGTGAAGGGAATTAGGGGTTATGGGGAGCGGGCAGGAAATTGGGCATGAATTTAGATTTGAGGTTAGGATCAGATCAGCCATGATCTTATTGAATGGCGGAGCAGGCTCGAGGGGCCGATTGGCCTACTCCTGCTCCTATTTCTTATGTTCTTATGAACTCGCCACGGAAAGTTAAGTCTTGTCCATTCCAGTCTAAGTACCCTTTTAATGATGTGATAAGTGTTAATTACCGCCAATCAACCTCTCTGGCACTGAAAATTAACTATTACAAGTGTGGAGCCTCAGATTTTAATTAGTGTTGGAGATTTTAAAAATGTAAAATTTTAAATTTAAATTTTTTTAAAATTTTCCTCACTGTCTCTCTTTTTTTCTCTCTATTTCTCTTTCTGTACCTGATTTGACACTGAATTCACCCACTCTAATTTACACTTCCTTCTCAGTCCTTGCGCTGTTCATTTTGTAATCCTTCAATCTGATTGATTAAGGAGATACCCAGTTGCTTGCCCTGGTTCCCTCGATTCGACGATAGATTCCCTGCTGCAGCAAAATCTAGCCCACAGTGTGCAAGTAGAGAGATACTGGCCTAGCAATTCGGGCACTCCCATCTTTGGGTCGATCCCTTAGCCTTAATGGTGAGGCCTGAGCGATATTGGGCCTCAGGCCTCATTTACATCGAGGCAACAGGCAGCTCGCAGACAAAGCGCGATTTTAGATCGTACCGCAGCTGGCATCGCAGCAGGCATCTCAGGTAAGTGAGGAAGGGAGGGTGACTGAGCACTCCTGGTCCTCCCAGCTCCGCATTCGGGTATATTTAAAACCTTACTTTGTTGGTTGAGGCCTGCAGCGGTCCCATTAAGGAACACCTGCTAGGCCTCATGTAGACCTGGTTTTCCTGAGTGCAGGCACCGGCTGCCTCAGGGCGAACCAATCTTGCAGTGGGGGCCTCACACAGGCGTTAGGCCTCAGATTTGCATCTATTTCAGGCGTGGACACTGCACGCTGATTTTTTGGCCTTTACCAATATGACAGGCGGTGCACTTCTGGCTCGTAATGAACGTGTGCTTCCTGCCCGCCATATTGGAGGCATAGGAGGCCGTTTAGTGCCCCAAAAATGGGCGCTGTGCGTACTAGGCCGCTGTGTCTGGGATACAGGACATGGATACAGGACACGATGCAATGTAGGGAAGGGTAGAATCGGGGGCCCCTTCCTCTATGGGGCTGTGTTCTACCCACACTAACATGGGCTTGCAGCTGGCTGACTACTTTTAATCTATTTTTCTTGGATAAATTTCCATTGGGAGCTTTTCTGCGACTCTAATCACAGTGGTTTAAGAGAACCTTTTTTTAAAAATTCCTAACAACCTCAGATACAGTAAAGCTGTTCAAACGCAGGAAGCTTGTTAGGAGCAGTATTGCAGGAAACGGACAAGAGTTTATGAAAACATAGCGTTCGTTGGCCGTGATCTGCGTGCGTGCCGAGAGGGAGGAATGCGCTCCTCCGATTCCAGAAATAGTCTGTGACCCTTTTTCCTGCTGCAAATCCAAAGCTCGCTGGTTGCCATTGACCTCTGAGAGGCTGCGAAGAGGAACAGCAATTGCTCAAGGGATCAAACATCTGGATCACGTCTTCCGAGTGTAACTGAATTCAAGACAGTTTGAGCAGAGGTGAGAGCTCCTTGCATGGACCCCAGGAGTCGTGTGTTAAACTATTTACAGGGTTTCTTTTTCCTCCTCAACTTAAGGTTGCAATTAAAGGAAAGCACATGAGAGAGAAAGGAATAGAAGGATATGCTGATAGGGTGAGATGGAGAGGGGTGGGACGAGGCTCGTGTGGAGCATAAACGCCAGCATAGGTCAGTTGGTCAAATGGCCTGTTTCTGTGCTGTAGACTCGATGTAATTCTCCATGTAAAAAGGTTGGGGTGTGGTTTCATAGCTGCCCTCTGCTACTTTGCCCGAATAGCCATTCTACCTATGCCAGCCTGGCCAAGGCTAACTCAAAGCACAACTCAAATGGTGTAAGAATCAGCCATCAATGGAGCTGTACTTCACCTTTAAGAACTATTTTGGCCGTGAAAAAAAAATACGCCCCCACCTATCATCGAGGCGACCTAACAATTTCTCCTCTCTGTTTATAACTTCAGCTAATTCCTCACAAATGGACTGAACACCCTTAGGCTTAGAGCTTCCCACTTTTGCTTCAGTGGCACTACCCAGTCTGGTCCTGAACCGGACTGACCAAAGGACAGCTCAGGTTCAATTCCTGGCCTGCGCAGAGTCAGCTAACGTCAGCCTAGGCAGCAGCTGAGGGGGCTGGTACAATTCACCGCAACGCCCCTGGGTCAGGGAAAGGAAGCAACAGCCGGGGTTCCTGCTCCTAATCACCATCCTTGTTGGGATGCGTGCACGTTGTGAACATCTGGTGAGGTCAGTAACAGGCTCCACTGTGATGCCCCCCATGGTTGAATCACTGTCTCGGCTCACACTTTAAAGAATGGGCTCTTGGGCAACGTAACCCAGCAGGAGTCAGCACCTTCAGGGGAGATGGGGAGAAGATTGAAGTAAAAAGCGACAGAACAGACCAGTTCATCGGTGTGGGAGGCTCTGAGTAATTTAGACAGTTTATTATTAAACACATTTAAATATACAACAAAGTTTTTTTTATTACAGTGAAAGAGTTTTATATTTTCTAGTTGTGATAACACCTGGTTTTTGAGGAGTGATAATAGTGTCTCTTTGATTGAAGTATAACGACACACGAGCATGTTGGAATTTTAATTGCACTAATTTGTAGGGAGCAGCATTGTTCAAACATAATCCCTGAGTCTCAGAATCTAATCCTTCTACCAGCCGCTGTCAATACAGGCCCAAGACTAAGGAGGTAGGATCACTTATTTTGAGGGGTGGGCAGAATCTTACACTCACTGAGGGAGGGGATTTCAATACAGGAGAGTGGAGATTCCCCCCACACGTTGGACCCAGATGGAATTGCGGCCGTGTGGAAAAGACTGGCAGAAAAACACTCGATTAACACAAATACGAATGAAAGCTGCGTGGAACGTGCTGGCTGCTGATCTGTTGGGACTTTGGAAATGTCATGCCAAGGAGGACAACTGGTCAAAGATTTCCAAGGAAGACAACTGGTCAAAGATGTATAAGGACCAACTTTCCCTTTGTATGCTATAGGTGGGGGAGCTTTGCCTGCTGTCCGGGTATATCGGTGACGATGAAAGAAAATGGTGAACAACGCGCCTGATTTAACTGGCCGGTGGATGAGTCTTCCTGCAAGTAGCACATGTTCGGAAATCAGTCACGTGATGTAGGATTAACCAGGCATTGTGGAGTTTTGCTCAGTTTACATTTAGGGGCTGAGGAGAAATCCTGGATGAATTTACCTCAGGTGATTAAATAAGTTGGCCAGAGTCCACGAGAGTGTAAGTGGTACGTGGTCTGTGGAAGGACGAATTGATGACCTTTTCTCATGCTGAATTTTCCCATGTCCTTAAAGTCTTCAACAAGGACTGTCTGATAGACAGACTCTGGGTAATATTGTACTATTATTGTTAGTGTCATCGCTAACATAAGCAGCGATGCAGCACAAAATTCACCTGGATGTGCATTTATTCCCTTACTCTTATCTATTCTTGCGTACATTCACCATATTGAGTGCCATTGTGATGCCCAGGGTGGTGGGGGAGTGCAGGGTGGACATTGTCTCTTCTCCAACATTGATACACGCTACCTGGACCATCCATAAACCACCCACCAACCTGTCTCTCAGACTTGTCTCATGTATGGACGCCATAAACTGGAGTTATAAAAAAGTTAATTGGTGCTCCATTTTGTAGCACCACATAGTGTTAGGATTTGTGGGTCATGATTCCTCTCAGAGTGTTCTGTCAGGAGGAGAGCACAGAGTGGAGGTGAGGAGCTTCACTATAAGGAACTAAGGAGAATTGTCGACAGTGAGTCACCTCAGGACCACTCTCAGAGGCTCGGCAACACCTCCTGCACTCACCTTCTTTGGAATTGTTTTAGGTAAAAAATTTACCTGGTCGAGCAACACATCGATTTTATAATTCTCATCCTCGTGTTCAAATCCCTCCATGGCCTCACCCCTCCCTTTCTCTGTAACCCCCTCCAGTCCTACAACCCTCTGAGATCTCTGCACTCCTCCAAATCTGGCCTTTTGCGCATCTCCGATTTTAATCGCTCCATCATTGGCGGCCGTGCCTTCAGCTGCCGAGACCCTGAGCTCTGGAATTCCCTCCCTAAACCTCTCCTCCTTTGAGTCACTCCTTAAAACCTACCTCTTTGACCAAGCTTTTGGTCACCTGTCCTAATATCTCCTTATGTAGCTCAGAGTCAAAAATGTGTCTGATTACGCTCCTGTGAAGCGCCTTGGGATATTTTTACTACGTTAAAGGCGCTATACAAAGGCAAGCTGTGGTTTTTGTTGTAAAGTGGAACTATGATCAACTAAAGCAGGACCAAAGGGAAGTTGGACTGATTTTCCTTCTAATGTGTTTGTAAAGTGTCTGAGGTTCAGTTCCTGGTCTGTGCTGATGTGACGGTAGGGCTGCTTAACCACGGTGTCTCCGACTGATGGGGATGGGGAGGGAAATGACCAGGGTTCCTACTCCAGATCACCATCCAGTGGGCTTGCTGGAAAACATGCATCTGTGGACGGGTATCGAGTGGGCACGGACTGTCAAAGCTCACACATGAAGGATGGCGACTTGGACAAGGTACCAAAGGTTGGTTAATGCCTGTGGAACCATACTTCAGTAAGTAGTCAACGCCATCAGGAGGGGAGGGGGGAACTGCAGGGGGGAGGAAGAAAAGCACTTTTGAATTTGCAAATAGCATAGATGCATTTAAGGGGCAGCTGGATAAGCACATGAGGGAGAAAGGAATAGAAGGATAGAAGGAATGGTAGGTTGTTACATAAGGTTAAATCTCATGGGATCCAAGGTGAGGTAGCCAATTGGATACAAAATTGGCTTGACGACAGAAGACAGAGGGTGGATGTAGAGGGTTGTTTTTCAAACTGGATGCCTGTGTCCAGCGGTGTGCCTCAGGGATCGGTGCTGGGTCCGCTGTTATTTGTTATTTATATTAATGATTTGGATGAGAATTTAGGAGGCATGGTTAGTAAGTTTGCAGATGACACCAAGATTGGTGGCATTGTGGACAGTGAAGAAGGTTATCTAGGATTGCAACGGGATCTTGATCAATTGGGCCAGTGGGCCGATGAATGGCAGATGGAGTTTAATTTAGATAAATGTGAGGTGATGCATTTTGGTAGATCGAATCGGGCCAGGACCTACTCCGTTAATGGTAGGGCGTTGGGGAGAGTTATAGAACAAAGAGATCTAGGAGTACAGATTCATAGCTCCTTGAAAGTGGAGTCACAGGTGGATAGGGTGGTGAAGAAGGCATACGGCATGCTTGGTTTCATTGGTCAGAACATTGAATGCAGGAGTTGGGATGTCTTGTTGAAGTTGTACAGGGCATTGGTGAGGCCACACTTGGAGTACTGTGTACAGTTCTGGTCACCCTATTATAGAAAGGATATTATTAAACTAGAAAGAGTGCAGAAAAGATTTACTAGGATGCTACCGGGACTTGATGGTTTGACTTACAGGGAGAGGTTAGACAGACTGGGACTTTTTTCCCTGGAGAGTAGGAGGTTAAGGGGTGATCTTATAGAAGTCTATAAAATAATGAGGGGCATAGATAAGGTCGATAGTCAAAATCTTTTCCCAAAGGTAGGGGAGTCTATAACGAGGGGACATAGATTTAAGGTGAGAGGGGAAAGATACAAAAGGGTCCAGAGGGGCAATTTTTTCACTCAAAGGGTGGTGAGTGTCTGGAACGAGCTGCCAGAGGCAGTAGTAGAGGCGGGTACAATTTTGTCTTTTAAAAAGCATTTGGACAGTTACATGGGTAAGATGGGTATAGAGGGATATGGGCCAAGTGCAGGCAATTGGGACTAGCTTCGTGGTATAAACTGGGCGACATGGACATGTTGGGCCGAAGGGCCTGTTTCCATGTTGTAACTTCTATGATTCTATGATTCTATATGCTGATCAGGTTAGATGAAGAGGGATGGGAGGAGGCTCGTGTGGAGCATAAACACCAGCATAGACCAATTGGGCCGAATGGCCTGTTTCTGTGTTGTAGATTTTATGTAATTCCATGTATGTAAAAGCACACACAAGGAAAGGTTGCTCACTAATCCAAGAGTTTAACTGAAACCAAGGGACTCAGACAGATGTTAAAGGGTTAAGGATGGGTTTGCTCAGTACTGTACTCTCTGAATGTTTATACTGTACGGATCCTGAAATCCAGACTGACTCAGTGGTAATTAGGATGAGCGCCAACCTGGCCTGATGCCCGATCTTATCTGGAGCAGGGTGGATCCACAGACTGGAGGCAAAACAGAGCTGTGTTCGGTGCCAGGCTCGTGTACACTCTGATTCATCAGATTAATTATGGCAAGTCTGAAATCGAACTGCTCTGAGCATCATGCAACTGACTTCTAATAAACATGTAACTGCTTCAAGGATAGAATTCCCTTGCAGGAGACTCCATCCCATTCACTCACAACATATAGCATTTTATTGGACTCGTTCCCTTTCCATTGCATAGTACTTCCTATTCACCTCCATTGTGTAGAATTCCTGCTTTAAGGGAAGCATTTTAAAGGGTACACACCTCTTGGGTACGGGTAATACTTGCCTGAGATGTGCCCTGGTTGTTCATTTCTACAAATATCCAAATATTCAACAGTAACTTTCAAAAGGGAATTGGATATATACTTGAAGAGGAAAAATATGCAGGGCTATGGGGAAAGAACGGGGGAGCGGCACTAATTGGGGAGCTCTTTCAAAGAGCCGGCACAGGCCCGATGGGCCGATTGGTCTCCTTCTGTGCTGTACGATTCTACGGAAGCTCTACCAGGATGCATATAATGATGGTATTCTGTATGGGGTGTGACGTGCTGGAAAGCAGACCGGTCTGTAGTGGCACCAGAAGTGGGTGGTGGACGTGCCCTGAGGACATTCTTTGGCAGATGTCACTGTGGGCATGTTGGCCCACCATTTTTACACATCACACAGAATGCTACTGTTTATTATCTGCAAGTTGAGTTGTATTAAGTCCTTGTCAGTGTCCTGAATAGGTCAACTAACTCTCCCACATTCAGCGGTATGTTCCAGGAAGAGAAAGGAAGAGAATGTTGCAGAGGCAGGACTATCCCAGCATTTATAGCAATTGTCAAACTCCTCTATTTAGACTACAGGCTTGTAGATGACTTTCACTGCTGCTAATGGAGTTGGGGTCGCAGAGCCCCCATTGGATTCTCTTGTTGCCCCTCACTCTCCGTTGAGGCAAGGCATGTGAAAATTCCGCAGCCACGCAGAGAGAACGGGAAATACACGGGAAAGAAGAAGCAGGTAAAGGATGAAGGGAGATGGAAGAAAGGAGTGATCCACTCGACCGCCCGTGCCCTATAGCCCGGCTAACAGATCCTCGTCTGCCACTTTTAATCTGGTTGATCTTTTTAAAGTGAGTGGATGATGCCTCAGATACTGAAAATCTCTACTGACCTATTGCGTGTACTGCCCAAGATCAGAATGGATGTATTTAGTCTGTGGACTCACTGGGTCAGAATTTTCCAGGGTCCCACTGGTGATCTGATGCTGTTACATTGCAGTTTGTGTGGTCTTGATCAATGAATATCAGATTCCTGTTTCACCTTGTGTCCTCCACAGTTATTGTACCCAGTGGGTTAGCACCTCCCGATCATTTGGTCTAATCTGAGAGCCACATCTCTACTTTATTTTTCAGTGTAACCTCAACTACATTCTTTGACTTACCACTTGAAGTGAATAGAGTGCTTAACCTTGTGACTCCTAGGAATTTCAGGAATTCCCATTACTTTTAATTGGAATTGTTTGACTGGCTATCTCTGGCTTGACCCACAAGGCCAGACGGGAAAGCTCACAAAACTCCACTACATTCCTGTATCGACAGTGAAGCTGGAATTCCTGAGCCGTACTGGGATTTCTGAGTATGTATCCATTTATCATTCCTTTTGGGATATTTTTCTTAGGATACTTACAGGATGGCTGTTTGTGGGATATAGCAGATCAGGAAACAAGTTTGAGCGATGTCATTAGCTATTGATGTGGTTACTCTGATAAGACTCCCAGAACCAGATGTCACTATATTTCAGTTCTAAAAATGCTTTGTGTAAATTAAAGAAATGTTTCCAATTATTGTTTTCAAGTTGAGGAGAATTGATACAGGGAGATGAAGTTACATAAATTACTGTTGATATGGCAACTTGCTAGGCCACAACAAATGCCGTTGAATTGAATGGATAATGCCTAGAGAATTTTGGGCTCTTTTTAAAATTCCTTTTAATCAAGCTTCATCTCGTCGTTTCCTACCCTAATTTATTCTTTCCCAGAAACTCATAACTGGAACTCCTTATCTCCCTCAGCCTTTCCTAAAATCTTAAAGCTTTAAAAAGCTGACCTTGGAGTGACCTAATCACTACTCCCTGATATACCTCACCTTCCCTTTTATTCTTTTCAATCCTGGTGGAGACCTGTATGTGGATCTTAACCCTTTGTAGGGACATCAGAGGAACATAGGAACAGGAGTAGGCCATTCAGCCCCTCGAGCCTGTTACGTCGGAACAGGAGTAGGCCATTCAGCCCCTCGGGCCTGCTCCACCATTCTATTAGATCATGGCTGACCTCTACCTCAACTGCATTGCTCCATATCCCTTGATATCCTACCCAACAAAAATCTATCGATTTCAGTCTTGAAAATTTCAATTGATCCATCATCCGCAGCCTTTTGGGGGAGAGAGTTCCAGATTTCCACTACCCTTTGTGTGAAAAAACTGATTGCACTCTTGAATGGCCCAGCTCTAATTTTAAGATTATGCCCCCTTGTTCTGGATTTCCCCACCAGAGGAAATAGTTTCTCTGTGTCTACCCTATTGAATCCCTTTATCATTTTAAGCACCTTGATTAGATCACCCCTCAACCGTCTAAACTCAAGGGAATACAAGCCAGGTTTATGCAATCTGTCCTCATGATTTAATCCTTTAAGCTTTGGTGTCATTCTGGTGAACTTGCACTGTACCCCTTCCTTCACCTTGGTTTCTCAATTTAAAAAAGGCCTTGTAGCATAGACACTAGTTAGTCATAAGCAGACTGGCCAATGATGTCACAAAATCTTGCCATCGTACTCACTCTTGGACAAATCTGCCATCTCATTTTTACCTTTCACATGGTCTTTTTCCAGTTGGGACTCTCCGTGGGTACAGTACCAGTCTATAACCAAGCAGCACACGTGCCTTATCACTTGTAATCTCTTCACTGTATTAGAGGCAATCAGTAAAGTCAAAGGACGAGTAGTTATTCCACTCACAATAATTAGAGAATTTGCCCAATATACCACGGTCCCTCACTGTAACACCTGACATTGTGAGAGGAGTGTTATAGCAAAGTCTGATAATGCACAGCTCGAAACAGCACCCTAATGCACATTGCTTATGGCTATCTGTCTAACATAGAAACCATATAAAGCAGTTTCTCCGTGACACAACCAACTATGCAACGCTGTCTTTGGAATCTAAGCAGTTTCAAAGCTCAGGGAATAAATTCATTGCTCTAAGCACCATATGGCTGTAAAGATGAGGAAGGATCTATTCCAGTGCAGTAAAGAGACAACCTCAGGACGTCCCAAAGCGCTTTACAGCCAATGAAGTACTTTTGAAGTGTAGTCTCTGTTGTGATGTAGGAAACGTGGCAGTCAATTTAGGCACAGCAAGGTTCCACAAACAGCAATGAGATAAATGACCAAATAATCTATTTTTTTTTAGTGATGTTGGTTGAGGGATAAACATTGGCCAGGACACTGGGAAGAACTCCCCCGCTGTTCTTAAAATAGTGCCATAGGATCTTTTATGTCCACCCGAGAGGGCAGATGTTTAATGTCTCATCTGAAAGACGGCATCTCCGACAATGCAGCACTCCCTCAGTAGTCCATTGGAGTATCAGCCTAGATTTTGTGCTCCAATCTCTGGAATGGGACAAACCCACAACCTTCGGACTCAGAGGCGAGAGTGCTACCCACTGCTGACACACAAATTGGGAGTACAATTTGTCTCAGGGCCTCTAGGCTAGGGAGAGCAAAAATCACTTTTAACCACTGTCTGGTGACCCTGGTAAATGTGTGAGTGTGAGTGTTTGAGTGGTGAGTTTGTCTGCATATGTGTGTGTGCGAGTGTGAGTGTATTTGCGTGGATGTCAAATGAAAACAGGTTCATGTCTGGGTTCGTCTGTGATTCAGTAGCCTGTCAATACTCACTCATGAAGAATGGTCACTTGGGTGAGGTATTAGAAATCTGCTGATGTCTGTGGAACTGTACAAGGGTCAACACTTTCAGGAAAGGAGGGCAGAATAGGGAATAAAAACAGAAAAAGAAAAAAAAACAGGAAATACAGAGGCACTCTGTAAAAGATATTAAGCCTCAGTTGATTGAACATTAACAGGGTTTATAAAGAGGTGTCCTGTATTGTCATTTTAATTAATTAGTTAGCGCTCCATGGGCAAATATGAACAAGTAAGGAATTCTGATATGAAAAACATGCATAAAATACATAAGCCATTCCGTTCCTTAACTCTATGTGAGTGCTACTTCTTATAATTGAAATAGTTTCTATGGCAATGGTCAAACTAAATGTTGATAGACAATCAGATAATGATTATATTGCAGACAATCTGATAAACCACCGATTACTTTGAATGGATGTTTTGAGAACCACCAGTTGTGATTTGCGAGGTATGCCGGTGGTTAATCAGCAGACGGGGCGGTGTTCAGTTCTGTGTGATTCACTGCACACAGCACCATTTTGTGTTTCCCAGGCTGGGTGTCATGGTATATAGGGGGTTAATTTTACAAGGCAAAAGAATGATACCTGGGCTAAAAGAGTTAAATTATGCGGACAGGTTGCATAGACTGGCCTTGTATTCCCTTCAATATAGAAGATTAAGGGGTGATGTGATCGAGGGGTTTAAGATGATACAAGGTTTCAATAGGGTAAACGGAGAGAAACTATTTCCTCTGGTGGGAGAGTCCAGAACAAAGGGGCATAACCTTAAAATGAGAGCTAGGCCGTTCAGGGGTGATGTCAGGAAGCACTTCTTCACACAAAGGGGAGTGGAAATCTGGAACTCTCTCCCCCAAAAAGATGTTGAGGCTGGGGGTCAATTGAAAATTTCAAAACTGAGATTGATAGATTTTTGGTGAGGGTATTAAGGGCTATGGAAGCATGGCAGGTAAATGGAGTTAAGATACGGGTCAGCCATGATCTAATTGAATGGCGGAACAGGCTCGAGGGGCTGAATGGCCAACTCCTGTTCCTAAGGCTCCCATTGTTGCTCTGAATTTCCAAACTGTGCTCACCTGTAACGAGCCTGCACACCAGGAGTAGAGCTCGCTAAACGACCCCCATATTGTGCGTGTGTGAATCCTTGGGGTTAATCTTAACTTGCTGAAATCAGCATTTATGGGGCCGGAGGGCTCCTCTGAACCCCACAAAAACAATCCGGCCGCCACTGTCCCACGACTCCCCCACCCCCCCAACCCCTCCCAGACTTACCTTGCCATTGGCTGGGTGATTTTGCGCTGTCCTGAATTCGTCACATTTGGCTCCTGCAGCTCGCCGACTCCAATTAAATGAGACCCGGGCCTGAGAAATGGCTCTGGCACCTTCCCTGCCAGAACGGGCAAGCTGCTGTCGTTCGACCGCCCAAACAATAAAGTTGACCCCCTTGTCTTTACTTGAGAAGTCAATGTGAAGGGTTGAGACCAATTGGGCAGGACACCACTAAGGCTGAAAAGAGTAGATGTGAAGACAAGACGGGTCAGATTTTCCAAGCCTTTGCCATTGATGAGGTACTTTGTCCGCCACCAGCGCAGACAGAAAATTATAGAATCATAGAAGTTTACAACATGGAAACAGGCCCTTCGGCCCAACATGTCCATGTCGCCCAGTTTATACCACTAAGCTAGTCCCAATTGCCTGCACTTGGCCCATATCCCTCTATACCCATCTTACCCATGTAACTGTCCAAATGCTTTTTAAAAGACAAAATTGTACCCGCCTCTACTACTGCCTCTGGCAGCTCGTTCCAGACACTCACCACCCTTTGAGTGAAAAAATTGCCCCTCTGGACCCTTTTGTATCTCTCCCCTCTCACCTTAAATCTATGTCCCCTCGTTATAGACTCCCCTACCTTTGGGAAAAGATTTTGACTATCTACCTTATCTATGCCCCTCATTATTTTATAGACTTCTATAAGATCACCCCTCAACCTCCTACTCTCCAGGGAAAAAAGTCCCAGTCTATCTAACCTCTCCCTATAAGTCAAACCATCAAGTCCTAGCAGCATCCTAGTAAATCTTTTCTGCACTCTTTCTAGTTTAATAATATCCTTTCTATAATAGGGTGACCAGAACTGTACACAGTATTCCAAGTGTGGCCTAACTAATGTCTTGTACAACTTCAACAAGACATCCCAACTCCTGTATTCAATGTTCTGACCAATGAAACCAAGCAAGCTGAATGCCTTCTTCACCACCCTATCCACCTGTGACTCCACTTTCAAGGAGCTGTGAACCTGTACTCCTAGATCTCTTTGTTCTATAACTCTCCCCAACGCCCTACCATTAACGGAGTAGGTCCTGGCCCGATTCGATCTCCCAAAATGCATCACCTCACATTTATCTAAATTAAACTCCATCTGCCATTCATCGGCCCACTGGCCCAATTTATCAAGATCCCGTTGCAATCCTAGATAACCTTCTTCACTGTCCACGATGCCACCAATCTTGGTGTCATCTGCAAACTTACTAACCATGCCTCCTAAATTCTCATCCAAATCATTAATATAAATAACAAATAACAGCGGACCCAGCACCGATCCCTGAGGCACACCGCTGGTCACAGGCCTCCAATTTGAAAAACAACCCTCTACACCCACCCTCTGTCTTCTGTCGTCAAGCCAATGTTGTATCCAATTGGCTACCTCACCTTGGATCCCATGAGATTTAACCTTATGTAACAACCTACCATGCGGTACCTTGTCAAAGGCTTTGCTAAAGTCCATGTAGACCACGTCTACTGCACAGCCCTCATCTATCTTCTTGGTTACCCCTTCAAAAAACTCAATCAAATTCGTGAGACATGATTTTCCTCTCACAAAACCATGCTGACTGTTCCTAATCAGTCCCTGCCTCTCCAAATGCCTGTAGATCCTGTCTCTCAGAATGCCCTCTAACAACTTACCCACTACAGATGTCAGGCTCACCGGTCTGTAGTTCCCAGACTTTTCCCTGCCGCCCTTCTTAAACAAAGGCACAACATTTGCTACCCTCCAATCTTCAGGCACCTCACCTGTAGCGGTGGATGATTCAAATATCTCTGCTCGGGGACCCGCAATTTCCTCCCTAACCTCCCATAACGTCCTGGGATACATTTCATCAGGTCCCGGAGATTTATCTACCTTGATGCGCGTTAAGACTTCCAGCACCTCCCTCTCTGTAATATGTACACTCCTCAAGACATCACTATTTATTTCCCCAAGTTCCCTAACATCCATGCCTTTCTCAACCGTAAATACCGATGCGAAATATTAATTTAGGATCTCACCCATCTCTTGTGGTTCCGCACATAGATGACCTTGTTGATCCTTCAGAGGCCCTACTTTCTCCCTAGTTACTCTTTTGCCCTTTATGTATTTGTAGAAGCTCTTTGGATTCACCTTTGCCTTATCTGCCAAAGCAATCTCATGTCCCTTTTTTGCCCTCCTGATTTCTCTCTTAACTCTACTCCGGCAATCTCTATACTCTTCAAGGGATCCACTTGATCCCAGCTGCCTATGCATGTCATATGCCTCCTTCTTCTTTCTGACTAGGGCCTCAATCTCCCGAGTCATCCAAGGTTCCCTACTTCTACCAGCCTTGCCCTTCACTTTATAAGGAATGTGCTTACCCTGAACCCTGGTTGACACATTTTTGAAGGACTCCCACTTTCCAGACGTCCCTTTGCCTGCCAACAGACTCTCCCAATCAACTTCTTAAAGTTCCTGTCTAATACCATCAAAATTGGCCTTTCCCCAATTTAGAATTTTAACTTTTGGGCCAGACCTATCCTTCTCCATAGCTATCTTAAAACTAATGGAATTATGGAATTGTGTCCATGTTGCCTGCCATTCTCCGTCAGTTGCTTCAATGGGCGGGAAATCCCACGATTCTCTTTCATGTGATGGCGACAGGCTACGTATCTCACCACGGGTAAGGACTCGGTAAATTTACCCTAATATATTAAAAAACAGGCTTGGGTTTTATAAACCTGTCGAATCAGCCGTGTCTCAGTGGCAGCGCTTTCACCTCTGAGTCAGGAGATTGTGGGTTCAAGTCCCACTCCAGAGACTTGAGCACATAAGCTAGGCTGACACTCCAGTTGGAGGTGACGTCTATCAGATGAGATGTTAAACCGAGGCCCCGTCTGCCCTCTCAGGTGGATGTAAAAGATCCCACGGCACTATTCGAAGAAGATCATGGAAGTTCTCCCCGGTGTCCTGGCCAATATTTATCCCTCAACCAACATCAATAAAAACAGATTATCTGGTTATTTATCACACTGCTATTTGTGGGATCTTGCTATGCGCAGATTGGCTGCCGCTTTTCCTGCATTAAATTTAAAAGTAAAGTGCTTTGGGATGTCCTGAGGTCATGAAAGGCGCTTGATAAATCCAAGCTCGTTCTTTCTTTTTTATGGTTTGAACATTGCGATCAGCATTCAGCCTTGAAATCACTCTCAGACTGGCCCACCCCACCAATATGTGATTATATCCCTGGTAGACTGAATCACACGACAGAGCCTGCAGAATCAACAGATTATTGTTTACAGCAGAGCAGAACAGTCCCAGGGTGGTTTAACACTGTGATTACATTTGTAACACCTTTTAAAGAGGAAATATCTTCTTTATTGAAAAAAAACAACACATTTGGACATAAATGACATTATTACACCGTCACTTAAGCCTGATGTTTTCATGATGTATCATTCCTACCATTCTCCCTTCACAAAAGTGTTTGCAAAACTTTCCTAGATCAGGAAGAGATGTCCCTTTAAATGGAACATGGAGTGGGTTCCCTTGAGTAGTTTGGTGGAGTATGTTTGCAATGATTCTTTGAGTCAAGTTAATGCAGTCGATCCTTTACAATGGCGGTCCCTTCCCCCTCCCCTTTATACCAACTGGTACAACCTGGCAGGCCTGTGTTTTGTCGATAAGGATTCAGCTGTGTCATTTTGTCATATTGAAAACACAGGGCATTGAACTTGTGATGTGGAACGTGAAGCTGTGACTTCAATTAATCATTTACTAGAAATTCTTGGGTTGATCAGATGCTGACAACTTTGTCCAAGCCTTAGACTGTGGACCCAGCCAGATGTTAGCTACTCTCGGCAGGTTCGGTGAGGCCATGGATCTGATTGGTACTCTGAGCGAGACAGCAGCTGGTAATCTTTGCGCTCCTGAATAAACCGGTGTCTCCTGATAGGGAGGAGGTGGGGCTATTGAGAAGCCTCAGGTGCAATTGTTAAACCGTTAGTGTTTACAGCTGGCTGCCTCACAAAGCTGAGAATTCAGTTCCAGTTACTGCAAGACACAACTTGAAGGGAGCCTGCGAGAGCAAGAAATACTGAGGTGAGTGCTTCAGGTAAGGGGCGAGCGGACAGGACCAGGGTGTGATTGATTCACTGACCATGAACAGCTGGGCCAGGTAATAACATTTGTGGGGAGGGGACAGAAGGAGAGAGAGAGAGAGAGAGAGAGATGGTAAAGTGAGATAGTAAAGTGGGAAGGGAGAGCGGAGAGAGAAGGGGAGACGGGAGAGTTTGCACGCAGTGAAGGGTCTGAGAGCAGGTTAGAGAACCTATAAAATAACCTCAGTGATATTAGATTCTGTGTTTCCAGCTGTATTAATGAGCTGCAGGATGTACTTTTAGCTTCAAGTTGCAATCCCAGTCAGCATTCTCTGCTTTTAACTTGTAGGTATGCTTAAACCAAATGAATTTTCTTTTTTTCAAAAACACATTATAAATAAAGAACAATTTCTGCCACCCCCCCCCAATTGTTGTCAGCTGCAGGTTTGTCACTGCTGATGATATCTGCTGTGGAGACACAGCCTGTGATGTGAATGAAGTTGAGCAATTTCCAGTTTAATTTATCGGGATTGATTTAGTGACTCCTTCCCACCCACCCCCCGAAGGTGCCACTTCTCACTGGGTATGGTTTCAGGCTGCCAACTAACCCTTGGCAACCTTGCCCTAGTTGCCATTCTTTGGATGTGTGACTAGGCAGCGAATGTGCGAGTATCAGGACTTGTCCTCAGCTGATGCCCACGCAGACTAGCAGGGCCTCACCAGAAGGCAACCAGGAGCAGGAAACGTGCCATATATTCCCTTCCCTGGCACGGGGAGGGGGGCCGCTGCGGGTAATTGTAACAGTCCCGCCATTGGCCTGATTAAAATCCGTTAAGTTGACAAAAGGTCACTGGTTGAACCTTGTCTGAATGGTTCAGTACCACACCAGACAGTGCTCTGAGCAGTTGGGGAGGGGGCCACGAGAGATGCCTGACAGCTTTTATTTGTTGTTCTGAAAGAAACCATGTCCATTAAAAAAAAGATAAATTACAGAATGAAAATGTGAAAGAGAGAGCCTTGTGTAAACTTGTTAGATTGTAATATTGAGACTGACTCACTAGTTCTATTTACATGGGGAAAGGGGGCTGGGTTAAACCTGAACAATGAACCTGAAAATGGATGGCCTCCTGGTTCCCATGGAGCTAACCTTTTGTTCGTAAGATTCATGTTGATAGGTTTTCTGCCCACTCGCATACAGCAAATGTCAGGAAATCCCAGCCCTAAAATAACTGAACTTGAACCAGAAGTCAGTCAGTTTAGTGACTTGGAGCTGAAATTCAGCCCGAATTCTCCTTAGCTTCAGGGACAGGAGTTCATAAAATAGCCCCTATAAACTCTTGTCAGTGGTGATAGTCATCTGCGATTTTGGTTGTTGTGGCTGAGAGGTTGAAGCACTCGTGGCCCCTCTTACAGCACAGAAGGAGGCCATTCGGCCCATCGTTTCTTGATATCACGTGGAGTGAATCGAATTGGCTGAAGACTGGCTTCTGTGATGGTGGGGATATCGGAAGGAGGCTGAGATGGATCATCTACTCGGCACTTCTGGCTGAAGATGGTTTGATTGATGTATACAGGAGGGAGAAGGGAATAGAGGGATATGAGAGGCAGGGTGGTCGGAAATAATTAGAAAGAAAAAAAAAGACATGCGTTAATATAGCACCTTTATCAAACTAAATTTGACACCGAGCCTCACATGGAGATATTCGGACAGGTGCCTGAAAGCTTTGTCATCGAGGTAGGCTTTAAAGAACATCTTAAAGGAGGAAAGAGGGGTTCAGGGAAGGAATTCCAGTGCTTCGGGTCTTGGCAGCTGAAGGCACACCCACCAATGGTGGAGCGATTAAAATCGTGGATGCGCAAGAGGCCAGAATTGGAGGAGCGCCGAGACCTTGGACTGCAGGAAGTTACAGAGATAGGGAGTGGTGAGGCCATGGAGGGATTTGGAAACAAGAATGAAAATTTTAAAATCGAGGCGTTGCTGGACTGGAAGCCAGTGTAGCTCAGCGTGCACAGGGGGTGATGGGTGAACGGGACTTGGTGCGAGTTAGGATACAGGCAGCAGGGTTTTGGATGAGCTCAAGTTTATGGAGGGTGGAAGATGGGAGAACATTGGAATAGTCAAGCCCAAACTGATGCCTCCACATTCTTCTACACTGTTCCATAAATCCCTCCGGTGTTTCTAGCCTTTCCCATACAATGTTCCTGTTATAGTTGACAACTTTGGATATCCCAAAGAAAGGAAGTTCTGACCTGTTTCTGTGGATACAGCACAGCACTGTATCCTGAGGCCTACCAGTCAGACAGAATGTCGCTCCAACTTTTTTCAGCGTGCATGTGATACCAAAACCAAATATTTCTAACAAGCTCTGCAGTGTTCATGAGATTTTGGAGTTGCAGGGTGAGGCTTCTGACAGTAAATTTGCACCAAATTGAATCAGTAATCAACTCTGCTCCAGAGAAACCTGGCAATTCCCCCTTCCCTCAGTTGGTATCTGAGGGTGAATTTACACACCAGATTACTTGTAGGTTCATATCTGTATGATAGTGCTATCTATGTTGTGTAAACAGGTCCCTTTAATATGACACCGCTGCAAGTCTCTGATCTCCAGTGTGTATCTAGGCAGTGAAGGATACCAATGAGGTTTGATGTCTTTGGTTTGGAGAGGCATGGATGAAATGCACCAATGTGAGATGCATTGTACAGATAGAAAGGGCCTAGACCTTCCAATCTATTATTTTAATATTGACGGTAACCTATAATGTATGCCAGCGTTAAAATAACACCGATTGGGTGCCTAGGCTATAGAGACAAAAAGTTTCAAAGATAAGAGCGAGCTTCACAATCATAGAAACTTAGAAAATAGGAGCAAGAGTAGGCCATTCGGCCCTTCGGGCCTACTCTGCCATTCAAAATGATCATGGCTGATCATCTAACTCAGTACCCTCTTCCCGCTTTTTCCCCATATCCCTTGATCCCTTTAGCATTAAGAAATATATCTATCTCCTTCTTGAATACATCTAATGACTTGGCCTCCAATGCCTTCTGTGGTAGAGAATTCCACAGGTCCACCACCCTCTGAGTGAAGAAATTTCTCCTCATCTCGGTTCTAAGTGGCATACCCCGTATCCTGAGACTGTGACCCCTGGTTCTGGACTCCCCGTCCATCGGGAACATCCTCCCTGCGTCTAGACTGTCTAGTCCTGTTAGAATTTTATATGTTTCGATGAGATCACCTCTCATTCTTCTAAACTCTAGTGAATATAGGCCTAGTCGACCCAATCTCTCCTCATACGTCCGTCCTGCCATCATGAGAGCTGGCAGACAATTTCTTCCATTCAACAACCTGCATTTAAAAAGCGCCTTTAACGTTGTGAAAACATCCCAATGCCCAAACATTTGCCTGAGGAAGGAGAAAATCTCCGAAAGCTTGTGAATTTAAAATAAAATTGCTGGACTATAACTTGGTGTTGTAAAATTGTTTACACTTCACAGAAGTGTTATTGGACAAAAAATTGACACTGAGCCAAAGGAAATTTTAGGACAGGTGACCAAAAGCTTGGTCAAAGAGGTAGGTTTTAAGCAATGACTTAGAGGCGAGAGAGGTGGAGAGACAGATTTGGGGAAGGAATTCCAGAGCTTAGGACCTAGACAGCTGAAGGCACAGCCGCCAATGGTGGGGCAAAGGAAGTGGGGGATGCACAAGAGTCCAAAGTTCGACTTCTGCCAAAGTCACTCTTCACTATTTTCATGCATCTTCAAGCAGTTTGTTCCAGATTAACCCTGTATTTACTTAATTTCCCTTCACCTTGAGTAGGGGGAAGGGGATGAAAAGGATTGAGGCTGTTTGTGGAGATGGTTCTCCATCACTGGAAACCAAACGAGAAAACTGCCCTGATGGTACAAATGTTAAATGCAGTGCCCAGTAACGGAACTGAGCCCTCCTGACTGTGTAACATTAATCGGGACCAGGGTGGTCTTCTGGACGAGTTTCGATCGCCTAAATGGGCCGGAGAGGAAGTTAGCAGATTTTTTTTCCCTAATTGGCCTGGCTTTTTAATCTGTCTTTTCGCCTCCTAGGAGATCACATGGCTTTTGGGTGGGTGGCGGGGAGGGGACTGTTTATATTGTGATTATGTGGGACGGGCTGGATAGATCAGTAGGTCTTTTCCTGTCCGTGACTGGTCGTATGTCCGTAAGGAGCTCCAGGTTCGGTAGCTGCTGAACTGGACGGTTTCAGCTGGGGGTGACCTTCAAGGTGCTGCTAGTTTGCCTCAGCACCCCAGGGTTAAGAAAGGGAAAAGTTTGTCTGCTCCTGATTGCTACCCAGTGACCTGCTTTTGGAAAGAGTGCGTGGATATTAGGTGAGCACATGCTTCCTGCAGTCAAATAGCCAGCTGATGCTCACTATCCAGGTTCACACGTGAAGAATGGTGAGGTACTGGAGGGTGGCTGGTTCCCCTGGGACCGTCACCATCGAGAGTCAGCACCTTAAGGTAAAGATGACGGGCATTGGAATCACAGGCATGAATCTGTGGTGCTTTTAGATGTTATATTGCCATGATCCTTGAATCAGACAGGCTTGATGTGTTTTGCCAACATGACATTAGTAAATGCAGAATTGGGACTCTGTGAAGGAGCATCAGAGTTTTGAAGAGACTGGGGCTTTGACTCGGAAGACTTGGCAAAGATTCTCCATTAATGGATAAAACCAGAGGGCAGACAATTTGAAGTGTTCGACTCTCCCTGCTATCATTCAGCAGTGTCCAAATAGGAGTGTCACATAGCTGGTGATTGACACCTTTTATTATGGTCTGGCGGCTGCCAAGTGCCACTTTACACATTCCTGCTAAATGGTCTCGGACTTGTTAATTGTACTTTGTTTAACATTTAGTATGGGAAGGGGAAGAGGAATAAAACACTTTTCCTGGAGTGATCTATTAGTTTAGACATTCCACTCAAAGCAATGGTGGTGTCATGGCAATGCCTTTTAGCAGACACTTCACTGGCACAGTAGAGACGAAGCTTGATTACAGGACCGCCAATATGGTGACCTTGTCAACTACATCTGGTGCTTGAAATGTATTATTGATGGCTGAATCAGTTTATCCAGTGAGAAGCTGAGTGATACCGACCAGGAAGGTCCCAGGTTTCATCCTGTTGACCTGTTCAAATGCTCCTTTACCCCTGCCTCCACCACCCTTCCGGCTTAATCGCTCACCATCTCCCTGGTACTGTTCCCATCTTTGCTCTTCAGTCAGAGGCACTCAGCTGGTCTAGTCATTCATTGCTTTAACCATTTCAAACATTACCTTGTCCTTGATCTTCTCAGCCAAATCCTGGTATTACATACTCCAGAATCAAACTGGAAAGCAAAGGCAACCCAAGGCTCATTTTTGCCATGACAAACCATCTTCTCAGACCCCTTGAAAACCTCTCATGGATTTCTTCAATTCTAAGATTGAGACTATAGTGAAGCTGCTTCTGCTACAACATCACCTTCCTGCCCCACTGCTCCCAGTGTCCCACCCACTTCACCTGCAATTCTGTCACGCTGCATTTTCTCCCATTTTCCATCCTCTGCCAGCTCATCTCTTCCATAAGACCTATCTCCTGCTCCCTTGATCTCCCACTTACTTAATTCCTGACCACTTAACTATTCCTCCTAGCCCCCCATGCTTGCTGGCATTGTAAATGGTTCCCTTTGCTGAGGTACAGATTCTTTCTTTCAAATCCTCTCTGCAACAAATGATAGTCATGCCATCCTCCTCCATCACCTCACCTCCATGGCACTGCCCTGGTGTGTCTCCACCCCTACCTGTCAGAACTCAGCCAGTGCATCTCCAACAATTCCTTTTTTCTTTCTGCCTTCACACCATCAGCTCTGGAGTCCCCCAAGAATCTATCTTTGGCCTTATCCTCTTCCTTATCTACATGTTGTCCCCTGGTAACAACACCTGCAGGCACGAGGTCAGTTTCCAGATGACCGTTGATGACATCCAGCTCCATCTCTCCACATTTCCTTCAGCCCCACAACCACCTCTGTGCTTTAAGGCTGCCAATCCAACATGAAGTCATGGATGAGTCAAAACTTCCTCCAACTGAACATCAGGATGACCATAGCCATTGCCTTCGGTTCCCACCACAAACTATGCACCTTTGCCACTGACCTCTACCCCCTCACTCAGGCTGAATCAGACATTGCAAAACTCTGGCATTGGAATGAACCCAGAGTTCAGCTTCAAACACCACATCCTATCCCTCTCTAATACCACTTACTTCCATCTCTGCAACGCTGCCCATGACCGCACCCCCCCACCCCCCACCCAACAGCAAACCCATTGCCTCTGAAACTCTTATTCATGCTTTTGTCACTCCAGAATTAATTTCACCAATGGCCTTTTTGCTGGCCTCCTGTCCTCCACCCTTCACAAACTCCAAATTGACTGCAACTCTGCTGCTCGTATCTTGTCCAGCATCAAGACCTGCTTACCTATCACCCCAAACTCACTGATCCACAGTGGCTCTCTATCACTCATTGCATTAAATTCAAAATCCTTATTCTCTTCTCCAAAGGCCTCATGATCTTGCCTCACCCTATTTCTGCAACCTCCTCCAATCACATCCTCTCCTTTCAGTCCTTGAACTCTGACATTTGGTGTCACCCCTCTCCATTCACCACTCATAATTTTGAACACCTCCATTAAATCTTCCAAACCCACGACCTCTACCACCTAGAAGGACAAGGGCAGCAGGCACATGGAAACAACACCACCTGCACGTTCCCCTCCGAGTCACACACAATCCGGACTTGGAAATATATCGCTGTTCCTTCAGCGATATCCTGGAACTCCCTTCCTAACAGCATTGTGGGAGAACCTTCACCCATAAGGACTGCAGCGGTTCAAGAAAGCGGCTCACCACCACCTTCTCAAGGGCAATTAGGGATGGACAATAAATCTCTCCTCAACCTTCTTTGCTCTAAGGAGGACAACCCCTGCTTCTCTAGTCTTTCCAGAGAACTGAAGTCCAAAATCCCTGGTGCCATTCTGGTAAATCTCCTCTGTACCTTCTCCAAGGCCTTGATGTCCTCCTTAAAGTGTGGTGCCCAGAATTGGACACAATACTCCAGCTGAGGCCTGACCAGTGATTTATAAAGGTTTAGCATAAGAACATAAATAGGAGTAGGCCACATGGCCCCTCGAGCCTGCTCTGCCATTCAATAAGATCATGGCTGATCTTCGACCTCAACTCCACTTTCCTGCCCAATCCCCATATCCCTTGATTCCCCTAGAGTCCAGAAATCTGTTTATCTCAGCCTTGAATATATTCAACGACTGAGCAAGCACAGCCCCCTGAGTGAAGAAATTCCTCCCCATCTCAGTCTTAAATGGCTGAC
Organism: Heptranchias perlo; assembly: GCF_035084215.1. NCBI lineage: Eukaryota > Metazoa > Chordata > Chondrichthyes > Hexanchiformes > Hexanchidae > Heptranchias > Heptranchias perlo. The sequence goes on along the minus strand of NC_090350.1, from coordinate 11,543,548 downwards.
CCCTTAGCCTGCGACTATGCCCCCTATTTCTAGACTCTCCAGCCATGGGAGACAACCTCTCAGCATCTATTCTGTTAAGCCCCCTCATAATCTTATGTTTCAATGAGATCACCTTGCATTCTTCTAAACTCCAGTGAGTATAGGCCCATTCTACTCAACCTTTCCTCATAGGATCAACCCCCTCATCCCAGGAATTAATCTAGTGAACCTTCGCTGCACCGCCTCTAAGGCAAATATATCCTTCCTTAGATAAGAAGACCAAAACTATACAGTACCCCAGGTGAGGTCTCACCAAAGCCTTGTACAATTGTAGTAAGGCTTCCTTACCTTTGTACTACAACCCCCTTGCAATAAAGGCCAACATGCTATTTGCTTTCCTAATTGCTTGCTGTACCTGCACGCTAACTTTTTGTGTTTCTTGTATTAGGGTACCCAAGTCTCTCTGTACACTAATGTTTAATAGTTTCTCACCATTTAAAAAAAAATTCTGTTTTTCTATCCTTCCTACCAAAGTGAATAACTTCACATTTTCCCACGTTATACTCCATCTGCAACCTTCTTGCCCATTCACTTAATCTGCAGACTCTTGTATCCTCCCCACAGCTTACTTTCCCACCTAGCTTTGTATTGTCAGCAAACTTGGATACATTACATTCTGTCCCTTCATCCAACTCATTAATGTAGTTTGTAAATAGCTGAGGCCCAAGCACCGATCCTTAGGCACCCCACTAGTTAGAGCCTGCCAGCCTGAAAATGACCCGTTTATCCCTACTCTCTGTTTTCTGGCCGTTAACCAATCCTCTATCCGTGCTAATATGTTAACCCCAACCCCATGAGCCCTTATCTTGTGTAACAACCTTTTATGTGGCACCTTATTAAATGCCTTTTGAAAATCCAAATATACATCCACTGGTTTCCCCCTTATCTACCCTGTTAGTTACATCCTCAAAACTGTAATAAATTTGTCAAACATGATTTCCCTTTCATAATCATGTTGACTCTGCCTAATCATATTATATTTTCTAAGTGCCCTGTAACCACTTCCTTAATAATAGATTCCAGCATTTTCCCAATGACTAATGTCAGGCTAACTGGCCCGTAGTTCTGTTTTCTCTCCCTCCTTCCTTGAATAGCGGGGTCACGTTTGCTACCTTCCAATTCGCTGGGACATTCTAGAATCTAGGGAATTTTGGAAGATCATAACCAATGCATCCACTATCTCTGTAGCCACCTCTTAGAACCCTTGGATGTAGGCCATCAGGTCCAGGGGATTTATCAGCTTTTAATCCCATTAGTTTCTCAAGTACTTTTTCTCTACTGATATTAACTACTTTAAGTTCCTCAATTTAATTAGACCTTCGGTTCCCTGCTATTTCTGGTATTTTTTGTCTTCTGCCGTGAAGACAGATATAAAATATTTGTTTAACACATCTGCCATTTCCTGATTTCCCCATTATAATTTCCCCTGTCAGCCTCTAAGGGACCAATGTTTACTTTTGCTACTCTCTTCCTTTTTACATACTTGTAGAAGCTCTAACAATCTGTTCTTATATTTCTTGCTAGTTTACTTTCATATTCTATTTTCTCTCATCAATTTTTTTGCTGGTTTCTAAAACTTTCCCAATCCTCAGGCTTATTACTCTTCTTGACAACATTATAGGCCTCGCCTTTCAATCTAATACTCTCCTTAACTTCTTTAGTTAGCCACGGGTGGATCACTTTTCCTGTGGAGGTTTTATTTCTCAATGGAATGTATATTTGTTGAGAATATTGAAATATTTAAATGTTTGCCATTGCTTTTCAACCATCATATCCTTTAATTTGGTTTCCCAATCTACCTTAGCCAACTCACCTCTTATACCTATGTAATTGGCTTTATTTAAGACTCTAGTTTCTGACTTAAGTATGTCACACTCAAACTCAACGTGAAATTCATCATATTATGATCACTCTTCCCCAGAGGATCTCTTACTGTGAGATTACTAATTAGCCGTATCTCATTACATAATACAAGATCTAAAATAACCTGTTCTCTGGTTCCATGACCTATTGCTCTAAGAAACTGTCTTGAATGCATTCCATGAAGTCGTCCTCCAAACTGCCTTTGCCAATTTGATTTGCCCAGTCTATATGAAGATTAAAGTCCCCCACGATTACTGCATTACCCTTGTTACAAGCTCCTGATTCTGTTCAACAGTATTGTTACTGTTAGAGGACCTATAAACTACTCCCACCAGTGTTCTCTGCCCCTTGTTATTTCTTATTTCTACTTCCTGATCTTCTGAGCCAAGATCCTTTCTCACCACTGTCCTTATGTCATCCTTTATTATTAGGGCTACAACTTTGCTTTTGTGCTCTATGCCTCTAATGATAAAGCCAAGGATCCCGTATGCTTTTTTAACAGCCTTATCAACTTGTCCTGCCACCTTCAAAGATTTGTGTACGTATATTATGTATGTTTAAATGTGTGACCTGTTAGCGTCTTAAATCAGAGCTGTCAAAAGTAGCTTTGCGTTTGCAGGCTTCTTGATAGTCCACCTTCCCTGTGTGCTTGTTCATCATTGATTTATATGACTCCTCAAAGAGCCTGTGATGGTTTTAAATTGATTTTGCACTTGTCGGAATGGTGTGTCTCTTTGGAGAATCAGATAGCTGAACTTCAAACTGAAAATCACAAGCTCACCTGTGTCTGATGGTTGTCTCCACTGTTAGTGTTCAGTGGGTATTTGGTTTCTCATTTCAATGTGTTCCCATAGTATGCAAGGAAGAAAATATATTGTGTCTCAATGCACATTGCAGGCTCCAACATTACAGTTAGTTCCTGTGAGGCGAATTTGAAAGAGGGAGAAATTGCTCTGAGACCTCGATTTGTGCACAAAATCCAGACTGACACTTCAGGGCAGTACTGAGGGAGTGCTGCACTGTCAGAGGTGCCGCCTTTCAGATGAGCTGTTAAACTGACGTCTGCCCTCAGGTGGATGTAAAAGATCCCGTGACACTATTTGAAGAGCAGAGGAGTGCTCCCTGGTGTCCTGGCCAATATTCCTACATCAACACCAAAAAACACAGATTAGCTAAAAACACAGGATATACTGGCCTTGGAGAAGGTGCAGCACAGATTCACCAGAATGATACCGGGGCTAAAAGGATTGTTATGAGGACAGATCGCATAAACTAGGCTTGTATTCCCTTGAATAAAGAAGATTAAGGGTGATCTAATTGAGGTGTTTAAGGTGATTAAAGGATTTGATAGAGTACATAGACAAATTATTTCCTCTGGTGAGAGTCCAGAAGAAAGGAGCATAACTTAAAATTGGAGCTAGGCCGTTCAGGAATGATGTCAGGAAGCACTTCTTCACACACGGGAGTGGAAATCTGGAACTCTCTTCCCCCCAAAAAGCTGTTGAGGCTGGGGGTCAATCGAAAATTTCAAAACTGAGACCGATCAGATTTTTTTTTGTTAGGTAAGGGTATTCAGGGTTACGGAACAAAGGCGGGTAAATGGAGTTAAGATACAGATTAGCCATTATCTAATTGAATGGCGAAACAGGATAGAGGGGCTGAATGGCCTACTCCTGTTCCTATTATCACATTGCTGTTTGTGGAACCTTGCTCTGTGCAAAGTGGCTGAGTTTCCTACATTACAACAGTGACTACACGTCAAAAGTCCTTCATTGGCTGGAAAGGGCTTTGAGAGGTTGTGAAAGCCACAACATAAATGCAAGCCTTTCCTTTTTCATTAGAAAGTGGTTGACTTGCTCCCTCAGTGATTAGAGGCACAGCCAGTGCAGACCAGGTCCCAAGTTTCACTCTGCGCTTGGGCTGAATTAGCTCTTCCTAGTCGGGGCAGCAGTAGGAGTTTTACAATTAGCCAACAGCCCCTCTGAGCTGGGGAGGAGGAACCTCGGCCTGGGTCCCCTTTCCTTATGGATGACTAAAGTGCTGAGCTGGCCCACAGGCAGAAGAACTGCTGGGCATCACTTTACATTGTTGCTCATGCCCCTTCTAGAAAGTACGTGTTTGTCAATGTCAGGGGGAGGGGCCGTGGAAATCTGCCATGGGGCGTATCCTGGGGCAACTGCTGAGAGGTACCAGCCAGGAACCTCTGCCACTGATCCAGGCTGACTTTCCGCCATTAGGCTGCCAATGGTGGGTGCACTGAGGCGCCTGCTTGTTGAAGAGCCTGGAATGTCCAGCCAATGAGTGGTGGGTCCTGGGGTAGCCCCATCCCTCACGCCAGAAAGCCTTCTGTATTATGCCCAGCCATCCCTTTTGTAAGGGAGCTGCTGTTTAAATTGTTTTTTAAAAAGTTCCTGGCTTTTCTTTGGGGGTCCAGGCCATGATCCTGGTGGTCCCAACATCTGCCATTTGATGGCGTGCTCTCCTGTCACCACCGACCCCTATGCTGGATGTCCCACTGAGGCCTAGCAAAACTGGAACTCCCGACGTGGGGAATCCATGGCCACACCACCTCTTTCACCGATGTATGGGGGAGGGCAGAAACTCCACTCCCAACAGGCCAATCGGGGACTCTGACTGAAGGTCAGGACCTGGGGTATCGGGGTCCTGGCCTAACTTATGACTCTGCTGGTGGACTCCCTCCAAGGTTAGTGCTGGAGCATGTCGGGAGGGCTGCAGATCTTGGCTGTGATGACCCACTTGGTCAAATATCCATCGGACATCGACAAGACACACGTATGAAGAATGACCACTTGGGTAAGATATTAGTTGCCTGAGAAACCAGATCCCAGCAGAAGAACAAAAGAGAAATAAAATAAAAGCAGAGCACAGCTGACTTTCCACTTGCAATACAATAATACATTGGGATTAGTGTGAAACCTATCTCTGGTGCAACACACACTCTGTGCTGTTCAACAAAATACATTGAAACCACTCAAAACCCTATAGTTTCTGTTTTTGTCAAAACCATTTGAAAACTTCATATCGTACAGTAATGGCCAATAAATCCTACCATTGAATCATTAACCTGTAGTAGCGACTTTCAAAAGCTGGTGTTCGAGCTCTACAGTTCCGCTCCTTGATCCCCCGATAAAGTGCGCCTCTGCCCAATGACGTGGTGGTGTACAGTCCCATATGGGTAGAACCAAACTGAGTGGAGCTGATTGTCACAGCATAGTTTGACAACATTCAGGGTGAATTCCACACAGGAATCCTGAAGGGAGTGGTGTTGGAATGCGCTCAAGAGGAACGGATTTGGAAATAACCTTTCACCAAATTATTTTTGGACGCTTTCCGGCATGATACGGAGACAATGAGGTGGAAGTGTACGAAAGATCCAAATCAGGATTTAACTGCAACAGCCAAATGGAGAAGAAAGCCTGAGATAATCGGGAGACTGCAGAGATCTAACTCCAGCTTTTGAAAGTCACCACTACACGCTAATTATTCAGCGTATATTATTCATTGTATGGGGTCTGATATCCTGTGCGTGTCAGAGACGTACGGTGTCTGGTATCTCCTGTTCTCCACCTGATCACTTTACATCTCATTCTTGTCTATGTGTTTCCTCCTTTTCCCTCACTCTGGTCCTCCTTGTATACTTTTGATCTGTAATATCTTCAAGTTCTGATGAAGGGCTGTGCCTGAAAAATTAACATTTTCCTTTCTTTACAGATGCTGCCTGATTTGCTAACTGTTCCCATCGTTTTCTGGTTCTGTTTTAGACGCAGCTCAATCTGCCTCAATATCACCTCATCCAAACCAGCACCAGTCTGAGAGAAGTCAATTGCTGCCAAAATAGGGCTTTTTGTGTGTGTGTGGTGGATCCATGCCCATTAGGAAATGACTTGAATCTCCCCAAAATCTCTTCACTTATAGCCAGGAGAAAGGAGAATTTTATCCCATCAATATGAGCTTGATTCAAACCCAGATCATAGAGGTTGAAAGGCCAGTGAAGATACATAATAAGACATTAATTTGCACTGATATGCAATCTTGGAAAAACGGCATAAAAGTTTGACACATTTAGGGGAAATGGCTAACTGAAGTCCAGTGTTCACTCTCCTACTTTCCCACCTTCTCTGACATCCTCTTATGTCGTCCTCCCATCCCCAGAAAAGCCTAAAAACTAAATGTTTCTGTATCTGTGGGTTTTAGTAATTACACCCAGTGCTGGACTTGGGAGACCATTAAATAAGTCGTGCTGAGAGCTGCGTTCAGCACAGGGGTATACACCAACTCTCGGCAAGTATTTCCTGTTGCTGCTGCCTTAATGCTAAACAGATCTTTTCTTTTCCCCAGTTCCCAGCCAAAGAGCTCCTGGCTTCTGTCAACTGATTTCCCCCCTCCTCCACCACCTCCCCTCCCAGCCCTGCCGAAGCTGCAGGATCTAAGCAGAGAAGACACGGCAAGAAGCAGAAGAGAGGCTCCAGAGGAGCTGCTTTTCCTGGTGAGTGTTTGTGTCCTTTTTTGGGGGTTTTCCTTCTCCTCGAGGTCACGTAGAGTCACCATCCGCCCTCCAGTCTCTGCAATTAGCTAACGAGCGTCTGGGAACATCTGGGAGGAAGTGAGTCCACCTTCTATTTGCAAACCGCTTGCTGGGAGAGAGAGAGAGACAGACATAGAGAGAGAGTTTTCCCCCAGGCAGTCTGAGTACATGGGCACTTTTGCTTTACTGAAACTTTTTTGGGGCGTCACAGGCTGCACGCTGCGGATCTGCTCCGGTTGAGCAGAGGGTCTGACCGTGAATTAACATCTAACAGGATCATGAATTAACATATAACAGGAAGCCCCTTTGTAGTTTCTGAGCTGCAGACAGCTGAGGATTTCTAAGGTCGGTAAGCTGAGAGATACTTTTAATTTTCCTGTTGAATTTTTTTTTTAAAGATTGGAACCAGCTATTTCTGGGAGTATGTGAGACACTGGAAAACATACGATCAGAGCTAAACTATTATCGAAAATGTCAGCACAACAAAACCAAAGTTAGTTAAAGGAATGAATGGTGTTTAAATATTTGTGGTCAGTTAACATTTGGTGATGTGTTGCTGGGTCTCCTTTCGGTGTGTGATGACTGTTCTACGATGTACTGTAACAGGACTCCCGTTTATTTCACTGGGCGGGGGGCACTGGGAGTGAAGCCTTCACCGTGAGCTCCGAGGACTGACTGACTGAGCTGCCTCTACCTGTCTGCAGGGAGCAGCTGAGTCCAAACGTTGCTCGGTCAAGAAAGTGAGGGCGGTCATATGGAACTGAGTAGACTTACAGAGTGAAGGAGAGCTGGCACAGGATTTAAAGGGAGAGGAGTCTCAAACTCTGGATTTAAAGGGAGAGGAGTCTCAAACTCTGGATTTAAAGAGAGAGGGTCAGAGAAACTGACACTGGATTTAAAGGGAGAGGGGTCTGAGAAACTGACACTGGATTTAAAGGGAGTGGGGCTTGACAAATTAACTGGATTGAAAAAGATGGGTTTGATTAACAGGATTTAATGGGAGAAGGGTCTGAGAAACTAGATTTACAGGGAGTGGGGTCTGAGAAAATTACACTGGATTAAAAGGGAGAGGTGTCTGAGAAATTGGATTTAGAGAGATGGGAACACTGGATTTAACGGGAGAGGATGTACGGTTTTTAAAAATTTTTTTTTATTCGTTCACGGGATGTGGGCGTCGCTGGCAAGGCCGGCATTTATTGCCCATCCCTAATTGCCCTCGAGGAGGTGGTGGTGAGCCGCCTTCTTGAACCGCTGCAGTCCGTGTGGTGACGGTTCTCCCACAATGCTGTTAGGAAGGGAGTTCCAGGATTTTGACCCAGCGACAATGAAGGAACGGCGATATATTTCCAAGTCGGGATGGTGTGTGACTTGGAGGGGAACGTGCAGGTGGTGTTGTTCCCATGCGCCTGCTGCCCTTGTCCTTCTAGATGGTAGAGGTCGCGGGTTTGGGAGGTGCTGTCGAAGAAGCCTTGGCGAATTGCTGCAGTGCATCCTGTGGATGGTGCACACTGCAGCCACAGTGCGCCGGTGGTGAAGGGAGTGAATGTTTAGGGTGGTGGATGGGGTGCCAATCAAGCGGACTGCTTTATCTTGGATGGTGTCGAGCTTCTTGAGTGTTGTTGGAGCTGCACTCATCCAGGCAAGTGGAGAGTATTCCATCACACTCCTGACTTGTGCCTTGTAGATGGTGGAAAGGCTTTGGGGAGTCAGGAGGTGAGTCACTCGCCGCAGAATACCCAGCCTCTGACCTGCTCTTGTAGCCACAGTATTTATGTGGCTGGTCCAGTTAAGTTTCTGGTCAATGGTGACCCCCAGGATGTTGATGGTGGGGGATTCGGCGATGGTAATGCCGTTGAATGTCAAGGGGAGGTGGTTAGACTCTCTCTTGTTGGAGATGGTCATTGCCTGGCACTTATCTGGCGCGAATGTTACTTGCCACTTATGAGCCCAAGCCTGGATGTTGTCCAGGTCTTGCTGCATGCAGGCTCGGACTGCTTCATTATCTGAGGGGTTGCGAATGGAACTGAACACTGTGCAGTCATCAGCGAACATCCCCATTTCTGACCTTATGATGGAGGGAAGGTCATTGATGAAGCAGCTGAAGATGGTTGGGCCTAGGACACTGCCCTGAGGAACTCCTGCAGCAATGCCCTGGTGTTCCCTTCCCTCCGCCTTACACCGGTTCTTGGACCTCAGAATTACAAGAACAAAATTGCACGCGACAAACAGGCTTTGGCTCAACCCAAACTTGTTAGTTTATTAGACCAACAAAATCCCAGTACAAACCCTTCTATGATTTGATTGAAACTTACAATCACCCTTGCGGCTAGTCGTTACCGATGCTGATCGTAGGCCTGGACCTGGAAATGACCAGTTTCCGTCCTTCTTCCCTTGACTGCAGCCTCCGCAATGCAAACCCCTTAGTGGTTTGCCTGGAACTTACAATCACCCACGTGGCTGGTGGTTACCGATGTTGATTGTAGGCCTGGATCTGGAGGTGACTGGCCTCCGTCTGTCTTCACCTGACTGCAGCCTCCTCGTGTTGATGTTGCACCTTCTTATAGTGTTTTTCCAACAACGTTCACCTGAGGAAGGAGGAAGCCTCCGAAAGCTTGTGAATTTAAAATAAAATTGCTGGACTATAACTTGGTGTTGTAAAATTGTTTACAATTGTCAACCCCAGTCCATCACCGGCATCTCCACATCATAGTGTTCCAGTCATGCAAGCCCCCACCTGGGCCTCATCTGTGGTTTCAGCTATCAATTTGTTGGATTGCTTGACATTCACACATCTTCATCTGGGCATCTTAGTGATTCAAAACTCCTTAGTTGTGCAGAGCTGTGAGGTTGAGAGACAATTCCTTATCTCCTCCTCTGCTATCTGCACATCATCAGGACAATGCGATATTCCTCACTGTGATGGGCCCTTGGCTCACAGTATTGTTTAGGTGTGACAGGCCTTCCGTTCTTGTCCGAGACTGAGCATGGCTCAGAGGCTCAGTTTGATTATACGTCGTCTCAATGTTAATGTGTCTTCGCCATCATTGTTTGATGTAAGTGAGTCTCCAAAACTGATCATGGACTGGAGTCTCTTTGACTGACACCTGGGGTTAACTGTTTCATATCTCTCAGCCTGTTTCATGTCTTGCAGTTTTACAGTGTTTTTACAGTATTTTCCATATTTGTGGTCTTACAAGGGACCTGGGACACTGACACTGGATTTAAGGGGAGAGGGGTCTGAGAAATTGGATTTAAAGGGAAAGGGGTCTCAAACATTGGATTTAAAGGGAGAGGGGTCTGAGTAACTGACAGTGGATTTAAAAGGAGAAGGAGGGGTCTGAGAAATTGACACTGGATTTAAAGGGTGAGGGGTAAGAGAAGCTGACACTGGATTTAAAGGGAGAGGGGTAAGAGAAGCTGACACTGGATTTAAAGGGAGAGGGGTCTGAGAAAGTGACACTGGATTTAAAGGGTGAGGGGTTTGATGAACAGGATTTAAAGGGAGACGGGTCTGAGAAACTATTTATAATAAAGTGGGGTCTGAGAAACTGTACTTAAAGGGAAAGGGGTCTGAGAAAATGATACGACATTTAAAGAGAGAGGGTTCCGAGAAACTGACACTGAATTTAAAGGGAGAAGGGTTTGATGAACTGGATTTAAAGGGAGAGGGGTTTGATGAACTGGATTTAAAGGGAGAGGGGTTTGATGAACTGGATTTAAAGGGAGAGGGGTTTGATGAACTGGATTTAAAGGGAGAGGGGTCTGAGAAACTGGATTTAAAGGGAGAGGGGTCTTGAGAAACTGGATTTAAAGGGAGAGGGGTCTTGAGAAACTGGATTTAAAGGGAGAGGGGTCTTGAGAAACTGGATTTAAAGGGAGAGGGGTCTGAGAAACTGGATTTGAAGGGAAAGGGGTCTGAGAAACTGACACTCTATTTAAAGGGAATGGGGTTTGAGGTAGCCAATTGGGGAAAACAAGGACCCACAAACAGCAACATGATAATGATCAGATAACCTGTTTTTTAGTGATGTTGATTGAGGGATAAATATTGACCAGGACACCGGGGAGAACTCCCCTGCTTTTCTTCGAAATAGTGCTATGGGATCTTTTATGTCCCCCTGAGAGGACAGACGGGGCCTCAGTTTAATGTCTCATCTGAAAGCCTGAGAAACTGGTTTTAAAGGGAGAGAGAGCTGAAGAACTGGATTTAAAAGGAGAGCAGTGTGAGAATGTGGGATCTATAGAGACCATGATTCTAATTGACACTTTTCCAGGTTTCTTCACTACCTAAACAAAGAAAGGCCTGCTCATAAAATCTGACGGGAGTAGAGAGAGCAGCTCTCATTGGTGCAGGATTTGGGGATGGGGTAATTGGAGAATATTAAGACAGAATATTCCACAGAATTTGAGGCTGTCAGTAAAGTCATGCAAAAATGAGCTTCACTGAGTCATTTATGGTAAGTTTAATTGCTCAAATGTTGCGAAAATTTGTTCGCAAAAACTTCCCAATTTCCAGTAACTATCCCACTTTGATCAGGACAGCTTGACATTAAACTGTACAGTAGAGAAAAGCCATGATGTGGAGATGCCGGTGATGGACTGGGGTTGACAATTGTAAACAATTTTACAACACCAAGTTATAGTCCAACTATATGAAAATCACAAGCTTTCGGAGGCTTCCTCCTTCCTCAGGTGAATGGGAAATTTCATTTCGACATTTATGGCAGGTCGGTTACTAATACGCTCACTCAATTCATTTCTAAACAATTTTACAACACCAAGTTATAGTCCAGCAATTTTATTTTAAATTCACAAGCTTTCGGAGATTTTCTCCTTCCTCAGGCAAATGTTTCAAGAGCTCCTTGAAGCCTACGCATTTATACATATTGAACAATACATGGTGTTTACAGACTGCCCCTGCAACTGCCCGTTGCCAAGGCAATCACCGTGTTCAGACAGAGAGGTGTCACCTGCAGAACCCCCGAATACACATTCAACAAAAAAACAAACAGGGAAAAAAAAGAGAAAAAAAAAACACAGAGAGAGGCAGAAACATCCGGAAGGCAGAGAGAGCCAGCAAATGACCCATTATATTAAAAACAGATAACATTTGTTCGCTGGTGGGGTAACGTGTAGCGTGACATGAACCCAAGATCCCGGTTGAGGCCGTCCTCATGGGTGCGGAACTTGGCTATCAATTTCTGCTCGACGATTTTGCGTTGTCGTGTGTCTCGAAGGCCGCCTTGGAGTACGCTTACCCGAAGGTCGGTGGATGAATGTCCATGACTGCTGAAGTGTTCCCCGACTGGGAGGGAACCCTCCTGTTTGGCGATTGTTGCGCGGTGTCCGTTCATCCGTTGTCGCAGCGTCTGCATGGTCTCGCCAATGTACCATGCTCTGGGGCATCCTTTCCTGCAACGTATGAGGTAGACAACGTTGGCCGAGTCACAGGAGTATGAACCATGCACCTGGTGGGTGGTGTCATCTCGTGTGATGGTGGTATCTGTGTCGATGATCTGGCATGTCTTGCAGAGGTTACCGTGGCAGGGTTGTGTGGCGTCGTGGACGCTGTTCTCTTGAAAGCTAGGTAGTTTGCTGCGAACGATGGTCTGTTTGAGGTTGGGTGGCTGTTTAAAGGCGAGTAGTGGAGGTGTGGGGATGGCCATAGCGAGGTGTTTGTCCTCATTGATGACATGTTGAAGGCTGCGGAGAACATGGCGTAGTTTCTCCGCTCCGGGGAAGTACTGGACGACAAAGGGTACTCTGTTGGTTGCGTCCCGTGTTAGAACACGGGACGCAACCAACAGAGTACCCTTTGTCGTCCAGTACTTCCCCGGAGCGGAGAAACTACGCCATGTTCTCCGCAGCCTTCAACATGTCATCAATGAGGACAAACACCTCGCTATGGCCATCCCCACACCTCCACTACTCGCCTTTAAACAGCCACCCAACCTCAAACAGACCATCGTTCGCAGCAAACTACCTAGCTTTCAAGAGAACAGCGTCCACGACGCCACACAACCCTGCCACGGTAACCTCTGCAAGACATGCCAGATCATCGACACAGATACCACCATCACACGAGATGACACCACCCACCAGGTGCATGGTTCATACTCCTGTGACTCGGCCAACGTTGTCTACCTCATACGTTGCAGGAAAGGATGCCCCAGAGCATGGTACATTGGCGAGACCATGCAGACGCTGCGACAACGGATGAACGGACACCGCGCAACAATCGCCAAACAGGAGGGTTCCCTCCCAGTCGGGGAACACTTCAGCAGTCATGGACATTCATCCACCGACCTTCGGGTAAGCGTACTCCAAGGCGGCCTTCGAGACACACGACAACGCAAAATCGTCGAGCAGAAATTGATAGCCAAGTTCCGCACCCATGAGGACGGCCTCAACCGGGATCTTGGGTTCATGTCACGCTACACGTTACCCCACCAGCGAACAAATGTTATCTGTTTTTAATATAATGGGTCATTTGCTGGCTCTCTCTGCCTTCCGGATGTTTCTGCCTCTCTCTGTGTTTTTTTTTTCTCTTTTTTTTCCCTGTTTGTTTTTTTGTTGAATGTGTATTCGGGGGTTCTGCAGGTGACACCTCTCTGTCTGAACACGGTGATTGCCTTGGCAACGGGCAGTTGCAGGGGCAGTCTGTAAACACCATGTATTGTTCAATATGTATAAATGCGTAGGCTTCAAGGAGCTCTTGAAACATTTGCCTGAGGAAGGAGAAAATCTCCGAAAGCTTGTGAATTTAAAATAAAATTGCTGGACTATAACTTGGTGTTGTAAAATTGTTTACAATTGTCAACCCCAGTCCATCACCGGCATCTCCACATCAATTCATTTCCACAGCGTTCTAAATATTTAAATTCTCACCTCCATAATTCATCAGCTCTGGGAACCAGGACACCAGATGAGAACAAACTAACAGAACTGAGCCAGGTTCAAGCAACTGAAAGATTGCCACTGCTCCAAAGATTCCCAAACAATGAACTTACGGTGTTTAACGGGGGAACTCCTTTGAGATAGTAGACTGCTAATTCATCACACATATCCTAGAGTTTTCGCTTCTGCCAAGAAATACAGTTTGACTCGTTGCCTTGAATCTTCTTGAGGTTTAACTGACCAGGAGGCACCACCAGCCTTCATTAAAGAAAAGCCCGAAATAGAAATACAGTTTAGGTGTCAGCCGCGGCTCAGTGGGTAGCACTCTTGCCTCTTGGCCAGAAGGTTGTGGGTTCAGGTCCTACTCCAGAGATATGAGCGCAAAATATAGACTGACACCCCAGTGCAGTACTGAGGGAGTGCTGCATTGTCGGAGGTGCCGTCTTTCAGATGAGATGTTAAACCGAGGACCCATCTGCCTTCTCAGGTGGACGTACAAAATCCCATGGCACTATTTCCAAGAAAAGCAGGGGAGTTCTCCTCTCGTGTCCTGGCCAATATTTATCCCTCAATGATCATCACTAAAACAGATTATCTGGTCATTATCTCATTGCTGTTTGTGGGACCTTGCTGTATGCAAATTGGCGGCCGTGTCTCCTACATTACCACAATGACTAAAGTTCAAAAGTACTTCATTGGCTGTAAAGTGCTTTGGGACATCCTGAGGATGTGAAAGGTGGTATATAAATGCAAGTCTTTACACCAGCAACCTTTTGCCAGTCATCTGTCAATGATACCCAGTAACTGTCTTGTTAGGAGCCACAGACAGGCAGCCTGGAGTTACTGGTCCTTTTTCTTGCTGTCTGATAGCACGGCTCCTCACTTGATGCAGTTCCCCCCAATCCTGATAATATTGGTAGCTCCAAATTTAAAGGTATTGTAGACCCAAGTCCAACGCCCTACCGTTTTTGTGACACATGGTGTGGGGGACATTTGATATAGTAAATTCTTTTAAGTGTTCCATAGCAATCTCTGTGGCAACTCTCGGCAGACAGCTAACATTTTTGTTCTGAATGACGGTGAAATGGCAGAAATATTGAATAATTACTTCGTCTCAATATTTACCAGGGAGACTAACAAGGAGGACGTGACATTAGAAGAATAGATCAAAAAGAATATCAAGACATTTAAAATAGAAAGGAGTGAGATGATTGATAAACAAGACATCATTAGAGAGGATAGAACCCCTGGTCCAGATGGATTGCATCTGCACATATTAAAAGAAGTTAGGGAAGAGATAGCAGAGGCACTATTTTATGTATATATTCATTGAGCAGAAAAGGGAATAGTGCCATAGGACTGATGGACAACTAATGTAATTCCTATCTTTAAAAAGGGAGATAGAACAAGTCCAGGGACTATATACCAGTTAGCTTAACATTGGAGGAAAGATTTTGTAATCTTTACTCAAAGATGTAATAGAAAAATATGTAGAGACCTAAAATATAATGAAGAATAGTCAACGTGGATTTCAAAAAGGAAGGTCATGCTTGACAACTTTATTGAATTCTTTTAAGAAGTAACAGAAAGAGTAGACGAGGGTGATGTAGTAGATGTAATATATATGGACTTTCAAAAGGCCTTCGATAAGATACCGCATAGTAGACTCATGACTAAAGTCAGAGCTTGTTGAGTTATGGGACAAGTTGCATACTAACAAGCATTGACATTTGATGAGATAACCGGGGTCCACAGGGTGGTTTGTACAGCTGGAGAATGTTGAGAGGTTGGGACAGGGAGAAATAATGTTTCTTGTGCATTGATTCCAGTTTAATCTTTCTAAAGTCAGTCTACAAATACAGAGATCTCCAAGCAAATGGTAATTGAAAACCTTCTGCCATATCTTATTATTGATTATTTTTTGTTTCATTAATTGCACTTGACATCCTTCAAAACTTCACCAATTTTCTTATACCCACTGCCAACATCAAGTAATCCCAGTCAGGTACAGCACACACCAGTTGCAGAATAAAGCTCCCCCTACAGTACCCCAATAGGGCAGAAGCACAACCTCAGACGATCGTCTATCACTGCACCAGTGTGGTGGTTCCGTTTCCTGTACTAGCAAGTCCGTAGACCTCTCCGGGTGAGGGTGCTTTCACATTGAACGAGGCCCATTTTCCATGCAGCAGCTTCCTGGAGGCAAAAACACCGTGGCTTAGTGGGTAGCACTCTCGTCTGTGAGTCAGAAAATCTAGGCTGCTACTCCTAGTGCAGTACTGAGGGAGTGCTGTACTGTCGGAGGTGCCGTCTTTTGGATGAGATGTTAAACCGAGGCCCCGTCTGCCGTCTCGGGTGGATGTGAAAGATCCCATGGCGCTATTGCAAAGAAGAGTTCTCCCCGGTGCCCTGCTCAATATTTATCCATCAACCAACATCACTAAAACAGATGATCTGATCATTTATTTGCTTTATACTTTACATTAGCACTAAAGTAGAGACCAGATAATGGTTGGAAAGCAACCCTGCTGGTGCAGTAGGGATTGGAGCTGAGGTATATTGTTGGGGCAGTGTAGTGGGGGCTTTACTCTGCATCTAACCTGATGCTGGGAGCGCTTGACGTGGACATGAAATGGAAAGTGCTCCATTCCCCAGCACTAGATCAACTTGATGAGCACAAAATTCAAAACCATTTTTAAAAAGAGAAACATTGAATTGGGTTAAGATAATTGGCAAAAGAACCAGAGGGGAGATGAATTTTTTTTTTATTCAGAGAGCTGTTATGATCTGGAATGCCCTGCCTGAAAGGGTGGAGGAAGCAGATTCAATAGTAACTTTCAAAAGGGAATTGGATAAATACTTGAAAAGGAAAATTTGCAGGGCTACAGGGAAAGAGCAGGGGAGTGGGACTAATTGGATAGCTCTTTCAAGGAGCCGGCACAAGCGTAATGGGCCGAATGGCCTCTATTTGTGCTGTATCATTCATTGAGTTTCTGAGCATGCAATACTTCTCCACTTTGATAACAAAAAGTTTAGTTTTTCTCCTGCTGATGGTGGGTAGTGGAGGCAAAATCCTTGAAATCATTTAAGAAACAGTTGGATGTTGGAATTGGGGAAGGGTCTAGATGGGTGAGCTAGGAGGAGCTTCCTCGTCCGTATCTATCTTGTGGTCATTTTGTCTTCTCTGCTGGCCTCACCATTAGGCACCAGCTGCAGCTGCATATCAGTCTCTACTCCAGACTGACGGGGTGGCTGATGAAGAATGTAGCAGATGTTAGACTGTCATCATTCTGCTTTTATATCAATAAACGAGCAGATGAAATCAAAGTACTTGGGTTTTTATGGTTTCTGGTATCTGCATGAACATGTTTCTTCTTGTGTGAGATGAGGTGCAGCTAAAGAGCTGGAAAGCCCCAATCTGAAAGCCCAGTGGATAAATGAGCCATAAAGATAGGGAATGTCCCGGGGTTAATCCGTTGTCTGTGCTGAGTTAACTGATCTCCACCAGGGTGGCTGTAAGAATGCTATAATTGGCCAGGGTTCCCACTCCTTGACATCCAACCAGTACCCCTGCTGGAAAGTGCATGTGCTTATGGATGTTGAGCGAACACAGGATCGGAATTAGATGTGATTCATCCCGCCCCCCTCCATGGGCATCTACCCTGCTGGTGCTTTATCGTCTAGGCTCACAAACGAAGACTAGGCCCTTTAGTGAGGTACTGAAGGGCGCGCAGCTCCTGTGGAACCTTACCCTTGCGTGGGCCAGTGCCCCCAGGAGTGGTGGGGGTGAAAGGGGAAGAGGCACGAAGGCAGCTCACCCCAGCAAATGTAAGAGAACGGAACGTAGGGGACCAATTTCCTTGAGCCTTGTCCTGCTCCGCCACCGAAACTTTGGCACAAGTTCAGCAGAAACCCCCTTAATGCCGGTAAACAGGGTTTCCGCCAAAGTTGTGGCAGCGGAGTTATGGGAGAAGAATCGAGGAAGTTCACCCTCCGGAGAATCAGAAACAGAAGATGCAGGAAACCGTCAGCATCTGTGGAGAGAACAGAGGAGTTAACCGTTCTGGTGCGGGCCCATTGTCAAAAACTAGTTTTGAGACTGTTAACTCTTCTCTCTCTCTGTAGATGCTGCCTGATTTTCTGAGGGTTTCCAGTATTTTCTGTTTGTTTTGGATTTCCAACGTCTGCCTTTTTTAAAATATTTTTTTTGTAATATTAGCTTAAATTTACTGGGTATTCCCGAGAGGTCAGAAGCCTATGGTATGATGAGACTTTCTACAGGGGTTATTTTTTTTTTGAACCAAAGCTTAAACTTATCAAAGGTACTGCCACTAGAATTGGAATGGGCGCATAAGGGGGAAGTTTCTGACTGCACACTCCCAGCAGAAAGCCTCGCCTGCTGGTAACGCGAACTGGGAATTGGTCGGAAAAGCCTGCATGGCGTGTGCGCAGATTTTCAACGGACGCTCCCGGTGGGTGAGCTCCCTGTCAGGAGCAGAAAACCGGAAAACTGCTCTCTTCCGTAGAGTAAGGCAACCTAAACACAAGCCTCGTGAGGTCAACGATCAGTTAATGAGATCTGATCAGTGCCTTGCTGATGCCGTCTGTGAAGTCAGTGTCTGATTACGAGAATCATTCCCGAGTGTGGTGATGTTTCCAGATAAAGTCAAGTTGCTGCCAAGGTTCTGGGGAGTTGGGGATATGAATTTGTAGAGCAGTAAGGACATGCCCCTTCCAGATATTTCATCAGCATTGCAGCACCATGAGATCACTGCTTGATGCTGTGATACACTGCTAGAGGACAGCAGACTCAGATGTGATGTAGTTCCCACACGGCTCCTTCTGGATTTGCAGAAAGAAGAAGAGAAATTCAGCTCTTTGGAGGAAGCAAAAACTGACAACTTGTGCAACTGTAGGAAAGTCTACAGCTCAGTTTGTCCTGCAATGGGATACCACAAGCAGTTACAGATTGTTATTCTTAACAATTCACAGCAAAGCTAAAATCATAAGAAGCTCGCACACATGGACATTACAACATGGAAGCAGGTCATTTGGTCCCAATGTTGGTGTTTACCCTCCATGTGAGCAAATAGTTCTAATCACATTAATCCACCCTGTCACCATATCCCTTCAACTCCTTTTTCTTCTTCCGCCTATCTAATCTATTCTTGAATGTTGACCTAGAAAGAAAGACTTGCATTTATATAGTACTTTTTACGACCTCAGGATGCCCCAAAGTGCTTTACAGCCAATGAAGTGCTTTTGAAGTATAGTCACTGTTATAATGAACGGAAACACGACAGCCAATCTCCCACAAACAGCAATGAAATAAATGACCAGATCATATTTTTTTAGGTGTTGTTTGAGGGATAAATGCCGGCTAGGACACTGGAGAACTCCACTGCTTCTTCTTCGAATAGTGCCTTTGGGTCTTTTACATCCACACTGCAGCACTAAAGTGTGAGCCTAGATTGTGAGCTCAAGTCTCTGGAGTGAGGCTTGAACCCATAACCTTCTGACTCGGGCAAGAGTGCTACCACTGAACCAAGGCTGACACCTTCATAGTTTCTGCCTTAACCATTAACTCGAAGTGAATTCCACAGCCCCACAACTCTGTAAAGAAGTTTCTCTTGCCCTTCTGCTCTAAATCTCTTAAATTTAGTTTCCTATCTATGGCCCATCGTTCTTGACCCCTTAACTACTGGAAACAGTTTTCTATCTACCCTTTCATAATTTGAAACATTTCTAACATATTACCCAGTAATTTGCGTTCTAATGAAAAAGGACAATTTTTCAAGTCTTTAATTTTTTGTATTTCCTCATACCAAGCAGCATCCTAGTGAATCTACATTGTACCCTCTCTAATGCCTCAATATCCTTCCTATATTGTAGAGCCCCCTCCCCTGTCGATAAAGGATATTAGAGCATATATAGGCTTTTATTCTAGACTATTGCCTTTCATTAAAAGAAACAATCAGGATAAAATGGTTTGCCACATGGTGAGGAGTGTGTACTATTCACATTGACTGAGAATCTATTATGTTTTAGAGAGAATTGTCTAGAAAGAAAATTAATTGGGATATATTTGCAACTGAAAGTGACCAATATTGGCCTGTTTTTATGGCACTGATCCAGATATCTTGGGTTTATGGAAAAGCCATTTGGTGCCAAGGTGAGGGAGGTGGTAGCAGGCCAGTAGGTGGAATTGTACAACTCCTTCCAAACGCTGCTATGGTTACGAGCTGGAAATAAATTTCGACAGGTAGCAACGTGGTTTTAAAAAAAACTGTAGGCGTTCACCCATGACCTAGTTGATAAGAGCACCATACAGCAAAGAACAAGAGGGTTCCAGGTTCGATTCCTGACTTCTGCTAAATCAGTTGATCACAACTATATCAAAAGTTGGGCCAATACGATTGTCCTCAGCTAACTTTTCTGTAGGCAACCGGCATTCCTCTTCCTCTTATGACTCTGTAGACAATAAGGCCCTGAAAATCCTTGGCGGATCTCACCGATCTACCACCGTAACTCTGGCTGCAGACTGGCCAAGACCTCGTTATATCAGGTCTCCACTGTTTCCAGGAGTTTCTGCATTAGCCTGAGGGGAGCAACTTCTGCCCACCCCCACAAGGCAAGAGGCAGGCCAAAGTGGAGACACCATAAGCCGGAGGTTCCTGCTCCACAGAAGGGACCTGTGGTTGCAGTAGTGGCCAGTAGGCCTACTGTGGTGAGATGTACCGACCTCCACAAGGTCCCCTGTGGGTTCCTTCGGTGGGGTGTAAGGAAATCAAATGGCCTGGACCCTGAAGCAGATCCATTTTTTTAAAAAAAAGGTATTTCATGGATTGGGGGCTGATCAGACCAATGCTGGGGTCAGGAGGGCTTGGGCAACTCTTTCCCCCCCCCCCCCCCCCGCCCCCATTGCTTATGAGCGGCTGAGTTTCTATGGCAAAGTGGCATTTATACCCGCCTCCCCCCATATTAATGTGGTGCCCTCCCAGTGAACCCACAAACTCCAGCAGGGTGAGTTCAGGAGGGCAGCATTGGGCGTGATCTTAACGTAACAACCTGCATTGTGACCTAAGAAGATTCAGCGGCCCAAAGCTTTACTTCAGCTGAGAGCTGTGGGTCACTGCCCTGGAAACCCAGTTCCCTGTCGACTAGCAATAAGGTACAAAAACACTCTCTTGTAACTGAGATCAGCAAACACACCACAAACAGGGCAACAGATCTTGGACCTCCTGGTCTGTATGGCTCAGTACTGCATTTGCCAACTGAACCATTGTGGAGTCCTACACTTTGGTGGATGGTGTTGGCAAATTCAAGAGGCAACCGGACAGGTAGTTGCCCAAACTGTGAGATCAGATAGTGCATGGCATCTTTTCAGCTTGATGGACAAGATGGACTTTCAGAAAATAATATTTTGGGATGGATATATGAGCAATTTAAGGCATGGCAAATGGTAAGTATAGCATACTTGCCATCTAGCCACTCCAGTGCAGTACTGAGGGAGTGCTGCACTGTCAGAGATACCGTCTTTCAGATGAGACGTTAAACTGAGGGCCCGTCTGCCCTCTCAGGTGGACGTAAAAGATCCCATGGCATTATTTCGAAGAAGAGCAGGGGCGTTCTCCTTGGTGTCCTGGCCAATATTTATCCCTTATCCAACATCACCAAAACAGATTATCTGGTCACTATCACATTGCTGTTTGTTGGGACCTTGCTGTGCGCAACTTGGCTGCCACGTTTCCTACATTACAACAGTGACTACACTTCAAAACTACTTAATTGGCTGTAAAGAGCTTTGAGACATCCTGAGGTTAAGAAAGGTGCTATATAAATGCGAGTTCTTTCTTTTCATGCTTGGGCTTTGGACCTATGATTCCCAAAGTTCTCCGTCACTGGGGGTTTTCCTCACCTCATGTCTGGGTCTGTTATGGACTAATTGATAGAGATTGATTGCTACAGTCAACAGCTCCATTAATGTTTTATCATGCGCCTACCAGGATGGTAGAAAGTGGACTAGATGGACCTTGGTCTTTTTCCGTCTAGAAATTCCTATGTTCCTATGACAGTCTTTCAGGGTCCTACAAACCCCTTTGTTCACGTGCTGGTTAACCGCACTGAATGGAATTGCTCAGAGTTGTGCTCTACCTATTGTGCTTCTACAGAGTTCATTCTACGATGACGCCATTGGGGTCAGCACTATAATTTGAACAGGAACTGCGAACAGGATTTCCCAGTGAAGCCGCAAGCTGTTATATGAAACTACTTACTTTGTTTTAAAAAAAAGATTTTGGACAATGTTCAATCATTTGGAGAGTCAGCTGAATCACTTCATACGAGATTTGCTGACCTCAATCAATCTGGCTTTGATGTTTATGATTGTCAGTGTTTTGCATTAATAATTTAAGCAGTGTTTACCTTCCTCCATGTGCCTCACTCAGCAACTCTCCTTTAATACCCTCCCTTCCCCCCACCTTTTTCCTGTCATGAGACTCTGTCAAATTAAAAGCTGTTCCTCAGAAAGCTCCAGGTCAAGAAACAAAGCAGAATGAATAAGGATTTCAGAACCCTTTTAGACTGTAAAGCTTTATTTCTGTGTAGAGTTGTGCGTCACTGGCCTGGAAACCCAGTTCTCTCTCAGACAGTGAATGGGCCACTCACAGCTCTTTGTGGAGTGTCTTCAGGCGGACTCTGCTCGTGGCACAATTCCAGAAATAAAACTTTCTCTTTAGCTCTGCTCTAGTAAAAGAATGAAAAAGGAAAAAACTTGCATTTATAAACAACACCTTTCACTACCTCAGGACTTCCCAAAGCGCTTTACATCCAATGAAGTATTTTTGTAGTCACTGTTGTAATGTAGGAATGGTAACCACTGGGGCAGGTTAAACTCTTTTCTCTCTTCCACTCCCTCTCTCTTTTTTTGCTTGAGACTTTCCACTTACTATTTAAGATAAATTCTTTTCTCCCCACCCCCACTTTATGTAGCCCCCCTACACCATGCACCAACTGAGAAGATGGCAGGGTGATTGGGTGAATTGGATATCAGAGGAGTGAGCTTCATTGGGCCTAATGGTCTTTTCTCATCCTTGATTCTTTCTTCTTTATGTGGCCTTTTCCCAGGCCTTTACCCACACTACCGTCAGATGTGTAACCTAGGGTGATGCTCCCTCTCTGTGGGGAAGGGAGCATCCCCACAATGCCACAATCTAACACCAACCTCCATTTTTAAAAAATGATAATAATTGTATGTAATCTTTGATAGAGGCGGCAAGAGTAAACTATTTATTAGAAAGGGGTGCTGTCCCTTTTAAAAAAACATGTTATCTCCCCTCTTCACTTGAAGATGCTGAAGTACAATTCAGACCAAAGCATCTTGCCCAAGTGGCCATGCCTTATGCATGAGCCTACACAATAAGTTTTGGCAAACTAGGGAGAGGGGCGAGAGAGAGAGAGAGGGTATTCTCACCCCATGCCCATTCACACACACTTCCCAGCAGAAATTACTGGATAGTTAAACAAGACTGGGAGCCCTGTCTGATTTTTCTCCCCACACTCCTGGAGTACAGAAGCCAATTCTATCATCTCCGCTACCATCCTGCCTGAGCACGGTTAACCCAGTGATTGAACTTGGGACCCTCCTGGTTAGTGTTGCTCAATACCACACCCTCTGGTAAATCTTTATGCGGGGCGATGGTGTTCACTCACTCGGCTGTACATCTACGTGTTGGAGCATATCTCCATGGGATCTTTTCACATGCTCTATTGTGTGAGTCTAGACACTAATTGTGGAGTCTGCTGCCTGATCAGAATCTGTTGTCGGTGATTGGAGAAAAGCTCTTGGACAAGTAGGAGCATGAGTTTTCAAAACATTCCCTACGCCAATAACTTGAAATGTAATTCACCACAAACACAGAACTACAGGGAGAGGTTTTTGAGGAAAGTACTGGTGCAGTTCATGCCTGTCACTTTAACTTTCCCTTTCCTCATCGACTTCAATGGCCAATGCTATGTTTCTGGCCAATATCAGCACTTACCTCGTAGCGGATCTTTGATTATTAACCGGAGACGCTCAATGTCAATCGTCCTCCTGCAACTACATGAGTAGGTTGCCTTCCATTGGTCTTAAGAGAGTCCCTTAGGCTTGTGATAGGGGTTGCCAACCCTCCAGGATTGGCCTGGAGTCTCCAGGACTTGAAAATTAATCTCCAGGACACTGCTGTGAACAACCCGGGAGAAAAATCATAGCAGCATTAAAAAAAAATTATGCTTTTTTTTCATTTTCTGCGAATACTTTCGTTTATTAGTTATAAAAATATAGGAGTTGGGAAAAGAAAGACTGTTTGACAGTCAAGAATCATCTAATTGAATCATGAAGAGTCTGTTCGGTTTCCAATTGGCATGGGAAGAGGGTGTACTGTGAAGATGGACATGTTGGGTAGACCAAAGGCAGGAGCGTGGGGGCGGGGCAGTGGGAGGCGGACGTCGAGTAATGAAACCTCCAGGAATACATCCAATCAGAGTTGGCAACCCTAGTTTATGACGACAGCCCATCATAACCCTATCCAGGCAACTGGTTGATTTGGTCCAAATGGCTTCAGTGGCATTTTTTCCAAGGTCGAACTTGAGTTTTGATTTATACAAAGCTTTGGCCTTAACAGCAATATGATTACTGTCTTTAGCAGAGTTCCTGGATGAACAAACACAAACATCAAGTTAGTGTAGTGTTTGTTGAACCATTTTTTGAGGAACATTAGGAGGACGCCATTCAGCCCCTCGGGCCAGCTTCGTCTTTCAATTAGATCATGGCTGATCTGCACGTCAACTTAATTTTCCCCCCGTTGCTCAACACCAAACAAAAATTTATTAGAGGAGCCATTAGAAAGGGACGTGAGTTTTGTGCACTCATGTTTCTGATAAGTTGAATGTCCAAGGCAGCTACAGAATTAAGGGGAGCAGCTGTTCACATGGAGTATGACTGTCAGAACCCGCCTACCACTCCATCAACCTACTCACCTGTCAGAGGCTCACAGGAACGGCAGGTTAACTGCTGCCTGCCTGTTCTCTTTGGCTGGAATAAGTATGTGCCATGAAAGCTCCTGAAAAGGAGAAAGAATTAAATTATCACCCACCCCAAGGGAAATAGTTGAATTGGACCCAAGTTTCCAGGTGTCATCATGGACTTTGGTGTTGCTCTGTGTTAGCTAAAAGCAGCTGAAGTCTAAGCTTTGACTTTTTCTCAGAGGAAGCTGTGGGAGCCAAACCAAACAGTCCAATCGCAATAATTTATTTTAAAAATGTGCTCTCAACATTAATTGCTGGGAGTGTCCTTCCCATTGCCTCATGAAGGGAGAGAATTCTGTATTTAGCAGAACTTGACAGCTGGTGGCACAGAACAATTCCCTTTGACATTTGCAGTTCTCTAGGTCGAAATGATTTCCATTGGAATTATTTTTGTGTTCTGAGTCAACTCTCAGAGGCTGCTTGTGAATTAGTTACACATTTTCAAAAATACACAAAATGTCACGATAACTGCTTGAGTCAAGTAATCATAGGCACCCGATGGCATTGTGATTTTTTTTTCCACATGTTTACTGCCAATGTAGATAAGCAAACAAAGGACCTGCACATAATCCGATAGCAAATGAAGCCGTTTCCGATCAGCCTCCCTCTGTATCCCATCACAATAGAATGCAGTCACCACAAACCAAGCTGTGCAAAGAAGAGAAAAAGGGAAAAAAAAAGAAAGACTTGCATTTATATAATGCCTTTCACGACCTCAGGGCGTCCCAAAGTGCTTTACAGCCAATGAAGTACTTTTGAAGTTTTTATCACTGTAGTTATGTAGGAAACGCAGCAGCCAATTTGCACACAGCAAGGTCCCACAAACAGCAACGTGATAATGACCAGATAATCTGTTTTAGAGATGTTGGTTGAGGGATAAATATTGGCCATGACACTAGGGAGAATCCCGCTGCTCTTCTTCAAATAGTACCATGGGATCTTTTACGTCCACCTGAGAGGGCCTCGGTTTATTGCCTCTTCCGAAAGACGGCACCTCCAACAGTGCAGCATTCCCTTAGTACTGGCACTGAAGTGTTAGCCTAGAATTTGTGTTCAAGTCTCTGGAGTGGGACTTGAACCCATAGCCTTCTGACTCAAACGTGAGAGTCACTGAATACCACTGAGCCACGGCTGACACCTGTGGCAGAGTTTGTCCTAACCCTCTGTTATGAGGGGTTTCAAGCCAACATAGCCCTAATGTTTAATGATATTCCATATGGCTTTTGAAGGTAAACCATTGTCCAGTTTCTTGACGATAATAGGGAGATCATGAGGCAACTCAGCAGATTTAATCCCTCCCATGCCTCCCTATGCATACCTCCCAGTTCCCATGCTACAGGATAAACCAGTAATCTTCAGGTTTGGGGAAAGAACCATAGAATCTTACAGCACATGAGGAGACCGTTCGGCCCATTGTGCCTATGCTGGCTCTTTGAAAGAGCTATCCAATTAGTTCCACTCCCCTGCTCTTCCCCATAGTCCTGCAAAATTTTTCCTTTCAAGTATTTATCCAATTCCCTTCTGAAAGTTACTATTGAATCTGCTTCCACCACCCTTTCAGGCAGTGCGTTTCAGATCATAACCACTCACTGCTTAAAAACATTTTCCTCATCTCCCCTCTGGTTCTTTTGCCAATTATCTTAAATCTGTGTCCTTTGGTTACCGACCCACCTGCCAGTGGAAACAATTTCTTCATATCTACTCTATCAAAACCCTTCATAATTTTGAACACCTATTAAATCTCCCCTTAACCTTCTCTGCTCTAAGGAGAACAATCCCAGCTTCTCTAGTCTCTCTACATAACTGAAGTCCCTCATCTCTGATACCAAAATGGTGAACAATCTCTAATCTCCATGGATTCATAAGCCTGTCTTGCTGGTAGTCTTTGTAACCTTGAGGTCAATAGATTAATGTAGTGAGTTATGAGGCATTCCAGTCAAGGTCTGCAGTTTATATGAACCATTAGCATGATGTTGCAAGATCCTACTTTCCTCCAAGCTATCTGAAATCTTCATCCATTGTCCCACCTCGGCCCCGTCAAAAAATGGAGATAGAATTAACTTTCCTTACGTTTCTATCATTAGGATGAAGTTTTAGCTGATCTGCTGCTGCAGTTGCACCATGTTATTAGCTACAGTAATGTTGTGACCAAAGTAATTCCTCATTTGGTACCAATAAGCTCGATGTAGGAGAAAATTGCACTTAAGCCACTAATCCTACAATATTGTATAATGTACTCCTTGCGTGATGCTCTTAATCAGCTCAAATTGCTTCCACCACTATCTCCACCAGTGTTAGAATTGTGACCACCAGTACTTCACCCCAGTGTCAGAATTGTGACCACCAGTACTTCACCCCAGTGTTAGATAGCCCAATCTTGTAGAGCTGATGTTCAAAAGAACTCTCCACACAGCCCAAGTTTGAAAAGACAAATTCCGCACTCAGTACGCAGCAAGCAATTACACTTAGACAGCAATGGTCTGTAGCGTCGACTGACCATGACCGTATGGCTTCGTTCCAGGCGTCAGAGAGTTCCACTGGATCCTTGCCAATCTGATATCGCTAGATTAACCAAGGCTGACCCCATGGCCTCCTCCAATCCAGAGTGAGTCGGTGTTCCTTCCTGACCTCAATCCCAAGCTTCAGGAACTTTGTCTCCGGGAGAGGCGAGGTGACCAATGAGAGCCCGGCGGGCGAGGTGACCAATGAGAGCCCGATGGGCTATGATTGATTATGCCTTCAATCCTCTCAAGTACGGTTCTTCTTGTTACATCTGTGTTGCGGATGAAGTCAGGACACCTAACTCCCAGCAGTCGCCTTTAACAGCGCATATGGAATTCTTCAGTCCCTTGATGTCTTGCTTGGGTAGCGTCCAAGTTTCAGATGCATACAAAATTCCTGGAGGGACACAGGTCTGATCGATCCACCCTTTCGTAGGGACTTTCACCTTCTTTTGACTCCAGACCTTGTAGAGGTTCTTCACTGTGAAGCTGCTAGGCCGATTCTCCTCGATGTGTCTGGCTTGCTAGACCCGTCTGATAACTGTTTGCTATCGAAGTAGATGAAGTCATTCACTGCCTCCTCGACCTGTCCATCAACTTGAATGTCTTGTGTCGCAGCATTTGCACTGCCCCTCTGAGCTGAGTGTTTTTACATTTCCAGTAGATATAGACAGAAATGAAATTTTCCTATTGAAATTCTGATGATAACACCACTGTACCATTAGTGGCCACACCAGTAGTGTGGAAATCCCACATCTTGGTCAGGTTGAATTTGTCCTTAGGATTTTGAAACAGCAGAAGTTGCTGTCCTTGCCCCTCAATTTTTTTTTTGTAAGGTCATCCTGAACTTGGCAGCGTGACAAGAGGGTGCAAAATTACCTCTACTAGAGAGCCAGGGGGTGTTCATGTTTGTAATTACAATGGCGAGAATTGTTTTAAAGTCATGTGCAGGCTTGGTGGTGACAGGCTTTCAGCGTTACTGATGACCTTATGATTTGTTCTCCTTGGGATCAGCTCTCTGTCCTGGTGGTAACACGTCAAACGTTGTTACTCTAAAAAAAACATAAATAGGGCGCAACAAAACAAAGAAAGCTTTTGATTCAGCCATGCTGGTGCCCAGGTGGCTGTGGTCCAGTTGCCTCTGTTTGGTGCATTTGGACTATTTTTGGAGATGATGGTGTTTGCTTATCCTGGTAGAGAATATTAACAACAAACTGGAGCACAAACCAAGTGGTTTAGAGCGCAGTTCCACATACTAATGTATTCAAATATTCCTTGGCCACTGACAGTAAATATAATCACCAGGGAATGGGGGACAAAAATCGAGAGCAGTGATTAATTTTTACTGATTTTCCAGGTTTGAGATGATTTTTGAGGCCTGAATGTAAAGCTTACAAAGTGCAGCTTTGCCTGTGAGCTTCTGCTATGATCGTGTCCAATAATCCATCACATTCCACTCTTGCCCTAAAATCAGAGTGATTCAGAGATACAGAGTATTTCCTATTTTGTATTGAATCATGTTGATTGACTTGTCAGATTACAGCCAGCTGTGAGCTCCAGAATTTCCAATGGTTTGTTTGGACAGCACCAATCCACCATCTCGTGACAGTGTGATGGTGACAGAGCTCACCAATGACGTGTTGTTCAGTGTGCCCACTGGATTTATCTCACCTCGGGGTTTAATTTCCTCTGCGCTATTTTTAGATAGAATTTTACAGCACAGAAGGCGGCCATTTGCCTCATTGCACCGTGCCGTCTCTCTGAAGGAGCTATCCAGTTAGTCCCATTACCCTGCCCTTTCCCAATTAGCTTCTATAAGTCCAGTCTGTAACACAAACTGAACGAGTTAGCAACAGGAATCTATGTGAATTTGTTCAAGGCAGAAAGAAAATTAAACCTACTATACACTAGGAATGAGGGCTGCATTGTACATTTTCTCTTGCATCAAAAGAGTCCTTGCAGATATAAGGTATCTACAGATGAAGTATGGTGTCTCCCTTCGGATCCAAGGACTGCTTTGATTTTCCTATTCCTTTGCCAGCCCATAGTTCTAATTCTGAAGCTGCCTGGAGCAAGCTGCAGAAACTGGTAGCTTGCCTGAGCAGGTTACAGGTCTCTACCAGTTCATTTACAACCTTCAGTGCTGAAAATTGTCACTCCTATACCAATTTGACTAGACTTCAATCAAAGGTGCTGCATGACGTTGATATAGAGCATGAGAGCTGAACGCTGGACGTCCCGTAAATACCTGCCCTCTTTTCATCTCGTTATTGTAAAGTTTAAAAAAATATGCAAAACATCTCAAAGTCTCTGCCTTTCACAAAACAATGCTACTTATTTTTTTTGAAGATCCCAGCCTCTCAAACCAGTGCCAAACAAATGTAACACGAGCCACATATATTTTACAAAGGTCTTGAGCAGAAGATTGGTTCCATAACCCTTAATACCCTTGCCTATCAAAAGTCTATCAATCTCAGTTTGGAAATTTTCAATTGACCCCCCAGCCTCAACAGCTTTTTGGGGGAGAGAGTTCCAGATTTCCACTACCCTTTGTGTAAAGTGCTTCCTGACATCACCCCTGAATGACCTAACTCTAATTTTAAGGTTATGCCACCTTGTTCTGGGCTTCCCCACCAGAGGAAATAGTTTTTATCTACTTTATCAAATCCTTTAATCATCTTAAATACCTGAATTAGATCACCTCTTAATTTTCTATATTTAAGGGAATACAAGCCTAGTCTATGCAACCTGTCCTCATAATTTAATCCTTTTAGCCCCGGTATCATTCTGGTGAATCTGTACTGCACCCCCTCCAAGGCCAAAATATATCCTTCCTGAGGTGCGGTGCCCAGAACCGATGCAGTATCTCCAGATGAGGTCTAAACAGAGCTCTGTACAGCATAACTTCCACCCCTTTGTATTCCAGCCCTTTTGAGATAAAGGCCAAAATTCCTTTTAAATTATTTTTGTACCTGTCCACTAGCTTTTGGTGATTTCTGAACTTAGACCCTTAAATCTCTCTGCTCATCCACAGTTCCTAGCTTCTCGCCATTTAGAAAATACCCTGATCTATCTTTCTTAGGTCCAAAGTGGATGAACTCCATCTGCCACAGTTTTGCCCACTCACTTAATCTATCAATGTCCCTTTGCAACTTCCTGCTCCCATCTACACTATTTACTGTGCCACCTAACTTGGTGTCTGTCACCAGCAAACTTGGATATAAGGTTCTCTACTCCTTCATCTAAGTCATTTATAAATATAGTGAAAAGCTAGTGAAAATACAATGATACCATTGGGAAATCAGAGAAATGTTTAAATCCATTGCTAAGATAAAGAAGACATCTTCAAGGAACCTCTGAAGCTTCACAAATGGGAGGTGCTGTAATTCCATGATGGGATCTATGTCCTTGAAACTGGTGAAAGATTTCTTTCAAGCGTAGGCTTGAATAATATTCTTTTTTCCTTCAAGTTATTGTTTCAATAAGAATTTCCAATACTCCTGTCAGGTTGTTAAACAATTACAGGCGTGGGGCTAATTTTAACCTAACCTGCCCAGCAGGGATGGCATCGGCCATTCATTTTACACCCCAACTGAATTTTACTTTCCATTGACTTCAACAAGTTCTTGGGTGACCCTAGAGCAAAATTTGCCCAATTCAACACAGCGTTTACAAAAACCCAGAATCGGAAATAACCCCATTCAAGCTTTTGAGATGATAGAAAGCTGCTAGGGCTCAGCACATTCAAGGAGTATCCAAAATTTCTTTTTGAATCATCGCAAAACTCTTACCAATAACACTGACTTGGCCTTTAATATATGCGGGCAGAAAATCGTCTTGGACGGTGTCACGTGGGCTCCAAGATTCAAGTTAATCCCAATCATTTCTTTCCCTCTGGCCTGTTTATCAAATGCAAACCGCCATTTGTATTGCAAACTTTTTTCCTTTTTCATTATTTTGTTTTAAAACATTTACAGTGTGCACTTTCTCAAGTCATGGTACTTTGCACAATACATGTTGCATTACATTGCAAATATCTATGGGAGGTCTTGCGAAGTTCTAAATATTTGGTGATGTTACTTGTGGATGGGGTGAGGTCAGCCCTTGGCAAGGGCAATCCACAGGAGGGATGGTTGAACTGCAGCTCATCAGCTTTGGGTGGTTTGTGGTCTAGGGGGATGTATAGAAGGGCAACAAGAGCCGGGGACCTGTCCTTCAGTCCTGGACTCCTTCGGCTGTGGGGATTCATGAAGTGTCTTTGGCAGAGATAGTTGGATGGAATACGCTTGCAGGAAGGAAAGAAAGAAAGAACTTGCATTTACATAGTGACTTTCATGATCTCAGGATGTTTCAAAGCGCTTTATAGCCAATGAAGTACTTTTGAAGTGTAGTCACTGTTGTAGTGTAGGAAACGCAGCAGCCAATTTGCAAACAGCAAGGTCCCACAAACAGCAATGTGATAACGACCAGGTCATCTGTTTTAGTGATGTTGGTTGAGGGATAAATATTGGTCAGGACACCGGGGCAAACTCCCCTGCTCCTCTTCAAGTTGTAGCATGGGATCTTATACATCCGCCTGAGAGGGCAGACGGGGCCTCGGTTTAAAGTCTCACCTGCAAGACGGCACCTCCGACAATGCAGCACTCCCTCAGTACTGCACTGAAGTGTCAGCCTGGATTTTGTGCTCAAACTTTTGGAGTGGGGCTTGACCCCACAATCTCCTGACTCAGAGGTGAGAGGACTATCAACGAGCCACGGCTGACACCTGTAAGTGGATCAATACCTTCTGGTGCTTTCCTAAGACCAGGTGCGGTCTGAAGTATTCAGTCAGTTTGGCAAATGCTCCACAGGTACTTTGTCCATGTTTCCTTGGGGAGGGGCATGCACCTCCTCACTGGTAAGAGTGAGAATTGCACACGCCTGTCAGCAGCAGGAATTCCCCCACCATCCAACAAACCCAAGCCTAATTGCCCTATTACCAATTGGCTAATGCTGCAACTTTAATCTGTAAGAAATTTCACAGGAACGTCTAGAGTATTCTGTGTGATTCTCATTATAGACATTCAGGGACACAAATATATCAAATTAACACTCTCCTCTTTCTCTGTCCCTTTCATTGTTTTCTGTCAAATACTGGTTTATTAATTCCACATGAAAAGGCAACCATCCAACTCATTAAAGTTCCTGAGATTTTCTTGACAGTGTTGAATTAGCGTAATGTATTTATTCTGTGTAAAACCTGGCATACTGAAGTAGTATGTGCGGAGTTATTTAAAACAAGAATTCCATACATTGCAGTGGTTACATTCCACAGAACTAGAAAACCACAGAGGGAATGTCAGCTTGCTTTAAAAAATAAAGAAGAACCCAAGTTTTTCAAAATAATGCCTGGTTCTGAGTTCTAAGAGTTGCTTAAACCCAATCCAGTTGGCTTATTGTGCTGCTCATTGACTGTGCAGTCCTGGACTATTAGGGTTGCCAACCATCCAGGATTGACCTGGAGACTCCAGGAATTGCAGATTAATCTCCCGGACACTGCTGTGAGCAAAACCCGGCAGAAAACTCAGAGCGACATTAAAAGATTGCGTTTTAAAAAAATTTTTCTTTGAACACTTTTGACTGTTAGTTATAAAAATATCAGAGCTGGGCAAATGGGCTGTTTGGATGATTCTTGACCTTCAATCAATCAGATAACAAAGAGTCTATTCGCTTTCCAATCGATGTGGGAAGGTGGTACTTCGTGGGGATGGGCGTGTCGGGCGACCAATGGCAGCAGTATGGGGGCGGGGTGGTTGGGAAGCAGGAGGTCACGTGATGACACCTCCAGGAATACGTCCAACCAGTGTTGGCAACTCTATATACAATAGGGGCTCCCATAGTGCTGCCAACCATTACTCCCTGATCTCAATTTGGTCATCGCAAGAAAACGCTGAATCAATGTGAGATATTTATTATTATCCCCTGTCCTGCTTCCTATCTGCTCCCTGTCCTGTTCCTCCATTCTGCCCCCTGTCTGCTCCCTGTCCTGCCCCTAGCCTGCTCTCTGTCCAGTCCCCCTGTCCTGCCCTCTGTCTGGTCCTCCTGTCTGGTCCCCCAGTCTTGCCCCATCTGCTCCCAATTCTGTTCCCTGCCCGGGTCCCTGTCCAGTCCCCTGTCCAGTCCCCTGTCCAGTCCCCTGTCCAGTCCCCTGTCCAGTCCCCTGTCCAGTCCCCTGTCCTGTCCCCTGACCTGTCCCCTGACCTGCCCCATTCTGCCCCCTGTCATGTCCCATTCTGCCCCCTGTCATGTTCCATTCTGCCCCTGTTCTTTCCCCTGTCCAGTTTTGTACTTTGCCAAAGGTGGAATCCTTATTTTTGTTCTCACCAAGCTGAGGGGTGTCATTGCTGAAGAACGGAATATTTTACACACCCGCTGACAGCATCAAGTACCTCCAGGTCAAGTAGTAGTGACCCAACTTCAGAGTAAAGCTCCCTCTGCACTGCCCAAAAATGTGCCTTTCTCCCCATTCCAGAAGAGCAGCCCTACTGCACCAGTGTGTCATTTCAATTCTTCGCATCAGCCATCTTGTGACCTTTCTGAATGAGATTGCCAAATGGTGTCAAATTAGAGGTGATTAGATGTGATTTCACATTGGACCCCTATAGCTGGAGAAGAGACCTTCCCTTCAACAGCACCCTGGTCACAGAGATGACATAAGAACATAAGAACATAAGAAATTGGAGCAGGAGTAGGCCAATCGGCCCCTCGAGCCTGCTCCGCCATTCAATAAGATCATGGCTGATCTGATCCCAACCACAAATCTAAAGAACACAAGAAGTAGGAGCAGGACCCGGCCACACAGCCCCTGGGCCCTCTCCGCCACCCACAGGGCATTGACCGATCCGAACTCAGCTTCATGTCCAATTTCCTGCCCGCTCCCCATAACCCCTAATTCCCTTTACTTCTAGAAAACTGTCTATTTCTGTTTTAAATTTATCTAATGATGTAGCTTCCACAGCTTCCTGGGGCAGCAAATTCCACAGACCTACCACCCTCTGAGTGAAGAAGTTTCTCCTCATCTCAGTTTTGAAAGAGCAGCCCCTTATTCTAAGATTATGCCCCCTAGTTCTAGTTTCACCCATCTTTGGGAACATCCTTACTGCATCCACCCGATCAAGCCCCTTCACAATCTTATATGTTTCAATAAGATCGCCTCTCATTCTTCTGAACTCCAATGAGTAGAGTCCCAATCTACTCAACCTCTCCTCATATGTCCGCCCCCTCATCCCCGGGATTAACCGAGTGAACCTTCTTTGTACTGCCTCGAGAGCAAGTATGTCTTTTCTTAAGTATGGAGACCAAAACTGTATGCAGTATTCCAGGTGCGGTCTCACCAATACCCTATATAACTGCAGCAATACCTCCCTGTTTTTATATTCTATCCCCCTAGCAATAAAAGCCAACATTCCGTTGGCTTTCTTGATCACCTGCTGCACCTGCATACCAACTTTTTGATTTTCTTGCACTAGGACCCCCAGATCCCTTTGTACTGCAATACTTTCCAGTCTCTCGCCATTAAGAAAATAACTTGCTCTCTGATTTTTCCTGCCAAAGTGCATAACCTCACATTTTCCAATATTATATTGCATCTGCCAAATCTCCGCCCACTCACCCAGCTTGTCTATATCCCCCTGCAGGTTTTTAATGTCCTCCTCACTCTCTGCTTTCCCTCCCATCTTTGTATCATCTGCAAATTTTGATATGTTGCACTCGGTCCCCTCCTCCAAATCGTTAATATAGATTGTAAAGAGTTGGGGACCCAGCACCGACCCATGTGGAACACCACTGGTTACTGGTTGCCAGTCCGAAAATGAACCATTTATCCCAACTCTCTGCTTCCTGTTCGATAACCAATCCTCCACCCATGCCAGAATATTACCCCCAATCCCGTGATTTTTTATCTTAAGTAATAATCTTTTATGTGGCACCTTGTCGAATGCCTTCTGGAAGTCTAAATACACTATGTCCACTGGTTCCCCTTTATCCCCCCTGTACGTTATGTCCTCAAAGAACTCAAGCAAATTTGTCAGACATGACTTCCCCTTCATAAAGCCATGCTGACTTTGTCCTATTAAATTATGCTTATCTAAATGTTCCGTTACTGTCTCCTTAATAATAGACTCCAAAATTTTACCCACCACAGATGTTAAGCTAACTGGCCTATAATTTCCAGCCTTCTGCCTACTGCCCTTTTTAAATAACGGTGTTACATTAGCAGTTTTCCAATCTGCCGGGACCTCTCCTGAGTCCAGGGAATTTTGGAAAACTATCACCAAAGCATCCACAATCCCTACTGCCACTTCCCTCAAGACCCTAGGATGGAAGCCATCAGGTCCAGGGGATTTATCCGCTTTGAGTCCCATTATTTTACTGAGTACCATCTCCTGATTGATTTTAATCGTATTTAGCTCCTCCCCCCGTAGAGTCTCCTGTTTGTCCAGTGTTGGGATATTCTTAGTGTCCTCTACTGTAAAGACTGAAACAAAATATTTGTTCAGCATTTTTGCCATCTCCATGTTTCCCACCATTAATTTCCCGGTCTCATCCTCTAAGGGACCTATGTTTGCCTTAGCCACCCTTTTTCTTTTTATATAACTATAGAAACTCTTGCTATCTGTTTTTATATTTTTTGCTAATTTCTTTTCATAATCTAACTTCCCTTTCTTAATCAATCCTTTAGTTACTTTTTGCTGTCTTTTGAAGAATTCCCAATCTTCTATCCTCCCACTAAGTTTGGCTACCTTATATGTCCTTGTTTTTAGTCGGATACTATCCTTGATTTCTTTACTTAGCCACGGATGGCTGTCATTTCTTTTACACCCTTTTTTCCTCAGTGGAATATATTTATTTTGAAAGTTGTAAAATAACTCCCTAAATGAACACCACTGCTCATGTACCGTCTTACCCTTTAATCTATTTTCCCAGTCCACTTTAATCAATTCCGCTCTCATACCATCATAGTCTCCTTTATTCAAGCTCAGTACGCTTGTTTGAGAATCAACCTTCTCACCCTCTAATTGGATATGGAATTCAACCATGTTGTGGTCGCTCGTTCCAAGGGGATCCTTAACTAGGACATTATTAATTAATCCTGACTCATTACACAGGACCAGGTCCAAGGTTGCCTGCCCCCTAGTAGGATCAGTTACATACTGCTCAAGAAATCCATCCCTGATGCACTCAATGAACTCGTCCTCAAGGCTGCTCTGCCCAATTTGATTTGTCCAGTTAATATGATAATTAAAATCCCCCATAATTATAGCTGTTCCCTTATTACATGCCCCGACTATTTCCTGATTAATACTTCTTCCAGCAGAGTTGCAACTATTAGGAGGCCTATATACTACGCCCACTAATGTTTTTTTCCCCTTATTATTCCTTATCTCCACCCAAACTGTTTCATTATCTTGATGCTTTGTCCCAATATCATTTATCTGTATTACAGTGATTCCTTCCTTTATTAACATAGCCACCCCACCTCCCCTTCCTGCCTGTCCTTCCTGATTGTTAAATACCCTGGCATATTTAATTCCCAGTCGTTGTCACCCTGCAGCCATGTTTCTGTAATGGCCACAAGATCATACCCATACGTAGTTATTTGTGCCGTTAACTCGTCCATTTTGTTACGAATGCTACGTGCATTCAGATAAAGAACTTTCAAATCTGTTTTGTGACGCTTCGTTCCTGCTTTTTCCTTTTTTAACACTTTACCTATTACTCCATACCTTCTGTCCCTTCCTGTTACGCTTTCCTCTCTCTCCCTGCTCAGGTTCCCAACCCCCTGCCACTTTAGTTTAAACCCTCCCCAACAGCACTAGCAAACACTCCTCCTAGGACAGCGGTCCCGGCCCTGCCCAGGTGCAGACCGTCCGGTTTGTACTGGTCCCACCTCCCCCAGAACCGTTTCCAGTGTCCCAGGAATTTGAATCCCTCCCCCTTGCACCATTCCTCTAGCCACGTATTCATTTGAAATATCCTCCTATTTCTACTCTGACTAGCACGTGGCACTGGCAGCAATCCTGAGATTACTACCTTTGAGGTCCTATTTTTTAATTTACCTCCTAACTCCCTATATTCTGCTTTTAGGACCTCATCCCCTTTTTTACCTATATCGTTGGTGCCTATGTGCACCACGACAGCTGGCTGTTCGCCCTCCCCCTCCAAAATGTTCTGTAGCCGCTCCGAGACGTCCTTGATCCTTGCACCAGGGAGGCAACACACCATCCTGGAGTCTCGGTTGCGGCCGCAGAAACGCCTGTCTATTCCCCTTACAATTGAATCCCCTATCACTATAGCTCTTTCACTCTTTTTCCTCCCAGCCTGTGCAGCAGAGCTACCCGTGGTGCCAGGAAGTTGGCTGCTGCTGCCTTCCCCTGATAAGTCATCCCCCACAACAGCATCCAAAGTGGCATATCTGTTTGAGAGGGGGATGGCCACAGGGGACCCCTGCACTACCTGCCTGCACCTCTTACTCTTCCTGGTGGTCACCCATTCACTTCCTGCCTGTATACCCTTTACCTGCGGTGTGACCAACTCGCTAAACGTGCTATCCACGAGTTTCTCTGCATCGCGAATGCTCCACAGTGAGTCCACCCGCAGCTCCAGCTCCGAGATACGATCGGTCAGTAGCTGCAGGTGGACACACTTCCCGCACACATGGTCGGCAGGGACACTGGTGGTGTCCATGACTTCCCACATCTTGCAGGAGGCGCATATCACGGGTGCGAGGTCTGCTGCCATGACTTGCCTTAGCTGAGTTACCCCTTTTAAATTACGTTGAAATTAGAAAATGTTAACTATACTAGGGACCTAGGTTCACTAAAAAAAACGCTATCTGCTATAAAACCTGCAGATCTTCCCTTTCTTATTACTTTACTTACAGTAAAATGGTAGAAATACTCACCTGAACCTACTCACCAATCAGCTGCCTCCCCTGTGCCGCGTCACTTTCTGACTGGTGACGTCACCCCGAACTGCCGCTGGTCTCAGAGTCTCGCTCTCAGAGTAAGCTCTGGTCTCGCTCTCTCCGCGCTGTTTATATCCCCGCTCTGGTCTCGCTCTCTCCCGCCGCTCACCGACTGGACTCTCGCTCTCTCCCGCCGCTCACCGACTGGACTCTTGCTCTCTCCCGCCGCTCACCGACTGAACTTCCGCTCTCTCCGCGCTGTTTTTATCCCCGCTCTGGTCTCGCTCTTTCCCGCCGCTCACCGACTGGACTCTTGCTCTCTCCCGCCGCTCACCGACTGGACTCTCGCTCTCTCCCGCCGCTCACCGACTGGACTCTCGCTCTCTGCCGCCGCTCACCGACTGGACTCTCGCTCTCTCCCGCCGCTCACCGACATGACAGAGAAAGTAATGAACTAAAAATTCATGATTAAATCACTAACCAATACTATTCCTTAACCAACTCTTCCTAGTCTAAATTGTCCCAACAGATCAGGACTGATTCAGGGAGGATGGTTCCATTTCTAACAGATAGTGTGAGCATTGATGGACTTTTTCATATGCTCACCTATTTTACTGTCCAGGCTGATTCATCTCAATAGGCCAGTGGGCCTGGGTAACGACAATAAATTACTCCCTCATTAAAATGTTTTTTTTTGCTCGTAGCAAGGCTGAGATGGATTCAGAACTCCCAGTGTTAACCTGGATACTCGCAGAGAGGCAATCAAGATTTAATTGGTATCCAAGAGTATTTCGAGGACCTGATCCAGACTGGGCCAAAACGTTCACTTAAAATAACTCTTCATTTTCCTGTTTTTATCAAACTGTCTCAGCCAAGATATTTAATTGGAGTTTGTGCTGATCTGAGTTGCTGTATAATCCTACTCATTATGTGTACAAGGTATGTTGTGGGAGTCTTCTGGCTGCAAAATGTATTCCGCAGTTTGGAAGGAACCAAGATGGTGAAACTCCCCTTTGATTAAGAAATGCGGGTCAATAGTTCGGGTAAAGCAGCCAATCTCCTGCTAGGGTTGCCAACTCACCAGGATTGTTCTGGAGTCTGCAAGATTAATCACGACTGTGAGCAACCCGGAAGTAAAGTCATAAGGGCAATAAAACAAATTGTGTGTTTTTTTCCATTTTCTTTGAACACTTTTGTTTATTAGCTATAAATATTTTGGAGATGGATGTTTCGGGCAACCAGTGGCAGGACCGGGGGAGGGGGGAGCGGGGCAGTTGGAGGTGGGAGGTCATGTGATGAAACTTCCTGGAATACATCCAACTCAAGTTGGCAACCCTCACACCTAGTCTCCATTAAAAGAAGAATTTCAGTCCCAGGCACCCCCCTCAATCTGTGTGAATTGAGAATGTTACGTAACGATTTGCTTGTCACATTCCAGCACGATTCTTCGTAAACAAAACAGATGGTAGGAGAAACATTCACTTAAACTCCATGCGCAGGCATCCCTGCTGACTCAGACATGATTTACACCCTCCAGTGTGATACCGAACCATGCAAGGCACAAGGTCTCAGGTTTAATCCCTAATCCAGTGCTGAATCTACTTATCTCAAATAGACGGTAGTTGGGGTGCCAAAGTTGAGGAAAAGAGGGAAGGTCAGGCAGGGTTCCTGCTCCTGATTGTTATCCAGTGGCCCCTGATGGGAAATGTGTGTGGGGAGACTGCAAGTGAGAGCAGGATTGGTCTTCATGGTGATTCCTCCCTCCCTCCCCCAGTGCTGTAGTCCGCTGACACTCGCTGAAGAATGGTGATTTGGACAGGATGCAGTAGATACCAGCGCCTATGGAACTGAATGTCACTTGAGTCACTTTATTGCAGCTCTTTCCCCATCTCTCCTAAAAGTGGTGTTAAAAACTAATGGTTTGGAAAGCGCTGCCACCAAGTATTGAACTGACGACATCTGCTAAGTGATAATAAACACACTTACTGCACTTTGACAATAACCCTTCTCTGAACACCATTTAAACGCTCCCCCCCCACCCCACCCCCAGTTTCTCAGGAGACTCAGTAGCAACTGTTTGATTTGGAGATCATCCCTCGAATATTTTGTTGAGAGGTTAAAGACACAACGGGAAGTATTTGCATCTCTTCTCTCCAGCCAAGAACTCTGCAGTTTGTCTTCCGAGCCCATAGCGAGGGAACGGGAAATTGCATTCCACAATGACCGCTGGGCATTTATCAAGAATAGAAATAAATGGGTTGATTTAATGTAGAACAGGCCCTTGCTAATGTGGTGTCCTTTAGATATGTTAACATATCTCTGTTATTACAACCGCATTTTATCGTTGTCAAGCAGTTCAGATTAGAGTAATTCGATTGTATTGTTATAAGTGCCCTTTATTGCTGGAGTTCTTTCCATTGAGATGTACAAAGATTTACGTGTCTTCCCAGGGCACTTTATTAAAAATTCATTCTCGGGATGTGGGAGTCGTTAGCAAGGCTGGCTTTTATTGCCCATCCTCTAGATTGATATAACTGAGTGGTTTGCTAGGTCACGTCAGAGGGCAATCAAGAGTCAACTACGTTGTGTGGGAATGGAGTCACATATAGGCCAGACCGGGTAAGGAAGACAAGATTTCTTCCCTAAGAGAAGTTAGTGAAGCATTTGGGTTTCTATGACAATCCGACAGCCCCATGGTCATTTTTGCTGATCCCAAAACAGAGTACATGGCACATTACTAATTACAAATTACTTGCAGGTATATGCATTGTTCTCTTATAGATTGTGTGTTTGAGTGGTATAATACATGGGCATGGGGTGCACTGACCATGTGGGAAATCGGGAGATTTCCCGAGTGCCCCAGGGAATGGCTCTGTAGCACTGTATTATCGGTGCCCTGCCCTTTCCCTGACAACCTCGAAGAATGACACGGTCTTTTTGGCGGAGTCAGTCCTCTACCGCATGGAGAGGGACTGAGGTCATTCCTTCCATGGGGGTTTAAGTAGGGTTGCCGACCCTCCCAGATTGTCCTACGGTCGCCAAGAATTGAAGATTAATCTCCTGGGCAGTGCTGCGAGCAAACCCGGGAGAAAAATCATATCGGAGATGGGAAGAAAGGCTGTTTGACTGACAGTCAAGTATCATCCAATTGGGTAACGAAGATTCTGTTCGCTTTCTGATTGGCGGGGGAAGATGGTGTGCTGTGAGGTTGGACGTGTCAGGCAACCAATAGCGGGAGCCTGGGGGCGTTTGGAGGTGGGAGGTTATGTGATGAAACCTCCCGGAGTATGTCCAACCAGAGTTGGCAACCCTAAGTCGAGCAGGGAGGGTGGGGCATGGGTCTGTTGGGCAATGAGTTTGGGAGGTTAGAGTGCTGCAGGTTGTTGGGACCATTGCAAACGTGGATTGACCTGGACCCCTTTGACTGTGGAGGCTTAGGGGAATTTTGTTTGCGGGGGGGTAGGGGTGGAATGGAGTGTGGTCCTAGAAAGATTGTTTACATCTCCTGGTGCTTTCCCAACTCCAGACGCCAACTAGCGTGTCACAGCTAATGGGGGGGGTGGGGGGTCTTCCTACTGCTAAGGAGATGTGTATACTGCTGGAAACAGGCCAAGTAGTCGTCAGTTGGGAAAGGGCAATGACAAAGTCTTTAATGCTGAATTTTAAATCTCTCTTAAGATAACTGGCAAAAGAACCAGAGAGGAGATGAGGAGAATTTTTTTTTACGCTGCGAGTTGTTATTATCTGGAATGCACTGCCTGAAAGGGTGGGGGAGCAGATTCAATAGTAACTTTCAAAAAAGGAATTGGATAAATAATTGACAAGGAAAAAATTGCAGGGCTACAGGGAAAGAGCAGGGGAAGTGGGGCTAATTGGCTAGTTCTTTCAAAGAACCAGCATAGGCACGATGGGCCAAATGGCCTCTTTTGGTGCTGCATCATTCTACTGTTTTCTTTGTTTCTCAGATCTTGAACACCAGAGGAAGAAAAGCGAACGGTGAAAAGAAATTATTGGATGAAGCAATGTCAACACTGCGTCACACTTTTTGGAGTGTTATTTTTGTTCTCTAGTTTGCTGGGCAATGTGAACTGATCATCATCAACACTCTCCTGCTTGGATTTCTCCACCTTATCTCACTGAATCCATCATTCCAGTGAGTATTCTCATCTATTCTACATCATTTTTAAAGGGACACCGTCTTTATTGAAAAGGTCACATTAAGCTCCCTGGAAGGCACCCCAGGCGATTGCACCCTGATTGTTACTGAGTCTTACAGACCAGGAAGCTCCTTGGTTAATTCTGCAGTCTGGGCTGAGTTTGCTGATCTCAG
Source organism: Heptranchias perlo (assembly GCF_035084215.1). Taxonomy (NCBI): domain Eukaryota; kingdom Metazoa; phylum Chordata; class Chondrichthyes; order Hexanchiformes; family Hexanchidae; genus Heptranchias; species Heptranchias perlo. The sequence goes on along the minus strand of NC_090350.1, from coordinate 11,501,360 downwards.
CCAAGGCAGATATTGGGTGATACAGCTTGCTTCAGGGCCCCTCAGTTAGGGAGGATAAATCAGTAAGGGCTTCTGCCCTGAACCATAGGCCGTAAGCCGTACAAGTGCGGATGTCAGATGAAGACAGGATCAGGCTTGAGACGAAACTCTCCTATGACAAACTCTGGTCTCTTGTGCATCCCCCCTCCCTTCGCCCCACTATTGGCGGCCATGCCTTCTAACCTCCGGAATTCCCTCCTCAAACCTCTTTGCCTCTCCACCTCTCAAATCCACCTTTAAGATGCTGCTGAAAACCTACCTCTTTGACCAAACCTGTCCTAATATCTCCTTCGTTGCCTCGTTGCCCATTTTTGTCTGACTACGCTCCTGTGACGCGCCTTGGGATGTTTTACAAGGTTAAAGGCCCTATATAAATGTAAGTTGTTGTCGTAATGGCTGACGAATGGAGAATGAGCAGAGCATGTGTTGGCTGTGGAACCCCAGCGAGAATCAATGGTTTCTGGAGGAAAAGGAGGGGGAAAATTAATTTATTAAACAGTTTTGATTGAATTAAACTGGAGGACATAACTGACGTCAAAACACACCATCGCAATACATGTGTGCAACAATGTTGTGCTAAAAATGAACTTTGACTCTTTGGTATTTCCAAACATCAAAAGGGATGTCAAAGACCTTCATTAAAGCCACTGTGAACTGACTGGCAATGTCACATAGTTCCAACTCTGCGAATCGGTCAAGGTTTATTTTTTTTTATAGAAAAGCCTAGGTGGAGGACCAAGGTCCATAGTGTTGGACAACTGCAAAGTTGGAAAAAGTAAGAGAGCAGATGAGAGAAATCAAGAAATAGTGGCTAGGTGACATCAAGTTTTGGTTGTAAGAGACTGTAGATTGTAGGAGGGAGGGAAGACTGAGAGAAAATTGAACTTTTTATTTTACTTCAGTACATCAGAGACCGAACAAACTAGCATTGACGTGTTGGCCTTGTAAAACAAACCTTCTTTCCCCACCTTTAACACTGTTGAGCAACTCATGGGTGACCTATGAACTGTGAGGAGTTTTTTTTATTAGAAGTAAGAAGTTACTTGGGGTTTAATTGTGGATTATAGTGGAGAATGTGCTCCTGCTTGGTTATCTTTTTGAAAACTGTTCAAAGAATCTTTGTAAACAAACGTACAACTCAAAGACCAAAATCGAGTTTGAATGACATCACATTCAGGTACAATGATGAGACTTTACAAAGAATTTAAAAAAAAATTCGTTCATGGGATGTGGGCATTGCTGGCGAGGCCAGCATTTGTTGCCCATCCCTAATTGCCCTTGAGAAGGTGGTGGTGAGTCGCCTTCTTGAACTGCTGCAGTCCGTGTGGTGAAGGTTCTCCCACTGTGCTGTTAGGTAGAGAGTTCCAGGATTTTGACCCAGTGACGATGAAGGAACGGCAATATACTTCCAAGTTGGGATGGTGTGTGACTTGGAGGGGAACGTGCAGGTGGTGTTGTTCCCATGTACCTGCTGCTCTTGTCCTTCTAGGTGGTAGAGGTCGCGGGTTTGGGAGGTGCTGTCTAAGAAGCCTTGGCGAGTTGCTGTAGTGCATCCTGTGGATGGTACACACTGCAGCCACGGTGTGCCGGTGGTGAAGGGAGTGAATGTTTAGGGTGGTGGATGGGGTGCCAATCAAGCAGGCTGCTTTGTCCTGGATGATGTTGAGCTTCTTGAGTGTTGTTGGAGCTGCACTCATCCAGGCAAGTGGAGAGTATTCCATCACATTCCTGACTTGTGCCTTGTAGATGGTGGAAAGGCTTTAGGGAGTCAGGAGGTGAGTCACTTGCCGCAGAATACCCAGCCTCTGACCTGCTCTTGTAGCCACAGTATTTATATGGCTGGTCCAGTTAAGTTTCTTGTCAATGATGACCCCCAGGATGTTGATGGTGGGGGATTCTGCAATGGTAATGCCATTGAATGTCAAGGGGAGGTGGTTAGACGCTCTCTTGTTGGAGATGGTCATTGCCCGGCACTTGTCTGGCGCGAATGTTACTTGCCACTTATCAGCCCAAGCCTGGATGTTGTCCAGGTCTTGCTGTATGCGGGCTCGGACTGCTTCATTATGTGAGGGGTTGCGAATGGAACTGAACTCTGTGCAATCATCAACGAACATCCCCATTTCTGACCTTATGATGGAGGGAAGGTCGTTAATGATGCAGCTGAAAATGTTTGGGCCTAGGACACTGCCCTGAGGAACTCCTGCAGTAATGTCCTGGTGCTGAGATGATTGGCCTCCAGCAACCACTACCATCTTCCTTTGTGCTAGGTATGACTCCAGCCACTGGAGAGTTTTTCCCCCTGATTCCCACTGACTTCAATTTTACTGGGGCTCCTTGGTGCCACACTCGGTCAAATGCTGCCTTGATGTCAAGGCAGTGGTCATCTGACAAATGTTTGGCCCAGAATTTGCTGGAGTGGGACATCTCATGGCATGCCCTGTTAGTTAGACTTGTTCCCACTCCCTTCAGCTCAAAAATATTTTGCCCACAAAGTTGCTGGAAGTGCGAGCTGACAATGGCACAGCGAGGGCAACGGGGCATCGGTGAACAACGGGACCAACAGTCTATCTCCTCAACCAATGAGATTTAAGGATGGAGAAATCAACAGAGGAAGGACTGAAATGAAAGGTGAATTCAATGTCAAATCAGGTACAGAAAGAGAAATAATGAAAAGGAAAGAAAGATTGGATTGAGAGAGAGAAAAAAGAGACAGAAAGGAAAAGTAAGAAAAACAAAATTAAATTTTAAATTTTGCCATTTTTAAAATCTCCAACAACAATTCACAACCTGAAGGAATGAGACTCCACACTTTTCATAGAATCATAGTAAATTACAGCATAGAAGGAGGCCATTTGGCCCATTGTGTCCGTGCCGGCCGAAAATGAGCCACCCAGCCTAGTCCCACTTTCCTGCACTTGGTCCGTAGCCCTTTAGGTTACGGCATTTCAGGTGCACATCCAAGTACTTTTCAAATGGGTTGAGGGTTTCTGCCTCTATCACCCTTTCAGGCAGTGAGTTCCAGACTCCTACCATCCTCTGGGTGAAAAAATTTCTCCTCAGCTCCCCTCTAATCCTTCTACCAATTACTTTAAATCTATGCCCTCTGGTCACTGACCCCTCTACTAAGGGAAATAGGCCCTCCCGATCTTAATCTAGGCCTCTCATAATTTTATATACCTCAATTAAATCTCCCCTCAGCCCCCTCTGTTCCAAAGAAAACAACCCCAGTCTATCCAATCTTTCCTCATAGCTAAAATTCTCCTGCCCTGGTAACATCCTTGTAAATCTCCTCTGTACCCTCTCCAGTGCAATCACATCTTTCCTGTAATGCGGTGCCCACAACTGTGTGCAGTATTCAAGCTGTGGCATAACCAGTATTTTATACAGTTCTAGCATAACCTCCCTGCTCTTATATTCTATGCCTCGGCTATAAAGGAAAATATCCTATATGCCTTCTTAACCACCTTATCTACCTGTCCTGCTACCTTCAGGGATCTGTCGACATGCACTCCAAGGTCCCTCTCTTCCTCTACACCTCTCAGTATCCTCCCATTTATTGTGTATTCCCTTGCTTTGTTTGCCCTCCCTATACGCATTACCTCACACTTCTCTGGATTGAATTCCATTTGCCACTTTTCTGTCCACCTGACCAGACCATTGATATCTTCCTGCAGTCTACAGCTTTCTTCCTCACTATCAACCGCATGGCCAATTTTTGTATCATCTGCAAACTTCTTAATCATGCCCCCTACATTCAAGTCCAAATCATTAATATATATCACAAAAAGCAAGGGACCTAGTACTGAGCCCTGTGGAACCCCACTGGAAACAGCCTTCCAGTCACAAAGACTCCTGTCAAACATTACCTTTTGCTTCCTGCCACTGAGCTAATTTTGGATCCAACTGCCACTTTCCCTTGGATCCCATGGGCTTTTACTTTTCTGATAAGGTCTCACATGGCAAACTGTCAAAAGCTTGGGCCAAAGGCTGATTGTCAATCATTAACAATTATCACATTGTTAAAAGGGTGCTTACACTATTAATTACTAGACTTAACTTTCTGTGGCAAGTTAATGTGCAAATACAGCAACTTTATGAAAATCACGGGGCGGTTAAGGGCGAGATGCCGTTCTCACGAAGCTAACGGTGCAGCTGCGCAAAGTGGCAGCAAATTGTGGGCGCTTCGTAATTCACAGGGTATCTCTTCCTCGCTACAAGTTGTTGGCCGATTTGCACATTAATAAGGGCCTGCATTGTTCACACACCATTATTTTTTCAGCAAATTCTGGGCCTTTCTACTACTCCTTTCTCTTTTCTCCCCTTCCCCCTCCTCCTCCGTTGATTCCCTCCTAAGATACAGTTTCATGGACACCCTCTGATAACTTACCAATGGGACTGTTACTCGTGCGTGAGCTTTAACAGGCAGTATCATCATTTCCAGTAGGTTTTTAACATTTTTTCATCCCTGGTTGCCCTGAGAAGATGGCGGTGGGCCTTCTCCTTGAACCACTGCAGTCCTTGTGGTGATGGGGCTCCCGCAATGGTGTTGGTTAGGGAATTCTAGTATATTGACCCAGCGAAGCGAAGCAACAGCGATATATGTCCAAGTCAGGATGGTGTGAGGCTCAGAGGGAAACCTGGAGGAGACATTGCTGCTCCTGCCCTTCTCAGGGTTAGAGGTCACAGGGGAGTAAGTAACCTTGGTGAGTTAGGAATGTAGTTCATTCTATGTTCAGAGTTGCTGCAGTGCATTCTGCAGATCATACACATTGCAGCCACATTGCGCTGGTGGTGGAGGGGGTGGATATTGAATCTAGCGGCAGGGACACCGATCAAGTGAACCGCTGTGTCCTGAGTGGTGGTGACCTTCTTGAGTGTTGTTGTGGCTGCACCCACCCATCCAGGCGAGAGGTGAGCCTTCCATCAGGCTCTTGACTTGAGCCTTCTAAGTGGCGGAGAGGCTTTGAGGGGTCAAGAGGTGAGCCACTTGTCACAGAATACTCAGCCTCTGTGCTGTTCTTGTAATATTGCTGGTCCAGTTAAGCTTGCTGGACAACAATCAGCAGTAGGAACCCTGGCTGATTTTTTTTCTTTCCTTACCTAATCCAGGGCCAGTGAGACCAGTTATAGAGCAGCCTCCCCACCCAACTAGCTCAGCACAGACCGAGCTTGGACCCTGTTGGTCTGTGCGGTTCAGGACATCTCTTTTAAGGCTGCCAACTTGATCTATTTTGCGTGCAGATTCATTTGACTGCCTCAGATCAAGGTTTGATGGTAAACTAAGGACAGTGCATGGTGAAGGTGCGATTTATTTACGGGGGGGACGATTAATGAGGTCGCGGTGAAACGGTTCAAGAACTGCAGCAAATCATGAGCACTGCACTTGGTATTTTTGAAGTGCTGCTGAAGGGGAGTGCCTGATGCACTGGGGCCACCATGAGGGTCAAGTCTAGAATGTCGGGCAGCAGCAGCTAGTAAAGGGCTGCTGATTGCCCTTAAAGCGCTGACATTTGTTTCTGCAAAAAAATAATTGGTTGAGGTACTTTGGTAGCCCTTGGAAAGATTGGCCTCTGGAGGGCAAGCCCTGGGAGTTGCGATTAAGAAGGGAGGTCCCTATTGGGAGAGGGCCATCCAGGAACAAAATTGTTTTGCGTCCCCTGAAGCCCGTGTTGCAACTGGGCGCTGACCAACTGGAGTGTTATGCAGACCTTCCCGCCGCATTATATGGATTTGGCCTAATGTGAATAATAACTGCACACTGTTGGTGCAGAGGGTCCTAGCAGGGTAGGCGCTGCCCACTCATCATACTGGCCTCGGGACTTCGCACCTAATTGTAGTGATCCTGACATCCAATACATTACAGCATTTCAGGCACCAGCTTATAGGCCTCATAATCTACTGTTCACAAGATAACTTCAGATGAAGGATGTGGAGATGCCGGTGATGGACTGGGGTTGACAATTGTAAACAATTTTACAACACCAAGTTATAGTCCAGCAATTTTATTTTAAATTCACAAGCTTTCGGAGGCTTCCTCCTTCGTCAGGTAAATATCAGATGAAGGAGGCCATCTTAATACACCCATCCTGAAAGACCCTAATGTTGCTACATTGTGGTATAAATGATTCCAGGGTTTTTGCCTCTATTACTCTGATCTGGACGCCATTCCATGTATTGATCACTCTTTGAATGAAGATGAACCTTCTGATATTTGTCCTAACGCTAGCTTTTACCAGTTTGAACCTGTCTCCCCTTGTCCTACTCCCATAGATTAATTTAAACCACATTAACCTTTTCCACACCATTGACTGTCTTAAATACCTCTATAAAGTCACCTCTCAGGTGCCTCTCTTCCAGGTTGAAAAGTTACAAGTCTCTCAAGTCTTTTCTCACAACTCAAACCTTTGACACTAAAGATCAGCCTCATGGCTCTTCTCTGCATTCCCTCTGGGCCTTGAATGTCTCCCCTGCAACCTGGTGACCAGAACTGGACACGGTGCACAAGGTGCAGACTGACAAGCACCATGCAGTTTGATCATAAGTTCCTCTGACTGGTATTCCACTGTTTTGGTCATGTTGCTCAACGTTTGGGAGGCTTTCTTGATTGTTGCTCTGCATTGGTTGGACATCATGAGCGTTGAGTCTCCTAAGGCACCTAGGTCTTTTGCGACTTCTGGCTTAGCTATTTCAGCGCCATATGTGGAGTAGGTGTGTTGCCCAGTTTCCCCTTCCTGTGTGCAGTACTTTGCACTTATTTGCATTAAATGTCATCTGCTATTGTTCTGACCCTTTACAGGCTCTGTCCAAACTAATTTTGTAATTGGTGCTAACAGCCCCGTAAAGTCACGTCTCTGAATATAGTCCAGAATTTCTTGCTGGTTGGCCCCAAGTTTTGCAGCTGTTTTTATTAATAATACTTCTGGTATTAATTCCAGAAATATACTCCAAATGGAAACACATCACAGAGGATTATTAATGATTAAAACAGACCCAGACAAATCAGCCAAACATGTAGGTGCCTGGATCATTCAGCACACAGCTCTGACAGACTTCATTTGCATCCAATTATTCATCACAGAATTAAAAAAAATATGGGTGCACTTGCCTCCTTTCAAAGTCAGATGAAAAACATTTCTTTTCAAACGATGTGTTATTTCATCTCCAAACTGTAGGAACAAAAGAGTGTTCTGTGCTTGAAAGCCGTGTGGGTTTAGTTGGTTAACCTCCAGCAGTCCCCCTACTTGGCAATCTGCTCAGCCTGGGCTCTTGGCAATCTGCTCCTATCCCCAGAGAGTGCACATGGGAGGAAAATTGGCCCTAAGGTTTATAACGAGACTACCAGCAATGATCCTTGCTAATCAGGCTTGGTGGGCAGATAAGTGAGTAACTGTACAGCCTCCAGTAAGGACATTAACTTTACTCATTAAATTTAACGACTGGGAAATCCCGAGCTGATGGTGCAGAATTTTGAGACATGTGCTCCCAGCACGGGCTGAGGAGTGGCAGATCAGAATTCTTACCTCGCCATCCCGTGTTTAAATCAGAAGATTTTTTTTTTGTAAAACTTCAGCCACAATTCCAGGGTTCTTTAAAACGAAACCAATTATAAATGGAAGTCTGAGGTTTCTAAGCATTGCTGCTGAACGTTCTGCGCACGCACGCACGCACGCACACACACACACACACACACACACACACCACCTCCCTGCCCCCCCCACCCCCCCCCAAGTCAGCCCGTTTGTGAGTGTAGCATGTCCATTTATGTGATTGGGCTACGCCAATTAGTTATCGAATACGTAGCATTCAGGGACTGTTGGACTGCCAGCTTCTCAGTGTTTACCTACTGATTCAGTCAGTGTCTCAAAGACAGGATTAGGGAATTCTTTCCCAGGTTTGCTCCCTCTCTGCCTTAAAACAGGAACATCGTTTGGACTCTGATTCCAAGCAGCCAGGCGATCAACAGCTTCTGGCGTCAATTCAGACTGGACTGAGTTGTATACAGTCAAACCCAAAGCCGCCTTCCCCTCCCAACTTAAAGAAAGTTCTGGGAGCAATCTCTCCTGCATCAATTTAATGTTTCTATTTTTCACACCAGCCATTCTGTGGCCTCTCTGAGTGATACTGCCAAGGAATGAGCAATTTTTACAGTTCTCCATTTCCCACTAGGAGTTTGGTTGAGATTTCCCCATATGTAGTTCACTTGGGACCTTTTATAAGAGTAGACTTACACCAGATTATCAGTCTTACAGATTGTCTGATCAGCACAAGGAACTCTGTTCTTGTGTTCCAACCAATTGTTATAAAAACCCAACTGGTTCACTAATGTCCTTCAGGGAAGTAAACCTGCCATCCTCACCCGGTCTGGCCCATTATGTGATTCCGGTCCCATAGCAATGTGGCTGACTCTTAACTGCCCTCTGAAGTGGCCTCAAGAAACCACTGAGTTGTTGTGTCAAACCGCAACCTGCAGTTTGAGAAGAAGGCTCATCTCTGCCTTCTCAGGACAATTAGGGATGGACAATAAATGCCAGCCTTGCCAGTGACGCCCACATGTGGAGAATGATTTTTGTTTTAAATTGTAAGTTCCATAAAGATATTAGGGGTAATTCCATTACTGGCGACTCCTTGTTGGACTTGCGTGTGAATCTCAGACAGGGCTGTAACAATATAACTCCGAATCTTCAACCAATGCTTACGTCCAGTCAGGCTCCATACTGGAATTGGAGCATCATGAAAGCACCCCTATTATCTCCACTATCTTGCATCTCTGAATCCCATACCAGTGCCGTCCCAAGATCCTGCTGATGTTTTTTTTTAATTCGTTCATGGGATGTGGGCATCGCTGGCAAGACCAGCATTTATTGCCCATCCCTAATTGAGTGGCTTGCTGGGCCATTAAGAATCAACCACATTGCTGTGGGTCTGGAGTCACATATAGACCAGACTGGGTAAAGACAGCAGGTTTCCTTCCCTAAAAGGGCATTAGTGAATCAGATGGGATTTTGCAACAAATCCGGTAGTTTCATGGCTACCATTTACTTATTCCAGATTTTTATTTAATTAATTGAATTTAAATTCCCCAGCTGCCGTGGCGGGATTTGAACTCATGACTGGATTATTAGTCCGGGCCGCTGGGATTACTAGTACAGTAACATAACCACTATGCTACCGTGCCCTTATTCTGTAATCGGCCACCAAGAGCAGTGTGAGAACACCCCAGTGAGTCTCCCACCGCCCCCCCAGATTGCTTTATAATGAAAACAAACTGGACTCATCAACGTTCTTCGAGAACAAGAACACACACAATGAGCCACCGTGCCCAGTGTTCCCATTGACCACGTACAATCTGGGCTATCGACGCCTCTGCTCATCTCCTGAGGAAAGGTTCTGTTACATTTCTCGCCGTCCTACCAAAAGTACACCAAGCAATCCTGCAGAATCCCACCCTAACCCGCTAACCTTCCACCGCACACACTCCACACTTGCACCTATTACCGCACGGCTTTCGACCATCTCTACCCACTTGTAACTAAGGCCGCTGCTTTAAAGCTTTTGCAAAAAAGTGGATGAATTCCCAAAACACCAGTAAAAATTCCCGGAATGCCATGTAATAAAAATGGAATTTAACTCTTTCAGTCACCACCTGTCAGTGACCCTGTTTACAGGGGACATCAGCCTCTTTTCCATGTCTTATATACAAGGTTTCTGCTTTCCGTTGTCACAGAGAAAGGGACAGAATTGCAGAATGCGATTCCCAAAACACCAGTAACTATCTTGAAATCCCATGTAATAGAAATGGATTTATTCAATCAGTAAACCTTGATTATAAATCTCAACCCCTCCTAACCAGATTTCTTGTTAATTGATACAACATCACCCTGTTTAGCTGAGAGTCCACTATTTGGACTTGAACATTTGTCTCATTTTTCCCCCCTTTTTTCTTCCCTATTTTCTCTGCCAATTTTCTCCCCCTCCCCGCCCCCCACCCCCGCTCTGCTCGTTAACTCCTTCCTGAGGTGCAGTTTCACAGGTGCCAGACCCTTCAAAATCTTGTCCCAATGGCCATTGTTTATTGTGTGAGCCTTGACACTGGTTGTCTGCAGGATGTTCGACTGCAAGAGGCATCATGATCCAGCCCATTCGCGCCCTCACCTGATGGCCACACGTGCTCTCTTTCTGACAGGAGTCACTGGACAGGATTCATGAGTGACCATCAGCCTGGTGCAGATTGCTTTCTCAGCACAAGGAAGGACCTGGGTTCCAGTGGGAACCCTGGCTGATTTTTCTGTCCTCCTTAACCCAAGGGGTACTGAGGAAATATGGGGGGAAATTTTCATCCTCACCATCTGGGCAGTAACCTGGTGGAGCAGATCGCCTGCCTGTTGTACAATTCACCCAACTTACATTCCATTCAATTCAACGGCAAGACAATCGGGAGTGTTCTACAATTGGTTGGCGTTCCTGATTACCATCTGTGGTGAGGACAGAAATTTAACCCCTAACTGAGATCAGATTTCTCAATCAGTCTTCTTTCTGATGCATGGTGATATATTGTAATCCGTTTTTGTATCAAAGAAGCTCCCTGCAGATTTATATTTTTATTCATTCTCAGGATGTGGGTGTCGCTGGCAAGGCTGGCATTTATTTCCTAGTTTGGTACAACTGCGTGACTTGCTAGGCCATTTCAGAGGGGAATTAAGAGTCAACCACATTGGTGTGGGACTGGAGTCACATATAGGCCAGTCACATATATGCAAGTTCCCCTCCAAATCACACACCATTCGGATTTGGACATACATCGGCGTTCCTTCATCGTCACTGGGTCAAAATCCTGGAACTTGCTACCTAACCAGCACTGTGGGCGCACCTTCACCACGTGGACTGCAGAGGTTTGAGAGTGAGGTCCGCCATCATCTTCTCAAGGGCAACTAGGGACTGGCAGTAAATGCCGGCATTGCCAGCGACACCGACGTCACAAGAATGAATTTTTTAAAAAGCCTGTATAAGGACGGCAGGTTTCCTTCCGTAAAGGACATTGGTGAACCATTTGGGTTTTTATGACAATCCGACAGTTTCATGGTCACTTTTACTGATGTCAGCTTCTTATTTCCAGATTTTTAAAAACTGGATTCAAATTCTCATACTGCCACGGTGGGATTGGAACTCACGTTCCCCGGATTATTCTGACACAGGGGCGATGGGCCGAATGGCCTCCTTCTGTGCTGCATCATTCTGTGATTCTATGATTATGATTCTGGACAATTACATAGCACCTTGTGGGACTCCATATCGTGTGACACAGCTTCAGGCCCAGAGCCCCCTCACCAATCGAATTCCTGATTTCGGCCAGGTCAGAAAGTCATGTCGTCCAGGGCAGGCCTGAAAGCTCCTCAGCAGGAGACAGGATGAGAAAAAAGATCAGAGGGAGAAGCAGCTCTCGCACAGGCCGTCCGACAGCTAGATCCACGTAAAGACAGACAAGCACGATCTAACTGTCAGACCAAGAGGAGGAAGGCTCCTGGGTAGAGGGCAGGAAGAGCACTTACCCACACAGCCAGTGAGAGCCCCTTTTAATACTTGTGTAGTCATAAATTTAAGCGGCTCTTCCATGTTAGGTCTAATTGTAGCTTTTGAAAACTGCCAGGAAACATTTGGGAGAAATCCAAAAATGGGCTGTTTTATTCAAGTCCGTGACTTTAACTCTGGGCTCTCAGACTCACAGATCAGGGGACCCAGAACACACCTAGATTTATCAAAGGGGGGAAAAAAATGTTTGTTTCTGTGTTTTCAATCTGTCAGGGGTTATTTTTTCCATCTGATCTGATGCTTTAAATGTCCTCCAACCTGTCAGTACAAACACCTGGGGAGCATCACCGAGCGGCAGTTAGCAGTTCCTGAGGGGCTCGAACTTTGAGTGCTGTTAGCTCCAAAACTGCTCGACAGGAAATGTTCTGCCTGGGCCAGGTTTTTGAATAAACTGTGAATAAAATTGGCCATGTGCAAACATTTGTTGATTTAAACTCTCATTGCAATGCAATCTCAACAAAACATCAGTACGAAACGCTGAACAGGTTTTGCTAAAAGATGTCCAGTGCTCCAACCTCTGAGAACGCTTTGCCTCTCGCTATCTCTGTAACCTCGTTGTCCCTGCGACCCCCCCTGTCCCTGCGACCCCCCCTGTCCCTGCGACCCCCCCTGTCCCTGCGACCCCCCCTGTCCCTGCGACCCCCCCTGTCCCTGCGACCCCCCCTGTCCCTGCGACCCCCCCTGTCCCTGCGACCCCCCCTGTCCCTGCGACCCCCCCTGTCCCTGCGACCCCCCCTGTCCCTGCGACCCCCCCTGTCCCTGCGACCCCCCCTGTCCCTGCGACCCCCCCTGTCCCTGCGACCCCCCCTGTCCCTGCGACCCCCCCTGTCCCTGCGACCCCCCCTGTCCCTGCGACCCCCCCTGTCCCTGCGACCCCCCCTGTCCCTGCGACCCCCCCTGTCCCTGCGACCCCCCCTGTCCCTGCGACCCCCCCCTGTCCCTGCGACCCCCCCCCCGTCCCTGCGACCCCCCCCCCGTCCCTGCGACCCCCCCCCGTCCCTGCGACCCCCCCCCGTCCCTGCGACCCCCCCCCGTCCCTGCGACCCCCCCCCGTCCCTGCGACCCCCCCCGTCCCTGCGACCCCCCCCGTCCCTGCGACCCCCCCCCGTCCCTGCGACCCCCCCCGTCCCTGCGACCCCCCCCCCCGTCCCTGCGACCCCCCCCGTCCCTGCGACCCCCCCCGTCCCTGCGACCCCCCCCCGTCCCTGCGACCCCCCCCCCCGTCCCTGCGACCCCCCCCCGTCCCTGCGACCCCCTCTAGCCATACAATCTTCCAAGATCTCTGCGCTCCTCCAATTCTGGCCTTTTGCGCATCCCTGATTTTAATCGCTCCACCATTGGCGGCCGTGCCTTCAGCTGCCTAGGCCCTAAGCTCTGGGTATGTTAGCATAGTCGTTATGTTACTGGACTAGTAATCCAGAGGTCCGAACTAATCCGGAGATAGGAGTTCAAATCCTGCCATGGCAGCTGGGGAATTTAAATTCAGTTAATTAAATAAAATCTGAAATCAAAAGCTAATATCAGTAATGGTGACCATGAAACTGATAGTCATAAAAACCCATCTTGTTCATTAATCCCCTTTAGGGAAGGAAACCTGCCGTCCTTACCCGGTCTGGCCTATATGTGACTCCAGACCCACAGCAATGTGGTTGATTCTTAACTGCCCTCTGAAATGGCCTAGCAAGCCACTCAGTTGTACAATCTCGCTACAAAAGTCATAAGAAGAATAAAACCGGACGGACCACCAGGCATCAGACACGACAAGGGCAAACCAAGCCTGGTCAACCCTGCAGAGTCCTCCTCACTAACATCTGGGTGCTTGTGCCAAAATTGGGAGAGCTGTCCCACAGACAAGTCAAGCGGCAGCCTGACATAGCCATACTCACAGAATCATACCTTTCGGCCAACATCCCAGACTCCTTTGGCTGGCAGGACAGACCCACCTGAGGTGGAGGTACAGTGATATACAGTCAGGAGGGAGTGGCCCTGGGTGTCCTCAACATTGACTCTGGACCCCATGAAATCTCATGGCATCAGGTCAAACATGGGCAAGGTAATCTCCTGCTGATTACCACCTACCGTCCTCCCTCAGCTGATGAATCAGTCCTCCTCCATGTTGAGCACCACTAGGAGGAAGCACTGAGGGTAGCTAAGGGCACAAAATGTATTCTGGGTGGGGGACTTCAATGTCCATCACCAAGAATGGCTTGGTAGCACCACTAGTGACTGAACTGGCTGAGTCCTGAGGAAATAGCTGCCAGACTGGGCCTGCGGCAGGTGGTGAGCAAACCAACATGAGGGAAAAACCTACTTGACTTCGTCCTCACCAATCTACCTGTCGCAGATGCATCTGTCCATGACAGTATTGGTAGGAGTGACCACCGCACAGTCCTTGTGGAGACGAAGTCCCGTCTTCACACTGAGGACACCATCCAACCTGTTGTGTGGCACTACCACCGTGCTAAATGGGATAGATTCAGAACAGATCTAGCAACTCAAAACTGGGCATCCATGAGGCGCTGTGGGCCATCAGCAGAATTGTATTCCAGCACAATCTGTAACCTCGTGGCCCGGCATATTCCTCACTCTACCATTACCAACAAGCCAGGGGATCAACCCTGGTTCAATGAGGAGTGAAGAAGAGCCTGCCAGGAGCAGCACCAGGTGTACCTAAAAATGAGGTGCCAACCTGATGAAGCTACAACACAGGACTACATGCATGCTAAACAGCAGAAGCAACATGCTATAGACAGAGCTAAGCGATTCCACAACCAACGAATCAGATCAAAGCTCTGCAGTCCTGCCACATCCAGTCATAAATAGCGGTGGACAATTAAACAACTAACGGGAGGAGGAGGCTCTGTAAACATCTCCATCCTCAATGATGGCAGAGTCCAGCATGTGAGTGCAAAAGACAAGGCTGAAGTGTTTGCAACTTCTTCAGCCAGAAGTGCCGAGTGGATGATCCATCTCGGCCTCCTCCCGATATCCCCACCATCACAAAAGCCAGTCTTCAGCCAATTCGATTCACTCCACGTGATATCAAGAAACAGCTGAGTGGACGGGATACAGCAAAGGCTATGGGCCCCGAAGACATCCCGGCTGTAGTGCTGAAGACATGTGCTCCAGAACTAGTCGCACCTCTGGTCAAGTTGTTCCAGTTCAGCTACAACACTGGCATCTACCCGGCAATGTGGAAAATTGCCCAGGTATGTCCTGTCCACAAAAAGCAGGACAAATCCAATCCAGCCAATTACCACCCCATCAGTCTACTCTCAATCATCAGCAAAGTGATGGAAGGTGTCGTTGACAGTGCTATCAAGCGGCACTTACTCACCAACAACCTGCTCACCAATGCCCAGTTTGGGTTCTGCCAGGACCACTCGGCTCCAGACCTCATTACAGCCTTGGTCCAAACATGGACAAAAGAGCTGAATTCCAGAGGTGAGGTGAGAGTGACTGCCCTTGACATCAAGGCAGCATTTGACCGAGTGTGGCACCAAGGAGCCCTAGTAAAATTGAAGTCAATGGGAATCAGGGGGAAAACTCTCGAGTGGCTGAAGTCATACCTAGTACAAAGGAAGATGGTAATGGTTGTTGGAGGTCAATCATCTCAGCCCCAGAACATTGCTGCAGGAGTTCCTCAAGGCAATGTCCTAGGCCCAACCATCTTCAGCTGCTTCATCAATGACCTTCCATCCATTATAAGGTCAGAAGTGGGGATGTTCGCTGATGATTGCACAGTGTTCAGTTCCATTTGCAACCCCTCAGATAATGAAGCAGTTCGTGCCCGAACGCAGCAAGACCTGGACAACTTCCCGGCTTGGACTGATAAGTGGCAAGTAATATTTGCGCCAGGCAATGACCATCTTCAACAAGAAAGAGTCAAACCACTTTCCCTTGATATTCAACGGCATTACCATCGCCGAATCCCCCATCATCAACATCCTGGAGGTCACCATTGACCAGAAACTTAACTGGACCAGCCACATAAATACTGTGGCTACAAAAGCAGGTCAGAGGCTGGGTATTCTGTGGCAAGTGACTCACCTCCTGACTCCCCAAAACCTTTCCCCCATCTACAAGGCACAGGAGTGTGATGGAATACTCTCCACTTGCCTGGATGAGTGCAGCTCCAACAACACTCAAGAAGCTCGACACCATCCAGGACAAAGCAGCCCGCTTGGTTGGCACCCCATCCAGCATCTTAAACATTCATTCCCTTCACCACCGGCACACTGTGGCTGCAGTGTGTACCATCCACAGGATGCACTGCAGCAACTCGCCAAGGCTTCTTCAACAGCACCTCCCAAACCCACGACCTCTACCACCTAGAAGGACAAGGGCAGCAGGCACAGGGGAAACCATCACTTGCACGTTCCCCGCCAAGTCACACATCATCCTGACTTGGAAATATATCGCCGTTCCTTCATCGTTGCTGGGTTAAAATCCTGGAACTCCCTCCCTAACAGCACTGTGGGAGAACCTTCACCGCACGGACTGCAGCGGTTCAAGAAGGCGGCTCACCACCACCTTCTCAAGGGCAATTAGGGATGGGCAATAAATGCCGGCCTCGCCAGCGACGCCCACATCCCATGATTGAATTTTTAAAAATTCCCTCCCTAAACCTCTCTCTCCTCCTTTAAGACGCTTCTTAAAACCTACGTCTTTGAGCAAGTTTTTGGTCACCTGTCCTAATATCTCCTTATGTGGCTTGGTGTCAAATTTTAACAAAAGAACACAAGGAGCAGGAGTAGATCATACGACTCCTCGAGCCTGCTCCACCATTCAATAAGGTCACGGCTTTGACCTCAACTCCACTTTCCCGCCTGATCCTCATATCTCTTGATTCCCCTGGAGTCCAAAAATCTATTGATCTCAGCCTTGAATATACTCAACGACTCAGCATCCACAGTCCTCTGGGGTAGAGAATTCAAATTTTGTTTGATAACGCTCCTGTGAAGTGCCTTGGGACGTTCTACTACATTAAAGACGCTATATGAATGCAATTTGTTGTTGTTGTTGTGTTTAGTGGCTCGACACAAATGAGAAGAGCTCCCCCAGTGTCTCAGTGAGTAACTGCGCCCCCTGATGTGGTTTTGAGCCTCATTGGCTAGCTAAGCCCCTCATTCCATCTCCAGTTCGTGCTATGCTAACTCATCTCACCCAAGAGAGCAATGAGTTACTGCAATTGACCTCAGTAGCTGTGCCCCAGGGAGAGAAAAAAATTCAGCTAGCATTCCAGCAATCCTGTGAGTGTACGGACAACCTCTGAAAATAATTCACTGCATTGAGGCCCACTGTCTAACCCCGCACATGAATAACAACCTTGGAACTTAGTACTGGGTTGCCAACCCTCCAGGATTTAAAGATGTATCTCCTGGACGCTGCTGCGAGCAACCCAGGACAAAAATCATAGGGACGTTAAAATAATTGTGTGTTTTTTTCATTTTCTTTGAATGCCTTTGTTTATTAGTTATAAAAGTATTGGAGATGGGAAACAAAGGCTGTTTGACTGGGTGGAGAAATTGGAGGCGGGAGGTCATGTGATGAGAACTCCAGGAGTATGTTCGACCAGAGTTGGTAACACTACTCAGTACCAGGAGAACAGCCAGCACCCAGGAAAGCATTGCCCAGAATGCAGCGGAGGCATAGGAGAGAAGACTAGAAAGGAAAGAACTTCAAAGCAATGATCAGTGAATGATCCCATATTCTTGGAATGTGGACGTTCTCCCCCTGTACCTGATCTGGTGATACACCTCGATGACCACCCAGTAATTAAAGTGTGTTCTACATTTTCAGATCTTCAGATCAAACGTTTCCTGGAGCAGACCTGTTGGTGAGCCTGCTGGTCACTGATGAACCGAATGGATATTCCAAAGGCAGAGATGACCCTCATCACCAACAGCATACAGGCCTACATGCACATCACATGTAAGTATTCGGCTCCTGCACTGCGGGAGCGGTGGGGGGACCTGTCCTGTGTATCCAGGAGGCTGCATTTGAATGTCCCATGATATTATTGGCCAAATATCATAGAATCATAGAATCATAGAAGTTACAACATGGAAACAGGCCCTTCGGCCCAACATGTCCATGTCGCCCAGTTTATACCACTAAGCTAGTCCCAATTGCCTGCACTTGGCCCATATCCCTCGATACCCATCTTACCCATGTAACTGTCCAAATGCTTTTTAAAAGACAAAATTGTACCCGCCTCTACTACTGCCTCTGGCAGCTCGTTCCAGACACTCACCACCCTTTGAGTGAAAAAATTGCCCCTCTGGACCCTTTTGTATCTCTCCCCTCTCACCTTAAATCTGTGCCCCCTCGTTATAGACTCCCCTACCTTTGGGAAAAGATTTTGACTATCGACCTTATCTATGCCCCTCATTATTTTATAGACTTCTATAAGATCACCCCTTAACCTCCTACTCTCCAGGGAAAAAAGTCCAAGTCTGTCTAACCTCTCCCTGTAAGTCAAACCATCAAGTCCCGGTAGCATCCTAGTAAATCTTTTCTGCACTCTTTCTAGTTTAATAATATCCTTTCTATAATAGGGTGACCAGAACTGTACACAGTACTCCAAGTGTGGCCTCACCAATGCCCTGTACAACTTCAACAAGACATCCCAACTCCTGCATTCAATGTTCTGACCAATGAAACCAAGCATGCTGAATGCCTTCTTCACCACCCTATCCACCTGTGACTCCACTTTCAAGGAGCTATGAATCTGTACTCCCAGATCTCTTTGTTCTATAACTCTCCCCAACGCCCTACCATTAACGGAGTAGGTCCTGGCCCGATTCGATCTACCAAAATGCATCACCTCACATTTATCTAAATTAAACTCCATCTGCCATTCATCGGCCCACTGGCCCAATTTATCAAGATCCCGTTGCAATCCTAGATAACCTTCTTCACTGTCCACAATGCCACCAATCTTGGTGTCATCTGCAAACTTACTAACCATGCCTCCTAAATTCTCATCCAAATCATTAATATAAATAACAAATAACAGCGGACCCAGCACCGATCCCTGAGGCACACCGCTGGACACAGGCATCCAGTTTGAAAAACAACCCTCTACAACCACCCTCTGTCTTCTGTCGTCAAGCCAATTTTGTATCCAATTGGCTACCTCACCTTGGATCCCATGAGATTTAACCTTATGTAACAAACTACCATGCGGTACCTTGTCAAATGCTTTGCTGAAGTCCATGTAGACCACGTCTACTGCACAGCCCTCATCTATCTTCTTGGTTACCCCTTCAAAAAACTCAATCAAATTCGTGAGACATGATTTTCCTCTCACAAAACCATGCTGACTGTTCCTAATTAGTCCCTGCCTCTCCAAATGCCTGTAGATCCTGTCCCTCAGAATACCCTCTAACAACTTACCCACTACAGATGTCAGGCTCACTGGTCTGTAGTTCCCAGGCTTTTCCCTGCCGCCCTTCTTAAACAAAGGCACAACATTTGCTACCCTCCAATCTTCAGGCACTTCACCTGTAGCGGTGGATGATTCAAATATCTCTGCTAGGGGACCCGCAATTTCCTCCCTAACCTCCCATAACGTCCTGGGATACATTTCATCAGGTCCCGGAGATTTATCTACCTTGATGCGCGTTAAGACTTCCAGCACCTCCCTCTCTGTAATATGTACACTCCTCAAGACATCACTATTTATTTCCCCAAGTTCCCTAACATCCATGCCTTTCTCAACCGTAAATACCGATGTGAAATATTCATTCAGGATCTCACCCATCTCTTGTGGTTCCGCACATAGATGACCTTGTTGATCCTTAAGAGGCCCTACTCTCTCCCTAGTTACCCTTTTGCCCTTTATGTATTTGTAGAAGCTCTTTGGATTCACCTTTGCCTGATCTGCCAAAGCAATCTCATATCCCCTTTTTGCCCTCCTGATTTCTCTCTTAACTCTACTCCGGCAATCTCTATACTCTTCAAGGGATCCACTTGATCCCAGCTGCCTATGCATGTCATATGCCTCCTTCTTCTTTTTGACTAGTGCCTCAATCTCCCGAGTCATCCAAGGTTCCCTACTTCTACCAGCCTTGCCCTTCACTTTATAAGGAATGTGCTTACCCTGAACCCTGGTTAACACACTTTTGAAAGCCTCCCACTTACCAGACGTCCCTTTGCCTGCTAACAGACTCTCCCAATCAACTTCTGAAAGTTCCTGTCTAATACCATCAAAATTGGCCTTTCCCCAATTTAGAATTTTAACTTTTGGGCCAGACCTATCCTTCTCCATAGCTATCTTAAAACTAATGGAATTATGATCACTGGTCCCAAAGTGATCCCTCACTAACACTTCTGTCACCTGCCCTTCCTTATTTCCCAAGAGGAGGTCAAGTTTTGCCCCCTCTCTAGTCGGGCCATCCACATACTGAATGAGAAATTCCTCCTGAATACACTCAACAAATTTCTCTCCATCCAAGCCCCTAATGCTATGGCTGTCCCAGTCAATGTTGGGAAAGTTAAAGTCCCCTACTATTACCACCCTATTTTTCTTGCAGCTGTCTGTGATCTCCTTACATATTTGCTCCTCAATTTCCCGTTGACTATTTGGGGGTCTGTAGTACAATCCTATCAAAGTGATCTCTCCCTTCTTATTTTTCAGTTCTACCCATATAGACTCAGTGGGCGAACCCTCGGATATATCCCCTCTCACTACTGCCGTGATGTTCTCCCTAATCAAGAACGCAACTCCCCCTCCTCTCTTACCTCCTGCTCTATCTTTCCTATAGCATCTGTACCCTGGAACATTGTGCTGCCAGTCCTGCCCCTCCCTTAGCCATGTTTCAGTAATAGCTATAACATCCCAGTCCCATGTACCCATCCATGCCCTGAGTTCATCTGCCTTGCCCATCAGACTTCTTGCATTGAAATAAATGCAGTTTAATCTAGACTTCCCTTGGTCTTTGCCCTGCTTTCTCAGACCATCTGTCCGGTCATGTTCTGTACACTCTCCCTTACTGCCTTTTGTTTCTGTCACCACTTTATTTCCCACTGACTTCCTGCATCGGTTCCCATAAGTATGAATCTGTGGGTACACGGGCACCTGGGGAAGTGACGAGGACACAAGAAAGTGAAGTCAAAACATGTATTTACACAACCACACACACATGCACACACACATACACAAATACACACTTACACACACACAAATGCACACACACAGATAAACACACACAAATGCACACATACACAAACACACAAATACACATACACACACACATACGCACAAATACACACACACACACACACACACACATATACTTATACACACATATATATATATACACACGCACACATAAACGTACATTTATGCACATACATTTGCACACACTGCTGTACTTTCACTGGGGTGGGTTACAGTGTTGTCATAGAATCATAGAAGGATACAGCACAGAAGGAGGCCATTCGGCCCATCATGCCTGTGCCGGCTCTTGGAAAGAACTATTCCAATTAGTCCCATTCCCCTACCCTTTCCCTTTCCCCATAGCCTTGCAATTTTTTCCCTTCAAGTATTTATCAAATTCCCTTATGAAAGTTGCTATTGAATCTGCTTCCATCACCCTTTCAGACAGTGCATTCCAGATCACAACAACTCGCTGCGTAAAAAAAATTCTCCTCATCTCGCTTCTCGTTCTTTTGCCAATTATTTTAAATCTGTATCCTCTGGTTACCGACCCTTCTGCCACTGGAAACAGTTTCTGCTTATCGAAACCCTTCATGATTTTGAACACCTCCATCAAATCTCCCCATAACCTTCTCTGCTCTAAAACAGCAATCCCAGCTTCTCTAGTCTCTCCACCTAACTCAAGACCTGATGGGTCACAGTACTGTACTTCCACTGCTGAGGTCTGCATTCCGACCGTTTTTCCAGCTTTAAGGCTATCTGCTGCCGATTCCCTTAAAGTTGGCGAAATTTTGGACCAAATCTTTCTGGAAAAATAACGGTGTGTTGACGACATACGCCATTATTAATGCACAAATCGACCAGCAAAATCGGGGGATGAAGAGATTCGTCGTGCGTAACTCCACAACGTGCTGGTCGATTTACGCCGCTCCACCGTTTGCCTCACGCAAACGGCATCTCGCCCCTAGCCTCCCCGTTAATTTGAAGAACTTGCTGGATTTGCACATTAATTGCCCATTAAACTCACCACAGAAAGTTAGGGCTCATAACTAACAGCGTAAGTACCTTTTAACGACGTGGTAATTGTTAATGCAATGCCAATCAACCTCTCTGGCCCAGAAAGGGAACACTTTAAACTGCTCAATCTCATTCATGCAGGTAGCAAATTCTTCTTAGAGATTTTCCAAATTTCAAATTTCAAATTTTTTTCTTGGTTTTCCTTTCTGTCTCTTTCCTTCTCTTTATTTTTCTTTCTGTACCTGATTTGACTAATTCACCCTCCTTCTCCATCGATCCTCTGTTTCTTTCTCAATAAATCTCGATGATTAAGGAGATGGACTGTTGGTCCCACTGTTCACTGAGGTCCCAGATGCACCATGGCCCTTGCTGCACCGTTATCAGCTCACACTTCCAGCAAGCTACATTGCAAAAAACTTTCAAGCTGAAGGATGCAGGAAAAAGTCTAACTAACTGCATACACCGTGAGATGCTCCGCCCCCAGCAAAGGCTGGGCCAGTACCTCATGCTGGGTCAGTGGGAAATCACTCTGCATTCTGTGATTTGACACTTAAGTTTGTAGCTCAGGAAGATCATCGCGATGTGCTGAGGCAGCTGCTATCAGTCTGGACACTACGGGCGGCACTACGATTGACCTGAGTGTCCCAGGTTAGGAAAGGGAAAAGCAATCTGCTAGGGTTCCTATTCCAGACCGCCATGTGTTGGCCTCCATTTGTAACTGCGCGAGTTAGTGGGGATCTTGGACAAGGGCAAGATCAGGATTGGCCGCAAAGCCTCCTCTTGGAGGCCTATTTCCCGGGCCTTCTGTGGCCCCTAGGAGTGCGTTGGAAAGGCCTGCAGAGTTTCGGGGGCCTTCGATTATCGGTTCTCACGCAATTAAATGGCGTTTACTCCCGTTTCTCTGGAATTTCCCTGGATCCTCTGTCAAAGTCATGGTGGACAATCGGGAGAACCCCCCCCGCTCCATTCACAGAAATCCAAGCCCTCCAAGGCTCCGAAAAATCCGTGGGCTTTCTCCCCCAGCGTAGGTGCTGCGATGGGCCTGCCGGGAATCTCCGCTCCTCACCTCGCCGAAGAATCTGGGCTCGGGGACGTTGTCTGACTTCCAAGCCAGTTGCCCATGCCACTGTGGAACATCTTTGGCACCCACAAGACCAGGGGGCAGCTGGAAAAGTGGCACTGGGCAGCCATCACATCTGCCGACACTACCGGTAGAAATAGCCTTTGTAATGCGTAAAGGGGCCGATTTGCTCACTGAAATGCCAGATTTTTTTTTTGGAGGGTCCCACATCTGCCGCTGAGCGGGTTCTCCCCCGATGTATAGGCTGCCCAGCGAACCCAGGCCCAGGTCATGGAAATTCCTGGCCTTGGATTTCCCTTTGCCCCCTGGCTACTCCCTCCCCCTCCTCCCCAACATAAGAGGGTGGCATGTTTTGGATGGATAGAGGGAACCCTGGAAATTCAGCCATGAAGGCTGTGTCCCGGCCTATTTCCCGGGCCTTCTGTGGCCTCTAGGAGTACGTTGGAAAGTCCTGCAGAGTTTCAGGGGCCTTCGTTTACCAGTTCTCACGCAATTAAATGGCATTTACTCCCGTTTCTCCGGAATTTCCCCGGATCCTCTGCCAAAGTCACGGTGGACAATTGGGAGACGCCCCCCTCCCCCACTCCATTCACAGAAATCGAACCCCTCACACATGGAGAACTGAGAGAGATAACAGGGAACGTCTGGCTCCCTTGGTGGCCAAACCCTAGCACCTTGAGGGGAGCACAGGAGGGGACTGAAAGAAGACTGGTTTAAATCGGAACAGTTGCAGCTGATATGAAACACGTTTCAGTCGATACTGCTGAGTTTCTAATGAGCTTCAGCCCAAACCACACAAAAGGCCCATAATTCAGCAATAGATTGGCAGTCCCGCTCATAAAGGCCATTAAAGGCGAATGGAAATATCATTGTTGCAGTTCGAGGAACTCTGGTCAAACTACCAAAAGAATTTGCTTTTTAACATTTAATCCAAGTACTGCTGCAGTAAGGAATGCACTGCTCCTGTAGCAGTAATTCCATTTAGTACATGGAAACTTAATGAGGTGTTCAGTTACAAGGTATCTTAAAGGACGTTTCACCCTGCATCTCAGCCAGATCAAACCTGGTAGTACTGCTTGATGCAGAGACGAGCTGCAAAATATTGGCATGAAACGTCTGCCATTCTCCAATACTGACGATCTTCAGCTTGATGCTGACGGGAATGTACAGATCGATGAGCTGTATAAAAACACGGCCAGTGCATTTCTCAAATTGTTCCCACAGATGAGATGAAGGGATGAAAGGCTAGTGTTCTAACCTACTGAGGCATTAAGCCTCTCATTGTAGCGGTACGGGAGTGTCGTTGTTATGTTACTTGGACTAGTAAACCAAGAGGCTTAGACTAACAATCCAGAGAATGTGAGTTCAAATCCTATCACAGCAGTTTGAAAATTTGAATCCATTTTTTAAAAAATCTGTAAATAGAATGCTGCTAACAGTAAAAGTGACCTTTAAGCTGTCAGATTGTTGTAAAAACCCAACTGGTTCACTGATGTCCGTAAGGGAAGGGAGCCTGCCGGATATATGTCCAAGTCAGGATGGTGTGTGACTTGGAGGGGAACTTGGATATTTATGACTGGCCTCCATGTGACTCCAGTCCCACTTCAATGTGGTTGACTCTTAACTGCCCTCTGAAGTGGTCTAGCAAGTCACTCAGTTGTATCAAGCAACTACAAAGAAGAAGGCCCATCACCACCAGGGGCTACTAGAAATAGGCAATAAATGCAGGCCTTGCCAGCGATGCCCTGGAATTATTATTTTTTAAACTGAGTGCACGTACAAAAGCCTTAACTTGAGTCCTTGTTGGCAGCACAAAACTGCCTCATGAGCATTCATGAGGGACTGGTTTTCAGAGAGGTGATAGGGAGGGTTGGGAAATGGAGACATCACTCTGGTGCAGTGAGCCCATGGCGGGAGTAGGTTGTGGCTGAGGCAAGCTGTTGGTGGGACGGAGTAAAATGAGCTTGATTCGGAACCTGGCTGTATTAAACCTGACCTGGGTATGTGCGATGCTGCCACTCAGTGCCATTGCCTTCAAGCACAAAGATTGATAATTTTTATTAAAAAAAAGCACGGCCTGAAATTCGGCAAGGGGTTTTACTGATCCTCTGCCGTAACTCTGGCGATTTCAGCCGTTTACTTGGGGAGTTCCACAAGAGTTATGATGGGAGTCTGATAGAACCCTGTGGAATTCCTGGGCCTATGCAAACTGCAATGTAATACTGTTGAGAATTCTCCCTGCTGGGAGATTGGCAGTGAAGACTGAGCCTAAACTTGTGTAACGCCTTCTTCTTCCTGCAGTGAACCCAGAAAAGGCTGCCTTGTACTTCATCACGGGGGTGTGCTTTGGCCTCGTCCTGACTCTCTGCCTGCTGGTAATCCGAATATCCTGCCATGCTCGCACCAAAGCCGCTGCCCCCGTCAAGAGGAAGGTGGAAGAAGGTAACGAGGAGGAGGACGAGGACGAAGACGAGGAGGACGAGGTGGACAGTGGGCCGCCCACCGCGACGGATTTGACCCTAGCCAATCACACCCAGGCCCACACCAGCTCGAGCGTGAATGTCTTCACTTCGGCCGAGGAACTGGAGCGCGCCCAATTGTTGGAGGAGCGAGAGCGCATCATCCGGGAGATCTGGCGAAGCGGGCAGCCGGACATTCTGGGCAGCGGGTGCCATCACTACGAAATGGAGATGTTACCCAATGGAGGTCAGAGAGAACATCGAACCTGGAGCCCAAACTCCGAGGGAAAGTATTAGGGGGGGAGAAACAACAAGAAGATAGTGCCGTTTTTTAAAAAAAAAACTTTTTTAATTAGCTGTGGACATACGGAAAACACATAACCAAAGATGAGTAGACGAGAATTTGCACCAGGTATAAGGAATTACCAAAAACAAAAAGCACAAGGAAACACAATAGAACCAAGGCATTGCAAAATAGGGATTGCAAAAAGACTCTTCATTTGGAACATATTTGTGCGAGTAAGTGGGCTGTGTTGGAAACTGTTGTTAGCATTCAGTTATTGTGTTAAAGTCATCGCCATCTGGTACTGTATGTGGGCCAGACAACCGAGAATCATTCCACTAAGGAGGAGAGGGGGAGGAAGCAGTGCATTCACCAAGAAAAACCCAACCCTGTTTTGGAAGCTGTCCCTTCAGACAGTGACAATCCAACCCTTTCTCAGAGAGGAAATGTTCCAATTACTAACTGGGGCCTCTTGAGTTTGTTGGGTTTATTTGTCTCTAGGAATAGCCTCTGATTCCAGGGGAAATTTTGCTTGTCTTCCTTGAGCCTCCCCAACCCCATCTAGACTGAGTCCAAATCAAACTTCTTAAATCCAATATTTTTGTATATTCAAAAACGTTATTTTCTGTGAGCCCTTGATAGCTTGATATTTTAGAATGCGTAACTAGTGCAATGATCTGGATCCGTGTTTCAGATCCTCATTATATATGGTGCTTGGACTTTTGAAGAAATGCACTTGTGGAAAATGGTACTGATTTGATAGCTTTACCCACAATGGGACCAATGTGTTACATATTGCTTAACTGTATGATCTGATGTGTTACATGTGACTTTAACTGTATAGTCCAATGTGTTACATGTGACTTAACTGTATGGTCTGATGTGTTACATGTGACTTAACTGTATGGTCTGATGTGTTACATGTGACTTAACTATAGTCCAATGTGTTACATGTGACTTAACTGTATGGTCCGATGTGTTACATGTGACTTAACTGTATGGTCCGATGTGTTACATGTGACTTAACTGTATAGTCCAATGTGTTACATGTGACTTATCTATATGGTCCAATGTATTACATGTTGCTTACCTGCATAGTCCAATGCATTACATATGACTTACCTGTGGGACCAATGTGTTACATGTGACTGTATAAACCAGCATGGTACATGTAACTTACCTGTATAAACCTATGCGTTACATGTGACTTACCTGTAAGGATGAAGTTGCTACATGTGACTATTGGAAGTGCCTTATGATTGGTGTCTTAGTAACACAGAGACCTGTAATTCCAGAAATGCTTCACTTGATGCCTTGCTTCTTTAGGCCAATGACCTAACAACAGGGTCAGAAAGTGGATCAAAATGGACCAAATTCATATTCCTTGCTTTAAAGTGACCCTTTGACAATTGTGTGTGACAGAGAATGGTACGGAGCAGGGTGGGGTGGGGGAGGGGGGTTGTCCCATGTCCCATGTCCCATGTCCCATCACCAGACTGTGCTGAGTTAGCTGATCTGACTTGGGGGGCAGTTGGCCTGAGTGTTAGGGAAGGGAATACCAACCAATGTTCCCACTCATGATGGCCATCCAGTGACTCCTGATTGCATGTTTGCAAAGGATAGCTTCTGACCCCACTATCAAAGCTAACCATATCAGGAGACTTGAGCAGGATACTGAAGGGCTGCCCTCACCCATTGACTTATACCTCAGCGTAAGTCACTATCTTCCAGAAATGTTCCAAGACAATAGCCATAAGGTCATATCACTGAAGCACACCAGCATCCGTTTTGTGAGTCATTCACCTAGCCCAGTGATGTTACTACTTGTGAAACCATACACTGATTACATGGGTGTCTTGGGATCTGGGTGTCGCAGCTCATTGTCACCTCTGGGATTTCGTTCAAACCCAGGTCAGACTGAAAGTCTCCTCTATCTGTTGGCTGTGAGGGTTAAGGATTCAACATGAAACTTGCCTGTATGACCAATGCACTAGATGTGACTTAACTGTATGGTTCTACATGAGAAGTGTGAAATGATGCATTTTCGTAGAAAGATTGAGGAGAAGCAATAAAAACGAAATGGTACAATTTTAAAGAGGGGTGCAGCAACTGAGAGACTTGGGGATGCACATACACAAATCTTTGAAGGTGGCAGGACAAGTTGAGAAGGCTGTATAAAAAAAGTATAAGGGATCCTTAGCTTTATAAATGATGTGGAGATGCCGGTGATGGACTGGTGATCGTATAAATGCGTAGGCTTCAAGGAGATCTTGAAACATTTGCCTGAGGAAGGAGAAAATCTCCGAAAGCTTGTGAATTTAAAATAAAATTGCTGGACTATAACTTGGTGTTGTAAAATTGTTTACAATTAGCTTTATAAACAAAGACATTGAGTACAAAAGCAGGAAACCTTTATAAATCACTGGTTAGGCCCCAGCTGGAGTATTGTGTCCAATTCTGGGCATCACACTTTAGGAAGGATGTGAAGGCCTTAAGACAGGGTACAGAGGAGATTTACAAGAATGGTACCAGGGATGCAGGACTTCAGTTACGAGGAGAGTCTAGAGAAACTGGAGTTGTTCTCCTTAGAGCAGAGAAGGTTAAGTCGAGATTTAATAGAAGTGTTCAAAATCATGAAGGATTTTGATAGAGTAAATAAGGAGAAACTGTTTCCAGTGGCAGAAGGGTTGGTAACCAGAGGACACAGATTTCAAGTAATTGGCAAAAGAACCACAGGCGAGATGAGGAATTGTTTTTACACAGTGAGCTGTTATGATCTGGAATGCACTGCCTGAAAGGATGGTGGAAGCAGATTCAATAGTGACTTTCTAAAGGGAATTGGATAAATACTTGAAGGGGAAAAATTTGCTGGGCTATGGGGATAGGGCAGGGGAATGGAACTAATTTGAAAGCTCTTTCAAAGAGTCGGCACAGGCACAATGGGCCGAATGGCCTTCTTTGGTGTATCATTCTATGATTCTATGAAATTAATCTTGAACAATATCAATCCAGTCCACAGTGGGCCCCCATACAAAACTATCTTAATTTGGCACTAAATTGGTAATCTCACCGAGAGAGGCCACAGTGAAAGGAAAAATGCCACACGCAGTTGGAAGTGACCCTCTGAGGTGGTAAAGTGGCACATTGATGGACAGTGTGGAGGGAGCTTTACTCTGTATCTAACACATGCTGTACCTGCCCTGGGAGTGTTTGATGGGTCAGTGTGGAGGGAGCTTTACTCTGTATCTAACCCATGCTGTACCTGCCCTGGGAGTGTTTGATGGGACAGTGTAGAGGGAGCTTTACTCTGTATCTAACCCATGCTGTACCTGCCCTGGGAGTGTTTGATGGGACAGTGTGGAGGGAGCTTTACTCTGTATCTAACCCCTGCTGTACCTGCCCTGGGAGTGTTTGATGGGACAGTGTGGAGGGAGCTTTACTCTGTATCTAACCCATACTGTATCTTCCCTGGGAGTGTTTGATGGGACAGTGTGGAGGGAGCTTTACTCTGTATCTAACCCGTGCTGTACCTGCCCTGGGAGTGTTTGATGGGACAGTGTGGAGGGAGCTTTACTCTGTATCTAACCCATACTGTATCTTCCCTGGGAGTGTTTGATGGGACAGTGTGGAGGGAGCTTTACTCCACGCTGTACCTCACCTTCCCCAGCACTAACATCTCACCTTGATAAGCACAAAAAGAAGTGTCTCTATCTCCATTTATGTTCTCCTGTTGCACACACATTAAAGTTGTTGGTGACATTCAGGACACTTCGGAGGAACAAGAAAATAAATGTGATCCCCTTAATAATATTTCAACATCCCTCTCCTGAGGGCGCATTAAACTTTGAGATCTCATACCTTCCAATGAATGTTGACCAATCACTATCATAATTCCCTTATTAATGTGACACTGGGATGTGGCTCTGGCTCAGTGCTAGCAGGAGACTCACTTATCGAAACGCCCGACTGTGATGGACAGCCGATCAAACCTTTCCCTCCCCTTGTATCATTGCTTTTATTTTGTACTTTAAAATAGACTCACGTGCAAGATAACTCAATGAGGTGGAATGGCATTAAGTCATCCTTTGACCAGACACTTGATCAGATGACGATACCCCTTTGAATTAGGATTTGTTTCAAGTAAGACTTGAGATTGAAGTTGCACTGTGTGATATTAGTATGAAATTGATCTGACTGTTACTGTATCTTAGGTGTTAAACCATTGAACCCTGTGAAATGGGGGTCAAAGGAATTTCATAGGAACACGTCAACAGGTTTATCTCTCTTGTTGCTCAGCACAATTTCAACCCATGTGACTCTAGTTAGAAAGGAAAATTATCCATTGATTCACAGGGTTTGGGCTCCAAGTTGTAATGTAATAACTTTCTCATTTCAAATGTTACCATTGCTTCAGGTTATATTTTATTTTGCTTAATAAAAAGAATAGTTGAATCAGCATTCATGATGAGACTGTGTGTGTGTAGAGCTGCCAGGTGTGGTTCTCAGCCAATCAGGTGGTGAGCTGGGCAGAATTCCCGAGGTAGCCCTGAGAACGCCATTTCCCTTTTCCCTGACATCTCCCACCCCACAAAGTGATCAATGGACATAACGGGGGCTGGGCATTAGAAGGGCTCGGCCCCTCCCCAGAGTGTAATTAAGGATGGAAGTTAAGAGGGGTTGAAGCCTGGACCATCCGTATTTCATCCCGAATTGCGACATTCCGGAATATGTCGCTTTTCCATCCTCCTCGCTCGCAGAATTTCAGACCCCTACGTGTATCCAGTGACAGCATCCGGTTGTTTTTTAAAAATATCTTTTCAGGATTGTTGCAGCCACTAACCTATATAAGGACAGGAGGAGGCCATTCAGCCCCTCAAGCCTGTTCTGCCATTCAATTAGATAATAGCTGATCTGCTTTTCAACTCCATTTACCCGCCTTGGTTCCATATCACTCGATACCCTTACCCAACAAAAATCTTATCGGTCTCAGTCTTGAAAGCTCTAATTGTCCCAGCATCCACAACATTTTGGGGGAAAGAATTCCAGATTTACACTACCCTTTGTGCGAAAAAGTGCTTCCTGATTTCCCTCCTAAATAGCTTAGCTCTAATTTAAAGATTATGTCCCCTCGTTCTTGATTTCCCCGACGAAGGAAATAGTTTATCTGTATATACCCAATCTAGAGTTCTTTTAACATTTTTAACTCCTCGATCAGATCACCCCTCGATCTTCTCACCTCAAGGGAATACAAGCCAAGTGAATACAACCTGTCCTCAGAATTTAACCCTACCAAGGGATCCTTTTTATATGTTGGTCACCTTTTGTGTGAAGGATTTCCTGACATCATTTGCTAAATTTGCCTTTCCCTGGTTTGAATCCAAGCCCCTTGTCCCAATCTGATACCTCTCAAATAATGAAGCCGTCCGTGCCCACATGCAGCAAAACCTGGACAACATCCAGGCTTGGGCTGATAAGTGGCAAGTAACATTCGCGCCAGACAAGTGCCAGGCAATGACCATCTCCAACAAGAGAGAGTCTAACCACCTCCCCTTGACATTCAACGGCATTACCATCGCCGAATCCCCCACCATCAACATCCTGGGGGTCACCATTGACCAGAAACTTAACTGGACCAGCCACATAAATACTGTGCCTACAAGTACTTCCACCATCTACAAGGCACAAATCAGGAATGTGATGGAATCCTCTCCATTTGCCTGGATGAGTGCAACTCCAACAACACTCAAGAAGCTCGATAACATCCAGAACAAACCAGCCCTCTTGATTGGTACCCCATCCACCACCTTAAACGTTCACTCCCTTCACCACTGGTGCACCGTGGCTGCAGTGTGTACCATCTACAGGATGCAATGCAGCAACTCGCCAAGGCTTCTTCGACAGCACCTCCCAAACCCCGATCTCTACTATCTAGAAGGACAAGGACAGCAGGCACATAGGAACAACACCACCTGCACGTTCCCCTCCAAGTCACACACCATCCTGACTTGGAAATATATCGCTGTTCCTGCATCGTCGCTGGGTCAAAATCCTGGAACTCCCTTCCTAACAGCACTGTGGGAGAACCTTCACCACACGGACTGC
The DNA here is from genome assembly GCF_035084215.1 of Heptranchias perlo. NCBI lineage: Eukaryota > Metazoa > Chordata > Chondrichthyes > Hexanchiformes > Hexanchidae > Heptranchias > Heptranchias perlo. The sequence continues at coordinate 11,469,627 of NC_090350.1, read as the reverse complement.
AGCGGTTCAAGAAGGCAGCTCACCACCACCTTCTCGAGGGTAATTAGGGATGGGCAATAAATGCTGGCCTTGCCAGCGACGCCCACATCCCATGAACAAATAAAAAAAAACTCTCATAGCTTAATCTGAAGTCTTGTTCCTGATACGCTTTTCTATTCTGTTTAGTATCTTAAATAAACTAAACAGTCCCCACTCAGGCACCTTCTTTTAGGCTGAGAAGACAAGGTTTCTCCAGTCTTGCCTCATAACTCAGTTCTCTGACGCTGGGGAAAGATCACTTGGCTTTTCTGCCTCCAGGATTTGATTGTCCAAGATGTAGTTCAAAACCAAAGCATTTACAATTCCTCCCACGCTGTTAAAATTAGCTACAGTTCGATTATTTAACAGAAATCTCTTTGTTGTGGAGTCTGTAGGTCTGCAATACAATTATGCATCCCAAGCTTCATGCCCAGTCAACGAGGCCAAGAGCATAGGAACAGGAATAGGCCATTCAGCCCCTCGAGCCTGTTCTGCCATTCAATCAGATCATGGCTGATCTGTACCACACCTCCATTTACCTGCCTTTGCTCCATAACCCTTAATACCCTTACCTAACAAAAATCTATCAATCTCAGTTTTGAAATTTTCTATTGACCCCCAGCCTCAACAGCTTTTTGGGAGAGAGAGTTCCAGATTTCCACTACCCTCCTTTGTGTAAAGTGCTTCCTGACATCACCTCTGAACGGCCTAGCTCTAATTTTAAGGTTATGCACCCTCATTCTGGGCTCTCCCACCAGGTGAAATAGTTTCTCTCTATCTACCCTATCAAATCCTTTAATCGTCTTAAACATCTCAATTAGATCACCCCTTAATCTTCTATACTCGAGGGAATACAAGCCTAGTCTATGCAACCTGTCCTCATAATTTAATTTATGAGAATCCTCTTACAGCATACGGCAGAAGCCCCCATGGAATCCCAAGAAACACCTACTGGGGTCAGATTATGAAACATCCTTACCTGGTTTCCATAAAGCTCCCCCACTGGCTTCAGTGAGTCGGTGGGCCGTGCAACTTGGAAAGTCGATCCCGGGTCCTTGCCGTTAGTTGGCCTCAGCCGAGGCAATGGGGGGTGGGGGTGGGGGCGGGGTTGGGGGCGGGGATACTACAGGAGGCTGGAAATCGGCCAGGGTTCGGTTCAACTCCTGATTGCGATCCAATGACAACGACTGAAAAGTGTATGCGCGAGGAGGGGATTGAGTTCGACTGAGACGTTTCTGCGATCAAATCGTCTGCCGACACTCTGCCGGCATCTGTCAAGATCCACAGATGAGTAAGATACTGGAGGCTGCCTGGTGGTCTGTGGAACTATACCTCAGCAAGAAGAGAGAGGGGAGTTGGTGATAAAAAAAAACGATGGCTTCTGTTTAGAAAACGTTTACTAGAATGGTGTCAGAGATGAAGGACTTCAGTTATGTGGAGAGACTGGAGAAGCTGGGGTTTTTCTCCTTAGAACAGAGAAGGTTAAGGGGAGATTTGATAGAGGTGTTCAAAACCATGAACTGTTTTGACAGAGTAAATAAGGAAATACTGTTTCCGTTGGCAGAAGGGTCGGTAACCAGAATACACAGATTTAAGGTGATCGGCAAAAGAGCCCGAGACGACACAAGGAAACATTTTTTAATGCAGTGGGTTGTAATGATCTGGAATGCTCTGCCTGAAAGGGCGGTGGAAGCAGATTCAATCGTAACTTTCAAAAGGGAATTGGATAAATACTTGGAGGAAAAAAAATGACAGGGCTATGGGGAAAGGGCAGGAGAATGGGACTAATTGCTTAGCTCTTTCAAAGAACCAGCACAGGAACACTGGGCCGAATGTGCTGAACCTACTATGATAAGTCATTAGGCCCAAGCAAACCTGTTCCACTTTGACAAATCAACCGACCTATCTGCTTTCTTATTATATCCCTCAAACGCCTTCTCTCCAAAAATGCCTCCAATTGAGTCTTGAACCCATTTTCTGCAATGGCCTCCTTATTCCATAGCTCGATTACCCTTTCTGTAAACCAGTTCCACCGACTTCCCTTCCTGCTTCTAACTTTCTCATGTTTAACGTGTGTCTGCTGCTGTTTTAATCTGTGGACACAGTGAACAATTTATTCATAACCTTCAAAAAATCAAGGGGCATCTCAAAGTTTCCCCTTTTAACAAACAGCCCAATCTCCCTACCCTTTCACCTCTGTTTGCCAATGTACCCCCACAAGAGCAATAATCTCCTTCCTGTGACCGTACTCCAGATGGAATGTGAGCATCACCTTACATAGCAACAGTACAGCCTCTTTTGATTCCTGCACAACCTCGCTGCTTCTGATATCTCATCTGTGACGCTAATGTGGTCAAATTGCATCCCCTTATCGCAAGAAAGAACCTGCATTTATATTGCACCTATCACCTATCATAGCCAACTTTTGAAGTAGTCACTATAGGGAAACAGGGTAGCCAATTTACACAAAGCAAGATCCCAAAAAATGCGATGAGATAAATGACCAGTTACTCTGTCTTTGGTGGTGTTGGTTGAGGGTTAAATGTTGAGCAGGATTCCAGCAACCTCTCTGCTCTTCTTCGAATAGTGCCATAAGATCTTTTAAATCCACCTGAACAGGTAGACAGTTTAACATGGCACCTCCGATTTTTTTTTTCAAAAAATATACTTTATTCATAAAATTTGCAGCAGTACATACAATACAGTTGTCATATCACATTCCAAACGTACACAATATAGATTATGCAATTTGCAGGTTACATCAAGTACAGTTCAATGAACACATTGGACATAATTACAGTTCATGACACTCCAGGGTGCCTCATTGCATCACAATCAATACAGGTGATTCATTACAGCTGCATTACAGATTTATTACGGGTACATTACATCAATTTGAGTTTTACATTCTGCCCGAGGGGGTTTTTCCCTGATTGCAGCCCCTCGGTATACAATGGCGGGAAGGCTCTAAACGGTTGCCTTTCCCCACAGACCCTTTGCGGCGGTCGCACCCGTCCTCAGTGCGCCCCTGAGCACGTAGTCCTGGACCTTGGAATGTGCCAGTCTGCAACACTCGGTCGAGGACAGCTCCTTGTACTGGAAGACCAGCAAGTTTCGGGCAGACCAAAGGGCGTCTTTCACCGAGTTGATGGTCTTCCAGCAGCAGTTGATGTCCGTCTCAGTGTGCGTCCCCGGGAACAGCCCGTAGAGCACAGAATCCTGTGTTACGGAACTGCTCGGGACGAACCCGGACAGATACCACTGCATCTCTCTCCAGACCTTCTTTGCAAAGGCACATTCCAGAAGGAGATGGGTGATGGTCTCGTCTCCACCGCAGCCTCCTCTGGGACAGCGCGCGGTGGCGCTGAGACTCCGGGAGTGCAAGAAGGATCTGACAGGAAGGGCCCTTCTCACCACCAGCCAAGCTAGGTCTTGGTGCTTGTTTGAAAGCTCTGGCGATGAGGCGTTCTGCCAAATGACATTGACAGTCTGCTCGGGGAACCAACAGACAGGATCCACAATCTCCTTTTCCCGCAGGGTCTCGAGGACGTTACGTGCGGACCACTTGCTGATCGCCTTGTGGTCAAAGGTGTTTTTCTGCACAAACTTTTCCACGAAGGACAGGTGGGGCGGAACGGTCCAACTGGACGGAGCGTTCCGTGGCAGCGTGGCCAGGCCCATCCTTCTCAACACCGGGGACAGGTAGAACCTCAGCACGTAGTGACACTTTGTGTTTGCGAACCGAGGGTCTATGCACAGCTTGATGCAGCCGCACACAAAGGTGGCCATCAGGATGAGGGCCACGTTGGGCACGCCTTTCCCCCCTCTCTCTGGAGATTTGTACATCGTGACCCTGCGGACACGGTCCATTTTTGATCTCCAGACAAAGCGGAAGATGGCTCGGGTGACTGTCGCGGCACAGGAGCGAGGTATGGGCCAGACCTGCGCCATGTACAGCAACTTTAACACGGCACCTCCGATAGTGCAGCACTCCCTCAGTACTGCACTGGAATATCAGACTAGATTGTGTGCTCAAGTCTCCGGAGTTGGGAACTGAACCCACAATCTTGTGACTCAGAGGCGAGTGTGCTACCACTAAATCAAGGCTGACAGCTAATGATTTAACATCTCACCACTGAAACAAACTCTGTGAAAGGAAAAGAAACAGGATCTGCCAAATCATAACATATAGAAATTCCCACAGGACCTTCCCATCCTCCTGATGGAAATCACCAAGGCTGGCAGCAGATAACCAAACTATTATATTTCTTTAAAGAACCCTGCTCTGCATGAAAAAGAAAGCTCATTTGTTAACACGGATTCAGCAAACAACATGAGAGAAGTCGCATTAAGACCCATTATTGCCTCCTACATGAGTCTCACATTGTGAGAAAATTGATTTAGTTGGCCTAAGCCAACAAAAGAAAAAACTACAAGACTTTTATCATTAAGCAGCCAACAATCCTGCAACGTCCCCAGAATTCCCACAGCCTCCGGCCTATAACATTTGGAGCACAGCAACCCGTTGACGGGTGAATGCCTGTTCTGGTCTGGCTGCTCGTTGGCCCACAGCTGGACCTGGGTGATTCGCCCAATTGACTCTCCCTTCCCCGAAACCTGAGCTACACCCACAGAAGCAGTTCCTCAACAAGAGGCACATCTGGGGAGCGCGCAGATGTAGAGACTGTCCCCTATAGTGCCGGAGTGATATTTAAACAGCGGGTGTGTAATTGTTTTACCTAAAGGGGCTGTTACTTTCCCCGATTACTGGGGATAATCTGTCCAAGTCACTGGGATCTAAATCCCTTTCGTAAAATCATAGAAAGGTTACAGCACGGAAGGAGGCCATTCAGCCCATCGATTGCGTGCCGGCTCTTTGCAAGAGCAATTCAGCTAGTCCCACTCCCCTACCCCATCCCTGTAGCCCTGCAAATTTTTTCCTTTCAAGTACTTATCCAGTTCCCTTTTGAAGGCCATGATTGAATCTGCCTCCACCACCCCCTCGGGCAGGGCATTCCAGATCCTAGCCACTTGCTGTGTAAAAAAGTTTTTCCTCATGTCACCTTTGGTTCTTTTGCCAATCACCTTAAATCTGCATCCTCTAGTTCTTGACCCTTCCGCCAATGGGAACAGTTTCTCTCTATCTACTCTGTCTAGACCCTTCATGATTTTAAATACCTCTATCAAATCTCCTCTCTATCTTCTCTGTTCCAAGGAGAACAACCCCAGCTTCTCCAGTCTATCCATGTAACTAAAATCCCTCATCCCGGGAATCATTCTAGTAAATCTCTTCTGCAACCTCTCTAAGGCCTTCACATCTTTCCTAAAGCGCGATGCCCAGAACTGGACACAATACTCCAGTTGTGGTTGAACCAGTGTTTTATAAAGGTTCATCATAACTTCCTTGCTTTTGTACTCTATGCCTCTATTTATAAAGCCCAGGGTTCCGTATGCTTTTTTAACCACTTTCTCAACCTGCTGTGCTACTTTCAACGATTTGTGTACATAAACTTCCAGATCTCTCTGTTCCTGTACCCCTTTTAGAATTGTGCCCTCTAGTTTATATTGTCTCTCCTCGTTCTTCCTACTGAACTGTATCACTTCGCATTTTTCTGCGTTAAATTTCATCTGCCACATGCCCGCCCATGCCACCAGCCTGTCTATATCCTCTTGGAGTCATTCACTATCCTCCTCACTGTTCACTATGCTTCCAAGTTTTGTGCCAACTGCAAATTTGGAAACTGTGCCCTGTACACCCAAGTCATTAATATATATCAAGCCTATACCATGGAGAGACTGGAGAAGCTGGGGTTGTTCTCTTTACAGCAGAGAAGGTTAAGGGGAGATTTAATAGAAGTGTTCAAAATTATGAGGTGTTTTGATAGAGTGACTAAGGAGAAAGTGTCTCCACTAACAGGAGGGTCGGTAACCAAAGGCCACAGATAAGATAATAAGCAAAAGAACCAGAGGGGAGGTGAGGAGAAATTTTCTTTACGCAGTGAGTTGTTGTGATCTGGAATGCACTGCCTGAAAGAGCGGTGAAAGCAGATTCATTAATAACTTTCAAAAGGGAATTGGATAAATACTTGAAAAGGAAAAATTTGCACTGTCACAGGGAATGAGCGGAGGAGTGGGACTAATTGGACATCTGTTTCAAAGAGCCAGCACCGGCACAATGGGTTGAATGGCTTCCTTGTGTGCTGTATGATTCTATGAAAGTGGGGGGAACCATGAATGGTTCATCCTCTCAGCCACAACAACCAAAATCAAAGATGGCTGTCACTACTGGCAAGAGTTTATAGGGGCTATTTTATGAGAATTAACACACAATGAAGCTTCCGAGGGAACGCCTCAGTCCTTGTACGAGATGGATGGAGTGGGAAAGCTCTGAGAACATTTGGACACACTTCATTACAGTTTGGAAAGCCACCCAGAGTCTGCTGCTAGAAGGGCAGCTGCTCATGGAACCTTACAGCACCGAAGGAGGCCATTCGGCCCATCGTGCCTGTGCGGGCTCTTTGAAAGATGGCACCAGCCACCCTTGCTCGTAGGTGACCTTCTACTTAAACAGCACCAACTCCACTTACAATTAGTGTCAGGTTTCTAACAGAAAGGTACATGAATCTCACTCTGTTTCACTTGTCACCGGGGCTGTAACCAGCAAATTTAGACCTGTACACACTTCCACCAAATGCTGCCCCTAGCCACATATCTACTGGTGGTATATTTACAGTGGGGGGGTCCTGGAGTTATACTCCTCCTATTAACTTTAAATACCATTTACTTCACAATTGGTAGAATGTTAACATAAAACAATAAGTGACATTTGGGTTTGTCCAGATGAAACTGACCAACCAAACCTTATAACTCCATAAAAGCTTCCAGAACAACCCTTCCCTTCCTTCATAGAGACCCTCTCACCCCTCTAGTTCACAGAGACAGTCCCCTCACCTCTCATTGAGCCATTCTGCCCTCTCCCAGAGGTACCTTTCCCCTCTACCCCACCCATTTCACTTGAGATTCTGCTCTCCTAATCTCCCCCCCAGTCGACAAAGGCACTCTTTCCTTCCCGAATTCACAGAGGCACTCACGACCCTCCCCTTCCCCCAGTTCACAGAGATACTCTCTCCTTTCAACGCCTCCCCCAGTTCACAGCGACAATCTCACCCCCCAACCTACCCCAAAGTTCAGAGACACTGGGGGTAATTTTAACCTAACCCGCCCGTCGGGACACTGACGGGATTGGATGCAATGCTGGTTTTGTACCTCGCCCGATTTTACTCTCCACTGATGTCAGTGCAGAGTAACATCAGGCAGGGTGTAAAACCGGCCTTCCACCCAATCCCGTGGGTTTCCCACACTATCCCTGTCAAATGAACTTCTCACTGCCGCTCTCATTGTTCCTGCGTTGCTCTGGGAATGACCTCCTGGCTGCAGAGATCTTTCCTCAGACCAGGAATTCCAACTAGGAGCCCACAGCGCTCAATCGATCCTCAGAACAAAAGCTCAGCACCGAGTCTGATCCACAGCAGGAGTCGTGGTGAGAAGGAGAGCAGAGAGGTCCAGCAGTGATTCCCCCATCAGGTTCTTTGGGGTAGCAAATCGACTGTTGCACCATGAGCTCACTGACTCACCCTCAAGGGGTTAAAACGTGTACATGATTTACACATAACGTATACACCTGATAGTTACAGCTCGAGTATACTAGTGAGAGATATGCCTCATGAAGGAGATGGAGAAAAGGCAATCTTTCATTTCTATTGGGGATTAGATTGAGTACAAAACCCTGGATGGGGGTGGGATACTTGGATTAAAATTGAAGACACTCCAAATATGGCAACAATTCCACACATAGACACAGACAGGCACAGACAGACACAGAAACACACACAGACACAGAGACACACGCACAGACATACACACACAGACACACACACACAGACACATACACAGGCACACACACAGACACACAGACACATATACACACATAGGCATAGACACACACAAGCAGACATACACACAGACGCACACAACACACTCACACACAGACACATACACAAACAGACACACACACAGATACACACCCACACACACAGACACACACACACACAACAACTTACATTTATACAGCGCCTTTAATGTAGTAAAACATCCCAAGACGCTTCACAGGAGCGACTATCAAACAAAATTTGACACCAAGCCACAAAAGGAGATATTAAGACAGGTGACTAAAAGCTTGGTCAAAGGGATAGATGTTAAGAAGCGTCTTAAAGGAGAAAAGAGAGGTAGAGAGGCAAAGAGGTTTAGGGAGGGAATTCCAGAGCTTAGGGCCTAGGCAGCTGAAGACACGGCCGCCAATGGTGGAGTGATTAAAATCGGGGATGCGCAAGAGGTCAGAATTGAAGGAGCGCACAGATCTCGGAGGGATGTAGGGCTGGAGGAGGTTACAGAGATAGGGAGGGGCGAGGCCATGGAGGGATTTGAAAACAAGGATGAGAATTTTAAAATTGAAGCATTGCCAGACCAGGAGCCATTGTAGGTCAGCGAGCACAGGGGTGATGGGTGAACGGGACTTGGTGCAAGTTAGGATACGGGCAGCAGAGTTTTGGATGAGCTGAAGTTTACGGAGGGTACAAGGTGGGAGGCTGACCAGGAAAGTCAAGTCTAGAGGTAACAAAGGCATGGATGAGGGTTTCAGCAGCAGATGGGCTGAGGAGGGGCGGAGACGAGCGATGTTACGGAGGTGGAAGTACGTGGTCTTGGTGATGGAGAGGATATGGTGTCAGAAGCTCATCTCAGGGTCAAGTAGGACGCCAAGGTTGCGAACGGTCTGGTTCAGCCTCAGACAGTGACCTGAGAGTGGGATGGAGTTGGTGGCTGGGCAACGGAGTTTGTGGCGGGGACCGAAGACAATGGCTTCGATCTTCCCAATATTTAGTTGGAGGAAATTTTTGCTCATCCAATACTGGATGTCGGACAAGCAGTGTGACAAATCAGAGACAGTGGAGGGATCGAGGGAGGTGGTGGTGAGGTAGAGCTGGGTGCCGTCAGCGTACATGTGGAACCTGATGTTGTGTTTTGGGATGATGTTGCCGAGGGGCAGCATATAGATGAGAAATAGGAGGGGGCCAAGGATAGATCCTTGGGGGACACCAGAAGTAACGGTATGGGAGCGGGAAGAGGAGCCATTGCAGCCGATTCTCTGCCCATGACTGGATAAATAAGAATGGAACCAGGCGAGTGCAGTCCCACCCAGCTGGACGACGGAGGAGAGGCATTGGAGGAGGATGGTGCGGTCAACCGTGACAAAGGCTGAAGACTGGTCGAGAAGGATGAGGAGGGATAGTTTACCGCGGTCACAGTCACATATAATGTCATTTGTGACTTCGATAAGGGCCGTTTCACACACCCACACACACTCACAGATAGACAGATACACACACGGACACACACAGGCGCACATACACACACACACACACACATACACACAGTGTGTGAGAACATTCCTCTGTGTGTCAGTTCAGATTCAGAAGGTTACATCCACATATAAAGCTTGAACTATCCATAACTCTGAGGCCTTCACTTTTAAACTGGAGACGGGATCTGTGCCAAATGCCTCCACATGCCAATTTGAAAAGAAATTGTTTTACACCGTTAACACTTGCGGTGCTGACGGCCACAGTTGTGTAAGAGTTTGAAACTGTAGGATTTTACAGCATGCTTGCACCTCATTCACAGCTCCATATCTGCAGTCCCCGGGGCTCTATCTCTCCCAACACACCAAAGTCCAGTCCCCGGAGGTTTGGTACTGATGGCTATCTCATGTTCCAAGGCTCTCTCACATCACTGGAACTTCAGATCGCTGCCAGCACTTTAAAAAAAAAATGAATTCAGGTTTTTAAAGCTCATTTTTTATTTTGCCAATTTCTCCCCTCCCACCAAACTGTCTGACTCTCTCTGACGTCCAGTTCCACACATACTGGCAACTCTGCAGCACCTCACTCTTCACGTGTGAGTCTAGACCGTGGCAGGTTTTTCAAATGCAGGGAGCAGCCCAGCACCACCCTATCCTAACCTGGCCTCCACACTTCCCAGCAGGAATCAGCAGATAGTGATCATTTCACTATTTATTACAAGATCGTGGGTTCAAGTCCCATTTCCGGAGACTTGAGCACAAAACCCAGGCTGACGCTCCAGTGCAGTACTGAGGGAGTGCTGCACAGTCGGAGGTGCCGTTTTATCAGATGAGACGTTAAACCGAGGCCCTCTCAGGTGGATGTAAAAGATCCCACGACACTATTCAAAGAAGAGCAGGGGAGTTCTCCCTTAACCAACATCACTAAGAACAGATTATCTGGTCATTATCACATTGCTGTTTGTGGGACCTTACTGTGCGCAAATTGGCTGCCGTGTTTCCTACATTACAACAGTGACTACACTTCAAAATGTACTTCATTGGCTGTAAAGTGCTTTGGGATGTCCTGAGGTTGTGAAAGGCGCTATATAAATGCACGTCTTTCTTTTTTCTTTCCAGCAGGAACCAATGGATGTTGATCACCTCCCCTGCCTATACCAAGGATACTGAGGCCAACTGTGGGTAGCTCAACTGGTGCCCCCCTCTCCTGGGATTGGCACCTCAGTGCAGCGCAGGGATTGACCCTGGCAGCTGTGTGCCCTGCCAGGCAGCACCATTCCCCACTGGGCATCAGGGAAAACCAACACTTTTATATTTCTAATAATAGAATAGGCATCTTTTTATTTTATTCATTCTCGAGATGTGGGCACCGCTGGCATTTATTGCCCATCTCTATTGATACAACTGAGTGACTTGCTAGGCCATTTCAGAGGGCAGTTAAAAGCCAATCATGTCGGTGTGGTACTGGAGACACGTATAGGCCCAGACCGGGTAAGGACGGCAGGTTTCCTTCCCTAAATAACATCAGTGAAGCAGTTGGGTTTTTATGACAATACGACAGTTTCATGGTCACTTTTACTGATACCAGCTCTTCATAGAATCATAGAATCTTGCAGCATAGAAGGAGGCCATTTGGCCCATCGTGCCTGTGCCAGCTCTTTGAAAGAGCTATCCAATTATTCTCACTCTTCTGCCCTTTCCCCATAGGCCTGCAAATTTTTCCCCTTCAAGTGCATATCCAGTTCCCTTTTCAAAGTTAATTTTGCATCTGTTTCCACCACCCTTTCAGGCAGTGCATTCCAGATCATAACAACTCACATTGAGTCTCTAGTTAAATTTGTGATTCTCTCGATAACAGTTGCTGGGGCTGAACTTTGACCAGCATTCTCCAGAAACTATGTTTGGGATAGGCCGACCTCAAAACTAGCATTTACATTCCTGTGTGGTCAATCATAATTTCTCATCCTACCATTTAAAGGGTTGGTGTTAATCGGAGGAGCCTCCTGGCAGACTCAGTTCCTGAAAACCATCACTCCAAAGGCCCATGTCCAACAGTGCCTCCATATTCTTGTGGTCTGGGTGGGGTTAAGCAGGAAGAGTTACCAGTGACAGTAAGAGTATCTGTGGCATGAAGTTTTTGCACTGCATTATTTGGCGGTGTATACCGTACGGCAGCATTTACCGAGCTGTTAGCCTGGATTTTCCGATCAGTCATAAGCCCATCCGGATATTGGCTGATGCATTTTCACACCTGCCCAGCCACGCTCGAATTCCAGGGGCCACTCTGAGTTAAACGTGGTAGCTGATCTAGGCTGACACCTTAGTGCAGTACTGAGGGAGTGCTGCACTGTCGGAAGTGCCGTCTTTCGGATGAAACGTTAAACCCAGGCCCCATCTGTCCTCTCAGGTGGACATAAAAGATCCCATGTTGGTAAATGTATCGACTGAGGGGGAACTGAGATAACCAGGAAATCTTTGGTCTGTGCGGAGTTAGCTGATCTGAGTGAGAGCAGCGATAGGCCTCTACAGTCACCCCTGGACTAGGGACAGGTAAATATCGGCCAGAATCCCCAATCCCGACGGATATCCAGCAAACCTTCCTTATCATAGAGCTCGCTACATAGAATCATACAGCAAAGAAGGAGGCCATTCGGCCCATCATGCCTGTGCCAGCTCTTTGAAAGAGCTATCCAATTAGTCCCACTCTCCCTGCTCTTTCCCCATAGCCCTGCAAATTATACCAATACTTTTTAAAAACAGTTTAGAGTAGAGATCTACATATTTGGGTGACATGTTTGTTGTACAAATATAATATTCAAACTCACTCTGCTGTCTCCCTCTTACCTACCGATAGAGAGCAGACTCCACTGCACCAGTGTGACATTACCATTCCTTTGGCCTGTGCCAAACAAGTGCCAAGCTACAGGTAGTTTGAGTTGTGAAGCCATGTGCATTCACAATTGGGCTCAGGCTGCCCAAAGCTCCATCCCGATACAGACGCTACAGCCCGGAGAAAAGCGAAGGCCGTCAGCCCATTGAGCTCGATTCAGCCTGAGATTCCAGAGCTGGATCAACAGTGTGTTCACCCAGTGCCTCGTCGGCCTCCCTTTCTGTGATCGTTGCATGGTATTTTAAGGGACCTAAATTGCCATTTCATTACTTTGAAGGAGTAAGTTCTAAATTGTAATTTGTCGAAACTTTTTCTCCCCCCGATCTTTTCCCTTGGAGGGATTGATTCCTTTTTACTAGATTCATTCTGGATGTGTGGGCATCACGTGCCTGTCCCTAGTTGCCCTGAGAAGGTGATGGTAACTGATTTCAGAGGGCAGTTAAGAATCAACTATGTTGATGTGGGACAGGAGTCACATACCTGACCAGACTGAGAAGGACGGCAGATTTCCTTCCCTGAAGGACATTAATGAAACAGTTGGGTCTTTACAACAAGGTCACTCTTACTGACCTTTTACTGATACCAGCTTTTTATTTCTAAATTTTTTAAACTGAAGTCAATTTCTCAAACTACCATGGTGGGATTTGAACTCACCGTCTCTTATTAGGCTAGGCCTCTGGATTATTAGCCCCGTAACATAACCATAACACTACTGCATCCATAAATGGCTTTCTGAAGTAGTGTCCCACCATCCAACTCCTCACCCAAGTGGTCATTCTTCACAAGTGAGCCTCAGCTGTGAGCGTTGGTAAGCTATTCAACCATGAGTCTGATCCTGTCCTGATCCAATGTCCACACACATGCACTTGTTAGCAGGAAATGAGTGGACAGTGATCCAGAGCAGGAACCCTGTTCAATTTCCCCTCTCTGACTTAAGGATACAGGGGTGTTGCAATGAATTGTAGGGCCTCCGACTGGTTTGTTAACTCAGAAGAGACCGGGAATGAAAACAGGCACCTTCCTAAGGCTGTGTGGCTCACCTACTCACTCACTCAAAGCTGAATCCATCACGAGAGGTCATTACATGTGTACAAATCTCTCTATACTTAAGTAAACCCTACACACTGGGAAATTGTATGGTCGGCAAATTGCAGTGAGGATATGGCAATTGTTAGTCCTGCATCAAACATCCAGTGCATGGGGCTTATCGATAACCTTAGCTTCCGCACAGCGACAGACACAGAGCCAGGTAGGAGCCAGACATCAAACTAAAAATTAATATTAGGTACCAGGAAGTGAGAAACAACCACTGACCTACTTTCATCGTAAGTAGCGGAAAACCATTAAGCACAGGCCAGATTTCATTCTCACAGTTTATCATATCATCTGATCTCCAGATTACAAATGCATCACAGCTAATAGCATCAACTGCACTAATCTCTCTCTGAGAGAGCTATCTGTAAGAAAAAAAATTATTTCCAGACCTGGGCTCCCCCCATGGTCCAAGATTTGAATGCCACCCCACAGGTGAGGAGGCTCTCTCAGCATCTCTCCCACACTCCTGTGTCAGAAGATGACAGCCAGCTGATAGGTGACTTCACTCACCTTTAACGTCCACTGTCTGTCTCTCAGCCATGGCTCAGTTGGTAGCCCTCTCACCTCTGAGTCAGAAGGTTGTGGGTTCATATACCTCGCTCCAGGGACTTCAGCACTTAATTCAGGCTGACACTCCCAGAGCAGTACACTGAGGGAGTGCTGCACTGTTGGAGATGCTACCTTTCGAATGTAGATGTTAATCTGAGGTCCTGTCTGCCCTCTCAGGTGGAAGTAAAAGATTGCATGGCACTATTTCACAGAGGAGTTATTCTAATGCTCTAACCAAACACCAATAAAAAGAACAATTAATTGGTCATTCATCTTGCTTGTTGTTTGCGGGATCTTGCTGTGAGCAAATTGACTGCCGCATTTGCCTACATAACAACAGTGATTACACAGCTTCCAGCAATATCGGCCTTTATTTCAGATTTCCAGCACCTGCAGTATTTTGCTTTTTGTGCCATTATTCTGCACACATGCGCAGAAAAGGTTGTTGGGATTCCCCAGCATGGCATCTTACAGTGCTGGTGAGAAAATAAATTATCTCCTTCGTCATTCATCTGACGAAGGAGATAATCTCCGAAAGCTTGTGATTTTAAAATAAATTTGTTGGACTATAACCTGGTGTTGTAAGATTCCTTACATTTGTCCACCCCAGTCCATCACCGGCATCTCCACATCACGAGAAAATAAAGGACAGAGGATCCATGCCAGCAGGTTGGTACTGGGGTTGCCAACCCTCCAGGATTGTCCTGGAATCTCCAGGAATTAAGGATTAATCTCTAGGACGCTGCTGCGAACAACGCGGGAGAAAAATCACAGGAAAATTAGAAAATAATTGTGTGTTTTTTTCATTATCTTTGAACATTTTTGTTTATTAGTTATAAAAATATTGGAGATGGGTAAAAGGCTGTTTGACTGACAGTCAAGAATCATCCAATCGGGTAACAAAGAGTCTGTTCGCTTTTCCGATTGGCCGTGGGAAGGCGGAGCCCCATGAGAATGGACATGTCGGGCGACCAATGGCGGGAACGTGGGGGTGGGGCAGTTGGAGGCCGGAGATCGTGTGACGAAATCTCCAGGAATACATCCACACAGAGTTGGCAACCCCAGCTGGTACACTCCAGATCTCCCGAAACCCGGTCTTACTGTGGCAGCAGGTAAAACAGCGGTCACTGTGCTGGGTTCTAATGCAACTGGGACCATTTGCCCTAGTTAGGTTGATCCCAATTTTTCAAAGTTTACCAGAAATTCTGTTAATGACATGTTTTGAGACAACACAACACAGAATATTTATTCTTTCACTTGAGGGAGGGAGTGTGGGGAATTTCCTGTTTTTGCATAGTTGTTAGGTTTTTTTTTATAAACCGCAAGCAACTATTCTTGGAATGAAAAATGCATAGCTTCCTCGTTCCCATAATTGGAAGCAGCCGGGTGGGAATCGGGCCCACTCCTAGCTTTATTCCCAGCGTGCCGTTGCCCCTGGCGACCCCTGAGGCTCCAGCCTCTGTTCACATCAGCAGATCGGCCAGGATCCTCAGTAATGACACCTCTGATCCCCACATCCTATTTTCGCAGGGGCCCTGCTCCCTCTAACTATTTAAAACTTTTTAAAAAAATACATCCACCGTAATTACTTTCTTAAAAGGGCTATACGTTGTGGTTTAGGCCAAATAAAGGCCTTTTTTTTAACTGAAGGGATTGCCAAAATGTGACTGCTCAGGATTTTTCAGTATTAAGGCCCCTTTTTCAACCAATTTTCTCACCTACTTGAAGGGGAGAAATTTGCAGGAAACAGCAGAGGGAGTGGGGCTAAATGGATAGCCCTTCCACAGGCACGATGGGCCGAATGGCCTCCTTTTGTGCTGTAAGGTTCTGTGATGTTATTCTATGATTCAATATTTAATAAAAATAAAAATATATTTTTACTGCAGTGATGAATTTTGCGTATTATGATATACTGAACGCCTCATTTCAAAATAACAGGCCTGAAAATGTTAGGGCCTAGATATCAATGTATCTAATGTATTGAAAGTTATGTCACATCCAGGAGAGATTTCCTCTGTGTTTCTGAGGTGCTTCACGGTCATGCGATTCCCCCACTTTCAGCCTGAGCACCATGCTCTCCGGTCGTGCTGATCAGAGGCAGGGCTATCTCTTACCCGCGCTCCCCGTCAGCTCAGACCCCTGCTGGGGTCATGGAATTACCCTTCGTGTGTTGGAAAATCGTAAAGCTGTGATTTTTGTTACACGCAGCGCATAGGGGCAATCTTCCCCCAGAGTTGCTTTAAAAAGGAATTATTTGAGCCCCCCCCCTCCCCAATCCACCCCCGGCTTAATGAAAAGTCGATGCTTGAATGAGGCTGCTGGCACTGGAGGAACCAATGAATCATAGCGTGGTTACTGCATACAAGGAGACCATTCGGCCCATCGAGCCTGTGCCGGCTCTTTGTAAGAGCAATCCAGTTAGTCCCATTCCCCCGTTCTTTCCCTGTAGCCCTGCAAATTTTTTCCCTTCAAGTATTTATCCAATACCTTTTTGAAAGCCACGATTGAATCTGCTTCCACCGCCCTTTCAGGCAGTGCATTCCAGATCATAACTACTCACTGCGTTAAAATTTTTTTCCTCATGTCGCCTTTGGTTGTTTTTCCAATCACCTTAACCGGAGACATTACAGTTCTACAGGTTCAGGCCGTTCGCTGACACCTCACTCAAGAGCCCATTCTCATCGGATTCAATGTCAAGATAATGTGGCAAAGTAATTAAAACAGCTGATAGTGTTGGCATAGATGGTTGGAAGGGTCTGTGCAAGAAAGAAAGAAAGAACTTGCCTTTATACAGTGCATTTCATGACCTCAGGACGTCCCAAAGCACTGCACAGCCAATGAAGTACTTTTGAAGTGTAGTCACTGTTGTAATGTAGGAAATGCAGCACCCAATTTGTGCACAGCAAACTCCTACAAACAGCAATGTGATAACGATCAGATAATCTGTTTAAGTTCCAAGTCCCACTCCGGAGACTTGAGCACATAATGTAGGCTGTTACTCCAGTGCAGTACTGAGGGAGTGCTGCACTGTCAGAGGTGCCATCTTTCAGATGAGATGGTAAACCGAGGCCCCGTCTGCCCTCTCAGGTGGATGTAAAAGATCCCACGCACTATTTCGAAAAAGAGCAGGGGAGTTCTCTCTGGTTTCTTGGCCAATATTTATCCCTCAACCAACATCGCTAAAAACAGATTATCTGGTCATCAGGCGGGAAGTGGCAGCTGGCCAGAGGGCGGAGGTGTAATTTCAGGCGGCAGGAGGCCGCAGTGGCCGGCAAGAAGGTCAATTGGGGGTAGCGGGTTTCCGGGAGGGTCCACAAGGTGAGTAAAGTAATCTTAGCTGTTCGGGCCTCTTCTGGCCTCTTCCTACTGTCTTCATCTGACAGGAAAGCCACAAGGACTTCCCCACTCAGGCCACAGTTAAAAATTGATGTCATCGGACCCCAATCTGCATATTTAAAGAAGGACCCCGTTGGTTTCAGGTGGGTGTCTTTGCCGCCCGCTCAGACGAGACTGTTTGACTGTGGTATGCAACACAACTGAGCACAACCCTTGCCTCACCCGACAATTCCAGCCAGAGTCATTGGACAACAAGCAGAAACAGGAATCCCGGATCATTTTTTTGTAACCCAAACCTAGGGTTGTTGAAGCCAATTGTGGCAGTCCTAGTACTGCCATGCCTAGCGTCAACTATCTCATCCAGACTGGGATCCAACCCGGGACTTTCCTGACCCTGACATGGTACCTCTTCCAGAAACCAAGAGCTTTTACCCACTCCCACCCAAATGAGAGTCCCTGCACAGAAAATAAATCACTGATAAGTCAGCAATGAATAACAATCTATCTATGTGTATACTTGTAGTCTCTATTCTGTTTCTCTTGCTCTCTCTGTTGCTGTCTCTATTATTTGATATTTTTCTTTCGCCCGGTCTCTGTTTCTCTATGTTTCAGTTTGTTTCTTGTCATTGTCTCGCTAATTCTCTTTGTTCCGACTGTCTGCCGTGTGTACATGAATCTCTAATTTTCTGTTTCCCTCTGTCTCTCTGTGTCTGTTTCTATGTATCTCTCAGTGTTTCCCTCTGTCTGTGTATGTATCTGTGTATCTCACTGTTACCCTCTGTGTCTCTCTCTGTGTATGTGTATCTCTCGCTGTTTCCCTCTGTCTCTCTCTGTGTATGTTTCTCTCTCACTGTTTCCCTCTGTCTCTGTCTGTGCATGTTTCTCTCTCACTGTTTCCCTCTGTCTCTGACTGTATGTTCCTCTCTCACTGTTTCCCTCTGTCTCTGTCTGTGCATGTTTCTCTCACACTGTTTCCCTCTGTCTCTGTCTGTGCATGTTTCTCTCTCACTATTTCCCTCTGTCTCTGACTGTATGTTCCTCTCTCACTATTTCCCTCTGTCTCTGACTGTGTATGTGTATCTCTCACTGTTTCCCTCTGTCTCTCTGTGTATGTATATTTCTCACTGTTTCAGACTTGAACATTTATGGCGGACAACTGGTTTAGCCATTCATCGCCAGCTGGATGTGTTGCATGCCACAGTCAAACAGTCTCTTCTGAGCGGGCGGCAAAGACACCCACCTGAAGCCAACGGGGTCCTTCTTTAAATATGCAGATTGGGGTCGGATGACGTCAATTTTTAACTGTGGCCTGAATGGGGAAGTCGCTGTGGCTTTCCTGTCAGATGAAGACAGCAGGAAGAGGATACCAGGCCAGAAGAGGCCCAAACAGGTAAGATTACTGGACCACATAAAGCAACACTGGGTCCTGCTCTCTGCCAATACAGCTCACTATTTCAGGATCATCCTGGAATGCAAAGATAACCCCCAGCTTCTCTCCACTGCAAACCGTCTTGTTAAACTCCTCTCCTCTGCCCCCTCCACCTTCACCTCCAACAAGTGCGAGGAGCCCATGGACGTCTTTGTCACTAAGATTGAGACCTTTCGTTCAACTACCTCTGCCATTTCCCTCCTTTCCCCTAGCCCACCAAGTCAAACTTCCCCTAAGGTTCCCCCCGTGCCCGAGCCCTGAACTTGCATCTTTCTCTCGTTTCTCTCCTATCTTCCCTCATGCCCTCTCCGAGCTCATCTTGACCATGAGACCCACCTCCTGCTCCCTCGGCCCTATTCCCACCAAACTGCTGACCGTCCAACTTCCTTTTCTGGCCTCCATGTTAGCTGATATTGTTAATGGTTCTCTCTCCTCAGGTACTGTCTCCCTCCCCTTCATATACGCCATCACCATCTCCCCCCCTCAAAAAGCCCACCCTTGACGGCTCTGTCCTTGCAAACTACCGCCCCAAACTACCGTCCTTGAACGTGCTGTCGTCTCCCAAATCCGTGCCCATCTTTCCCACAACTTCATGTTTGAACCCCTCCAATCAGGTTTCTGCCCCGCCACAGTACTGAAACGGCTCTGATTAAAGTCACAAATTACATCCCATGTGACAATGACCGTGGTAAACTATCCCTCCTCATCCTTCTCGACCTGTCCGCAGCCTTTGTCACGGTTGACCACACCATCCTCCTCCAACACCTCTCCTCTATTGTCCAGCTGGGTGGGACTGCGCTTGTCTGGTTCCATTCTTATCTATCCAGTCATAGCCAGAGAATCACCTGCAATGGCTTCTCTTCCTGTTCCCTCACCATTACCTCTGGAGTCCACCAAGGATCTATCCTTGGCCCCTCCTATTTTTCATCTATATGCTGCCGCTTGACGACATCATCCGAAAACACAATGTCAGGTTCCACATGTACGCTGAAGTCACCCAGCTCTACCTCACCACCACCTCTCTCAACCCCTCCAATGTCACTGATATGTCACACTGCCTGTCTGACATCCAGTATTGGGTGAGCAAAAATTTTCTAAATTAAATATTGGAAAAACCCAAGCCATTGTCTTTGATCCCCGCCACAAACTCTGTTCCTTAGCCACTGACTCCATCCCTCTCTCTGGCCACTGTTTGAGGTTGAACCAGGCTGTTCGTAACCTTGGCATCCTATTTGACCCTGAGCTGCGTTTCTGACCCCATTTCCTCTCCATCACTAAGACTGTCTACTTCCACCTCTGTGACATCGCCTGTCTCTGCCCCTGCCTCAGCTGATCTGCTCCTGAAACCTTCATCCATGCCTTTGTTACATCTAGACTTAACTATTTCAATGCTCTCCTGCCCGGCCTCCCACCTTGCACCCTCCATAAACTTGACCTCATCCAAAACTCTGCTGCCCATATCCTAACTCGCACCAAGTCCCGTTCACCCATCACCCTGCGTTCACTGACCTACATTGGCTCGCGGTCCAGGAACGCTTCAATTTTAAAATTCTCATCCTTGTTTTCAAATCCTTCCATGGCCTTGTCCCTCCCTATCTCTCTTCAACCTCCTCCAGCCCTACAACCCTTCGAGATCTCTGGGCTCCTCCAATTCTGGCCTTCTGCGCATCCCCGATTTTCTTCACTCCATCATTGGCGGCTATGCTTTCAGATGCCTAGGCCCTAAGCTCTGGAATTCCCTCCCTAAATTTCTCCGCCTCTCTACCACTTTTGCCTCCTTTAAGATGCTCCTTAAAACCTGAGAAACTATCAAACGTTTGTGTTCAGAGAGACTTGGGTGTCCTCGTACAAGAAACACAAAAAGTTAGCATGCAGGTACAGCAAGTAATTAGGAAAGCAAATGGAATGTTGGCCTTTATTGCAAGGAGGTTGGTGCACAAAAGTAAGGAAGTCTTACTACAATTGTACAGGGCTTTGGTGAGACCTCACCTGGAGTACTGTGTACAGTTTTGGTCTCCTTATCTAAGGAAGGATATACTTGCCTTAGAGGCAGTGCAATGAAGGTTCGCTAGATTAATTCCTGGGTTGAGGGGGTTGTCCTATGAGGCGAGGTTCAGTAGAATGGGCCTATACTCTCTGGAGTTTAGAAGAATGAGAAGTGATCTCATTGAAACAAATAAGATTATAAGGGGGCTTGACAGAGTAGATGCTGAGAGGTTGTTTACCATGGCTGAAGAGTCTAAAACTAGGGGGCATCGTCGCAGGATAAGGGGTTGGCCATTTAAGACTGAGATGAGGAGGAATTTCTTCACTCAGAGGGTTGTGAATCTTTGGAATTCTCTACCTCGGAGGGCTGTGCTTGCTGAGTCGTTGAGTACATTCAAGACTGAGATAGATAGATTTCTGGACTCTAGGGGCATCAAGGGATATGGGGATTGGGCAGGAAAGTGGAGTTGGGGTTGAAGATCAGCCATGATCTTATTGAATGGCGGAGCAGGCTCGAGGGGCCATGTGGCCTACTCCTGCCTCTATTTCTTATATTCTTATGTACATCTTTGACCAAGCTTTTAGTCACCTGTCCTAATATCGCCTGATGTTTCTCGGTGTCAAATGTTGTTTGATAACACTCCTGTGAAGCGCCTTGGGACGTGGTACTCCATTGTTGTTGTCTCTCTGGCCCCGATATTACTGGGGAGGAGGGATGGCAGTGGGGGGAGGGGAGGAGATTGGGCGCGTGGGTAACCCGCCTAGTAAACCTGTCCGTTACCCACGCGATCGCGGGTAAATTGGAGTCATCTAACGTGGCTTCTGGGTAAACCTGCGCGGTGGGCGAACTGCGCATCACAGGCTGTCAGCTGGAGGAGCTCTATTTAAAGGGGCAGTCCTCCAATGGCTGCTCCTGGAGCAAACACCCAAATTACACAATGGAGCAGCACAGGGGAAAGGCTGCTCCTAGATTTAGCGATGCCTCACTCCAGGTGCTACTGGATGGGGTGAGGAGGAGGAGGGATGTCTTCCATCCAGCGGACGAGGAAGTGGCCTGCCTCTGCCACCAAGAAGGTGTGGCTCGAGGTGGCAGAGGAGGTCACCAGCAGCAGCAACATCTCCCGCACCTGGATCCAGTGCAGGAAGCACTTCAATGACCTAATTAGGTCAGCCAAAGTGAGTACACTTACTCATTCTCCTACACTCCGTCTTCCACATCACCGCCCCCACCCCACAACTCATTCTGCCCTGCCAACACTACTCTATCACATCACTCCTCACACCCACTCAAAGCTCATCCTCAACTTACCTGCACTTACTCACCAGTTCCTCACCTCTCCAGCACTCACCCCATCACTACCACTCAACCCAATCCTCATACAATCTCATGGCTCTGTCACATACTCACCCTCCGATGCATCTCTTTCACGGTCAGCTGCACCCAAACCAATGCATTCAGCGGTTGGCCACGTCACCATCACTCATTCACGCCTCTCTACCTTCTCCCCTTATGAGAGAATAGAGCCCAGAATGCACGGGAGAAGGCGAGGACTGGAGGGGGGCTGCAACATCTGGTCGTCCTCACAGATGTGGAGCAGGAGGTGCTGGAGCTCAGCCGAACCCTCGAGTGCCTATCTGTCGGGGACATCGAGACTGGCACCCGCCAGACATCTGGTGTCAGAATAACATTCAGCGCACACAATATGAATTGATGTTAACATGCCCCGCCATCTTCAGCACCTCAACATCTGTCATCATGCTTAATATTGCCTTCTGTTCTCTTACAGGGCCTTCAGCGACTGCTATGACGGTGGAGGGTGATTCCTCAGAGGACCTGCTAGTCTCTGAGGGTGCACCGTCACATCTGAGCGAGCCATCCACCAGCGCAGATACACACACCTCGGTGGGTCCCAGTCCTCAGTTAGTTGGGATTGCACATGGTGAGTTACCACACACGTGAGCATGAGCAGACACTGGTGGCAGGGGCAGCTGTGGAGAGTCCACGTCGGTGGGAGCACTCTTCTCCAGGCTCTGCTCAGCTGGACGCAGATGCTGAAACCTGGGGGCCATCCATGAAAAGGAGAATGATCGAGGGGCAGCAGCACATTTGTGAGGTGCTGGAACAGGTGCCACGCCCACTCTCCACAATCGCGCAGAGGATGGAGGAGTCCAACTCCTGCATGAGTGGAATGGTGGAATCTCTGAGATATTGTCACAGGGACATGAGGGCATCTCTGAGATAGTGTTGCGGCTAAGTGCGGGAATGTCTGCCATGGAGGGAAGGCTAGCCTCCATCGAGCTTCAAGCACGGCTCACAAATGAGTCCATTCAGGCCCTGACAACGGCCCTTCCGACTCAGGGTGAACAACATTCTGCCGTCTTAGACAGGCAGACAGATACACTAGCACTGGCCTTACAAGGCTTCACACATGTCCTCCAAACTGTTGTCCAGCAGATTGGTAGGAGTGGTGTGGGCCTGTCCCGGGGAGGGATGATGGCGAAAGGGGACATGGAAGTGGGGTCGCCATTCAAAGCACTCCCACGTCTCTCCCGTTTCCCCCCTCTCAACCAGTACCTGCAATGCTGCCTCCTCTCCAGGTGGCCGAGTCTGCCCCTGCAGTTGCAGGTGGAGCAGTCTTTGGAGGGGCCCTCACGGGCACCGAAACCCAGAGGGTGTAGGCCCAAAGCATCTAATCGGTCAGGGCATGAACAAGAGCAACCTGCCACTACCTCTGCTGCAGCCACAGGGGATGCACCACGTAGAAGTAGTCGGAAGCGAAAGGCGAAGGTTTTGTGAGCACGAAGGATATGCACAAGGGTTTTTGACGGTTGGTCATGTTTTTTATTTATATTTGCTTTTTGTTAAACTCAAATTAAATATTATTATTGTCACCACTACTGCCACGTCTTGGCCATTCTTGACTGGATTCTGTAATAAGGCCCTTTCATGAGGTTCATCATGAACGGCGACACTTGATGCCACCCATTGGGTCACTCTACAGTGGGTGTCTGTGTAGTTGCAGGACTGTTTTGTGCAGGGAGGGGTGGGGGATGTGGTGCTGTTGTGGGCGCTGCTCTATCCAGGTGCTGAGGACTGGATTCTTCACATGGTCTCATTTTAGGAGAACCGTTCACATATCAGTGACTCCCTGGCCTCATGAGCAGCCAGGTGAGCTGCAGCTCTGCCCACAGGTTGCTCCTCTTCTGCCTCCTTCTCCGCCTCGTCCTCACCCTCCTCCTCTGCCTCCTCCTCCTCCTCCTCAATGTGGGTGGCAGATGTGGATATGGCCTCCTCCAGCGGCACCCCTCTCTGTTGTGCCACACTAACTATAATGTGTCCCACTCTGTCTGGTGCGTATTGAAGCGCTCCTCCAGATCGATCAAGGCACCTGAAGCGCATCTTGAGCAGCCCTATAGCATGCTCACTTGTAGATCTAGTAGTAATGTGGCTGTCATTATATCGACGCTGTTGCTCGGTGTTGGGGTTCCTCAGAGATATCATGAGCCACGTGTGCAGGGGGTGACCTTTGTCCCCGAGGAGCCAGCCCTTGTGGGTGTTCGGTGCGTGAAAGAGGGGCGGGATGTTGGACTCCCGGAGGATGAAGGAATCGTGGCAGCTGCCAGGGTATCTGGCTCACACGTGAAGGAATCTCTTGCAGTGGTCACAGATGAGCTGAGTGTTGATGGAGTGATAGCCCTTCCTGTTGATGAACAGTCCTGGCTCGTGTGGAGGTGCTCGTATTGCTATATGGGTGCCATCGATTACACCCTGCATCCGTGGGAAGCCAGCCACAGCATGGAATGCCACTGACCTCTCCGTCTGGCTGAAGTTGTCCGTAGGGAAGTTGATGTAGTGCGAGGCCCTGCGAAACAAGCCGTCAGTGACCTGCCTTATGCACTTGTGTGCAGATGACTGAGAGATCCCGGCGATGTCCCCGGCACCCTGGAATGATCCGGGGGCGAAGAAGTTGAGGGCAGTGGTGACTTTGACAGCGACAGGTAAGAAGATGCTGCTCGGGCCAGCCGTGAGCAGCTCGGCATGAAAGAGGCTGCAGATGTCTGCAACAACCTGGCGACTGAGTCTGAGCCTCCGTGTGCACTGCTCCTCAGAAGATCCAGGAAGCTGAGCCTTGGTCTGTAGACCTTGTTGCAAGGGTAGTGCCTCCTGTGACGTCGCTCTCTCTGTTGTTGCCCTCCGTGCTCTTGTGCAGGTGCTATGGTGCAGCACTGTGTTGTGGAGCTCCACGTGGCAGAGGTGGACGGCGTGTCTGGTGAGGCTGGTGATGTTGCTCGTCCTCAGATGAAGTGATGAATGCAGCCATGGCGCCCCCCCATCCTGTCAGTGTGAGTTTGAGGGGGTCCGCAAAGTAGGTAAATGTGTTTGCACAGCAGAGTTTTGGGTGTAAAGTAAGAATTTTGAGTGAAAAGACAAAGGTCTTGCGGCCAAAACTTCTTCTGAAGTGACAGAGTGCCCTGCTGCAATAAATGAGGTTTCCCCCCACCTGTCAAATAAGCATTTGCATCTCCCACTGGCTGCTGGCTGAAACACGTCTGTTGCAACAGGGAGCGTTTCCCACAGCACGGGAAACACGCTGAGGAGCCTTCAAAATTGCACCCCTTCCAAAATGTCCACTCAATGAGGTCTGTCAAGTACCTCAACTATCTGACTAACCATGTAAATCAGCATCCCGCCGGCTTTAATTGCCGGTGGGAGTCCCACATTCTGGAGGTGCGTGCGCGCCCAAACACGTCACTGGGGAACCCGGAAGTCAGCGGGTTGGAGCCAGGCTCTGAACCCGCTCCAGATTTCTGCCATTTTACGAGAACCCCGCCCCCAACGCATCCGCTCCTTCACCCGAAAATCAGCCCCACTGTGTCTATGTATGTGTATCTCTCGGTGTTTCCCTCTGTCTCTCTGTGTATGTGTATCTCTCGCTGTTTCCCACTGTCTCTCTGTGTATGTGTATCTCTCACTATTTCCCTCTGTCTCTCTGTGTATGTGTATCTCTCACTGTTTCCCTCTGTCTCTCTGTGTATGTGTATCTCTCACTGTTTCCCGCTGTCTCTCTGTGTATGTGCATCTCTCACTTTTTCCCTCTGTCTCTCTCTGTGTATGTGTATCTCTCACTGTTTCCCTCTGTCTCTCTGTGTATGTGTATCTCTCACTGTTTCCCTCTGTCTCTCTGTGTATGTGCATCTCTCACTGTTTCCCTCTGTCTCTCCCTGTTTATGTGCATCTCTCACTTTTTCCCTCTGTCTCTCTCTGTGTATGTGTATCTCTCACTGTTTCCCTCTGTCTCTCTGTGTATGTGTATCTCTCACTATTTCCCTCTGTCTCTCCCTGTTTATGTGCATCTCTCACTTTTTCCCTCTGTCTCTCTGTGTATGTGCATCTCTCACTATTTCCCTCTGTCTCTCCCTGTTTATGTGCATTTCTCACTTTTTCCCTCTGTCTCTCTCTGTGTATGTGTATCTCTCACTGTTTCCCTCTGTCTCTCTGTGTATGTGTATCTCTCACTGTTTCCCTCTGTCTCTCTGTGTATGTGCATCTCTCACTTTTTCCCTCTGTCTCTCTGTGTATGTGTATCTCTCACTGTTTCCCTCTGTCTCTCTGTGTATGTGCATCTCTCACTTTTTCCCTCTGTCTCTCTCTGTGTATGTGTATCTCTCACTGTTTCCCTCTGTCTCTCTGTGTATGTGCATCTCTCACTTTTTCCCTCTGTCTCTCTGTGTATGTGTAGCTCTCACTGTTTCCCTCTGTCTCTCTCTGTGTATGTGTATCTCTCGCTGTTTCCCTCTGTCTCTCCCTGTGTATGTGCATCTCTCACTGTTTCCCTCTGTCTCTCTGTGTATGTGTATCTCTCACTGTTTCCCTCTGTCTCTCTCTGTGTATGTGTATCTCTCGCTGTTTCCCTCTGTCTCTCCCTGTTTATGTGCATCTCTCACTTTTTCCCGCTGTCTCTCTGTGTATGTGTATCTCTCACTGTTTCCCTCTGTCTCTCTGTGTATGTGTATCTCTCACTGTTTCCCTCTGTCTCTCTGTGTGTGTGTATCTCTCGCTGTTTCCCTCTGTCTCTCTCTGTGTATCTCTCACTTTTTCCCTCTGTCTCTCTCTGTGTATGTGTACCTCTCACTGTTTCCCTCTGTCTCTCTGTGTATGTGTATCTCTCACTTTTTCCCTCTGTCTCTCTGTGTATGTGTATCTCTCACTGTTTCCCTCTGTCTCTCTCTGTGTATGTGTATCTCTCGCTGTTTCCCTCTGTCTCTCTCTGTGTATGTGTATCTCTCGCTGTTTCCCTCTGTCTCTCTCTGTTTATGTGCATCTCTCACTTTTTCCCTGTCTCTCTGTGTATGTGTATCTCTCACTATTTCCCTCTGTCTCTCCCTGTTTATGTGCATCTCTCACTTTTTCCCTCTGTCTCTCTCTGTGTATGTGTATCTCGCACTGTTTCCCTCTGTCTCTCTGTGTATGTGTATCTCTCACTGTTTCCCTCTGTCTCTCTGTGTATGTGCATCTCTCACTTTTTCCCTCTGTCTCTCTGTGTATGTGTATCTCTCACTGTTTCCCTCTGTCTCTCTGTGTATGTGCATCTCTCACTTTTTCCCTCTGTCTCTCTCTGTGTATGTGTATCTCTCACTGTTTCCCTCTGTCTCTCTGTCTATGTGCATCTCTCACTTTTTCCCTCTGTCTCTCTGTGTATGTGTATCTCTCACTGTTTCCCTCTGTCTCTCCCTGTTTATGTGTATCTCTCACTGTTTCCCTCTCTCTCTCTGTGTATGTGTATCTCTCACTGTTTCCCTCTGTCTCTCCCTGTTTATGTGCATCTCTCACTTTTTCCCGCTGTCTCTCTGTGTATGTGTATCTCTCGCTGTTTCCCTCTGTCTCTCCCTGTTTATGTGCATCTCTCACTTTTTCCCGCTGTCTCTCTGTGTATGTGTATCTCTCACTGTTTCCCTCTGTCTCTCTCTGTGTATGTGTATCTCTCACTGTTTCCCTCCGTCTCTCTGTGTATGTGTATCTCTCACTGTTTCCCTCTGCCTCTCTCTGTGTATGTGTATCTCTCACTGTTTCCCTCTGTCTCTCTCTGTGTATGTGTATCTCTCGCTGTTTCCCTCTGTCTCTCTCTGTGTATGTGTATCTCTCACTGTTTCCCTCTGTCGCTCTGTGTATGTGTATCTCTCGCTGTTTCCCTCTGTCTCTCTCTGTGTATGTGTATCTCTCGCTGTTTCCCTCTGTCGCTCTGTGTATGTGTATCTCTCGCTGTTTCCCTCTGTCTCTCTCTGTGTATGTGTATCTCTCACTGTTTCCCTCTGTCTCTCTCTGTGTATGTGTATCTCTCGCTGTTTCCCTCTGCCTCTCTCTGTGTATGTGTATCTCTCACTGTTTCCCTCTGTCTCTCTCTGTGTATGTGTATCTCTCACTGTTTCCCTCCGTCTCTCTGTGTATGTGTATCTCTCACTGTTTCCCTCTGCCTCTCTCTGTGTATGTGTATCTCTCACTGTTTCCCTCTGTCTCTCTCTGTGTATGTGTATCTCTCACTGTTTCCCTCTGTCGCTCTGTGTATGTGTATCTCTCGCTGTTTCCCTCTGTCTCTCTCTGTGTATGTGTATCTCTCGCTGTTTCCCTCTGTCGCTCTGTGTATGTGTATCTCTCGCTGTTTCCCTCTGTCTCTCTCTGTGTATGTGTATCTCTCACTGTTTCCCTCTGTCTCTCTCTGTGTATGTGTATCTCTCGCTGTTTCCCTCTGCCTCTCTCTGTGTATGTGTATCTCTCACTGTTTCCCTCTGTCTCTCTGTGTATGTGCATCTCTCGCTGTTTCCCTGTCGCTCTGTGTATGTGTATCTCTCGCTGTTTCCCTCTGTCTCTCTCTGTGTATGTGTATCTCTCGCTGTTTCCCTCTGTCTCTCTGTGTATGTGCATCTCTCGCTGTTTCCATCTGTCTCTCTGTGTATGTGTATCTCTCGCTGTTTCCCTCTGTCTCTCTGTGTATGTGTATCTCTCGCTGTTTCCCTCTGTCTCTCTCTGTGTATGTGTATCTCTCGCTGTTTCCCTCTGTCTCTCTCTGTGTATGTGTATCTCTCGCTGTTTCCCTCTGTCGCTCTGTGTATGTGTATCTCTCGCTGTTTCCCTCTGTCTCTCTCTGTGTATGTGTATCTCTCACTGTTTCCCTCTGTCTCTCTCTGTGTATGTGTATCTCTCGCTGTTTCCCTCTGTCTCTCTCTGTGTATGTGTATCTCTCGCTGTTTCCCTCTGTCTCTCTGTGTATGTGTATCTCTCACTGTTTCCCTCTGTCTCTCTGTGTGTGGTATATCTCTCTCTGTGTAGTGAAATGACATTTTAAAAATTCTATTAACTGGTACCTATGATAGTGAGCACAGCATTCTTTAATTTGTACATGCAACAAATGGAAATATGAATCAAGTTATTAGCATACACAACATAACCAGTGCCTTTAAAATACACAGAGAGCACAAGACTAGCACCTCAATTATAGGAATAAGCAATGATGCTGTATATTTAAAAGGATGGACATCACCAGTTGGTTGATGGAAACTGGGCAATAGTCAGCACCCTGTTTAAAGGGAAGTGCATCGTTAATAAACATGAACTCTGTTTAAAGGAATGTCCATCGTTAATAAACATGAGCCCTGTTTAAAGGGATGAGCATCGTTAATAAACATGAACTCTGTTTAAAGGAATGTCCATCGTTAATAAAAATGAGCCCTGTTTAAAGGGATGAGCATCGTTAATAAACATGAGCTCTGTTTAAAGGGATGTGCATCGTTGGTAAACATGAGCTCTGTTTAAAGGATGTGCATCAATAATAAACATGAGCTCTGTTTAAAGGGATGTGCATCGTTAATAAAAATGAGGTCTGTTTAAAGGGATGAGCATCAATAATAAACATGAGCTCTGTTTAAAGGGATGAGCATAGTTCGTCAACATGAACTCGGTTTAAAGGGACGTGCATCGTTAATAAACATGAACTCTGTTTAAAGGGATATCCGTCGTTAATAAACATGAGCCCGGTTTAAAGGGATGTCCATCGTTAATAAACATGAACTCTGTTTAAAGGGATGTGCATCGTTAATAAACATGAGCTCTGTTTAAAGGGATGTGCATCGTTGGTAAACATGAGCTCTGTTTAAAGGGATTACCATCATTAGTGAACATGAACTCTGTTTAAAGGGATGTGCATCGTTAATAAACATGAGCTCTGTTTAAAGGGATGTCCATCGTTAATAAACATGAACTCTGTTTAAAGGGATGTCCGTCGTTAATAAACATGAACTCTGTTTAAAGGGATTACCATCATTAGTGAACATGAACTCTGTTTAAAGGGATGTGCATCGTTAATAAACATGAGGTCTGTTTAAAGGGATGTCCATCGTTAATAAACATGAGCTCTGTTTAAAGGGATGTGCATCGTTAAAAACATGAGGTCTGTTTAAAGGGATGTGCATCGATAATAAACATGAGCTCTGTTTAAAGGGATGTGCATCGTTAAAAACATGAGGTCTGTTTAAAGGGATGTGCATCGATAATAAACATGAGGTCTGTTAAAAGGGATTACCATCATTAGTGAACATGAACTCTGTTTAAAGGGATGAGCATCGTTAATAAACATGAACTCTGTTTAAAGGGATGAGCATCGATAATAAACATGAGCTCTGTTTAAAGGGATGTGCATCGTTAATAAACATGAACTCTGTTTAAAGGGATGTGCATCATTGGTAAACATGAACTCTGTTTAAAGGGATGAGCATCGTTAATAAACATGAGCTCTGTTTAAAGGGATGAGCATCATTGGTAAACATGAACTCTGTTTAAAGGGATGTCCATCGTTAATAAACATGAACTCTGTTTAAATGGATGAGCATCGTTAATATTCATGAGCCCTGTTTAAAGGGATGTGCATCAATAATAAACATGAGCTCTGTTTAAAGGGATGAGCATAGTTCGTCAACATGAACTCGGTTTAAAGGGACGTGTTTCATTAATAAACATGAACTCTGTTTAAAGGGATATCCGTCGTTAATAAACATGAGCCCGGTTTAAAGGGATGTCCATCGTTAATAAACATGAGCTCTGTTTAAAGGGATGTGCATCGTTAATAAACATGAGCTTTGTTTAAAGGGATGTGCATCGTTAATAAACATGAACTCTGTTTAAAGGGATGTGCATCGTTAATAAACATGAGCTCTGTTTAAAGGGATGTCCATCGTTAATAAACATGAACTCTGTTTAAAGGGATGTCCGTCGTTAATAAACATGAACTCTGTTTAAAGGGATCCGCGTCATTAATAATCATGAGCTCTGTTTAAAGGGATGAGCATCGTTCGTCAACATGAGCTCTGTTTAAAGGGATGCGCATCGTTAATAAACATGAGCTCTGTTTAAAGGGATGAGCATCGTTAATATTCATGAGCTCTGTTTAAATGGATGAGCATCGTTAACAAACATGAGCTCTGTTTAAAGGGATGAGCATCGTAAATAATCATGAGCTCTGTTTAAAGGGATGGGCATCGTTAATAAACATGAGGTCTGTTAAAAGGGATGAACAGCATTTTTAAACGTGAACTCTGTTTAAAGGGATGGGCATCGTTAATAAACATGAGCTCTGTTAAAAGGGATGAACAGCATTTTTAAACGTGAACTCTGTTTAAAGGGATGTCCATCGTTAATAAACATGAGCCCTGTTTAAAGGGACGTGCATCGTTAATAAACATGAACTCTGTTTAAAGGATGTCCATCGTTAATAAACATGAGCCCTGTTTAAAGGGATGTCCATCGTTAATAAACATGAGCTCTGTTTAAAGGGATGGCCATCGTTAATAAACATGAGCTCTGTTTAAAGGGATGTGCATCATTCGTCAACATGAACTCTGTTTAAAGGGATGAGCATCGTTAATAAACATGAGCTCTGTTTAAAGGGATGTGCATCGTTAATAAACATGAACTCTGTTTAAAGGGACGTGCATCGTTCGTCAACATGAACTCTGTTTAAAGGGATGAGCATCGTTAATAAACATGAGCTCTGTTTAAAGGGATGGGCATCGTTAATAAACATGAACTCTGTTTAAAGGAATGTGCATCGTTAATAAACATGAACTCTGTTTAAAGGGATGAGCATCGTTAATAAACATGAGCTCTGTTTAAAGGGATGTCCATCATTAATAAACATGAGC
The DNA here is from genome assembly GCF_035084215.1 of Heptranchias perlo. NCBI lineage: Eukaryota > Metazoa > Chordata > Chondrichthyes > Hexanchiformes > Hexanchidae > Heptranchias > Heptranchias perlo. The sequence goes on along the minus strand of NC_090350.1, from coordinate 11,437,719 downwards.
TGTGTTTAAAGGGATGTCCATCATTAATAAACATGAACTCTGTTTAAAGGGATGTGGATCGTTAATAAACATGAACTCTGTTTAAATGGATGAGCATCGTTCGTCAACATGAACTCTGTTTAAAGGGATGCGCATCGTTAATAAACATGAACTCTGTTTAAAGGGATGGACATCGTTAATAAACATGAGCTCTGTTTAAAGGGATGTGGATCGTTAATAAACATGAACTCTGTTTAAATGGATGAGCATCGTTAATATTCATGAGCCCTGTTTAAAGGGATGTGCATCAATAATAAACATGAGCTCTGTTTAAAGGGATGAGCATAGTTCGTCAACATGAACTCGGTTTAAAGGGACGTGCATCATTAATAAACATGAACTCTGTTTAAAGGGATATCCGTCGTTAATAAACATGAGCCCGGTTTAAAGGGATGTCCATCGTTAATAAACATGAGCTCTGTTTAAAGGGATGTCCATCGTTAATAAACATGAACTCTGTTTAAAGGGATGTCCATTGTTAATAAACATGAACTCTGTTTAAATGGATGAGCATCGTTAATATTCATGAGCTCTGTTTGAAGGGATGTGCATCATTAATAAACATGAGCTCTGTTTCAAGGGATGAGCATAGTTCGTCAACATGAACTCTGTTTAAAGGGATGCGCATCGTTAATAATCATGAGCTCTGTTTAAAGGGATGTGCATCGTTCATAAACATGAACTCTGTTTAAAGGGATGCGCATCGTTAATAATCATGAGCTCTGTTTAAAGGGATGTGCATCGTTCATAAACATGAGCTCTGTTTAAAGGGATGAGCATCGTTAATAAACATGAGCTCTGTTAAAAGGGATGAACAGCATTTTTAAACGTGAACTCTGTTTAAAGGGATGTCCATCGTTAATAAACATGAGCCCTGTTTAAAGGGACGTGCATCGTTAATAAACATGAACTCTGTTTAAAGGATGTCCATCGTTAATAAACATGAGCCCTGTTTAAAGGGATGTCCATCGTTAATAAACATGAGCCCTGTTTAAAGGGATGTCCATCGTTAATAAACATGAGCTCTGTTTAAAGGGATGTGCATCATTCGTCAACATGAACTCTGTTTAAAGGGATGAGCATCGTTAATAATCATGAGCTCTGTTTAAAGGGATGTGCATCATTAATAAACATGAGCTCTGTTTAAAGGGATGAGCATAGTTCGTCAACAGGAACTCGGTTTAAAGGGACGTGCATCGTTAATAAACATGAGCTCTGTTTAAAGGGATGGGCATCGTTAATAAACTTGAGCTCTGTTTAAAGGGATGAGCATCGTTCGTCAACATGAACTCTGTTTAAAGGGATGAGCATCGTTAATAAACATGAACTCTGTTTAAAGGGATGGACATCGTTAATAAACATGAACTCTGTTTAAAGGGATGGACATCGTTAATAAACATGAACTCTGTTTAAAGGGATGAGCATCGTTAATAAACATGAGCTCTGTTTAAAGGGATGCGCATCGTTAATAATCATGAGCTCTGTTTAAAGTGATGTGCATCGTTAATAAACATTAACTCTGTTTAAAGGGATGTGCATCGTTAATAAACATGAACTCTGTTTAAAGGGATGTCCATCGTTAATAAACATGAAATCTGTTTAAAGGGATGTCCATCGTTAATAAACATGAACTCTGTTTAAATGGATGTGCATCGTTAATATTCATGAGCTCTGTTTAAAGGGATGTGCATTATTAATAAACATGAGCTCTGTTTAAAGGGATGAGCATAGTTTGTCAACATGAACTCGGTTTAAAGGGACGTGCATCGTTAATAAACATGAACTCTGTTTAAAGGGATGAGCATCGTTAATAAACATGAGCTCTGTTTAAAGGGACATGCATCGTTCGTCAACATGAGCTCTGTTTAAAGGGATGTCCGTCGTTAATAAACATGAACTCTGTTTAAAGGGATCCGCATCATTAATAATCATGAGCTCTGTTTGAAGGGATGAGCATCGTTCGTCAACATGAGCTCTGTTTAAAGGGATGAGCATCGTTAATAAACATGAACTCTGTTTAAAGGGATGGGCATCGTTAATAAACATGAACTCTGTTTAAAGGGATGAGCATCGTTAATAAACATGAGCTCTGTTTAAAGGGATGCGCATCGTTAATAATCATGAGCTCTTTTTAAAGGGATGTCCATCATTAATAAACATGAACTCTGTTTAAAGGGATGTCCATCGTTAATAAACATGAGCTCCGTTTAAAGGGATGAGCATCGTTAATAAACATGAACTCTGTTTAAAGGGATGTCCATCATTAATAAACATGAGCTCTGTTTAAAAGGATGTGTATCGTTAATATTCATGAGCTCTGTTTAAAGGGATGAGCATCGTTAACAAACATGAGCTCTGTTTAGAGGGATGGGCATCGTTAATAATCATGAGGTCCGTTAAAAGGGATGAACAGCATTTTTAAACGTGAACTCTGTTTAAAGGGATGGGCATCGTTAATAAACATGAGCTCTGTTTAAAGGGATGGGCATCGTTAATAAACATGAGGTCTGTTAAAAGGGATGAACAGCATTTTTAAACGTGAACTCTGTTTAAAGGGATGGGCATCGTTAATAAACATGAGGTCTGTTAAAAGGGATGAACAGCATTTTTAAACATGAGCCCTGTTTAAAGGGACGTGCATCGTTAATAAACATGAGCCCTGTTTAAAGGGATGTCCATCGTTAATAAACATGAGCTCTGTTTAAAGGGATGTGCATCATTCGACAACATGAACTCTGTTTAAAGGGATGAGCATCGTTAATAAACATGAGCTCTGTTTAAAGGGCTGGGCATCGTTAATAAACATGAACTCTGTTTAAAGGGATGAGCATCGTTAATAATCATAAACTCTGTTTAAAGGGATGTGCATCGTTAATAAACATGAACTCTGTTTAAAGGGACGTGCATCGTTCGTCAACATGAACTCTGTTTAAAGGGATGAGCATCGTTAATAAACATGAGCTCTGTTTAAAGGGATGGGCATCGTTAATAAACATGAACTCTGTTTAAAGGAATGTGCATCGTTAATAAACATGAACTCTGTTGAAAGGGATGGGCATCGTTAATAAACATGAACTCTGTTTAAAGGGATGGGCATCGTTAATAAACATGAACTCTGTTTAAAGGGATGGGCATCATTAATAAACATGAACTCTGTTTAAAGGGATGGGCATCGTTAATAAACATGAACTCTGTTTAAAGGAATGTGCATCGTTAATAAACATGAGCTCTGTTTAAATGGATGGGCATCGTTAATAAACATGAGGTCTGTTTAAAGGGATGTGGCTAGTTAATAAACATGAGCTCTGTTTAAAGGGATGTGCATCGTTAATAAATATGAGCTCTGTTTAAAGGGATGTGCATCGTTAATAAATATGAGCTCCGTTTTAAAGAGATGCACATCATTAATAAACATGAGCTGTTTAAAGGGATGTGGGATTTGTTCGTAAACGTGAACTCTGCGCATCATTAGTAAACATCAGCTCTGTTCAAAGGGATCTGCCTCACTGGCAAACCTGACTTCTGTTTAAAGTTACGTGTACCGTTGTTAAGTTGGAGCTTTATTTCCGAGGGCATCCCAACAGTCGTCATGACGTTGGCTGGGAATGCTTTGAGCTGCTCCCACACTTATTACAGAACACAGGCAATTAAAAGCACTGACTGAAAGACTGAAGAAAACACACAGCCCATCAGCTGGCCAGCAGACTTTCGCCTGGCGCAAAATCTCCCCTTCCTCAACCCAAGTGAATGCCCACGAGTACCTGCCTGGCACGGCTCACCTTCTGGTTTTTCGAGGTTTAGCCGCTTGGAGATGCCAAGGCACCTTCCCCAATCCCTGAGCACGACCCACCTTCTGCCATGCACTGGTCGGTCCCGACGGATAACTGGAATTCTAGGAATTTTGAGCGCTAAAAGAGAGCGGTGCGATTGGCACCGTGCATTTGTCCGGGTGAGAAAGTGGAGTCCGCCATCTTTACTGCGGATGGAAACCTGTGCGAGGTCTTTCACCGAGCTGCCATCTTGGATTTACATTACAACAGCGACGACACTTCTCAAAGTCCTTCATTGGGTGTCGAGTGTTTGGGATGTCCTGAGGTGGTGAAAGGCGCTATAGAAATGCAAGTCCTTCCAAGTCCGTTTTTCAAAGCCGATGGATCCCTGTTTCTGGCTCCGTGTCGTGATCTCAGACCCCAGAGGATCCTTGCACCTCCACCGTCAACATGTACAACACGCACTGAACAAACACCAGAACAATCCCCCGAACCGGGGAATCGGCTTTAGATTCTTACAATTCCAAACACAGGGAACTGATCCGAAACCAGGACAGTGTCCCTTTGAATTTTCTGTTCACAGAGGGTGGGCCACAGGCTGCAGCCAGGAGCTCGGGGTAGGGGAGAATGTTCAGACTTAGTGCTTTCATAGAGATGTTACGAATTTTCTCAGTTTTTCAACTTCCACCTGCAATAAAAATACAAAATTATAAAGTTTTAAAAAAATATATACTTTCCATTTTTTTTGCTGGAATTTGCTGATCCTTGGAGTTCTCTGTTATTCACAGGGCAGGTACAGACTCTGCTCCCCACAACAGCCTGTCAAAAGGCAATAGAATATCATAGAATGTACAGCATAGAAACAGGCCATTCGGCCCAACTGGTCCGTGCTGGTGTTTATACTCCACAGGAGCCTCCTCCCACCCCTCTTCATTTAATCCTATCAACATATCCTTCTATTCCTTTCTCCCTCATGTTTATCGAGCTTCCTCTTTAATGCATCTATCCTGATCACCTCAACTACTCCATGTGGTAGCGAGTTCCACATTCTACCCACTCGCTGAGTAAAGAAGTTTCTCCTGAATTCCCTATTGGATTTATTGGTAACAACTTATATTTATGGCCCCTCGTTTTGGTTTCCCCCACAAGTGGAAACATCTGCTCTATCCTATCAAACCCTTTCATAATTTTAAAGACCTCTATTAGGTCACCCCTCAGCCTTCTCTTATCATAGAATCATAGAAGGTTACAGCACGGAAGGAGGCCATTTGGCCCATCGAGTCCGCGCCAGCTCTAAGCACGAGCAATCCAGCTAGTCCCACTCCCCCACCCTATCCCCATAGCTCTGCAATTTTTTTTTGTTTCAACTACTTATCCAGTTCCTTTTTGAAGGCCATGATTGAATCCGCCTCCACCTCTCCCTCGGGCAATGCATTCCAGATCCTAACCACTTGCAGCATAAAAAATTTTTTCCTCATATCATCTTTGGTTCTTTTGCCAATCACCTTAAATCTATGCCCTCTGGTTCTTGACCCTTCCACCAATGGGAACAGTTTCTCTCTATCTACTCCGACTGGATTCTTCATGATTTTGAATACCTCTATCAAATCTCCTCTCAACCTTCTACAGTTTTGGTCTCCATACTTAAGAAAAGACATACTTGCTCTCGAGGCAGTACAAAGAAGGTTCACTCGGTTAATCCCGGGGATGAGGGGGCGGACATATGAGGAGAGGTTGAGTAGATTGGGACTCTACTCATTGGAGTTCAGAAGAATGAGAGGCGATCTTATTGAAACATATAAGATTGTGAAGGGGCTTGATCGGGTGGATGCAGTAAGGATGTTCCCAAAGATGGGTGAAACTAGAACTAGGGGGCATAATCTTAGAATAAGGGGCTGCTCTTTCAAAACTGAGATGAGGAGAAACTTCTTCACTCAGAGGGTGGTAGGTCTGTGGAATTTGCTGCCCCAGGAAGCTGTGGAAGCTACATCATTAGATAAATTTAAAACAGAAATAGACAGTTTTCTAGAAGTAAAGGGAATTAGGGGTTATGGGGAGCGGGCTGGAAATTGGACATGAAGCTGAGTTCGGATCGGTCAATGCCCTGTGGGTGGCGGAGAGGGCCCAGGGGCTGTGTGGCCGGGTCCTGCTCCTACTTCTTGTGTTCTTTAGATTTGTGGTTGGGATCAGATCAGCCATGATCTTATTGAATGGCGGAGCAGGCTCGAGGGGCCGATTGGCCTACTCCTGCTCCAATTTCTTATGTTCTTATGTTCTTCTCTGTTCCAAGGAAAACAATCCCAGCTTCTCCAGTCTATCCACGTAATTTAAGTCCCTCATCCCTTGAATCATTCTAGTAAATCTCCTCTGCACCCTCTCTAGGGCCTTCACATCCTTCCTAAAGTGCAGTGCCCAGAACTGAACACAATACTCTAGTTGTGGTCGAACCAGTGTTTTATAACGATTCATTATGACTTCCTTGCTTTTGTACTCTATGCCTCTATTTATAAAGCCCAGGACCCCGTATGCTTTTTTAACCACTTTCTCAACCTACCCTGCCACCTTCAATGATTTGTGCACATATACTCCCAGATCACTCTGTTCCTGTACCCCTTTTAGAATTGTGCCCTCTAGTTTATATTGCCTCTCCTCGTTTTTCCTACTGAAATGCATCACCTTGCATTTTTCCGCGTTAAACTTCATCTGCCATGTGTCCGCCCATGCCACCAGCCTGTCTATATCCTCTTGAAGTCTATCACTATCTTCCTCACTGTTCACAACCCACCAAGTTTTGTGTCATCTGCAAATTTTGAAATTGTGCCCTGTATTCCCAAGTCCAAGTCATTAATATATATCAAGAAAAGCAGTGGTCCCAGCACCGACCCCTGAGGAACACCACTGCACACCTCCCTCCACTCCAAAAAACAACCGTTCACCACTACTCGCTGTTTCCTGTCATTTAGCCAATTCTGTATCCATGTTGCTACTGCCCCCTTTATTCCATGGGCTGCAATCTTAATAGCAAGCCTACCATGTGGCACTTTATCAAACGCCTTTTGAAAGTCCATATACACCACATCAACTGCATTGCCCTCATCTACCCTCTCTGTTACCTCATCAAAAAACTCTATCAAGTTAGTTAAACACGATTTGCCTTTAACAAATCCGTGCTGGCTTTCCCTAATCAATCCACACTCATCCAAGTGACTATTAATTCTGTCCCGGATTATCGTTTCCAAAAGTTTCCCCACCACCCTGAGGTTAAACTGACTGGCCTGTAGTTGCTGTGTTTATCCTTTTGAACAAGGGTGTAATATTTGCAATTCCCCAGTCCTCTGGCACCACACCCGTATCTAAGAATGTTTGGAAGATTATGGCCAGTACCTCGACAATTTCCCCCTTCATTTCCTTCAGCATCCTAGGATGCATCCCATCTGGATCAGGTGACTTATCTATTTTAAGTACAGCTAGCCTTTCTAGTACCTCTTCTTTCTCAATTTTTAGCCCATCCAGTATCTCAACTATATCTTCCTTTACCGAGACTCTGGCAGCATCTTCTTCCTTGGTAAAGACAGATGCAAAGTACTCATTTAGTACCTCGGCCGTGCCCTCTGCTTCCATGAGTAGATCTCCTTTATGGTCCCTAATCGGTCCCACCCCTCCTCTTACTACCTGTTTACTGTTTACATGTCTGTAGAAGACTTTTGATTCCTTTTTGTGTTGTCCGCTCGTCTATTCTTATACTCTCTCTTTGCCCCTCTTATTTCCTTTTTCACTTCCCCTCTGAACTTTCTATATTCTCTCTGGTTCTCACTTGTGTTATCAACGTGACATCTGTCATACGCCCCTTTTTTCCACTTCATCTTACTCTCTATCTCTTTTGTCATCCAGGGAGCTCTGGCTTCAGTTGCCCTACCTTTCTCGCTCGTTGGAATGTATCTTGTCTGTACCCAAATCATCTCTTTAAAGGCTGTCCACTGTTCAATTATACTTGCATAGTTTTTTCTAGAGAAAAGAGCCCCAGCCTGCTCAATCTTTCCTGATAAGTATAACCTCTCAGTTCTGCTATCATCCTTGTAAATCTTCTTTGCACCTTCTCCAGTGCCTCTATATCCTTCTGCTCACTGATGCTCAGTTTGGGTTCCGCCAGGACCACTCGGCTCCAGACCTCATTACAGCCTTGGTCCAAACATGGACAAAAGAGCTGAATTCCAGAGGTGAGGTGAGAGTGACTGCCCTTGACATCAAGGCAGCATTTGACCGAGTGTGGCACCAAGGAGCCCTAGTAAAATTGAAGTCAATGGGAATCAGGGGGAAAACTCTCCAGTGGCTGGAGTCATACCTAGCACAAAGGAAGATGGTAGTGGTTGTTGGAGGCCAATCATCTCAGCCCCAGGGCATTGCTGCAGGAGTTCCTCAGGGCAGTGTCCTAGGCCCAACCATCTTCAGCTGCTTCATCAATGACCTTCCCTCCATCATAAGGTCAGAAATGGGGATGTTCGCTGATGACTGCACAGTGTTCAGTTCCATTCGCAACCCCTCAGATAATGAAGCAGTCCGAGCCCGCATGCAGCAAGACCTGGACAACATCCAGGCTTGGGCTCATAAGTGGCAAGTAACATTCGCGCCAGATAAGTGCCAGGCAATGACCATCTCCAACAAGAGAGAGTCTAACCACCTCCCCTTGACATTCAACGGCATTACCATCGCCAAATCCCCCACCATCAACATCCTGGGGGTCACCATTGACCAGAAACTTAACAGGACCAGCCATATAAATACTGTGGCTACAAGAGCAGGTCAGAAGCTGGGTATTCTGCGGCGAGTGACTCACCTCCTGACTCCCCAAAGCCTTTCCACCATCTACAAGGCAGAAGTCAGGAGTGTGATGGAATACTCTCCACTTGCCTGGATGAGTGCAGCTCCAACAACACTCAAGAAGCTCGACACCATCCAAGATAAAGCAGCCCGCTTGATTGGCACCCCATCCACCACCCTAAACATTCACTCCCTTCACCACCGGCGCACTGTGGCTGCAGTGTGCACCATCCACAGGATGCACTGCAGCAACTCGCCAAGGCTTCTTCGACAGCACCTCCCAAACCCGCGACCCCTACCACCTAGAAGGACAAGAGCAGCAGGCGTATGGGAACAACACCACCTGCACGTTCCCCTCCAAGTCACACACCATCCCGACTTGGAAATATATCGCCGTTCCTTCATTGTCGCTGGGTCAAAATCCTGGAACTCCCTTCCTAACAGCACTGTGGGAGAACCGTCACCACACGGACTGCAGCGGTTCAAGAAGGCGGCTCACCACCACCTTCTCGAGGGCAATTAGGGATGGGCAATAAATGCTGGCCTCGCCAGCGACGCCCACACCCCGTGAACGAATAAAAAAAAAATAATAATATGGAGACCAGAACTGTTCACAGAACTCCAAGTGCGGTCTAACCAAGGTTCTATACAATTTTAACATAACTTCTCTGCTTTTCAATTCTATCCCTCTAGAAATTAACCCCAGTGCTTTTTTTAATGGCCTTATTAACCTGCGTCGCTACTTTTAATGATTTGTGTATCTGTACCCCCAGATCCCTCTGCCCCTCTACCCCATTTAGACTCTTATTTTCCAAGCAGTATGTGGCCTCCTTATTCTTCCTACCAAAATGCACCACCTCACACTTGTCTATATTGAAATTCACTTGCCTATGCTGCAAGTTTATTGATGTCTTCTTGTATAGGACCACCTGAGAGTGACTCCTCCCCCCCCCCCCCCCCCCCCCCCCCCGTTGGTGATAATGAACTCCTCCTTTAACAAGCACCTCACTCGCACGCCCACAGAGAGGCTGCTGGTGGCTTACGCTGCTCAGCAGTGTCACCAGCAGGCCATGCAGTGACACTGCATGAATGACCAGAACCAGAAGGACTGTTAATAAGTTTGGTTTAAATGAGTTAACATCCCCACTAAATGCACAGAGAAATGTCACTTCAACACTTTAACTGTTCATATCCAGCTCAGTTGATAGCACTGAGTCAGAAGGTTGAGTTATTTTTTTAATCCATTCTCAGGATACGAGTATCGCTGGCAAGGCCAGCATTTATTCCCCATCCTTAGTTGCCCAGTGGTTTGATACAACGGAGTTTGCTAGGCCACTTCAGAGGGCAGTTAAGCATCAACCACATTGGTGTGCGATTGGAGTCACATATTGGCCAGGCCGGGTAAGGACGGCAGGTTTCCTTCCCTAAAGGACATGAGTGAACCAGTTGGGTTTTTATGAGAATCCGACAGTGTCATGGTCACTTTTACTGACACCAGCTTTTTATTTCCAGATTTTCTTTTAATTGAAATTCTCAAACTGCCAGGGTGGGATTTGAACTCACGTTCTCTGGATTACTAGTCCAGTAACACAACCACTGCATTGCTATACCCACTCAGGTGGAACATATAATCCGAGCTTGATACCTGAGTGCAGCGCTGAGGGAGTGTTGCAGTGTCAGATGGTGCTGTCTTGTAGAGGAGATGTTAAACGATGTCAGCCTGTTCGGGTGGATGGCAGGGTTAAATTCCGATTAGGGTTGGGATGGAACTTTGGCCCAATCCGGGGATGCAATTTGGAGCATAACCTGGATCTGCCCAGTTTCTGCCTCTCAGATGCTCCCCAGTGAATTGCCAGGGAGGAGGTTGGTTCTTAGCTTTGCCCCTGTAACATCGCAATCAATCTTTCAGGCCGTGTCTGGGGGCAGAGGGGAGGAGAGCGTCTCAGCTCACCGCGATATTCCCAGTAGGACCGAGGGGTCACCTGAGAAGTGAGATGCCATGCTGCACTGCTCAGACACACCGGGCAATGCCACAGCCAGGCAGTGCCACCTGGTGTCTCTATACCCCACCTTGGAGCGTGATTGGGGGTGGGCTGGGCAGAGCAACAAGTATCGGGAACAACTTCCAAAGGAAAATGAAATATTAAATTATGACAAATTACTTTATGAATTGATAGGGGCGTCTTATAGGAACAGGAGGAGGCCATTCAGCCCCTCCAGCTGGTTCTGCCATTCAATTAGATCATGGCTGATCTGTACCTCAAATCTATTTACCCGCCTTTGCTCCATATCCCTCAATAACCTCACCCAACAAAAATCTATCAATCTTAGTTTTGAAATGTTCAATTGACCCCCAGCCTCAACAGCTTTTTTGGGGGAGAGAGTTCCAGATTTCCACTCCCCTTTGTGTGAAGAAATGCTTCCTGACATCACCCCCGAATGGCTAGATCTAATTTTAAGGTTATGCCCCCTTGTTCTGGACTCCCCCACCAGAGGAAATAGTTTCTCTCCATCTACCCTATCAAATCTTTATAATAATAATGAGTGTCAGATCCCATAGAGACAGTGACTCCTGCCAGGGGTTTACCTGCAGTATGTTCCGTTTGGTCCGCTCCTCTGAAATCTCTTCTTTTAAATCAGTTATATCTATCCTGTTAATGATGAAGAGAACATCACTCGATTACATGAAGTCTCGTTAAGTGTATCCCACCTTACACACGTACACAGGTGACGTAAACTTTCAACTTAAAGCCACAGACAGTTCCCTTCAGTCACGTTGTCTCATATTTTTTATTGTGTGAATTTTCTCCTTCTCCTCTCCTGAAGGTGTTGCTGGGCTGGGCACAGCCCCAGGGCCACAGGCAGCCGTCCTGTACTACCCCCCCATATATACTATTTCTACAGTGGCTATTTGATCTTGGGTGGCATCACAGCCGAGCCCAATCCCGGCTTTGCCCAATGTCCACACTTTCCAGCAGGGATCACTGGAGAGCAATCAAGAGCAAGAACCCTGGCTGATCTTTCCTGTCCTGCACCCAGGGGCACTGAGGCCAATTATAGCTGTTGTGACTCAGAGGAGACCAAACAACTCAATCGAGATCAGGAATTGAAGCCCAGACTGCTGGTCAGTACCATACCGGGCAACTCATTTACACATTGACTTATTGGGCTCTGCTCTCCGTTTTGTAAGTAATTTTCTCCTAATGTCTTCATCTACGTGTCTCCATTCCCCATCCTCTCCACCCCAGTTAGATGTTCCTGGTATCTTCTGTTCCCCAGTTAGACATTCTTGGTCTCTCCTGTTCCCCAGTTAGATGTTGCTGGTCTCTCCTGTTCCCCAGTTAGATGTTCCTGGTCTCTCCTGTTCCCCAGTTAGATGTTCCTGGTCTCTCCTGTTCCCCAGTTAGATTATGCTGGTCTCTCCTGTTCCCCAGTTAGATGTTGCTGGTCTCTCCTGTTCCCCAGTTAGATGTTCCTGGTCTCTCCTGTTCCCCAGTTAGATGTTTCTGGTCTCTCCTGTTCCCCAGTTAGATGTTCCTGGTCTCTCCTGTTCCCCCGTTAGATGTTGCTGGTCTCTTCTGTCTCCAGTTAGATTATGCTGGTCTGTCCACTGTCAGATGCAACAAAGACTGGGAACAGTTTCTAAATTGAATGTTACTTACAAATGCTGATTCTTCAGCAGATCCAAGCTAAGCTGCAGGCTTCGCATTTCCGCTCTCAGCGCTGCAATGGCTGCGTCCTTGTCCTCGCTCTCCGCCTCTCTCTTCGGTTTGTTTAGTGAACCACATAGGACTGTGCTTGGTTTTACAGCAGCCGACCAGTGTGTTTGATGGGGGGAGGGCTCGGTAACTTGGATGGTCGGAGCTGTTACCTTAGCTGGCGCTGCCGGTGATGTTGACCTCTTGGCGACCTGCTATAGGCAGTTTAAGAATAAGAGAGAATGAAACCTCCTCAGGGAACATTCACCCACAAGCAGAATTAGAGCAAATTTGAAGATTGCCTTAGAACGGGTGCAGAGGAGAATGATACCAGAGATGAGGGACCTCAGTTATGTAGAGAGACTAGAGAAGCTGGGGTTGTTCTCTTTAGAGCGGAGAAGGTTAAGGGGAGATTTAATAGAGGTGTTCAAAATTATGAGGGGTTTTGATAGAGTAAATAAGGAGAAACTGTTTCCACTGGTGGGAGGGTCGATCACCAGAGGACACAGATTTAAGGTAATTGGCAAAAGAAGCAGAGAGGAGATGAGAAGAAATTATTTTACGTAGAGAGTTGTTATGATCCGGAACTCACTGCCTGAAAGGGCGGTGGAAGCAGATTCAATAGTAACTTTCAAAAGGGAATTGGAAAAATACCTGAAAAGGTAAAATTTGCAGGGCTATGGGGAACGAGTAGGGGAGTGGGACTAATTGGAAAGCTCTTTCAAAGAGCTGGCACAGACACGATAGGCCGAATGGCCTCCTTCCGTGCTGTACCATTCTACGATTGCCTCAGAGACTGTTTTTAGTTGGTGCCACATACTGAGGGAGCCCAATTGGGTAGGTGACCCATACCAAGGTCTCTGCCAGTGCAATCTGTAGCCAGGAGCGTGAAGGCAGTGAGTGGTCACTGGTCCTGAGAGTTTCTCTCTCAGGTGAAATTCTTAATGCCTTACACGCTTCTGTGGGGAGAGGATTTGCACACGTGCGAACTGCAGCCACACACTCCAATTCACACCTCTGGGAACACCAGCACACTCCACCAGCTCCTCCAGAGAGGAAAATTTAAGAAAGAACACCTTAAAGGGAATGAGAAAGTGAACAGAGAAGCAAATTTTTAAAAGCTCCTTTCCACATAAGTTCAACGTTACTGAGAATCCTCTTGCAGCCCACCTCCCGCTCACCTGTGACCCTCACCAGACCTGCTGCGCTAAGTCGCTCTGAGCCTCCGTCCAAAACCCATCAGCTGTGGGGTTTTGCTGGAGTCAGGGGAGAGAAATAGGTGGATACATACTGGGATTGTAACCCTTTATGGAAAGTTGTCGCGGGCTTAAGAAGGTAAGTAACTTTTTAGGGGAAAAAACCCTACAAAATCTCTACATTTCTATTATATTTGTAAAAGATCTGTGCAGATGCAGCTATCCTGATCACAAACTTCACTTCCTGTTGTCACAGCTTTTGGGTCACACTTTTGATCAGTTATAACGGAATTTCCCTGTGTAACAGAGGCTGGGTGGAGCTGTAGTTGCAGGCTGCGGCCAGTAGCTCCACTCTATCTTGTGCCACTGCTCCCTCTTCATCATGAGCAATGTCACGGGAGATCTGCCAGTACTAGATGAAAACTGGAAGGAGATGAATATTTCTGGTTTGGTTGGTGGGGGGGGAATCTTTAAGCCATCTTTCCCTTTCGGATGCAGCCTATTCCCAGTTTTCTTTTTCTTTTAGAATCTGCTTGACGTTTAAGAATCTTCGCTCCCCCGCAAGCGTTGGGAGCTGCTCAGAAACAAGAGGCAAACGGGAAACTTACAGCTGGTGAAGCAGCAAACTGAGAGGGTGGCCTGCGCCCCTGGGGTTTGGGTCTGTCCACAGTCGGGTGGCTCAGCTTCTCTGCGGATACAGCGAGCATGCCAAAAGTCACCGAATCTGAGAGGGGAAATAAAAAGAAAATTCAAGTCATAGAAATGTTTTTAAATCACAGTTTTGCACACCTATTTATTCCTGCTCCACGATCAGTTAGATATTAGCCGTCACCTGGTGGGAATTTTGAGCACTGGCCCTTTAAGAAATACATAGCTGAAGTGGTCATGTGGTTTCTTTGTCAGCTGCTGCATAAAAAAACTGTTATCTACCCAAGCACATGCTTCAGATACACCGACTTAGAAGTAACATTAACTGCAACTTACAGCTATAGAAATGCATTCTTTGGATCTAAAAATCTGGGCTGACTCTCCAGTGCAGTACTGAGGGAGTGCTGCACTGTCAGAGGCGTTGTCTTTCAGATGAGACCTTAAACCGAGGCCCTGTCTGCCCTCTCAGGTGGATGTAAAAGGTCCCACGGCCACTATTTCGAAGAAGAGCGGAGGAGTTCTCCTCGGTGTCCTGGCCAATATTTGTCCCTCAACCAACGTCACTAAAACAAATTATCTGGTCATTGTCACATTGCTGATTGTGGGATCTTGCTGTGCGCAAATTGGCTGCCACCTATCCTACATTGCAACAGTGACTACATTTCAATAAGTACTTCATTGGCTGTAAAGCGCTTTGGGACGTCCTGAGGTTGTGAAAGGCGCTATATAAATGCAAGATCTTTCTTTTTTGTCAAATCTACTCAACAACAACTTGCATTTTTATAGCGCCTTTAACATAGTAAAACATTCCAAGGCGCTTCACAGGAGCGTAATCAGACACAATTTGCCACCAAGCCACATAAGGAGATATTAGGACAGGTGACCAAAAGCTTGGTTAAATTGGTAGGTTTTAAGGAGCATCTCTAAAGGAGGAGAGGTAGAGAGGTGGAGAGGTTTAGGGAGGGAATTCCAGAGCTTTAGATCTAGGCTGCTGAAGGCACGGCCACCAATGATGGGGCGAGGGAGATCAGGGATGAGCAAGAGGCTAGAAGAGCGCAGAGATCTCATTGGGTTGGAAGGCTGGCGGAGGTTACAGAGATGGGGAGGGGCGAAAAACGTGTTCTAGAATTTATGTTTTTAAATATATAACGTGTGCAAAATGTGTAAACTGCTATCAGCTTTACTCCTCACTTATCAGCACCTCTGAGATGGGGGACCAGTTCAGCCCAGACCGAGGGGCTGGCAATCTCATTCATCTGCTGGCTGGAAGAGGCTGGCAGCTGATGAGCACCTTGTCATTTATTTTCACAAATAATTTGAAGTTTGACGTAAGTCCTTTATTCTTAAACTGACGCTGGACTGTAGAAGTCTCGAGGGAGTTAGAGTACGAGATTTCCATATGACGGGAATTTCAAAACCTGCATGATTGTATTCTGTACCATTCCGGCTCCCTCTCTGCCATTACATTTCTACATGGGTGGTGAGTGAGAAAGAAAGGACTTGAATTTATATAGCGCCTTTCACATCCTCAGGACGTCCCAAAGTGCTTCACAACCAATGAGGTACTTTTGAAGTGTAGTCACTGTTGTAATGTAGGCAAACACAGCAGCCATTTTGCGCACTGCAAGATCCCACAACTGGAAATAAGATAAATGACCAGTTAGTCTACTTTCGAGGGTTGAGGGGAGGTGTTTACCAGGAGTTATCTCCTGCACTTCTTCCAATAATGCTACGGGATCTTTCACGTCCACCTGAGAAGGCAGATGGTGCCTTGGTTTAACGTCTCACCCAAAAGACGCACCTCCGACAGTACTGCACTCCCTCAACACTGCACTGAAGTGTTAGCCTAGATGATGTGCTCAAGTCTCTGAATTAGGACTTGAATCCATGACCTTCTGACATAAGAGGCACAAGTGCATTGAGCCACATCTAGCACATGACTGCTTGCTGATTCTCAACTTACAGCACTACAGAGAAGCAGTTTTAGACTGAGCCCAGAGCAGAGAAACGCTGAGTATAAAAGCTGCTTCTTTACTGCTGCTCTTGCTCTTCCTACTTGCTGCCATAAAATAAACCTAAGCACTGTGTCAGGAGCACTGCTTACTGCAAACCTGTCCCTACACTATACAGTCTAACCTACAATAAGAAAGCAACAAAGGCTTGCATTTATATAGCACCTTTCACGACCTCAGGAAATCCCAAAGTGCTTTACAGCCAATTAAATACTTTGGAAACACAGTCACTGTTGCAATATAAGAAACGTGGCAGTCAATTTGCGGACAGCAAGGTCCCACAAACAGCAATGTGATAATGACCAAATAATTTATTTTAGTGTTATTGGTTGAGGGAGAAATATTGGCCAGGAAACAGGGGAGAACTCCCCTTTTCTTCTTCAAAACAGTGGCCGTGGGGATCTTTTACTTCCGTCTCATCTGATAAACAGCTCCTCTGACAGTGCAGCATTCCGTCAGTACTGCACTGGCAGCACAGATAATATGTTCAAGTCTCTGAACATATCATCTGTGGGACTTGAACCCACAAACTTCTGACTCAGGAGATAAGAGTGCTACCCACTGAGCCACAGCTGATGCCTCAAGACTCAAAAGAGCTGACAAACAGCTTTAAAAGAGCTGACACAGCCCTAAAAATAGCTGACAATTCAAAAAGAAATAGACAACTGAAAAACAGCCCTGAATAAATGCCTATGACCAAGATCACTGCTTCAGGGCGACTGAATAAGTTATATTCTGCTTTTTCACATTGGATTTCAAGATTTTAATTAATGTTTTGGGATCACATTCCACATTTAAGTTTGTTTTTCTGTGAAAACTGAAACCCAACAGCCTCAGGCATGACATGTGAAAAGAAATAATTACAATGGGAGTGCAGTGGGACATGAACTGACCGTGACTATTCCCAATATTGTACTATAGGAGAAAAGCAAACTGAAGTGCACAAAAGTGCAATTTTTCAGTTGTGGGGTTAGAAATCTTTGAACAGGGAGTGTTCCCCCTCCAGTATACAGAGGCGGCAGTCAAGGCCAGCAGTTCTAAAAGTGTGTGAAGAGGACTTGATGGATGTATTAGAAGTCAAACCACAATATAAACGGCCTCTTCATACCGTAGGTACCAGCTCAGCACTGGCCTTTGTTTTGGAGTGTGCAATTCCACATCACCAAGTTAGACTTCTGTGTCTACACAGCACAGCACACGACGACAAAACACAAGACAACACAACACAGCACAACACAGAACAGCAAAACACAACACAACAGGTCAAATACAGCATGGGTTAGATACAGAGTAAAGCTCGCTGTACACTGTCCCATCAAGCACTCAGAGGGCTGTGCTTGCCCTGGGAGTGTTTGATGGGACAGTGTAGAGGGGGTTTACTCTGTATCTAACCCGGGCAGTACTTGCGCTGGGAGTATTTGATGGGACAGCATAGAGGGAGCTTTATACTTTATCTAACACGTGCTGTATCTGACCTGGGAGCGTTTGATCAGACAGTTTGATTAAGCATTGAAAGTGTAGGAGTTTTATTCTGCTCAGTGCTGACATTGGATATAAAAAGTCATGGGACTATTTTATTGCTGACAACATTGATCTCTCCTCAATCAGTGCACAAATGCATCAAACACTATAAAAGAAACAGTCTTGATGGGGCCATGGTGGTGTTACGTACAAAATGTCACTGGTCAGGGCTGAGTAAGGCACACAACGTATGAAGACATGCAAAGTGGGCAATGTTTAACTGCAGAACATGCAGATAAATCAAGTCCTGATGATATGCTGAACATGCAGATAAATCAGGGGACTGAAGTATACGATGCATAAATGTCCCCATCCTGCACTCCCTCAGTTGGACACGGCTGTGTATCCTCTCTGCTGCAGCTTCAATTATATTTAACCATCATGCTGCCACCCTAACCCTTACCTGAATCACTGGTCCTGTCTCGGGCTGATTGGTTGAGTTCCCGCAGAGGGAGAGCGTCCTCTCCATTAACTCTGTAAAGAAAATATTTGTAATCATCGTCTCGCCAACGTCTCACTGTCTATGCTCTTTTTTTTAAACGAAACATAAGTAAGTAAATCTGCTCCTTACTTTTAACTTCCCTCTGACTTTCTCTCACATCTCCTTATGTTGCTGTCTGACTATGTGAGACCCACACTAACACTGCTAGTTCCCGATGAAGGGATCTCACGCAGTCGGCTGCAAGTCAAAGGGAGACCAATTTTTCACAAGGTCTTCCCAGCGGCTGGTCTTGGCTTTACTGAGATGTGAGAGTCCTGGAACCAGGCACCCTGCGGCACCTCAGTCAAGTTCCTCCACCCCTCCATAACTAAAGGTTCTATTGACACTCACTGTGAACCTTGACAACAAGCATCAATGGAGCATTGGGCTACAGTGGGAGAGGCAAGGAATACAGTTGGGCCTGATCCTGCCCTCACCTAATATCTGCTCAAGTGCATTTTCATTGGACAGTAATCAGGAATGGGAACCCGGGCTGACGGTTCCCCTCCTGAACTCAGGGTTGCCAAGGCTGATTGTAGCACCCTTATCACCACCCGGGCTGAAACGGGCTGACGCAACACAGATCGGAAGTCAAACCTGGCCTCTCTTTTTTTTTTTAGCTGTTTCTTCCTCCTTGGGTTCTCTTCATGCAATGACCTGAGTTGCACGTTGATCCCATGGAATGGGAATTCTCTCTGTTAGCAAGCAGCAATCAGGTACAGTACTTTGAGTAAATGATTGCAGTTTCCATTCAGCTTAGTCTGTACTGCTACATGACTGCTCAAGAGGAGGCTCTTCAGCCTGGCCTGAAGCAGGGTAATACCATCAGTGAAAAGATTTCTTTTGTAACCTCCCACTTAATTCCTTGTTGTAATTATTTTAAATTGGTGCCCTCTCATTACCATCTCACCAACCAATGGAAACAATCTATCACCAAGGGTCAGAACCCTGCATAATGTTGAAGACCTCTACTAGTTCACCCCTTAACCTTCTCAGGACTAGTGAAAAAGCTCTCACTTTCTCAAGTCTTTGTTATAACTGTAAATCCTCAACCCTGGTAATATCCCAGTGAATCTACGCTGAATCTATATTAGTTTTATACCCTTCCTATAATGGGGTGCACTAAACTCTATACAATACTCCACTGCAGCCTAACTAAGGTCTTGTAGAAGTTCAATATTGCATTCTTGATTTTGTATTTAGTGCCTCTACATACAACACCAAGTATTTGGTTTGCTTTGTCTAGCCGTATCTAATCATGTTGCCACCTTTAATGATCTGTGTATCAGCACATGAGATCCTACTTCTCCCCTACTCCATTTCAAATTTTATCATTTAAGGTGTATTTCCTCTCCTTATATTTATTTGTAAAAAATACAATTTCAATTTTTTTTACATTCATAGAATCATAGAATGATACAGCACAGGAGGCGGCTATTCGGCCCATCGTGCTCGTGCTGGCTCTTTGGTAGAGCTAGCCAATTAGTTCCACTGCCCTGCTCTTTCCCCATAGGCCTGCAAATTTTTCCCCTTCAAGTATTTATCCAGTTCCCTTTTGAAAGATACTATTGAATCTGCTTCCACCACCCTTTCAGTCAGTGCATTCCAGATCATAACAGCTCAGACTATCACCGACCAGTGTCACCACAAACCTCTGCTCCTTCTATAGGCACACCTCAGGGGCCAGACCAGCAGTGATGGGTCAACTTACACCGAGATATACACCACGATACATAATCTCCGAAAAGCCACTGTTCGTTTGGATGGTACTTGGCTTGCAAGAGAATGCGCACTACGGTCAGCACCTCATAGACCAGATCACGACTGGCTGGTGTCACCACAAACCACTTCTCTTATCAAGAATAGCACCTGATGAGCCAGAGTGCCCCCGGAGAATATCTCCCTATAAGTGCTGGATTCTGAGTGACCAGCTGGCTGAGGAGCAGCAATAACAACAAAGCAAAAGATAAATCTATAATTAGTTCCTTCTTGTATTTCTCCAACAGAACTAGGACACTGGACATGTTAGAGGTGCATGGGTTTTACACTGAAAAGGATGAAGGAGCATCACCCCTACCTCAGGAGCATATTTGGCTGGAAAATGAGCAACCCCTAGACAGTAATTTCCAGAAGCACATATTCAGATATATATTTGTGAAGCCACTGTATAATTTACCTGGTGCTTGCGGGAGAGTACCCTGGTTCCTGGAGCATTGTGTGGTTAAGGGTTGGAGCAATCTATAGAGGGTGACAACAAGTGATCCTACCTAACTAGTGGTCCTATTAGTTGGAATCATCGTCCTTTCTGTTTATGGAAAAGGTGACTGTTGCTGTTTGGTTTCCCTTCCTGTGTTGGTCTGCCTTCTCCCCTTGGAGGGGTGCTGTGGGTGTTGGGAAGGAGGCTTGTGTCAAATGAACCCAGTTATCTTATGGATTCTCGGCAAATGCCCCCAACCCTCTGGTCACTATGAGCCCTAGATTCCATTTCAGCCTCAACATCAGCACCTTGGATCTCAGGCAGCAGGTCAGTGTGCCAACAGAATTATGGGAGGTGAGTGACCACAGGTCAAATGGAGATTCCTGACCAAGATTATGCTGATAGATGGGGATACATGAGGGAGTGCAGCCAAAGTAAGGTATGTAATGAGGAAAGTAGCCACTGCTAATGAGAGGTCTGAGTCATGTAACCGTAGATAATGGACGAGAAAAGCAAAAAATATATAAATAATGGTAAAAAGATGGCTGGCTCGTCCTAGGCTGCCGATTACGATGCCCTGTTGTAGCACTTATTAGAATGAGGATAGAACAATCTCTCACATTTCTCAGGTTATATCTGACAATCCACTATCTTTTTTTACCTTTTTTCAAGTTATCTTATCCATTATACACATATGACTTTAAATTAACCGAGAGAGACAGTAAGTATTTCTAGGGGAAACAGAGGCGATGCAGACAGTGCTACCTTGAGTGCAAATATCACATCGTTCCACTTACTTATTCGGCAGATTCACTAACATTGGCTTCACTTTTACAGGAGGTGGCACCTTTTTGAGAGTCATTGGGTTGGGTTTGACTGCAGATTCTAACCATTCGTTCCTAAGTTCTTTCTTCTCATCTGCAAGAGAGATGGAGGCAGTGAGTGAGAGACACAGAAACAGAAAGGCAAGAGCACAGAAAGAGGGAGAGAGAGAAAACATCAAACAGACAGATGTAGATGCAAAGTGAGAGAGGGAGGAACAGTGGCAGATGAGGGTGACAGGAAATGATTGAAACACCCAGTTGCAGAGATAAAGAAAGAAGGTTTTGCATTTATATAATGTTTTTCACAATCTCAATACAACCCAAAGCGCTTTACAACCAATTAAGTACTTTTGAAGTGCAGTCACTGTTATAAATATAGGAAACAGGCAGCCAATTTGCGCACAGCAAGATCCCACAAACAGCAATGTGATAATGACTAGATCATCTGTTTTTTAGGTATTGGTGGGGGATAAATGTTGATCAGGACAACAGGAGAACTCCCCTGCTCTTCTTCGAATAGTGGCCATGGGATCTTTTACGTCCACATGAGAAGGCAGACAGGGCCTCGGTTTAACATCTCATCTGAAAGACCTCCAACAGTGCTGCACTCCCTCAGTACGGCACTGGAATGGCAGCCTAGATTACTTAAACCCACAACCTTTTACTCAGGCGAGGGTGCTACCCACTGAGACACGGCTGACACTATAGATAGAAAAAGACCTGCACAGAAATTGAGAAACTCAGAAATGAATGACAGCGATATTAGGGATGATCTCTTAACACGTTCATGTGATACTCTTCTGTCCTCAGTTGTAATGCACATGGTAACCCGTTTAATATCAATGGGTTAACACCTCAGTTAAAATAGCACACAGAGGAATGGGTTAAGCATTTGCCCTCTAATATTGTTGCAGTTTTCTAGGAAAGTGAAATCCACGCAGAGTCAGAGAGAGGAAAAGGCTGAGAATGAGATAGGAGAAACAGAAAGTGAGAGAGGCACTGAAAAAGAGCAAGATAATGGTAGAAAGAAACAGACAAAAGGAAGTCAAAGAGACAGAGAGCTGGGTGTACTGAGTCAAGAGGGAGCGACAGACTGTGAGTTGTACACAGCGAGAGTGAGGGATAGGGTCGCTAACTCCGATTGGACGTGTTCCAGAAGGTTTTATCACATGACTTCCAACCTCCAACTGCCCCGCCCCCACACTCCTGCCATTGGTCACCTGACACGTCCAGCCTTGCCTTCTTCCGCCAATCGGATAAGCGAACAGACTCTTCGTTATCCGATTGGATGATTCTTGACTGTAGGTCAAACAGCCATTTTTCCCATTTCCAATTTTTTTTATCTAATAAACTGAAGTTTTTTTTAATGCCTCTATGATTTATTTTCCTGGGTTGCTTGCAGCAGTGTCCAGGAGATTAATCTCTAATTCTTGAAGTCTCCAGGACAAAGGTTGGCAACCTTGGTGAGGAGAACATAGAGACAGAGCATAACAGAGAGAGAGAAATCAGAGAGTCATAAAGATGACCAATGGTTAATAAAAAATATATCAAATTGTCAGGTCAGACTGGGAGGAGAGAGGGTTCGTATCACAAAATTGGAGCAGTTGCTGTTTTCTGTAGATTAGTGGGGACTTTTGATACAAATTACTGATTCGCACATTCACTAACAGAATTTGAATTTGCCCACACATTATGCAGTGTTCCTTTGGTTTCCTTCCTGTGAGCTGCTTGTTTGAGAATTTCTTCTTTATTCTGTAGATTTCCGTCACAAACTAATATCTGCTGGCTGGCCAAACAGAAGTTCAGATTTTAGAATAACCGTTACTAATGAAGTCTCACCAGATGGAACTGCCCGCTGCCCATTACCCTCTGCCTGCTGCCCTCGGCCTTCTGCCATTCTCACATCCCACTCGCTAATGTTTTCATACGTTGTTAAAAAACGCAGCAGTGAAGCCACAGCAGGAAGTGCTTGCAACTCACACTCAGCACTTCATTAGAATAATGGTATACAGAAATTTCACACATTAGAGTTAATTGTTGCTGATAATTGTGTTGTTAACCAATTAACAACACAATTGCAATTGTAAATGA
Source organism: Heptranchias perlo (assembly GCF_035084215.1). NCBI lineage: Eukaryota > Metazoa > Chordata > Chondrichthyes > Hexanchiformes > Hexanchidae > Heptranchias > Heptranchias perlo. Next base: position 11,414,424 of record NC_090350.1, on the reverse strand, counting down.
GCAACTAAGCATTAACTGTAGGAGTCAACACTCCACTCTTAGCACTGCTAATCTGTGGTATTGACTGTCACCCAGTGTAAAGTATACGGGCTCTGTGGGTACACACAGTCACCCGGTGTAATGTATACGGGCTCTGTGAGTACACACTGTCGCCCAGTGTAAAGTATACGGGCTCTGTGAGTACAGACTGTCACCCAGTGTAAAGTATACGGGCTCTGTGAGTACAGACTGTCGCCCAGTGTAAAGTATACGGGCTCTGTGAGTACAGACTGTCGCCCAGTGTAAAGTATACGGGCTCTGCGAGTACAGACTGTCACCCAGTGTAAAGTATACGGGCTCTGTGAATACAGACAGTCACCCAGTGTAATGTCTATGGGCTCTGTGGTATTGACTGTCACCCAGTGTAAAGTATACGGGCTCTGCGAGTACAGACTGTCACCCAGTGTAAAGTATACGGGCTCTGTGAGTACAGACTGTCACCCAGTGTAAAGTATACGGGCTCTGCGAGTACAGACTGTCACCCAGTGTAAAGTATACGGGCTCTGTGAGTACACACTGTCACCCAGTGTAAAGTATACGGGCTCTGTGAGTACAGACTGTCACCCAGTGTAAAGTATACGGGCTCTGTGAGTACAGACTGTCACCCAGTGTAAAGTATACGGGCTCTGAGTAAAGTGCGGTGAAAGCAAACTTAACAACAAAAAGAACTTACATTCCTACAGCGCTCTTAACAGAGAACGATTCACTTCCGTTTGGTACTGTACGGCCCGTGTGTGTCTCAGTGTCAGCTCCTGTACATGTACAGTACACAGCGGGTAAAAGAGAATGATCCACTCCCGTCTGGGCCTGTGTGGGTCTCAGTGTCAGTTCCTGTACACTGTAATCGGGTGAGCTGCAACCCAACTATAGCAGGGGAGCCGGTGTTGAAGAACTGAAGCAGCTGTGTCGATTGCAAAAGTGACAGGATCCATTTGTCCCTGATGGGCCCAGCAACCACATGAACAACAGACATCTCCCACAGAGTGGGCAACCTCTCTGGAGCAAGATACGCAAAATCCACTTTTGATACAAGCCGCTATTGGCTAACAAAGACTAAAGACTGGCCTTGCAAATATTGGTGTATGAACACGTTACTTTGTGCGACAGTGTAAAACGGGTGATGGCTGATCCGCAGCCCGTTTTACATCACTCCCGATTTTTATTTCATTTGACTTCAATATAAAACAGGCTGCCGACTCGCTATCACCCGTTTTACAAGATTGCACAAGGTCAAAATCTACCCCAGTGAGTTAGTATTCGATGCCTGCTATTTTAAAATGAACTGGTTAGCCCTTCAGTTAAAATAGCTGATGGAGCATTCTATACAAAGCCACCAGCGTTCATGCGCTAATATTTACACAGCGGAATTTCAAGGCCTCTGCCTCTTAAGTTCTGAGGACAGTGCCGTTTATAAGGCACTCTTTGTGGAGATCTCCAACTTAAGACTTTTTTATAAAGAAGTCTGCACGCTCAGAGCATCGACTGACACAAGGGGCATGATTTTAGCTGAGAGCCGGGAACCCAGCGTGTTGGTAAATATTCGTGTGGGGAACCCTGAAGCCAAATGACTGCGTCGCAATCTGCGATCACAACTGAACTGAAGGTGATTATTTGAGCTTTCGGGTTTTCCATGTGCCAGGCAACCAGATTGACAGGCTGGCTGTGCCTGTCAGAAGGGAAAGGAGCCGTGAATTAGAGAGGGAGGCGGGAGAGAGACAGGGAGATATCATAGACCGTGGAACAAATCGTGGGGGGGGGGGGGGGGGGGGTGTTGGGGGACATGGATGACATTGGGGGAGGTCCAGCATCGGGATCGGGGGGTGTCCAATGTTGGGTTCGGGGGGTCCAGTATTGGGTTCAGGGAGTGGGTCCAGTATTGGGATCGGAGGGGTCCAGCATCGGTGGGGGGTGGGTGGCGGGCAGCCAATTGCAGGGGTCCTGTCGGCCAGGTGAGCTTGTTGGGCCTGGATGAAGCACTCCTGCTCCTCTGGGCCCACAAGCAGTGCAATAAAGGCCCTCACCTCATGGATCAGGCCCTTCCCACTTGCTTTCACCTGACGTGATTCGGAAGTGACGGGAAACCCGAACAGGTAAATTCATTTTACTTTTGCAATACACAAAAAATTAAGTACATCAACTGTCGCAATCAGGTACATTGTCCCTTTAAATATCGGCCCGTCGGCTTTAAGTGGGGACGACGTCCAGGTCTGTTGTGCTCACGCAGACAAACCTGCCTGGGTCAAATCCGGAAGTGAGCGAGTTGGAGCCGGGATGCGGTCCTGCTTCAAAAAGCTGCTATTTTAATCTCCCACCCGCCCCCAACTCACCTGTTCTTGGGGGTTAAAATTACCCCCAAAGGATATAGAGTGAATGAGGCCTAGGGCCTGCTCTTATCAGCCACATTTCAAGTCAGTAGAATTTACTACTCTTACCTCTGTGGTCGATTTTCCAAAGGGACAGCTCCGGGGCCTTTGCTGTTGCCATGGCGTCGGATTTAGAAGCTAAAACAAGATAAAAGTCCCAACAGGCGTCAAACTTTTTTCAAGTACAGATGAGAAAAAGTTGTGAAAATACAGAGTAATCAGAAGCTGATTTGAACGAGGTACAAACTACCTGCCACAGATGGGCTCTGAGTGCCATAGCTATGCATATCTTAAGTTAAATCGTATCCATATCCTTACACTTCTGAGCTGGCAGATTTCTAGCTTCTTAATGCTTCGGAAACATATAGAGAAGAGAAAAATGCATAGGTTCCTTGGGTCCCACAAGTTCCTGTTTCAGAACCAAGTTCTCTCCTCCCCACACTCACACACTCACACACACACTCACACTCAATGCAAACTCAAACGTAAGATATTATTCGAAAAAGCCCTGCGTGCATCTCATAGCGAAGTGCCTTGCACACTTGCAAAACTGCAGCCTAGCAGAGTCTGGTCGACAGCTCACAGGTCCAATCACATGTTGTGTGGTTTGGATGCAGCTTCCTGAGCACAGTGAGGAGAAACAGGCCACAAAACCAAAATGATCCCTGTGAAACCCCGCGACGTAAAATAAAACGTCAGACTGGAGTTCATACAGCGCCATACCATGTCACTCGGAAACATCTCAAACTGCTTCACGTAAAATGGAACTGATGATGCCAGGCTGAATGCCCCCAATGTTATGGGCACCAGGGTCCCCCACTATCATGTCCCAAGGCCCATTCTTGGCCGATGCTCTCTGCAATCCGTATTATCCCGCGACTACAGATAAGAACATAAGAAATAGGAGCAGGAATAGGCCATACGGCCTCTCGAACCTGCTTCGCCATTCGATCAGATCATGGCTGATCTTCAACACCAACTCCACTTTTCCGCCTGATCCCCATATCCCTTGAATCCCCTAGATTCCAAAAATCTCTCTCTCAGCCTTGAATATACTCAACGACTCAGCATTCACAGCCCTCTGGAGTAGAGAATTCCAAAGATTCACAACCCTCTGCGTGAAGAAATTCCTCCTCATCTCAGTCCTTAATGGCTGACCCCTTATCCTGAGACTATGCCCCCTAGTTCTAGACTCTCCAACCAGGGCAACAACCTTTCAGCATCTACCCTGTCAAGCCCCCTCAGAATCTTTTATGTTTCAATGAGATCACCTCTCATTCTTCTAAACTCCAGAGAGTATAGGCCCATTCTACTCAATCTCTCCTCATAGGACAACCCTCTCATCCCAGGAATCAATCTAGTGAACCTTCATTGCACCGCCTCCAAGGCAAGTATATGCTTCCTTAGATAAGGAGACCAAAACTATATGCAGTACTCTAGGTGAGGTCTCACCAAAGCCCTGTACAACTATAGTAAGACTTCCTTACTTTTGTACTCCAACCCCCTTACAATAAAGGCTAACATGCCATTTGCCTTCCTAATTGCTTGCTGTATCTGCATGCTAACTTTTTGTGTTACTTGTACGAGGGCACCCAAATCTCTCTGAACACCAACATTTAATAGTTTCTCATCATTTAAAAACATTCTGTTTTTCTATCCTTCCTACCAAAGTGAATAACCTCACATTTCCTTACATTATACTCCATCTGCCACCTTCTTGCAGACTCTTTGTGTCCTCCTCACAGCTTACTTTCCCACCTAGCTTTGTATCATGTTGACTCTGCCTAAACATATTATGATTTTCTAAGTGCCCTGTTACCACTTCCTTAATAATGGATTCCAGCATTTTCCCGACTACTGATGTCAGGCTAACTGGCCTGCAGTTCCCTGTTTTCTCTCTCCCTCCTTTCTTGAATAGTGGGGTTACATTTGCTACCTTCCAATCCACTGGGACCGTTCTAGAATCTAAGGAATTTTGGAAGATTTGGTGTTTAGTTCCCTGACTGTCTCTGGTGTGTAGTTCCGTAGCTATGTGTGATGTGTAGTTCCGACTATGTCTGGTGTGTTGTTCTCTGACCGTATGTGATCTCTAGTGCACTAGCTGCGTCTGGTGTGTGTGTATATTTACACTTGACTTGCAGTCACACCCTCCTGCCCATGACCGCTGACCAAATCTAAACTATTACCTAACCTAAGGAATGTGACTATCTCCTGGATCGAAGTGTCCAGATAACTCTCCCCCTCCCTGATGCATCGCAATGTTTGCAGCTCAGACTCCAGCTCAACAACTCTGAGCCGAAGTTTCTCGAATTGCAGACACTTACTGCAGATGTGGTCACTGGGGATCTCGCTGGTCTCCACGAACTCCCACATGCTGCAGTTACGACACACCACCTGCCCTGCCATCTCTATCTAACCTTGTTTCATATATTTAAATAGTTAGTTAAAGCTTTTATTCAATTGTTTTTTTTTTAGTTTTATTAACTAATTAGTTTATCTAGTTTAAGTTATTAATTTAATAAAGTAATAGCAAGTTATAGTTTCCCAGCTCTTAGTTTAAACCACTGCCCTAGCTTGGAGCTAATTAGATGTCCAGTTTCAACATGAATTAGGCCAAAGCCCCATAATGTGGGTTCGGGAGAGGCCTCTCCAAATCATTTAAATTCTGCCCCTCAGTTGGCCCTCTCCTTGTTTTGGGGCCATTCTTTCATGCTTCCCCTGGTTTTATTTTTTGGCCTCTGACTGAAAGAGGACTAATCTCCCCATGGAGAAAATTCACAGCACAATTGCAGCCCTTCATTGGCCGCTGATGCCTGACATTCCGACCTCCCAGCATGCCAAGCGCTACACGTCAAAGTACCCCAAAAATATTTAAATGAGTTGGCCTGGCATTCGCTCGGAATGTCAGCTCAGCTGGCACACAATTCGCTGCAGTCCCAACAGTTTAGTGACTGTTGTTACGTAGGCAAACGCCGTCGATATTTTCCACGCAGCACGATCCCACAAACAGCAATGAGGTGAATGACCAGTCGTTTCGGAGTTGGGTCGATGTCGTCCAGGAAACTGGGGAGAATTCCTTGCTCTTCTTCAAAAAGTACTGTGGGATCTTTACCACCCTGCAGGTGCATGCTTCATTCTAAGAACAACACCCCATAATACAGTAGTCCCTGCACTGTCAGTCTGGGTTATGAGATTAAATACTGGAGCGAGGCTTGATCCCACAGCCTTTTAACTTAGAGGAAAGAGTGCCCCCGACTGAGCCAAGTGCTACCAAGCCCCTGTTTGACATCTTTAATGTAGTTCTGCATGCTTGCAGAAATGAAAGTCCATTCTATTATATATATTGAAGGTAGGGGTATCTAATTGTAATCTACCATATAACACATAAGCCCAAACAGACATTGCAATCAAAGAAGGATATCTTTCTCTAAAGTGATATTATTAAAATAGTAATTCTGAGCTGAATATTAATTGCAGTTTTATTCTGAAGGATGATAGTTTTGAATGAAATTCTTGAAAGGGACAAAAACCATTGGGGGTAATCTTGATTTAGTCAATGGAAGTTAACTGGTCATTTATCTCATTGCTATTTGCGGGATCTTGCTGTGCGCAAATTGGCTGCTGCGTTTCCTACATTACAATACTGACTACACTTCAAAAGTACTTCATTGGTTGTAAAGCACTTCGGATATTCTGAGGTCATAAAAGGCCCTGTGTAAAGGCATGTCATTTCCTTTTACCTACCCCTTTCCATTTTCCCATATCAACCAATCAAGGGGTTTCTCTCTGTAAAATTGTCGATATATTCCCAAAATAGGGAGAGTTTTAGGCTGAGAACCTTCACCCTCTAGGACACCAATTGGCACAACTCATAAGAACATAATAGGAACAGGAGTAGGCCATACCGCCCCTTGAGCCTGCTCCGCCATTCAATCAGATCATGGCTGATCTTCCATCTCAACTCCACTTTCCCACCTGATCCCCATAACCCTTGATTCCCCTAGAGTCCAAAAATCTATCGATCTCAGCCTTGAATATATTTGATGGCTCAGCATCCACAGTGCTCTGGGATAGAGAATTCCAAAGATTCACAACCCTCTGCATGAAGAAATTCCTCCTCATCTCAATCTTGAATGGCCAACCCCTTATCCTGTGACTATGCCCCCTAGTTCTAGACTCTCCAACCAGGGCAACAACCTTTCAGCATCTACCCTGTCAAACCCCCTCAGAATCTTATATGTTTCAATGAGATCACCTCTCATTTTTCTTAACTCCGGAGAGTATAGGCCCATTCTACTCAACTTCTCCTGATAGGACAACCTTCTCATCCCAGGAATTAATCTAGTGAATCTTCGTTGCACTGCCTCCAAGGCAAGTGTATCCTTCCTCAGATAAGGAGACCAAAACTGTACAGTACTCGAGGTGAGGTCTCACTAAAGTCCTATAAACTGTAATAAGACCTCCTTACTCTTGTATTCCAACCCCCTTGAAATAAAGGCCAACATGCCATTTGCTTTCCAAATTGCCTGATGTACCTGCATACTAACTTTTGTGTTTCTTGTACGAGAACACCCAAGTCTCTCTGAACACCAACATTTAATAGTTTCTCACCATTTAAAAAATATTCTGTTTTTCTATTCTTCCTATCAAAGTGAATAACCTCACATTTCCCCACATTATACTCCATCTGTCACATTCTTGCCCACTTACTTAACCTGTCTATATCCCTTTGCAGACTCTTTGTGTCCTCCTCACAGCTTACTTTCCCACCTAGCTTTGTATCGTCAGCAAACTTGGATACATTACACTCAGTCCCTTCACTTAAGTCATTAATATAGATTGTAAATAGCTGAGGCCCAAGCACTGATCCTTGCGGCACCCCACTAGTTACAGCCTGCCAACCTGAAAATGACCCGTTTATCCCTACTCTCTGTTTTCTGTCCTTTAACCAATCCTCTATCCATGCTAATATATTACCCCCAGCTGCATCAGCCCTTACCTTGTGTAACAACCTTTTATGTGGCACCTTATCGAATGCCTTTTGAAAATCCAAATATACTACATCCACTGGTTCCCCTTTATCTACCCTGCTAGTTACATCCTCAAAAAACTCTAATAAATTTTTCAAACAGGGTTTCCCTTTCATAAAACCATGTTGACTCTGCCTAATCATATTATGATTTTCTAAGTGCCCTGTTACCAATTCCTTAATAATGGATTCCAGCATTTTCCCAGCGACCGATGTCAGGCTAACTGGCCTGAAGTTCCCTGTTTTCTCTCTCCCTTCCTTCTTGAATAGCAGGGTAACATTTGCTATCTTCCAGTCTACTGGGACCATTCCAGAATCTACAGAATTTTGGAAGATCATAACCAATGCATCTGTTATCTCTTTTAGAGCCCTAGGATGTAGGCCATCAGGTCCAGGGAATTTGTCGGCTTTTAGTCCCATTAGTTTGTCCAGTACTTTTTCTCTAGTGATATTAATTGTTTTAAGTTCCTCAATCTCATTTGCCTCTTGGTTCCCCACTAGTTTTGGTATGCTTTTTGTGTCTTCTACTGTGAAGACAGATACAAAATATTTGTTGGCATCTGCCATTTCCTGATTCCCCATTATAATTTCTCCTGTCTCAGCCTCCATGGGACCAATGTTTACTTTTGCTACTTTCTTCCTTTTTACATACTTGTAGAAGTTCTTACAATCAGTTTTTATATTTCTTGCAAGTTTACTTTCATTTTCTATTTTCTCCCTTTTTATCAATTTTTGATAGTCCTTTGTTGGTTTCTAAAACTCTCCCAATCTCCAAGCTTATTACTCTTCTTGGCAACATTATTGGCCTCTTCTTTCAGTCTAATACTCTCCTTAACTTCTTTAGTTAGCCACGGGTGGATCACTTTTCCCGTGGAGTTTTTATTTCTCAATGGAATGTATATTTGTTGAGAATAGTGAAACATTTCTTTAAATGTTTGCCATTGCTTCTCAACTGTCAAACTCTTTAATTTAATTTCCCAATGTACCTTTGACAACTTGCCCCTCATACCTATGTAATTGGCTTTATATAAGTTTAAGATTCTAGTTTCTGACGTAAGTACATTACTTTCAAACTCAATGTGAAATTCTATCATATTATGATCACTTTTCCCCAGAGGTTCTTTCACTGTGAGATTACTAATTAACCCTATCTCATTACATAATACAAGATCTAAAATAGCCTGTTCCCTGGTTGGTTCCATGACGTATTGCTCTAGGAAACTGTCTCGAATACATTCCATGAACTCGTCTTCCAAACTGCCTTTGCCAATTGGATTTGCCCAGTCTATATGCAGATTAAAGTCCTCCATGATGACTGCATTTCCTTTGATATAAGCTCCCATTATTTCATGATTAATACTCTGTTTAATGGTATTGCTACTATTAGGGGGCCTATAAACTACTCCCAACAGTGTTTTCTGCCCCTTGTTATTTCTAATTTCCACCCATATTGATGCTACTTCCTGATCTTCTGAGCCAAGATCCTTTCTCACCACTGTCCTTATGTCATCCTTTATTATCAGGGCTACACCCCCTCCTTTTCCATCCTGCCTGTCCTTTCTAAACATCATGTACCCTGGAATATTTAGTTCTCAACCTTGGTCATTTTGCAACCATGTCTCTGTAATGGCTATTAGGTCAAACCCATTTATCTCTATTTGTGCAATTAATTCATTTATCTTGTTACGAATGCTCCTTGCATTCAGATAAAGAGCCTTTAATCTTGACTTTTTACCATTTTTTCCAGCTTTGACATTACTTGTTGTTGCACTGTTATTGGTAAACTCTCTGAACCTTCCTGCCACACTCTGCTTACCTTTACCCAAGTCACTACACTGTTCTATTGTCTTAACTTTTCTCATTAGATTTCTAAATTTCCCCTCACCTGACCCCCCCTTCCCCCTTTTTAGCTTAAAACCCTATCTATAGCCCTAGTTATTCGATTCGCCAGGACACTGGTCCCAGCCCGGTTTAAGTGGAGCCCATCCCTTCAGAACAGCTCCCTCTTTCCCCAGTACTGGTGCCAGTGCCCCATGAATTGAAACCCCTTCCTCCCACACCACTCTTTGAGCCAAGCACTTAACTCTCTGACTTGTTTGTCCCTATGCCAATTTGCATGTGGCTCAGGTAGCAATCTGGAGATTATTGCCTTTGAGGTAATAATTACCTTTGAACTCAATTCACTTCCAAGCGCCTTACGGGCAGCAAAGGGAGAACTCTGGGCTGGGTTCAAAATCCAGGTGCCATCAGTGAGAGCACAATTCCTAATCGACTGTACAACCCAATCCACGAAGGTGGGCAGGTTTACCAATGTGCACTGGACACTCAGATTCATAAACTCCTGCTTTGATTAAAGTTTAAATTCTAGAAAAAGAAAAAGGAAAAGGATTTGCATTTATATAGCACCTTTCACGACCTCTGGATGTCCCAAAGCGCTTTGCAGCCAATTAAGTATTTTTGAAATATAGTCGCTGTTGTAATGTAGAAACCACGGCAGCCAATATTCACACAGCAAGGTCCCACAATCAGCAATGAGATAATGACCAGATCATCTGTTTTAGTGATGTTGGTTGAGGGGGAAATATTAACCAGGACACCAGTAAGAACTCCCCTGCTCTTCTTCGAAATAGTGCCACGGGATCTTTTACGTCCAACTGAGAAGGCAGACGGGACCTCGGTTTAATATCTCATCCAAAGGATGGCAGTGCAGCACTCCCTCAATACTGCACTGGAGTGTTAGCCTGGATTATGTGCTCAGGTTTCTGGAGTGGGACTTGAACCCACAACCTTCTGACTCAGAGATGAGAGTGATGCCCACTGAGCCACGGCTGACACCATTCACCGTCTGGCACAAGGTGGCACAGGAGTGCCCTCCTCACCCACAGACACGGTTCCCAATTACAGCTGTGTCACTCTGGAAGCCTGGTGCTTTCTCCACATGAAGTGAAGAAGGGGAGTGGACATGTATATTGGGAGACCCCCTCAATCCACCCTCGCTACTCCTCAAAGGGCACTGGTCAGGTTTGCATTCAGGTGAACCCCACAGCCACAGTTGGTCTACTGGCCAGAGATAGCAGGGGGAAAAAAGAGAGGGCAGCCTTACCCTCATACAAATGTAAAAAAAGGGACTAGACAAGGATTTACAGTTCGATGAAGGGTCGCCACACGAAAGGTTAAACTTTGCTCTTTTCAGATGCTGACAGACCTGCCGTGCACTTCATTGTATTATAGTATTGTATTAGGTACAGCACAGGAGAAGGCCATTCGGCCCATTGTGCCTGTGCTGGCTCTTTGAAAGAGTACCCAATTAGTCCCATTCCCCTGCTCTTTCCACATAGCCCCAGCAAATTTTTCCCCTTCAATTATTTATCTAATTCCCTTTTGAAAGTTGCGATTGAATCTGCTTCCACCACCCTTTCAGGCAGTGCAACCCAGATCATTATAACTCGCTGCGTAAAAAAACGTTTCCTCATGTCACCTCTGGCTCTTTTGCCGATCACCTTAAATCCGTGACCTCTGGTTACCGACCCTTCTGCCACCGGAAACAGTTTCTCCTTATTTACTCTGTCAAAACCTTTTATGATCTTGAATACTTCTATCAAATCTCCCCTTAAACTTCTTTGTTCTAAGGAGAACAACCCCAGCTTCTCCAGTCTCTCCACATAACTGAAGTCTTTCATCCCTGGTATCATTCTAGTAAATCTCTTCTGCACCCTCTCTAAGACCTTCACATCCTTCCTAAAGTGCGGTGTCCAGAATTGGACACAATACTCCAACTGTGACCAAACCAGTGTTTTAGAAAGGTTCAACATAACTTCCTTGCTTTTGTACTCTATGCCTCTATTAATAAAGCCCATGATCCCATATACTTTTTAACGGCCTTCTCAACTTGTCCTGCCACCTTCAAAGATTTATGTATGTGCACCCCCAGGTCTCTCTGTTCCTGCACCCCCTTTAAAATTATACCATTTAGTTTATATTACCTCTCCTAACTCTTCCTACCAAAATGCATCACTTCACACTTTTCTGCATTAAATTTCATCTGCCATGTTACCACCCATTTCACCAGTCTGTCTCTGTCCTCCTGAAGTCTGTTACTATCTTCCACATCTTTTACCATGTTTCCGAGTTTCGTGTCATCTGCAAATTTTGAAATTATACCCTCTATACCCAAGTCCACATCATTAATATATATCAAAAAGAGCAGTGGTCCTAATACTGACTCCTGGGGAACACCATACAATACTTCCCTCCAGTCTGAAAAACAAGCGTTCACCACTACTCTCTGCTTTCTGTCCTTTAGCCAATTTTGCATCCATGCTGCCACTGTCCGTTTAATCCCTTGGGCTTTAATTTTGCTAACTAGTCTATTATTTGGTATTGTATCAAATGCCTTTTGAAAGTCCATATACACAACATCAACCGCACTACCCTCATCAACCCTTTCTGTTACTTTATCAAAGAACTCAATCAAGCTAGTCAAACACGATTTTCCTTTAACAAATCCGTACTGACTTTCATTTATTAATAGTCACTTGGGCAATTGTGGATTAATATAGTAAAGCCAGCATGGATTTGTTAAAGGCAAACCGTGTTTAATCAATTTGATTGAGTTTTTTGATGAGGTAACAGAGATGGTTGATGAGGGTAATGCAGTTGATGTGCATATGGACTTCCAAAAAACGTTTGATAAAGTGCCACATGATAGGCTTGTCAGCAAAATTGAAGCCATGGGGCAGTGGCAACATGGATACAAAATTGGCTAAGTGACAGGAAACAGAGAGTAGAGGACTGGAGGAAGGTATACAGTGGTGTTCCCCAAGAGTCGGTACTAGGACCACTGCTTTTTTTGATATATATTAATGACTTGGACTTGGGTGTACAGGGCACAATTTCAAAAATTTCCAGATGATAAAAAACTTGGCAGTGTATTAAAGAGTGAGGAGGAAAGTAGTACACTTCAAGAGGACATAGACAGGCTGGTGGAATGGGCAGACACACAGCTGATTAAATTTAATGCAGAGAAGTGCGACATGATATTTTTTGGCAGGAAGAATGAGGCGAGGCAATATAAACTAAATGGTATAATTCTGAAGGGGGTGCAGGAACACAGAGGCCTGGGGATATATGTACACAAATCTTTGAAGGTGGCAGGACAAGTTGAGAAAGTGGTTAAAAAAGCATACAGGATCCTGGGAGTTATAAATAGAGGCATAGAGGACAAAAGCAAGGAAGTCATCTTTATAAAACACTGTTACGGTCACATTTGGAGTATTGTGTCCAATTCTGAGCACCGCACTTTAGGAAGGATGTGAAGGCCTTAGAGAGGGTTCAGAAAAGATTTAATAGAATGATTCCAGCGATTGGGGACTTCAGTTACATGGACAGACTGCAGAAGCTGGAGTTGTTCTCCTTAGAACAGAGAAGGTTACGAGGAGATTTGATAGAAGTGTTCAAAATCATGATGGGTTTAGATAAAGTAAATAAAGAGAAACTGTTCCCATTGGCAGAAGGGTCGAGAACCAGAGGACACAGATTTAAGGTGATTGGCAAAAGAACCAAAGGCAACATGAGGAAAAACTTTTTTACATAGCGAGTAGTTATGATCTGGAATGTGCTGTTTGAAAGGGCGATGGAAGCAGATTCAATTGTGGCTTTCAAAAAGGAATTGGACAAATACTTGAAGGGAAAAAATTTGCAGGGCTATGGGGAATGAGCCGGGGAATGGGACTAACTGGATTGCTCTTACAAAGAGCCGGCATGGGCTCGATGGGCCAAATTACCTCCTTTTATGCTGTAACTATTCTATGATTCTGTGATTCTATTGGCCACACTTTTCCAGTGCCAATTAATTTTGTCCCGGATTATTGTCTCTAAAAGTATTCCCATCACCGACGTTAGGCTGACTGGCCTGTAATTGCTGGATTTATCCCTCTCCCATTTTTTGAACAGGGGTGTAACATTTGCAATCCACCAGTCCACTGGCAAAGTCCCCATATCTATGGAGGATTGGTAGATTGTGGCCAGAACCTCCACAATTTCCACTCTTACTTCCCTCAGTAATCTGGACCGGGTGACTTTTCTACTTTGAATACTGGTAATCTTTTAAGTACCTCCTCTTTATCTATTTTTATCCTATCCAATATCGCTACTACCTCCTCTTCTCCAGTGAAGATGGATGTGAACTATTCATTTCGTACCTCAGCCAAGCCCTCTGCCTTCACAAGAAGATCTTTTTTGTCCCTAATTGATCCCACTCTTTCTTTGACTACCCTTTTACTATTTATATGTTTATTAAAGACTTTTGGCTTCCCTTTTATGTTAGCTGCTAATCCATTCTCATATTCTCTCTTTGCCCCTTTTCTTCACTTTTTTAGATCTCCTCAGTACTGTCTGTATTCAGCTTGGTTCTCTACTGTATTATGAACCTTACATTTGTCATAAGCCTCCTTTTCCTGTTTCATTTTAATCTCTATGGGCATAATTTGCCGGCGGGAAGAGTGCGGGGGGGGGGGGGGCGGAGTTTGCAGGTGCAAAATCCGGAAGGGAAGTAGGCAGATCACGACCTTAATGAGGCCAATCAATGCCTCTTCTGGGTTTTGTGCCTGGAACCAGCCTGATTGACATCGGACATCGAGATCAGGGGGGAGGCATCAGACATCGAGATCAGGGGGGAGGCATCAGACATCGAGATCAGGGGGGAGGCATCGGACATCGAGATCAGAGGGGAGACATCGGACATCGAGATCAGAGGGGAGACATCGGACATCGAGATCAGGGGGGAGGCATCGGACATCGAGATCAGAGGGGAGACATCGGACATCGAGATCAGGGGGGAGGCATCGGACATCGAGATCAGGGGGGAGGCATCGGACATCGAGATCAGAGGGGAGGCATCGGACATCGAGATCAGAGGGGAGGCATCGGACATCGAGATCAGAGGGGAGACATCGGACATCGAGATCAGGGGGGAGGCATCGGACATCGAGATCAGGGGGGAGGCATCGGACATCGAGATCAGGGGGGAGACTTCGGACATCGAGATCAGAGGGGAGACATCGGACATCGAGATCAGAGGGGAGACATCGGACATCGAGATCAGAGGGGAGACATCGGACATCGAGATCAGAGGGGAGACATCGGACATCGAGATCAGAGGGGAGACATCGGACATCGAGATCAGAGGGGAGACATCGGACATCGAGATCAGGGGGGAGGCATCAGACATCGAGATCAGGGGGGAGGCATCGGACATCGAGATCAGGGGGGAGGCATCAGACATCGAGATCAGAGGGGAGACATCGGACATCGAGATCAGAGGGGAGACATCGGACATCGAGATCAGAGGGGAGACATCGGACATCGAGATCAGAGGGGAGACATCGGACATCGAGATCAGGGGGGAGGCATCGGACATCGAGATCAGGGGGGAGACATCGGACATCGAGATCAGAGGGGAGACATCGGACATCGAGATCAGAGGGGAGACATCGGACATCGAGATCAGAGGGGAGACATCGGACATCGAGATCAGAGGGGAGACATCGGACATCGAGATCAGAGGGGAGACATCGGACATCGAGATCAGAGGGGAGACATCGGACATCGAGATCAGAGGGGAGACATCGGACATCGAGA
The DNA here is from genome assembly GCF_035084215.1 of Heptranchias perlo. NCBI lineage: Eukaryota > Metazoa > Chordata > Chondrichthyes > Hexanchiformes > Hexanchidae > Heptranchias > Heptranchias perlo. Next base: position 11,399,355 of record NC_090350.1, on the reverse strand, counting down.
TCAGAGGGGAGGCATCGGACATCGAGATCAGAGGGGAGGCATCGGACATCGAGATCAGAGGGGAGACATCGGACATCGAGATCAGAGGGGAGACATCGGACATCGAGATCAGAGGGGAGACATCGGACATCGAGATCAGAGGGGAGACATCGGACATCGAGATCAGAGGGGAGACATCGGACATCGAGATCAGAGGGGAGACATCGGACATCGAGATCAGAGGGGAGACATCGGACATCGAGATCAGAGGGGAGACATCGGACATCGAGATCAGAGGGGAGACATCGGACATCGAGATCAGAGGGGAGACATCGGACATCGAGATCAGAGGGGAGGCATCGGACATCGAGATCAGAGGGGAGACATCGGACATCGAGATCAGAGGGGAGACATCGGACATCGAGATCAGAGGGGAGACATCGGACATCGAGATCAGAGGGGAGACATCGGACATCGAGATCAGAGGGGAGACATCGGACATCGAGATTAGAGGGGAGACATCGAGATCAGAGGGGAGACATCGGACATCGAGATCAGAGGGGAGATTGGTTGGGGAGGTTCCAGGCGACATCGTTTTTAAGGTATGTTTATTAACTTTTTTTACAATGGAAAATGTAATTTTATTTTGTGTATTTTTCCTTGATCTGGCCCTTCCCGCCTGCTTTCATCAGGTGTGAATTGGAAGCCATGGGAACGCCTCCCAGATAACGTTAAAATAATTTTAAGTGTCCAATACACAAAATATAAAGTACCTTAAGTACCTCAGTGAGGTACATTGTCCCTTTAATTATTGGCCCGCTGGATTTAAGTGGGGGACAGGACTTCCTGGAGACTCACAGATTTGCCTGAGTCTCATTCAAAAATGGGCGGGTTCCAGCCGAGATGTCTGCCCGCTCCCAAAAACAGCGATTTTGATTCCCCCATCCACCTGTTTTTCCCTTTTAAAATCCTGCCCTATATCTTTAGTCATGCAGGGAGTTCCAACCTTGGATGCCATTCCTTTCCATCTCATAGGAATGTGTCTACTCCTTACCTGAACCAACTCCTCTTTGAAGGCCTCCTATTACTGTTTTGTCTACCAATTTTTGATTCCAATCCACCTGGGCAAGTTCCCTTACTACCTCGTGAAATTTGCTCTCTTCCAGTTAAGCATTTTCACATTTGATTGTTCCCTTGTCCTTTTCCATAACTATTCTAGACCTAATGATATTATGATCACTGGTCCCCAAATGCTCCCCCACTGAAACATGCTCCAGCTGCCCCACTAAATTCCCCAGAACTAGATCCAGCACTGTTTCCTTCCTGGTTATGTTGGAGAAACACTATTCCAGAAAGCTTTCTTGAACACATTTCAGGAATTCCTCCCTCTCTTTGCCTTTCACACTGTTACTGTCCCGGTCCATATTGGGATAATTGAAGTCCCCCATTATCACTAGTCTATACTTCTTGCATCTTTCTGTAACTTGCCTCCAAATTTTCTCCTCTATCTCCTTCCCACTATTTGGTGGCCTATAGTATACACTCAGTAGCGTAATAGTTCCTCTATTGTTCCTTAATTCTAACCAAATAGATTCTGTCTTTGACCCCTCAACTACATCATCCCTTTCCAGTGCTGTAATAGTTTCTTTAATCGGTACGGTAGCATAGTGGTTATGTTACTGGGCTAGTAATCCAGAGGCCTGGACTAAAATCCAGAGTCATGAGTTCAAATCCCGCCACGGCAGCTGGCGAATTTAAATTCAATTAATTAATTGAATTAAATTAATTAAATTAAAAAGTCTGGAATTAAAATACTAGTATCAGTAATGATGGCCATGAAACTACCGGATTGTCGTAAAAACCCATCTGGTTCACGAATGTCCTTTAGGGAAGGAAGCCTGCCGCCCTTACCCGGTCTGGCCTATATGTGACTCCAGACCCACAGCAATGTGGTTGATTCTTAATTGCCCTCTGAAATGGCCTAGCAAGCCACTCAGTTGTAAAATCTCACTACGAAAAGTCATAATAAGAATAAAACCGGACGGACCACCCGGCATCGGACCACGAGGCACCGGACACGACAACGGCAAAACACCAAGCCCAGTCGACCTTGCAAGGTCCTCCTTACCAACATCTGGGGACTTGTGCCAAAATTGGGAGAGCTGTCCCACAGACTAGTCAAGCAACAGCCTGACATAGCCATACTCACAGAATCATATCTTTCAGCCAACGTCCCAGACTCTTCCATCACCATCCCTGGGTATGTCCTGTCCCACCGGCAGGACAGACCCACCAGAGGTTGGCGGTACAGTGATATACAGTCAGGAGGGAGTGGCCCTGGGAGTCCTCAACATTGACTCTGGACCCCATGAAATCTCATGGCATCAGGTCAAACATGGGCAAGGAAACCTCCTGCTGATTACCACCGACCGTCCTCCCTCAGCTGATGTTGAGCACCACTTGGAGGAAGCACTGAGGGTAGCAAGGGCACAAAATGTACTCTGGGTGGGGGACTTCAATGTCCATCACCAAGAGTGGCTCGGTAGCACCACTACTGACCGAGCTGGCCGAGTCCTGAAGGACATAGCTGCTAGACTGGGCCTGCGGCAGGTGGTGAGCGAACCAACACGAGGGAAAAACTTACTTGACCTCGTCCTCACCAATCTACCTGTCGCAAATGCATCTGTCCATGACAGTATTGGTAGGAGTGACCACCGCACAGTCCTCGTGGAGATGAAATCCCGTCTTCGCACTGAGGACACCATCCAACGTGTTGTGTGGCACTACCACCGTGCTAAATGGGATAGATTCAGGACAGATCTAGCAGCTCAAAACTGGGCATCCATGAGGCGCTGTGGGCCATCAGCAGCAGCAGAATTGTATTCCAGCACAATCTGTAACCTCATGGCCCGGCATATTCCTCACTCTACCATTACCAACAAGCCAGGGGATCAACCCTGGTTCAATGAGGAGTGCAGAAGAGCATGCCAGGAGCAGCACCAGGCGTACCTAAAAATGAGGTGCCAACCTGGTGAAGCTACAACTCAGGACTACATGCATGCTAAACAGTGGAAGCAACATGCTATGGACAGAGCTAAGCGATTCCACAACCAACGGATCAGATCAAAGCTCTGCAGTCCTGCCACATCCAGTCGTGAATGGTGGTGGACAATTAAACAACTAACGGGAGGAGGAGGCTCTGCAAATATCCCCATTCTCAATGATGGCGGAGTCCAGCACGTGAGTGCAAAAGACAAGGCTGAAGCGTTTGCAACCATCTTCAGCCAGAAGTGCCGAGTGGATAATCCATCTCAACCTCCTCCCGATATCCCCACCATCACGGAAGCCAGTCTTCGGCCAATTCGATTCACTCCACGTGATATCAAGAAACGGCTGAGTGCACTGGATACAGCAAAGGCTATGGGCCCTGACAACATCCCAGCTGTAGTGCTGAAGACTTGTGCTCCAGAACTAGCTGCGCCTCTAGCCAAGCTGTTCCAGTACAGCTACAACACTGGCATCCACCCGACAATGTGGAAAATTGCCCAGGTATGTCCTGTCCACAAAAAGCAGGACAAATCCAATCCGGCCAATTACCGCCCCATCAGTCTACTCTCAATCATCAGCAAAGTGATGGAAGGTGTCGTCGACAGTGCTATCAAGCGGCACTTACTCACCAATAACCTGCTCACCGATGCTCAGTTTGGGTTCCGCCAGGACCACTCGGCTCCAGACCTCATTACAGCCTTGGTCCAAACATGGACAAAAGAGCTGAATTCCAGAGGTGAGGTGAGAGTGACTGCCCTTGACATCAAGGCAGCATTTGACCGAGTGTGGCACCAAGGAGCCCTCGTAAAATTGAAGTCAATGGGAATCAGGGGGAAAACTCTCCAGTGGCTGGAATCATACCTAGCACAAAGGAAGATGGTAGTGGTTGTTGGAGGCCAATCATCTCAGCCCCAGGGCATTGCTGCAGGAGTTCCTCAGGGCAGTGTCCTAGGCCCAACCATCTTCAGCTGCTTCATCAATGACCTTCCCTCCATCATAAGGTCAGAAATGGGGATGTTCGCTGATGACTGCACAGTGTTCAGTTCCATTCGCAACCCCTCAGATAATGAAGCAGTCCGAGCCTGCATGCAGCAAGACCTGGACAACATCCAGGCTTGGGCTGATAAGTGGGAAGTAACATTCGCACCAGATAAGTGCCAGGCAATGACCATCTCCAACAAGAGAGAGTCTAACCACCTCCCCTTGACATTCAACGGCATTACCATCGCCGAATCCCCCACCATCAACATCCTGGGGGTCACCATTGACCAGAAACTTAACTGGACCAGCCATATAAATACTGTGGCTACGAGAGCAGGTCAGAGGCTGGGTATTCTGCGGCGAGTGACTCACCTCCTGACTCCCCAAAGCCTTTCCACCATCTACAAGGCACAAGTCAGGAGTGTGATGGAATACTCTCCACTTGCCTGGATGAGTGCAGCTCCAACAACACTCAAGAAGCTCGACACCATCCAAGATAAAGCAGCCCACTTGATTGGCACCCCATCCACCACCCTAAAGATTCACTCCCTTCACCACCGGCGCACTATGGCTGCAGTGTGCACCATCCACAGGATGCACTGCAGCAACTCGCCAAGGCTTCTTCGACAGCACCTCCCAAACCCACGACCTCTACCACCTAGAAGGACAAGGGCAGCAGGCACATGGGAACAACACCACCTGCACGTTCCCCTCCAAGTCACACACCATCCCGACTTGGAAATATATCGCCGTTCCTTCATTGTTGCTGGGTCAAAATCCTGGAACTCCCTTCCTAACAGCACTGTGGGAGAACCGTCACCACACGGACTGCAGCGGTTCAAGAAGACGGCTCACCACCACCTTCTCGAGGGCAATTAGGGATGGGCAATAAATGCCGGCCTTGCCAGCGACGCCCACATCCCGTGAACGAATTAAAAAAAAAAAAAAAATCAATACTGCCAACCCCCCTCCCCACCTCCTTTCTTCCCTTCCCTATCTTTCCTGAATACCTTGTAGCCAAGAATATTAAGTATCCAAGTATTCAATCCTCCTCTTGTTTGAGCCAGGTCTTTGTTATTGCCAATGTATCATAGTCCCATGTGGCTACTTGAGTCTGCAGCTCACCAACCTTACTTATCACACTATGTGCATTTACACACATGCACTCTAAAGTCATCTTAGCATTTGCCCCCTGTCTGATCCCTCCTATTTCTGAACTATTCTTCATTCTAGCACTATTTGTCCCTCCCAGTCCTCTGTGCACCTTGTTTCTCCTCTGTAATGTTTCATCCTGGTGCCCACCCCCCCAGCCAAATTAATTTAAACCCTCTCCCACAGCACTGATTAACCGCCCTGCGAGAACATTGGTCTCAGCTCTGTTGAAGTGCAACCCGTCCATCTTGTACAGGTCCCTCCTGCCACAGAACTGGTCCCAATGCCCCAGGAATCTGAAGCCAACCCTCCTGCACCACTTCTCCAGCCACGCATTAACCTGTCTTATCCTACTATTCTTATACTCACTAGAGCGTTGCACTGGGAGTAATCCAGAGATTACTACCTTTGAGGTCCTGCTTTTTAACTTCTTCCTAGCTCCTAAACTGACTGCAGGACCTGGACCCTTTTTCTTTCTATGTCATTGGTTTCCACACGGACCACGACTTCTGGCTGGTCCCCTTCCCCCCTCAAAATGTTCTGCACCCTCTCAGTGATGTCCTTTATCCTGGCACCAGGGAGGAAACACACCATTTGGGACTCATACGGTTACAGAAACGCCAGTCTATCCCCCTGACTATTAAATCCCCTATAACAACTGCATTTCTTTTGCACCCCTATGCAGCCAAGTCTTCCACGCTGCCGTAGATTTGCACTCCCCCGAGAAGTCAACACCCTCACTGGTGTTCAACACTGAACACTGGTTTGTGAGTGTCACACACCCAGGGGATTCTGGCACTGCCTGCTTGTTCCTCCTAGTCTGCCTGGTGGTCACCCACTCCCTCTCCGTCTGAATTCTCCGTAGCTGCGGGGTGACCACCTCCTGCAACGTGCTTTACACAAAACTCTCAGCTTCCCATATGCACTGTAGTGACGCCAGCCGCCCCTCAACCTCAGAAACTCTGAGCTCGAGCTCGAGCAGTTGGCGGCACTTCCTGCACATGTGGTTTTCCAGGACACAGGCTTTGGTGTTCCCACATGGCACAGGATGTACATTCGAAGGGCCCCAGCTGTCCTGCCACGTTAACTAGCTATTTAAACTGTTTGTTTAGCTTTAAGGTAATTTACTATTTATCTAACACTAAAACACTAACCATTAATAAACTCTAACCAACTACTAAAGACACTAACACTACTAGGAACGATAACCATTAAAAACACTAAGCAATGAACTAAATACTTACCCTCAGCACTCCTCCTCGTCTTGTGATGTCACCCTTTGGTGTTTTCTTGATTTTTGATTTCTCGCCCGACTCCCTTTATGCGTCACTCAGTCTTAGTCTTAGACTTTTAAAAAATTTTATGTATTTTTTTATTTAAGGTTTAAAAGTTGATAGATTAGTTTATAGTTCCTTGGTTTACAGTCCCTTGGTTTAAATCAAACACCTCCTTCTCCCTCTGCACCTAATTCCCACACTCACCAAATTCCCAGTTGAAAGTCCTGACTCTGTTAGAGGCTCATTTTCTGCCTTTGCCAACCTCTGCGCTCAAGCTTCTAGCATTTTCTGTTCTTATTTCAAGAACTTGCATCAGTCAGGCCCTTGTTGGAGCGTGTTTCTCTTTGGATCCTGCGTGTGGTTTGTGCTTTGTGTGTTTCACTGTATGTCACCACCCTTTGAGCAGTTTCAGAGAGATTGCTGCACAGGATATCAGGGTGCCCACTGCTACTACTGTGGGGTGCTGATCTCGGAGGTATCGTGCAGCTGGAGTCAGAGAGGAAGTGGCTGAGTGCGAGTGCAAATCTTTCCCGGCACAACACAGACAAGCAGCGGCCTGTGGGCAGAATCAGCTGAACAGAAAATAGGTCTGCAAAAGTCTCGGTGAGAGATTCTGTTCCACAGGCACAGTGTCTTGAAGCATCTGCATGGTCCCTTGCACGATGGGTCATGTTAGCTGTAGGCACACTGGCTAGAGGTAGAGGATGCCAGCTGGCAGCTGGTGAGGTGATTGGGAGTGGGAGAGGGGAAAATTGTAAGAGGAAGCAAACTGTGCACCTGGGAGTTGGCTCACGTAAATGCTTCTGAAATACAGAAAAGTGCCTGTGGATACTTCACGCAGAGAATCAGAGAATGCAGGGTATGGTTGTGTAGACGCAGGGTACGGTCGTCTAGACGCGGGGTACTGTCATCTAGATGCAGGCAACAGTTGTCTGGACGCACGGTACGGCCGTGTAGATGCAGATGCAGGGTACAGTTGTCTAGACGCAGGATATGGTCGTGTAGATGCAAGGTTGTGTAGATGGATGGTACGGTCATCTAGACGCAGGATAGGATCATGTAGACACAGGGCGCGGTTGTGTTGACGCAGGGTGGGGTCGTCTAGACGCAGGGTGGGGTCGTCTAGACGCAAGCTACGGTCATGTAGACGCAGGCTACGGTCGTGTAGATGCACGATACGGTTGTCTAGATGCAGGGTATGGTTATGTATTGGTTATGTTACTGAACTAGTAATCCAAAGGCCTAAAGGACTAATAATCCAGAGAATGTGAGTTCAAATACTAACATAGCAGTTGTTGCATAAACTTTGCTTGTATTCCCTTGAGTTTAGGAGATTGAGGGGTGATCTGATTGAGGTGTTTAAAATGTTTACAAGGGTTTGATAAGGTAGATATGGAGAAACTATTTCCTCTAGTGCAGGGATCAAGAACGAGGGTATATAATCTTAAAATTAGAGCTAGGCCATTTCAGGAGTGAATTAATGAAGCACTTGTTCACGCAAAGGGTAGTAGAAATCTGGAATTCTCTCCCCCAAAAGGCTGTGGATGTTTAGGACAATTGGAGCTTTCAAGACTGAGATTGATAGATTTTTGTTAGGTAAGGGTATCAAGGGATATGGAGCAAAGGCCGGAGAATGGAGTTGAGGTGTAGTTCAGCCATGATCTAATTGAATGACGGAACAGGCTCTAGGGGCTGAATGGCCTTTTCCTGTTCCTAATGTTGCTACATTCCAGAGGCTTGATTTCATGCCCATCACACTGCAATTTTAATCTAAAACGTAAGGCATTTCAATCGGTGCAGCTGTTTCGAGATCGCTGATGGGAATACCATCCTAAAGTTCCCAAATGTGGCTGAGCGCCCCTGGACATTATCTGAACTGGTTTCCCAGGCCACTCATCCTACACGCTCAGACATGGTGGGCTCATCAGCCCCCTGAACTTTGGTGGGGTGGGGGGGGGGGAAAAAGAAGAGTGCCGTATAAATTGGGAGGGTAAGAGGCGGAGAATGTCTCTGTGGAAGGGTGGGGAGTTGGCTGAGATACAGTGGGTGCAGAGGGGCAGAGTACCTCTGTGAACTGGGGAGTTGTGGGGGGGTTGGTCGTGGGAGAGTGACTGTGAAGGTAACTTTTGAGAAAGTGATGGCTTGGCTGGACTGTTGAAAATCCAAATATCACTTTGCTTTTCTGTTTTTTAGATTAAAAATCTATTAATTGCAGAGAATAACCTTTTTAACATTAACCAGAATGTATAGCTTGTAATGAAAAAATTCAACATTTTCCAGTGGTAGCATATCCCTTAGACCTCCCCCACCCCAGAAATACACCAACAATTTTGTACCTTCAATGTTTATATTCCCCTTTCAGCCTTTCATCTACTTTTTGGTTCTTCTCTCTCATACCAGCAATGGAGAGTTGGGTCGATCTACAGCTTAAGTTACAAAACTCCCGGTAACTACTGGATTTGACATGTCATAGGCTTATAATCAGGGCCATTCTTCAGTCACCAGCTTTTCAGGGGATGTGTTAAATTTACTGACGTTTCACCAGTTTTCTAGGTTGGCTTATACTGGGAGCGTTTGATGGGATGGTGTAGTTGGAGCTTCACTCTGTATCTAACCCATGCTGCATCAGAGCTGGGAGTGCTCGATGGGACAGTGTAGAGGGAGCTTCACTCTGCATCTTAGCCGTGTTGCATCTGATCAGACAATGTTACTGTTGATTTTGAATACAAACGGGTGGAAAATATTGCAATCCCCATCTCTGACACCCCTCACATTAATGAGCACAAAATTCCTCCAAACCATTAAACTTGGGCTTCTCTTGTTTTTTTGCTCCAATGCAGTGCATGTAGAATAAGTCATGGTTTTCCTAGTCGGTCCTGTGGAATTCCTTCATTTCTCAGCACAGATTCACAAGGATGATACTGAGTGGACAAGTCAGGCTGGTTAAACCCTTGTGCACTGTGGTTTAATTGACAGTGTTTTGCCTGGGATTAAAAGGATGATTGGTAATAAGATGGCTTTACTTACAGATATCCACATCTGTTCTGACTTTCGGAGGAAGCTCCTTTCTCAACTGCAATTTGAAATAGAGACAGATAAGATAAACTGTGGGACAAGAACATGGCATTAGAGCTATCAAGCCCACTCCCCCCACCCCCCAAAGAACAGGTACAATCTACGCTCTCAGGGACTCCACTCTCACATTTAATCCCTGGGGGAAAGTTCTGTATAAATACTCCCCAGCACAGAAGCAAAACTCTAGAAGAGTCATCCAGCCTCACATCTGCACCAATCATCTCTGGCTTGCTGCCCTCCAGAGATGACACCTGCTCCTCCTTAAACACGCACACACATGTCAACTGTGTCAAGAATGTAGTATTTTTGCTTGTTCTAGTTTAGGCTTGGTGGCTGTCCCTTTAATTCCACATGTGTTGCGAGGTTGGTTCGAACTCGTTTATCAAACTGTAGGCTTGAGGGAGGAGCCAAGCTACTCTGAACAAATGCAGACTGTGTAACTTGTTCAGTTAAATATATGACAGTCAATTATTTTTGAATCCAGTTATGAAAATCCAAACTAGCCAAGGCAGTCTATGCGAGGGTGTATTGAGTGACTGGATCTGTCCATTAATCTGTTCCAAAATCCTGGAACTCTCTACCTAACTGCACTGTGGGAGAATCTTCACCACACGGACTGCAGCGGTTCAAGAAGGCGGCTCACCACCACCTTCTCAAGGGCAATTAGGGATGGGCAATCACTGCTGGCCTTGCCAGCGATGCCCAAATCCCATGAACAAATAAAAAAAAAATTAAGATGAGTTTGTAGAAGATTATCAAACCAATTAACAGGAAAGATGAGGCAGACTAGCTAGCTCCTGTAGTCAGAAAAGATTACAAGAAAGAAAAGGACAACGTATTTAAAAGTAACAATAAAAGAATAGTTTAGAATTAGATTGCGATTTTTATTGTTTTTCTCACTCCAGAGAGTTGAGCACATAATCTAGCCTGGCACACCAGTGCTGTACTGAGGGAGTGCTGCATAGTCGGAGGTGCCGTCTTTTGGATAAAATGTTAAACTAAGGCCCCTTTCAGGTGAACATAAAAGATCCCATGGCATTGTTTTGAAGAGAAGCAGGGGAATTCCCCCCAGTGTCCTGAGCAATATTTATCCTTCAATCAACATTACTAAAAAAACAGATTATCTGGTAATTATTACATTGCTGTTTGTGGGACCTTGCTTTGCGCAAAATGGCTGCCGAGTTTTCAACATTATAACAGTGACTACACTTCAAAAATGCTTCATTGGCTGTAAAGCGCTTTGGGATGTCCCGATCTTGTGAAAGGTGCCATATAAATGCAGTGTCCTAGTCCCAACTATCTTCAGCTGCTTCATCAATGACCTTCCCTCCATCATAATGACAGAAATGGGGATGTTTGCTGATGATTGCACAGTGTTCAGTTCCATTTGCAACCCCTCAGATAATGAAGCAGCATGCAGCAAGACCTGGACAACATCCAGGCTTGGGCTGATAAGTGGCAAGTAACATTCGCGCCAGACAAGTGCCAGGCAATGACCATCTCCAACAAGAGAGAGTCTAACCACCTCCCCTTAACATTCAACGGCATTACCATCGCCGAATCCCCCACAATCAACATCCTGGGGGTCACCATTGACCAGAAACTTAACTGGACCAGCCACATAAATACTGTGGCTGCAAGAGCAGGTCAGAGGCTGGGTATTCTGTGGCGAGTGACTCACCTCCTGACTCCCCAAAGCCTTTCCACCATCTACAAGGCACAAGCCAGGAGTGTGATGGAATACTCTCCACTTGCCTGGATGAGGGCAGCTCCAACAACATTCAAGAAGCTTGACACCATCCAGGACAAAGCAACCCGTTTGATTGGCACCCTAAAAATTCACTCCCTTCACCACCGGCGCACAGTGACTGCAGTGTTAACCATCCACAGGATGCACTGCAGCAACTCGCCAAGGCTTCTTCTACAGCACATCCCAAACCCGCGACCTCTACCACCTAAAAGGACAAGGGCAGCAGGCACATGGGAACAACACCACCTGCACGTTCCCCTCCAAGTCACACACCATCCCGACTTGGAAAAATATCACCGTTCATTCATCATCGCTGGGTCAAAATCCTGGAACTCCCTTCCTAACAGCACTGTGGGAGAACCTTCACCACACGGACTGCAGCGGTTCAAGAAGGCGGCTCATCACCACCTTCTCAACGGCAATTAGGGGTGGGCAATAAATGCTGGCCTCGCCAGCGATGCCCACATCCCATGAATGAAAAAAAAAAGTTCTTTCTTTCTTTCACTCGAGAAGTTAGACAGCTATCTTTCTACTGTAACTATATCATTGTATTATATCACTGTTCTATTCGCTGGATCGGTGTTTAGTTTTTAAATCGCACCCGAATTTCTAGGTCTGTGTACCTCAGTATTATATCCGGCAATGATTTTATCCAACAGGCATTTGGTGAGCTCAGCCTGCACTATGTTTGATCCCTGAGTATCCCACAAAGAAAGGCACTCACCTCTGTAGCTTCGAGGTAAGGGACCACATAGTTGTCTGGGAATAGCCCTTGGTTTCCATTCACATATCCTTCCCACCAGCCATAGTCTTCTGTCTCCTGTTAACAGACAAGAATCCAAAGTTGCTGCTTTGATGGTAATGGGATGATGATGGACAATTCAACTGTCACCAAACCAATCGCTGCAGTTGGCTCCCATAGTAAGCAAGTTTCTACTAGATATTGTGAACTGATTCCCAGCATTATACTTGTAGCCTGAGTTCAAAGTGTAAGCCATTTAATTTATACTACAAGGATATACTTCTGTTTACAGCTAATTTTAAAATTAAAATCTACCTCTTTGACCAAGCTTTTAGTCGCCCATACTAATATCTCCTTCTTTGGCTCGGTCTCAATTTTTGTCTGATTATATCTCTTTGGAGCTCTTTGGGACGTTTTACTATGTTAAAGGTACCTTAGAAATGCAAGTTGTTGTTGATGCTATTGTTTGAATCAGGTTGAAATGTGAGATCGAAGTGTATCGTCACATCACCTCTCCTGGATGGGTGTGTGACGTAAACAAACACTGATTGAAAGAGTTGGACAGGCAGACTGGGCTCACAACAGCAGCAATGCAGCTTTCAGTTCTCCTGCTTTTCAACATAGGGTGCCCTCCACCCCAAATATCCTGACGATATAGGAGAGGCTGTTCAAAACCTTGATGATGTTTAGCCAGGTCTTCATCACCTCCAGAATCGATTACTCTTTGCCCTCCTTCTCCGTTCTGTCCTTAACATATTCAACTCATCCAAAATTCTGCCGCTCACATCTTATCCCACTCTCAATCCCATCCTCCTATTATCCCTGTGCTTGCCGACCTTCTTTGGCTGCCTATTCCCCTACGCATCAAAACCCTTGTCCTCATTTATAAATCCCTCCATGGCCTCATCCCTCCCTACATCTGCAACCTCCTCCAGCTCGATGTTTTTGTATGCAACCTTTGGTCTTCTGGACTGTTTCAATATCTGCCCCACCTTTCCTTTCCCCCACTTTTCATCACAAAGCCATCAGCCAATTTGCTCCCACTCTCTGGAACTCCCTCTCTTTTTTCTCCCTTTCCACCCTCCTTCAAAACCCTCCTCAAAACCCGCATCTTTGATCATGCTTTTGGTCAACACCCCCAACCATTGCTCGGTGCCCAGTTACAATCTCACCTCCGTGAAGTGCTTCGGGATATTTAATTACATTAAAGACCTTATATAAGTGTAAGTTGTTGTTTAAATCTTGCTGGCCTTCTGAGTTCTGCCCTTAACATATTCAACACATCCAAGTGCAAGTTGTTGTTGTTAAAGGTGTCAGCCGAGACTGAAAGCTAGCGCTCTCGCCTCTGAGTTAGAAGCTTGTAGGCTCAAGTCCCACTCCAGTGACTTGAGTACATAATCCAGGCTAACACTCCCAGTGCAGTACTGAATGAGTGCTACACTGTCGGAGATGCAGTCTTTTGGATGAGACATTAAATCGAGACCCCATCACTATTTCGAAGAAGAGCAGGGGAGTGCTCCCTGGTGTCCTGGCCAATATTTATCCCTCAACCAACATCACTAAACCAGATTATCTGGTCATTATCACATTGCTGTTTGTGCGACCTTGCTGTGCAGAGGCTGACAGCCGTGTTTCTTACATTATAACAGTGACTATACTTCAAAAGTATTTCATTGGTTGTAGAGCACTTTGGGACATTCTGTGGTCGTGAAAGGCGCTATATAAATGCAAGTCTTTATTTTCTTTTTTCTTGCAAACGACACAGGAAAGTTCCTTCAAAACCTTCAGCTGACAAGGGGAATACCTTGGACTTTCTATCTGACATGGGGAGACCCCTTACAATCTTCATTTAATGTGGGATACCTCCCTCCATCCCTAACTTGAAACATCTTACTAGCTGACCAAGGAGACCCCATCCTGCCAAAACCTGGCATCGGATAAACCAGAAAAGGGCAGTGAGGAGCTGTTAAATCCAACTATTTCTGATCACCGATATGCAGAGCCTGTCTTTTATTTCAGGATTGTATATGATTTCTTTTTATTGAAGTTTATGTATAGATATACAGACTCATACACAAAGAAGAATGTTTACCTTATCTAACACTAAGATGACATCTCCTTTGAGCAGACTGAGTTCATCATCTGTGCTTGCAACATAGTCAAACACCGCCTTATAGTATTCTTTGCCTGAAAAGAAAGATTACCCCATTAAAGCATAGTAACCCATAAAATAATGTGTCTGAGGTCCCTGTCGGTTGGGTAGGTAATGACCACCCAGTGTGACACTGAGCCGTGGGGCCAGGAGGGTCACAGGTTCTGGACTGTGCTGAACTACATGATCTCGGCCAGGATGGTAGAAGGGGTGTTACAATTTACCCCAGTGTCCAGGATGGGGAGGGGGAAATCGGCCAAGCTTTCCACCTGATCACTATCCACTGAACTTACTGGAAGGTGCGGGTGTCGGGTGAGGGGAGGACTGGGCTCGGGTGTGTTGCTGCAACACTCCGTTGTCTGGATTCGCAGCTGAAGAGTGGTCAAATGGGGTGAGGTACCAAAGAGCTGCAAGTCAGCATACTGGGGGAAGGAGAGGGAAATAAAGGAAAAACAATATATAATGTAGCTTGTGGATTAATATCCAGCAATGGTGTAAATAATGGGACTTATCAATGCAGACATTATACAAACCGTGATGCTTGTCTCACCTGCCTTTGTTAATGAGTGGCAACCAATTGACTACTTTAAATTTTTTTACAACTAATCATGTGTAAACTCTGATCACAGCGTCACCCAGAGTATACAGGTGGTGGTTGGCACAATGTTAGGAGGTAGAATGTGAGAACTGGAATGTTAGTTTGTTGGCTTCTGAGAAGGTATCAGTGAGTCTATGGGTTCCATTTTCGGGCTGCCAAAAAGTATCACTCAGTTCCAGCTAAGGCCCCGTCAATGCAGGCTCCACTTTGAAACCCTCGACCCCTCCTGCCACTTGGTGGGGCAAGGGGATCCCAGAGGCTGTCACGGAAACAAAGGGCTTCCGAGGGGCTACCAAGGGGGTATGAGGGCTCTACGGGGGTATCAAAGAGTGCCTGGGTCTCTCAGAAGGTATCAGAGAGGGGAAGGCACTCCGAGGGTATGTGAGAATGTAAAGGGCCCTGAGGAGGTATTAAATAGGGTAAGGGACTCTCAGGCTATCGAAGAAGGTAAGGGAAAGACCATATCAGAGAAGTTAAGGAACTCAGAGAATCAAAGAGGGTAAGGGGCGTTCAGGAGGTATCAGAGAGGTTTATGGACTCAGAGTTGTTATCTTCTAAACATTACATTTTCTATTATGTGGTATTCTATCAAAAGCCTTTTGAAAGTCCAGATACACAACATCATCCACACTACCCCATCGACCCTCTCCGCACCACCCCATCGACCCTCTCCGCACCACCCCATCGACCCCCTCCGCACCACCCCATCGACCCCCTCCGCACCACCCCATCGACCCCCTCCGCACCACCCCATCGACCCCCTCCGCACCACCCCATCGACCCCCTCCGCACCACCCCATCGACCCCCTCCGCACCACCCCATCGACCCTCTCCACATTACTCCTCTTCGTTACTTCATCAAAGAACTCAATCAAGTTTGTCAGACATGATTTGCCTTTAACAAATCTGTGCTGGCTTTGATTTATTAAACCATTATTTTCCAAGTGGCAATTAATTTTATCCCGGTTTATTGTCTCTAAAAGTTTCCCCACCACTGATGGTGGGCTGACTAGCCTATAGTTACTGGGTTTATCTCGCTTTCGTTTTTTGAACAGGGGTGTAATATTTGCAATCCTCCGGTCCTCTGGCACTGCCCCCATATCTAAGGATTGGAAGATTGTGGCCAGAGCCTCCAAAGTTTTCACCTTTACTTCCCTCAGCAACCTATCCGGAGCGGGTGACTTTACTACTTAGAGCACTGCCAACCTTTTAAGTACCTCCTCTTTATCCTACCCTTTTCCTTCCTATATCATTGGTTCCAACATGGACCACAACTTCTGGCTGTTCTCCTTCCCCCTGCAAAATGTCCTGCACCCCCTCCATGATGTCCTTTATCCTGGCACCAGGGAGGTAACACACCATGCAGTTACAGAAACTCCTGTCTATTTCCCTATGACAACTGCATTCCCACATTTTGCTGTGCCCTCCTGTGCAGTCCTTTGCCCCACGGTGCCATGCTCTGCACTGCACTCTCCCGAGGTGCTGTCACCCTCAGCACTGAAAACCACGAAGTTTGACAGTGCCACATTCCCGGAGGATTCCTGCACTGCCTGCCTCTTCCTACCCTGCCGGATGGCCACCCACTCACTATCCTCCTGAACTCTCTGTGGCTGTGGGATGAGCACCTCCTGGAACGTGCGCTCCAAGAAATTCTCAGCCTCCAATCTGCCCTGCAGAAACTCTGAGCTCGAACAGCTGGAGGCGCTTCCTGCACATGTGGCTATCC
The DNA here is from genome assembly GCF_035084215.1 of Heptranchias perlo. Taxonomy (NCBI): domain Eukaryota; kingdom Metazoa; phylum Chordata; class Chondrichthyes; order Hexanchiformes; family Hexanchidae; genus Heptranchias; species Heptranchias perlo. The sequence continues at coordinate 11,382,875 of NC_090350.1, read as the reverse complement.
AGGGCACACAAAACATCCTGGAGTTCCCACATGGCACAGGATTTGCAGGCAACGGGTCTCAGCTGTCCCGTCATTTTACTGAACTTAACTGTCTATTTACTTAAAGTTCCATTTACTTAGCGTTATCTGATCTTCCTCTTCCGCTTCTGCTCCCGGTTTAAATTACGTAGCACCTCCTTCCCCCTCTCACGAAATTCCCGTTTTAAAGTCTTCACTCCGTTTAGCTCTTCACTCCATTTAACAGTTCATTCTCTCTGTGCTTGAGCCCTCTGTGATCTTGCAGATATACCCTCTAATATATACCTAACAATTAAGACCTAATCAGTGACCCACTTATAAATGATTGATATTTAACTGCCAAATGACTTGCAGTTTTCTTTTAAAGTTAGAAAACTAACTTAAATTACAGTTTGACAAAAACACACTTCAGTACTGCTTACCCACTACTTCCCAATGAATTCCTACTCTCATCAAATTACCATTTTAAAGACTTCACTCTGATTGCACTTCATTCTGTTTAGCAGTTCAATCTCTCTGTGCTCGAGCCCTCTAGTTTCACTCTCGTTCCACTCTAGTTCTCGTTAGTAATTTAATTGTTCCACTTCTTTGGCTTCCTAAGAAGCCAGTGATGTTTATTTCTCCAAAAGCAGAAGTTTGTTCTTTAATCATCAATTCGTTTTCACTGTAATTCTACTTTTTTTCAACTCAATACCTCAACAAACTTAATTTTTTTAAATTACAAAGTTGACTTACTTGTTCTTTAATGACTTGCCTATTCAGCTCAGTGCAATAAAATCTGTTCTAAACAAATTGTTTTTTCCAGGCAATATCCTAGAGTATTGTGTCCAATTCTGGGCACCACACTTTAGGAAGGATGTCAAGGCCTTAGAGAGGGTGCAGAAGAGATTTACTAGAATGGTACCAGGGATGAGGGACTTCAGTTATGTGGAGAGACTAGAGAAGCTGGGATTGTTCTCCTTAGAGCAAAGAAGGTAAAGGGGAGTTTTGATAGAGGTGTTCAAAATCATGAAGGGTTTTGATTGAGTATATAAGGACAAACTGTTTCCAGTGGCAGAAGGGTCGGTAACCAGAGGATACAGATTTAAGGTAATTGGTAAAAGAACTAGAGGCATCATGAGGAAAAAAAAAATTACGCAGCAAGTTATAATGATCTGGAATGCACTGCCTGAAAGGGTGGTGGAGGCAGATTCAATAATAACTTTCAAAGGGAATTGGATAAATACTTGAAGGGGAAAATTTTGCAGGATTATTGGGAAAGGGCAGGGGAGAGGGACTAATTGGATAGCTCTTTCAAAGAGCCGGCACGGGCATGGTGGGCCGAATGGCCTCCTTCTGTGCTGCATCATCCTATGATTCTATGATATTGATAATCTCACGTTCTACTAGAGCACAGAGCTCTCAGCTTTTACTCATTGACCTTCACAAGAGTTGATAAAGTCATGATGTTAACTTGTCCTCTAGTGTCGATTTGCTAGTCTTCTTCACCCGATTTCTCTGCTCTCCAGCGCAGCAGAGTTCTCAATAATCGCTTGACTTTTCCTCACCGGATTTTTGAACTATTTCGTTGAAGCATTTAGTTGATTTAGTTTTGAAAATCTCTCCCTAGCTCTCCTCGTGCTCAAACACAAAGTTTAACTGCTGTGTTTTCAAGCAGCCAACAACTTTATGTGAAAAGGCCGTTGTGACCGTATTTCCTGTCTTAATGCCATCACAAATCTAGTTGTGACGCCTTGTGGCTAAAGCTGTCACATGACCTGCCAAATGATGACCTCACTGCCGACGATGACCTCATAATTGATCCAGTCAAGCAGCTGTGGCTTGATGTTTAAATCACTTTTAAAATTATTTTCCAGAAAGTCAATCAGAAATAATCGACAGATAAAGTTGGATTTTATGAATTTGTGCTCCCAGCGGAAATTCCTGCAGGGTCTGGTGGTCCCCATATCCCGAATTCGCCATCAGAAGCTTTTGAGACTGGAGGGAAGTATACAGTGGTGTCCCCCAGGGGTCGGTCGTAGGACCACTGCTCTTTTTAATATATATTAATGACCTGGATTTGGGTATACAGGGCATAGTTTCAAAGTTTGCAGATGACACAAAACTCGGAAATATAGTAAGCAGTGAGGAGGATAGAAGCAGACTTCAGGAGGACATAGACAGACTGGTGGAATGGGCAGAAACATGGCAGATTAAATTTAATGCAGACAAGTGTGAAGTGATGAATTTTGGAAGGAAGAATGAGGAGAGATAATATAAATTAAATAGTACAATTTTAAAGGGGGTGCAGGAACAGAGAGACCTGGGGGTGCACATACACAAATCTTTGAAGGTGTCCGGACAAGTTGAGAAGGGTGTTAATAAAGCAGACAGGACCTTTGGGTTTATTAATAGAGGCATAGAGTACAAAAGCAAGGAAGTTATGGGAAACCTTTATAAATCACTGGTTAGGCCTCAGCTAGAGTATTGCATCAAATTCTTTAGGAAGGATGTCAAAGCCTTAGAAAGGGTACAGAGGAGATTTACTAGAATGATAACAGGGATGAGGGGCTTCAGTTATGTGGAAAGACTGGGATTGTTCTCCTTAGAGCAGAGAAGGGGAGATTTGAGAGAGGTGTTCAAAATTATGAGGGGTTTTGATAGGGTAGAAAGGGAGAACTGGCAGGAGGGTCGATAACCAAAGGACACAGATTGAAGATAATTGGCAAAAAATCACGTGGGGAATTTAGGAGAATTATTTTAACGCAGCGAGTTGTTATGATCTGGAATGCACTACCTGAAAGGGCGGTGGAAGCACATTCAATAATAACTTTCAAAAGGAATTGGATATATACGTGAAAAGGAGAAATTTGCAGGGCAATGGGGAAAACAGCAGGTGAGTGGGACTAATTGGATATCTCTTTCAAAGAGCTGGCACAGACACGATGGGCCAAATGGCCTCCTACTGTGCTGTTTCATTCCATGATTTTATAATTCTATGAAAATACACTCAGTAGCATTGACTTATTATAATCTCTCTCCAGCCTCTGATCCACACCGTGTATCCTCCCTCTCCCCAACTTACCTTCAATCTCCTTATCTGCCCTCAACAGAGGTGACGGAAGCAAAATTACATTGATTGGCTAGATTTTTCTGAAATGCAGGGTTAAAGGGAAAAGAGCGGGGGAGTGGGACTAATTGGATAGCTCTTTCAAAGAGCCTGCACAGGCACGACAGGCAGAATGGCCTCCTTCTATGCTGTACGATTCTATGATTCTATGTGAATTTTTTTCCCCACTGTTCACACAACTCTAGTGGTTTCCTTGCAAGTCACCGAGGAACAGACATATACCTCTTTAAACCTGTGAGTCCGGTTTAAATGCAGACAACAAATCTTCCCCCTCACCTCCCCTTTCCACTGCTTTGGACGACCTTGCTCTATCCCTCTCATACCTCTGGTTAGCAAGGATCCAAAGCAAGACCTTGATTCACTTAATACTGACTTAATACAGCAATCCTCAGAGCAAAGGTTCTCGTCTGGCTTGACGTGGTGAGCCTCTGTCAGCTTGCCCTAGCACTGAGAAGCCTCCAGTTTCCCCTCAGCATTAAGAGCTAGATGCTCACTTGGGCCTCCCCTGGTGCCAAGTAACCAGTCCCTAGACCTCCCCTGACACCAAGTAACCAGTCCCTGGGCTTCCCCTGGTGCCAAGTAACCAGTCACTGGGCTTCCCCTGGTACCAAGTAACCAGTCCCTGGACCTCCCCTGGTGCCAAGTAACCAGTCCCTGGGCCTCTCCTGGTGCCAAGTAACCAGTCCCTGGGCCTCCCCTGGTACCAAATAACCAGTCCCTGGTGCCAAGTAACCAGTCCCTGGGCCTCCCCTGGTGCCAAGTAACCAGTCCCCAGACCTCCCCTTGGTGCCAAGTAACCAGTCCCTGGGCCTCCCCTAATTCAGGTGACCTGCCCCTGGACCTCCCCTAATGCAACTCTGAAACCAACTCCAGAGTGGCCCCTGGCTGACTCTCTCACTCTTGAGGGAGGTGCCTGGGCTCCACTCACTCTTCCCACAAGGTCCAGAATTCTGTGTCTGGGATACGGTACACACAAAAACCAGTGTCCCACCACTTTACGTTGCAGTGCATTGAAGCTTCCAACATGCTACACCGCCACCTGCCAACGTCCAGAGTAGCACGTAAAGCAGCTATCAGTGTGTTAGTATTATCTGCACACAAGATCGGATGCACTGGATACAAACCCATCTGTTGTCTACCAACTCCAGGGTTTCCGATGTCTGCTTTGAGATGTGCTGATCTAAAAATTGGGTCCTACAAAAAAAACAGAGACATTTTGGCTTAGACATCAAGCATTCTGACACTTTCTTAGAAAAGCACTATTATTATTTTTTATGGTCCAGTGTCAGCCTTGGCTCGGTGGCAGCACTCTCGCCTCTGAGTCAGAGGTTGTGGGTTCAAGCTCCACTCCAGAGACTTGAGCTCAAAAACTTGAGCACTCCAGTGCTGCACTGTCGGAGGTGCTGTCTTTCGGATGAGACATTAAACAGAGGCTCTGTCTGCCCTCTAAGGTGGATGGAAAAGATTCCACGGCACCATTTCGAAGAAGAGCAGAGGAGTTCTCTCCGGTGTCCTGGACAATATCAGAGATCAAAGATACCAAACATCTCAAAGTCACTGAGCAGCTGCAGAACATTCTTGGGGGGGTGGAGGGGGAGGGTGAACAGCCAGAGGTCGTGGTCCATATCAGTACCAACAATAGAGGTAGAAAGAGGGATGAGGACCTGCAGGCAGATTTTAAGGAGTTAGGAAAGGGATTAAGAAGCAGGACCTCAAAGGTAGTAATCTCCGGATTACTCCCGGTGTCACAGGCTAGTGAGTATAGAAATAGGAGGGTAGAGCAGATGAATGTCTGGCTGGAGAGTTGGTGCAGGAGAGAGGGCTTTAGATTCCTGGGGCATTGGGATCAGTTCTGGGGAAGGTGGGACCTGTACAGGCCGAACGGGTTGCACCTCAACGGAGCTGGGACCAATGTCCTCGCGGGGAGGTTCGCTCGTGCTGTGGGGGGAGGGGGGGTTTAAACTAATTTGGCAGGGAGATGGGCACCAGGATGTAGCATTGGAAAGGAGAAACAAGGGGCACAAAGGATCGGGGGAGAAAGATAGCACTAGAGCAAGAAATAGTACAGTATTAGGTGGGGTCAGACTAAGAGAATACAAGAAAGCCTAAGACTGGTTTGCAGTGCATGTGTGTAAAAGCAGGAAGCATGGTAAACAAGGTTGATGAGCTGCAGGCGCAAATAGCCACATGGGAACACAATGTTGTGGCGATAACTGAGACCTGACTCAAAAAAGGGCAGGATTGGGTAGTAAATATTCCTGGATACAAGGTGATCAGCAAAGATAGGGACGGAAAGAAAGGAGGCGGGGTGGCAGTATTGATTAAGAAGAATATTGCAGTACTGGAGAGAGAGGATATCTTGGAGGGGTCAAGGACAGAATCTATTTGGTTAGAGTTAAGAAATAAAAGAGGCGCCATTACACTACTGGGTGTATTCTATTGGCCACTGGCTTGTGGGCAGGAGATAGAGGAGCAAATTTGCAGGGAAATTACAGAGAGGTGCAAAAGCTATAGAGTAATGATAACCGGGGACTTCAACTATCCTAATATAGTCTAGGATAACAATAATAATATAAGGGGCAAAGAGGGAGAGGAATTTTTGAAATGTGTTCAGGATAACTTTCTTAACCAGAATGTTTCTGGCCCAATGAGGAAGGAGGCATTGCTGGACTTGGTTCTAGGGAATGAGGTGGGCCAAGTGGAGCAAGTGTCAGTGGGAGAACATTTAGGGAGCAGTAATCATAGTATCATATGGTTTAGAATAGCTATGGAAAAGGACACGGCCCACTCTAAAGTAAAAATACTCAATTGAAGGAGGGCCAATTTCAATGGGATGAGAACAGATCTGGCCCGGGTAAATTGGAATCAAAGATTGGCAAACAAAACTGTAATTGAACAGTGGGCAGCCTTTAAGGAAAAGATGGTTCAGGTACAGTCTAGGCACATTCCCACGAGGCAGAAAGGTAGGGCAACTAAAGCCAGAGCTCCCCAGATGACAAAAGAGATAGAGAGTAAGATGAAACAGAAAAAAGGGGCGTATGACAGATGTCAGGTTGATAACACAAGTGAGAACCAGGCAGGATATAGAAAGTTCAGAGGGGAAGCGAAAAAGGAAATAAGAGGGGCAAAGAGAGAGTATAAGAATAGACTGGCGGCCAACATAAAAGGCAATCCAAAAGTCTTCTACAAACATGTAAACAGTAAACGGGTAGTAAGAGGAGGGGTGGGACCGATTAGGGTCCATAAAGGAGATCTACTCATGGAAGCAGAGGGCACGGCCAAGATACTAAATGAGTACTTTGCATCTGTCTTTACCAAGGAAGAAGATGCTGCCAGAATCTCAGTAAAGGAAGATATAGTTGAGATACTGGATGGGCTAAAAAATGATAAAGAAGAGGTACTTGAAAGGCTAGCTGTACTTAAAGTAGATAAGTCACCCGGTCCGGATGGGATGCATCCTAGGTTGCTGAGGGAAGTAAGGGTGGAAATTGCAGAGGTACTGGCCATAATCTTCCAAACATCCTTAGATAGGGAAGTGGTGCCAGAAGACTGGAGAATTGCAAATGTTACATCCTTGTTCAAAAAAGGGTGTAAGGATAAACCCAGCAACTATAGGCCAGTCAGTTTAACCTCAGTGGTGGGGAAACTTTTAGAAACGATAATCCAGGACAGAATTAACAGTCACTTGGATGAGTGTGGATTGATTAGAGAAAGCCAGCATGGATTTGTTAAAGGCAAATCGTGTTTAACTAACCTGATAGACTTTTTTGATGAAGTATCAGAGAGGGTAGATGAGGGCATAGATTTAAGGTGATTGGCAAAAGAACCAAAGGCGACATGAGGAAAAGCTTTTTTACACAGTGAGTGGTTAGGATCTGGAATGTGCTGCCTGAGGGGGTGGTGGAGGCAGAGTCAATCAGATTGAAAAGGGAACTGGATAAGCACTTGAAAGGAAAAAAATTGAAGGGCTACCGGGAAAGGGCGGGGGAATGGGACTAGCTGGATTGCTCTTGCATAGAGCTGGCACGGACTCGATGGGCCAAATGGCTCCTTCCGTGCTGTAACCTTTCTATGATTCTATGATTCTATAATATTTATCCCTCAACCAACATCACTAAAAACAGATTATCCGGTCATTGTCACAATGCTGTTTGTGGGATCTTGCTGTGCGCATATTGGCTGTCACGTTTCTTACATTACAACAGTGACTACACATCAAAAACACTTCATTGACTGTAAAGCACTTTGGGACATCCTGAGGTGGTGAAAGGCATGATATAAATGTAAGTTCTTTAAATTCAGTGCTCCTAGGGGATTCTTGCCTGAAGGGAGCATCGGTCAAAAATAAAGTTACAACACTATGGTGACGATTCTCCGAAGCTGCTCCGTTCTATGTGAGACATGGGAGCATGGGATTGGTGAATTTGTTTCTATATGATATTACTGTGCATGTCCTGTTGCAAAATGGCAGATATCAATGCTGGTCAGTGGACTACTGCTTCAGACTTTTTGCCACACTGTCAGTCTCGAGCGTTCCTGGTTGAGGTATAGCAGGGGCTGGATGCAGTGTGTTGCCTTTGCCATCGAGTACAGGGAAAATCTTGACTTCTCTGGGCTTTGTGTTGGGAGTGGATATTGAGACTTCTCAATTACTCAGGCGAAATCCTTGGATCAATGAGATTTTCAGCCTGGCTTGCTTCATAATTTGCATTCTAATTGCCACCCAGACTATGGGCTCACTCTAGCACTCTCTCCAAAGGCTCCTTCAACTCAATGGGATATTTTGCAGGCTCACACTTAGGTCTGCTTCGGTGTGACATGAGGCAGCCCAAGCACATCGCCAGGTCCAGTCATCATTTTCCTATAAACCAATGACTGATTGGTTGTCTTGTGGTAAGTACATAATGCCTGCGTAAATACTATCTATCAAGTACTCGGGACGAGAGCAGACTGCGCACAGCTCCACAATCCCGCTGAAACTTAGCACCTAGAAACTTGTTGCCTCTCATTGTCACAGAGACCATTTCTGGGTTTGTTGGATGTTTTACCTGGAGGACTGAGCTTGGTCCATCTTCATTCATGGCACCTAGACCTAATGAGGGAAAGATGAAAGTGAGAATGGACACATCACTGGAAGATGATCCTCTTCCATTCGCTGCTCCCAGCAGAATTCGAATGAATCCCGTCAAATGTTACAGAAACCCCTTCACCCTAAGACTTAGTAGTAAAATGTCCTCATTGAAACCCAACATTCAGAATCCTGAATCCATACCATGCTTATGTTACTTTACACCCCTCCTTTCATCTGGTCAGTGGTCCTCTGAACTTTCTTCCTTCTAAACTCCAAACACACCATTCCACATCCTCTGCCTCCTCCCTGCCGTCCGAACTCTCTTGAAATCAAGCTTCATTGCACAATTGTGTCAGCTTGGCTCAGTTGGTCGCACTCTCGCCTCAATGTCAGCAGGTTGTCTGCACCTCCAGCACGTAATCTAGGCCGATCACCTAGTGCGATATTGTACCATTGGAGCTACAGCCCTTTGAATATCATGTTAAATCGTGATTCTGTGGGTACCTGATGCTCCTTATACATGTTAAATGTTATAATTAACGTCAATCTTGGATATTACATCAAACTAAGCCAATAAAATAAGTCTAGTGGATTTAAATTAGTGAAATGTAAGTTTAAAGCTGATATCAGGAAGAGCTCCAGACAGATCTGAGGAAGAGTTGAACTCCCATCAGCTCACTGCTAACGTCCCTGATCCTGTCTGAATTCCCAGGTTCGGGATCGTTTAAATGTTTTGGGACAGGAGCACTGAACACATTTGTAGCTCCTCTACTGCCCCCTTGGCTGAGATCATTAACTCCGCATAGACTAAGATGCAAATCTATGGCTGTTACATCCTGCATTTACCAAATCAGCCGTCGGGGAGCTTTCTCCCATGTTTAAATTACACATGCGGTGTGTGCTCCTCTTCCCTGAGGATAGGGGTAGAAGCATTCCGTCTCTCTATTTTGCTCAGAATTTAAACCTGTAAATGTTAGCGAATTGGAATCTTCATCTGCATTTTGTGCAATTGTATAAACAACGGAAAATTGTAACAAAAGAACCCAATATATCAACTCCAATGCACAACCCAGCAACGAACCACCACTCCCCAGCCCTTTTTAACTTCCTGTGATTACAGACACCACCCATCTCTGCAGCCCACTCACTCACTGGGAGTAATTTGAATTTTAGCCATAGTGTAAAACGAGTGATATCAGATTGGTCGCCCGTTATACATCTCTCATGATACTCGATCCCATTGAAGTCAATGGAAATTAAAATCAGGGGAGGCTGATCCATTACCCCCAGTTAAAATTACCCCCACTCAGTCCTCATTACCCTCAGCACAAGGATAATCAGGTACAGTCATAACTTCCGGACAAGAGTGTAACCACAGAAACAGGCGAGCTTTTATATGAACGTTAAAAAAATATATTTTCTTTGCTTCTAGTTGAGAATAACAGTTATTCTGGTTGAGCCTGATTCGATTTGGGAACTGCCCCCAAATCACATCACCTAGTGGATATACAGTTCTCTCTTGTTCAACCCTAGTTGGGTTCATGTGGAGGATTCTTCTGGTTACACACACCACAACTTTTCTGTCGATGCTGTATTATTTTTTTTATTATGAGCGTCGCTGGCAAGGTCGGCATTTATTGCCCCTCCCTAGTTGCCCCTTGAGGAGGTGGTGTTGGGCCTTCTTCTTGAACCACTGCAGTCCATATGGTGAAGGTACTTCCATGGTGCTGTTAGGAGGGAGTTCCAGGACTTTGACCCAGTGGGAGAAGCCATATTACATTTTGAGATTTTTAATCTATTTGGTCTGGAAGCAGTTGTAGTTTAATTTATTTTGTGATGTCACTGTGAAGTTAGACACAGTTCACAAAGTATTAACTCCCAGCAAGGCACAAACTATCCGAGATATTGTTTATGAGAAATTCATTGGAACACCAGCCATCTCAGAAATAAGTATTCTTGCATTCCATATCAGTTTGAGATGATGGGGGTTGTCCAGCGTCTTCCTAAACATGTATGCACCTTTATTGTTGGAATAGTTTTAATTCGGGGTGCCCAGCAGGGGGCTTAGCTAAACAGACTATGGATTGTGTTCATAGTGGTTGTCATAGCTTCCACACCAAGCAGGGAGGTTTCTCATTTGAGGTGGTAAGCAGCTTGGTAAACAAATGGTCAACACAGAGAGCCGAGGGAGGGTCAGACATTAAGCTTCTGCTTTTCTCTCTTGCTGGAAAAGATAGTCTGCAAGAGGTTTTGTGTATGTAAAGTGAGAGAGACAGAGTAGTCACACCTTCTCTCCAGCCCAAGACTCTAAATTGAGACTGGAACGTATATGGCCCATAATAGGAAAGATTAGTGCTGGTTAGTTTAGGGATTGGTAATTTGTAAAATTAGTTTAGCCCATTAACACTGGTAGAGTAGTGCACTTGGTTATTTTCCATGGTACAAGGAGCAATAAGAAATAGATATATTTCACTGGAGGATTGCATTCTGTTCATTCATATACTTCAAATAAAATAAACCAGTTTGTTTCAAAATTTGCCTTGCCTCACTGAGGTGTTTATTAATCTGCCTTGCAAAGGTTAGGGGCAATGTATGTGGCAACCCAAACAAGATCACAGTATCCAGTACACTGAACAAAGGGTCTTATTGTTTTGGCCCCCGGGTCACTCTATTGTTTAACTAGATGTCATGCAGTAAGGGTGCTCTCCACATTGTAAGGAGTGCAAGGTCCACTTACAGGAGTGACCGGTGACCGGTGATGTTGCATCTGAGAGAATATCGACTACACAACTGAAATTTCTAACATGTGTTGATCCAACATAATAAAACAAAAATCATACTTGAGTCGATATCTATGCCCGAGACCTTTCCTTCAGTTTTGTCCATTTCTATGACAAAATTAGATGGGAAACCCCCAATTTTTCCATTCTTTCTTCCCAACCACCAACCATCTTCAATCTAAAGGACAAATAAAATTAAAAATAAATGAGAGTAGGTTTGGCACAGTGTAATGATTGGGTCTCAGACATGGACATCATATCATCTGTACCATCCAGTGGAATATTCAATGTTTTATTTATTTGTTCTTGGGGTCTGGGTGGCACAGGTGAGGCTGCATTTATTGCCTTTCCCTAGTTGCTCTGAGAAGGTAGTGGTGGGCCTTCACCTTGAACCACTGCAATCCTGGTGGTGATGCTGGTCCCATGGGGAAATTAGGTTGGGAATTCCAGGATATTGGCCCAGTGACAATGAAGGGACGGCGATATATCTCAGGATGATGTGTGACTTGGAGGGGAACCTGGAAATGATGGTGTTCCCTCAATATTGCTGCTTTTGATCTTATTGGTTGATAGAGATCGCAGAGGAGGGAGGTGCTGTTGAAATAACCTTGGTGAGTTGATGCAATGCATCCTGTCCATCGTACATACCGCAGCCACAGTACGCCGGTGGTGGAGGGAGTGGATACTGAGTCCAGTGGCAGGGACACTGATCAAGTGAACTGCTTTGTCCTGGATGGTGTCGAGTTTCTCAAGAGTTGTTGTGGCTGCACCCATTCCAGGCTAGTGGAGAGTATTCCATCACACTCCCAACTTGAACCTTGAGGAGGTGGAGCAGCTTTGAGGGGTCAGACGATGAGCCACTCATCACAGCCTCTGCCCTACTCTTGTAGCTATGGTGTTAATATGGGCTGGTCCAGTTAAAGAACTCCTCCAGCCCCTCTGCCGACAGCTGCCAAGAAGTAGCTGGTAAAAGGATGGCAGAGGGGGCAGATGTGGAGACCCAACTCTCTGCGGTCTCTTTCTCACAAGGGGAACAGTTTACCATCTGGTCACACCTCCTCTGAAGGCACAAAACCCCTTGTGGGCAATTGTGGGTGAGCCAGCGTACAACTTTAATGTAAATTTACGAATATAATATACAGTTAAATAGATTTTAAAAATTTCAAATTCTATCAATGCTAATATGCAGCAAAGAGAGCCCACACAGGGATAATTAGTGAGTCCTACAGAGCAGAGGCCCAACCCTATGTACACATTTCACGTCAGAGATTTACATTTTTAATATGAATCAAGTCTCTCCTTCACGGCCTTTCTTGTCTCTCTATTTTTTCTGCAGGTCTATGGTCAGTTTTCTCGTGGATTTTCTTCTCTTGTTATTGCTAACCTGCAAATAGACTGTCCTAGCCAATCCTCCTCTCCCTGGATCTTGCTGTGCTGAAATCAGGATTGTTACTCTGTCTCCCATTCTTGACTAAATCTTTCCCAGGATCTCAAAATTATGGAACTCCACATCTCCCTCAGTTTTCTCTTCTTCCTACATTCTACAGGTTTTTTTAACACCCAAGCTAGGTGCTACAGTGTCAGCTCTGCCTCAGTGGGTACCACTCTCACCTCTGAGTCAGAAAGTTGTGGGTTCAAGTCCCACTCCAGACGTGAGCACAAAGCCTAGGCTGACACTCCAGTGCAGTACTGAGGGAGTGCTGCACTGTTGAAGGTGCCATCTTTCGCATGAGACGTTAAACCGTCTGCCCTTTCAGATGGAGATGAAAGATCCCATGGCACTATTCGAAGAAGAGCAGGGGAGTTTCTCCCAGTGTCCTGGCCAATATCTATTCCTCAACCAACACCTAAAACAGATGAAGTGGTCATTTATTTCATTGCTGTTTGTGGGACCTTGCTGTACTCAAATTGGTCGCTGCATTTCCTACATCACAACAGTGGCTGCATTTCAAAAAGTACTTAATTGGCTGTAAATCGCATTGGGATGTCCTGAGGTCGTGAAAGGCGCTATAGAAATGCAAGTTCCTTCTTCGTCCTTTACTTAGCCACTACATGACTTATCTCATCTTCTCTCCTTTTCCACCCTGGTGGTACCCTGTATTATGGGCTGTGGGCCATTTTTATGGTCTCTTAATGGAAACAACAATACAGATAGAAGCTCCATAGACTGTGATGAAGATGAACTCATCCATTTTTAATATTTTACTTGGAATGATATCTCACCTCATCGAGGACCTCAATGATGTCCCCTAAGTTGAGGTCCAGCTTGTCTGGTTTCACAGGGCTGTAAGAAATTACCACCTCACACCATCTCTGCTTCTTCTTCCTCACCGCATGCTCTGTAATTACAGATCCAACAGTCAGTGCTCCCTCAGTTTACAGGGATTAATACCCATGCTTCAGTCAGTAGTCACATTGTTATACATCCCTCCTACACTTGGAGCTCTGTGGGTTTCCCCCTAATTTTGTCCTTGCTGGGACACAGCCCCAACAATACTACCCACCCTCCAGTCTACTGCCGAACAGGTCATTCTAATGTGTGAACCTAGATCCGTAATATCTATCCCGGAGATCAACTAATCCAACACAAGCCAGGGACTGAACCTGGCACTTTCCTGCTCCACTTGGTTCAGTACCACATTGGGCAAAGTATTTTAGAATTGAATGACACTCCAAGTGCCTCACTATAAAAACTGGCTGTAGTAATGGATAGTTCACATGGTTCATTCAAAGTTTGACTCAAAGCCAAACCTCCATTGTGAATAATGGTAATTTGGTGTTGATGTCTGTCTCCCAGCCTGTCTGTATCAATTAATGTCTGTCTGTCTGTATCAGTTGGTATCTGCAAGTATTTATCAATTGGTGTCTGTCTGTATCAGGTGGTGTCTGTCTGTCTGTATCAGTTGGTATCTGCCTGTCTGTATCAGTTGATATCTGTCAGTATTTATCAGTTGGTGTCTGTCTGTCTGCATCAGTTGGTGTCTGTTTGTCTGTATCAGTTGGTGTCCGTCTGTCTGCATCAGTTGGTGTCTGTCAGTCTACATCAGTTGGTATCTGTCAGTCTGTTTCAGTTGGTGTCTGTCTGTATCAGTTGGTGTCCGTCTGTATCAGTTGGTATTTGTCAGTCTGTTTCAGTTGGTGTCTGTATGTCTGCATCAGTTGGTGTCTGTCTGTCTGTTTCAGTTGGTGTCTGTCTGTCTGCATCAGTTGGTGTCTGTCTGTTTCAGTTGGTGTCTGTCTGTCTGTATCAGTTGGTGTCCGTCTATATCAGTTGGTATCTGTCAGTCTGTTTCAATTGGTGTCTGTCTGTATCAGTTGGTGTCTGTCAGTCTGTTTCAGTTGGTGTCTGTCTGTCTGCATCAGTTGGTGTCTGTCTGTCTGTATCAGTTGGTGTCCGTCTATATCAGTTGGTATCTGTCAGTCTGTATTAGTTGGTATCTGTCTGTATCAGTTGGTGTCTGTCAGTCTGTTTCAGTTGGTGTCTGTCTGTCTGCATCAGTTGGTGTCTGTCTGTCTGTATTAGTTGGTATCTGTCTGTATCAGTTGGTATCTGTCAGTCTGTATTAGTTGGTATCTGTCTGTATCAGTTGGTGTCTGTCAGTTTGTATCAGTTGGTGTCTGTCAGTCTGTATTAGTTAGTATCTGTCTGTATCAGTTGGTGTCTGTCAGTTTGTATCAGTTGGTGTCTGTCTGTATCAGTTGGTGTCTGTCAGTTTGTATCAGTTGGTGTCTGTCAGTCTGTATCAGTTGGTGTCTGTCAGTTTGTATCAGTTGGTGTCTGTCAGTCTGTATTAGTTGGTATCTGTCTGTCTGTATCAGTTGGTGTCTGTCTGTATCGGTTGGTGTCTGTCAGTCGCTATCAGTTGGTGTCTGTCAGTCTGTATCAGTTGGTGTCTGTCTGTCCATATCAGTTGGTGTCTGTCTGTATCAGTTGGTGCCTGTCTGTCTGCATCAGTTGGTGTCTGTCAGTCTGTATCAGTTGGTGTCTGTCAGTCTGTATCAGTTGGTGTCTGTCTGTATCAGTTGGTGTCTGTCTGTATAGGTCGATAGTGATCACCATGCTTATCCGTGTCTGTTTCAGGTCTAATGCTCTGCTAATATAGGTCAGAATGGAGATCCTTGACATTTTAAGAAGCGTCTGGTGAAATTTCTGGTTGAAAGCTAAAGGCCAGAAGGTATCTGGCGAGGTTGTCCTCTATAAATGTCAACAGAGAGCGAATGGAATGGGCACACTGACATAATTCAATTATCAAATTGTTGAGGTCACAAGGTCCACAGAAAGGGCAGTCCTTTCAGATACATCACACTGCTAAATATTAATGGTATTAGGGGCCCATCCATAACACGGGTAGCCACCCTTTAACCATCCATTCTATAGGATTCAGGCCAGAGTCACTGGCCGCATAATCCCCCCTGCACTGTGGTCCACAAGGCATGGCGTCCTGCCCCACCCTTGAAGAATGGCCCCTTGGGGAGGGGAGGTTTGCTAGCACTGTTGGGGGGGGTTTAAACTAACTTGGCAGGGGGATGGGATACAGAGTGGAGCTACAATAGGGGGTGATGTGCAGCCAAATATAGAGAAAAAAACAAGTCAGCTTGGAAGACAGGGCAAATATGTGAGGGCAAGGCTGGATGGCATCTATTTTAATGCAAGGAGTCTTGCGAATAAGGTGGATGAACTGAAGGTGTTGATAAACACATGGGAGTATGATATTGTTGCTGTCACAGAGACATGGTTGAGGGAGGGGCAAGACTGGCAGCTCAATATTCCGGGGTACAGAATCTTCAGGCGAGACAGAGGGGGAGGTATAAGAGGAGGGGGGGGGTCGCAATATTAATTAAAGAATCAATTACTGCCATAAGGAGGGATGATATATTAGCAGGTTCCTCTAATGAGGCCATATGGGTGGAGCTTAAAAACAAAAAGGGGGCAAGCACTTTGATGGGAGTGTACTATAGGCCCCCAAACAGTCAGGGGGAGATAGAGGAACAGATATGTAGGCAAATCTCAGAAAATTGTGCAAATAATAGGGTAATAATAGTGGGGGATTTCAACTTCCCCAATATTAACTGGGATACTCAGAGTGTAAAAGGCTTAGAGGGTACAAAATTCTTAACGTGCATCCAGGAGAGCTTTTTGAGCCAGCATGTAGAAAGTCCTACAAGAGAGGGGGCGGTACTGGACCTAATTCTAGGGAATGTGGCCGGCCAAGTGGAAGAAGTGCTAGTAGGTGAGCACTTTGGTGACAGTGACCATAATTCAGTGAGATTTAAGGTGGTCATGGAAAAGGACAGGGAGGGGCCGGAAATAAAGGTTCTAAATTGGGGGAAGGCCGATTTTAATAGGATAAGGCAGGATCTGGCCAAAATGGACTGGGATCAGCTGCTTGTAGGAAAATCCGCATCGGAGCAATGGGAGTCTTTCAGAAGGGAGATTGAGACCATACAATGGCAACATGTTCCCGTAAAGGTCAAGGGTGGTTCCAAGAACTCCAGGGAACCTTGGATGTCAGGGGATATACGAGAATGGATTAGGAAAAAAAGGAGGGCTTTTGGAAGATACAAAAGGCTAAAGACGGAGGAAGCCCTAGAGGAGTACAAAAAGTGCAGGGGGATACTTAAAAAAGAAATTAGGAGATCAAGGAGGGGCCATGAAATAACACTGGTGAGCAAAATAAAGGAAAATCCTAAGATGTTTTATAAGTATATTAAGGGTAAGAGGATGACTAGGGAAAAAATAGGGCCCATTAGGGACAAAAATGGCAATGTGTGTGTGGAGCCGGCAGATGTAGGAGGGGTTCTAAATGAATTTTTTGCATCTGTTTTCACTATGGAGAAGGACGATGTAGACATAGAAATACGGCAGGGGGACTGTGATATACTCGAACATATTAACATCGAGCGGGAGGAGGTATTGGCGGTTTTAGCAGGCCTAAAAATGGATAAATCCCCAGGCCCGGACGGAATGTATCCCAGGCTACTGTGTGAGGCAAAGGAGGAGATTGCGGGGGCTCTGACACATATATTCAGAACCTCTCTGGCCACAGGGGATGTGCCAGAGGACTGGAGAACCGCTAATGTAATACCATTATTCAAGAAGGGGAATAGGGAAAAACCGGGGAACTACAGGCCAGTGAGCCTAACATCAGTGGTAGGAAAATTATTGGAAAAAATTCTGAAGGACAAAATTAGTCTCCACTTGGAGAAGCAAGGATTAATCAGGGATAGTCAACATGGCTTTGTCAAGGGAAGATCATGTCTGACTAATTTGATTGAATTTTTTGAGGGGGTGACTAGGCGTGTGGATGAGGGTAACGCAGTGGATGTGGTATACATGGATTTCAGTAAGGCCTTCGATAAAGTCCCCCACAGGAGACTGGTCAAGAAGGTACGAGCCCATGGAATCCAGGGTGCCTTGGCACTTTGGATACAAAACTGGCTTAGTGGCAGAAGGCAGAGGGTGATGGTCGAAGGTTGTTTTTGTGACTGGAAGCCTGTGGCCAGTGGGGTACCACAGGGATCGGTGCTGGGTCCCTTGCTGTTTGTGGTCTACATTAATGACTTGGATATGAATGTAAAAGGTATGATCAGTAAGTTCGCTGATGATACAAAAATTGGTAGGGTGGTAAATAGCGAGGAGGATAGCCTCAGTCTGCAGGACGATATAGATGGGTTGGTCAGATGGGCGGAACAGTGGCAAATGGAATTTAACCCGGAAAAGTGCGAGTTGATGCACTTTGGAGGGACTAACAAGGCAAGGGAATACACAATGAATGGGAGGACCCTAGGCAAGACAGAGGGTCAGAGGGATCTTGGTGTGCAAGTTCACAGATCCCTGAAGGTGGCGGAACAGGTGGATAAGGTGGTAAAGAAGGCATATGGGATACTTGCCTTTATTAGCCGAGGCATAGAATATAAGAACAAGGAGGTTATGATGGAGCTGTATAAAACACTGGTTAGGCCACAGCTGGAGTACTGTGTGCAGTTCTGGTCGCCACACTACAGGAAGGATGTGATCGCTTTGGAGAGGGTGCAGAGGAGATTCACCAGGATGTTACCAGGGCTGGAGCGCTTCAGCTATGAAGAGAGACTGGGAAGATTGGGTTTGTTTTCCTTGGAGCAGAGGAGGCTGAGGGGGGACATGATTGAGGTGTACAAAATTATGAGGGGCACAGATAGGATGGATACTAAGGAGCTCTTTCCCTTCGTTGAGGGTTCTATAACAAGGGGACATAGATTCAAGGTAAAAGGCGGGAGGTTTAGAGGGGATTTGAGAAAGAACTTTTTCACCCAGAGGGTGGTTGGAGTCTGGAACTCACTGCCTGAAAGGGTTGTGGAGGCAGGAACCCTCACAACATTCAAGAAGCATTTGGATGAGCACTTGAAATGCCATAGCATACAAGGCTACGGACCAAATGCTGGAATATGGGATTAGAGTAGACAGGGCTTGATGGCCGGCGCGGACACGATGGGCCGAAGGGCCTCTATCCGTGCTGTATAACTCTATGACTCTATGACTCTATGACCCCACGGTGACTTGGGTCTGGGAAATCAAACCAAAGCAAGGAACCAGTGCCTGAGAAGAGAACTTAAAGTGTGGGGGAATAAAAAGATCCCACACTTCCTTAAGGTCAAATACGACAAGCAGAGAGACGGCAAGAAGCTAAAATGATATGAAAATAGACAGGCTGTGCCGGTACAGAGAAGCATTAGGTTAAACTATAATTTGAAACTTCTTGCACTCACCAGGGCTTCACCTAGTCACTGTTACAAACAAATCCCAGGACTGACCTGTGAAGGTACATCAGCCTGAACCACAAGCAGAAAGCAAGAAATGTAGCCAACCAATACAGAATGCACTGAAAATTAGAGCAAGTTATTCTGTTCATCCACATCAGCTGAACCCAGACACACAGACTAACATCTGCCTCCCATATTTACATTTACAGTAAATTTATATTGTCCCAGGAGATGTCCCACCATCTACAATGAGACATCTCTGGGGACAATCCCATTTACAGTGGGACACCTCACTGGGAAAATCCTGTCTACAATGAGACACCTCAAAGGAACAATCTCATCTAGAGTGAGACACCTCAGTGGTACAATCCCATCCACAGTGAGACACCTCACTGAGATAATCCCATCTACAGTGAGACACATTACTGGAAAAATCACGTAACAGTGAGACACTTTACTTGAACAATCCACTCTAGAGTGAGACACCTCCTGGGACAATCCCATCTACAGTAAGACACCTCCTGGGACAATCCACAGTGAGACACCTCACTGAGATAATCCCATCCACAGTGAGACACCTCACTGAGATAATCCCATCCATAGTGAGACACCTCACTAGGACAATCCCATCTAAAGTGAGACACCTCACTAGGACAATCCCATCTACAGTGAGACACCTCACTAGGACAATCCCATCTACAGTGAGACACCTCACTGGATTAACATCATTCCCAGATTCTCGCCCATGGTCCCATTACTGAGGTTTCTATCACTGTAATGCTCCCTTTAAGCCTGAATTTCCCCCATTACCCGGCACTATTTCTGGAATAAAGCGACTATCAAATACTGATTGGAATCAGAACCTGAAATTACTGCTCAGCAACAGCCGGAAACCTAGAATCATGTAAGCTGAAAAAAAAATCAAATTAGAAAATGCCTGACACGTAACAGATACTGAGCAGGACATTCTGCTAATTTGTAACAACATTTGACAATGAGAGACACCTCACTGGAACACCCCTGTTTACAGTGAGACACTCACTGGAACACTCCCATCTACAGTGTGACACCTCACTGGAACACTCCCGTCTACAGTGTGACACCTCACTGGAACACTGCCATCTACAGTCAGACACCTTACTGGAACACTCCCGTCTACAGTGAGACACCTCACTGGAACACTCCCGTCTACAGTGAGACACCTCACTGGAACACTCCCGTCTACAGTGAGACACCTCACTGGGATAATCCCATCTACAGTGAGACACCTCACTGGAACACTCCCGTCTACAGTGAGACACCTCACTGGAACACTCCCGTCTACAGTGAGATACCTCACTGGGATAATCCCATCTACAGTGAGACACCTCACTGGAACACTCCTGTCTACAGTGAGACACCTCACTGGGATAATCCCATCTACAGTGAGACACCTCACTGGGATAATTCCATCTACAGTGAGACACCTCACTGGGATAATCCCATCTACAGTGAGACACCTCACTGGGATAATCCCATCTACAGTGAGACACCTCACTGGGATAATTCCATCTACAGTGAGACACCTCACTGGGATAATCCCATCCATAGTGAGACACCTCACTGGGATAATCCCATCTACAGTGAGACACCTCACTGGGACATTCCCAATTACTGTGAGACACCTCACTGGGACACTCCCATCCACTGTGAGAAACTTTACTGGAACAATCCCACCTACAGTGAGACATCTCTCTGGGACAATCCCGTCTACAGCAACACACCTCACTAGAACACTCCCGTCTACAGTGAGACACTTTACTGGGACAATCCCATCTACAGTGAGACACCTCATTAGGACAGTCGGATTTACAGTGAGACACTTTACTGGGACAATCCCATCTACAGTGAGACACCTCATTAGACAGTCAGATTTACAGTGAGACACCTCACTGGGTTAATCCCATCTACAGTCAGACACCTCAGTATGTTAATATCATTCCCAGACCCTCGCCCATGGTCCCATTACTGAGGATTCTATCACTGTAATGCTCCCTTTAAGCCTGAATTTCCCCCATTACCCGACACTTCAGCCGTACTGCAACAGAAACTGCCAAGAAGTTTCTAGAATAAAGTGATTATCAAATACTGATTGGACAAGAACCTGAAATGACTGCTCAGCAACACCTAGAGCCGTATATACTAAAAAAAATCAAATTAGAAAATGCCTGACATGTAACAGAAACTGAGCAGATCATTCTGCGGATTTGTTGCAATCGTTGACAGTGAGAGATACGTAACTCACCCTCCACCCCCAGAAAAAAAAGAAAGAAACTAAGCTGTCCTTGCCTTCCTGGGTATTGAGCGATTGTTGCCAGCTCTACATATCTTGGCTGGTCAATTGACGTTTTGATTCCCTGTGGCTCTATTCCCCCACCTCCCCACCCCCCATGCGAATTCAAAGCACATTCCCTACACAAGCTCGACACTGTACCATTGGTGGGTGACAGTCTGGTTTCTGACCTCCTCCTGAAACAGCAACACATTCCAGCTGTTCCTCTGATCAGACGTACAACATATAGCTGGGCCAGTGTCCGTGGCCAGGGCAATAGAATAATTGAAATAATTTGAGAATGAATGAGGCAGCTTTGAAAGTGTCACTTCCTGAGGTGGTCAGATCCTATCTGTTGTTTGTTTCTCCGCTGGCCTGGCCCAGTGGCCTGGTGTTTCCATTCTCACACCACAATAAGACTCGTTTCACTATAGTACAGTGATATTAAGCCACTTCCTCAAAGCCACTGCCCACTCTAATCTCAGGGCTCGTTGTTATTCTGCTCTTTGTACTATTGCTTCATGCAATCCCCACAAAATGATGGGGGCTCAAATTTGTTTTTGATGGCAGCGCGAAAGAGGCAATAGCGAATCAGCTGCTCGTTTTACACCGCGTCCAATTGTCTTTTCCGATGGAATTGCTATCGCACGTTTCCACTATTGGGAAAGATCAATTTCATCCCTGTTATATCCTTGAGATTCTCTCCTTTTCTCTCAATTTCCACCCCTCTCCACCGCCCCCCCCCACTCTGCTCCCCCCCCCCCAACACAAGGTGCTGCCTCATGGCTGGGATACAATTCCATTGGTGTTTGTAGCCCACCCCACCTCCCCTTGGTACATTGATCAAATGGTCATTCCTCAGGTGTGAGTCTAGACAGTGACTGTTTGAATTTGGGGAGACGTCCCAGCTCAACCCCATTCTGTTCTCATTCAATATCCACCCTCTTGCAGCAGGGGTCACTGGCTGGTGATCAGCAGCAGAAACCCCCGGGTGATTATTTCTCCCTCTAGGGTTGCCAACTGTGGTTGGATGCAAAACCCGGAGGTTGCATCACGTGACTTCCCCCAGCCAGCAGGAGCGAGCGAGTCCGGAGAAAATCCCCAGGATCTGGGACACGGGGATCCAGGACACGGGGATCTGGGACACAGGGATCTGGGACACGGGGATCCAGGACACGGGGATCTGGGACACAGGGATCTGGGACACGGGGATCCAGGACACGGGGATCTGGAACACAGGGATCTGGGACATGGGAATCTGGGACATGGGGATCCAGGACACGGGGATCTGGGACACAGAAAGTTGGGACATGGGGAGTCGGGACACGGGGATCTGGGACAGGGGGATCTGGGCCACATGGATCTGAGACACGGGGAGTCGGGACACGGGGATCTGGGACAGGGGGATCTGGGACACGGGGATCTGGGACACAGGGAGCCGGGACACGGGGATCTAGGACATGGGGATCTAGGACACGGGGAGTTGGGACACAGGGATCTGAGACATGGGGAGTCGGGACACAGGGAGCCGGGACATGGGGATCTGGGACACAGGGAGTCTGGACACGGGGATCTGGGACACAGGGATCTGGGACACGGGGATCTAGGACACGGGGATCTGGGACACAGGGAGGCGGGACACGGGAATCTGGGATACGGGAATCTGGGACACAGGGAGCCGGGACATGGGAATCTGGGACACGGGAATCTGGGACACAGGGAGCCGGGACATGGGAATCTGGGACACAGGGATCTGGGACACGGGGATCCAGGACACGGGGATCTGGGACACAGGGATCTGGGACACGGGGATCCAGGACATGGGGATCTGGAACACAGGGATCTGGGACATGGGAATCTGGGACATGGGGATCCAGGACACGGGGATCTGGGACACAGAAAGTTGGGACATGGGGAGTCGGGACACGGGGATCTGGGACAGGGGGATCTGGGCCACATGGATCTGAGACACGGGGAGTCGGGACACGGGGATCTGGGACAGGGGGATCTGGGACACGGGGATCTGGGACACAGGGAGCCGGGACACGGGGATCTAGGACATGGGGATCTAGGACACGGGGAGTTGGGACACAGGGATCTGAGACATGGGGAGTCGGGACACAGGGAGCCGGGACATGGGGATCTGGGACACAGGGAGTCTGGACACGGGGATCTGGGACACAGGGATCTGGGACACGGGGATCTAGGACACGGGGATCTGGGACACAGGGAGGCGGGACACGGGAATCTGGGATACGGGAATCTGGGACACAGGGAGCCGGGACATGGGAATCTGGGACACGGGAATCTGGGACACAGGGAGCCGGGACATGGGAATCTGGGACACAGGGATCAGGGACACGGGGATCTGGGACTTGGGGAACTGGGGGATGTGTTCAGCCCCGTCGGCAGAGATTTTATCCCTCGTGGATCAGGAATTGTCACTCCGCGTCCTGTTAGGGAATGGATGTTCTTATTTATAAGGTTCTAAGTAATTCCTCAGGACGATAGGGTCGCCTCGTGGTGCCTGGAGCCCGACCGGAGGCTTAGCAGGAAACAGCCCGGCGTTCCTCGCAGCAGTATCCGAGAGATCAATCTTTAACTCCTGAAGATTCCCGGACAATCTGGGAGAGTTCCCTTCCTGAACCTACAGGCGCTGAGGCCAACTTTAGTGATGCACATGCCCTGCCCAAGGTTAAATCGTGCTTACTTAGCACAACATGTTTGACTCTGTGGTAAATTCAGGATCGGCCGCAGTCAAAAGGTCTTCACTGTGGCTTTCATATTTGTCATTGTGAATCTTGTGTCGTGGAATGGAACTCCTTCTCTTTTCAGATACTCGGTACTCACAGATCAGGTGCAGTGTGGTTAGGTGCACGTAACTAGGAATAAAGCTCCATCTATGCCCGTTCAACAATATCCCTCACCCTAAAACAGGACCTCCTGGGGCAAAGGACTGCACAGGGGAGCACAGTTAAGTCTAGAAATGCAGTAGTCATAGGGGACTCGATAGTCAGGGGGACAGACAGACGTTTTTGTAACTGTCGACTTGAGTCCCGCATTGTGTGTTTCCTCCCTGGTGCCAGGGTAAAGGACATCACGGAGAGGGCGCAGAACATTCTGCAGAGGGAAAGGGAACAGCCAGAAATCGTGGTCCATGTGGGTACCAACGACATAGGAAAGAAAAGGGATATGGTCCTGCGGCTAGAGTTTCAGGAGTGAGGGAAGAAGTTAAATAGCAGGACCTCAAAGGTATTAATCTCTGGATTACTCCCAGTGCCACGCGCTAGTGGGTACAGAAATCGGAAGATAAGGGAGGTTGATGTATTGCTAGAGACATGGTGCAAGAGGGAGGGCTTCAGATTCTTGGGGCATTGGGACTAGTTCTGAGGCAGGAGGGACCTGTTCAAGACAGATGGGTTGCACCTCAACAGAGCTGGGACAACGTCCTCGCGGGGAGGTTCACTAGTGCTGTGGAGAACGGTTTAAACTAATTTTGCAGGGGGATGGGCACCAGGATGTAGCATTAGAAAGGAGACTCAAGGGACACAAAGGATTGGGAGAGACAGATAGCACTAGAGTAAGAAATAGTACAGTATTAGGTGGGATCAGATTAAGAGAGAATATGAGAAGGTCTAAGATACGTTTAGAGTGCATGTGTGTAAACGCACGAAGCATGGTAATTATGGTTATTGAGCTGCAGGTGCAAATAGCCACATGGGAATATGATGCAGTGATGAAAATGGAGTCCTGGCACAAAAAAAGGGCAGGATTGGGTTCTAAATATTCCTGGATACAAGGTCTTCAGGAAAGATAGGGAAGGAAAAAAAAAGAGGGGAGTGGCAGTATTTATTAAGGAGAATATGGCAGTGCTGTAGGGAGAGGATGTCCTTGAGGGGTCAAGGACAGAATCTATTTGGTTAGAGTTAAGAAACAATAGAGGTGCCATTACACTACTGGGTGTATTCTACAGACCACCACCTAGTGGGAAGAATATAGAGGAGCAAATTTGCAAGGAAATTACAGAGAGGTGCAAGAACTATAGAGTAGTGATAATGGGGGACTTCAATTATCCTAATATAGACTGGGACAGTAATAGTGTAAAGGGCAAAGAGGGGGAGGAATTTCTAAAGTGAGTTCAGGAGAACTCTCTTGATCAGTATGTTTCCGGCCCAACGAGGAAGGAGGCATTGGTGGATCTGGTTCTGGGGAATGAGGTGGGTCAAGTGGAGCAAGTGTCAGTGGGGGAACATTTAGGGAACAGTGATCATAGTATCATAAGGTTTAGATTAGTTGTGGAAAAGGACAAGGAGCAATCTAGAGTGAAAATATTTAATTGGAGCAGGGCCAATTTCAATGGGTTGAGAATGGATCTGACCCGGGTAAATTGGAATCAAAGATTGGCAGGCAAAACTGTAATCAATCAATGGGCGGCCTTTAAAGAGCAAATGTTTCGGGTACAGTCTAGGTACATTCCCATGAGGGGGAAAGGTAGGGCAACCAAAACCAGAGCTCTCAGGATGACAAAAGAGATGGAGAGTAAGGTGAAGCAGAAAAAGGGGACAAATGTCAGGTTCTTAATACTAGTGAGAACCAGGCTGAATATAGAAAGTACAGAGGAGAGGTGAAAAAGGAAATAAGAGGGGCAGAGAAAGAGAATGGGAATAGACTGGCGGCCAACATAAAAGGGATCCAAAAGTCGTCTATAGGCAAATAAATAGTAAACAGGTAGTAAGAGGAGGGGTGGGGTGATCAGGGACCAAAAAGGAGATCTTCGCATGGAGGCAGAGGGGATGGCTGAGGTACTAAATGAATACTTTGCATCTGTCTTTACCAAGTAAGAAGATGCTGCCAAAGTCACAGTAGAAGAAGAGGTAGTTAAGTTACTGGATGGGGTGAAAATTGATAAAGAGGAGGTACTAGAAAGGCTGGCTGTACTTAAAGTAGATAATTCACCCGGTTGGATGGGATCCATCCTAGGTTGCTGAGGGAAGTAAGGGTGGAAATTGCAGATGTGCTGGCCATAATCTTCCAATCCTCCTTAGATACAGGGGTGGTGCCTGAGGACCGGAGAATTGCAAAAGTTACACCCTTGTTGAAAAAAGTGTGTAAGGATAAACCCAGCAACTACAGGCCAATCAGTTTAATCTCAGTGGTGTGGAAGCTTTTAGGAACAATAATCTGGGACAAAATGAATAGTCACTTGGACAAATATGAATTAATAAAGGAAAGCCAGCACAGATTTGTTAAAAGCAAATCGTGTTTAACTAACTTGATTGAGTTTTTTGATGAGGTAACAGAGAGGGTTGATGAGGGCAATGCAGTTGATGTGGTGTATATGGACTTTCAAAACGTGTTTGATAAATTGCCACATAATAGGCTTGTCAGCAAAATGGAAGCCCATGGAATAAAAAGGGCAATGGCAGCATGGATACGAAATTGGCTAAGAGAATAGTGGTGAACAGTTATCTTGTCAGACTGGAGGGAGGTATACCGTGGTGTTCCCCAGGGGTCAGTGCTGGGACCGCAGCTTTTTTTGATATATATTAATGACTTGGACATGTGTACAGGGCACAATTTCAAAATTTTCAGATGACACAAAACTTGGAAATGTAGTAAACAGTGAGGAAGATAGTGATAGACTTCAAGAGGACATAGAGAGGCTGGTGAAATGGGCGGACACATGGCAGATGAAACTTAATGCAGAGAAGTGCGAAGTGATACATTTTGGCAGGAAGAATGAGGAGAAGCAATATAAACTAAATGGTATAATTCTAAAAGGGGGTGCAGGAACAGAGAGACCTGGGGGTATCTGTGCACAAATCTTTGAAGGTGGCAGGACAGGTTGAGAAAGCGGTTAAAATAGCATATGGGATCCTGGCCTTTATAAATAGAGGCATAGAGTACAAAAGCAAGGAAGTTATGTTGAACCTTTATAAAACACTGTTTCGGCCACAGTTGGAGTATTGTGTCCAATTCTGGGCACCGCACTTTAGGAAGGATGTGAAGGTCTTAGAGAGGGTTCAGAAAAGATTTACTAGAATGGTTCCAGGGTTCCAGAGATGATGGACTTCAATTACGTGGATAGGCTGGAGAAGCTGAGGTTGTTCTCCTTAGAGCAGAGAAGTTGAGAGGAGATTTGATAGAAGTGTTCAAAATCATGATGGGTTTAGATAAAGTAAATAAAGAGAAACTGTTTCCATTGGCGGAATGGTCGAGAACCAGAGGATATAAGTTTAAGGTGATTGGCAAAAGAACCAAAGGTGACATGAGGAAAAACTTTTTTACACAGCGAGTTGTTATGATCTAGAATGTGCTGCCTGAAACGATGGTGGATGCAAATTCAATCGTGGCCTTCAAAAAGGAATTGGATAAATATATGAAGAGAAATAATTTGCAGGGCTACGGGGAAAGAGCAGGGGAATGGGACTAACTGGATTGCTCTTACAAAGAACTGGCACAGGCTCGATGGGTTGAATGGCCTCCTTCTGTGCTGTAATGATTCTATGATTCTATATTTCCTACTGCACCCCCTTCATTCATTTTTCAACACCAGCCATCCCAAGGCCTCTCTGAGTGACATTGCCATTTGGTTGCAGTTCTGTGCTGAAGGCCCAAACACACTTAGGGGGCGATTTTAACCCTGCGGCAGAAAATTGCGCTGCTGGAAGGATTGAAGTGTGAGCTTGAACTTTTCAATACCCTATTGAATCATAGAATCAGAGAGTGATACAGCACAGAAGGAGGACGTACGGCCCTTCGTGCCTCTTCGAAAGAGCTATCCAATTAGTCCCACTCCCCAGCCCATTCCCTGTGGCACTGCAATTTTTTCCCCTTCAAGTATTTATCCAATTCCCTTTTGAAAGTTATTATTGAATCTGCTTCCACCACCCTATCAGGCAGTGCACTCCAGATCATAATAACTTGCTGCATATAAGAAATTCTCATCTCGCCTCTGGTTCTTTAGCCAATTACCTTAAATCTGTTTGATTTAAATATGTTTGAGGATCTGATACCACTACTATTACTACTATTAATAGTACTACTATTATTATTACTACTACAACAACAACTTGCATTTATATAGGGCCTTCAATGTTAAAAAAAGGAAGCAGATTCCAAACCGTAGAGGGAAAGGTTAGGAGAGATGACCAAAACCCTGGTTGGAAAGATGGGTTTTGAGAAGGCTCTAAAAGCAGGAGAGAGAAGGCGAGAGGTGGTGGGATTTAGAAAGGGAGTTGCAGGGAGTGAGACCACGGTGGTTGAAGACTCTGTCACCAACGATGGGGCGAAGAGAGGGGGTGGGGGTGGTGGATGCACAAACGACCAGAGTCAGAGGAACAAAGGATGTGGGGAGGATATAATGGGCTATAAGGCTGGAGGATATTGGAGATAAGGTGGGGCCAGGTGCGGGAAATGTAATAGTAACCTAGCACGGCCAATCTGATCACAGCTGTTCTAACACTGTTTACTCACTCCTCAACCAGCACAATTGATGTGTAAGGATTATAAATAGCACGGAGTGAATGAATACAGGTGGGGAGTGCGCTGTGAAAACTACCCCATGAAATATGAGGTGCAGTAACACAGTCAGTGCAAATGGAAACATCACAGGATGTGTTTGTGAATCTGTTAGGCTCAATGTTTCCTTTCAATCATTTGCAGGGGAAATTCACACCACTTCCTGCCCGCCTGTGATGTAGAAGATTGAGACAAACAGAAAATATTGCAGATGCAAGACCATGGGATGATCGACTGAGATGTTTAAATGAAGGGAACTTGTTTTTATTGAAGGGTAACAATTCTGTTCAGCCCTGACCAGCAATTTACTCGAGGTCCACTCTCACAGACCGATGAATAACAAGATCCATGTGCTACATACGAACATACGAATTAAAAGCAGGAGTAGACCATTCGGCCCCTCAAGCCTGCTCTGCCATTTTATAAGATCATGGCTGATCTTATTGTGACCTCAACCCTACTTTCCCGTCTGTCTACTATAACCTTTGACTCCCTTGTTAATCAGGAATCTATCTAACTCAGCCTTAAAAATATTCAATGACCCTGCCTCCACCGGGGAAGGGACAGACCCACGACCCTCTGAGAAATAAAATTTCTCCTCATCTCCGTCTTAAATGGGAGACCCCTTATTTTTAAACTGTGGCCCCTAGTTCTAGTCTCTCCCACAAGTGAAAACATCCTCTCAGCTTCTACCCCTTCTAGTCCCCTCAGGATCTTACATGTTTCAATAAGATCACCCCTCATTCTTCTAAACTCCAGTGTATACAGGCCCAACTTGTCCAACCTTTCCTCATAAGATAACCCCCTCATCCCAGGAATCAGTCGAGTGAACCTTCTCTGAACCGCCTCCAAAGCAATTATGTCCTTTCTTAAATAAGGAGACCAAACCTGCACACAGTATTCTAGATGTGGTCTCACCAATGCCCTGTACAACTGTAGCAAAACATCTCTACTTTTATATTCCATTCCCCTTGCAATAAATGACAATATTCCATTTGCCTTCCTAATCACTTGCTGTACCTGCATACTAACTTTTTGTGTTTCATGTACTAGGACACCCAGATCCCTCTGTACCTCAGAGTTCTGCGATCTCTCTCTATTTAAACAATATACTGCTTTTCTATTCCTCCTGCCAAAGTGGACAAGTTCACATTTTCCCACATTATACTCCATCTGCCAAATTTTTGCCCACTCACTTAACCTATCTATATCCCTTTGCAGACTCCTTATGTCCTCTTCACAACTTACTTTCCTACCTACCTTTGTGATATCAGCAAATTTAGCAACCATTCATTCGGTCCCTTCATCCAAGTCATTGATATAGATTGTAAATAGTTGAGAGCCCAGCACTGATCCCTGTGGCACTCCACTCGTTACATCCTGCCAACCTGAAAATGACCCATTTTTGCCTACTCTTTGTTTCCTGTTAGCTAACCAATCCTTTATCCATGCTAATATGTTACCCACTACACCATGAGCTCTTATTTTATGCAGTAGCCTTTGATGTGACCTTGTCAAAAGCCTTCTGGAAATCCAACATCCACCAGGATCCCCTTTATCCAGGTTGCTTGTTACTTTGTCAAAGAACTCTAATAAATTAGTCAAACACGATTTCCCTTTCACAAAGCCGTGTTGACTCTGCCTGATTGCATTGAGATTTTCTAAGTGCCCTGCTATAACCTCCTTGATAATAGATTCTAGCATTTTCCCTATGACAGATGCTATGGCCTGTAGTTTCCTGCTTTCTGTCTCCCTCCTTTCTTGAATAGAGTAGTTACTTTTGCTATTTTCCAATCTGAGGGGACCCTTCCAGAATCTATGGAATTTTGGAAAATTAATACCAATGCATCTATTATCTCTGTGCTATTTGAACACTGCAGAGTTTCATTTACTCAGCGCACTGAGGGTAACTTAGTACTAACACAACCCCATCTGATCACACCTCCTGTAAAGTTGTTTAACCACACTTTAACTAGTACAACTGGTGTGAAAGGATTATAATAGTGCACAGTGAGCATGTACAGCTGGGGAGTGAACAAATGTGAAACACAATAGAGAGAGGAAGGCACAGGAAGGGCGGATTTACTGAGGAGGCTCTGCAGATTAGAGTTCACTATATGAGGGGCAAAAGAAATGCCTTTTAGAGATCTAATGGTCATCCAATAAATAAGCAGCAGATTGAGGGGCACAAGAGACAATCATCACCAGGGTGAAAGTCGTGAAATAAATTGAAGAAAGAAAGAAAGAAGGAAAGAAAGAAAGAAAGTAATGTAGGAAACGCAGCAGTCAATTTGGGCATAACAAGGTCCCACAAACAGCAATGTGGTAATGATCTGATAATCTGTTTTAGTGATGTTGGTTGAGGGATAAATATTGGTCAGGGCACAGGGGAGAACTCCCCTGCTCTTCTTTAAAAAAGTGCCATGGGATCTTTTACGTCCACCTGAAAGGGCAGATCGGGCCTCGGTTTAACGTCTCATCCAAAAGACGGCACCACTGACAGTGCTGCACTCCTTCAGTGCTGCACTGGAGTGTCAGCCTGGAGTTCATGTTTAATTCTCTGGAACGGGATCCACGACCTTCTGACTCAGAGCTGAGAGTGCTGCCCCCCGAGCCATGGCTGACACTGTTTGCAGCACTGGGCGGTATGACCTGGCTTGCCAACTCTCACGCAATTTGGAATGAGACTCACTCTTTTCGGTTTTAAAACGTGATGCTATTTTGATACATCTTGATCCTAAAAATAAACGGGTTTGTGATCTGTCTCATTCTGTTTGTTTGCAGAGTGAAGCTCACCACCTGTCAGAGATGGATTAAGAACCTTTGGGGCCCTGGGCATCAAGCACATTCAGGGCCCCTCCGCACCTCCCCCAAAGTAGCCTCTGCACAATATCACCACCCCCCTCTCAGCCCCCGTCCCGATCCATTAAAACACAAATGTGTTTTAACAGGGGCCCCATATTTGCACTGGGCCTCTGGCAGGGGCCCCGGGGTTTAGAGGGTTAAATTATAAGGACAAATTACGTAAGCTTGGCTTGTATTCCCTTGAGCTTAGAAGATTGAGGGGTGATCTGATCGAGATGTTTAATATGGTAAAAGGATTCGATAGGGTAGATACGGAGAAACTATTTCCTCTGGTGGGAGAACGCAGAACAAGAGTTCATGACCTTACAATTAGAGCCAGGCCATTCAGGAGTAAAATCAGGAAGCGTTTCTTCACACAAAGTTTAGTGGAAATCTGGAACTCTATCCCCCAAAAGGTTGTGGATGCTGGGGGTCAATTGGAGCGTTCAAGGCTGAGATCGATAAATTTTTATTGGGTAAGGGTGTTGAGGGGGATGGAACAAAAGCAGGAAAATGGAGTTGAGGTTAACCTAATTGAATGGCAGAGCAGTGGGGCTGATTGGCCTCCTCCTGCTCCTAATGTTCCTATATTTGTGGTTGAGCCCCACAGGCGTGTACGTTAATCCACACCTGCTACTCATGCCATATTCCTGGTCTGTATGTGTTATTTTTACACAGGAATGTGGCACTACCACCGTGCGAAATGGGATAGATTCAGAACAGATCTAGCAGCTCAAAACTGGGCATCCAAGAGGCGCTGTGGGCCATCAGCAGCAGCAGAATTGTATTCCAGCACAATCTGTAACCTCATGGCCCGGCATATTCCTCACTCTACCATTACCAACAAGCCAGGGGATCAACCCTGGTTCAATGAGGAGTGTAGAAGAGCATGCCAGGAGCAGCACCAGGCGTACCTAAAAATGAGGTGCCAACCTGGTGAAGCTACAACTCAGGACTACATGCATGCTAAACAGCGGAAGCAACATGCTATAGACAGAGCTAAGCGATTCCACAACCAACGGATCAGATCAAAGCTCTGCAGTCCTGCCACATCCAGTCGTGAA
The DNA here is from genome assembly GCF_035084215.1 of Heptranchias perlo. Classification (NCBI taxonomy): domain Eukaryota; kingdom Metazoa; phylum Chordata; class Chondrichthyes; order Hexanchiformes; family Hexanchidae; genus Heptranchias; species Heptranchias perlo. The sequence goes on along the minus strand of NC_090350.1, from coordinate 11,350,417 downwards.
TGGTGGTGGACAATTAAACAACTAACGGGAGGAGGAGGCTCTGCAAACATCCCCATTCTCAATGATGGCGGAGTCCAGCACGTGAGTGCAAAAGACAAGGCTGAAGCGTTTGCAACCATCTTCAGCCAGAAGTGCCGAGTGGATAATCCATCTCAGCCTCCTCCCGATATCCCCACCATCACGGAAGCCAGTCTTCGGCCAATTCGATTCACTCCACGGGATATCAAGAAACGGCTGAGTGCACTGGATACAGCAAAGTCTATGGGCCCTGACAACATCCCAGCTGTAGTGCTGAAGACTTGTGCTCCAGAACTAGCTGCGCCTCTAGCCAAGCTGTTCCAGTACAGCTACAACACTGGCATCCACCCGACAATGTGGAAAATTGCCCAGGTATGTCCTATCCACAAAAAGCAGGACAAATCAAATCCGGCCAATTACCGCCCCATCAGTCTACTCTCAATCATCAGCAAAGTGATGGAAGGTGTCGTCGACAGTGCTATCAAGCGGCACTTACTCACCAATAACCTGCTCACCGATGCTCCGTTTGGGTTCCGCCAGGACCACTCGGCTCCAGACCTCATTACAGCCTTGGTCCAAACATGGACAAAAGAGCTGAATTCGAGGTGAGGTGAGAGTGACTGCCCTTGACATCAAGGCAGCATTTGACCGAGTGTGGCACCAAGGAGCCTTAGTAAAATTGAAGTCAATGGGAATCAGGGGGAAAACTCTCCAGTGGCTGGAGTCATACCTAGCACAAAGGAAGATGGTAGTGGTTGTTGGAGGCCAATCATCTCAGCCCCAGGGCATTGCTGCAGGAGTTCCTCAGGGCAGTGTCCTAGGCCCAACCATCTTCAGCTGCTTCATCAATGACCTTCCCTCCATCATAAGGTCAGAAATGGGGATGTTCGCTGATTACTGCCAGTGTTCAGTTCCATTCGCAACCCCTCAGATAATGAAGCAGTCCGAGCCCGCATGCAACAAGACCTGGACAACATCCAGGCTTGGGCTGATAAGTGGCAAGTAACATTCACGCCAGATAAGTGCCAGGCAATGACCATCTCCAACAAGAGAGAGTCTAACCACCTCCCCTTGACATTCAACGGCATTACCATCGCCGAATCCCCCACCATCAACATCCCGGGGGTCACCATTGACCAGAAACTTAACTGGACCAGCCATATAAATACTGTGGCTACGAGAGCAGGTCAGAGGCTGGGTATTCTGCGGCGAGTGACTCACCTCCTGACTCCCCAAAGCCTTTCCACCATCTACAAGGCACAAGTCAGGAGTGTGATGGAATACTCTCCACTTGCCTGGATGAGTGCAGCTCCAACAACACTCAAGAAGCTCGACACCATCCAAGATAAAGCAGCCCGCTTGATTGGCACCCCATCCACCACCCTAAACATTCACTCCCTTCACCACCGGCGCACTGTGGCTGCAGTGTGCACCATCCACAGGATGCACTGCAGCAACTCGCCAAGGCATCTTCGACAGCACCTCCCAAACCCGCGACCTCTACCACCTAGAAGGACAAGGGCAGCAGGCGCATGGGAACAACACCACCTGCACGTTCCCCTCCAAGTCACACACCATCCCGACTTGGAAATATATCGCCGTTCCTTCATTGTCGCTGGGTCAAAATCCTGGAACTCCCTTCCTAACAGCACTGTGGGAGAACCGTCACCACACGGACTGCAGCGGTTCAAGAAGGCGGCTCACCACCACCTTCTCGAGGGCAATTAGGGATGGGCAATATATGCTGGCCTTGCCAGCGACGCCCACATCCCGTGAACGAATAAAAAAAAAAAAACGAGTGTGTGAAGCATTCACATATGAGCTTCACTGATCAGATGTTCCACCCTCAACTCTCAGCCCTAACATTTGCCCGGCCGGTTTGGCCAGCATGACACTGTGGAATGCGGCAGGACCTGAATTTCAGGTCCTACACAAAGCTCCAAAATTGGGACTTAAAAAGATGCTATTTAAAGTATGTGAGAGTGTTTCAAAGGAAAGGCTCAATCAGATACACAACACACTAATAGAGATCTCAAGATAAACACGGATGAGGAAAGGCCATTCTCTCTAACTTAACTCATTCGTTCAGAAGGAAGATCCCACAGGGCCCAAGGTTTTTGTCTCCATTATTCCGTCCAGTGAGGCTGCTTCTTATTGAAAGCAGAAAGCTCAATGAGGCCTCGTCAGGGAGAGAAAGAACTTGTATTTATATTGCACCTTTTATGTCCTCAGGACACTTCAAAGCATTTTACAGCTAATGAAGTAGTTTTGAAGTGTAGTCACTATTGGAATACAAGGAAATGTGGAAGTAAATTGCACACAGCTAGGTCCCACAAACAACAATGAGATAAATGACCAGAGATAAATGTTTGCCAGGACACAGGGAGAACTCCCCCTGCTCTTCTTCAAATAGTGCCACAGGATCTCCTACAGCCACTTGAGAGGGTAAATAAGGCTTCAGTTTAAGGTCTCATCTAAAAGACGACACCTCCGACAATCTACCCGACAATGTGGAAAATTGCCCAGATATTTCCTGTCCACAAAAAGCAGGACAAATCCAATCCGGCCAATTACCGCCCCAACAGTCTACTCTCAATCATCAGCACAGTGATGGAAGGTGTCGTCGACAGTGCTATCAAGCTGCACTTACTCACCAATAATCTGCTCATCGATGCTAGTTTGGGCTCTGCCAGGACCACTCGGCTCCAGACCTCATTACAGCCTTGGTCCAAACATGGACAAAAGAGCTGAATTCCAGAGGTGAGGTGAGAGTGACTGCCCTTGACATCAAGGCAGCATTTGACCGAGTGTGGCACCAAGGAGCCCTAGTAAAATTGAAGTCAATGGGAATCAGGGGGAAAACTCTCCAGTGGCTGGAGTCATACCTAGCACAAAGGAAGATGGTAGTGGTTGTTGGAGGCCAATCATCTCAGCCTTAGGACATTGCTGCAGGAGTTCTTCAAGTTATGGGAGCCTGTGGTGCGTGCTCCAGCTCCTTGTGTTTACACCATTAATTGAGCAGTCTAATCTTGCCTGCAGAATCATACACTCAGTTTATTTGCGGTCCATAATTCTGCTGCCAGGGTAAGGAAGCTGGATTTAGCGGCATAAGTACAGGAGGTGATGAGTGGGCACCAATCTCCTGCAATCCAAATGAAACATGATTTTTTTGATTACTCCTCTGTGAAGTGACTTGGGACATTTAAGGCGCGATAAAAATGCAAGTTGCTGTTGTTGTAAACAAGTGGCAATATAAAAGCACCTTAACAGTTTCAGACTGATTGGGATACTGTGCCTTTAAACCCTTATTATGCATCCTAACACTTACCTCACAGGAATTCTCAGTGAACCAGCCTGAGGGAAACCAGACAGATATGTACGTGTAGATTCAGGTCCCTCCTTTCATGCTTCAGTTGTCTTCTGATCCGGAAAATTGCCAACGCAGCAACCATTGCTGTCAAGTTCACCACGCCCAAACATCATGCACAAAATCTGTTGGCGTGCTAGGAACTGGCAATGGGTATTCATCTTACCGATGAAACTTTAGACCAAGATCCAGTCTGCCTGTTCAGGTTGACATTAAAAATCCCAAAGTGTTGTTTCAAGAAGAGCAGGGAGTTTTCTGTTGCCCTGCCCAACATACCTCCCTCAACCAATACTAACCAGAAACAGATAAACTGGTTCTTCATTGCTGTTCGTGGGATATTGTTGTGCACCAAATGGCTGTGGCATTTGCTCATGTATCAACAATCACTTCACTTCAAAGTAGTTCATTCTATGTGAAATACTTTAAGATGTTTCTGAAACGTTAATGTGCTCTCTCTCTCTCTCTCTTTTGTTAATATTCATTCTTGGGATGTGGGCATCGTTGGCAAGGCTGGCATTTCTTGCCCATCCCTAGTTGCCCTGAGAAGGTGGTGGTGGGCCTTCTTCTTGAACTGAGTGGCTTGCTAGGCAGTTAAGAGTCAACCACGTTGGTGTGGGAACTGGAGGCCAGACCGGGTAAGGAGGGGAAGGTTTTGTTCCCTAAAGGGTATTAGTGAACCAGTTGGGTTTTTATGACAACCCGACAGCTTCATGGTCACTTTTACTGATACCGGCTTTTGATTCCAGATTTCTTTAAACTGAATTCAAATTCTCAAATTGCCCTGGTGGGATTTGCACTCCTGCTCTCTGAATTACTAGTCCAGTAACATAACCACTACACCACCACATCCTGTCATCATAGATCCCAGCATTCCATTACCAGAGGCACAACTCACACTGATGCAATATGGGATGGTCTTCTGAGGTTGGCATTAAGTTTTATTTCCGGACGTAATAGAGGGAGCTTTATCTGTGCGATACTTTACTTGAGTCTATTTGATGCCAAATCTAATCGCCAAAAAGGGGCAAATAGGAAACATAGGAACATAGGAACAGGAGTAGGCCATTCAGCCCCTCGTGCCTGCTCCGCCATTTGATAAGATCATGGCCGATCTGTGATCTAACTCCATATACCTGCCTTTGGCCCATATCCCTTAATACCTTTGGTTGCCAAAAAGCTATCTATCTCACATTTAAATTTAGCAATTGAGCTAGTATCAATTGCCGTTTGCGGAAGAGAGTTCCAAACTTCTACCACCCTTTGTGTGTAGAAATGTTTTCTAATCTCATTCCTGAAAGGTCTGGCTCTAATTTTTAGACTGTGCCCCCTACTCCTAGAATCCCCAACCAGCGGAAATAGTTTCTCTCTATCCACCCTATCCATTCCCCTTAATATCTTATAAACTTCCCTGTACCAAATCTAATCGTCATAAAGGGTAAATTATCCAATTCCCAGTGCTAATATCCCTGATCTTGATCAGCAAAATACAAAAAGTAAATAGTAATTAGAAGAGAACTTGTAATTTAGCCTGACTCAATGTATAGACAGCACAGGGCGGGGTATGTGGATAACAGTTTAACAGTCTGTAATGACTTTTGATTCACATCTTTCTCTAGACTTAAAGGTCTCGTTTTGAAGGAGAAGGGCCAGTTTTTCAGCAAGCTGACTGAAATTTTCTAAAATGTAAAGTGGGCACAAAAGATCTGGCTTTTGAAATAAAAATGTATTATTTCCAGTGAGCCCTGTGTCTCATGATGTGGAGATTTTACTTATTAAGATTGTCTATGGATTTTTATCATCAGCAGCGAGACGAACATCAGAACAAGCCCAGATCTTGCCCCTCTCCCCTGCCCCAACCCATCCCCTTTTGTCCAGTGTTATACTTAGCAACAGCTGGCAACCCTGATGGAAATCTTTGGACCAAGCAATGCAGATGTGCACTAGTTCACAAACCCCTGCCATTGCTCACAATAAGTCTAGGATCTGGAGCATGATGGTGATGTTTAGCTGTGTTTATTCTGGCCTGTCCTGTTAAGGCCCCAACTGGGGCATTCCTAGAAAGACATAGCGAGTAAATTTATGGGTACACACAGGCAACGGACAAGAGGTTGTCCCTCCAGACAGACACTCAGAAAATTACCCCCATAATTTAAACATCCTCAGTTCATTTACATTCAGTTCATTCTACGCAGCCTTCAACTTGTCATCGATGACGACGAACACCTCGCTAAGGCCATCCCCACGCCTCCACTGCTCGCCTTTAAACAGCCACCCAACCTCAAACAGACCATCGTTCGCAGCAAATTACCCAGTTTTCAGGAGAACAGCGTCCACGACACCACACAACCCTGCCACGGCAACCTCTGCAAGACATGCCAGATCATCGACACGGATACCACCATCACACGAGAGGACACCACCCACCAGGTACATGGTTCATACTCCTGTGACTCGGCCAACGTTGTTTACCTCATACGTTGCAGGAAAGGATGCCCCGGAGCATGGTACATTGGCGAGACCATGCAGACGCTGCGACAACGGATGAACGGACACCGCGCAACAATCGCCAAACAGGAGGGTTCCCTCCCAGTCGGGGAACACTTTAGCAGTCAAGGACATTCAGCCACCGATCTTCGGGTAAGCGTTCTCCAAGGCGGCCTTCGAGACACACGACAACGCAAAATCGTCGAGCAGAAGTTGATAGCCAAGTTCCGCACCCATGAGGACGGCCTCAACCGGGATCTTGGGTTCATGTCACGCTACACGTAACCCCACCAGCAAAAAAGGGGGAAAAAATTTATATGTTTTTTAAAATTCTCTCTCTCTCTCTCTCTGCCATTTTGAGTTTCTTTCTGCCTGCCTGTGTAATAGACACAATGTATATCGAGTGTACTGGGACGTGCTGTTCTCCGTGATTGGCCTGTTTGAATAACAACGACACCTTTTGATTGGTGTGATGCTGTCCCAACATAGTATAAGATATGCGATTTGAGAACCTTTTCATTCATTCATCTGACGAAGGAGATAATCTCCGAAAGCTTGTGATTTTAAAATAAATTTGTTGGACTATAACCTGGTGTTGTAAGATTCCTTACATTAGTTCATTTACAGGCTAATGGCTGATAGACGGTGCTATAGATTGGCAGATGCTTGTAAATCCTAGCCTCCTCTCCTTGTGCCTGGTTATTAAGTTCAGAAAAAAAATAACATAAAATGACTGGCTTTCTTTCTCTTTCTTTTTATATATATATGTAGGATTGTTTTACATCAAAGACTGAGGGGTCGATTGTAACCTAACCTGCACAGCGGAATCCGGGTAGGGTGGCAAATAAAAATGCCCCAAATTGCTTACTCACCCTGGAACTGCCAAGATCCCACCATTCGCAGGCAGCAAGGACATCCCCTGCCCCCTCCCTTTCATTGCCAGTGGGGTCCTTCTTTACAAAAGCGTGTCAGGTCCCGATGATGTCATCAGGACATGACTGCAATTTTAACTCAGGCCTGAGCGGGGAAGCTCGCTGCAGCCCCAGATGAGGCTGAAAAAAGGGGTAAGTGTTGTTCTTTCCTTTGTGGGGCCAGGAAGGGCAGGAGTGCCCTTCCACGTCTTTCTGGATGGGTGAACGAAGATATATCCAAACGGCCTTCCTCATCCATAGTTATCTTGTGATCTTGGGGAAATGGAACGCCTGCAGTAGATTCTGGGAGTTATAGCCTGGTTGCTTGGTTCTGCCACATCAGCCTCACAGTATGGTGATGCTCTTTGCACATGTATCACGATGGAGGCTGGGCCATGTGGTGGCTCCTGGTAAATGTGGCACAGCTGCTTGGCTCAGAACATCAGGCCTCAGCTGGACAGGCTAGGTCATGAAGGATCAGGAAAGCATTCCACCTGGCTAATAAATGCTGGCGCTTTTGCTCTCTCCACTAAATACTGAATAGAAGCCTTCACTTACTTCTCCGAATAGAACGAGGCTGTATACGGTTTCCATCGGCAACGGCGTGAGATGGCACTTCCTGTAAAACACACACATTGGTTTGTACTGAACTCTCTTCACCTCAGACACTCTGAATAGTTCAGTTGGGTGTTTGTGAATGCAACTGTTTCTAGTGAAACTCCCCTCAGTAATTAGTCAGTAGTTGAATGTCAAACCAGGAGGCACTGTGTGAAACCCTTTCAGCTTCATACACAAGAGTCTTCTTAATTTTAAATATTGCTACCTTCTTCTTCCTGTTATCATTACAACTAATTCAGTTTCAGAATATTTATATTATGAGGGTAAATGGGGGGGGGGTTACAGTTTCTGCTTTAGGCGCAATCGGGAAATTGTGCCCGAAATTGCGCTGGTTTGGTTACAGTTCAATTTTCCGATATAATTAATTTGCATAATCACAAACGTAAAATCTTCCAAGAACCAGCACAATCGGGCAGCGTAATGGAACGTAATCGTTTATTTTAGTTCCTTTCCATTAAAAAGTATTTGTTGAGGTATTTAAGAGTGGTAACCTGGTGCAGTTTTATTCGTACAGCTGAAAATTGGGTTTATCACCAAAGATAAGCATTTTTAATGAGGGCGTCCAGTCCTCCACCTGTGAGTAACCCGATTTTAAATCACTGAAAATGATGTACGCTAGTCAGTTTCTCGGTAAATGAAATATTTTTTAATATGTAAAAACTTTTAAAACATGCCTACTGGTGCCAGTGCTCCCAAGGAAATGAGCTCAGTTTGAAGAGCCTTCCCAGGCCAGCCCAATCAGCGGAATCTCGCAATGTCAACCTGGGGGCGTGGTCAGTTTTGTGGGCGGGCCCTGATTTGGACGAATTGAATCTTAAACCAGTGTAAAAGATCGCGGAAAACACAAACGTAAGTGGTTTCGGGCGTAACTCTGCTTATGTTTAAAATTCCCGGGTGTTTTGCGCTGGTGCGGCCGATTCCCCCCCGGACAGAGAAGATATTAGAGCAGAAACAAGCAGAATCTCGACCCCCCCCACCTTGATATTTACGAGGCCGACTGATTTCACTCTACATGAAACACGGTGTCCCATGCGACAGCCAGCACACAATCGGTGCCTGCAGTAGGTACCACACTCTCATCTGAAGGATGTTAAAGCAAAGACCAACACAATGAGCTGCCCTGATGACCCAGTCTGTACTCGGGTTGCCAACTCTTGTTGGATGTATTCCTGGAGGTTTCATCTAATGACCTCTCACCTCCAACCGCCCCGCCCAGTCAAACAACCCTTTATCCCCCATCTCCAATATTATTATAACGAACAAATGAAAGTATTTAAAGAAAATGAAATAAAAACACACAATTTTTCAATGTGATTTTTCTCCCGGGTTTTGCTCGCAGCAATGTCCAGGAGATTAATCTTTAATTCCTGGAGACTCCAGGACAATCCTGGAGGGTTGGCGACCCCTACTCTGTACATGCACCGCCTGCTGTGAAACTGAGGCCTACAGACCCAGATTAAGTCCCCGGTCTGTGGTGATCTGAGTCGGGGCAGTGGTTGGACTCTACAATTGGCCTAAGTGCCCCTGGGTGAAAGAGAGAAAATCGGCCTGAGCTCGCACTCTTGGTCAATGTACACGGGTGGTTGTTGGGTAAGGACAGGGTCACGCCCAGCTGTGATGGCCCGCAATAATGAATAGCCTACTCACACCGGGGTAGGAATTAGCCGGTGCCCAGTTTCGGGTGGGAAGGCGGTGATGTGGTGGCATCGCATACCCGAACCGGAAGGCCCAAGACTGGCCTGAAGTTGGGCCTCGGGCCTTATCTAAATAATGTGGGTGATCTGCCATCACCTGTCACGCCCCCACAGGCAGCGCTCCCTTCGGCCAGGTCGAATTTCAGACCGCCCGCCTCACCAGGGGGAGAGGAGAGCGGGAGGGAGGGGCCGATCGCAGCTGTCGGCGGCACTCGGGAGGAGCTGTGGAGCGAACAGTATAAGCTAGGACTCTTCAGCTTCAAAGAGGTGTCTCAGAGGGAACCTTGTAGAGGGATAAAAGATACTTAACAGGATAAACTAAAATCAAAACAATACTTTCAGGTATGCCAGAGCAGCCGAACAAGAGGGTGTGGGATCAGTGTTAATTGTATCCATGTGATTTATATCAATTAGTGTTAATTGTATTCAGGTGGTGCATGTTAATTGGGGACTCTCTTGTATCCATTTATAGGAGAGCTTATCTAGGGTGTGGGGTGGTAATGTTGAGCTCTGTGAATAAAGGCTTGGAAGCAACTGAAGACCAGGCTCTAGTATTCTATCCTTCACCACCTGGCTATCCAATTTATAACAATCAGGGTTGTGATGCACAAAACTAGAACAGATATCAAGAAGTATTTACACAGGGAGTAATCAAGGACTAGAATGGACTGCCAGGAAGGATGGTTGAGTCAAAGGCACATGACTAATTAAAGAAACAGCTAAATGATATAATGGGAAGATGGTAGGGTTGTTATTGTAGAAGGATGGGGTCAAATGGGCTGAAGGGCCTTTTTCATCCAAAGGTATCTTATGACTATTCTGTCCTTTATTGCTTCTTCCTTTTCTCTTGCCTTCTGAGAGGTAATAAGGCTATAGAAGCAGTCCCATGCCTGCCATAGATTCAGTCAACCCCTTAACAAAGCCAAACCATTGCAGAGAGCTATTCATATACAAACCTGACAGTAGCCCTGTCTTCAGGGACTGGGTTTCAACAGGAATGTTGTGCATGTTGCTAACAGCACAAGGACTGATCCAGCTCACAGAGTCATCTCTCTAGCAGCTCTCCATATCCTAAGAAGAATAGAAGCTCCTTATTCAGAAAATACTTTCCAACTAAGAAGGTTTTTGTAGTTATGTAATTCTATTGATTTTTGGTATTTGTTCTCAGGATGTGGGTGACTCTGGCAAGGCCACAATTATCCCTAACTGTCTTCACAACTGAATGGCTTGCTGGGCCACTTCAGAGGGCACTAAGAGCCAACTACATAATCCAGATGTATAGGCCAGGCTTCCTTCCCTGCCAGTCCATCTTTCATGGTCAACCTTTCTAATACCTATAAATCACCAGATATATTGATTCAACGTTACCGACTTTCCAGGGTGGGATTTGAACACACAACTTTCAAGTTGCTAGTCTAGGACCGGAATCACTACACTGCCGTACCCCTCGACTCCAGAAACTGCTGGCGTGCAGTGAGCACTAGAAATCCTTCAGCACCTTGCCCAAGTGGCCATTGTCAGCCTGGACAGTGAATGTCAACAGAATACTGATCAATGGGGGTGGTATCACAGGCAAGCTCAATGTTATCCTCAGCTGAGGTCCACTTTACAGCAGGAGCACTGGCCAAGAACGACCAATTGTGGTGCTCCAACTGCTCCCTGGCTTTGATCAGTTAACTGAGCACAGACCAGGGATTGGACCCAGGACCTCCTGGTGTGGAGGGCTCAGTACAACACTGAATACAGCATTTGCCCACAAAGCCATTGGGGAACTGGATAATCTCTTTAATCTGTTGGTTAGAGGTTGAACCACATTAGAGGGAGAGTCAACATCACCGGCCCCTGTGCACAGCTGGGCCTCCTTGCTGCACTCCTGAAAGTTAATTCCTACTCACTGTAGAGAAGTACAGCAGGTTTCAATGGTTGGTTAACCTTCACCCCCTCTCCTCCCATATTTAAGTTTCTTGACCTTAGAAGTAAAAGGGGAACTCCAGGCTGACACCCTCCCAGCATAAAGCCGTGGGCGGCTCACACAGCAGCTAAAGTATGTTGTACATCTCTGTCCAGGACTCTGACACACGAGTCAGGCAATGTGAGAACCAGAAAAGGCCACTCGTAGGAACATAGGAATTTCTAGACGATACAAGACTACGGTCCATCTAGTTCGCCTTCTACCATCCCGGTAGTTGCATGATACAATGATAATGGAGTTGTTGACTAATCATGGCAATCAATCTCTATCAATTAGTCTACAACAGACCCAGACATGAGATGAGGAAAACCCCCAATGGTGGAGAGTTTTGGGAACCATCGGTTCAAAGTCCCCCTTTTCCTCCCAAGCATGTGATACTTACCACATGTCATGACTCCAATTACTCATATACTATATTCCAAAAATTGTTATTTTCTCATCCAAACAGCAGTTGTAAATATCCCTAAAGACCATCATCAAAGACCAGGATGCAACAATCCTCTTTTTGTTTCTCCCTCGCCCCGTACAGTTTAACAGACTTGTCATTGATATCACCCTCTGCTCTACTGAAGTAAGTCCCCTTTGATAGGTTTCACCTCTATCCTTATAGAAGGACTGTCCTGTGGGATCTGAAAGATAGTCATTATGGAGGGACAGAGAACTATCTGATGCAGTCAGTCCGAGCATTGTCCTTTGATGGCTGTGAAGCGGGTTTGAATTCACTCCACCCTTCTGATGAGGTGTTAAACCAAGTTCCCGTTACCCGCTCTGGTGGAAGTTAAAGATCCCACGGCGAACACCACCACCAAAACAAATTAACAGTTTATTCATCTCATTGCTGTGTGTGGCACCTTGTTGCCAAATGTTTACAGAATAGCAATGACATGCACTTCAAAGGAATTCACTGTGAAACACACCAAGACGCTCCTGAGAAACGGGATAAGGAACTAAATAAAAACAAGTCCCTACTTTCTTTCCCATTGCAAGAATGTTTCGATTATGTCAAAGAGCCTCCTGTAGGGTTATGAGGTCTCCAGTCTAAACCATGAAACATTATTTTCTGCTGGCCCTCTCCAGGACTCGATGACTCTTACTTATACCAAAGATTCAGTTGCTTCCCTTTGCCGCTCAGCTCTGAGCGGTTAACATTAGCCCATCTGCACACGGACAGGTTCAATGGTCGAGTTACTCCATGGATAAACTCACTGAGCCATCGCAAGAGCTGGCAAAGAATAATGTTTAATGGTTGAATAGTACACTCCCCTGTTCTTACAGGCATTGTATACCATAATTAAATCTTCTGTTATCTAATTGCTTGTCCCTGTCTGAGTTGATTTTATTGAACTGATGTCCCTCCAACATTATCAGGGCACCATTTTGGGAATCTGGATCCTACAAACCCATTCTATTGGAGCGCCACCAATAATGACGCCTTACTCCATGGGTCATAAGGCGGAAGTACCATGGGATGTGGCACTGAGCCTTACATGACCAGAGATATCTCAGGTCTGACCCCTGACATCAGTCGGAGTGGTGGATGAGGCAATATAATGGGCCTTGATGTGTTTGGGAATAGATAATCGGTCCTGGTTCCCACTCTGGATTGCTATCCAGTGACTCCTGCAGGAAGAATGTGTCTGTGCGGAATTCAGGAAAGGACATTGCCTGTGACAACCACAGTCAAATAACTGGCTAGCACTGGCTATCCAGGGTCACACATGAAGGATGACCACTTGGGTGAAGTGCTGATTGGCCACGGACTGTGGAATAGTCAGAAAGAGTCAGCACCTTCAATCATGGAGGAAGGAGGAAATCAGAAGGAAATTCCAATGGAAGTTCCAATTAAAAGACCTCAGGTCTAATTAATCGTATCTTTAATTAGAATGCTCCTTTCAGAGATGGAATGAGCTTGTTTAACAAGGAATTTTCTCCCAGTTTCCGCAACTTGGGCAGTCTGTAGCCAATCAGGTTATTGCATTTTACATTTTATGGCTATTTCATTGGCCAATTCAAAGCTTGATCATCCAACCAGAGAGGTAGATTATGGTTTCTAGGTTGGTTTGGTTACGCTGCATCAGATTCTACCCACAACCTGACGTTATTCCATTTGCCCACTACATTCGGGCTTCACTTACCTCGACAAACGTTCTCGGGAAATAGCCCCTTTTCCCGTTTATCTCTCCTTCCCACCAGCCTTTCTCTCCTGTGCACCTTGCATTCTTTATGATATCCCCAACCTGGAGAGTGAGCTTATCTTCCACCTGGGTTTCAAAGCAGCTCACAGCGACAAATTCCACTAAGGGGGACAAAAGAGAAACAAGGATTGTCAAGAGAGAATCAAGTACAGAAATCTGGTGAAGGAGCATACAAAAACGGACAGTGAAAGATCAGCTGAGTACAGTCATGGTGTAACGTTTGCACACCATGACTCCCAATAATGCCCCTGGCACACTTGTTCATCTTAGACAGCAACCCCTCCAGTTGCCTAGTTAGTTTTCCCTGATTGTAATATTGGTTCTCGATATCCAGGTGATTAAAGACTGTTTCCCACGGTGGCACCTCCCACCAACCAGTCACTGGCGGATCTCCGTCCACAGGGCTGCTCTCCCTGACCTTCTTTTCGTTCTCCTTCCCATCCCTTTCCTGCAATCTGCTTGGGGGTGGGATTTATTAATCCAATTCCCTTTTGAAAGTTGCTATTAAATCTGCTTCCACCTCCCTCTCAGGCCGTGCATTCCAGATTATAACAACTCGCTGCGTAAAAAAAATTCTCCTTATCACCCCTGGTTCTTTTGCCAATTATCTTAAATCCGTGTCCTCTGGTTACCGACCCTCCTGCCAGTGGAAACAGTTTCTCCTTATTTACTCTATCAAAACCCATTTATATCATTTTGAACACTGCTATCACATCCTGAGAAATTCCTCTCCAACCTGCGATGGCGACCAAACAAGTTCCAGGAGATCACAGTGATTAACAGACACGTCCCCCAGTACCAACCTACCTTCTTACATACGTATGTTGGCCAGTCTCAGTCACCTGTATAGCTCGTTTTTGAATGTTTGCAGTGAATCCACACTCACTGCACAAGCCCACAACTTATCCAAGAGGTCAACGACTCTCTGCGAAAGTAAGTACCGTCTATCAACTAATTTACTCTTACGTATCTCATACTCATATCCCCTGGTCCTCCCCAACCTATCTACCTCATATAGTCTATCCACACGGATTGGGTCTAATCCTTTCATTATTTTTAAAGACCACATTCACAAATCTCCGCTTTTCTTGAGTAAAAAGTCGTAGCTCGCTAACGAGCCAGCAATGCACTGGGTAAAACAAGCAAGATACTATTGACCAGGAATTTCTTTACTACAAATACGCCCCCCCATCCCCTCGATAGTCTAAATACTTCTCTGCGACAGTCTGAGTCTCCCCTGGTGCAGTTGATAGTATCTTGCTTATCAACCAAGTTTATCCAGTGCGTTGCTGGCATGTTATTAATATATACTAGTCGATCTCCTCTGCAGTTGCCGACGGGTTATTTATACAAATATACTTCTCTTGTGTTGGAAAATTGAAAATTCTTCTAGCAATTTTTGGTGTGTTGCAGCTTCATGCAGTTTGGTGCAATTTGGTCACTAGATTGATACCTGATTTAAAGGCAGTCTGAATGTTCCCCTGAAAAATGTCTTGACCTCCCCAGGTCAGTCAGGTTACCCTCCCAAGTCAGTCTGAATGCCCCCTTCCTCTGGAGCAGTCTGATTACTCATTGTCTCGTACAGCTCACCCAGGGCAGGCTGAACATACCGTTCTGATAGTCTGAATGTTTCTCATTCCTTCCTCGGTGTTAATTGCACACTGTGCTCTGCGTTTTCCCGTTGACCGCTATCTAATTCCCATTCGCAGTGCCCGTTAAACTGAACACCTCTTACCCATGCTCGTTGCTCTGCGAAATACTCCCACCGCACCAGCCGAGACACGATTTCAAAAGGCCACGCTTAAAAATAGGCAACTCAAAAATGAGATGCACTGATTACAAAACGGGCTCCGGAGGGATCTGTAGATTAAAGATAAACAAAGTGACTGTGACGCAGGATGTGCCTAGAGGAGGACAGGCAGCTACACGAACCAGTGGGACAGGTTTGGGGAAACAATCCTAAACTAAAGAAAAAAAACATTTCCTGGTGGGACACTGCTTTCAAATACCTGAGAGCTGAGAGAGAGAAAATATTACTGAATAGAAAGACTTACATTTATAAAGTACCTTTCACTGCCTCAGCATGTCATAAAGCACTTTACAGCCAATTTGAAGTATAGTCACTGTTGTAATATAGGTAACGAGGCAGCTAATTTGTGCACAGTCCCACAAACAGCAATGAAATAATGACTGGGTAATCTGTATTAGTGATGTTGATTGAAGAATAAATATTGGCCAGGACACCAGAACTCTCTTCGAAATAGTGCTACAGGGTCTTTTACATCCACCTGAGAGGGCAGGCGGGGCCTCAGTTTAATGTCTTATCCAAAAGAAGGCACCTCTGACAGTGCAGCACTCCCTCAGTACTGCATTGGGAGTGACAGCCTAGATTTTGTGGTCAACTCTCTGGAGTAGGGTATGAACCCACAACCTTCTGACTCAGAGGCAAGAGCACTACCTACTGAGCCCAGGCTGACTCAGTTACTGCAGGCCAACACTGAGGGAAGAGCAACAGAGCCGGAGGAATAAAAAGAGAAGTTTTTCATTCACTTATTTACACTTTCAAATTTAACTATATGGGAGATAAGAGGCTACTAAACTAAAACATATATATAACATAAGAGGCAAGGGCAAAACTAAACTACTAATTTTAAGTAAATAGACAGTAACTTTAAATAAAATGGCAGGATAGCAGAGACCCGTTGCCTGCACATCCTGTGCCATGTGGGAACTCCGGGACACTTTATATGCCCTGGACAACCATGTGCGCAGGAAGTGCCTCTGGCTGCGCGAGCTCAGGGTTCCTGAACTTGAGGAGCGGCTGGTGTCACTACAGGGCATACGGAAGGCTGAATGTTTCTTGGATCGCACGTTCCAAGAAGTGGCCGCCCCGCAGCCACAGAGAGTTCAGAAGGGTAGTGAGGGGGTGGCCATCCGGCAGGGTAGGAAGAAGAGACAGGCAGAGCAGGAATTCTCCGGGAGCGTGGCACTCACAAACCAGTTTTCAGTGCCGAATACCGGTGAGGGTGACAACACCGTGTGCAGTTCAGAGCAAATCCACGGCACTGTGGGGCAAATGACTGCACAGGGGGCACAGCGAAGTGTAGAAATGCAGTCATCATAGGGGATTGGATAGTCAGGGGGGTTTCTGCAGCCGCGTTTCGCATGGTATGTTGCCTCCCTGTTTCCAGGTTAAAGGGTGTCACAGAATGGGTGCAGAACATTCTGCGGGAGGAGGAGGAAGAGGCAGAAGTTGTGGTCCATGTTAGAACTAATGACATAGGAAAGAAAAGGGATGAGGTCCTAGAGACAGAGTTTCAGGAGATAGGGAGGAAACTAAAGAGCAGGACCTCAAAGGTAGTAATCTCTGGATTACTCCCAGTGCCACATGCTATTGAGTATAGGAACAGCAAGATAAAGCAGGTTAACACGTGGCTGGAGAAATGGTGCATCAGGGAGGACTTCAGACTCCTGGGGCATTGGGAGCAGTTCTGGGGCAGGAGGGACCTGTACAAGGTGGACAGGTTGCACCTGAACAGGGCTGGGACCAATATCCTCGCAGGGAGGTTAACTAATGCTGTGAGGGAGGGTTTAAACTAATTTGGCAGGTGGAGGGGAACCAGGACGAAGCATCAGAGATGAGAAACAAGGAGTACGGAGGACTGGGAGAGACAAACAGCATTAGAATAAAAAGTAATCCAGAAATAGGAAGGATCAGAAAAGGGAGCAATGCAAAGACTAAGGTGGGTTTGGAGTGCATGTGCGTAAATGCACGGAGTGTGACAAATAAGGTTGGTGAGCTGCAGGCACAAGTAACCACATGGGATTATGATATAGTGGCAATAACGGAGAACTGGCTCAAACAAGGGGAGGATTGGGAACTTAATATTCCTGGTTATACTATGTTCAGGAGAAATAGGGAGGGAAAAAAAGGAGGGGGTGGCAGTATTGATCAAAGATACAGTCCTGGAAAGGGATGATGTGCTTGAGGGTTCTGCAGCAGAGTCTATTTGGTTAGAGTTAAAGAGTAGAACAGGAGTTGCTACACTGCTGGGTGTACACTATAGACCCCCAAATAGTGGGAAAGAGATGGAGGAGCAAATCTACAAGCAAATTTCAGAAAGATGTAAAAACAATAGAGTAGTGATAATGGAGGAGTTCAAATATCCTAATATAGTTTGGGAAAAATAATGTAACAGGCAAAGAGGGGGGAGGAATTCCTGCTGGAGAATTTTCTTGATCAATATTTTTCCAGCCTAAAGAGGAAGGAAGCATAGATCATAGATCATAGAAGTTACAACATGGAAACAGGCCCTTCGGCCCAACATGTCCATGTCGCCCAGTTTATACCACTAAGCTAGTCCCAATTGCCTGCACTTGGCCCATATCCCTCGATACCCATCTTACCCATGTAACTGTCCAAATGCTTTTTAAAAGACAAAATTGTACCCGCCTCTACTACTGCCTCTGGCAGCTCGTTCCAGACACTCACCACCCTTTGAGTGAAAAAATTGCCCCTCTGGACCCTTTTGTATCTCTCCCCTCTCACCTTAAATCTGTGCCCCCTCGTTATAGACTCCCCTACCTTTGGGAAAAGATTTTGACTATCGACCTTATCTATGCCCCTCATTATTTTATAGACTTCTATAAGATCACCCCTTAACCTCCTACTCTCCAGGGAAAAAAGTCCCAGTCTGTCTAACCTCTCCCTATAAGTCAAACCATCAAGTCCCGGTAGCATCCTAGTAAATCTTTTCTGCACTCTTTCTAGTTTAATAATATCCTTTCTATAATAGGGTGACCAGAACTGTACACAGTACTCCAAGTGTGGCCTCACCAATGCCCTGTACAACTTCAACAAGACATCCCAACTCCTGCATTCAATGTTCTGACCAATGAAACCAAGCATGCTGAATGCCTTCTTCACCACCCTATCCACCTGTGACTCCACTTTCAAGGAGCTATGAATCTGTACTCCCAGATCTCTTTGTTCTATAACTCTCCCCAACGCCCTACCATTAACGGAGTAGGTCCTGGCCCGATTCGATCTACCAAAATGCATCACCTCACATTTATCTAAATTAAACTCCATCTGCCATTCATCGGCCCACTGGCCCAATTTATCAAGATCCCGTTGCAATCCTAGATAACCTTCTTCACTGTCCACAATGCCACCAATCTTGGTGTCATCTGCAAACTTACTAACCATGCCTCCTAAATTCTCATCCAAATCATTAATATAAATAACAAATAACAGCGGACCCAGCACCGATCCCTGAGGCACACCGCTGGACACAGGCTTCCAGTTTGAAAAACAACCCTCTACAACCACCCTCTGTCTTCTGTCGTCAAGCCAATTTTGTATCCAATTGGCTACCTCACCTTGGATCCCATGAGATTTAACCTTATGTAACAACCTACCATGCGGTACCTTGTCAAAGGCTTTGCTGAAGTCCATGTAGACCACGTCTACTGCACAGCCCTCATCTATCTTCTTGGTTACCCCTTCAAAAAACTCAATCAAATTCGTGAGACATGATTTTCCTCTCACAAAACCATGCTGACTGTTCCTAATTAGTCCCTGCCTCTCCAAATGCCTGTAGATCCTGTCCCTCAGAATACCCTCTAACAACTTACCCACTACAGATGTCAGGCTCACTGGTCTGTAGTTCCCAGGCTTTTCCCTGCCGCCCTTCTTAAACAAAGGCACAACATTTGCTACCCTCCAATCTTCAGGCACCTCACCTGTAGCGGTGGATGATTCAAATATCTCTGCTAGGGGACCCGCAATTTCCTCCCTAACCTCCCATAACGTCCTGGGATACATTTCATCAGGTCCCGGAGATTTATCTACCTTGATGCGCGTTAAGACTTCCAGCACCTCCCTCTCTGTAATATGTACACTCCTCAAGACATCACTATTTATTTCCCCAAGTTCCCTAACATCCATGCCTTTCTCAACCGTAAATACCGATGTGAAATATTCATTCAGGATCTCACCCATCTCTTGTGGTTCCGCACATAGATGACCTTGTTGATCCTTTAGAGGCCCTACTCTCTCCCTAGTTACCCTTTTGCCCTTTATGTATTTGTAGAAGCTCTTTGGATTCACCTTTGCCTGATCTGCCAAAGCAATCTCATATCCCCTTTTTGCCCTCCTGATTTCTCTCTTAACTCTACTCCGGCAATCTCTATACTCTTCAAGGGATCCACTTGATCCCAGCTGCCTATGCATGTCATATGCCTCCTTCTTCTTTTTGACTAGGGCCTCAATCTCCCGAGTCATCCAAGGTTCCCTACTTCTACCAGCCTTGCCCTTCACTTTATAAGGAATGTGCTTACCCTGAACCCTGGTTAACACACTTTTGAAAGCCTCCCACTTACCAGACGTCCCTTTGCCTGCCAACAGACTCTCCCAATCAACTTCTGAAAGTTCCTGTCTAATACCATCAAAATTGGCCTTTCCCCAATTTAGAATTTTAACTTTTGGGCCAGACCTATCATTCTCCATAGCTATCTTAAAACTAATGGAATTATGATCACTGGTCCCAAAGTGATCCCTCACTAACACTTCTGTCACCTGCCCTTCCTTATTTCCCAAGAGGAGGTCAAGTTTTGCCCCCTCTCTAGTCGGGCCATCCACATACTGAATGAGAAATTCCTCCTGAATACACTCAACAAATTTCTCTCCATCCAAGCCCCTAATGCTATGGCTGTCCCAGTCAATGTTGGGAAAGTTAAAGTCCCCTACTATTACCACCCTATTTTTGTTGCAGCTGTCTGTAATCTCCTTACATATTTGCTCCTCAATTTCCCGTTGACTATTTGGGGGTCTGTAGTACAATCCTATCAAAGTGATCTCTCCCTTCTTATTTTTCAGTTCTACCCATATAGACTCAGTGGGCGAACCCTCGGATATATCCCCTCTCACTACTGCCGTGATGTTCTCCCTAATCAAGAACGCAACTCCCCCTCCTCTCTTACCTCCTGCTCTATCTTTCCTATAGCATCTGTACCCTGGAACATTGAGCTGCCAGTCCTGCCCCTCCCTTAGCCATGTTTCAGTAATAGCTATAACATCCCAGTCCCATGTACCCATCCATGCCCTGAGTTCATCTGCCTTGCCCATCAGACTTCTTGCATTGAAATAAATGCAGTTTAATCTAGACTTCCCTTGGTCTTTGCCCTGCTTTCTCAGACCATCTGTCCGGTCATGTTCTGTACACTCTCCCTTACTGCCTTTTGTTTCTGTCACCACTTTATTTCCCACTGACTTCCTGCATCGGTTCCCATCCCCCTGCCACATTAGTTTAAACCCTCCCCAACAGCACTGGCAAACACTCCCCCTAGGACATTGGTTCCAGTCCTGCCCAGATGCAGACCGTCCAATTTGTACTGGTCCCACCTCCCCCAGAACCGGTTCCAATGGCCCAGGAATTTGAATCCCTCCCTCTCTCAAGCCACGTATTCATCTTAGCTATCCTGTCATTCCTACTCTGACTAACCCGTGGCACTGGTAGCAATCCTGAGATTACTACCTTTGAGGTCCTACTCTTTAGTTTAACTCCTAACTCCCTAGCAGTGTTGGATCTAGTTCTGGGGAATGAAGTGGGGCGAGAGGAGCATGTTTCAGTGGGGGAGCATTTGAGAAACAGTGATCATAATATCATTAGGTTTAGGGTAGTTATGGAAAGGGACAGTGAAAAATCAAAGATAAAGATACTGAACTGGAAGAGAGCTAATTTGAGCTGAAAAGGGATCTGGCCCAGTTGGAGTGGAAACAAAGATTATCAGGTAAAACAGTAAATGAGCAATGGGAGACCTTCAAGATGGAGATAGTTTGGGTACAGACGAGATACATTCCTATGAGGGGGAAAAGAAAGGAACATAGGAACATAGGAATAGGAGTAGGCCATTCAGCCCCTCGTGCCTACTCCGCCATTTGATAAGATCATGGCTGATCTGTGATCTAACTCCATATACCCGCCTTTGGCCCATATCCCTTAATACCTTTGGTTGCCAAAAAGCTATCTATCTCAGATTTAAATTTAGCAATTGAGCTAGTATCAATTGCTGTTTGCAGAAGAGAGTTCCAAACTTCTACCACCGTTTGTGTTGTTGACCGGGAGAATTGACTCTTCTCCTCTGTGTACTAAGCCAGTAACCATAACCGGTAACCTCCAGTCAACAGTGTGTAGAAATGTTTTCTAATCTCGCTCCTGAAAGGTCTGGCTCTAATTTTTAAACTGTGCCCCCTAGTCCTAGAAACCCCAACCAGATAGGATGGATAGAGTTTCTCTCTATCCATCCTATCTGTTTCCCTTAATATCTTATAAACTGCGATCAGATCACCCCTTAACCTTCGAAACTCTAGAGAATACAACCCCAATTTGTGTAATCTCTCCTCGTAACTTAACCCTTGAAGTCCGGGTATCATTCTAGTAAACCTACGCTGCACTCCCTCCAAGGCCAATATGTCCTTCCAAAGGTGCGGTGCCCAGAACTGCTCACAGTACTCCAGGTGTGGTCGAACCAGGGTTTTGTATAGCTGCAGCATAACTTCTGCCCCCTTGTAGTCCAGTCCTCTAGATATAAAGGCCAGCATTCCATTAGTCTTCTTGATTATTTTCTGCACCTGTTCATGACACTTCAATGGTCTATGTACCTGAACCCCTAAGTCCCTTTGGACATCCACTGTTATTAACTTTTTACCAGGCATCCAAAGCTAGAGCTTCCTGGATGACTAAAGAAATTGGGAATAAAATGAAACAGAAAAAGGAGGCTTATGATAAATGCTAGGTTCATAATACAGTAGAGAATCAAGCAGAATACAGAAAGTGCAGAGAACTGAGAAAGAAAATAAGAGGAGCAAAGAGAGTGTATGAGAAAAGATTAGCAGGTAACATGAAAGGGAACACTAAAGTATTTTCTAAACATACAGAGTAAAAGCATAGTCAAAGGAAGCGTGGGGCCGATATTGGACCAAGAAGGAAATAAGGAAATCTTCTTGTGGAGGCAGAGGGTATGGCTGAGGTACTAAATGAGTACTGGGGTGGGGGGGCTAGAATCTGAATTAGTTTCAGTTGTGGGTCATCATTCTTGTAGCATTCTGGGACTAGGTGAGCCACGCTCAGTCCTTGTCTGTTATCAGTTTTTATAAATCTAAACACCATTGACCGTGTGCTTTGCAACATGCTATGAGAGATATTAACAATTAGAATATACCGTTCATGGCACATTGATTTCAGATTAGATAAGCCTCAAATTGAGATACTGACCAGTTGAGGATTGGGTCTACCAAGGATGAAACTGTACCTGGAGATATCAAGGTGAGTCTTGCCCAAAGATCCTTTGTTTTTTGACTGTTGTTCCTACCCTGTTTGCCTCCTGTTATGATAATGCTTGTCAAAGACAACAGCCAGAATCAGTCTACAAATGAAAAACCAGAGTGGTTCTTTAGAAGTGACAAACAGGATGCCCAGTCTGGGATGTTTTGAGAGCAACAGGTCACAATACAGACAAAGAAAGTGTTCTTTCCTACACAGTGCACTTGTACGGAGTGGGGGAAAGAGCAAGAATACGTCTGACACCTTTAAAGGGGTACAACTTCTGTTGCTCAAGGCTTCCACTCACTGTTCCCAGCTGATGAATCCATACAGATGCTGTCAACACCAATGCCACACAGCTGCTATCACAAAGGATAGTGCAAATTTGGCTCATCTACCTCAACATTCCATAGAAAACCACAATCCTCAATCACAGCATTTAACTACCCTTTGAATGACTCTAAAGGTGTTTGCCTCCACAGACCTACCCTGATCATTCCAGGTATTTGTGTGAAAAATCCCAACCTGACATCAGCCTTGAATCTGTCCTTTACTGGTTTGTACTTATGTCCCCTGGTTCTGCAGTCATGGCTTAATGTGAAGTAGTGCTGTGGATGAACCATGTCTATTCCACTTAGTATCTTTTTAAAATTTTATTTGTTCATGGGATGTGGGCGTCGCTGGCGAGGCCAGCATTTATTGCCCATCCCTAATTGCCCTTGAGAAGGTGGTGGTGAGCCGCCTTCTTGAACCGCTGAAGTCCGTGTGGTGAAGGTTCTCCCACAGTGCTGTTAGGAAGGGAGTTCCAGGATTTTGACCCAGCGATGATGAAGGAACGGCGATATATTTCCAAGTCGGGATGGTGTGTGACTTGGAGGGGAACGTGCAGGTGGTGTTGTTCCCATGTGCCTGCTGCTCTTGTCTTTCTAGGTGGTAGAGGTCGCGGGTTTGTGAGGTGCTGTTGAAGAAGCCTTGGCGAGTTGCTGCAGTGCATCCTGTGGATGGTACACACTGAAGCCACGGTGCGCCGCGTGAAGGGAGTGAATGTTTAGGGTGGTGGATGGGGTGCCAATCAAGCGGGCTGCTTTGTCCTGGATGGTGTCGAGCTTCTTGAGTGTTGTTGGAGCTGCACTCATCCAGGCAAGTGGAGAGTATTCCATCACACTCCTGACTTGTGCCTTGTAGATGGTGGAAAGGCTTTGGGGAGTCAGGAGGTGAGTCACTCGCTGCAGAATACTCAGCCTCTGACCTGCTGTTGTAGCCACAGTATTTATGTGGCTGGTCCAGTTTCTGGTCAATGGTGACCCCCAGGATGTTGATGGTGGGGGATTCAGTGATGGTAATGCCGTTGAATGTCAAGTGGAGGTGGTTAGACTCTCTCTTGTTGGAGATGGTCATTGCCTGGCACTTGTCTGGTGTGAATGTTACTTGCCACTTATCAGCCCAAGCCTGGATGTTGTCCAGGTCTTGCTGCATGCAGGCATGGACTGCTTCATTATCTGAGGGGTTGCGAATGAAACTGAACACAGTGCAATCATCAGCGAATATCCCCATTTCCGACCTTATGATGGAGGGAAGGTCATTGATGAAGCAGCTGAAGATGGTTGGGCCTAGGACACTGCCCTGAGGTACTCCTGCAGCAATGTTCGGGGGCTGAGATGGTTCGCCTCCAACAACCACTACCATCTTCCTTTGTGCTAGGTATGACTCCAGCCACTGGAGAGTATTCCCCCTGATTCCCATTGATTTCAATTTTGCTAGGGCTCCTTGGTGCCACATTCGGTCAAATGCTGCCTTGATGTCAAGGGCAGTCACTCTCACCTCACCTCTGGAATTCAGCTCTTTTGTCCATGTTTGGACCAAGGCTGTAATGAAGTCTGGAGCCAAGTGGTCCTGGCGGAACCCTAACTGAGCATCGGTGAGCAGGTTATTGGTGAGTAAGTGTTGTTTGATAGCACTATTGACGACACCGTCCATCAATTTGCTGATGATTGAGAGTAGACTGATGGGGCGGTAATTGGCTGGATTGGATTTGTCCTGCTTTTTGTGGACAGGACATACCTGGGCAATTTTCCACATTGTCGGGTAGATGCCAGTGTTGTACTGTACTAGATCAGTTTGGCTAGAGGCAGGGCTAGTTCTGGAGCACAAGTCTTCAGCACTACAGCTGGGATGTTGTCGGGGCCCATAGCCTTTGCTGTATCCAATGCACTCAGCCGTTTCTTGATATCACATGGAGTAAATTGAATTGGCTGAAGACTGGCTTCTGTGAAGGTGGGGATATCGGGAGGAGGCCGAGATGGATCATCCACTCGACACTTCTGGCTGAAGATGGCTTCAGCCTTGTCTTTTACACTCACGTGCTGGACTCTGCCATCATTGGGGATGGGGATAATTACAGAGCCTCCTCCTCCCATTAGTTGTTTAATTGTCCACCACCATTCACGACTGGATGTGGCAGGACTGCAGAGCTGTGATCTGATCCGTTGGTTGTGGAATCACTTAGCTCTGTTTATAGCATGTTGCTTCCGCTGTTTACCATGCATGTAGTCCTGTGTTGTAGCTTCACAAGGTTGGCACCTCATTTTTAGGTATGCCTGGTGCTGCTCCAGGCATGCTCTTCTACACTCCTCATTGAACCAGGGTTGATCCCGACTTGTTGGTAATGGTAGAGCGAGGAATATGCCAGACCATGAGGTTACAGGTAGTGGTGGAATACCATTCTGCTGCTGCTGCTGATGGCCCACAGGGCCTCATGGATGCCCACTTTGGAGCTGCTAGATCTGTTCTGAATCTATCCCATTTAGCACTGTGGTAGTACCACACAACACATTGGATGGTGTCCTCAGTGCGAAGACGGGACTTCGTCTCCATGAGGACTGTGCGGTGGTGAGGACGAGGTCAAGTATGTTTTTCCCTCGTGTTGGTTCGCTCACCACCTGCTGCAGGCCCAGTCTGGCAGGTATGTCCTTCAGGACTCGGCCAGCTCGGTCAGTAGTGGTGCTACTGAGCCACTCTTGGTGGTGGACATTGAAGTCGCCCACCCAGAGTACATTCTGTGCCCTTGCTACCCTCAGTGCTTCCTCTAAGTGGTGCTCAACATGGAGGAGGACAGTTTCATCAGCTGTGAGAGGGCGGTAGGTGGTAATCAGCAGGAGGTTTCCTTGCCCATGTTTGACTTGATGCCATGATATTTCATGGGGTCCGGAGTCAATGTTGAGGACTCCCAGGGCCACTCCCTCCTGACTGTATATCACTGTACCGCCACCTTTGATGGGTCTGTCTTGCCGGTGGGACTGGACATACCCAGGGATGGTGATGGAAGATTCTGCGACGTTGGCTGAAAGGTATGATTCAGTGAGTATGGCTATGTCAGGCTGTTGCTTGACTAGTCTCTGGGACAGCTCTCCCAATTTTGTCAGAAGTCCCCAGATGTTAGCGAGGAGGACTTTGCAGGGTTGACTGGGCTTGGTTTGCCTTTATCGTGTCCGGTGCCTAATGTGCTGATGCCAGGTGGTCCGTTCGATTTTATTCTTTTTGTAGCGAGATTGTACAACTGAGTGGCTTGCTAGGCCATTTCAGAGGGCGATTAAGAATCAACCACATTGCTGTGGGTCTGGAGTCACATATAGGCCAGACTGGGTAAGGGCGGCAGGTTTCCTTCCCTAAAGGACATTAGTGAACCAGATGGGTTTTTACAACAATCCGGTAGTTTCATGACCACCATTACTGATACTTTTTTTAAATTCCAGATTTTTATTTAATTAATTGAATTTAAATTGCCCAGCTGCCGTGGTGGGATTTGAACTCATGACTCTGGATTACCAGTCCAGTAACATAACCACTATTCTACCGTATCTGTATATGTATATCTTATGTACCTGTATAAGGATTCCTGTAGAAAATTGGGCCATTTGGGCTGTTTTATTTTTAATGTTAAAAAATACTTCTCCTAACAATATTCAGAAGATTAATTGTTTGTGCTTCAAAGGGCCCAACCTGAATTAACATAATTCATTTCAACAGAGCCAGCAGTTGCTGAGAGAACAAAGTACTCTCTTAAACAGTCAGTAAATTTGCTTTTATTAGAAATGAATACTTTTGCTACATAGTACCTGTCCACATCTTTGTTTCTGTGAATCACCTTGTAGATAAGTTCAACCAGTAGTTTTAGTCTGTAGATGTTGCGTTTTATTTTTCCACTTTCCTCCCAGATGATCAGGAAATATAGTGGGATATTACATAAAGTTCCAGTGAACATTATCACTGCTAAATAGGGCAATTGTTAGCCCTGGACACCAGTAACTCAGTGTGGCCGAGAGTTTGTAAGGGATGTTGTCTTCTTACAGAAATTGACATTAGGCCATTTACACAAGAAAAGTAGAGAGGAATGGTCTGTGTGCAGTTAGTGGGAGAGCAAAATGGAAATTGGGAATAGATCGATTGGAAGGTCAAAGCTCAGATGGCAGGACTGTGCACAGTTGTGCTAATATTGGAGATTCAATCTAGGGACACAGGCCTTTGTGAATCCCAGCGATTACTTTCAGGTTGTAGCCAACTGTGCAAGACCCTCACACTAGGAGCTGGCCACTTTCGTAATGGCCTTGGTGCAATATAAAAGCAGCTAAGGACCAACAATGGGAATTGGCAGAGAGGTGAGTGGGATGGGTAGGTGTCAAGGTTTCCATGGCCACCCATGTTGAGATGAATGCCTGAAGGCTGCTCAAGCTGTTTTCCTGGGCATTGCTGTTAGTTAAATCTCCCAAATAACAATGTTCCTGGTTGTTAGTTTCCCATTGCACTTTAGCAAGCAATGCATCATCATCCATTGGTGGCAGTTTTGTTATTTGGTCTTACTCTCTGGAACTCCTTCCCGAAACCCCTCTGCCTCTCCTTTCCATCTTTACAAAACCTCCTCAAAAGCCATCTTTTAGCTACCCCTTCTTCCCTCCACCATGCATCTTTTCCCTGTCTTGGGACTTTTTTCCTTTCCTTTAAAGGTGCAATATAAATGTAAGTAGGCACTCTGTATTTAATGGAAGGCTGGGCTAGTGCACAGACTCTGGAGTACCCCCTTTACCAGAATTTGAATTGCTTGTCCAAATTGTAGTTGTGATCTCAGTATAAAGATAATTAGTTAGGGCTTCCTGTGCCATAAGGAACTGGTTTATTCAGTTTGCAAAGATGACAAACCAGTTAACTAAGAAGCTTTGACAAACACCTCCATTCTGTCCGCAACTGCGTCCCCAAAGCTCCGTCTCTTGCAATTTCAATTCACCATCCCACTCCCATTCTGACCTCTTCTGTTTGGCCATCAACACTGTTCCAATGAGGCTCAACACAGCTTGAGGAAGAGCACCATATCTTTCTGTTAGATACTTTGCAGGTCACTGGCCTCAATATTGACTTTAATAACTTTAGACCTTCACTACAGCTCTCACTGTCTCTTTGGCTCAAAGTGCTGGCGATGTGGGATCAGCATGCTGCCGTTTCCGGGATGGGTTGGCACTTAGGGTGGGGACTGGGACCCTCTGTTGGTACATCATGCTGGCAGGGCAGTCTGCACACTGGTGTCAACCTGCCTTTCTTCTCCCAAGCTCCTGGGCCACTGGAGTCTGACTGGTTTGGGTTTTTTTGTGCTTCCATTTGTACCATCTTATCCCCCACCTCCTGAGCTATTCACACATTCTCCACATCTCGTAAATATCTTTAATTTCTCTCATTCTTTCAGAAAGTAACATTTTGGTATACAGTATATGAGTCATTTGAAACATGACATGCGGTAAGTGTAGCATGCTAGGGTAGAACAGGTGACTTTGAACCTATGGTCACCAAAGCTCTCCACCACTGGGGTTTTCATCACCTCATGTCTCGGTCTGTTGTAGACTAATTGATTAAGATTGATTGCTATGATTAGTCAACAACTCCATTACTGTTGTATCATGAGATTACCAGGATGGTAGGTAAACTAGATGGACCGTGGTCTTTTTGTCTTGCAAAGCCTATGTTCTGGTCTTATGCTAATATCATTTCTGCTACTTAACCATCTCCCACTCAAGCACTTTACAGCCCCTTCATTTGCTCTGTATGTGAGAGCTTTCCTCCCCCTGCCCTCTTTTCCTTTTTAAATATTCTGTTGATTTGGGATATCCTCCAATTCTGACAAAGTGTCCACAGCTGAAACATTAACGCCCCTGTTGTCTCCACAGATGCTGCCTGACCTGCTGAGTGTTTGCAGCATCTTGTGTTTTGTTTTCAGATTTCCAGCATCTGCTGTACCTTTTTTAAACTTGAAGAAACTTGTTTTGACTTGTGCATGTAAATTGTTTGTGTCCATCATAGGTAGATTCATATGTTGTAGCAACCTATTTACTGACTTCAGTTGGATTTATGCACGAAGTTGTGTTTTGGCAATTGACTTTTTAAATTAAAAAAACGGTTATTTTTTGCTTTATTTTAGGACGCATACATCAATGGTTCCCCACCGGTGGTGTCTGAATGGGCAGGGAGAAACAGTGTTCAGCTGGTAGCTAAAGAGGCTGGATTCAGTGTTGTAACAAGAATTTTGTCAATTTGATAGTCATCTGAACTAAATCAAAAGCCATTCTTAATAAGGTTAATTAACCTATTCTGCTGTAGTGTATGTCGTACTTTAGCATTAGATGATTTTCCCCAAGTTCATCACCTCCTGTGTTGTAGACCTGCCTTTAAGCCGGATAGAACAGTTTTTGAATGGGTTGTTCTGAAACCTGTAAAATATAAATTGCTCGCTCAAAGTCTCTTTTTTTTAAAAAGTCCATCTGTTCCCCTTCAGCTAAGTCTCCACGTTCTTTCTTCACTCTGTGAAGCACTTTGAGACCATCTTCTGTCAGATCAACACCAGAGAGATGTTTGTTTGTTAAGGCCTGACTTGGGTTTACAATGAACGTCCAATCAGAGCAAAGTGAACGGAATTCATGCTCTCTCCCCTCCACTTCAGTTTTGATCCTATCTGCATGCTTACTCTGGTGGGAGACTCCACCCTATCCCAGAAATCTGTCCAGCCCCCGATCCCAGCACAAAGTCACTATTTTGTGCATTGGCTGAGTCTTCAGTCACCGCATCCTTGAACTCTCTCTTCCTAAACCTCTTCATCTTGCCACCTCTGACACCACCTTCCAAACCTTCCTCTTTGCCTGTGCCTTCGGTCACCTCCTCCAATCAGCCCTACACTCTATGTTCACCACTCCCCCCATGTACTTTTCATTTGAATGCCGCTATATAAAAGGAGAATTGTTGAGACAGAGCAGACCCAATAATGCACGCACACGACAGGTGACGCTGGCACAGAAATTTAATTAAAATTCAACACAATGCTTCGAACCTCAGCAAGACTACAGTTTGAGGGAGGGGGGGGAACTGAGTTGATGACAGAATGCCATTTTAGACCAGAGAGGAAACAATGGTAACAAAACAGAACACAAATAATTGGAGATACACAAATCTGGTTAAATTCTGGACAACAAGTGACTTAACAATTCTTTTAGTGATAAGGCAGTTCAGCAAAATTTTACAAAAATAGTGCAACCGTCGTACTCCTCCCATTTCGTGTTCCCCTCCCCTCAAAACTATTTACTATGTATAAAAAAATTCAATATAGTTATTGCAGTCGAGAGCACGTCACAATTTTTTTTTTACAATTTTTTTTGATACATACATAAAAAGATACAAAATAAAGAGATCAAGCAAGATGCATTAGAGAGGAATAGGGGAGGCCAGGCACGGAGTAGAGGTGAGATATCTGATTGTCAATATAAAATGTATCTAAATGTTTCTCCAATATCCGTTCATTAACATTAATCTCAAGATCTAAAGCAACAAGTAACTTAACATTTGAATTCAGACTAGGTAAAGAATCTCCCAATAAAAAACTCAAAAGGAATTCACAATCCTGTTTTATCATTTGTGCTGCTCCCTTTCCCTACTAGCAATGGACTATTCCACTGATGGTGTCATTGTGGTATCTCTAAATGGTGACATCATTCAGTGGAGCAGTTCACATGGGAGGGGGAGGGGGGGTTGAGGGAACTGAGGACGGTGAAGAGGCAACACAACTTTTGTGGTGTAGATTTGGGCTGCTGCGCTTTGTAGGAGTTTTAATGGGATCATTTGAGGGAGCAGTGTCACAATGTGTAGAGTATTTGTCTAAGGTGGATGGGCAACTGAATTGCAAAGCTCTGAACCGAAAGATCAGTTGCTGCTGCAGCCATTGCCTGTTCAGCACGTGCACCATAAGGATACTTTCCATTTTGTCTCAACAGGAAACGATGAAACAGTAGTTCCTGTTGCAAGCGCTTCCGGTCGTTCAAGACTGCACAATTCAGTTTGACCCTATTTCTTTAGTTTTTGCCACGTAAATGACCAAACAAGGATAACTGATATTGGTACACAAAAGATCAGCTTTTGATATATGTAATTATTTGCACTACATCTCTTTTTTGGAGACTTTTTAAATTTGTCTATGTTTTAAGGGTAATTTCCGGACAGCTGAACTCCCCATTAATTTGAACCTCGTTTCCTATTCCTTGTCCAGCCTCGCTCATCCTATTCCAATTGTCTTTGCCAACAGTGGCCTGTGGGAGGGGGAAACAGTGGAGCCCGAGACAGATTTTAAAAGTTGGTACAGATAATGTACAGAGCCACATTAAAACTGACTGCCTTTTTTTTTGATTGGTATTCTCCCCCCCGCCCCTCAATTTTCTTCCCTCCTCATCCTCCAGTAGCTTGCTCAAAGCCAACCCTGTTCTCACACAACATTCAAAACACGCACACTTTCCAGCGCGAGTTCACCGTTCTGTGATCAAGAGCAAGAACGTTGACTGATTCTCCTCTCCTTAGCCAGTGACGTAAAACACCAACGCAGGCCTCGGTGAGACCAGTTAACTCAGAACTGACCAGGAACTGAGTCATTGGATAAACTACGTTGAGCCATCACTGACCTCTACGTTTGAAATAAAATTTAAAGTTTTAATCTAGCCTGTAGCTCTCGAGAGGGGTGGGGGGGTGGGGGTTAAGATGATTCTTGTGGCTGGGCAAGATTGTTAATTTGGACAGTTCTCTACCAGATCAGGACAGATTCACGGGCGATTACATCTTTCCCGCCACTCTACACATAAACAGCGAGTGAGAGGCCCAGGATGAGTCGCCAGTCGCTTTTTTTAAAAAAAAAACCAAAAATATAGAAACCACTGTTGCTGTCAATCACATCTGTGAGAAAGCACAAGCCAAGCGTCGCAACCAAATATGGAGATGTGCAGATCCCAAAAGGAACTAGGGAAAAGAAATTATGAAGGATCCTTGAAACATGTTCCGCTCTAAAGCTGGCTTCAAAACTGAAAGCGTTTTAAAAACCATGTTGTTAAAATAAGCATGCGGCAATAACTGGGGCTCAGGAAAACGGCAGTTTGGGGAGAAGATCCTTCTAGAATGCAGGGTGCGACTCGTGGTGGGAGACATTTAGCGGTACATTTTTTTTCCTGTCAGTTTCACATTTTTGCAGCAGTTTCCTATTACAAACCGAGCCCAGTAGCTCAGGGAGCGCTGTAATATCAGATGTCCACAAGTCGCACCGTCATGCTCGTTTACATTTTTTAGTTCTCTAAATACACGGGGGAGGGGAATTACACCCCAGGGCGACCTGTAGCGCTTTGATGTCAACTAGCGGGGTGTCTTACAACACAGGTGCGACGCCTGCATGGCACTTTATATAGTAAGTTGCATTAAAGACAGGTGTTTTTGGTCCTTTCAATCCCAAAGGGTCCTTTACCCTTACCCCCACCACAACGAATAACCTACTACATTGTAAACCCTACAGAGATCCGGACGACGAAATCTCTTGCGGTGTGATCCTAGTGACCAGCTTCTATGCTCGAATCGATGCAGTGATGCCAGAGGCAGGCCCAGTCCCTTTTATCGCTACTGCTCCATCGGGCCCAGCTTTTTCTCTTCCTGGGTCGCGATGCCGCCAACTTGACCGTCCTCCTCCTCTTCCTCCTCCTCCTCCTCCACCTCCCCACCTTCCTGTCCGCTGCCTTGATATTTATCGTGTGTCCACTTGGGGCTGGTGTTGGACTTTTTGTACAGGAAGCGGCCCCTCCCTCGCTGGAAGGTGCCACGGCCCCTTTTATTTGCCCAGTAGTTGTCCCCGTCTCCCTCACGGTCATCGTGCTGCAGAGGAACAGAAGAGAAAAGGGAATGGGGCGGGGGTAATGAAAAAAAAGAGAAATTATACTAAATGTACATTACTAGTACAATCAGGCATCTACTTTGGTCATCTTAGAAAGCGAACATATAAAGTTGTACCACCTTTTAAGGTGTAACGGTGCTGCTGTGGGGGATGCAGTCTTGGGTCTGTGCAACCTCCTCTCCAATGTCACCCCGCTGGTAAATTTGGCAAAAGTGAAAACCCCCATTAATACACTGTCTGGGGCCAAGCCCAGGAATTAGGAACATAGGAACAGGAGTAGGCCATTTAGCCGCGCGAGCCTGTTCTGCCATTCAATGGGATCAAGGCTGATTTGTGACCTAACTCCATATACCTGTCTTAGCCCCATATCCCTTAATATCTTTGGTTACAAAAATCTATCAATTTCAGATTAACAAATGAGCTGGCATCAACTGCAGAGTTCCAAACTTCTCCCACTCTGTGTGCGTAGGAGTGTTTCCTAGCTTCACTCCTGAAAATCCTGGCTCTAATTAGGTGTCTTGCATAGTGTCAGCCATGGCTCAGTGGCAACCCGCTCACCTTTGAGTTAGAAGGTCGTGGGTTCAAGTCGCACTCCAGAGACTGAAGCACAAAATCTAGGCTGGCACTTCAATGCAATACTGAGGGAGTGCTGTGCTGTCTGAGGGGCCGTCTTTCCGATAAGATGTTAAACTGAGGCCCTGTCTGCCCTCTCGGGTGGATGTAAAAAACTTCGAAGAGCAGGGGAGTTCTCCCTGGTGTCCTGGCCAATATTTATCCCTCAACCAACGTCACTAAAACAGATTATCTGGTCACTATCACAGTCTGTTTGTGGGATCTTGCTGTGCGCAAATGGGTTGCCGCGTTTCCTACATTACAACAGTGACTACACTTCAAATGTACTTCATTGTCTGTAAAGCACTTTGGGACGAACTGAGGCTGCGAAAGGTGCTATAGAAATGTGAGTTCTTTATTTCAGCAATATACGTTCCAAAAGAAGACAGAGGGTATCACTGCTGTCAACAACTGGCAGCTGATGGGAGAGTTTATTATAGAGATGGATGGGTTGTTACCACAACCGAAGTCTGTAGTTGCACTCCATATAGTACTGAATAAAAACTGCTGGAGGAATTCCACTTGGGGCTGATGTTGGACCAATTCACAATCCATAGTTCCTCCTAGTTTATTGACAATTATGATATCTCGGAGATCCACACAAGTGGCAGTTGCAGGATCAATTACATTCATTACTGCTCTCCCAAAATAAAGACTTAGTTCATGACAGGCAACACATTTTTTTTTAAAAAACCTGTTTTTGGGGTTGGTGTCCCCACCCACACATCATTCCCTGGCTGAGAGAGTGGCCAGGTAACTTGCTCCCAACAAAAGCCCCTTCGGCTCCAGATCACAATGGCAGGTTCACCTTTGCTTAACCTCAGAGTACGATGGAGAGACATTCGATGTGAGATGTAGATCCATTACTCTCAACAGAAGGATAATCCACTTCCATCTCTCTCCTCCCCAAAACTAACAGGACACAGTCATTTCTGAATCCTAATTATCCCACTTAGACTTTTTTCCTCCCTGCCCGCAGGAAAACAGACGCAAGGCGCTCGGGGCCGAGATGAAGAATTATTCAAACCCCTTTAACCAGTTTCACCTTCCATGCCACAAAATATTCTGTTTATCTGGGCTCATCCTCGAACACCTCTCGGAAGATGAGGAAGGGTTTTTAGATCTTGGTGCGGAGGTCGCAGGAACAAGAAAAGCTCGAACCCCCTCCACAAAAGGCCCAGTGTCATACTGGAGCCACAAAGACATAGAAACAGGAGTAGGACATTCAGCCCCTCCAGTCCATTCCGCCATTCAATTAGATCACGGCTGATCTGTATCTTAACTCTATTTATCTGCCTTTGCTCCATATCCCTTAATACTCTTACCTAACAAAAATCTATCGATCTCAGCCTCAACAGCTTTTTGGGGGAAAGAGTGTTCCAGATTTCCACTACCTTATGTGTGAAGAAGTGCTTCCTGACATCAACCTTGAATGGCCTAGCTTTAATTTTAAGTTATGCCCCCCACCTTCGTTCTGGAGGCATAACCTTAAAATTAGAGCTAGGCCGTCCAGGGGTGATGTCAGGAAGCACTTCTTCACGCAAAGATCAGGAACCTGCCACCGGCCTTGCTCTGTACGGCCCGACTGCTCGCTGAGCCACCGGGGAGCTCTAGACATCCACCTACACCTGCCTTGGTTACAAACGGCTCTCGGAAGCTGATTGATGTTTCTCCCCTCAGCAGAGATTAAACAAGGCACTGACCCAGCCCTCAGCCCTGGATGCTTGTGGACACGTACCAGGTAGTACTTTTTGCTTTTTGGCGTGTACTCGGGATCCCAGTCCTCTTCGCGGGGTCGCTTTTGGAAAGATGGGTTACCGGGGTTACTGCTATTGCTGGGACCAGGAAACGCTCCCCTGCCATATCCTCTTCCTCTTATTCTGAACTGCTGCATTAGCATAAAAAGGAAGGTGTGATTGGGACAGGTATTCAACGAGTTACATTTTCAGACCTTGATGCAAAGTATCAGTGATGGAGAATGGAATGTCCACTTACTCAGCACGTCGAGGTAACAAGGCACGGAAGGCTCTCTCCACGCTAACTCGGCAATGCACCCCTACCCAGGCCCTCCCATCCTGTGAAACTGTCCCTCGCTTCCAGTAAGACATTTCACTTTCTATATTCTCAATCGTGGACTTTTTTTTTTGAACAGATAGGATCACCAGGCTTTAAAGCCCAGGCTTGGCCTTCCGCCAAGAGAAAGAGAAAATCAAAAGGCTCAAGTTGGGAAGGCCAAAATCGAACACCCCTCTCCCTAAGGCTGCTCAGTGTCACCTCCAAGCCCCAGAGTCCTGTGCATTTCTATTTGAGTTCTTCATATAAATCAGGAGCAAAAGTCATACAGGCCGATGGTAGGAGGTTTAAAACTGTGGGTGATCAACAGAAAATTCTGGAAGAAAGCACCGTAATCATGATGTGAAGATCAGTGTTCTCAGGAAGTCAAAACAAAACCCTGTAGCTCAGGGCCCACACTGACTGAGGATTTGGGTCAATGCCCGAGACCAATGGTCTCCATTCAAGAATAAGGCGTTTCCATCCAGAATTGTCTCCAGACTCCAACTCTACCCCCTGCACTCTGGAACAGAAGAGATCAGAACTTCATCTCTGGAAAAGACACAGGAGCCAAATTCTAGATACAGATACCATCAGTAATTCCCAAAGTACTTCAATGCCGGGTTCGGTAATTCTCAGCTAGATCATCAGCACCAAAAAAAGTTGATCAGTAATCTGGATACAGACTGACCCATCGATGCTCGGAGTTACAAATAGCATGGCCCCCCACTCTGCCCAAAAACCACTGACTGGAAACCAGGGAACACAAAAACGTTATGAGCAGAAAGCACCAAGAGTTTTCAGGTTCTGCTTACAAAAATTCCACGTGCTCTGCCTCGTGTTGGTGGGCCTGTGAACTCTCTTGTTCCAAGGCGAGCTTTGTTAAAACCAGATGCGGCCTCCTCACGGCCCACCCCCTCTTCTCGTTCATCTTTGCCCTCATGTGATGGAGAGGTTGAGGAAGATGAGGAGGATGACGAGCTTGACCTTGCTCTGGTTTTCTTGCGCTTCCTGTTCAAAGAAAATCGCACAAAAATAAATACTCTATTTTAGAATGCGTCACTGGTTCCTCGAGCAGCAGCGTGTTGGACCGAGGGGCTGGCACTAACTCAAATGCTGGCCTCAACCACATTCAAACTCACCTATCCTCTGCCCAAACACCAGTTGAAGTGTTGCATGTGTTTCCCCCCTCTCCTCTCCCCACTCCCACACACCTTTCCGGGTATCTGATGGGGATTGAGAGAGGCAAGAGATGGCCTTTCTTGGCAGCCAACCATACTACTGCACTGACTGTAGTGAGATCGAACCCCAAACCATCTCTGTCTAAAGGAGTGAGTGCGACATCAGAAGGCAAGCTTGGGCGGGGCGGGGCGGAGCGGGATCTAATACAGCAGTTTAATAAAAAAAAAGACAGTGTCTGTGCAGCCCAGTGCAGTTATGATTCAGATACTCTCTGCACATCACCATGGCCGTTTGCTGAGATTGGCTGGCCATTTGTTAATTGGAAATTCAAGCCGCCATTTTGTGGTGACGCAGCACCGCATGATAGCCAGGAATGCTGAGGGATAGTTTAACCTTGTTCCGCTGCCTTAAACACAGCTTCCATTGGCTCCACTGGAATGATCATGCTTTGGGCCCATGCTCATTGGGAACTAGGTATGGAGAATAATCAGCCCAGTGTGTGACAGGGCGCACTACAGGAGGAGAATAACCAGCCCAGTGTGTGACAGGACCCACTACAGGAGAATTGTAACCAGCCCAGTGTGTGACAGGACCCACTACAGGAGAATTGTAACCAGCCCAGTGTGTGACAGGACCCACTATGGGAGAAGTGTAACCAGCCCAGTGTGTGACAGGACCCACTATGGGAGGAGAATAACCAGCCCAGTGTGTGACAGGACCCACTACAGGAGAATTGTAACCAGCCCAGTGTGTGACAGGACCCACTATGGGAGAAGTGTAACCAGCCCAGTGTGTGACAGGACCCACTATGGGAGAAGTGTAACCAGCCCAGTGTGTGACAGGACCCACTATGGGAGAAATGTAACCAGCTCCTGAGTTAAAAGGATCATTGGAACTTACTATCTGAATGTTACTATTGGTTCACTTCCATCAGGACCATAGACCACGAGTTTTGACAGTATTGACTGAACCACAACCCTACTCATTCACTACCCACAATGTCATTTGGTACCATTGCTGCCATCAGTCTTGGCTGTGGGTAGGCAGTAGCCTCGCTGTTATAGGGGTAATGACATCACTAAGTGTGTGGAGTTTCACAGGGGGAATGAAAACTACAAGATGAGACCACGTATACCTGGACATCATGGGTTACTCAAAACAAAAATGGCAACAGCGTGAGGTGGTACCCACCAGAGTACATGGCCACTATTCCCCGTAAGGAAAGGTCCATTGTGTCGTCGGGGGGAGGCAGCAAGCAGAGGTGGATGGTCCACCATGACAAGGGAAACGGAACATTACCTTTGCTTTTTCGACTCCTTGTAAGCTTTGGGAATTTTTCCAGATTTTTCCTTTGAGCGTTCGCGTGAATGGCTCGAGTCTCTTGAATCTTTGGAACTATCTTTTTTATGCTCTCCTTCCTTGCTTTTATATTTCCTACGCTGCTCAATATCAAGGCGAAGGTCATCCGGCTCCTCCCTTAATTTTCCTTCTCCCTGCTGCAAAGCATTCGACACAAAAAAAACAAGAAATAAACTTAAGGCGGACTCCAACTGACAGGAGGCAGCAAAAGAACCTAAAGGGGCGTCAGAAGGTGGCGATGTGGATTTGCATTTCCATATTTTAAAAAATAACAGAAGTTGTACAATCTAGCTTCCAAGTCTCTCAGTGTTGCCGGAGTGTACCTGGAAAGCACGTGCACACACATAAGATAACTGGAATTGAAACAAGTCTTGGAGTGCGTCAAAAGGACATGGCCTGTACTCCATCTAAGTGGTTTCTTTAACTTCTGAACCTGAACGAACATGCACTCTATTTTAACACTGGTCAACCTCGCTGTGAAATTACATGGATTACAGGCACAGGGGCTGAAATCTGTATCAGTATTTAAACACTACAATCATCCTTCCTCTCCTTCCCCCGACCGTTTATGTTCTTCAGAACAATTCCTGAGGAAAAAAACTGCAGACAATGATGGCAGGGAGGTTGGAACACCCATCGACACGAAAGAAAGAATTCATGAGAAAAGGTTACTCAGCGCACTGAGCAACGTGAACAGAACCAGGATGGACCACATCCACTGTTCCTGTGGCCAGACCCACATCATTCCTGCCTCACTAAATCGGGAATTGATCCATTTCCTTTTTGAATGCTCCAACCAAGTCAATATTTCCCCTATGAGGTGGTGTGAAGGGGATGCTCCTTAGCTTGTGCCTGGCTTGCTATTTCCTCAGCTTACAACCATCTCCCTAATTCTCTTCTGTTCCACACAAGGAACCCCTTCACCCATCCCCCAACACGGGCTCAGATGGCCAGTTGGAACAGTTTGAAATATTAAATCACGACAGCTGCTTTCTCTTCAATGTGCTCACTACCAACAATGCCATCTGGTGCCAGCGAAAGAGGATTGAAGGGAGGCTGATTCACATTTTAAAAAATAACAAAATGAATCAGAGAAGCATCGTTTGAAAAATGAGGGTAGTAAACCGAGTGGTGTATTTGGGAGGGAGGGTGGAAATGATCATAGATAAAGAAGCCAAGAGCTGAAGATGAAGATAACATCTTCACACAGTCACTGACTGTTGAACAGGCCTCAGCACTGTCTAATACTGACTGAAGCATTCAAATTGCAGTTGGATCAGTTTCTACATTAGCAGGTACTGAAGGGGTATGATCTGGAGGTTAAACTAAATAAACCCTAGTTAGATCAGGATGTAGGTAGGCTGAATAGCTTCTTCACATTGCTATATCCTATCCTTACTCTTATAGTGCGATACCTGGGCTCCAGGATATGCTGGATTGGTCACTGAGGCAGCTGTGTAGAGTAGATACTGGCTCCAGCAAAGGATTTGCAATGGAGCAGATAGCATGGGAGTCGATGTTTGCCTCCTCCCTGCATCTTGTGTGAAGTCAGCGACGTTGTTGGTGGGGGGTGAAGTAACCACAGCGAGCGACACTGGACCGTACTAGCCTTGGGCAGAGGGAGCTCAGCCACTCAGCATGGAGATCACACCTCGTTCTCCTCGGGGGTAGATGTTCCGCCACAGAATGGCCGACAGCGGACAACACCTGTCACAGACATTAACCCTATCAGGCTGCGACTGTCTACTTGTTTATCCTCAGCTCCCAGGATCAAAACGCAGTCAATCCCACTTGTTGGCCAGTAATTATTTTTTCTAAAATTGCAATTACAGTTCTGTGCAATTGTAAAATTACACATTGACTGCAGTACAATACTGCAACTGGATACAGACAGCTTCTGGCAAAATGTCAGAACCAGCTGAGAGAGGCCAGATGTTTAAAACACATGGCTCTTTACCTCTCACAAAGACCCTCATTGTGAAAGTGTGTTATAGGTTACACACACCCGGGGAATGTTCTGACAGCAATTAACTAATGCAATTCTCTGCATCTGTCAGAAGAGCTCTCAGGCAGAAAGAATCAAAAAAATGCAACACGTCTGGGAAGGATAGGACCTCAGCACAACTGGAGAATGAATTCTGGGACAAAACTTGACAGTTTGCAGGTTCCTCCATCTCTGTCTTTTAGACGGTATGTAGACACAATGTTAAAAATATGGATTTAATGCTCTGTGTAGTCAGTATTTTTCCCTTCTTCGCCAAGGTGATGACTCTTATTGGGGCAATTCCACAGATGCCAGCAGCCTTCTGGTATCTCCCTAATTGGCCATTCTTTTGTGCGCCTTGATTGTGAGCATCACTAGGCTACTCGACTATAGAGGGCAGCACAGGCCATGGGGTGCAAACTGAGAATTAAATCTGGACCCATCACAGTCTGGGTGTCTTGTGACCAAAATGGGAGTACATTTACACACCAAGCCACTAGGGGGAGCATTCCAATGAATAAGGACTGGCCTAGAATTGGAGCACACAGAACAGGGCAGGAGCAACTGCATAAGCAAATAGGGGAGAGAAGGAACAGGAGCAAATAGGGGAGAGAAGGAACAGGAGCAAATAGGGGAGAGAAGGAACAGGAGCAAATAGGGGAGAGAAGGAACAGGAGCAAATAGAAATTGTTCTGTGCAATGCCATTCCACTGAGAATACTTTAATTCAAAGCATCTCAAGTTGAAGTTGTAATGATTTCTGGGCACAGAATCAGCCTATGGCAATAAAGTGCACCCTAAACACCAGTAAATGTCAAGCATTATTGACACTTCTTAGAGAGGTCACATTTGACAGTTCAATACCATTTTATTATTGGGCGAGTTAAGCCTACCACACCTGTGGAATAAAATTTCTATCAGTCGTCACATGCAGTTGAATCCATATGTATACTTTATAAATGTACTTTTAAAAAAAAAGTCCACCTTGTGGTACAGACATGAGAGCCCGGTCTCCACAAACAGCAGAGATAGCATCCAACAGATATAATCAGGCACCATATAAAGAACCCAAGCCATTTACATTGGTCAGGCTTTGACTTAAAATATGGGCTAGTGCAGTTTGCCATTTGATGTCACCAGCGCATTTAATACCATAACTGACTGTGGATGGGGGATGATTTCCTCCATGCTCTACACATAATTAATTCCCAAACCTTTTAATAAATGGGTTTATCATTTTGTTACACAAAAGCACACCTTCCTCTCTTATTTACAAAGCGTGGTGAGAGGAACAGGACAGGTCATAATCACTGCACCAACTCATTTGCTCTGACTCATTCAATCTGACATTGATTGTCTGGAGATTAGGCCTGGGAGTCGAAATGGACTCCTAGCTCCAGCTGTAGGCCTGTGATGTGGCACAAAATACCTCACAGAATCTCTTTCAACACACTAATAAAAAATACACTGTCCCTAAATCCTTGTAAAGTTATTAAACAAAATATATAAACAGGCTGTTGCTAGGTAACTGTTACCATTGGAGACACCCAACATCCAAGTGGCCTAAGTTCATTCATTCACCTTCCCAATATTAAAGACATCCCCAATTAGAAATACAGCAACAGGCACAAACATCCCAACACTACACAAGAGATGACTAGACAGACTTCTTAAAATGTCAACTACATTTGAAAGAATTAAAATTTTCTTCAGAAAAAAAATCCAAAATACTTACAGCTCAGTCAGAAAAGAAGCTTTTCCTGCATCAGTCACTCGCCTTTTTTTTATATTTTTGCATTTTTCTAAAGATTTTTTTTTCCAAAAATGTCTCCCAGTGTCTCAAGCTCACCTCAACAGGCTCTGACAGCATCTGCCATACTTTTAAGCACGTCACAGAGGTGAGGATTAACTTAATAAATTAAACACTGCAGCTCAGTTTTTTTAGAACAATTGTTTTGGGGGCCTTAAAAGAAAAACACAAACTTATGATAGGAGAAACTCCAAACAAAAATAAAAAAGAAATAGTTATTTGTCATTGTACAGACATTACCCAATATCCATGCATTAAAAACACAAACACAGTATTAGTAAATCCACGATTAAAGTTACCTTGTAGCTGCTTTCATTCTGGCCCTTTATTTCATCACGGAGATGCATACGTTTCTTTAGAGCACTGGGTGAAATATCAATCCGCCTTAAAAATGGAAACCAACATCAGAATGAGGAACATTAAGGAACAGAGGACTTGTTAAAAATCCGGCCATTAACTTGTTTTTTGGGGTTAACTTTTGTGCTCAGCAAGATGATAGGTGTTTGCGAAGGAGTGGGACGCTTTGCCATTTCAGGTATTCGGTGTCAGCATTGAGGTCTCCCGGGTCAGGTACAGCGCAGGCAGATGCGGAGCAAAGCTCCTT
This sequence comes from Heptranchias perlo, assembly GCF_035084215.1. Classification (NCBI taxonomy): domain Eukaryota; kingdom Metazoa; phylum Chordata; class Chondrichthyes; order Hexanchiformes; family Hexanchidae; genus Heptranchias; species Heptranchias perlo. The sequence continues at coordinate 11,308,005 of NC_090350.1, read as the reverse complement.
CCGCTCTGTTTAAACAATGTGCCTTAGCCCTGGTCTCTGAAGAGCTCCGCTATCACCAGTGTGGCCTTTTTTCCGCACACTCCATTCTCTCAGCATTTGAGCAAGGTCGTCAAATTAGTCCCAACTAATACAGAGTTAGGTGCACCTTTGTGCTCGAAGCCCATGTCCATTTGGAAGTGGATACAGACTGTCCAAACCCATTTCACACTCAACCTTCAGAAGCCAACAGACGAGAAAGACTGGGTTGGGTTCAAACCCGGTCCCAGGAGTGATTGACACTGAGGTTTTGTCCTCTCACTTTCCCTCCTCTTTTTTAAATTAGACAAAGCAAATTACACTTGTTCAGGTTGGAGAAGCTGTGCTTTACACATTATCATCCAGAACTATTCCCCTCAAGGTATTTTCTCTCCCTTTTCACTTATCAATCGTCCCACGTCACACCTCCACTCTGGGTGGGGCAGGCAAAAACCTTACTCTCGGGCTTCTGCTAACGCTGCTCTATAACCAGACACTTAGAAGCATGAATGCCCTGCTGTTTTCTCTCCACTCTGCCTGGTGCCACCCACCCACCCAGGCTGAGACTGGGAACTCTCTGTGCTGGAAGATGGTGGATGTGAGCCTACATCATATTGCACCTTAGATGACCTCAGGACATCTTAAAGCTCTTCATGGCCAATAAAGTACTTTTGAAGTAGTTATAGTGTAGGGAAACATAGCAGCCAATTTGCGCAAAGCAAGGTCCCACAAGAGAAATGAGATAAAACACCAGATGATTTTTTTTTTGGGTGACGGTGGTTGAGGGATAAATATTGGCCAGGATACCAGGGAGAACGACACTATTCTTTGTCAAAAAGCACCATGAGATCTTCTAATCCACCAGAGAGGGTAGATGAGGCCCTGGTTTGTTGTTTCATTTGAAAGACGGCACCTCTGACAGTGCAGTGCTCTCTCAGTACTGCACTGGAGTGTCAGCCTAGATTATGTGCTTCGGTCTTTACAGTGGAGCTTAAACCCACGCATTTCTGACACGGAGGGATGAGAGTGCTACCATTGAGCTAAGACTGACACCAGTGACAGCAGATAATTCCAATACAAGATCAGGGCTCAATACCAGAATGAAATGGAAGCAAGGAGCCTCAGCTTGCCAGGGGAGGGGTGGCATGCAGGTATGGAAGAGAATTAACAAAGGCTGTACTTCCGACTGTTCTTCAGTGACTGGCCACAGAACAGCACTGGCAGAAACCAGGAAGACATCACTGCCTCGCTGCAGAAAGCCAACATGTGCTGCAAAGAGAAAATGCACACACTTTTTTTTAAAAAGAACAAAATCCAGCAGACTGGAGTTTCACCTCACTGTTGTAGAGTATGGGATACTCTAGTGGTCAATAATTGACAAGAGATCCCCCAGTGAGTTGAATGTCAGGATTTGAACTTGCGAGTCTCTCGGTAGGGATTCTCGACATTACATTGCTGGAGCTTATTATCCCCTCTTTGTCAAAAAGGAAAACCAGGTACCTATGAATCTCTGGGCTCTTCTGCCTGGGCACCTCCTGCTCGGCTGTTCTCCTTTGGTACATTGTAAAGCGTTCATTTAACGTGACTCCTGCTGACTTGAAGTAATGCTCTGTTGGTGCCAGAGAAGAAACAATGTCCGTGAGTGAGAGCAAGAGGGATCCCGATCTACAATAGTTAAAAATTATATACTCAAGAATACCAGAGGTGAGAAGCAAAGCTAGTCACACACAGTGCACAGCAACTGGTTGCACATTAACTCTCTGAAAGGCCTGCTCTGATATAATTTTCGTGAGTACCCAAATGTTTTGTCTGACTGTCTCCTTTTCCAAGGTGCTCAAACACAGCTCGACAAGAGGCACGGATTCATCCCTGCAACCTCAGCCTCATCATTGTGAGGAAACGCTAAGCGGAGACCATCTGCCCACAAGGATTGGGGAGGCGCAGTGGAAAAAAAGTCCTTTCCTAGCTGCTCCTACACACTTCCTTTGTAGGTGGCCCTGGTGCAACACTGACGGGAGTTTTCTTGAGCAGATCACGCATTCACACCACCTGTGCGTGTGGAACGAGACCACCCAACTACTTAAAAATAAATAGTTTTACATTCACACTAAAAGATTAAAGATTACAGCAAAAAGCACATGAATTATTACACAATGCTGGTTAGATATATACAGCAACTGGCAGGGGCGCTGGCCAACTGGCCCTCCCTGGAACTGGAGTTGAAAGGAAGGGCTCATCACCTCTTTCCCTGCTCCATCTTTTCTCACGACTTCCATCCTCTTCTTTTTACAGTTTCTTCCAGTTTTGATTTTTTTTAAAAATTAAACCTTATTTGCTCATTCGATCTCTTCACGTTTCTTTTCCCCATGCTTATTCTTTCAATCACTTTGATGGGCCCAAACCCCCATCGGCCTCCATTTACTTTTGCTTACGATGACCTGGACAGGGCAGACAAAGCCTGGCCAGAAACGGGAGCATCAGACTAGCACGGAACAGAACAGAGCACGATGACACCATTCAACTGAAGAGCCTCCAGCTCGCATTCCAGTGAAAGCCACTTCCAAATTTTGGCCACGGTGCAATGACATCACGGGTGGAACAGTCCATTGAGAACAAGGGAGAACCACATATCAGATATTCTCGAAGGTCAATATTCAGGATTACTGAACCTACATTGTAATTTTGATAAGGGATCCATTGTCAGTGAGAATGTCCATCAACCTCACCCAGGCGATTTAGGCTGTGACGTTCCTTTAAATATTTAACCCTTTGGTAGTTATCACCATTATTAACAATTTAGCTGTACTGTTTAGAGCAGTAAAGTGCCGTGACGGTGGTCGGCAGCCAATCATCTTTGTGAAGTTACCCGCATCATTTTATCTCAGATTCCATGTAAACCCACAACCAGTCGATAGGGAATGTCCTGCAAAGCTCCGAAGTGAATTAAGTTCCAGATAAAAATCACTTGGTTGGTAAAATGTTATGCCACACATCACTTCATCGCCATTCAGTCACATCTATACACAAACAGCAGGAAACAATTAGAGGCATTTTAACTGATGCAGTCAGATTTCTGTACTCTGCCAATACACTTTTGGGGCAAAAAATCCCCCCAAACACTGCAGATGTTAGAAATCTGAAACAAGCACAGAAATTGCTGGGAACACTCAGCAAGTCAGGCAGCCTCTGTAAAGAAAGGAAACTGCTGATGTTTCAGGCATAGAACTGTTCTGATGAAGGGCTGTGTCTGAAACATCAACATATACCTTTCTTTAAAGATGCAGCCTAACTTGCTGAGTGTTTCCAGCATTTTCTTCCCTTGTGGGCATTTGGCAGCACAGTGGCTGCGTTCAGCAATTCAGCAATAAAACAAGAGAATGATGAACATGTCACACCTGGATCAGGGATTATATGTAAATGGGAGGGAGCGCAGGGGTCCACAGTGATCCTAGGTAATGGGAATAAACAGACGGGGCTTGGTCCATCGGGAGTGAACGCGAAGGGGCTTGGTCCATCGGGAGTGAACGCGAAGGGGCTTGGTCCATCGGGAGTGAATAGGGAGGGGATTGGGTCCATTGGGATTCTGTACAATGGGAGTGAATGGGAGGAAGTTTGGACCATTGAAATTTGAAAAGTAGAAGCAAAGGGAGAAAGGAATTCTACTCATGAATAATTTTCTGTCGCTTTATTTTGCTCACTTTGATAGTCAGAATAACCCGACAGCTACTGTAAGTAGTTATCTCAATCCCACTAATCTCTACACATGTACTAAAAACTAGCATTTCTTATACATGACATGCTCACAGAGTCTAGAACTAGGGGGTCATAGTCTCAAGAGAAGGGGTCGGCCATTTAGGACCGAGATGAGGAAAAATTGGTTCACTCAGAAGGCTGTGAATCTTTGCAATTCTCTATCCCAGAGGGCTGTGGATGCTCAGTCGTTGAGTATATTCAAGACTGAGATCGATAGATTATTGGGCATTAAGGGAATCAAGGGATATGAGGAGAGGGCAGGAAAGTGGAGCTGAGGTAGAAGATCAGCCATGATCTTATCGAATGGCGGAGCTGGCTCGATGGGCAGTATGGCCTGCTCCTGCTCCTGCTTCTGCTTCTTATGTTCATATGGATAGGCATAACCATATTCCACTGGTTATTTCAGAGATAGAGGTGGTGAATTGGGTGCACTGGTTTCCGGGCGGGTCTGCGAACGGCATAGTGGCATCTGCTGAGGGGAACTCCATAATACTATCAAGAATGTTAAACTTGTATAGAACCTTGGTTAGACCACACGGAGTACTGTGCAGAGTTTTGGTCTCCATATTATAAAAAGAATATAGAGGCATTGGAGAAGGTACAAAAAAGATTCACCAGGATGATACCAGAACTGAGCGGATATACATATCAGGAAAGGCTGGGGCTCTTTAGAAAAGAGTAAGCTAATGGGTGACCTGATAGAGGTCTTTAAGATTATTAAGGGGTTTGATAGGGTAGATGTAGAGAAGATGTTTCCACTTGTGGGGAGACCAAAACCAGGGGCCATAAATATAACACTGTCACTAATAAATCCAATAGGGAATTCAGGAGAAAATTCTTTACCCAAAGAATGGTAAGAATGTGGAACTTACTACCACAAGGAGTAGTTGATGCATTTAAGGAGAAGACTAGATAAACACGAGAGAGAAAGGATTAGATGAAGTAGGGTGAGAGGAGGCTCACGTGGAGCATTAACACCGGCACATACCAGTTGGATCAAATGGCCTGTTTCTGTGCTGTAATTTCTATGTAATATACATATCAGATTTACATAGTGTGGGTCTTTTTCCCCCCCAGTAAGTACCGCCGACTGTGCCCCCAGATCACTCATTAGCAGATATAAGCATACAAACAAACATTAATGTCTGATTCACACATCACATTCATGAAAACTAGGCCATGAAGCGGGGAGCTCAGGAAGCAGTACAAGTTGTTTCAGTGACCGTGTAAAACAAAGTGTGAATAGGTCCTGAGCCAGCAAGGTCGTATGCATGTCACTTATTGCCACTGTTTTGATGATGTCACAGGTGGTGGTGCATCACTACTGGGAGCAAATTATGACATACTGGCTCCATCTAAATTATTTTGTGGGACCAATACACAACTGACATGGCAATGAGAATCCAAGAAAAACAATGAACAGGTTTCTTTCATCAGCTTTCAACATACTCTATTTCACCAACATAGGCAAGCTCTGGTTGCAATTGGTGATTGCTATGGATACAGAGATACCCAAACCAAAAAGATAGATTTTTAAAAAAACAAGTCCACACATGCCTCACTGAAAGGGTTAAATGGAACATTAAAAAAAAATATAAAACCCAAATTGCCATTGTTACTATTTTACCTTTTACATGGTGAACCAGTGTCACAATGTGCTGAGCAAATAACTCGGAAGGACTTCGTCGTGTCTGGGCCATCTGAATATGCTGGAAGATGGAACGGAACTCCTGGTCTTTTTTGGGTTTGTGAACAAGGTCACGACAGAGTCGCCGCTCATGGGTCAGGACGTTGGCAGAGCTGGAAAGACAACACAAAGGGCTCCTCATTAAAGGCCACTCCAAGGCAACACATAGCAGTGTTCTTCCTCTCAATCAATGCTTTACGCACTTCAGTATTGCTGGTGCCTCACTCATCACGTCGCCCCCATTTCTTTGTAGAATTCTGTTCACCATTGTACACCATCAACAATTCAAAGACAAGCCAACTGGTTTTCTAATGTTTAGGTGAGTGCAGGTATTGATTTTAAAAAGAGATATATTTTCCAGTTTTCCATCATTTGCGGAAAGGGGAGAAACAATTTTTAAAAAGTGACCAATGTGGAAAAGTGCATGTATGTGGACATGCTTCGATGAGACGCCTTCACACCCAAAAACCTGCTGATGCTCACCGGCTAGGATCACACATGAAGAGCAGCAACTAGGCAAGTAACTGAAGGGCATACTATCAAGTCACCAAACTCAAGCAGAAAAAGATGAGAAAAAGTTACAGAGAACAACTGATGGGTATATGAATACATGGTAAGGAACCATGGGGTATGACCAGTATTCTATCACTGTAATAGGTAGATGGTGAGGAGCCATGGGGTGTGACTAATATTTGACTATTTACATTTGAAGATTTAAATGACAAACTTCAATTGCAAATTACACAGGGCTGAGATTATATTCTGAGAGTAATTATAGGTCAATGTCTAACCTCAGTGGTGGGCAAATTATTGCAATCGTTTGAGGGACAAAATAAATTGTCATTTAGAAAGGCACGGGTTTATCAAGGACAGTCAGCATGGATTTGTTAAGGGAAGGTCGTGTCTGACTAACTTGATTGAATTTTTTGAGCGGGTAACAAGGAGGGTCGATGATGGTAACGCATTTGATGTAGTCTACATGGATTTTAGCAAGTTTTTTGACAAGGTCCCATATGGCAGACTGGTCAAAAAAGTGAAAGTCCATAGGATCCAAGGGAAAGTGACTAGTTGGATCCAAAATTGGCTCAGTGGCAGGAAGTAAAGGGTAATGTTTTTGTGATTGGAAGGCTGTTGCCAGTGGGGTCCCACAAGGCTCAGTATTAGTTCCCTTCCTTTTTGTGGTATATACTAATGATTTGGACTTGAATGTAGGGGGCTTGATCAAGAAGTTTGCAGATGATACAAAAATTGGCCATGTGGTTGATAGTGAGGAAGAAAGCTGTAGACTGCAGGAAGATATCAATGGACTGGTCAAGTGAGCAGAAAAGTAACAAATGGAATTCAATCCAGAGAAGTGTGAGGTAATGCATTTGGGGACAGCAAACAAAGCGAGGGAGTACACAATAAATGGGAGGATACTGAGAGGTGTAGAGGAACGAAGGGACCTTGGAGTGCATGTCCACAGATCCCTGAAGGTAGCAGGACAGGTAGATAAGGTGGTTAAAAGGCAAATGGAATACTTTCCTTTATTAGCCGAGGCACAGAATATAAGAGCAGGGAGGTTATGCTAGAACTGTATAAAATATTGGTTAGGCCACAACTTGAGTACTGCGTACAGTTCTGGTCACCACATTACAGGAAAGATGTGTTTGCAATAGAGAGGGTGCACAGGAGATTTACAAGGATGTTGCCAGGGCTGGAGAATTTTAGCTATGAGGAAAGATTGGATAGGCTGGGGTTGTTTTCTTTGGAACAAACAGGCTGAGGGGAGATGTAATTAATTGTTATAAAATTCTGACGTTATGACAGGACCAGATAGAGTGGATAGGAAGGACCTATTTCCCTTAGCAGAGGGGTCAGTGACCAGGGTGCATAGATTTAAAGTAATTGGTAGAAGGATTAGAGGGGAGGTGAGGAGAAATGTTTTCACCCAGAGGGTGGTGGGGGTCTGGAACTCACTACCTGAAAGGATGGCAGAAACCCTCAACTCATTTAAAAAGTACTTGGATGTGCACCTGAAGTGCCATAACCTACAGGGCTACGGACCAACTGCTGGAAGGCGGGATTAAGCTGGGTAGCTCTTTTTCGGCCAGTATAGAGACGATGGGCCGAATGGCCTCCTTCTGTGCCATAACTTTCTATGGTTCTGTGATTCTATTACAAAAGCGGCTGCAGGATCACTGAGAGACTAGATTCCCAACGTATCTGTTTACAATTATGTCATCTGTAAATAAGAATTCTACTTGACAGGGATGATATCACCTGCAGGGTGCCACATGTTGGGGTAGCACCATGCTGTACCAGGATGTGGCAGGTTGTGTCTGCATTAGTAATTCCCTCAAGGGGAGTCTGTCATCTCTGCCAAGCCATCAGGCGTTAGTAACTGGCCATGTGGAAGAGAATTTAAAAAAAGAGTTGTCAGGTTAACTGCCACAGGCATCAGCATCGTTGCAGGGGCTTGGCAGCTCAATTGGGTATATATCTGAGCGAGGCAGTGGGGATTGGGAAAGAGGGAGGGCCCAGAAGTAGGGATAAGGAGAAGACAAATAAAAACAAACCAGACACTTGGCTCAAGCTCTACCCCGGGATCCTTTCTGATCGGGAAGTCCAACTAAGGACAGTGCAGCGATGCACAAATGGGCTGTGTCACAGAGAGGTAAGGCCAAGGTTCCCATCACACACTTAAGTTACTCATCTCAGCTGCCCTGCATCAGAGAAATAAATTGATGGGACTGTACCTACTGGGCCACTGCTCTGTGCCTCTTGTTGGGAGAAGGGCATTTGTTTGAGCAACAAGCTGCTCTCCCTCTTGGTCATAGTTAAGCGGCTTGGAAAGTACTGATAGGGAAGGAAACCTTTGGGAGGGGGAGGGCGACATGCTCTGCGAAAGCAAAAGGGGCATCTTGCTGAACCAACCAGAAGTTAACAAATAGAATGATACCCGGACTTCAAGGGTTAAGTTATGAGGAGAGATTACACAAATTGAGGTTGTATTCTCTAGAGTTTCAAAGGTTAAGGGGTGATCTGATCGAAATTTATAAGATATTAAGGGGAACAGATAGGGTGGATAGAGAGAAACTATTTCCGCTGGTTGGGGATTCTAGGAGTAGGGGGCACAGTCTCAAAATTAGAGCCAGACCTTTCAGGAGTGAGATTAGAAAACATTTCTACACACAAAGGGTGGTAGAAGTTTGGAACTCTCTTCCGCAAACGGCAATTGATACTAGCTCAATTGCTAAATTTAAATCTGAGTTAGATAGCTTTTTGGCAGCCAAAGGTATTAAGGGATATGGGCCATAGGCAGGTATATGGAGTTAGATCACAGATCAGCCATGATCTTATCAAATGGCGGAGCAGGCATGAGGGCTTGAATGGCCTACTCCTGTTCCTATGGCCTGAGCCCTACCTGAACTCAGAATACCTTCTACACGGCTAGTTCACGTCACTGTTTTTGGGGAGGGGGAGAGGAGATAATGATTTGATTTTACTAGAGAATCAGTCACAGAGCAACAGTCACAGAGCAACTGCCCCCCGCACCCCCCTCTTGACAAAACAAACACGAAGCACTCAATCCAATTCTTACCCAAGAACATCATCGCCAAACTGCAAGGAATCCATTTTCAGCGTCACCTCTGTTGGACGATGAGCTGGTTTGAGCACTGGAGGGCTCTCCTCTTGAGCAGTCACACCTTCCTGCTCTTTGGCATCGGAGCTCTTCCTCGGAGGAGGAGGGCTTTCTGCTCGGCCTGCCTTATACTTCAACGCTTTCACGGGAGATACCTCCCGGTATCTGCTCCCGTCTGCTTTCTTTGTTAGAAACCGCTCCTCTTTTTTAAATCGCTCAGGCATTAATTCCTCCTCCTCCACATCCTCCATCTCCCGAAACTTCTCCTTGGAGATGGTGATGTGCTTAAAGAAATTCATCTCTTCCCGTTTGCGTGGTCTATCATTCTCATCGTCATCTTCCTCCTCCTCATCCTCCTCATCATATCTCTCCTGAGTTTTAATTGCGATTAATTTGCTCCTGTACTTGGGCTCATCCTCGTATCCATATTCCTTTTGGTTCTTGGCTGGGTAGTCCTTGTCCTGCTCCTCCACCTCCTCTTCGTCGTAACCAAATTTGTGACGCATCTCTGCTTTCGAGATTTTTTCAAACTCCTCGGCAACTCCGCCCTTGAATCGTTTTGGTGATTGGCTGCTACGGTTGCCTTTCTCTGGGATGTTTTTCACATGGAACTCCGTTTTCACCACACTGCAAGCAGAAAGCCTATCGTAAGCACTGGCCTGGTCTCTCCCTTTCTCTTTTTCTAAATCTGCTCCTTTCTGCTCCTTTTCTCTTCCATTCACCCTATCCTGCATTAACACTTTAGCTTTCTGCTCCTCTGCAAACCTGTGGTTCAAAAAAAATACAAAAACACACACAAAGAAAAGAAATGCAAGGCATTACACAATCAGGGTTCTGCGCTTAAGCAAACAAGATTTTACAGCAAGGGTCCATCTCAAAGGTCTTGTTTCTACCCAAGGTCGCTGCTAAGACTCAAATGGGGAGTCCATTCAGGTATTTTCTATCGAGAAGCTTAAGTAAAAACCTAAATCGCAAGACACCAAAGTTGAAAAGAGCGAGGAAGACGTGGTGATTAGGTCGCAATAAGCTCAGGTTTTAAAAGGGTGGAAGGAAGGGTAGGAAGAAGAAAAGACTGAGGGCGTAAGGAGTTCCACAGTTTTGAGGTCTTGAGCTAGACTATAAAACTGTGAGATGAGTCTCAACTTCAATCAGATTGTCCATGTTCAATACCCAGGAGTCCAACACTCGATCCAAAGACGTGCTGCAGTGAAGAATGTCCCGTCCTGAGTTCTACTAGTTGGGGGACAATACAGGACTTACGAAGTAACAGATTAGCACTGCACACTTTTCCTTTGTGCGCTTATTGGAATGTCATAATCCAATAACAAGTACAAGGGGACTCTCCTTGTACAACTCCCAGCCACTTAACACAGCTGTAAAAATCATTTATACAAGTTTTCACAGAAGGAAACAGGGAAGAAAAGTTGAGGGGTAAAATCCATTAAACAGTGCACATTTTACAGTAGAGCAAGAACGTTTGAGACAGTCCCCAAATCGGAGGAAGTTCTAATCAAACATGCCACAAGGAATGGACACCAATGGTTCTTAGATAACTTCAAGAGCATTCCAGAATCAGTCTCATCAAAAATGTCCGCCCATACATAATTACATTTTCAAAAAACAATAACTTGCATTTATATAGCGCCTCTAATGTAGTAAAAATGACCCAAGACACATACAGGAGCGATCATCAAACAAAATTTGACACCAAACCAAATAAGGAGAAATTAGGACAGTTAACCAAAAACTTGGTCAAAGATTCAGGTTTTAAGAAGCATCTTAATGGAGAGCGAGGTAGAGGGGTTTAGGGAGGGAATTCCAGAGCTTAGGGCCTAGTCAGCTGAAGGCATGACCACCAATGGTGGAGCAATTAAAATCAGGGATGCACAAGAGGCCAGAATTGGAGGAGTGCCGAGATCTTGGAGGGTTGTAGGAGGTTACAGAGATAGGGAGGGGCAAGTCCATGGAGTGTGTTGAACAAGGATGAGAATTTTAAAATCGAGGCCTTCCCGGACCGGGAGCAAGGGGTGATGAGTGAACGGGACATGGTGCGAGTTAGGATACGGGCGGCAGAGTTTTGGATGAGCTTGAGTTTATGGAGTGTGGAAGATGGTCTTTATGGGTTTTAAAATCATAGGTCATAGGGTCCATGGAGCCCTCAATCCCAGCCATGTCAACATTGAGAGGCACTAAGTTGAAGCCAGGGAGCAGGACCCCCACGTGTGATGACCCCCCTCCCCCATCTCCGCAAGTGTAATGGCCATCTCCCAGAGTATAATTCCCCCCCACCCCAAACAACCGAGTGCAATTGTTTATAATTCCATGCCCTATTCTTCATCCACCTGCTTAAGGGGCAAGCACACGGCCTACTGCCAAGTCGCTGCGGGTGACAACTGTAAGAGTTACCCAAAACCGCCTCTGCTGGGAGAAAAGCTGGAGTCTCTATTGATGGCCTCCCCACTCCACCCAACTCAGATGGGGAATGGGACTTGAGCTCACATCAATTGACGTACTACGGGCATGCAGTCATAGCACCTCCAGATTATTTTTAAAATGCGGGCTACTTTTTATTTAAGGCAATTAACCCAGTCTAATTCTGGAGCACTCCTTTACCTAACCAGCCACCCACCCCAATTACATGCTCGGAAGTTTTAAATTCAAGGTGCATCACCCTCTCAGAAGAGAAAAGAGAAGAGAAACAGCCCAACGTTAATAGCCCCCTTGCCAAGCCAGCTGGGACATAAAATGTGCAGAAAAATTAACCCCAGATAAAACTGGGAGTGCGCCTCCAGGACACTCCGACAGACACTGACCGACTGCATCTGATCAAAGCCAGAACTGTTAGCAAATCATCCCACCCCGACCCACTATAATATCAAGCTTTTGGACAGCCATCCATTGCTAAATACTTGGCTAACAAGCTGGTTGGACTGTTGTGCCTGTGCACGGGAGGATACATCACACACATTATCTGTAGACGCTAACCGTGACAGGCTCGAATCCTCACCGCTGGAATATCCAGTATTTCTGCTCCTCAACTCCGTTGGAGGTCTGGAATTTATGACAACTTCTGAAACGAAGGCCTTCACACAAGGCCGACTACTTCCAGGTAAACAAAAAACGAAAGAAAAATCAAGAATTCAATACTGACCTTTTCGGAACATACCTCTTTAGATACGAAGAGATAGTCGGGACCGGCTGCTCCGCAAACAGGCCGGACATTCCTGGCTGCATTTCCTCTTTCTGTGCATTGCCCTGGGACTGACTCGACGATGGCGGGCTCCTCTGCGGTGGGCTGTGGTTGGCCGGGCCTTGCCGTGGCACGCTGCGAATCGTAGAGCTCAGCGGCGGGGAGCTCTGGTGCGAGGCGTTGGGCCTGGTTGGGCTGCGGCCCTGGGGGCTCATCTGCGCAGGGCTCCCATGCGGTGAAGTGTGGCGGGCTGCAGCTGACAGCGAGGGGCTCTGTTGGCTCGGGCTGGAATGCAACGCCGGACTTGTCTTCAGCACCACCGTAGAACGCGGGGCCGGGCTGGGATGTTTGGGGCTGGTGTCGTAGGCGGTCAGGCCTTTCCACGAATCGCTGCGCTTGGGGGCCAAGCCGGGGGGGGCCTCCGGTCCTCCGTTGCCAGCCTGCCCATCCTCTGTCGACCGTTTCTGTGGGTCTTCCAGCTCCTGGGCGGATTGCTGAGAGGCGGCGGCCGCCTCTTTCTGGGCCGCCTTGGTTTTCTTGCTCCGGCGCTTGGGGGAGGTTGACCGGCTGCGGTGGGGCGAGGAACGAGACCTGGAGGACGACGACCTTCCCGACCTGCTGGACGATGACTTGTCAGTGTACCTGGAGCGGCTCCTGGACCGCGGCGACGCCGACCTCCGCTTGGGCGAGCGGGAGCGGGACCGGCCACGCCGTGGGCTGTAGGTCGAGCGGTAGTTGTGCCAGTTGGGCCGGTAATTGCCGTAATGGTTGTAATTGCCGTAGTTCCCGTAACCCCCACGGTTATTCCAGTTGCCCCTCGGATAATAGCCTCGCCCTCGGCGCTGGATGAAGGGCCGCCTGTAGCCCCGGTGCCCTCGAAACTCCCGGGGCTGGTACTCCCGCGGGTAGTTCCTTTCCCGATTATGAGTTGGAGAATAGGACCTGGAGCGAGACCTGGGGCTGAAAAACAAACAGAAGTAGAATTAAAAATCACATCAGGGTGGGTTAAAGCGATATATCAATGAAATATGGATTTGTGGTTTTATTTTGGTGTTGGGATATAAGTTCCATCATAGCCCTCCATTTATCACATTACAGGTGGCTGTTGCAACAACAACTTGCATTAATACAGCGCTTTTAACGTAGTAAAACATCCCAAGGCGCTTCACAGGAGTGTAATCAGACAGAATTTGACACCGAGCCACATAAGTAGATATTAAGAAGGTGACCAAAAGCTTGGTCAAAGAGGTAGGTTTTAAGGAACGTCTTACAGGAGAAGAGACCAGAATTGGAGGAAGGCAGAGAGCTCAGAGTGTTGTAGGGCTTGAGGAGGTTACAGAAATACTGTGCGTTAATACAGTTATTTCTGCTCTCCCCTCCCTCTCAACAATGATTTTCAATTATCTATGAAAGTCAGAGAGGAATTTTCCAGTTTCTATTCCCCTAGGTTTTTAATCTGGTTTTTCACCTCTCCCAGAAGACTACCAGGTGGGGTGAGGAGTATATATATTGTGATGCACATGGCAGCACAACTGTGTGGAACACACAGGATGGGCATGTAGGTCTTTTCATGTCCGTCATTTTTTGTATGTTGGTAAGTGTCAGCCGTGGCTCAGTGGGTAGCACTCTCGCCTCAGAATCAGAAGGTTGTGGGTTCAAGTCCCACTCCAGAGACTTGAGCACAAAATCTAGGCTGACACTCCAGTGCAGAACTGAGGGAATGCTGCATTGTTGAAGATACCGTTTTTCAGATGAGACATTAAACCTCTCAGGTGGTCATAAAAGATCCCACGGTACTATTTCGAAGAGCAGGGGAGTTCTCCCCGGTGTCCTGGCCAATGTTTATTCCTCAACCAACATCACTAAAACAGGTTATCTGGTCATTATCACACTGCTGTTTGTGCGAGCTTGCTGTGTGCACACGACTCCGAGGTTACAACAATGACTACACTTCAAAGAAAATACTTCATTGGTTGTAAAGTGCTTTGGGACATCCTAAGGTCATGAAAAGCACTATATAAGTGTAAGTCTTTCTTTATGGCTTCAAGTTCCTCTATAGGACGTGAACCCATAATCCAGGTTGGTGCTCCAGTGCAATACTGAGGGAGCTCTGCATTGTCTGAGGTTGTATCTTTAAGATGAGGTGTTAAACAGAGGCTCCATCTACCTGCTCAGGTGGGTGTAAATGATCCCATGGCACTATTTAAAGAAGAGCGGGCAGGTTTCCCGGCCAGCGTTCCTCCCTCAACCAAAACAGGCTAACTGGCCATTCATCTCTTGCTCTTGTGGGATCCTGCTGAGCACAGACAGCTGCAACATTTGCCAATATAATAGTCGCCAGTTGATGTCTACACACGTGCACTTTCCAGCGGGATTCACTAGATAGTGAGTGGCTGTTCTGGTTGCTTTCTCGCTCCCAAGTACAGGGGCACGGAGACTAACTGTAGCGGGCGAGGGAGGGGTCAGGGAACTCAGCACAGACTAAGGATTGAACCTGGGATCCTCCTGGGCTGTACGGCTCAGTGCCAGGCTTTACAGTATGCGTTAGCTAAAAGAAACGCAGGGGAGTTACACCATCATAATGGTCACTAACGACGACAACACCCCAGTGCTGGAGATAGAGCCTTGCACTACACCGCCAACTGGCAGGGTGATGTACTGTGCCCAACAGTTGCTCAACATCACTGGTCAATTTTGCAAGGTGCCGTGGAGTCTTACTAGATTGGATCAAAAAAACATAAGAAATAGGAGCAGGAGTAGACCATGCGGCCCCTCGAGCCTGCTCCGCCATTCAATAAGATCGTGGCTGATCTTTGGCCTCAATTCCATTTTCCGAAATAAGAACATAAGAAATAGGAGCAGGTGTAGGTCATGGGTCATCCTGTAAACAATTCTGTACACAAATATATCTGCCTTTTCCTACACATTTGCACTTCACAGCAAAGGATATGCCAAGATGACACTATTATTCCCACTGTTTTCAGGTGTCAGCCACAGCTCAGTTTGTACCCTCTGAGTCAGAAGGCTGTGGGTTCAAGTCCCACTCCAGAGACTTGAGCACAAAATCTAGGCTGACACTCCAGTGCAGTACTGAGGGAGTGCTGCACCGTCTGAGGTACCGTCTTTCGGATGAAACGTTAAACCGAGGCCCCATCTGTCCTTTCAGGTGGATGTAAAAGATTCTATGGTACTATTTCAAAGAAGAACAGGGGAGTTATCCCCGGTGTGTGGCCAATATTTAATCTCTCAACCAATATCACTAAAATAGATTATCTGGTCAATATCACACTGCTGTTTGTGGGGCCTTGTTGTGCACTAACTTGCTGCCTCTTTCCTACATCACATCGGTAACTACACTTCAAAAGCTACTTCATTGGCTGTAAAGTGCTTTGGGACATCCTGAGGTCATGAAAGGTGCTACAGAAATGCAAGTTCCTTCTTGCTGGCTTCTGAGGATTCCCTACTTTCCATGCAAATTCAGGGCAACATCCACCCATGGAGCCTCTGCTGATGAGGACAACGTTAAAACAGGTGAACTCATCGGTCTCGTGACTGGCTTGTGCGACATTGGTTCTGCAGTTGAGTTCAATCCAGGAATAAATACTGTCATCTACCAACAGCAGCCTCGTAACGTTGCCAAGTGGGCAGCAAAAGCGACTGATGAAGGTGAGGGCGTGGGTGGGAATGGCCGACTAGCAACCTCCCCGATATTGGTAACTTCAACTTCAGTTTTAAGTGGTAAATTTTGTTTTTCTTTCGTGGGTTGGTGGGAGGGAGGGAAGAGTTTAAAGTGTAATGATTCACAGCCGAGCTGTGGGAGCTGAACAGTGGACACAGAACGAAGTCAAGTTCTGTGCTACATAAATAGCATCTGCTGAGAAACCACATCAACAGCCGGGTGTCTGTACCACTCAGAGCATTTCTGCGATTACAGCCCACCTAAAGAGGGCCAATGAGGATTTTAAAATATACTGTGAAATGGTGGGGGGGGGGGGAAAAGAAAGCTGATATGTAGGCTGAGATGAGGAGGATTTTCTTCACTCAGAGGGTTGTGAATCTTTGGAATTCTCTGCCCTGGTGGCTGTGGATGCTCAGTAGTTGAGTATATTCAAGACTGAGACCAATGGATTTTTGGACTCTATGGGAATCATGGGATATGGGGATCGGGCGGGAAAGTGGAGTTGAGGTCGAAGATCAGCCATGATCTGATTAAATGGCAGAGGAGGCTCGAGGGGTCGTATGCCTGCTCCTGCTCCTATATTTTATGTTCTTATAAAGGACTGATAATCTTTATAAATAACTAGTTAGGCCTCAACTGGAGTATTGTGTCCAATTCTGGGCACCACACTTTAGGAACGATGTAAAGGCCTTAGAGAGGGTCTGGGGCAGATTTACTAGAATGGTAGCAAGGATGAGGGACTTCAATTATGTGGAGAGACAGAGATGCTGGGATTATTCTCCTCAGAGCAAAGGAGGTTAAGGGGAGATTTAATTGTGGTGCTCAAAATTATGAAGGGTTTTTATAGAATAGATATGGAGAAACTGTTTCCACTGGCAGGAGAAGAGGGTCGGTAACCAGAGGACACAGTTTTAAGTTAATTGGCAAAAGAACCAGGGGTGAGATGAGGAGACTTTTTTTTTTAAACACAGCAAGTTATAATGATCTGGGATGCACTGCCTGAAAGAGTGGTGGATGCAGATTCAATAATAACTTTCAAAAGAGAATTGGATAAATAGTTAAAAAGGAAAAATTTGCAGGGCTATGGGGAAAGACCAGGGGGAGTTGGACTATTTGGATATCTCTTTCTGGTCAATTATGCTTAATCTTTTGATACAGGTTAACCATGTGAACCTATTCAAGATGCTGCTGTTTAATGGATTTTAAAAAAAGTACAAATCTGAATTAAAAATAGGAAGTGTTGGAAAGGCATAGCAGGTCAGTCAGCACCTGCATGGAGGAAAGGCAGGATGATATTCTCGGTGTGCATGCTTCATCAGAGTTTCTGACTACCTGTCTTGTACTTCTAACATTTTCTGCTGCTGTTTGCGGGTTTTTCTCTTTCAAAAGCTTTGTGATGAGATCAGTGGAACGGTGAGTGAGCAGAATATTGGAGACAGTGATGGTGTACCTCACAAACGCACCGTGACCTTGAAATGACGCCATGAGCATTAGCGTGCGACAGCTAAACACAGTTATGTGAAATCCTTTTGTATGCTATTTTAGGAGGTGTTAATGCATTTATTTGTTTACAGGTTATTGCCCCTGTAGTTTTGGCATCCTGCTCGACCTTGAGCGAAGTTTCAGTCCTCTCCATCACCAAGACTGCTTCCTCCCACCTCTGCCAAAACTTCCTCCCTCTGCCAGTGAATTCCTTATACGCACTCTTAGCGTTTCCAGACTCCATTAATCGAATGCTCCCCTGGCCTGCCTCCCATGCTTCACCCTCCTTAAACTCCAAATTGTTCAGAACTCTGCCACAAATATCCTGTCCTGCTCCAAGTCCCTACTCACCCATCACCGGCTCCCCACCCCAGCATACAAAATTCTAAATAGTCATCAAATCGCTCCATGACATTAACCCACCCTATTTCTGCAATCTCCTCCAGCCCTACATACTTTTCCGACTGATCTACTCATCTGACTCCAGCCCTCATGTGCATCTCACTTCCCTCTGCCTCATCAATGGTCATGATGTGGAGATGCCGGTGATGGACTGGGGTTGACAATTGTAAACAATTTTACAACACCAAGTTATAGTCCAGCAATTTTATTTTAAATTCACAAGCTTTCGGAGATTTTCTGAGGAAGGAGAACATTTACCTGAGGAAGGAGAAAATCTCCGAAAGCTTGTGAATTTAAAATAAAATTGCTGGACTATAACTTGGTGTTGTAAAATTGTTTACACTCATCAATGGTGGCAGAGCCTTCAGCTGCCCTGGCCGTACCCTACCTAAAGGCCTCTACTCTCCACCTTTAAAAACCTGCTCAAAACCCATCTCTTCCACCGGGTTTTCAGTCACTCCCCCAATCTCTCCCTCCCACATCTGTTTCCTTAAGCCTATTTGTGAAGCACTTGAAATTGTCTTTACACTAAAGGCACTTTATAACTGCAGGCTGTGTTAAAATAGTGGGCAAAGGAATTGCATATGAATCCGTTGAGTGTTTATACAGTAACTTTGCATAGCTTAGAAGGGAGTGAGTGGGGATAGCACAAACGAGGAAGCTGGGGCCTGGTGGAGGGTGCGGACAGGGAGAGAGTAAGCGAGGAGGCTGGGGCCTGGACGAGGGTGAGTGGGGTAAGAGGACAAGTGAGGACGCTGGGGCAGGGACCAGGCAAGGAGAGCGCGTTCTGGGATACAATTCGATAAAGGGCCAGGTTGAGGAATCATTATCTCTGGGATCTGGTCTGTTGGGAGTTCTGAGATATGACTAGTTGACAGGATAATAATCACTGGCTCTGGGATCTGATTGGTTTCATTCTTAGATATAAAACTTGTTCATGAATCATTTGATAAAGTCATCAGCTATTTATAGTCCCAACATCAAATCTCTCTGAAGGTTCTCCTAAGTGTTAAATCATACAGAAACCAACTAAAGAACACAAGGCTCAGCCGGGGACTTGGTTTGATATTTTGTTAGTGAGGCACTTCCTCACCAGCAGGGTCCAGTGTTGAGCTGTATTCTGCACTAGGTGTTAAAAAAAAAACACACAGCGGCCACAAAAACATGCTTTAAATTAAACGAGGCCTCATCAAGGAAAGTAGAATACAGGCACTGCTGGGCTCCAGAAACATGTTCCTCAGATAGCACACTTCATTCAGAAAAGAGGAAAGGACCCAGCAGGGCAGCTGCTTCACACAGGAGTTTCAGCCTTTATACTATGCGAGCTTCTTCTATCTGCAAACGAGAGGCATTACTCGGGAGGGGAATACTGACTATTCTCATTAAAAGCACACATACGAATGCGAATGATAGCGGGGCTTAAAAGGGTTAAATGCGGATAAGTTGCATAAACTTGAGTTCAGAATGTTGAGGCGTGATCCGATCGAGCGGTTTAAAATGATAAAGTGATTCGATAGGATAGGTACGGCAAAACAATTTCCGCTGGTGAGGGAATCCAGAACGAGGGGGCATAATCTTGAAATTAAAGCCAGGCCAATCAGGAGTGAAATCAAGAAGCATTTTTTCACACAATGGCTAGTGGAAATGTGGAACTCTCTCCCCCACAAAAGGCTGTGGATGCTGGGGGTCAATTGAAATTTTCAAGACTGAGATTGATAGATTTTTGTTGGGTAAGGGTATCAAGGGATATGGATCAAAGGCGGGTAAATGGAGTTGAGGTACTGATCAGCCATGATCTAATTGAATGGCGGATCAGGCTCAGGGATCTGAATGGCCTCCTCCTGGTTCCTATGAATGGCTACACTTCATCACGTTTAGTCAGCTGATTTTTCCACATTCCACAGATATACTGCACGGGGCAGCATAGGCTGGAACGCGCTGTTTAAGAGCAGCGCGAGCCGACAGTTGCCGGTCAGATTGCCGAGTGGTACGGAGTGAATGGGGTGCGGGGTGGGGGGGTGTGAGGTGTAGGTGGACAGCCTGCACGGAGCTCTGCTCGCCAACCTCAGGCTGCTTGAAATTTCCAACTGAAAAGAGCGAGAGGAACTGCATCACATCTTCAGAACAAATAGACGGGCTGCCCAATGGATCAGTGCGTTTATCAAAAAAATAGCTAAGCCAAACAACCCAGCAAGGTTTCAGGTTCGATCCTCTTATCTGTGCTGAGTTAGTTCTCTCAGTCAAGCCAGTAACTGGGGCGCTTTTTAAATTGGTTTCAGTGCTCCAGTTAGGGAGAGGAAAAGTCAGCAAGGGTTTAAGCTCCTGATCGCTATCTAGGAGAACCTCCTTCCCCCATTAACAATTCTCTCGTGTACAAGCAAGATCAGGCTTAGCTCCGAACCCCTGTAAGCAAGTGCCCCGCTGACGTTCACAGTCAAAGTTCACATGAAGAATACTGCAGGAGTGACTGAGACCCAAAGGACAGTCCCACTGTAACAGTCAAGACCCTCAGGAAAGGAAGGGAGGGGAAATTAATAAGAGGAGGAGGGAGGGGGGTGGGTGGGGGGGAAGAAACCACAGGAGAAAAAAAACAAAATAAAAAAAAATTCAAACCTGTAGAGCCTGAGGTTTTAATCAGTTTAAAAAGCCCCTTGTGTAACAGGTTGAAGTTATACAGCAGCTGACGTACATCACTTGGGCTGTGGGACTGTTGGCATTCAGCTCTCCCCACAAACTGCAACCCCCCTCCAAACCCAATTCCACCAAACACTGTGCTGATACCTGATCAGCGTTCTGGTTTGCTTCCACTGTGTTGCCGATCTGACCCGTGCTAAGCGTTGGGCACTTAGAGTGGGAGGCAAACGGGACGAATGATATGGATTGAAAGCTGCCTAGCTCACTCTTGCAGGACTCCTGGAGGCTGGCCCAGGGTTGCAATGGTGACAGCCTGCAAGCAAACGGACAGTAGAGAAGCGAAGAGAAAGAGATTCTGAGCCTCATTTAATATAATTCTGACACTATGAGCCAGCCTCTAAGTGTCCTGTAACAGCAGGCAGTGGAGGAGGGGTGGGGGGGAAAGAAAGAGAGGGGGCATGCCCAGGATGTAATTCCACCCCCACCCTGCATTCTATTTGCAGCCCAGTTAGTCGCACAAGTCAGATCGGCAACACGGCGGGACCACACTACAGCTCTGCCGATCTGGTACCGTCCTACAGCTCCATGTAATGCCTAGCAACTCAACCTGACCAACATTACGAGAGGCAGAGCAGGTGTAGGCGAAACATTGGCACACAGGATCCAGCATACAAACAGTTAACAGCGAATATCTCTCCACCCCGCTCCCCAGCTGTGGCCCCTTAAATATGAACCCAATCACTGAGGAACACAAAAGGTGTGCTGAGCTCTCAATCTTCCAATGCTTTAAACACTTAATGACTTTAAAATAACAAAAGCTCACTCAAGCAATTCAGTGCACTTTTGCGGGTCTTAATGGAAGCTAGTCAAAAAAGAGAGAAGCTAGCGAACAGCCGGTTCTTATTTCACGATGGTCTTCCAGTGCTACGCTGCATCGAGTTACCAGCATTTTAAATACAAAAAAAACCCATTGCATTTTAAAAGCTAGCAAAACACACACAGCACAGGAGCCGTGCTATAGCAGCTGGGCTAGCCATTCTGCAAGCCTGTCCCCAGGGTAAGAGGAGAAAAATCTCTAGCTAAATAAATTACATTTTAAGAACAAAAAAAACAGATTGAGCGCTTAAAGACTCGCAGTGCTTACCCGGCGAAGCTTTTCATTGAGAGGAATGTGTGCCCCGGTGAGCAGCCACATTGCGAGGAATGACTGCTACAGCCTGCCTGCTGAACCCATTTTCACAGTATCAAGTGAACAGCTCACCTCGGCTCTAAGTCTCACAGGAAGAGGCCGGCTGCTTGGGACACCAGCCAGCCAGGGATTGAGTTTTTTTTTTAAGTTTTTATTTCTGGCACCGGTTCTGCCAACAACAGTCACAGAGTGAATCAGCCCTAAGTATTTTCATTTACTGAGAAAAATTGATTTCACTTAGCTCCCTGTATACCAAGCCTCAGGCGGTTCACCCAGTGTTCAGTAGCTGGCGAGCGGGCTACTCTCGAACTACTTTCCAAATCTGTGTTCTCTGCTGTTGGGTAGCTTGCTTCTGGACGCCTCAGTCAGGGGCTCGGGGCCCATTGGACAGGCCCTGGTTACACTGTTGGCCCGGGCCACTGGCTCCTTTCTGACTGTGTCAGCTGTGACTCAGTTGTAGCACTCTCGCCTGAGCCAGAAGGTTGTGGGATCAAGTCCCAATCCAGAGACTTGAGCACAAAATTCAAGCTGACACACTCAGTGCAGCACTGAGGGAGTGCTGCACTGTCGGAAGTGCTGTCTTTCGGATGAGACGTTAAACCGAGGCTCCATCTGCCCTTTCAGGTGGGCATAATAGATCCCATTGCACTATTTTGAAGAAGAGTAGGGGAGTTTTCCCCTCCTGGCCAATATTTATCCCTCAACCAACATCACTAAATCATATTATCAGAACACTATCACATTGTTGTTTGTGGGATCTTGCTGAGCGCAATTGCTCGCCCCGTTTCCCTACATTACAACAGTGACTACACTTCAAAAAGTACTTCATTGGCTATAAAGCGCTTTGGGATGTCCTGAGGTGGTGAAAGACGCTACCCAAATGCAAGTCTTTCCGCTTGTTAACACAGTGCACTCCAGAAACAACCCGTGTGCAGGCACAGAACCACTGACCCTGCACCCATATGTATATGGAAAAATGTACACAGCCCAATGGCTCAGTCAATGCGCTACCTAGTATGGTACTGGCCCATGCAGACTAGGAAGATCCTTGTGTTAATTCCCACTAGGAGGTTATGCTGATAAGGTTAAGAGAGATGGGAGGAGGCTCATGAGCAGCATAAACACCCGAATAGACCCGTGGGGCCGAATGGCCTGATTCTGTCCTGTACATTCTATGTCTGTCTGTGCTGAGTTGGCTGATCGTAGCCAGAGTGCTATCAGGTCCTGCTCTCCTTCGCTAAAATTACTCACTATTCCCAGAATCATCCTAGAATGTAAAGATAACTCCCGGCTTCTCTTCACTACAAATCGTTTTCTTAAATCCCTCTCCCTGCCTCCTCCACACTCACCTCCAACAAGTGTGAGGAGCTCATGGACCTTGTTACCAAGATTGAGACCATCCATTCAGCTGCCTCTACCGCTTCCCTCCCTTCCCCTAGCCCACCAAGTCAAACTTCCCCATGTGTTACCCCTCTGCCCTAGCGCTGAACTCGCATCTTTCTCTAGTTTCTCTCCTATCTCCCGAGGCCCTCTCCAAGCTCATCTTGTCCATGAGTCGCAGCTCCTGCTCCCTCGACCCTATTCCCACCAAACTGCTGACCACCCAACTTCCCTTCCTGGCCCTCGCGTTAGCTAATATTGTTACTGGTTCTCTCTCCTCAGGTATTTGCCTCCCTCCCCTTCAAACCTGCCATCATCACCCCCCCTCCTCAAAAGACCCACCCGTGACCCCTCTGCCCTTACAAACTACCACCCCATCCTCTCCAAAGTCCTTGAACGTGTTGTCGTCTCCCAAATCCGTACCCATCTTTCCCGATGATCTGAACCCCTTCAATCAGGTTTCTGCCCCTGCCACAGCATTGAAATGGCCTTATCAAAGTTACAAATGACATCCTGTTACTGTGACCATGGTAAACTATCGCTCTTCATCAGTCTCAAACTGTCTTCAGCATTTGACACGGTTGACCACAACATCCTCCTCCAACGCCTCTACTCCATCAGCTGGGTGGGACTACCCTTGCCTGGTTCCAATCTTATCTATCCAGTTGTAGCCAGACAATCACCTACAGTGGCTTCTCTTCCCGCTCCCACACCATTACCTCTGGAGTCCCACAAGGATCTATCCTTGGCCCCGTCCTATTTCTCATCTAAATGCTGTTCCTCAGCGACATCATCCGAAAACACAATGTCACGTTCCACATGTACGCTGGAACGAGTGAGAACTCCCCTGCTCTTCTTCAAAATAATGCCGTGGGATCTTTTAAGTCAATCTGAGGGGCCTCGGTTTAACGTCTCATCCGAAAGACTGCAGAACATACAGCGTCAGCTGTGTTGCACTGTCGGATGTGCTGTCTTTTGGATGAGACGTTAAAACAGAGGTCCCATCTGCATTCTCAGGTGGATGTAAAAGATCCCATGGCACTATTTCGAAGAGCAGGGAAGTTCTCCCCTGGGGCGCCCTGGTGCACAAAAATGCGGCAGATAATTTTCTCAAGTGCTATTCTAAAAATTTCCAGGCCTAATGCAATTAAATTATTCAAATAACCTGCACAAAGCGAGGAAATGTGACACACTTGAGGATATGTTTGAGGATTAATGTAAGGAATCTTACAACACCAGGTTATCTCCTTCATCAGGTGACATCTGACGAAGGAGATAATCTCCGAAAGCTTGTGATTTTCAAATAAAACTGTTGGACTATAACCTGGTGTTGTAAGATTCCTTACATTTGTCCACCCCAGTCCATCACCGGCATCTCCACACCATGTTTGAGGATGACAGAGTACGAATAAGTGCAAGAGCAAGCCACTTAAATCTAAGAGTTTATAAGCGTGTGCTCAAGTGTACGAAGGTGATTTTAACCTATCCCGCCCCACGGGACACTGACGGGATTGGATCGGCTGCTCGATTTACACCCCACTCTATTTTACCTTCTTCTGAAGTTAACGGAAAGTAAAACCAGGCCGGGTGGGGGGGGCGGGGTAGTCCGACAATCCGATCCAGTCAGTTTCCCGCCAGAAGGGTTAGGTTAAAATGATCCCCAATGGATCAGACGATTGTGCATGTGCCAGAGAAACGGCTCGGACTACACACACGAGTGTGCATGAAAGAGCAACAGCTTGTGCAAGCGAACACGTGTAAATACAAAACCCTGATTGCAGAGGTGTATCAAGTGCAATACATGAACTTGCGTTTAGAATAATTTTTTGTTGTTGGTCGGGTGGGTGTCTGACACACAGAAAAACCCATCGCCATGTTGAAGAGTCTCCAAACCAAACCACTAAGAAATCCATTTAGGGATAGGGCGCACCCACTCTCCTCCAAGGGACACAACTCTAAGTGCAAAGAACAAGATTAGTGCTGGCTGGCAAGGGCATTTAGGGACTCTAAGTGTGGACGGGAACTGCTGCATTTTAACCAGCTAAAACTGCGCAGTTTACCAGCACATAACATTGGGAAGTTGCCTATCCAGCTAAGGTAACCCGAGCATTAGCCTCTCAAAACCAGGATGCAATGATCTGAAGAAATTCTTTCTCACCTGTACTTCCGTTTTCTAGAGTGAGACCGTGAACGAGACCGCGAGCGGGACCTTGTAAAGGAACGGGAGCGGGATCGAGAGCGGGACCTCGAGTGGGACGATTGCGACCTGGACTTTGAACCTGTAGCTTTCGACATCTCTCAAACGTGGATGTAGCAGCAAAGTGATTTCCTCCCTTCGAACCTGTCAAAGAGAGATACAGATACTGTTAACAAGGGCATCCAGAGAAAACAGCACTTCACACAACACAAAGGGGGAGATCGAAACAGTGCAAGTGAGAGGGGGAAAAGAAACAAGCAAGGCCAAGGGCAAAGAGCGAGTGTAAAAGCGAGAGTAGGGGGCAGGGTGGCGTAGAGCGCAGGGAGAGAGGGGCAGTGGTCAATCTTCAGAACAAGAATTAAGTTCACACCAAGTTGGACTTGGGTCTTTTAAAAGGGACAAGAATACAGGTGCGAGAGAACAATACCAGATCCTTAGAAAGCACATTCCCTCCGGTTTACACTACTTTTAAACAAAGCCACTGAAGCTGACAGTATGCGGAGAGATGGAATAGAATCTCACTGTCCTCTGGCTTCCCGGTTAATTAAACCCCACTCGATATACTTCACACAACCATCGGGTGTTAATTATCCTATTAAAGAGGCTGGCGCAGTCTGATCGACCATTGTTCAGGGGCAACGAGTTGATCTGTACAGAAACAAGGATGAGGTCAGAGCCACACACGTCTGCCATTAAAAGCATTTGTATCAGTTTGTGTTAAATTTCAGTACAGGAGGAGCCCATACTAACCCTCTCATCACAGCTACCCACCTCACTCCCGTTTCCCTGCTCTTTCCCAGAGAAGTTGTTTTAAATAAAAGATGGCACGCTGACTGACTGGCATGGATATCGTGCCTGCGGCGGAAAACATTCTCCATCAGCACCAGGTGAGCACCAGTTGAACTCCCGTTCGAGAGTTTTAGACTCCTCCCTGCCAGGACCACCCGTGGGCTTCAGACAGAAGTGGCCCCTTGCTGGGATTGGGGAGTTAGCGTGACAACTTTTAGTCTTTAGAAGCAAGAGTGTGTCCAAGAGCAGGAAAAATTTGCAAGGCTACGAGGAAAGAGTGAAGGAGTGGGGTTAATTGGACAGCTCTTTCAAAGAGCTGATACATATAAAATGGGCCGAATGGCCTCCTTCTGTTCTGTAAGAATTTATGAAAAGATCTTACTATCTCAATGTACAAATGTACCCTGCTACAACGTTAGCATGCCCTCCGAATAATTCTAGAACACAGTGCACACTGGCATCATTTTGGATGTTTACTCATGATTTTTTTTTGAAATCATGCCAATAAAAGACACTGCCCTATTAACTAATGCCAGGTATGCGCCTGTGTGGCGGCACACATCGAACGAAAATCCCCAGCGCATGTCCTAAGGACTGTACAATCAGCAGCCGATAAATCGTGCTTCAACGGCTAAATATATCTGGACCCAAAAGCTAATCCCGTTCCTGCTATAAACAAAAGATGTCTGAGTCGTGCTTCCTCTCCTTGGCCAGGCGAGAATTCTATTCCTAGTCACCTACTGTGTGGGAATAGCAAACAGAACTCTCGGAGCCCATTGTTCTTATGGGTAGAGAAGATGAGGAGGAGCAGTTATTGCAACTGAACATCAGGAAAGTCCAAGATGACAAAAAGACATTGAAGCCCCTCACTCTCCAGCCCCTGATGTCTGTGTCTCTACGGCCCCCACCTGGCAGATTATTCCAGACTTTCATCGCCCTGTTTGGGATCTGCTGTAAATTTAATTTTCACTTGTCATCATAGAAGTCATCATAGATGACTTTTGGACCCATTATCCTGCCCTATTTTAAAGTTTTCAGTGTTATTTTCAGGATTTACACCATCTAAATCCTTACAGTGAATGTCACGGGTTTGAGATAGAGCATCTACAGCAACGCATTCTCTCTTCTTGGGCTATTTAATGCACACAATCCAGACACATACCAGGGTCCCAACCAGATTCCTGCTTTTAAAATATTATAGAAGGGCTGGGAAACTTCCCACTTCATTCAGGGCCATAACCTATAGGGGCCCCAGGGAGTGGGGGATCTTTCACTTCAGGCAGAGCTGGTTGCAGTGGCACCTCAGGAGGTGGGGGAGTCTCATTTCATTCTGATTCCCGTGTGTCCATGAGAACAGTGAACAGAACTAGATAAGGGGGTGGTGGGGGGGCAAGAAAAAAAAAGAAACAAAGAGAGGGAATGAATGAATGTGAGACTGGACAGACACAGTAACCCAAGTGCCCAATGCTGAAACACAACCAAGTTCAATGTCTTTCAGATTTTCTCCTGTTCCTTCCCATTCTCATTAAGCACAGCTCACAATGAAAGGGTTTTACTAGCCCAGATTCTAGAAGAACAATGTAAACCCAGCACCTGGCACTGCACCAGGTGAGCGGCGGTTTGTGGGACAGTAATAAGTTGTGCCAGGTATAGTTGGGGCCTCACTGGCACACACCTGCTTCTGTTTCTTTGCCGCCGAGAGTGAAATCCCTCCATGAGCCTCTTCCTGGGCAGTTGTCAAGGAGACACGGTAATGAGTTGACATGGAAACCAAGTACTGCAGCAGTACCTGCCCCAATATCAAGTCTTCAAACAGTGTGCAGGATCCGTGTAAACACTAAATAGCTATACGGGATGAGCACATCCACTCTGCCACAACCCTCCAATCTCAACAAGAGCAAATGCAAAAGTACAGACAGGCAGAAGTACTTTCTGAAAAGGTGCAGGCCCGGGCTGATTACCCTCCAGGAACAACTCTATACCATCTGTAAGGGACTATCCTGGATGCAGTAATTCTCCAAAGTACCAGTGTCAGCTTGACTCGGTTGGCAGTACACTCATCTCCGAGTCTGAAAGTGTGAGTTCAAGCCCCACTCCAGACACAGGCTGACACTTCAGTGCAGTACCAAGGGTGTGTGCATTGTCCCTCCGGGGATGCTGCATTTCAGCCTGCCTGTTCATGTGGATGTTAAAGAACACCCCCCCCCACCCCACTATTTGAAGAGGAGCAGGAGGTTCGGAAGGGTCATTCTGTGACCAGCGGGGAGCTGTGCTTGCAGACAGCACGAGTTGGAGAACCAGAGTTTCCACGAGATCATGCAATGACACCTCTGGTGTTCTGACCAATAATCCTCCTTCAACCAACACAACGGACAAACAGATTATCTGGGCATTTATCTCACTTGTTATTTCTGAAATCTTGCTGTGCGTAAATTGGCTGCTGTGTTAGCTTATATAACAGCGATTACACTTCAAAAAGTAATTCATTGGCTGTGAAATGCTTTGGAGTATCCCGATGACATGATTAAGGTGCTATAAAAGTGCAAGTTCTTTCTCGTTGATCTCTCGTGTTGTTGCTGACAGAAGCATTTAAGATTTTAAAATACTGAACTGTATTCTAAAAAGATTATCCTCCTGCCAATTATTTTATTTTGATCGCTCTCCATAGCAATTGAGTGTGTAAAAGCTCTTCTCTATTATTTGGCTTTAAAACTTGATTTTTTTTCCACAAAGCAATTTCCTTTCTTTCCTATTTGTTTCCTTGTATAAAATCCCTGTATTTAGTAACCTGTTTTTATACTGTTGTACTTCTCCTTTAATAGTAGAAATTGGGATTACATTTTAGCCTTGAAAACACTCAAAGATTAGTTACCCAACAAATTCCTTTGCCCGTTATTTTCAAGCTGATGTTAATCAATTTAAATAAATCAGGTCAACACTTCTGTTAAAATAGTGGAGAGGGGCGTTTAACACAAACGCACTATGGGTTCATAAGCTAATCTTTGTATGGTGTAGTTTCAAAGGCTTTAAGTTTAACAGAGGAAGCGGGAACTGTTGGAAGATGGAATTGGTAAATCCATGGGGAAATCTGATTTTTTTTGGCCAGTTATGTGGATTTTTGTGTAAAATAATTGGTGAATGAGAAAAGTAGCAAATAACCAATCAGAAAGGAGAAATGAGACACTTAATCAATGACAGAGAAGAAATCAGATTGACACCAGTCAGTGTGTGGTGAATTAGGATTCCATATTCTGATGGCCACCTTTCCCCTCACAATGATCAACTGGTGTCACAAAGCAGTCCCCATTCATTTTAACAGGCTGCAGGGACTCAAATACTCATGAAATGCTGTTCTTCAGAACTTGCATTTACATATCGCCTTACGCTCTCGGGATGTCTCAAAGCGCTTATTTTGGAACTGCATTCATTGCTTGAACAGACAAACGCGGGACTGAATTTGAAAACCGGAAGTCCCACAACCACCAAATGAGATAGACTAGCAGTTAATCTGTTTTGGTGGTGCTAGGTGATGGATAAATTTTGCTGTAACTAGCGGCAGGGATTGAGTACTTCCTCTTTCAATGACGCGCATGCGCGGGACAGCGATCTTGCCGCGCTTTGTAGGCCACCAACTGCCCTCGCTGATGTTCATTAAAAGCGCGGACTAGAGGCTGATGGCTGAGCACCAAAAATGCAGCCGATGCAGGTAGACATAATTGGGGGGGCGGGGGGAAGAGAAGAGCAGAGGGTTGGGGGAACCACCTCCCCTTCCCGGTTAGATCTGGATCACACCCTTGAGCATGAACGGCAGTGAGCTGATTTCTCGGAAAGCCCGGCGCATGCGCAGCAAGTGACCTCATCAGACACAGTGTCACCATTCACTTAGTGATATAAAAGGTGACCCACCCCCCCAACTCCCACTTTCTACCCAATAAACCTGAAAACAATCCATAACCCACACACAATGTCCCTTCAGTCACTGCAGCTCTCTCCCACAGTGTTTAGTTTGACGGAATGATTAGTGACAATGTGGGTACTTCCGGTTTTCCACCGACCTGATCACTTCCTCATGCGCCGGGCCACCCAATGACGTCACTCTCAGCGCGTGCTAAAAAGCTGCAGCTCCGCTAGTGACCTCACTTCCAATGATGTCATCCTTACCCGTTCTCATTGAATGAAATGTGCCCTCACTAAACCAACCTTGCAGCTCAAATTATGGAAAATAGTCAATGCTGTGGATTTGTCAAATTCAGCCTCACAGAGAAACAGATACAACTCCCTGCATGATCTTGCAGTGCCCGTTCATGGGGTTACGTATTTGAAGGGGCCCACAAGTCAATTGCTGGGTTGGCCTGGCGTGAAGTGTTTTGAGACTCAAAGCGAGGTGGAAGGCTGCTGAATGTGGAGGCCTCACTCCTCCAGAGGACAGGGGAGTTTATACAGATCATGCTGATAATGTGCCATGTGTGATGCCAGGTTCACAACGACTAGCACAAATTGGTGCCATGCAGCCCTCCATAGAGAGGGGCCTGGCTTGTCAGTAGAAATAATCTTTCATTATTTACCCACAGTAAGGTCCCCAGGTTTCACTCAACCCTTTACTAACTGCTCCTCTCTCGGCATTGCTCCCACTCACATTTTCTTGCTGTTGCTCCCGACTCTGCCCGACTTATCCAGCCCTGTTCCTCTCTCCCAACCCCCATTCCCCAGTCTCCCTCTTATCAGGTTGCATCTAAGTCTACGCTGCTTTAAAGTAAATAGACCTATCGCTTCATGCCTACTTGAGTAACTAAGGTTCTTTAAGCTAGGAATTATTCTCCTTTGTACCTTTTCCAAGGCCAATATATCACCCACCATGTGAGGTGACCAAAACTGGGAGCAGTACTCCAGATGCGGTCCAACCAGCAACCTGTATAACGACAGAAGGGGGTCCTGCGATTTGTACTGAATGGTTCTATTAATACAACCCAATACTGTTAGCTTTAGCTACAGCTTCTCTACATCGGTCATGAACCTTCAGTGATCTGTGCGCAATAACATCTAGATTGTTTTCTCAAACTCTTTCAGTATTATTCCCTGTAAATGAAAGCGTATGCTGTGTTGGTCCTACTAACATGCATGACACTACATTTGTGTTATTTGTCATTGTGGTGTTTAGCGTGCAGGCAGGCCTTCACGGGAACGTCACTGGGGTCGTCGGCCATTCAAAGGTTCATCTGCTGCTGCTCCCGAGATGCCCTTCCATAACAGGTATTGCAGCAGGCCTAGTCACTAGGCTCGATGGTGATCAATGACTATGGGCAATGAGGTACTGGGCCACAGCTTCTCATTATATTTATAAATGACTTGAATGAAGGAATAGAGAGCCAAATGTCTAAGTTTGCTGACGACATGAAGTTAGGTAGCACTGTAAATAATGTAGATGGGAGCAGAAAGTTGCAATGGGAGATTGATAGATTAAAGTAGGTGGGCAAAACTGTGGCAGATGGAGTTCAATGTGAGAAAGTGAAAGGTCATCGACTTTGGACCTAAGAAAAATAGATCAGAGTATTTCCTAAATGGCGAGAGGCTAGGAACTGTGGATGAGCAGAATTTACAGAAATCTCTAAAAGCTAGTGGACTGGTTCAAAAAATATTTTAAAAGGCTAATGGAATGTTGGCCTTTATCTGAAGAGGACTGGAATACAAAGGGGTGGAAGATATGATACAGCTGTACAGAGCTGGGTACGGTAGCATAGTGGTTATGTTACTGGACTAGTAATCCAACGGCCTGGACTAATAATCCGGAGTCATGAGTTCAAATCCCACCATGGCAGCTGGGAAATTTAAATTCAATTAATTAAATGAAATCTGGAATTAAAATACTAGTATCAGTAATGGTGGCGTGAAGCTACCGGATTGTCATAAAAACCCACCTGGTTCACTTATGTCCTTTAGGGAAGGAAACCTGCAGTCCTTACCCGGTCTGGCCTTTATGTGACTCCAGACCCACAGCAATGTGGTTGATTCTGAAATGGCCGAGCAAGCCACTCAGTTGTAAAATCTCGCGAAAAGAATTCATAATAAGAATAAAACCGGACGGACCACCCGGCATCAGACCACTAGGCACTGGACACGATAAAGGCAAACCAAGCCCAGTCAACGCTGCAAAGTCCTCCTCACTAACATCTGGGGAATTGTGCCAAAATTGGGAGAACTGTCCCAGTAGTCAAACAACAGCTGACATAGACATACTCACGGAATCGTAACATTCAGCCAACGTCCCACACTCTTCCTGGGTATGTCCTGTCCAACGGGCAGGACAGACTGACCAAAGGTGGGAGGGAATGGCCCTGGGAGTCCTCAACATTGACTCTGGACCCCATGAAATTTCATGGCATCAGGTCAAACATGGGCAAGGAAACCTCCTGCTGATTGCCACCTACTGCCCTCCCTCAGCTGATGAATCAGTCCTCCTCCATGTTGAACACCACTTGGAGGAAGCACTGAGGATAGCAAAGGCACAGAATGTACTCTGGGTGGGGGACTTTAATATCCATCACCAAGAGTGGCTCGGTAGCACCACTATTGACGGAGCCCTGAAGGACATAGCTGCCAGACTGGGCCTGCGGCAGGTGGTGAGCGAACCAACACGAGGGAAAAACTTACTTGACCACGTCCTTAACAATCTACCTGTCGCAAATGCATCTGTCCATGACAGTATTGGTAGGAGTGACCACTGCACAGTCCTCGTGGAGACAAAGTCCCATCTTCCCACTGAGGACACCATCCAATGTGTTGTGTGGCACTACCACCATGTTAAATGGGATAGATTCAGAACAGATCTAGCAGCTCAAAACTGGGCAACCATGAGGCGCTGTGGGCCAACAGCAGCAGCGGAATTGTATTCCAGCACAATCTGTAACCTCGTAGCCCGGCATATTCCTCACTCTACCATTACCAACAAGCCAGGGGATCAACCCTGGTTCAAAGAGGAGTGTAGAAAAGCATGCCAGGAGCAGCACCAGGCGTTCCGAAAAATGAGGTGCCAACCTGGTGAAGCTACAACTCAGGACTACATGCATGGTAAACAGCAGAAGCAACTTGCTATAGACAGAGCTGAGCGATTCCACAACCAACGAATCAGATCAAAGCTCTGCAATCCTGCCACATCCAGTCATGAATGGTGGTGGACAATTAAACAACCAACGGGAGGAGGAGGCTCTGCAAACATCCCCATCCTCAATGATGGCGGAGTCCAGCACGTGAGTGCAAAAGACAAGTCTGAAGAGTTTGCAACCATCTTCAGCCAGAAGTGCCGAGTGGATGATCCATCTCGGCCTCCTCCTGATATCCCCACCATCACAGAAGCCAGTCTCCAGCCAATTCAATTCACTCGACGTGATATCAAGAAACGGCTGAGTGCACTGGATACAGCAAAGGGTATGGGCCCCGACAATGTCCCGGCTGTAGCGCTGAAGACTTGTGCTCCAGAACTAGCTGCGCCTCTAGCCAAGCTGTTTCAGTACAGCTACAACACTGGCATCTACCCGACAATGTAGAAAATTGCCCAGGTACGTCCTGTCCGCAAAAAGCAGGACAGATCCAATCCGGCCAATTACCATCCCATCAGTATACTCTCAATCATCAGCAAGGTGCTATTAAGCGGCACTTACTCACCAATAACCTGCTCAGTTAGGGTTCCGCCAAGACCACTCGGCTCCAGACCTCATTACAGCCTTGGTCCAAACATGGACAAAAGAGCTGAATTCCAGAGGTGAGGCGAGAGTGACTGCCCTTGACATCAAGGCAGCATTTGACCGAGTGTGGCGCCAAGGAGACCTAGTAAAATTGAAGTCAATGGGAATGAGGGGGAAAACTCTCCAGTGGCTGGAGTCATACACAGCACAAAGGAAGATGGTAGTGGTTGTTGGAGGCCAATCATCTCAGCCCCAGGGCATTGCTGCAGGAGTTCCTCAGGGCAGTGTCCTAGGCCCAACCATCTCCAGCTGCTTCATCAATGACCTTCCCTCCATCATAAAGTCAGAAATGGGGATGTTCCATTCGCAACCCCTCAAACAATAAAGCAGTCCAGCCCACATGCAGCAAGACCTGGACAACATGCAGGCTTGGGCTCATAAGTGGCAAGTAACATTCGTGCCAGACAAGGACCATCTCCAACAAGAGAGAGTCTAACCACCTCCCCTTGACATTCAACGGCATTACCATCGCCGAATCGCCAACCATCAACATCAACATCCTGGGGGTCACCATTGACCAGAAACTTAACTGGACCAGCCATATAAATACTGTGGCTACAAAAGCAGGTCAGAGGCTGGGTATTCTGTGGCGAGTGACTCACCTCCTGACTTCCCAAAGCCTTTCCACCATCTACAAGGCACAAGTCAGGAGTGTGATGAAATACTCTCCACTTGCCTGGGTGAGTGCAGCTCCAACAACACTCAAGAAGCTCGACACCATCCAGGACAAAGCAGCCCGCTTGATTGGCACCCCAACCACTACCCTAAACATTCACTCCCTTCACCACCGGCACACAGTGGCTGCAGTGTGTACCATCCACAGCATGCACTGCAGCAACTCGCCAAGGCTTCTTCGACAGCACCTCCCAAACCCGCGACCTCTACCACCTAGGAGGACAAGAGCAGCAGGTACATGGGAGCACGACCCACTGCACATTCCCCTCCAAGCCACACACCATCCCGACATGGAAATATAGCGCCGTTCCTTCATCGTCGCTGGGTCAAAATCCTGGAACTCCCTTCCTAACACTGTGGGAGTACCTTCACCACACTGACTGCAGCGGTGGCTCACCACCGCCTTCTCAAGGGCAATTAGGGTTGGGCAATTAATGCCAGCCTCGCCAGCGACGCCCACATCCCATGAACGAATAAAAAATAAAGCTCTGATTAGACCCAGTCTGGAATCATGCACTCAGTTCTGGGCACCGCACCTCAGGAAAGATATATCGGCCTTGAAGGGGATGCAGCGCAGATTCGCCAGAATGATAACGGGGCTAAAAGGGTTAAATTGTAAGGACAGGCTGCATAGACTGGGCTTGTATTGCCTTGAGTATAGAAGATTAAGGGGTAATCCAATTGAGGTGCTTAGGTTGATTAAAGGATTTGATAGAGTTGATGGATAGAAACTATTTCCTCTGGTGGGAGAGTCCAGAACAAAGGGGCATAACCTTAAAATTAGAGCTAGGCCAATCAGTGGTGATGTCAGAAAGTACTTTAAGGGTACAAAGGGTAGTGGAAATCTGGAACTCTCTCTCTCCAAAAATGCTGTTGAGACTAGGTCAATTGAAAATTTCAACATTGAGATTGATAGATTTTTGTTAGGCATGGGTATTAAGGGATATGGAACCAAGGCAGGTAGATGGAGTTAAGGTACAGATCAACCATGCTCTAACTGAACGGCCGAATAGGCTCGTGGGGTTCCTATGGCAGTCCAGGAGATCAACGGGGCCACCAGCGAAACATTAGGAGGAGGGTACAAGAGCTGTTGTCACTACAGTAGTGGCAAGTTTCTGCCCGTAAGTTGGAATTTAACAATCCACCCCTCCCCCCTCGTTCATTTGATTCTGGTGGGTGCGTTGCCAGCAGGGCCACAGAGGGGGTGAAGGGATGGAAATCATGGCAGAAATTGAGGTGGCCAGTTCTGGGGCAGAGTTTTGGCTGAGGGACTCTGCCCCACTTCACTTGCCAGACCACCACCAGAAGTGGGTGGTTTTCATAAGGAAAGTCCAGGCCTTTGTCAGAGGAAGTTGTGAACAGTCTGCTGCTCAGACCACATCTTGACTCCCTTGTTCAGTGCTGGTCACTGAGGCACAAGGGAGCTACTGATGTGCTGTGGCCAGTAGAGAGAAAAGCCACAAGGAGGATCGCTGGTATAGGAGAAATCAACATAGATTCAAATGCAGGAATGATATCAAGAAATCATTCTTCACACAAAGAGGAATCAACACTTGATTCAAGGTGAGCCAAATGGCCTTGCTCATCCATAGTTAACTTGTGATTTTTTTTTGAATGAAGAGAAGGAGCAATGGAAGGAGAATGAGCAGCATTCATAGATACACAACCCAACAGGCACAGCAGGTGTGGGAGTGAAGAGAAGGCACTGTGCAGTTTGTGTTTCCTGCAATTCCCAAGTTATCGCCTGTATTCCAAAAGACACTGCGTTATCTGCAGCTGTGGAGCAGAAGGCAATGCTGCTGTCTGTTGGTCCTATAACTGTCGGCCATCTTTCCCCCAACTCCAGGTCTGAACCCCTCTGATCAGGTTTCGGTCCCAAAGTCAACAGTGACGTCCTCTGTGACTGTGGTGCACTATCCTTCCTCATCTTTATTTCAGTATTTTTTAAACACGATTATCCACACCATCGTTCTCCAACATCTCTCCTCCATTGTTCAGCTGAGTGGGAATGCCTTTGCTTTGTTCCACTATTACCTATCCAGTTATAGCCTACACTGTTACCTCGAGTCCTCCATGGATCTATCCTTGGCCCCATTCTATTTCTCATCTACATGCTGCCCCCTTGGCGACATCATCCGAAGACATGACGTCAGGTTCCACATGTATAGTGATGACACCCAGCTCGACCTCACCACCATCACCTCTCTCGACCCCTCCACAGCCTCTGTGATGTCAGACTGCTTGTCCAACATCCAGTCTTGGGTGAACTGCAAATTCCTCCAATTAAACATTGAGAAGACCAAAGACATTGTCTTCAGTTCTCGCACAAACTCCGTTCCCTCGCTACTGATTCCACTCCCCTCCCTAGCCACTGTCTCAGGCTGAAACAGACTGTTCGCAACCTCGGCATTCTAATTGACCCTGAGCTGAGCTTCCGATCCCAAATTCTCACAAAGACCACCGAATTCCACCTCCACAACTTCGCCCATCTCAGCCTATCTGCTGCTGAAAGCCTCATCCACGCCTTTGTTATCTCCAGACTCGACTTTTCCAATGCTATCCTGGCCAGCCTCCTATCTTCCACCCTCAATATACTTGATCATCCAAAGGTCTGCTGCACGTATCCTAACTCGCAGCAAGTCTCCCCAGGCACCCCTGTGCTCAGTGACCTACTCTGGCTCCCAGTCCACCAACACATTGATTGAAAATTCTCATCCTCACGTCGAAATCCCTCCATGGCCTCACCCCTTCCGCCCGCGCCGGCGCTGCGCCCGCCCTCAACTCCGCAGCGCCGGCGCTGCGCCCGCCCTCAACTCCGCAGCGCCGGCGCTGCGCCCGCCCTCAACTCCGCAGCGCCGGCGCTGCGCCCGCCCTCAACTCCGCAGCGCCGGCGCTGCGCCCGCCCTCAACTCCGCAGCGCCGGCGCTGCGCCCGCCCTCAACTCCGCAGCGCCGGCGCTGCGCCCGCCCTCAACTCCGCAGCGCCGGCGCTGCGCCCGCCCTCAACTCCGCAGCGCCGGCGCTGCGCCCGCCCTCAACTCCGCAGCGCCGGCGCTGCGCCCGCCCTCAACTCCGCAGCGCCGGCGCTGCGCCCGCCCTCAACTCCGCAGCGCCGGCGCTGCGCCCGCCCTCAACTCGCCTTTGTCTGAATTCTGTAGCCTGCCTGACAATGACTGGATCAAATTGCACATTGCAGAGAACTTGAATTACTCTGCAGCAGACTGAATCAAATTACACATTCCAGGCAAAGGTTTGGATGAGTTTTCACCTCCCACTTCCTCAGTGGCAACAGCAGATTATGTTAGCTCCGCCACTGTGGTGGTAATAGGCGTGACTGATAAATTTTGACGAGAACGCCCCTCCTCTTCAAAACAGTACCATGGGATCTTTTATATCCACCTGAAATGGCAAACGGGACCTCGGTTTAACGTCTCATCTGAAAGCCAGCACCTCCAACAGTGCAGCACTCCCTCAGCACTGATTTTATGCTCAAGTCTCTGGAGTGGAGCTTGAACCCGCAACCTGCTGACTCAGGTTCGGGAGTGATGCCAAGTGAGTCAAGGCTGGTTTGTTGAAACTCTACAGCAGGGTGTTATAAATAAAATGCATCAATTCCAGCTAACACCTGGTAAGTATCTCCAGGGCTGAGACAGTAAACACGCATCGGAGGACATATTTATCACTTAGTTGCAAGACAGCCACCATTTGCAGCAGATTTCAATCTCCTCGCTCCACTCCTCTGATTTGCCTTCACATTTTTTCAGCGGTGAATGTTGATGATAATCAGGGAAACAGGAGAGGAGGGTGGAAGGGAGTTGCTGAGCAGGACATAGAGTCGTCGTCGGTCAGAAAAGTACACAGTTAAAATTACACAATAAATCTGTCTTCGCAACTGAGCTAATGACTATCAGTTCTGCTGTTGGTTCAGCTGTCATTCGCCAACGGGTATCTCTTGGCTACTCTTTCCAGCCTGTTCCCTGACAGTACCAGCTCAAGTATAATGGAAAGATTATTCCGCAGGACAAAAGTGAAAAGTTAATCGTCGCGCTTTTAATGGTTTTAATTTACTCTCTCTCACACACACACACACACACACACACGTGAAATTCTCTCTTTAAAGCCAGTTTCGCTTGTGGATCGAACTCCGTGTGAGCCGATTCACCGAAATAAAATGAGTGAACCCGGACTCCAGAGAACCACGAACGGAATTCCGTTTGTGCTAGTTGCTTACCGATTGGGAGCGAATTTACCACGGAGACTGTATGTCCCAGCAGCGTGATCCATCACGACAGGATCTAAAGGTCAGGCAGTTGCTGGAATTATCTCCACATTTGTTGAACATTAATAAAAGACAGGCAGTGCTGCCAAATTCAGGAACGTGGAGTATGGCATAAAAGAGAGAGAGAGAGAGAGAGAGAGAGAGAGAGAGAGAGAGAGAGAAATCCTCACAATAATGATCTAAAATAAGGAACTTACATTTATATAGCACCCTTCACATCCTCAGGACACCCCAAAGTGCTTTACAGCCACTGAACTACCTTTGAAGTGCAGTCATTGTTGCTTTGTGGGAAAATGCAGCAGCTAAGTTGCGCACAGCAAGGCCACGAAGGATCAGATAATCTGTTTTTGACGGTGTTGTCTGGGGGAGGAATGTCGGCCAGGGCACCGCGAGATCGCTCATGCTCTTTTGTTGAATAGTGCCATGGGATCTTCCACATCCTCCTGAACAGGCAGATGGTGCTCCGGTTTAAAGTCTCATCCGAAAAATGGCACACCTGACAACGCAGTACTGCTTTGAAATGACGGCATACATTCCGTGCTCAATACTTACTTTCATGTCTCTGTTTCAAAATAACCCTCGTTTCTTCTACGACCAGCCCCTGCCCAAAAGGATGGCCCAGCAACATTTTCCCCAGGTCACTGTGCGCTGGTATCCAGTGCCCCATCTCTCCCACACCCCCTCCCAAAAAGCTTGCTGTCTTAGATCTGGGTCTGGCCATTTCCTAAAGTCTGTAGCACAGGACACTGGTGGTCAAATGCCCCCTTTAACCTGGGGGGAATACTTTAAAAAGAGCACCCCCCTCACAGACCTTCCTTTCCCTTTAATGCTACGTGGCTGTGCAGTTTGCAATAAAAATGACAAATAGGGATTGCTCTCCATATAGCACACCTTGTGGATGTTGTCTTCTCTCTCTCTCTGTACCAGTTCTACATCCACTCTGAATTACCTGGACAACCCTCACTCTACTGCCACACTGCACTCAGGCAACACAGACACCATCGAACGCCCCTACATCATTGAGCTGAATTTATATAGAAACACAAAGCTGCTGAAAGGCGCACTCTGAGCTGTCTGTAGTGAGAACGCTTATCAGAGGTGTTACAGACAACGTGGCGGCTGAATTTGACTCCTGTACAAAAGCTATGAGAAGAAAACTTTTTCTTAAAATATTACAAATTTTACTTGGATATTTTGCATAGAATTACAAATGTGGGATACATGGAGACTCACCCAGCGCCCAGAACAATGACGTAATGACTTTAGAAATCCAGATCCAAGAGCAGGGCATCAGGGTTGAGAAGAGCAGGAGAGAAGATAGGATAAAACTTAGAGGGTTAAATTATGAGGACAGGTTGCAAAGACTTGGTCTGCATCCCCTTGAATTTAGAAGATCAAGGGGTGATCTGATCGGGGTGTTTAAAATGTTTAAACGATTTGTTACGGCAGATACGGAGAAACTAATTCCTCTGGTGCAAGGAAACAAGAACAAGGGAACATAATCTTAAAATTAGAGCCAGGCCCTTCAGGAGTGAAATCAGGAAGAACTTTTTTTTTTACACAAAGTAGTGGAAATCTGGAACACTCTTCCCCAAAAGGCAGTGGATGCTGGTCAATTGGAGCTTTCAAGACGGAGATAGATTTTTGATGAGTAAGAGTATCAAGGGATATGGAGCTACGGTGGGTAAATGGGGTTGAGGTGCAGATCAGCCACAATCTAATTGAATATGGCTTGAGCGGCTAAATGTCCTACTCCTGTTCCTAAAACAGGAAGTAGTGATTAGATGGCACCAAGTTTGGATTTCAGAAGTCTCTAAACATAGGGGGAAACACTCAGAAAAGTGCCACAGTTGATTCCCAAATTACAAGAAATCAAAGCCTGGGATTCTGGTAGACCACCACACATCCCACTGGGACAGAATCCTGGTCCAGACCATAATCTCCATAAATGAACATTCACACCCCAAACACAGCCTCTCCACTGCCAAGATAGCAGTGTATTTTATTAAATTAATTGTTCTTTGTTATTGGAGGTTATCCCGAGCCTACAGCTCCTGCCAAGAGAAGTCTGGGAATGATTAGCTGGGCTGAGGCACACGTTTCCCATGATTATTCCTAGTATTCCAAGATCCTGACCCAAGCAAATCTTTCCTTTCGCAGGCTGGCCCATGTTTACGCCAGGACATCAGATTTGTCTGTGATGCAGCCACTGTGCAACTGCTGGGCTTCGAAGCTTTCCTTGTGTGCCTCTTGCTCCAGATGCATGGGGGGGTGGTGGGGAGCAGTGACCAGTGACTACAGCAGCAGGGAGGTGCTGCACAGAGAACACAGGGGGCACAGCCACACATTGCAGCTGATCTTACTCCTGACCCCGTGGTAGTTTCTACAGCAACTCACAGTGGCGTCTCTGCGGGATTTTTCCTATAGGCAATCTCTTGTGGACATCTGAATGCGATGCAACCTTTTCTGAAAAGACATTTGCTTGCGTTTGACGTGCGGTAGCAGTATTTATAATTGATAGGATAATTTACTGAGAAACCAAGGCCCGTGGTGGGGGACATCACCAGGATTGAAATGAAGCACGAGATAAATCAAGGCTTATAAATGAGGTGACTCTCAGCTTGAGTTTCAGAAGCCTGTCAATCAGGAGTGTCCAAGCTTTATACCTTCTTGGGCTGTATAGGTTGCTACTGTGAGCCACATATAAAATTCCCATTACTTGCATAAATCTCACTAGAGGTTTCAATTCTTTTAGTCCATTGCTAAGTTGGTCACAGCAAAATGAATGCTGATTTGAACAGATCTTGATGTTCTGATTTAGGATTTATCCGCACTAAAATCAGCCCATCCCAAATCTCCAAGGCCCAGGAAATTCAAAACAAAACAAGCGAGCGAGAGAATAAGCGCAAATAGGATGGAGTAGCCTGGGGATAGAGAGCTGGATTACCAAGAATGGGGGGCTGCACGTGTACCACAGACCAGAGTTTGGTTCACAGACCGTAGGATGAAGGGAAGATTGAGGGAGGGAGGGAGGGAGCTCCATCATTTTGAAGAATGAGTTTCAGGAACAGGCACTGCGACGTGTCGCAATTTCAACAAAGTGAGGAAGTTGCGAGAAATGAGCAGTAACGGTTGATGATGCCGTGTTGGGAGTTTTTGGACAGTCAAAGTGGTTCCAGATGGAGCTTAGAAGGCTCCATTTTGATGTTTAGGAAAACTCTTACTGTAGCGGATCTGTTACCTGCTGCGGTGGAAACGATTACAAAAAATTTCCACACTTCACATGAACTATTTTGCAAAAGACACGACTGTTGATGTAATGACATGACTGCATGCGTTTCATTGGGAAATGAGGACCGCAGTAGATTCCCACCCACCCTAGATTGCCGACCACCCGAAGGGGTAGAAGGCGCAGAAGCCTCAACTTGTTACACGGATGACATTTGCTTTGACAGTACTGCAATGTTAATGCAACGGTTAAAAACGGCAGTGTGATTTGTTTTGCACTGACAGCACTGACTGCTGCCCCTGAACCGGGAGCTCCTGCATGTGTGGGGATCCCTACATTATACAGAGGGGTGGGTGGGGGGAGAACGTGCCAGAGACTGATATAGGGAGAATAAATCAGCAAGGTTTAGAACCGCTGCCCAATTCTAAAACGAGTGCCGTGTATTTCTGGAGTCACTGAGATTGCACTATTCAAAAACATAACATGGGATAGCCGTAGTCTGTCGGGCAGCGTGCAAGTTTAGGACAGAATTGAGTTTGGCTACGATGACCGTATATATTTCAACACTCGCCGACTACACTCAAATGTGAAGAATGCCCACTTGGTTGAGGTGCAGTATGGTCAGCCCCACAGAAACATACCTGGAATTAATCCTTCAAAGGAGAGGAGACAACTGGAGCCAAGAAAAATAAAAGCTGAAGATTTTCATGAGAAGCATCCAGAGTGAACCGACCACCACCTCAACACCTCCTGGGGACAGGAAGTGAACCGACCACCACCTCAACACCTCCTGGGGACAGGGAGTGAACCGACCACCACCTCAACACCTCCTGGGGACAGGGAGTGAACCGACCACCACCTCAACACCTCCTGGGGACAGTGAGTGAACCGACCACCACCTCAACACCTCCTGGGGACAGGGAGTGAACCGACCACCACCTCAACACCTCCTGGGGACAGTGAGTGAACCGACCACCACCTCAACACCTCCTGGGGACAGGGAGTGAACCGACCACCACCTCAACACCTCCTGGGGACAGGGAGTGAACCGACCACCACCTCAACACCTCCTGGGGACAGGGAGTGAACCGACCACCACCTCAACACCTCCTGGGGACAGGGAGTGAACCGACCACCACCTCAACACCTCCTGGGGACAGGGAGTGAACTGACCACCATCTCAACACCTACTAGAATCATAGAACAGTTACAGCACAGAAGGAGACCATTTAGCCCGTGCCGGGTCTTTGTAAGGGCAATCCAGTTAGTCCCATTACCCCGCTCTTCCCTCATAGCTCTGCAAATTTTTTCCCTTCAAGTATTTCTCCAATTCCTTTTTGAAAGCCACGACTGAATTTGCTTTCACTGCCCTTTCAGGCAGTACATTCCAGATCATAACTATTCCCGTATAAAGAAGTTTCTCCCCATGCCGCCTTTGGTTTTTTTGCCAATCACCTTAAATCTGTGTCCTCCGGTTCTCGATCTTTCCGCCAATGAGAGCAGTTTCACTCTATCTACTCTGTCTAGACCCTTCATGATTCTGAACACTTCTAACAAATCTCCTCTTAACCTCCTTTGCTCTGAGAACAACCCCAACTTCTCCAGTCTATCCACATAACTAAAGTCCCTCATCCCTGGAACCATTCTAATAAATCTTTTCTTCACCCTCTCTAAGGCCTTCACATCCTTCCTAAAGTGCTGGTCCAGAATTGGACACAATATTCAAGTTGTGGCTGAACCAGTTATAAAGGTTCAACATAACTTCTTGCTTTTGTATTCTATGCCT
The DNA here is from genome assembly GCF_035084215.1 of Heptranchias perlo. Taxonomy (NCBI): domain Eukaryota; kingdom Metazoa; phylum Chordata; class Chondrichthyes; order Hexanchiformes; family Hexanchidae; genus Heptranchias; species Heptranchias perlo. The sequence goes on along the minus strand of NC_090350.1, from coordinate 11,264,276 downwards.
CTATTTATAAACAATTATCTATTTATAAAGCCAAGGATCCCGTATGCTTTTTTAACCGCTTTCTCAACCTGTCCTGCCACCTTCAAATATTTGTGCACTTATACCCACAAGTGACTATAAATTTTGTTCCGGATTATCGTTTCTAAAAGCTTCCCCACCACCGAGGTTAAACATTGGCCTGTAGTTCACAGGTTTATCCGTACACACTTTTTTGAATAAATGTGTTAACACTTGCAATACTCCAGTCCCCTGGCACCACCCCCATATCTAAGGAGGATTGGAAGATTATGGCCAGCACATCTGCAATTTCCACTCTTACTTCCCTCAGCAACCTAGGATGCATCCCATCCGGACCGGGCGACTTATCTACTTTAAGTACAGCCAGCCTTTCTAGTACCTACTCATCAATTTTTAGCCCATCCAGTATCGCAACAACCTCCTCTTTTACTGTGACTTTGGCAGCATCTTCTTCCTTAGTAAAGACAGATGCAAAGTATTCATTTAGTACCTCAGTCATGCCCTCTGCCTCCATGCGTAGATCTCCTTTTTGGTCCCTAATCGGCCCCATTCCTTTGCTTACTCCCCGTTTACTATTTATTTGCCCATAGAAGACTTTTGGATTCTCTTTTATGTTGGCAGTCAGTCTATTCTCATACTCTCTCTTTGCCCCTCTTAGTTCCTTTTTCACTTTTCCTCTGTACTTTCTATATTCAGCCTAGTTCTCACTTGCATTAGCAATCTGATATCTGCCATACATCCCCTCTTTCTGCTTCATCCTACTCGCGATCTTTTTCATCATCCAGGGAGCTCTGGCTTTGGTTGCCCTACCTTTCCCCCAGTGGGAATGTACCTAGACCATCTCCTCTTTAAAAGCGACCCATTGTTCGATTACAGTTTTGCCTGCCAGTCTTTGATTCCAATTTACGCATGCTAGATCCCACTGAAATTGGCCCTCCTCCAATTAAGTATTTTCACTCTAGAATGCTCCTTGTCCATTTCCATAACTAGTCTAAACCTCATGATACTATGATCACTGTTCCCTAAATGTTCCCCCACTGACACTTGCTCCGCTTGATTCCCCAGAACTAGATTCAGCAATGCCACTTTCCTCATTGAGCCAGAAACATATTGATCAAGAAAGTTCTCCTGAACACACTTCAGAAATTCCTCCCCCTCTTTGCCCTTTACATTATTACTATCCCAGTCTATATAGAACGAGCCGTACCTCTAGCCAAACCGTTCTAGTGTAGCTGCAACACAGGCATCTGCCCGACAATGTGGAAAATTGCCCAGGTATGTTCTGTCCACAAAAAGCAGGACAAATCCAATCCGGCCAATTGCTGCCCCATCAGTAGACTCTCAATCATCAGCAAAGTGATGGAAAGTGTCGTCAACAGTGCTGTCAAGCTGCACTTACTCACCAATAATTTGCTCACCGATGCTCAGTTTGGGTTCCGCCAGGACCACTCGGCTCCAAACCTCATTACAGCTTTGGTCCAAATATGGACAAAAGAGCTGAATTCCAGAGATGAGGTGAGAGCGACTGCTCGTGACATCAAGGCAGCATTTGACCAAGTGTGGCACCAAGGAGCCCTAGTAAAATTGAAGTCAATGGGAATCAGGGGGAAAACTCTCCAGTGGCTGGAGTCATACCGAGCACAAAGGAAGATGGTAGTGGTTGTTGGAGGCCAATCATCTCAGCCCCACGGCATTGCTGCAGGAGTTCCTCAGGGCAGTGTACTAGGCCCAACCATTTTCAGCTGTTTTATCAATGACCTTCCCTCCATCATAAGGTCAGAAATGGGGATGTTCACTGATGATTGCAGTGTTCAGTTCCATTCGCAACCTCTCAGATAATGAAGCAGTCTGTGCCCACGTGCAGCAAGAGCTGGACAACATCCAGGCCTGGGCTGATAAATGGCAAGTAACATTCGTGTCAGACAAGAGTCAGGTAATGACCATCTCCAACAAGAGTGTGTTCAACCACCTCCCCTTGACATTCAACAGCCTGGGGGTCACCATTGACCAGAAACTTAACTGGACCAGCCACATAAATACTGTGGCTACAACAGCAGGTCAGAGGCTGAATATTCTGCAGCGAGTGATTCACCTCCTGACTCCCCAAAGCCTTTCCACCATCTACAAGGCACAAGTCAGGAGTGTGATGGAATACTCTCCACTTGCCTAGATGAGTGCAGCCCGAACAACACTCAAGAAGCTCGACACCATCCAGGACAAAGGAGCCCGCTTGATTAGCACCCCATCCACCATCCTAAACATTCACTCCCTTCACCACCGTGGCTGCAGTGTGTACCATCCACAGGATGCACTGCAGCAACTCGCCAAGGCTTCTTCGACAGCACCTCCCAAACCTGCGACCTCTAGCCCCTAGAAGGACAAGGGCAGCAGGCACATGGGAACAACACCACCTGCACGTTCCCCTTCAAGTCACACACCAACCTGACTTGGAAATAGGAAGAGAGTTCCAAACTTCTACCACCCTTTGTGTGTAGAAATGTTTTCTAATCTCGCTCCTGAAAGGTCTGGCTCTAATTTTTAGACTGTGCCCCCTACGCCTAGAACCCCCAACCAGCGGAAATAGTTTCTCTCTATCCACCCTATCCGTTCCCCTTAATATCTTATAAACTTCAATCAGATCACCCCTTAACCTTCGAAACTCCAGAGAATACAACTCCAGCCATGCATTAACCTGCCTTGTTTCCTATTTCTGTACTCACTAGCGGGTGGCACTGGGAGTAATCCAGAGATTACTACCTTTGAGGTCCTGCTTTTTAACTTCCTCCCTAACTCCTGAAATTCTGACTGCAGGACTATATCCCTTTATTATGTCGTTGGTACCCACACGGACCATGACTTCTGGCTGTTCCCCTCTTCCCCCCCCCCCACCCCCGCAGAATGTTCTATACCCTCTCCATGATGTTCTTTATTAGGAACAGAGAGTGAACTGATCACCACCTCAATACCTACTGGGGACAGGGAATGAACTGCATCTTAAACCTAAGCACAGACAGAGTCAACCTCATTTGTTACAAGTTTTTCCAATGCGAGGTTAACTTATTTCTGAAGACAGTCTCAGAATACAATGAAGCATCAGCAGTGCACTGTATATTGTTCCTCCCCTATATAACATTAACTGAACCGTACACCGTCGCAAACTGGCACTACGGTCTGATCTCCTGTGTTTTGAGTTGCGCAGGTGAAGGAAACGATTATGTGCATGGACTTGCTGGAACTGATTCCACTCACATCGGAGAGAAGGAAGGCACAGCGCGACTCCAAACTGGGTCCCGTGGCGAATACTAGCAGGGACATTGACTGAGTACAGTATGTCACGCTTCCTAGTGGGAGCGTCTACCACCTGCCATTGGGGTTGAGCTCCAGCACTGCAAGTAGAGAACAAGGTTCACCTTTGAAAAACGGTTGCCTTGAATTGCTTGGCAGCGGCGCTTATGTGCAAACAGGTGATGTGTAGTTTGAATGGGGGTGGTATGTCGCAGTGACAATGCACACAATCTGGGACACTGTACAGGAGGCAATTAAATTCAGGTAGATTATCCAATTTAATTCAGATAGATAAGCTGTGGCTCAGTGGCAGCACTCTCGCCTCTGCATCAGAAGGTTGTGGTTTCAAGTCGCACTCCGGAGACTTGAACACAAAATCCAGGCGGACACTCCAGCGCAGTACTGAGGGATTGCGGCATTGTCGGAGGCACTGTATTTTGGATGAGATGTTAAACCTGTGCGCAAATTGGCTGCTGCGTTTCCTACATTACAACGGTGACCACACTGCAAAGGTAATTCATTAGCTGTAAAGCGATTTGGGACGTCCTGAGGTCGTGAATAGCGCTAGATCAATGCAAGTCTTTCTTCTTTCTATAAAACAGAGGGGACTGTGTAAGGAGGCAGTAATTTAATCGCAGCGTTCAGGTTATGTCTAGAACGAGCCTGCAATACGGTTTAGCCGTTTACAGCAATCCCCAAGGTCTGGTAGGATTAAAATACGCTCTTCTTATTTGCTCCCGATCATGGGTAACTCTATATTAACACAATAATCTCAGAACGGGTTATACAGACATTAATCTTCTATTCCTGGATGAGGTGTGAAAGCCCAGCCTCAGATGAGGAGCAATAGTGTCGATCATCTCAGGAGGACCGTGAATTCAAACTGCCTGCAGCTGTTCCCCAGCCAGATGGCACACACAAGGCAGCATAATCGCTTCTGAATTTTTATAGCTATATATGTACTAGGTTGAATTTCGGGATTATCAACCTCCCAATATCAAAGTCACAGCCCCCCCCCCCAGACAGACAGCTGTACCGCGAGCAAGAACACCGTCACCTGTTTGTACCATCACCCTGCGCTGTCCCAACGGGAACAATGGATCCGATCACTCAATCAGTGCGCAGAGACAGCCAAACAGCCTCTTAAAGGAGGCACGCTCAGGTTTGGTGACTCACTGAAGTCAATGGGGCCGATAATGCAATGTGAAGCGCCAGTGAAACTAGGCACTGAGGCCTACTTAACACCTGATACGCACAATGCCCCTTAAATGTGGTGAGCCACTGAAGCGGTTGACTCTGCATGTCAACGGAGCCCAAAGTTCATTACGGCCCCACACTGTGGGTTGAGTGCCTGGATAGTGCCCCAGATGTTCAGCATCAACTCACAACGGACACTTTAGGTCAAGTCTGAAGTAACAATTTTATTTTTCTCCCAGGTGACCCTCCCCTACTGCAACCACCATCTGCTAGTTCTCCAAAGGCCAATCTTTCAAAGGGATAGTTGTTCTAAAAAAACTGTGAGCCCGAGGCCCCAGCACATCACAAGCTAAGCCCCAGGAGCACCATGAGAATTTATAAAAGATTGATGTGCCAGATCAGCTGAGTGGGGCAACGTTAGAGGAACAGTGATCCCGATGGACCATTTCAGAGCTCAAGTCAGCTCCTTCACTGCGGGGCCCACAGGTTTAGTGATGAGTAATGAGCCAGAATTAGTCAACAATCTAACGGTAAGTTCACACCTAACAGTGACCATAACATGATTGAATTCGATATTAGGATTGACAAGGAGAAGGGCGAGTCACGAACCAAGGTTTTAAATTTAGTTAAAGCGGACTTTGAAGGGATTAGGCAGAAATCGACCACAGTAGATTGGGTAGAACTGTTAACAGATAAAAATACAGATGAATAGTGGGAGGTGTTCAAAGAAGTATTTAGTTCAATACAAGACCTGTACATACCCCTAATGGGCAAGAGCTCCACCTGTGTAATGAAACAACACTGGTCGACAAAAGAAGTGAGAGACAGTATAAAACTAAAGGGACAGACTTATACAAATGCAAAGAACAGTGGAGATCCCATGGACTAGGTGAGATATAAAGAACAGCAAAGGGATATAAAGAAAATAGTCAGAGTTACAAAAAGGGAATACGAGAAAAAAACTTGCAAGGGATATCAAGGATAACACTAAAGGTTTTTACAATTATATTAAGAGAAAGAGGGTGGCCAAGAGTAATGTAGGCCCATTAACGACAGACGCAGGAGATATTGTAATTTAAAATCATGAAATAGCAGACTTGCTAAATACTTTGTATCGGTCGTCACAGTAGAGGAAGAGAATAAGTACGAGAGATATGGGGAAAACTAAAACTAAATCAAGGGGAAGAACTTACTAGATTTAATACAAGTAAAAAAAAATGGTAATGGAGAAAATAACGAGACTAAAGATAGATAAATCTCCAGGACCTGATGGTTTCCACCCCAGGGTATTAAAAGGTGAGGAAATTGTAGACTATCTAGTCATGATCTTCCAAAACTCTCGAGTCAGGAATTATTCCAATGGATTAGAAAATTGACAATGTCACTATTATTTAAGACAGGCAGGAGAGCTAAACTAGGAAATTATAATGTGGAGATGCCAGTGATGGACTGGGGTTGACAATTGTAAACAATTTTACAACACCAAGTTATAGTCCAGCAATTTTATTTTAAATTCACAAGCTTTCGGAGGCTACCTCCTTCCTCAGGTGAACGATGTGGAAATGTATAAGGAAATTATAAGTCTATTATAAGGAAATTATAAGGAATGTATAAGGAAATTATAAGTCTATTAATCTAACATCAGTTGTGGGGAAGTTACTAGAATCAGTTATTAGGGACAGAGTTACTGAGCATTTGGACAAATATGAACTGATGAGAGAGAGTCAGCATGGATTTATAACGGGCATGTCTTGCCTAATGAACCTAGTTGAACTTTTTGAGGGGGTAACCAAAGTGGTAGATAAGGGAATGTCTATGGATTTTGTTTATATGGACTTTCAGAAGGCATTCGACAAGGTTCCACATAAGAGACTGTTAACAAAAATGAGAGTGCATGGAATTGGAGGTAAGCTATTGACATGGGTAGGGAATTAGTTAGGAGATAGGAGACAGAGTAGGGATAATGGGTATACAAATTGGCAGGATGACTAGTGGTGTAACCCCTGGGATCTGTACCGGGGCCACAGCTTTTCGCTATATTTATAAATGACATAGACGGAGGAATAGAGGGCTGTGTATCTTAGTTTGCTGATGACACTAAGTTAAGTGGCACAGTAAATAGTGCAGATGGGAGCAGAAAGTTGCAAAGGGACATTGATAGATTAAGTGAGTGGGCAAAACTGTGGCAAATGGAGTTTAATGTGGGGAAGTGTGAGGTCATCCACTTAAGACCTAAGAAAGATAGATAAGAGTATTTTCTAAATGGTGAGAAGCTAGGAACTGTGGAGGAGCAGAGAGATCATGGGGTCCATATACAGAAATAACAAAGCTAGCAGACAGGTACAAAAAATAATTTAAAAGGCTAATAGAATGTTGGCCTTTATCTCAAGGGGGCTAGAATACAAAGGGGTAGAAGTTATGTTACTGTTATACAAAGCTCTGGTTGGAACACATCTGGAGGACTGTTCAGTTATGGGCATCGCACCTCAGGATGTACTGGCCTTGGAGGGGGTGCAGCGCAGATTCACCAGAATATCGGAGCTAAAAGGGTTAAATTATAAGGACAGGTTTGCATAGGCCAGACTTGTATTCCGTTAAGGATAGAAGATTAAGGGGTGATCTCGTTGAGGTGCTTAATTTGATTAAAGATAATAGTTTCTCTCGATCTACGCTATTTCTCTAGTGGGGGGAGTCCAAAACAAGGGGGCAGAACCTTAAAATTAAAGCTAGACCATTCAGGGATGATGTCAAGAAGCACTTCTTCATACAAAGGGGAGTGGAAATCTGGAACTCTTCCCCCAAAAAGCTGTTGAGGCTGGGAGTCAATTGAAAAATTCAAAACTAAGATTGATAGATTTTTGTTAGGCATGGGTATTAAGGATTATGGAACCAAGGCGGGTAGATGGAGTTAAGATACAGATCAGGCATGATCTAACTGAATGGCAGAACGTGCTCGAGGGGCTCAATGTCCTTTTCCTATGTTCCCACAGTGCTGACGGAAATCAATCAAATTGCGAATAGGGATTACTGATACTTTGAAACAATATCGTTTTTCACGTGCCACCTGTTCCGAACTCATATTTCCATGAGTATAGTTCAAATTATCTCCTTTCCACACACAATACTGTGTACTATTGTCAGAAAATTGTTGAGATTTATCACATATTTTAGTACAAATGACTAATCAGGAATTTCAAACAAAAACGATTCAGGGAGACTGTCAGAACAGCCAGAATGGAAATCATTGGTACTGGCGTGCACAGAGCAGGAGTGCCAGGTTCAGTTGGTAGCACGCTCACCCGAGCCAGAAGATTGTGGGTTCAAGCCCCACTCCAAGAATTAAGCACAAAATCTAGGGTAAAAATCAAGCATAGTATTGAGGGACTGCTACATTATTGGAAGTGCTGGTCTTTGGATAAGATGTTAAATCAAGGTTCCATCAGCCTATTCAAGTGGATGTAAAAGATCCTATTTCTATTCTGGTGTCCTGGCCAACATTCCTCCTTCAATCAACAGCACCAAAAACAGATTATTAGTCATTTGTCTCATTGCTATTTGGGGGAACTTGCTGGGTATAAATTGGCTACCAAATTTGCCCACAAAACAAGTCAACACACTAAGTAATTCATTACATTGAAGCCCACCACTCGTTCTCTTAACTCCCTCCTGTACCAGTTCCTGGTCATCCAACTTCACCGTCTCTGTCCATGATCTTTGCTATCATGAACCTGTCAGTCTTCAAGTTGGTCCCTACATCTTTCAAAACCATCATCCCCTCTTCAGGAAAATCTACACTCACGCCTTCCCGCCCCGCCCCCCCATCCTCTCCAACTACAGCCCCATCTCCATGCTTCTCTTTCTAAAGTCCTGAAACAAGTTCTTGCTTCAAAGTCAATTAAGTACTTCTGAGGTGCATGCACTGTTGTAATATGGGGAAATGCAGCAGCCAAAATTGCGCACAGCATGGTCCCACAACCAAAAATTAGATTTGTGACCAGATAATCTGGTTAAGGGATAAATGTTGGACAGGACATCATACAAATTCCCCTGTTCTTCTTTGAATCAAGCAATGGGATCCTTTATATCCACCCAAGGGGGAACACCAGGACATGGTTTATTGTCTCATCCTAAAGACAGCACTTCCGATAGTGCAGCACTCCCTCAGTACTGCACTGAAGTGTCATAGAATTTTAAAGTAAAGGAGGCCATTCAGCCCATCATGCCTGTGAACAGCCCTCTTAAAGAGCTCTCCACTTAGTCTCATTCCCTTGCCATTTCCCCATACCCTTTTAAATATTATCCTCTTCCAAATTTCTGTTCACTTTCTTTTTCAAAACGGTTATAGATTTGGCTTCCACTACTGCTTTAGTTACAGCATTCCACGTCCTAATATCCACTGTGTAAAAAATTTTCCCCAAACCTCTCCCATCACTCTTTTAATGAACGTCGGTTCACCTACTCACGACCAGTGGAAATAGTTTTTCCCCAATTCACCTCATCAAAACCCCTCACAATTTTGAGCCCCTCTATCAGAGCTCGTTTTAATCTTTATGCCCTAGCTTCTCTAATCTCTCCTCATACCTAAACCGTCTCAACCCTGGTATTGTCTTAGTGACTATTTTGTGCACTCTTTATGGCCTTGACAGCAGTCCTAAAATATGGTACCCAAAACTGGACACAATATTCTAACTGCAGCCTAACTAGTCATATGCTTATGTTTAGCGTTAATTCTTTGCTTTTGTACTCTATGCTTTTATTTATAAATCCTTGGATTTAATTTTTTTTTATATAAAACAGCTGTATCAACTTGTCCTCCCACTTTTGAAGATTTATGCATCTGTACCTCCAAGTCTCTCTGCTCCTCTACTCGTTTTAAAAAGTTTTTTTTTAGCTTTTGTACCAAAATGAATCGCCTCACATTCCTCATTAAATTTCATTCCACATCCAATGCTTTATCTCAAGGGGGCAGGAATACAAAGGGGAGGAAGTTATGCTTCATTTGTATGGAGCCTTGGTCAGACCCCATCTAGAGTACAGTATTCAGCTTTGGGCACCGCACCTCAGGACAGATACATTAGGCTTGGAGAGGGCACAGCACAGATTGACCAGAATGATACTGAGGCTTAAAGGGTTAAATTATCAGGACAGGTTGTATAATCTTGGCTTGTATTCCCATGAGTTTAGAAGGTTGAGAAGTGATCTAATTGAGGTGTTTAAAATGTTAAAGGCGTCAGCCTAGATTATGTTCTCAAGTCTCTGGAGTGGAGCTTAAACCCACAGCCTTTTGACTCAGAGGCGAGTGCTACCAATAAGCCAAGGCTGGCATCTTACATCAGTCTAAGGGTTTCTCCTTCTGTACCCAGTTATCTCTGGTACACCCAATCCACAGTACCTCTCAGCGACACTATCTGGAGCTCAGCTTTCACATGTACGCTGATGACACCCAGCTTTACCTTGGTACCTCAGCTTTTGCCAGAATCTCCCATTACCTATCCAACATTAAGACCTGGATGAGCGAAAATGGCCTCCAGCTTAACGGTGGCAAAACTGCTCCTGAAAATACCCAATTGCTTCCAGCCTCAACTTCATCTCCCTTCCCAGCTGCCATCTTAGCCTTAGCCTGCACCTGAAGGTGTGGACTTTTGGCATATTGTTCGACTCCTAACTCAACCTGCTCCCCGCCTCCCCTTCCAACCAGTCACCAAGACTGCTATCTATCATCTCAGCAACACTATCCACTTCCCCACCATCTCTCCTCCCCTCCACCGCTGAAATCCTAATCCAAGCTTTTATCACCTCAACTGGATTTTGACGCTGTCCTTTCCAGCCTTCCCACATCAACTACAAGTGATCCAGAACTCTACAGCCCGTCTTCATTGGGATTAAAGTTCCCACCTCCATCCCTGGTGACCTCGCCAAGCTCCACTGGCTCCCTGTATCCCAGAGAATTATCTAAGATTCTATCCTTTAAATCCCTCCACAACCTCGCTCCTCCCTACCTTTGAGATATCTTCAAGCCTTACATCAATGGGAGGACCCTCTGTTACTCTCACATTGGTCTACTTCCATTCCTTGCTTGCTCCACTTCATTGCTCTTCAGCCGCCCTCAGCATTTCTACCTTGCCATCTCCCTCCTTGCCTTCAGAAAACTCCTTCACATCCTTCTTTTACGATCATGGTTTTGCGCCCTCCTGACCCAATGGATTGGTAATTGGTTGGAAAGTAACAGACAAAGAGCAGGGATAAAGCGAATGTACTATGAATGGCTGGACGTAACAAGAGATGTCCCTCAGGGATCTGGACTGGGACATCAGCTTTTCACAAATATCACTGATTTAGATGAAGAAACAGGTTAGGAGGCACAGTAAGTCGTGAAATGGGAGCAGGAATCTGCAAAGGGGCTTAGACAGATCAAGTGAGTGGGCAAAACTGTGGCAGATGGAATTCAATGTGGGGAAGTGTGAGGTTATTCACTTTGGATCCAAGAAAGACTGGAATATTTTCTAAATGGCGAGAGACTAGGAACTGTGAAGGAGCAAAGGTGGCCACCATGTACATCAATCACTAAAAGCTAGTAGACAGGTACAAAAAGTAATCAAAAAATCGAAGGGAACTTTACCCTTTATCTCAAGACAGCTGGAATACAAAGAGATGGAACTTATCCTTCAATTGTACAGAGACTTGGTCAGACCCCATCTGGAGTTCTGCATTCAGTTTTGGGCACCACACCTCAGGAAGGATATGCTGGACTTGGAGGGGGCACAACGAGGATTCACCAGAATGATACCAGGGCTTAAAGAGTTGAATTATGAGTTGGATAAACTTGGCCTGTATTCCATTGAGTTTAAAAAGTCGAGGGGTGATCTAACTGAGGTGTTTAAAATGATAGTCCCCTGGACCTGATGGCATACATCCTAGGGTTTTAAAAGAGGTGGCTGTAGAGATAACAGATGCATTGGTTTTGATCGTCCAGAATTGCCTAGAGTCTAGAACAGTCCATGTGGAGTGGAAGGTAGCAATGTAACCCTGCTATTCAAGAAAGGAGGGAGAAAGAAAAGAGGGAACTAAAGGCCAGTTAGGCTGATATCCGCAGTAGGGAAAATGCTAGAATCTATTAAGGACGTAGTAACAGGGCACTTAGAAAATCATAATATGATTAGGCAGAGTCAACACTGTTTTATGAAAGGGAAATAGTGTTTGACAAATCTATTAAAGTTTTTTGAGGGTGTAATAGTAGGGTAGATAAGGGGGAACCACTGGATATCGTATATTTGGATTTTCAAAAGGCATTCGATAAGGTGCCACACAAGAGGTTGTTACACAAGATTAGGACTCATGGGATTGGGGGTAATTTATTAGCTTGGATTGAGGATTGGTTAACGGACAGAAAACGATGAGTAGGAATAAACGGGTCATTTTCGGGTTGGCAGGCTGTAACTAGTGGGGTGCCACAAGGATCAGTGCTTGGGCCTCAGCTATTTATAATCTATATTAATGACTTAGATGAAGGGACCGAGCGTAATTTATCCAAGTTTGCTGACGATACAAAGCTCGGTGGGAAAGTATGCTGTGAGGACATCGCAAAGAGACTGCAAAGGGATACTCACAGATTAAGTGAGTGGGCGAGAAAGCGGCAGATGGAGTATTATGATCGCATGGTAAAGCGATTCAATAGAGTAGATACAGAAAAAATCTGTTTCCTTTGGTGGGGGAATCTAGAACAAGAGGGCGCGATCTTAAAATTAGAGCCAGGCCATTTAGGAGTGAAATAGGAAGCACTTTTCCACACAAAGGGTAGTGGAAATCTGGAATCTTCCCCCACCAAAAGGCTGCGAATGCTGGGTCAATTGGAGCTTTCACGACCAAGATACCCTTAGCTAATAAAAAATCTAGTTATCAAGGGATGCGTGTCAAAGGCAGGTAAATGGAGTTAAGGTACAGATCAGCCATGATCTGACTGAATGGTGGAACAGGCTCGAGGGGCTGAATGGCCTACTCCTGTTCCTATGCTTCCTTTCGCCCTCCCACCCCTCCCCCCACAGCTTGGTGGTCACTTGTTACCCAGGAGGTTAAGAACGTAGGAAACATTACAGAAAGAAAAGCAGTTGTAGGTGAGAAGGAGCTATAAAACTGCATCTCTGGTGGGTATGAAGCTATCCTGATCTCGGGTGGTGCAGTGGTGATTGCCTCAGACCCTCTGGGCCAGGGCTTCCACTGCTCCTCTCTGCAGCTGGTGGTGTTGGAAACGCACAGGTATGGAGGCCAGTTTCAGGCTTGCTCGGCCATATTGAGTGGACTGTTGGTACTACCTAAACGAAGAATGCACACTTGGTTGAGGTACTGGAGAACAGCCAGTACCTGTGGAACTTTATGCCAGTAAGAATTAGAGCCTTTCAGGGATGGGGAAAGAGGACAGGTAATGTCTCAACAGATATTGTGCTGAGCTTGGTTTCAAACGTTTTTTTTTATAGGACAAATGGGAGCAGAGTGCCCATCCCCACCTCAGCAGAACAAGTTACAGGCAGGAGCTACCTGCTCCAGGAACAAAACCAATTTTTACACTTTTCTTTGGTGAATGTTGTGTTCAATCAAGGTGAGAAATATTGGTGCTGGGGAGTGGAAGCACCCAATACCAGCATGAACTATTCTAGTCCAGTTACTGCACATCAGATACAGAGTAAAACTCCCTCTACACTGCCCCAACAACATGCTTCACCATGAACCTGAGAAATGCATTCCCTCCTGCTCCAATGTGATAATGTTCCATTTTCCACACCAACATCCTGTGGCCTCTTGGAGTGAGACTGACCATTTAATGCCACAGTCAGGGCAGTTGTGTGTTGTGGGCCAGTCACCAGACACATCCTTTTAAAGAGACAGGTTTCTAACAATTAATGTTCCACACCAGATTTAATTTCAATGTAGGAGAGGAGCTTTAAAAGCCACAATGCAGACCTGTTATGTAAAGTTCAACAGAACAAATACAGAACTTTTAACGGTTTATACGGTGTAGATGAATTTAGCGAGGATGACTGCGCTGGGGACAAAACGTCTAAAACCGCCCTACGGACCCTCGGATACAGGAAGGACTCTTACACCTTTTTCTCTCTCCTCTCCACCCCTCCTCCCCCCCAACCCTAAGACATAGAAAGAGGGAGAAGGAACTCAGCCTACCCTCCAATACAGGGAGAGGTCACTGAACTCCTCCCTCCCTGATACAGGAAGGGATTCTGACCTGCCCTTGGGTATGGGGCAGGGACAGGCACCCTCTCTGACACAGATAGAGGACCATCCCTCCCCCACCCCCCCAGAATATGGGAGGCAGATCCCACCTCCCCAAAGATAATTTTAAATAGAAAAGAAACCAAATCTACTCGACCGAGTTTTCTGTCAACGTCTCAAATTCCTGAGTCGCTTTTCATTTCTAAACATCAGTCTCCTCTTTCATGCCAAACACTGGTTTTCCCCAAAACAACTCCTAACTCCCTATAAAGCCCAAGACTTTAATTCTGCTCCCATATATGGGGAGGCTCTTCGATCACCTCCCTCACGCCTGGACAGGATACAAGGAAAAGCTCAAAGTCTGATGCGTGACCCCTCTCTCACCTCCAGGCCCAGCTCCCTTGCCTCTCTCTCTTTTGTTGACACTGCTATGGCCAGTGCTCCCCCAATCTTTACTTTCATTGCTCCTAAGCTCCAAATAGGCTGCCCTACACACCCTTTCACCTCCCTGTATCTTTACTGGTTGAAATCAGGATTCAGTGCACTTCCAACTCATACTTTCCCGGGAACCCCTCACCTCCCTCAGACTCCCCTTTACTCCTACAAGCTAAAAGCTTTTCAAGCCTAATCTTCTCCCAATCACTAATCCTTGGTTCAAATGCCATTTAAATTTAAAAACCATTTACACTGGAACAAGATACCAATGACCAACATAGGCAGAACCACACTTTTACAAGGAAGCAAGAACAGCGGACTGGGAGGGGGTGAGGGAGGAGGGGGGATAGAGGGATGAACGATTCCTTCTGAATTAAAGTCGTTCCCACCCCCTGGTAACCAAGACAAAGCAGCCCTGGAAGAGAGATGGGAGTCACCAGGCATAACTGCCCTCTCACCAAGGGAGGTGCACACTTCAGGGTGACTGCACACACCAGGTGCCATCAGTCAGACACCAGTCTGCCAGTTGCACACTCAGTACTTTATTCGCACGGTGCCAGATCTCTCGATAGTGTTAAACAGACCAGTACTGGCGGGTACAGACGTTTGCCGCTCTGCTGATTGCAAAGGTCCGATGGGAGATGACACTGGGACAGTTTCAAAACAGTTCACTGCTCAAAATTACCCATAATTTAGCACAATCTGGCACTACAACTGTAACCTTATTCAAAGAGGCACAACAGATGACAACTAAGGGAGAGTGTTGGTTCAGCCCAACGTCTGGCTTTGTTACTGTGGGGGGGGGGGGGTCCTATGTTACAATTTGGGCTGGCTACCAACACCCTTTACTTGTATTCACTACAAAAGGCAGCTGCCATGAGCAGGTCTGTGCCTCCTATAAACCAAAACTTAGCCTCGGGTGTGTAGTGAATGGGATGCAATGTGCCCTTCTCTGGCCCTGTGACATACAAAGTGATGGCTACCGTATAGTCCCGATCGTTCTGATCGGTGGAAAACCACCACCTGACAGACGGCATCTTTCAGACTAAGCTACAAGTTGTTACTAGAAAGAAATATGCCCTGAAACAAGTTACATCAGCAGATAACAATCCTTAATTCTCACCAATATTGAGAGCAAAATAGCTAATGTAAGCACAGATGGTAGTTCTGTGTCTCCGCAGTGACCTGTGCAAGCAGTTGAACTGAAGAGTTGGCCAATAACAACTTATTTTTTTTCCATAGCCCTAGACATGGCACACAGATATCAATCAAATCAGCTTCTAACACACGATGAGGCACCTAGACTCTGTTAATCAGCACTGACACCCAGTGTCTGAATTACTCAGGAATCGCTAAAGCAGACAGAATGCAATTCTTGCCCCTTTAAACCACCACGTTCCCCTCATCTGATTTCAAATCAAACAATCCGGCCTTTCTCTCAGAAAGTCTGACCTCATTCTCAGCTGATGGCATTGCGAGGAAAGTCAGATTCCATTTTTAACCCTACTTAGTTCAAAACCCACCATAATATGCCTTATAATAAAGTCAAAGGAGAAACCGTGTAATACAGAACATTTCATGTGAAAAGGTATAATATAGCAATGCTATGGTCGGAAGCAGGACATTTCTCAGTTCCATCACAGCAATACACAAGTTGCGATCACCCATCCCCCAGAGTTTAGCCATCTTTGAGAACTGTGCCAAATGGATCACATGACAAGGCATCCTCAGCCAGTTTTCCCCTGCACTTAGAGTGCAAGGGTCAGTGCTAGGCCTCAAGAACCCAAAACAAGAAGATACTTCTCTCAAACTCCATGTGGCAAAGGGCCAGCAGAGTATAGCAGCAGCTTGAGAGATTCTTTGTTTCAAGGAAGAATGCATATATACATGTGTTCCTTCAATCAGGGGGGCCCTGACATTGGCTTCTTTCAAGGAACATTGCTGATACAAGGGCCAGCACTTCACTGCTGTACTGAACCTTTCAATGGTGTAAATCAACCTTACACTAGAGGTAGTGTCCTTTGGGATTGGTTAGGGTTAAATACCCACCCTGTAGAGAACCCATCACTCCAGCGCCCTGCCACCCAGCACTTGGAACAAACAGCAAGAGCTTTCCGAAACTGGCACACAGCCAAGATGGCAGCCCGGCAGAGCATGGATCACTTGTTTATTTGCTGTCATGTTGGCAACGCTCTCTACCCTTCCCCGGGTTGTGGGAGGAGGGAGACAGAGTGAAAGAAACAGACAGATTTGTGCCCCACTATATGTTCTCATTGATAAGGATGTCATCTTACCTCACAGCTCCGGCAGCAATCAGGGACAAGTGCTATCCTTACAGGAAATTCTCCATAAAGGTGACGTATCTCAGTCTGAGAACCTGAGCAGAAAGAACATTTTTACACACGGTCAGGTTGGGAGCATGCACACGCTCCTCTCATCCCCACATTTCCAAAGTCATAAAAATGTGATCGCCACCCTTACTGTGAGCCCCCCACCCATATGTTTGGCTCTTCAGATACTGGACAGTTGTCAGAGCACCGTGGGATCAGTTTAGAATTTCTGTTGCCACTCCGGTTAAGGATAAGTTTTGTACCAAAGATCCTCGGCACATGCACCAGTGTTATAATGGGGTCACCTGACAGGATGAGGGGACTCAACTGAAAAATATGTTGTAACTGGGGTGTAACTGTCTTGTGCATTACTTGGGCATAATGCGCCTCTACATTATAAAATGGTCACAGTGTTCCAATAGCTCTGGGTATAAAGAACTGTGCTAACTAGGTACGTCAGGGACAGATATAAAATTTCTGTACATAATACAGTGTAAAACATACTCTAAGGAGCACAATGGCATATTAACAAGGCCTTTAATGCAAAGAAATGTCGCAAGATGCATTGCGGAGGTGTAAAGGGGGAAAAAAGACACCAAACCGGAGAAGGGGCAACCTAAAGCTTGTGATAAGAGGTGGATTTTAGGGAAGATCTTAAAGGAGGAGAGGGAGGTGGTGAGGTGGAGGGCTTTGGGGAAGGAATACCAGAAAGTTGGAGCTAGGCAGCTGAAGGTACCACTGCCACTGGGGGGGATGAATACAGAGGATGATGAAGGTGGCTGGAGTCAGAGGAACAGAGAATTAGGGGGATGTATGTTTGTAGAGCTGCTGGAGGTTATAGACATAGGGAAGAGGATTTTAGACACAAGGATGAGAATTTTAAATTTGAGACATTGGGGGACTAAGTCAATGTACATCAACAAAAACAGAAGTGGTGGATCAGTGAGACTTGGTGTAGGATAGGATACTGGCAGCGGAGCTTAGGGTTAGCTGAAGTTTACAGAAGGTGGAGGATGGGAGGAGAGCATTTGATTAATTGAATATGGAGGTGACGGTGGCATGGATGAAGGCTTCAGCAACAAATGGGCTAAGGTAGGGGGGTTAGGTTACAGAGGTGGAAGTAGTTGTTGTTATAGACAGGATATAGGGTTGGAAGCTCAAATCAGGGGCTAACACCACCATTCTGGCTCAGCCCAAGACATTGGCTGATGAGGGGGGTGGAGTTAGTGACAAGGGTATGGAGTTTGTGTATGTGATGAAGACAATGGCTTCAGTTTTTCCAATGTTTAACTGAAGGAAGCTTTGGCTCATCCCACAGTGGATGTCAAACAAGCAACTTGATAGGAGAGAGGCAGTGGAGAAGACGAGAGATAGTGGAGAAATAGAGCTGGTGTCATTGGTGTATATGTGAATGTTGCCTCCATGTCTACAGATGATATTGTTAAAGGGCAGGATATAGATGAGGAGACAACCAAGAGTGGATCCTTGGGAACTCCAGGTGAGAGTGAAGGAGTCAGAATACAGGCCATTGCTAGACATGTTCCAGCTACAGTCAGATAGGAGTAGAACCAAACAAGGGCAGTCTTATGGAGCTGGTCAAGAGGAGAAGCACGGGAAGAGGCTGGTGTGATCGAATGTGCCAGCGGCCGTGGAGAGGTGAGGAGGGATAATGCCATTTGTGACCTTGGTTAGGGTTATTTTGGTGATGTGGGAGAAGCAAAAGCCTCATTGGAGAGATTTAAAATGGGGAGTTGCAAGGATCTGGGAGGCAACAGTTAGGAAATTAGGGAGAGGTTTAAAATTTCTGTACGTGATCTAGCGCAAAACTGAAAGACTTACATTTATATCACATTGTACTGCACCTCCCAGCTCTTCTTGTACAATTAATTACTTTTGAAGTGCAGTTACAATTGTTATGTAGGCAGTCATTTAGTGGAAAAGCAAGATCCCATAAAGAGCACTGACCAGTTAATTGTTTTTGATTGAGGGAGGAATGTTGGCCAGGGGAACTCCCTGCTCTTCCATGAACAGTGCCACAGGATGTTTACCATCCACCTGAATCGCAAGAGGTAGACCAGGCCTCGGTTTCACACCTGACAATGCAGCAGGCCCTTGGTATGCTTACATTATACACTCAAACTCCTGTTATAAGACTTGAAGCCACAACTTTGACTCGAAGGTGGGAATGCTACCAACTGAATTACGCTGACAGTCTGCATCATAACACTCTTCTATACAATAGAGCTTTAGTATCCTCATATATAACTGCAGTATAACACTATATAATATGGAACTATATCACTGTATATGATAGTTACGGCAGTGGAACACTCCTCCATATAACAGATATAATATCCCTGTATATTACATTCTTTTATCTAATAAAGCTGCAATATCCCAGTGCCTGACTCTTTTATATAACAGAGCTAGAATATCCTTGTATACAACAGCATTACTGTGGTGTAACATTCCTCTAGAGCAAAATCATTGTATAACACTCCTTTCTATGATATAGCTATATCCTTTTATAGAGGAGTGTTCTATAAAGAACTATAATATCCCTGTATATACCAAGCTGTTACTGCTGTAGAACATTCCTTTACATAAAAGAGAACTTGCATAACAGAATATAAAAAAAAGTGTTACTGCAATAGAATACTCCTCTATAATAGTTATACTATCCCTTCATGTACCAGTTATTGCAGAACGCTTCCCTAGAATACAGAACTATAATACACTGCATTGTATCTCTAACATTGCTGCATATTTATTCAAGATGGAACACTCATACACATTTAGTAATCTGCCCAAGAAGCCCATGAATGGCGATCCTCTAAACTTAGAGACTATCAAAGCTCTGATGCTGTGATTCAATCCTCAGATATTCCTGAGAGCAGTGGAAAATAAGCAGCACATGGAGGTGAAGATCGTGATTTTTACAGTATGTCAGAGCATGCCGTGAAACACTGGGGACATTAGTCAGGATCTCAATTACACAACAATCCAACCAGAGAACCTTTAACCCATACCACAGTGGAACAGGGTATCAAGACATAAGCACCAAGAGCAGAAACTAATTTAACTCACGTAGAAAATGAGAACCACCAATCATATTTGGGACAGTGCAGTCAATGGACTTATTTGCTGTATTAGTACCAAAACAATGAGAAAAATCACATTTAAACCAATATGTATCTTGCACGACACTCTTAATGTATCACTTTGTAACAATGCATGGTGGCAGTGAGTAAAGCAAATCAGATGCTGAGATGTATTAAAAGATCAATATTGAGCTGGAATAGGAACATAGGAACAGGAGTAGGCCATTCAGCCCCTCGTGCCTGCTCCGCCATTTGATAAGATCATGGCTGATCTGTGAGCTAACTCCACATACCTGCCTTTGGCCCATATCCCTTAATACCTTTGGTTGCCAAAAAGCTATCTATCTCACATTTAAATTTAGCAATTGAGCTAGTATCAATTGCCATTTGCAGAAAAGTGTTCCAAACTTCTACCACCCTTTGTGTGTAGAAATGTTTTCTAATCTCGCTCCTGAAAGGTCTGGCTCTAATTTTTAGACCTGTGCCCCCTACTCCTAGAATCCCCAACCAGCGGAAATAGTTTCTCTCTATCCACCCTATCCGTTCCCCTTAATATCTTATAAACTTCGATCAGATCACCCCTTAACCTTCGAAACTCTAGAGAATACAACCCCAATTTGTGTAATCTCGCCTCGTAACTTAACCCTTGAAGTCCGAGTATCATTCTAGTAAACCTACGCCGCACTCCCTCCAAGGCCAATGTGTCCTTCCGAAGGTGCGGTGCCCAGAACTGCTCACAGTACTGCAGGTGCGGTCTAACCAGGGTTTTGTATAGCTGCAGCATAACTTCTGCCCCCTTGTACCCCTGTCCTCTAGATATAAAGGCCAGCATTCCATTAGCCTTATTGATTATTTTCTGCACCTGTTCATGACACTTCAATGTTTCCAGTCCCTTTAGAATCCTAAAAACAACAATCATATTATCTCAACCTTTTCTTTTCCAGTGAGGTAATCATGCCACTTTATAAATCATTGGTGCAACCGCACTTAGAATAATGTGTACAGTTCTGGTCGCCACAGTACAAAAAGGATATTGCAGCTATTGAAAGGACACAGAAGAGAGCAACCAAAATGGTTGAGGGGATGGAGGGATTGGATTATGAGGAGCGATTATGTAAATTGAGCATGTTCTCACTGGAAAAGAAATTTGTAAACAATTTTACAACACCAAGTTATAGTCCAGCAATTTTATTTTAAATTCACAAGCTTTCGGAGGCTTCCTCCTTCGTCAGGTGAACGATGTGAAAATCTTTCACATCGTTCACCTGACGAAGGAGGAAGCCTCCGAAAGCTTGTGAATTTAAAATAAAATTGCTGGACTATAACTTGGTGTTGTAAAATTGTTTACAATTGTCAACCCCAGTCCATCACCGGCATCTCCACATCATGGAAAAGAAATGGTTGAGATGATATGATTGTTGTTTTTAGGATTCTAAAGGGACTAGAATCATAGAATGATACAGCAATTTGGCCCATCGTGCCTGTGCCAGCTCTTTGAAAGAGCTATCCAATTAGTCCCACTTTCCTGCTCTTTCCCCATAGCCCTGCAAAATTTTCCCCTTCAAGTATTTATCAAATTCCCTTTTAAAAGTTATTATTGAATCTGCTTCCACCACCTTTTCAGGCAGTGCATTCCAGATCATCAGAACTTGCTCTGTAAAAAAAATTCTCATCTCACCTCTGGTTCTTTTGATAATTATCTTAAATCTGTGTCCTCTGGTTACCGAACTTTCTGCCACTGGAAACAGTTTCTCCTTATTTACTCTATCAAAACCCTTCATGATTTTGAACACCTCCATTAAATCTCCCTTTAACTTCTCTGCTGTAAGACTAGATAATGTAGACCATGACAAGCTATTTCACCTTGTCCAGAACAGCAGAACAAGACACAGCCTGCAATTAACGGGGGGATAAATTCAAAACTAATCTGCAGAAATATTTCAGTGATCGAGTGGTCTACGGAATCTACGGAACAGGCTCCCTAGCGAGACGGTGGAAGCAGTTAGTGTTGATTCATTCAAATGCAAATTACATATTCTTTCAGAAAATAACATTTTGGGACACAGTATGTGAATCATTTGAGACACGGCATGTGGTAAGTGTCACATGCTTGGGAGAGAAAAGGGGACTTTGGACCTATGATTTCCAAAGCTCTCCACCATTGGGGTTTTCCTTTTGTCATGGATGGGTCTGTTGTAGACCAATTGGTGGAGGTTGATTGCTATTAGTCAACAACTCCATTATCGTTGTATCATATGACCACCAGGATGGTAGAAGGTGAACTAGATGGAACTTGGTCTTTTATCATCTAACAATTCCTATCTTCTAATGTTCAGATATCTGCCATGGTCACTAGTTACAGACCTGTAAGAGAAGCACTTTGCCCAGGTGTT
This sequence comes from Heptranchias perlo, assembly GCF_035084215.1. Classification (NCBI taxonomy): domain Eukaryota; kingdom Metazoa; phylum Chordata; class Chondrichthyes; order Hexanchiformes; family Hexanchidae; genus Heptranchias; species Heptranchias perlo. Next base: position 11,242,295 of record NC_090350.1, on the reverse strand, counting down.
ATACAGCTCAAAGCGCTCTCTCTAGACTCAGTCGAACCTGATTGAATTTTGAAGAGGTGACTAAAGTAGTGCACTGGTGAATGTCTATGGATGTTGTTTGTATGGACTTTCAGAAGGCATTTGATAAAATCCCTCATAAGAGACTGTTAACTAAAGATGAAGCTCATGGAATTGAGGGCAAATTATTGACCTGGTTAGGGAGTTGGCTGATCGGCAGGAGACAGGGAGTAGGGAGAATGGGCAAGTACTCAAATTGGCAGGATGTGACTAGTGGTGTCCCACAGGGATCTATATTGGGGCCTCAACTATTCACTGTACTTATTAACGACTTATATGGCAGGATAGAGAGCCATATATCCAAGTTTGCTGGTGATACAAAAAGTTAGGCAGCATTGTAAGCAGTGTAGATGGAAGCATAAAATTACAGAGAGATATTAATAGATGGGCAAAATGGTGGCAAATGGATTTCAATGTAGGTAAGTGTGAAGTCATCTACTTTGGACCTAAAAAGGATAGATCAGAGTACTTTCTAATTGGTGAAAAGCTCAAAACAGTGGAGGTCCAAAGAGACTTAGGGGTCCATGTACATAGATTAAAATGTCATGGACAGGTACAGAAAATAATCAAAAAGGCTACTGGAATGCTGGCCTTTATATGTAGAGGACTAGAATACAAGGGGGTAAAAGTTATGCTACAGCTGTACAAAGCCCTGGTTAGACCACACCTGGAGTACTGTGTTCAGTTCTGGGCACCGCACCTTAGGAAGGATATATTGGCCTTGGAGGGAGTGCAACGTAGATTTACTAGAATGATTCCTGGACTCCAAGGGTTAAATTACAAGGAGTGATTACACACACTAGGGTCATATTCCCTGAAATTTAGAAGATTAAGGGGTTATTTGATCAAAGTTTTCAAGATATTAAGGGGCACTGTTAGGGTGGATGGAAACTATTTCCGCTGGTTAGGGAGTCTAGGACTAGGGGACATAGTCTAAAAATTAGAGTCAGGACTTTCAGAAGCGATGTTAGGAAACACTTCTACATGCAAAGGGTGGTAGAAGTTTGGAACACTCCTACAAACTTTCGTTCATGCTAGCTCAATTGTTAATTTTAAATCTGAGATGATAGATTTTTGTTAACCAAAGATATTAAGGGATATGGGGCTAAGGCGAGTATTTGGAATTAGGTCACAGATCAACCATGATCTTATTGAATGGCGGAACAGGCTCGAGGGGCTAAATGGCCTATTCCTGTTCATATGCCCATGTTTGGAACGACAGGAGCTCTAATTGTACCGCTGGGTGTGTTTCACAGTTGAAGTGAACACAAAACCTCACCCTTCCAATCTTAAAGATGTCACCAATGGTGCATCAGGGAAAGAGCGAGAGTTCAACGACAGAAGGAGTCAAGCGAGCTATACTCTCATTGATCAAGATGCCGGCCAAATCTCTCGATTATATTCCCACCTGTATAATATATGTATATATGTTATATAAATGTGTATATATAGATGTAGATATGTACCATCTGAACCCCTCGATCACATTCTGGCCTGCAGCTCAAGCCTGGGCGTCCGTTATTCTATACATAAACCATCTGAACCTCTCGATTAGTTTCCAATCTGTAACTCACTCCCGGGTATCTGTTATTCCATGTATAAACCCCCTGAGCCGCTCAGATTCTAACCAGTAACTCACGATTGCGTACGATATTCAACATAGGAAAGAACATCTCCACAAGCAACACTGAGAATGTGTAGAGTGAGTTATGGTTACCATTCCACAAAGTTGAAGATAAAGATTCAAGCCCATTAATCCCCATGCTGCTGTGATGAGACACCGAGTAGAAATGATCACAGTCAGCTTAGTCACAAGGAGGGAAATGGGAGAAACCAAAGCCACTGGGTTGGGATAATTTTGGCACAGCTACAAGAAACTACTCATACAGCAGAAAGGTCAGGGCGAGAATGCCACTTTAGTGCAGAGTTAATAGCAGTGCGCTACAGCCCAATGCCAACCTGGAATTGAGTGAACACCGCCCAAACCCACAGTTCTTGCAGTTAGTCATTTTAATTGAACCTGAATGCAGTACATACAGGTAACAGGAAGAGTTTGATAACTCAGTCACTACAGCACCCGCACTACAAACTAAACTCCCCGTTTTGAATTAAGTACAGAGAGGCAAATGAAAAAATTAGTCCTACATATAGATGTAGATATGTACCATCTGAACCCCTCGATCACATTCTGGCCTGCAGCTCAAGCCTGGGCGTCCGTTATTCTGTACTTAATTCAAAACGGGGAGTTTAGTTTGTAGTGCGGGTGCTGTAGTGACTGAGTTATCAAACTCTTCCTGTTACCTGTATGTACTGCATTCAGGTTCAATTAAAATGAGCCACTGTGTATGTTTCAAATACTGATTGACCTGTTGATTGTAAACTAGTGGTTGGCTCCAGATCACCCATTCACTACAGGGCTGTGTTTGGATATACAAAAGGAATTTACAAAACCACTCTGTGGGATCTCAGTTCTGCAATGTCCTAATCATAGAAAGGAAACCATTTGCAAACTGCTTTGCTTATGAATGTGTAGACTGAGGTAACCGGAGTCTGGAAATGAACAGGAGGTATAATAGGAAGTGGCTGATGAGCTCAACACTGGACCTCCTCAAATCATGGATCATGGAAGCAGAGAGCTCAATTTTTCCCCCTCCTCCTTCTCTTGAAGGCAATGACTTCATTGGGGGGGGGGGGGGGTAGAAAAGAGAGAGAGCGGGTCATTCAACGGGCAACAGACACCTTGAATGATGGCCAATTGGGTGATTCAACGGTCAGTGTGGTAATCAAAATCAGAATCACACCAATGTTTCTTTCTCCTTAATTTTCCTTCATTGGAATCTCATGGGTCTGACAGGGTGTCAGAAAGGGCATGGTCCAGAAAGGGCATGGTCCAGAAAGGGCATGGTCCAGAAAGGGCATGGTCCAGAAAGGGCATGGTCCAGAAAGGGCATGGTCCAGAAAGGGCATGGTCCAGAAAGGGCATGGTCCAGAAAGGGCATGGTCCAGAAAGGGCATGGTCCAGAAAGGGCATTGTCCAGAAAGGGCATGGTCCAGAAAGGGCATGGTCCAGAAAGGGCATGGTCCAGAAAGGGCATGGTCCAGAAAGGGCATGGTCCAGAAAGGGCATGGTCCAGAAAGGGCATGGTCCAGAAAGGGCATGGCATTGCCTCTACCAAAGTCAGGGAGTATCCCAGTTCTGGGAGGGGTGAGATTATGGCCCATGAGTGACCTCCTTTTCTGATCCAATCAATCTTTTTGCAGCAAAGCACCTGGCCTCTACTCAGCACCTTTCCCAATGGTGCAGTACGACAAGAATCAGGAAAGTGTATGGTAGAGAATTTCAGGCGTCCTGCCTCTCTGCGACTCAAATGATCAGATGCAATATTCAGAGGCAAGTTCAGGGATACAATATACCGAGATCCCACGTGTGTACAGGGAGGCTCCGGACATTACTGTCCCTCATAAAGCAAGGCCAACTCCATCGCAGTCTCTAACACATCCTGTAGTGCCCACACACCAGGACAAGTAGAGATTAGAGCGGGTATTCCATGATGAACGCAGCAAACTGAATATGTACCCTCATCGCAACAACAACCCCATAAATAAATAAATCTGCGAAAACTAAGTATTAACTTTCAGAAACATTCCCAGATGTTTAAACATCCTGCCCAGTGACATAGGATACCCACCCACTCTTCATTCAACAGTTCTTAAAAAATCCTCAGTCCTATCTCACACTCACACGTTAATCCACGAGAAACACTTCTAAATGCGAGATTTTGCCACTTGCGCCCTCTGATTTATCACTCGCCTTTTTTTAAGCCAAGATTTGTACTGCAGCGTTTTACGAGCACATCAACTCTCTTTCCTAACCCGTTATGGCTCAATGTCCTGGGAATCAAAATCTCCCTAGGCAGCTGCAGCCGTTCCTATAACGTATCCTCCTCCTCTTCCCCCCCCCCCCCCTCCACCCCCTCCCTTGATTAAGCCAGTTTATTTCTGAGGCCAATGGATTACTTGTCCACTTAGGACCTGGCAATAAAAAGCACTGCAAGCACCTCACTGTTTTTGATTGTTTTTGATGCCATGGAAACTGCATGGATATGACTTGAATGCAAGGGGACATTTCAGGCGATGAAGCACGGACCAAACAAGATCAGCTGTCCCATATTTTTACACGTCCTTCAAGGTCAGGTCACACAAAGTGTGGCGCAGACAGTAGGCAATCAGGATAGGCTCTGCATGCATTCGCCTACCGTGATCACCAGAGATGGGCTATTACAAGTTACAATAATATAAAATATGTTTGCAATATGGTGCTGTTGCCAGAGGCAGCCAGGATGGAGATCCATCTTGGGGAGGAGTCCACTACCACCACTGGAGGCACAGGCCGCCAGTGGCACTTGAAGGACCAGATGCCATTACTTCTTCTGGCTGTGGACAGGCTGGGAGCTCAGCCGCCCCTTGGTGCCTGCTCTGTATTATTGCATGGCAGACCTGGCACCAGAGAAGTCGTACGGTCAGAAAATTAAATGCTGCCAGCACAGAGCGTGCTTAAGTGTCGTTGTTTCAGGCAAGAAACTAGGAATCGCTGCTAGTTATATCCTGCGACTAGCACACAGTAGCTACGACAGCCCCTCACAATACCCCATTCAACAGAAAACTATATATTTTTTATTTGTTCATGGGATGTGGGCATCGCTAGTGAGGCCAGCATTTATTACCCATCCCTAATTGCCCTTGAGAAGGTGGTGGTCAGCTGCCTTCTTGAACCGCTGCAGTCCACGTGGTGAAGGTTCTCCTACAATGCAGTTAGGAAGAGAGTTCCAGGATTTTGACCCAGCGACGATGAAGGAATGGCGAAATATTTCCAAGTCAGGACGGTGTGAGACTTGGAGAGAAACGTGCAGGTGATGTTGTTCCCATGTGCCTGCTGCTCTTGTCCTTCTAGGTGGTTGAGGTCGCGGGTTTGGGAGGTGCTGTAGAAGAAGCCTTGGCGAGTTGCTGCAGTGCATCCTGTGGGTGGTACACACTGCAGCCGCAGTGCGCCGGTGGTGAAGGGAGTGAATGTTTAGGGTGGTGGATGTGGTGCCAATCAAGCGGGCTGCTTTGTCCTGGATGGTGTCGAGCTTCTTGAGTGCTGTTGGAGCTGCACTCATCCAGGCAAGTGGAGAGTACTCCATCACACTCCTGACTTGTGCCTTGTAGATGGTGGAAAGGCTTTGGGGAGTCAGGAGGTGAGTCACTCGCCACAGAATACCCAGCCTCTGACCTGCTCATGTAGCCACAGTATTTATGTGGCTGGTCCAGTTAAGTTTCTGGTCAATGGTGACCCCCAGGATGTTGATTGTGGGGGATTAGACGATGGTAATGCCGTTGAATGTAAAGGGGAGGTGGATAAACACACTCTTGTTGGAGATGGTCATGGCCTGGCACTTGTCTGGTGCGAATGTTACTTGCCATTTATCAGCCCAAGCCTGGATGTTGTCCAGGTCTTGCTGCATGCAGGCACGGACTGCTTCATTATCTGAGCAGTTGCAAATGGAACTGAACACTGTGCAATCTGCGAACATCCCCATTTCTGTCCTTATGATGGAGGGAAGGTCATTGATGAAGCAGCTGAAGACTTTTGGGCCTAGGACACTGCCCTGAGGAACTCCTGCACCAATGTCCTGGGGCTGAGATGATTGGCTTCCAACAACGACTACCATCTTCCTTTGAGCTAGGAATGACTCCAGCCACTGGGGAGTTTTCCCCCCGATTCCCATTGACTTCAATTTTACTAGGGCTCCTTGGTGCCACACTTGGTCAAAAGCTGCCTTGATGTCAAGGGCAGTCACTCTCACCCCACCTCTGGAATTCAGCTCTTTTGTCCATGTTTGGACCAAGGCTGAAATGAGGTCTGGAGCAGAGTGGTCCTGGCGGGACCCAAACTGAGCATCGGTGAGCAGGTTACTGGTGAGTAAGTGCCGCTTGATAGCACTGTCGACGACACCTTCCATCACTTTGCTGATGATTGAGAGTAGGTTGATGGGGCCAATCATTAGATTGGATCTGTCCTACTTTTTGTGGACAGGACATACATGGGCAATTTTCCACATTGTCGGGTAGATGCCAGTGTTGTAGCTGTACTGGAACAGCTTGGCTAGAGTCGTGGCTAGTACTGGAGCACAAGTCTTCAGCACTATGGCCGGGACATTGTCGGGGCCCATATCCTTTGCTGTATCCAGTGCACTCAGCCATTGCTTGATATCACGTGGAGTGAATCGAATTGGCTGAAGACTGGCTTTTGTGACGGTGAGAATATCGGGAGGAGGCCGAGATCGATCATCCACTCGGCACTTCTGGCTGAAGATGGTCGCAAATGCTTCAGCCTTGTCTTTTGCACTCAATGATGGCTGAGTCCAGCATGTGAGGATGGGGATGTTTACAGAGCCTCCTCCTCCCATTAGTTGTTTAATTGTCCACCACCATTCATGACTGGATGTGGCAGGACTGCAGAGCTTTGATCTGATCCGTTGGTTGTGGAATCGCTTGGCTCTGTCTATAGCATGTTGCTTCTGCTGTTTACCATGCATGTAAGCCCTGTGTTATAGCTTCACGAGGTTGGCACCTCATTTTTCGGTATGCCTGGTGCTGCTCTTCTACACTCCTCATTGAACCAGGGTTAATCCCCTGGCTTGTTGGTAATGGTAGACTGAGGAATATGCCAGGCCATGAGGTTACAGATTGTGCTGGAATACAATTTTGCTGCTGCTGATGGCCCACAGCTCCTCATGGATGCTCAGTTTTGAGCTGCTGGATCTGTTCTGAATCTATCCCATTTAGCAGTGGTCGTGCCACATAACATATTGGATGGTGTCCTCAGTGCGAAGATGGGACTTCATCTCCACGAGGACTGTGCGGTGGTCACTCCTACCAATACTGTCATGGACAGATGCATCTGCGACAGGTAGATTGGTGAGGACGAGGTTTTTCCCTTGTGTTGGTTCGCTCACCACCTGCCGCTGGCCCAGTCTGGCAGCTATGTCCTTCAGGACTCGGCCAGCTCTGTCAGTAGTGGTGCTACCGAGCCACTCTTGGTGATGGACATTGAAGTCCCCCACCCAGAGTACATTCTGTGCCCTTGCTACCCTCTGTGCTTCCTCCAAGTGGTGCTCAACATGGAGGAGGACTGATTCATCAGCTGAGGGAGGACGGTAGGTGGTAATCAGCAGGAGGTTTCCTTGCCCACGTTTGGCCTGATGCCACGAGATTTCATGGGGTCCAGAGTCAATGTTGAGGACTCCCAGGGCCACTCCCTCCTGACTGTATATCACTGTACTGCCACCTCTGGTTGGTCTGCCCTGCCGGTGGGACAGGACATAATACCCAGGGATGGTGATGGAACAGTCTGGGATGTTGGCTGAACGGTATGATTCTGTGAGTATGGCTGTGTCAGGCTGTTATTTGACTAGTCTGTGGGGCAGCTCTCCCAATTTTGGCACAAGTCCCCAGATGTTTGTGAGGAGGACTTTGCAGGGTCGACTGGGCTTGGTTTGCCTAGTGGTCTGATGCCGGGTGGTCCGTCCGGTTTTATTCTTATGATGACTTTTTTTTAAAGTGAGATTTTACAACTGAGTGGCTTGCTAGGCCATTTCAGAAGGCAATTAAGAATCAACCACATTGCTGTGGGTCTGGAGTCACATATAGGCCAGACCGGGCAAGGACGGTAGGTTTCCTTCCCTAAAGGATATTAGTGAACCAGATGGGTTTTTACGACAATCCGGTAGTTTCATGGCCACCATTACTGATACTTTTTAATTCCAGATCTAATTTAATTGAATTTAAATTCCCCAGCTGCCATGATGGGATTTGAATTCATGACTCCGGATGATTAGTCCAGGCCTCTGGATTACTCGTCCAGTAACATAACAGCTATGCTACCGTACCCTCATATGCAATGCCCCTAATGTCAGACTGCTAAATGCAGTTTAATATATTACGTGGAACAGCACACACTGGAGTACAATCGCAGACAGTAATACATCTCAAACATTCACTTGCCCAGTTAAAAAGGTTCTCGCATGGACTCAACATGTCTTGTGTTGCAGAATGTGCGCGCGCTGCACGCCACCCGTGCGCCAGCCTGTATGCAAACTACGCACTGTGCGATATCCTGTATGCAAACCACATAAATTCCTCCGTACAAACCGCTCGAAGTGTTACACACTATGCGTTATCTTGCAATAAAACCACAACAACTTGCACTTATATAGCGCCTTACTGTAGAAAAACATCCCAAGGTGCTTCGCAGAGGCATAATGAGAAATAAATGCCGAGCTAAAGGAAGCAATATTAAGTTTGGGGAGATTAGTTGGGTTGGCCAAAAGCTTGGTTTTAAGGAAGGTCTTAAAGGAGGAGAAGGAAATCGAGAGGTGGAGGGGCTTAGGCAGGGAATTCCAGAGCGGGGGCCAAGGCGGCTGAAGGCACGGGCACCAATAATGGGCAACAGGTGGAGGCATATATGTAAGGTCAGAGCCAGGGGAACGGAGAGTGGAGGAGGTTACAGACATAGGGAAGTGAAAGGCCATGAAAGGATTTAAACATGAGGATGAGAATTTTAAATTGGAGCCCTTGGGAGATTGGGAGCCAACGCACGTCATCAAGGACAGGGGTGATGGGTGAGTTGGACCTGGTGAAGGATACAATACAAGCATCAGAGTTCTGGATGAGCTGAAGCTTAAGGAGGGTGGAGGATGGGAGGCTGGGATGCCAGCCTGGAGAGCATTGGAATAATTGAGCCTGGAGGTGACAAAGGCATAGATGGGGGGGGGTTTCAGCATTACTCAAACCACATAAACCCCTCGATGTGTTACATACATATTTTCCTGTATATAAATTGTGATTTTAGTTACAAAGAGTCAATCGGCTTTAAAAATGGCTAGAAAGTTATCTTGGAGGCTGTTCAACCATACTACACTGCAAAGTGGAGACCAGTGCCCAGCTGAGTTAGAGATGCAGGCAAATTCTTTGATCTGTAGATTTGTGAAGATACAGAAGCTTAGCTCTAAGTGCTAATTAAATTATTGGTCCCTTGAAAGACAATGGGTATTTGATCTATAAATTTCAAACATCGTTAAAAGCATCAACAAGCTCAACAAGCTCGGAGTGAAACAGATGATGAGTGTTAAATTACTCATTAGCATAGAATGCAATGATCTCCTACCATTGTGACTTTCAACTTCATTTATTAATAGCTCTTTATTTGGGGGAACTTCTGGTCTGAAACACATAGGGCAGACTTTCCTCAAAACTTTATCAGTGCCCATTGTTTCAGGAATTGAAACTCCATGCAATGAGCAAAAATACTGCCTCACCCATGTACAGGCATTGCACCGGGAAGTCTACAAAATACTGATTCCTGAAAAGGTCCTTCAGATTATCTGACTGTATAACAGTTACATTACAGAAGATATTTTAACCTCGTGAACTGATTCTATCTGTATTGTTCCTCGGTATTGAATTGTATGGTTATTTCATTTGTAAATAAATCCAACCATGAGATTTAGCCTGAAACTAATAGTCTGTCATATTTACCATATTTCAAGAGTAGGCAGGAGAACGTAGTGATCATCCCACATGATCTCTGGTGCATTACACAATAATTAAGGAGCAATTATTAAAGTAAGAAAAGACTTAAATTTATATAGCGCCTTTCATGACCTCAAAGCACTTTACAACCAATTAAGTACTTTTGAAGTTTCTGTAATGTAGGAAACGGGGCAGCCAATTTGCACACAGCAAGGTCGCACAAACAGCAAACAGGTAATCTGTTTTAGTGATGTTGGTTGAGAGGTAAATATTGGTCGGGACACCAGGGAGAACTCCCCTGCTCTTCTTCGAGTTAGTGTCATGGGATCTTTTATGTCCACCTGAGAGGGAAGGCGGGGCCTCAATTTAACGTTGCATCCAAATGATGGCACATCCAACAGTGCAGTGTTCCCTCAGTAGTGCACCAGAGGATCAGCCTAGATTACAAGATCAAGTCTCTGGAGTGGGACATGAACCTTCTGACAGAGACGAGAGTGCTACCGACTGAGCCACAGCCAACACCTCAACTAAACATTGTTAGTCCCGTAGCACACTATCATATTCATGGCATTTATCGGAGGAGTGCATTTTTGTTCATGGGAGACTTGGTCTGTTTATGGCAACTGCCTTTTGCTGTGAACACGTTAAAATTGTTGGGAGGAAGCTCAAATCAACACAATAAACCATACAAATCTCTCAACATGCCCCACGCTGCAGACCAAGCACTATCCTGCACAAGGACTACACCAACCCTTTGATATGTCCCACACTACACAGTACACCTTAGCTGCATATAAACCAGAAGCCCCTTCAACATGTGCAACCCTGCAGACTACAGAATGTGGAACCTGCTACCACATGGAGTGGTTGAGGCGAATAGCATGAATGTATTTAAGGGAAAGCTAGATAAGTACGAGAGAGAAAGGAATAGAAGGATATGCTGATAGGGTTAGATGAAGTAGGGTGGGAGGAGGCTCGCGTGCAGCATAAACACTGGCAGAGTCCAGTTGGGCCAAATGGCCTGTTTCTGTGCTGTAAATTCTATGTAATTCTATGTATTTTCCTGTGTGAAGTCCATCCTGCATGGGAGTATTTACTGATTAAAGTAAATATGTGAATAGTGAAACAAAAAACGAGGGAAGAGCAACAATCCTGGTCAGAGCAGACTGGAAATATATCCGACTAGTGATAATCCGACTCTGTGGAACCAAAAGGGCCATTATATAAAATTTATAAACTGAAAGCTATTATCGGTCAGAACTGAAACAGCTCCAATAACAATTAATATGGATGATTTATTACAGCATCTCTATTGGCTCTTTATAGAATCATAGAAAGGTTACAGCATGGAAGGCGGCCATTCTGCCCATCGAATCCGCGCCTGCTCTATGCAAGAGTAATCAGGCTAGTCCCACTCCCGGCCCTTTCCCCGTAGCCCTGCAAACTTTTTCCTTTCAAGTACTTATCCAGTTCCCTATTGAAGGCCATGATTCAATCAGTCTCCACCACCCCATTGGGCAGTGCATTCCAGATCCTAACCACTCGCTGCGTAAAAGTTTTTCCTCATGTCACCTTTGGTTCTTTTGCCAATCACCTTAAATCTATGTCCTCTGGTTCTTGACCCTTCCGCCAATGGGAATAGTTTCTCTCCATCTACTCTGTCTAGACCCTTCATGATTTTGAATAGCTCGATCAAATCTCCTCGCAACCTTCTCTGTTCCAAGGAGAACAATCCTAGCTTTTCCAGTTTATCCACATAACTAAAGTCCTTCATCCCTGGAATCATTCTAGTAAATCTCTTCTGCACCCTCTCGAAGGCCTTCACGTCTTTCCCTAAGACGCAATACTCCAGTTGTGGCCGCACCAGTGTTTGATAAAGGTTCATCATGACTTCCATACTTTTGTATTCGATGCCTCTATTTATGAATCCCAGTATGCTTTATTAACCGCTTTCTCAACCTGCCCTGCCACCTTCAGCGATTTGTTCACATAAACCCCCAGATCTCTCTGTTCCTGTACCCCTTTTAGAGTTGTGCCCTCTAGTTTATATTGCCTCTCCTCGTTCTTCCTACCGAAATGTGTCACTTCGCATTTTTCTGCGTTTAATTTCATCTGCCACGTGTCCGCCCATACCACCAGCCTGTCTATACCCTCTTGAAGTTTATCACTATCCTCCTCACTGTTTACTACCCTTCCAAGTTTTGTGTCATCTGCAAATTTTGAAATTGTGCTCTGTACGCTCAAGTTCAAGTCATTAATATATATCAAGAAAAGCAGTGGTCCCAGCACTGACCCCTGGGGAACAATGTACACCTCCCTCCAGTCCAAAAAACAACCGTTCACCACCACTCTCTGTTTCCTGTCACTTAGCCAATTCTATATCCATGTTGCTACTGCCCCCTTTATTCCACGGGCCGCAATCTTGATAAGCCTACCTTGCGGCACTTTATCAAACGTCTTTTGAAAGTTCATATGCACCATATCAACTGCATTGCCCTCATCTACCCTCTCTGCTACCTCATCAAAAAACTCCATCAGGTTAGTTAACAAATCCGTGCTGGCTTTCCCTAATCAATCCACACTCGTCCAAGTGACTGTTAATTCTGTCCCGGAATATCGTTTCTAAGTTTCCCCACCACTGAGGTTAAACTGACTGGTCTATAGTTGCTGGGTTTATCCTTACACCCTTTTTTGACAAGGGTGTAAACATTTGTAATTCTCCAGTCCTCTGGCACCACCCCCATATCTGCGGATGTTTGGAAGATTATGGCTAGTACCTCCGCAATTTCCACCCTTACTTCCCTCAGCAACCTAGGTTGCATCCCATCCAGACTGGGTGACTTATCTACTTTAAGCACAGCTAGCCTTTCTAGTACCTCATCAATTTTTAGCCCATCCAGTATTTTTTTTTATTCGTTCATGGGATGTGGGCGCCGCTGGCGAGGCCAGCATTTATTGCCCATCCCTAATTGCCCTCGAGAAGATGGTGGTGAGCCGCCTTCTTGAACCGCTGCAGTCCATGTGGTGAAGGTTCTCCCACAGTGCTGTTAGGGAGTTCCAGGATTTTGACCCAGCGACGATGAAGGAACGGCAATATATTTCCAAGTCAGGATGGTGTGTGACTTGGAGGGGAACGTGCAGATGGTGTTGTTCCCATGTGCCTGCTGCTCTTGTCCTTCTAGGTGGTAGAAGTTGCGGGTTTGGGAGGTGCTGTCGAAGAAGCCTTGGCGAGTTGCTGCAGTGCATCCTGTGGATGGTACACACTGCAGCCACTGTGCATCAGTGGTGAAGGGAGTGAATGTTTAGGGTGGTGGATGGGGTGCCAATCAAGCGGGCTGCTTTGTCCTGGATGGTGTCGAGCTTCTTGAGTGTTGTTGGAGCTGCACTCATCCAGGCAAGTGGAGAGTATTCCATCACGCTCCTGACTTGTGCCTTGTAGATGGTGGAAAGGCTTTGGGGAGTCAGGAGGTGAGTCACTCGCCGCAGAATATCCAGCCTCTGACCTGCTCATGTAGCCACAGTATTTATATGGCTGGTCCAGTTAAGTTTCTGGTCAGTGGTGACCCCCAGGATGTTGATTGTGGGGGATTCAGTGATGGTAATGCCGTTGAATGTCAAGGGGAGGTGGATAAACTCTCTCTTGTTGGAGATGGTCATTGCCTGGCACTTGTCTGGCGTGAATGTTACTTGCCACTTATCAGCCCAAGCCTGGATGTTGTACAGGTCTTGCTGCATGAGGGAAAATAAACAGATCAGCCAGATTTCCTGCACCTGATTGCTAATCGGTGACCACCGCCCCCCCCCAAAACTGGGAAACGCAACTGTCTGGATAGTAGTCAAGGGCAGGATCTGGCTCAGCTTTGATGCGTGCCCCTGCCCACCCCCCCTCAACACCTGCCGGTCAAACAGCTGGTCAACGCTCACTGACAAAGCTCATTAATGAAGAATGGCCTATTGGACGAGGCAATTCTGTATGGTCGCACAGGTCAATGTTGTCAGCAGGGGGCAACACTGGGAATGTTTTACAAAAAAATAACGCATCAATCACTGAACGTTCGAGTTCTCTGCACTTGACTCAATGGCTTTGTAAATACACTGTAAAAACTATAAATTTTACAAAGAGAATTTGCTTTAAAAAAAAGATGTTTACTGTCCCCATTTCGTGGCCACAGAACAGGGCTGTAGCAGATGGGCAATAAATTCCCCACAAACCGCAAGTATGAGCCCATTCCCTGTCCATCTTCAAAAAGCTGTTTCCTCATCCCACCCCCAGCCTGTTCCCCATTAATTACAGACTACCTCATGGATGATGCCAAGTTCTGCAACTGAGTGGGAAACAAGCAGAACGGACACCAACGATTGACCAACCCTCCCTTCACTTATCCGATGGTACCACCAGAACTCACCAACTATCATTCACCAAAAGCCCCACCAATAGAAACATCTCTTTGCTTTTTCTCTTCGAGAACAGGTAACTGGACAATTCCCACTCCAAGCAGTGTAGGCAACTTCTGCTTTCTTGTTGCTGAATTCAGAAACAATCCGAACGTAACTACTGAGCTATCAGATGCTGAATTCCCAGGCAACTAAAAATAAATAGCTCGTCATCTGACAGATAGCCCATTCCTCCCTCACCATCAGCCCAAAAGGTGGCATCACCCTCACTCACCTCCAGTCCGATAGGTGGTCCCTCGCATATCTCCAGTCCTATGGAGGGTGGCCCTTCCTTCACATGCAGTCTCCAATCTCCCTCTCCAACTCAAATTTAGTCTCCTCTCCATTCTATCAATACTATTATGCTCGTCGCTCCTCTGAATTTTCCTCCGATTCCCTCTAAGCACACTGCTCTACATGATCTTCCTCCTCCCCTCTCTGCATCTTTGTTGTGTTGAAATCAAGATTCATTGCACTGATGCCGACTCTGAAGGCCTCAAAACTATGAACCCCCCACTGCTCCTTCAGGTTTTCCATTCTACATACAATCTACAGATTTTTAAAACCAGCTGCTACCTCCATATTTACCTGTTCTCTTTTCCCACTTTTTCAACCTTGTTGTCCTGCACGATACGCCTCAGCCTTTCATCCAAGCTTCTCCATGAAAATGTATAAACTAGAGAATTTAATATTCACCAGGTTTTGTTCAGAGGACATTACCTGGTGACTTCTCCAAGTCCAGCTTTGTCTCCCCATGGCCTGAACCTCCAATAGTCAGGGGAAGACTGCCGTTGCACCTTCTTCTGAGCTCCACCAACACCCAACTGCAGCCAGCCACTGGGAGGAACAGGAGTACCACCCCATAAGACACTGCCTTCGATTTTCCAGCTCCTACTGCGAGGGTGTGGATTGAGGGTAAGGGAGCCAAACACTTGCCACCCCCCCTTTCCACAGTGACAGAGATCAGGAGCTCACCAGAGCAGAAGGTAGACCAAGCCACCATCGCACTGCTGAGCTGAGAATTCCTCGCTATTAAGCTGGAATATAGGCTCTATTAGTCACTCCATGTCCGATAAACGCAGAGAATCAAATCACATTTTTACTGGTACATCAGCGATACCCTAACAGTGATCAATGAGTTAATCACTTCGGCTCTCGGTTACTTTACCACCTGTTCCGGCTAGGCTCTCGGGGAGAAGTGACAAAACTACCAACATACCAGGGCACAACATGAGCCAGCCCTCCAGGAGAGCTTCACCCAGCAGAATGCTATCTGTGGCCTCACAGCTACAGCTCCACCAGCTGGTCTCCTGGAAAGACAATAACCCCCCCTCTGAAATCCGGGCCTATGCGCTCATCCAATGGCAGGTTCAGGAGCCGTTTTTAAAATGTTTCTTTGCCCCGCCCCCCCAATGACCTGCCCTTTCACTATAACTAATCATAACAAAATAGGGCGCGCCAAACGTGAGAGGGGGAGTGTAGCAGAGCGACAAGTGCCTGCACCTTGTCTGTGCCAGCGTGCTAGCCCTGTTTCCTGAAGCTTCTCTAGGGCCCATAGTGTACTGCACCCTCCAATGCGAAAAATTCTGGAATCGATTCAATCAATGCAGGGCGCAGGGGCGGGGGGGGGGGGGGGGAAAGAAAATAATTTCCATTGTCACTGTTCGGCGGCCTGGAGCCACGGGCAGGAGAGCCCACCAATTGCTCCTGAATGTAGAAAATCTGCGATGGATAGAAACAGGTGGAAAGGAACTGGAGCACGAAGGAGAGAGAGAAGGGGGTGGCGCTAGGGGGTGGGAGGGCGGCGGCGGCCGGGGCCGGGGCCTGGGGCAGCGCGAAAGGGGGTCGGTCGGGGCCTGGGGCATCGGGCCATCAGGCAGTGAGAGAGAGAGGCATTGGGGCGTCAGGCAGTGAGAGAGAGGCAGCACGAGACAGGGTGCAGAGAGCAAAAGACAGCATGGAAGAGAAACAGCACGAGGTAAGATTGACACGGCTGGTAGCGAGTGCTTGAAAGATCAGACCAAGAGGGTCACTTTCAATACTAGCTGCAAAAAGCAGGGAGTTCGCTTCACCACGGGAGCCGATCCAGCCTTAAATCTTTTGATCAGAGGAGAGTAATTTCTAATCCATCCTAATATTTGTTGTTCTCAT
Source organism: Heptranchias perlo (assembly GCF_035084215.1). NCBI lineage: Eukaryota > Metazoa > Chordata > Chondrichthyes > Hexanchiformes > Hexanchidae > Heptranchias > Heptranchias perlo. Next base: position 11,226,080 of record NC_090350.1, on the reverse strand, counting down.
TCTTTAAGTCTGACATATGAAAGAGGGAGAGCAGAGCAGAGGCTAGGAACTTCCCATAGGAGAGACGGAGGGAGAGAATATCAAAAGGGACAAATGAGTGGTTTACTTGGACATGGGATATTGAAGAGAGAACACTCTATTCCTCAGCACTCGCATCCTTCATTTTGAGCACAAAGTTCACCAAACTTTGCTCTACCATTGCTTTTTGGGGAATGTGGCTAACTCAAAAGACCACATGGGACCCTGCCCAGCAGAGGCTGTTCATCCAGTATGATTTGATTTAAGTCCTGAAGACGCTAAACATTCTTACTCTATTAAAAGCTCCAGCATTCCCAATTCAAACCAGCTGTTACTGCCTGAGCTTCCAGAGAACAGTCTGTACATCTTGCAGCAATCCCACACAACTCCAGACACACAACCAATCAATTATTATTGCAATATATATGCACACACAAGAAAAGCACAATACCCAGCTGTCAATGGGACAGTCTAACTCAGTTTTTCCAGAGATTCCACCTCCTGAGCTTCTTGGGGATTGACTGAACACTCTTCCACTTGGTCCTTTAACTCCTTGGAGCACAAAATGTTTGGCCACTTCCCACCTGCCTCCCTCTGACCTGTCCAATTGACGACTCCCCTATCACACGTCTCTCACCTCCTGAAGACGCTGACCCTCACTTGAGTGAGCTCCCACAGGTGCCTGCAGCACTCCACCCCTTCACCCGAACTGGCCGTTCTTCCCACGTGAGTCTGGATGGTAAGTGTGTTAACTACTCAAACATGACATGAACCAGTGCGTGTTGCATCAAAACAACTAAATAACTAGGAATGAAAGTATTTACATAGTACCTTTCACTTCCTCAGAATGTTACAAAGCACTTTATATCTGGTGAATTACTTCTGAAGTGCAGTCACTTGTTATGGAAACAAAAGCAGCAAGTGAGCTCCCACAAAAAGGAATGAGATAAATGACCAGACACTGTTCTTGGTGTTGTTGGTTGAGGGAGGAATGTTGGCCAGAACACCGGGAGAAGTCCCTGCTCCTCTTCAATGCCCGTGCTATTGTTTTTTTTAAGCCACCAGAACAGGCTGATGGTTTAACATCTTATCTGAGAGACGGCACCTCTGACAACGTAACACTCTCACTACTGCACTGAAGCCTGAGCCTAGATTATGGACTCAAGACCTGGAGTGGGGCTCGAACACACTAGTCAGGCTCAAGAGACAAAAATGCCCCCACCTCACACTACTTGGACTGTGTAATTTGCACCACCTGATCAGATGCTACAAATCCCCCGTGAGCCACCCAGAACACCTTAATGGCGACTACAGTGCACAGGAAGCATTGGTTCTGTGTCGCTTTTCTAAGTAGCAGACAAGTTACAGCGACCAAGGAAGTACTTTTGAAGTATAGTCGCTGTTGTAATATAGGAAAGGCGACAGCCAATTTGCGCACAGCAAGGTCCCACAAACAGCAATGTGATAATGTTTTCTATGTTTCTATTATTGCAAAAGGGATCAAGGGATATGGGGAAAAAGCAGGAACAGGGTACTGAGTTAGATGATCAGCCATGATCATTTTGAATGGGCCCGAAGGGCCAAATGGCCTATTCTTGCTCCTATTTTCTATGATCACATTTAAACATGGCGGGATCTGGATGGCGCTCACCAGCCATGTGAAAAGCAGCATGGAGGAGAGAAGGGATGAAAAAGGTATTGCCACGTGGAAGAAAAGGCAGCAAATGAACAATTCAGTGAAACTCCAGCTTGTAAGTAAAAATAAAATAAATGTTGGGAATGCACTGCAGATGGATCATCACCCGAGAGAGAATGAGCAGGATAACTACTTGGCCCATCCTCACTCATCCGCCCAGAACCTACAGCCTCCTTCATCAGAGAATCCAACAGTTTCGTACATGCTCCCAAAGGGTTTCGCCTCCTCTGCACCACCAGTTAGTCACTCAGTGTGAAAAGCCACCTCCTCTGTTCCCATGGCCCCTGATCCTGCTATCACATATCTTTTGGATGAGACCCTGTCTGCCCTCTCAGGTGGATGTAAAAAATCCCGTGGCACTATTTCGATGAAGAGCAGGGGAGCTCCCCCCAACCTTGTCCTGGCCAATATTTATCCCTTAACCAACATCACTAAAAAACAGATTATCTGGTCATTATCACATTGCTGTACGCAAATTGGCTGTCGCCTTGTCTATATTACAACATGGACTACACTTCAAAAGTACTTCTTGGCTGCAAAGCTCTTTGGGATGTCCGGATGTGAAAGGTGCTGTATAAATGCAAGTTATTTCTTCTTTTAATCTGAAGTAGTGTCCCAGATTTTCCTTTTCTATCTTACCTCATGCCCACACTTTCACAGAAACAAGCCTCGATCCCAAATGAAACATTAACTTGACTTTTCTCTTGCAGATGCCAATGGACCAGTCATGTACTTCCAGCACTCCCCATCTTCATTTTAATCTCCACCATTAAGTCCCGGCTGGAGCAAGGAAAGAGGGAGGAAGCGTGGGAGCTGTGGAGTCTCCTTGTAAGTAAATCAGAACGGCTGCAAAAACATGCCTTCGGCTTAAACAAGATTTACCAGAAGATCACAAGAGGAAACGTGTGAATGAATAGGAGAGGGAAGCTCACTCACGTGCGTTGGGGGGGGGGGAATGGAGGAGGGATGAGGGCCGTGTGCAGAGGGCGAGAAATAAAGAAAGGGGATCGCTTGCACGCCTACACAGGAGAGGGGAGGAGGAGGCTACTTGTGCGCGAGAGGGGAGGGGGGCCAGCTCACGTGCATGAGAGTGGGGAGGAGGGGGCTATTTGTGTGCGGTGGAGGAGGTTACTTGTGCTGGCTCACGGGTGGGAGAGAGGGAGACAACGGAGGAGGGCCACATGTGAGGGGGAACCCAGTGCAAGAGGGTTTAAATGAACACTGAAAGCCCTCTAATTTCTTTTTTATTTAGAGAGAAAAAACAGCACTTTCCATCCCATGACATAAAATGAGGTAAAAGGAGCACAAAAGCTGGGGCAGTGCCTGCAATGCGGGAAAATCCCACCATGCACCCTGCAGACTGCAGCTCTGTGATAATTCACAGATTTTCTATGTCAGAAAATTAAATATCTGTCATCAGCACAGTAAGTGGCAGCGTGACACAAAAACATATATCAGTTAGTTCTCGGTGCTGACCCTTTGCATCACAGGTCAAACATCTCCCCATGGCAGCACGCTTAATACATTAAGCGGGAGGATGCTGAGGAGCTTTGGATATCTGAGAAGCAGCTCTCTGCTTTAACTCACTCGCAACTCCTGTATTGAACACGTTGTAAAGTTTTTTATTACCAGATTCCGAATGACGTTTACGGCTCAGTGGCACGAAAATGAAGAAGATACAGTCAACGGTTTTCAAGGTGCATCTGCTACTTGGAACGTCAAGCGGGATGCAAAAGTGGATCAGTAATTTCAGCAAAAAAAAGACAGCCAACATTCCCCAAGACCCTGACATGCACACCAGCCCCCCCCAACCCCCCACATCTCTAACTCAGCGTATTGACAGGTCATTGCTACAAACACTAATACTGGTCCAAGCAGTGACCAGGAAAGATAATACACCAAAGTGAAAACTAGAGGCAAAATCAAGTTGTTCCAATTACTCAGCATCCCCACCCTTCTCACAGCAGGTAGAACATTCACTGGGTTGAGGGTAAAGCTCCCTGTGCTCTGCTCTCAGAGGAGCTCCTCGCGTGTCAAATTGTGAAGAGTTTTATGCTGTGGGCCCTACCACAGTAAGAACTGGGTACGAGAAAGTCCAGCCTCATTTCACACAGGCTCCTCACAACCAGAAAGAAACAAAAACGCTGATTCTGTGATGGTGATGGGAGTGAACCCAGCGTTCCTCCCACATCAGTGAGGTTGTCACCAAGGAAGCCATATGCTAAATGATCTATAAAATGGCTGGCCACTCCCAGCAAGGAATGAGGAAAGGAAGATCCATTTTGTTTAAAATGCTGGCAGACTTTCTTCTCTCCTCTTCCCCCTACCCCCAACAGAATGGCAGATAGGCTTTAGTCATTATCAACAATAAAAACCTGCTCTTGTACAACATCTTCAACCTGGAGAAACATCCCAACCTACTTCACAAAGTGGAGTTAGGGAAGTGACAGAAGGTGAGGTGGCAAAGGTAGGTGTTAAGGGTCAGTCTAATGGTGGGGAACAGAAGGGGTCGGAAAGAGAACTGTAGAATCTGAGGGCAAAATGGCTGTAGGATCTGCCACCACGCTGGAGTGGTGGGGAGAATGCACAGTAGACCAGAGTCAGAAGGTACAAGTGCGACTATAGGGCTGGAGAAGGCTGCAGATGTAGAATGCAGTGAGGCCAGGGTGGGATTTGTACATCAATGCATTAGTGGAGGCCAGGGTGGGATTTGTACATCAATGCATTAGTGGGGGGGAATGGGAAACCAGTGGAGGTCAGTGGGAACAGGGGTGATAGGGGATCGGGACAGGATGCAGGAGTGGATGAGTGGGGTGGAGATCCCTCAGTCAAGAAAGAGTCACAGTGATGAGGGCGGGAACGTGGTAGAGATGGAGGTGGGCGATATTTCAGAGGTTGAAACATGTAGCGTTGGTGATAGAATAGATTGGGGGGGGGGGGGGGGGGGGGGGGAAGCTTGAAGTTCTGTTCAGGGTCTAACAGGAAAACACATTGTAGCTCACATCCCTGATATTTCCCTTCAAGTGGAGATGCCAATTCTTTATTTCAGCTAGGAACAGGTTTACTGTTCCTTCACTGCCAATTCCATTTTGTGATCTGTCTGATTAAAAATACAATTAAAAGAATTCCTGTAATTAAATCACTGACCATTTTCCCCACATCATATACTTCGCACCATTTACAGGCTACTCCACGCAGTGAAATCTAATATCTTTGCAACATTAACAGGAAGGATCCCAAAGCACCAGGATGCTGGAAATTACAGAAAATGCTCCTTCTCAAAGAGGAGAAATTAATTAAGTTGGCAAATTAATATGGAAAGTTTGGCGCAATTCCAGTGAAATTTAAAGCTATCGAGATGAGATACTGGTCTTAGGTGTTTAAATAGAGCACAACCTGTAAACCACCGTAAACACTTCAGGATTTCTTTACCAGAAAGAGAATTATTTTAACTGCTCAATATGCATAGTCCATACAATGTAAGTTCCCATAATCTGAGGTTTCACCAACTAAAGCTACCACACAGAAATGTGCCATCGCTTCCCTCCCACCTGGTCCCATTTGCTCAGTTGGTTATTGCACTACCTGCTGTGATACCAAACCATACAGACTAGTTTTCAGCAGCTTCCGCCCACCACCCTACCCCAGTCCATGCGGAGTTAGCTGATCTTAGCCTGGTGGTGGTAGCAAGTGATATCACTTTGTAAAGGATCAACAGGTTTGGAGAACCAAACAGGAAAACTTGCCTCCTGCACCCTGGAAAACTGCCAAAGGGAGCATGGGGCTGTTGTGAATCGGGGGTCATTGGGAACAGAGAGTCTCTCTGAGGCAGAGCTCTTCAAAAGGCAGCATGGGAGAGTCCTGAAAATGAGCTCCAGAATGTGTTTAAAATTATTTAAAAAACAAACACACAGTAGGTTATTATTTTCCAGTTAGTGCGACTCTTAAGAGTTCTCCTGGCAAAGGCACAGAACTGCCTCCCCCTCTCCTCAGGGATCTGCAACTTCAAAATGACTGGAAAACGGTAGCGAGAGCCAAGGAGGGCGTAGCAGACTCCAAGAGGGGCAGACGCACTTGTAAAGCTGACAGCTCTTACACTTGCAGCTCTCATCTCCAGACTCTGGCAGGGGCTCCTCCGTTGGGAGCTGGGAAGGGAGGGCAGGACAATTCAAGGGAGGAAAGGGGGAGGGGGAATAAAATCCTGTTTGCTAGCGCGCCAAATAAATAGGAGGCCATTTATAAAAAGTGTTCCATTTTACCATTGAAAGATATTCCCGGTGCCTTGTAATTAATGAGGCATGCTCAGTGCGTCGCTGGCAGGTTAACGGTCCCACAGTGCACTGGGTCCCGCAGCTGGGAAATCGGCCCACAGACCCTTCATTCGCATTGCCAACCCAGAGCTCTCTCAGCAGAACAAACGCCAACGGCAGTTACTTTCTCAATTCACCTTCAGTATTTCTGCTCGACACCAGCACGGGGAAATGCTCAGTGCCACTGATACTACCCAGCAAGAAAGAACAAACTTAAATTTCGATAACGCCTTTCACGGCCTCGGGACGTCCCAAAACGCTTTACAGCCAATGGAAGTATACTTTTGAAGTGTAGTCACTGTTATAATGTAGGAAACATGACAGCCAATTTGCGCACAGCAAGGTCCCACAAACAGCAATGAAACAAATGCCCAGATAATCTGTTTTAGTGATGTTGGTTGAGGGATAAATATTGGCCAGGACAACAGGGAGAACTCCCCCACTCTTCTTCAAAATAGTGCCGTGGGAGGACAGACACAGCCTCAGTTTAACGTCTCATCCAAAAGACCACACCTCCCACCAACCCAACCGCACGGCAAGGATAAGCCATGATGGAAGCAAACAGCCCAAGGACAGGTGGGCATTCAATATTTATGGTCAGCGACTTTCAATACGTATGATAAATGCACCCGACATGACTCAGTGACCCCACCCACCTTCACAGAGTCACCAAACTGGATATATACATACATACACACACAGAATGACTATTAAATACACTGCACTATACAAAGCCTCAGAGCACAGGCAGCAGATGTGAGTGAAGGACAAATCTGCACTGGGTCCTAAAGCCTGAAACTTCATACAAAACCAGCAAACTCACCAGTACAGTAACTTATCTAAAATATCACCAGGCAGAGAATCCGGGTGTTCATAGAATTTTACAGCAAAGCAGGCCATTCAGCCCATCAGGTCTGTAAACAGCCCTCTGAAAGAGCTCTCCATTTAGTCTCATTCCCTTGCCTTTTCCCCATAACCTTTTTAAAAACGGTTATAGATTTGGCTTCCACTACTGCTTTAGTTAGAGCATTCCATGTCCTAACATCTACTGTGTAAAAGATTTTCCCCAAACCTCTCCAGTCATTCTTTTAATGAACATCGGTTCACCTACTCACAACCAGTGGAAATAGTTTTTCCCAATTCACCTCATCAAAACCCCTCACAATTTTGAGCCCCTCTATCAGAGCTCATTTTAATCTTCTATGCCCTAGTTTCTCTAGTCTCTCCAGTCTCTCCTCATACCTAAACCCTCTCAACCCTGGTATTGTCTTAGTGACTATTCTGTGCACTCTTTATGGCCTTGACAGCAGTCCTAAAATATGGCACCCAAAACTGGACACATTATTCTAACTGCGGCCTAACTAGTCATATTCTTATGTTTAGCGTTAATTCTTTGCTTTTGTACTCTGCCTTTATTTATAAATCCTTGGATTTAATTTTTTTTTCATAAAACAGCTGTATCAACTTGTCCTCCCACTTTTGAAGATTTATGCATCTGTACCTCCAAGTCTCTCTGCTCCTCTACTCGTTTTAAAAAGTTTCACCATTTACCTTTATACCAAAATGAATCGCCTCACATTCCTCATTAAATTTCATTCCACATCCAATGCTTTATCTCAAGGGGGCAGGAATACAAAGGGGAGGAAGTTATGCTTCATTTGTATGGAGCCTTGGTCAGACCCCATCTAGAGTACTGTATTCAGCTTTGGGCACCGCACCTCAGGACAGATACATTAGGCTTGGAGAGGGCGCAGCACAGATTCACCAGAATGATACTGAGGCTTAAAGGGTTAAATCATCAGGACAGGTTGCATAAACTTGGCTTGTATTCCCATGAGTTTAGAAGGTTGAGAGGTGATCTAATTGAGGTTAAAAATGTTAAAGGGATTCAATAGAGTAGATACAAACTATTTCCTCTGGTGGGGGAATCCAGATCAAGGGGGCACAATCTTAAAATTAGAGCTAGGCCATTCAGGAGCGAAATCACAAAGCATATTTTCATTAAAAAGGTAGTGGAATCTGGAACTCTTCCTCAAAATGGGTCCATTGAAATTTTCAAGACTGAGATCGATAGATTTATGTTGGGTAAGGGTATCGTGGGATATGGAGCAACGGCAGGTAAATGGAGTTGAGGTACTGATTAGCCACAATCTAATAGAATGGTGGAAACAGGCTCAAGCGGCTGAATGATCTACTCCTATGTTCATTCTATGTTCTGCGTCTGTTTCCTGGTTTTACTGGACCCAGGTCAACAGCCGATGTCTGCAGCAACAAGAAACCCAAACCTCAGCACCGCCACTGTCACCAGTCTTTTCCCCGCTTACCCGTGTTTCTGGTTTTGAGTCACACCTTTTCATATCAAATCAGCCTGGCAGCAGTAAACAGACTATTCTTTGTTGCACTCTCTCAGGTCTGGGTCGTTTGCATTGTAGGGCTTCCGCTCCCCAACCACATCCCTCAGCCCAAAAAAGGACACATGGTTAAGTGCCACCACACCAAAGTATTTTTTCCGTTCTCTCCACACTCTACCTGAGCATCAGACCAAGATCAGTGCCCCAATTGGGGGCTTGGCATGTATCGAGCCATGGCCAAGCACCATGCAACTGTCAAAGGCTCATTAAGCGCACTGAGTCCAGTTTACAGCAGTCAGCGACACACATGGCCAATATACAAACAGTGGTACAGTACTGGACTGTTCTGGAACTGCCCATTATAGGCAGTCTTATTCTCACTGAGTATGGGTAAACCGCCGTTGATTAAAAAGTAACCCTCTCACATCCTGTAAACAGAACACAAGAGCGTGTCTCAGTTACAGGGGCACTCTCAACAAATTAAGTGTCATGGGTTTGGAACCTTCAGCTTCTGGTCACTCACTGGGTAGTTAGGTAAACCAACTGGCTCGCAACTCGCAAAATTTGGTATCAACCAATCTGGATCAGTTACTTTCTCAATTCAGGTTTAGTATTTTTGCACAACAACAGCCTGAAGAAATGCCCAGAACAGTGGCCTCTGCCAAGTTAGAGGAGTGAGCCCAACCATTTAGGAAAACTATCTGGGGTAGGGGAGCGGAGAGGAGCATGGTCACTGGTATTTTACAAGAAATTTTGGTAGCCGACAAATTTTTGTAAGCGAGCCAGAATTTTATGTTCTTATTTCTAGAAGCATCAAGCAACAGTATCTGCAACATAGATCTGTAGGACAATTATTTCTTTGTTTTAAGGCAGTAACAGTTGTTTCGGGCCTGCCAGTACATGTCTTATGTTAGTGCCAAGCCCTGTGTGAAATGGTGGGGTCAAGCAATCAGCTCAAGAGCCAATACCAGACCATCGCCAAACAACTGGAGCCAAAGCCAGAGAGAAGTGGGAGCTTACCTCCCTCGTGCCTTGGCTGGGAAAATAACAAATATCATTTTAAAGGATAGGGTTAAAATTAAAAGACAAAATCAAGGGGTGCTGAACAATGGAAGACGCAGAGGGAAGAAACAATCAGATATTTGAAATACTCTTTGGTTTTCATCAGTCCGGATGTTCAGTGGAGCAGAGAGGAAACCACAATGAATGCGAGATCTGAGATAGTGAACAATAGGACAATACCTAAATATTACATTAAAAATGCTCCAAAATAGAACTGAACCCAACTGTACTTGGAACAGGTTTGGAGCCTCTACTGGCATACACACCATCTTTATATAAGGGAGGGCGACATTCAAACCCCAGGGCTCTCATTGGAGTTTTTCCAAGAAAATAAGATTCCAATCTTTCAATATAAAAACTAAATAGTAAATACGAACTTGAATGTTGCCCAACATGGTTATACATAAGTTACTAATTCTTCAGAAGACTGCATTTATCCCACATCTTATTCCCTACACCATATTCGATTGTCCCTTTCTTTCTCCAAGTGTGAATCCAAGACCTTTGCTGACTTTCAACCTGCTAGTAGGTGCACAAGCATGGTGCTATCATACCGATTCTACCTTCGTCCCATTAGGGACGTACTCTGGCTGAGATCAGGGGGACTCACCGCGGAGATAAAACGACGAGCTCCAAATGTTTGTCAAAAGTCTGATCGAGTTCAACAATGGAATTTATGTCACGGTTTAGAACAATTTGGTGCTCCACTTCGAGTCCCTTGGTCTCTCTCGTAAATATCTCGTCTCCTGAAGGTGCTGGCTCACACTGAGACAAGGTTCCACAGGCGTTGGGTCACGTTCCAGTGCCTCATTCCAGCAGCCAATCCTCACAATAAAGCCAAGTGTCAGCAGGCAATTCACCCTGGGACGCAGCTAATGTTACAAGGTTGAAGACATTTCTTCTGATTGGTCGTTGGAACGCAAGTACATAAATATGTGAATGATTATACACAATGGATCCAAATCAAAAACAATGTAATATAATAAAGCTGTACCAAGTTCTGTGGATTCAGAGATGCAGAGTGAAGGCAAGTGCATGTAACTCCCAAACGGCAGGCTTACTTTCTTGGCCATGCTGACTCGACGGGTGGCTCCCAAAGGAAGGGTGAAATGAGGATCTGTTACCCTGAGAGTCAATGCCTTCAGAGGACAAGGGAGGAGAGAAAACTGAACACCGTTTTCTTAGAGCAGAGAAAGTTGCAGGGAGATTTAATAGAGGTGTTCAAAATCATATGGGGTAAATAGGGAGAAACTGTTGCCATTAGCAGCAGGAGGGTCGGTAACCAGAGGACACAGATTTAAGGCAAAAGAGCCAGAAGGGAGACGAGTTATGATGATCTGGAACGCACTGCCTGAAAGGGTGGTGGAAGTAGATTCAATAGTAACTTTCAAACGGGAATTGGATAAATACCTGAAAAGGAAAAATTTGCAGTGGAATGGCCTCCTCCTGTGCAGTACGATTCTATGAAAAACTTACGAGATACTATTTAAAGCACTGAACTTTTTAAAAGAGACTTTAAAGAGAGTCCTCCTCTGGAGGAGAGGAGAGAAGAATTTTAAGAACGGCCACAATAAACTGCAACATATTTATAGCTAGCCTTTGAGAACTGTGAAGCTATAGCGGCAGCTCCTGTTACAAACTGATCTGCCATCGGATCTACAGATAAGAGCCGATCACAGATGGTCCAGCTTCTTCTCAAACAGTTGGTCTTCAACACTGGCACACTCACTCCTCACCAAAGCTCGTGCGCCAGGCACTGTTGAGTTACAACTCCTGTGTTTCAACCATCACGTCTATCAAACGGGGACACTAATAATAGGAAAAGCAGACATGGCTAAAGATCACTTATGCTGCGGGGCAGGCAAATGGCAAACTTAAACTTAATACAAGTATTGCATACCGCACAAAAGTGCAGCTTAAGTATATTGTAACGAGAATAGAATTAGATTAGGTTGGTGGACACAAAGGAACTGGAAGTAACTGAGGACTCCACACTTTCAATGCCTATAAAATATGGCCACATCTATTTACACCACTGTGTTGGAAGTAAGGTCATTTGTTATTGTCACCAACAAGTGGGAGGGCAATATTCACCCAACCCTTTGCTTGGAATGTGTAATTTGATCTGGTCATTTTCAACCAGACTTCAGGCGCGGCGCTGACACCAGCAGGCTGAGAAGGGCGATGTTGTGGAGGTGGAAATCGGTGGTCTTTGTGATGGAGAGAAAATGGGGTCAGAAGCTCAACTCAGGGTCAATTAGAATGTCAAGGTTGCGAACAGTCTGTTTCAGCCTAAGACAGTAGCCAGGGAGGGGAGTGGAATCCGTAGCGAGGGAACGGAGTTTGTGGTGAGAACCGAAGACAATGTCTTTGGTCTTCCCAATGTTTAATTGGAGGAATTCGCAGTTTATCCAAGACTGGATATGGACAAGCAGTCTGACAAACCAGAGGCAGTGGAGGGGTCAAGAGAGGTGGTGGTGGTGAGATCGAGCTGGGTATCATCAGTATACATGTGGAACCTGACATCACGTCTTCGGATGATGTCGCCAAGGGGCATCACGTAGATAAGAAACAGGATGGGGCCATGGGGGAACTCCAGAGGTAACAGTGTAGGTGCAAGAAGAGATGCCATTTGAGGAGATTCTCTGGCTAAAACCGGATAGGTAATAGTGGAACAAAGGAAAGGCATTCCCACTCAGCTGGACAACAGAGATGTTGGAGAAGGATGGTGTGGTTAACCGGGTTCAAAAACTACTGAAATAAAGATAAGGAAGGATAGTGCACCACGGCCACAGTCATAGAGGATGTCACTATTGACTTTGATTAGGGCCGAAACCTGATCGGAGGTTCAAACATGGAGTTGGGGGAAAGATGGCCGACAGGTATGGGACCAACTGACGGCAGCATTGCCTTCTGCTCCACAGCTGCAGATAACGCAGTGTCTTTTGAAATACAGGTGATAGCTGTTGGGAATTGCAGGAAACACAAACTGCACAGTGCCTTCTCTTCACTCCCACACCTGCTGTGCCTGTTGGGTTATGTGTATCTATGAATGTTGCTCATTCTCCTTCCGTTGCTCCTTCTCTTAATTCAAAAGAAAAGATCACAAGTTAACTATGGATGAGCAAGGCCATTTGGCTCACCTTGAATCAAGTGTTGATTCCTCTTTGTGTGAAGAATGATTTCTTGATATCATTCCTGCATTTGAATCTATGTTGATTTCTCCTATACCAGCGATCCTCCTTGTGGCTTTTCTCTCTACTGGCCACAGCACAGCAGTAGCTCCCTTGTGCCTCAGTGACCAGCACTGAGCAAGGGAGTCAAGATGTGGTCTGAGCAGCAGACTGTTCACAACTTCCTCTGACAAAGGCTTGGACTATCCTGATGAAAACCATCCACTTCTGGTGATGGTCTGGCAGGGGAAGTGGGGCAGAGTCCCTCAGCCAAAACTCCACCTCAGAACTGGCATCCCGATTTCTGCCATGATTTCCCTCCCATGACCTCTCTGTGGCCCTGATCAGTCTGCTGGCAGCACACCCACTGGATTCAAATGAACATTTGGGGGAAGGGGGGGGGGCAAGGATGCCTACATGCAAGCACATGGGTGCAATTCAGGAACACAAATTTTCTTGGAGTCACGTCTACTATTTTGAAACTGCAGTTTCTGAGCAGTCAAGGCTACTTTGTAAGACTGCCATCTATGGAAGCAGTAACTGTTGCCAGCACAGAAGTGACAACAGCTCTTAAACCCTCCTCCTAATGTCTGGCTGGCGGCTCCATTGATCTCCTGGACTGCAAGTTACCAGGGTCTTCCACACTTCATGTCCAGCCTCCCTCATTGCATTACAGATGTGGGTTCTGGACTCCTCCAATTGTCCTGTCATCAGCACCATGAGGGAAGAGACTGTCTCCACTGCCTGTATGTGAGACCAATGCTCCTGAATGATTGATCTTTAACAGCCCAGACCCATGAGACCTTGGTCTTGGAATCCCCAGCTCAGGGCTCTTGCTTATGCCAACTCTGGGGAGAGAAAGATGTCTCCTCAAATTTGCCTCCCAGCTCCTCCTGCTCAAGGATCCAGCAGTAATATCTGCTCTGTATCAGTAATACCACTTCACTGAATGGGTGGATCTGAGCTGTTGCTTGAGTAAACAGTATGGGTGGATCAGTTGCAGGAAGGGTCCTTCTGGAGGCATCAGGCTGCTCAGATGCTTTTCTCCAAGCATTCAGCACTTTTGAGGGGTGCAAAGGACAATCAACTGACTTGTGCATCATAAGATTGCGACACTCTTCAGTATCGCAGTGTTTCACTGCACCTCATCCAGAACTGACTGCTGCCATTGTAAAGGCTTCACTGTGATTCTTGCAGAATTTTGGCCCTTGCCCACCCGTAGTGGGTGGTAATCGTTGAAGCGTCATGCACCCAGATACTAAAAGAACTCACTGACGAAGCACAAAACTGGTTCTGTGGCCAGGCAGAGGAGCAGCACAGTAGCTACTTCCCTGGTTTAGAGATGACCAAACAGTCAAGCAGGTGAATTAAGTAGCTATGTGAACTGGCCAATCTGGCAAGCCAGGCCTCACTCTATGGAGGGCTGCATGGCACCAATCTGTGCCAATCATTGTGAACCTGGAGTCATGAATGGCACAATATCATCATGATCTGTAAAAACTCCCACGAAACTCCCCTGGAGTCTGCTGGAGGAGTGAGGCCTCCACATTGAGCAACCTCCCAACTCGCTTCGACTCTGAAAACACACTACGCCAGGCCAACCGGGCAATTGACTTGTGGTCCCCTTCAAATACGTAACCCCATGAACGGGCACTGGAAGATCATGTGGGGAATTGTATCCGTTTCTCTGTGAGGCTAAATCCACAGCATTGACTATTTTCCATAATTTGAGCTGCAAGGTTGGTTTAGTGAGGGCACATTTCATTCAACAAGAATGGGTGAGAATGGCATCATTGGAAGTGAGGTCACTAGCGGAGCCATAGCTTTTTAGCACGCGCTGAGAGTGACGTCATCGGGCCGGTCGAAAAACGGAAGTACCCACACTGTCACTAATCACTCCGTCAAACTGAACACTGTGGGAGAGAGCTGCGGTGACTGAGGGGGCATTGTGTGTGGGTCATGGATTGTTTTCAGGTTTATTGGGTAGAAGGTGGGAGCGTGGGGTCACCTTTTACATAACAAAGCGAATGGTGACACTGCGTCTGGTGGTCACTCGCCGCGCATGCGCCGGGCTTTCCGAGAAATCAACTCAATGCTCAGGTCTAACGCGGGGGTGGGGAGGGGGGGGTGGAAACACGATCTATCTCCCTGTCTGGACCATGTTCTCCCTCGCTTCTCCCACTTCCCCAGCCCCCAAGACCTGGATCATGTTCTCTCCCCCCCCCCCCCCCCCCCCCCCCGCCCCCCCAATCCTCCTCTCCTCTCCTCTCCTCTCCTCTCCTCTCCTCTCCTCTCCTCTCCTCTCACGTATGGCTACCCGCATCAGCTGCATTTTCGGTGCTCAGCCATCGGACCACACTCACACAGAACGGCAGTGAGGGCCCAGCGCAGTGCGCATGCGCTGTTGGTGACCTACAATGCACATGCGCAGCTTGATCAAAGTCTCGCGCATGCACATCAGAGAAACAGGAAGTTCTCATTCCCTGGCACTAGTCACCGCGATAAAATACGGTGAAGCAATTTTTTTTTTTTTTAAATCAATAGAAAGGCAGAATATATGGAAAGTGTGTAGTACAGTTGAGGGGGGTGGGGGGGTGGGGGGGGGGGGGGGGAAGGTTTGCTTCTCAATACACTGGCCAGACTTGGAGTAACGTGTTCAGCATTGATCACCGTGATATAGAAAGGACTTGCATGCATTGGAGATAGTGCAAAGAACCATGAGGAAAGATTACTGGTAGTCTACAATCTATGGGCCCTCATCAAAGTATTAAACGGTAAAGAGAAGGTAAACCCAGGCCATTACTTCAAAGTCAGGCCAGAGAGCAAAATTAGTTTAAAAAATAAATCTAAAACAGATATCAATGAGAACTTCTTTACTCAGTGATAAATGGTTGGAATAATCTGCCAGGGTAGTGTAGTAGACAAAAACATTAGAGTTTTAAGAATGTAGTTGGATACTGGGCTGGGGTAGCCTGGGTACGGAGGGAAAGGCTTGATTGTCCAAATGGAATGCCTTTCTTGACTGTTCCAATAATCAAAATCAAAACATATATTCCAACATCGTCAATGGGACTTCAGTACAGATAAGTGGATGTGTGAGAAATTTTCACATTGCGTCCATTTGAATGGTGAAAAAGCACCCTGCAGTGCAATTAAGAGATTCTGTCCGTCCAAACCTGGTATGTCTAGAGGGAACATTTTGAACTATATAACTGAGGTTAAGTCCTGATAGAGAGCGGTGGGAGCGGTGGTAACAGATTAAAGTGCAATGGTTTATGCGTGATTTTTTTTCTTCTCCTGTAGAATTGGTTCAAATAAGCTTCAGATCCTTTCTGCTTCATAAAGTAGTTTATCAAACCCTGCTGCAAAGCAGGTTTTCCTTGTATGCAGTCATGTTGTAGGATTTTTGATCATTTAACCTAATATAAATTACCCGAAATTCCTCAAGGTGTTGCCAGTTAAATTCAGCTTACAAGTGATTACATCAACATCATATATCTTCCAGTAACATAGGCCATGAGGAGGACGCAAAGAGGCTGCAAAGGGATATAGACGCAAAAAGGCTGCAAAGGGTTATAGACAGGTTAAGTGAGTGGGCGTGAAGGTGGCAGATGGAATATAATGTGGGGGAAATGTGAAATTATCCACTTTGGTAGGAAGAATAGAAAAGCAGAATATTTTTTTAAAAGGTGGAAGACTAAGAAATGTTGGTATTCAGAGGGATTTGGGTGTACACAAATCACAAAAAGTTAACATGCAGGTACAGCAAGCAATTAGGAAGGCAAATGGTATGTTAGCTTTTATTGCAAGGGGGGTTGGAATATAAGAGTAAAGAGGTCTTGCTGCAATTATATAGGGCTCTGATGAAACCACACCTGGAGTACTGTGTACAGTTTTGGTCTCCTTATCTAAGGAAGGATATACTTAGAGGGGGATGCAACAAAGGTTCACTAGATTGATTCCTGGGATGAGAGGATTGTCCTGTCCTATGAGAGAATGTGTAGAATGGGCCTATAATCTCTGGAGTTTAGAAGAATGAGAGGTGATCTCATTGAAATGTATAAAATTCTCAGAGAGCTTGACAGGGTAGATGCTGAGAGGCTGTTTCCCCCGGCTGGAGAGTCTAGAACTAGGGGTCAGTCTCAAGACAAGGGGTCAGCCATTTAGGATCGAGATGAGGAAAAATGTCTTCACTCAGGAGGTTTGTGAATCTTTGGAATTCTCTACCCGAGGGCTGTGTATGCTCAGTCATTGAGTATATTCAAGACTGAGATCGAGAGATTTTTGGGCACTAAGGAAATCAAGGGATATGAGGATAGGGCGGGAAAGTGGGGTTGAGGTAGAAAATTAGCCATGGTCTTATTGAATGACGGAGCAGGCTCGAGGGGCTGCATGGCCTACTCCTGCTCTTATTTATGTTCTTATGTAGCTAGAACTCAGGTGACATGTCTATCCAGAATGGTGCTTTCCAGTATACCACATCAGCTTGAGACAACGAAGGCTCATTAAATACATTCCAGTAAACGTCCATGCAGTAAGCTGGAATGACTTCATTCAGCAGAGCAAGTTTAATTGGCACCTTAACTGTCCAATCCCCGGGCATGGAGAGTTAGGATACGGTTATAGGTCAAGTCTTTGGCCTTTTTGGCTTCCTGTCCACTTAAGAAAAGGACACAGAGGTCTGCAAGAACGGTGTGGAAACAACTGCTTGTCTGTCTAAGGTTAAAACTAGTCAGCTAAATGAATACAGACAGTGAAGGTAGGCCCATATCAACAGCTATGCTTGTGTCATAATCTCTCATAGCACGAGAGATTACACTGAATTTCGCTAAAGATGGTATTCTGTCCAGTCCTGTCACTACAGTGCTCATCGGTCCTTCTGGAAAATAAGAGAAATGTGCATGGGGGCACATACGAGATTACAGTAACCAATTCACGTAACGGGGGGGGGGGGGTGTTTCCTTGTTGCAACTTGAGTCACGCTATCGAATGAAAAGGTAATGGGCAGTAAGGGTCAACTCCTGACTGTAAAGGGCATGGGGTCCATTTACTGGAGAGATCGATGATGCTAAACCAGAGAGAAGTGCAGGCCTAGAATTTGTAATATGACCAAGTTTCAGGCTCCCCTGCCTGTTGGCTGATATTTCCAACTTCTATCCAGGTTAGGAGAAATTGAGGGACAGTGGGAAGAACACTTCAGTTACAGTTAATGTGGATGCTTGGTCTCAAAGGAGAACAGGGGTTATCACTGCCTCGACAATAAGTTCATAGTATCATAACTATAGAGCTTGAGCATGTCCTTACGCCAAGCTTGTTACTCAAACCAGATGTTAACACAAAAAGCTGGGGAAGAACTCAATAAATTAATATTGGAAGTGCATAAACCACTTTACATAGTGTGCACCACAGTACATAAATACCCGTACCACTCTGCGACTATTCATTCATAAAGAAGTAAATTAGAGTTTAAAAAAGTAACACTTAGTAAGGAGTTCTGCTTCAGTGTTATGTCAAGGAGATGCCAATTAGCCTTGGGACTGAGCAACCTGACAACATAACTCAGAAGAGTACCTGGCACTATGCCACAGCATAATACTTGATGGCAGCAACAGAAAGGAGGCAGAACAAGCAGAGGCCAGATGCTTCCCAACCCAGTTTGGGATCAAGTAACTAAGTATCTTTGGAAGCAAGATCACTACTAAGACCCAGAACTCCATTTCTTTTATGATTTTCAGTATAACATTTGTTATGGGGTTACAAACTAGGGGAATCAAATTTTACTCCACAAAACTGTAGATATCAGAACAACCCACAAGCACACCTGGTCAATTTAACACGCTCACAGATAAAGAGGATAGATGGCACCAGACCAGATATCAGTGACAGCTCAAAAGAAGCCAAGAACTCCCATCAGCAGTGAGATCCTCCAAATGGTTTAACATGAGGGCTGAGGAAAGCTTCAATCAACACGTGAGATATAGACACAGGCAAGGATCACGAGACACAAAGGGGGACATGTAATGAGATAGAGGGGACGCCAGAGGCCGGGAGAAATCGCCAGAGGCCGGGAGGGGTGGGGGGAGGAACGCCAGAGGCCGGGAAGGGGGGGGGGGGGGGGGAGGAACGCCAGAGGCCGGGAGGGGGGGGGGGGTGGACGCCAGAGGCCGGGGGGGGGGGGGGGGGGGGGGTGGACGCCAGAGGCCGGGAGTGGGGGGGGGGGGTGGACGCCAGAGGCCGGGAGTGGGGGGGGGGGTGGACGCCAGAGGCCGGGAGTGGGGGGGGGGGGGGTGGACGCCAGAGGCCGGGAGTGGGGGGGGGGGTGGACGCCAGAGGCCGGGAGTGGGGGGGGGGGGTGGACGCCAGAGGCCGGGAGTGGGGGGGGGACGGTGATGCCAGAGAAGGAGGGGGAGGGGGTGCCAGAGGAGGGGGAGGAGAGAAAAGGAGGGATAAGAAGTTAGAGAACGGAGAGAGGGCGATGTGGAGTGATAAGGGGGGACTGACAGAGAGGAACATACAAAAAGACAGATAGAAAGACACATACAGATATTTAAGTATCACATGCTTCTTGCTCTAGCTCTCAATTTCAAAGACGCAGGATAATTTTCAACGACAGCAGACTGTTGGCTGCCAAAAAACATTTTTTTAAAAATAATAAACTAAATAGAAATTCCACTAAAGTATCACAGCAGCAGTCTAAAAAGAACTCGATGAAAGGACTCAAATTAAAAACACATCAAAGGATTAATCAGGACACGCTGCTCCGGCTGAGTCCAGCCTAATCACCACACAGTAATAGCCATTACAGAGATATGGTTGCAAAATGACCAAGATTAGGAACTAAATATTCCAGAGTACATGATATTTAGAAAAAGACAGGCAGAATGGAAAAGGAGGGGGTGTAGCCCTGATAATAAAGGATGACATAAGGACAGTGGTGAGAAAGGACCTTGGCTCAGAATATCAGGAAGTAGCATTAATATGGGTGTAAAGTAGAAATAACAAGGGGGCAGTAAGTAAACACTGGTGGGACTAGTTTATAGGCTCCCTAATAGTAGCATTACCGTTGGAAAGAGTATAAATAATGAAATAATGGGAGCTTGTAACAAAGGAAATGCAGTCATCATGGGGGACTTTAATCAGCATATAGACTGAGCAAAACAAATTGGCAAAGGCAGTTTGGAAGACGAGTTCATGGAATGTATTCGAGACTGTTTCCTAGAGCAATACGTCATGGAACCAACAAGGGATCAGGCTATTTTAGATCTTGTATTATATAATGAGATAGGTTTAATTAGTAATTTCACAGTAGAACAACCTCTGGGGAAGAGTGATCATAATATGATAGAATTTCAAACTCAATGTGAAATTCTAACGTACCTAAGTCAGAAACTAGAGTCTTAAACTTATATAAAGCCAATTACATAGATATGAGGGGCGAGTTGTCAAAGGTAGATTGGGAAATTAAATTAAAGGGTTTGACAGTTGAAAAGCAATGGCAAACATTTAAAGAAATATTTCAATATTCTCAACAAGTATACATTCCATTAAGAAATGAAAACGCCACAGAAAAAGTGATCCACCCGTGGTTAACTGAAGTTAAGGAGTATCAGATTGAAAAAAGAGGCGTATAATGTTGCCAAGAGTAATAAGCCTGGGGATTGGGAGAGTTTTAGAAACCAACAAAGGACAATCAAAAAATTGACAAAAAGGGAGAAAATAGAATATGAAAGTAAACTAGCAATATAAATATGTATTGTAACAGCTTCTACAAGTGTGTAAAAAGGAAGAGAGTAGCAAAAGTAAACATTAGTCCCTCAGAGGCTGAGAAATTATAATGGGGAATCAGCAAATGGCAGATGCGTTAAACAAGTATTTTGTATCTGTCTTCACAGTAGAAGACACGAAAAGCATACCAAAAATAGTGGGGAGCCAAGGGTAAATGAGAGTGAGGAACTTAAAACAATTAATATCACTAGAGAAAAAGTACTGGACAAACTAATGGGACTAAAAGCCATCAAATCCCCTGGACCTGATGGCCCACATCCTAGGGTTCCAAAAGAGGTGGCTGCAGAGATAGCAGATGCACTGGTTATGATGTTCCAAAATTCTCTAGATTCTGGAATGGTCAAAGTGGACTGGAAGGTAGCAAATGTAACCCCGCTATTCAAGAAGGGAGGGAGAGGGAAAACAAGGAGCAACAGTTTAGTTAGCCTGACATCGGTCGCTGGGAAAATGCTGGAATCCATTATTAGGGAAGTGGTAACAGGGCACTTAGAAAATAACAATATGATTAGGCAGATTTAACATGGTTTTATGAAAGGGAAATCACCTTTGACAAATTTACTGGAGTTTTTTGGGGATGTAACTAGCAGGGGGGCCGAATGGCCTACTCCTGCTCCTATTGCTTATGTTCTTATGTTCACTGGGCCAAAACATCAGAGGAACTTGTTAAATAATAGAAAACAGACACATCCACTGCGTCACATTCAAGATGAGATGAAAAGAAAAATGACTCCAGACTGAGAACTAGGACTACAATGCTACAGAAACGGACTTCTATCAGTCAAAACAGGCGGGTTGACAGCAACCTCACTCTCCGATCATTGTTGGGAGCAAAATTCCAGGCTCCAAACTTCTCCTAAATAAAAGGAACATTCCACTGAGACACAGTCACAGACTCCAGCAGGGAAGACGTTCGTTTCCTGTCCATGCGGCTATTTTAAAAACAGAATACTTCAAAAACTAATTAGCTCCTCTCCATTCTCCCCAAGTAAAAATAAGACAGAGAGACACACAGACACAGAGAGACAAAGGCAAAGACAAAAAAAAAATCACCTAATCTTGTGCCCTGCTCCTCAGGATCTGCCAAAACCCGTAAGCAAATGGCCACCAGGAGACGCACTAAAGTGTTCCAGGTGACGAGAGTTCATTTTATGCCTAGCCTCAACTTCAACCTTCATTTGGCCAGATCCAGTTCATGACACTGAACCAAATCTCTCAGCCCCGGCGGCAGGTCTCCTCGCTGTCATGGAGTACTGTAAACAGGCGCAGTCTCGCATTCCACTCATGGGTCCCCGGAGGAATGGTGCGACTTCGACGTATGTATTTTCCTTGCTCAGTAAAACCGTCTCTACTTAGCAATATCTCCAACACCTCCCTCTCAAGTCATAAATTGATTTTGAGGGAGGGAAAATTAACCTTCCCAGGTCAGGTACAGCATGGGTTAGATACACAGTAAAACTTCCTCTACACTGTCCCATCAAACACTCCCAGGTCAGGTACAGTATGGGTGAGATACAGAGTAAAGCTTCCTCTATACTGTCCTTTGATGTGCTTCAACCACAGCCTCAGCAGAGCACCCCTACTGCACCAGTGTGACATTTTTCAATTGTCCACTTAGTGTCAGTTCTGCATTGTTGGGCCATACCAACAAAAAGGAGAGTTCAGATTTCATATTGGTACTATAACAACCAGACATTCATCCCATGCCTGGGCTGGACTTGAACACAAATACTAGAGGTGAAAGGCTAGTGTCGAACCTATAACACTATCCAGTCCCCTCCAGTACGTATTGTAGATCCTTGTTCCTTAATACAGCTATGCCTAGTCGATAGCCAATGACTTACATCAGACCTTCACATCCAAACTAACTGGAGTGCTGCGAGCTAACAACCTGTAACTGGATCCCATCGACAGGAATCAGAGACAGACTCCCTGCTATTTGAGACAGACATCTGAAGCTCGCTGACGCTGTGACCTAGTTTACCTATCTGCAGGTTCCCTTCATGGCTATGCTGCTTTATCTTCTGTTCAGCTATTTCCCAGCACTTTCTTTTGAACGTGCAGCATTAAAAAATACACAGGGGAGGAAGGCCGACAGTTAAAAGTGCACTGACCAGACCTGTCACATATAAGCAGACTGGAGAGAAAGTAATAAAACCTCATTGAGAACGTAATTATTGAATTATGACTCATTGGACCCACTATAGCCAGAAGTGCCTGGGTGGCATTAAGCCGTATAGTGAAGCAAGTGCACCGGCTGATCTCAGCATGACTTGCGCGGATGGGGGAGAAATCAAAATCAGCCAGGCTTTAGTGTTCCTGACCTCTCTTCAGTGAGCTCCGTTGGAGAGGGTGCTTTTGTGGATGCGTCAGGAGAGGCTCCCCACGTTAAAACAGTCAGCCAAAATTCCATGTGTAGACTCACACGTAGAATGGCCACTAAGGAGAGGTATTGGAGAGCTGCCGGAATTTGTGGAACTGAATTTCTAGCACGAATGGTGGGGACAAATATCAAAGAGGACATTTTAAACAAAGACATTAAGGTGGTGGGAGGCGGGGTAGGTGAGATCCCAAGCTCATCGCCCACAGCCCCACCTCAAGTCAGTCCAGCATCACTAAAGTGGACCCCTGCAACATTTCAATTGAATAACTCGATCAATGGCCACCAATTTAACGAGTCTCGAGTGAAGGACTGTAACACTATATGCCTGTATCACTGTAGAGTTCTTCCAGCATTGCTGATTGGCCCTTGCTAATCACATGCTTTCAATTCATCACATGATCACCACACACCAGTCAAGTTGGGAAAAATAGCTGCACAAAAACATCTAACTACTCTGCATCAAAAATTCCTTGCAGCCTGTTTTTTACTCTACCCCTGGCTACCCAGCTAATTTTGCCCCGATTTCAAGACTTATTTTTGCCTATTTCATATTATACTGTGTGAATTTAAGCCCATGTGACATAATGCTGCGGTATCCTTTCAACCACTCCAATCCCAGAACCAGCATTCTCACACTATTTCTGGTTTGTCCATGAGGAAAGGCATCATCACCCTCCTCTACAAGCGGAAGGGGAAGGGGGAAGAAATCAGAAATTGGCAACCCATTTCCTTGCTACATGTCGACTACAAGATTCTGTCTAAGGACATCGGCAACAGGCTCAAGTCTGCTCTGGAGCTGGTGATCCACCCAGATCAAAGCTGTGCTGTATCTGACAGGAAGATCTCTGATAGCCGTGCACTACTCAGGGATACAATCGCCTACGTGCAGGACAAGGAGGTAAATACCTACCTCATCAGCTTGGACCAGGAAAAGGCCTTCGACAAAATATCCCACACGTACATGATGGACGTGCTCTCCAAAATGGGGTTTGGGAGGGAATTCGCGATTGGTTGCGACTGCTCTACACGGACATCCATAGCGCAGTCCTAATCAACGGATGGGAATCGGAGAGCTTTCCGATCAGATCTGGAATCAGGCATGGCTGTCCCCTCTCTGCGGTCTTGTTCGTGTGTTGTATCAAGCCGTTTGCTGCGTCCATCAGGGAGGACGCAGATGTCAGGAGGCTCTCGGGTTAAGGCCTCCCTGTACATGGATGATGTCACTGCCTTTTGCTCCGATCAGTGGTCTGTCCACAGACTAATGGGCATCTGTGACCGGTTCAAACTGGGCTCAGCAGCCAGAGTGAAGAGCAGTAAGAGTGAGGCCATGTTCTTTGGCAGATGGGAGACCCTCCGTCCCCTTCACCGTGAGGGCCGACCAACTGCTGATGGTGCTGGGGATCTGGTTCGGCGGGCCCCGGGACTGCACCAAGAACTAGGAAAGGGTTACCATGGCCAAACAGAAGCTTGGTATGTGGTGGGGGTGGGGGCGGGGGCGGGAAGAGGGGCGCTCCGTCTCCATAACTGGCAGGAACCTGATAAGGTGTGAGGTGCTTGTGGTATTACTTTATGTGGCCAAGCTCTGGCCCATTCCCTACCACTCCGCCGTCAGTCATCCGAGCTATTTTCCACTTGGTCTGGAGATCCAAGGTAGAATGCATCCGCAGGGAGACCATGTACAAGCCCCCAAAGGTGGGGGGGGGGGGGGGGCGGTGGGAGAGGGTGTCCCTAATGCCGCCCTGATCCTGATGGCCACCTTTGTGTGCGTCTGCCTCAGGTTGAGTGTACAGCCCCAGTATGCAAACACAAGCGTCACCACAAGCCAAGTTTCTTCCTGTCCTCCACACTGAGGAGGTTGGGTCTGGCCGCACTGGCCAAGCAGACGCAGGACAACCCGTCCAGCTGGACCATACCCCACCACCTGTCCCAGGTGGAGAGGTTCCTGAGGAGGAACCCCTTCGACCACGTGGTCAGCACGGAACGTTCTGATGGTCCTGCAGGGAAAGGAGAGGGTGGATCCGATCGGGCAGTTCCCCGACCACACAGTCGATGCCATTTGGCAGAATATCTTATCGCCGGAACTGACCAACAGGCACAAGGGTATCGTTTAGATGGTGGCGAGAAGGGCCCTCCCAGTGCGGTCTTTCCTACACGCACGGAATCTCAGTGCCACTGCGAACTGCCCACAAGGCTGCGGCGGGGACGAGACCGTCGGCCACCTCCTGATGGACTGCCCCTTCACGCAGGTGTGGATAGAGATGCGTTGGTATCCGTCCCGGTTCATTCCCAACAGCTCAGTAACACAGGGCGCTGTGCTCTACAGGCTGTTCCCCGGGACGCAATCGAGACAGATATCATCTGCTGCTGGAAGACCATCAACTCAGTGAAGGAGGCCCTTTGGTCCGCGCGAAACCTGTAGATCTTCCAGCCGAAGGAGCAGTCCACAACTGAGAGTTGCCGACTGGCACAGTCCAAGGTCCAGGAGTACGTGCTGTGGGACGCACTGAAGCGAGGTGCAGCCTACGCAAAGGCTCTATGTGGAAAGGCCACCCCACCTTGTATTGTACAGAATGTATTAGAAGATATGTACTGTGCTTTGAATTGTAATGACTGGATCGGAATGTGTACAATCTGTATTGTATTGTTTTGAATTGTAATTGTGTATGTATATTGAACTGTGTGAATCCTTAAATTTTATGAAATAAAGTATATTTTGAAATATAAAAAATTCTGGTTTGTTCAGTCACAAATACAACCAACCATTCCACCAATCAGTCTGCCAGACAAATTCCTTGACACTATGGCATCTCCTCAACCCCCACCACCCCGCCCCCCCCAATATCCAATTAGTCCCACTCCCTCTGTTCTTTCCCCATAGCCCAGCAAATTTTTCCTTTTCAAGTATTTAT
The DNA here is from genome assembly GCF_035084215.1 of Heptranchias perlo. Classification (NCBI taxonomy): domain Eukaryota; kingdom Metazoa; phylum Chordata; class Chondrichthyes; order Hexanchiformes; family Hexanchidae; genus Heptranchias; species Heptranchias perlo. The sequence continues at coordinate 11,200,396 of NC_090350.1, read as the reverse complement.
CCAATTCCCTTTTGAAAGTTACTATTGAATCTGCTTCCACCACTTTTTCATGTAGTGCATTCCAAATCATAACAACTAGCTGCGTAAAAAAATGTCTCTTCGTTCCCCCTGGAATTTTTGTCAATTATCTTAAACCTGTGTCCTCTGGTTACCGACCCTCCTGTCAGTGGAAATATTTTCTCCTTATTCACTATCACAATCCTTCTTAATTTTGACCACCTCTATTAAATCTCCCCTTAACCTTCTCTGTTCTAAGGAAAACAATCCCACTTCTCTAGTCTCTCTCCACATAACTGAAGTCCCTCATCCCTGACACCATTCTAGAAAATCTCCAATCCCGCAGTGGGTGAAAAGCACACTGGTTAGTTATTTATATATCTAACCTTTATAAAATTTTGCCTAGATAACTTTGCAGGGTTATGGGGAAAAAGCTGCTGTGAGGGACAAAATTGGGAAGTTCTTTCAAAGAGCCGGCACAGGCATAATGGGCCGAATGGCCTCCTTCTGTGCTGTAAGATTCTAGAACAATGACGACACTTTAGAAGTAGTTCACTGGCTCGGCAGTACTTTAACAAGTTCTGAGGACATGAAAGGTGCTACATAAATGCACACTCTGCCTTTAAATCATCAGCAAACTCCACAGCAGCTGCACTAGTTTTTTTTAAAAAAGCATTATGATAGGGAAAACATATGTAGTGAAAAATGGGAGGTTTTTTTGTAGCGTGTTCAAGATAGCTTTCTCAGTCCATATGTTGCTACTCTAAAGGAAGCACTGTGACCTGGCTCTGGGCAAGTAAGCAGCCAAAAGTAGAGCAACAATTGGGAAACAGTGAGCACAGTGTAGCTACACTCGGTACAAGAATGGAAAAGGAAAATGAAAAGTTGAGGACAAGGGTACTTGACTGGAAAAAAAAATTATAGCAAGAAAAGAAGGGACCCACAGCCAAATTGGCAACTAGAGCCACAGAAGGTGGAAAATGTACAAATCAAGTGATCACTTAAGGAAATAGAGTGCATCGAAGGCTGGGGGTTTCATGGATGAATGGGGATTTTTCATTGAATTGGAAACTTGGACTCCCTCCATCGTGCAGTGTGGCACTGCCACTGTATTCATTGGAACAAACCAGGGACAAATATAGCAGCCCAAAACTGGGCATTCGTGAAGCGTTGTGGGCCATCAGCAACAGAATTGCTAACCTGATGGCCCAGCACATCTCTCTCTCTTCCATCACTATCAAGCCAGGAGACTAACAATGGTTGAATGGGAAGTGTAGAAGGGTGCGCCTGAATCAGTACCAAGCAAACCTTAGAGTGGGCGATAAACCTAGTAAAGCTACTACCTGCACGCTACACACAACAAAAGTAGCCGACTATAGACAAGAACTAAGCGACCATAACCAACAGCAAAATTTTATAGCTCTACCACAACCAGTCAAGAATGGTGGTGGTCAATCAGGCAACTAATGGGAACAGGAGGCACCACGAACATCCCTATCCTCAACTGCGACAGAGCCCAATACATTATTGTAAGAGGCAACGCCGAAGTATTTGAAAACGCCTTCAACCAAAAGTGCCGAGTGGATGATCCTACATGTCCTCCTGACGTCCTCACCATCACATGCATCAGAGTCGGGCCAATTTAGTTCATTCCATGTGATAAGGAGCCAAATGCATTGGACACAGTGAATCCACAGTTTGGTGGTTCTTTTCAATAACTTTTAACAGAACACTGATGAAATATTACATGGACAACAACTCCACGGATCCCCTCTTAACTGCTTCATGTGGAATAGGCAGTGTGAAGCAGGAACTGGGGACTACAGGTCCACCCTCAGCTATGTGTCTCTCTTTACTTTGATGTTCAAGCACACTCATTTGAAGAACAAATGGATTATTTTAAAAGGTCTGACATCGACCATTTCTAATATTTAAAGCAGATGGGGAGTGAACAGCTATCTCGGGCCGTCTGAAGACTTGTTTGCTTTTGAAACCATTCTTAATGTCTGAATACAGTCTATAAATAAAATACCAATCATCTTCCAAAGGATCAATAATCGGATTAGCTTTAGTTCAAGAACTGCTGAGGCTCCAGCCCAGGCCTCAAGTAACCTTCTGTCGGAGAGATATGAACTCCTTTAAAAAAAAACAGCAAACTGAAGCTCATTCTTAATTCACATTACTGTCTATCTAAAGTAACATTACAAAAAAGACAAAGATGTTCCTGTTTGAGGCACAATGGATCTCTGGCTTCCATTACAGAGGTCAAGAGAAGGATCACTATTGGAGTATTTGCTTTTTCTAGTAACTTGTCTCACCAGTTAAGGGGAGCTTTAGTCAGATATGGGCTGTGCATTTTGAAGGAGGGTTCATCTAGTAACTGCTGTGTAGAAGCTCCTTTGAATTCAGTACACACAAGGACCTAGGATCCTGTGGCACGAAGGACGAGGAATCATTTAGGAGAGAAGTAATAAGTGAAAGCACATACATGCTCCTGGCTGCAATCTACTTATGTCCCTGTTTGTACAGTCATCACACGGAAGGGAAAACAGCTGATCCCCAGTTGCTTGAACCAGTAGTGAGCATTTAGTACAATTGGATGCCTGCAACAGTCTTACTGAAGAGGTTCAAATCTGATCCAGTCCATCAGATCTTCACCTTTCCTTCCTCAACAGAGAAGGGCAGCAACTCAGCTTCTGCAATTCCCCCACTCCTCCCGCTTCCCAACTATTTAAAAAGAGAACCAGGTTAAGACAGAAAAGTGACAAGCACTGCCCCACCTGGGCAAATTACCACCCTCTATAAAGCAGCTAGTTCGCCCTTTAAAACAGGGCAAGACTAACCCCTCTCCATGAAGCACGCCTCCTGATCTGCAAAGTAACTCTAGAAAGGCAGTGAGGCGAGATAAAATTAGGTTATCAACATATTGTTTACCTGATGTTCCTACAAATAGATTGTGATTGCAGTGTTGGTCAAAGGAACAAACGTACTTCCACGTGGATCCATTTGTTTCTAAACCTAGACAACACATGCACTCACATTTCAGAAAATCAGAAAGCGGGCCCAATAGCCAAAGGACCTCCTCCACTTCCCAGCTTGGTTAAATTAGGATGTTATATAGGCTATAAAAAATGGCAAATGGGATTACAGGTTTTATAGCTAGGGACATTGAATACAATACAAAACATTGGTCAGACCATAGTTGGGGTATTAAGAGCAGCTTTGGACACGCCATTATAGAACGGATTTTAGAATCATGGAAAGGAAACAAAGATTCACTGGATCACCAGGAATTAGAGGTTACAGTTATGAAGAGGGGGCATCAGAACTTGGAAGGTTAAGCGCGAGAATCTAATAAAAATTCTGAACAGTTTTCCACGGCTAAATAATAGAAGATTAGATCCAGTCGGCGGATTGGTAACAAGGGGCAATAAACTCAGGATTATCGCTGCAAAAAATAAAGGGGGGAGTCAAAAGAATTTTTTTTCACATGGGGTTATTAGAACATGGCATGCTTTGCCACAAATGGCTACGAGGCCAACACTGTAACATCATTTAAAAGGGAATTGGATATAATTACTTGAATCCCCCACCATCAACATCCTGGGGGTCACCATTGACGAGAAACTTAACAGGACCAGCCACATAAATACTGTGGCTACAACAGCAGATCAGAGGCTGGGTATTCTGTGGCGAGTGACTCACCTCCTGACTCCCCAAAGCCTTTCCACCATCTACAAGGCACAAATCAGGAGTGTGATGGAATACTCTCCACTTGCCTGGATGAGTGCAGCTCCAACAACATTCAAGAAGCTCGACACCATCCAGGACAAAGCAGCCCGCTTCCTTGGCACCCCATCCACCACCCTAAACATTCACTCCCTTCACCACCGGCGCACTGTGGCTGCAGTGTGTACCATCCACAGGATGCACTGCAGCAACTCGCCAAGGCTTCTTCAACAGCACCTCCCACACTCACGACCTCTACCACCTAGAAGAGCAAGAGCAGCAGGCACATGGGAACAACACCACCTACACGTTCCCCTCCAAGTCACACACCATCCCGACTTGGAAATATATCGCCGTTCCTTCATCATCGCTGGGTCAAAATCCTGGAACTCCCTTCCTAACTGCACTGTGGGAGAACCTTCACCACACGGACTGCAGCGGTTCAAGAAGGTGGCTCACCACCACCTTCTCAAGGGCAATTAGGGATGGGCAATAAATGCTGGCCTTGCCAGCAACGCCCACATCCCAAGGAAGAATAAAAAGAGTATAAAATGATATGATGAAAGGGCAGGGAAACGGGATTAGAGTAGATAGGTCCAACTGATTAGCTAGCACTGGCACAGGTGCGGTGGGCCGAATGGCCTCCTTCTGTACTATAATTGATTCTATGTTGGGGGGTGGAATCATACAGGAGATACAAGGAGAAAACAGCTGTGTGCTGCAGGGGCTAGACAGAATGACTGTTGTCTAACGGCAAGCTCAGGCCTACAGCAATCTTATCCTTGACATGTCCCATCTTTTAGCTAAGCAACTAGTAAAGTGCATTGCCACTTTCAATTCTCTACTCAAGCCCAAACCGAACAAGGATTGGGAAAGATCATCTGGGTCAACCAGCCTGCCCCACCCAGATATGGCGCCGTCTCGTGCACCATCAACCCACACACCAGTTTCCTGGTAGAGCCACAAATAAACGGAGGAAAACCAGAGGCCGATTTGAGGGAAACTCCACAAAATTCCCCTCCGGCCTCCAAATGAGAGAGCTAACTCCTGGAGACTGCAGTAACTCCTGAGCATCTGGAAGAGGGCTTTTCCCCACCTCCTGCAAGAAAGGAAACTATTACGTTCTAACCATAGGTGAGATGAGGAGAAATATTTTCATGCATTTTTTATGATCTGGAACACACTGCCTGAAAAGGTGGTGGAAGCAGATTCAATACTAACTTTCAAAAGGGAATTGGGTAAATACTTGAAGGGGAAAAATTTAGAGGGCTATAGGGAAAGAGCAGGGGAGTGGAACTAATTGGATAGCTTACAAAGAGCAGGCACAGGCACAACGGGCCAAATGGCCTCCTTCTTTGCTGCATCATTCTATAATAGATGAATATTCCACATCACCACGACATACCGTGGCTAGGCCTCCCCCAGAGTAAGGCGGGGGGGGGGCAACGAGAAAATCTCTGTACTGACATCACCCGATTGAGAGAGCTATGAATTGGAATTTTGAAGTCAAGTCTTTGATTTCCATCTTTGCTTAAGGAAGCAACACTCGTAACCCCAGCATCAGTGCCAGCAGACAGCTCTAGTTTTACAACAAATGCCGATAACATTCTTGAGGGTCCGGCAATGCTGACAGACATTTCCAACTGTTTCAATCTGGAGCGGTTTAACTCTGCAACGTGCGAGTCCACTTTTTCAAGAATCCCTGGGGGGGGGGGGGGGGGGGGGGGGGGCGGGAAACAAGACAAGCTTTCCAAGTGGCTCAGTTGGTTAGTGTGCTGTCTGGTGTGGGAGTCAGCCATATAGACCAGAAGACCCCGGGTTCAAGTTTCAGCCAGTGCTTCATTGGTTGATTTCAACTGGGGGCACAACAAATGGCCTCAGCGCCCCAGGGCAATTCTGGAGGACAAGAAATGGCGCAGCTGTAATGTCACTGACAATCAAGGTAGCCTGCCAACACTCACCGACTGGCCTCGCCCTTTGGGGTGGGCACTGGGTGAAGTATGCTTAGTGTCTGTGCAACTGTATTCCAGCAGGAGTCAGCACCTTCAGGGGTGGACATGGAAAATGGAACTAAAAAGAACAGGTGCTTTGACAGATTTCCTACTTCAGTTTTTTTTTTAAAAGGTGAAAACTCAAGGATCTAGCATGGCTCAGCACCTACTTCAGCCTAGCACTGGACTACTAACTAGGCCGTAGTGTGCATTCCATGTTCAACAGAGCTTGATACATGGACTCAACCTCACACAATGTGCTACGGGCAAGATTTTTTATTAATAAATTAATTAGAAAGCTCTTCTCGGAATCTTTGGGAGTTTCCATTTAATTTTGCCAAAATATCACGCAACTGCATCCTGAATGGTACTGGACAGCAGTACCTAGCTCCTCACGGTATGCTCTCCCACTCAACATCCTCATCACAAGCCAAACAGACAGACATGCGGTCTTTAATTGGCCATCACTTATAGTGCAGATTGCCACGTCCAACTCACAATCACACTCTGCATTCATTCAGAAAACGACCAAACTTCAAAGTGAGTAACAACCGACCAACTTCCCCACCAAACACAATGGTCAGGAAATCATGTTCATGTCCAGAGGAAACAACGGAAGTGGAGCTGCTCCCAGTCCAAAACAGCTCTGGCAACGATCCTGGCCCCAGGGTGGTGGTGGGGGGGGGGGGGGGGGGCAAAGAGAAAGAGAGAGAGAGCGCGCGCGGGCGCAAGAGAGAGCGAGAGAGAGAAAAAAAAAGGTGGTCAGCAGCCAGTGCAGATTTACACCACAGTGGCTGTTCAAGATCAGTCAAGGCTGAACATCCATGCCAAGAAAAAAAGTGAATGCCTTTTCTCACAGACTGCTGTGGAGTTTCCAAGATTGGCACTAAAAGGTCACTCTCACTCTGATGTGAAAACACCACATGCTGTAACAGGGGAGGTTCTGAGGCAAGGGTAAAGGCACCTTGCTGGCAGAGTCTCGGGAGAGCTTTGCTGTGGATCTAATTCGTGCTGTACCTGACCCGGGAGTGTTTGATGGGATAAGGACATAAGAAATAGGAAAAGTAGGCCATACGACCCCTCGAGCCAGCTCCGCCATTCAACAGGATCATGGCTGATCTTCGACCTCAACTCCACTTTCCTGCCCATAAACCTTGATGCCCCTAGAGTCCAAAAATCTACCTATCTCAGCATTGAATACGTTCAATGACTGAGCATTAACAGCCCTCTGGGATAGAGAATTCTGAAGATTCACAACCCTCAGTGAAGAAATTCCTCCTCATTTCAGTCTTAAATGGCCGACCCCTTATCCTGCGACTATTTCCCCTACTTCTAGACTCTCCAGCCAGAGGAGACAACCTCTCAGCATCTACCCTGGTCATGCTCCCTCAGAATCTTATATATTTCAATGAGATCACCTCCCATTCTTCTAAACTCCAGACAGTATAGGCCCATTCTACACAATCTCTCCTCATAAGACAACCCTCTCATCCTAGGAATCAATCTAGTGAACCTTTGTTGCACCCCCTCTAAGGCAAGTATATCCTTCCTTAGATAAGGAGACCAAAACTGTACATAGTACTCCAGGTGAGGTCTCAAAACCCTGTATAATTGCAGTAAGACTTCCTTACTCTTGTACTCCAACCCCCTTGCATTTGCCTTCCTAATTGCTTGCTGTACCTGCATGCTAACTTTCTGTGTTTCTTGTGCAAGGATACCCAAATCTCTCGGAACACCAACATTTAATAGTTTCTCACCATTTAAAAAATATTCTGGTTTTCTATTCTTCCTACCAAAGTGAATAACCTCACATTTCCCCACATCATACTCCATCTGCCACATTCTTGCCCACTCACTTAACTTGTCTATATCCCTTTGCAGATTCTGTGTCCTCCTCACAGCTTACTTTCCCACTTAGCTTTGTATCATCAGCAAACCTGGATACATTACACTCAGTCCCTTCATCGAAGTCATTAATATGGATTGTAAATAGCTGAGGCCCAAGCACCGATCCTTGCGGCACCCCACTAGTTACAGCCTGCCAACCTAAAAATGACCCGTTTATCGCGACTCTATTTCCTGTCAGTTAGTCAATCCTCTATCCATGCTAATATATTATCCCTAATAGTGTAGAGGGAGCTTTACTCTGTATCTAACCCACGCTGTACGTGACCTGGCAATGTTTGATGGGGCAGTGTAGAAGGAGCTTTACTCTATCTAGCTCGTGCTATACCTGCCCTCGGAATGCTCTGTACTGACATTTGGGGGAAGAGAGTTGAAATAGTCCCATTTTCTAAAGCTGGCAAGCTCGTCACTGTGATGAGAAGAATGAACAAGAGGCATTTTGGAGCTCGCAGCCCAGCAAACCACATTCCTGGCCTGTTCTTCAATTCTGTTTTCACTGGTCTTGTTTCAAAAAGTGAGTAGTGACAGACACTAAAGCTACTGCAACCAAACCACCCAACCTGCACTGAAGTTACATCACGTTTAAGATAACTGAACACTACAAGTAGCGCACGTGTATATTATAAACAGCAAAAGCGAAGGGTTCAAACTGCAAGAGTGACGATTAAGATTCCTTTCACTGTGTCATTCTCATTCCTGGAAGCAAATTCCTAATTATCAGAATATTTAAGAGTACAGGCGGAGATGGAGAACAGGGCTGGCTGATAATAGTTGTAGCTCACATAGAGAGAGATGAACCCCCAATATGTTACTGAGATTACTTCACTAAGTGAATCCAGATATACCAGCAACCCGGACAAACAGTACCTGGTGAGGATCTGCATACAGCATCCCTTGTGGGGATCAGAGTTTCCTAATGATGGGAGGACTCTCCAGTATTCTGATGTTGATTCCTCCCCTGCATCCCTCAAGACAATAACTAACACTAACATTTATGATTGACAGCTGCTTACCTGCCAGCAAGTAGTAACCACGCAAAAGGGCTCAATCTCAGTACTCTACAGCAACCTGCCAAAAGAAGACAAACTCACAGTCAGTGTGACGGGGCAGCAGCAACACACAGCAAACTACTAAAGGAAGCACTGCATAGCAGAACAGGGGGAGGGGCTGCTCTCATACAGGGAGCTGTACTGAGTCAGCTTGGCTCAGTTGGTAATACTCTTGCCTCCAAGTCAGAAGGTTGTAGATTCCGGGCCCACTCCAGAGACTTGAGCACATAATCTAGGCTAACACTTCAGTGTAGTACTGAGGGAGTGCTGCACTGTTGGAGGTGCTATCATTAGGATTGAAAGTAAAACCAAGGCTCCATCTGTCTGTTCCGGTGGATAGAAAAGATTCCAAAGTACTATTCAAAGAAGAGCAGGGGGTGTACACCCAATTGTTCTGGCCAATATTTATCCCTCAACTAACACCTAAAACAGATTATCTGGTCATTGTATCATTGCTGTTTGTGGGACCTTGCTGTGCGCACATTGGCTACTGCATTTCCTACATTACAACAGTGACTACACTTCAAAAGTACTTCATTGGCTGTAAAGCGCTTTGGGACATCGTGAAAGACGCGATATAAAAGTTAATTTGTTCTTCTTTCTGCAATGCCCATGTAAATCGAGGAGAATAAAGACACAGATTAAATAGTCACTTATCTCATTGCCATTTATGAGACTGCTGTGTGCAAATTGGCTGCAGCATATGCCTGCATAAGAGCAGTGACTACTTCAGAAAGTAAAGCTTTGGATGTGACTCACTTTGGGATGTCCTGAGGACATGAAAGGTGTTACATAAATGCAACAACTTAGTTCTTTTTTATTTATAATTTTGGGGAGAGGGGGAGGAAAGAAATTGCTCAGAAGTAGTCGACAGTTCAGGTGGGATTAGGGGAGGCAGAGGGGCTGAAATATTAAGACAGTAAATTCATTCATAACTAGAGATATTGCTGTCCCTGAGCTTATTTACCATATTGGTACCAATAGACATCCAAATGAGAATCACAACCAAACGAGTTACACATTGTGCACGATACTCAATTCATTATCACTTCAGCTTGCTGTCAGCACTGAGTGACTGACCTGCTCCACCAACACTTCAGCCTTGTCTAAAACAGCTTATAAAAGCTGCCTCCAGACACAGACTAAGTTTAAAAGGCCAGAATCTATAGTTGTAGTACTGGGTGTTTCACATTTCAAATGAACACGCTGTGAAAATTTTGCACACCTATTACATTTCACTGAAAGGGAAGGCCTGAGCGATGTTCAGACAGTGGGTGAGAAACTGTTGCTTAACATTCTCTGCCTATTCCCTCCTAATTAGAGGCTAGTAATCCCACTCCCTAACAGGTAATTATAGCCAACTGGGATTTATAATGCAGATTTTATCCAAACTTTCCATGATCCCTTTCTGTTCTTTCCCAACCGAAAAATCCTCTCCTCCTGAAGGTGCTGGCCCAAAGTGGGTGCAGTTGCACTGGTACCAGCAGCTCTCAGGTACATCGCCCATTCACCGTAACCAAGCTAGAAGGGATGAGTTCCCTGGTGTAAGCGCAGGAAGCGGACTTGTCCCTAGCCGCCTGATCCATTCTGTGCAGCCCAAGCGGGCAGTAAATAGTGAAACAAAAGTAAAATACAGCGGATGCTGGAAATCTGGGAGGGGGGAGAAAAAAAACAGAAAATGCTGGAAAACACTCAGGTCAGGCAGCATCTGTGGAGAGAGAAACATCAGAAAGGTCATCGACATGAATCGTTAACTTCTGTTTCTCTCCATAGATGCTGAGTGTTTTCCAGCATTTTCAGTTTTTAGCGCAGTAAATTATGTTTTTGTGAAATTATTAAATACATGACAGAAGTTTCTACTTGGGTCTGAAGCCTGAGGCAAGGCACAATCACAGTCAAGCCTATCCTGTTACCCCAAAACAGCTAAAAATCCCCAATGGAAATCACCGAAATTCCAGAAAATGTCTTTTTGGGGAGGGGGGGGGTGGGTGGAGGGTGTTGAAAGCAAATTAAACATGCAGAGAGCTTCTCTACAACACCGTAATTATTTTTTAAATTTAACTTCCTCCTCCTCCTCCCTCCCACCACCAAAAAAATGTTCTCCCCATCTCGCCCAAAGGCTGAATCACAGTGGGGTCATAGTCCCACAGCCAGTCAAGCCAAACCTTTGCACCCACTTTGGTTGAGATTTTGGTGGGGGGGGGGTGGCATCTCCAGCAGAGAAGAATTCTGCCTGGCTCCCTCCCCACCCCCCCGATCTTGGCCAAATCTCCAAGGTTCACCAACATACAGGAGACAGGACCCCCCCCCCCCTCCGGTTCCATCAGCACGGTGCTCCAATCTGGGGACAGAGACCTCCTCCAGCTAGCCATCGGGAGGAGGGAGAAAGGTGGCCCGCTAGCTGCCTTTCAAACAAAATTTGGGCAAAACTTCCCCGTGGATGATGGGGCCTCTGCTCGACTATGCTGGCCGCTTGCAAACGGTCATCGTCTGTATTTGCGCTGAAGCCACATCCGCTGGCTTTTAAATGCTGGAACCTAACGGAGAGCTCCTGTGTCCAGCGTGTGAAGAGTGCAAATGGCATGGAACACAACAGCAGCTGCGCCTATAAACCAGTCAGTATCAGAGGGAACTGGCCTGTACCCAGCTATCGCCACAATCTATAAACCTCTCAGTATCAGTGGGACCAGACCTGTACCCAGCTATCTCCACAATCTATAGACCGGTCAGTATCAGAGGGAACAAACCTGTACCCAGCTATCTCCACAATCTATAAACCTGTCAGTATCAGAGGGACCAGACCTGTACCCAGCTATCTCCACAATCTATAAACCTCTCAGTATCAGTGGGACCAGGCCTGTACCCAGCTATCTCCACAATCTAGAAACCCGTCAGCACCAGTGGGACCAGGCCTGTACCCAGCTATCTCCACAATCTATACACCTGTCAGTATCAGAGGGAACAGACCTGTACCCAGCTATCTCCACGATCTATAGACCTGTCAGTATCAGAGGGAACAGACCTGTACCCAGCTATCTCCATGATCTATACCCAAATCAGTATTAGAGGAACCAGGCCTGTATCCAGTTATCACCAGCCTTGACACTTGGCCTGTTTAATTTACAGAAATCTCATTGAATTTGTTCGCTGTCTGTAACCTGAGTTTAGGAAGCCTTCAGTTCGCGGAGTTCCCTCAGCTCTCAGTCTGAAATCACTGCGATCTGAGGGCTGGGGAACACAATACCGCACAGAGTAATAAAATGTTGTCATTGCCTTCGACACTGTTATTGTAAACATGCAGGAACTGGCACAATAAAAACAAAGTTAGAGAAGACTGTGCACAGATCTTGAATTCAGCTGAGATTCTTCTCCTGACTTCCTCACAGCGGTCAAGGTTAATGTGGAGATGGAAGACTAAGAGTGAAGCGCAGAAGGGCAAACTAGTTACAATAAGGCAGTAGGGGTCAAAGACATCTTGTCAAATCATCTATGGCATAAACAGGACAGTACCACAAGTAACAATGGTCCATGACCAACAGATCCATCTATCATCCAATGCAACAGTATGAAGGGTCAGCAGGGAGAGGGGGTTTTTTAATATAAAAAAACAAATTTGGCACAGACTTGACTAATTAAGAACACATGCACGAGGGAGAAGGTAATAGAGGGATATGTGGACAGGGTGAGGAGAGGTAATTAGAGTGGGTGGAGGCTCATGTGGAGTATAAACAAGGGTCAGTTGGGCTGAATGGCCTGATTCTGTGCTGCAGATCCTATGCAATACAAGAAAAAGCCATTGGGTCCAACAGGCACGTCCCTCTTAGATGGATCCCAACCTCTCATATCTATCTGCCTTCTCACCATATCAATCAATCCATCTCTCTCCAGAAACACATTGAACTAGTTGACTCTCGAACCCACTGATACATTGGCTTCAGTGAATCTCTATACTATTTGAATCCTTTGCCAGGATTCATCTGGGACCAACGATGCCCTTCATTATTTTGAAAATTCCACTAGGCCACCTCAGAATCTATTCTTTTCCAACAAGTGTCCTTAAGCTTACTTAAATTCCCGACACTTGGAATCATATTCCTTTCTACCCTCTCATGAGCAATACTATCCTTGCCACGATCAGGGAGAGAAGCAGGGGTTGGGGGAAGAGAGAGAGGGGAACAGAAGAAAAAAAACTTGCAGTCATATAGCACCTTACCACATCTCTCAGAAGCATCGCAAATTGCTTCACAGGCAATGACATTTTGAATTGCAGTGCCAAAGCAGCAGCCGTTGTGTACACAGCAAGATCCCAAAAATAACGGGATGAATGACCAATTAATCTCTTCTTTGAATGCAACCGTTTAATAGTCACCGGGGACAGGTAAGCATCTCACTACCTGGGATCCGCCAGCAGCGTTTACAAGAAGAATGTGAGCATCCCCCTCACCAAAAAATAAGGACAGACCCTCCTTAAAACAAACAGAGACAAAACATTGATCTTGTGCTAACACAATTCTGGAAAGCAAAGCAAAAATCAAACCAAAAAGCCCGGAAAACAATCCAGGCTATTAAAAGGCTATTAAAAAAAAGCACTGCTGTCAAAATTGCAAATGCTAATTATGATACCTCTGACCCAACAAACCAGTTACAGGAATATTCAGGGTCAGGTTTATTTTGGCTGATGAACTGAGAATGCACGATCCAAAAATATTTGCTCAGGTCAGTCTGAGTAAACACCCCCCCCACCCCCGCTCAGATACAGATCAACAAGTCGCGGTCACCACAGTCTTGTACCCCAACCACCCATCCCTTATACTACAAGCTATTGAGTCTAGCCCTCCACGAGATGAGATAGATGCGAATAAGGAAAAAGCAACACAATGGGTTTAGTGGCAGTAGACTGCTGAGTGCAAAATATGGTCGGCTCAACTGTCCACTTTAACAGAAACTTGGAGTCAACAATGGGCCTAAATTTCACATCTAATCATGTTGCTTGGGACAGTCTAAACTAATTCTGCTCCGACAATACCCATCACGAAGACATATTGCACAGCAGTCACATACAAGGCTGCCTTATGTCCGCCGCGGCTATGGGGTAGCACTCACCTCCTCTCAGAAGGTTGTGTGTTCAAGTCCCATCCGGAGACTTGAGCACATAACGTAGGCCGGCACTCCATTGAGGGAGTGCTGCGTTGTCGGAGATGTCACTTTCTGGATGAGATGTTAAACCGTGACCCCATTTGACCTCTCAGGTAGATGTAAAAGACCCCATGGCACTATTCAAAGAGCAGGGGAGTTCTCTCCAGTGTCCTGGCCAATATTCATCCCTCAACCAACATCACTAAAACAGAATATCTGGCCATATCACAATGCTGTTTGTGGGACCTTGCTGTGCACAAATTGGCCGCTCCGTTTCCTTCATTACAACAGTGACTGCACTTCAAAAGTACTTCACTGGCTGTAAAGCGTTTTGGGACGTCCTGAGGTCATGAAAGGCGCAAGTCTTTCTTTCAATACTCCATTAGTGCTGCTGTCCCCTATAAAACAGGCCCAGGGAGGGATTTGGTGGTCTCACTTTTTGGAGCTAACTTCTTAAAAGGACTGACAATCCTGTTACAGCAATTAGTAAACTTTGATTCCCTCCCCTTTGTTTCTTTACATAGTCCACAAACAGAATTAACTGCGAGATAAACTGCAGAGGGGACAAAGATCCCATTTGAAACAGAGGGATACTGATGATGCCGCAATGGGTTGTGCCCCATGCCTCGCCAATCGTGGTCTCTGCCACTGAAATAATAGTGCGGCCAAACCTTCCCAAAAACCTTCACCAAACGGGATAAATACAACTTTGCCTCATGACAAGAAAATAATTAAAAATATGAAGTAAAAATAAAATTGCATTGTGTCCACTCTCTCCAACTGATAAATTTCTTATCAGTCATAACTTCCTCCAACTCAAGGTCAGTAAAACCAAATCCAATCACTTTGGCTCCTGGCCCTGGGCCCATCAAGCTGCCACCACAACCCTACTCCAGAGATGTGAAACCTCTCAGCTCCACTCCAAGCTAACCTTTCTTCACCACATCTCATCTTTCACCAGCGGCATTTGCGTCAACTGCTGAAATACTGCTGACGTCAGCCCCTGCCTCCCGTCACCATTGAGACCTAGTGCAAGTCTTCATCGCCTCAAGACTTAACCCCTCTAATGCTGTTCTGTCTTTGCTAGCCTCCTTCCTACAAACTACAACTTGCTCAGAACTCTGCTGCCCGTGTCATCTCACACATCCCCTGTCCTTACTGGGTTCCACTGGCTTTCTGTGCTCCAACGGGTACAATTATAAAATCCTTGTCCACATGTTTAAACCCCTCCAAGGCATCACCCTATCCTACCTCTGGACATACACTCCAGGGAGACGGGCCTACTTTTTGTTCCCTACTCCACCAGTGCAGGCTGGTTGTGGAATCTAGATCGAGGGGGCATATCTTTTAAAATTAGAGCTAGGCCATTCAAGAGTGAAATCAGAAGGCACTTTTTCCCACACAAAGGGGAGTAGAAATGTGGAACTCTCTCCCCCAAAAGTCTGTGGATGCCGGGGAACAATTGAAGCTTTCCAGACTGAAATGGATAGATTTTTTTGGATAAGGGCATCATGGGATATGGAGCAATAGGGTTGGTGGAACAGACTCAAGGGGTTGAATGGCCTTCTCCAGTTGCTACGTTCCTCTGCCAAGGCCACAGGAACCACACTGCTTATTCCAACCTTTCCCCCACCCCTGTAGAAAAAGCCTGGCCTCCATTCAATGACTTTCAAATGCAGACTAAAGTGAGGAATCAGGCCCGTGCCCAGGCCTAGCAGTTCATGTTCCAAGACCCTGCTACACAGTTACAATTTACTTGTCTCAATACTGCGGTTTTCAAAAATTTTGAATTGTTGGCCCACTGCCATAGCGTAAATCATACGTCACTCGGAAAGCATGAGAGCAGGAGCAGGTAATGCCAACAATGGACAGAAGCACAGTCTCAAACTGTAACAGCGGCCCTGTTAGAGTAAGATACCTGCTCCTTAGCTTCTTTCTTCTCCCCCTTCTCCAGAAACTGCTGCCCGTGGATACTGTCCACTATAGTACAGTACAGTCCTGTCCCACAGCCATTACTTCACTTGTATAGCCAATCTTGCCCTGTGAGTATGGATAGTGTTGCCAAGCCAGTCATCTACAGGGGAATCCGCCAAACCAGTCCCAGTTTCATCCGATTTCCTTCATAGTCACTGGGTCAATATCCTGGTACTCCCTACCTAATAGCACTATGGGAGCACCTTCACCACACTGACTGCAGCGGTTCAAGAAGGTGGCTCACCACCATCTTCTCAGGGCAACTAGGGAGGGGCAATAAATACCGGCCTTGCCAGCAATGCCCATATCCCGAGGATGAATATTAAAAAAAAGACTTTCCAGCCCAAATCACGGGATAGCGATCAGGAATGCGAACTCTGGCTGAATATCCCCTCCCTAACCCGGGGACACCGAGACCAATAGTAGCCCCAGCCAACTCAGCACAGACCAGAGATTGAACCTATTTGACTCAGCAAGCTGCTGCCTTAAGATGCTGAGCCATTGGGGAAGCACGCAGCACCCAATCTGCACCACACGTGCACACAATGCGAAAAGGCTACTTTCCTGAAGGTAATGTCCCCTTCGATGTTGTGTTTATACAGAACCATCATGAAAAAAAGCTGCCGTGTAAGCCCCAGCGCCTGGCAACACAACGCTCTTCAAAAGCCAAGAGTCGCAACTTTAGTTTTCTGGCTGCAGACCATCCCAGTGGTCAAGGGAAACCCTAACCTTAGGTGGGAGCGGCCTTATGGGCGCACACAGCCCCAGTGAGAGCCAACTGCCGGCTTGTATGGGCTGGAATGAGGGTCCAACCCCCCTCTCCCCGGCAGCCACCTGCTGCTGCTACCTGTAGCGGTTGAGAGCAGCCCAACTCCGCAGCACCACCACACTTCCTTCACGGCACGGCGAATTACTGTGCCCGGTGGGTTACCGACTGTGTCACTGCAACACTGGCTGTGTTGCCGTTTCAGTGTGTTGATCACCCAAACTCACCGTTACCTCTGCAACTGATTCGCCAACGCGGCACTTACCTCTTGGCACACCGGGGGGGCGGGGGGGGGGGAAGAGAATCAGCTCGCAGGGCAATACTTTATAACACTGTCACTACCCCGGGGTGTAAACGAGGCAGCTCTTCCACAGTTGGCAGTGCCAAGGGCCACCCTGGGAGCTGGTGCGGGAGTGGAGCAGTGTTAACAGCTGCTGCCGGACCAGACCAGGTGCCTTATCCGCTGGTGGCAGGCAAACGAAGGCCTATAGTTCAGAGGTGCTGGGCATCGGGCAAGGTCTGCGGCCAGAGACCAACGTAGCCAAAAATTGCGCAATGCTGAGTTGGTTACGGTCTCTGTAGCCTTCTCGAGCCATACAACCCTCCGAGAACTCTGTGCCCCTCCAATTCTGGCCTCTTGCTCATCCTCAATTTCCTTCACTCCACTATTGGCAGCCGTGCCTTTAGCCGTCTAGACTCTAAGTTCTGGAATTCCTTCCCTATACCTCTCTCTCTCTCTCTCTCTCCCCTCCATTAAATCATTCATTAAAACCTACCTCTTTGGCCAACCTTTTGGTCACCTATCCTAATATTTCTATGTGGCTCGGTGTCAGTTTTTGTCTGATTACACTCACATGAAGCACCTTGGGACGTTTTACTACGTTAAAGGCACTATATAAATCCAAGCTTTGTCTCTGCTGGTGCCACAGAATCCACAGCACTCATGGAGCAGAGTCAGCCTGATTGGGATATAAAGGCTATGTGGAATAAACAAGGGCACAGGAAATGAGCGAAGTACAGAGCATAACATCACACAATATAAAAGTAACAGATAGATCTTTTCTGTTGCACAATTTCTCTCTGACCCTGAATTCCCGAGAAGTGAATAAACAGCGAAAGAGTTACTTTTACTGGGTAGGAAGTGGATGTTGCATTATCTGACCCCAGGTAACAGGTTTGAGGAATAGGGAAATGCAAATTTTCAGCAACAGTAACTTCAGCTCTAGTTATTGATTGCAATCCATTTGAAACTGTGCATATCATACTGACGCCAACCAACGACGCTGTTATTTCTGAATCTGTCATGCATTCTAAGGGGTGCTGAATTTCCCATCATCCCCAATAGAAAACCGGAGACAAACACAATTAATGAATGAAATGGTATGTGCCAATCGCAGCCCAGGCTGTCTTTTTCTCTCTCGTCAATTCTCTCCCCTCCCCGAGGGGGTGACTCTTCGCAATTTGCTTTTCAACTTTTTTAACCCTCCCCGGTGACTTATGCAAACGGCCATGATTCACACGAATGTTGGCGGGATATCTGATCAATGGGACAGCATCACAGTGGTGCCCAATCCTATCCTCAACTGATGCCCCCAACACACACACTTTCAGCAACAGTCACTTCATAGTCATCGGGAGCAGGAACCCCGGCTCATTTTCCCCTTCCTCTGAGGCCAGCGACAGAGAAGCAGCTGAGATCAGCAAAGGGGATCAAACCATGATGCATTTTGGGAGGATGAATGAGGAGAGGCATTGTAAACTAAATGGCACAATTTTGAAGAACATAAGAAATAGGAGCAGGAGTCGGCCAATCGGCCCCTCGAGCCTGCTCCGCCATTCAATAAGATCATGGCTGATCTGATCCTAACCTCAAATCTAAAGAACACAAGAAGCAGAAGTAGGAGCAGGACCCGGCCACTCAGCCCTGGGCCCGCTCCGCCACCCACAGGGCCTTGAACGATCCGAACTCAGCTTCATGTCCAATTTCCTGACCGCTCCCAGTAACCCCTACTTCCCTTTACTTCTAGGAAACTGTCTATTTCTGTTTTAAATTTATTTAATGATGTAGCTTCCACAGCTTCCTGGGGCAGCAAATTCCACAGATCTACTACCCTCTGAGTGAAGAAGTTTCTCCTCATCTCAGTTTTGAAAGAGCAGCCTCTTATTCTAAGATTATGCCCCTAGTTCTAGTTTCACCCATCCTTGGGAACATCCTTCCCGCATCCACCCGATCAAGCCCCTTCACAATCTTATATGTTTCAATAAGATCGCCTCTCATTCTTCTGAACTCCAATGAGTAGAGTCCCAATCTACTCAACCTCTCCTCATATGTCCACCCCCTCATCCCCGGGATTAACCGAGTGAACCTTCTTTGTACTGCCTCGAGAGCAAGTATGTCTTTTCTTAAGTATGGACACCAAAACTGTATGCAGTATTCCAGGTGCGGTCTCACCAATACCTTATATAACTACAGCAATACCTCCCTGTTTTTATATTCTATCCCCCTAGCAATAAAAGCCAACATTCCGTTGGCCTTCTTGATCACCTGCTGCACCTGCATACTAACATTTTGATTTTCTTGCACTAGGACCCCCAGATCCCTTTGTACTGCAGTACTTTCCAGTTTCTCGCCATTACGATAATAACTTGCTCTCTGATTTTTCCTGCCAAGGTGCATAACCTCACATTTTCCAATATTGAGACCTGTGGTAGAAAACTTGAAAAAATGCATATGCAATCTTTGGCTTTAGACAACTCTCTGAGATCTCTGCATTCCTCCCATTCTGGCCTCTTGTACCCTACCCGTCTTCCTTCGCCTCACTATTGATGGCCATGCTTTCAGCTGTCTAAGCCCAAGCTCTAATTCCCGCCTCCTTTAAGACCCTCCTTAAAACCTACCTCTTTGACCAAGCTTTTGGTCACCTGTTCTAATGTCTCCTTTGGCTCGGTGTTAATTTATGTCTGGTTACGCTTCTGTGAAGTGCCTTGAGATGTTTTACTGCATTAAAGGCGCTCTATAAATGCAAGTTGTCATTGTTATGGAGGTATAGAGTACAAAAGCAAGAAAGTTATGACAAACCTTTATAAATCACTATCACTGGGGTATTGTGTCCAATTCTGGGCACCACACTTTAGGAAGGATGTCAGGGCCTTGGCGGGGGTGCAGAGAAGATTTACCAGAATTATACCAGGGATGAGGGACTTCAGTTATATGCAGACTAGAGAAGCTGGGATTGTTCTCCTTAGAGCAGAAAAGGTTAAGGGGAAATTTAATAGAGGCATTCAAAATCATGAGGGGTTTTGACAGAGTAAACATGGAGAAACCGTTGTCACTGGTGGGTGGGTCAGTAACCAGAGGACACAGATTTAAGGTAATTGGCAAAGGAACCAGAGGGGAGATGAGGAGACTTTTTTTTATGCAGCGAGTTATAATCTAGAATGCACTGCCCAAAAGGGTGGTGGAAACAATTGCAGGGCTATGGGGAAAGAGCAGGGGAGTGGGACAAATCGGATAGCTTTTACAAAGAGCCAGCACAGGCACGATGGGCCGAATGGCCTCCTTCTGCGGTGTAAGATTCTATGAACCAGGGACCATTCTGATCTGTGCAGTTCATCAGCTGAACTCACAGCCATTGGGGAGCTATGGATTATTGTAACCGAGTACTCAGGAAAACTAAGATTAGGAGGAGCTGATTGTTGAGTATTGGTGTAGGTCCATAAAAAGGTCCCAGAGTAATGACAGGGGGCCTCAAGTTCACCAACATAAGCCTGACCACGATCTCCTACCCATTCGGCCACTGGGTACCAAGTAAACAGGCCTGGCTACCCTAGCACACGAAAGAGGCCCCATCGGTGAGGGTGTGTCAAGAAGAGATGAGACCGGTGACCCGGCCAGTCAGCCTGCACTACACTATAGTCAATTGTTAAAAACAAGTAGCTCACCACCGATCACAGCCAGGGAGGCCAGAGACCTCTCAGTCAGAGAAAGTTGCAAAAAGCGGAATGTACTTGAAAAGGAGGAGGATGAGGCTGCCAAGCAGGTGCACAAAATGATACAGCATGCATCCCAAAGCATTACTTGGACCTGAACAATCATTTACTCAATACAAAGCTAGGGCTGGAATTGCAGCATAACAGGAACTCCAAGAGAGGAACGCTACTACAGAGAGTCACATGAGCCCCTCCTCCCTCACTACAATACATCCTCTTCCACATGGGAAGGCAGAGGGCCTTCAATCGTGAATAGCCCCCTCTCCCCCATGCAACATCCTACTGCCACAGACTCCCACCACCACCCGCCCCCAAAACCTGACAACACATTTAAAAAACACATAGCCTGGAGGTCAGCCTGCACTCATAAAAACTTTACCCATTTGGAATAAGTGCGTGAAATGGCCACCCCTTCCCCCAAACAACCCAACACAAACCAACCCAAATACAGCACCAAAATTCCAGTTTGCAGTTTTAATTCTGCAGTTATTCATAACATTGCCAACCCCCAAAGTCAGTCTCCATCCACTGTGCCTAAATGTAGGAACAGGAGGAAGCCATTCAGCCCCTCGAGCCCATTCGGCCATTCAATCAGATCATAGATGGTCTGTATCTCAACCCCAATTACCCACCTTTGTTTCATATCCCTCGATACCCTCACCCAACAAAAATCTATCGATATCAGACTTGGAAAGTTTAATTGAGTCTTGATTGAATTTCAGTTGAGTGTAACCCCCTTGTATCTCTAACAGCTGATAGTTCATTCGCAATATAAACACTGCTGAGCATTTTTCGCCAGGTTACACGTCATGTTAGGTTTCCAGTCACTGCACCAATACCCATCAATGTTTCAACAATCTACCCAACTCTGGCACAGAAAAACACAGGAGCAGCACATCCCAGACAGAATTGGAACAAATCCCACTACAAGAACATCTCACTGTAAACATAAAACTATGGATCAGGTGGGGCAGCAGCAGCCAGGACGGGGCTGTGGGTCTAAGGAGTGCAATCCCACCCCTTACATTAACCTGTAGCAGCCCCTGGACAGCAGGAGGCCCACAGACGGCAGCGCAGTTTGCAAACACTCACCCCCTTCCCCCACTGACAGGGGCAGTCCCCTAAACCTGCAGTGACTCCGATCTTTGTGCAGATTTCGGCAGCTCACCTCCTGGGCCCAAGTGAAGGGTCAGCTCCTCCCTCTCCACCCCCCCCAAACCATTATACAGGGGGTGGGAGGGTAACGTCAGCGCGGGAGGCACTCACAGAACACCCCCACCCCCAGAGACCCCGCGCTCGCTCAAACCGGGGGGGGGGGGGGAAATGGGGGAAGAGGGGGAGGGGAATGGAGGGGAATGGAGGGGGGGGGGGGGGGAGGGGAATGGAGGGGGGGGGGGAGGGGAATGGAGGGGGGGGGGGAGGGGAATGGAGAGGGAGGAGGGAATGTGGGGGAGGGGGATTAAAGCCAGCGCTCGCGTTCACCCTACAGTCGGGCGGCAGGGCCCGGCGGACAGGGCCGACGCTCCACGCCCGAACTGCGGTTGAATGCGGCCCGCCTGAACCAGGAAGCTCCCGCCTAATAATCCCCTCCCGAGTAGCGGCTGGGCCCTGGGTGCACACCAGCCGAGCCCGCGGGCTAACCCCCTCCGCCCTCCGGGGCCCAGGCCCCAGGCCCGGACCTACCTCTCCGAGTCCGGCTGCTCCGCGTGTCTGACTCGCACCAGCGCCTCCGTTGCGCTCAGCCATCCAGTTCTGCGCCTGCGCCGCCGCGGGGCCCGCCGGGAAACGTTGCCCTCCTCCCACCACCCCCCGCGGCAGGACTACAACTCCCAGAGAGCACCGCGCGCCGCCTGGCCCGGGGGGGAAGGGCAGGGGGCACTGAGCTGCCTCCCCACCCCCTCCACCCTAGGTTCAACCTGGTGTCACATTATTTAATGGAGGGTATTATTCAGGACAGCCAGGCTGGACCAAAACCCATTAACAAGAAAGTCTTCCATTTATATTGCACCTTTCATGACCTCAGGAAGTCCCAAAGCGCTTTACAAGTACTTTTTGAAGTGTAATCCCTGCTTTAATGTAGGGAAACGCGGCAGCCAATTTGCGCACAGCAAAGGTCCCACAAACAGCAATGTGATTTTGACCAGATAATCTGTTTTTTAGTGATGTTGGTTGAGGGATAAATATTGGCCAGGACACCGGGGGAGAATCCCCCTCCTCCTCTTCAAAATAGTGCCACGGGATCTTTTACGTCCACCTGAAAAGGCAGACGGGGCTTTGGTTTAACGTCTCACCCAATAGATGGCACCTTTGACTCCAGCAGTCCCTCAGTAATGAACTCGAGAGTCAGTCTAGAATTTGTGGTCAAGTCCCTGGAGTGAAACTTGAACCCATAACCTACTGGGACTTAGAGACGAGAATGCTACCCACTGAGCCATGCATAGTACAGAAAGTCCCATTAGAGTTCAGACGTCTAGTGCCCAACTGTGTCCTCACCCGGATTGTGCCCAATTGTTAATTCCCTCCAGCAAAACTCCGCAACCTCATTTTCACAAGGCAGACGGGCACAAGCTCGGTTCACCAGGATTGTCCTGGACACTGCTACAAGCAACCAGGGAAAAAAATCATAGGGGCATTAAAAAGAAATGTGTGTTCTCTTTTTCTTTGAACGCTTTTGTTTATTAGCCATTAAAAGATTGGAGATGGGAAAAAAAGGCTGTTTGACCAGGCGGGGTGGTTAGAGGTGAGAGGTCATGTGATGAAACCTCCAGGAATACATCCAACCAGAGTTGGCAACCCTAGCACAAACGTCCACTGGAGGGGCCTCTCCAGGTCCAGGTTAGTTGCCTGGCCTGGAACCTTTCCCCAAGTGGGGACCACTTATACCCCCTCTGGCAACCGGTATATCTTATCTCACTAAGCACACCAGCCTCAGCACTATGCACGCTAGGTGGGCTGGTGGGAACTTCCAGCATTAAGAGGCTCCGCCCCCCGACAAACTTTGTCAGAAGGAGGATCCATCCCTCACAACACAGGCTGGGAAATCCTGGAAATGACTGGGACCTGCACCACCGGGTCCTTGCTGTTTGTCGGTGAGTTCTGGCGGGCTTATGGCAGGAGGATAGTAACTGCCTTCAGGAGGACATAGATAGACGAGGGAAATGGGCAGACACAAGGCAGGTGCAATTTGGTAGGGAGAATGAGGAGAGGCAAGATAAACTAAATGGTACAATTTTAAAAGGGGTGCAAGAATAGAGAGACCTGGGTGTGTACATACACAGATCTTTGAAGGTGGCAGGACAAGTTGAGAGGGCTATTAAAAAAGCATACGGGATCATTAGCTTTATAAATACAGGCATAGAATACAAAAGCAAGGAAGTTATGCTAAACCTTTTTGAAGTCTGTTACAATCCTCCTCACTGTTTGCTACTTTTCCGAGTTTTGTCTTATCTGCAACCTTTGAAATTATGCACAGAATACCCAAGTCCAAATCATTAATATATATCAAAAAGATTAGAAGCACTAATACTGACCCCTGAGGGATGCCACTGTATTCTTCCCTCCAGTCTTAAAAACAAGTGTTCACCACTACTCTCTGCTATCTGTCTCTTAGCCAATTTTGTATACACGCTGCCACTGCCTCTTTAATCCCATAGGCTTCAATTTTGCTAACAGGTCTATTATGTGCTACTTTGGTACTTTATCAAATGCCTTTTGAAAGTCCATATACACAACATTAACCACACTACCCTCATCAACCCTCTCCGTTACTTCATCAAAGAACTCAATCAAGTTACTCAAACACGATTTGCCTTTAACAAATCCGTGCTGGCTGTCATTTATTAACCCATATTTTTCCAGGCGACAATTAATATTGTCTTGGATTAGTATCTCTAAAAGTTTCCCCACCACCGATGTTAGGCTGACTGGCCTGTAGTTATCCCTCTCCCCTTTTTTGAACAGGGGTGTAACATTTTGAATCCTCCTGTCCTCTGGCATCGCTCCCATATCTAGTAAGGATTGGAAGATTGTGGCCAGAGCCTCCGTTATCTTCCCTCAGCAACCTAGGATGCATCCCATCCGGACCAGGCGACTTTTCTAGTTTGAGTACTGCCAATCTTTTAAGTACCTCCTCTTTATCTATTATTATCCTATCCAATTTCTCTACTACCTCCTCCTTTACTGTGACATTGGCAGTTTACCCTTCTTTAGCGAAGACCGATGCAAAGAACTCACTTAGCACCTCAGCCATGCCCTCTGCCTCCACAAGAAGATCTCCTTTTTGGTCCTTAATCGGCCCCACCCTTCCTCTGACTATCCTTTTACTATTTATATGTTTATAAACGATTTTTAGGTTTCTGCTATGTTACACGCTAATCTATTCTCATACACTCTCTTTGATCCTCTTATTTCCTTTTTCAGTTCTTCTCTGCACTTTCAGTTTGGTTCTCTACTGTATTATGAGCCTGACATTTATCATAAGCTTCCTCATTCTGTTTCATTTTACTCTCTATATCTTTAGTCATCCAGGGAGCTCTAGCTTTGGATGCCGTTCCTTTCCCCCTCGTGGGAACTTCCAAAAAAAAGTACTTCATTGGCTGTGAAGCACTTTGGGACGTCCAGAGGTTGTGAAAGGCACTATATTCTGGCCTCTTGAGCATCCCCGATTTTCGTCACTCCACCGTTGCCGGCCGTGCCTTCAGCTGCCTAGGCCCTAAGCTCTGGAATTCCCTTCATGAACCTCTCCATCTCTCTACCTCTCTCTCCTCTTTTAAAATGCTCCTTAAAACCTACCTGTCCTAATATCTCCTTATGTGGCTCGGTGTCAAATTTTGTTTGTTAATGCTCCTGTGAAGCGCCTTGGGATGTTTTACTATGTTAAAGGCGCTGTATAAATGCAAGTTGTTGTAGTATATAAATGCAAATCTTTCTTTCTTTCCAATGTCCAGGCAATGCAGCCCTACTTGCAATTACAATTCTTACTCACTGTTTTCAATTTTGTAGAGCTGGAGGTCTGGGAAAGGGCTATTCTTAGTGCCGCTGACTTGTCGATAAATCGGAATACCAAGATCTGTTAGTATCAATAATTTGAGATACCTGAAAATGAATGGGAAGAGGATTTCAATTTTATACGTGACCTCCCCAAGGTTAGGGTAGGCACCAGAAATCAAAATCTTTCTACTCCCTGGGTTTGGCAGAGTCTCACTTGCTTGCAGAGAAAGTGATTGGTGAATAAGGACAGTAGAGGAGGGTAGAATTACCTCTTAGATCTGTGCTGGTTCCACACGGATACTTTTTATGCTTTATTGTTGTTTTGAAAAGAAAGTAGATCTCCTGAGGCAAGGACACTCTCTCCTCAGCGTGTCCGAACAAGTTGCCTGGAAAGTAGTTTGTGTTCTTTGACCAATGCACATGTTAAGATTTTGTACGTCAAACGTGAATTAAACCAACAACAGCAGGGGCTGAGTGGTATCTGGCTGCTGTGTCCTTTGATCTTAGCACCTGAGTTTGAATCCAGCCCTGACTTACTTTTGAGTCAATCTCACTCCAATGCGGGCCCAAAATTGGCATAAATTAGTACCCAATGGGCGAACTCTCTCAGAGGTGGTTGCCATGGAAATGAAAATGGCAGCCATGTGTAGTTGGGTGCTCCCCTCAGATTGGGACTAATGTCATTGATCCTTGCAGCCTACACCAAAATTTCCATTTCAATGTCTTTCCCTGCAACCCCAGGCATCTCTGTATGAAAGAAAGAAAGAACTTGCATTCATACAAGTCCTTTCATGACCTCAGGACATCCCACAATGCTTTACAACTTAAGTGTAGTCACTGTTGTAATGTAGGAAACGCGACAGCCAATTTGTGCACAGCAAGATCCCACAAACATCAAGATGATAATAACCAGATAATCTGTTTTCGTGATGTTGGTTGAGGGTTAAACATTGGCCAGTACACCGTGGAGAACTCCCCTGCTCTTCTTGAAATAGTGCCGTGGGATCTTTTACATCCACCTGAGGGAGAAGACAGAGCCTCGGTTTAATGTCTCATCCGAAATACGGCACTCTCACCAGTGGAGCACTCCCTCCGTACTGCACTGGATGTGTCAGCCTAGATTTTGTGTCCAAGTCTCTGGAGTGGGACTTGAACTTCTGACTCAGAGGCGAGAGTGCTACCACCGAGCCGCGGCTGACACCTTGTATGTCTAGGATGTTCCCTGGGTTTCACTCCTGGAATGCCACCGAGAGTAGGGAAGTGGCCTGGACCAGATCCTCTGTGCTCCTGCCAAAGAGTCTGCTGGAGTCTGGCCTCCTGATTCATGCCTTCGGAACACTTCTAGATTTTGGTTAGTAAAGGTGGCAAACAAAACAGCAGCAAGAGTGATTACTGCACAATCCGTGCTGTCTTCAGACAGCTACCCCACACTTGACTTCTGTGAAATGGGCGATCACATGCAGTTCTGGGCCTGAGTAATGAAGCAATTCTTTTATACACACCAAGCGAATTAAAATGGTACAATAATTTAAAAATAGCTTCGTTTAAAACAGCTGGTTAGAATTTAATTTAATAAAATCAACAGAATCAATGCCAGCATCACTGATGACATATTTTAAGAATGAAAAAATAACAATGTTTGAATTGGCTGGAAAGATCGCAAATCATCAGTCACATCGTAAGTGTGGATTACTGGAAAATTTATGGAGTGTTTGGAGCTGGAGAATGTGCGTCTGTAGCATTGCTGGAAGCTCCCACATACTTAGTACTGCTGGACCAAATGTTTCAGTACTTACTGATGAAGGATGGAGTTTCAGGGATTTGTGTGTGCGAACGGAGAGCGGGCAAGGGAGAAAGTTGACCCAAAGTTAACGTGTGGAACTTGTGCTGAAGATGTAAGAAGGAACTTGCATTTATTTAGCGCCTTTCACGACCTCAGGACGTCCCAAAGCACTTCACAGCCAACGTACTCACTGTTGTAATGTAGGAAGCGCGGCAACCAAATTGCACACGGTGACGTCCCACGAACAGCAATGATATAATGACCAGCACTCACTCAGTACTCATTTTCACATCGTTCACCTGACGAAGGGGGAAGCCTCCGAAAGCTTGTGAATTTAAAATGAAATTGCTGGACTATAACTTGGTGTTGTAAAATTGTTTACAACACTCAGTACTACACTGAGGTGTCAGACTGGACTCAAGTATCTGGAGTGGTACTTGAACTCATGACCTTCTGACTCAGAGGCAAGAGTGCTACTACTGAGCCAAGGACATGTCATTGGGTTTTCCATTCTGGGTCAATTGCTGGAGCAAGCCTGCAGGAGGTGCTGCCATGATCATCGTTTTTGGAACCATTCAAGTTTCAAAATACTTTTGAGTAATATTATTTGGGTGATTTTACTTCCTGGTCATTGCGGTGAGGAAGTCACTGCTGGGAATGGTTACCTTTTGGTACTTAGGGGGTGACATTTGTAACCTCACCCTTTAGTGACACCAACAGACACTCCCAGGTCAGCCATATCACTGGCTAGGTAGAGGATAAAGTTCCCTGTACACTGTCCCATCAAGTACACCCGGTCAGGTCAGATGTCCGACAAGGACTCAAAAACAATAAATCCCCACATGTAGACAGTATTTATCACAGAGTGCTAAAGGAGGCTAAGGTGGAGATTTGAGAGGCACTGACAATCATCATGAGGGAGTCACTCACCACT
Source organism: Heptranchias perlo (assembly GCF_035084215.1). NCBI lineage: Eukaryota > Metazoa > Chordata > Chondrichthyes > Hexanchiformes > Hexanchidae > Heptranchias > Heptranchias perlo. Next base: position 11,172,153 of record NC_090350.1, on the reverse strand, counting down.
GGAGAGATACCAGTAGATTGGAAACAGACTAATGTGGTACCAATATTCAAAATGGGTCAACAAATCGGATCCATTAGTCTCACTTCAATCCCATGTAAAATAATGGAATGATTATCAGTATAAATTTGAACATTATCAGTACAATAATAACTTAACATGGATTCAGAAGGGGAAGAATTTGCCTAACCAACCTTCTTAACTTCTTTGAGGAAGTGACATCCCAAGTGGGCTGTGGTAAGCCCTATGATGTGTTGCACTTGGACTTATAGAAGGTATTTGACAAAGTTTCTTACAAAAGGCTCATTAAGCTCAAAGCTTTGGGGATTCAGAGTAAATCTTGGGTACAGATCAGAAATTGGCTGATGGATAGAAAACAATGGATACTTGTTAAAGGAGTAACAACAAGGTTGGGGGGGGGGGGGTGGGAGTACAGAGTGGGGTGCCTCAGAGATCAATTGTTGGGACTGCCACAGTTTCAATTTACATCAATTACTTGGACTCAATGCAAATTGGCCAAATTTGCAGATGATACCAAACCAGAAGAGGCAGTAGTATAAGGAGGAGACAACTCAGAAGTTACAAAATGAGTTGAACAAAATATGTAAGTGGGCAGATGGAATTTAGTGTAGGCAAATGTAAAGTACTACAAAATAAAGGAAAAATGGTACCCTCTTCACAAATCGTTGAAATGACTTGAAAAAGACTTAAGAGTCTCAGGAGACGTGACACTCATAATGCCCTAACCAATGCAGAAGAGCAATCAACAAAGCCAATAGAATGTTGACCCATAAAGCCAAACCAATAGAATACAAGTCAGCGGAAGCCCTGATCAAATTGTGCAGTGCTCTGCTCAGACCACACTTTGAGCACTATGTCCAATTCTGGTCATCGAGACCTGGTCATTGGTCATCTGGTCATTCAAGCCCCAGAGTCTGTGCAGAGAAGAGCCACAAGGATGATCCCCACTCTTAGAGGTCTCAGATATGAGGTAAAACTGGTGAAACTTGAGATCTTCAGCCTTGAAAGGAGGCGCTTGAGAGATGATTTTATAGAGACATGTAAGACTGTAAACAATGTGGAAAAGATAAATCAGGGAAATTAGTTTAAATAAAATTGCAGAAGTAGAAAAATGGTCACAAGTTTAAGCTAGTAAAAGGCAAATTCCCGACTGATATAAGGCCAAGGTTACCAGGTCCAGGCTAAATGCGGCCCATGGGGGCAGTCGCTCCGACTGTCTGTCTCTCTTGCGTGGCATTCTCCATGCCTGGGTGGCCCTGGAGAGGGAACATGTTGTGTCTGCTGGCACGCTTGAGGCTTTCTACGCTCGGAGGTCACTGAAGGGACTGGAGTGCATAGTCGATGATGACAATGGCATTTTGGTCTAATTTGGTTGAATTTGTATGATTGGGTGTGTCAAAAAAAAAATTTTGGTGGCATCTTAGTGGGCTTTGGGATTCTAGTCACTAGGGCAACCCAACACTTTTTGACGGGTTTTACTCAAAGATGCCGACTGATATCAGGAAGTTCTTCCTCAGAGATCAACACAGGGACTCTTGGATGTAGTGGTGAAGGAAAAATCCCTAGGATGATTTAAGAACTATTTGAATGTTGCAATGGGGGGAATGAAGGGTCATTCTGGTTTTTTGGTCTAAGATGGGCCGAATTGCTTCCCTCATCCCTAGTTATCTAGTGATCACAACTTCAAAAATAATTCATTGTCTGCGAAACACTGTGGGATGTCCTGAGGATGTGTCAAGTAGCTCTTTAAATGCAAATTACATAGAATTACTTAGAACTTACAGCACAGAAACAGGCCATTCGGCTCAACTGGTCTGTGCTGGTGTTTATACTCCACACGAGCCTCCTCCCACCCTACTTCGTCTAACTCTATCAACATAACCGTCTATTCCTTTTTCCCTCATTTACTTATCTAGCTTCCCCTTAAATGCATCAAGTTCTTTTTTTCTTTCTATTTCCCCTGCTTTTGCTCTAGTTTGGTCTTGGATCCCACACATGGCCCACCCTAGGAGTTCCAAACCCAGGTACACCGCAGGTTCGATGCCAAGTAAAGTTCTATTTACACTGCACCAATCAAGAGCTCCCAAGTGAGGTATTGTGCAGGTTAAATGCAGAGTTAAGGAACAAAGCGCAGGAAACTCTGCCGATGGTCCAATTGGTGAATCCATCAGGAAGAGCCCAGGTATGATCTCTGGTCTGTGCTGAGTCCACTGACCTCAGCCAGGATAGCAGAGGAAGTGCTACAATTACCCTCAGTGCCCCTGGCTAAGGGAGGAGTATACAAAACACCCGGTACTGAGGGGAGTTCTTCTGATATGCTGGCCAACATTTATGCCTTAACCAACATCATTAAGACAGAATGTTAGGCCATTTATCTCATTGCTGTTTGTGGGATCTTGCTGTGCACAATTTGGCTGCCAGGTTTCCCTACATTACAGCAGTGACTACACTTCAAAAGTACTTTGTTGGCTGTAAAGCACTTTGGGATGTCCTGATCACAATCCGTTGACCCCCCCCCCACCACCCCCACCTCCACCTCCCCAAATTAAAAGTGAGCATATTTGGATATGGGAACAAACTTCAACTGTGATGCTTCCACAGTCAAACATCCTCTCGACACTTCAAAATCTCGGCTGAAGCATGAAGAGGGGTCACTTGGGTAAGGCACTGGCAAAAGAACACAGAGTGCGGCATGGACCTGGGCTTTCCTGATCTTGGGGCTCAGTTCCACTCCAGGCAGTGCATTTGCCAACCGAGGCACTGGGGCGCTCCATAGGGAAGCGCAGTAACCTACTTTATGGATCGTTTTCCGGGAGTTTCCTATTCAGTGATCCCTTTATTGTATTTAGTGTTTCCAAATGCATGGCTCTGCAATGCAAGAGGGAATGGGATGGAAAAATGAAACCCCTGAGACTGTGAAAAGAAAGTCAAATAAAGTCTGCGGCTGTCAAATTACTTCAACCTGTAATCTCTGATATGTTAATTCAGGAAATTACTGAAACACAATAGAATATACCCTCAGAACTCCAATACATTTTAATTGTTATTTTCTATACCTGGAGTTTTGACTTTCCAGAATCTGAAATGCAAATGTAATTATTATGGCTCATTTGATTTGAGCTTTAGTAAGTCTGAGAGATTTTGCTACCTAGAAATAAGTTGTAAAAATGCTTATTAATCAGATGCTTTGAAGGCTCAGTAGGTGAGTCATACTTTTCATATTGATGTGTCAGGCGGTGACATGAATACAGTGTAGCCGTTCCCTTCAGGTTTTTGTTTATTCATAGAACATTACACAAGACTATGCAGGGATACAGATAAAAGAGTCCCTTTCAGGTTGATCTGGTCCAATGTACAGGCAAATAGTTTCCTCCTATAGAATGAATGGGTTTATTGAGGAGGGATCTTGTAGCCTGAGGCTATTATCATACATGGGCACTAGCGCCTCAGCACCTGCACCCTCTCAGGTTACCGTGTGCCCTCCTGACTACAGGCTCTGTACTATACAATCCAGGAAGTACACATACATTAATATCAAGGGTGCCTTAATCAGCTCTCGGAACTGTCTGCCTCCCTATCTCTGTAACCTCCTTCCAGCACGACAACCCTCCGAGATCCCTCCAATTCTGGCCTCTTGCACATCCCCGATTTTCTACGCTCCACAATTGGTGGCTGTGCCTTCAGCTATAGGGTACGGTAGCATAGTGGTTATGTTACTGGACTAGTAATCCGGAGTCATGAGTTCAAATTCCACCACGGCAGCTGGGCAATTTAAATTAAATAAAAACCTGGAATTAAAAAAACTAGTACCAGTAATGGTGGCCATGAAACTACCGGATTGTCGTAAAAACCCATCTGGTTCACTAATCCCCTTTAGGGAAGGAAACCTGCCGTCCTTACCCGGTCTGGCCTATATGTGATTCCAGACCCACAACAATGTGGTTGATTCTTAATTGCCCTCAGAAATGGCCTAGCAAGCCACTCAGTTGTAAAATCTCACTAAAAAAAGTCGTAATAAGAATAAAACCGGATGGACCACCAGGCCCAGTCGACCCTGAAAAGTCCTCCTCACGAACATCTGGGGACTTGTGCGAAAATTGGGAGAGCTGTCCCACAGACTAGTCAAGCAACAGCCTAACAAAGCCATACCCACAGAATCATACCTTTCAGTCAACGTCCCAGACTCTTCCATCACCATCCCTGGGTATGTCCTGTCCCACTGGCAGGACAGACCCACCAGAGGTGGCGATACAGTCAGGAGGGAGTGGCCCTGGGAGTCCTCAACATTGACTCCGGACCCCATGAAATCTCATGGCATCAGGTCAAACATGGGTAAGGAAACCTCCTGCTGATTACCACCTACCGTCCTCCCTCAGCTGATGAATCAGTCCTCCTCCATGTTGAGCACCACTTAGAGGAAGCACTGAGGGTAGCAAGGGCACAGAATGTACTCTGGGTGGGGGACTTCAATGTCCATCACCAAGAGTGGCTCGGTAGCACCACTACTGACCGAGCAGGCCGAGTCCTGAAGGACATAGCTGCCAGACTGGGCCTGCGGCAGGTGGTGAGTGAACCAACACGAGGGAAAAACAGACTTGACGGCGTCCTCACCAATCTACCTGCCGCAGATGCATCTGTCCATGACAGTATTGGTAGGAGTGACCACCACACAGTCCTCGTGGAGATAAAGTCCCGTCCTCACACTGAGGACACCATCCAATGTGTTGTGTGGCACCATCACCGTACTAAATGGGATAGATTCAGAACAGATCTAGCAGCTCAAAATTGAGCATCCATGAGGCATTGTGGGCCATCAGCAGCAGAATTGGATTCCACCACAATCTGTAATCTCGTGGCCCGGCATATTCCTCGCTCTACCATTACCAACAAGCCAGGGATCAACCCTGGTTCAATGAGGAGTGTAGAAGAGCATGCCAGGAGCAGCACCAGGCATACCTAAAAATGAGGTGCCAACGTGGTGAAGCTATAACACAGGACTACATGCATACTAAACAGCAGAAACAACATGCTATAGACAGAGCTAAGCGATTCCACAACCAACAGATCAGATCAAAGCTCTGCAATCCTGCCACATCCAGTCGTGAATGGTGGTGGACAATTAAACAACTAACGGGAGGAGGAGGAGGTCTGTAAACATCACCATCCTCAATGATGGCAGAGTCCAGCAAAAGACAAGGCTGAAGTGTTTGCAACCATCTTCAGCCAGAAGTGCCGAGTGGATGATCCATCTCGGCCTCCTCCCGATATCCCCACCATCACAGAAGCCAGTCTTCAGCCAATTCGATTCACTCCACGTGATATCAAGAAACGGCTGAATGCACTGGATACAGCAAAGACTATGAGTCCCGGCTGTAATGCTGAAGACTCCAGAACTAGCCGTACCTCTAGCCAAGCTGTTTCAGTACAGCTACAACACTGGCATCTACACAACATTGTGGAAAATTGCCCAGTTATGTCCTGTCCACAAAAAACAGGACAAATCCAATCTGGCCAATTACCGCCCCATCAGTCTACTCTCAATCATCAGCAAAGTGATGGAAGGTGTCGTCGACAGTGCTATCAAGCGGCACTTACTCACCAATAACCTGATCACCGATGCTCAGTTTGGGTTCCGCCAGGACCACTTGGCTCCAGACCTCATTACAGCCTTGGTCCAAACATGGACAAAAGAACTGAATTCCAGAGGTGAGGTGAGAGTGACTGCCCTTGACATCAAGGCAGCATTTGACCGAGTGTGGCACCAAGGAGCCCTAGTAAAATTGAAGTCAATGGGAATGAGGGGGGAAACTCTCCAGTGGCTGGAGTCATACCTAGCACAAAGGAAGATGGTAGTGGTTGTTGGAGGCCAATCATCTCAGCAACAGGACATTGCTGCAGGAGTTCCTCAGGGCAGTGTCCTAGGCCCAACCATTTTCAGCTGCTTCATCAATGACCTTCTCTCCATCATAAGGTCAGAAACGGGGATGTTTGCTGATGATTGCACAGTGTTCAGTTCCATTCGCAACCCCTCAGATAATGAAGCAGTCCGAGCCTGCATGCAGCAAGACCTGGATAACATCCAGGCTTGGGCTGATAAGTGGCAAGTAACATTCGCGCCAGACAAGTGCCGGCAATGACCATCTCCAACAAGAGAGAGTCTAACCACCTCCTCTTGACAGTCAATGGCATTACCATCGCTGAATCCCCCACCATCAACATCCTGGGGTTCACCATTGACCAGAAACTTAACTGGACCAGCCACATAAATACTGTGGCTACGAGAGCAGGTCAGAGGCTGGGTATTCTGCGGCGAGTGACTCACCTCCTGACTCCCCAAAGCCTTTCCGCCATCTACAAGGCACAAGTCAGGAGTGTGATGGAACACTCTCCACTTGCCTGGATGAGTGCAGCTCCAACAACACTCAAGAAGCTCGACACCATCCAGGACAAAGCGGCCCGCTTGATTGGGACCCCATCCACCACCCTAAACATTGACTCCCTTCACCACCGGCGCACTGTGGCTGCAGTGTGTACCATCCACAGGATGCACTGCAGCAACTCGCCAAGGCTTCTTCGACAGCACCTCCCAAACCCGCGACCTCTACCACCTAAAAGGACAAGAGCAGCAGGTATATGGGAACAACACCACCTGCACGTTCCCCTCCAAGTCACACACCATCCCGACTTGGAAATATATCGCCGTTCCTTCATCGTTGCTGGGTCAAAATCCTGGAACTCTCTTCCTAAAAGCAGTGTGGGAGAACCTTCACCACACCGACTGCAGCGGTTCAAGAAGGCGGCTCACCACCACCTTCTCAAGGGCAATTAGGGATGGGCAATAAATGCTGGCCTGGCCAGCGACGCCCACATCCCATGAATGAATTTTTAAAAAGCTGCCCGGGCCCTAAGCTCTGGAATTCCCTCCCTAAATCTCTCTGCCTCTCCACCTCTCTCTCCTCCTTTAAGACACTCCTTAAAATCTAATTCTTTGACCAAGCTTTTGGTCACCTGTCCTAATATCTCCTTATGTGGCTCGGTGTCAAATTTTGTTTGTTAATGCTCCTCTGAAGTGCCTTGGTACATTTTACTACGTTAAAGGCGCTGTATAAATGCAAGTTGTTGTTATTGTTGTTGTCCATTCAACTATCTATCTATCAATTGCACACTTGCACATCTGTCAGAGAATCTGGCGGCAATGCCAGATCCCTTAGAGGTGAGAAGACAAACAAAATGGCCCTAAGAATGTTGGGGGTGAGATTGGCCAACGTCAATAGCGTGAAACAGGCTTGTGGTGAATCGGCAGCCCCTTTTACACTGCACCCGATTTATTTTTCCACTGACTTCAATGGAAAAAAAATCAGGCTCGTTGTAAAACTCGATGCCGATTCGCTATGAGCCCATTTTCCGCTGCTGGCCGTAAGCCAATTTCATCTCCTTAGTGTTTCCCCACATTACAATAATAACTACACTTCAAAAGTATTCAATTGGTTGTAAAACATTCTGAGGTCATGCAAACCCGTGGCTCAGTGATAAAACTCTCGCCTCTGAGTCAGAAGGTTGTGGGTTCATAGTCCCACTGCAGAGACTCAAGCACATAATCTAGGCTGACAATCTAGTGCAGTACTGAGGGAGTGCCGCACTGTCGGAGGTGCCGTCTTTCGGGTGAGATGTTAAATCGAGGTCCCGTCTGCCCTCTCAGGTGGATGTAAAAGATTCCACGGCTCTGTTCAAAGAAGAGCAAGTGAGTTCTCCCCGGTGTCCGGGCCAATATTTATCCCTCAATTAACATCACTGAAACAGATCATCTGATCATTTATTTCATTGCTCTTTGTGGGACCTTGCTGTGAGCAAATTGGCTGCCACGGTTCCCCACATTACAACTGGCTACACTTCAAAAGTACTGCCGATGTCTGCAGATAAGGTCTTAAATTCTTCACACCACTGGATGTTCCTGCACCAACATTTCTCCAGCAAAGATTGCTTCGTAACTTTGTGAAGCTATTTTTATGTCCAAGAACTACTCTCGGTAATCCTGCACCATCAACATTCATGCGTTCCCGAAAACCATATTCCCCTGTTTTAAAAAGAAACACAGAAAATTCATTGTGGCCCTTCTTGAGAGCCCAAGGGGTTAAAAACAACAAACAATTCATTAATTTTCTTCTGTCACCCTCTATCCCGGGACCAGAGAGGACTCCACACACGTTTCCGTGAATTAATCTAATTACTTCACTTCAGGAGGAATAGTCATCAAAGGCAGCACAAAATTATGCCCTATATTTCCCTCTATCACATGGGGAAATATCTACTTACATTAAGAAACTTATTTTAAATAAATGCAAAGTTTGTTGCTTGGTGAATTAAAAACAGATGTCGGTGTCCTTGGAAAAGTTAATCTCTTTGCAGAAAAAAAACAACTAACGCAGCATGCGTCAATGCAGCATTCACGTAAATTTAAAAGAAACCTTTTGTGTCAGGGAAGATAATATTTTAGTTCATTCATCTTACTTTTAGATAGTCCAACATTTCCAGATTGTTGTCATAGAGACAGGAGATTAAGTTTTAAGGATGCGTTAGCCTTCACAGCTAAACCAAATCTTTGTAATATTACACAAAGGAGACCACAAAGCAAACATTGCGAAAAGAAAGCACTAACACAGGCTTTTAAAACAAAAAATACATTCCGCAGCTAGTAACACTCTACTGATTTTTACATAATTCCTTTACCGCCTCTGTCTGCTGTGAAAGGACTCATTCTTAACTCATCGTCCTCCTGTACAATTTCTTTCCCTCTTTTTCACTTAGAACATAAGCTATCCGATGCGCTCGCCATGGTTATTTCTTTCTCTCTCTCTCTCTCGGTCTTTCTCTCTCTGTCTCCCAACACTAGTTATTTTTAAATCGTTAAAACTCGGGCCCACCCAGGGACGCCATTATGTTAGTGGATTTCTCTGTTACTGTCACAAGTATAGGTTGTTAATCCATCAACAATAACTTCCGCTTGATTCTAGCCCGAGTGGTTGTAAAATAGCAAGTTTAATAGATTGACTGACAACAGAGTTGCACTGCAGCTGTCTTCAACATTACATTCAATAGTATTAAAGTTATAATACAACTGTCTACAGATTACATTAAATGACAAGCAATACAATCTGATGGACTTTCTGGCCGTACCCTCTTGAGATCTCTCACTTTTTGGGAAGGAGCATGCCCTATCTTTATACTATTCGGCTGCGTTGTTCTGTACATAAGCACCGCTGGTCTTATCTCATGGTCATAAGTCCTTCCACCGTGCTGTCACCACGTTAGCAACTTAAGATATGCTGTTTTACATAACATAGCCAATGACTTCAACCTCCATCTCTGTTACAAGCTGTTATGTTCCTCTGAGGAATGTGTCCTTCTTATTTGAGTACAGACCCCCTTATTCGGCCTTGCATGGCCCCACCAATGTCGCTTTCATACCAACCATATCTCTTGTTTTGGTGTAAACCACCTTCTGATGTTAATGTTATCGATTCTGCGGTCTCCCTGATATTCTGCGGTCTCCCTGATATTCTGCGGTCTCCCTGATATTCTGCGGTCTCTCCGATATTCTGCGGTCTCTCCGATATTCTGCGGTCTCCCTGATATTCTGTGGTCTCCCTGATATTCTGCGGTCTCTCCGATATTCTGCGGTCTCTCCGATATTCTGCGGTCTCCCTGATATTCTGCGGTCTCTCCGATATTCTGCGGTCTCCCTGATATTCTGCGGTCTCCCTGATATTCTGCGGTCTCCGATATTCTGCGGTCTCCGATATTCTGTGGTCTCCCTGATATTCTGCGGTCTCCCTGATATTCTGTGGTCTCTCCGATATTCTGTGGTCTCTCTGATATTCTGCGGTCTCCCTGATATTCTGCGGTCTCTCCGATATTCTGTGGTCTCTCCGATATTCTGTGGTCTCCCTGATATTCTGCGGTCTCCGATATTCTGCGGTCTCCCTGATATTCTGCGGTCTCCCTGATATTCTGCGGTCTCCCTGATATTCTGCGGTCTCTCCGATATTCTGTGGTCCCTCCGATATTCTGTGGTCTCCCTGATATTCTGTGGTCTCTCCGATATTCTGTGGTCTCCCTGATATTCTGCGGTCTCCGATATTCTGCGGTCTCCCTGATATTCTGCGGTCTCCCTGATATTCTGCGGTCTCTCCGATATTCTGCGGTCTCCCTGATATTCTGTGGTCTCTCTGATATTCTGCGGTCTCTCCGATATTCTGTGGTCTCTCTGATATTCTGCGGTCTCTCCGATATTCTGCGGTCTCCCTGATATTCTGTGGTCTCCCTGATATTCTGTGGTCTCTCTGATATTCTGCGGTCTCTCCGATATTCTGCGGTCTCCCTGATATTCTGCGGTCTCTCCGATATTCTGCGGTCTCCCTGATATTCTGTGGTCTCTCTGATATTCTGCGGTCTCTCCGATATTCTGCGGTCTCTCCGATATTCTGCGGTCTCTCCGATATTCTGCGGTCTCCCTGATATTCTGCGGTCTCCCTGATATTCTGCGGTCTCCCTGATATTCTGCGGTCTCCCTGATATTCTGCGGTCTCTCTGATATTCTGTGGTCTCTCTGATATTCTGCGGTCTCTCCGATATTCTGTGGTCTCCCTGATATTCTGTGGTCTCTCCGATATTCTGCGGTCTCTCCGATATTCTGCGGTCTCCGATATTCTGTGGTCTCTCCGATATACTGTGGTCTCTCCGATATTCTGCGGTCTCCCTGATATTCTGTGGTCTCCCTGATATTCTGCGGTCTCCCTGATATTCTGTGGTCTCCCTGATATTCTGCGGTCTCTCCGATATTCTGCGGTCTCCGATATTCTGCGGTCTCCCTGATATTCTGCGGTCTCTCCGATATTCTGTGGTCTCTCTGATATTCTGTGGTCTCCCTGATATTCTGCGGTCTCCCTGATATTCTGTGGTCTCTCCGATATTCTGTGGTCTCCCTGATATTCTGTGGTCTCCCTGATATTCTGTGGTCTCCCTGATATTCTGTGGTCTCTCTGATATTCTGCGGTCTCCCTGATATTCTGTGGTCTCTCCGATATTCTGTGGTCTCCCTGATATTCTGTGGTCTCCCTGATATTCTGCGGTCTCCCTGATATTCTGCGGTCTCTCCGATATTCTGTGGTCTCCCTGATATTCTGCGGTCTCCCTGATATTCTGCGGTCTCCGATATTCTGCGGTCTCTCCGATATTCTGCGGTCTCTCCGATATTCTGTGGTCTCCCTGATATTCTGCGGTCTCCCTGATATTCTGTGGTCTCCCTGATATTCTGCGGTCTCTCCGATATTCTGTGGTCTCCCTGATATTCTGTGGTCTCCCTGATATTCTGCGGTCTCTCCGATATTCTGCGGTCTCCCTGATATTCTGTGGTCTCCCTGATATTCTGCGGTCTCTCCGATATTCTGTGGTCTCCCTGATATTCTGTGGTCTCCCTTATATTCTGCGGTCTCTCCGATATTCTGCGGTCTCCCTGATATTCTGCGGTCTCTCCGATATTCTGCGGTCTCCCTGATATTCTGCGGTCTCCCTGATATTCTGCGGTCTCTCCGATATTCTGCGGTCTCCCTGATATTCTGCTGTCTCTCCGATATTCTGCGGTCTCTCCGATATTCTGCGGTCTCCCTGATATTCTGCGGTCTCCCTGATATTCTGCGGTCTCTCTGATATTCTGCGGTCTCCGATATTCTGTGGTCTCCCTGATATTCTGCGGTCTCTCTGATATTCTGCGGTCTCCGATATTCTGCGGTCTCCCTGATATTCTGCGGTCTCTCCGATATTCTGCGGTCTCCCTGATATTCTGTGGTCTCCCTGATATTCTGTGGTCTCCCTGATATTCTGCGGTCTCCCTGATATTCTGCGGTCTCTCCGATATTCTGTGGTCTCCGATATTCTGCGGTCTCCGATATTCTGCGGTCTCTCCGATATTCTGCGGTCTCTCCGATATTCTGTGGTCTCCCTGATATTCTGCGGTCTCCCTGATATTCTGCGGTCTCTCCGATATTCTGTGGTCTCCCTGATATTCTGTGGTCTCTCCGATATTCTGTGGTCTCCCTGATATTCTGCGGTCTCCCTGATATTCTGCGGTCTCTCCGATATTCTGCGGTCTCCCTGATATTCTGCGGTCTCTCCGATATTCTGCGGTCTCCCTGATATTCTGCGGTCTCCCTGATATTCTGCGGTCTCTCCGATATTCTGCGGTCTCTCCGATATTCTGCGGTCTCCCTGATATTCTGCGGTCTCTCCGATATTCTGCGGTCTCTCCGATATTCTGCGGTCTCCCTGATATTCTGCGGTCTCCCTGATATTCTGCGGTCTCCCTGATATTCTGCGGTCTCTCCGATATTCTGCGGTCTCCCTGATATTCTGCGGTCTCTCCGATATTCTGCGGTCTCTCCGATATTCTGCGGTCTCTCCGATATTCTGTGGTCTCCGATATTCTGCGGTCTCCCTGATATTCTGCGGTCTCTCCGATATTCTGTGGTCTCCGATATTCTGCGGTCTCCCTGATATTCTGCGGTCTCCCTGATATTCTGTGGTCTCCCTGATATTCTGCGGTCTCCCTGATATTCTGCGGTCTCTCCGATATTCTGCGGTCTCTCCGATATTCTGTGGTCTCCCTGATATTCTGCGGTCTCCCTGATATTCTGCGGTCTCTCCGATATTCTGCGGTCTCCCTGATATTCTGCGGTCTCTCCGATATTCTGCGGTCTCCCTGATATTCTGCGGTCTCCCTGATATTCTGTGGTCTCCCTGATATTCTGCGGTCTCTCCGATATTCTGCGGTCTCCCTGATATTCTGCGGTCTCCCTGATATTCTGCGGTCTCCGATATTCTGCGGTCTCCCTGATATTCTGCGGTCTCTCCGATATTCTGCGGTCTCCCTGATATTCTGCGGTCTCCCTGATATTCTGCGGTCTCCCTGATATTCTGCGGTCTCTCCGATATTCTGTGGTCTCCCTGATATTCTGAGGTCTCCCTGATATTCTGCGGTCTCCCTGATATTCTGCGGTCTCCCTGATATTTTGCGGTCTCTCCGATATTCTGTGGTCTCCCTGATATTCTGTGGTCTCCCTGATATTCTGCGGTCTCCCCGATATTCTGCGGTCTCTCCGATATTCTGCGGTCTCTCCGATATTCTGTGGTCTCCCTGATATTCTGCGGTCTCTCCGATATTCTGCGGTCTCTCCGATATTCTGCGGTCTCCCTGATATTCTGCGGTCTCTCCGATATTCTGTGGTCTCCCTGATATTCTGCGGTCTCCCTGATATTCTGCGGTCTCCCTGATATTCTGCGGTCTCCCTGATATTCTGCGGTCTCCCTGATATTCTGCGGTCTCCCTGATATTCTGCGGTCTCCCTGATATTCTGCGGTCTCTCCGATATTCTGCGGTCTCCCTGATATTCTGCGGTCTCTCCGATATTCTGCGGTCTCCCTGATATCCTGTGGTCTCCCTGATATTCTGTGGTCTCCCTGATATTCTGCGGTCTCTCCGATATTCTGCGGTCTCCCTGATATTCTGTGGTCTCCCTGATATTCTGTGGTCTCCCTGATATTCTGCGGTCTCTCCGATATTCTGCGGTCTCTCCGATATTCTGTGGTCTCCCTGATATTCTGCGGTCTCTCCGATATTCTGCGGTCTCCCTGATATTCTGCGGTCTCTCCGATATTCTGCGGTCTCCCTGATATTCTGTGGTCTCCCTGATATTCTGTGGTCTCCCTGATATTCTGCGATCTCTCCGATATTCTGCGGTCTCCCTGATATTCTGTGGTCTCCCTGATATTCTGTGGTCTCCCTGATATTCTGCGGTCTCTCCGATATTCTGCGGTCTCTCCGATATTCTGTGGTCTCCCTGATATTCTGCGGTCTCTCCGATATTCTGTGGTCTCCCTGATATTCTGCGGTCTCCAATATTCTGTGGTCTCCCTGATATTCTGCGGTCTCCCTGATATTCTGCGGTCTCCCTGATATTCTGCTGTGTGAGCTGTCCTTGTTCTCACAGAGATGCTGAACTTTTGCCCTCCTATTTTCTATCCTTGTTTTAAACCATATTCTTACATTCCCTACTCTTGAATCTGACTGGAATCACTCTGGTTCAATTATAGCATCTAGAAATGAGCCATCTCTTGACCTTTGGGTGTTTATAGTTCTGAAGTGTCAGCATGCTCTGTGTCTGACAAACTGAGATACCACTTCACCCCCCCTCCTGTTAACACCGCTCTCTTGCTAAATGTTTGAGAGCTTTATGCGAGCTATGCAAGATGGGATATTGACCATGCTTGGCTCCTGGTCCCACCCAGGTTCAATTTTCACTTTATCCCTCAACTATCTCTTTGGTCTTGCCTAAGATCATCTTGACTTTACATAAGCACACATAAACATATACATATTGCTTCTAACTTTCATTTGGTTAATACAGAAACCTGCAGTGTATCATAATATCAAGAAATCATGGACTTAAAAGATTCTCCAGCTCTCCTTTTACTAATATCCATCTTGTGGATATTTTTGCAAGGTATTATTTCTCCCAAGCCCAATTCCATTGTGAACTGAAAGGAACCTAACCCTGAATTTTGGAAATCCAAATTACTATGTCCCTCTTTACTTTAATTTTAAACCCTCTGATTGGTACCAGTGTTTCCTGATTGTTTCATTAATGAGTCCGTTTCTCTATGGAGCATGTGTCAGTACCTGGTTTAAAAGATTTTTTCACTGTCCTGAGCCACATTAACCATGAGGAATTATTTGAGTACTGCCCCCATTATTTGGCCTTGCACGACCCCACCAATGTCGGTTTCATAGCAACCACATCTCTTGTTTTGGTGTAAACCACCTTCTGATGTTAATGTTATCTTTTCTGCGGTCTCCCTGATATTCTGCTGTGTGAGCTCTCCTTGTTCTCACAGAGATGCTGAACATTTGCCCTTCTATTTTCAATGCTTGTTTTAAACCATATTCTTACAAGTACTTAATTGGCTGTAAAGCAGTTTGTGATGTCCTGAGGTCATGAAAGGCATAATATAAATGCATGTCTTTCTTTTTTAATACATTATATGAATGCAAATTCTTTCTTTTCTTTCTGTCTTTGGTGACTATTTTAATAGAGCAGGAACTAACACTTCCACATTTAGTGTGTTGATGGGCTTATCAACTTCCTATCCAATTAATTTAGGGTTACAGGAACCTCTGCAGAAATGAGGCCATCATTACAAAAGCAGAAAGTGAGAAACACACACACAAAAAGAGAGTCTCACCTCATCAAGGAAACATACATACAGTGAGAAAGAGAATGAGAAAAAAGCAGAGAGAGAGAGAAAGAAAAGCAAAGTCACGGAGAGAGACACTTCAGGAGAGGAATCAGAGAAATTCCTCTTTTAGTGAAAAAAACTGGTGACTGTCTGTTCTTGGCGCTCACAAACAAAAGTGCAGAAATGTATGACTATGAGACATAGGGAGGGGGCTGATTCTGTGATTGGTGCTCTGATAATTGGTATTCTAAGAAAGACTTGCATTTATATAGCACCTTTAACAACCTCAGGATGGCCCAACACACTTTATAGTACAGTAACTGTTGTAATGTAGGAAACGCAGCAGCCAATTTGCATGCAGTAAGGTCCCCAAACAGCAATGCGATATTGACCAGATAATCTGTTTTTTAGTGATGTTGGTTGAGGGATAAATATTGGGCAGGAAAATGGGGAGAACTCCCCTGCTTTTCTTCGAAATAGTGCCGTGGGATCTTTTACATCCACCTAAGAGGGCAGATGGGGTCTTGGTTTTATGTCTCATCCAAAAGACGGCACCTCCGACTGTGCAGCACCCCTTCAATACTGCACTGGAGTATCAGCCTAGATTTTACGTTCAAGTGTCTGGAATGGGACTTGAACCCACAACCTTCTAACTCAGAGGCAAGACTGCTACCCACTGAGCCACAGCTGAAACTGATGATTGGTGCCCTGCTAATTGTTATTCTGTGATTGGTGCTCTGCTAATTGTTATTCTGTGATTGGTGCACTGATAATTGTTATTCTGTGATTGGTGCACTGATAATTGTTATTCTGTGATTGGTGCTCTGCTAATTGTTATTCTGTGATTGGTGCACTGATAATTGTTATTCTGTGATTGGTGCACTGGTAATTGTTATTCTGTGATTGGTGCACTGGTAATTATTATTCTGTGATTGGTGCACTGATAATTGTTATTCTGTGATTGGTGCACAGATAATTGTTATTCTGTGATTGGTGCACTGGTAATTGTTATTCTGTGATTGGTGCACAGATAATTGTTATTCTGTGATTGGTGCACTGGTAATTGTTATTCTGTGATTGGTGCTCTGCTAATTGTTATTCTGTGATTGGTGCACAGATAATTGTTATTCTGTGATTGGTGCACTGGTAATTGTTATTCTGTGATTGGTGCACTGGTAATTATTATTCTGTGATTGGTGCACTGATAATTGTTATTCTGTGATTGGTGCACTGGTAATTGTTATTCTGTGATTGGTGCACTGGTAATTATTATTCTGTGATTGGTGCACTGATAATTGTTATTCTGTGATTGGTGCACTGGTAATTGTTATTCTGTGATTGGTGCACTGGTAATTGTTATTCTGTGATTGGTGCACTGGTAATTATTATTCTGTGATTGGTGCACTGGTAATTGTTATTCTGTGATTGGTGCACTGGTAATTGTTATTCTGTGATTGGTGCACTGGTAATTATTATTCTGTGATTGGTGCACTGGTAATTATTATTCTGTGATTGGTGCACTGGTAATTATTATTCTGTGATTGGTGCACTGGTAATTATTATTCTGTGATTGGTGCACTGATAATTGTTATTCTGTGATTGGTGCACTGGTAATTGTTATTCTGTGATTGGTGCACTGGTAATTATTATTCTGTGATTGGTGCACTGATAATTGTTATTCTGTGATTGGTGCACTGGTAATTGTTATTCTGTGATTGGTGCACTGGTAATTATTATTCTGTGATTGGTGCACTGGTAATTATTATTCTGTGATTGGTGCACTGATAATTGTTATTCTGTGATTGGTGCACTGGTAATTGTTATTCTGTGATTGGTGCACTGGTAATTATTATTCTGTGATTGGTGCACTGGTAATTATTATTCTGTGATTGGTGCACTGGTAATTATTATTCTGTGATTGGTGCACTGATAATTGTTATTCTGTGATTGGTACTGATTGCACTTCTATGAAGAACCGTGGGATGTTTTCCTATGTTAAAGGCGCTGTATGAATGCAGGTTGTTGGAACGCTATGCCAATTGTTGGGGTGAAGAGCGAAGGGTGCACACTGAACCATTCTTCAGACTGGTTGAGATTGAAAAACACTTTTCATGCAACGCCCACATTAAACGTTTAAAAATTCTGCTACTAGATTTAAAGTACTAGTTGGTGCCATTTTGTGTGTTCAGCACCGGGAATATGCTGGAGTCACTCGCTGCAAATTTAAAATGGGTGCTGCCTCAGAGACTCTGGAGATTGCACTATTGAAGAGGAGTGCCATTATTAGCTGTAGAATGTTGTTTTTCTGCAGCAGTCATGGTTCACTAGTTTCTTAGAATTATTTTTGTTGTATTTTTTGGTGGTGGTTTTGGTTATGGCCTAATTTTTGCAATTTTTGGATTTTTCAGCAACTACCTCTTTTCCACCCATGACTCATTGGCTGTTGCAATTAAACTTGCCACAAACACACTTCTGAAGGTGGGCATCCCGCTGGGTATATCGCTAATTTTGGACGAGGAAGTGTAGCATCTGAAGTGGCATGAGTGTGTTTACACCTGAGGCAGTCTTGTCATACCCACCATTACCCAAGCACCAATGACTATATGGCCTCGCCCCTCCCTATATCTGTGCCCTTCTCCAGCTCTACAACCCTCCGAGATCTCTGCACTCTTCCAATTCTGGCCTCTTGCGTATCCTCGATTTCCTTCGCCCCACCATTGGCGGCTGCGTCTTCAGTTGCCTAGGCCCTAAATTCTGGAATTCCCTCCCTAAACTTCTCTGCCTTCCTACTTCTCTCTCCTCCTTTAAAATGCTCCTTAAAACCTACCTCTTTGACCAAGCTTTTGGTCACCTGTCCAAATATTTCTTTATGTGGCTCGGTGTCAAATTTTATCTGATTACGCTCCTGTGAAGCGCCTTAGGATGTTTTACTACGTTAAAGGCGCTATAAAAATGCAAGTTGTTGTTGTTGACCAAGATGCATCTACCTAGAGGAGAGCTCCCTTTGGTGCTTATACTTCACTAGGGAGGCAGTAACAGAAATATGATATCTGCTCAACAAGCTCCTAAACAGGAACATCGACTATCAAGGTCCGTGAATAGGCAGCATGCAAACAACTTGTGCTGATAGCATGTTTGGTGGCGTTGACTTGTAACATTTACATGCAAAAGCAGAAGCTTATTTCTGTCCCTGCAACAAAGTGGCCCCTGCAGCAACGTGGATATGCAACTCTCCTGCCAACCAGCTGCAATGTTACCTGAGTACACCAAGGTGGGAGTAGGCCATATGCCCAACGTGAAGACATGCAGCATGCCTGACATTTCCAGATACATGCTGGGCACGAGCCAGGCTGTGCCAGTGACACAGGGCCTCACGATATTTACCTCCCTTTTACCTAGCATGTCCTCTGTTGTAACCAGTTCAGATTTGAGATGTGGTCACATCCCATTTTACTTTTGGACTGTAATAGATAAATCCACGGCTTGGTCGTGTAGGCCCTAAGCTCCCTCCCTAAACCTCTCCGCCTCTCCACCGCTCTCTCCTCCTTTAAGACCTTAAGTTCCTTAAAACCTACCTCTTTGACCAAGCACCTGTCCTTATGTCTCCTTCTTTGGCTCGGTGTCAATATTTTATCTGATTCCTGTGAAGCGTAGTGGGATGTTTTACTATGTTGAAGGCGCTATATAAATGCAAGTTGTTGTTGTGGTTGGCTCTGACTCCAAATCCTAACTGTATTCAGAGATTTGATCATTAAAATTACTGATTACAAGAAAAAGGACGGGTCTGGACTCCTGTGATCGTGTTTAACAAGTATAAAACTGTATTTCATCAGCCAATACACTGGTCCACATTTGACAGGAACATTTGGCTGCCAGATTAAGTGCAGAGGAACATAGGAATAGGAGGAGGCCATTCAGCCCCATCGAGCCTGTTCCACCATTCAGTTAGATCATGGCTGATCTGTATCTTAACTCCATTTACCCGCCTTGGTTCCATAATCCTTACTACCCTTGCCTACAAAAATCTATCAATCTCAGTTTTGAAATTTTAAATTGACTCCCAGCGTCAATTACCTTTTTGAGGGAGCGAGTTCTGGGTTTCCACTCCCCTTTGTGTGAAGAAATGCTTCCTGACTGACAGCCAGATTAATTGCAGTGTTAACCTGGGAGTTTCAATAGTGGGTTGACATTATAATGGGCGAGTGGAACTCAGGATAATATGGTGCAATACTGCAGGCCATCATTGATATGACACATTCTTATGGCCTATTTTACACCCTCTTCAAGTAGAATTTAAAGTGGTATTGTCATCTGTTTTGTCAAGGTACTTTGCCAAGTTTTGGTGACAGAGGAGCCTGCACTTCAGCTGTCAATGATACAGCAGCATTGTCAATTGTAAAAAGTCCAAGCTGCCGTGGAGCCGACAATAAATTGCGACAGGACACGTCAGTATGTGTGAGGCAAGCTTTTGTTTTCAGGCTGGTAGTGACTGATCCAGGACGTAGGCCAGGCTGAAAACATGCCAGTACAGCTCGGCTCTCTCAGGGAGGTTTCACACACCAGTTCTTGGCTTCACTGCGCTCCAGCTGCTGAACTACTAAAAGGGGTAACTGTGGATTCACTGAAACAATTAGGAGACATGCGGGTCCCATTAGTGCGGCAGCACATCAAAGGAATCCAGCTGCATCCGCATTACCAGAGGCTAACAGGCCCTTAGGGATAGTCAAAAGCAAAATACTGCGGGTGCTGGAAATCTGAAATAAAAACAGAAAATGCTGGAGAAGCTCAGCAACTCAGGCAGCATCTGTGGAGAAAGAAACAGAGTTAACGTTTCAGGTCGAAGACCTATCGTCAGAATTTCGTTTGGGATAGTAGTCACCCCAAAACTAGTTTTTTTAAAAACCATTACCTGTTAGAAGAGAACAATCAGAATTTCAAGGATGCCTTTGTACCATCTTATGTTGTAAACATCTGAAAAACTGATTGGGTTTCTGTCTATTTCAAACATTTTTTCTCTATTAAGAACTGGCCTGTTCGCAGTGAGTGGATCGGGGCGTGAGGCGTTTTTTTCTATTCCATTCTCGGGATGCGGGCATCGTTGGCAAGGCTGGCATTTATGGCTGGCCCCTCTAGTTGCCCTGAGAAGATGGTGGTGGGTCTCCTTCTTGAATCACTGCAGTCTGCGTGCTGAGGGTCTTGTTATTCTTTGCAGCTGTTTGATACAACTGAGTGGCTTGCTAGGCCACCAGTTAAAAGTCAACTGGAGTCACATATAGGCCAGACCAGGTAAGGATGGCAAGTTTCCTTCCCTAAAGGACATTAGTGAACCAGCTGGGTTTTTACAACAGTCCAACAGTTTCTTTTTCCTGATACCAGCTTTATTATTTCCACATTTTATGAACTCAATTCAAATTCTCAAACTGCCGTGGTGGGATTTGAACTCACATTTATCTGATTATTAGTCCAGGCCTCTGGATTCCAGTATCATAACCACAACACTACTCACGCCATGCCTCATACACTTAATCATCTGGCATTTCAGCTCTATGAGCGGATGAAGGGCCTGCCCTTCTGGGCAATGCAAGTGATCGCCTCTACCATTTGGGTTGCCAACTCTGGTTGGGTGTATTCCTGGAGGCTTCATCACATGACCTCCCGCCTCGAACTGCCCCGCCCCCACACTCCCGCCATTGCTCCTTCCTCCAGGCGCACTGCTTTCCTATGCCAATTGGAAAGGGAACAGACTCTTTGTTACCCAATTGCATTAATCTTAATTTATAACTACTGTAATAAATTAAAGCCCTCTGATTTTTCTCCTAGGTTGCTTGCAGCTGTGACCTGGAGATTAGTCTTCAATTCCTGGAGGGTTGGCAACCCTATCTACCACACTCTTATGTGTGGGGCTGTTAAACCACGATGGCTCCCACAGTCCCTCTGGGATTTAATCATAAGGTGTCACAGGGGAAAGAGACAACACTCTTCAGGAATGTTCTTCTGTCAACTTACACTGACAGCTAATGAGGAACACACAAAGTTATTTAACTGAGCCGCAATACCCTTTATCAGCTACAGCCCTAACTGCACCGGCACACTGGGGCTACTTTGAACTCTCGAGGATGATGTAAACCAAAGAGATATAGAATCATACAATCGTAGGATGATACAACACAGAAGGAGGCCATTCGGCCCATCGTGTCTGTGCCAGCTCTTTGAAAGGGCTATCCAATTAATCCCACTCCTCTGCCCTTTCCCCATAGCCCTGCAAATTTTACCCCTTCAAGTATTTATCCAATTCCCTTTTGAAAGTTACTATTGAATCTGCTTCCACCACCTTTTTAGGCAGTGCATTTAGATCTCTCTCTGTCTCTGTCAACTTGCTGCGCAAAAAAATTTCTCCTCATCTCACCTCTGGTTCTGCTGCCAATTACCTTAAATCTCTGGTTTCTGACCCTTCTGCCGCTGGAAATAATTTCTCCTTCTTTACTCTATCAAAACCCTTCATGATTTTGAACACCTCTTTTAAATCGCCCCTTAACCTACTGTACACCCATTATGCATCCTGCTGGATTTTTCTTTCCATTCGCTTCATTGGAAAGAAAAACCCATTAAGTGTATAACGGGCGGCCCATAGAATATGGCCCAGTTTACACCATCACGGAAAGGTAAAATTACCCTCATTGTGTGTACATTCTCATTTCACTTTTGGGGTAAAATTGCGATGCCTGGTATTAATGTACAGACTTATTAATGTGTTTAATGTGCAAAATTCTTTCGTCTCCCGTACTAACAAAAGTGACAACATTTAAAATAAATAAGTTAATAGCAGACAAAGGAACTTCATACAAATTCTAACACCAGTAGTGTAATTTCACCCCAATTGTATCCTATAGAATTTCGTTTTACTCCATATCCTATAGATTCTGGGTTTATAGATTCATTGCTTACTCTGTATTCTACAAATTTACGGCTACTCTATATCCTATAGAATTTCTGCGTACTCTGTATCCTACAGATTCTCTGCTTACTCTGTATCCTATAAGTTTATTGCTTACTCTAAATTCTATAGATTCAGAACTTACCCTCCATTCTACAGATTCCCTGCTAAAACTGTACCCATTGATTCCGTGCTTATTCTGTATCTTGTAGATGCTCTTCTTACCCTGTATCTTATAAGTGTATTGCTTACTCTCTATCCTATAGATTCTGGCTTTATCCTATAGATTCTCTACTAACTTTGTATCATATAGATCCCAAGTTTACCCTCTATCTTATAGATAAACTGTTGACTGTATCCTATAGATCTTAGGTTTAACCTATATCCTATAGATTTTTGTGGCTAACAAAAAATTATAAACCTTTAAGGAGGATAATAAATTCAACACAGTTCACTCTCTGTCTGTCTGTTTCTCTCTCTCTCTGTCTCTCACTGTCTCTAGTGAAATATACCACCACCAATCTTCATTCTCCAATCTTCCTCACATGATCTCACCTCTGTTCTCTGTGCTTCGCAGATACCAATGAATACCTGGGAATGGATGAAGATGGTAAACTGAGATTAATTCACAGCCAATGAACCAACCCCAATGCTGTATTTTATGCAGGTTTGTATGGAGATGAGATTGCAGCTAAAACTGTTAGCAGTTTTTGTCAGAATTTTAAAAATTATTTGGTGACATTTAGGACTGTTCCCAATCCTTGGTGTTGGTCTAAGCCATTCTCAGAGGTACTTGCTCTTTTATGAAATCATTACCAATGGATTAGAAGGAGACTGTGGGGAGTTTCCTGTTAAAGGTCAGGAGGTGTTTATTTTGGCCTACCTTGTACACTATTTATTCTCCAGTGGGACTGCAGGCACTGTGGATCCCTGCCCTCTAGGGGAGGCACTATTCCATCAGGATAGCTGGACAAAAATGTTGTTGTATTTCTTCACCATCACCACCACCCAAGGCCGAACTTCTGGCTCTCATGGTGCCCCATTTGGTGGTCCAGCCAATACTACAAGAAACTCAATCTGAATGAGGTCGGTGGAGTCAGACAATAGGCAGCCACGAGCATCCATGCAGGAGACAATTGCTCTTCTTCTTCTGTGGTTAAGGGCCAGGTGGTCAGTATAAAGAGGGCATGTGCAGTGTGAAGCTGCTCAGTGCTTCATGGTAGATGCCCTGTTTGATCAAATACAAAATGAAGGGACAGGATGGAACAGTAGGACATTTCAGCTCTGGTCTACAGGTTGGAGTCCAGTCAGATGGGTTCAAAGTCTTCCAGAGTACTGTGGATGCTCAGTCATTGAGTATATTCAAGGCTGAGATCGATAGATTTTTGGACTTTAAGGGAATCAAGGGATGTGGGCATCGGCAGAGAAAGTGGAGTTGAGGTCGAAGATCAGCCATGATCTTATTGAATGGCGGAGCAGGCTCGAGGGGCCTTATGACCTATTCCTATTCCTATTTCTTATGTTCCCCCTCTCTCTCTCACTCTCTCTTTCTCTCTCTCACTCTCTCTCTTTCTCTCTCTCACTGTTGGCCAAATGAGATGACTCTCAACCCACTCAACCTATTTCCCAATGGGTGAAGATTCTCAGCCCGACACAGGCTGCAGTTTGGTACAAATTTGTACTAAGCTGACAATCTCTAAGAGGAGCTACAAGGAAAATGGTGTGGGATGTGAAAGGTCTCACTGGTGCTGTTGGGGTGCTCTAGTAGATTAAGGTTAAGGCACTTTGTTGGGGCACTGTAGAGCGAGGTTCACTTGGCACGTAACTGACTTGAAAGTGCTTGATGCCGATGCCGGTACAAATAAACATTCCTCATCTTGATGAATAGGATAGGAAATAAGCAATTCATTAACTTTGGCCGGGAATTTCCTTGGAGCTGGTCCTGTCCCACTGCCGTATAGTTGCTGCAAGTGCGGGGGTAGCGGCGTTTTTATGCTTAAACGGGGTTTCTGCTGCACTTCTGGTGAATTACAGAGCAGCTCCGAGGAAATTCCCGGCCTTTTATGTCCGATACCTAGAGGAGAGACAGGCGACCCCAAAAACCTACAAATCTCAGCACTTGGGGGTAGAATTCAGGCGGGGCTGTGCTGGGGGAGTTTGGGATTTCGGACTGATCCTGTATGTGCGAAGTTTCATCACATTTAACTTACTCTGGAAATTTTTAGCGTTCCAATGAATCACTCTTACTGTATAGCATTCCAATGGATCAAATCCCATCCCATTCACTCTCACAGTATAGCATTCCAATGGATCAAATCCCATCCAATTCACTCTCACTGTATAACATTCCATTGGACCAAACCCCTTCCCATTCACTCTCACAGTATAGCATTCCAATGGATCAAATCCCATCCCATTCACTCTCACAGTATAGCATTCCAATGGATCAAATCCCATCCCATTCACTCTCACAGTATAGCATTCCAATGGATCAAATCCCATCCAATTCACTCTCACTGTATAGCATTCTAATGAATCAAACCCCACCCCATTCACTCTCACTGTATAACATTCCATTGGACCAAACCCCTTCCCATTTACTCCCATTGTATATAATCCCATTGGACCAAACCCCTTCCCATTTAACACTATTGTTTTACTGCTCATGTAAAGTCAATCCTCTGGCACATGTAACCTAGAGACTAGATGTAATTTCAGAAATCTGGTTACTTCTGTGTCGAATTTATCTTTCTGTTAAGTGGTTTCTATTATGTTCTGTTTTTATTGAGTTGCTGAATGGTTTGATTAATGAGCTGTGGTACAAAAATTTACAAATTTCCTACATTTATCTGGAGTTCTTAGAAATGGTGCTGCAGGCAGAGCAACTCTTGCCAGTGTAGCCATGTGTTTATCAAGGCTCCAATATATAACTCACAGTCTGGAAACAAGTATCATCTGGAGGGGCCCCAATTTAAAAATATACAAAGGCACAGATCCCTGAGGTTTGGGCTGCAGCAGCCTACAAATAAAACGCCTTCACTCATTCTCTGTTTTCCTCACTTTCGTGATGTGGTGATGCCGGTGATGGACTGGGGTTGACAATTGTAAACAATTTTACAACACCAAGTTATAGTCCAACAATTTTATTTTAAAATTCACAAGCTTTCGGAGGCTTCCTCCTTCCTCAGGTGAATGTCAAGAAATCCTCGAACCTCTCGCATTTATAAATCACAGAACAATACCTGGTGATTACAGATAGTCTTTTCAACTGCCCGTTGCCAAGGCAACCAAAGTGTTCAGACAGATAGGTGTTACCTACAGGGCCACCGAATATACAAACGGCCAGAACAAAAAAAACAGAGAGAGAGAGGCAGAAACATAGAAACATCCGAAAGGAAAAGACAGCAATTGACCCATTATATTAAAAACAGTTAACTTTTGTTCGCTGGTGGGGTTACGTGTAGCGTGACATGAACCCAAGATCCCGGTTGAGGCCGTCCTCATGGGTGCGGAACTTGGCTATCAATTTCTGCTCGACGATTTTGCGTTGTCGTGTGTCTCGGAGGCCGCCTTGGAGTACGCTTACCCGAAGGTCAGTGGCTGAATGTCCTTGACTGCTGAAGTGTTCCCCGACTGGGAGGGAACCCTCCTGTCTGGCGATTGTTGCGCGGTGTCCGTTCATCCGTTGTCGCAGCGTCTGCATGGTCTCGCCAATGTACCATGCTTTGGGGCATCCTTTCCTGCAATGTATGAGGTAGACAACGTTGGCCGAGTCACAGGAATATGAACCATGCTCACTTTCAATATTGTACATTGGCGATTCTCTCAGGAAAATATTTTTTTGGGGAAGTGTCAAAGTTTTTCTGTAATTTCACCTCACTTCTTTCTCCACCAGGACTGATGCTTCTAAGAAAGTGCGTGCAGACTCCAATTCCCACCTATTTGAGTACTCAGCTTATTTGAGTATTCAGCCTATATTGGTACTTAGTCTATTTGAGCACTCAGTCTAATTGAGTACTCAGTCTATTTCAGTACTCAGTCTTTTTGAGTATCAGTCTAATTGAGTACTCAGCCTATTTCAGTGCTGAGGGCATGATCTTAACCCCGAAAAACAGGCGGGTTGGGGGTGGAAGGCATTAAAAATTGAAACAATTTCAAACCTGCCCCCAACCTGCCCATTTCCGGTTTTTACGGGGGTGGGATGAGGGGTGGGCGCCAAACCGCTCTCAGGAGGCGGGTTGGTCACTAAAACCTTTCAAGGAGGCTGTGGGCCTCCATTTTTATAGGTTTTGTGATTTTAGCCTCTGGGGGCCGGGATTCCCAGGCCTTCTCCATCACACCACGTGAGAGAAGGCGAGAAGACCCGAAACTGCAGGTAAGTATCTTTATAGCACTGTTTTTGGGTCCGGAGGAGCAGGAGTGCTTCCCCCAGGCCTACCTACAGAGACCCTCCCCAACGATCGCTGATGCTCCCCCAACAATCGTGATCCCCCGGATGACTCCCAATCCTGACACCCCCTCGGCGACTGACCCCCTCCCCTACTCGGTGACTGACTCCCGATGCCCAACGCCCAACTCTCTACGATGCCTCCATGTCTGCCGATGCCCCGCCATGACCCCCCCCACCCCCATCCCTCATCCATCCAATCTAACACTCTTCCTTGCCCTTCTCCCGTCTGACTGAGACCAGCCTGTCAATCAGACCGGCCTGTTGGGCGGGAAACCGTCAAAAAAAAAGATGTCCTTATGTCAAAATCGTGAGGATGTCCCGGAAACCCGTACTTCTGGGTTTCCCGTCCGCAATTTGATCCTCCCGCCCCCTTCCCGGCTCCAGGCAAAAATGACCCCTCAGTCTATTTCAGTACTCAGTCTATTTGGTTACTCAAACTATTTGAGTCTCAGTCTAAATGAGTACTCAGTATAGTCTATTTGAGTACTGTCTATTTGAGTACTCAGCCTACTTGAGTACTCCTTTTTCCATTAGCTTTTGCACAGCCTATACTGAGGCACCGCCTGCCTGCTTAGGTGAATGTTAAACATCCCATGACATTTTTTGAAAAACAGCAGGGAGTTCCCCTGTTACCCTGGCCAGTTTCTCACACTGAAAATTGGTTATTCATCTCCTTGCTGTGTGTTGGATCTTCCTCCATTTCTATCTCATGTTGGGAAAGAGCAAAAGATCCGAATATTGTTAGCAACTTATCACCTGTCTCAGAAACGTCTCAGACTGCTTTACATACAATGAATTACTTTGTGGTTACTATGATGTAGACAGTGTCAGTACTGAATGTTTTGTGATCGCAGCTGTTATTAACATTTGGCACTCATTGAGATGTCCTGTTTATTCCCTTCACTTCCTTTGCACGGCCTCAACTTTATTTTGACAGTTATGAAAAACAGAATGCAAAGTTTGATCTCATGTCTTGCTGCAGGACAGCAGTTCATCGATGCATTAATACTACTTCAAAGAGAGGCTAGACCTGGCGTCTCACTAGCAATTTCCCCAGGTTTATCCCTAACCAACATTTGCTAGTCAATGAGAGCTGTGCAGATGTCTAATCCTGGAGTCCAAGATTCATAGGAGTGCAGAACGCCCCATGGTCCAGCGACATTCCTGGTCCAGGTTTAATGAATATAAAATTAAACTCATGAGGAGATGTGTGACAATTTATAGAGTGTCTCACAAGGAAAAATACAAAACAAAGCCCGTCCCCTTTAAATAAGCATGTTGCTGCAATTGTACATTTTGCTTACACATATTTACAGGAATGTCCACTGATATAACGAGTCGGTTGGGATAATTGTGAGCATTGACACAACAGTGTTAGATTTCAGCTCACTGGGTCAGAAGTTCGATTCCCTCTCCTTCGCCATGCATCTCACTATACCAATTTTATAACATGTATATATATAGATGTATATATATATATACACACAGGCCTCCTGGTACTTAATCGGCCTGTTATTGTTTCTTTCACTAATTTTAATTTATTTAAGCTTGCTCTTACAAGGCTCCAAGGAAAACACATTTCATTTGCCTGAAATATGACACTGATGAAAATTTACAGGTGGGTGGCGAGAGGGCCTCATGGGTGTGCATTAGGTGTGAGCCTAGCTGATGTGATGGGAGTCTCCAAGGCAGGTTACATCACTCCCTATCACTGAGCTCATTACATTCGTGTCCCCATTGGCTGCAGGACTGAGACAGCGGAGGACTAACTGGCATCTGGGCTCAATGAACAACAAGTTGGCACTTACGCAAGAGAGCACTTGCTCGAGGCTCTGATACCAATGCTCGTTTCACAATCCGCAGCTCCTGAAGGATGATTACACATTATTGTGAACTTACTGTTGACAGCTCGGGGTCATGTTTGAAATCACATTCTGTGCAGCACATTCCATATGCGGCCCTTCTGGCCTTGGCAGTCTGACCCATGGAGCCCAGACAGCTCAGCTCTATTTGTGCTCGTATTTTTTATTTACTGAGTTGTCCTGTTTGGATTTTGTGGACCTGGAACATAGAAACATGGGAAGAGGAGTAGGCCATTCAGCCCCTCGAGCCTGTTCTGCCATTCAATTAGATCATGGCTGATCTACATCTTAACTCCATCTACCTGCCTTGGTTCCGTAACCCTTAATACTCCCAACAAAAATCGACCAATCTCAGTTTTGGAATTTTCAGTTGACCCCCAGCCTCAACAGCTTTTTGGGGGAGAGAGTTCCAGATTTCCACTACCCTTTGTGTGAAGAAATGCTTCCTGACATCACCCCTGAACGGCCTAGCTCTAATTTTAAGGTTATGCCCCTTTGTTCTGGACTCTCCCACCAGAGGAAATAGTTTCTGTCTACTCTATCAAATCCTTTAATCATCTTAAACACCTCAATTAGATCACCCCTTAATCTTCTATACTCAAGGGAATACAAGCTCAGTCTCTCAACCTGTCCTCATACTTTAACCCTTTTAGCTCCGGTATCATTCTGGTGAATCTGTGCTGCACCCCCTTCGAGGTGCGGTGCCCAGAACTGAATGCAGTACTCTAGAGGGGGTCTAACCAGAGCTCTGTACCACCCCTTTGTATTCCAGCCCCCTTGAGATAAAGGCCAACATTCCATTAGTCTTTTAAAAAAAATTTTGTACCTGTCCACTAGCTTTTAGTGATTTCTGTACTTGGACCTCTAAATCTCGCTGCTCCTCCACAGTTCCTAACTTCTCACCATTTAGAAAATATTCTGATCTATCTTTCTTAGATCCAAAGTGGATGACCTCATACTTCCCACATTAAACATTAAAATGCCACAGTTTTGCCCACTCACTTAGTCTATCAATGTCTCTTTGCAACTTGATGCTCCCATCTACACTATTTATGGTGCCACCTAACTTAGTGTCATCAGCAAACTCAGATATACGACTGTCTATTTCTTCATCCAAGTCATTTATAAATATAGTGAGAAGCTGAGGCCCCAGTACAGATCCCTGGGGGACACCACTAGTGACATCCTGCCAATTTTTAGTACAGAGGATTGTTTGTGGTGCACTTGCCTCCTTAGTGGACAAATCCTAAACTGGAACCTTAAGATCTGCTCGTATCTGCAGCTTGAGATCTACACTGGTTAATCGGAACCCGGATTTAAATCTTAAACTGGCAATTTTCCAACATCACACTCCTGGCGGGGACCACCATGATATTCTGACCATTTATTTAAATTTGCGGTGCATGAATTTCTGACGTGTGTTTCCATCGGGGAAAGCTTCCCACAGAAGCATGAGGTCAAGGGATGACCTTTTATATGTGGCCTGTGAGGCTCGATGGTTTGCACCTTATGCAGCCCGTGAAGACAAGAAGCTTGGACACCCTGGCATAGATTTTCCAATAGCTGTTTTTATTTTTAATGAGTTAATGCTTGTGTTCAAATAACAGCGAATGGAAAATCTAGGCTTTCCGCTCTACAGCTCCTTTTGATGCTCAGCTGGTAAAGTCAGTGTGTGACAGAGCGGTACAGATCAGGAGGTCCCAGGTTCAAGACCTGCTCTGTGCTATTTTGCTGATGGCTGTAGGGGTGTTGTAATTAGTCTCCGCAACCAGGTGTAGGGACAGGAAAAAAATCAGCCAGGGTTTCCACCCCTAACTGCAATCCAATAACCCCTGCAGGAATCTGCCACTTGTGGACATTGAGTGAGGATAGGATCAGGCTAGGATAGGATCAGGTGAAGATAGGATCAGGTTAGGATAGGATCAGGTGAAGATAGGATCAGGTTAGGATAGGATCAGGTAAGGATAGGATCGAGTGAGGATAGGATCGGGTTAGGATAGGATCAGGTGAAGATAGGATCAGGTTAGGATAGGATCAGGTTAGGATAGGATCGAGTGAGGATAGGATCGGGTTAGGATAGGATCAGGTTAGGATAGGATCAGGTGAAGATAGGATCAGGTTAGGATAGGATCGAGTGAGGATAGGATCGGGTTAGGATAGGATCAGGTTAGGATAGGATCAGGTGAAGATAGGATCAGGTTAGGATAGGATCAGGTTAGGATAGGATCGGGTTAGGATAGGATCGGGTTAGGATAGGATCGGGTGAGGATAGGATCGAGTGAGGATAGGATCAGGTTAGGATAGGATCAGGTTAGGATAGGATCGGGTTAGGATAGGATCGGGTGAGGGTAGGATCGGGTGAGGATAGGATCAGGTTAGGATAGGATCGGGTTAGGATAGGATCGGGTGAGGGTAGGATCAGGTTAGGATAGGATCGGGTTAGGATAGGATCGGGTGAGGGTAGGATCAGGTTAGAATAGGATCAGGTTAGGATAGGATCGGGTTAGGATAGGATCGGGTGAGGGTAGGATCAGGTTAGAATAGGATCAGGTTAGGATAGGATCGGGTGAGGGTAGGATCAGGTTAGAATAGGATCAGGTTAGGATAGGATCGGGTGAGGATAGGATCAGGTTAGGATAGGATCAGGTTAGGATAGGATCAGGTTAGGATAGAATCAGGTTAGGATAGGATCGGGTGAGGGTAGGATCGAGTGAGGGTAGGATCAGGTTAGGATAGGATCAGGTTAGGATAGGATCGGGTGAGGGTAGGATCGAGTGAGGGTAGGATCGAGTGAGGATAAGATCAAGTGAGGAGAGGATCGGGTGAGGATAGGATCAGGTGAGGATAGGATCGAGTGAGGATAGGATCGGGTGAGGATAGGATCGAGTGAGGATAGGATCGGGTGAGGATAGGATCAGGTGAGGATAGGATCGGGTGAGGATAAGATCAAGTGAGGAGAGGATCGGGTGAGGATAGGATCGGGTGAGGATAGGATCAGGTGAGGATAGGATCGGGTGAGGATAAGATCAAGTGAGGAGAGGATCGGGTGAGGATAGGATCAGGTGAGGATAGGATCGAGTGAGGATAGGATCGGGTTAGGATAGGATCGGGTGAGGGTAGGATCGAGTGAGGATAGGATCAGGTGAGGATAAGATCGGATGAGGATAGGATCGGATGAGGATAGGATCAAGTGAGGAGAGGATCGGGTGAGGATAGGATCGGGTGAGGACAAGATCAAGTGAGGAGAGGATCGGGTGAGGATAGGATCGGGTGAGGATAAGATCAAGTGAGGAGAGGATCGGGTGAGGATAGGATCGGGTGAGGATAGGATCGGGTGAGGATAAGATCAAGTGAGGATAGGATCGGGTGAGGATAGGATCGAGTGAGGATAGGATCAGGTGAGGATAAGATCGGATGAGGATAGGATCGGATGAGGATAGGATCAAGTGAGGAGAGGATCGGGTGAGGATAGGATCGGGTGAGGACAAGATCAAGTGAGGAGAGGATCGGGTGAGGATAGGATCGGGTGAGGATAAGATCAAGTGAGGAGAGGATCGGGTGAGGATAGGATCGGGTGAGGATAGGATCGAGTGTGGATAGGATCGGGTGAGGATAGGATCAGGTGAGGATAGGATCGGGTGAGGATAAGATCAAGTGAGGAGAGGATCGGGTGAGGATAGGATCAGGTGAGGATAGGATCGAGTGAGGATAGGATCGGGTTAGGATAGGATCAGGTTAGGATAGGATCGGGTGAGGGTAGGATCAAGTGAGGAGAGGATCGGGTGAGGATAGGATCGGGTGAGGATAGGATCGGGTGAGGATAAGATCAAGTGAGGAGAGGATCGGGTGAGGATAGGATCGGGTGAGGATAGGATCGAGTGAGGATAGGATCGGGTGAGGATAGGATCGGGTGGGGATAGGATCGAGTGAGGATAGGATCGGGTGAGGAAAGGATCGGGTGAGGATAGGATCGGGTGGGGATAAAATCGAGTGGGGATAGGATCGGGTGAGTATAGGATCGAGTGAGGATAGGATCGAGTGAGGATAGGATCGGGTGAGGCTAGGATCGAGTGAGGATAGGATCGGGTGTGGATAGAATCAAGTGAGGATAGGATCAGGTGAGAGTAGGATCGAGTGAAGATAGGATCAAGTGAGGATGGGATCAAGTGAGATTAAGATCAGGTGAGGATAGGATCGAGTGAGGATAGGATCAGGTGAGGGTAGGATCGGGTGAGGATTGGATCGCGTGAGGATAGGATCAGGTGAGGTTAGGATCGAGTGAGGATAGGATCAGGTGAGGATGGGATCGGGTGAGGATAGGATCGATTGAGGATAGGATCAAGTGAGGATGGGATCAAGTGAGATTAAGATCAGGTGAGGATAGGATCGAGTGAGGATAGGATCAGGTGAGGATGGGATCGGGTGAGGATAGGATCGATTGAGGATAGGATCAGGTGAGGGTAGGATCGAGTGAGGATAGGATCAGGTGAGGATGGGATCGGGTGAGGATAGGATCGATTGAGGATAGGATCGAGTGAGGATAGGATCGAGTGAGGATAGCATCAGGTGAGGGTAGGATCGAGTGAGGATAGGATCGGGTGTGGATAGAATCAAGTGAGGATAGGATCAGGTGAGAGTAGGATCGAGTGAAGATAGGATCAAGTGAGGATGGGATCAAGTGAGATTAAGATCAGGTGAGGATAGGATCGAGTGAGGATAGGATCAGGTGAGGGTAGGATCGGGTGAGGATTGGATCGCGTGAGGATAGGATCAGGTGAGGGTAGGATCGAGTGAGGATAGGATCAGGTGAGGATGGGATCGGGTGAGGATAGGATCGATTGAGGATAGGATCAAGTGAGGATGGGATCAAGTGAGATTAAGATCAGGTGAGGATAGGATCGAGTGAGGATAGGATCAGGTGAGGATGGGATCGGGTGAGGATAGGATCGATTGAGGATAGGATCAAGTGAGGATGGGATCAAGTGAGATTAAGATCAGGTGAGGATAGGATCGAGTGAGGATAGGATCGGGTGAGGGTAGGATCGGGTGAGGATAGGATTGAGTGAAGATAGGATCGGGTGAGGATAGGATCGGGTGAGGATAGGATCGGGTGAGGGTAGGATTGAGTGAAGATAGGATTGGGTGAGAATGGGATCGGGTGAGGATAGGATCGGCTGAGGGTAGGATCGGGTGAGGATGGGATCGGGTGAGGATAGGATCGAGTGAGGATAGAATCGGGTGAGGGTAGGATCGGGTGAGGGTTGGATCGGGTGCGGATGGGATCGGGTGAGGGTAGGATCGGGTGATGGTAGGATCGGGTGAGGGTAGGATCAAGTGAGGATGGGATCGGGTGAGGATGGGATCGGGTGAGGATGGGATCGGGTGAGGATAGGATCGGGTGAGATTAGGATCGAGTGAGGATGGGATCGGGTGAGGGTAGGATCGAGTGAGGATAGGATCGGGTGAGGATGGGATCGGGTGAGGATAGGATCGAGTGAGGGTAGGATCGGGTGATGGTAGGATCGGGTGAGGGTAGGATCGGGTGAGGATGGGATCGGGTGAGGATAAGATCGGGTGAGGATGGGATCGGGTGAGGATGGGATCGGGTGAGGGTAGGATCGGGTGATGGTAGGATCGGGTGAGGGTAGGATCGAGTGAGGATGGGATCGGGTGAGGATAAGATCGGGTGAGGATGGGATCGGGTGAGGATGGGATCGGGTGAGGGTAGGATCGGGTGAGAATAGGATCGAGTGAGGATGGGATCGGGTGAGGGTAGGATCGAGTGAGGATAGGATCGGGTGAGGATGGGATCGGGTGAGGATAGGATCGAGTGAGGGTAGGATCGGGTGATGGTAGGATCGGGTGAGGGTAGGATCGAGTGAGGATGGGATCGAGTGAGGATGGGATCAGGTGAGGATAAGATCGGGTGAGGATAGGATCGGGTCAGGATGGGATCGGGTGAGGATGGATCGGGTGAGGGTAGGATCGGGTGAGAATAGGATCGAGTGAGGATGGGATCGGGTTAGGATGGGATCGGGTGAGGGTAGGATCGAGTGAGGATGGGATCGGGTGGGGATAGGATCGAATGAGGATGGGATCGGGTGAGGATAGGATCAGGTGAGGATAGGATCGAGTGAGGATGGGATCGGGTGAGGGTAGGTTCGGGTGAGGGTAGGCTCGGGTGAGGATGGGATCGGGTGAGGATGGTATTGGGTGAGGGTGGGATCGGGTGAGGGTAGGATCAGGTGAGGAGAGGATGGGGTGAGGATGGGATCGGGTGAGGATAGGATCGAGTGAGGATTGGATCGGGTGAGGATAGGATCGGGTGAGGATGGTATTGGGTGAGGGTAGGATCGGGTGAGGATGGGATTGGGTGAGGGTAGGTTCGGGTGAGGATAGGATCGAGTGAGGATTGGATCGGGTGAGGATAGGATCGGGTGAGGATGGTATTGGGTGAGGGTAGGATCGGGTGAGGATGGGATCGGGTGAGGGTAGGTTTGGGTGAGGGTAGGCTCGGGTGAGGATGGGATCGGGTGAGGATGGTATTGGGTGAGGGTAGGATCGGGTGAGGGTAGGATCAGGTGAGGGTGGGATCGGGTGAGGATGGGATTGGGTGAGGGTAGGATGGGGTGAGGATGGGATGGGGTGAGGATAGGATCGAGTGAGGATAGGATCGGGTGAGGATAGGATCAAGTGAGGAGAGGATCGGGTGAGGATAGGATCGGGTGAGGATAGGATCGGGTGAGGATAAGATCAAGTGAGGAGAGGATCGGGTGAGGATAGGATCGGGTGAGGATAGGATCGAGTGAGGATAGGATCGGGTGAGGATAGGATCGGGTGGGGATAGGATCGAGTGAGGATAGGATCGGGTGAGGAAAGGATCGGGTGAGGATAGGATCGGGTGGGGATAAAATCGAGTGGGGATAGGATCGGGTGAGTATAGGATCGAGTGAGGATAGGATCGAGTGAGGATAGGATCGGGTGAGGCTAGGATCGAGTGAGGATAGGATCGGGTGTGGATAGAATCAAGTGAGGATAGGATCAGGTGAGAGTAGGATCGAGTGAAGATAGGATCAAGTGAGGATGGGATCAAGTGAGATTAAGATCAGGTGAGGATAGGATCGAGTGAGGATAGGATCAGGTGAGGGTAGGATCGGGTGAGGATTGGATCGCGTGAGGATAGGATCA
Organism: Heptranchias perlo; assembly: GCF_035084215.1. Taxonomy (NCBI): domain Eukaryota; kingdom Metazoa; phylum Chordata; class Chondrichthyes; order Hexanchiformes; family Hexanchidae; genus Heptranchias; species Heptranchias perlo. Next base: position 11,136,413 of record NC_090350.1, on the reverse strand, counting down.
GGTGAGGTTAGGATCGAGTGAGGATAGGATCAGGTGAGGATGGGATCGGGTGAGGATAGGATCGATTGAGGATAGGATCAAGTGAGGATGGGATCAAGTGAGATTAAGATCAGGTGAGGATAGGATCGAGTGAGGATAGGATCAGGTGAGGATGGGATCGGGTGAGGATAGAATCGATTGAGGATAGGATCAGGTGAGGGTAGGATCGAGTGAGGATAGGATCAGGTGAGGATGGGATCGGGTGAGGATAGGATCGATTGAGGATAGGATCGAGTGAGGATAGGATCGAGTGAGGATAGCATCAGGTGAGGGTAGGATCGAGTGAGGATAGGATCGGGTGTGGATAGAATCAAGTGAGGATAGGATCAGGTGAGAGTAGGATCGAGTGAAGATAGGATCAAGTGAGGATGGGATCAAGTGAGATTAAGATCAGGTGAGGATAGGATCGAGTGAGGATAGGATCAGGTGAGGGTAGGATCGGGTGAGGATTGGATCGCGTGAGGATAGGATCAGGTGAGGGTAGGATCGAGTGAGGATAGGATCAGGTGAGGATGGGATCGGGTGAGGATAGGATCGATTGAGGATAGGATCAAGTGAGGATGGGATCAAGTGAGATTAAGATCAGGTGAGGATAGGATCGAGTGAGGATAGGATCAGGTGAGGATGGGATCGGGTGAGGATAGGATCGATTGAGGATAGGATCAAGTGAGGATGGGATCAAGTGAGATTAAGATCAGGTGAGGATAGGATCGAGTGAGGATAGGATCGGGTGAGGGTAGGATCGGGTGAGGATAGGATTGAGTGAAGATAGGATCGGGTGAGGATAGGATCGGGTGAGGATAGGATCGGGTGAGGGTAGGATTGAGTGAAGATAGGATTGGGTGAGAATGGGATCGGGTGAGGATAGGATCGGCTGAGGGTAGGATCGGGTGAGGATGGGATCGGGTGAGGATAGGATCGAGTGAGGATAGAATCGGGTGAGGGTAGGATCGGGTGAGGGTTGGATCGGGTGCGGATGGGATCGGGTGAGGGTAGGATCGGGTGATGGTAGGATCGGGTGAGGGTAGGATCAAGTGAGGATGGGATCGGGTGAGGATGGGATCGGGTGAGGATGGGATCGGGTGAGGATAGGATCGGGTGAGATTAGGATCGAGTGAGGATGGGATCGGGTGAGGGTAGGATCGAGTGAGGATAGGATCGGGTGAGGATGGGATCGGGTGAGGATAGGATCGAGTGAGGGTAGGATCGGGTGATGGTAGGATCGGGTGAGGGTAGGATCGGGTGAGGATGGGATCGGGTGAGGATAAGATCGGGTGAGGATGGGATCGGGTGAGGATGGGATCGGGTGAGGGTAGGATCGGGTGATGGTAGGATCGGGTGAGGGTAGGATCGAGTGAGGATGGGATCGGGTGAGGATAAGATCGGGTGAGGATGGGATCGGGTGAGGATGGGATCGGGTGAGGGTAGGATCGGGTGAGAATAGGATCGAGTGAGGATGGGATCGGGTGAGGGTAGGATCGAGTGAGGATAGGATCGGGTGAGGATGGGATCGGGTGAGGATAGGATCGAGTGAGGGTAGGATCGGGTGATGGTAGGATCGGGTGAGGGTAGGATCGAGTGAGGATGGGATCGAGTGAGGATGGGATCAGGTGAGGATAAGATCGGGTGAGGATAGGATCGGGTCAGGATGGGATCGGGTGAGGATGGATCGGGTGAGGGTAGGATCGGGTGAGAATAGGATCGAGTGAGGATGGGATCGGGTTAGGATGGGATCGGGTGAGGGTAGGATCGAGTGAGGATGGGATCGGGTGGGGATAGGATCGAATGAGGATGGGATCGGGTGAGGATAGGATCAGGTGAGGATAGGATCGAGTGAGGATGGGATCGGGTGAGGGTAGGTTCGGGTGAGGGTAGGCTCGGGTGAGGATGGGATCGGGTGAGGATGGTATTGGGTGAGGGTGGGATCGGGTGAGGGTAGGATCAGGTGAGGAGAGGATGGGGTGAGGATGGGATCGGGTGAGGATAGGATCGAGTGAGGATTGGATCGGGTGAGGATAGGATCGGGTGAGGATGGTATTGGGTGAGGGTAGGATCGGGTGAGGATGGGATTGGGTGAGGGTAGGTTCGGGTGAGGATAGGATCGAGTGAGGATTGGATCGGGTGAGGATAGGATCGGGTGAGGATGGTATTGGGTGAGGGTAGGATCGGGTGAGGATGGGATCGGGTGAGGGTAGGTTTGGGTGAGGGTAGGCTCGGGTGAGGATGGGATCGGGTGAGGATGGTATTGGGTGAGGGTAGGATCGGGTGAGGGTAGGATCAGGTGAGGGTGGGATCGGGTGAGGATGGGATTGGGTGAGGGTAGGATGGGGTGAGGATGGGATGGGGTGAGGATAGGATCGAGTGAGGATTGGATCGGGTGAGGATAGGATCGGGTGAGGATAGGATCGGGTGAGGATAAGTTTCAGCAAGCGTAGGATCGGGCTCAGGTGAAATGCCGCTCTAATTCTGATCCTAACCCTAACCTGACAATGCTTACCGTGCAGGCTCACAGCTGAAGATTGGCCACATGACCAAGGTACCAGAGGGTGACTAATACCTCTGACCCAACCCAACATAAGTCAGCACCTTCGGTGGTGGGGCGGGGGGCGAAATTGGCAAGAAAAAACACGTTAGTTGTAATATTAACTCGGGGCAGGAATTGTGCGGGCCGAGGCTGAGGTGGACAGCAAACCATCCTGACCTTGGCAGCGTGAGGCCCAGGAGATTTCGCATCTGCGTACGGCCAGCCAATTCTCCGCCAACAACCGTCAGGAAGCGGCAGCTGGCTGGCAGGTGGGAGTGCAATGTCGGGCGGCAGGAAGACACCGGCATGAACCGAGGGAACAGGTACATCAATCGGGGAGGGGGTGATACCTGGGATGTGGACGTCCTAAACTTTCCTTGTGGGGCCCGAAGGAGCACATGGAAAGTGAAAAACCGTAAAAAGACTTAACTTTTTGGGTCTCTTCAGGTCCCAACTCCTCTTCCCAGCGCTAAGTGAACCTGATGGGAAAGTCACAATTGCTTCTCCCGTCAGGCTCACGGCTAAAATAGCAGGTGGGCCCACTGGAGGAGCTGCTTTTCACATGAACCTGAACCCCCAGATTTCTCTGCTCTTCCACACCACCCAGCTGTCCTCCATTCAAAGTTTAATGAATACTTTTATTGTTCTTTTACCAAAATGCACCACCTCACATGCACTGACATTGCATTCAATTTGCCATCGGCTTTGCCTATTCCACCATCTAATCAATAACCCTTACAGCTTCCTTTGGTCCTCAAAATTATGGACACCCCTCTATCTGGCCCTTTATCCAACTCATTGATGAAAATAAGTTGTCCCAGAACAGAACCCTGTGGGACACCACTACCCACTACCAACCATTTTGAGAAACTGCCCTTAACTCCTACTCTCTGTTTCCTCCCTTCTAACCAGTTTTTAATCCAATTTGCTACCCTCTTCCTAGTTCTATACCATTTAAATTTTCTCCAATAGTCTCCTGTGTTGCACGTTGTCAAAGGCTTTCTGGAAGTCCATGTACACCACATCCACCGCATTTCCTCCATCCTCCATATCTGTCGCCTCCTCAAAGAACTCGATCAGGTTTGTCAAGCACAATCTCCCATTCTGAAATCCATGTCGGCTCTCTTCTTCTAAATATTTAGCTCTCTTCTTCTAGATATTTAGTAATTTCATCTTTCATTCAAGATTCCAAAATTTTCTCTACCACAGATGTTCAAGTAACTGGCCTGTAAATACCCAGGTTAGCTTGTCTCCCATTTTGACTATGGGTATTACATTGGCCACTCTCCAGTCCTCTGGCACACTTCCACTCTGGGATGGAAAAACACGGAGGCCACAGTGAGTGACTGGGGTGGTAGATGGATTCACAAGAGGGAGAACAACAAGACAAGGAGACTGCTCCAGTATAGAGAAAGTTGAATCACTGACACTAACTACTCATGGGCTTTCCCCATAGCTCTGTTGGTTGGGACAGTCCCATCACTGAGCCATACAAAGCAAGGTGCCATGTTCAATCCCTGGCCTGGGCTGTTAGCTAATCACAGTGTTACAATTGACTTCTGCATTCCCTGGCTAAGGGAGGAATCCTGCTCTTGATCAGCACCCAGTGATCCCTGTTAGATCCCTTGTGTGGATGTCAGGTAAGGACAGGAATAAGCTCGGCAGTGGTTCTCCCATGGTTGACTAGCCTGCCAACCCTCATTGTCTAGGCTCACACCTGAATAATGACATCCAGGGTGAAGTGCGCCAGTACCTATGGAGACTGATGAGGAATAAAATCTACACAAGGCAGTAACTTGGGCACTGACCAACCCAGAACGTACGAACATACGATAATAAAGGGATGGAAAAGACCAGCTCCACACTCATGATGGCCGAAGCATTGTGATCAGGCCCTTCCTACCCACCCATCCCCCTACCTCTCCCCAACAGCAAATAACAGAAAAACCTAGGGCCATTTATGTAAACATTCTGTCTGTACCATTTTAATGCAGTTGGAACCCATTTATTTTATCTGGATTTTAAACTGCATCAAAGTAGCAGAGATGGAAAGTGTTACACTTCGGGATTTCAAACAATGCCGCCACTGGGAGGTCTTTAGTGTGAAATAAGTTGTAGATGCTATTATTAAGCTAAATGTGGCTCTCAAGTGGTTAAATTCACCGGGGAGTAGGGCTGGTAGGTGTATATTATATTGCAAACATGGGGTAAATTTTAACCCCACGAACGGGTGGGTTGGGGGTGGGTGGGTAAAAATTGTAAAAAGTTAAAACCCGACCCCAACCCGCCCACTTCCAGTTTTAATGGAGGTGGCTCGAGGAGCGGGCGACCAATCCGCTCTCAGGAGGCGGGTCAGTCAGTGAAATCTTTTAAGGAGGCGGCGGGCCTCCATTTTAATAGATGTTTTATTTTTAACTCCTGGGGCCGGGATTCCCGGGCCTCCTGATTCTCTCCACGTAAGAGGAGGTGAGAAGGCCTGGATCAACAGGTAATTGCCTTTATTGCACTGCTTGTGGGCCAGGAGGTGCAGGAGTGTTTCCTCCGGGCCCAACAAGCTTACTTGCTGCAATCGGACCCCCACGATCGGCCAACCCCCTCCCCGTGTCTGACCCCCACCCCACGATCTCCGAGCCCCCCCCACATCTCCGACCCCGCCCCATGATCTCCAACCCCCCTCCACAATCTCCGACCCACCCATGTCCGACCTCCTCGCGATCTCTGAACACCCCCTCCCCCATATCCGACCCCCCCCCATGATCTCCGACCCCCCCACAATCTGGCTGGCTGTTGGACGGAAAACCTACAGAAAAAAATTGAAAGACGTCCATACGTCAAAATCGTGAGGATGTCCGGGAAACCCATACTTCCGGGTTTCCCGTCCGGAAATCTCCCCCCCCACCAACTCTCTTCCCGGTTAAAATTTACCCCATGGTGTCTGAACCAGCATCCTTAAGTCAATGAAAGACAATTTGACATTCCAGCAATTATTCACACGCATTACTGCTGCAACAATCCTACTCATTTGAAACTCAGAGGTGTCATGCCAAGTTTGGCTGCTCGATTAGCTCTTGGGTGGGGTGGTCAGTTTGACTAAAAGCTGTCACTGGAGTCTAATTTTTAAAGACAGAAAGAGCCGTGAAAGCTGGGAGTGGGGGTGCTGTCAGGCAGAGCAGCGCGGTGAGAAGATTGAAAAGTCAGGAAACTATAGTGAAAGGCTTTTCTGCACTGGGCTCGAGGACAAGATACAGAGGAGTCATTAGGGTAGATTTTGACTTTGGACGATAGTGTAAAACAGGCTCGGCCACCCGTTAAACACCTCTCCCAATTTTTGTTTCCATTGAAGTCAACAGGAAACAAAAATCAGAAGTGCTGAATGGGTGGCTGATCTGATATCGCGCATTTTACACTATCATCTAGAGTCAAAATCTACCCCCATTGTGTTTGTTAAGTAGATGACACATTGAATTGGGGTATAATTTTGAGTACATATTTCTTTTTGAAGAATTACTTTTTCCTGTTCAACCATTCTGTATTTTTTCTTCTCTTCAACAAGAGCTAATGCCAAAGCTTTGTTGTTATTTTTAAGTGAGATCTTCATCATGGAGGAGTTGTTTAGAAGGTAGTGTAGTGCGTTCATTATTTTTATATCATCTCGCAAAGCTAAGTTTTATTGATTGAACTAAGTTAATCTGATCATAACTGTTGTTTAGTACATTCACCTGACTGTGGAGTAAAGCAACTTAATGTCTTGAACCAAGCCTCATGACACCTAATGTTAATTCAGTCCACCTTCGGAGAGATTGAAGAAATGCATGTGTGAAAGACACGGATATCCAGTTCAGGCCACCATTGGCCGCCATGCTTTCAGCTACATCGACCCTACAGTCTGGAAACCCCTCCCTAAACCATGCCACTTCTCCCTCCACTTTTGAAAAACTATCCTTTTAACCAAGCTTTCAGTCACCCTCCATTGCTGAGTGTCCATATTGTATATCTACCTTTATTTGTGAAACGCCATGGGATGTATTATACGTTAAAGGCGCTATATAGATACAGGTTGTTGTTGTTGTTGTTGTTCCTCGCTCTGTGCTTTATTCCACTCAGATGTGAGGGAGGAAATATGCTGAACATGACCTGCCAGGATTTTGCGTATTGCCAAAGCACGGAGTACGCGTTTATACTGGGTACAGCCGGTTTGGTATAGCAACAAAGACACGACAGTATCTGAAAGAGACTGTGTCATACTTTGTGAAATCTGGGTGTCAGCTGGGGATGGAGAGGTCGTTGCTCAAAGTCAGCCAAAGTATAACATTTCAATTTTTAATGACTGTAACTGGAGTGGTTTGTTTAGCTAGCTGTGTGAAGGTGTGAAATCTTTGGGAACGTTATAGAGACGATTTCAGCAAATATTTTCCACTCGCTCAGTTGCCATTGGTATTTTAAATAGAGACAGACAATGCAGTGTCCCTTCCTGTCCGGTTACTTAGCAACAGTGAGGGTGAATGCAGCAGGATTCCTGAACCATGTGTACAGTCTCTTCTGTATTTTATTTAAGTCTGACTTGTTGGTATAAATTTATAAAACGATCCTGGATTGCTCAAGTGATTCAAAAGCCTGGAACAATCCATTCCTTAAATCTCCTGCTCCAAACTGTGCGGCCTGCAGCTTAGAGCTCACTCGCACAACTCTCTAATCCACATCCCTCCATGGCCTCGCCCCTCCCTATCTCTGTAGCTTCCTTCAGCACCACAACCCTCCTCCAACTCTGAGTGCCTCCAACTCTTGCCTCTTGCCCCCACTTCCTTCGCTCCACCATGGCGGCCATGCCTTCAGCGACCTAGACCCTAAGCTTTGCAATTCCCGCCCTAAACCTCTCTGCCTCGTCACCTCTCTCTTGTCCTTTAAGACGCTCCTTAAAACCTACCTCTTCCTGTCCTAATGTCTCTTTCTTTGGTTCGGTGTCAATTTTTGTTTGATTACGCTCCTGTGAAGTGCTTTAGGACGTTTTAGTGTGTTAAAGGCGCTATATAAATGCAAGTTATTGTTGTTGATGACAGGTAGTCCCTACTCTTCCAGCTCATGAAAACGTGGTGCAGGGGAGGGAAGTGGAGGGGAGGGGAGTGGAGGGGAGCGGAAGGGAGTAGAGGGGAGGGGAATGGAAGGGAGGGGAGGGAAGGGAGCGGAGGGGAGTAGAGGGGAGGGGAGGGGAGTACAGGGGAGGGGAGTGGAGGGGGTTTGGGAGGGGATGGGAGGGGAGTAGAGGGGAGGGGAGCGAAGGGGAGGGGAAGGGAGGGGAATAGAGGGGAGGGGAGGGGAATGGAGGGGAGGGGAATGGAGCAGAGGGGACCGGAGGGGAGGGGAAGGAAGGGGGCGGAGTCGAGGGGAGGGGAGGGGAGTAGAGGGGAGGGGAGCGGATGGGAGGGGAGGGGAGAGGAGGGGAAGGGAGCAATTGCATAGTTACACCAAACAACAAATGGGAGACTTTTAAGAATGCTGGACCCTGTCAGCACTGAGTGTGAGTGTTAGAACTTAGGCTACACAAAGTGGTGACACGTATCTGTTATCACTTGGGCTTGCAGACTTGGTGTGAACTATTAAAAGTTTGTTTTATTGAGTTCTCAAAAGTGTACGTTCACACATATATTTTCCAGAGCCATTGTACATTCCGATTGTACGGTGCTTGTGAGAGGCACGCATTACCCAAATAATTGAGTAGCAGAACAGTCTCGAATTGCTGACTGGCCTCCTCCTCTTCCTATGATCCCATCCAGGGCCTTGGTGTGACTGTGCTCATGCTGGGAATAACGTGGGTTCAACGGATTGGTTTCAATAAACAGCAGTGAAATAAAAGACCAGTGAAGCTGCTTTAGTGATGTTGGTTGAGGGTTTTTTTTTCTTTCGATGTTTGGTAAAATGAAGAACCCACTTGGGGCAGCTGGGAATGATTGGAATAAATAACTGGGATCATTGATGCAAAGGCCTTGGATATTAGAACATAGGTTGTGTTAAGGATTCCGCTTTCTGAGGCCTTCAGTGCCAATAGTTAATTCTTAGAATGTCCAGTGCTCGTGTGGTCACTCTCCCTGGTGACACAGATACAAGGTGTGAGAGATCCCATTACTACAGCTGAAGAAACCTTAGCAATGATTAATGGGTTTTAAAAATAGAAATACTAAAGTTCAGCAACTCTCCAAACACTTGTACATCAATTAATATCTCAGTCTATCTGTCATTCCCATAATTAATGATTCCCCCTGGTAAATCGGTATTTAATTAGAATCATGTGTAAGATGTTTATTTACACTATGTCTTTCTGCTGTGCATGGTTACTCCCTCACTAAATCAGGCACTTAAAGGAGCAAAGCCTCTGTGAAAAAGTCTTTGACAAACTTTTTATTTGTCAGGGAAACACAGGAGGCAATGAAGTGAACAACATCAAAATCTTCTATAAAGACTAGAGAAAGACAGGGTTCTCCATTATTCCCGCTTTTTGCACAAAGCTTTGGATTTTCCTCCTCTATCCCACCCCAAATCGGGTGGGATAGTGGGAGAAACAGGGGGGAAATTGGATGGTGGGGCCTACTGCTGCCTCACTAGCCTGACTTTGATTTTCCTCCCCACTACGTCAGAACTGCTGCTTGCCACCCCTTCCCTGCCTACCATATGCGAATAGAATCATAGAAGTTTACAACATGGAAACAGGCCCTTCGGCCCAACATGTCCATGTCGCCCATGCTGGCAGGGAGGCAAGGCCAGCTTCCCCAGCCCACTTCCCTTCTGTCCACTCCTCTTACCACCCCTGTCTGGGACCCCTAGACTTCACCTGGTGCTAGTGCCAGGTTGAGGTGGGAAAGCCCCAAACTGTGTAAATTGAGGGAGTTTTGAGTGGTGGCCTCCTCTTCCTCCAATTCGGCTCTGCACACCTACCTTTGTAGACCGGATGCAAAAATGTGAGATAATTGCTTCTTCAGGGCTCTTTTGCTCCTACGAGTGGCCCCCTCACCTCTTCAGGTCCTGCAACACTGCCAGGATTTCCCTAAGGGCCTCTGGTGGGCTTCTGCTCTTGGTGGGGAATCTCACGAGGAGTCCGCCATGAATACATAATGAACCCTGACCCAGGAAAATGGGCCAGGACCATGGTGGGGTCAGGCTGACGGTTGGCCGTCCTGCCCCAGCCCTGTGGAGGGGAGTGGGGGAGGGAAAGGAAAATCCAGCCACTGGGCACTGTGATCACTACAGCAGTGCAATCCATCTATTTCATCAAAGCCAGGATCAGATTAAGATTAAGATTAAGTCCCACTCCAGAGACTTGAGCACATAATCCAGGCTGACACTTCAGTGCAGTACTGAGGGAGTGCTGCATTGTCGGAGGTGCCGTCTTTTGGATGAAACGTTAAACCGAGGCTCCATCTGCCCTCTCAGGTGGACCTAAAAGATCCCACTGCACTATTTTGAAGAAGAGCAGGTGAGTTGTCCCAGGGTCCTGGCCAATATTTATTGTTCAACCACCATCACTAAAACAGATTATCTTGTCGTTTATCTTGTTGTTGTTTGTGGGATCTTGCTGTGTGCAAATTGGCTGCCACGTTTCCTACTTTACAACATTGACTTCACTTCAAAAGAATACTTCATTGGCTGTAAAGTGCTTTGGGACTTCCTGAGGTTGTGAAAGGTGCTATATAAATGCAATTTCTTTTTTCTTTCTTTATGTTTGTCCAATGTATAAATTTACAATCGTCCTGTGATTTGGTGTGGTTGTCTGGATTGTAAGTCAGGAGGTTGTTTACAATCAAAAAGAGCAGCATCAGTTCAATGAATTACGTGAAGCCTTGACAAAGTGATATATTACTCACATCCAGAAAGGATTAGGGCAGCTACTGAGTACAGCAGGATCCAGTGAAATTCTCTCAGAAAAAACTGTCAGTCTAAGAATTACTCCCCCAATGTGTAAAGCACTCAAATGTACAGTCACTACAAGCACATTCCCAAACTAAGTTCTGACACATCACCATAACAGTGATCCATTAAAAACCCAAATACCCTCTCTACAATGTACTTCCAACAACAACAACAACAAACAACAACACGAATATTAAAAGAAGTTAGGGAAGAGATAGCAAAGGCCCTATTACATATATATGAAAATTCACTAGAAAAGGGAACAGTGCCAGAGGACTGGCGGACAGCTAATGTTATTCCTATATTTAAAAAGGAAAATAGAACAAGTCCAGGGAACTATAGACCAGTTAGCTTAACGTCGGTGGCAGGAAAGATAATGGAATCTTTACTCAAAGATGTAATAGAAAGACACCTAGAGCACGAAAATATAATAAAGAACAGTCAGTATGGATTTCAGAAGGGAAAGTCATGCTTGACCAACCTTATTGAATTCTTTGAAGGAGTAACAGAAAGAGTAGGCAAGGGAAATGCAGTAAATGCATTTTGAATGTAATGCAGCAGATGATATTTGTATTTTCGAAGGCCTTTGATAAGGTACCACATTGTCGACTCATGGCTAAGGTCCGAGCACGTGGAGTTAGGGGACAGGTAGCAGAATGGATAGCATATTGGCTACAAAACAGAAAACAGAGAATTGGAGTTAAGGGTAGCGACTCAGACTGGCAAAAGGTGGGAAGTGGTGTTCCACAGAGATCACTGGGACCACTGTTGTTCACAATTTACATTAACGATTTGGATTCGGGAATCAGAAGTACAATTTCAAAATTTGCAGGTGACACCAAATGGGGGTACAGTTAATACAAAGGAAGAATGTGTCAAAATGCAGGAGGACATTGCTAAATTTGCAAAATGGGTGTGTAATTGGTAAGTGAATTTCAATATTGAGGTGTGAGGTGATGCATTTTGGTAGGAAGAATAAGAAGGCCACCTACTGCTTGGGTAATAAGAAACTAAACGGGATAAAGGAGCAAAGGGATCTAGGGGTACAGATACACAAATCACTAAAAATAGCGACGCAGGTTAATGAGACCATAAAAAAGACAAATCCTGCACGACAGAGTTACTGGGGTAAATTTTAACAGAGAGCCGGGAAGGGAGTGGGGGGGAGATTTCCGGGTGCAAAACCCAGAAGGTAAGTGGGCGAATGAGGCCCATCAATTTCACGTCCAGGTTTTGCGCCTGGCAGCCAGCCTGAGTGATAGGCTGGCTGGCTGTCAGTCAGAAAGGCCTGCTGAAGCAGGCTGCAGCCGGGGATCAGAGGGAGGCCAGAGAGAAGATTGGCGGTGGGGGGGGGGGGGAGGGGGGCGGGAAAGAGATCGGGGTGGTGGGGGGCGTATGTAGAAGATCGTGGGGGCTGGGGAAGAGATCGGAGGGGGGTCAGGGAGAAGATTAGGGGGGTGCGGGAAAGAAATCGGCGGTGGGGGGGGCATATGTAGAAGATCATGGGGGCTGGGGAAGAGATCGGGGGAGGGGGGGCCAGGGAGAAGATCGGGGAGGGAGGGTGGGGGAAAGAGATTGGGGGGGTCGCATGAGGAAGATCGGGCGGGTGCTGATGAAGCGATCAGGAGGCTAATGAAGAGATCGAGGAGTTGATGAAGAGATCAGAGGTCATGGCAGTAGGGTGAAGAGCCGGAGGTCGGTGGAGTCCACCATCGGGGGGGGGGGTGCATCATCAGAGCTGGAGGTAGGGTTCGGCCGATCGCAGAGGTCCGTTCATGCCAGGTGAGCTTGTTGAGTCTGGATGAAGCACTCCTGCTTCACTAAACTCTTATGTGGGTGGGGGGAGGGGAATTCCCGGTGTCTGCTCTCCACATGCAGACTAACCTGCCTGGGTTAAACCCAGAAGCAGGCGTGTTGGAGCCGGGATGCTCTGGAAACTGAATATTTTTACTCCTCACCACACCCCCCCCCCCCCCCCACCACCCAGCCCATCCGTTCTTGGGGGTTAAAATTTACCCCACAGAGTCTACAACACAGAAACAGGCCATCCGGCCGAACTGGTCTATACCGGCATTTATGCTCCATACGAGTCTCCTCCCTTCCTACTTTATCTAACCCTATCAGCATATCCTTCTATTCCTTTCTCCCTCATGTGCTTATCTAGCTTTCCCTTAAATGCATCTATGATATTTGCCTCAAATGCTCCTTGTGGTAGCGTGTTCCACATTCTTACCACTCTTTGGGTAAAGAAGTTTCCCTAAATTCCCTATTGGATTTATTAGTCACTATCTTATATTTATGAGCTCTAGTTTTGGTCTCCCCCACAAGTAGAAACAACTTCTCTACGTCTACCCTATCAAACCCTTTCATTATTTTAAAGGCCTCTATCAGGTCACCCCTCAGCCCTCTCTTTTCTACAGAAAAGAGCCCCAGCCTGTTTAGTCTTTCCTGATAAGTATATCCTCTCAGTTCTGGTATCATCCTTGTGAATCTTTTTTGCACCTTCTCCAATGCCTCTATATCCTTTCTATAATATGGAGACCAGAACTGTTCACAGTACTCCAAGTGTGGTCTAACCCAGGTTCTGTACAAGTTTAACATGTTGAAGTTGAGGTTATTCATTTGGAGGGTGTAACGAACTGTTGGTGCGGGTGGGGGGGTGATTTATCCAGAACATTCCTCGATGATTAGCTACTGTAAAGCTCTGGCAGCTGGCAGATTGGTGTTTCTTGCTCTTCCTTGGCATCCTGCTGTTCTTCCTGCATCTCTACATCTTCCTCCCCAGGCAGCTCTAAGGGTTGCCCCTTTGCAGGACAAAGTTATGGAGCATGCAGCAAACAACGAATCTGGGGGCTCTCTCGGTCTATATTGCAGGATATCTCCAGACCTATCCAGGCACAGGAACTTCTGTTTCAAAATGCCAAATTGTTTTCTCTCAATCACAGCTCTGGTAGCGTGGCTCTGATTGTGCGCTCTCTGTGCTTGTGATCGGGTTCCTGACAGTTTGGATGGTGCTGTGAAGAAGTGTCTGGTGTGTGCAAGACAGGTCATTAATTGTGAGAACAGTGATAGGTGTAGAGTGTGGAATTGGCAGCAGGAGGAGGGGCCCTGAAGTGTGTGGCTGTGATTAATGGGACTGAAAGCCAATAAATCCCCAGGGCCTGATAATCTGCATCCCAGAGTACTAAAAGAGGCAGCCATGGAAATAGTGGATGTCATCTTCCAAAATTCTATAGATTATGGAACAGTTCCTGCAGATTGGAGGGTGGCAAATGTAACCCTACCATTTAAAAAAGGAGGGAGAGAGAAAACAGGGAACTATAGACCGGTTAGCCTAACATCAGTAATAGGGAAAATGTTAGAGTCTATTATAAAGGATGTGATAACAGGACACTTAGAAAATGTCAACGGGATTAGACAAAGTCAACATGGATTTATGAAAGGGAAATCGTGTTTGACAAACCTACTGGAGTTTTTTGAGGATGTAACTTGTAGAATAGACAAGGGAGAACCAGTGGATGTGGTGTATTTGAATTTGCAGAAGCCTTTGATAAAGTCCCACATAAGAGGTTAGTTTGCAAAATTAAAGCACACGAGATTGGAAGTAATATACTGGCATGGATTGAAAATTGGTTAACAGGCAGGAAACAGAGAGTAGGACTAAATGGGTCTTTTTCGGGGTGGCAGGCAGTGACTAGTGGGGTACCGCAGGGATCTGTGCTTGGGCCCCAGCTATTCACAATATATGTCAATGATTTGGATGAGGGAACCAAATGTAATATTTCCACGTTTGTTGACAATACAAGACTAGGTGGGATTGTGAGTTGTGAGGAGGATGCAAAGAGGCTTCAAGGGGATTTAGACAAGTTGAGTGAGTGGACAAATACATGGCAGATGCAGTATAATGTGGATAAATGTGAAGTTATCCACATCGGAAGGAAAAACAGAAAGGCAGAGTATTATTTAAATGGTACGGTATTGGGAAATGTTGATGTACAAAGGGACTTGGGTGTCCTTGTACACCAGTCACTGAAAGCTAACATGCAGGTGCAGCAAACATTTAGGAAGACAAATGATATGTTGGCCTTCATTGCAAGAGGTTTTGGTACAGGAGCAAGGATGTCTTACTGCAGTTATACAGGGCTTTGGTGAGACCACACCTGGAGTATCGTGTGCAATTTTGGTCTCCTTACCTAAGAAAGGATATACTTGCCATAGAGGGAGTGCAGCGAAGGTTCACCAGACTGATTCCTGGGATGGCAGGACTGTCCTATGAGGAGAGATTGGGTCGACTCAGCCTGTGTTCACTCGAGTTTAGAAGAACGAGAGGGGATCTCATTGAAACGTATAAAATTCTGACAGGGCTAGACAGACTGGATGCAGGAGGGGAAGTTTCCCCTGGCTGGGGGGTCCAGGATACGGGGTAGGACATTTAGGACTGAGATGAGGAGAAATTTCTTCACTCAGAGGGTGGTGAATTCCTGTGGAATTCTCTACCACAGAAGGCTGTGGAGGTCAAGTCACTGAATATATTTAAGAAGGAGATAGATAGATTTCTAGACACCGAAGGCATCAGGGGGAATGGGGAGAGAGCGGGAATATGGTATTGAGATGGAGGATCAGCCATGATCATATTGAATGGCGGAGCAGGCTTGAAGGGCCGAATGGCCTACTCCTGCTCCTATTTTCTATGTTTTTATGTTTTTATGTTTCTATGATTGGATGAGAGGAATATGAAGCGAGGGAGGTAATAATTTTCACTGTTGCTGTTACAGTAAAGTGGTACACTGGGGTTCATTTCTAGAGGATAAAAGCAGAGAAGTTATGTTAAACTTGTATAGAACCTTGGTTGGACCACTATTGGACTATTGTGCACAGTCCTGGTCTCCATATTATAGAAAGGATACAGAGTCATTGGAGAGGGTGTGAAAAAGATTCACAAGGATGATTCCAGAACCGAGAGGATATCCTTATTAGGAAAGGCTGAACAGGCTGAGGCTTTTTTCTGTAGAAAAGAGAAGGCTGAGGGGTGACCTGATAGAGGTCCATAAAATAATGAAAGGGTTTGATAGGGTAGATGTAGAGAAAATGTTTCCACTTGTGGGGGAGTCCAAAACTAGAGGTCATAAATATAAAGTAGTTGCTAATAAATCCAATAGGGAATTCTGGAGAAACTTCTTTACCCAAAGAGTGGTAAGAATGTGGAATGGCTACCACAAGGAGTAGTTGAGGCAAATATCATAGATGCATTTAAGGGGAAGCCAGATAAGCACAAGAGGGAGAAAGGAATAGAAGGATATGCTGATAGGGTTAGATGAAGTAGGGAGGGAGGAAGCTCGTGTGGAGCATAAACATCAGCATAGACCAGTTGGGCCGAATGGCCTGTTTCTGTGCTCTAGACTCGATGTAACGACCACTACAACAACTACAACAACCACAACAACTACACAAACAACAACTTGCATTTAAATAGTGCCTTCAATGTAAAAAAAATCCCAAAGAGCTTCACAGAGGCATAATCAGACAAAAATCAATGTTGAACCAAAGAAGGAGAGGTGACTAAAAGTTTGGTCGAAGAGATGGGTTTTAAGGAGGGTCTTAATGGAGGAGAGGGAGGTGGAGAGGCACAGAGGTTGTCTTATTGCTGATTTGTGAGTACAAAATCCTAGGAAAATTAGTAGCCCTACATGTTTATAACTGTAGCAAAATTGGCCAAAACATTGTTCTTTGAAATCACATTGCTGAATTCTGAGAAAACCAAGAGGGTGAATATTGTAATTCAAGGAAAATTGACTGAAGACTCAGAGAAATAACACAGAGAACAAACAAAAGACTCATACATATTTTTACAACCAGATGTTCTTAATTAAAGACTGGGGCCGCATTGAGATAAACCTGTCAAAGCTGCAACTTACTAGACTAACTGGTATGTCAGACTGTCTCAGTAAACGACAGTATAACAAGCAGAGAATAGCCTTGAAAAACTGTTGATATCAGTAACTTGTCTTTCTTACTGTAATTTAGGTTCTGGGATAGGAAAGGAGTGAACCATTTAATGAGAAGCTTGGCCTTGGTCAGACTGATTGAAATCTGACCATTGTAAGTCTCCAACATGTGTTTGTCTAATTGAATAACGTCACAAACTGGATCCAGGCGATGGTACAAGTCGCCTT
The DNA here is from genome assembly GCF_035084215.1 of Heptranchias perlo. Lineage (NCBI taxonomy): Eukaryota > Metazoa > Chordata > Chondrichthyes > Hexanchiformes > Hexanchidae > Heptranchias > Heptranchias perlo. The sequence goes on along the minus strand of NC_090350.1, from coordinate 11,119,778 downwards.
GGCTGGACAAATAACAATGTGAGTGGAAAGGAGCTACAACTTGTTAAATTAAAGATATAAAAGACCTGTTTGTGGGATCTTGCTGTGCGCACGTTGGTGGCCGCATTTCCTATATTACAACAGTGACTACACTTCAAAACTATCTCATTGGCTGCAAAGTACTTTAGGACGGCCTGAGGTCGTGAAAGGCGCTATATAAATGCAAGTTATTTCTTTCTTTGGAGCGGGAGTGCGGACTGAGGGGGTTGGGGTGGGAGGGAACGGTCCACGATGGCGCCAGCGCGAGGCCCGGGCAATTTTAACTCCCAGGCCACGCTGACTCCCGGCCAAAGCCGGTGGTGGTGACATGGAGGTCGGTGGGCGGGAGCGCGATTTCAGGCAGCAAGAAGGCGCCGCCGAGGACCCGAGGGAACCATCCCCAGCATTAAGGTAATTACTCATTGTGGGGGGGGGGGTCCAATGGGAAACATGTCTGGGAAAAGGGGGGATGGGGAGGGACCCAAGACAGGGAAGGCCCAAAGTGCCCTCGTTGGAATGGCAGGAAGACTCCTACTCCTGCTGGCCCACAAGGAAACCTTTTTTAAAAATGCAATTACTTACCAGGGCCTCTTCTGGCCCCGGATCCTGTCTATCCGCCGCTACCTTTCCCTGGTGGCTTCGATACTTCAGCCGTGATTCCCCAGTTAAAATCACGTCGGGGTCCAAATGAAGTTATCGGGTCCCGATATTTCGATATTCACGAGGATACCCACCTGCCTGTGATGGGCGGTCCAGACGCCCCGAAAACTCGGGAGTTAAAATGGAGGTGGGCGCAAATACGTCAGGAATGCAGCGGGTAGCCCCTCCCCCAATCCCCGCCCGCACCGTTCCTGAGGGTGGGCGAGGTTAAAATCACACCCACTGTCTTTGTTGATTCAAACAAGCAGATCATCAAATTTGTCTGGCAAGGTAAAAGACCCAAATCACCTAAAGCCAGAGGAGACCTCACTCTCCTGAACCGTCCTAGTAGATAGCTCAGGGATCCAGCCCTATTGACAAGTAGTGCTGGAAGGAATTGAGAAAATTACCTAGTTTACCATGGAGCTGGTGTATTGCCTCGTTGGACTTTTATTCATGACCCTAATAAACCCCAACGTCAGAAAAATTCCCAGACTTTCTCCAGGATGCAGCCTGGAGATGATCCCACTGCCTCGAGGAAAGTCAGAAACCTCCACCTACCAACATTTTTTTTTTATTCGTTCACGGGATGTGGGCGTCGCTGGCAAGGCCGGCATTTATTGCCCATCCCTAATTGCCCTTGAGAAGGTGGTGGTGAGCCGCCTTCTTGAACCGCTGCAGTCCGTGTGGTGACGGTTCTCCCACAGTGCTGTTAGGAAGGGAGTTCCAGGATTTTGACCCAGCAACGATGAAGGAACGGCGATATATTTCCAAGTCGGGATGGTGTGTGACTTGGAGGGGAACGTGCAGGTGGTGTTGTTCCCATGTGCCTGCTGCTCTTGTCCTTCTAGATGGTAGAGGTCGCGGGTTTGGGAGGTGCTGTCGAAGAAGCCTTGGCGAGTTGCTGCAGTGCATTCTGTGGATGGTGCACAATGCAGCCACAGTGCGCCGGTGGTGAAGGGAGTGAATGTTTAGGGTGGTGGATGGGGTGCCAATCAAGCGGGCTGCTTTATCTTGGATGGTGTCGAGCTTCTTGAGTGTTGTTGGAGCTGCACTCATCCAGGCAAGTGGAGAGTATTCCATCACACTCCTGACTTGTGCCTTGTAGATGGTGGAAAGGCTTTGGGGAGTCAGGAGGTGAGTCACTCGCCGCAGAATACCCAGCCTCTGACCTGCTCTCGTAGCCACAGTATTTATATGGCTGGTCCAGTTAAGTTTCTGGTCAATGGTGACCCCCAGGATGTTGATGGTGGGGGATTCGGCGATGGTAATGCCGTTGAATGTCAAGGGGAGGTGGTTAGACTCTCTCTTGTTGGAGATGGTCATTGCCTGGCACTTATCTGGCGCGAATGTTACTTGCCACTTATGAGCCCAAGCCTGGATGTTGTCCAGGTCTTGCTGCATGCGGGCTCGGACTGCTTCATTATCTGAGGGGTTGCGAATGGAACTGAACACTGTGCAGTCAACAGCGAACATCCCCATTTCTGACCTTATGATGGAGGGAAGGTCATTGATGAAGCAGCTGAAGATGGTTGGGCCTAAGACACTGCCCTGAGGAACTCCTGCAGCAATGCCCTGGGGCTGAGATGATTGGCCTCCAACAACCACTACCATCTTCCTTTGTGCTAGGTATGACTCCAGCCACTGGAGAGTTTTCCCCCTGATTCCCATTGACTTCAATTTTACTAGGGCTCCTTGGTGCCACACTCGGACAAATGCTGCCTTGATGTCAAGGGCAGTCACTCTCACCTCACCTCTGGAATTCAGCTCTTTTGTCCATGTTTGGACCAAGGCTGTAATGAGGTCTGGAGCCGAGTGGTCCTGGCGGAACCCAAACTGAGCATCGGTGAGCAGGTTATTGGTGAGTAAGTGCCGCTTGATAGCACTGTCGACGACACCTTCCATCACTTTGCTGATGATTGAGAGTAGACTGATGGGGCGGTAATTGGCCAGATTGGATTTGTCCTGCTTTTTGTGGACAGGACATACCTGGGCAATTTTCCACATTGTCGGGTAGATGCCAGTGTTGTAGCTGTACTGGAACAGTTTGGCTAGAGGCGCAGCTAGTTCTGGAGCACAAGTCTTCAGCACTACAGCTGGGATGTTGTCGGGGCCCATAGCCTTTGCTGTATCCAGTGCACTCAGCCGTTTCTTGATATCACGTGGAGTGAATCGAATTGGCCGAAGACTGGCTTCTGTGATGGTGGGGATATCGGGAGGAGGCTGAGATGGATCATCCACTCGGCACTTCTGGCTGAAGATGGTTGCAAATGCTTCAGCCTTGTCTTTTGCACTCACGTGCTGGACTCCGCCATCATTGAGAATGGGGATGTTTGCAGAGCCTCCTCCTCCCGTTAGTTGTTTAATTGTCCACCACCATTCACGACTGGATGTGGCAGGACTGCAGAGCTTTGATCTGATCCGTTGGTTGTGGAATCGCTTAGCTCTGTCTATAGCATGTTGCTTCCGCTGTTTAGCATGCATGTAGTCCTGAGTTGTAGCTTCACCAGGTTGGCACCTCATTTTTAGGTACACCTGGTGCTGCTCCTGGCATGCTCTTCTACACTCTTCATTGAACCAGGGTTGATCCCCTGGCTTGTTGGTAATGGTAGAGTGAGGAATATGCCGGGCCATGAGGTTACAGATTGTGCTGGAATACAATTCTGCTGCTGCTGATGGCCCACAGCGCCTCATGGATGCCCAGTTTTGAGCTGCTAGATCTGTTCTGAATCTATCCCATTTAGCACGGTGGTAGTGCCACACGACACGTTGGATGGTGTCCTCAGTGCGAAGACGGGACTTCATCTCCACGAGGACTGTGCGGTGGTCACTCCTACCAATACTGTCAAGGACAGATGCATTTGCGACAGGTAGATTGGTGAGGACGAGGTCAAGTAAGTTTTTCCCTCGTGTTGGTTCGCTCACCACCTGCCGCAGGCCCAGTCTAGCAGTTATGTCCTTCAGGACTCGGCCAGCTTGGTCAGTAGTGGTACTACCGAGCCACTCTTGGTGATGGACATTGAAGTCCCCCACCCAGAGTACATTTTGTGCCCTTGCTACCCTCAGTGCTTCCTCCAAGTGGTGCTCAACATGGAGGAGGACTGATTCATCAGCTGAGGGAGGACGGTAGGTGGTAATCAGCAGGAGGTTTCCTTGCCCATGTTTGACCTGATGCCATGAGATTTCATGGGGTCCAGAGTCAATGTTGAGGACTCCCAGGGCCACTCCCTCCTGACTGTATATCACTGTACCGCCACCTCTGGTGGGTCTGTCCTGCCGGTGGGACAGGACATACCCAGGGATGGTGATGAAAGAGTCTGGGACGTTGGCTGAAAGATATGATTCTGTGAGTATGGCTATGTCAGGCTGTTGCTTGACTAGTCTGTGGGACAGCTCTCCCAATTTTGGCACAAGTCCCCAGATGTTAGTAAGGAGGACCTTGCAGGGTCGACTGGGCTTGGTGTTTTGCCGTTGTCGTGTCCGGTGCCTAGTGGTCCGATGCCGGGTGGTCCGTCCGGTTTTATTCTTATTATGACTTTTCGTAGCGAGATTTTACAACTGAGTGGCTTGCTAGGCCATTTCAGAGGGCAATTAAGAATCAACCACATTGCTGTGGGTCTGGAGTCACATATAGGCCAGACCGGGTAAGGGCGGCAGGCTTCCTTCCCGAAAGGACATTAGTGAATGACCAAAGACAAGCCCCCACTCTGAAAAAGATCAGCTATTTCCTGAGGCTCATTGGGAGATGTTTCTTGAGATCTGCTCAGTGCCCCTGGCCCATCGCCAACAACAGGCACCCACATCAGTAACATTCCCACATATATTCCAATGCTCTCCTAGCTGGCCTCCCATCTTCCACCCTACATAAACTTGAGCTCATCCAAAACTCTGCTGCCTGTATCCTAACTCTCACCAAGTCCCATTCACCCATCGCCCCTGTGCTCGCTGACCTACATTGGCTCCCGGTCTGGCAACACCTCGATTTTAAAATTCTCATCCTTGTTTTCAAATCCCTCCTTATCTCTGTATCCTCCTCCAGCCCTACAACCCTCCGAGATCTCTGCGCTCCTCCAATTCTGGCCTCTTGTGCATCCCCAATTTTAATTGCTGCAACATTGGCGGCTATGCCTTCAGCTGTCTAGGCCCTAAGCTCTGGAATTCCCTGCCTAAACCTCTCTGCCTCTCTACCTTTCTCTCCTCCTTTAAGATGCTCCTTAAAACCTACCTCTTTGCCTGTTGTCAGTCTTGAATATACTCAATGACTGAGCATCCACAGCCCACTGGGGTAGAGAATGCCACAAGATTCACAACTCTCTGAGTGAAGAAATTTTTTCTCATCTCTAAATGGCCGCCCCTTATCTTGAGACTATGACCCCTAGTTCTAGACTCTCCAGCCAGGGAAAACAATCTCAGCATCTACCCTGTCAATTCCTCTAAGAATTTTATACGTTTCAATGTGATCACCTCTCATTCTTCTAAACTCCGGAGAATATAGCCCCGTTCTACTCAATCTCTCCTCATAGGACAACCCTCTCATCCCAGCAATCAATCTAGTGAACCTCCGTTGCACTCCCTCTAAGGCAAGTATATCCTTCCTTAGGTAAGGAGACCAAAACTGTACACAGTACTGCAGGTATGGTCTCACCAGAGCCCTACATAATTGCAGCAAGACTTCCTTACTCTTATACTCCAACTCCCTTGCAAATACGATTTGCCTTCCTAATTGCTTGCTGTACCTGCATGTTAACTTTCTGTGATTCGTGTACAAGGACACCCAAATCCCCCTGAATACCAACTTTTCTTAGTCTCTCACCTTTTAAAATATTCTGCTTTTCTATTCGTCCTATCAAAGTGGATATTTTCACATTTCTCCACATTATACTCCATCTGCCACCTTCTCGCCCACTCACTTAACCTGTCTATATCCCTTTGCAGCCTCTTTACGTCCTCCTCACAACTTACTTTCCCACTTAACTTTGTATCATGAGCAAACTTGGATATATTACACTCGGTCCCCTCATCTGAATCATTGATATATATTGTAAACAGCTGAGGCCCAAGCACTGGTCCTTGCAGCACCCCACTAGTTACAGCCTGCTAGCCTGAAAATTCCTACTCCCTGTTTTCTGTCCATTAAACCAATCCTCAATCCATGCTAATATATTACCCCCAATCCCATGAGCCCTAATCTTGTGTAACAACCTCTTGTGTGGCACCTTATCGAATGACTTTTGAAAATCTAAATATACTACATCCACTGGTTCGCCTTTATCTACCCTGCTAGTTACACCCTCAAAAAACTGTATTAGATTTATCAAACACGATTTCCCTTCCATAAAACCGTGTTGACTCTACTTAATCACATTATAGTTTTCTAAGTGCACTGTTACTACTTCCTTAATAGCAGATTTAATCATTTTCCCCACTACTGTTGTCAGGCTAACTGGCCTATAGTTCCCTGTTTTCGCTCTCCCTCCTTTCTTGAATAGTGGGGTTACATTTGCTACCTTCCAATCCATGGGGACCGTTCTAGAATCTAGGGAATTCTGGAATATCAAAACTAACGCATCCACTATCTCTACAGCCACCTCTTTTAAAACCCTAGAATGTAGTCCATCAGGTCCAGGGGATTTGTCGGCTTCTAGTCCCATTAGTTTCTCCAGTACTTTTTCTTTACTAATCTTGATTACTTTAAGCTCCTCACTCTCATTGGACCCTTGGTTCTCCACTATTTCCGATATGTTTTTTGTGTCTTCCACTGTGAAGACAGATACAAAATATTTGTTTAACGTCTCTGCCATTTCCTTATTCCCCATTATAATTTTTCCTATCTCTGCCTTTAAGGGACCCACGTTTACTTTCGCAATTCTCTTCCTTTTTACTGTAATGTTGTCATCAATTGGCTCATGCACTGTGAAATGATGTTGTCACCAATTGGCTCGTGCCAGCGAGTTGTTGTGATCTGGAATGGACTGCCTAAAAAGGTGGTGGGAGCAGTTTCAATAGCAACTTTCAAAAGGGAATTGAATAAATACTTGACAGGGAATAATTTGCAGGGCTAACGGGAAAGGGATGGCACAAGCACGATGGGCCGAATGGCCCCCTTCTATGTTGAATCATTCTATGATAACAGTGCAGCACCCTTTCAGTACTGCACTAGGAGCGTCAGCCTAGATTATGTGTTCAATTCTCTTTAGTGGGACTTGAACCCACAACATTCTGACTCTGGAAAGAATGCTACCAACTGAGCCACGGCTGGCAACCCAGGTGTACAGGAAGATCGTGAGCAAATTCAGATGGCCCTGGGTGGACTGCACTTCAGGTGTGCTCCACCCAAATTCCCCCAGCACAGTACCTGCCCAGGAAGATCTAATCTAATATTTCTTTAAAAAGAAGCTAATAGTTTACACTAGTGAGTGTGGCAAGGAATTACCCAGGGCCTTGGACTATCTTTGCGAAACATCCAGAGCCCAGAACAGTTGGCTGCTTAAGGGGGAGACTAGAGAAATTCATTGTTTGAAGTCAGGTCCTGAATGGACTCATGTCGGGTGCATTTACCTGCTGAGACATCAGCACAACATGTGTATGTAGATCCAGAGAAAACTGCTTGGCTGAGGAGTGCTATAACAGATAATTCTACAAGTGGACTGGCCAGATAGGTTAACAATTACATAGAATCATAGAATCAGAGAATGGTTACAGCACAGAAGGAGGCCATTTGGCCTATCGAGCCCATGCCGGCTCTTTGTAAGAGCAATCCAGTTAGTCCCATTCCCCTGCACTTTCCCTGTAGCCATGCAAATTTTTTTCCCTTCAAGTATTTATCCAATTCCTTTTTGAAGGCCATGTTTGAATCTGCTTCCACCGCCCTTTCAGGTAGTGCATTCCAGATCACAACTATTTGCTGCGAAAAAAAGATTTTCCTCATGTCGCCTTTGGTTCTTTTGCCAATCCCCTTAAATCTGTGTCCTCTGGTTCTCGACCCTTCCGCCAATGGGAACAGTTTTTCTTCATTTACTTTATCTAAACCCGTCATGATTTTGAACACTTCTATCAAATCGCCTCTTAACCTTCTCTGTTCTAAGGAGAACAACCCCAGCTTCTCCAGTCTATCCACATAACTGAAGTCCCTCATCCCTGGAACCAGTCTATTAAATCTTTTCTGCACCCTCTCTAAGGCCTTCACATCCTTCCTAAAGTGCGGTGCCCAGAATTGGACACAATACTCCAGTTGTGGCCGAACCAGTGTTTTATAAAGGTTCATCATAACTTCCTTGCTTTTCTAGTTACGCGCTATTTATATAAAGCCCAAGATCCCGTATGCTTTTTTAACCGCTTTCTCAACCTGTCCTGCCATCTTCAAATATCTGTGCACATATACCCCCAGGCCTCTGTGTTCCTGCACCCCCTTTAGAATTGTACCATTTAGTTTATATCACCTCTCGTCATTCTTCCTGCCAAAATGTATCACTTCGCACTTCTCTGCGTTAAATTTCATCTGCCATGTGTCTACACATTCCACCAGCCTGTCCTTGTCCTTTTGAAGTCTATCACTATCCTCCTCACTGTTTATTACACTTCCAAGTTTTGTTTCATCTGCAAATTTTGAAATTGTGCCCTGTACACCCAAGTCCAAGGGGTCGATTTTAGCACCCGCCATCGGGTGCGTTCCTGGTGGGGGGGCTCCGAAAATCGGGGATTCCCGGGGCGGGTCGGGAGCCCGGCTCCAACCCGCCCACTTCCGGGTTTCCCACAGGCGCGCCGACATGCGCCGCAGCCCCCGCATGTGGGACTCCCGCTGGCAATTAAAGCCGGTGGGGTGCCACTTAAAGTATTTATCTTGGTATTTCAGGTCGTTTACAGACCTGATTGACCTGTTATATTTGGAGGGATGGGATTTTGCAATTGACAGAGACTGTTTCCCGTACTGGGGGAAACACTCCAAGTTCAATGGACGTGTTGCAGCCAGCAGCCTGTGGCAGCTGCAAAGGTCCATCCGACAGGTGGGGGGGTGGGGGGAGACCCTTAACCATTGCAGGTGGCCACTCCGTCACTTTGGACAAAGTTTGGCCTCCACCACCCTCCCCCTAACAAGAAAAATCACCGACCTGGAACCTCAACCCCGGTGGGCGGACACACTTACCTACCTTGCGGACCCCCTCAGACGTACACCTTCCAGATGTGAAGGGATTCGCAAAATTTCACATGTTCCCCCCCACCCGAAGATTTATTGGAGTTATTAAAGAAACCCTGGTGTGACTGTGTTTTAAAAAATCCAGGGTCTCTCAAAATGCCTGCGGTCAGACACATGGCCAAGGGCCGGCAGATTTGAAATTGGATTCTCCAACACCTTGGCAGGCTCCGTGTTTCAGACAGGGCTCTTTGCATTCACGCCCTGAGGCAAGCCATCAACGATGCCGGCCTGCACATCAAAATTCGAGCAGGAGAAATCCCAGGACAAAAGATAGCCCATCAAGGAACATTCGGAACAATGGAAAGCAGTTATGGAACAGATCAGTACAGGCACCGGCCATTAATGTAAATGGGCCAAGATCGGGACCCCTTTTGTCTTACGTTTTCAGCCCAAATCGGACAATGGAGCAAGCTGATGAGGCACGAAAAAAAACCATTACCGGGAGGGTATAACTGGGACTTCCCAGTATCTCTCACTCTCTTCTCTTCGCCTCTTGGCCCGGTCCTGTCTGTCTGCTAGCAACTAAGAAGGAAGGCCATCCAGTAAACCTCGCAACCACATGTCGACGGCAGCAGCAGGGCACAGGGGCCAGGCCTTTTCATCTGTTTCACCGGTGAGCATTAATTTTCTGGCCGCCACAAGACAACCTAGCTAGGTGTAAGGGTGGGGGTTAAAGGGGTATTGCTAAAATTGTGATTTTAGAATTTTCCCTCGATGTGTCCGTTTCTTCCACCCCGTTAAGTGTAAGACTGTATTGCATCCATAGCGATTTCTTTTATCTTCTGTATAATACTGTTTACCTTGTACTTTTAGTTTTCTTATTAATAAACATTGGTTTTCCTTGTACCAATCCACTGGTCTGTTAGTCTGTCCTTGTTACCGCCCGATAAGTCCTCAGCTCAGAATCAGGAAGGGGAAAGTGATTTGCAACCGCACAGCGGGCAGGGCAGCTCAGGAAAAACATAACTGGCTGACCTATAATAAGCCCGAGAAACAGTAAAACCCCTTACAGATGGGGGCCGCCGTAGCTGCAGTCATGACCTCCTCGGAGGACGAACAGCATCACCAGCCTCGCTGGCCACGCCGTCCGCCTCTGACACGTGGAGCTCCACAACACAGTGCTGTGACACATCCACCTGCACAGCAGGAGGGAGGGCAACCGCAGTGAGAGATGCGTCGCAGAGGGCACTACCCTCGCCACAGGGTCTACAGACCGAGGCTCAGCTTCCTGGACCTCTCTGAGGAGCAGTGCATATGGAGGCGCTGAGTCAGTCGCCAGGTAGTCGCGGACATCTGCAGCCTCCTTAATGACGAGCTGCTCCCGGATGGACCGAGCAGCATCTTCTTACCTGTCGCTGTCAAAGTCACCACTGCCCTCAACTTCTTCACCTCCGGATCCTTCCAGGGTGCCACCGGGGACATTACCGGCGTCTCTCAGTCGTCTGCACAGAAGTGCATAAGGCAGTTCACCGACGGCTTGTTTCACAGGGCCTCGCACTGTGTCAACTTCCCCATGGATGATCGCAGCCAGATGGAGAGGGCAGTTGGATTCCATGCTGTGGCTGGCTTCCCACGGGTGCAGGGTGTAATCGATTGCACCCATATAGCAATCCAAGCAACTCCACACGAGCCAGGACTGTTCACCAACAGGAAGGGCTATCACTCCATCAACACTCAGCTCATCCGTGACCACCGCAAGAGATTCCTTCACTGGTGCGCCTGATTCGCTGGCAGTTGCCACGATTCCTTCATCCTCCGGGAGTCCAACAACCCGCCCCTCTTCCATACACCGAGCACCCTTAAGAGCTGGCTCCTCAGGGACAAAGGATAGCCCCTGCACACGTGGCTCATGACACCTCTGAGGAACCCCATCACCGAGCAACAGCATCGCTATAACAACAGCCACATCGCTACCAGGTCTACAATTGAGCATGGTATAGGGCTGCTCAAGATGCACTTCAGGTGCCTTGATCGTTCTGGGGGAACGCTTCAATACGCACCAGACAGAGTGAGACACATTATTGTCGTGTTTTGTGCCCTGCACAACATGGCACAACAGAGAGGGGTGCCGCTTGAGGAGGCCCCATCCACATCTTCCACCCACATTGAGGAGGACGAGGTGGAGGAGGAGGAGCAACCCATGGGCAGAACAGCGACTCATCTGGCTGCTCGTGAGGCCAGGGAGTCACTGATATGTGAACGGTTCTCCTAACATCAGACAGTGTGAAGAGTCCAGTCCTCACCACCTGGATAGAGCAGTGCCCACACCAGCTCCCCCCCCCCCCACCCCTCCCTGCACAAAACAGTCCTGCAACTACACAGACACCCACTGTAGAGTGACCCAATGGGTGGCATCAAGTGTCGGCGTTCATGGTGAACCTCATGAAAGGGCCTTATTACAGAAGCCAGTCAAGAATGGCCAAGACGTGGCAGTAGTGGTGACAATAATAATATTTAATGTGAGTTTAACAAAAAGCAAATATAAATAAAAAACATGACCAACCGTCAAAAACCCTTGTGCATCCCCTTCATGCTCACAAAACCTTCGCCTTTCGCTTCCAACTACTTCTACGTGGTGCATCCCCTGTGGCTGCAGCAGAGGTAGTGGCAGGTTGCTCTTCTTCATGCCCTGACCGATTAGATGCTTTGGGCCTACGCCCTCTGGGTTTTGGTGCCCGTGAGGGCACCTCCACAGACTGCTCCACCTGCACCTGTGCAGGGCCAGACTCGGCCACCTGGAGAGGAGGCAGCATTGCGGGTACTGGTTGAGAGGGGGGGGAACGGGTGAGACGTGGGAGTGCTTTGAGTGGCGTCCCCACTTCCATGTCCCCTTTTGCCGTCATCCCTCCTCTGGGCCAGGCCCACACCACTCCTACCACTCTGCTGGACAACAGTTTGGAGGACATGTCTAGTGTATCTGCCTGCCTGTTTAAGGCGGCAGAATGTTGTTCACCCTGAGTCCGAACGGCTGTTGTCAGGGCCGGAATGGACTCATTTGTGAGCCATGCTTGAAGCTCCATGGAGGCTAGCCTTCCCTCCATCGCAGACATTCCTGCACTTACCCGCAACAGTATCTCAGAGATGCCCTCACGTCCCTGTGACACTATCTCAGAGATTCCTTCCCTTACCTGTGCCAGCATTTCACTCATGCAAGAGTTGGACTCCTCCGTCCTCTGCGTGATTGTGGAGAGTGTGCGTGGCACCTGTTCCAGTACCTCGCAAATGTGCTGCTGCCCCTCGATCATTCTCCTTTTCATGGATGGCCCCCAGGGTTCAGCATCTGTGTCCAGCTGAGCAGAGCCTGGAGAGGAGTGCTCCCACCGACACGGACTCTCCACAACTGCCCCTGCTGCCAGTGTCTGCTCGTGCTCACGTGTGTGGTAACTCACCATGTGCGACCCCAACTAACTGAGGACTGGGACCAACCGAGGTGTGAATATCTGCGCTGGTGGATGGCTCGCTCAGATGTGACGGTGCCCCCTCAGAGGCCGGCAGGTCCTCTGAGGAATCACCCTCTGCCGTCACAGCGGTCGCTGAAGGCCCTGTAAGAGAACAAAAGGCGATATTAAGCATCACCACAGATGTGTCATGTTGCGATGAGCATAATGAGGTGCTGAAGATGGCGGGGCATGTTAACATCAATTCAAAGTTCTGTCACCAGACATTTGTCGGGTGCCAGTCTCGGCGTCCCCGACAGACAGGCACTCGAGGGTGCAGCTCAGCTCCAGCGCCTCCTGCTCGGCGTCTGTGAGGACCACACCCTCTCCCATGCATTCTGGGTTCTCTTCTCCTACAAGGGGAGAAAGTACAGACGTGTGAGTGAGTGATAGTGACGTGGCCAACCAATGAATGCATTGACTTGGGTGCGGCTGACCCTGGAAGAGATGCATCAGAGGGTGTGCATGAGACAGAGCCATGACATTGTATGAGGATTGGGTTGAGTGGTAGTAATGGGGTGAGTAATGGGGAGGTGAGGAAGTGCTGAGTAAATGCAGGGAAGTTGATGATGAGCCTTAAGTGGGTGTGGGGAGTGATGTTATAGAGTAGTGTTGGCAGTGCAGAATGAGTTGGGGTGTGGGGGCGGTGATGTGGAAGACAGAATGAAAGAGAATGAGTAAGTGTACTCACTTTGGCTGACCTAGTTAGGTCATTGAAGCGCTTCCTGCACTGGATCCAGGTGCGGGAGATGTTGCTGCTGCTGGTGACCTCCTCTGCCACCTCGAACCAGGCCTTCTTGGTGGCAGGGGCAGGCCACTTCCTCCCGTCTGCCGGGTAGAAGACATCCCTCCTCCTCCTCACCTCATCCAGTAGCGCCTGGAGTGAGGCATCGCTAAATCTTGGAGCAGCCTTTCCCTTGTGCTGCTCCATTGTGCTGCTTGGGTGTTTGCTACAGGAGCAGCCATTGGAGGACTGCCCCTTTAAATAGAGCTCCTCCAGCTGTGATGCGGTGCACAGTCTGCCCGCTGCATGTGGAATGGACTCCTGGATGTGGAATGGACTCCTGGATATGGAGTGGACTCCGAGACGTGGAATGGACTCCTGGATATGGAGTGGACTCCGAGACGTGGAATGGACTCCTGGATGTGGAGTGGACTCCTGGATGTGGAGTGGACTCCTGGATGTGGAGTGGACTTCTGGACATGGAATGGACTCCTCGACGTGGAGTGGACGCCTGGACGTGGAATGGACTCTTGGATGTGGAATGGACTCTTGGATGTGGAATGGACTCCTGGTCGTGGAATGGACGACCAGACGTGGAATGGATTCCTGGAATTGGAATGGACTCCCAGACGTTGAATGGACTCCTGGAAGTGGAATCGTTTCCTGGACGTGGAATGGACTCCTGGACGTGGAATGGACTCCCGGACGTGAAGTGGACTCCTGGACGTGGAATGGACTCCTGGACGTGGAATGGACTCCCGGACGTGGAATGGACTCCCGGACGTGAAGTGGACTCCTGGACGTGGAGTGGACTCCGAGATGTGGAATGGAGTCCCGGACGTGGAATGGACACCCAGACGTGGAATGGTTTCCTGGATGTGGAATGGACTCCCTGACGTGGAATGGACTCCTGGATGTGGAGTGCTCGCCCAGACGTGGAATGGACTCCTGGACGTGGAATGGACTCCTGGACGTGGAGTGGACTCCTGGACGTGGAGTGGACTCCTGGATGTGGAATGGACTCCTAGATGTGGAATGGACTCCTGGACGTGGAATGGACTCCTAGATGTGGAATGGACTCCTGGACGTGGAATTGTCTCCTGGACGTGGAGTGGACTCCCTGATGTGGAATGGACTCCTGGATGTGGAGTGGATGCCCAGATGTGGAATGGACTCCTGGAAGTGGAATCGACTCCCGGACATGGAATAGACTCCTGGAAGTGGAATGGACTGCCAGACGTGGAATTGACTCCCATTCGTGGAATTGACTCCTGAATGTGGAGTGGACTCCTGGACGTGGAATGGATTCCTGAATGTGGAATGGACTCCCAGACGTGGAATGGACTCCTGGAAGTGGAATGGACTCCCGGATGTGGAATGGACTCCCAGACGTGGAATGGACTCCTGAATGTGGAATGGACTCCCAGACGTGGAATGGACTCCTGGAAGTGGAATGGACTCCCGGATGTGGAATGGACTCCCAGACGTGGATTGGACTCCTGGACCGGAATGGACTCCTGGAAGTGGAGTGGATTCCTAGACGTGGAAAGAACTCCCAGACGTGGAATGGACTCCCAGACGTGGAATGGACTCCCGGACGTGGAATGGACTCCGGGACGTGGAATGGACTCCTGGAAGTGGAATAGATTCTCAGATGTGGAGTGGACTCCGGGACGTGGAATGGGCTCTTGGATGTGGAATGGACTCCCAGACGTGGATTGGACTCCTGGACTTGGAATGGACTCCTAGACATGGAATGGACTCCTGGACGTGAAATGGACTCCCAGACGTGGAATGGACTCCTGGATGTGGTATGGTCTCTGGGACGTGGAATGGTCTCCCAGTCGTGGAAAGCACTCCTAGACGTGGAATGAATTCCTGGAAGTGGAATGGACACCAAGACGTGGAATGGTCTTCCGGACATGGAATGGACTCCTGGATGTGGTATGGTCTCTGGGACGTGGAATGGACTCCTGGACGTGGAATGGATTCTTCGACGTGGAATGGTCTCCCAGTCGGGGAAAGCACTCCTAGACGTGGAATGAATTCCTGGAAGTGGAATGGACTCCTAGACGTGGTATGGTCTCCGGGACGTGGAATGGACTCCCAGACGTGGAATGGACTCCTGGAAGTGGAATGGACAACCTGATGTGGAACGGACTCCTGGACGTGTAGTGGTCTCCTAGACGTGGAATGGACTCCTGGATGTGCAATGGAATCCCAGACGTTTAATGGACTCCTGGAAGTGGAACAGATTCTCAGACGTGGAATGGACTCCCAGACGTGGAATGCACTCCTGGAAGTGGAATGGACAACCTGATGTGGAATGGAATCCTGGACGTGGAGTGGTCTCCTAGACGTGGAATGGACTCCTGGATGTGGAATGGAATCCTAGAAGTTTAGTGGACTCCTGGAAGTGGAATGGATTCCTGGACGTGGAATAGACTCCTGGACATGGAATGGACTCTTGGAAGTGGAATGGACTCCTGGACATGGAATGGACTCCCAGACATGGAATGAACTCCTGTACGTGGAATGGACTCCTGGAAGTGGAATTGGCTCCCAGTCGTGGAATGGACCCCTGGACGTGGAATGGACTCCTGGACGTGGATTGGACTCCCAGACGTGGAATGGACTCCTAGACATGGAATGGACTCCCGGACGTGAAATGGACTCCCAGACGTGGAATGGACTCCTGGATGTGGTATGGTCTCTGGGACGTGGAATGGACTCCTGGACATGGAATGGACTCTTCGACGTGGAATGGTCTCCCAGTCGTGGAAAGCACTCCTAGACGTGGAATGAATTCTTGGAAGTGGAATGGACTCCTAGACGTGGAATGGGCTTCCGGATGTGGAATGGACACCCAAACGTGGAATGGACTCCTGGACATGGAATGGACTCTTGGACGTGGAATGGACTCTTGGACGTGGAATGGACTCTTGGACGTGGAATGGACTCCTGGAAGTGGAATGGATTCCTGGAAGTGGAATAGACTCCCAGACGTGGAATGGAGTCCTGGAAGTGGAATGGACTCCTGGACGTGGAATGGACACCCAGATGTGGAATGGACTCCTGGATGTGTAGTGGACTCCTGGAAGTGGAATAGATTCTCAGATGTGGAGTGGACTCTGGGACGTGGAATGGGCTCTTGGATGTGGAATGGACTCCTAGACATGGAATGGACTCCCGGACGTGAAATGGACTCCCAGACGTGGATTGGACTCCTGGACTTGGAATGAACTCCGAGACATGGAATGGACGCCCGGGCGTGGAATGGACTCCCAGACGTGGAATGGACTCCCAGACGTGGAATCGACTCCTGGATGTGGTATGGTCTCTGGGACGTGGAATGGACTCCTGGACGTGGAATGGACTCTTCGACGTGGAATGGTCTCCCAGTCGTGGAAAGCACTCCTAGACGTGGAATGAATTCCTGGAAGTGGAATGGACACCTAGACGTGGAATGGGCTTCTGGACATGGAATGGACTCCTGGAAGTGGAATGGACTCCTGGACGTGGAATGGACTCTTCGACGTGGAATGGTCTCCCAGTCGTGGAAAGCACTCCTAGATGTGGAATGAATTCCTGGAAGTGGAATGGACTCCTAGACGTGGTATGGTCTCCGGGACGTGGAATGGACTCCCAGACGTGGAATGGACTCCTAGAAGTGGAATGGACAACCTGATGTGGAATGGACTCCTGGACGTGTAGTGGTCTCCTAGACGTGGAATGGATTCCTGGAAGTGGAATGGATTCCTGGAAGTGGAATAGACTCCGAGACGTGGAATGGACTTCTGGAAGTGGAATGGACTCCTGGACGTGTAGTGGACTCCTGGAAGTGGAATAGATTCTCAGATGTGGAATAGACTCCCAGATGTGGAATGGACTCCTGGACGTGTAGTGGACTCCTGGAAGTGGAATAGATTCTCAGATGTGGAATAGACTCCCAGATGTGGAATGGACTCCTGGACGTGTAGTGGACTCCTGGAAGTGGAATAGATTCTCAGATGTGGAATAGACTCCCAGACGTGGAATGGACTCCTGGACTTGGAATGGAATCCTTGAAGTGGAATGGACTCTCAGATGTGGAATGGACTCCTGGACGTGGAGTGGATTCCAGACGTGAAATGGACTCCTGGACGTGGAATGGACTCCTGGACATGGAATGGACTGCTAGATGTGGAATGGATTCCTGGACGTGGAATGGACTCCTGGAAGTGGAATTGGCTCCCAGTCGTGGAATGGACCCCTGGACGTGGAATGGACTCCTGGACGTGGAATGGACTCCTGGACGTGGAATGGAGTCCTAGATGTGGAATGGACTCCTGGACGTGGAATGGACTCCTAGATGTGGAATGGACTCCTGGATGTGGTATGGTCTCTGGGGCGTGGAATGGACTCCTGGACGTGGAATGGACTCTTTGATGTGGAATGGTCTCCCAGTCGTGGAAAGCAATCCTAAACGTGGAATGGACTCCTGGACGTGGAATGGACTCCTGGACGTGGAATGGACTCCTGGACTTGGAATGGATTCCTGGACGTGGAATGGACTCTTGGACGTGGAATGGACTCCTGGATGTGGAATGGACTTCTGGACGTGGAATGGACTCTTGGACATGGAATGGACTCTTGGACGTGGAATGGACTCCTGGAAGTGGAATGGATTCCTGGAAGTGGAATAGACTTCCAGACGTGGAATGGACTCCTGGAAGTGGAATGGACACCCAGATGTGGAATGGACTCCTGGACGTGTAGTGGACTCCTGGAAGTGGAATAGATTCTCAGATGTGGAGTGGACTCCTGGACGTGGAATGGACTCTTGGATGTGGAATGGACTCCCAGACGTGGAATGGACTCCTGGACTTGGAATGGACTCCTGGACGTGGAATGGACTGCCAGACGTGGAATGGAATCCTTGAAGTGGAATGGACTCCCAGATGTGTAATGGACTCCTGGACGTGGAATGGACTCCTGGACGTGGAATGGACTCCTAGATGTGGAATGGATTCCTGGATGTGGAAGGGACTCCTGGAAGTGGAATTGACTCCCAGTCGTGGAATTGACTCCCAGACGTGGAATGGATTCCTAGATGTGGAATGGACTCCTAGATGTGGTATGGATTCCTGGACGTGGAGTGGACTCCTGGACGTGGAATGGACTCCCGGACGTGGAATGGACTCCTGGATGTGGTATGGTCTCTGGGACGTGGAATGGACTCCGGGACGTGGAATGGATTCTTCGACGTGGAATGGTCTCCCAGTCGTGGAAAGCACTCCTAGACGTGGAATGAATTCCTGGAAGTGGAATGGACTCCTGGACGTGGTATGGTCTCCGGGATGTGGAATGGACTCCTGGACGTGGAATGGACTCTTCGACGTGGAATGAACTCCTGGAAGTGTAATGGATTCCTGGAAGTGGAAGAGACTCCCAGACGTGGAATGGACTCCTGGAATTGGAATGGACACCCAGATGTGGAATGGACTCCTGGGCATGGAGTGGACTCCTGGACGTGGAATGGACTCCTGGAAGTGTAATGGATTCCTGGAAGTGGAATAGACTCCCTGATGTGGAATGGACTCCTGGAAGTGGAATGGACACCCTGATGTGGAATGGACTCATGGGCGTGGAGTGGAATCCTAGATGTTTAGTGGACTCCTGGAAGTGGAATAGATTCTCAGACGTGGAGTGGGCTCCTGGACGTGGAATGGACTCCTGGACGTGAATAGACTCCTGGACGTGGAATGGACTCTTGGAAGTGGAATGGACTCCCGGACGTGGAGTGGACTCCTAGACATGGAATGGACCCCCGGATGTGAAATGGACTCCCAGACATGGAATGGACTCCTGGATGTGGTATGGTCTCTGGGACGTGGAATGGACTCCTGGACGTGGAATGGATTCTTCGACGTGGAATGGTCTCCCAGTCGTGGAAAGCACTCCTAGACGTGGAATGAATTCCTGGAAGTGGAATGGACTCCTAGGCGTGGAATGGACTCCTAGGCGTGGAATGGACTCCTGGACGTGGAATGGACTCCTGGACGTGGAATGGAATCCTGGACTTGGAATGGACTCTTGGACGTGGAATGGACTGCCAGACGTGGAATGGAATCCTTGAAGTGGAATGGACTCCCAGACGTGGAATGGACGCCCAGACATGGAATGGATGCCTGGAAGTTGAATCGACTCCTAGACGTGGAGTGGATTCCAGACGTGGAATGGACTCCTGGACATGGAATGGACACCTAGACGTGGAATGGTCTCCCAGTCGTGGAAAGCACTCCTTGATGTGGAATGAATTCCTGGAAGTGGAATGGACTCCTAGACGTGGAATGGACTCCTAGACGTGGAATGGATACCTGGACGTGGAATGGACTCTTGGACGTGGAATGGACTCCTGGAAGTGGAATGGATTCCTGGAAGTGGAATAGACTCCGAGACGTGGAATGGACTTCTGGAAGTGGAATGGACACCCAGATGTGGAATGGACTCCTGGACGTGTAGTGGACTCCTGGAAGTGGAATAGATTCTCAGATGTGGAATAGACTCCCAGACGTGGAATGGACTCCTGGACTTGGAATGGACTCTTGGACGTGGAATGGACTGCCAGACATGGAATGGAATCCTTGAAGTGGAATGGACTCTCAGATGTGGAATGGACTCCTGGACGTGGAGTGGATTCCAGATGTGAAATGGACTCCTGGACGTGGAATGGACTCCTGGACATGGAATGGACTCCTAGATGTGGAATGGATTCCTGGACGTGGAATGGACTCCTGGAAGTGGAATTGGTTCCCAGTCGTGGAATGGACCCCTGGACGTGGAATGGACTCCTAGATGTGGAATGGACTCCTAGACATGGTATGGATTCCTGGACGTGGAGTGGACTCCTAGACACTTCTGGACGTGGAATGGACTCTTGGACGTGGAGTGGACACTTCGATGTGGAATAGACTCCTGGACGTGGAATGGACTCCTGGATGTGGAATGGACTCCTGGACGTGGAGTGGACTCCTAGACTTTGAATGGTCTCCTGGAAGTGGAATGGTCTCCTGGATGTGGAATGGACTCCTGGATGTGGAATGGACTACCGGACGTGGAATGTACTCTTGGATGTGGAATGTACTCTTGGACGTGGAATGGACTCCTGGATGTGGAATGGACTACCGGACGTGGAATGTACTCTTGGACGTGGAATGTACTCTTGGACGTGGAATGGACTCCTGGACGTGGTACGGACTACTGGACGTAGAGTAGACTCCTGGACGTGGAATGGACTCCTGGACGTGGAATGGACTCCTGGACGTGGAGTGGACTCCGGGACGTGGAATGGACACCTGTACTTGGTATGGACGCCTCGACTTGGAATGGCCTCCGGGACGTGGAATGGACTCCTGGACGTGGTTTCGTCTCCAGGACGTGGAATGGATTCCGGGACGTGGAATGGACTCTTCGACATGGAATGAACTCCTGGACGTGGAATGGACGCTTGGACGTGGAATGGACTACCAGACAGGGAATGGACTCCTTGAAGTGGAATGGACTCAGAGACATGGAATGGACTCCTGGAAGTGTAATGGATTCCTGGAAGTGGAATAGACTCCCAGACGTGGAATGGGCTCCTGGAATTGGAATGGACACCCAGATGTGGAATGGACTACTGGACGTGGAGTGGACTCCTGGACGTGGAATGGACTCCCAGATATGGAGTGGACTCCTGGATGTGGAATGGACTCTTGGACATGGAAAGGACTCCCAGACGTGGAATGGACTCCTGGAAGTGGAATGGACACCCTGATGTGGAATGGACTCCTGGACGTGGAGTGGTCTCCTAGACGTGGAATGGACTCCTGGATGTGGAATGGAATACTAGATGTTTAGTGGACTTCTGGAAGTGGAATAGATTCTCAGACGTGGAGTGGACTCCTGGACATGGAATAGACTCCTGGACGTGGAATGGACTCTTGGAAGTGGAATGGACTCCTGGACGTGGAGTGGACTCCCAGACGTGGAATGGACTCCTGTACGTGGTATGGACTCCCAGATGTGGAATGGACTCCTAGACATGGAATGGACTCCCGGACGTGAAATGGACTCCCAGACATGGAATGGACTCCTGGATGTGGTATGGTCTCTGGGACGTGGAATGGACTCCTGGACGTGGAATGGACTCTTTGACGTGGAATGGTCTCCCAGTCGTGGAAAGCACTCCTAAACGTGGAATGGACTCCTGGACGTGGAATGGACTCCTGGACATGGAATGGACTCCTGGACGTGGAATGGACTCTTGGACGTGGAATGGATTCCTGGACGTGGAATGGACTCTTGGACGTGGAATGGACTCCTGGATGTGGAATGGACTTCTGGACGTGGAATGGACTCTTGGACATGGAATGGACTCTTGGACGTGGAATGGACTCCTGGAAGTGGAATGGATTCCTGGAAGTGGAATAGACTTCCAGACGTGGAATGGACTCCTGGAAGTGGAATGGACACCCAGATGTGGAATGGACTCCTGGACGTGTAGTGGACTCCTGGAAGTGGAATAGATTCTCAGATGTGGAGTGGACTCCTGGACGTGGAATGGACTCTTGGATGTGGAATGGACTCCCAGACGTGGAATGGACTCCTGGACTTGGAATGGACTCCTGGACGTGGAATGGACTGCCAGACGTGGAATGGAATCCTTGAAGTGGAATGGACTCCCAGATGTGTAATGGACTCCTGGAAGTGGAATGGACACCCAGATGTGGAATGGACTCCTGGACGTGTAGTGGACTCCTGGAAGTGGAATAGATTCTCAGATGTGGAGTGGACTCCTGGACGTGGAATGGACTCTTGGATGTGGAATGGACTCCCAGACGTGGAATGGACTCCTGGACTTGGAATGGACTCCTGGACGTGGAATGGACTGCCAGACGTGGAATGGAATCCTTGAAGTGGAATGGACTCCCAGATGTGTAATGGACTCCTGGACGTGGAATGGACTCCTGGACATGGAATGGACTCCTAGATGTGGAATGGATTCCTGGATGTGGAAGGGACTCCTGGAAGTGGAATTGACTCCCAGTCGTGGAATGGACCCCTGGACGTGGAATGGACCCCTGGACGTGGAATGGACTCCTAGATGTGGTATGGACTCCTGGACATGGAGTGGACTCCTGGACGTGGAATGGACTCCCGGACGTGGAATGGACTCCTGGATGTGGTATGGTCTCTGGGACGTGGAATGGACTCCGGGACGTGGAATGGATTCTTCGACATGGAATGGTCTCCCAGTCGTGGAAAGCACTCCTAGACGTGGAATGAATTCCTGGAAGTGGAATGGACTCCTGGACGTGGTATGGTCTCCGGGACGTGGAATGGACTCCTGGAAGTGGAATGGACTCTTCGACGCGGAATGAACTCCTGGAAGTGTAATGGATTCCTGGAAGTGGAAGAGACTCCCAGACGTGGAATGGACTCCTGGAATTGGAATGGACACCCAGATGTGGAATGGACTCCTGGGCATGGAGTGGACTCCTGGACGTGGAATGGACTCCTGGAAGTGTAATGGATTCCTGGAAGTGGAATAGACTCCCTGATGTGGAATGGACTCCTGGAAGTGGAATGGACACCCTGATGTGAAATGGACTCATGGGCGTGGAGTGGAATCCTAGATGTTTAGTGGACTCCTGGAAGTGGAATAGATTCTCAGACGTGGAGTGGGCTCCTGGACGTGGAATGGACTCCTGGACGTGAATAGACTCCTGGACGTGGAATGGACTCTTGGAAGTGGAATGGACTCCCGGACGTGGAGTGGACTCCCAGACGTGGAATGGACGCCCAGACATGGAATGGATGCCTGGAAGTTGAATCGACTCCTAGACGTGGAGTGGATTCCAGACGTGGAATGGACTCCTGGACATGGAATGGACACCGAGATGTGGAATGGTCTCCCAGTCGTGGAAAGCACTCCTAGATGTGGAATGAATTCCTGGAAGTGGAATGGACTCCTAGACGTGGAATGGTCTCCTGGATGTGGAATGGACTCCTGGACGTGGAGTGGACTCCTGGACGTGGAATGGAGTCTTGGAAGTGGAATGGACTCCCAGACGTGGAATGGACTCCCAGACGTGGAATGGACTCCTGGACGTGGAGTGGGCTCCGGGACGTGGAATGGACACCTGTACTTGGTATGGACGCCTCGACTTGGAATGGCCTCCGGGACGTGGAATGGACTCCTGGACGTGGTTTCGTCTCCGGGACGTGGAATGGATTCTGGGACGTGGAATGGACTCTTCGACGTGGAATGAACTCCTGGACGTGGAATGGTCTCTTGGACGTGGAATGGACTACCAGACGGGGAATCGACTCCTTGAAGTGGAATGGACTCCGAGCCGTGGAATGGACTCGTGGAAGTGTAATGGATTCCTGGAAGTGGAATAGACTCCCAGATGTGGAATGGACTCCTGGAAGTGTAATGGATTCCTGGAAGTGGAATGGACTCCCAGATGTGGAATGGACTCCTGGAAGTGGAATGGACTCCTGGACGTCGAATGGACTCCCAGTTGTGGAATGGAATCCTAGACGTTTAGTGGACTCCTGGAAGTGGAATAGATTCTCAGACGTGGAGTGGACTCCGGGACGTGGAGTGGACTCATGGACGTGGAATGGACTCCTGGACGTGGTATGGACTCCTAGAAGTTGAATGGACTCCTGGACGTGGAATGGATTTCTGGACGTGGAACGGACTCTTGGACGTGGAATGGGCTCCTGGACGTGGAATGGACTCTTAGACGTGGACTGGACATGGAATGGACTCCTGGAAGTGGAATGGACTCCTAGATGTGGAATGGACTCCTGAAAGTGGAATGGACTCCCAGACGTGGAACGGACTCCTGGAAGTGGAATGGACTCCTGGACGTCGAATGGACTCCCAGTTGTGGAATGGAATCCTAGACGTTTAGTGGACTCCTGGAAGTGGAATAGATTCTCAGACGTGGAGTGGACTCCGGGACGTGGAGTGGACTCATGGACGTGGAATGGACTCCTGGACGTGGTATGGACTCCTGGAAGTTGAATGGACTCCTGGACGTGGAATGGATTTCTGGACGTGGAACGGACTCTTGGACGTGGAATGGGCTCCTGGACGTGGAATGGACTCTTAGACGTGGAATGGACGTGGAATGGACTCCTGGAAGTGGAATGGACTCCTAGATGTGGAATGGACTCCTGAAAGTGGAATGGACTCCCAGACGTGGAACGGACTCCTGGACGTGAAGTGGACTCCTGGACGTGGAATGGACTCCCAGACGTGGAATGGACTCTTCAACATGGAATGGACTCCTGGACGTGGAATGGACTTCCAGACGGGGAATGGACTCCTGGAAGTGTAATGGATTCCTGGAATTGGAATAGACTCCCAGACGTGGAATGGACTCCTGGAATTGGAATGGTCACCCAGATGTGGAATGGAATCCTGGGCGTGGAATGGACTCCCAGACGTGGAATGGACTCCTGGACGTGGAGTGGACTCCTGGACGTGGAATGGACACCTGTACTTTGTATGGACGCCTCGACTTGGAATGGACTCCGGGACGTGGAATGGACTCCTGGACGTGGTATCGTCTCCGGGACGTGGAATGGATTCCGGGACGTGGAATGGACTCTTCGACGTGGAATGAACTCCTGGACGTGGAATGGTCTCTTGGATGTGGAATGGACTACCAGACAGGGAATGGACTCCTTGAAGTGGAATGGACTCCGAGCCGCGGAATGGACTCCTGGAAGTGTAATGGATTCCTGGAAGTGGAATAGACTCCCAGATGTGGAATGGACTCCTGGAAGTGGAACGGACTCCTGGGACGTGGAATGGACTCCTAGAAGTGGAATGGACTCCTGGACGTGGAATGGACTCCTGGAAGTTGAATGGACTCCTGGACGTGGAATGGACACCCAGTTGTGGAATGGACTCCTGGAAGTGGAATGGACTCCTGGACATGGAATGGACTCCCAGTTGTGGAATGGAATCCTAGACGTTTAGTGGACTCCTGGAAGTGGAATAGATTCTCAGACGTGGAGTGGACTCCTGGACGTGGAGTGGACTCCTGGAAGTGGAATGGACTCCTGGACGTGGAATGGACTCCTGGACGTGGAATGGACTTCTTGACGTGGAATGGACTCCCAGTTGTGGAATGGACTCCTGGAAGTGGAATGGACTCCTGGACGTGGAATGGACTCCCAGTTGTGGAATGGAATCCTGGACGTGGTATGGATTCCTGGAGGTGGAGTGGACTCCCAGACGTGGAATGTACTCCTGGACGTGGTACGGACTCCTGGACGTAGAGTAGACCCCTGGACGTGGAATGGAGTCTTGGAAGTGGAATGGACTCCCAGACGTGGAGTGGACTCCTGGATGTGGAGTGGACTCCTGGACGTGGAATGGACACCTGTACTTGGTATGGACGCCTCGACTTGGAATGGCCTCCGGGACGTGGAATGGACTCCTGGACGTGGTATCATCTCCGGGACGTGGAATGGATTCCGGGACGTGGAATGGACACTTCGACGTGGAATGGTCTCTTGGATGTGGAATGGACTACCAGACGGGGAATGGACTCCTTGAAGTGGAATGGACTCCGAGCCGTGGAATGGACTCCTGGAAGTGTAATGGATTCCTGGAAGTGGAATAGACTCCCAGATGTGGAATGGACTCCTGGACGTGGAATGGACTTCTTGACGTGGAATGGACTCCCAGTTGTGGAATGGACTCCTGGAAGTGGAATGGACTCCTGGACGTGGAATGGACTCCCAGTTGTGGAATGGAATCCTGGACGTGGTATGGATTCCTGGAGGTGGAGTGGACTCCCAGACGTGGAATGTACTCCTGGACGTGGTACGGACTCCTGGACGTAGAGTAGACCCCTGGACGTGGAATGGAGTCTTGGAAGTGGAATGGACTCCCAGACGTGGAGTGGACTCCTGGATGTGGAGTGGACTCCTGGACGTGGAATGGACACCTGTACTTGGTATGGACGCCTCGACTTGGAATGGCCTCCGGGACGTGGAATGGACTCCTGGACGTGGTATCATCTCCGGGACGTGGAATGGATTCCGGGACGTGGAATGGACACTTCGACGTGGAATGGTCTCTTGGATGTGGAATGGACTACCAGACGGGGAATGGACTCCTTGAAGTGGAATGGACTCCGAGCCGTGGAATGGACTCCTGGAAGTGTAATGGATTCCTGGAAGTGGAATAGACTCCCAGATGTGGAATGGACTCCTGGAAGTGGAATGGACTCCTGGACGTCGAATGGACTCCCAGTTGTGGAATGGAATCCTAGACGTTTAGTGGACTCCTGGAAGTGGAATAGATTCTCAGACGTGGAGTGGACTCCGGGACGTGGAGTGGACTCATGGACGTGGAATGGACTCCTGGACGTGGTATGGACTCCTGGAAGTTGAATGGACTCCTGGACGTGGAATGGACTCCCAGTTGTGGAATGGAATCCTAGACGTTTAGTGGACTCCTGGAAGTGGAATAGATTTTCAGACGTGGAGTGGACTCCTGGACGTGGAATGGACTCTTGGACGTGGAGTGGACTCATGGACGTGGAATGGACTCCTGGACGTGGAGTGGACTCCTGGACGTGGAGTGGACTCCTGGACGTGGAGTGGACTCCTGGACGTGGAGTGGACTCATGGACGTGGAATGGACTCCTGGACGTGGAATGGACTCCTGGAAGTGGTACGGACTCCTCGACGTGGAATGGATTTCTGGACGTGGAACAGACTCTTGGACGTGGAATGGGCTCCTGGACGTGGAATGGACTCTTAGACGTGGACTGGACTCCTGGACGTTGAATGGACTCCTGGAAGTGGAATGGACTCCTGGAAGTGGAATGAACACCCAGACGTGGAATGGTCTCCCAGACGTGGAGTGGACTCCTGCAAGTGGAATGGACTCCTAGACGTGGAATGGACTCCTGGAAGTGGAATGGACTCCTGGACGTGAAGTGGACTCCTGGACGTGGAATGGACTCCCAGACGTGGAATGGACTCTTCGACATGGAATGAACTGCTGGACGTGGAATGGACGCTTGGACGTGGAATGGGCTTCCAGACGGGGAATGGACTCCTGGAAGTGTAATGGATTCCTGGAATTGGAATAGACTCCCAGACGTGGAATGGACTCCTGGAATTGGAATGGTCACCCAGATGTGGAATGGACTCCTGGGCGTGGAATGGACTCCCAGACGTGGAATGGACTCCTGGATGTGGAGTGGACTCCTGGACGTGGAATGGACACCTGTACTTGGTATGGATGCCACGACGTGGAATGGACTCCGGGACGTGGAATGGACTCCTGGACGTGGAATGGACTCTTCGACGTGGAATGAACTCCTGGACGTGGAATGGTCTCTTGGATGTGGAATGGACTACCAGACGGGGAATCGACTCCTTGAAGTGGAATGGACTCCGAGCCGCGGAATGGACTCCTGGAAGTGTAATGGATTCCTGGAAGTGGAATAGACTCCCAGATGTGGAATGGACTCCTGGAAGTGGAACGGACTCCTGGGACGTGGAATGGACTCCTGGACGTGGAATGGACTCCTGGAAGTTGAATGGACTCCCGGACGTGGAATGGACTCCCAGTTGTGGAATGGACTCCTGGAAGTGGAATGGACTCCTGGACATGGAATGGACTCCCAGTTGTGGAATGGAATCCTAGACGTTTAGTGGACTCCTGGAAGTGGAATAGATTCTCAGACGTGGAGTGGACTCCTGGACGTGGAATGGACTCCTGGACGTGGAATGGACTCCTGGAAGTTGAATGGACTTCTTGACGTGGAATGGACTCCCAGTTGTGGAATGGACTCCTGGAAGTGGAATTGACTCCTGGACGTGGAATGGACTCCCAGTTGTGGAATGGAATCCTGGACGTGGTATGGATTCCTGGAGGTGGAGTGGACTCCCAGACGTGGAATGTACTCCTGGACGTGGTACGGACTCCTGGACGTGGAATGGAGTCTTGGAAGTGGAATGGACTCCCAGACGTGGAATGGACTCCTGGATGTGGAGTGGACTCCTGGACGTGGAATGGACTCCTGGACATGGAATGGACTCCTAGATGTGGAATGGATTCCTGGATGTGGAAGGGACTCCTGGAAGTGGAATTGACTCCCAGTCGTGGAATGGACCCCTGGACGTGGAATGGACCCCTGGACGTGGAATGGACTCCTAGATGTGGTATGGACTCCTGGACATGGAGTGGACTCCTGGACGTGGAATGGACTCCCGGACGTGGAATGGACTCCTGGATGTGGTATGGTCTCTGGGACGTGGAATGGACTCCGGGACGTGGAATGGACTCCTGGATGTGGTATGGTCTCTGGGACGTGGAATGGACTCCCGGACGTGGAATGGACTCCTGGATGTGGTATGGTCTCTGGGACGTGGAATGGACTCCGGGACGTGGAATGGATTCTTCGACATGGAATGGTCTCCCAGTCGTGGAAAGCACTCCTAGACGTGGAATGAATTCCTGGAAGTGGAATGGACTCCTGGACGTGGTATGGTCTCCGGGACGTGGAATGGACTCCTGGAAGTGGAATGGACTCTTCGACGCGGAATGAACTCCTGGAAGTGTAATGGATTCCTGGAAGTGGAAGAGACTCCCAGACGTGGAATGGACTCCTGGAATTGGAATGGACACCCAGATGTGGAATGGACTCCTGGGCATGGAGTGGACTCCTGGACGTGGAATGGACTCCTGGAAGTGGAATGGATTCCTGGAAGTGGAATAGACTCCCTGATGTGGAATGGACTCCTGGAAGTGGAATGGACACCCTGATGTGAAATGGACTCATGGGCGTGGAGTGGAATCCTAGATGTTTAGTGGACTCCTGGAAGTGGAATAGATTCTCAGACGTGGAGTGGGCTCCTGGACGTGGAATGGACTCCTGGACGTGAATAGACTCCTGGACGTGGAATGGACTCTTGGAAGTGGAATGGACTCCCGGACGTGGAG
The DNA here is from genome assembly GCF_035084215.1 of Heptranchias perlo. Classification (NCBI taxonomy): domain Eukaryota; kingdom Metazoa; phylum Chordata; class Chondrichthyes; order Hexanchiformes; family Hexanchidae; genus Heptranchias; species Heptranchias perlo. The sequence continues at coordinate 11,090,751 of NC_090350.1, read as the reverse complement.
TGGACTCCCAGACGTGGAATGGACGCCCAGACATGGAATGGATGCCTGGAAGTTGAATCGACTCCTAGACGTGGAGTGGATTCCAGACGTGGAATGGACTCCTGGACATGGAATGGACACCGAGATGTGGAATGGTCTCCCAGTCGTGGAAAGCACTCCTAGATGTGGAATGAATTCCTGGAAGTGGAATGGACTCCTAGACGTGGAATGGTCTCCTGGATGTGGAATGGACTCCTGGACGTGGAGTGGACTCCTGGACGTGGAATGGAGTCTTGGAAGTGGAATGGACTCCCAGACGTGGAATGGACTCCCAGACGTGGAATGGACTCCTGGACGTGGAGTGGGCTCCGGGACGTGGAATGGACACCTGTACTTGGTATGGACGCCTCGACTTGGAATGGCCTCCGGGACGTGGAATGGACTCCTGGACGTGGTTTCGTCTCCGGGACGTGGAATGGATTCTGGGACGTGGAATGGACTCTTCGACGTGGAATGAACTCCTGGACGTGGAATGGTCTCTTGGACGTGGAATGGACTACCAGACGGGGAATCGACTCCTTGAAGTGGAATGGACTCCGAGCCGTGGAATGGACTCGTGGAAGTGTAATGGATTCCTGGAAGTGGAATAGACTCCCAGATGTGGAATGGACTCCTGGAAGTGTAATGGATTCCTGGAAGTGGAATGGACTCCCAGATGTGGAATGGACTCCTGGAAGTGGAATGGACTCCTGGACGTCGAATGGACTCCCAGTTGTGGAATGGAATCCTAGACGTTTAGTGGACTCCTGGAAGTGGAATAGATTCTCAGACGTGGAGTGGACTCCGGGACGTGGAGTGGACTCATGGACGTGGAATGGACTCCTGGACGTGGTATGGACTCCTAGAAGTTGAATGGACTCCTGGACGTGGAATGGATTTCTGGACGTGGAACGGACTCTTGGACGTGGAATGGGCTCCTGGACGTGGAATGGACTCTTAGACGTGGACTGGACATGGAATGGACTCCTGGAAGTGGAATGGACTCCTAGATGTGGAATGGACTCCTGAAAGTGGAATGGACTCCCAGACGTGGAACGGACTCCTGGAAGTGGAATGGACTCCTGGACGTCGAATGGACTCCCAGTTGTGGAATGGAATCCTAGACGTTTAGTGGACTCCTGGAAGTGGAATAGATTCTCAGACGTGGAGTGGACTCCGGGACGTGGAGTGGACTCATGGACGTGGAATGGACTCCTGGACGTGGTATGGACTCCTGGAAGTTGAATGGACTCCTGGACGTGGAATGGATTTCTGGACGTGGAACGGACTCTTGGACGTGGAATGGGCTCCTGGACGTGGAATGGACTCTTAGACGTGGAATGGACGTGGAATGGACTCCTGGAAGTGGAATGGACTCCTAGATGTGGAATGGACTCCTGAAAGTGGAATGGACTCCCAGACGTGGAACGGACTCCTGGACGTGAAGTGGACTCCTGGACGTGGAATGGACTCCCAGACGTGGAATGGACTCTTCAACATGGAATGAACTCCTGGACGTGGAATGGATGCTTGGACGTGGAATGGACTTCCAGACGGGGAATGGACTCCTGGAAGTGTAATGGATTCCTGGAATTGGAATAGACTCCCAGACGTGGAATGGACTCCTGGAATTGGAATGGTCACCCAGATGTGGAATGGAATCCTGGGCGTGGAATGGACTCCCAGACGTGGAATGGACTCCTGGACGTGGAGTGGACTCCTGGACGTGGAATGGACACCTGTACTTTGTATGGACGCCTCGACTTGGAATGGACTCCGGGACGTGGAATGGACTCCTGGACGTGGTATCGTCTCCGGGACGTGGAATGGATTCCGGGACGTGGAATGGACTCTTCGACGTGGAATGAACTCCTGGACGTGGAATGGTCTCTTGGATGTGGAATGGACTACCAGACAGGGAATGGACTCCTTGAAGTGGAATGGACTCCGAGCCGCGGAATGGACTCCTGGAAGTGTAATGGATTCCTGGAAGTGGAATAGACTCCCAGATGTGGAATGGACTCCTGGAAGTGGAACGGACTCCTGGGACGTGGAATGGACTCCTAGAAGTGGAATGGACTCCTGGACGTGGAATGGACTCCTGGAAGTTGAATGGACTCCTGGACGTGGAATGGACACCCAGTTGTGGAATGGACTCCTGGAAGTGGAATGGACTCCTGGACATGGAATGGACTCCCAGTTGTGGAATGGAATCCTAGACGTTTAGTGGACTCCTGGAAGTGGAATAGATTCTCAGACGTGGAGTGGACTCCTGGACGTGGAGTGGACTCCTGGAAGTGGAATGGACTCCTGGACGTGGAATGGACTCCTGGACGTGGAATGGACTTCTTGACGTGGAATGGACTCCCAGTTGTGGAATGGACTCCTGGAAGTGGAATGGACTCCTGGACGTGGAATGGACTCCCAGTTGTGGAATGGAATCCTGGACGTGGTATGGATTCCTGGAGGTGGAGTGGACTCCCAGACGTGGAATGTACTCCTGGACGTGGTACGGACTCCTGGACGTAGAGTAGACCCCTGGACGTGGAATGGAGTCTTGGAAGTGGAATGGACTCCCAGACGTGGAGTGGACTCCTGGATGTGGAGTGGACTCCTGGACGTGGAATGGACACCTGTACTTGGTATGGACGCCTCGACTTGGAATGGCCTCCGGGACGTGGAATGGACTCCTGGACGTGGTATCATCTCCGGGACGTGGAATGGATTCCGGGACGTGGAATGGACACTTCGACGTGGAATGGTCTCTTGGATGTGGAATGGACTACCAGACGGGGAATGGACTCCTTGAAGTGGAATGGACTCCGAGCCGTGGAATGGACTCCTGGAAGTGTAATGGATTCCTGGAAGTGGAATAGACTCCCAGATGTGGAATGGACTCCTGGACGTGGAATGGACTTCTTGACGTGGAATGGACTCCCAGTTGTGGAATGGACTCCTGGAAGTGGAATGGACTCCTGGACGTGGAATGGACTCCCAGTTGTGGAATGGAATCCTGGACGTGGTATGGATTCCTGGAGGTGGAGTGGACTCCCAGACGTGGAATGTACTCCTGGACGTGGTACGGACTCCTGGACGTAGAGTAGACCCCTGGACGTGGAATGGAGTCTTGGAAGTGGAATGGACTCCCAGACGTGGAGTGGACTCCTGGATGTGGAGTGGACTCCTGGACGTGGAATGGACACCTGTACTTGGTATGGACGCCTCGACTTGGAATGGCCTCCGGGACGTGGAATGGACTCCTGGACGTGGTATCATCTCCGGGACGTGGAATGGATTCCGGGACGTGGAATGGACACTTCGACGTGGAATGGTCTCTTGGATGTGGAATGGACTACCAGACGGGGAATGGACTCCTTGAAGTGGAATGGACTCCGAGCCGTGGAATGGACTCCTGGAAGTGTAATGGATTCCTGGAAGTGGAATAGACTCCCAGATGTGGAATGGACTCCTGGAAGTGGAATGGACTCCTGGACGTCGAATGGACTCCCAGTTGTGGAATGGAATCCTAGACGTTTAGTGGACTCCTGGAAGTGGAATAGATTCTCAGACGTGGAGTGGACTCCGGGACGTGGAGTGGACTCATGGACGTGGAATGGACTCCTGGACGTGGTATGGACTCCTGGAAGTTGAATGGACTCCTGGACGTGGAATGGACTCCCAGTTGTGGAATGGAATCCTAGACGTTTAGTGGACTCCTGGAAGTGGAATAGATTTTCAGACGTGGAGTGGACTCCTGGACGTGGAATGGACTCTTGGACGTGGAGTGGACTCATGGACGTGGAATGGACTCCTGGACGTGGAGTGGACTCCTGGACGTGGAGTGGACTCCTGGACGTGGAGTGGACTCCTGGACGTGGAATGGACTCTTGGACGTGGAGTGGACTCATGGACGTGGAATGGACTCCTGGACGTGGAATGGACTCCTGGAAGTGGTACGGACTCCTCGACGTGGAATGGATTTCTGGACGTGGAACAGACTCTTGGACGTGGAATGGGCTCCTGGACGTGGAATGGACTCTTAGACGTGGACTGGACTCCTGGACGTTGAATGGACTCCTGGAAGTGGAATGGACTCCTGGAAGTGGAATGAACACCCAGACGTGGAATGGTCTCCCAGACGTGGAGTGGACTCCTGCAAGTGGAATGGACTCCTAGACGTGGAATGGACTCCTGGAAGTGGAATGGACTCCTGGACGTGAAGTGGACTCCTGGACGTGGAATGGACTCCCAGACGTGGAATGGACTCTTCGACATGGAATGAACTGCTGGACGTGGAATGGACGCTTGGACGTGGAATGGGCTTCCAGACGGGGAATGGACTCCTGGAAGTGTAATGGATTCCTGGAATTGGAATAGACTCCCAGACGTGGAATGGACTCCTGGAATTGGAATGGTCACCCAGATGTGGAATGGACTCCTGGGCGTGGAATGGACTCCCAGACGTGGAATGGACTCCTGGATGTGGAGTGGACTCCTGGACGTGGAATGGACACCTGTACTTGGTATGGATGCCACGACGTGGAATGGACTCCGGGACGTGGAATGGACTCCTGGACGTGGAATGGACTCTTCGACGTGGAATGAACTCCTGGACGTGGAATGGTCTCTTGGATGTGGAATGGACTACCAGACGGGGAATCGACTCCTTGAAGTGGAATGGACTCCGAGCCGCGGAATGGACTCCTGGAAGTGTAATGGATTCCTGGAAGTGGAATAGACTCCCAGATGTGGAATGGACTCCTGGAAGTGGAACGGACTCCTGGGACGTGGAATGGACTCCTGGACGTGGAATGGACTCCTGGACGTGGAATGGACTCCTGGAAGTTGAATGGACTCCCGGACGTGGAATGGACTCCCAGTTGTGGAATGGACTCCTGGAAGTGGAATGGACTCCTGGACATGGAATGGACTCCCAGTTGTGGAATGGAATCCTAGACGTTTAGTGGACTCCTGGAAGTGGAATAGATTCTCAGACGTGGAGTGGACTCCTGGACGTGGAATGGACTCCTGGACGTGGAATGGACTCCTGGAAGTTGAATGGACTTCTTGACGTGGAATGGACTCCCAGTTGTGGAATGGACTCCTGGAAGTGGAATTGACTCCTGGACGTGGAATGGACTCCCAGTTGTGGAATGGAATCCTGGACGTGGTATGGATTCCTGGAGGTGGAGTGGACTCCCAGACGTGGAATGTACTCCTGGACGTGGTACGGACTCCTGGACGTGGAATGGAGTCTTGGAAGTGGAATGGACTCCCAGACGTGGAATGGACTCCTGGATGTGGAGTGGACTCCTGGACGTGGAATGGACACCTGTACTTGGTATGGACGCCTCGACTTGGAATGGCCTCCGGGACGTGGAATGGACTCCTGGACGTGATATCGTCTCCGGGACGTGGAATGGATTCCGGGACGTGGAATGGACTCTTCGATGTGGAATGAACTCCTGGACGTGGAATGGTCTCTTGGAAGTGGAATGGACTCCTGGAAGTGGAATAGACTCCCAGATGTGGAATGGACTCCTGGAAGTGGAATGGACTCCTGGACCTGGAACGGACTCCCAGTTGTGGAATGGACTCCTGGAAGTGGAATGGACTCCTGGATGTGGAATGGACTCCCAGTTGTGGAATGGAATCCTAGACGTTTAGTTGACTCCTGGAAGTGGAATAGATTCTCAGACGTGGAGTGGACTCCGGGACGTGGAGTGGACTCATGGACGTGGAATGGACTCCTGGACGTGGTATCGTCTCCGGGACGTGGAATGGATTCCGGGACGTGGAATGGACTCTTCGACGTGGAATGAACTCCTGGACGGGGAATGGACTCTTGGATGTGGAATGGACTCCGAGCCGTGGAATGGACTCCTTGAAGTGTAATGGATTCCTGGAAGTGGAATAGACTCCCAGATGTGGAATGGACTCCTGGAAGTGGAACGGACTCCTGGAAGTGGAACGGACTCCTGGGACGTGGAATGGAATCCTGGAAGTGGAATGGACTCCTGGACGTGGAATGGACTCCCAGTTGTGGAATGGAATCCTAGACGTTTAGTGGACTCCTGGAAGTGGAATAGATTCTCAGACGTGGAGTGGACTCCTGGACGTGGAGTGGACTCATGGACGTGGAATGGACTCCTGGACGTGGAATGGACTCCTGGAAGTTGAATGGACTCCTGGACGTGGAATGGACTCCCAGTTGTGGAATGGACTCCTGGAAGTGGAATGGACTCCTGGATGTGGAATGGACTCTTGGACATGGAAAGGACTCCCAGACGTGGAATGGACACCTGGAAGTAGAATGGACACCCTGATGTGGAATGGACTCCTGGACGTGGAGTGGTCTCCTAGACGTGGAATGGACACCTGGATGTGGAATGGAATCCGAGATGTTTAGTGGACTCCTGGAAGTGGAATAGATTCTCAGACGTGGAGTGGACTCCGGGATGTGGAATGGACTCCTAGAAATGGATTGGACTCCCGGACGTGAAATGGACTCCCAGACGTGGAATGGACACCTGGATGTGGTATGGTCTCTGGGACGTGGAATGGACTCCTGGATGTGGAATGGACTCTTCGACGTGGAATGGTCTCCCAGTCGTGGAAAGCACTCCTAGACGTGGAATGAATTCCTGGAAGTGGAATGGACTCCTAGACGTGGAATGGAGTCCTAGACGTGGAATGGAGTCCTGGACGTGGAATGGACTCTTGGACGTGTAGTGGACTCCTGGAAGTGGAATAGATTCTCAGATGTGGAATAGACTCCCAGACGTTGAATGGACTCTTGGATGTGGAATGGACTCCCAGACATGAAATGGGCTCCTGCACTTGGAATGGACTCTTGGACGTGGAATGGACTGCCAGACGTGGAATGGAATCCTTGAAGTGGAATGGACTCTCAGATGTGGAATGGACTCCTGGACGTGGAGTGGATTCCAGACGTGAAATGGAGTCCTGGACGTGGAATGGACTCCTGGACATGGAATGGACTGCTAGATGTGGAATGGATTCCTGGACGTGGAATGGACTCCTGGAAGTGGAATTGACTCCCAGTCGTGGAATGGACCCCTGGACGTGGAGTGGATTCCAGACGTGGAATGGACTCCTGGACGTGGAATGGACTCCTGGACGTGGAATGGACTCCTAGATGTGGAATGGACTCCTGGACGTGGTATGGATTCCTGGACGTGGAGTGGACTCCTAGACACTCCTGGACGTGGAATGGACTCTTGGACGTGGAGTGGACACTTCGGTGTGGAATGGACTCCTGGACGTGGAATGGACTCCTGGACGTGGAGTGGACTCCTAGACTTTGAATGGTCTCCTGGAAGTGGAATGGACTCCTGGATGTGGAATGGACTACCGGACGTGGAATGTACTCCTGGATGTGGAATGGAATCCTGGACGTGGAGTGGACTCCTGGACGTGGTACGGACTCCTGGATGTAGAGTAGACTCCTGGACGTGGAATGGAGTCTTGGACGTGGAGTGGACTCCCAGACGTGGAATGGAGTCCTGAAAGTGGTAAGGACTCCTGGACGTGGAATGGACACCTGTACTTGGTATGGACGCCTCGACATGGAATGGACTCCCGGACGTGGAATGGACTCCTGGACGTGGTATGGTCTCCGGTACGTGGAATGGACTCCTGGACGTGGAATGGACTACCAGACGGGGAATGGACTCCTTGAAGTGGAATGGACTCTGAGACGTGGAATGGACTCCTGGAAGTGTAATGGATTCCTGGAAGTGGAATGGACTCCCAGACGTGGAATGGACTCCTGGAAGTGTAATGGATTCCTGGAAGTGGAATGGACTCCCAGACGTGGAATGGACTCCTGGAAGTGGAATGGACTCCCAGATGTGGAGTGGACTCCTGGACTTGGAATGGACTCTTGGACATGCAATGGACTCATGGATGTGGAATGGATTCCTGGAAGTGGAATGGAAACCCTGATGTGGAATGGACTCCTGGACGTGGAGTGGTCTCCTAGACGTGGAATGGAATCCTGGATGTGGAATGGAATCCTCGACGTTTAGTGGACTCCTGGAAGTGGAATAGATTCTCAGACGTGGAGTGGAGTCCTGGACATGGAATGGAGTCTTGGATGTGGAATGGACTCCCAGACGTGGAATGGACTCCTGGAAGTGGAATGGACTCCCAGATGTTGAATGGACTCTTGGACGTGGAATGGACTCCCAGACGTGGAATGGACTCCTGGATGTGGAATGGACTCCCAGACGTGGAATGGACTCCTGGAAGTGGAATGGACTCCTAGACGTGAAGTGGACTCCTGGAAGTGGAATAGACACCTGGAATTGGAATGGACTCCTGGATGTGGAATGGATTACCAGACGTGGAATGTACTCTTGGACATGGAATTGCCTCCTGGACGTGGTATGGATTCCTGGAGGTGGAGTGGATTCCCAGACATGGAATGTACTCTTGGACGTGGTATGGACTCCTGGACGTAGAGTGGACTCCTGGACTTGGAATGGATTCCTGGAAGTGGAATAGACTCCCAGATGTGGAATGGACACCTGGAAGTGGAATGGACTCCTGGACATGGAATGGACTCCCAGTTGTGGAATGGAATCCTAGACGTTTAGTGGACTCCTGGAAGTGGAATAGATTTTCAGACGTGGAGTGGACTCCTGGACGTGGAATGGACTCTTGGACGTGGAATGGACTCCTGGACGTGGAATGGACTCCTGGAATTGGTATGGACTCCTGGACGTGGAATGGACTCCCAGACGTGGAATGGGCGCCTCGACATGGAATGGACTCCCGGACGTGGAATGGAATCCTGGACGTGGAATGGACTCTTCGACATGGAATGAACTCCTGGACGTGGAATTGACGCTTGGACGTGGAATGGACTACCAGACGGGGAATGAACTCCTTGAAGTGGAATGGACTCCGAGCCGTGGAATGGACTCCTGGAAGTGTAATGGATTCCTGGAAGTGGAATAGACTCACAGACGTGGAATGGACTCCTGGAATTGGAATGGACACCCAGTGTGGAATGGACTCTTGGACGTGGAATGGACTCCTGGAATTGGAATGGACACCCAGATGTGGAATGGACTCCTGGAAGTGGAATGAACTCCTGGACGTGGAATGGACTCCCAGTTGTGGAATGGACTCCTGGAAGTGGAATGGACTCCTGGACGTGGAATGGACTCCCAGTTGTGGAATGGAATCCTAGATGTTTAGTGGACTCCTGGAAGTGGAATAGATTCTCAGACGTGGAGTGGACTCCTGGACGTGGAATGGATTCCTGGAAGTGGAATAGATTCCCAGACGTGGAATGGACTCCTGGGCGTGGAGTGGACTCCCAGACGTGGAATGGAGTCCTGAAAGTGGTAAGGACTCCTGGACGTGGAATGGACACCTGTACTTGGTATGGACGCCTCGACATGGAATGGACTGCGGGACGTGGAATGGTCTCTTGGGCGTGGAATGGAATACCAGACGGGGAATGGACTCCTTGAAGTGGAATGGACTCCGAGCCATGGAATGGACTCCTGGAAGTGTAATGGATTCCTGGAAGTGGAATAGACTCCCAGATGTGGCATGGACTTCTGGAAGTGGAATGGACTCCTGGACGTGGAATGGACTCCCAGATGTGGAATGGACACCTGGAAGTGGAATGGACTCCTGGACATGGAATGGACTCCCAGTTGTGGAATGGAATCCTAGACGTTTAGTGGACTCCTGGAAGTGGAATAGATTTTCAGACGTGGAGTGGACTCCTGGACGTGGAATGGACTCTTGGACGTGGAATGGACTCCTGGACGTGGAATGGACTCCTGGAAGTGGAATGGACTCCTGGACGTGGAATGGACTCCCAGATGTGGAATGGACTCCTGGAAGTGGAATGGATTCCTGGACGTGGAATGGACTCCCAGTTGTGGAATGAAATCCGAGACGTTTAGTGGACTCCTGGAAGTGGAATAGATTTTCAGACGTGGAGTGGACTCCTGGACGTGGAATGGACTCTTGGACGTGGAGTGGACTCATGGACGTGGAATGGACTCTTAGACGTGGACTGGACTCCTGGACGTGGAATGGACTCCTGGAAGTGGAATGGACTCCTCGACGTGGAATGGATTTCTGGACGTGGAACGGACTCTTGGACGTGGAATGGGCTCCTGGACGTGAAATGGACTCTTAGACGTGGACTGGACTCCTGGACGTGGAATGGTCTCCCAGACGTGGAGTGCACTCCTGCAAGTGGAATGGACTCCTAGACGTGGAATGGACTCCTGAAAGTGGAATGGACTCCCAGACGTGGAACGGACTCCTGGAAGTGGAATGGACTCCTGGACGTGAAGTGGATTCCTGGACGTGGAATGGACTACCAGACGTGGAATGGACGCCTCGACATGGAATGGACTCCCGGACGTGGAATGGATTCCTGGATGTGGAATGGACTCCCAGTTGTGGAATGGAATCCTAGACGTTTAGTGGACTCCCTGGAAGTGGAATAGATTTTCAGACGTGGAGTGGACTCCTGGACGTGGAATGGACTCCTGGACGTGGAATGGACTCCTGGAAGTGGAATGGACTCCTGGACGTGGAATGGACTCCCAGTTGTGGAATGGACTCCTGGAAGTGGAATGGACTCCCAGTTGTGGAATGAAATCCTAGACGTTTCGTGGACTCCTGGAAGTGGAATAGATTTTCAGACGTGGAGTGGACTCCTGGACGTGGAATGGACTCTTGGATGTGGAGTGGACTCATCGACGTGGAATGGACTCCTGGAAGTGGAATGGACTCCTCGACGTGGAATGGATTTCTGGACGTGGAACGGACTCTTGGACGTGGAATGGGCTCCTGGACGTGAAATGGACTCTTGGACGTGGACTGGACTCCTGGACGTGGAATGGACTCCTGGAAGTGGAATGAACACCCAGGCGTGGAATGGTCTCCAAGACGTGGAGTGGACTCCTGGAAGTGGAATGGACTCCCAGACGTGGAACGGACTCCTGGAAGTGGAATGGACTCCTGGACGTGAAGTGGACTCCTGGACATGGAATGGACTCCCAGTTGTGGAATGGAATCCTAGACGTTTAGTGGACTCCTGGAAGTGGAATAGATTTTCAGACGTGGAGTGGACTCCTGGACGTGGAATGGACTCTTGGACGTGGAATGGACTCCTGGACGTGGAATGGACTCCTGGAATTGGTATGGACTCCTGGACGTGGAATGGACTCCCAGACGTGGAATGGGCGCCTCGACATGGAATGGACTCCCGGACGTGGAATGGAATCCTGGACGTGGAATGGACTCTTCGACATGGAATGAACTCCTGGACGTGGAATTGACGCTTGGACGTGGAATGGACTACCAGACGGGGAATGAACTCCTTGAAGTGGAATGGACTCCGAGCCGTGGAATGGACTCCTGGAAGTGTAATGGATTCCTGGAAGTGGAATAGACTCACAGACGTGGAATGGACTCCTGGAATTGGAATGGACACCCAGTGTGGAATGGACTCTTGGACGTGGAATGGACTCCTGGAATTGGAATGGACACCCAGATGTGGAATGGACTCCCGGAAGTGGAATGAACTCCTGGACGTGGAATGGACTCCCAGTTGTGGAATGGAATCCTAGATGTTTAGTGGACTCCTGGAAGTGGAATAGATTCTCAGACGTGGAGTGGACTCCTGGACGTGGAATGGATTCCTGGAAGTGGAATAGACTCCCAGACGTGGAATGGACTCCTGGGCGTGGAGTGGACTCCCAGACGTGGAATGGAGTCCTGAAAGTGGTAAGGACTCCTGGACGTGGAATGGACACCTGTACTTGGTATGGACGCCTCGACATGGAATGGACTGCGGGACGTGGAATGGTCTCTTGGGCGTGGAATGGAATACCAGACGGGGAATGGACTCCTTGAAGTGGAATGGACTCCGAGCCATGGAATGGACTCCTGGAAGTGTAATGGATTCCTGGAAGTGGAATAGACTCCCAGATGTGGCATGGACTTCTGGAAGTGGAATGGACTCCTGGACGTGGAATGGACTCCCAGATGTGGAATGGACACCTGGAAGTGGAATGGACTCCTGGACATGGAATGGACTCCCAGTTGTGGAATGGAATCCTAGACGTTTAGTGGACTCCTGGAAGTGGAATAGATTTTCAGACGTGGAGTGGACTCCTGGACGTGGAATGGACTCTTGGACGTGGAATGGACTCCTGGACGTGGAATGGATTCTTAGACGTGGAATGAACACCCAGACATGGAATGGTCTCCCAGACGTGGAGTGGACTCCTGAAAGTGGAATGGACTCCCAGACGTGGAACGGACTCCTGGAAGTCGATGGACTCCTGGACGTGAAGTGGACTCCTGGACGTGGAATGGACTCCCAGACGTGGAATGGACGCCTCGACATGGAATGGACTCCCGGACGTGGAATGGACTCCTGGATGTGGAATGGACTCCCAGTTGTGGAATGGAATCCTAGACGTTTCGTGGACTCCTGGAAGTGGAATAGATTCTCAGACGTGGAGTGGACACCTGGACGTGGAATGGACTCTTGGACATGGAGTGGACTCATGGACGTGGAATGGACTCCTGGACGTGGAATGGACTCCTGGAAGTTGAATGGACTCCTGGACGTGGAATGGACGCCCAGATGTGGAATGGACTCCTGGAAGTGGAATGGACTCCTGGACGTCGAATGGACTCCCAGTTGTGGAATGAAATCCGAGACGTTTAGTGGACTCCTGGAAGTGGAATAGATTGTCAGATGTGGAGTGGACTCCTGGACGTGGAATGGACTCTTGGACGTGGAGTGGACTCATGGACGTGGAATGGACTCCTGGACGTGGAATGGACTCCTGGAAGTGGAATGGACTCTTGGACGTGGAATGGGCTCCTGGACGTGGAATGGACTCTTAGACGTGGACTGGACTCCTGGACGTGGAATGGACTCCTGGAAGTGGAATGGACTCCTGGAAGTGGAATGAACACCCAGACGTGGAATGGTCTCCCAGACGTGGAGTGGACTCCTGCAAGTGGAATGGACTCCTAGACGTGGAATGGACTCCTAAAAGTGGAATGGACTCCCAGACGTGGAATGGACTCCTGCAAGTGGAATGGACTCCTAGACGTGGAATGGACTCCTGAAAGTGGAATGGACTCCCAGACGTGGAACGGACTCCTGGATGTACGATGGACTCCTGGACGTGAAGTGGACTCCTGGACGTGGAATAGACTCCCAGATGTGGAGTGGACTCCCGGACGTGGAATGGACTCTTGGACGTGGAATGGACTCCCAAACGTGGAATGGACTCCTGGAAGTGGAATATACTCCCAGATGTGGAATAGACTCTTGGACGTGGAGTGGACACATGGACATGGAATGGACTCCCAGACGTGGAATGGACTCCTGGAAGTGGAATGGACTCCTAGACGTGAAGTCGACTCCTGGAAGTGGAATAAACTCCCAGACGTGGAGTGAGTCCTGGACTTCGAATGGAGTCTCGGACGTGGAATGGATTCCCAGACGTGGAATGGACTCTTGGATGTGGAGTGGATACATGGACGTGGAATGGACTCCTGGACGTGGAATGGATTCCCAGACATGGAATGGATTCCTGGACGTGGAATGGACTCCCAGACGTGGAATGGACTCCCAGACATGGAATGGATTCCTGGACGTGGAATGGACTCCCAGACATGGAATGGATTCCTGGACGTGGAATGGACTCCCAGACGTGGAATGGACTCCCAGACATGGAATGGATTCCTGGACGTGGAATGGACTCCCAGGCGTGGAATGGACTCCTGGATGTGGAATGGACTGTTGGACGTGGAATGGACTCCTGGACATGGAATGGACCCCTGGAAGTGGAATGGACTCCTGGATGTGGAATGGTCTCCCAGATGTGGAATGGACTCCTGGACGTTGAATGGACTCCTGGACGTGGAATGGACTCTTGGGCGTGGAATGGACTCCTGGAAGTGGAATGGACTCCTGGACGTGGAATGGACTCTTGGACGTGGAATGGACTCTTGGACGTGGAATGGACTACCAGATGTGGAATGGGCTCCTGGAAGTGGAATGGATTCCTGGAAGTGGAATGGACTCCTGGACGTGTCGTGGACTCCTTGACATGGAATGGGCTCCGAGACATGGAATGGACTCCTGGAAGTGGAATGGACACCCAGATGTGGAATGGACTCTTGGACGAGGAATGGGCTCCTGGATGTGGAATGGATTCTTAGACGTGGACTGGACTCCTGGACGTGGAATGGACTCCTGGAAGTGGAATGGACACCCAGATGTGGAATGGACTCCTGGACGTGGAGTGGTCTCCTAGACGTGAAATGGACTCCTTGATGTGGAGTGGACTCCCGGACGTGGAATGGACTCTTGGATGTGGAATGGACACATGGACATAGAATGGACTCCCAAGCATGGAATGGACTCCTGGAAGTGGAATGGACTCCTAGACGTGAAGTGGACTCCTGGAAGTGGAATACACTCCCAGACGTGGAGTGAGTCCTGGACGTGGAATGGAGTCTCGGACGTGGAATGGACTCTTGGACGTGGAATGGACTCCTGGACGTGGAATGGATTCCCAGACGTGGAATGGACTCCCAGACATGGAATGGATTCCTGGACGTGGAATGGACTCCCAGGCGTGGAATGGACTCCTGGATGTGGAATGGACTGTTGGACGTGGAATGGACTCCTGGACATGGAATGGACCCCTGGAAGTGGAATGGACTCCTGGAAGTGGAATGGTCTCCCAGACGTGGAATGGACTCCTGGACATGGAATGGGCTCCTAGACGTGGAATGGACTCTTGGACGTGGAATGGACTCCTGGAAGTGGAATGGACTCTTGGACCTGGAATGGACTCCTAGTCATGGAAAGCACTCCTAGAGGTGGGATGAACTCCTGGACATGGAATGGACTCTTGGACGTGGAATGGACTTCCAGACGTGCAATGGATTCCTGGAAGTGGAATGGACTCCCAGACATGGAACAGACTCCTGGTCGTGGAATGGACGACCAGACGTGGAATGGATTCCTGGACTTGGAATGGACTCTTGGACGTGGAATGGGCTCCTGGACGTGGAATGGATTCTTAGACGTGGACTGGACTCCTGGACGTGGAATGAACACCCAGACATGGAATGGTCTCCCAGACGTGGAGTGGACTCCTGCAAGTGGAATGGACTCCTAGACGTGGAATGGACTCCTGAAAGTGGAATGGACTCCCAGACGTGGAACGGACTCCTGGAAGTGCGATGGACTCCTGGACGTGAAGTGGACTCCTGGACGTGGAATAGACTCCCAGGCGTGGAATGGACTCCTGGATGTGGAATGGACTGTTGGACGTGGAATAGACTCCTGGACATGGAATGGACCCCTGGAAGTGGAATGGACTCCTGGAAGTGGAACGGTCTCTCAGACGTGGAATGGACTCCTGGACGTGGAACGGTCTCTCAGACGTGGAATGGACTCCTGGACGTGGAATGGACTCCTGGACGTGGAATGGGCTCTTGGACGTGGAATGGGCTCTTGGACGTGGAATGGACTACCAGATGTGGAATGGCCTCCTGGAAGTGGAATGGATTCCTGGAAGTGGAATGGACTCCTGGACGTGTAGTGGACTCCTTGACATGGAATGGGCTCCGAGACATGGAATGGACTCCTGGAAGTGGAATGGACACCCAGATGTGGAATGGACTCCTGGACGTGGAGTGGTCTCCGAGACGTGAAATGGACTCCTTGATGTGGAATGGACTCCTGGACATGGAATGGACTCCCAGATGTGGAATGGACTCCTCGACGTGAAGTGGACCCCAAGAAGTGGAACGGTCTCCTGGAAGTGGAACGGACTCCTGGACGTGGATTTGACTCCCAGACGTGGAATGGACTCCTGGACTTGGAATGGACTCTTGGACGTGGAATGGGCTCCTGGATGTGGAATGGATTCTTAGACGTGGACTGGACTCCTGGACGTGGAATGGCCTCCTGGAAGTGGAATGGACACCCAGATGTGGAATGGACTCCTGGACGTGGAGTGGTCTCCTAGACGTGAAATGGACTCCTTGATGTGGAATGGACTCCAGGACGTGGAATGGACTCCCAGATGTGGAATGGACTCCTAGACGTGAAGTGGACCCCAAGAAGTGGAACGGTCTCCTGGAAGTGGAACGGAGTCCTGGACGTGGATTTGACTCCCAGACGTGGAATGGACTCCTGGACTTGGAATGGACTCCTGGACTTGGAATGGACTCTTGGACATGGAATGGGCTCCTGGACGTGGAATGGATTCTTAGACGTGGACTGGACTCCTGGACGTGGAATGGACTCCTGGAAGTGCGATGGACTCCTGGACGTGAAGTGGACTCCTGGACGTGGAATAGACTCCCAGATGTGGAGTGGACTCCCGAACGTGGAATGGACTCTTGGACGTGGAATGGACACATGGACATAGAATGGACTCCCAGGCATGGAATGGACTCCTGGAAGTGGAATGGACTCCTAGACGTGAAGTGGACTCCTGGAAGTGGAATACACTCCCAGACGTGGAGTGAGTCCTGGACGTGGAATGGAGTCTCGGACGTGGAATGGACTCTTGGACGTGGAATGGACTCCTGGACGTGGAATGGATTCCCAGACGTGGAATGGACTCCCAGACATGGAATGGATTCCTGGACGTGGAATGGACTCCCAGGCGTGGAATGGACTCCTGGATGTGGAATGGACTGTTGGACGTGGAATGGACTCCTGGACATGGAATGGACCCCTGGAAGTGGAATGGACTCCTGGAAGTGGAATGGTCTCCCAGACGTGGAATGGACTCCTGGACGTGGAATGGGCTCCTAGACGTGGAATGGACTCTTGGATGTGGAATGGACTCCTGGAAGTGGAATGGACTCTTGGACCTGGAATGGACTCCTAGTCATGGAAAGCACTCCTAGAGGTGGGATGAACTCCTGGACATGGAATGGACTCTTGGACGTGGAATGGACTCTTGGACGTGGAATGGACTACCAGATGTGGAATGGACTCCTGGAAGTGGAATGGATTCCTGGAAATGGAATGGACTCCTGGACGTGTAGTGGACTCTTGGACGTGGAATGGACTTCCAGACGTGGAATGGATTCCTGGAAGTGGAATGGACTCCCAGACATGGAACGGACTCCTGGTCGTGGAATGGACGACCAGACGTGGAATGGATTCCTGGACTTGGAATGGACTCTTGGACGTGGAATGGGCTCCTGGACGTGGAATGGATTCTTAGACGTGGACTGGACTCCTGGACGTGGAATGGACTCCTGGAAGTGGAATGGACTCCTGGAAGTGGAATGAACACCCAGACGTGGAATGGTCTCCCAGACGTGGAGTGGACTCCTGCAAGTGGAATGGACTCCTAGACGTGGAATGGACTGTTGGACGTGGAGTGGATACATGGACGTGGAATGGACTCCTGGACGTGGAATGGATTCCCAGACGTGGAATGGACTCCCAGACATGGAATGGATTCCTGGACGTGGAATAGACTCCCAGGCGTGGAATGGACTCCTGGATGTGGAATGGACTGTTGGACGTGGAATGGACTCCTGGACATGGAATGGACCCCTGGAAGTGGAATGGACTCCTGGAAGTGGAATGGTCTCTCAGACGTGGAATGGACTCCTGGACGTGGAATGGGCTCTTGGACGTGGAATGGACTCTTGGACGTGGAATCGACTCCTGGAAGTGGAATGGACTCCTGGACCTGGAATGGACTCCTAGTCATGGAAAGCACTCCTAGAGGTGGGATGAACTCCTGGACATGGAATGGACTCTTGGACGTGGAATGGACTCTTGGACGTGGAATGGACTACCAGATGTGGAATGGACTCCTGGACTTGGAATGGACTCTTGGACGTGGAATGGACTTCCAGACGTGGAATGGACTCCTGGACTTGGAATGGGCTCCGAGACATGGAATGGACTCCTGGAAGTGGAATGGACACCCAGATGTGGAATGGACTCCTGGACGTGGAGTGGTCTCCTCGACGTGGAATGGACTCCCAGGCGTGGAATGGACTCCTGGATGTGGAATGGACTGTTGGACGTGGAATGGACTCCTGGACATGGAATGGACCCCTGGAAGTGGAATGGACTCCTGGAAGTGGAATGGTCTCCCAGACGTGGAATGGACTCCTGGACATGGAATGGACTCTTGGACATGGAATGGACTCTTGGACGTGGAATGGACTACCAGATGTGGAATGGACTCCTGGAAGTGGAATGGATTCCTGGAAATGGAATGGACTCCTGGACGTGTAGTGGACTCTTGGACGTGGAATGGACTTCCAGACGTGGAATGGATTCCTGGAAGTGGAATGGACTCCCAGACATGGAACGGACTCCTGGTCGTGGAATGGACGACCAGACGTGGAATGGATTCCTGGACTTGGAATGGACTCTTGGACGTGGAATGGGCTCCTGGACGTGGAATGGATTCTTAGACGTGGACTGGACTCCTGGACGTGGAATGGACTCCTGGAAGTGGAATGGACTCCTGGAAGTGGAATGAACACCCAGACGTGGAATGGTCTCCCAGACGTGGAGTGGACTCCTGCAAGTGGAATGGACTCCTAGACGTGGAATGGACTGTTGGACGTGGAGTGGATACATGGACGTGGAATGGACTCCTGGACGTGGAATGGATTCCCAGACGTGGAATGGACTCCCAGACATGGAATGGATTCCTGGACGTGGAATAGACTCCCAGGCGTGGAATGGACTCCTGGATGTGGAATGGACTGTTGGACGTGGAATGGACTCCTGGACATGGAATGGACCCCTGGAAGTGGAATGGACTCCTGGAAGTGGAATGGTCTCTCAGACGTGGAATGGACTCCTGGACGTGGAATGGGCTCTTGGACGTGGAATGGACTCTTGGACGTGGAATCGACTCCTGGAAGTGGAATGGACTCCTGGACCTGGAATGGACTCCTAGTCATGGAAAGCACTCCTAGAGGTGGGATGAACTCCTGGACATGGAATGGACTCTTGGACGTGGAATGGACTCTTGGACGTGGAATGGACTACCAGATGTGGAATGGACTCCTGGACTTGGAATGGACTCTTGGACGTGGAATGGACTTCCAGACGTGGAATGGACTCCTGGACTTGGAATGGGCTCCGAGACATGGAATGGACTCCTGGAAGTGGAATGGACACCCAGATGTGGAATGGACTCCTGGACGTGGAGTGGTCTCCTCGACGTGGAATGGACTCCTTGATGTGGAATGGACTCCTGGACGTGGAATGGACTCCCAGATGTGGAATGGACTCCTAGACGTGTAGTGGACTTCTGGACGTGGAATGGACTCCCAGACATGGAATGGGCTCCTGGACATTGAATGGACTCTTGGACGTGGAATGGACTCCTGGAAGTGGAATGGGCTCCTGGACGTGGAATGGACTCCCAGATATGGAATGGATGCCTGGAAGTGGAATCGACTCCGAGACGTGGAATGGACTCCCAGACGTGGAATGGTCTCCCAGACGTGGAATGGACTCCTGTCCGTGGAATGGACTCCTAGACGTGGAATGGACTCCCAGATATGGAATGGATGCCTGGAAGTGGAATCGACTCCGAGACGTGGAATGGACTCCTTGAAGTGGAATGGACTCCCAGACGTGAAGTGGACCCCCAGAAGTGGAACGGTCTCCTGGAAGTGGAACGGACTCCTGGAAGTGGAATGGACTCTTGGACATGGAATGGACTCCCAGACGTGGAATGGACTCATGGATGTGGAATGGACACCTGGCATGGAATGGAATCACAGTCGTGGAGTGGTCTCCCGGACGTGGAATGGACTCTTGGAAGTGGAATGGACTCCTAGACGTGAAGTGGACTCCTGGAAGTGGAATGGACTCCCAAATGAGGAATGGATTCTTGGATGTGGAGTGGACACCTGCACGTGGAATGGACTCCTGGACGTGGAATGGACTCCTGGACGTGGAATGGACTGTTAGACGTGGAATGGTCTCCTGGAAGTGGAATGGTCTCCTGGAAGTGGAATGGACTATTGGACGTGGAATGGACTCCCGGAAGTGGAATGGACTCCCGGAAGTGGAATGGACTCCTGTCCGTGGAATGGACTCTTTGACATGGAATGGACTCCTGGAAGGTAAGGTAGCATAGTGGTTATGTTCCAGCAGGCCCGGACTAATAATCCGGAGTCATGAGTTCATACCCACTGCGGCAGCTGGCAAATTTAAATTCAATTAATTTAATAAAAATCTGGAATTAAAATGCTGGTATCAGTAATGATGGCCATGAAACTTCTGTATTGTCGTACAAACCCATCTGGTTCACCAATGTCCTTTCGGAAAGGAAACCTGCCGTCCTTACCCGGTCTGGCCTATATGTGACTCCAGACCCACAGCAATGTGGTTGACTCTTAATTGCCCTCTGAAATGGCCGAGCAAGCCACTCAGTTGTAAAATCTCGCTAAAAAAAGTCACAATAAGAATAAAACCGGATGGACCACCTGGCATCAGACAACTAGGCACCTGACATGACAACGGCAAACCAAGCCCAGTCGACCCTGCAAAGTCCTCCTCATTAACATCTGGGGACTTGTGCCAAAATTGGGAGAGCTGTCCCACAGACTAGTCAAGCAACAGCCTAACATAGCCATTCTCACAGAATCATACCTTTCAGCCAACGTTCCAGACTCTTCCATCACCATCCCTGGGTATGTCCTGTCCCACCGGCAGGACAGACCCACCAGAGGTGGCGGTACAGTGTTATACAGTCAGGAGAGAATGGCCCTGGGAGTCCTCAACATTGACTCTGGACCCCATGAAATCTCATGGCATCAGGTCAAACATGGGCAAGGAAACCTCCTGCTGATTACCACCTACCGTCCTCCCTCACCTGATGAATCAGTCCTCCTCCATGTTGAGCACCACTTGGAGGAAGCACTGAGGGTAGCAAGGGCACAAAATGTACTCTGGGTGGGGGACTTCAATGTCCATCACCAAGAGTGGCTCGGTAGCACCACTACTGACCGAGCTGGCCGAGTCCTGAAGGACATAGCTGCCAGACTGGGCCTGCGGCAGGTGGTGAGCGAACCAACATGAGGGAAAAACTTACTTGACCTCGTCCTCACCAATCTACCTGTCGCAAATGCATCTGTCCATGACAGTATTAGTAGGAGTGACCACCGCACAGTCCTCATGGAGACGAAGTCCCATCTTCGCACTGAGGACACCATCCAACCTGTTGTGTGGCACCACAATCATGCTAAATGGGATAGATTCAGAACCGATCTAGCAGCTCAAAACTGGGCACCCATGAGGCGCTGTGGACCATCAGCAGCAGCAGAATTGTATTCCAGCACAATCTGTAACCTCATGGCCCGGCATATTCCTCACTCTACCATTACCAACAAGCCAGGGGGATCAACCCTGGTTCAATGAGGAGTGTAGAAGAGCATGCCAGGAGCAGCACCAGGCGTAGCTAAAAATGAGGTGCCAACCTGGTGAAGCTACAACTCAGGACTACATGCGTGCTGAACAGCGGAAGCAACATGCTATAGACAGAGCTAAGCGATTCCACAACCAACGGATCAGATCAAAGCTCTGCAGTCCTGCCACATCCAGTTGTGAATGGTGGTGGACAATTAAACAACTAACGGGAGGAAGAGGCTCTGTAAACATCCCCATCCTCAATGATGGCGGAGTCCAGCACATGAGTGCAAAAGACAAGGCTGAAGTGTTTGCAACCATCTTCAGCCAGAAGTGCCAAGTGGAAGGTCCATCTCGGCCTCCTCCCGATATCCCCACCATCACAGAAGCCAGTCTTCAGCCAATTCGATTCACTCCAAGTGATATCAAAAAACGGCTGAGTACACTGGATACAGCAAAGGCTATGGGCCCCGACAACATCCCGGCTGTAGTGCTGAAGACTTGTGCTCCAGAACTAGCCGTGCCTCTAGCCAAACTGTTCCAGTACAGCTACAACACTGGCATCTACCCGACAATGTGGAAAATTGCCCAGGTATGTCCTGTCCACAAAAAGCAGGACAAATCCAATCCGACCAATTACCGCCCCATCAGTCTACTCTCAATCATCAGCAAAGTGATGGAAGGTGTCGTTGACAGTGCTATCAAACGGCACTTACTCACCAATAACCTGATCACCGATGCTCAGTTTGGGTTCCGCCAGGACCACTCGGCTCCAGACCTCATTACAGCCTTGGTCCAAATATGGACAAAAGAGCTGAATTCCAGAGGTGAGGTGAGAGTGACTGCCCTTGACATCAAGGCAGCATTTGACCAAGTGTGGCACCAAGGAGCCCTAGTAAAATTGAAGTCAATGGGGGAAAACACTCCAGTGGCTGGAGTCATACCTAGCACAAAGGAAGATGGTAGTGGTTGTTGGAGGCGAATCATCTCAGCAACAGGACATTGCTGCAGGAGTTCCTCAGGGCAGTGTCCTAGGCCCAACCATCTTCAGCTGCTTCATCAATGACCTTTCCTCCATCATAAGGTCAGAAATGGGGATGTTCGCTGATGATTGCACAGTGTTCAGTTCCATTCGCAACCCCTCAGATAATGAAGCCGTCCGAGCCCGTATGCAGCAAGACCTGGACAACATCTAGGCTTGGTCTCATAAGTGGCAAGTAACATTCGCGCCATACAAGTGCCAGGCAATGACCATCTCCAACAAGAGAGAATCTAACCACCTCCCCTTGACATTCAACGGCATTACCATCGCCGAATCCCCCACCATCAACATCCTGGGGGTCACCATTGACCAGAAACTTAACTGGACCAGCCACATAAATACTGTGGCTACAAGAGCAGGTCAGAGGCTGGGTATTCTGCGGCGAGTGACTCACCTCCTGACTCCCCAAAGCCTTTCCACCATCTACAAGGCACAAGTCAGGAGTGTGATGGAATACTCTCCACTTGCCTGGATGAGTGCAGCTCCAACAACATTCAAGAAGCTTGACACCATCCAGGACAAAGCAGTCTGCTTGATTGGCACCCCTTCCACCACCCTAAACATTGACTCCCTTCACCACCGGCGCACTGTGGCTGCAGAGTGTACCATCCACAGGATGCACTGCAGCAACTTGCCAAGGCTTCTTTGACATCACCTCCCAAACCCGCGACCTCTACCACCTAGAAGGACTAGGGCAGCAGGCACATGGGAACACCACCACCTGCACGTTCCGCTCCAAGTCACACACCATCCCAACTTGGAAATATATCGCTGTTCCTTCATCGTTGCTGGGTCAAAATCCTGGAACTCCCTTCCTAACAGCACTGTGGGAGAACCTTCACCACACGGACTGCAGCGGTTCAAGAAGGCGGCTCACTACCACCTTCTCAAGGGCAATTAGGGATGGGCAATAAATGCTGGCCTCGCCAGCGACACCCACATCCCATGAACGAATTTTTCAAAAAGCTGCCCGGGCCCTAAGCTCTGGAATTCCCTCCCTAAATCTCTCTGCCTCTCCACCTCTCTCTCCTCCTTTAAGACACTCCTTAAAATCTAATTCGTTGACCAAGCTTTTGGTCACCTGTCCTAATATCTCCTTATGCGGCTCGGTGTCCAATTTTGTTTGTTAATGCTCCTCTGAAGTGCCTTGGTACATTTTACTACGTTAAAGGCGCTGTATAAATGCAAGTTGTTGTTATTGTTGTTGTCCGTTCAACTATCTATCTATCAATTGCACACTTGCACATCTGTCAGAGAATCTGGCGGCAATGCCAGATCCCTTAGAGGTGAGAAGACAAACAAAATGGCCCTAAGAATGTTGGGGGTGAGATTGGCCAACGTCAATAGCGTGAAACAGGCTTGTGGTGAATCGGCAGCCCCTTTTACACTGCACCCGATTTATTTTTCCACTGACTTCAATGGAAAAAAAATCAGGCTCGGTGTAAAACGGGCTGCCAATTCGCTATGAGCCCATTTTCCGCTGCTGGCCGTAGGCCAATTTCATCTCCTTAGTGTTTCCCCACATTACAATAATAACTACACTTCAAAAGTATTCAATTGGTTGTAAAACATTCTGAGGTCATGCAAACCCGTGGCTCAGTGATAAAACTCTCGCCTCTGAGTCAGAAGGTCGTGGGTTCATAGTCCCACTGCAGAGACTCAAGCACACAATCTAGGCTGACAATCTAGTGCAGTACTGCAGCGGTTCAACAAGGTGGCTCACCACCACCTTCTCAAGGGCAATTAGGGATGGGCAATAAATGCCGGCCTCGCCAGCGACGCCCACATCCCATGAACGAATAAAAAAAAAAGTGGAATGGACTCCAAGACATCGAATTGACTCCCAGGCATGGAATGGACTGCCAGACGTGGAATGGACTCCTGGACGTGGAGTGGACTCCCAGACGTGGAACGGACTCCTGCAAGTGGAATGGACTCCCGGATGTGGAATGGACTCCCGGATGTGGAATGGACTCCTGGACGTGGAATGGATTCTTGGATGAGGAATGGACTCCCGGATGTGGAATGGACTCCTGGATGTGGAATGGACTCCTGGACGTGGAATGGATTCTTGGATGAGGAATGGACTCCTGGATGTGGAATGGATTCCTGCACGTTGAATGGACTCCTGGACATGGAATGGACTCCCAGACATGGAATAGAATCCTGAACGTGGAATGGACTCTTGGCCATGTCATTCTTCCACAGTATGAACTATAACGGCTAATGTGGTGTCATTCTTCCTCAGCATTAACTATACGCCCTAATTTGGAATAATTCTTTCTCAGTATTAACTATCACCCTCTAATATAGTGTCATTTTTCCACAGTATTAACTATGCACCTCTATTTGGTGTAATTCTTCCTCAGTATTAACAATCTGCCCTAATTTGGTGTCATTCTTCCTGATTATTAACTATAGTCCCTAATTAGCTGTCATTCTTCCTCAGTATTAACCATATGCCCTAATTTTGCATCATTCTTCCTCCGTATTAACAATAAGCCGTAATTTGGCATCATTGTTCCTCATTATTATCTATACGCCTGAATTTGGTGTCATTCTTCCTCAGTAGCAATTACACGTCATAATTTGGCGTCATTCTTCCTCAGTATTAACTATACCCCCTAATATGGTGTCATTCTTCCTCAGTATTAACTATACCCCCTAATTTGGTGTCATTCTTTTCAATTTTAGCTATAGCACCTAATTTGGTGTCATGCTTCCTCAGTCTTAACTGTACATCCTAATTTGGTGTCATTCCTCTTCAGTAGCAACTATACACGCTAATTAGGTGTCAATCTTCCTCTGTATTAATCGTACCCCCTAATTTGGTGTCATTCCTTCTCAGTATTAACTATACCCCCTAATTTCGTGTTCTTCCACAGTATGATCCATACTCACTAATTTGGTGTCATTCTATATCAGTATTAGCTTTATCCCCTAATTTGGTGTCATTCTTCCTCAGTATTAACTATACCCCCTAATATGGTGTCATTCTTCCTCAGTATTAACTATAACCCCTAATATGGAGTTATTCTTCCTCAGTATTAACTGTACCCCTAATTTGGTGTCATTCTGCCTCAATATTAACTGTACCCCCTAATTTGATGCCATTCTTCCACAGTATTAACTATACCCCCTAATTTGGTGTCATTCTTCCTCCATATTAACTATTGCCCCTAATTTGGTGTCATTCTTCCACCATATTAACTATTGCCCCTAATATGGTGTCATTCTTCCTCAGTATTAACTATAACCCCTAATATGGAGTTATTCTTCCTCAGTATTAACTGTACCCCTAATTTGGTGTCATTCTGCCTCAATATTAACTGTACCCCCTAATTTGATGCCATTCTTCCTCAGTATTAACTATACCGCCTAATTTAGTGTCATTCTTCCTCAGCATTAACTGTACCCCCTATTTTGGTGTCAATCTTCCTCAGTATTAACTATACCCCTGAATTTCGTGTCATGGCGAGTGTAATGTCATATATTGACTTGTCTTAGAGGGTTATATTATGAAGACATGTTGCATAAAGTTGGTTTGTATTCCCTTGATTTTAGGAGATTGAGGGGTGATCGGATCGAGGTGTTTAAAATGTTGAAAGGATTTGTTCCAGAGAAACCATTTCCTCTGCTGAGGTAATCAAAAATAAGGGGATATAATTTTAAAATTAGGGCTCGGCCATTCAGGAGCAAAATCAAGAAGCATATTTCCACATAAAGAGTAGTAGAAATTTGGAACTCTGTTCCCCAAAAGGCTGTAGCCAGTAGGGCAACTGGAGTTTACAACACTGAGATGGATAGGCTTTGGCTAGATAAGGGTACCAGGGATATGGAGCAAAAGTGGGAAAATGGAGTTGAGGTGCAGAAGAGCCCTAATTGAATGGTGAAACAGGCTCGTGGGGGCTGAATGGTCTACTCCTATTCCTAATGTCCCAATGCACTGTGGCATTCTAGATGTTTTATAAGGACAGGAATGTCATCTCATGTATTGTACAATGTATTATTCGACTAAGAAAGAATTGTACTCTTTTAAGATCACACGTTCTACTTGTTGTTAATTAAATACAGGCTCGGGTCATTTAAAGTTTAATTGTTGTTTGGTCTGGGGACTTTGCAGATTGGACGGTAATTATCAGTTTCAGGTTGCAGTTCAGAATCACTCAGCAATTTAAGATGATTTAACATCTGTAATGAATTGTGATGTCTGGAGTGTAACATGTGCATGTGCTGGATTTACAGTTTTGCTTTTATTATTTAAGACCAAAGTATTTGCTCTTCTGAATATTGCAAAATTCAGAAACAAATTTGAGTTTAAAAATTGTATACATCATCTCCTTGTGCAGTCTGTCTGGAAAATTATATTTAAATTAATTTCTTGGTTAGTCCCTGCATTCTCTGCCTCACCGACAAAAACAAATCACACTCAAAATGGGTGGTGGATGACAGGGCCAATTTTCCAACTTTACACTCCCAGAGGGAGCCTCATCTGTCAAAAGCTGAAGTTCAATAAATTGCTTGATGTGCCAGCTCTTTACATTTGGTTTCCATGCTGTTCAGAGAAGTGATATCAGAAGATCACAGGATAATCACAGATGAGGATGGCCATTTTAGCTCAGCAATCCAGAAAAACTCTAAAGTCCACCCTGCCCTCGATGCCGACATTTTCTTGTTTCTTAAGTGATTCCAGAGTTTTGACCTCCACAACTCTGTCTAGGAGTCCATTTCACGACCAGGAGTCAATTCCACATCCAGGAGTCCATACCATGTCCAGGAGTCCATTCCACGTCTGGGAGTCCATTCCACGTCGAAGAGACCATTCCACTTCCAGGAGTCCATTCCACTTCCAGGAGTCCATTCCACATCCGGGAGTCCAATCCACGTCCAAGAGTCCATTGCACGTCAAGGATTCCATTCCATGCCTGGGAGTCCATTCCACGTCCAGGTGTCCATTCCACGTCCAGGAGTCCATTCCACGTCCAGGAGTCCATTCCACGTCCAAGAGTCCATTGCACGTCAAGGATTCCATTCCATGCCTGGGAGTCCACTCCACGTCCAAGAGTCCATTCCACATCCAGGAGTCCATTCCACATCCAGGAGTCCATTCCACGTCCAAGAGTCCATTCCACGTCCAGGAGTCCATTCCACGTCCAGGAGTCCATTCCACGTCCAGGAGTCCATTCCACATCTGGAAGTCCAATCCATGTCCAGGAGTCAATTCCACGTCTGGGAGTCCAAACCGTGTCCAGGAGTCAATTCCACGTCTGTGAGTCCATTCCACTTCCAGGAGTCCATTCCACGTCCAGGAGTCCATTCCATGTCTGGGAGTCAATCCACGTCCAGGAAACCATTCCACGTCTGGGAGTCCATTCGACCTCCGGGAGTCCATTCCACTTCCAGGAGTCCATTCCAGTTCTGGGAGTCCACTCCACATCTAGGAGTCCATTCCCCGTCCAAGAATCCATTCCACATCCAGGAGTCCATTTCACGTCCAGGTGTCCATTCCACGTCCACGTGTCCACTCCACGTCCAGGAGTCCATTCCACATCTGGGAGTCTATTTCACTTCCAGGAGTCCATTCCACGCCTGGGATTCCATTCCACGTCTGGGAGACCATTCCACTTCCAGGAATCCATTCCACGTCCAGGAGTCCATTCCATGTCTGGGAGTCAATCCACGTCCAGGAAACCATTCCACATCTGGGAGTCCATTCGACCTCCGGGAGTCCATTCCACTTCCAGGAGTCCATTCCAGTTCTGGGAGTCCACTCCACATCTAGGAGTCCATTCCCCATCCAAGAATCCATTCCACATCCAGGAGTCCATTTCACGTCCAGGTGTCCATTCCATGTCCAAATGTCCACTCCACTTCCAGGAGTCCATTCCACGTCTGGGAGTCCATTCCACGTCTGGGAGTCCATTCCACGTCTGGGAGTCCATTCCACATCTGGGAGTCCATTCCACTTCCAGGAGTCTGTTCCACGTCCGGGAGTCCATTCCATGTCCAGGATTCCATTCCATGCCTGGGAGTCCATTCCACGTCCAGGAGTCCATTCCACGTCTGGGAGTCCATTCCAGTTCCAGGAGTCAATTCCACGTCTGGGTGTCCATTCCATTTCCGGGAGTCCATTCCATGTCTAGGAGTCCATTCCACTTCCAGGAGTCCATTCCACTTCCAGGAGTCCATTCCATGTCCAGGAGTCAATTCCACGTCCAGGATTCCATTCCATATCTGGGAGTCCATTCCACGTCCCAGAGTCCATTCCATGTCCCGGAGTCCATTCCATGTCTCGGATTCCATTCCACTTCCAGAAATCCATTCCACGTCTGGGATTCCATTCAACATCTGGACGTCCATTCCACGTCTGGGAGTCCATCGCACTTCCAGGAGTCCATTCCATATCTGGGAGTCCATTCCACGTCCAGGAGTCCATTCCACGTCCAGGAGTGCATTCCACGTCCAGGAGTGCATTCCACGTCCAAGAGTCCATTCCACATCCGGGAGTCCATTCCACATCTGGGAGTCCATTCCACTTCCAGGAGTCCATTCCACTTCCAGGAGTCTATTCCATCTCCTGGAGTCCATTCCACGTCTAGGGGTCCATTCCACTTCCAGGAGTCCATTCCACTTCCAGGAGTCTATTCCATCTCCTGGAGTCCATTCCACGTCCAGGAGTCCATTCAACGTCCAGAAATCCATTCCACGTCTGGGAGTCCATTCCACTTCCAGGAGTCCATTCCACTTCCAGGAGTCCATCGCACTGCCAGGAGTCCATTCCACGTCTGGGAGTCCATTCCACGTCCGGGAGTCCATTCCACGTCCGGGAGTCCATTCCACGTCTAGGGGTCCATTCCACTTCCAGGAGTCCATTCCAGTTCCAGGAGTCTATTCCATCTCCTGGAGTCCATTCCACGTCCTGGAGTCCATTCCATGTCTCGGATTCCATTCCACTTCCAGAAATCCATTCCACGTCCAGGAGTCCATTCTACATCCGGGAGTCCATTCCACATCCGGGAGTCCATTCCACGTCCAGGAATCCATTCCACATCTAGGGGTCCATTCCACTTCCAGGAGTCCATTCCACTTCCAGGAGTCTATTCCATCTCCTGGAGTCCATTCCACGTCCAGGAGTCCATTCAACGTCCAGAAATCCATTCCACGTCTGGGATTCCATTCAACATCTGGACGTCCATTCCACGTCTGGGAGTCCATTCCACGTCCAAGAGTCCACTCCACGACCATGATTCCATTCCACATCCAAGAATCCCTTCCATGTCCAGGCGTCCATTCCACATCCGGGAGTCTATTCCACGTCTGCGAGTCCATTCCACATCCAGGAATCCATTCCATGTCCAGGAGTCCATTCCACGTCCAGAAGTCCATTCCACGACTGGGAGTTCATTCCACTTCCAGGAGTCCAATCCACGTCCAGGAGTCCATTCCACGTCCAGGAGTCCATTCCACGTCCAAGAGTCCATTCCACATCCAGGAGTCCATTCCATGTCCAGGAGTCCATTCCACGTCCAGGAGTCCATTCCACGTCCAAGAGTCCATTCCACGTCCAGGAGTCCATTCCACGTCCAGGAGTCCATTCCACATCTGGGAGTCCAATCCATGTCCAGGAGTCAATTCCACGTCTGGGAGTCCAAACCGTGTCCAGGAGTCAATTCCACGTCTGTGAGTCCATTCCACTTCCAGGAGTCCATTCCACGTCCAGGAGTCCATTCCATGTCTGGGAGTCAATCCACGTCCAGGAAACCATTCCACGTCTGGGAGTCCATTCGACCTCCGGGAGTCCATTCCACTTCCAGGAGTCCATTCCAGTTCTGGGAGTCCACTCCACATCTAGGAGTCCATTCCAGTCCACATCCAGGAGTCCATTTCACGTCCAGGTGTCCATTCCACGTCCAAGTGTCCACTCCACGTCCAGGAGTCCATTCCACATCTGGGAGTCTATTCCACTTC
This sequence comes from Heptranchias perlo, assembly GCF_035084215.1. NCBI lineage: Eukaryota > Metazoa > Chordata > Chondrichthyes > Hexanchiformes > Hexanchidae > Heptranchias > Heptranchias perlo. The sequence goes on along the minus strand of NC_090350.1, from coordinate 11,060,257 downwards.
CAGGAGTCCATTCCACGCCTGGGATTCCATTCCACGTCTGGGAGACCATTCCACTTCCAGGAATCCATTCCACGTCCAGGAGTCCATTCCATGTCTGGGAGTCAATCCACGTCCAGGAAACCATTCCACGTCTGGGAGTCCATTCGACCTCCGGGAGTCCATTCCACTTCCAGGAGTCCATTCCAGTTCTGGGAGTCCACTCCACATCTAGGAGTCCATTCCCCGTCCAAGAATCCATTCCACATCCAGGAGTCCATTTCACGTCCAGGTGTCCATTCCATGTCCAAATGTCCACTCCACTTCCAGGAGTCCATTCCACGTCTGGGAGTCCATTCCACGTCTGGGAGTCCATTCCACTTCCAGGAGTCTGTTCCACGTCCGGGAGTCCATTCCATGTCCAGGATTCCATTCCATGCCTGGGTGTCCATTCCACGTCTGGGTGTCCATTCCATGTCCGGGAGTCCATTCCATGTCTAGGAGTCCATTCCACTTCCAGGAGTCCATTCCACTTCCAGGAGTCCATTCCATGTCCAGGAGTCAATTCCACGTCCAGGATTCCATTCCATATCTGGGAGTCCATTCCATGTCTCGGATTCCATTCCACTTCCAGAAATCCATTCCACGTCTGGGATTCCATTCAACATCTGGACGTCCATTCCACGTCTGGGAGTCCATCGCACTTCCAGGAGTCCATTCCATATCTGGGAGTCCATTCCACGTCCAGGAGTCCATTACACGTCCAGGAGTCCATTCCACGTCCAGGAGTCCATTCCACGTCCAAGAGTCCATTCCACATCCGGGAGTCCATTCCACATCCGGGAGTCCATTCCACGTCCAGGCGTCCATTCCACATCTAGGAGTCCATTCCACATCTAGGGGTCCACTCCACATCAGGGAGTCCATTCCACATCTGGGAGTTCATTCCACTTCCGGGAGTCCATTCCACGTCTTGAAGTCCATTCCACGTCTCAGAGTCCATTCCACGTCTGGGAGTCCATTCCACGTCTGGGAGTCCATTCCACATCTGGGAGTCCATTCCACGTCTGGGAGTCCATTCCACTTTCACGAGTCCATTCCACTTTCAGGAGTCCATTCCACTTTCAGGAGTCCATTCCACGTCCAGGAGTCCATTCCACGTCCAAGAGTCCATTCCACGTCCAGGAGTCCACTCCACATCTGGGAGTCCATTCCACGTCCAGGAGTCCATTCCACGTCCAAGAGTCCATTCCACGTCCGGGAGTCCGCTCCCGTCCGGGAGTCCATTCCACGACTGGGAGTTCATTCCACTTCCAGGAGTCCAATCCACGTCTGGCTGTCCATTCCATGTCTGGGAGTCAATTCGATGTCTAGGAGTCCATTCCACTTTTTTTTTCTTCGTTCATGGGATGTGGGCGTCGCTGGCGAGGCCAGCATTTATTGCCCATCCCTAATTGCCCTTGAGAAGGTGGTGGTGAGCCGCCTTCTTGAACCGCTGCAGTCTGTGAGGTGAAGGTTCTCCCACAGTGCTATTAGGAAGGGAGTTCCAGGATTTTGACCCAGCAACGATGAAGGAACGGCGATATATTTCCAAGTCGGGATGGTGTGTGACTTGGAGGGGAACGTGCAGGTGGTGTTGTTTCCATGTGCCTGCTGCTCGTCCTTCTAGGTGGTAGAGGTCGCGGGTTTGGGAGATGCTGTCGAAGAAGCCTTGGCGAGTTGCTACAGTGCATCCTGTGGATGGTACACGCTGCAGCCACAGTGCGCCGGTGGTGAAGGGAGTGAATGTTTAGGGTGGTGGATGGTGTCGAGCTTCTTGAATGTTGTTGGAGCTGCACTCATCCAGGCAAGTGGAGAGTATTCCATCACACTCCTGACTTGTGCCTTGTCGATGGTTGAAATGCTTTAGGGAGTCAGGAGGTGAGTCACTCGCCGCAGAATACCCAGCCTCTAACCTGCTCTTGTAGCCACAGTATTTATATGGCTGGTCCAGTTAAGTTTCTGGTCAGTGGTGACACCCAGGACGTTGATGGTGGGCGATTCGGCGATGGTAATGCCATTGAATGTCAAGGGGAGGTGGTTAGACTCTCTCTTGTTGGAGATGGTCATTGCCTGGCGCGAATGTTACTTGCTACTTATGAGCCCAAGCCTAGATGTTGTCCAGGTCTTGCTGCATGCGGGCTCGGACTGCTTCATTATCTGCGGGGTTGCAAATGGAACTGAACACTGGGCAATCATTAGCGAACATCCCCATTTCTGACCTTATGATGGAGGGAAGGTCATTGATGAAGCAGCTGAAGATGGTTGGGCCTAGGACACTGCCCTGAGTAACTCTTGCAGCAATGCCCTGGGGCTGAGATGATTCGCCTCCAACAACCAATACCATCTTCCTTTGTGCCCTTGCTACCCTCTGTGCTTCCTCCAAGTGATGTTCAACATGGAGGAGGACTGATTCATCAGCTGAGGGAGGGCGGTAGGTGGTAATCTGCAGGAGGTTTCCTTGCCCATGTTTGACCTGATGCCATGAGATTTCATGGGGTCCAGAGTCAACGTTGAGGACTCCCAGGGCCATTCCCTGCGGACTGTATATCACTGTACCGCCACCTCTGGTCAGTCTGTTCTGCTGGTGGGACAGGACATACCCAGGGATGGTGATGGAAGAGTCTGGGACGTTGGCTGAAAGGTATGATTCTGAGTATGGCTATGTCAGGCTGTTGTTTGACTCGTCTGTGGGGCAGCTCTCCCAATTTTGGCATAAGTCCCCAGATGTTCGTGAGGAGGACTTTGCAGGGTCGACCTGGCTTGGTTTGCCTTTGTCGTATCCGGTGCCTAGTGGTCCGATGCCGGGTGGTCCATCTGGTATTATTCTTATTGTGACTTTTTTTAGAGAGATTTTACAACTGAGTGGCTTGCTCAGCCATTTCAGAGGGCAATTAAGAATCAACCACATTGCTGTGGGTCTGGACCCCATGAAATCTCATGGCATCAGGTCAAACATGGTCAAGGAAACCTCCTGCTGATTACCACCTACCGTCCTCCCTCACCTGATGAATCAGTCCTCCTCCGTGTTGAGCACCACTTGGAGGAAGCACTGAGGGTAGCAAGGGCACAAAATGTACTCTGGGCGGGGGACTTCAATGTCCATCACCAAGAGTGGCTCGGTAGCACCACGACTGACAGAGCTGGCCGAGTCCTGAAGGACATGGCTGCTAGACTGGGCCTGCGGCAGGTGGTGAGCGAACCAACATGAGGGAAAAACTTACTTGACCTCGTCCTCACCAATCTACCTGTCGCAAATGCATCTGTCCATGACAGTATTAGTAGGAGTGACCACCGCACAGTCCTCGTGCAGATGAAGTCCCGTCTTCGCACTGAGGACACCATCCAACCTGTTGTGTGGCACTACCACCGTGCTAAATGGGATAGATTCAGAACAGATCTAGCAGCTCAAAACTGGGCATCCATGAGGCGCTGTGGGCCATCAGCAGCAGCAGAATTGTATTCCAGCACAATCTGTAACCTCATGGCCCGGCATATTCCTCACTCTACCATTACCAACAAGCCAGGGGATCAACCCTGGTTCAATGAGGAGTGTCGAAGAGCATGCCAGGAGCAGCATCAGGCGTACCTAAAAATGAGGTGCCAACCTGGTGAAGCTACAACTCAGGACTACATGCATGCTGAACAGCAGAAGCAACATGCTATAGACAGAGCTAAGCGATTCCACAACCAAAGGATCAGATCAAAGCTCTGCAGTCCTGCCACATCCAGTTGTGAATGGTGGTGGACAATTAAACAACTAACGGGAGGAGGAGGCTCTGCAAACATCCCCATCCTCAATGATGGCGGAGTCCAGCACGTGAGTGCAAAAGACAAGGCTGATGCGTTTGCAACCATCTTCAGCCAGAAGTGCCGAGTGGATGATCCATCTCGGCCTCCTCCCGATATCCCCACCATCATGGAAGGCAGTCTTCGGTCAATTCGATTCACTCCACGTGATATCAAGAAACGGCTGAGTGCACTGGATACAGCAAAGGCTATGGGCCCCGACAACATCCCAGCTGCAGTGCTGAAGACTTGTGCTCCAGAACTAGCTGCGCCTCTAGCCAAGCTGTTCCAGTACAGTTACAACACTGGCATCTACCCGACAATGTGGAAAACTCTCCAGATTGTCGGGTAGATGCCATTGTTGTAACTGTACAGGAACAGGTATGTCCTGTCCACAAAAAGCAGGACAAATCCAAACCAGCCAATTACCGCCCCATCAGTCTACTCTCAATCATCAGCAAAGTGATGGAAGGTGTCGTCATCAGTGCTAACAAGCGGCACTTACTCACCAATAGCCTGCTCAACGATGCTCAGTTTGGGTTCCGCCAGGACCACTCGGCTCCAGACCTCATTACAGCCTTGGTCCAAACATGCACAAAAAATCTGAATTCCGGAGGTGAGGTGAGAGTGACTGCCCTTGACATCAAGGCAGCATTTGACCGAGTGTGGCACCAAGGAGCCCTAGTAAAACTGAAGTCAATGGGAATCAGGGGGAAAACTCTCCAGTGGCTGGAGTCATACCTAGCACAAAGGAAGATGGTGGTGGTTGTTGGAGGCCAATCATCTCAGCAACAGGACATTGCTGCAGGAGTTCCGCAGGGCAGTGTCCTAGGCCCAACCATCTTCAGCTGCTTCATCAATGACCTTCCCTCCATCATAAGGTCAGAAATGGGGATGTTCGCTGATGACTGCACAGTGTTCAGTTCCATTCGCAACCCCTCAAATAATGAAGCAGTCCGAGCCTGCATGCAGCAAGACCTGGACAACATCCAGGCTTGGGCTGATAAGTGGCAAGTAACATTCGCGCCAGACAAGTGCCAGGCAATGATCATCTCCAACAAGAGAGAGTCCAACCACCTCCCCTTGACATTCAACGGCATTACCATCGCCGAATCCCCCACCATCAACATCCTGGGGGTCACCATTGACCAGAAACTTTACTGGAGCAGCCATATAAATACTGTGGCTATGAGAGCAGGTTAGAGGCTGGGTATTCTGCGGCGAGTGACTCACCTCCTGACTCCCCAAAGCCTTTTCACAATCTACAAGGCACAAGTCAGGAGTGTGATGGAATACTTTCCACTTGCTTGGATGAGTGCAGCTCCAATAACACTCAAGAAGCTCGAAAACATCCAAGATAAAGCAGCCCGCTTGATTGGCACCCCATCCACCACCCTAAACATTCACTCCCTTCATCACCGGTGCACTGTGGCTGCAGTGTGTACTATCTACAGGATGCACTGCAGCAACTCGCCAAGGCTTCTTTGACAGCACCTCCCAAACCCGTGACCTCTACCACCTAGAAGGACAAGAGCAGCAGGCACATGGGAACAACACCACCTGCACGTTCCCCTCCAAGTCACACACCATCCCGACTTGGAAATATATCGCCGTTCCTTCATTGTCGCTGGGTCAAAATCCTGGAACTCCCTTCCTAACAGCACTGTGGGAGTACCGTCACCACACGGACTGCAGCTCACCACCACCTTCTCGAGGGCAATTAGGGATGGGCAATAAATGCTGGCCTTGCCAGCGATGCCCACATCCTGTGAACGAATAAAAAAAAAGTCACATATAGGTCAGACTGGGTAAGGACGGCAGGTTTCCTTCCGTAAAGGACTTTAGTGAACCAGATGGGTTTTTACTGAGGAACAATTGCACCAATTTATGGTGTATAGTTCATACTGAGCAAGAGTGATACCAAATTAGGGTGCACAGTTAACACTGAGGAAGAATGTCACCAAATTACGGCGTATGTTTAAGGCTGAGGAAGATTGACACCAAATTAGGGGGTATATTTAATACTGAGGAAGAATGACACCAAAATAAGGGGTCTCGTTCCGACTGAAGTGGAATGACACCCAATTTGTGAATATAATTAATACTGAGGAAGAATGACACCAAATTCGGGGTATGGTTAATGCTGAGGAAGAATTAAAGCAAATTAGGGCTTATAATTAATACTGAGGAACAATGATGCTAAATTAGGGTGCATAGTTAATACTGTGAAGGAATGACATCAAATTAGGGGGTAAAGTTAATACTGAGGTAGAAGGACACCAAATTAGGGGGTATGGTTAATGCTGAGTCTAAATGACACCATATTAGGGGGTATAGTTAATGCTGACGAGGAATGACACCAAATTAGGGTGCATAGTTAATTGTGAGGAAGAATGACACCAAATTAGGGAGTATAGTTCATACTGAGGAAGAATAAAACCAAATTCGCACGTATAGTTACTACTGAGGAAGAATAACACCAAATTAGGGGGTATATTTAATACTGAGGAAGAATGACACCAAATTAGGTTGTATAGTTAACTCTGAGAAAGAATGACACCAAATTAGGGGGTAAAGCTAATACTGAGGAAGAATGACATCAAATTAGGGGGTGTAGTTAAAACTGAGGAAGAATGACACCAAATATGGGGTATAGTTAAAACTGAGGAAGAATGACACCAAATTAGTGGGTATAGTCGCTATTGAATAGGAGTGACACCAAATTAGGGTGTACAGTTAATACTGAGCAAGAATGATCTCAAATTAGGGGGAATAGTTAACACTGAGGAGGAATGACACCAAATTAGGGGTTATGATTAATGCTGAGAAGGAATGACACCATATTAGGGTGTATAGTTAATACTGAAGAAGAATGACACCAAATTAGGGTGTTTTGATAATACTGGGAAAGAATGACAGTTAACCAGGGTTTACAGTTTATACAGAGAAAGAATGATACCAAATTAGGGCGTATAGTTAATACTGAGGAAGATTGACACCAAATTCGGGGGTATAGTTACTACTGAGGAAGAATGACACCAAATTGGAGGGTATAGATAATACTGAGGAAGAATGACGCCAAATTAGGGGGTATAGTTAATACTGAGAAAGATTGACACCAAATTAGGGGGCATAGTTAATACTGAGGAAGAATGACACCAAATTAGGGTGTAAAGTTAATACTGAGGTAGAATGACACCACATTAGGGGGTATTGTTAATGCAGAGGAAGAATCACACCAAATTAGGGGTATAGATAATACTCAGGAAGAATGATGCCAAATTAGGGGGCATAGTTAATACTGAGGAAGAATGACACCAAATTAGGGTGTATAGTTAATACTGAGGAAGAATGACGATAAATTACGGCGTATATTTACTATTGAGGAAGAATGACACCAAATTAGGGGGTATGGATAAAATTCAGGAAGAACGAAGCCAAATTAGGGCGTATAGTTAATACTGAGGAAGAATGATGAAAAATTAGGGCGTATAGTTCATGCTGTGGAAGAATGATATCAAATTAGGGATTATAGTTAATACTGAGGAAGAATGACACCAAATTATGGTGTAAAGTTAAAACTGAGGAAGAATGACACCAAATTAGGGTGATGTGGAGATGCCGGTGATGGACTGGGGTGGACAAATGTAAGGAGTCAAACAACACCAGGTTATAGTCCAACAGCTTTATTTGAAATCATAAGCTTTCGGAGCTTAGCTCCTTCGTCAGGTGAAGTGAAGAGATGCATATAGGCACAGCATATATAGTCAGAGAACAATGCCTGGTGATTACAGATAATCTTTCTAACTGCCCTTTATCACACCTCGGCAGAGAGATAATCACAGCAATCAAAGGAGTGAATGGTGTTCAAACAGGTTAGTCAGGGAAACATTACATCCAAGAATACTGAGGTGGGGTCACAAGGGGTCAAATGTAGCAGATGCTGGGGTTTGTATTAAAAACAGATAACTTTTTTTTGCTGGAAATCGCAGCAGGTCCGGCCGCATCTGTGTATGGAGAACAAGCCAACTACGACTTGAGTCTGGATGACTCTACGTCAGGTGGGGTTACATGTCGCGTGACATGATCCCAAGATCCCGGTTGAGGCTGTCCTCGTGGGTGCGGAACTTGGCTATCAATTTAGGGGGCATAGTTAAGACAGAGGAAGGATGACACAAAATTAGGGGAAATATTAAATACTGAGGAAGAATGAAACCAAATTAGGGCGTATAGTTAATACTGTGGAACCATGACTCCAAATTAGGGCGTTTAGTTAATAGTGAGAAAGAATGACACAAAATTAGGGGCAAAGATAATACAGATAGGAATTGGCAGCAAAGGAAGATTGACAGCAAATTAGGGCGTGCAATTAGTACTGAGGAAGAATGACACCAAATTAGGGTGTATAGTTAATGCTGAGGAAGAATGACACCAAATTAGGGGGTAGAGTTACTACTGAAGAGGAATTACACCAAATTAGGGGTATAGTTGATACTGAAGAAGAATGACACCAAATTAGTGGGTATTGTTAATACTGAGGAAGAATGACACCAAATTAGGGAGTATAGTTAACGCTGAGGAAGAATCACACCAAATTAGGGGGTGTAGTTACTACGAAGAGGAATGACACCAAATTATGCTTTTAAGTTAATACTAAGGAAGAATGACACCATATTAGGGCATATAGTTAATACTGAGAAGGAATGACACCAAATTAGGGGTTTAAGTTACTGAGGAAGAATGACACCATATTAGGGCATATAGTTAATGCTGAGAAGGAATGACACCAAATTAGGGGGCATAGTTAATACTGGGGAAGAATGACACCAAATCAGAATGTATAGACAATACTGAGGAAGAAAGACACTAAATTAGGGGTTATAGTTTATACTGAGGAAGAATGATACCAAATTAGGGGGAATAGTAAATAGTGAGGAAGAATGAAACTAAATTAGGTCATCTGGTTAATACTGTGGAATTATGAAACCGAATTATGGCATTTTAAAAATTATTCATTCATGGGATGTGGACGTCGCTGGCGAGGCCGGCATTTATTGCCCATCCCTAATTGCCCTTGAGAAGGTGGTGGTGAGCTGCCTTCTTGAACCGCTGCAGTCCGTGTGGTGACGGTTCTCCCACAGTGCTGTTAGGAAGGGAGTTCCAGGATTTTGACCCAGCGACGATGAAGGAACGGCGATGTGTTTCCAAGTCGGGATGGTGTGTGACTTGGTGGGGAACATGCAGGTGGTGTTGTTCCCATGTGCCTGCTGCTCTTGTCCTTCTAGGTGGTAGAGGTTCGCGGGTTTGGGAGATGCTGTCGAAGAAGCCTTGGCGAGTTGCTGCAGTGCATTCTGTGGATGGTAATCACTGCAGCCACTGTGCGCTGGTGGTGAAGGGAGTGAATGTTTAGGGTGGTGGATGGGGTGCCAATTAAGCGGGCTGCTTTATCTTGGATGTTTTCGAGCTTCTTGAGTGTTGTTGGAGCTGCACTCATCCAAGTAAGCGGAGAGTATTCCATCACACTCCTGACTTGTGCCTTGCAGATGGTGGAAAGTCTTTGGGGAGTCACGAGTTAATATAGTTATATAGTTAATACTGAGGAACAATGACACCAAATTAGGGCATATAGTTAATATTGAGAAAGAATAACACCAATTTAGGGGGTAAAATTAGCCCTGAGCAAGAATGACACCAAATTAGGGCATATAGTTAATATTGAGGAAGAATGACACCAAATTAGGGGGTAACGTTAATACTGAGGAAGAATGACACCAAATTAGGGGATATAGTTAATGCTGAGGAAGAATGACACCAAATTAGGGTGTAGTTACTATTGAAGAGGAATGACACCAAATTAGGGGGTATAGTAATACTAAGGAAGAATGGCACCAAATTAGGGGTTAAATTTAATACTGAGGATGAATGACACCAAATTAGGGGGTATGGTTAATGCTGAGGAAGAATTACACCATATTAGGGGGGTATAGTTAATATTGAGGAAGAATGACACCAGATTAGGTGGTATAGTTAATACTGAAGAGCAATCACACCTAATTAGGCGGTGTAGTTAATACTGAGGAAGAATGACACCAAATTAGGGGTTCAAGTTAATACTGAGGAAGAATGACACCACATTAGGGGGTATGGTTAATGCTGAGGAGGAATGACACCATATTAGTGTGTATAGCTAATACTGAGGAAGAATTACACCAAATTAGGTTGCATAGATAATACCGAGGAAGAAAGACACTAAATTAGGGATTAGAGTTTATACTGATTAAGAATGAAACCAAATTAGGGGTATCATTAATACTGAGAAAGAATGACACCAAACTAGGGGGTAAAGTTAATATTGAGCAAGAATGAGACCAAATTCGGGAGCATGGATAATACTGAGAAAGAATGACACCAAATTATGGGTTATAGTTAATACTGAGGAATAACAAATCCAAATTCGGGCGTATGGCTAATACTGAGGGGGAATGGTACCATATTAAAGGGTATCGTTAATACTGAGAAAGAATGACACCGAATTAGGGGGTAAAGTTAATACTGAGCAAGAATGACACCAAATTCGGGGTATAGATAATACTGAGAAAGAATGAAACAAAATTAGGGGGTATTGTTATTATCGAGGAAGAATGACACCAAATTGTCGTGAATAGTTAATACCAGGGAAGATTGACAGCAAATTAGTGCATGTAGTTAATACTGAGGAAGAATGATACCTAATGAGGGGGTATAGTTAATGCTGAGGAAAAATGACACCAAATTAGGGGTTGTAGTTACTACTGAAGAGGAATGACACCAAATTAGGGGTATATTTAACACTGAGGAAGAATGACACCAAAATTAGGGGGTATAGTTAATACTGAGGAAGAATGACACTGAATTAGAACGTATAGTTAATACTGTGGAAGAATGAAACCAAATTAGGGCATATAGAAAATACTGAGGAGGATTGATGCCAAATTAGGGCCTATATTTAATACTGAGGAAGAATATCACCAACTTAGGGGGTATAGTTAATACTGAGGAAGAATGACACCAAATTAGGTGGTATAGTTAATATTGAGGCAGAATGACACTAAGTTAGGGGGTATAGTTAATACTGAGGAAGAATGACACCAAATTAGGGGGTATAATTAATCCTGAGGAAGAATGACACTAAGTTAGGGGGTATCATTACTACTGAAGAAGAATGACACCAAATTTGGGGGTACAGTGAATACCGAGGAAGAATGACATCAAACTTGGGGGAATATTTAATACTGTGGAAGAATGACTCCAAATTAGGTGGTATATTTAGTACTGAGGAAGAATGACACCAAATTTGGGGGTATACTTAATACTGAAGAAGAATGACACCAAATTCGAGCGTGTAGATAATACTGAGGAAGAATGACGCCAAATTAGGGCGTATAGTTATCACTGAGGAAGAATGATGCAAAATTAGGGTGTGTAGTTAATACTGAGGAAGAATGACACCAAATTAGCTGGTATAGTTAGTAGAGGAAGAATTACAACAAATTTGGGGGTATATTAAATACTGAGGAAGAATGACACTAAATTAGGGGGACAGTTAATACTGAGGAAGAATGACACCAAATTCAGTGGTATAGTTAATGCAGAGGAAGAATGACACCAAATTAGGGTGTATAGTTACTACTGAAGAGTAATGACACCAAATTAGGGCGTATAGATAATACTGAGAAAGATTGACACCATATTAGGGTGTGTAGTTAATACTGAGGAAGAATGACAGCAAATTCTGGGGTATGGTTAATACTGAGGAAGAATGAAAACAAATTAGGGGGTATAGTTATTACCGAGGAGAAATGACACCAAATTGTCATGAATAGTTAATACCAGGGAAGATTGACAGTAAATTAGGGCATGTAGTTAATACTGAGGAAGAATGATACCTAATGAGGGGGTATAGTTAATGCTGAGGAAGAATGATACCAAATTAGGGGGTATAGAATCATAGAATCATAGAAGTTACAACATGGAAACAGGCCCTTCGGCCCAATATGTCCATGTCGCCCAGTTTATACCACTAAGCTAGTCCCAGTTGCCTGCACTTGGCCCATATCCCTCTATACCCATCTTACCCATGTAACTGTCCAAATGCTTTTTAAAAGACAAAATTGTACCCGCCTCTACTACTGCCTCTGGCAGCTCGTTCCAGACACTCACCACTCTTTGAGTGAAAAAATTGCCCCTCTGGACCCTTTTGTATCTCTCCCCTCTCACCTTAAATCTATGCCCCCTCGTTATAGATACCCCTACCTTTGGGAAAAGATTTTGACTATCTACCTTATCTATGCCCCTCATTATTTTATAGACTTCTATAAGATCACCCCTAAACCTCCTACTCTCCAGGGAAAAAAGTCTCAGTCTATCCAACCTCTCCCTATAAGTCAAACCATCAAGTCCCGGTAGCATCCTAGTAAATCTTTTCTGCACTCTTTCTAGTTTAATAATATCCTTTCTATAATAGGGTGACCAGAACTGTACACAGTTAGTTAATACTGGGTAATACTGGGTAAGAATGACACCAAATTAGGGTGTATAGTTACTACTGAGGAAGATTGACTACAAATTAGGGCATGTAGTCAATACTGAGGCAGTATGGCACCAAATTAGAGGGTATAGATAATGCTGAGGAAGAATTACACCAGATTAGTGGGTATAGTTACTACTGAAGAGGAATGACACCAAATCAGCGTTTATAATTAATACTGAGGAAGAATGAACCCAAATTAGTGGGTATAGTTCATACTGAGGAAGTATGAAACCAATTTGGGCGTATGGTCAATGATGAGGAAGATTAACTCCATAGTACGGGTTAGTTAATAATGAGGAAGAATGATACTATATTGGGGGTTATAGTTAATACTGAGGAAGAATGACACCAAATTAGGGCGTATAGTTACTACTGAGGAAGAATCAAGCCAAATTATGACGTAAAGTTAATACTGAGGAAGAATGAAACCAAATTAGGGGGTATAGTTACTACTGAAGAGGAATTACACCAAATTACGGGTACAGTTAATACTGAAGAAGAATGACACCAAATTAGTGGGTATTGTTAATACTGAGGAAGAATGACACTAAATTAGGGGGTATAATATATTCCGAGGAAGCATCACACCAAATTAGGCGGTGTAGTTACTAAGAAGAGGAATGACACCAAATTAAGTTGAATAGTTAATCCTGTGGAAGAATGACACCAATTTAAGGGTTTAAGTTAATACTGAGGAAGAATGACACCAAATTAGGGCGTATAGTTACTACTGAGGTAGAATCACGCCAAATTAGAGTGTATAGTTAATACTGAGTAAGAATGAATCTAAATTAGGGCGTATGGTTAATACTGAGGAAGATTGTCAACCAATTAGGGCGTGTACTAAATACTGAGGCAGTATGGCAACAAATTAGGTGGTATAGTTACTACTGAAGAGGAATGACACCAAATTAGTGGGTATAGTTAATAATGAGGAAGAATGAAACCAAATTAGGGGGTATAGTTAATACTGAGGAAGAATTACACCATATTAGGGTGTATAGATAAAGCTGAGGAAGAATGACACGAAATTAGGGGGAATAGTAAAAGCTGAGAAAATGAAACCAAATTAGGGCGTATAGTCAAGACTGAGGAACAATGACAACATATTAGGGGGTATCGTTAATACTGACAAAGAATGACACCAAATTAGGGGTTAAATTTAATACTGAGCAAGAATGTTACCAAATTCGGGGGTATAGATAATACTGAGAAAGAATGACACCAAATTAGGGGGTACGGTTAATACTAAGGAAGAATGACACCAAATTAGTAGGTATAGTTAATACTGAGGAATAATGACACCAAATTGTGGTGGAAAATTAATACTCAGGATGATTGACACCAAATTAGTGCGTGCAGTAAACACTGAGGAAGAATGTCACCAAATTAGGGGTTATATTTAGTACTGAGAAAAAATGACAACAAATTCTGGGGTAAAGTTAATACTGAGGAAGAATGACATCAAATTAGGGGATATAGTTAATGCTGTTGAAGAATGACACCAAATTAGGGGGTGTAGTTACTACTGAAGAAGAATGACACCAAATTAGGGTGTATAGTTAATACTGAGGAAGAATGACACCAAATTAGTGGGTACAGTTAATAATGTGGAAGAATGACACCAAATTAGGGGTTATAGTTCATGCTGAGCTGGAATGATGCGTAATTTGCGGTGTAGTTACAACTGAAGAGGAATGACACCAAATTAGGGCTTATACTTAATACTGAGGAAGAATGCCACCAAATTAGGGAGTATGGTTAATGCTGAGGAGGAATGACCCCATATTAAGGTGTATAGTTAATACTGACGAAGAATGACATCAAATTAGGGTTTATAGATAATACTGAGGAAGAATGACACTAAATTAGGGGGTAAAGTTAATACTGAGGAAGACAGACATCAAAATAGTGGGCATAGTTAATACTGTGGAAGAATGACAAGAAATTAGGGGGAATAGTGAATACCGAGGAAGAATGAAACCAAATTAGGGCATCTAGTTAATACTCAGGAATTATAAAACCAACTTCGGGCGTGTAGTTAATACAGAGGAACAATGACACCAAATTAGGGTGTATAGTTAATACTGAGAATGAATAACACCAATTTAGGGGGTAAAATTAGTACTGAGCAAGATTTACACCAAAGTAGGGCATATCTTTAATACTGAGGAAGAATGACACCAAAATAGGGGGTATATTTAGTACTGAGAAAGAATGACACCAAATTTGGGGGTATAGTTAATACTGAGGAATAATGACACCAAATTAGTGGGTGTAGTTAATACTGAGGAAGAATGACACCAAATTATGTGGTGGAGTTACTACTGAGGAGCAAGGACACTGAATTTGGTGTTATAGTTAATACTGAGGAAGTATGACACCAAATTAGGGATATGGTTAATGCTGAGGAGGAATGAAACCATATTAGTGTGTATTGTTAATACTGAGGAAGAATGACACCAAATTAGAATGTATAGATAATACTGAGGAAGAATGACACCATATTAGGGTGTATAGATAAAGCTGAGGAAGAATGACACGAAATTAGGGGGAATAGTAAAAGCTGAGGAAGAATGAAACCAAATTAGGGCGTATAGTTAAGACTGAGGAACAATGACAACATATTAGGGGGTATCGTTAATACTGACAAAGAATGACACCAAATTAGGGGTTAAATTTAATACTGAGCAAGAATGTCATCAAATATGAGGGTATAGATAATACTGAGAAAGAATGACACCAAATTAGGGGGTACGGTTAATACTAAGGAAGAATGACACCAAATTGTGGTGGAAAATTAATACTCAGGATGATTGACACCAAATTAGTGCGTGCAGTAAACACTGAGGAAGAATGTCACTAAATTAGGGGGTATATTTAGTACTGAGGAAGAATGACAACAAATTTGGGGGTATAGTTAATACTGAGGAAGAATGACATCAAATTAGGGTGAATAGTTAATACTGGGAAGGATGATTCCAAATTGGGTGGTATAATTTGTACTGAGGAAGAATGACACCAAATTCTGGGATAAAGTTAATACTGAGGAAGAATGACACCAAATTGGTGGGTGTAGTTAATACTGAGGAAGAATGACACCAAATTAGCTGGTATAGCTAGTAGAAGAAGAATGACAACAAATTTTGGGGTATAGTTAATACTGAGGGAGAATAACACTAAATTAGGGGATACAGTTAATACTGAGGAAGAATGACACCAATTTAGGGGGTATGGTTAATGCTGAGTCTGAATGACACCATCTTAGGGGGTATAGTTAATACTGAGGAAGAATGACACCAAATTAGGGTGCATAGTTAATAGTGAGGAAGAAGACACTAAATTAGGAGTTATAGTTAATAATGAGGAAGACTGATACCGAATTAGGGGTTATAGTTAATACTGGGGAAAAATGACACCAAATTAGGGCATATAGTTAATATTGAGAAAGATTGACAACATTTAGGGTGTTCACTTCATACTGAGGCAGTATGGCACCAAATTAGAGGGTATAGTTAATGCTGAGGAAGAATTACACCAGATTAGTGGGTATAGTTACTTCTGAAGAGGAAAGACACCAAATTAGCGTGTATAGTTAATAGTGAGGAAGAATGAAACCAAATTAGGGGGTATAGTTAATACCGAGGAATGATGAAACCAAATTTGGGGATTTGGTTAATGCTGAGGAAGAATAACTCCATATAGGGGGTACAGTTAATAATGAGGAAGAATGTCACTTTTTGGGGGTTTTAGTTAATACTGAGGATGAATGATACCAAATTAGGGGCAATAGTTAATACTGAGGAAGAATTACACCAAATTAGGATGTATATTTACTACAGTGGAAGAATCACACCATATTAAGGCGTATAGTTAATACTGAGGAAGAATCAATCTAAATTAAGGCGTATAGTTAATACTGAGGAAGATTGACAACAAATTGGTAGGTATAGTTAATACTGAGGAAGAATGACACCAAATTAGCTGGCACAGGCCCGATGGGCCGAACGGCCTCCTCCTTCTGTGCTGTAACGATTTGATGATTCTATGATTCTATAGTTAGTAGAGGAAGAATGACAACAAATTAGGGAGCGTGGTTAATACTGAGGCAGTATGACACCAAATTAGGTGGTATAGTTGATGCTGAGGAAAAATTACACCAAATTAGTGGGTATAGTTACTACTGAAGAGGAATGACACCAAATTAGCGGGTATAGTTAATAGTGAGGAAGAATTAAACCAAATTAGGTGGTATAGTTAATACTGAGGAAGTATGAAGCCAAATTAGGGTTTATGGTTAATGCTGAGGAAAAATAACTTCAGAGTGGGGGATATAGATAATAATGAGGAAGAACGACACCAAATTAGGGGGTGTGGTTAATAGTGAGGAAGAATGACACCAAATTAGGGAAGAATTACACCAAATTAAGGGGTATAGTTCATCCCGAGGAAGAATGACACCAAATTAGGAGTTTCAGTTGATACTGAGGAAGAATGACACCAAGTTAGGGCTTATAGTTAATACTGAGGAAGAATGACATCATATTAGGGTGTATAGTTAATACTGAGGAAGAATGACACCAAATTAGTGGGTATAGTTAATATTGGGGAAGAATGAGACCAAATTAGGGGGTATAGTTAATACTGAAGAAGAATGACACCAAATTAGCTGGTATAGTTCATGCTGAGGAAGAATGACACCAAATCAGGGGGTGTAGTTACTACTGAACGGGAATGACACCAAATTAGGGCTTATAGTTAATACTGAGGAATAATGACACCAAATTAGGGGGTAAAGTTAATACTGAGGAAGAAAGACATCAAAATAGGGGGCTTAGTTAATACTGTGGAAGAATAACACAAAATTATGGGGAATCGTGAATACAGAGGAAGAATGAAACCAAATTAGGGCATATATTTAATACTGAGGAATAATGAATCCAAATTAGGGCATATAGTTAATACTGAGAAAGAATATCACCAATTTAGGGTGTAAAATTACTACTGAGCAAGAATGACACCAAATTAGGGTGTATAGTTAATACTGCGGAAGAATGACACCAAATTAGTGGGTATAGTTAATACTGAGGAAGAACGACTCCAAATTAAGGAATATAGTTAATGCCGAGGAAGAATGAAACCATATTAGGGGTGTAGTTACTACAGAGGAAGAATGGCACCAAATTAATGGGTATAGTTAATACTGAGAAAGAATGACACCAAATTAGGGGCTTTAATTAATGCTGAGGACGAATGACACCAAATTAGGCATATAGTTACTACTGAGGAAGAATGACACCAAATTAGAGCGTATAGTTATCACTGAGAAAGAATGATGCAAATTTAGTGTGTACATTTAATACTGAGGAAGAATGACACCAAATTATGGTTTATAGTTAATACTGAGGAAGAAAGAAACCAAAATTGGAAGCAAATTTAATACTGAGGAAAAATGACACCAAATTATGGTGTATAATTAATACTGAAGAACAATGACACCAAATTAAGGTGGTAAAGTTAATACTGAGGAAGAATGACACCAAATTAGGGGGTGTAGTTAATACAGAGGAAGAATGACATCAAATTAGAAGGTATAGTTAATACTGGGGAAGAATGACACCAAGTTAGGTGGTACATTTAGTACTGAGGAAGAATAATGCCAAATTCTTGGGTAAAGTTAATATTGAGGAAGAATGACACTAAATTAGGCGGTAAAGTTAATAGAGGAAGAATGACAACATATTTGGGGGTATAGTTAATACTGAGGAAGAATGGCACCAAATTAGGGGTTAAATTTAGAATCTTTGATCGAACTCGATATAACTGCCTTTAGCCCATATCCCTTAATACCTTAGTTGCCAAAAAGCTATCTATCTCAGATTTAAATTTAGCAATTGCGCTAGTTTCAATTGCCGTTTGCGGAAGAGAGTTCCAAACTTCTACAACCCTTTGTGTGTAGAAATGTTTTCTAATCTCGCTCCTGAAAGGTCTGGCTCCAATTTTTAGACTGTGTCCCCTACTCCTAAAATCCCCAACCAGCGGAAATAGTTTCTCTCGATCCACCCTATCTGTTCCACTTAATATCTTATAAACTTCGATCAGATCACCCCTTAACCTTCGAAACTCCAGAGAATACAACCCCAATTTGTGTAATCTCTCCTCGTAACTTAACCCTTGAAGTCCGGGTATCATTCTAGTAAACCTACGCTGCACTCCTTCCAAGGCCAATATAGAATCATAGAATCATAGAAGTTACAACATGGAAACAGGCCCTTCGGCCCAACATGTCCATGTCGCCCAGTTTATACCACTAAGCTAGTCCCAATTTCCTGCACTTGGCCGATATCCCTCTATACCCATCTTACCCATGTAACTGTCCAAATGCTTTTTAAAAGACAAAATTGTACCCGCCTCTACTACTGCCTCTGGCAGCTCGTTCCAGACACTCACCACCCTTTGAGTGAAAAAATTGCCCCTCTGGACACTTTTGTATCTCTCCCCTCTCACCTTAAATCTATGCCCCCTCGTTATAGACTCCCCTACCTTTGGGAAAAGATTTTGACTATCTACCTTATCTATGGCCCTCATTATTTTATAGACTTCTATAAGATCACCCCTAAACCTCCTACTCTCCAGGGAAAAAAGTCTCAGTCTATCCAACCTCTCCCTATAAGTCAAACCATCAAGTCCCGGTAGCATCCTAGTAAATCTTTTCTGCACTCTTTCTAGTTTAATAATATCCTTTCTATAATAGGGTGACCAGAACTGTACACAGTATTCCAAGTGTGGCCTTACTAATGTCTTGTACAACTTCAACAAGACATCCCAACTCCTGTATTCAATGTTCTGATCAATGAAACCAAGCATGCTGAATGCCTTCTTCACCACCCTATCCACCTGTGACTCCACTTTCAAGGAGCTATGAACCTGTACTCCTAGATCTCTTTGTTCTATAACTCTCCCCAACGCCCTACCATTAACGGAGTAGGTCCTGGCCCGATTCGATCTACCAAAATGCATCACCTCACATTTATCTAAATTAAACTCCATCTGCCATTCATCGGCCCACTGGCCCAATTTATCAAGATCCCGTTGCAATCCTAGATAACCTTCTTCACTGTCCACAATGCCACCAATCTTGGTGTCATCTGCAAACTTACTAACCATGCCTCCTAAATTCTCATCCAAATCATTAATATAAATAACAAATAACAGCGGACCCAGCACCGATCCCTGAGGCACACCGCTGGACACAGGCATCCAGTTTGAAAAACAACCCTCTACAACCACCCTCTGTCTTCTGTCGTCAAGCCAATTTTGTATCCAATTGGCTACCTCACCTTGGATCCCATGAGATTTAACCTTATGTAAAAACCTACCATGCGGTACCTTGTCAAAGGCTTTGCTGAAGTCCATGTAGACCACGTCTACTGCACAGCCCTCATCTATCTTCTTGGTTACCCCTTCAAAAAACTCAATCAAATTCGTGAGACATGATTTTCCTCTCACAAAACCATGCTGACTGTTCCTAATTAGTCCCTGCCTCTCCAAATGCCTGTAGATCCTGTCCCTCAGAATACCCTCTAACAACTTACCCACTACAGATGTCAGGCTCACCGGTCTGTAGTTCCAAGGCTTTTCCCTGCCGCCCTTCTTAAACAAAGGCACAACATTTGCTACCCTCCAATCTTCAGGCACCTCACCTGTAGCGGTGGATGATTCAAATATCTCTGCTAGGGGACCCGCAATTTCCTTCCTAACCTCCCATAACGTCCTGGGATACATTTCATCAGGTCCCGGAGATTTATCTACCTTGATGCGCGTTAAGACTTCCAGCACCTCCCTCTCTGTAATATGTACACTCCTCAAGACATCACTATTTATTTCCCCAAGTTCCCTAACATCCTTTCTCAACCGTAAATACCGATGTGAAATATTCATTCAGGATCTCACCCATCTCTTGTGGTTCCGCACATAGATGACCTTGTTGATCCTTAAGAGGCCCTACTCTCTCCCTAGTTACTCTTTTGCCCTTTATGTATTTGTAGAAGCTCTTTGGATTCTCCTTTGCCTTATCTGCCAAAGCAATCTCATGTCCCCTTTTTTCCCTCCTGATTTCTCTCTTAACTCTACTCCGGCAATCTCTATACTCTTCAAGGGATCCACTTGATCCCAGCTGCCTATGCATGTCATATGCCTCCTTCTTCTTTTTGACTGGGGCCTCAATCTCCCGAGTCATCCAAGGTTCCCTACTTCTACCAGCCTTGCCCTTCACTTTATAAGGAATGTGCTTACCCTGAACCCTGGTTAACACACTTTTGAAAGCCTCCCACTTACCAGACGTCCCTTTGCCTGCCAACAGACTCTCCCAATCAACTTCTGAAAGTTCCTGTCTAATACCATCAAAATTGGCCTTTCCCCAATTTAGAATTTTAACTTTTGGGCCAGACCTATCATTCTCCATAGCTATCTTAAAACTAATGGAATTATGATCACTGGTCCCAAAGTGATCCCTCACTAACACTTCTGTCACCTGCCCTTCCTTATTTCCCAAGAGGAGGTCAAGTTTTGCCCCCTCTCTAGTCGGGCCATCCACATACTGAATGAGAAATTCCTCCTGAATACACTCAACAAATTTCTCTCCATCCAAGCCCCTAATGCTATGGCTGTCCCAGTCAATGTTGGGAAAGTTAAAGTCCCCTACTATTACCACCCTATTTTTCTTGCAGCTGTCTGTAATCTCCTTACATATTTGCTCCTCAATTTCCCATTGACTATTTGGGGGTCTGTAGTACAATCCTATCAAAGTGATCTCTCCCTTCTTATTTTTCAGTTCTACCCATATAGACTCAGTGGGCGAACCCTCGGATATATCCCCTCTCACTTCTGCCGTGATGTTCTCCCTAATCAAGAACGCAACTCCCCCTCCTCTCTTACCTCCTGCTCTATCTTTCCTATAGCATCTGTACCCTGGAACATTGAGCTGCCAGTCCTGCCCCTCCCTTAGCCATGTTTCAGTAATAGCTATAACATCCCAGTCCCATGTACCCATCCATGCCCTGAGTTCATCTGCCTTGCCCATCAGACTTCTTGCATTGAAATAAATGCAGTTTAATCTAGACTTCCCTTGGTCTTTGCCCTGCTTTCTCAGACCATCTGTCCGGTCATGTTCTGTGCACTCTCCCTTACTGCCTTTTGTTTCTGTCACCACTTTATTTCCCACTGACTTCCTGCATTGGTTCCCATCCCCCTGCCATATTAGTTTAAACCCTCCCCAACAGCACGAGCAAACACTCCCCCTAGGACATTGGTTCCAGTCCTGCCCAGATGCAGACCGTCCAATTTGTACTGGTCCCACCTCCCCCAGAACCGGTTCCAATGTCCCAGGAATTTGAATCCCTCCCTCTTGCACCATCTCTCAAGCCACGTATTCATCCTAGCTATCCTGTCATTCCTACTCTGACTAGCCCGTGGCACTGGTAGCAATCCTGAGATTACTACCCTTGAGGTTCTACTCTTTAGTTTAACTCCTAACTCCCTAAATTCAGCTTGTAGAACCTCATCCTGTTTTTTTACCTATATCGTTGGTGCCTATATGCACCTCGACAACTGGCTGTTCACCCTCCCCCTCCAATATGTCCTTCCGAAGGTGCAGTGCCCAGAACTGCTCACAGTACTCCAAGTGCGGTCTAACCAGAGTTTTGTATAGTTGCAGCATAACTTCTGCCCCCTTGTACTCCAGTCCTCCAGATATAAACGCCAACATTCCATTTGCCTTCTTGATTATTTTCTGCACCTGTTCATGACACTTCAATGATCTATGTACCTGAACCCCTAAGTCCCTTGGGACATCCACTGTTTTTAACTTTTTACCATTTAGAAAGTACCCTGTTCTATCCTTTTTTGATCCAAAGTGGATGACCTCACATTTGTCTACATTGAATTCCATTTGCCACAATTTTGCCCATTCACCTAATCTATCAATATCGCTTTGTAATTTTATGTTTTCATCTACACTGCTTACAATGCCACCAATCTTTGTGTCATCGGCAAACTTAGATATGAGACTTTCTATGCCTTGATCTAAGTCGTTAATAAATATTGTGAATAATTGAGGCCCCAAGACAGATCCCTGTGGGACTCCACTAGTCACATCCTGCCAATGTGAGTACCTTCCCGTTATCCCTACTCTCTGTCGCCTTTCGCTCAGCCAACTTCCTAACCAAGTCCGTACTTTTCCCTCGATTCCATGGGCTTCTATCTTAGCTAACAGTCTCTTATGTGGGACCTTATCAAATGCCTTCTGGAAGTCCATATAAATAACATCCATTGACATTCCCCTGTCCACTACTCTAGTCACCTTTTCAAAAAATTCAATCAGGTTTGTCAGGCACGACCTACCTTTCACAAATCCATGCTGGCTCTCTCTGATTAACTGAAAATTCTCGAGGTGCTCAGTCACCCTATCCTTAATTATAGACTCCAGCATTTTCCCCACAACTGATGTTAGGCTAACTGGTCTATAATTCCCCAGTTTCCCTCTCTCTCCTTTCTTAAAAAGCGGAATGACATGTGCAATTCTCCAATCTAGATGGACAGTTCCTGAATCCAGAGAACTTTGAAAGATTATAGTTCGGGCATCTGCAATCTGCTCACCTCCTACCTTTAAAACCCTGGGATGGAAACCATCTGGTCCTGGGGATTTGTCACTCTTTAGTGCTATTATTGTCTTCATTACTGTTGCTTTACTTATGTTAATTTTATCGAGTCCCTGTCCCCGATTCAATATAAGTTTTCTTGTGATTTCCGGTATGCTATCCTCTTTTTCGACTGTAAATACTGACGCAAAGTAATTGTTCAACATATCCGCCATTTCCCCATTGTCAATGACAATATCCCCACTTTCAGTTTTTAAGGGGCCAACACTGCTCCTGACCACCCTCTTTTTCCTAATATAACTATAAAAGTTCTTCGTATTGGTTTTGATATCCCTTGCGAGTTTCTTTTCATACTCTCTTTTTGTAGCTCTCACTATCTGTTTTGTGACCCTTTGTTGATCTTTGTATCTTTCCCATTCGCCAGGATCTGTGCCATTTTTTGCCTTTTTGTATGCCCTTTCCTTATGTCTTATACTGTCCCTTACCTCTTTAGTTGTCCATGGCTGTTCTTTTTGGCAAGTAGAGTTCTTGCCCCTCAGGGGTATAAACCGATTCTGTATCACATTAAATGTTTCTTTAAACATTTCCCACTGATCATCAGTCATTTTACCCATTAACAGATTTGCCCAGTTTACTGTGGACAGTCTCTGTCTCATCCCATTGAAGTCGGCCTTGCCCAAGTCTAGAATCTTAGCAGCTGATTCACTTTTTTCCCTTTCAAACACTACATTGAACTCGATCATGTTATGATCACTATTGGATAGATGTTCATGCACAGTTAAGCCGTTAACTAAATCTGGTTCATTACTCATTACTAAATCTAGTATGGCTTGCCCCTTTGTTGCCTCTAGGACATACTGCTGTAGAAAACTATCCCGGACACACTCAAGAAATTCGCTACCTTTCTGACAGTTGTTAGTCTGCTTTTCCCAATCTATGTGAAGGTTAAAGTACCCCATTAAGACCACTATGCCTTTCTTACATGCTTGTCTAATCTCTGCATTTATACAATCTTGCACTTCAGAGCTGCTGCCAGGGCTCCTATATACAACTCCCACAATAGTCTTAGATCCTTTCCTATTTCTCAATTCAACCCATAAGGTCTCTGTTGGCTGCTTACCTCTCATTATATCCCCCTTTATCATTGAAGTGATTTAATCTCTAATCATTAAGGCTACTCCTCCCCCTCTTCCATTTTCCCTATCTCTCCTGTAGACCTTATAACCTGGTATATTTAGTTCCCAATCCTGACCACTCTGCAGCCATGTCTCAGTAATAGCTATCATGTCATACCCTCCAATTTGAATTTGAACCAGTAGTTCATTTAATTTATTCCTTATACTCCGTGCATTTGTATATAGAACTCTAAGTTGGGCCACACACCCTAGCCTGACCTTCAGCTTTGATGCTGGGTTAATCGCCTTACGCCTTCTAGTTTTTATTTTATCTGTCGTGCCTAAAGTACACTTTCTTTCCGCTGCTCTACGCTTTTCCCTTTCACTTGTTCTTGAACTATTTGTTATGTAGATTTCCTCTGGGTCTTCCCCTCTCTTGCTACTCTCAACTTTATTCCCTTCTGACTCCCAGCTCAGGTTCCCATCCCCCTGCCACTCTAGTTTAAACCTTCCCCAACAGCACTAGCAAACACCCCCGCGAGGGCATTGGTCCCGGTCCTGCTCGGGTGTAACCCGTCACGCTTGTACAGGTCCCACCTTCCCCAGAACCGGTCCCAATGTCCCAGGAATCTAAATCCCTCCCTCCTACACCATCCCTGCAGCCACGCATTCATCCTGTCTATTCTCCTGTTCCTATACTCACTAGCACGTGGCACCGGTAGTAATCCTGAGATCACTACCTTTGAAGTCCTGCTTTTCAATTTATCTCCTAACTCCTTAAATTCACCTTGCAGGACCTCATCCCTTTTTTTACCTATGTCGTTGGTACCAATATGGACCACGACTACTGGCTGTTCACCCTCCCCCTCCAGAATGCCCTGCAGCCGCTCCATGACATCCTTGACCCTAGCACCAGGGAGGCAACATACCATCCTGGAGTCACGTTTGCGGCCGCAGAAACGCCTATCTGTTCCCCTTACAATTGAATCCCCTATCATTATAGCCCTGCCACTCTTCTTCCTACCCTCCTGTGCAGCAGAGCCACCCGTGGTGCCCCGAACTTGGCTCTTGCTGCTTTCCCCTGATAAGCCATCTCCCCCAACAGTATCCAAAGCAGAATATCTGTTTGAGAGGGAGATGGCCCCAGGGGACTCCTGCTCTACCTGCCTAGTCCTTTCACTCTGCCTGGCGGTCACCCATTTCCTTTCTGCCTGCGTAATCTTTACCTGCGGTGTGACCACCTCACTGAATGTGCTATCCACGATAGTCTCAGCATCGCGGTTGCTCCACAGTGAATCCACCCGCAGCTCCAGCTCCAAAATATTGTTAGCCAGTAGCTGCAGCTGGACACACTTCCTGCACACTTGGTCGCCAGGGACACTGGTAGTGTCGATGACTTCCCACATAGTGCAGGAGGAGCATATCACGGGTGCGAGCTCTGCTGCCATAACTTGCCTTAGACTCTCAGACTCTCCTCCCGCTCTCGGTCTCTCCTTTTATACTGTGCTCACCTCTCGGACTCTCCTGCCTCACCTGTGACGTCGCACAGTAGTTTTCTCTTGTTGCAGGTCTGCTGCTGCTTTTATTCCCCAATCTCAGTCTTCTGCTGCTCATGTCCACTGCCGCTCTGTGGAAAAAGTTAGGAAAAGCAAGGCAAAGCAGCACCTCCTTCCTCCACTTTACCGAACTCCCACACTTACCAAACTCTCAGCAGTTCACTCTGTGTTGGCCGCACTCCGTGCTGTCGCACTAACAGGCCCCTTTATTTCTACAGTTTGTGACTCAGGTGAGTCAAGCCTGCCCCACCTTCAGGAACCAGTTTAATCTAGCTAACCAATTAATTTACTACAACAACTCTCTCTGCTGAAGCCTGACAGAAACTTAAAAATTTAAACTTTAAAATTGAACTTATACAATTGATAGCAATTGAACTTAACCAGTTGAAAGCAATATACACTAGATTATAAAGAGATTAACCCTTAAACTCCCACACTTACCAAACTCTCAGCAGTTCACTCTGTGTTGGCCGCAGTATAGTTAATACTGAGGAAGAATGATGCAATGTCAGTGTGTAAACTTAGGACTGAGGAAGAATGACACCAAATTAGCTGGTATAGTTAATACTGAGGAAGAATGACACCAAATTTGGGTGTAGGTGTAATACCAAGGAGGAATAACACCAAATTAGGGGTAATAGTTAATATTGAGGAAGAATGACATCAAATTTGCAGGTGCAGATAATATGTGGAAGAATGACTCCAAATTAGGGGGTACAGTTAATACTGAGGACGAATTACATCAAATTGGGGTTCATAGTTAATAATGAGGAAGAATGCCACCAAATAAGCGGCTTTAGTAAAAACTGGTGAAGAATGACACCAAATAAGTGTGTATAGTTAATACTGAGTAAGAATGACACCAAATTAGCTGGTATAGTTAATACTGAGGAAGAATGACACCAAATTTGGGTGTGTATGTAATATCAAGGAAGAATGACACCAAATTAAGGGTAATAGTTAGTACAGAGGAAGAATGACATCAAATTTGTGGGTACAGATAATACTGAGGAAGGATGACACCAAATTAGGGTTTATAGTTAATACTGAGGAAGAATGACTCCAAATTAGGGGGTAGAGTTAATACTGAGGAAGAATGACACCAAATTGGGGTGCATAGTTAATAATGAGTAAGAATGACCACCAAATTAGCGGGTATAGATAATACTGAGGAACAATGACACCAAATTAGCGTGTATAGTTAATACTGAGGAAGAATGACACCAAATTACGGTGTGCAGTTAATACTGAGGAAGAATGACACCAAACTAGGGCGTATAGTTAATACTGAGGAAGAATGACACCAAATTAGGGCGTATGCTTAATACAGAGGAGGAATGACGCCAAAATTAGGGTTATAGTTAATACTGAGGAGGAATGACACCAAATTTGGGGGTATATTTAATTATGATGAAGAATGACACCAAATTAGGGGGTAAATTTAATACTGTGGAAGAATGACATCAAATTAGGGCTTATGGTTAATACTGAAGAAGAATGACACGAAATTAGGGCGTACAGTTAATTCTCAGGAAGAATGCCACAAAATTAGGAGGTATAGTTAATACCGAGGAAAAATGACACCAAATTAGGGGGTATAGTTAATACTGAGGAAGAATGGCACCAAATTTGGGGGTAAATTTAATACTGTGGAAGAATGACATCAAATTAGCACATATAGCTAATACTGAGGAAGAATGACACCAAATATGGGGGTATAGTTTATGCTGAGGAAGAAAAATACCAAATTTGGGCGTATATGTATTACTGAGGAAGAATGACACCAAATTAGGGGTCATAGTAATACTGAGGAAGAATTATACCAAATTAGGAGGTACAGTTAATACTGAGGAAGAACGACAACAAATTAGGGCATATAGTTCAAACTGAGGAAGAATGACACCAAATGAGAGTGTATAGTTAATACTCCGGAAGAATGACACCAAATTAGGTGGTATGGTTAATACTGAGGAAGAATTATACCAAATTAGGGTTATAGTTAATACTGAGGAAGAATGACACCCAATTAGGGGCTTTAGTTAATACTGGGGTGAGAATCCCTACGTGGTCAGTTTTCGGTAAAATATTAAAATGCCTATGTGGCAAAGAAGCAGAATGCAAAATGATTAGAAAGGGTTAATTAGTTAGTAACTGAGATTGGTACAGGTGGCCTGGCCTCCTGCTGGGCCATATGTTTGCGTAGTCAGCAGGTTTGCATGGTCTCAGCAATGTAGAGTCTTTGATGTGATTCAAGGACTGGTCTGAATGTCTCCATGTTTATGGCAGATCAATATAGGTAACGAGCTTAGCCAAAGTTGAAAGACATTCCAGGTTGGGAGATAAGGAACAGAAGGGACAGGGAAGAACATTCCAAGTTGGAAGGTGAGGAAGTATCCCCTTTGATGTCTAACAGCAGCATGATCAGCACATGGACGATTTATGATTGGCCGGAAATAATGTAACCTCGCATGGCAACCTATGCCCGGCTTATGATTGGTGTTGACCCTCGTTAAGTATGTTCCTACCCTATTGATTTGTATAAAAACGTGTGGATTTCTGTAAGTTTTTGTTCTTGCTCTGCCAGCATAGAGGGACTCTATCAGGAGTCCAAATCAATGCTGCAGACTAAGAACCCTGCTATTAAAGTTGTGTTGAACTTTAAAATGTACTCGACTTCAGATTTTACTGAACCAGACTGAGGGGAAAGAATCCGGATCGTCAGGGGAAGAATGACACCAAATTAATGCATATAGTTAATACTGAGGAAGAATGACACCAAATTCGCGGATATAGTTGATGCTGAGTAAAAATTAGGCCATATTAGTGGTTGTAGTTAGGACTGAGGAAGGATGACACCAAATTTGGGGTATAGTTAATACTGTGGAAGAATGACACCAAATTAGGGCTTATCGTTAATACTGAGAAAGAATGACTCCAAATTGTGTGGGTATAGTTCATACTGAGGAAGAATTATACGAAATTAGGGTTATAGTTGATACTGAGGAAGAATGACACCCAATTAGGGGTATAGTTAATGCTGAAGAAGAATGACACCAAATTAGGGGGTATAGTTAATTCTGAGGAAGAAGGAAACCAAACTTGGGGTTAGTGATAATACTGAGGAAAATTACACCAGATGTGTGGGTAAAGTTAATACTGAGGAACAATGACACAAAATTAGGTGGTACAGTTAATACTGAGGAAGAGTGACACCAAATTACTGGGTATAGTTAAAACTGAGGAAGAACGAGAAAAAATTAGGGTGCATAGTTAATTCTGAGGAAGAATGACAACGCATTTGGGTGTATAGTTAATACTGAGGAAGAATGACACCAAATTAGGGGTGTATTGTTAATAATAAGGAAGAATGACACCAAATTAGTGGGTATAGTTAATACTGAGGAACAATGACACCAAATTAGCGTGTATAGTTAATACTGAGGAACAATGACACCAAATTAGCGTGTATAGTTAATACTGAGGAACAATGACACCAAATTAGCGGGTATAGTTAATACTGAGGAAGAATGACGACATGTTAGTCTGTATAGTTAGGACTGAGTAAGAATGACACCAAATTAGCTGGTATATTTAATACTGAGGAAGAATTACACCAAATTTGGGTGTATATGTAATACCAAGGAAGAATTACACCAAATTAGGGGTAATAGTTAGTATTGAGGAAGAATGAAATCAAATTTGTGTGTAGAGGAATGACAGCAAATTAGGGTTTATAGTTAATACTGAGGAAGAACGACTCCAAATTAGGGGGTAGAGTTAATACTGAGGAAGAATGACACCAAATTGGGGTGCGTAGTTAATAATGAGGAAGAATGACACCAAATTAGCGGGTATAGTTAATACTGAGGAAGAATGACACTAAATTATGGTGTGCAGTTAATACTGAGGAAGAATGACACTAAATTATGGTGTGCAGTTAATACTGAGGAAGAATGACACCAAATTAGGGGGTACAGTTAATAATGGAGAAGAATGACACCGTATTGCGGGGTATAGTTACTACCGAGGAACAGTGACACCAAATTAGGGTGTATAGTTAATAATGAGGAAGAATGACATCAAATTAGGGTGTATACATAATACAGAGGAGGAATGACACCAAAATTGGGGTTATAGTTAATACTGAGGAAGAATGACACCAAATTAGGGGCAATAGTTAATATTGAGGAAGAATGACATCAAATTAGGGCTTATAGTTAATACTGAAGAAGAATGACACCAAATTAGGGCGTACAGTTAATTCTCAGGAAGATTGCCACAAAATTAGGAGGTATAGTTAATACTGAGGAAGAATGACACCAAATTTGGTGGTATAGTTAATTATGAGGAAGAATGACACCAAATTAGGTGGTACAGCTAAGACTGAGGAAGAATGACACAGTATTTGGGGTTATATTTAATACTGAGCAAGCACGACAACAAATTAGGGGGTATAGTTAATAATGAGGATGAATGACACCAATTTAGCGCATATAGCTAATACTGAGGAAGAATTACACCAAATTTGGGGGTATAGTTTATGCTGAGGAACAATGACACCAAATTATTACGTATAGTTAATACTGAGAAAGAATGACACCAAATTTTGGGTTATAGTTAATACTGAGGAAGAATGACACCAAATTAGGGCTTTTAGTTAATACTGAGGAACAATGACACCAAATTAATGGTTACAGTTAATACTGAGGAAGCATGACACAAAATTATGGTGTGCAGTTAATACTGAGGAGGAATGACATCAAATTAGGACGTAGAGTTAATTCTGAGGAAGAATGACACTAAATTCTGAGATATAGTTAATACCGAGGAAGAATGACACCAAATTAGGGGTTTTGTTAATACTGAGGAAGAATGACACCAAATTAGGGGGTATAGTTAATATTGTGGAACAATGACACCAAATTAGTGGTTATAATTAATTCTGAGGAAGAATGCCACTAAATTAGGAACAATTTTACAACACCAAGTTATAGTCCAGCAATTTTATTTTAAATTCACAAGCTTTCGGAGATTTTCTCCTTCCTCAGGCAAATGTTTCAAGATCTCCTTGAAGCCTACGCATTTATACATATTGAACAATAATAAATGGTGTTTACAGACTGCCCCTGCAACTGCCCGTTGCCAAGGCAATCACCGTGTTCAGACAGAGAGGTGTTACCTGCAGAACCTCCGAATACACATTCAATAAAAAAACAAACAGGGAAAAAAAACAGAGAAAAAAAAACAGAGAGAGAGGCAGAAACATCCGGAAGGCAGAGAGAGCCAGCAAATGACCCATTATATTAAAAACAGATAACATTTGTTCGCTGGTGGGGTAACGTGTAGCGTGACATGAACCCAAGATCCCGGTTGAGGCCGTCCTCATGGGTGCGGAACTTGGCTATCAATTTCTGCTCGACGATTTTGCGTTGTCGTGTGTCTCGAAGGCCGCCTTGGAGTACGCTTACCCGAAGGTCGGTGGATGAATGTCCATGACTGCTGAAGTGTTCCCCGACTGGGAGGGAACCCTCCTGTTTGGCGATTGTTGCGCGGTGTCCGTTCATCCGTTGTCGCAGCGTCTGCATGGTCTCGCCAATGTACCATGCTCTGGGGCATCCTTTCCTGCAACGTATGAGGTAGACAACGTTGGCTGAGTCACAGGAGTATGAACCATGCACCTGGTGGGTGGTGTCATCTCGTGTGATGGTGGTATCTGTGTCGATGATCTGGCATGTCTTGCAGAGGTTACCGTGGCAGGGTTGTGTGGCGTCGTGGACGCTGTTCTCTTGAAAGCTAGGTAGTTTGCTGCGAACGATGGTCTGTTTGAGGTTGGGTGGCTGTTTAAAGGCGAGTAGTGGAGGTGTGGGGATGGCCATAGCGAGGTGTTTGTCCTCATTGATGACATGTTGAAGGCTGCGGAGAACATGGCGTAGTTTCTCCGCTCCGGGGAAGTACTGGACGACAAAGGGTACTCTGTTGGTTGCGTCCCGTGTTAGTCTCCTGAGGAGGTCTATGCGATTTTTTGCTGTGGCCCGTCGGAACTGTCGATCGATGAGTCGAGCGTCATATCCCGTTCTTACTAGGGCGTCTTTCAGCGTCTGTAGGTGTCCATCGCGTTCCTCCTCGTCTGAGCAGACCCTGTGTATTCGCAGGGCCTGTCCATAGGGGATGGCCTCTTTGACGTGGTTAGGGTGGAAGCTGGAAAAGTGGAGCATCGTGAGGTTGTCCGTGGGCTTGCGGTAGAGTGAGGTGCTGAGGTGCCCGTCTTTGATGGAGATTCGTGTGTCCAAGAAAGAAACTGATTCTGAGGAGTAGTCCATGGTGAGCTTGATGGTGGGATGGAACTTGTTGATGTTATCGTGTAGTCTTTTTAGTGATTCCTTGCCGTGGGTCCATAGAAAGAAAATGTCGTCGATGTATCTGGTGTATAGTGTTGGTTGGAGGTCTTGTGCAGTGAAGAAGTCCTGCTCGAACTTGTGCATGAAAATGTTGGCGTATTGGGGTGCGAATTTGGTCCCCATGGCTGTTCCGTGTGTTTGGGTAAAGAACTGGTTATCGAAGGTGAAGACATTGTGATCCAGGATGAAGCGGATGAGTTGTAGGATGGCTTCCGGAGATTGGCTGTTGTTGGTGTTGAGTATTGATGCTGTCGCAGCGATGCCGTCATCGTGGGGGATACTGGTGTATAGTGCCGAGACGTCCATCGTGGTGAGAAGTGTTCCTGGTTCAACTGGTCCGTGGGTACTGAGTTTTTGTAGGAAGTCTATAGTGTCACGACAGAAGCTGGGGGTTCCCTGTACGATGGGTTTCAGGATGCCCTCGATGTATCCAGAGAGGTTCTCACACAGGGTTCCGTTGCCTGATACGATGGGACGTCCGGGTGTGTTGGCTTTGTGTATCTTTGGGAGGCAGTAGAAGTCTCCCACGCGGGGATTACGTGGGATGAGAATGCGTAGGATGCTTTGAAGGTCTGGATCGAAGGTCTTGATCAGTTTGTTGAGCTGGTGGGTGTGTTCTTTGGTCGGATCTGCGGGTAACCGTCTGTAGTGTTCCTGGTTGTCCAGTTGTCGGTATGCTTCTTTGCAATAGTCTGTTCTGTTCTGTATGACTATGGCTCCTCCTTTGTCCGCTGGTTTGATGACGATGTTGCGGTTGGTCTTGAGAGCGTTGATGGCGTTGCGTTGTGCTCGGGTGACATTCTGGACTGTCTTTTGAGTGCGGCTGATGAATCTGGCATTGACGCATTTCCTGACAGCTTGAGCATACATGTCTAGCTGAGGGCAGCGACCCTCCGGAGGAGTCCAGTTTGACTCTTTCCTCTTCGGTTGCTGTACCGCGGATCCCTCTGTCTGCTGTTCCGGATCGTCGATTGTCTCATTGGGTTCGCTGCTGAAATCTTGGGGTTTGTGGTAGAATTCCCGGAGCCTCATTCTCCTGATGAATTCCTCTGTGTCCGCCGCGAGACTAGTGGGGTCCATTTTGGTAGTGGGGCAGAAATTGAGCCCTCGGCTGAGAACTTCGATTTCGTCTTTTTTTTTCCCTGTTTGTTTTTTTATTGAATGTGTATTCGGAGGTTCTGCAGGTAACACCTCTCTGTCTGAACACGGTGATTGCCTTGGCAACGGGCAGTTGCAGGGGCAGTCTGTAAACACCATTTATTATTGTTCAATATGTATAAATGCGTAGGCTTCAAGGAGATCTTGAAACATTTGCCTGAGGAAGGAGAAAATCTCCGAAAGCTTGTGAATTTAAAATAAAATTGCTGGACTATAACTTGGTGTTGTAAAATTGTTTACAATTGTCAACCCCAGTCCATCACCGGCATCTCCACATCATGACTAAATTAGGAGGTATAGTTAATACCGAGGAAGAACGACATCAAATTAGGGGCTTTAGTTAATACTGGGGAAGAATGACACCAAATGAGGGGGTATCGTTAATACTGAGGAAGAATGACCCATATTAGGGTTTATAGTTAATACTGATTAAGAATGACACCAACTTAGGGGATATAGTCAATACTGAGGAATAATGACACCAAATTAGGGGTAGTAGTTAATGTTGAAGAAGACTGACACCAAGTTTGGGGGTACAGTTAATACTGAGGAAGAATGACACCAAATTATGGCTTATAGATAATACTAAGGAAGAATAACTACACATTAGGGGCTTTAGATAATATTGGGGAAGAATGTCACCAAGTTAGGTGGTATATTTAACACTGTGGAAGAATAATACCAAATTACGGTGTATAGTTAATACCGAGGAAGAATGACACCAAATTATGGCTTATAGATAATACTGAGGAAGAATAACTCCACATTAGAGGCTTTAGATAATACTGGGGAAGAATGATACCAAGTTAGGTGGTATATTTAACACTGAGGAAGAATAATACCAAATTACGGTGTGCAGTTAATACCGAGGAAGACTACCATCAAATTTGGGCGTACAGTTAATACTGAGGAAGAATTACACCAAATTAGGGCTTATAGTTAATACTGAGGAAGAATGACTCCAAATTAGGGGGTAGAGTTAATACTGAGTAAGAATAACCCAAATTAGGGAATATTGTTAATACTGAGGAAGAATGACACACAATTTGACGGTCTAGTTAATACTGAGGAAGAATGACAGCAAATTAGTGAGTATAGTTAGGACTGAGGAAGAATGACACCAAATTTGGGGGTATAGTTAATACTGAGGAAGAATTACACCAAATTAGAGCTTATAGTTAATACTGAGGATCAATGACACCAAATTAGTGGTTACAGTTAATACTGAGGAAGAATGACACAAAATTTTGGTGTGCAGTTAATACTGAGGAGGAATGACATCAAATTAGGACGTACAGTTAATTCTGAGGAAGAATGACACTAAATTCAGAGATATAGTTAATACTGAGGAAGAATGCCACTAAATTAGGAGGTGTAGTTAATATCGAGGAAGAACGACACCAAATTAGGGGCTTTCGTTAATACTGGGGAAGAATGACACCAAATTAGGGGGTATAGTTAATACTGAGGAAGAATGACCCATATTAGGGTTTATAGTTAATACTGATTAAGAATGACACCAACTTAGGGGATATAGTCAATACTGAGGAACAATGACACCAAATTAGGGGTAGTAGTTAATGTTGAGGAAGACTGACACCAAGTTTGGGGGTACAGTTTATGGCTTATAGATAATACTGAGGAAGAATAACTCCACATTAGGGGCTTTAGATAATATTGGGGAAGAATGACACCAAGTTAGGTGGTATATTTAACACTGTGGAAGAATAATACCAAATTATGGTGTGCAGTTAATACCGAGGAAGAATGACACCAAATTAGGGGGTATAGTTAATACTGAGGAATAATGACACCAAATTAGGGGTAATAGTTAATATTGAGGAAGACCACCACCAAATTTGGGGGTACAGTTAATACTGAGGAAGAATGACACCAAATTAGGGCTTATAGTTAATACTGAGGAAGAATGACTCCAAATTAGGGGGTATAGTTAATACTGAGGAAGAATCACACCAAATTGGGGCGCATAGTTAATTATTTGGAAGAATGACACCAAATTAGCAGGTATAGTTAATACTGAGGAAGAATGCCACTAAATTAGGAGGTATAGTTAATACCAAGGAAGAATGACAACAAATTAGGGGCTTTATTTAATACTGGGGAAGAATGGTACCAAATTAGGGGGTATAGTTAATAGTGAGGAAGAATGACACCCTATTAGGGGGTATAGTTAATACTGAGAAACAATGACACCAAATTAGGCGGTACAGTTAATACTGAGGAAGAATGACACCGTATCAGGGGGTATAGTTAATACTGAGGAAAAACCACAACGAATTAGGGGGTATAGTTAATAGTGGGGTAGAATGACCCAAATTAGGGCGTATAAGTAATACTGATCAAGAATGACAGCAAATTTGGTGGTATAGTTAATACCGAGGAAGAATGACACCAAATTAGGGTATATACTTAATACTGAGGAAGAATGACACCAAATTAGGGGCTTTAGTTCATACTGGGGAAGAATGATACCAAATTAAGTTAGTGCGTATCGTTAATACTGAGATAGAATGACACCAAATTAGGGGGTACACTTAATACTGAGGAAGAACGAGAACAAATTAGGTGGTATGTTTAATACCGAGGACGAATGACACCAAATTAGGGCGTATAGTTAATACTGAGGAAGAATGACACCAAATTAGGGCATCTCGTTAATACTGAGGAAGAATGACACCAAATTAGGATTCATATTTAACACTGATGATGAATGACACCAACTTAGGGGGTATAGTTAATACTGAGGAACGATGGCATCAAATTAGGTGGTACAGTTAATACTGAGGAAGAATGATACCAAATTACAGGGTATAGTTAATACTGAGGAAGAACAACAACAAATTAGGGGTATGTTTAATACTGAGGAAGAATGACAACAAATTGGGGGTACAGTTAATACTGAGGGAGAACAACAAAAAATTAGGGGGTATGTTTAATAATGAGGAAGAATGACAACAAATTGGGGGTACAGTTAATACTGAGGGAGAATGACACCAAATTAGGGGGTATAGTTAATACTGAGGAAGAATGACACCAATTTTGGGGGCGTGGTTAATACTGAGGAAGAATGACAGCAAATTTGGGGGTATAGTTAATAATGAGGAAGAATGACACCAATTTTGGGCATATACGTAATACTAGGAAGAATGACACCAAATTAGGAGGTATAGTTAATACTGAGGAACAATTTTTTTTTATTCGTTCACGGGATGTGGGCATCGCTGGCAAGGCCGGCATTTATTGGCGATCCCTAATTGCCCTCGAGAAGGTGGTGGCGAGCCGCCTTCTTGAACCGCTGCAGTCCGTGTGGTGACGGTTCTCCCACAGTGCTGTTAGGAAGGGAGTTCCAGGATTTTGACCCAGAGACGATGAAGGAACGGCGATATATTTCCAAGTCGGGATGGTGTGTGACTTGGAGGGGAACGTGCAGGTGGTGTTGTTCCCATGCGCCTGCTGCTCTTGTCCTTCTAGGTGGTAGAGGTCGCGGGTTTGGGAGGTGCTGTCGAAGAAGCCTTGGCGAGTTGCTGCAGTGCATCCTGTGGATGGTGCTCACTGCAGCCACAGTGCGCCGGTGGTGAAGGGAGTGAATGTTTAGGGTGGTGGATGGGGTGCCAATCAAGCGGGCTGCTTTATCTTGGATGGTGTCGAGCTTCTTGAGTGTTGTTGGAGCTGCACTCATCCAGGCAAGTGGAGAGTATTTCATCGCACTCCTGACTTGTGCCTTGTAGATGGTGGAAAGGCTTTGGGGAGTCAGGAGGTGAGTCACTCGCCGCAGAATACCCAGCCTCTGACCTGCTCTCGTAGCCACAGTATTTATGTGGCTGGTCCAGTTAAGTTTCTGGTCAATGGTGACCCCCAGGATGTTGATGGTGGGGGATTCGGCGATGGTAATGCCATTGAATGTCAAGGGGAGGTGGTTAGACTCTCTCTTGTTGGAGATGGTCATTGCCTGGCACTTATCTGGCGCGAATGTTACTTGCCACTTATGAGCCCAAGCCTGGATGTTGTCCAGGTCTTGCTGCATGCAGGCTCGGACTGCTTCATTATCTGAGGGGTTGCGAATGGAACTGAACACTGTGCAGTCATCAGCGAACATCCCCATTTCTGACCTTATGATGGAGGGAAGGTCATTGATGAAGCAGCTGAAGATGGTTGGGCCTAGGACACTGCCCTGAGGAACTCCTGCAGCAATGCCCTGGGGCTGAGATGATTGGCCTCCAACAATCACTACCATCTTCCTTTGTGCTAGGTATGACTCCAGCCACTGGAGAGTTTGATACCAGAATTAGTGGTTATAGTTAATATTGAGGAAGAATGACACCAAATTGTGGTGTACAGTAAATTCTGAGGAAGAATGCCACTAAATTAGGAGTTATAGTTAATACCGAGGAAGAATGACACCAAATTATGGGTCATAGTTAATATTGAGGAAGAATGACACTAAATTAGGGCTTTTAGTTAATACTGAGGAAGAATGACTCCAAATTAGGGGGTAGAGTTAATATTGATTAAGAATGACACCAACTTAGGGGGTATAGTTAATTCTGAGGAACAATGACACCAAATTAGAGGTAATAGTAAATATTGAGGAAGACTGACACCAAATTTGGTGGTACAGTTAATACTGAGGAAGAATGACACCAAATTGCGGCGCATAGTTAATAATGAGGAAGAATGACAACAAATTAGCAGGTATAGGTAATACTGAGGAACAAAGACAACAAATTATTGGTTATAGTTAATTCTGAGGAAGAATGTCACTAAATTAGGAGGTGTAGTTAATACCGTGGAAGAATGACACCAAATTAGGGCTTATAATTAATGCTGAGGAAGAATGACCCCAAATTAAGGGGTCTTGTTAATACTGAGGAGGAATGACCCATATTAGGGTTTATAGTTAATACCTATGAAGAATGACACCAACTTAAGGGCTATAGTTAATACTGAGGAACAATGACAACAAATTAGTTGATGCAGTTAATACTGAGGAAGAATAACAGCAAATTATGGGGTATAGTTAATACTGAGGAACAATGACACCAAATTAGTGATGATAGTTAACACTAAGAATAACACCAAATTACGGTGTACAGTTAATAATGAGGCAGAATGACACCAAATTACGGTGTACAGTTAATTATGAGGAAGAATGCCACTAAATAAGCAGGTATAGTTAATGCCGAGGAAAAAGACACCAAATTAGGGGCTCCAGATTAGGGGGTATACTTAATACTGAGGAACAATGACACCAAATTAGGCGGTACAGTTAATACTAAGAAAGAATGACACCAAATTAGGGCTATAGTTAATACTGAGGAAGAATGACACGAAATTAGCTCATATGGTTAATACTGAGGAAGAATGACCTCAAGTTAAGGGGTATAGTTAATACTGAGGAAGAACGACACCAAATTAGGGGTAATAGTTAATATGGAGGAAGAATGATCCAAATTAGGGCGTATAAGTAATACTGATCAAGAATGACAGCAATTTTGGTGATATAGTTAGTACAAGGAAGAATGACACCAAATTAGGGTGTATACTTAATACTGAGGAAGAATGACACCAAATTAGTGTATATAGTTAATACTGAGGAAGAATGGCACCAAATTAGAGGGTACAGTTAATACTGAGGAAGAATGACACCAATTTTGGGGGTGTGGTTAATACCGAGGAAGAATGACAGCAAATTTGGGGGTATAGTTAATAGTGGGGAAGAATGACACCAAATTAGAGCGTGTCGTTAATGCTGAGGAAGAATGAAACCAAATTCGGGAGTATAGTTAATACTGAGGAAGAATCACACCAAATTAGGGGGTATAGTTAATACTGGGGAAGAATGACACCAAATTAGGGCATATACTTAATACTGAGATAGAATTACACCAAATTAGGGACTATAGTTAATACTGGGGAAGAATGACACCAAATTAGGGCGTATAGGTACTGCTGAGGAAGAATGACCACACATTAGGGGGTATAGTTAATACTGAGGAAGAACGACAGCAAATTTGAGGGTGTAGCTAATACTGAGGAAGAATGGCACCAAATTGGTAGTGGTTGTTGGAGGCCAATCATCTCAGCCCCAGGACATTGCTGCAGGAGTTCCTCAGGGCAGTGTCCTAGGCCCAACAATTTTCAACTGCTTCATCAATGACCTTCCCTCCATCATAAGGTCTGAAATGGGGATGTTCGCTGATGATTGCACAATGTTCAGTTCCATTCGCAACCCCTCAAATAATGAAGCAGTCTGAGCCTGTATGCAGTAAGACCAAGACAATATCCAGGCTTGGGCTGATAAGTGGCAAGTAACATTCATGCTAGACAAGTGCCAGGCAATGACCATCTCCAACAAGAGAGAGTCTAACCACCTCCCCTTGACATTCAACGGCATTACCATCGCCGAATTGCCCACCATCAACATCCTGGGCGTCACCATTGACCAGAAACTTAACTAGACCAGCCACATAAATACTGTGGCTACAAGAGCAGGTCAGAGGCTGGGTATTCCGCGGCGAGTGACTCACCTCCTGACTCCCCAAAGCCTTTCCACCATCTACAAGACACAAGTCAGGAGTGTGATAGAATACTCTCCACTTGCCTGGATGAGTGCAGCTCCAACAACAATCAAGAAGCTTGACACCATCCAGGACAAAGCAGCCCACTTGATTGGCACCCCACCCACCACCCTAAGCATTCACTCCCTTCACCACCGGTGCACTGTGGCTGCAGTATGTACCATCCACAGGATGCCTGCAGCAATTCTCCAAGGCTTCTTCGACAGCACCTCCCAGTCCCGCGACCTCTACCACCTAGAAGGACAAGAGCAGCAGGCACATGGGAACACCACCACCTGCACGTTCCCTCCAAGTCACACACCATCCCGACTTGGAAATATATCGCCGTTCCTTCATTGTCGCTGGGTCAAAATCTTGGAACTCCCTTCCTAACAGCACTGTGGGAGGACCTTCACCACGCGGACTGCTGCGGTTCAAGAAGGCGGCTCACCACCAAATTAGGGGGTATAGTTAATATTGAGGAAAAATGCCACCAAATTAGGGACTATAGTTAATGCTGCGGAGGAATGACACCAAATTAGGGGGTATAGTTGATACTGAGGAAGAATGACACCAAATTAGGGGGTATAGTTAATACTGGGGAAGAATGACACCAAATTAGTTTGTCTGGTTAATAGTGAGGAAGAATAACACCAAATTAGGGTGTATAGTTAATACTGGGGAAGAATAACACCAAATTAGGGGATGCAGTTAATACTGAGGAGGAATGACACCAAATTAGGGGTTATAGTTAATGCACCAAATTAGAGCATATACTTAATAATGTGGAAGAATGACACCAAATTAGGGAATATAGTTAGTACTGGGAAAGAATGAAACCAAATTAGGGTGTATAGTTAATACTGAGGAAGAATGACGGCAAATTAGGGGCTATAGTTAATGCTGAGGAAGAATGACGGCAAATTAAGGCGTACAGTTAATTGTGAGGAAGAATGACACCAAATTAGGGCGTATTGTTAATACTGAGGAAGAATCACACCAAATTAGGGGGTATATTTAATACTGAGGAAAAATGCCACCAAATTAGGGGGTATAGTTAATGCTGAGGAAGATTGTCACCAAATTAGGGCGTATTGTTAATACTGAGGAAGAATCACACCAAATTGGGGGTATATTTAATACTGAGGAAAAATGCCACCAAATTAGGGGGTATAGTTAATGCTGAGGAAGAATGACACCAAATTAGGGTGAATAGTTAATACTGAGGAAGAATGACACCAAATAGTTAATGCTGAGGAAGAATTACACCAAATTAGGGTGGATAGTTAATACTGAGGAAGAATGACACCAAATAGTTAATACTGAGGAAGAATGACACCAAATAGTTAATACTGAGGTAGAATGACACCAAATTGGGGCGTATAGTCAATAATGAGGAAGAATAACACCAAATTAGGCACTATAGTTAATGCTGAGGAAGAATGACAACAAATTAGTGGGTATAGTTAATTCTGAGGAAGAGTGACACAAAATTAGGGTGTGTAGTTAATTCTGAGGAAGAATGACACCAAATTAGGGGTTATAATTAATACTGAGGAAGAATGACACCAAATTAGGGCGTATTGTTAATATTGAGGAAGAATGACACGAAATTAGGGGGTATAGTTAATACTGAGGAAAAATGACACCAAATTTGGTGGTAGAGTTAATACAGAGGAGGAATGACACCAAATTTGGCGGTATAGTTAATACTGAGGAAGAATGACACCAAATTAGGGGGTATAGTTAATGCTGAGGAAGAATGACACCAAATTATGCGGGATTGTTAATACTGAGGAAGAATGACACCAAATTATGCGGGATTGTTAATACTGAGGAAGATTGCGACTAAATAGAAGAAGACTTTTAAAAACTTGCTGATTGGCAAATGAATTTCAATATAGATAAGCGTGAGGTGGTGCAATTTGGTAGGAGGAATAAGGAGGCACGTACTCCTTTAAAAGTAAGAGTCTAAATAGGGTGAAGGAGATAAAGGATCTCAGGGTACAGATTCACAAATCATTAAAAGTAGCAACGCAAGTTAACAAGGCCATAAAAATGCTAACAAAGTACAGGGGTTCATTTCTAGAGTAGTAGGATTGAAAAGCAGAGAAGTTATGTTATACTTACATATAACATTAGTTAGACCACACTTAGAATACTGTGCACAGTTCTGTTCTCCATATTTCAAAAAGGATATAGAGGCATTGGAGAG
Organism: Heptranchias perlo; assembly: GCF_035084215.1. Lineage (NCBI taxonomy): Eukaryota > Metazoa > Chordata > Chondrichthyes > Hexanchiformes > Hexanchidae > Heptranchias > Heptranchias perlo. The sequence goes on along the minus strand of NC_090350.1, from coordinate 11,018,206 downwards.
GGTGCAAAAAAGATTCACAAGGATGATATCAGAACTGAGAGGATATCCATGTCAGGAAAGGCTGAACCGGCTGGGACACTTTTTTCTGGAAAAGAGAAGGCTGAGGGGTGACCTAATATCGGTCTTTAAAATTATGGAAGGGTTTAAAGGGTAGACGTAGAGAAGATATTTCCTCTTGTGGGGGGGTCCAAAACTAGGAGACAAAAATATAGGACAGACATGAGTCACTGATAAATCCAAAAAGGAATTCAGGAAAAACTTTACCCAGAGAGTGGTTAGAATGTGGAACTTGCTCCCACTTGGAGTAATTGAGGTGAATAGCATAGATGCATTTAAGGGGAAGCTAGATAAGTAAATGAGGGAGAAAGGAATAGAAGGATATATTGATAGGGTTAGATGAAGAAGGGTGGGAGCATAAACACCAACATAGACCAGTTGGGCCGAATGGCCTGTTTCTGTGCTGTAAATTCTATGTAATTCTATGTATGTAACACTCCTGTCCGTATAAAATATTTGATGTACCATGAGCAATGCCATGGGAGTTTATCTAGTAATATATTAAACACCATACAACAATGCAGGCAGATGTCACACCCCCAAAGTCATGCTTATTACAAATGCAAAACAATCTTAAAATGCTAAATGCTTGTGAGCTTCAAGCTGAAACTCACAAGCACAGTCAAATCTGCAAAGCTCACGGGGAAAACAACAATTAAACTCTGAGCGACCTCAAGGTTTGTTTTGTTGCAGCAATTGGACGTGTGAGCCTTAAAAGAACAGGCCAGCTTATGCACACTTCCATCTTACCAGAATCATACACTGTATGTTACATGATACAATACTCCTGTCATTATAAAACAAGGCACCACTGCGAAAAAAAGTCACAGGAGTCCACCAGTTATACTATATTAAAAACAACTAGGTGCACTTAATTGTCTACTATACCCAGACTGTGCCTATTTTTGGATGAAGATGTTTAGGCTGGATACCAGGCCTAAAGCAGGTCCACAAAGCCTGGTGTCCAGGGTTGCTAGGGGGGTCCTCTCAAGTGGGAAACCATCCAAGAGGGCCAGTTTCTGAAAGGAGGGGGGTGAATTTCCTTGGAGCTTCTCCCACCTTGCCACCATTTCCGCCGAACTTCCGCCAACATAACGTCGGTGCAGTGGGAGATGTCCCGAGGAAATTCACCCCATAAGTGTTTTTGGGCATTTCTGGATTTTTTTCTTTGCTTTTTTTCCTTTGCTGGCTCTTATTTTGATTATTATATTCAAGAGTTATTAAAACAAGGACAAATTTCAAAGTCTTTATATTTGGTGATGGTGGAGGCTTTCTTTTGTTAATACTGAAAATTCGAAAATATTTGTTCATATTAATGGAACCAAGGGTACGGTAGCATAATGGTTATGTTATTGGACTAGTAATCCAGAGGCCTGGACTAATAATCCGGAGTCATGAGTTCAAATCCCACCACAGCAGCGGGGGAATTTAAATTCAATTAATTAAATAAAATCTGGAATTAAAATACTAGTATCAGTAATGGTGGCCATGAAACTACCGGATTGTCGTAAAACCCCATGTGGTTCACTAATGTCCTTCAGGGAAGGAAACCTGCCGTCCTTACCCGGTCTGGCCTATATGTGACTCCAGACCCACAGCAATGTGGTTGATTCTTAATTGCCCTCTGAAATGGCCTAGCAAGCCACTCAGTTGTAAAATCTCGCTTAAAAAAAAGTCATAATAAGAATAAAGCCGGACGGACCATCTGGCATTGGACCACGAGGCACCGGACACGACAAAGGCAAACCAAGCCAGGTCGACCCTGCAAAGCCCTCCTCACGAACATCTGGGGACTTGTGCCAAAATTGGGAGAGCTGCCCCACAGACTAGTCAAGCAACAGCCTGACATAGCCATACTCACTGAAACATACCTTTCAGCTAACGTCCCAGACTCTTCCATCACCATCCCTGGGTATGTCCTGTCCCACCGGCAGGACAGACCCACCAGAGGTGGCGGTACAGTGATATACAGTCAGGAGGGAGTGGCCCTGGGAGTCCTCAACATTGACTCTGGACCACATGAAATCTCATGGCATCAGGTCAAACATGGGCAAGGAAACCTCCTGCTGATTACCACCTACCACCCTCCCTCAGCTGATGAATCAGTCCTCCTCCATGTTGAACACCACTTGGAGGAAGCACTGAGGGTGGGAAGGGTACAGAATGTGCTCTGGATGGGGGACTTCAATGTCCAGTAGTACCACTACTGACCGAGCTGGCTGAGTCCTGAAGGACATAACTGCCAGACTGGGCCTGCGGCAGGTGGTGAGCGAACCAACATGAGGGAAATATTTACTTGACCTCGTCCTCACCAATCTACCTGTCGCAAATGCATCTGACCATGACAGTATTGGTAGGAGTGACTACCGCACAGTCCTCATGGAGACGAAGTCCCATCTTCGCACTGAGGACACCATCCAACGTGTTGTGTGGCACTATCACCGTGCTAAATGGGATAGATTCAGAACAGATCTAGCAGCTCAAAACTGGGCAACCATGAGACACTGTGGGCCATCAGCAGCAGCAGAATTGTATTTCAGCACAATCTGTAACCTCATGGCCTAGCATATTCCTCACTCTACCATTACCAACAAGCCAAGGGATCAACCCTGGTTCAATAAGGAGTGTAAACATCCCCATCCTCAATGATGGCGGAGTTCAGCACGTGAGTGCAAAAGACAAGGCTGAAGCATTTGCAACCATCTTCAGCCAGAAGTGCCGAGTGGATGATCAATCTCGGCCTCCTCCCGATATCCCCACCATCACTGAAGCCAGTCTTCAGCCAATTCGATTCACTCCACGGTGATGTCAAGAAACGGTTGAGTGCACTGGATACAGCAAAGGCAATGGGCCCCGACAACATCCCGGCTGTAGTGCTGAAGACTTGTGCTCCAGAACTAGCTGCACCTCTAACCAAACTGTTTCAGTACAGCTACAACACTGGCATCTACCCGGCAATGTGGAAAATTGCCCAGGTACGTCCTGTCCACAAAAAGCAGGACAAATCCAATCCGGCCAATTACCGCCCCATCAGTCTACTCTCAATCATCGGCAAAATGATGGAAAGTGTCATCGACAGTGCTATCAAGCGGCACTTACTCACCAATAACCTGCTCACCGATGCTCAGTTTGGGTTCCGCCAGGACCACTCAACTCCAGATCTCATTACAGCCTTGGTCCAAACATGGACAAAAGAGCTGAATTCCAGAGGTGAGGTGAGAGTGACTGCCCTTGACATCAAGGCAGCATTTGACCGAGTGTGGCACCAAGGAGCCCTAGTAAAATTGAAGTCAATGGGAATGAGGGGGGAAACTCTCCAGTGGCTGGAGTCATACCTAGTACAAAGGAAAATGGTAGTGGTTGTTGGAGGCCAATCATCTCAGCAACAGGACATTGCTGCAGGAGTTCCTCAGGGCAGTGTCCTAGGCCCAACCATCTTCAGCTGCTTCATCAATGACCTTCCCTTCATCATAAGGTCAGAAATGCGGTTGTTCGCTGATGATTGCACAGTGTTCAGTTCCATTCGCAACCCCTCAGATAATGAAGCAGTCCATGCCCACATGCAGCAAGACCTGGACAACATTCAAGCTTGGGCTGATAAGTGGCAAGTAACATTCGCACCAGACAAGTGTCAGGCAATGACCATCTCCAACAAGAGAGTGTCTAACCACCTCCCCTTGATATTCAACGGCATTACCATCGCCGAATCCCCCACCATCAACATCCTGGGGGTCACCATTGACCAGAAACTTAACTGGACCAGCCACATAAATACTGTGGCTACAAGAGCAGGTCAGAGGCTGGGTATTCTGCGGTGAGTGACTCACCTCCTGACTCCCCAAAGCCTTTCCACCATCTACAAGGCACAAGTCAGGAGTGTGATAGAATACTCTCCACTTGCCTGGATGAGTGCAGCTCCAACAACACTCAAGAAGCTTGACACCATCCAGGACAAAGCAGCCCGCTTGATTGGCACCCCATCCACCACCCTAAACATTCACTCCCTTCACCACCGGCGCACTGTGGCTGCAGTGTGTACCATCCACAGGATGCACTGCAGCAACCTGCCATGGCTTCTTCGACAGCACCTCCCAAACCCACGACCTCTACCACCTAGAAGGACAAGAGCAGCAGGCACATGGGAACAACACCACCTGCACGTTCCCCTCCAAGTCACACACCATCCCGACTTGGAAATATATCGCCGTTCCTTCATTGTCGCTGGGTCAAAATTCTGGAACTCCCTTCCTAACAGCACTGTGGGAGAACCTTCACCACACGAACTGCAGCGGTTCAAGAAGGCGGCTCACCACCACCTTCTCAAGGGCAATTAGGGATAGGCAATAAATACTGGCCTCGCCAGCGATGCCGACATCCCATGAGCGAATAAAAAAAAAACAAAGCGAGTGGATGGAGTTAAGATACAGATGTATGGCCCCAAAACTAGGGGTCATAAATGTAGGAGTCACTAATAAATCCAACATGGAATTCAGGAGAAACTTTGTTACCCAGAGAGTGGTAAGAACATGGAACTCGCAACCACAAGTAGTTGAGGCGAATGGCATTGATGTATTTAAGGGGAAGCTAGATAAACACATTAGGGAGAAAGAAATAGAAGGATATGTTGATGGGGTTAGATGACGATGGGTGGGAGGAGGCTCGTCTGCAGCATAAACACCGGCATGGACCAGTTGGGCCGAATGGCCTGTATGTGTGCTGTACATTCTATATAATTCTATGTCGATCAGCCACGATCTAATTGAATGGAGGAACAGGCTCGAAGAGCTGAATGGCCTGCTCCTGTACCTATGTTCCTTCCTATATTTATTACCCAGTTGTGGTATCTATTTATTTAACTCGGTGCAATAGGTACAGAAAACACTTAATTTGCATTCCGTGAACTGAAAATCTCTTAATTTCTGGGCAGATCTCTTACAAATGTCTTTGCAAATTCTTTGGCTGGAGGTGTGCACCCCTCCTCCACTTCAGCAGCCCAGCTGTCCCTGTAATCGTGGAACCTCCGACTTACCATGACAGGAGATCTGTTGGTTTATGTAACATTTTACAGTCTCCATCGCACTACAGACCTCAATCTCTGAGACACCGCACTTTGTGTAACGATCTTAAAGAAAAGTTATACCAAAAGAGAAAGAAACCCAATTGTTTCTTGTTGTTCTTCTGAACGTAAAATAATCTGAACGGATTATTCAATAACAGGGATCCAAGGAGCTGCCAATTTACAGAAACTTCCAACAACATCCCACTCCTGATATTCACTCATTTTAAAAGAACCAGAGGGGGGGAGATGAGGACAACTTATTCACGCATCAAGTTATTATGATCTTGAATGCGCTGTCTGAAAGGGTGGTGGAAGTAGATTCAATAATAACTTTCCAAACAACAATAACTTGCCTTTATATAGAGCCTTTAATGTAGTAAAACATCCCAAGGCATGATTATCAGACAAAACTTGACACTGAGCCACATAAGGAGATATTAGGACAGGTGCCCAAAAGCTTGGTCAAAGAGTTAGATTTTAAGGAGCGTCTTAAAGGAGAAGAGAGAGAAAGGTAGAGAGGCAGAGAGGTACAGAGAGTGAATTCCGGAGCTTAGAGCCTAGGCAGCTGAAGGCACAGCCGCCAATGGTGGAGCGATGAATATCGGAGATGCACAAGAGGCCAGACTTGGAGGAGCGCAGAGATCTTAGAGGGTTGTAGGGATGGAGGAGGTTACAGAGATAGGGAGGGGCGAGGCCATGAAGGGATTTGAAAACAAGGATGAGAAATTTTAAATCGAGGCATTGCCAGATCAGGAGCCAATGTAGGTCAGCGAATACAGGGATGATGGGTCAATGGGACTTGGTGGCAGTTAGGATATGGGCAGCAGAGTTTTGGATGAACTCAAGTTTACGGAGGGTTCAAGGTGGGAGGCCAGGGGAGCATTGTGGCTCAGTGTCAAGTCTAGAGTTAACAAAGGCATGGATGAAGGTTTCATCAGCAGATGAGCTGAAGCAGGGGCAGAGACGGGCGATGTTATGGAGGCGGAATTAGGCAGACTTTGATATGGGATCGGAAGCTCAGCTCAGGGTAAAATAGGATGCAAGGTTGCGAACGGTCTGGTTCAGCCTCAGACAATGGCCAGGGAGAGGGATGGAGTTGGTGGCTAGGGAACGGAGTTTGTGGTGGGGACCGAAGACAATGACTTTGGTCTTCCAAAGTTGGAGGAAAGTTGGAGGAAATTTCTGCTCTACAAATACTGATGTCAGACAAGCAGCAGTTCAAATCAGAGGTAGTGGAGGGGTTGAGAGAGATAGTGGTGAGGTAGAGCTGGGTGTCGTCAGCGTACATGTGGAACCTGACATGTTTTCGGATGATGTCGCCAAGCGGCAGCATGGTAGATGAAAAATAGGAGGGGCCAAGGATAGATCCCTGGAGGACTCCAAAAACAATGGTGTGGGAGCGGGAAGAGAATCCATTGCAGGTGATTCTCCGGCTATGGCTGGACAGATAAGAATGGAACCGGGGAGGGCAGTCCCACCCAGCTGGACAACGGAGGAGAGGTGTTGGAGGAGGATGATATGGTCAACCGTGTCAAAGGCTGAAGACAGGTCAAGATGGATGAGGAGGGATAGTTTCCCACGGTCACAGTCACAGAGGACGCCATTTGTGACATCAGAACCGTATCAGTGCTGTGACAGGGGCAGAAACCTGATTGGAGGGTTCAAACATGGAGTTACAGGAGAGATGGGCATGGATTTGGGAGGCGACAACACATTCAAGGACTTTGGAGAGGAAAGGGAGGTTGGAGATGGGGCGGTAGTTTGCAAGGACAGAGAGGTCAAGGAAGGGTTTATTGAGGAGGGGGGTGATGATGCCAGATTTAATGGGAAGGGGACAGTGCCAGAGGAGAGGGAACCATTAACAATATCAGTTAGCATGGGGGCCAAGAAGGGAAGTTGGGTGGTCAGCAGTTTGGTGGGAATAGGGCTGAGGGAGCAGGAGGATTTCAGGGATAAGGTGAGCTCGGAGAGGACATGAGGGGAGACAGGAGAGAAACTAGAGAAAGAAGCGAGTTCAGGGCTAGGGCAGGGAGGAAACATTAGGGGAAGTTTAGCTCAGTGGACTAGGGGAAGGGAGGAATGCAGCAGAGGCACCTGATAGAAAAGTCTCAATCTTAGTGACAAAGAAGTCCATGAGCTCCTTGCACTTGTTGTTGGAGGTGAGGGTGGAGGGGGGCAGGGGAATGGGGCTTAAGAAGACGGTTTGTAGTGGAGAGGAGAAGCCGGGGGTTATCTTTGCATTCCAGGATGATCCTGGAATAGTGAGCAGTTTTGGCAGAGGAGAGCAGGACCTTTATTTGGTCCAGCCAAATTGGGCGTTGAATGGCTAAAACGCCATAAACGTTCAAGTCTTCATCCTTTGCATTTAAGGAACGGAGGAGGGGAACATATCATTCCTCTCCAAAGTCTTTGAACGTGTCATTGCCTCCCAAATCCGTGCCCATCTTTCCCGCAACTCAACACTGATAATCGCTTTTTTGAAGCACCCTGGGACGTTTTACTACGTTAAAGGCGCTATATAAATGCAAGTTGTAGTAGTAGTAGTAGTTGTTGTTGTTGTACCACTGGGACAGTGACCAGGGTGAGAGAAATCAAGGGTTTTACTGGGGACAAGGGCATCATTAATGTAGAACAATGTCCCAAGGCGCTTCACAGGAGCGTTATCAAACTAAATTTGACACCGAACCGTATAAAGAGATATTAGGACAGGTGACCAAAAGCTTGATCAAAGAGTTTGGTTAAGGAGCGTCTTAAAGGAGGCGAGCGAGGTAGGGAGCATTAGGGAGGGAATTCCAGAGCTTAGGGCCGAGTCAGCTGAAGGCACGGCCACCAATGGAGAAGCGTAGAAAATCGGGGATGTGCAAGAGGCCAGAATTGGGGGAGTACAGAGATCTCGGAGCGTTGTAGGGCTGGAGGAGGTGACAGAGATAGGGAGGGGGTGAAACCATGGAGGGATTTGAAAATAAGGATGAGAATTTTAAAATTGGAAAATTTAAAAAGGGAACCGGATATATACTTGAAAAGGAACATTTGCAAGTGAACGGGGAAATAGAAGGGGAGTGGGACTAATTGGATAGCTCGTTCAAAGATTCGGCAAATGCACAATGGGCCGAATGGCCTCCTTCTGTGCTGTCAGATTCTATGGGGGAGTTTTAACCCTATGACGGGCGGGAGGGGATGGGGGCTGGGGGTTAAACCGTCAAATTCACGAAACCCGACCGTAACCCGCCATGAAAGTGCCTGTTTCCGTTTTAACCGTGGTGGGCATCGGGGCCCCCGAGTAACCCACTCTGGAAAGGCAGGGCCATCGTTATAATATGTAAATGAGGCTCCTTTCCTGAGATTTTGGCAGCGATTTTAAATTTAATGCCTCCTGCACGGGTTTCCCGGGGATCAGGAAACTCACCAGTCAAACGGAGGCAAGATTGAACGGCATTTCATGGGGTTGGTTAAAGGTCAGGTGTCCCTATGATTAAAGGCTCAGTGCTCACAGCTGCTTTCTCAATCCCCTCTGGGAAATGATTTAGTGAGAGTACTTGTTGTGACAGGCTTTATTTGTACAGTTTTGAGGTGTTGACATAGAGAATATCAGGATGGGTGGCGTCATGGATACTTTGATTGGACTTCAGATGAGGAAGACAATCAACATCCACAGCAGCAAGGTCTTGCTGTGATGGGAGTAACAGAGAGGGGAGCAACGGAGAGGGGAGTAACAGAGAGCAGAGTAACAGAGAGGGGAGTAACAGAGAGGGGAGCAATGGAGAGGGGAGTAACAGAGAGGGGAGCAACAGAGAGGTGGACATCAGAGAGAGGAGCAACAGAGAGGGGAGTAACAGAGAGGGGAGCAACAGAGAGGGGAGTAACAGCGAGGGGAGCAACAGATAGGGAAGCAACGAAGAGGAAGCAAAAGAGAGGGGAGCAATAGAGAGGGGAACAACAGAGAGGGGAGCAACAGAGAGGTCGAGGTCACAGGAGGGACTACTCACCTAGCAGGGTGTACAGACAGAGGCTCAGCTTCCTTGACCTCTCGGAAGGCTTCTGGAGGCTGAGATTATCATGTCAGGTGGTCGTAGACATCTGCAGTCTCCTAGAAGAAGACCAGCTCCTCCCTGGACCTGGTGGACAGGCATTACCAGTGGCTGTGAACGTCACCACTGCCCTCAATGTCTTTGACTCCGGTACCTTCCATGGCACTACCGGAGACATATCAATGGTCTCCCAGCCGGCTGCAAATAAATGCATAAGGCAGGTGACGGATGGATTGTTTGCCTGGGCTGGGAGGTATGTAAACTTCCCCTGTGATGAAAATAGCCAGAATGAGCAGGCACTCAGTTTCACGTCTCTGGCTGGCTTCCCACTGTTGCAGGGGGCCATCGATTGCACACCCGTGGCAATCTGCGGACCACCAGATCAATCAGGAGCATTCGTCAAACGGAAGGGATTTCATTCCATCAATGTTCAATTGATGTGCAGCCACAAGGAAAGGTTCATGCAGGTCTGTGCCAGATTCCCTGGGAGCTGTCATGATGCTTTCATACTTCTGCAGTCCAAGATTCCTGACCTGTTCATACCTGGAAGCATCTTAAGAGGTGGCTGTTAGATAACAAAGGGATATCCCCTTCAAACCTGGCTGGTGACATCTCTGAAGAACCCCTCCAATGAACCCCAAGGGCGCTACAATGACAGCCATATGACAACCAGATGTGAAATCGAGCAAGCCATTGGTGCGCTCAATATATGCTTCAGGTGCCTGGACAGGTCCGGAGATGCTCTTCAGTACTCACCAGTGAGGGTCTCCAGGATAACCGTGGTGGGCTGCGCTCTGCACAACATAGCGCAGCAGCGAAGACAAGAGGTGGAGGAGGAACAAGCCGCTCATCACTCATCTGATGAGAATTCCAATGGAGAGGAGGAGGAGGATGAGGAGAAGGAGGAAGAGGAGGAAGATGAAGATGGGGCACTCCATGCCAGGCCAGCTGCTGACATTGCTGCTCGGGATGCCAGGGATACCCTAACAGCTCGAAGGTTTGGTTAGTCACTCACATTGGACCAAAATAAATATCACAACTCTGGCCCCTCCCCTCCCCCACCCCCAATGACACAAAGTAGTCCTCTAACCAAACATCCACCCACTGCACATGCACCAATTGGTCCCCGTCAATTCATGTCTTCCCATTTATCACCAAGCAACTGAAACCCAAGGAGGCAATGGGCAGGCAAGAATGGTCAACACGGGAAAGTGGAGCAAATTAATACATTTTATGTGAATAAATAAATGAAACTTACTTACGCAACATTTTCACAAACATACGAACATACGAATTAAGAGCAGGAGTAGGCCATTCGGCCCCTCGAGCCTGCTCTGCCATTTGATAAGATCATGGCTGATCTGATTGTGACCTCAACTCTACTTTCCCGTCTACCTACTATAACCTTTGACTCCCTTGTTAATCAGGAATCTATCGAACTCAGCCTTAAATATATTCAAGGACCCTGCCTCCACTGCTCTCTGGGGAAGGGAATTCCACAGACTCACGACCCTCAGAGAAAAAATTTCTCCTCATCTCCGTCTTAAATGGGAGACTCCTTATTTTTAAACTGTGGCCCCTGGTCCTAGTCTGTCCCACAAGGGGAAACATCCTCTCAGCATCTACCCCTTCTAGTCCCCTCAGGATCTTATATGTTGCAATAAGATCACCTCTCATTCTTCTAAACTCCAGTCTATACTGGCCCAACTTGTCCAACCTTTCCGCATAAGATAACCCCCTCATCCCAGGAATCAGTCGAGTGAACCTTCTCTGAACACCCACAGGCAAACCCTCAGTGAACGACAAAGCTTTTCTCTTCCTTTGCCTGCCGCTCCTACGTGGTGCAACACCTGCTGCTTCAGCAGAGGTAGAGGCAGGCTGCTCAGATCCCTGCTCTGACCCTTGAGGTGTGCTTGGCTGATGACCTCTGGGCTTTGGAGCCCAGGAGGCCCCCACCAAAGAATGCTCCACCTACACTTGTGCAGGGCCGACTCGGCCTTTGGGAGAAGAGGCAGCATATCGGGTACTGGTTGAGGTGGGGGGCAATGGGTGAGACGTGGGAGCGCTTTGACTGGAGTCCCCACTTCCATGTCCCCTTTCGCCATCATCCCTCTCCTGGGCCAGCGGCACATCACTCTCACCATTCCACGGGGGAACAGTTTGGTGCTGATCAGTGATGCATTGTAAGGCCACAGCTAAGGTATCTGTCATCCTGTTTAAGGCGGCACAAATCCATAGTCGGCACGGACATGGTCAGGGCCTGCAGGGACTGGTTGGATTGCCGCGATTGAAGTTCCACAGAGGAGGCCAATCTAACCATGGAAGACATCCTCGCAATGGCCTGCGACATCGAACCACAGATGATTGAGCTGAACTCCTCCATCCTCTCCGAAATTTCATTCATGAGGTGATCAGATTTCATTCGGTGCTGAAATCAAGTCAACATGACTTGGTCTTGAATGAGATACTGTCACCATGCAGCAGTGAAGTCTGAGTCTCACCATCTCCGATGCTTAAAGACGCTGATATCCCGCTTAGTTCCAGGGCCTCCTGCTTTGCAGATTACAACTGGACGATCTGTGGTGGCCCACCTCCGGACCTCTCCCTCTCCCTTGTATTTTGTGCTCTCTTCTCCTGCAAGGGTGGCATGACAGACCTATGAGTGTTTGTAAGGCATGTGTGTATCCGATGGATAGAACATAGAAAATAGAAAATAGGAGCAGGAGTAGGCCATTCGGCCCTTCGAGCCTGCTCCACCATTCAATATGATCATGGCTGATCCTCGATCTCAATACCATATTCCTGCTCTCTCCCCATACCCCTTGATGCCTTTTGTGTGTCAAAATCTATCTAGCTCCTTCTTAAATATATTCAGTGACTTGGCCTCCACAGCCTTCTGTGGTAGAGAATTCCACAGGTTCACCACCCTCTGAGTGAAGAAATTTCCCCTCATCTCAGTCCTAAATGTCCTACCCTGTATCCTGAGACTGTGACCCCTCGTTCAGAACCCCCCAGCCAGGGGAAACATCCTCCCTGCATCCAGTCTGTCTAGCCCTGTCAGAATTTTATATATTTCAATGAGATCCCCTCTCATTCTTCTAAACTCGAATGAATACAGGCCGAGTCGACCCAATCTCTCCTCATACAACAGTCCTGCCATCCCAGGAATCAGTCTGGTGAACCTTCGCTGCACTCCCTCTATGGCAAGTATATCCTTTCTTAGGCAAGGAGACCAAAACTGCACACAATACTCCAAGTGTGGTCTCACCAAGGCCCTGTACTGTAGTAAGACATCCTTGCTCCTGTACTCAAATCCTCTTGCAATGAAGGCCAACATACCATTTGCCTTCCTAACTGCTTGCTGCACCTGCATGTTTGCTTTCAGTGACTGGTGTACAAGGACACCCAGGTCCCTTTGTACATCAACATTTCCCAATCTATCACCATTTAAATAATACTCTGCCTTTCTGTTTTTCCTTCCGAAGTGGATAACTTTACACTTATCCACATTATACTGCATCTGCCATGTATTTGCCCACTCACTCAACTTGTCTAAATCGCCTTGAATCCTCTTTGCATCCTTCTCACAACTCACAATCCCACCTAGTTTTGTGTTGTCAGCAAACTTGGAAATATTACATTTGGTTCCCTCATCCAAATCATTGATATATATTGTGAATAGCTGGGGCCCAAGCACCGATCCCTGCGGTATCCCACGAGTCACTGCCTGCCACCCCAAAAAAGACCCATTTATTCCTATTCTCTGTTTCCTGTCTGCTAACCAATTTTCAATCCATGCCAGTATATTACCACCAATCCCATGTGCTTTAATTTTGCACACTAACCTCTTAAGTGGGACTTTATCAAAGGCCTTCTGAAAATCCAAATAAACCACATCCACTGGTTCTCCCTTATCTGTTCTACCAGTTACATCCTCAAAAAACTCCAGTAGGTTTGTCAAACATGATTTCCCTTTCATAAATCCATGTTGACTTTGTCTAATCCCGTTGATATTTTCTAAGTGTCCTGTTATCACATCCTTTATAATAGACTCTAGCATTTTCCCTATTACTGATGTTAGGCTAACCGGCCTATAGTTCCCTGTTTTCTCTCTCCATCCTTTTTTAAATAGTGGGGTTACATTTGCCATTCTCCAATCTGCAGGAACTGTTCCATAATCTATAGAATTTTGGAAGATGACAACTAATGCATCCACTATTTCCCTGGCTACTTCTTTTAGTACTCTGGGATGTAGATTATCAGGCCCTGAGGACTTAACGGCTTTCAGTCCCATTAATTTCTCCAGCACTATTTTTTTACTAATACTAATTTCCTTTAATTCCTCCTTCTCACTTCCCTAGCATTTCTGGGAAGTTATTTGTGTCCACTTCCGTGAAGACAGAACCAAAGTATTTGTTTAATTGCTCTCCCATTTCGTTGTTCCCCATTATAAATTCTCCTGTTTCTGACTGTAAGGGACCTACATTTGTCTTCACTAATCTTTTTCTTTTTACATACTTGTAGAAGCTTTTACAGTCCACTTTTATGTTCCTTGCAAGTTTACTCTCATACTCTATTTTTCCCCTCTTAATCAATCTCTTGGTCCTTTTTTACTGAATTCTAAACTGCTCCCAATCCTCAGACTTGCTACTTTTTCTGGCAACTTTATATGACTCCTCTTTAGATCTAATACTTTCCTTAATTTCTTTTGTTAGCCATGGTTGGGCCACTTTTCCTTTTGTGTTTTTGTGCCAGAAAGGAATGTATAATTGTTGCAATTCATGCATTCGTTCCTTAAATGTTAGCCATTGTCTATCCACCTTCATGCCTTTTAATGAAGCTTTCCAATTTATCACAGCCAACTCACTCCTCATACCTTCATAACTTCCTTTGTTTAGATTTTCGGATTGGACCACTTCACTTTCCATCTTAATGAAGAATTCTATCATGTTATGGTCACTCTTCCCTAAAGGACCCCGCACAACAAGATTATTAATTAATCCCTTCTCATTGCACAATACTCAATCTAGGATAGCCTGTTCCCTGGATGGTTCCTCAATGTACTGGTCTAAAAAAAATCTCGTACACATCCTCCACAGTATTATTGCTAATTTGGTTTGGCCAGTCTATATGTAGATTAAAGTCACCCATAATTACAGTAGTACCCTTGTTACATGCATCTCTAATTTCCTGTTTGATGCTGTCCCCTAAATTACCACTACTGTTTGGAGGCCTACAGACAACTCCCACCAATGTTTTCTGCCCCTTGATGCTCCTTAACTCCACCCAGACTGATTCTACATCTTGATTTTCTGAGCCAATATCCTTTCTCCCTATTGCTCTGATTTCATCCTTCACTAACCACGCCACCCCACCTCCTTTTCCTTTTTGCCTGTCCTTCCTAAATATCGAATACCCTTGGATATTCAGCTCCCAGTCCTGGCCACCCTGCAGCCATGTCTCCGTGATTGCAATTATATCATTTGTTTACATCTATTTGCGTTGTTAATTCGTCTACCTTATTCCGAATGCTTCATGCATTCAGATACAGTGCCTTTAGATTTGTCTTCTTAACATTTTCAGAATGCAGTGCATTCAGTGAGGGTCACAATCAGGCAGACATACCACGGCTGGCACTGGCATGCATTAGGGGATGTGCGTTGACAGTGCCATTTGAGGAACTGTGCTGAGAATCGGGGGAGCTGACTGAAGTGGTGTCAGATGACATAAGGATTGGGGTGAGTGACAGTGGGGGATGGAGAAAGAGGGAGGTGAGGAAGTGCATTGAAATGGAAGGACGGGTGCTGTTGAAACTTAAGTGGGTGTGAGGAGTGATGCGATGGACTACTCTCGACAAGACAGAGTGAGGTGGTGGAGGTGCACCACAGGATGTAGGTGAATCTGCAACCATACTCACCTTTCCTGACCTGGTTAGGTCATTAAACCGCTTCCTGCACTGGATCCAGGTATGAGACACAATGCTCCTGCTGCTCACCTCCTCAGCCACCACTAACCACGCCTTCTTTGTCACAGCATCAGG
Organism: Heptranchias perlo; assembly: GCF_035084215.1. Lineage (NCBI taxonomy): Eukaryota > Metazoa > Chordata > Chondrichthyes > Hexanchiformes > Hexanchidae > Heptranchias > Heptranchias perlo. The sequence continues at coordinate 11,003,022 of NC_090350.1, read as the reverse complement.
TTTCTTCTTGCCATTGCTGGGGAATAGGACCCCCTTCCTAGCCCTCACTGCACCCAGCAGTACATCAAGGGACGCCTCATTGAACTGGAATGCAACCTTTGCCCCTCCTGACTCCGTCTCTCAATTTTTCTCTCTCTCCTACAATACTCCCAGCTCCTATAAAATTCCATCTTTGCATTGGCCCTTTAAATAGTTGAGGTGAAATCGCGTCATGCGGGTGAGCGTCACGCCCGCTCACGCGCATTGGAGATACGAAACCCGGAAGTAAAATGATGACGAAGCATCCCTGTTGAAATCGGACATTCCTACCCATCCCACGATCTTCCACGTTTCGCTCCCGCTATCACCCACCCGCTCAGATCCTGCCTCTGCATTAACATCGACCCCTATGATACACCAAGATCGCCTACTTCCACCTCTGTAACATTGCCCGTTTCCGCCCCTGCCTCGGCTCATCTGCTGCTGAAGCCCTCATCCATGCCGTTGTTACCTTTAGACTTGACTATTCCAATGCTTTCCTGGCCGGCATCCCATCTTCCACCCTCCATAAACTTGAGCATATCTAAAATTCTGCTGCCCATATCCTAACTCGCACCAAGTCCTGTTAACCCATTACCTCTGTACACGCTGACCTACATTAATTAGCTCCCGGTCCAGCAATGCCTCGATTTTAAAATTCTCATCCTTGTTTTCAAATCCCTTCAAAGCCTTGCCCCTCACTATCTCTGTAACAGCCCAACAACCTTCTGAGATCTCTGAACTCCTCCAATTCCGGCTTCCTGCGTATCCCCGATTTTAATCGCTCCACCATTGGCGGCCATTCCTCAACTGCCTAGGCCCTAAGCTTTGGAATTCCCTCCCTAAATCTCTTCTCCCTTCCACCTCTCTCTCCTTTAAGATATTGCTCAAAACCTGCCTCTTTGACCAAGCTTTTGGTCACCTGTCTTAATATCTCCTTCTGTGGCTTGGTGTCAAATATTGTTTGGTAACGCTCCTGTAAAGCACCTTGGGATGTTTTACTACGTTAAATGTGCTATAAAAATGCAAGTTGTTATTGTTATTAATTAGCTTCTAATTGACGTTGGGATCTATTTAGACTACTTCCCCATAGGGTATAACTGAGCAGTGGCTTTAAAGGTTCAGGCCAGATCAGCAGCTTAATCTTCCAACTGTTCTCCAGAGCCCAGGCGACTCACAAGCAACGTAATCCGAGACCAGGAAGTAGGTCAAATCTGGAAATTGCCACGGCAGTGACCAGGGTGCACACATTCTCTGAGCTGCTTCATTTCTCACCCTCTAGAGATGGATTATCACTCTCGCCAGTTACTCGACCAAATCAGTAACTATGCTAAGTCATCCAAGAAGCATGAAATGAGCCCTGTTGCTAACAAAATCCCGACTGACCAGGATTCCGACTAAATCCCACTGTAGGAAACCTATTCAACTGTCAATAAAATTTAAAAACAATCTCGTAAAACTTTAGTTTGTTTAATGTTTAGGCTGTGGCTGAAATAAATTAATGAAGCTCCCGAAAATAAAATCCATTAAATTGCCTTGAATTCTCTTTAACATAATGCCAGGGCGGCCATTTTGGAATCAGAACTCAAAACAACCATTTTTTTTATTCGTTCATGGGATGTGGGTGTCGCTGGCAAGGCCAGCATTTATTGCCCATCCCTAATTGCCCTTGAGAAGGTGGTGGTGAGCCGCCTTCTTGAACCGCTGCAGTCTGTGTGGGAAGGTCCTCCCACAATGCTGTTAGGAAGGGAGTTCCAGGATTTTGACCCAGCGACAATGAAGGAACGGCGATATATTTCCAAGTCGGGATGGTGTGTGACTTTGAGGGGAACGTGCAGGTGACGTTGTTCCCATGTGTCTGCTGCTCTTGTCCTTCTAGGTGGTAGAGGTCGTAGAATTGGGAGGTGCTGTCGAAGAAGCCTTGGCGAGTTGCTGCAGTGCATCCTGTGGATGGTACACGCTGCAGACACAGTGCGCCGGTGGTGAAGGGAGTGAATATTTAGGGTGGTGGATGGGGTGCCAATCAAGCGGGTTGCTTTGTCCTGGATGGTGACCAGCTTCTTGAGTGTTGTTGGAGCTGCACTCATCCAGGCAAGTGGAGAGTATTCCATCACACTCCTGACTTGTGCCTTGTAGATTGTGAAAAGGCTTTGGGGAGTCAGGAGGTGAGTCACTCGCCGCAGAATACCCAGCCTCTGACCTGCTCTTGTAGCCACAGCATTTATATGGCTGGTCCAGTTAAGTTTCTGGTCAATGGTGACCCCCAGGATGTTGATGGTGGGGGATTCGGCGATGGTAATGCCATTGAATGTCAAGGGGAGGTGGTTAGACTCTCTCTTGTTGGAGATGGTCATTGCCTGGCACTTGTTTGGCACGAATGTTACTTGCCACTTATGAGCCCAAGCCTGGATGTTGTCCAGGTCTTGCTGCATGTCGGCACAGACTGCTTCATTATCTGAGGGGTTGCGAATGGAACTGAACACTGTGCAATCATCAGCAAACATCCCCATTTCTGAGCTTATGATGGAGAGAAGGTCATTGATGAAGCAGCTGAAGATGGTTGGGCCTAGGACATTGGCTTGAGGAACTCCTGCAGCAATGCCCTGGGGCTGAGATGATTGGCCTCCAACAACCACTACCATCTTCCTTTGTGCTATGTATGACTCCAGCCACTGGAGAGTTTTCCCCCTCATTCCCATTGACTTCAATTTTACTAGGGCTCCTTGGTGCCTCACTCAGTCAAATGCTGCCTTGATGTCAAGGACAGTCACTCTCACCTCACCTCTGGAATTCAGCTCTTTTGTCCATGTTTGGACCAAGGCTGTAATGAGGTCTGGCACCGAGTGGTCCTGGCGGAACCCAAACTGAGCATCGATGAGCAGGTTATTCGTGAGTAAGTGCCGCTTGATAGCACTGTCGACGACACCTTCCATCACTTTGCTGATGATTGAGAGTAGACTGATGGGGCGGTAATTGGCCGGATTGGATTTATCCTGCTTTTTGTGGACAGGACATAACTGGGCAATTTTCCACATTGTCGGGTAGATGCCAGTGTTGTAGCTGTACTGGAACAGTTTGGCTAGAGGCGCGGCTAGTTCTGGAGCGCAAGTCTTCAGCACTACAGCCGGAATATTGTCGGGGCCCATAGCCTTTGCTGTATCCAGTGCACTCAGCCGTTTCTTGATATCACGTGGAGTGAATCGAATTGGCTGAAGACTGGCTTCTGTGATGGTGGGGATATCGGGATGAGGCCGAGATGGATCAACCACTCGGCACTTCTGGCTGAAGATGGTCGCAAACGCTTCAGCCTTGTCTTTTGCACTCACATGCTGGACTCCGCCATCATTGAGGATGGGGATGTTTACAGAGCCTCCTCCTCCCGTTAGTTGTTTAATTGTCCACCACCATTCACGACTGGATGTGGCAGGACTGCAGAGCTTTGTTCTGATCCGTTGTTTGTGGAATCGCTTAGCTCTGTCTATAGCACGTTGCTTCTGCTGTTTAGCGTGCATGTCGTCCTGAGTTGTAGCTTCACCAGTTTGACACCTCATTTTTAGCTACGCCTGGTGCTGCTCCTGACGTGCTCTTCTACACTTCCCATTGAACCAGGGTTGATCCCCTGGCTTGTTGGTAATGGTAGAATGAGGAATATGCCGGGCCATGAGGTTACAGATTGTGCTGGAATGCAATTCTGCTGCTGCTGATGGCCCACAGAGCCTCATGGATGCCTAGTTTTGAGCTGCTAGATCTGTTCTGAATCTATCCCATTTAGCATGCTGATAGTGCCACACAACACGTTGGATGGTGTCCTCAGTGCGAAGACGGGACTTCATCTCCATGAGCACTGTGCGGCGGTCACTCCTACCAATACATTCATGGACAGATGCATCTGCGACAGGTGGATTGGTGAGGATGAGGCCAAGTAAGTTTATCCCTCGTGTTGGTTCGCTCACCATCTGCCGCAGGCCCAGTCTGGCAGCTATGTCCTTCAAGACTTGGCCAGCTCGGTCAGTAGTGGTGCTACTGAGCCACTCTTGGTGATGGACATTGAAGTCCCCCACCCAGAGTACATTTTGTGCCCTTGCTACCCTCAGTGCTTCCTCCAAGTGGTGCTCAACATGGAGGAGGACTGATTCATCAGCTGAGGGAGGATGGTTGGTAGTAATCAGCAGGAGGTTTCCTTGCCCATGTTTGACCTGATGCCATGAGATTTCATGGGGTCCGGAGTCAATGTTGAGGACTCCCGGGGCCACTCCCTCCTGACTGTATATCACTGTACCGCCACCTCGGTGGGTCTGTCCTGCCGGTGGGACAGGACATACCCAAGGATGGTGATGGAAGAGCCTTGGACGTTGGCTGAAAGGTATGATTCAGTGAGTATGGCTATGTCGCGCTGTTGCTTGACTTGTCTATGGGACAGTTCTCCCAATTTTGGCACAAGTCCCCAGATGTTAGTGAGGAGGACTTTGCAGGGTCGACTGGGCTTGGTTTGCCTTTGTTGTGTCCGGTGCCTAGTGGTCTGATGCCAGGTGGTCCGTCCGGTTTTATTCGTATTATGACTTTTTTTTCGTGAGATTGTACAACTGAGTGGCTTGCTGGGCCATTTCAGAGGGCGATTAAGAATCAACCACATTGCTGTGTGGAATCACATATAGGCCATGTTGGCACCATGGTTACTTATAGAACTATATATTTTTTTAAAAAGCAAGATTTTATAAAATTACTTACCCTGTTGCTGTAAAATACTAAAGATTGATATTGCAGGGACACATTTCGTTCAAGAAGCCTTCGCGAGACCCTGAAGAATAATGCAGTGTGACTGAGGAGCCACTTTCTCCTAACGATCAGATTTTGCATCATAAATAGAACAATAATTGATAATATGCGCCAGAACAGCCGTAATAGACCCGAGGGGCTCAAATGTCACCATAAAATCTAAAAATGAATCCCAAGTGATTCCTAAATGTCATTGAAATGTCGAGATTATATTACAAGTTTGAACTTTTTCGCTGTTGCCTGCGTTTTTTTTCAATCATGTGTACTATTTAGTTTGCTTGTGATGCGATTTTTGGAGTTTGTTTTGGTTTGCAGTGAGCCCTGAGGGTGGGAGTGAAAGTCAGATGTCCCACGCGATCAGACGATTTACGCCTGAAGAAGAGTATTTGGATTCACAGTGTGGCTGCACACCATGATTTATTCTGCTCAGTGTAAAGAATACCTCTTCGCTGTAATTTATATCGAGATCCCTGTGGATTGTGAGTCGTCCTGTGACACAAGGCAACAGGAAAGCAGCGACAGGTGGGGCGCCAACTCTAGTTGGACGTGAGCCTAGAGGTTTCATCACATGACCTCCCTCCGCCAACCACCCCGCCACCACCTACCCGTCATTGGTCGCCCGACACATCCATCCTCACAGTGCTCCTCCTTCCCATGCCAATAGGAAAGCAAACAGACTCTCCATTACCCGATTGGGTGTTTCTTGACTGTCAGTCAAACAGCCCTTTTTTCCCATCTCCAGGATTTTTATAACTAATAAACAAAAGTGTTCAAAGAAAATTTTAAAAAACACAATTTTTTTTAATGCCTCTGTGATTTCTCCACTGCATTGTTTGCAGCAGTGTCCAGGAGATTAACCTTTAATTGTTGGAGACCCCAGGACAATTCTGGAGTGTTGGCAACCCTAGGTGGCAGGTGGGTTTAACTCTGCCTCAACTTACTGAACTCATGATTTGAGCTGAGATGTCTGGGCAGAATGTAAAGTTCAAATTGATGTAATGTACCTGTAATGAATCTGTAATGTACCTGTAATGAATCTGTAATCAATAATCTGTATTGAGTATAATGCAATGAGACACCCCAGAGTGTCATGAACTGTAATTATGTACAATGTGTTCATTGAACTGTACTTGATGTAACCTGCAAATTGTATAATCTGTATTGTGTATGTTTGGAATGTGATATGACAACTGTATTGTATGTTTTGCTGCAAATTTTATGAATAAAGTATATTTTATGAAAAAAAAGAGGTGTTAAGGCCAGGCACATCCCTACAGGAAAGGAAAAAATCAGAGAGACCATTGCTCCTGGCCCCCTCGTGTACCTCCTAGCAGTTGAGTCAGATCAGTAGTGACACAAGCCTGATGTTCGTGAAGAGCTCGAATGGCTGGCTTGTGGGAATGGCACTAGGGAGTCGTGCCAGGCACAGTTGGTGTGCGGCTCCTGGAGAGATGAGAGGGCAAGCACAAAGGAAAATTGGACTCACCCTCAAAGATTAAAAAAAGGAAAGAAATTCCTTGAACACAGGGGAGGAGGAAGTCTCCATCTTATTTTATCCTTGTGTCACTTGATGCTATCTGATTGTAGTTCTTTACATCATAAAGGCAGTCCTATTGTCCTTCCTGTGATCTGATCTCAGTGTAACAGCCATTCACCTCTCCTGGGATTCACAGTAAGTAGCTTTGCTTATTAGGTGATTTCCACACCGAAAAGAATGTTGTGTACGGCTGGTATTAAATGTTGTGAAACTGTAACATGACCTCAAAAGTCCTGATGGCTTTCTAAACGACTTAACTGATTTATATTTACCACCCAAAGTTGTTCCCGTTGATTGCATTACAACCTTATAACGCTAGCTATGATACTGTATAACACATCAGGACACATCGTTCCCATTGGCGGACGGTGAGAACAAAGAGGGGAGAAAGAGGGATTGCATCTCAGCCCCAGTGCGCAGTAATTCACTAAGGCACTTGTGCCCGCCTAGTTTCTTATCATAGTATCATAGTAGGGACAGCACAGGAGGAGGCCTTTCGGCCCATCGTGCCTGTGCTGGCTCTTTGAAAGAGCTATCCAATTAGTTCCATTCCCCTGCTCTTTCCCCATAGCCCTGTAATTTTCTTCCCGTCAAGTATTTATCCAATTCCCTTTTGAAAGTTATCATTGAATCTGCTTCTGCCACCCTTTCAGGCAGAGCATTCCAGATCATAACAACTCACTGCGTAAAAAAATGTTTCCTCATGTCGTCTCGGGTTCTTTTGCCGATCATCTTAAATCTGTGTCTTCTGGTTACCGACCCTTCTTCCACTGGAAACAGTTTCTCCTTATTTACCTTATCAAAACCTTGAAGTGCCGTAACCTACAAGGCTACGGACCAAGAGCTGGAAAGTGGGATTAGGCTGGAAAGCTCTTTTTCAGCCGGCACAGACACGATGGGCCAAATGGCCTCCTTCTGTGCGGTAAATTTCTATGATTCTATGAAAACCCTTCATGATTTTGAACATCTCTATCAAATCTCCCCTCAACCTTCTCTGCTCTATGGAGAATAATCCCAGCTTCTCCAGTCTCCCCACATAACTGAAGTCCCTCATCCCTGGTACCATTCTAGTAAATCTCCTCTGCACCCTCTCTAGGGCCTTGACATCCTTCCTAAAATGTGGTGCCCAGAACTGAATACAATACTCCAGCTTAGGCCTAACCAGTGTTTGATAAAGGTTTCGCATAACTTCCTTATAGATGAGATGGTGTATCTGCCACCTTCCAAAGCACAAATCATATTTATTTATTAATTACTTTAATACTGGATAATTTGTAAATTTGATGCAACCTTAGAATAATAACCCATGTAAATAATCCTGTGTGATTCATAAAAGTTATTGCTGTGTATGGCCTGGTGGACCAATGCACCAACACAACACCCTTTCACCTCTATGCCCTGAGTTCCAATTCAGCCCAGAATGATGTGATGAAAGTCTCCACTGTGTCTTATTGTAATAGCGCCCTATGAAACGAGTTCGGTCTCCAGCCCCTTTCCTCCTGGACTTGGGCTCGCAGCACACACCAACCTTTCAAAACTGTTAATACCAAAAAGAGGTTGCAGGTTGGCGGATGTGGGAAATGAGAAATATCACACTGGTGCAGTAGCGGACTCTCTTTAATGTTGGGGCAGTGTAGAGGGAGCTGAATTCTGTATCTAACCCGTGCTGTACCTGACCAGGGAATGTTTGATGGGACACTACTAAGGGACCTTTAATCTGTATGTAACCTCTACTGTACCTGCCCTGGGAGTGTTTGAGAGAGCGTAGAGGAAAGTTTACTCTGTATCTAACCCATGCTGTACCTGCCCTGGGAATGTATGGGATGGCAGTTCCCTGTACTAACAATCTTGAACAATGGGGTAACCAATTGCTTTACACGGTTCAAGAATTGATCTTGAAGGTATTGATTGGGAGGTAAAGAGACAATTGTTCCAACTGTTAATTCCTATCAGAACGTGACCTTATTCCTTCAGGACTGTATTGAGAAAGGGCAAAGGGCACTTTGGCCTTTCTTCAATGACGTAAAAATCCCAATGCAGATTAAACTGGAGAAAATGTCCAAAGAGTTCTCTTTCTTGGTTCCAAACATACAATGCTAGGACTTCCTCTGGCACAAGGGGGCATAGTTGTAGGGATGGAGAGCTAGCCCAGCCACTGAGCATCCAGGGGGGATGTATCTTTATCAAAGCCCCTTGCAATTGGTGACCAATGCTCTCCGTATGTGGCACTGGACTCTGATGTCTATAAACATGAGAGAGGGAGGGAAGGAGGGAAGGAGGGAGGGAAGGACTTGGATTTACATTTCACCTTTCACATCCTCCGGAAATGCAAAGTGCTTCACAGCCAATGAGTTACTTTTGAGGTTTAGGTTACTGTTGTAATGTAGACAAGCACAGCAGCCAATTTGTGAACAGCAATGAGATAAATGACCAGATAATATGTTTATGATGGTGTTGGTTGAGGGATAAATGTTGGGCAGGACACCAGGAGATCTCCCCTACTCTTCTTCAAATAGGGCCGAGACTTTTCACATCCACTTGAGGTGGTAGACAGGGCCTCGGTTTAACGTTTCGTCCTAAAGACGGCACCTCTGACAGTGCAGCACTCCCTCGGTACTGCACTGAAGTGTCAGTGCAGCATAAGTGCTCAAGTCTCTGGAGTGGAGCTCTGACTCAAAACAAGAGTATTACCAACTGAGCCAAGGCTCAAAACATCCAGGGTGGTTGGTACGTGATGGGCTGCTCTTGTACCGTGCTAAAGAGGAAATGTGAGATAGCATGTGCTGGAAGGCACTGCCGGGAGGTCAGGTATGAAAACATTTACTCACATATCCAGGATTCAGTGCCAAACAAGACTGGGTTGCAGACTGGCAGCTGCTCCTGTTGCACTGCCCCTCCAACTGGTGGAACCATTGTTCCGGTGGAAATGGTCTGTGCCATGCTGTGTGCAGGAGGATGGTAACAGTGCACTCACACATTTTAGGGTGAGTTGTGCTGTCCACCATGTCACTCGGGGGAGTTCCTGATACTCGCTGTCCCAAATACAAACTTGCCCATTCTCCAATTTCCAGCTCCGTACGGGAGGTAAGCAGGATCTCAGGATCTCATTGGTGTTGAGTTGGCTTCAAGATGACATAACTGGTGGTGGAAAATTGAAACTGAGTCGATCTTCTCAGTTCGATTGGCTCAGTAATCTGATATCTGAGCCAGTCAGGTCGAGAGGGTACAGCTGGTGATTGACCAGCTAGACCTGCTCATTGGTGGTTTTGAAGGGATAGACCTATCACTGGGAGAACGGGATTCTTCCCATTCCGCTCTAACTAGCTTTGAAAATCAACGTCCTGATGGTACGGTGATCCGAGCTGGATGAGCAGCAGGAAGGTTACCAGTGCTCTCTGTTGGCAGGCCGCACGGTCTTAGCTGGTTAAGCTGCAGTACCTCTGTGCACTCTTGGGGTCCCTAAGCCTGGACTGTTTCCAACCTGCACTTTAGCTCTTAGGAGAAAGAACTTGCATTTATTTAGCACCTTTCGCAACTTCAGGATGTCCCAAATCGCTTCACAGCCGATGAAGTACTTTTTGAAGTATAGTGACTGTTGTAATGTAGGAAACGCAGCAGCCAATTTGCGCTCAGCAAGGTCCCACAAACAGCAATGTGATAATGACCAGATAATCTGTTTCAGAGATGTTGGTTGGGAGATAAATATTGGCCAGGGTACCAGAGAGAACTCCCCAGCTCTTCTTCGAGATAGTGCCATGGGATCTTTTACATCCACCTGAGAGGGCTGACTGGGCCTCAGTTTAACGTCTCATTCGAAAGACAGCACCTCCGACAGTGCAGCACTCCCCCAGTACTGCACTGGAGTGTCAGCTTAGATTATGTGCTCAAGCCTCTGGAGCGGGGCTTGAACCCATAACTTTCTGACTCAGAAGCAAGCATGCTACCCACTGAGCCAAGGCTGACATGCCCAGCTTAGGTAAATGGGATGTGTTCCCAAAAAGGGGAGATGGTGTGCACTCCACATCCTGCAGACAGAAACTCTACCTGTGTGGATTCCTCAGTGGCTCGGTGATGGGTTTCCGCGTGTGGCAGACAGTGAACCAAACATGACTCTATGTGGGTCTGGTACCAGTAATTACAGCTGCTCCATGGTCTACAAGAGTAATCGTACTGTTCTTTTGTGTTCCTACAGACCATAGCACAGAAAGGGTATTGTGCGGTGAAAGCACTGGCTACCAGCAGAGGGTGCGGCTGATCCAAGAAGGTAAACAAAGGGCATGGAAGAGAAGGAAAAAGAGGCAATGTGGAGGGAAGGGTTTGTAGGTTCTGATGCCAGCAATCTTAAACAGTCATGTACAAAAAATGGCCTCTATGAATGAATCTTGTAGGAAAACAAGAGGCAGGATGATGAAGGGAGGATATTCACTGGGGAAGTGGGATAAACACAGGCACGGGCTTTAGAGCTGTATGGTTTACAGTCGGAATCTCTGACTACAAATTTCAGATAATAAGATTCTTGTATAAGTGGCCCACCAGTCTCTCAGATGCCCACCAACCACCAGTCTTGGACCCATCTACCATCATCAAGCTGCCAGTGCCCAGGAAACGCACCCACCATGAATGCCTTTGATACTCACCCACTGATCCACCACCAGTGCCCCCTACACCCACCCACCCACGATTAGTGCCCCCAACACCCACCCACTATCCACTACTCAATAACCCAGCATTGTCTTGGGCCTCACCCACCACCAATCACCATGAGAAAATCAGATTCAACCACCACTGAAGGGGATGATTGCTTTGAGATCTCAACTTCTGCCTTCTCGTGACAAACAAATGGATTTCCACGTACTCAGAGAGTCACAAATGTGAATTGCCCTCTGAGCATGGATACCCTATTTTTTATAATTTTTTTTTGGTTGAGAAAGAACCCACTCCAACTGCGTACACACTGGTCCAAAATTGAGCCGACTTATCTCCATTTCAGCAGTTTAAACTCCCCCTTCAGGTTAGCTGCTCATCACTAGGAGATGTACATTGATGGCCAAAGGCTGGAGCCAAGGGAGGTACCAGTGTCCCAGTCCAGATTACACAGGCAACACCTGTGAAGTCAGTTACCTCCACCCTCTCACTCCAAGGTATGGCAGCTCTGATAAAGCAGATAAGAGTTTGATGTTTCTGAGATACTTGGGATTCGTTACCAATCTAACCTAGCAACACTTACCTGATAGTCAATCCCTCTCTCACCTTTAGCCTCTAACCTCTCCTCCTTCACAATCTTCCAAGGCTCTTTCTATTATGGTTAGGTCTTCCCCAGACCGTTCTCTCTTGATCCCCCTAAGTTCAGGGGCCCCATTCGGTTTGGGGACTGGATCCGCTCGGGGCCCCTGGCTGTACAGTTACCTGGGTTGCACGGCCCGAACCTCACCCCCTGCCCTCAGCAGGTTTGAGCTCCTGGTGACCATAATAACATTTCATTCAAGACCTGTACCCTTCACCTCATTGGGCAAAGTGGCCTCTAAACATATGCCATCACACCAGGTCCCATGGAGACCGAGGAAGAGGGCACTCCCAGCCCATCCCTGCCCACTCTGATGCAGGAGATCATGTTTGGGGCTGACGGATGTTCTGCCCAAGATATGGCCCCCCAGAAACTACCTGCCTACTTACTGGACCTTACACTGGATTCCTTCCCCGCAGTCACGGCAGGAAGGTGCTGGAAGGTCTAGGAATTTACTGGGTCAGAGTTTGCACAGGAGAAAGAGCTGGTACAGTAGAGACGGTGTGTGAGAGAGGGAGTATGTGTGCGGGAGAGGGAGTGTGTGTGCGGGAGAGGGGAGTGTGTGTGCGGGAGAGGGAGTGTGTGTGCGGAAGAGTGGTGGGTAAAATTTTGGAGTCTATTATTAAGGAGACAGAAGCGGAACATTTGGATAAACATAATTTAATAGGACAAAGTCAGCATGGCTTTACAAAGGGCAAGTCATGTTTGACAAATTTGCTTGAGTTCTTTGAGGACACAGGGTGAATAAAGGGGAACCAGTGGACGTAGTGTATTTGGACTTCCAGAAGGCACTCGACAAGGTGCCACATAAAAGATTATTGCTCAAGATAAAGAATCACTGGATTGGGGGTAATATTCTGGCATGGGTGGAGGATTGGTTATCTAACAGGAAGCAGAGAGTTGGGATAAATGGTTCATTCTCGGACTGGCAACCAGTAGCCGGTGGTGTTCCGCAGGGGTCGGTGCTGGGTCCCCAACTCTTTACAATCTATATTAACGATTTGGAGATGGGGACCAAGTGTAACATATCAAAGTTTGCAGATGATACAAAGATGGGAGGGAAAGTAGAGAGTGAAGAGGACATAAAAAACCTGCAAGGGGATATAGACAGGCTGGGTGAGTGGGCGGAGATTTGGCAGATGCAATATAATATTGGAAAATGTGAGGTTATGCACTTTGGCAGGAAAAATCAGAGAGCAAGTTATTATCTTAATGGCGAGAAACTGGAAAGTACTGCAGTAAAAAGGGATCTGGGGGTCCTAGTGCAAGAAAATCAAAAGGTTAGTATGCAGGTGCAGCAGGTGATCAAGAAGGCCAACGGAATGTTGGCTTTTATTGCTCGGGGGATAGAATATAAAAACAGGGAGGTATTGCTGCAGTTATATAAGGTATTGGTGAGACCGCACCTGGAATACTGCATACAGTTTTGGTCTCCATACTTAAGAAAAGACATACTTGCTCTCGAGGCAGTACAAAGAAGGTTCACTCGGTTAATCCCGGGGATGAGGGGGCGGACATATGAGGAGAGGTTGAGTAGATTGGGACTCTACTCATTGGAGTTCAGAAGAATGAGAGGCGATCTTATTGAAACATATAAGATTGTGAAGGGGCTTGATCGGGTGGATGCAGTAAGGATGTTCCTGAGGATGGGTGAAACTAGAACTAGGGGGCATAATCTTAGAATAAGGGGCTGCTCTTTCAAAACTGAGATGAGGAGAAACTTCTTCACTCAGAGGGTGGTAGGTCTGTGGAATTTGCTGCCCCAGGAAGCTGTGGAAGCGACATCATAAAATAAATTTAAATCAGAAATAGACAGATTCCTAGAAGTAAAGGGAATTAGGGGTTATGGGGAGCGGGCAGGAAATTGGACATGAATTTAGATTTGAGGTTAGGATCAGATCAGCCATGATCTTATTAAATGGCGGAGCAGGCTCGAGGGGCCGATTGGCCTACTCCTGCTCCTATTTCTTATGTTCTTAAGAGGGAGTGTGTGTGGGGGGAGGGAGTGTGTGTGGGGGGAGGGAGTGTGTGTGGGGAGGGAGTGTGTGTGGGGGGGAGGGAGTGTGTGTGGGGGGGAGGGAGTGTGTGGGGGGGGAGGGAGTGTGTGTGGGGAGAGGGAGTGTGTGGGGGGGAGGGAGTGTGTGGGGGGGGAGGGAGTGTGTGGGGGGGGAGGGAGTGTGTGTGGGGAGAGGGAGTGTGTGGGGGGGGAGGGAGTGTGTGGGGGGGGAGGGAGTGTGTGGGGGGGGGAGGGAGTGTGTGTGGGGGGGAGGGAGTGTGTGTGGGGGGAGGGAGTGTGTGTGGGGGGAGGGAGTGTGTGTGGGGAGAGGGAGTGTGTGGGGGGGGGAGGGAGTGTGTGTGGGGGGGGAGGGAGTGTGTGTGTGGGGGAGGGAGTGTGTGTGGGGGGGAGGGAGTGTGTGTGGGGAGAGGGAGTGTGTGGGGGGGAGGGAGTGTGTGGGGGGGGAGGGAGTGTGTGGGGGGGGAGGGAGTGTGTGTGGGGGGGAGGGAGTGTGTGTGGGGGGAGGGAGTGTGTGTGGGGAGAGGGAGTGTGTGGGGGGGGAGGGAGTGTGTGGGGGGGGAGGGAGTGTGTGGGGGGGGAGGGAGTGTGTGGGGGGGGGAGGGAGTGTGTGTGGGGGGGAGGGAGTGTGTGTGGGGAGAGGGAGTGTGTGGGGGGGGAGGGAGTGTGTGGGGGGGGAGGGAGTGTGTGGGGGGGGGAGGGAGTGTGTGTGGGGGGGAGGGAGTGTGTGTGGGGGGAGGGAGTGTGTGTGGGGAGAGGGAGTGTGTGGGGGGGGAGGGAGTGTGTGGGGGGGGAGGGAGTGTGTGTGGGGAGAGGGAGTGTGTGTGGGGGGGGAGTGTGTGTGTGGGGGGAGGGAGTGTGTGGGGGGGAGGGAGTGTGTGTGGGGAGAGGGAGTGTGTGTGTGGGGGGGAGGGAGTGTGTGTGGGGAGAGGGAGTGTGTGGGGGGGGAGGGAGTGTGTGTGGGGGGGAGGGAGTGTGTGTGGGGGAGGGAGTGTGTGTGTGGGGGGAGGGAGTGTGTGGGGGGGAGGGAGTGTGTGTGGGGGGGAGGGAGTGTGTGTGGGGAGGAGTGTGTGTGTGTGGGGGGGAGGGAGTGTGTGTGTGTGGGGGGAGGGAGTGTGTGTGGGGGGAGGGAGTGTGTGTGTGGGGGGAGGGAGTGTGTGGGGGGGAGGGAGTGTGTGTGGGGGGGAGGGAGTGTGTGTGGGGGGAGGGAGTGTGTGTGTGGGGGGAGGGAGTGTGTGTGTGGGGGAGGGAGTGTGTGTGGGGGGGAGGGAGTGTGTGGGGGGGGGAGGGAGTGTGTGTGTGGGGGGAGGGAGTGTGTGTGGGGGGAGGGAGTGTGTGTGGGGAGAGGGAGTGTGTGGGGGGGGGAGGGAGTGTGTGTGGGGGGGGGGAGGGAGTGTGTGTGGGGAGAGGGAGGAGTGGTGTGTGTGGGGGGGGAGGGAGTGTGTGTGGGGGAGAGGGAGTGTGTGGGGGGGGAGGGAGGGAGTGTGTGTGGGGGGAGGGAGGGTGTGTGTGGGGGGGGAGGGAGTGTGTGTGGGGAGAGGGGAGTGTGTGTGTGGGGGGGAGGGAGTGTGTTGTGGGGGGAGGGAGTGTGTGTGGGGGGGGGGAGGGAGTGTGTGGGGGGGGAGGGTGAGTGTGTGTGGGGGGGGGGAGGGAGTGTGA